>NW_028317994.1:9507500-12242500 GCF_062004578.1 Staurois parvus | reverse complement strand
ACCATGGACATTACCAAAGACTGGGTTTCCTCCATTCTGATGCTTCGCCAGGCTCTAACTGCAGCTATCTTCAGTTGTTCTTTGTTTGTAGGTCTTTCTGCCTTTAGTTTTGCCTTCAGCAAGTGAAATGCATGCTCAGTTGGGTTGAGATCAGGTGACTGACTCTGCCATTGCAGAATATTCCATTTCTTTTTCTTCAAAAGCTCCTAGGTTGCTTTTGCAGTGTGTTTTGGATCATTGTCCATCTGTACTGTGAAGCGCCCTCCAATCAACTTTGCTGCATTTGGCTGAATCTGGGTTTACAGTATATCTGTAAACACTGCAGAATTCATCAGGCTGCTTCTGTCTTCTGTCGTATCATCAATAAACACCAATGACCCAGTGCCACTGGAAGCCATGCATGCCCACGCCATCACACTACCTCCACCATGTTTTACTGATGACGTTGTGTGCTTTGGATCATGAGCTGTTCAAAGCCTTCTCCACACTTTTTTCTTTCTGTCATTCTGGTACAGATTTATCTTTTTTCAAAGTTTTAGATGTTTTTTGGCGAAGTCTAATTTGGCTTTTCTATTCTTCAGGCTTATGAATGGTTTGCACCTTGTGGAGAGTGTCCTTCACTTGTCTGGATGTTGTGAATGGGTTTTTCTTTACCATAGAGAGGATCCTGCGATCATCAACCACTGTTGTCTTCCCTGGGCGCCCATGCCTTTTTATGTTGCTGACATCACCAGTGCGTTCTTCTTTCCTCAGAATGTACCGTACTGTTGATTTGGCCATTCATAATGTTGCTGCTATCTCTCTGATGGATTTGTTTTGTTTTTGAAGCTTTACAATGGCCTCTTTCACTTGCATGGACAGCTCCTTTGAACACATGATGTAGGTTCACAGCAATAGATTCCAAATGCAAATCCCACACTTAGAATCATCTCCAGATCTTTTACCTGCTTAATTGATGAAGACATAATGAGGAGTAGCCCACACCTGGCCATGAAACAGCTTTTGTTTCAATTGTCCAATTACTTTTGATCCCCTGAAAAAGGGGAGATGGCTACTCTTAAGAGCTGTAATTCCTAAACCCTTCCTCCAATTTGGATATACATCCCCTCAAATTAAACCGGAGAGTTTGCACTTTCAGCCCATATCCATTATATAACTATAGCTTGAATATGTTTTTGTAAATACCTGAAAAAAAACTAAAATTGTGCCAGTGTCCAAATATATATGGACTTAATTGTATGTGAACGGGTACTAAACTAAAATACATCAAGTTTATGTGTTTAACAAGCTGAAGTGCCAGAACTAAAGCCCACCAAGATAGCTTGGATGCCAAAATTAGCTTTGAAGGGGTACAGAATTAAATTTGTTTGTAAAGGAGCATCCTAGGACTATCTTGACAACCCCAAAAGGAATGCAATTTATGTCCTAATATTAACAAAAGGTGACTTTTAAGTACAAAGCTGTGTCTCTACACACCTTTCTGCAATGACTAACTTGTAACATCAGTAAACATCAGATCAATGTATAATATATTTTAATTCACCTTCCAGTTATGATTATGATTTTAGGATTTGTAAATCATTAGTTAAGTAAGTTTTAACTATATAATTCATGTTAATGGTTAGCTTGCATCATAAATTGTCTAATGTGCTCAGAAATTAATTTTTACACTTAATTTTTACTCAAAAAGGCAAAATCTGCTAATCCTTGGAATGATCACACAGTTGACCACCCCCTCCTCCTTAATAAACTATTCTCCCTTGGCATCAGAGACACCGCTCTCTCCTGGTTCTCCTCTTACCTATCCCGACGCTCCTTCAGCGTTTCCTACAATGGTGCCACCTCCCCTTCCCTCCCCCTCTCTGTTGGGGTCCCCCAGGGCTCTGTCCTTGGACCCCTTCTCTTCTCCATCTACACCTTCTCCCTTGGCAAACTCATACACTCCCACGGCTTCAACTACCATCTCTATGCTGATGACACTCAAATTTACCTCTCCACCCCTCACCTCACCCCCACATTCTCCGCCCGCATCACTCACCTCCTAAACGACATCTCTGACTGGATGTCGCTCCATTTCCTCAAACTCAACCTCTCCAAAACCGAGCTTCTCGTCTTCCCTCCTGCCCGCGCCCCCCCCCCCATCCTATCCATCACTACTAACATCACCACCATCAATCCCGCCCCGCAAGCCAAAGTCCTTGGAGTCATTCTGGACTCTAACCTCTCCTTCCAACCTCATGTCAAATCACTGACAAACACATGCAGGCTCCACCTCCGCAATATCGCCAAAATACGCTCCTTCCTTACCCCAGACACCGCTAAACTACTTGTGCACTCCCTGATTATCTCACGCCTTGACTACTGCAACTCCCTCCTCACCGGCCTACCCCAGTGCAGGCTCTCCCCGCTTCAGACCATCCTCAACTCAGCGGCTAGACTCATCCACCTCACCACCCGCTCCACCTCAGCCACCCCCCTCTGCCTATCCCTCCACTGGCTCCCTATCGCCCAACGCATCAAATTCAAACTACTCACTCTGACCTACAAAGCCATTCACAACACTGCCCCTAACTACCTCACCGACCTGATTCCCAAGTACCACCCTACCCGTACCCTTCGCTCTTCACAGGACCTCCTTCTATCTTGCTCCCTGGTCTCCTCCTCCCACGCACGACTGCAAGACTTCTCCAGGTCCTCCCCCATCCTCTGGAACTCACTACCCCAATCCATCAGACTGTCACCTTCCCTCCTCACCTTCAGGCGCTCCCTGAAAACCCATCTCTTCAGGGAAGCCTACCCCACCCTCACCTAACTGCTGCTCTCCTTCATTCCTCCTACCACTCCATCCCCCACAGCCACTTCCTCCTGTACCACTACCCCCTCCCTCCTAGATTGTAAGCTCGAAAGAGTAGGGCCCTCTTACCCCTCGTGTGCTGTTCGTAGTTGCTGTAATGTTTCATGTATTGTCCCCCCCTCTATTGTACAGCGCTGAGCAAACCCTTTGGCGCTATATAAACTCAATGTAATGTAATGTAATGTAATGATCAGCAAGCACCTAAAATTCACTTCATGGGGGTGTGGACAATGTGAGAAGACAACGAGCCTTTTGCTGCCACCGAAACGCTGCCTAATATTAGCTCCACAGCCTTCTCACAGTGACCTTACATAGTGCTTTGGGTTTCTCCATACCTCCTCCATCTTCCAGGCCACCCTGCAGTGGGGCCCCACAACCAGGGCTATGACTATAAGGAACAGAGAAGAGGCCAGGATGATGAACTGGACTGGCCAAGATGGTGCTGACTCACTCTCTCCTCATGCTCCATGGGATTGAAGCAAGGAGGCCACAGCATGGCCGGAGCAGCTGGAGTTGTTGGCCCATGTGCCCATTTAGGAACAGCAGAGGCATGAGGCTTCCACCTCAGCCCAGGACCTGCTAGATTAACCAGCCATGCCGACTACTGGTTAACCCTTCCAGGCCCTGCATACTGACATCGGGTGACAGGAGACATGTACAGCTTGATGCAGGGGGGAAGTGATTGGGCTGAACAGACACCGGCTGCACTGCAGGAATCCCCTCCTGAACCCACTCTCAGAGATGTCTTTATGGCCGTACAAAGCTGCAATGCTTCACTGACCACTTTTAATACTCAGTTCCAAAACCTTAGATAAGATGTGGTGCTTATCCATCATGATGTTCAAAAAGTGAGAGAGCGCACCTCTGCACTGGAAGGCAGAGTGAGTTCCCTGGAGGATGAGTTGGGTCCAGCCAAGATGGACATTGCTTCTACTAATGTGGTAGTGCAACGTCGTGTTAATCGAATTAATGACATGGAGAAACAACATCGGATTTTTGACCTGCCCGAAAAAGAGGCCACAATTCCTCTGCTTATATCGAGCAGTGGTTATTGGATACTTTTGACAAGAAAAATTTTACACCATTTACACCAAAGGGTGCATCGCATTCCTGCCCAACCGCTTCCTCCTGGGAATCATCCTTGGCCTTTTATTTTAAAAATGCTTCGCTATAAAGATCAGGACAACATTTTTGCTTTAGCCTGTATTAGAGGCCTCATCGAGCCTAATGGATCAAAGATTTCCTTTTTTCCGGACTTCTCTGTGGAAGTCCAGAAGCTGATAGCCCAAAATGATGATGTAAAACACAGGATTCATGCCCTTCAAGTCTCATATGCATTGCTGTAAGTAAGGCGGTGGCAAAAGGGGAAACCCACTTTTTTGATACTCCCAAGAGTGCAGCCCATTGGCTGGATCATAATGAAGAGAATCTCTCCAGAGCACGCTCTCCACCGTGACCACCTTCTACTCCTAACAACCTACTGAGATTGCTGTATCTTCATACTGATGCAAAAGTTGGCACCTTCTGTCAAGATGTCACACTGTTTAAGCTACATTATTGTTCTTCATAAGTTTATCCATAGGGCCTGCTCACATGCAGCTTTGGAGTATTTTTCTGCCCCCAAGATTGATCCTGTAGGATTGGACAGTTGTTCTGGCCCACTGTTTTGGGCTGTTTTCTTTTTATGTTTTTAACTTTTTAAACCCTGTTCAGATGACCAGTGTACATTTTATTCATCTATGTGGAAAATTCAGCCAATCCCTGCTGGATGCTCATGGCTGTCCTGTCAATTTTCTTCAATATCCACCACATAGTCTTTTCAGCCAATTGTGATTTTTCTTGCTTTTTACTTTGTGAAGAGGGGCTGACAACCCCCCTCCTGCATCCTGTTTGATCACAATTTTTAACCTACCACCCATGGACATGGGACTTAGAAATTCATCTTGGAATATTAGAGGATTGAATTACAGATTCTCGTACTTTTCCTACACAATATCATTCTGTTCACTCATCTTAAACTAGAGGATTTAGCATTTTGATCTCGACTAGGGTGCATTTTTCCTGTCGACAAGCAGTACTAGATCCTACTGGGAGATATGTCTTTTTAGCCTGTTCTGTTGATCATTTTCAATGTCTGCTAGGAAATATCTATGTGGCAACCCCCTACAGTAGTGAGATATTCATGGTGATGGCTACCTTGTTGGCTAATAACTAAGGAGTTCCCTTTCTGGTAGGGTACTTCAATGCCATATGTAATCCTTGTGTGGATCGTAGCCCAGTGGGAGCGCAAACTGAGACACTTTTGTATCACCAATTTACTAAATGGGGCCTTGGGGATATTTGGAGGCTGCGTAATCCCACAACTAATCAATACTCATGCTGCTCTAGTATATATCAGTCTCTTTCCTGAATAGATTTGGCCTTGGAGTCTGACCTTATCATACGCCATGTCACTGATATCTCTTACCGACCCAGGGGATTATCAGATCATTCTCCTCTAATACTTAAACTCCAAATTTCCCATTCATCTAATCATACTTATTGGAAAGTCAGCCCCTTCTGGTTTCAAGTGCTTCCATGGAGTGATGCTCTACAGGGACACCTTACTGAATTTTTCCGACGTAATAAAGGGACAGTCTCCCCACGTGGTGTGTGGGATGCCATTAAAGCATACTTTCAAGGGCTGCTGATTAATGTAATTAGTGTGTTTAGGAAGGCTAGCAGAGACTGGGTGATTTTTTTGGCAGATGAGGTACATAGAACAGAACCAGTTTACTTATCTACTCCTACTCCCCAAGCTCTTCGCTCTTGGGAGGATGCTCAAATGGTTTATAAGAAACAGTTGTATGACAAGGCAGACAGTAATCAACTTTATACCAAATGTCAATACTTTGCTGATGGTGAAACCACTGGCCACTTACTGGTGGGTATTGCTAGATATCAGTCCCAGCCTAACTATATTGCTTCCATTAATACCATTTCTGGAATGCTAACACAGGATCCAAAAGAAATTATAAGAGTGTTTCACTCCTTTTACAAAGATATTTTTTGCAGTAAGGTACATTTATTATCTGAATTTATAAATGCCTTCAAGCTACCTCACTTAACTGTATCTGATAGAAACTCCCCCATTACACTAGACGAATTGGGCAAGAGACCCCTAACAACAAGGCCCCAGGGTTAGACAGCCTACCTTCTGAAATTTATAAAAGCTTCAGGGACATCTTATTACCAGAACTATTGGAGGTATTAAACTCAGCTTTCGACCTGAGTCTATGAATGTGCTTCCGAAACCTAAACAAGATTGTTTGCTCCCTAAATCCTACCATCCCATTTCTTTACTGAATTTTGACATTAAGATTCTCACAAAAGTGCTGGTCAATCGCTAGGGTAAGGTAATGCAACACCTAGTCCACCTCGACCAATCAGGATTTATATCAACCAGATCAATGGCTGTTAATATCCATAGATTATTTTTAAACCAACAATTACCCTGTGATAATATGGGTCATAGGGCCATCTTATCAGTGGATGCGGCCAAAGCATTCGATAGCACTGAGTGGCCCTACCTATGGAAGGTATTAAGGCTCTTTGGCTTGGGAGACCGCTTTATTAGCTGGGTGCAACTAAATTCTACCCCGGGAGACACCATGCTGATTAATGGATCACAGTCTGACTCCTTTCCCCTGTTGGGGGAACTTGCCAGGGATACCCCCTCTCTCCCCTTCTATTTTCCCTGGCAATACAGCCGCTGGCAGCTGCCATCTGGCAATCAAACAACACAGTTGGTTTTAGAAGGAGAAATTTGGAAGATAAAGTGGCTCTCTATTCTGATGATACCCTACTCTTTTTGGGAGATACTGATGGATCCCTTTTTTCCCTTATGTCTATTTTTATTACATTTGGATCCTTTTCAGGATTTGTAATTAACTGGGACAGGTCAGTACTTCTCCCCCTAGATGGTCAGCAGGTGGAGGTCCCCCCAGGTGCCCAACAGACAAAAATTGTCTCGGCCTTTGAATATCTAGGAGCCTGGGTTCACCTGAGGGTACACAATTATTTGAAACATAATCTGCATCCATTTTTTTGGAGAAATGTAAAACTAAGAGCAAGTTTTGGTGTGAACTCCCATTGTCTGTTGTGGGTCACACAAACCTCATTAAAATGATCGGGGCTCCACAGCTGTTGTATATTTTACAGAATTCACCGATATGGATAACACCAACATTATTTAAACAAATTGACTCTCTTTATTGAAATTTGATTTGGAAGGGGAAGCAACCGAGAATTCAATTGCCCATCTCCCAGCTTCCTAAGAGTGGAGGACTGGCGGTCCCATCTGCCAAACTGCACTTCCTAGCAGCCTAGCAATAGCATTTCTCTGGGTGGGGAACTTGCAATGAGATGAATCGTATTCAGACTACACTCCTATCTAGATTGAGCCAATATCACCTGATTGCCCAAGTGGAAGCAGGTGCGTTTTGGAGCTGCTCACAATACCCTACACTGATACTTATGGCTAAGGTATGGGATGAGATGAAGTGACTTTTGAGATATGATGGCATCTCTGGATACCACCCCATTTGGGAGGGGGGAAGACTGGATGAGCTAGGAAAACTGCAGGGTTTTTCAGGATGGTCCTCTAGAGGGGTCCTCTTTCTATGCCAGCTGTACAATAATAACCAGTTGAGGTCCTTTAAAGATTTACAAGAGGATTTTTTTCAGTATTTCAGTTTTTTTTCAGTATCTACAGATACATCATGCCCTTTCTGTTCAAGCCAAGTCGACACTCCTTATGTTGATCCCGACCCCACTTATTGACAGTTAGCAACCTCCACTAATAAGACACATCTTATATTATCTTTATATAAATTACTCTTGGTTACTCTTGGTTGACTTTCAGTTATTGGGAAGACGTGGATGGTCAAAAGATATATCCACTTTAGACGGGGGGGGGCTTTGGCATTCAATTTTGGAACCGGTCCTCTTGGTACCCATCTCTAATACTCAGATATTGTCACAACTTATTCTCATTCATAGTGTGTACAGATCACCCCACAAGTTGTTTAAGTGGTCCCGCAGGGAGAGCCCTTGATGTGGAGGAGCACCTTCTGACCATCTGCATATGGTTTGGAAGTGCCCCAAACTAGTGCTCTACTGGAGTAATGCCCTTAACACTATTAACCGAGCATTGCAAGTGGCTTTGAATTATGATCCTATGACATGCATAATAGGGTTCCTTGATGAAGAACTATATACACCCCAGGTCAGAATCACTATTACTAGACTTTTGTTTCTGACACGTAAATGTATATTATTAAAATGTCTTGCACCCACACCCCCTACATTTGAGGAATGACGGACAAATGTTAATTCTAAATTGATGAAAGAGAAATATATCCAGAAACAGCAAGGTACTCCCTTCAAATTTTATAAGATCTGGGATCCATGGCTTACTCCTCTTTGCCCTTGTGTCCCTGCGCATTCTACAATGCTAGTTGATTCATAACTTTGGTCTCTGTTTGGAGGAATGCTGTTACTAGAGTAACAGAATTATATGGCAATGCCATTTCTTAGGAAGGGAGGACTGATGCGAGCATGACTTGTTTTTTTTGCTTGTGAACTTCAAGCTGTGTGGTCTCTATACTATATTTCTGAGGGTTGCATAAATGGTATATGTATACTATACTTCACTTTAGATGTGAGCAAACTAAGTAAGAAAGGTATTAACTGATGTATTCTGTTCTGTTGCTATATATCAGCTTTGATGCCTTGGAGTGCTGTAATGGTACTATTTTTTGCTCTGAATTTATCTGATACTGTGTGTGTAAGCATATTATTGTCTTTTGTGGGGAGTCATATGTCAGAATGTATGATTTAATTTTTGTTTTGTTAAGTTGGTTTGCTTTTGTGGATTGTAAAACAATCCTTCAATAAAAAAGTATTTGGAAACCCACTTTTGCTCCACACTAAAACACTTCAAACTGCACAATTTTGCAAAATTAGTTTTTCTAATTTAACTTTCTTTGACCACTATGTCCAGAATTAAAAGGGTTTGTTACTTCACTGACAGATTTATATATTTCTTTCTCTATCCACACAGTATTTAAAATCATTGGAATGCCTATTCCTGTAGGAGTAAGGATTTTAAGCGATCATTTACCTTAAAAGAGTCTGCATTTATTTATTCTGTTACTGGTCTGAAAAGTCTCACGTCTCACAGATCAGTGATATATTAATTGTGCAAGTGCTTTAGCATTTCCAATTCTGCAGATATGAGTATGATATATGGTCACCAATATGCTACATCCTGAAGCCATTTTGAAATCACTCACTTGGAAATACTTTAATTGACAAGTAGAATTCTGTTCTCAGTTGCAATTATCCATAAGGGGGTGCAATCTTCAATAATCACAGTGTAAATGTAAAAGCTATTCTAATAATGACCTATTTGTTAAGTACAAGGCTACAAGCTCAAATGTATACTAAGTTGCTATTGATATATTCATTGATTTTTGAATAGCAAATGGTTTGGTATGAAGGGTAAATGCTGTAATTGACTGCAGCTATTTAGCATCACCTTACCAGAATTAGAACACTGTTAATCACAATAAAATTCAATCACAGCCTTTCTATAATTAGACTCAAATCATCACATGTAATTACATACAAATTGGAAAGGTTAATAATTTGCACAGAGTATTAAAGAGATTATTTTAAAAATGCTATTTCTATATCGTAGTGTGACTAATATAACAAATACATCTTTAAGCGGAATGTTAGCAAATAGCTATGACAGTAAAACAGTTTAATGAAAATAATGTAACTAAGCAAATTATTAAATGTCATTGGAAATGCAATCAATGTTTGGTGTCATGCACTTATATCTACACATGCATTTAAGAGGTGGAAAGGTGTACCAAAGAAGGTATCAAGAGGCTCATCTGTAAACTTTATTATTCTTATACAGAAGGAGGTTAGGCTACCTTGGCATAGATAGTACAGCCAGAACCCAAACTGCAATCACTTTAGTGCCAATAAAAGACAAATAAAGTGCCAATTTAAAAAAAAAAAAAGTGGTATGGCATAACTCTACTGCTGCTTTAAGATGAAAAATTTTAAAAAATGTCAGGAGGAGGGCTCTCTGCTATCCCGGAGCGTTCTCTGTAGTGTCATGCAGAAAACAAAAACAGAAAAGGCAAAGATTACTATGATCCCCAAGTCTTATAAAGACATCCTTGACTCCCAGGCCTTTATGCCGATTTCCTTTTCAAAGGAGGACATGAAAATCCTGGGAAAAATATTTGGCACCTGCATAAACAGGTATTTGCGCTCCCTTGTACATAGGAACCAAGTGGGCTTTGTCTCTGGCCATCAGGCGAGATACAGTATTCATAAGGTGATTCACTTGATTCACTTACTGAACCACCACAATAACCCAGGCTTCCTCCTCTTGCTTGATATTTACAAAGCATTTGACTCCCTTTTTATGGAAATATTTATGATATGTCCCAGAGTGGTGGGGCTTTGGCGATTTAGTTCTAATGTGGATATCAGCTCTCTACTCTTCTCCACCCGCTGTTGGTAATTATGCAGGACATCTCTCCACCCCCTTTCCCATTTTTCATGGTACCAGACAGGGATGCCCCTTGTCCCCAATTCTATTTATACTGGTGCTTGAGCATCTGACTATAGCACTCAGAGATGAACCCAACATCTCCTGAATCCAATACGCAGACGTACACTATAAAGTGAACATATACCTTTTACCTACATTTACTGCAAAATAGAAATCGATCCTTTATTTTGGCATATAGACGTCCCAGGGTCCCACTCTCCATGTTCATTAGATGCAGACTATGGGGAGGTCTCTGCATCCCTAATTTTGAAAAAATAGTACATGGCAGCAAAAATTTCCCAGCTTAATATGTCATGCAACAACGGACAACCCCATTCTGGGTGTTCTTGGAGTTCCCTAATTGTGCACCAATTTCAATTTTGGCCCTTCTGTGGCTCCCCCACAGACTCTGTTCACTCTCCCAAAAATCCTCTAATGTTGCATAACATGGGGCTCTGGGACTCAGTCTGCTACTTAGACAATCCTTGAACAACCAAGGGCTTTCTCTTTGTGGTCATCTCATGGATTTACACAGGTCTTCCACTTACATCCCAAATTTTCCCTATCTGGACTTCAATCCAGAAAACCCATGAGGCCTCCCTTCGAAGTTCTTTTGATATGCTCATTTTGCTCATTTGCACTACTGGGTAGACTCTCTAAGACAACCCTTTTAGAAAATGGCTTTTGAGCATACCTGTCTATACTCCCCCTGCTCCCCAGACACCATTTCTGCGATTTACTCCTCCTTAAATGTTATCAGCACTCCGTCATCCATTTCATAAACTACCAAATGGGATTGTGACCTAGCAACTTCTATTGACCCTGCAGAGTGGAGCAAAGCCTGGGCTGCCATAGCAAAATGCTCATTTCAATACTGCTACCTTAGAAACAGCATTAAAAGGTTCTTCTTAGATGGTATTGGGTTCCGTCCATATTAGCAGGGGTACACCCATCACACAGTGATAGATGTTTGAGGGGCTGCAGCCAACATGGAGACATCCTCCATATGTGGTGGTACTGTCCACACCTAGTGGGGTTTTGGCCCAGGGTTTTTATATTCTTTGTTTCATGTACCTATTTGCAAAGAGGCCAAATACACCCTTTTACACTACCCAATCCAGGGCTTATCTTCACACCAGCAGAAATAGCAACCTATTTGTTTTTGACTCCCAAACATGCCATAGCCAGGGCTTGAAAGAAGTCCTCTGTGCCATTTGCAGTGGTGAAGAGCAACTTGACTACCCTGCTGATTAATGAAAAAATGCCTTGTATTTTACATGACTCCCACTCTAAGTTTCTTAAGGTGTAGGAACTTTGGAGGTCTTATGCTCTCCCTACCACGCATCCCATCAACATTGGCAATTTATAACTAATTCCATCACTACCTGAGCCTGTGGGAGCCTTTTTTCTGTTTCTCGTTCCTTTTTTCCTCTATCTTTCTCACAGGCAATAGACCTTGCCTGTGATAAAGAAAGAGATCCTTTTCTCTCAGTGTGCCTCTGGGTCGTCAGGCCCAGTTAATTTACACAGAGCTGTGGCTCACACCCCAAGATCATCCAGCTGATATCTTGTATTACAAAATATTGTTATGTTGTATAAGATCCTGCTCCCAATTCGAGGTCTACTGTATAGAGAATTGCAAAAGAATGATACCAAGTAAAATTTAGGTACTTCTACTAGCAGCCTTTAAAAAAGTATTTAATGATTTGTGAAGAACACTTACCTTCATGAATTGGTGTTTTACTTTGTACCTGGGCTTCAGATTTAGGCAACTCTAATAGAAACTGTACTTGCAGCATAAGTATAGCAAGTCACTCAACCCTATCTGATACTTTTTGTCACCTTCAACTTTAACATGAAGTACAATCTAGATATGTTAGTATGTATGGCAGATATTTAGCTCTACTTCTTTATTGTTAGATATGACTTTTTGATTGTTCTATGTATAACTTTTGAAAATTTTGCTTTCCTTATTTTTCTTTACAAAATAATATTAACTATTCTGGCATTAATTAGGATTGATAATTACCATTTTATGAATACTTTTTAAACTTAAAAGAATCACAAAATCAAATAAATGTTTCATTTAATACATAAAGTATACAATTACCACCTTTTCCCAGGCATCAGTAGAATAATTATCGCTTCCGTTGATTCTTACTGCAGGAGAGATTAGAGAAGCAAAAATAGCACAGTGTTCTTAGGAGACAAAGATTTGCCTGACAGTCTATTTTGCGAAGTTGGCAAGAACAGCTAATGAGACAGAAGCATCCAATGCTTCTCTTAGAGTAAGTTAAGCTATACACAGTATTTACTAGCATAATTCTAAGAACAGAACCCTTGTTGCCATCAATGGTTATATGTATGTTCTTAGCAACCAAAAGACAAAAATAAACCTGCAATGACATGTCCGTTTTTGATGATCCTTTCTTCTGAAAATGCTGCATGGCTATCATACTGACCTCTTCTTTCAATACAAATAATCACTAACCTATGTCAAGAATGATCTGCATGCTTGTTCAGCATAAATGATTCAAAAACTACTGAAGCCAGACAAACAGTCAGAGTAACAGCCAGGGAACTGATATTTTTAGAAAAAGGTCAGCAAATGCAGCCCCCTTATTGCTTTCATTACCAATTTGCTTTGATCTGTCACGTTTATATATGAAAAATGTAAAAAATGTTTTAGCTTAAATTGTTCATTTTGTACAGTTGTAATATACAGCTAAGCTACAGAGATGATTATTGATGTTCACTTTTAAGGTATTATTTAATACAGTTAATTTCCATTGACCTAGTGCTGTGAATAGAAGTATATTTTTGGCTGGCTATACAGTTGGCAGAAATCCTATTCTTGGCATAAGACTGATAGTGTGATTTGCTTGGCTAAAATTCTCTAAGTACTCTGTGTAATTGCTGTAACTATTACTAGTAATAACATCATTCTATAAAATGTTTATTGCATTTATTCATAAGGCATTTCTAATTTCCTCAAGTTTCAAGTTCCAAGTACTTGTCATTATCGTTGTATCTCTTTTATATGGACTTTAGGTGAACTTTAGTTTTTAACACTTAGCAAAGTTTTAAAGTTGGCGATGTGTGAAGAGATGTCTGACAGCTTGGCTTATTTCTGTAAATGGCTTATCTGTATAAATATGTCATAGATAACAATTCTGTCTGGTGTTTCTGTCTCTAGCCTGGTCCTTCATACACTGATACAGGCTCATTCACTAAAGCACTAAAAAGAGAGACAACGCCAGAGACAACAAACAGCTTGCCAAGTCAGTGACTGCAGTTGGCATGATTTTTTTTTGTGTGTTTGTCATAGCTGACCCCCTTAATAAGCTAATATTGTCTAAATACAAGAGGCATGGGCATTCCTACTTGAATTTTGGTGTGATTTGTGTATTTCTTCCAGATCCATGCAGTATTCCAATGTGAAATTTTGACTCTGTTCAGGAGCAAGGGCGGACTGACCATTTGGAAACTCGGGCACTGCCTGATGGCCCAGGGTCAGTAGGGGGCCCCCTGAGATGCCCCTGGTACCTTTTCATAGGCTATTTTGAGTTTGGGCAAGGACACAGGGGCCCCATGATCACCTATTGCCCGGGAGCCCCATGAGTTGTCAGTCCGCCCCTGTACAGGAGCTTAAGTTAATAAAGACTGGTCTGATTGACTGGCCTTGTCTCTGATCCCTGTAGTTTTCTACAGATAGCCTGTAGTGGGTGGAGCCCGCTGGGCACCTCCCACAGCTCTGTTCTCTGCACAGGCTAGTACAACATGGTGATTATTTCACTACTATCTATAAGTGGATATAAACTGTATATACTGTATCCTCTTTGGCTATCAAGATATATATTTAAATAAACATTTTTGAACTCAGAGTTCAGCTTTAAGTTTGCCTTTTGTCATCCTGAATAAGCCATATATGGTAGGGCAATGTACACTGACTATATCTTGAAGCGGAGTTCCAGCCATTTTTGTGTTTGTTAAAAGTCAGCAGCTACAAAAACTGTAGCTGCTGACTTTTAAAAAACAAACTTACCTGTCTCAGAGTCCAGCGATGTTCTCACTCGCAGGGTTCCTTCTCCCCTTCTTCCCCCCATGGCGCTGGCATCTCAACTGTGGGCACCAGGCTGTGACAGCTTGCAGCTTCACAGCCTGGTGCCCACTGCCTCCTAATTGGTCTGGCAGTCACCAGGGACCTGTGAAATTTCCCAGGATCTATTAAGAAATACCCACCATCCATCGTCTCATTAGGATCATGCCCTGACATTGTCAGGCATGCATACAAGCACATGGGGGCCATACAAACTACTGAGTACCATTTTGAGTTGCTCCAATGAAATTTCAGCAAATTGGACTAGCCCGCTGCATAATTTTTTCACTTTGATTTTTGGGGTGTCTTTGAATTTAGTCCACTGTAGGTTGATAATTTTCATTTTCATCAAATGATGGGCATCCTGACATTCCTAACACAGTACCCAGTCTATATCAGTATAGATATCCAGCATGATATTTTTCCCCATTGAGATGTGTTTTCATAGTCTTCCTTTTATTTTTTTGAGCAGTGTATTATTTTCAATTTTCAATATTATTAGTTTTACAATGCAACATGAATGTTTATACTGACGGACCTGGTGAAGGTAGGTTAATTTATCTCATGAATGGTCTGTTGCATGACTATTCACTTTTTTCTTGTACATTCTTTTCAACAAATCAAATACCGGTACATTTTAGAATAATTCTATCAGAAAGAAATACTAGGCAATATGAGACTGAGATTATTGTCTTGTCATTTGTTATTCTTATTTTTTTTTTCCATTTACACAAGAAGAAGGTATTCTGTAGTCCGAAAAGATTTAGGCAAGGCTAGTTTGGAATTTCAGAGTACCAGAGGCAGTGTTGCCGTCTCACTACAGGAAGTTAGGGGCTCAATGGATTTCTATCATATCAACAAGTATATTGCTCTGCTTGCAGCAAGAACTTCAGGTTCTTAGGCTGTTTTAAAATGTCCTGGACCTGAAGTGGTTAAAACAAAAAAAAAAAACAAAACAAAAAAAAACAAGCTCGTAGCTGCAGCTGCAGCCTTGATCTTGATGTAATTTTTTTCAGCTACTCATCAGGTGTTCAATAAAAGTGATCTGGGCAGCTCTACAGTGGTCCACTCACTTTTACAGTAGTAAGAAGGCCCCTGCCAACCTCTGCCTGCAACGGCAACTTTGAGAGCAGGAGGTAACACAGAAACATCTGGTCCCTGATACCCCTGTGACTAATGAAGCTTGAAGTGACATGTATTATGTAACATTAGGTTCACAGCTGTCATTACTCAGCTACTTTAGCCAAGGTTGCAGCTAATAAAGAGATATGTGCTTGATTAGCTGTATTGGAGAACAGGGAAGACATTGGAGGTATGATAGACCCCTGTTGTCTCCATAAAGATAACCTGTAATATGTCCATGTTATCACATAGGGGGATTTTTAACCTCCTTGTGAGAGCAATACACAAGAATACAAATGCATTTCCACATATGTACATTGTATCATTGAGAATGTCAGAGTTATAGCATATAATTAAGTATGTGTATGCATTCAAATACAGGTTTATTGAAACTATAAACTCAAAGATTGGATCGCAACCCCTGAGACAGGAATCTGGGGTCTAAGAACCATTCACAGATTGTGAAAATGACACATTGAAAAAAGAGCATGTTTCCAGAAGAAGAAAGAGAAAAAAAAGAATGAGATAAAATATGAGAATAGGAGAAAGGTGAAAATGAAAACTGATATTCAGCAGCTTTTCCGTCTTGCATTACAAATGTAGATACAATAAAATTTGGTGCAAAGCAAGATGAAATATTAATATATACAAGTTTGGGGTTTATTTCCTGCATTATACTTTTATATTAATAAAAACTACACATTTTCATATTGGTGGAAATTAAATGACAACATATTTAACTTATACAGTACATATAAGTGCACAGTTAGTAAAGTAACAACACTTAAGCAGCTGTGAATGCTAACTGAATGACACTTATACTGAATGACACATTTGCTGAAGCACTGTGTATCCGAAACATTTGCTTTTTTTCTTTTACAAAATACCATCTTCACCCTTTTTATCCTTTTTTTTTACATCTTAGTTCTGCTATTTTTTAAAGCCTTCTAAGCATTCTGTCTATGTGAACTTACTCCACCTGCAGTTGCATGTTATTGCTTAGGGCTTCCTGAAAGTGACAATGGTGAGACATGCCTGTGCAAAGAATGCATGCAACATAGTGACAATGCTGAAACGTAATTGGTAGAGAGGGAGAAAGCATTGCCATCCCATTAAGAAAGTGTTTGAACAAGGGACTTAACGGCAAAATCACTAGGTATTATTTCATAAAAGTTGCAGATTTAAAAATATTATTACTTTTAAAATTACTTTTGCAATTTAATTAACATGTTGAAGATTATATGAGATTTTATTGATTGGGTTTAGATCTACTTTAAATATAGATGATCATATGTTGTATGTATATTGAAAAGACTTTTAGGAATTGATCTAACCTTTTACTTTCAGTTTCAGAAGTGAAGTACATTTTAGTGAGTATAGTCATTAATGTTAGCTTGTAGCTTTAATCTGCTACAAACCATGATTTTCTTTTAAGAGGAACTTTAACCTTAAAAAATGATGATAGTATCTTTAATTGCAGGAGAAACCTTGTCTTATCTGTAATTAACGCTTCTTGTAAATTTGGTACACTGAGCTAAGCATTGCGGATTCAAAGCACATGCTTTGGGTGCTGGAAAAAAATGAACTTCCACACATGTGTGGCAGTTATACAGTCTTGGGCCAGATGAAAGATGAAGATGTCAGTGACAGGGTAATGAGGGGGAGCATTATCAGTGCACCACTGGAGGAAGGCACTTTGGCAGGTAAGTGTGCCAATATGCTACACAAACTTGCACACTAAGACATAAGTACTGAGAAACCACGGCAGACTTTAGTTCTACCTTAACTGATAATAATTCACACTTCTTGACAACAGTTGACATGCAGTTTGTAAACAGGATTTTGCAGACTTCACAGTCTTCTGCTCCTTTAATTGGCTGTTTGTTGGAATATGGCACCCCTGGCAATGCATAGGTTTTTTACTTTGGCTATCTTACTGTTAGAAAAACATTACCCCTATAAGGATACTAAAGGTGAATGTATTTTATACCGCAGTGCTGAGTCTGATTACGGCACTAAAGAAAAGACAGCTCAACCTACTTGTCACTTTAGCATTCACAAAAAGAAAAGAAAAAGTGAGCATTTGCAGTAACGTTTTCTGGAATGTTTTCAGTGTAATAATTGAGTTGGGTCTAGCTTTTTTTCTCAACGAAAACTGAGTCTCACTTTAAACAAAAGCTCACATTCTAATTTATCTATTTGCTAATACTGGTAAGTGGCACCCAGCTTAAACTTATATATTGTTTTTTTAAATAATATAACACATAAGCCTGCTTTCAATTTAAAAATTCTAAAATGTTCCTGAATTACCTAGACTTCTGAGTCTAGTTATAGTTAACCTACATTATTAATGGAATCTATTAAAGAAAATCATTTACACTATTTATTGTAATGACCCATACGGATTAAAAGGTTCATAGAAGCTAATAAGAAAAGTCTGTGGAAGTCAGTCAATGCATAAAATGTACCTGACCCTTTGCTCTCAGCTAACTGATCAAATAAAACTTAAATAAGAATGACATAATCTGTTCCCACACTCAGAGGTGATGACCATTATTATTATAAAAGAAGTGTCAGAGTTTCATCTCACTAAGTGCATCTAATTTATTGGTGGCAAGTGAATTAGACTGTTTATCCTCAGTAAGATGTTTTACCAAAAGAGTTCAGCTCTTACACCTCATTGCCCAACAGTTGGGGCTGGCCTTGACTTTAATTTTTGATTTGGTGACTTTCCATTATGGTGCATAAGCAATTAAAGTTTTATTCTATTTTCTACAAAGAGATACAAATGTCTGAAGATTCCAGCTTGCTGGAAAATCTGCGTGCAATATTCAACATTGTTATTATTCAGAAATGCATGTTATGATTGAGCGTGACTGAACCATTCATTTCCTAAAGTATGCTGAAGTGCTCATTGACAATAATATTAAATCCTAGCTTTGGTGCTTTGTCCATTCCAATTTTCCTTTTTCCCCCATTTCCAGCAGCATATATTGACCTTTCCCTTGCTCTCCAGCTACTCTGTTCAGGACCAGGAGAAAAAAAATACTCAGTACTTTGGTGTATGAAGAAGCGTGTGATTCATCTTACATGGCAGCTCTGGGCCTGAAGGGATCATGAAAATGTATTTTCCCTGTTACAACAAATTGAAACATGCTTTATAAGGGTTTTTTCCCTTCCTCTGGAACATCTGTGGTTGTAGGGTCCTGTATACAAAGATTTTCATTTTATTTATGTATTCATTTTTTCTGTTTGTTAAACTCTATGGACTTGTATTTTTTTTTGACCAACTATGTAACAAAGTAATTAGCTCTGTCACAGTCCTAAGTAAGCTATGACTCCAATTATCTCTAGTTTACAATGGAATATTCTTTTGCTCCCAGTGACTGAAAGAGCAGCAAGCGGTATGAAAGGAAAGTAATTATATGCATATATAGATTTGGGATCTACTAAAATACTTAATTTTATTAAACTATGAAAAAGACAGGCTAAAAGCTTATTGATTGAGAATTACATGGAAATTTGACAGTATTATTAAATTTCATCTGAATATGTGTCTCCAGGCAAAAGCATTTTTTGGTGGAGTCATGTTAGCTTTTTGTTTTCACAGGCAAAAGTGCAACATACTATTCTCATATAGGGGGGATTTATGTGAGGCAAATAGGTTGTTCACTTTGCAAGTAAAGTTGCACCAGAGCTTAGTGCATGATGCGAAGCATTAGACTTCCATCATCCAAAAATGTTCAAGCAAAAATGCTGTTTTTTATTTCCCTTGCATGTGATTTAGAAACTTCACTACATTTACTAAGCTTTCAGGCAGCTTCCCTTGCAACAGCCTGTTTGTCTATTTGCCTTTAGTAAATGAACTTTGAATGCTGAGGTTTGTAATTCTGCCACTAGATGGTGGTGTAGAGTTAAAGAAACTCTGTCGCTAGATTAAAAATTAAAAAAAAAACTCCCTAAAAAGGAAAGAGTTCATACATACCTTTCCCACTCTCCATCCTGCTATATTTTGCAAGAAATGTCATACCGAGAAAGACATACTGAGTAATGTCCATCTGCTGACCCCAACAACACTGTTGGGTGTTGTAGTGATGTAAGGACCAGCAGATGGAAACACAGAACTCAGCAGGGGATCAAGTAACCACTAGAAGTGTGTCAGATTGAAGATTCATCCATGGTTGAACAGATAACTGCTATCTGTTTTCTTTGCAGAATGAACGTTTTTTTATTTTTAATCTAGCATGCACATTTGTTCTGTCAGTGGGATCATTTAATAATGTACAAGCAATAATGCTGTTTCTTTTATTCTCCTTGTATGTGATGAGGCTTGCAAAGTGACGTTTAACCACTAAGTGCAAGTTCACCTAGAAAGTAAACAGTATTTTTGCCTTTAGTAAATCAACCCCAGTGACTCAAAAAGTATTGTAGACAGTATAAAGGCAGGTGTGGGCTGCAGTATATCCTCCAGCCTGAAGGTGGCACTGTGCCATTTCTTCAGGCTAACAGGATACCATTGAAGTTCAAAAATCCCCTGCTATGGACTCCAGGCAGCCATCTTAGGGAGGATGGGAGTCCTATTGAATACTGAAATATTTTGAGGTTTGGGCAGCCATTGTAATGCAGAATTCCATAACTAGTGGGATTCTGCATTATTCAGTGTGCCCATAGTGTGGGAGTAATATAGGGACAAAGCCCCCCTGGTTAGGGAGAGAGTATGAGATAGTATCAGGGAGAGGTAGCTGTTGAGGAGGGAGAGAGTAGGTTTCCCTTTTCAGGGTTTTTCTGTCAGCTTTCTGGAACAGTCTCCCCATGGTAGGGACATCGGGAAATCACAGTGTGACCCAGCAAAATCATAGCACCCTCCAAGGGAAGTGCTCCTCTGGCATTCTGTGGTATGTAAGGTCATGATATATTACCATCAGAAACTCTCTTGTGGATAAACAGTGCCCTTTTCTGTCTGATGTGTATGACCTGCAACATATATGGTGTCAATGCTGTGAATTGCCTTAGTTTTCTGAACATTAAATTTCTACAATATAGCTAGAACGAACCTTAAAGTATATGTAAACCCTCACCTTGTAAAACAACCCATTTAAAATAGAAATAAATGGCAAAATGTGTGTGTGTGTAGATTATCCTGCTGAAAGTAGCCATCAGAAGATGTGTACACTATAGTCATAAAGGGATGGACATGGCCAGCAACAATACTCAGGTAGGCCATGGCATTTAAACAATGGTCATTTGGTACTAAGGGGCCCAAAGTTTGTCAAGCAAATATCTCCCACACCATTACACCACCAGCCTGAACCATTCATACCAGGCAGGATGGATCCACCCATTCATGTTATTGTACGCCAAATTCTGACCCTACCATCCAAATTTTGCAGCTGAAATCTAGATTCATCAGACCAGGCACCGTTTTTCCAATCCTCTATTGTCCAATTTTGGTGAGTCTGTGCGAATTGTAGTCTGCATTTCCTGTTCTTAGCTGACAGGATGGCACCCGGTGTGATCTTCTGCTGCTGTACCACATCTGCTTCAAGGTTCAAAGTGTTGTGCCTTCAGAGATGGTATTCTGCATACCTTGGTTGTAACAAGTGGAGTTACTGTTGCCATTCTATCATCTCAAACCAGCCTGCCCATTCTTCTCTGACATCAAGGCATTGTTGTCTACACAACTGCAGCTCACTGGATATTTTTTCTTTTTTGGGCCATTCTCTGTAAACCCTAGAGATGGGTGTGTGTGAAAATCCCAGTAGATTAGCAGTTTTTGAAAAACTCAGACCATACCATATGGCACCAACAGCCATGCCACGTTAAAAGTCACATAAATCCCCTTTCTTCCTCATTCTGTTGCTCGGTTTGAACTTCATCAAGTTGTCTTCACCACGTCTAGATGCCTAAATACATTGAGTTGCTGCAATGTGATTGGCTGGTTAGCAATTTGTGTTACCAAGCAATTGAACAGGTGTACGCTAATAAAGAGGCTGGAGAGTGTATATGTGTTTATATATATATATATATATATATATATATATATATATAAATACATTCTTGTTTCCCATTTTATAAGAGATCACATACCCTCTGTTCTCTTTTGCATAAAGAGCTCTGAGAGCTGGGGGAGGACAAACAGCAGGCACATATCAGGAATATGAAGTGTTGGGTTTACATATTCTTTAAGTAATCAAGTGTGGTTACTCAATTCTCCAGTATACTGGTTATGCTGGTTTTTACAAGTAAATCAGCATAACAGTCAGGCAACTAGCAGTTTTAGAAGGAAGCAGTAGTCTCCATGTGTCTCTTACAAATGATTTCAAGGAGATTTACTTTAAAGGGTATGTAATGTTTGGCACCATGCCTCATTGAATACCATTTGTTTAAGCACATCTTGTTTTGTGAACTGTTACAAAGTTTCCCTCTTGAGATCCTGCCAGTAACAGCACTTCCTGTAGAAGGCTGACAATGCTAAACCTCTGCTTTGCAATTAGCAGCAACATTGTATTGTGTGTCCTCCTTCAGTTGGCCATCCAGCCGCAGGCTGACAACACTGCTGCTAATTGCGAGGCAGGGACTTATCGTTGTCCCTGCCTCGCAACATGATGTGTTGTTTTGTTATGATATCCGGTAAAAAACTTTGCATGAGTCACTAAAAAGATTTTGCTTAAGGAAACAGAAATGCCAAATACAAAACTGTTTTTGGATTTATAAGTACTATACAATCATTTTTCTGTAAATCAGATTTATTTATTTATTAGCATTCACTTGAAAAAGTGAGCATACATTGAACATTCCCTTTGGCAGGCAAATCACCTCTTTTCATTTAATAAATAAACCCCACCCTTTTGATATTACCTAAGTGATGATATGTATGAGAAAGATATGAAAACACTTCAGAGAAAAATTAGCCTTCGATAATGGTTTCTACCTTTTTTTCATTAAAGGTATGGTCAGTTTGTTGCATAAATGTGAACAAATTTGGGATCAGTAGAAAATATTCATGACAACATGAAGGTTTTGTGAGGAGATGTTTCTATAAAACCAAATAACTTCACAGGTATAACACTTGCATTACAAAGAAATGCTCAAGAGAGCTGAAACTGGAACAAGTCTCCTGTGTGTTTTTACTTACAAATGTCTAGCATTTCATTACTGTGTTTGAAATACTTCTACACTGCAGTTTGACTGTGAAGTTTTTTGGAAGTGTTTCAACAAGAAGAAAAATACAAAAAGGGCTAACTGGAGAAACAGCAAAGAAACCTTGTTAAAATGCAGAAGACCGCAGAGGATATGTTCTGTGCAACAAGCTCTAGGTTTTATGATATTTTTTTATTATTGGTGTTTTATTCAGAATTAGTTTATATGTTTTCAATCATTGCATTATATAAAAAAAAAAAACCTACTCTGAATACACTATTCCTAGTTTACAGCCTAAAGCCAGCCAAACCATTTTCTTCAGGTGTGGAAGGGGAAGGGATAATGAATGGTGTTTGTCCCCACTGTTAAACTTTCCCTGCAATTTCTGCTGGGACCGGAAACGACAAGAAATCTCTCCACTTGTCGCATAGACTACAGCGAAACACATTGTCTACAACAAAGGTGAAGCATAAGAACATCATTCAGGTTATTATCACTTTCTGTGTCTTTGCTTCCCAGTGTCTGCTACTTCCCTTGTTGAACAACATTCCTTGTGATAGCATGGGCCATGACAGGTCCTCTTTATGGAGTTACCTGGGGTTTATTAGACCTCAGATCTCTCCTTCGTCCTCCAAAGCAGCTGATCATAAACATATCAGTCTGATCGGCTGCTTCACTGGCCAGTAACTGCCCAGTAAACACAAAGCCGAAACCAGAAATGACAAAATACTAGTCACTTCCAGTTTCTTAGACCATAGAGATGGTCGTGGAAGTTCTAGTTCTTGATCATCTCTATGGTCAGGCAGCAGAACTTCCAGCTGCAATTTCAGGTTTCCCAGTGGGACAGGAGAATTCGAGAAGGCAGCAGAAAAGGGTGGGAGATTTCTTTTACAGTGTTCAGCATTGCTTGCTGAGAACACTGATACTGGGTTCATGGCTGCAGCCATGAACCCGGTATCCCCGCTTCCACTAGAGTATGTCCTATAGTGTGGAAGCAGTTACATTCATGTAAGTTGACAACAAGTCAATTACTTATTTTTGGGATTGACAGCAGGTCAATTGGGAACTAAGAACATACACCATTGCACAATTTTAGTTAGATGCTGCAAGGACGATTAACACTGCAAGGAAAATTTTCTATTTGGGCTTAGAAAGCTGGAATGCATTAATGAAGGAGTTAACATTGTTAGTAGCTGCAGGCAAAACACAGGCATCAGTAATACATTTTTTTTTAAATAGCTATTTACCCAAGTCAATCTGATTTTTCTTAATAAAAATTTAAAGCATAGGTGGTCTAGCATTAGTGGTTATTTTACAATAAGCTCGCCATTATGCTCAATGCATTTTGATCTACCAGTGAACCCTTAATATATATCTCCAAACGTTCATTGGAGAAACTTTTCAGTGGCTGAAATGGCCTTTGAGACATGTAGTACAGTAGCAGTGTTTCATTAAATATTGTAACAATGATCTTATATGGAGTAAGAGTTAATACCTGAAACATTACAGTGAGTACGGAGATATTTGCTTTTCCTCTGCAATCCTGGGCATGACAAGAGTCGTGAAAAAATAAAGGATGTAATTCATTTACTAAATTTAAACATCCTTAATGTTTTCTATTTCATTTCTTAAATGATTAGGCAAGCTGTAAAAATTCTGCCTTGGTTACATAATGTACCCATTTATCACGCCTAAGGGTTTAGGGAGATGAATTATGAAAATTACAATATGAAATTTCATATTTTATAAGTCATTTATGATTGACCATTTTAAGGTAAAATGATTTCAACTGCAAGTCTAGTAATTATAATCTTTTTTTAATAATTCCAGATTTAGATTCAAAAGTGGCTGGCAGAATACCTCTTTCGCTTAAACTGTACCTTCCAGTAAATCATTAAAAGCTTGTGCTTTGTTTTTCAGATATCTATACAGACAGTGTAATACAGTTTCCTTTGTATGGATGTTATCTCTGCTCGCTATCATGTATTATTATTTAAAGAATTATTGAATAAAAGTTATTTATTAAAATGACTAACAGTTGAAACTTTAAAGCTGAACTCCAACAAAATATTGCCACATCACCACTGAATTCAGTTTAAAAAAATAAAATAGGAATTTTAAATGCAACTAGTATAAATATGAAAATTGAACTTGACATCTAGTCTTCTGTGATCCTCTGCACTGCAAGATTCACTAATCAGGTGTGCAACAGTCACATGTGCTGACAAGCAACATGCTGATAGAGGATAGGCAGAGGTATGGAGTTCTTTATTGTCCACTCACATACTGGAGCCTGGGTGGTGACATAGATGTATTGCCTAACTGCAGCAAAGAAAATTCAGCCTGCCTGTGCTGTGTAGTAGGGTTGTATAAATCTTAGGACTGGTTAAACAGAAATACTTATTCTTTGGCGGGCAAGACTGTTCCCATATGCAAATTAAAATGTTGTATTTATCTGTTTGCTATAAGTCCAGCTTTAAGCATAAATCTGAAGATCCAAAACACATTACACAGGTCTCCCTCTCCTGCGATACCTTTAGGGAAACCTAATGGATTCAACCCACATTTAGGGTTTCTATAGATTTTTAGGCAAGAATCTTCCCTGAAAGTACCCTAAAGGAATGTATTATACTTCCATATTAATCCTTGAACTATATGATTTCCTTGTTAACCATATGCCGCCCAGCCACTGTAGAAATACGGCAGCAGGGCGGCATGGCTGGGCAAAACCACGTTTTAAAACGTGTGTTTTTAAAACAGGTAGGGGGCGCGCGCGAGACGCACCGCCGCCCTACCTGTCCTGCCGATCACGGCTGCGAATGTCAGTTGCCGGGTCACAGCTGGTCGTTTGTTTGTATGTATCTAGATTGTTGTAAGTGTTAAAGCAGTGATGCAGTGTGTATCAAAATATATTTCCATGCAGTATTTGAATAGTCTCCTGAGGAAGCCGGTGATTGGTGAAACATGTCGAGCTGAAGCTACAGCTTATATATGATAGCCACATGGACACTTTGTACTGGTTTTATGAAATTATTGTTTTTAAATATTTGTGTATTTTAATAAAATTTTGGATATTTTACAGCATTGTGTTGGTTCCTTTTTTGTATGCATTTTTGTAAGTATTATTGACCTACCACCAAAGCAAAACAAATGCTCCAAAACAAATGCTCCTACTACTGACAATTGCAGCATTACCATATATGTGTATCTCATTTGTTGTTTGTACCTGTAGTAGGGCCTAGAAACAATAGTGTGCTTTTTCTTATTTTTTTTTAATCCTACCTAAAACACACTGACACTGATAGAAAATTTAAAAATGCCTCTTTCTAACTCTACCTATAATACACCAACCTTGACTTTTGACCGTAATTCTAACCTTGATACTCACCTAAGTCAAAACTTTATATAGATATTTTTTTTTTATTTATTTATTTATTTTATATATTTTTTTCTGTTTCCATTTTTCTCCTTTAGCAAAGATAAAAAGATACAACATAATATAGGTATGTCATACAGGGTATCTTCTTTTTTTTCTCCTTTAAAGAGGAGAAAACAACACAGGGGCGGGCTTTACAGTGACCAGTCACTGTGATAGCCGATCAGGCGATCTAGAAACAGTCCTTCTTGTTCTCAATCATTAATACAAGACAGGCACCTATCTGCAACAGCTGGATCTCTGCACTGGAAAAGTTCTGTGTAGCGTGCTCTCAGCAAAAACACAGTAACACATATACAGCCCCAATGATAAAAAATCTATTTCGTGAGACTGCATACATGTGTACATTCAGATGGAAAGGGTTAAAGATGACCAGGGTGCATTATTTCTGCATCAGATTTATACTATTATATCTCATTGTTTTGGAAATACATTTATTAACTAGAAAAAGAAGTATTTTATATTTATTCAAAATGTTTTCCTAAACACCTTCTGCCAGAAATTATGCACAAAAAACTTTTCCCGAAGTGTAGACTCCAAACGTATTTCATATAATAATTCTAAATAATAGAAGCCCAAGCCTCAGTGAAAAAAAAAAAAGCTTTTTAGTAATTGGAAAGGTCAAAGCAAATGTTCATTTGTTTGATTCCAAGTGGAAAGCATCTTTAACTAGTAACCTGATCTGGACTTTTTTAAAGGATGCCTGCACATATGCAAAGATACACATTTTTTACCAAAAAGGTTGTAAAGGCTTTTCATGCTTTGTTTGTCATTTCTTTGTAAATTTGTTTTCTAATGTAATTCCAAAAACAGGCACAACATTGTTGAACTCTTTGGTTTGTTTTTGACTGCTGTTAATTAAATTTGATTGCCTGACTTTACACTAGTTAGCAGAGTTGCAAAGCCCTTCCCTGTTAATGGGTCTCTTGATTGGTGTTCATTATTAACTGCTTCTAAAATGGATGTTCTCAACACTTATTTTATAAATATTTAAATAACTGCATTTCTTTAACATAAAATCGTAAGTGTTGTGGAAAGGCGTTTGGCTGCCAGAGCTGCTAGTTTTGCAAGGTAATATGGAAATTTATGCTTTCGTTTTGCGTTATCAAACCAATAAATTCATTGAGAAAGCATGAGCTTAAATATTTCAAACAATGACTGTCAATACAAATTGTAGCAATATTTCACAGTAACAGTAATCAATGAATTTGCCAGGAACTCTGTGACTTACTGC
This sequence comes from Staurois parvus, assembly GCF_062004578.1. Lineage (NCBI taxonomy): Eukaryota > Metazoa > Chordata > Amphibia > Anura > Ranidae > Staurois > Staurois parvus. Next base: position 12,214,997 of record NW_028317994.1, on the reverse strand, counting down.
CTCTACGAGCACAATTTCTTCAAAACTAATTAATCATAGCTATAACAAACAACGAGGAGGAAAAAAAAAACAACAACAAATAATTGAATTGGGCCATAAAACTTGGAATAGAAACATTACTCAAATGACTTACAGTCTTCTCACAATTAGATTATGCTGCAAAAAAGTTAAACTGAAAAGGCAGCAAATTGCACCAGAAAGTAATCTGTTGCATTCTGAAGGAATTGGGACACAAGTTAATAATGGTAATGATATAATTCAGATATAACTTTAAATATCATCTAACGTTAACATTTACTAATTTAACATAAGTTCAAAGGGTACTGAGTATAATCAATGAATTTCACCCATTAACTCATTTATTTAACCACTGATATTTAAAGAAAGCAGCTACATGTTAAATGCTTTTACTACTTGTCTAAATCATTAGATTATATTTTATACAATCAACCCGACAGAATGGATTTCTTATTTTTAATGTTAATTCTTAAGTGCAGAAATTGTTAGCAACCACTCACAGGCACATAAGCTCACCCTGTTTGTCCCATTTCACTCTGCATGATGTATAAATCTCTTTTGATTCCTCTCAGTCACCAGAGACCTGACCTGGCCCTATACCCATGTGTAATTTTCAGTATCTGATTTTATGTGGATGCATGGATGCTGCACAGTAGCACTAATCTTGTTCTCTATGCAGGATGTAATTCTCAGTATATCTTATGTCTGCATAAACACTGTGTGTAACCACTTCTCCTAGCGCACTGCACAACATTTTTTTGTCTGATAAAAATCTTTTTAATCACGTATATTCATAATTTGTCTTTTTGCCATGTATATTAAGCATCGTTAAACAATTTCTTTTCGCCCAGTTTCTGATGCAGCTAGTGCATCTTACTGATCATCAATAAAGTGTCCTCCCAGGCTGACATCTCTGCAATCAGAATTCATCCTGTATTGGCCCACCTTCAGCACTGTAAATTATAATTAGTTGCCCTGGGTTATTGCAGGACACAGTTAAGAAAGACTCTGAAAACCCCACCAAATAAAATTGCTGCATTACCAATTGCTCCACTTTGGCCATCACAAAGCTTATTAAGCTTTGGTTATCAAGCTGCCCAGAGAGATTCTGCAAAATGTATACTAAGTAACTGGAGAGTGCCATAATGAGAATAAGACACCTTTGCTATCTTCTTGTGTAAGGCACATTGACTGAATTTGGGTAGTTTTTAGTTTTTGAGTTTTCCCCAGCTAAAGTATAAGAGATTCATAAAACGCATCACCCTGTAATATACTGTAGATGTAAACTACAGTATATAGTCTAAAAGATTACATTTTAATGTATACTAACATTAATAATTGAATAATTATAAGAAAGCAAACATTTCTACCATTTCTAAATTAATCATATATTTCAACAAATGAAAATGACCCCTTCACGCCTAAGGGTAAAAAATCTAAATGCCTAAGCACAATTTTGCAACGTTGATATGTGTTAGTAAAACCATACATATCATCACAACTACTTCGTACATCCAGGTGTTTTTTTTTTTCAGGAAAAATTGGGCTTTCATTTGGTGATAAATAGGAATGGATATCTCCTGATTTTTTTTTATTATCAAAGAAAAACTGGCCCAAAATAGTAAAAAAGAATCATTTTTTTATTTAGCTGTATGTTTCTTGTTACTAACATAACCCACCACCAAAGAACAACCCAAAATAAATTATCCAGCTCTTGACGATCACAGCGATACCATATATGTGTATATTATTTGTTGTTTGTACCCGTAGTACAGCCCAGAAACAATAGTTCCCCTTTTTGTTTTAGTCTTTTTTTACCTAAAACACACTGACACTGACACTATCTGACACTGATACCCAATTTTTTTTAAATCCTGACCTTTGACCCTAACTTTTTGACCTTGACAGTGACCTTGACCAAAACACTTGCCCTGGCACTGAACTAGATCAAACCTTGATCTAGGTATTTTTTCTTTTTTAATATTTAGTTATCTTTTTTTTTTTTTTACAAACATTTTTTTCCCCTCTATGCCAGGAGTTAGAAAGATATAATGTGCCAATCAGAGGCTATCACAGCAATCATGTGACCCGGAATCGGGAGTCACGGGTCCCAATCATTAGAACAGGACCCGGGGCTCTCAGTGACATCGCTGTCTTTGTGCTGGGAGCGTGCCTCAAGGCAGAAAGACAGGTATGCAAATATGCAGCCCCACAGAAAAAAGCCCAGTTCTGTGAGGCTGCATATTTGTGTTACGTCAGCTTCAAGGGGTTAAACTATTCTATTTATTACTTCATACAGTACCCTAAATTGAGATATGGAATTCTTCTTTCAATCAGTGAAATTAGACTCCCTTTGGAAGGATATAAAAAAAAACTCCACATCATCATGTAAGGACATACTGAATCCAACAGACCATATATTTTAGTACAGCAAACATATATTCGACCATTTAAAGTGATACTAAACCTAAAAAATGTTTTTATTTACCTTAATGGATTGCTGCATTAAGGTAAAACATTTTTACAGTTTCCCTGTGCCCCCTTCCCTGTGTGAAGGGGAAGAGAGGAAAGAAGAGATCAGCGCTGTGTACGGCTGCACTTCTTCTCCCTCTTCACAGACGGACTCGAACAACAGCAATAGTTATTGGCTCTTGCTGCTGTCAATCAAATGCAATGAAGAGGTGGGGGGCAGGGCTAAGTCCTGCTGTGTGTGTCTATGAAGGGCAGCTCCATAGACACTCAGGTAGGGAGCGAGCACGCACTGTGTGTCCCCTAGCAAACGGCTTGCTATGGGGACACACAAAGAAAATGAGGAGCCAAGATTGCTAGCAGGGGACCCGAGAAGGAGAGGACCAGGGCTGCTCTGTGCAATACGCACAGAGCAGTTGATTATAACATGTTTGTTATTGAAATTTTTTTAAAAATCAGACTTAAGTAAGACTTCAAGTCAAGCACACATGTTTACTTAGCATGCTAAAATAAAACAAGTTGCTATAAAAAAAAATCAGTCTGACAAACACGACATAGAAAGATAAAAAAAAAATACAATTACACAATAATATACTAGATAAAGTATAGTACATAATTCTAAGCATTTCATACAAGGCTCTTTTGAATTAATATTGCCATAAGCACTACAATAGTACAGTGCCAAATAATCACCACTGGAAAATCAACAGCGTTGGCAACTTCTACTAAAGTGGAACTTCACTCTTTGTGTACATGCATCTGCCTGCCCCCAACAATACTATTAAGCAGTTTCTTTGGTGGAGGAGGGCTTTTATAACCTAAGCTCCCACAGCTCCCTAGGAAACCCACACCACATACCTTAGGAGGCTGTAGAAGCCCATTCACAGAATGGCTGGGCAGAGCTGCTGTATCATCAGCAGCCAGGCTGTCTGCAAAAAATATGGGTAAATAGCTAAGGACAAGTGAAGTTCCACTTTAAGTCTGAAAAACAGCCTATCAGTTGCATTACAGCTGCAGAAAATCAGACCACCCAACATTACACTTCACTACACTACAACATGGCAGGGATATCAGTGAATTTGATATTACATTGTTTTGTTAATTTAGATAATGACAAACTATATAAAAATTTGTAAATTTTAAATTTGTCATTTTACAGATTCATTGCATGACCAACCATGTTCAAACATTCTGGCATATGCAATTAGTTTTGGGGATCTCAGCAATGTTATCCCCTTTTACTAAAACCTTTTTATTATTTTTAATATAAAAATCAAAAATAATACATTAGAAAAGAGTACTTAACTAACACCAAAGATTAACATAGATACATTAATCAACTGAATTAACAAATTACACACTTTATTTACTAAAACTGGAAAGTGCAAAACCGGGTGCAGTTCTGCACAGAAACCAATCAGCTTCCTGGTTTTATTGCCAAAACTTAATTGAACAACCTGACTTTAGAAGCTGATTGGTTACCATGCACATCTGCACCAGATTCTGAGTGCTGCAGTTTTAGTAAATTTACCCTATTATGTTAAAGCTTAAATCCTAAATCTATCTGTCAGTTTGTTTGGCATCACTCATCACTGTATACAGTTTTTAATTTTTTCATCTTATCTATTTCTCAGTTCTGTACAAAATATCCCTTAGGTTTCATAGTCTACTCTAATGTATCAGATTTTTTTTGTAGTGTCAACAGCGTCCTGGAGGAGTCACTGACACTGTGGACCAAGTGCTGCTATCAAAGTGCCAGTTCCGGTTAAAGTGGTTGTAAACCCTAATATATACCAATGAAGTGACTGTCCACAGGTGATACACATAGCTGAAACAAAACCCCCCTACATAAGTTGTACCTGTTTATCTGTATCACTCTCTGCTCTACAGCTGTTAAAAGTGTTGAATGTATAAAGCTTTTCTGAGAGTTCAGAAAAAAGGGGGAGGAAAGAAGAAATTACAAACTACAGAGCTCAGTGAGGAGAGCTCTGAATGCTGGTTGGAGGGAAGAGACACACCTAACTTCACACAGCTCACAGGAACAGAGCAGAGGCTGTCAATCTGCTGGAGCTCCCTCCCCTGTCACCATTTTTCTCTTGGTGTCAGGAAAACATGTCAGAAGTAACTCATGGTGATAGCAGAGGAACTAGGCAACAGACAGAAATTTCACTTAGTGCTCTTACTTGAGATAAGAACAGACCATAGAGGGATATGCTTTATTCATATTTCATGTCTGAGGTTTACAACCACTTTAAGAAAATTCTTCTATGGGAATCTTTTGCAACATTTCTTACCTGGACAATCTGGAAAATTCATACTGCTATTTAACTTTTCATGCTGGGCTTTGAAGTCTGTTCCCAATATTTGTTGCTCCCTATATTACTTTATTTTACATACCTTCACATGAAAGCCATGCTTCAATGTACAATATCACTTTCACAGTCTTAAATTGGAACTCCTACGAAAAGTTAGTTTTTAGTTTTGAGTTTTGAAAATAATGGGGAAGGGTTAGAGCTGACATCACATTTGTATTGCTGTATGTGTCCCTCTCGTCGTCATAATAAAAAAGACTCAGAGGTCCTAATCCTTCTTGTCTAACAAAAGAAATCCACAAAGATATTTGCACAGAGTAGCATATACAGTATGCTTTACTGAACTACTTTTCAAGCAAAGTTTGGATTTGGGAAATACAGTGTTGTATAAAACTATGAAAATCCAGGTGTGTATTTGTTATTTATCTTACGTTTACTTGTTCGTGTTCACTCCTATCCTGTTTCTTTAATTTTTTTAAAATTTATCACCCTTTTCTAAAAAAAGCTTTTGCTCAAAGGTGTTTATCTTATCTGTAGCACCCCTCTGATACAGTTTTGTTTATAAAAGCTGTAATCTGTTATTATACATTTATGGATGTACCTCCTGAACCTGCCAAAAGCACCCACTGAAGTACAATTGGTTACAATAAAATGCTACAAACCATAACATTGTTATTCTTTATATTTTCCCAGTGTACCTTGTGTTACATTTTTTTTTTTAAATCCTAAAACTTATTACCAATTAATATATCTTTGTTCAGGGACCTCTGCTATTTTCTACCTACATCCTTCAATATGGTGCTCTTATTAATTAACATGGCTTTAAATAGCACATCCAAGCAGATGGTCTACTACCCTTTTTGTACGGCACTGTATTTGCAGAGCAGCAATTTATCGCTTAACCTATATGACACCACATTTTCCAAAGTACTTGACAAAACTCCAGTTTTATCTGTTCATTGTGCAGTGTATATGATATGTTTGATGGTAGTTACATTTATATTTCTATCTAAAAGTGTATTCATAGCAAATGTGTTTTCATCTGCATATATATAGCCAATTTAATTCATGGTGTCCACCCATAAGTTAAATAAGTTTTGAGTGCATTAACCTTTTATATCTATCTAAAAAACACTATACATAGCGTGTTATAAATAATACACACATTTGCTCTTTCTTTATTTCTATTGTCATGGTATATGAAAATATATTAAATAATATAAAATAAGTCAACAGTGAAAGCTACCACATATCTATTCTGCCAAGATCTATTTAGTAAAGAAATTCAGAAGGAGACATTACATTTTAACATGCTCATTTGCAAGTCCCTAGGTTGAATTTCTGAGAAGATTTTAGTCGCTCGGGTCTAAAACACCTACTTATTTGCTTTTGTACTAGTAATAGTTATCTTTCTCAAGAGACAACTACAATTTTTCTTTTGTGAATTGTAGACATCCGCTCTCAACATATCTTTACTGAGGAAAAAAAATGAAGTGGGCAGCTAGCAGAAACAGTATTTGCAATGTTTAATGACTGCCTAAATGTGTTCTGAAATGTGTGTAGCTGACCTGGAATGTCAAAGTTAAAAATGAGCTGTAACTAAGTAATTGGGCCACATAGCAACACCAATGAGGATTAGTCCTTCCTTTGCAGAATACAGAGTAGCTCCCAAACTAAAAACATGTTAGCATTAAAGAAAAAGGTTACCTTTTATAAAAAATAATAAATGCACATATTTTTGCTGGTAAAAAAATGTGCATGTATACTTTTTTTACACTGGAGCCTGTAAAACGTTGCCAGGCTCCTGCAGACTCTCAGTACAATGTCTGCCCATACCTCCTGTATGGGCAGGCAATTACCTAATTACAGGATGAATCAATGAACTACGAGAGTCCTCACCAGCACCCTCATAGTTAACTGACAACTTCAAGCAGTCAGTCGTGGGGCCAATGATACTTGTAGTTCATTAATTCACAGAAAGCTGTGAATGAATGATGCGGTCATGGCTACACTGGTTTTAAATTGTGACAACAGGTTCAGTGAGAAGATCACTAGCTCACTGTCACGGGGAGGGAGGGTAGGGGAAGTGGAGGCATAAGCTGGAACATGTAACATGTTCCACCTTAAATATGGGTGAAACAAGTGCCAAAGGTGAAATTAGCCTCTAATTATATTTATTTGCTGAATACTACTGATACTTCTATGTCTACAGTTACACCCTTGGTTAAAAAAGGGGTGTTTACTAGCACATATCATAGCAATGTGACACAGAATTTACACCACCTAATGTGAATTTTATTCCACAGCAGATGACAAGGAAACAGACAAATGTAGGTTAAGTCATATACACTGCTCAAAAAATTAAAGGAACACTTTTTAGTCAGAGTATAGCATCAAGTCAGTTAAATTCCTGGGGTATATATCTGGTCAATTAAGTAGCAGAGGGGAGAGGGGATGTTAAGCAGTTTCTGCTGCTTTGGTGTTAATGATGGGCAACAATGAGATGACACTCAAAACAGGAATGGTTTTACAGGTGGAGGACATTGATATTTGTTTTCCCTACTCATCTTTTCTGACTGATTTTCACTAGTTTTGCATTTGGCTAGGGTCAGTGTCACTACTGGTAGCATGAGGGGATACCTGGACCCTGCAGAGGTTGCTCAGGCAGTCCAACTCCTCCAGGATGGCACATCAATGCCATTGCCAGAAGGTTTGCTGTGTCTCCCAGCACAGTCTCAAGAACATGGAGGATATTCCAGGAGACAGGCAGTCACTCTAGGAGAGCTGGACAGGGCCATAGAAGGTCCTTAACCCATCAGTAGGACCAGTATCTGCTCCTGTGCAAAGAGGGACAGGATGAGCACTGCCAGAGCCCTACAAAATGACTTCCAGCAGGCCACTGGTGTGAATGTCTCTGATCAAACAATCAGAAACAGACTTAATGAGGGTGGCCTGAGGGCCCAATGTCTTCTAGTGGGCCCTGTGCTCACTGCCCTGCACCATAGAGTTTGATTGGCATTTGCCATTGAACACCAGAATTGGCAGGTCTGCCACTGGTGCCCTGTGCTTTTCACAGATGAGAGCAGGTTCAGCCTGAGCACATGTGACAGACATGAAAGGGTCTGGAGAAGTCATGGAGAACATTATGCTGCCTGTAACATCATTCAGCATGACCGTTTTGGTGGTGGGTCAGTGATGGGCTGGGGAGGCATATCCGTGGAGGGACACACAGACCTCTTTGGTGCATGACAATGCCTAGCCTCATGTGGCGAGAGTATGCAGGCCGTTCTTGGAGGATGAAGGAATTGATACCATTCAAAGGCACCCACGCTCACCTAACTTAGATCCAATAGAACATCTCTGGGATATCATATTTTGGTCCATCTGACGCCGCCAGGTTGCACCTCAGACTGTCCAGGAGCTCAATGATGCCGTGGTCCAGATCTTGGAGGAAATAGCCCAGGACACCATCTGTTGTCACATTAGGAGCATGCTTGACATTGTCAGGTATGCATACAAGCACGTGGGGCCATACAAACTACTGAGTACCATTTTGAGTTGCTGCAATGAAATTTTAGCAAATTCGATTAGCCTGCTGCATCTTTTTTTTTACTTTGATTTTTGGGGTATCTTTGAATTCAGTCCTCTGTAGGTTGATAATTTTCATTTCCATCAAACGATGGGGCATCCTTACATTCCTAACACATTACCCAGTCCATATCAGTATAGATATCCAGCATGATATTTTTGCCTGTTGAGGTCTGATGTGTTTTCAAAGTGTTTCTTGAATTTTTTTGAGCAGTCTATAATAAACTCTAATAAACTTTGTCCATGGGCTGTTGCTAAGTCATATTTTAGTTCCATAGCATGCAGTTGTCTTTTAACACTTTCACACCTAAGGGTAAAAGAAATCCTAATGCCTAAGCACAATTTTGCAACTTTGACATGTGTTAGTAAGTCCATAGATATCATCAAAACTACTTTGTACATCCAAGTGAATAATACCTTGTTTTTTTCAGGTCATATAGGGATTTTATTTGGAATGGTAATGGATAGCTGCTGATTTTTTTTTATTATCAAAGGAAAACTGGCCCAAAAATAGTAAAAAAAAAAAAAAAAAAATGTTTTTTAAATTTAGTTGTATATTTAGTTACTATCATAACCTACCACCAAAGAACAACCCAAAATAAATTCTCCTGCTCCTTACAATCACAGCGATGCCACATATGTGTATGTTATTTGTTGTTTGTACCCATAGTACAGCCCAGAAACAATAGTGTGCATTTTGTCCTACTTAAAACATACTGACACTGATACTAATAAAAAAATAAAATCCTGTCCAAAATATACTGACCTTGACATTTGACCTTTGACCCTTACTTGACCCAAACACTAACCCTGGCACTGACCTAGATCAAACACTGATCTAGGTATTTTTTCTTTCTTTTTTCTTTTCTTTTTTAATATTTATATATTTATTTTACACACTGTTGTTGTTTTTTTTCTCTCTGAGAGGAAAGAGAGAGATACAATGTATCTCTCTCTTCCATTCAGAGAGAGAAAACATGGGGTCGGGCTTCACAGTGACTGATCACTGGGATAACCAATCAAAGGCTATCATAGCTATCATGTGACCCAGAATCAGGAGCTCCGGGTCCCGATCGTTAGTACAGGACTCGAGGCTCCCGATGAGACCCCGATCTCTGTGCTGTGAGCATGCCATGTGGCGTGCTTCCAGCACAAAGGGAGATATAAAAATATGTGGCCCCATGGCATAAAGCCCAGTGCAGTGAGGCCAAATATTTGTGTGTGGTCACCGTCAAGGGGTTGAGGAAATATGTAGGCTGCCATTACTGACCTACCTTTGAACAACCATGCAGGAATTCAAGTCAGAACTCCTGATTTGTATATATGTTCCAGGTTTGTAGCTCACAAAGCACACATATCCTTGCATCAACATAACATTTAAGTAACCAAAGAAGAAGTCAGCAAATGCAGTGTAAATAGTTCTCAGAACAGAATTCCTTTAATCAGTTCTTTTGACTATAATGTAACACAAAGAATTATTCCATTTTCAAAATATAATCAATTTAAATGTCAATTTTAACAATGTATTCTGCAGCAGTATTGTCTTTTATTAAGCTGATCCTAACAGTTTTCACAGACAATGCTTACCTGCACTGTTACATCATATGCTGTTTGTACGATTATATTATTTGCACCTTGCATATCTTTTGCTCATGCAAAATATTTGTTATTCTATATATTATTCAATTATATTTACCTTGCATCACATGGTCATTTAATTTACTTTCAGTTTAACAAAGTACAATTCTAGTCAAAATGTGAAATAAATGAGTGAGTTATTTAAAATTAAAGCGGAGCATCACCCAAAAGGGGAAGTTTCACTTTGAGGACTTGTTCCCCTTGTACTCCCCATTAAAGATTGTAACCATTAGGAAGGGGGGCGGTTTCCTGAAATTTACAGATACCCACTCCCAATTCCGCTGCAATCGCCTAGGCAATCGGAAGTGAAAGTTGTCCCCCCTCCCTCCCCATAGTCTTCTGGGACACCTGACAGGTCCCTGAAGACTACGGGTCCATTCAGAAAGCACATCACTACTCGTGCATGTGCAGTGGGCACCCGGCTGTCTTAGCTGGATGCCCACGCTGAAGATGCCGGCTCCAGGAACATAGGATGGCTGGTGAAACGGGCTGTGGGGAGGACACCGCAGGATCGAGGGAGAGGTGAGATGCTGTTTTTTGAAAGTCCGTAGCTACAGTTTTTGTAGCTGTTGACTTTTATTTTTCTACAGTTTGACTAGAACTCTGCTTTAACTCAGTTTAACAACAATCTTCCTATAAGATTATAAATGCATTTAAAAGAGAAGTTTTTTAAAAAAATTATACTTACCTAGGTGAATGCAGCATCAATCCAATGCTGCCTCTGTCCTCCACCGACTGTAAGAACTGCGCCATCAAACACTGCCAATTGCTCGGTTCTCCCTGTTGCTCTGAGCAGAGAGTGGTGAGTGTCAGTCACCACCTTCTGCTCTGCCCTCAGCACTCACTGGAGAGCTGGGCTGTGAAGGGGGCAAGAATGGCTAGCTCAGGCTCTCAGCAGCTTGCTGAGAGGCTGAGCTAGGTGCCAGTCCAGACATTTGGGAGTCAGGATCTTTCCCCAGCCTGGACCGTCTGAGTGACGTCAGCTGACAGTGGACTTTAGCCCACCATCTGCTGAAAATGATTCCTAGGAGTTCAGAACGAATTGAACTTCTGTGATCCATAGGAAAAGTACAGCCAAGTGAGCTTTGGCTGCACTTTTCCTTTAATGTATTATATTCATCTTATTTACCTCTAAAAGCATTCCATGTTTAGACATCCAAAAGGCTTGAAACTCAGGCAAGCTCAGAGCTCTCACTCAAATGGCATGTTCTAGTGTTTCCCTTGGCTCATCCCCATGCAGCTATGTAAAATGTTTTATATGGAGACTTAAGAGGGTCAGAAAAGTCGGGCCATCACAGAAAATAATTAGACACTCTTAGAAGTGGAGAGGGCAATAACATGGCAGGAGGGATGGGGCTACGATAGAGAATGAATTTTCATTGAATATGTCAAATTTTTTAGCACATTCGAAGACACGTTGCAAGTAAATTTCTGGAAAGGATGTATGCTGTAAATACTGCAAGCATTTACAATATTTTATTTGTCTGTGATTATTTTCCTGCAATTTCTTTAGGCTAAACTTTTTTTTTCTGGAAATGAGGAATGCTACAAATATGCATTTAAACTATTTCATTTTTTTCTCTGCTATATGAACAGTACACAATAGAATTAGGTTTATATCTTACCAGGACACAAGGCGGACACATACGGTTTGTGCAGATGCCAACATGCTGTCAGACTGAGGCTTCCTAATGAGCTTTTACATGTGAGGCAGGATGTTATGGAGTATGATTCTATTTTCACCTGGAAAAAAAAATTATGAGCAAGCTTAGTCAATGTATTTTATATAACATTGAAACCAATTAGAACCATTTAGAAGAATGCAGATACATTTCATATTTATTTTGTCTCCATTTTTGTTCTGTCACTGGGACAAATTTGTGATAGAGTCAGATCTTCCATATCTCGAGTTTAGTGCCCAGACCCCTATCTTACTTATAGACACCTCATACTGTACATGTCACCTTTATGACCTCCTCCATTGTATACCCAAACATAGCATTTTGATGCAACTACCCTGTTTCACATATGCCAAATTTGACAGTATAACACCTTTTTAATGCTTAAGGGGTGAATCATAGTTGCCAATAGTATAACTATAAATACTCATTCATGTATAAAACATGTAGGCACTTTTTCCAACTGCCAAGACAGTAAGGTATATATTCAGTTAACATCAGCAAACTACATTTAGATACAATACCATAGTAGGAGTTTCAGGAGACACAATGGCAACTGGACCTAACCCCCCTGGAGATTTAGGAGAGCTCAAGTAGCTATTGATTTTTGTTTTGTGAAAAGTAAATGCCATTTTAGATACTGTAAGTAAGTAATTTGTAGGTCAAACTTAAAGGTGAGCAGGGAGAGGATCTTGAGCACAAGCACATCTTCTGGAAAGTGATTGTTAAATGCACTAATTTGGACATTCTGTGATTTGGGAGTTGGAACTTTTATTTGTAGTGTAGATTTATCTTGCATGAGAATATTGGAGGATTATTTTATTTCATTTATATGTCTGGATGAGGAGTTAGCGCACTACACATTTTTGGTTTATATACATTTTAAGTGAGAGTACACTTATTGAGTGGGTGCAGCAATCTTCCTTTGTTTATTTTAATTTAGGATGTAGCAGCGCATGAGTGTGAGCATTTTCACTGTAAGCAAGCCAACTAAGAGTAATTTGTACTCATAAAGGAAGTAGTTATAGACCAGAATTTTGATTTTGATAATAATGTCCAACTCCAAACAAAACTTTTTTTCTTTTTAGGTTTGTTAAATAAAATAGGGGAAAGGTTAAAGCTTCAGTCAGGTTTGTATTCTGTCTGTATCATAAATGGGGATATTTCCCCCTAGTTCTTGTCCCAATGACCACACATAATATGTGGCATGTCACCTGAAGAGGCAGCCACGTAAGATCTTTGGTAAGTAGATGCAGAAATAAGTTCTTTAGTGATTTTGCCCCTCCCCTATTTTATCAATGAAAAAAGTGTCATTGTTGTTTTTCTTTCCTTTGGAGAGATTTCTCCTCATAAAGCATCTGGGGATTTATGATGCTAAAAAGCCCTATGTATATTTGAATAGTAAGTGCAGCTACTACACAAGAAACTGTTTGTTGGCAACATTGGGGCCTTTCCCATATCCAAATCATATCAAGAGGTTAATATACATTTGATTATCAGCAATTGTTTGAGCAGGGACTAATATAAAAATCTAAGTATTGTGAAAGATATTGTAGAACGTATGAGAACTGCATAAATTAATAAAATTAAATATAAATATTTCTATAATTCTAATATAAATAATATACATCTTTTGCAAGCAGTAACAAATTAGTTGACTGTGGAGGTTGGGTGAGGAAAAGGGAAAGTTTAGTATTTCTTTCACAATTTGTATAATTATCCATAACTCCAGAGCTTTTGGTAGGAAAAAAATAAGATTAAATAGTAACAGAAAAAATGACCACATGCAACTTTTCATTCAACCAAAAGCAACTTGTAATTGAAGCAAGAAAGTACATGAAGCACTGAAAAGTATTCATGAATATGTGCTGACTCATTATCATTGTAACAATTCAAAGGGCAGAATGAATAATGATTAGACACATTAAAATACAGTCTTTCTAAGCCAAGTATTCAGTCGTATTTATTTGTAGTCTCTTGGTAATTACTTTAAAAGGACAATTATGCAGTTCTAAAATGAAATACCACATGTTCGCATATTAAATTGATCAATTTTATCAGAAGGATCATTTTACAAGGAATTTATACATTTAGCACACCATATGTGATGTTATAATGAGCACTGTACGTTTATATAAAGGGACAAATATAAGAATGTTAATATTTGATTAAGGTTACAAAGAACCTCAAAAACATAAAGGGCTCTGAACGTTTATTAACTTGTTAAGGTATGTCTGTCTACTAAATAAATAGTGGAAAGGTAGAGAAAATATTGAATAACGCTATTAAATGTAAATATAGTTAAGATGATACATTCTCTATGATTTACCATATATTTGCTGAACTTATTCCACTTCAGTAGGACCCAATAACAGGAATTTTAGTTATCATAAAATCTTCTTCTTGGAGTTCATTAGGGAATACAAGATCAGGAGTAATTCTGAGAAAGAAGGGTTAAACTGCTTCCTACAGGGAAATTGGACAATGGCAAATAAAAAGCTGTTAATGAGCCAGGTATAACCTCTCCCACTTTCATCATGCTTCAGTTTTGTGGAAAAGCAGTAGTAGGAGTAAATAATAACTAGGGAGGAGTGAGACCCATGTCCCTAAAAGGATTCCATGAAAAGTATTTCATAGTAAGTCAAAAATCCAATTTTCTTAAATTTTCATTAAGGGAAACAGAATCAGGAGATGTAGCTAAAAGATAAATGCAGATAGCTGATATCACATCTACAGTTGTGTCCAAAATTATTCAACCCCCAATGCTGTAAAGGGGTTTAGGGACTATAGTGTACATTTGGAATTGTATTCAGAATCAAATCCTACAAGGACGTTGTAACTACCCAAATGCAACTAAAATGACATCAATTGTTTATGTAATACAGTAGTAAATGGTTCTTATGTGGTTTCTTCATTGCCACAATTATTCAACCCCTTAAAGACTACCACTCTGAAGAACAGAGGTTCATACAGGTGCTTTCCATCAGGTATTGAAAACACCTGTGGATGTCACCGAGCAGCAATCAAGCATAATAAGCACCAATTAGGCAGCTTTAAAATGACTGTGATACTCAGCTCCTTCTAGACATTTACTGGTGTGGTTACAAACATGGTGAAGGCAAGAGAATGGTCCAGGAAGACAAGAGAAGAGGTGATTTCTCTTCACAGGAAGGGCAATGGCTATAAGAAGATTGCAAAGATGTTAAACATACCAAGAGACACCTTAGGAAGCATCATTCGCAAATTCAAGGCAAAGGGCACTGTTGAAACGCTACCTGGTCGTGGCAGAAAGAAGATGCTGACTTCGACTGCTGTGCGCTACCTGAAGCGTAGAGTGGAGAGAAGTCCCCGTGTGACTGCTGAGGAACTGAGAAAAGATTTGTCAGATGTGGGTACAGAAGTTTCAGCCCAGACAATAAGACGCACACTGCGTAATGAAGGCCTCCGTGCCAGAACTCCCAGGCGTACCCCCTTGCTGTCTCCAAAGAATAAGAAGAGTCGACTGCAGTATGCCAAAAGCCATGTGGACAAACCACAAAAGTTGTGGGATAGTGTTCTGTGGACTGATGAAACAAAATTAGAACTGTTTGGGCCCATGGATCAACGCTATGTTTGGAGGAGGAAGAACAAGGCCTATGATGAAAAGAACACCTTGCCTACTGTGAAGCATGGTGGAGGGTCAATCATGCTTTGGGGCTGTTTTGCTTCTGCAGGTACAGGGAAGCTTCAGCGTGTGCAAGGTACCATGAATTCTCTTCAGTACCAGGAGATATTGGATGGAAACGTGATGCAGTCCGTCACACACCTGAGGCTTGGGAGACGTTGGACCTTTCAACAGGACAATGATCCCAAGCATACCTCCAAGTCCACTAGAGCATGGTTGCAGAGGAAAGGCTGGAACATTTTGGAGTGGCCATCGCAGTCACCAGACTTAAATCCGATTGAGAACCTCTGGTGGGACTTAAAGAAAGCAGTTGCAGTGCGCAAGCCTAAGAATGTGACTGAACTGGAGGCCTTTGCCCATGAAGAATGGGCGAAGATACCCGTAGATCGCTGCAAGACACTTGTGTCAAGCTATGCTTCACGTTTAAAAGCTGTTATAACTGTAAAAGGATGCTGTACTAAGTACTAAGATTGAATGTCACTTGGGGGTTGAATAAAACTGATAATGCTGTGAGCACAGAAAAGACATTTGTGGTTATTTCATTATAACTGTTATGTTATATTTGTCTGACCTACAAGTGCCTCTTTAATGTAAATGTAAGCAAGATGACTGAATGATCAAAAGCAATGTCAAACTGGCCAAAACACTCAATTTCAGTGGGGGTTGAATAATTTTGGACACAACTGTAAACAATGGGAGAAAGTCCCCATGCGATGTTTCAAAGGCTTTCCGACTTTTTAGGAGACTACAAATAACTGAATCTCTGAGACCCCTAACTATTAGGGCTGGGACTCAAACAGCAAAGCCTTCAAGACAAGGAGTAGAGAATCAGGGTGGTAAACTGGTCCTTGAGACAGAAGATCCTTGGAGAGTCTGCCTAGAGTCTACTAAGGTATGAGTACCACATCTGCCTGGGCCAATTCAGTATAATGGGAGTCACTGGGATTCCTAGCCATATAAGTGAAAGGGGCCAGTGGTGTCCCTGGTTGATAAAAACTCAGCAGTGCCTACACCCAGCAGCATCCTTAACAACCATACCTGACAGCAGGAGCTGTCAGGTATGGTAGCAGAAATAATACTGCTATTATACATAATGTTCGACTTTTGCAAAATGGGTAAATATTCAGGTGTTTGCTGGAACACCCGAATAGCTAAGATTTAGTCTGAACTTGTGTTCTGACCAAACCATAAGCTCAGCCCTTGTTGTCTGTCAAAAAAGTGGTTATATGGGGGGGCTGAATATTGGAGGGGGAGCATAAAGGATCACCAACCTTGTACATCAGCCATATGTCTACTGTACCAGGTGTGGAATGTGGCTATGAGTTGAGGGGCACTCCATAAAATCAGACACATGATGCAGTTTATTGCCCTATGCTACCCTGAATCCCTTACAGAATAGAAGTTGTAAAGCATTCTAATCTGCCAGGCTCTCTCAAAAACAAGGAAGCAACCAACAGTGAGAAAATATTCCAGTAGTGAGGAAATATTCCAGCAGTGAGGAAATATTGCACTTGGTATCTACACAATGAAAATTTTCAACGTTTTCAAATGCAAAACAACTAAGCTAAAAACAAAGATCAGACTTATCTATGCTCTCATTTTCTCAGTTGTCAATCATGGTGGTGAAAGCTGAACACTACCAAAACAGAATAGAAAGAAGATCAATTCATTTGAGCTTTGGTGATGGAAATGATCAAATTGGCTATTTCACTAGAAGCCCAAATTATAGAGTTGCAGCTGTCATGTTTTGGTCACACTGTCAGAAGAGAGAGATCACTGGAGAAGGAAATAATGTTTGGGAAAATTGAAGAAACCAGGATAAAAGGGAGACTGACTACTAGGTAGTTGGACACATTGATTACAGCTGTAAGGATGACACTGGAGGATCTTGCTAGACTAGCACAGTGCCCTCTTCGTTTTAGAGCTCCTATTCATCAAGTTGCTAGGAATTGGACTCAAGTTGATGGCACATAGTAATAATAATAATGCATGTGGAGGGGGGCGAGGAGGTGGACCCCTGTTTTCCAACATAGGAGAACTCAGGTAGAACTGACAATACTGCTTGAGATTTTAGGTCAGCAGGGGCAGCATTGTCAGACAATATCACGAAGTTAAAAGCTTTATGGACTTCTGACAGATATGTATTTCTGTACCTGGAGTGTAATGAAACATAAGGGAATGTAAATGTATGTACAGCTTTTTTTTTTTTCCTTACAAACATTTTGCTAAGTCTTTCATCGAAAAGTTGATCATCACTTTCAACATATAATCATCCTTTAGTATCACCTGATTTAAAATTTTACGTCCATGAACAACTTCTGTCTGAATAAAGAAATCTGTATTAATAACAATTACTTTTAAGTGGAAGAGGAAATGTCCCATAAAGTTTGACAGTTTGCAAGAACTGAGACTCACCCTTCACTATTTGTGTTTGGGACACATGTTTATTTGTACTTTTTGCAGCTGAATACTAGAGAAATATATTACACCCTGTATGCTTATTCTTACAGTATATGTAACAAAATAGGTTCAGAAGAGTTACCAAGTATTTGATGTACTGTATACCAATCCTACCCAGTTTGAAAAAAGCCCTGCTTTTAACTATATATCTGCTGGGAACATGTATTAACCTTTACACAGTGGAGAACAAATCACAAAACAGCTTCATATTCTCTATTAATTGTTAACCTATTATGGCAAAGCATTCCCATTACTATTACATTATATCTCCTATGAAAGCTTGCCTTTATATTTTTCTGCCTAGTAACAGTCTTTTAATGAAATATATTTATTTAATTTTGAAGATAATGTTCCAATACAATAAAAAGGTTAATTAGGTTCTCTTAGTGGTGCCATTCTTCCTGGACCCTTATTAACCAGGGAAGCAGTTTCATCATCAAAGTAATAAGTTTACATAATATACTTTCTCTCAGCTACTTGCTTTCCCGCTGGTCCATGCAATTGCCAAAACAAAGAGGAATACAAATAAATAATGTTTATGGGTGAGAATGTGAATTTTTACTTTTCTCCCACAATGCCACTAGGTGTCAGAGTAGACACTTGCCAGAGTGCAAGGGCTGTGGGTATGGAGAATTGTGCATAGTCCCAAGTTTAACCCCACCAGAGCAAATTAGAGATTCCACAAGGCTTTTTTGGTTTGCTGCACCTGTCAAATAGGACAGCAGCAGAGCAAACAAAAGTAAAGAAGAAAGGTAAGGAGAATAGTAGTTGCCTCTCTGCCAATCCTTCCTCTGGCTTCCCATTGCCCAACGAATAAAATTCAAAACATTAACAATCACATATAAAACCATTTATAGCTCTGCCCCAAATTACATCACCAGTCTTGTCTCCAAATATCACCCAAACCGTCCTTTCCACTCCTCCCACAACCTCCTGCTCTCTAGCTCCCTTGTCTCCTCCTCCCATGCTCGTCTCTAGGACTTCTCCAGAGCCTCCCCCATCCTCTGGAACTTGGAACTTTCTACCCCAATCTATCCGACTATCGTCTACTCTGCCCACTTTTAGGCGATCTCTGAAAACCTATCTCTTCAGGGAAGCCTAACCTGCCTTCAGCTAATAATGGAATCTTCTTTTCCTTTTACCAGTCCATCACCACAGTTATTACGTTGTGTACCACCAGCCCCTTCCCCTTAGATTGTAAGCTCCACGGGGCAGTGTCCTCTTAACCCTCTTGTATTGAGCTGTATTGTTGCTGTATTGTCTTTATTTTGTAAAGTGCTGAGCAAACTGTTGGTGCTATATAAATCCTGTAATATAGTAATAATAATATTAACTAGAAAATCTACAATTTCTGGGGAAATTGTGTGAAGTGTTCTTGCCTCCACCAGTAGTCTACAAATGGAGTGGGCAGAGTAGTTTTTGTCACTCTGCTGCCTGCTCACACACCTGGTTTCCTATGGCAACTCACTCTACAGCAAGGGCAGAGGAGCGTTTAAAAACAAACTGCTCCAACTTGCTCACTTCACTGGCGGTTGCCATCTTCAAACGGCTGTAGTTTCAAAATTATAAATCCTACATCGAAGAGCTTTATATTGTGAGAATCACAAGACCCAGACCTACATTTTGATGCATGAAATATTAAAAATGAAGGCACAGTCGCAGTTTAGAATTTGCCCTTCCAATTTGAGGTGGCTAGAGTGGAGTTTCAATGAACGTCAATGGGCGGCGTAAGTTGCAAACAAATGGTCATATTGTGAAAACTATCAGGACTATGGCTTAGCCGTGGACATTTTTAGTGGCAGCAGGGATAGCTGAACGTTTTGATATAAGATTTGTGTAGGTGGGCTTGAAAATAAGAGAGTGATGGCAGTTTAGAAATCATGTCCTGATTTTTCAGCTCACACTCTAGCTTTTGTCAGCTCCTACTCTAGTTTTGAACATTCCGCCATTCATTCCTATGGGACCAATTTCACCACAAAAACGCAGATATTTCGTGAACCATTCGACGAAACGTTCCACAAAGTAATAGCACACCAATCAGGAACAATCCGCACGTTTCGGTACATTACTGTCTATGTAATGTAAAAACTGTGGGAGGAGTTAGGGTGGTAAATTTGGCTATACTAATAAGAATGTATATGTGAGATAACAGTAAGTGGTCTTGCAATGCAAGAACACTTAATAATAGTAAGACAAAGTACAGATTATCTTTTAAAAAAAGAGCTGTCACCACACCCTATCCTGTACGTCCATATACATGTAGATATTCTGTGGTAGATTTACAGTACTATACTACACTAGTTATCCCTGCTACATAAATTTGAGCTTGCTAAGCAGAGATAACAGTACTGCAATTCTGACCAAAAACCAACAGTTCCAACAGTCTCATGCACAAAAAGCCTGTTTTTTACAATGTGGTGTCTTTTACCGCCAATCATATGAGATATTCCTATTTACATACAACTGAAGGATTTTGAAAAGGCCTGGTATACAGTAGTATATAATGTGTGCATAAAATTAGGGTAAGTAAGTTAATAAGTAAGCTAAGAGGTATTTATACCAAACATTCTCCCTATCCTCCTCTTAGAAAAGCA
The DNA here is from genome assembly GCF_062004578.1 of Staurois parvus. Lineage (NCBI taxonomy): Eukaryota > Metazoa > Chordata > Amphibia > Anura > Ranidae > Staurois > Staurois parvus. The sequence goes on along the minus strand of NW_028317994.1, from coordinate 12,194,575 downwards.
TATTTAGGTAAACTGTAGGGTTTTGTTTGGTAATTGAAAAATATATTTTTCATGTAACCTCTAGCAAAATAATGCCTCTAAAATTACGATTTTCTTGCTTAAATATCTACGTAAATATGTAAGGAAGTGTCTAATGAACTAGTGCTTAAGAGATTGATGGTTATATATAGAATACATTCTAATCGATATGCACATTATACTATGTGCTTTATTTCCCATTTTATTTTGAAAAGGTTATAATACATTGCAGAATAAATAGTTTAATTCACTTTGGTAAACATAAGTCACTGGAGCTCTGCCACTCTACTTTTTACTGGTAATCCAGCTGGAACATTTAACTAAAATGTAAACAGATATAAAATGCACACAAATAATGTGACTCTGTATTCATTAATATATTAAATAATGTGATTTTATTTTAATGGTAGCAGTGTAAGTACCTGAATTTGACCTGCTGTCAAATTCTTGCAGTCCTTGTATAGCAGAGCTGTAATGTGAAAAGAATAAGCAGGGCACAAATAGCTAATTATATCCTGTGCTTATAAGAATCATGTTGAAAGGAAGAGAAAGCAAAGTGACATAGAGAGGAATGTATCACTGTGTTGCTTTCAATTACCCTGTCTAGTTACAGGCTAGGGTGGATTCAGGACAACCTGAGTTCAGAGGAAGTGAGTTAAAAGATGTTGTTCTTCAGACTAAGGATGAGAAGAATACAAACGAGGGGGAACGATACATATTAAAGTTAGAAAGGTATCCCTCTATGTTGAGGACATGTGGCCTGGTATGGGTCAGTAGTGGGAGCACAAGCTCACCCTTCTTCCTTCCTGGACTATAAGGCTCCATGCTCAGATAATGGTCTGATATAGAATTTTTTGGGGAGTGCTGCTTTTTTTTGCATGGGGTTCCCCCTTAAAATCCGTACCAGACTTGCACAGTCTTGTATAGAACTTGGGGGGACTCTACATCTTTTCTTTTAGGGTCACCCTTGGCATTCATGCTAGATGCTCATCATGGATGAGTAATTTTAGAGGGAACCCCATGCTGTTCTTTTTTTTTTTCCAGTCCCCCATTAATATCCATACCAAACCCTCCCACACCAGACCTAAGATAGGGGAATCCCCAGCAGCTTTTAGTGTTTCATATTAAGCATTATTAAAATCACTGCTCCCTGCCAAACAAAATTTAAAAAACAATATTTTTTTGCTTTGGCACATGTTCTTCAAGATAGTTCCCAGCCCCCATGGCATTTGTTTGAGAACCTTTTACCTATTCGCAAAGAAAATGCCCATTACTGGTTTTTACATTTGGCTCCCTTTGACCTCAATGAATTCAGCTTTGACAGCTGAACTTCAGTAAAATTTGCTGAACCTGCCATGACCCAAACCCAGGTATGGCTCATCTCTAGTGAACACAGCCACATGAAATTGAGCCAGTAATGGGGAAGCTATAAAAACTGCACCATGCCATGACAAACAATGGAATGTTAGAAACAATAATATGTAATATGCTTTGTAATATTTGAAAAGCAGCTCAAGATGGCCTGATGCTGCAATGGTAGTTTTTAGACATCTGCGCTTCATTTCATTCCAAAATAAACATTTGAATGAAATTTTTATTATTCATAGATTTGGATGTATCTGAATTTCGGAATTACAATAGAAACAAATTTCGATGAATCCGAAATAAGGAAACAAAATTGTATTTCAAATAATAAATTATCTGAATGCGAATCAAATCCAAATTGAATTAGAAACAAATAAAAATAAACAAATTCTACTGTAACCCAACAATGTGCAGGCTTATGTTGTCTTGTGTTTTTGTAATGTACAGTTTACCATGCTGTTTAATTGTGTTCATATTTCTTTAGTTTATTTTGTTTCTGTTCTCTTTTACATTGATTGTGGATTTATTTTGCTGCAACGTTTACACCTAAAGTGTTGTTGTAACCTTGTTCTGACAAAATGGGCTTTGGCCTTTAATACAAATTTACAATAATAAAAAGAATCAAATTCAAAAACAAATTTGAAATTTAAACATATTTCTAACTATTGCTGATTTCCTTCAAAGACTGTGTGCATTAGAAAATTGCCGAATTCCAAAATTTGAAAAGAATACAGTAGAATAAAACAGAATAGAATAGAAAATAAGAGAATTGAATAAAATATAAAAGAATAGAATAGAGTAGAAAAAATAGCATAGAACAAAATAGAAAGAATATAGCCATCTTCCAATTCAAATTTTAAAAAGAAAAGATTGGAATAGAAAAAAATAAGAAAAGAATAGAAAAGAAAAAAACATGGCTTGATGCTGGCAATGGTAGTTTTTAGACATTTGCGGTCCAAAAATTAAAATTGGATGAAATTTTCATTATTCGTAGATTGGGATGTATCCGAATTTCTGAATTACAATAATAACAAATTTAAACAAATCGAAAATAACAAAACAAAATTTAATCCAAAATAACAAATTATCCAAATTGGAATCTAATTCAAATTGAATTTGAAACAAATTAAAAAAAAACTATTAGAAAACAAATGTGAAATGTAAACATATTGCTGACTATTGACTAATTTAGCACTTGGGCATTTATTAATATCAATGGAAAATACCCTGGACAATCAAATGAATAAACGTCCAAGAACAAAATGTGGCTAAACAAGGTACCACATTTACACATGTTTTTGCTGCGTTTCTGCTGCTAGGAGAGCTAAATATCTCAGGGAAGTAATGTGTGCATGGGGCTTTAGAAAATAATTCCAAAAGATAAGAATAGAATAAAACCGAATAGAATAGAAAATAAAATAATAGAATCAAATAAAAAAGAAAAAAATTGAATAGAAAAAATAGAATAGAACAAAATAGAAAGAAAATAGCCATCTTCCAAAATTCTAATTTCAAAAAGAATAGAATAGAATAAAATGGAAAAGCATACAACAGAATAGAAAATAAAAGAGTAGAATAGAAAATAAAGGAAAAAAAAGTAAAGTAAAGAATAGTATAGAAAAAAGAATAGAAAAGAATAGAATAAAATAGAAATAATTTAGCCGTTTTTTGAAAGTCAAATTTCTAAAAGAAAAGAATAGAATAGAAACAATAAATAAATAGAATAGAATAAAATAGAAAGAATATAGGTGTCTTCCAAAATTCAAATTTTGCAATTAGAATTTCGGAACACAGCTATATTCTATAATATTCTAGATATAATAGAGTAAAACAGAACAGAATGGAAAGGGATGGAATGGAATAGAATATAAAAAGATAGAATAGAATAGAAAAGAAAAATAGAAAAGAAAAGAATAAAATAGAAGGAATATAGCCATCTTCCAAAATTAACATTTCAAAAAGAATAGAATTGAATAAAACAGAATAGAATAAAAGGAAATGAAATTTAAAATAACAGAATATAGATAAAAGAATAGAATAGGACAGAATGAATAGAATAGAAAATTATAGAATAGAATAGAAATTCAAATAGAATAAAATAGAAAGAATGTAGCCAACTTCCAAAAGTTTAATTTCGAATAGAATAGAAGCTACACTTCACAATGAATTGGGATCAATTCAATATTTTCAATTCTAATCCAATTTGAATACTTTGAACCCATTGGAAAAATTTTAATCCAGTCAAAAACGAATAAATGAAATTAAACAAAATTAAGCTAAATTAATTTTGTTACGAATGCAGCAAAACAAAATTATTAACTAATCGATGTGAAATGAACCTAAACACATTTTTTTTCCTTCTGTCTAGTGGTTTTGCCTTTTGGAACATATTAAACATATAACACAATCTTAAAGCAAGCATCTATAGGTTCCTGTCTGCATCTTTAAACATGAAAAGCATCCTGAGGAACTCTACTATGCAAATTATGACTTGTGGTTATGGCTTTCCCTATCCTGCCTAGCCTCCAGCAGCTAGCAGGTTTTAAGCTCAAGGCTACAACTAGCCAGGGGCAGACTGACCATTTGGAAACTCGTGCACTGCCCGAGGGCCCGGGGTCAGTAGGAGGCCCCATGAGATGCCCCTGGTACCTTTTTCATAGGCTTTTTTGAGTTTGGGCAAGGACACAGGGGCCCCATGATCCGCTATTGCCCGGGGGCCCCATGAGTTGTCAGTCCGCCCCTGCAACTAGCAAATATATGGTGGTTGATCCTCTGCTATGTTAGGTTAGTCAGCCACACAGTTCAAACACACAAAAAAAATTCCAAACTCACAATTGATCCTAAGAAAGCCCAAAAAATCCCCACAAATGCAATTAAATGCTAAGAATCATTCTATGGTATTATTTTCCCTCTCTCCAGTACTACAACAATCTTTGTGTGATCCTGTGCCCAAACCTGAACTGCATAATCAAAATTAGGTCTTATGAATGCATCATATAGGGACAAGATAATGTCTCCCTTGAGTCTATGCATCTTTTAACCCCTTCACGGGTAATGCCTAAGCAAAATTTTGCAACTTTGACATGCGTTAATAGATCCTTACATGTCATCACAACTACTTTGTACATATGGCTGAATTATACTTTGTTTTTTTTTCAGGACAAATTGGGCTTTCATTTGGTGGTGAATGGTAATGGATATCTCTTATTTATTTTATTATAATAAAAAAACTGACCCAAAAGAGTATAGTAAAAAAAAACATTTTTTTTTTAAATTTAGCTGTATATTTCTTGTAACTACCATAACTTGCCACCAAAGAACAACCCTAAATAAATTCTCCTGCTTCTGACAATCACAGGATGCCACATGTGTGTGTTATTTGTTGTTTGTACCTGTAGTGCAGCCCAGAAACAATAGTGCTCATTTTGCTATTTTTTTTGTCCTACCTAAAACACACTGACACTAACTGACACTGATACTAATTAAAAAAATCCTGCCCAAAATATACTGACCATGACCTTTTACCCTGACCTTGACATTTGACCCTGACTTTGACCCAAACACTAACCCTGGCACTGACCTTGATTAAACCTTGATCTAGGTATTTTTATCGCATTTTTTAATATTTATTTATTTTACACACTTGGTTTTTTTTTTCATTCTCTGAAAGGACAGAGAGAGATACAATGTAGGGGTGGGCTTAACAGTGACTGATCATGCAAATTGAACTGTTAGCATGAAATGTTAGGCTCCGTTCACACCAATTCAGTTTTTAGTGTTTCTTGCAGAAACGCACTACAGTCCATTTAACATGATTTCCTATGGAACATGTTCACATCTAGGATTTTTTGAGCTGCTGCATCTTTGGAAAGGGTCAGGGACCTTTTTAAAAGCAGAAAGCAGCATTTTTGCTACAATAGCGTTCAATGGAGAAGCTGCTGAAATGCATGGTAGTGTGTTTTGGCTGCGTTTTTGCCACGTTTTACATTTTTATTCTGCCAAGCAACAACAAAAATTCCACTTTAACAAAAAAAAGAGCTGAACAAATCGCAAAATGCAGTATAAACGCATCAAAAACACATAAAAAATGCATGTAGAAAAACGCAAAACAAAATGCAAAAAGCAGCAAACGCAAAATGCATTTATGTGACCCAAGCCTTAGTGTTGCATGCTGTTTTCATTGTGAAGAATCCTGAATAGTTACATACAGGTGAATGACTCAGGGGGGACATAAGCCTCCCATGGTTTCTTAGCAAACACCTTCCCATTTGGATATTAACGGTCCTTTCATGCGGGCGTACTGTTTTTTCATCAATTCTGTCACGTTTTTTAAAGATAAAACGGATCAGTTTTTCATCAGTTTACATCAGTTTTTACATCAGTTTTTTATATCCACTACCAATGCAAAACTGGACCGTTTGCCCGTTTACATCCATTTTTCATCCATTCCATGTCTTTTATGGAATAAAAATGCAAAGGTGTTCCATTTAAGAAATAGACCTGTATGGAAGCAGAAAAAAACCCTGATGTAAATGGACATTGTCTGTTTTTTATCCATTTTTCCATAGAGAAGCATTGGTGTCCATTTTTCATCCATCAACTGATGGATGAAAAACAGACAAACGGAATGCCTATGTGAAAGGGGCCTTGGCCCTGGTTTCATCAGTTCAGAAATGTTTTTTCAAAGAAAAAACTGATTCAATTTACATCAGGTTTTCACCGTTTTTACATCTACTACTAATGCAAAAACAGATGAAAAAATGGAACGTTTGTCCATTTACATAGTCTGGTTTTTTTTAATCGGAACAAAAATTGGGCTTTGATCTGTTTAAAAAATGTTGATGGATGCGGATGTAAACAGATGTAGATGGTTGATAATAAATGTGCATCCGTTTTTCCATAGAGATGCATTAATGTCCATTTTTAAGCCATCAACACATGGATAAAAAACAAATAAGATGCCCATGTGAAAGGGGCCTTAGATTTTAGGCAGTCCACAACCATGTAGGCAGTACTTTTATTTCTTATTGGTAAGCACGCTATTTATTAAAATAGCTGCTTTAAATTAAAAATAATATGTAGTAGGGGAAAAACATGAGAGAAATTAATGAAATATACTTGTCCTATTTTTTTACGTTAGAGCACTTCCAGGACGGGAACTAATACGTTAAGCAGATGTAGCATTTTAGGTCCGCTCTAATTAAAAAGCAATACGTGCGATGCAAGTGTTTCTATATTTAACCATGTCATTTGATTTTATATGCAGTAGGTAGCTTTGTGTTATCCTTATCAATAATAATGAGAATACAAAAAAGAGTGAAAAAAATAATTAGTCTTTGTCTGAAAATTATTATTAATTGACATTCTAACTTAAACTCCTAATTAGAACAAACAACAGTTACTTTTACTTCTAATGAACATTAATATACGTAATGCGTTTTTTGCTCATTAAGACTTACTTTATATAAAAACTATTAATTAAAAATAAAGATGAAATGGCAATATTAGTTTTCATTTTGGTTTAATTATCTTACTTCGTGCTGCAAACTTTTTATATTTTAATTAAGTTCCTTTTTTGCTTAAATTATTGATTTGCACAAGAGAACTAGTAATTATAACAAAGTGACAATAAAATGTGATAATGTAAATGCATTGAATCATAACCTAGACTTCAGTAGCTGATATGTCATGTCAGAAAAAGAACCAAGCATAACCATAGTAAGGTGCAATTTGTAGGTTTAACTTGTGGAGTCCCACAATTTGCTTTTAGGAATCACATCCATTTTCATCTACATATTTATTGCTGTTATTTCAGAGATAGTAAACTATTTTCTATAAGCTAACAGAGGATGTGCATATCGTTTTCTGTCTACTCCTGATGAAGGGGCAGTACATAGTCTTAAAGCATGGTGACCCACTGCCTGTAATGGACAACTACTACACTATATTTTCTCAGGCTTCCAATCTTGGTGTGGCTCCAAAAGCCTTTACACAAATACGTTTAACATGTTATTAGTTTTTCCACAAATCAGCCTTTAGCACCAACCATACTAAACAGTTATATGGCAACATCTACCAAAAAACCCTTGGTTTCTTTTTCATTTCTAATACTTCAGTATGTACTAAAGGGATGTTGTGTCAACTGAACAGTATAGCATGATCTGGTATAGCTTGCATGCTTAAAGTGGGACTTTAGTCAGAAGATTAAGGCTAACCATACACTATACAATTTTCTGTCCAATTTCTGCCCAATTTCCTTTAGATTTACCTTCAACTTTGAAGTGCAAGAGCCTGCCTAATTGGATACAATTGAAAGTGTTGTTAAGTTTGACCTCCTATTATATGGTTTTGGTAAATCTAAACCAAAAATCTCAAGAAAATTGTATAATGTCTGGCCAGCCTAAGTCCAGCTAGGTTACTTCAAGCTAGCCCCTTTTGCATGTATAGCTATGTAAAACATTAAAAATAAGTGTCTATATTGTTTAAAATCCAGCAATAAATACACTGTCTCGTCCTGCTCTGCACATGCCCAATTACTCTCTATTTTTAGGCACTGTGCTGAATTTCTACAGGACGATCTGCTGACAGCTTAAAGATTTAATGCTGCTCAGGACTCTGGGCTTCAGCAAAATAGAAGCCTCCAGCAAGAAGAACCAGGAGCAATGCTGGAGGCAATTTACAGCACACACTAATATTGGTAGCATAATTATTAATGTGGAATGTATGTTCTAAAGAACATTATTTTATACCAAGCTATTATGGGTAAAGTTCCACTTTAATTCTTGGATCGGGTACATTTGATGCTGGAATGTTTGTACTATATGCTTTTGGCAAATGGCTTGCATTTTTTTTACACAAAGAGGTACATATTTCTCAGGATGAAATTAGGGAGGCTTTGAAAAATACGGTAGGTGGGAAGAGCCCGGGCCCAGATGGTTATACAGTGGGGTACTATAAAAAATTTAAAGAGCTACTGATTCCTAAACTCTGTAGATATATGAATGCATTGGGAGAGGGAGTGGAAATAAGGGGGGAATCATTACACGCACATATAACAATTATTCTTAAAAAGGGAAAGGATGGTACTCAATGTGCTAGTTATAGACCCATATCAATGTTGAATACTGATACCAAATTATTTGCGAAGGTGTTGGCTACTTGGTTGAAAGAACTGATGCCGGAATGGATACATTTGGACCAAGTCGGGTTTATACCAGGAAGAGAAGGAAAGGACAATGGACTGAGAACATTGCTCCTTTTGCAAAAAGCAAAGAGAAGTAGACAGCCAACACTAATATTGTCGATCAACACAGAGAAAGCCTTCGATAGAGTAGACTGGGGGTTTATGATAAATACGCTGGAAGTTCTAGGAATAATGGAAAAATTGTTAAAATGGATAAAAGAGCTTTAAAATGACCCTTCAGTGGTGGTGAAAGTAAGTGGGACCCTGTCTGATTCCTTTGGATTGCATAATGGTACTAGGCAGGGATGCCTGTTGTCACTACTGCTGTTTGCACTGTCCCTGGAACCACTTTTGGCATCAGTAAGAAAAAACATAGATATTAAGGGAATTAAAATAGGAGAAGTGGAGCATAAGGTAGCAGCATATGCAGACAATATGCTGTTTTATATAGAGAACCCTAGATTGACGCTACCCAACTTAATGAAGTTATTAAAACAAAATGGAGAATTATCTAATTTAAAAATAAACCCTACAAAATCTGAAATTCTAAATATTAATGTGTCAAAATCGGAGAGCAGGAATCTGCAAGAAGACTTTCCATTTAAATGGAGGGAAAGGGAATTAAGTTACTTGGGAATAAAGTTAAGCTCAACAATAAAAGATTTATATCAAGTTAATTACATCCCACTAATAAATGAAATCAAAGCTAAATGGAGAAGACTCTCAGGAGGATGGGTCACATGGATTGGATGTATAAATTTGGTTAAGATGGTAATAGTACCAAAAATCCTGTATAAGTTTCAACTGCTCCCAATAAATATACCCAGATCCTTTTTTAGGATAATAAGAAAACTGATAACGAGATTTATTTGGGATAATAAGAAACCAAGAATTAAATATGAAACTCTATGTTATAAAAAGGAGAAAGGAGGATTAAATTTGGCAAATATGAGGAAATATTACATATCAGTTTTACTATCACGGGTGGTTGAATGCACACATAAGTCTCAAGAAAAAAGTTGGGTTAAAATGGAAAGTATTATAAGCAATACACAATTGGAGAAGATCATTTGGATCCCACATAAATATAGGGTAATAGACGAAAATAGTAGCACGTTAACAAAGGAAGTGTTGAGAATATGGGATGGGTTGCACAAGTCTATGGGATGGAATTATAATTCACTATTGTTACCGTTGGTGGACACAGAATTTTTCCCTCCTGGGAGAGAGGAGGCCTCTGGGAAATGGTTTAACCTCCCTGGCGGTATGATTATTTCAGATTTTTGGTGCTGAAAGCGGTACCATTTTTTTGCATGGAAATATGTATTTTTTTTATTGTAGGCTGTAATTTTTAGGAAAAACTCACTGAAATCTGTCCGAACAAGAGTCTAGTAAACATCCCGGGTATGATAAAATTTGAAACACAAAATCATAAATTATAATTTAATAAATAATCATAAAAATAATATAAAAATAATAAAAAATTTAATTCAATAATATAATCAAACCAAAAACACTGAAATGTGAAATATAGCGCCAAGTTCGCACATTGCTGAGCTCAGTCGCAAAATCGTTTTCAGTTTCTGATGACGAATTTCCCCCACGAATCATTATCACTCAATTCTGTAAGTGGTTCTGATTTACTATCGCTGTTCTCTAGCTGATCTAAACCGCTTTTGACCTAAAGGGACACTTTTTGGACGCCATGGACATTTCTCAGTTTCCAGGCAGAAAGAACAGACAAAATGCAGGCAGGGCGCAGGACAAAGCACTCGGGACAATATGTATGTGAAATAGGTTGAAACAGCAATGTTTTACTGTGTAAAATGAAAAAAAAAAAAAATGACATTTTTTAAAATTTTTAAATTTGCCGCCGCCGGCGGCGCCCGTACGTCCCGACGTCACAGGGACAGGACACAGAAGCCGGATGCCGGCATCGGCCGGAGGAGATGGCCGGGGACGCTGCAGGGGACACATCGTGGGAGCGCAGGGTAAGGTAAGTGAAGAACACATGCCGGAGCAGCGCCGCATGGTATTCCCGAGTGTAGCTCGGGGTTACCGCTTTTGGTACTGAAATGTTACCCCGAGCTACACTCGGGAATACCGCCAGGGAGGTTAAAGATAGAAATTCACGTTTGGGAGATATAATAGATTAAGGGAAAATATGCACTTTTCAGGAATTAAAGAGTACATTTGTGGCACTAGATGAACTGAGATATAGTCAATTGAAACATTTTGTCTCAATATCCCCCAGCCACTGAGGATGGCGGAAGAGATAAAAAATTTCATTTGAAAAATTGTTGAGTTTGAAGATAAGTTGTGAACATATAATATCAAGGATTTATAAGATTTTATCTGAACTCATGGGAGCTGGAATTCCGACATTCTTAGAAAGAAGAATATGAACATAGTTGAAATGAATTACAAATGTTTGTCTAGATGGTATTGTACACTGATTGTGGCACATAAACAGTGAGAGGAAATATCACCATTCTGTTGGAGGGGATGTGGGGCATTAGGGATGATGGCGCACATTTGGTGGGAATGTCCAAAAATACAGGTATTTTGGAAAGAAAAAATTCAAAATATATGGGAGATTTTGGGGACTTCAATCCAGAAGGACCCATGGGTGTACCTTTTCTACAAAACAGAGATGTCAGTAAAACAATATAAAAATAGTATACTGTATTATCTACTGTACTTAGTGCGGCAAAGAGCTTGATTCCTAAATATTGAAAGGTCCAGGATTACCCAACAATGAAGGACTTGATAGATAGAATTGAGTATATTAATAAAATGGAGGAGTTGTGTTATATTGAGGAGGATAAAGTGGAAGTGTATAGAGAAAAATGGAGAGGGTGGTGTGATTTTAAAACATCAGGAAAATATGTTAAAATGAGGGGTGATTTGATAACTGAGTTGGAGAACTGAAATGATTAAACAGATAAATAGAAATGGGTTAATATACAGAAAGGGAAAGAGAAGTTAAGACGGGAATGGACATGGGTTTTTAAGGGGGAGGGATGGAGATAATTGGGGGAGAGGAAATGAGGGAAAAGGGGGTGTATTTGATGTATTTGATGTGATATCATTGTTATTTGTATTGTCTCTTTTCTATAGAAAATGAATAAAATATATAATAATTTAAAAAAAAAAGAGGTACATATTGAAGAGAGTTTGTAGGAGAAGGGGGTAATTAGTGCCATGATATACAGTAGCTTGTGAAAGGTTTTAGGGGTTGAGTATCTGGGCAAAAAATGCAGAACATCTCTGCAGTACATGCACATTTCTGCATGTTTTATACATATACAGCAAAGACTCTAAAGTGCAGAAATATACTTGTTTATCTGCCAGAAGTGCACTTAGCTCCTAAGTGCCAGGTATCGTAAGCTGTAAATGCACAGCAGAGTTAGTCGTCTAAAGTTGTCTTTGGCTAAACTACTCAAATCTTTAAAATCTCTTCATCTTTACAACATAGACACTAAGTATTCTACAATCTAAGATACAACCTAGGAGGGCTAATTAGACTATATTAGATAACACATGAACAGGACAGCTTTGAATTTATGACATGATCAACAGGCATTGTTTTGAGAATATCAAAAATATATACAGTGAAAATATAGGCAGATCCTCGTTAGGGATTACTTATACTTTAATTGTTTTATGCCAATTTCAATTAAGAGTTAGTCCTCATGCACACTGGACGTTTTGATAATGCTGGCAACGTTAGCTGTGTAAAGTCACGTTTAAAAGGTGAGTTTTTCAGCTTTTTTAAAGAATTTTTGCATTAGCGTTTATTGGCGTATTTCCGCGTTTAGCAGCGCTTTCCCAGGTTTTTCCGCATCCGCGGTTTTTAACAAAAAAACCCAATTTTTTTGTCAAAAAAAATCCTAAAACACTGGTCTGTGGCATTTTACCACATTTTACCATGTTTTGCCGTGTTTTTTCTTCTAACCTCAAAGTGTGGCCATGTGTCCTCTTCAGGGATCATAGAGTAAACAGTTTACTTAGTTTATCTCAGTAACCGGAGCCACTGCTGTTATATATTTTAAAAAGAGCTTACTTTATTTTTAACAGAATTACATGATTTACGGGTAGTAGAGGAGGTGCAATAGGCAAATCAGTAGCTGCAGTCTATTACAGGCAAGTAGAGAAACCTACAGTGTTTGAAACATCTTTACAGGGTGAACATTTTCAATAGATGAGTAGGATATGTAGGGATATCTGCTATGCTTCTAATGATTATCACGATGCCACGCAGCTGGTGCCACTAGTATAAAGTTAGAATTAACAAGAAAGGACCTCATGCATTACTGTTACAATGTGTTACATTAAATGTTTCTATTAATACTGACACAAATCTTTTAACACTAGAACAATCTTTTAAATGTAGTTAAACTGCAGATTATGAAAACATTTTAGTAGCAGTTTATAATTCTGCTGTATTTTACCTAAATACAGTGGATTACTTACAAACTTTTTTTGTTTATAATTGTTTTGTAATTGTAGTATTTTGTTGGAAACATTTGTTAATAATATATCACCTAATTATCCACTTGACCACAGAAAGGTTTTAACACCTTCATGACCAGGCCATTTTTTCTGTTGAGCACTGTGCTAATTAGCGGCAATTGCGCGGTCATGCAATGCTGTACCCAAATTAAATTTATATAATTTTTTCACAGAAATAGAGCTTTCTTTTGGTGATATTTGATCACCACTGTGTTTTTATTTTGTATTATATAAGCAAAAAAAGACTGCAAATTTTGAAAAAAAACACAATAGTTTTACTTTTTGCTAAAAACATAGCCAATAAAAAATAAAATATCTATTTTTTTCATAAATTTAGGTCAAAATGTACTCTGCTACATGTCTTTGGTGAAAAAAAAATCCAAATAAGTGTATATTGACTGGTTTGTGTGAAAGGTATAGCGTCTACAAACTATGGTACAGTATATGTACTGTAATTTTTATTAATTTTTTTTATTCTAGTAATGGCGGTGATCAGTGACTTATAGTGAGACTGTGATAGTGTGGTTTGCAATATTACAATAACTGACGCTGGCTGGGAGGTACACTAACTGACATTGATATCACCAGTGACACTAATACAGTGATCAGTGATAATACTATACACTGTCACCATACTAATGACACTGGCTGGGAAGGTGGTTAACATCTCGGGGTAATCAATGTTAATTTGTGTAATGTGTGCTGCTTTTTACTAAATATCTGTTTGTTAAGAAAGAAATAGATCATCCTCTCCCTCCCTGTTCCCTCTGTACAGAGCCCTGTGTGTTTGTTAACACAGGGTTCTGGGCTGTGATTGGACACAGCCGATCAGCAGTCTCAGTCATGAATGCCTGACAAAATCCTGCTGTGATCAATCACAGCAGGAGTCGGCTAGGGTGGATGGGGTGCACACGCATGCACCCTGAACCCAGAACACACTGCTGAAGTACAGGTACATTATTTTGCCTGTACAAGCCGCTCATTCACAATACAAATACTTAACCCCTTTACACCGGCGCCTCCCGGCCCTTTAAGAGTTTCAGAAGCCAGGAGGCGGAGCAGGGTTTAGGGTCATGTGACCGCTGTGACACGCCGTCACGGCGGTCACATGATCAGGAAAGGTCCCGATCGAAAGAGGTGATCGGGACCTTTCCGTGAGTACCAGACATGTATGCTGGGAGCGCGCTCTCGGCACATATGTCCTTCTTTAATAGAATGCAAATGTGCGGCTGCTCGGCATCTAGGCCCAGATGCCGGGAGGCCGCACATTTGCTTTTGGCCGCCGTGAAGAGGTTAACTTATTTTTCTGGTCTCTTTAATGCCAGAAAATCATGGTTTAATTGACTGGTATTATTTGCATAGTATATTTTTCATAATTTAAAGCCAGAAGTCTGACCTCTTTCTCTCCTCTCCCTTTAAAATGAATTTAGATCTCTGTGAACTTTTTCAACCACTTCCCACCTATAGGACAACCCAAACATCATTGGATGAGAAGAGTGATATCTCAGTCATCACTGCGGCTGCAGCAATGACTGAGATATTTACAGTTGGTAATTCTGCACAAAATAAAAGTAATCCAAGCGGCTAAAGAACTTCTGGATTAACGGACAGTTGAAGGGGGCTTTTCTTGGCTCTCCTTTGCAATTGGGGAGCTTGGTAAGGATGCAACTGTTGGCATCCTGCATCCTGTTCCTGAGACACAGTGGCAGGAACGGATGTCACTCAGGAGATGTGAGATGTTGGAAACTGGGAGTAATGAGGATTTTGTCACTTCTGGTTTTCTGTCTTTTGTTTACAGGCCATTACTGACTTGGGAAAACTTCAGATTTAACCAATCTAAGTTTGATCTAAAGCTTTCAAGGGCAGAGGAGACATCTGGATTCTATTAGTCCTCAATAAAGAGGACCTGTCAATCAAGATATGTTTATATTCCTTGCGATAAAAATAAAAGTGATCAAAAAATTTAAAGAGACAGGGTAAAAATCAAAAAATCAAATGCAATAAATAATAAAATTAATTTTTTAACGTGCCCTTGTCCCACCGCGCTGATGCACAATGGCAAAAACACACATAAGTCACACTCGCATACCTTATGCAAACTACAATTGCCCCACACATGTGAGGTATTGCTGTGAATACCAGAACAAGAGCAATAATTCTAGCACCAGACCTCCTGTGTGACTCT
The DNA here is from genome assembly GCF_062004578.1 of Staurois parvus. Lineage (NCBI taxonomy): Eukaryota > Metazoa > Chordata > Amphibia > Anura > Ranidae > Staurois > Staurois parvus. Next base: position 12,179,309 of record NW_028317994.1, on the reverse strand, counting down.
ATTTATTTTATTTATTTATTTATTTATCGAGTTTATATAGCGCCAAAGGGTTTGCTCAGCGCTGTACAATAGGGGGGGACAATACATGAAACAGAACAGTAGCATCGAACAGTACACAAGGGGTTAGAGGGCCCTACTCTTTCGAGCTTACAATCTAGGAGGGAGGACTCTAAACTGGTAACCTGTAAAGGCTTTTAAAGCATCGCCTATGGAGATTTTTAAGTACCGTAGTTTGATGCTGTCCCACAAGCATGCACAAATTTAAAGCATGACATATTAGGTATCTATTTACTCAATATAGCATCTATTATATTTTACAAAAAAATTGAGTATTATATTGTGTTTTGTTCATTAAAATTCATTAACGTGTATTCTTGTGAAAATTTTTGTTTCAAAAGCCGCTGCGCAAATATTGTGTGACATAAAAAACCCACCATTTGATTCTCTAGGGCGGGGGCGGCAGACTGACCATTCGAACACTCAGGCACTGCCCGAGGGCCCGGGGTCAGTAGGGGGCCCCATGAAATGCCCCTGGTACATTTTATAGGCTTTTTTTGAGTGTGGGCAAGGACATAGGGGCCCCATGATCCCCTATTGCCCGGGGGCCCCATTAATTGTCAGTCCGCCCCTACTCTAGGGCATCTGCTTAACCGCTTTCCGACTGGGCTATAGCTGAATTATGGCTACAGTGGGGGCGGCTGGTTGTGGAGGGCATCTATGGATGCCCTTGGGCCTCAGGATCCCCATCGGAAGCATTCTGTGATCGCTGTGACTGTAGAGAGAGAGGTAAAGGACCAATCACAGTGACATTTTACCATGTGATCAGCTAAGTCCAATCACAGCTGATCACAATGTAAATAGAGTTGCCGGTTATCAGCAGTCTACTCCTCCAAGCCAGGGGCGTATTTGCCAACAGGCAAACAAGGAATTTGCCTAGGGCGGAATTTTTCAGAGGGGACAGCACTGCCCCCCTCCAGGAGAAGGGCTGGAAGAAGGGACACATGCAGCATGGGACCAGGTGGGATCCGAGGGAGGTTGCAGGCTGCTCAATGGTGTATGCAGAGCCTGAATCTCGTTCTTGGGGATATCTGGAGCTGTGAAGGTGAGTATCTTTCTCTCTCTTGCCAGGGGTGTTAGTGGAAGGCTCTCTCAGGTGGGTGGTGGGCAGGGGTGTTGTTGGTCAATGTGAGGCTCTCTATGTGGGGGGGGGGGATTTTGGTGTTGCCTAAGGCAGCACAAAGCCTAAATATACCACTGCCTCAGGACAGCATGAGGAGAAGAGAGCCAGTAACCGATGTCCATCAGTGCCACCTATTAGTGCTGCCTATCAGTGCTGATCAGGGCTGTCTATCAGTGCTGCCTATCAGTGCTCCTCAGTGCCTCATATCAGTACCAAACAGTGCTGCATATCAGTGCATCCTCATTAGTGCTCATTAGTGCTGCTTCATCAATGCCCATGAGTGCATCCTCATCAGTGCCCATCAGTGCAGCCTATCAGCGCACATCATTGAAGGAGAAAAATTACTTATTTACTAAATTTTATAACAGAAACTAAGAATTGTTTTAAAATTCAAAGCAAAAAATAAAAACCCAGTGGTCATTAAATACCACCAAAAGAAAGCTCTATCTGTCTCAAGAAAAGGGTAAAAATGTCATATGGGTGCAGTGTTACATTGACCACGCAATTGTCATTCAAAGTGCGAAAGCTGAAAATTGGCCTAGGCAGGAAGGGGGTGAAAGTGTCCAGTATGCAAAGGGTTCTAAGTAGTTTTCTAACAAAAAAAAATGTTGTTTTCATGTAGGAGAGTCAGAATTGGTTCAGACTGGAAGTGATACAAATACAATCTTGTATCAAGTATACATGCCTATATATTCTCTAAAGCTTTAAAAAATTTAAGTCATAAAATACAAATTTCAAAACTAACCTTACCAAATGCAAAGTAATATTTAAACATATAATCTGACAGACTAATTTAGTGCTATGAGGTTTATAGTTCTATAAGAATATTACACAAGATTCTTAGTATGGACATGTTTTCTAAAAAAAAAAAGTTCACTCTCATTTTTAAAAAAAAAAGAAAAAAAAAAAAGATTTTAACCCATATCCCAAAGGCATCAGTTAATTAAAATGAAGCAAAATATAGGGACCTCTTCCATTTATATTAATAAAACATCCAGCCTTTGGTTAGAAGTTAGCAGTCACAAGCCATTATTTGGCTTTTCTTCATAATTGAACTATGCATTTGAATTTCATTTATCTTCTGCATTATCGACTAAATCAGGAAGAGCAATTAAGACAAGCACACAATGTCGAAGTCCTTAGGGCTAAGATTGAATAGAAATCTTATAATTCTCTGAAGATGTTCCTTTGAATTATTATGTAATTGAAAAATGTTTCCTGGATTTCAGACTGCATGTTTTCTGTATATGACTGGCATGTTAAACAACTCATAATTGCACATACTCATAATTGGACATAGTATTATTATGAAATCATAAGCACTCAGTTTGAGAATGACAGTATTTTATGTCCAGTATATTACATATTTGCTGTTGATGCTTATGATTAAACCAATGCCAGACTAATAAATATAGTTGAGCTCAGAGGTGGACTGACCATTTGGAAACTCGGGCACTGCCCGAGGGCCTGGGGTCAGTAGGGGGCCCCATGAGATGCCCCTGGTACATTTTTTATAAGCTTTTTTGAGTTTGGGCAAGGACACAGGGGCCCCATGATCCCCTATTGCCTGGGGGCCCCATGAATTGTGAGTCTGCCCCTGGTTGAGCTTCAGCTTCAGGGTGAGCATAAATGTGAGGTGAACCCAACTTGTTTGTGGTTAACAAATATGGCAAACTAATGCATGATTTTTTTGCCAAAGTAACCAATTACCAATACCAATTATGCACTTGTTGGTCTTTGAACTTTGATAGAATGGCTTAGGAGGGCATTTGGATCAGCCAACCTGACAACAGTTGGATTCCCAACAGCCATTTTGAGAAAGTGATAAGTATATTTAAATCTTAATACTGCTGATTGATGCCATGCACTTTCATAACATCCTCTTAAAATGGATTACAGACATAGCAGGTTGCATGTGTTTTTTCAACGATATAGCTTACTTTTTGCTGTTTGCAACCGTTTTTTCACAGCCTAACCCATTCACATACAATACAGTCAAAACTAGCTGCATGTTTTTTTCCATAAGGGTATCTTTCCAAAATCTTGCTGGCAGCAGTTGATTCTTTTCACAGATTGTCCTTGTCACATGTGGAATTCACTGAAAACCAGCTTCATGTGTTTTTTCACATGGCATAATGCCTAGTTTTCGCTACCTGCAATTGATTTTTTTTTCAAAAGACTTTACACAAATACGTCTAACACATTACTAGTTTTTCTACAAATCATCCTTTAGAGTTAACCGTACTAAACATTTACATGGCAACATCTACTAAAAGAAAAAATTTTTTTTACTTCATTTGTTTTCTAATAGTTCGGTATGTAACAAAGGGACTTTGGGGTCAATTCACTAAGAATTAAATAACGACTGAAAAAATGCAGTAAAATAATGCATGCTGTAAATTGTTTGCAAATGTGAAGTTCACCAAGAATTTTGTGGTAAATAACTCTTTTGGTAAAATATCTGTATTGCGATAATTACTGCATATTTTCATGCAGTATTTTATCACATGGTAGCTTGCTGTTAAGGAAGCCAGCCGTGGTGTCCTTAACAATGGATAACTCATCAACTGTCAATGGGTGTCCCACTGACAGCTGAATGAAAACAAAAAACGCCAGCAATTACATGTGTAACAGGGTGCCCCCCCCATCCATACCAGCCCCTATGGGTCTGGTATGGATTTTGGGGGAACCCCACACCAGAATAAAAAAAAAAAATGGCGTGCGTGCCCCCTCACAATCCTAAGGGATTTTGGGTCTGGTATGGATCTAAGGGGGACCCCACTCTAAAAAAAAATTGGAGTGGGGTTTCCCTTAATATCCATACCGGACCCCTAGTGGTTGGGGGGGGACCCCCTTGCTGCATCTGAAAAAATACTGCATGTGATACTGCCAGCAAAACCCTGGTGATAAATATTGCATCTTTTTTTACTTTCTGTTGTGCTTGTGGATTGGACTTAACAGTTTACCGTATGTTTTTTTGCGGTATTTAGCAACATATTTTTAATTTTGCGTTAAATACCACAGAATTGTTTTTGTTTGTTTTTTTTTGTGAATTGGACATTAACGTTAATCATATATGCCAATAACTTTTGCAGAATGTCAGATCCTTATTACTTTTAGGTAGTAGTACATTATGAGCCTCTAAAGATTGCTTAGACAAGGGTTACGCATCTGAGATAGAGTTAAATGTTTTCCCCATTATTGGTATAAGCATGTGAGAAAAGTGAGAATAAAAAGGGGAGGTATAGCCGCCAGGGCTGGGGCTCTTCCCAGAGGGAAGGGATTTGATAACTAGATTTGAACTTATTTTTGAGATAGTAAACAAGGCAGAAGCTGCCTCTCAGACCATCAGAAGAGCAGTAGATTGTATGTATTGGTCCAGATAATTTGCATATGTCACCGGGGTGGAGATAGGTGAAGGAGGGGGTAAGTTGTAAAGTAAGGCATATAAATTTTGGAAAGCCTCAGACAAATGTCTGAGATTTTTTAATAGAAGTTTAATAGATATAGCCAGCATTTTGCTGCTCCTTTTTCCAAATTCATACAGGTATTGATGAGAGAGTTCAATATGCAAAATACACTATTGATCTAATAGCCTGAGAAGTTTAGATTATTTAGAGAACAGATGTTGGAAGGTCTTTTGAGAGGGGGATTACCTATGAGCACATTTGAGAGTCTGTATGCCATTAAGCAGATTCATTATCATGGTGGTTTTAGCCTTTTTGCAAATGAGAACCACGTTAGATAAAAATCCTTCAGAGAATGCATTTAAAAGCATCTCATTAAAGTGGAAAAGGGGTAGGGTCATTTACATGGGTAGTTTAAAAGTCCTGATTAACCCTCTCAATGTCCCAGTGAACTAAGGCATTGCTCAATAATGTTTATAAATAAATGACAGGACACAATATTTTTAGAGGCGTTAGACAGGAAAAGAGAAAAAAAGTGGGAGTGATCGGACCAAAGGCGAAATCCTATACTGGGGTGCCAGATCAAAGCATGGTGAGAAATGGACAGATGGCCAATGCAGCCATGCCCGAACTGGCCATAGGGCACACTGGGCACATGCCTGGTGGCCTGGGGCTTCCTGGCTTAAGATGACCGGGCTGCCCAGCGGGAGGTAAGCGGCAACTACAGTCTGGACGGGGCTAATACAGACCGCTGCTGCTGCTCACCTCCCACTGTGCGGCTATGCCTAAAGCAGGGCCAACAGGAGGAGCAGCAGTGATGGCTCCAGATGACAAGCAGGAAGCGCCGTTGACACAGGGACACCTCCTCGGCTGGCTGCTACACTGAAGGGACAATGGCTGCCTCTCTTCTTCACCTACCGGCACACTGTGACAACTCTGTAGCGGCGGTGGATGGGGCTGTCTCTCTGCTGGATGGGCTGTCTCTTTGCTGGACAAGCTGTCTCTTTGCTGGATGAGCTGTTTCTTTGGTGGATGGGCTGTCTCTTTGCTAGATGAGCTATCTCTGCTGGATGGGCACTCTCTTTGCTGAAGGGGCTGTCTCTTTGGTGGATGAGCTGTCTCTTTGTTGGATGGGCTGTCTCTGCTGGATGAGCTGTCTCTGCTGGGAACAGATGACAGAAAAGCCAGCGTGGAGAAAAATGGCTCTAGAGAGTACAGAATGATGACACAGCCATTCTTGTGGGCTGTCAGACCAAAAGAGAAGGCTCACCTATCATATTGGCATGGTCAGGGGTCAGGCTCCATGACCAGTAGCTATAGCAGTAGAGAGGCTCCCACTGACCAGCTGGATAAGTACACATACAGGTCACTCTGGCGGACTCACCCAAGGTGCAGAGTCTAAGCACTAACCAGTATTCAGTATTGATGGTGGATATGTGTTTTGCTGTGTGTTAATACCAGCTCTAAGTCCTCAGGATCTCCCAACCAGGAGGTGAGGGGTCCAATAGCAAATATAGCAAGTAGGGTTCAAGTGGAACCATAGTCAAGGAATAAGCCAAAGTTTGATAATGAATGGCGGCAAGGTTGGGATCACGTGGAAGTGTAGTTGAGGAACAAGCTAAAGGTCAGTAACAAATGGTAGTGGAGATAAGAACAACTGCAGGTATGTAAAGGAGTAAGATATCGGCTGGAGAGAGCACAATATTCTGGCAAACAGGAAGTACAAAGGCATGGCCTAAATATAAAGTTCATGACAGGAGCAAAAAGTTCAAGGTTCACCAGAAAGAAGGCATAAGGCAAGATTATCCAAGGAATCAGACAGGATGCTGTCCAGCATATCAGGTGGCTCAGCAATAAGAGCTACTTATGGCCACAGCAGAGACTGTGAGTTCTGATCCTGGTCCTGACAAGGATCTAACTGCATCTTGAGGAGCTTTGATGAGGGGACAGAGGACAATGCTTTTCTCCAGGCTCCATTGGGAGAGGTCTTGGTATAGGGTTAACTGTGCTCCGTCAAAGTCCACTATGCCTTGGCATGTGCTTTAGTAAGAATCTCTTGCTTCACAGTAAAGTAATTAACTAAATGGAGTATGTTGTGTGGTTATGGTCTATTAGGTCTGGGATATCCAAGGGTGTGATGCACTCTATCAAGCTCCATAGAATATGTAGGTTGTTTTTCAAGGAGCATGTAAAATATATCCTGCACAGTGTCCTTGATATCCTTTAATCGGAGAGCATCAGGGAGACTGCGTATGTGGATACTATTCTGTCTCCCTCTGTCTTCCATGTCATCCAGGTGGCCCTCTGTCCCCTCATCAAAGCTCCTCAAGATGCTAAGGGTCTAAATGATGTGTTGAGTGGTCACTAGACACTGTAATTGTCCACTGCCCCAGAAATGGGAGAGAACGTGGTCTCCACTTTATACAAACAAGCATGAAATGATTGAAGCCCATAATGAATTGCATTGCAAAGCTGTTTTGTAAGGCAAAAGGGAGTTGAAGGTCCTCCATTTCAATGTCAGAGCAAGCCAGATCGGGGTTTGGGTGAGTGTCAGCAGAGTGAGGAGAGGCAGAGGGAGAGGAAGGAGGATGTTGCATCTGTTTGCAGCCATCTTGCCTGCTCTCAAAGTTGCGACATTCTGGGTGGCCAAAGAAATTATTCAGATCTCACCTCTGGCATTGAAAGGGGCAGGAGTCTTGGGAGGAAGATCTTCTGTTGTAATTGCAATCCTTGTGAGGCAGCGTGAGTGTTCTCTGTAGGCAAATCTTGGGCCAGTCCAATGAGAATGTCTGTTGGCTATCCGCAGGACACCCCCCCCAACCTTCTTTTAAATTGAATTACACCTTAATTTCAGCAACAGGTTAAGTAAAGGACTTTCATTCATGCTTTCTAAATAAATATACATCTGTAAAATGTAGGAACCCTTAAAAATCTGTAGGTTTTGGGGCTAATTGTAACACTGACAGAATATCTACTGCACAGAACTGTTTCTGGACTAAGACATATTTTTATATATTTTATCACGTTGCTGAAGATGCTGTTAAGGCATAATTTATAATTTAAAATGCATTCAATTCATGTCTGCATGGCTACACAAACATTTTTTGGACAAGACTATTTCCTCTGAAATGGCTGAGTGTTATATGACAGTACCTGGTAGCTGCTATGGCATATGTAGTAGACAAATAACATATTTATTTGATCAAGATGAAATAAAAAAAGGCATACATTCAAATTACTGCTAAATCATGTGAAAATAAAAAGATCCTGCCGTAAAATATATGTATGCTGATGTTCTTATGAAGTCAGCCATTGCATGACTTCTGTGCCACAAACTAGCAGTGACTCAATGAATGAGTTTATCTTCACTGCTCACTGCTTCAGACTAGTCTGTTTTTTTGTTTAAAGCATAATTAATAAAAACACATAAACGCTTTGTCATGGCTGAATTTAGTGCATGGAAAGTGATGTCACAAAGAGCACTGAAAAGTTTATTGCAAGAAGTACTTTGATATTGCTCAAATATCTATGGGTCATGTGACAAATCAGTTAGGGAAACAGCAATGATTTGGGGTCAATGTTACTGTTAATTAAAACATCAGAAGTCTTTTGTTTTAAGAAACCTTACGCTTTAAAAAAAATTATTGTTTACAGTCTGAGATCTCAGGCTATAGGTTTCAACAGAGCTGCAGCATTTTTGTCAGTGCAGTAGGGCAGTACACCTCATCACACACATAGTTTACATCTGTACACTAATAAAATGCATGTTCATTCTGCACTAGGTGCATTGGGGTGATGTTCAAAATGAATGATATCACTGCACCACACCTATTTTCATGCCTTACTGTGAGTTGCAGTAGTTCAAAGTAAAAGGCACAGTCTGAACCAGCCCTTAAAGTAATATTATTATGATATTCTGTTTTAAAAGCATTTCTTTATTGACAGAAAATAGTATTTTACTACAATTTTCATTGACTGTTCTTAGATTTGTTGCACAGCTGACAATTCTAGTACAGAATCCTGGCAAAAATTGCAAAAATGTTTAAGAAGTCACTGTACAGAATAGGATTAGCATTTGATTAAAGGTCGGCTATACTTGATGATGTGACTTTCACTAATGGATTCTCTTAACAGTTAAAAATTAAGAGTACAAAACATGCATACGGGGGCACACTTTGGGGTTTCTTTTCTAGAGTATACTATGTATTTGTTGCAAAGTGAATTTTCATCTGGCTTAATGGATAAAACAAATTAAGTGAAAAGTTATTTTGCAAATAAACTCAGCCACATGCAAGGAAAATTGAAAAAAAAAATTTTTTGCTCATACATGATTGGATGACAGGTCAGCGTCACTTTATTCTGTAAGCTAAGTGAAAATTCATTTTGCAAGGTGAACAGCCTATATTTTTAAAAATAACCTCCTTTGTTTATTTCCCTATTGAGTGTATATTGATATGTCCTACTGCCTTTATTTCTAGCACTGAAGCAGATTGTACCCCGATATCTGCAAATTCCCCAAACTCTGCCGTGCTTTACTGCTCCTTTCCACAATTCAGCACCACAGTGTCTTTTAAAGTGTTACTAAACCCAGGACCCTGCATTCACTATATCCAGTCTCCAACAGTACACAGAACATGGAAATGCAATTCTTTTATTAAATGTACACTACTAAATACCTTTTCTCATCCGCAGTTAAAGCAGTCTTGTGAGTTCTATCAGTGTCCAGCAGAGCACTGGCTAAAGCTTGTAGGAGGAGTTTTCTTTCTACTCTAGGAGGATGCAGAACCCCTGACCTCAGTCTGGACAGTGCTGATTGGCCCTGTGCTGATCACGTGCACTTTCCAACAAAAAAAAACCTCTCTAGCAATACACACCAAACTGAACATGTGCAGAGTGTCTCTACATGATATGTCTTATCAGGAGATAAGAAGGGATAAGAAGGAGAGGATCAGAGAAGACAGGGTCAAACAGCATTTTTACACAATGCAGATGATTAACCCTTAGGTTCCACAGTGAGTATATCAATCATGTGACTTCTATCAGTGTTCAGAAGAGCACTGGCTAAAGCTTGTACAAGGGATTTTTTTCTCTAGGAGGATGTAGAACACCCAACCTCTGTCTGGGCAGTGCTGATTGGCCCTGTGCTGATCACATGCACTATCCCAAGAAAAAAAAATAAACCTCTTTAGCAATACACACCAAACTGAGCATGTGCAGTGTCTCCACACAATATGTCTTATCAGGAGATAAGAGGGAGACACTGGAAAAAGGGGAGGATCAGAGAAGACATGATAAAACATCCTTTTTAAACAATGCAGAGGATTAACCCCATAGGTTCCACAGTGAGTATAACAAGCATGCATTACTGCATATGTAGACTGATTTTATTGTTGTGGATTTAGTAACACTTTAAAATTAATTACTTGCTGAGCAGCACACTGTACCAGAAAATATATCTTTTCCAAACCCTAACTTGAACAGTATAGTGTCCCTAGTAAAACACCTTTACCTATCCATGAATTGAAAGCTTTCCCCAAAATACCACAGCCCTCGGTTTTCTTAAGTAAACATCAGTGAGCAATGTCTTAGACTATTGCACAGTTAATTTATTAGGTTACTAATACCTATAATATACCACACTTCCAACACATATTTAATGTGATAATTACCATATCTGACAAATAGATGTGAACTTTCAAATCCAGCAGTCTGGATCAAATGTGACATTACAAAGTTCACGTTAATAGCATTAGCTGAAGTTGCAGACCTAAAGAGTACACTATATTTTGAATGATCCCTATAATTTAACCTTGACTAACCTTGCAAGTGGCAGGAAGGATTGAAATTGAATTGCAACAATAAGTGGAATAAATGGAAGCCTAATTCCTTGTGCTAAAATTGCAAACTAAATTCTTGGTTATAAAAATGATGTTTAGTAAATGTAGGTTCAATTTTTGAAATGTACACAGGGAAAAATAAAGTTACTATTGCCAAGAAATAACCAATTTTACTATCCTAGAAGCTCTAAAAGGAAAGAGAGAGCTTACATATAACATTAAGTCTCTTTTACCACAAAAAGGAAACTAATTTAGTCCTTTATCTTCTAGCAGTGTAATATGTAGTGCATTTGTATTTAAAGCTTCTATATACAGTATTAACTAGAAGACTTTAACAATTTTCACTTGTCAACATTCTCAGTGATCGTGCTCTGAAAAAGTGCCAATATTTTGACATGACATTAACATTTATTCTATTTTAGTTTTTCATAAAGTAATAAAACACTCCACATAGCACTCACTGTCATAGAAACAGAAATCATAGCAAACAGTTTTGATCAAATACTTTTGAGACCTAAAAAAGCTGTTTTTATAATCCATACACTGATTTTAGAGTCTCCAATCATAGATATGTCAGTAGAAAAAAAAATGCTACATTTTATAGCATTTTTCTAACATCTAATATCATAGAAACAGAAATCATAGCAAATACTGTATTTTATAAAATTTATAGCAAACACGTTTAATTAAATACATTTGAGACTTAAAAGAACTGTTTTTATAATCCATACACTAAAATATTCAAGCTGCTGTGAGGATTTGAAAACACTTTAAAAGGTGGAGGAGCTGTACTAAGAAAAGCCAGTCAGGAATTTTGGTTGTTGGTAAGACTCAGCAGGATGATATGGCATCTAGCACCTTCGTGCCTGCCATTGGTTGGTCTGGGTTAGAGGAGTACAGTCCACCATCTTCTCTGGGCTGCTTTCTGTCCTGTTGTCGGAACGTATCCAGTTTAGAGCCAGTCTCAGTTGCCTTATGAGGTGAAGGCATAGCAAGTAAGTGTACGGGGGCCTCATTGAATGGTAAAGTGGGCAAAGGCAGTAGATGAAGTTGCAGGATGAAGGAGAAAAATCACAAGCAGAGCTCCTCTCAAGAGCGTCCTACTCCATACAGCCCCAGGCCACACCCCTTTTTATCAATATATTTTTTTAAATTATATTATAGAGACAAATAACACATTTGAACTATTAAGAGTATTCTAAAGACAGCTTTTCTTGCAGACTTTGTCTCCTGTTGAAACTCTGCACAGCCACAACATGGGCCAGTCCATAGACTCTATCACTACTTTTGATTGCAAATTAGAGCTTTCCAAAATGTGGTTTTTTTTAATTCAGGCACTAAGGGAAGCCTGCTTGTAAAGCAAGTTAAAATAAACAGAAATAACCTCTGCCCTGTGACTGAAATAAGATCTGTCACAGCCTGAGGTGTCAACTTCTTCTCATCCTAAAGCTTTGTCTTGACTGCCTGATACTGATAGTCCATTGATGACCCCAGCTCATGAACTGACCTTGCCTTCTGGATGCTGGTCCAGTACCTTCTTCCTGATACTGACCTTGCCTTGCTCCTGATTCATCTTGTTTCCTGATTCTGAATTTCTGCTACCTCGTTGTTGCCGACTCCTGCCTGCCTGACCATGCTTCACGGTTCTGCATCTGCAAGCTTCTAGATTGCCTTCTGCATGGATTCCAGTCCTGTGCTCTCTAAATACCTGCACTACCCAATATGTCTCTGTGGCCAGGATCTCCTACAGTCATAGATACCTTCTGGACTATATATGGTAACACTTATAAGCACATGTGAATTGGTTTTGCATTTGAGAATTACTAGCTCCACACTTTATTCCTTTTCACATTGAACACGAGAGTGTTTTGTTGGTGGGGGCAACTTAAAGACGTAAAGTTTGATATCATGACAGCTCACAAGGCTTTTACACTTTTACACCTGTACTGTTACTACTTCATTCTTGTTTTGGATCCTGTAATATGAGTATACTATTGGATTGTACACAGTATGCATTGGTATTACGTCACCATTCTTCTCTTTTATGTGACTTTGTAATAAACTAAATAAAAATTATGAAATAAGAAAAAAAGAAACAGAGAGCCCCCCATGCTGACTGCATATAATGCATTGCAAGTCATAATCCATTGCATGTCAAAAGGATCACATAGTTCCACCTGTTGGCTGCATATACGGTAATTTGCACATATTGATGAAATATAAAGGTTTTGAAAAGGAGCTGAGAGCTCTACCTCCTGGCTGCATATAATTTGCACATTGAGAGAATACAAAGCATTTGAAAAAGAGCTGAGAGCTCCTTCTACGAGCTACACATATAACTAGAAATTTACCATTTTCATTTATGCATACTCCCAAGAATACAATTAAATTGTTTGAAATGTATAGCCAGACCTATAATAACCATCATACACTAGTCAATGCATAGAATACACTAGGTAAGTAATCAGTTACATGACAAGGTACCTGCAGTGACTGATTTTTTAATACTTTAACATAATGAGCATAGTATATTGTTAATCTTCATGACATTTTTTTATGCTTAAATCTAAAATGTGTAAAATGTTCCTAGGTCAACAGGAGCCTTTGATTGACGAGGAAATACCCATTTTCATAAATTTAGCCCGTAAATTAATCCGTATAGTAAGTTTATGTTAAAAATGTTTTCCTTTTTTCCTTATAGGCTGATTCCCCAGCTTAAATACCTTTGTCAGGTCAACAGACAGCAAGCTAAAACCAACTCAAAGATAAGTTGCTAGGCATTTACAGTGTTGACGCCAAGTCTAAGGTAGCTAACAATATTAATAAAAATGTGATATTCTACTAGGTGGAGATATCCCATAATGAGTACATAGTACCCCTTGTTACTCATTCACAAAACATGTAATAGTAAGTAAAACATTGCCATTTAAAGGTTAAAAAACATTGTCCCCATGACAGGGGTCACAATTTGGGAGCGGTTAGTATGCCTATACTGTTTGGATTGTCCTTCTTTCTTTCTCCATTGTATTCATTTTTTATGATGGCCAGCAGAATACAGAATGGCTTTATTTATTTTGTCTTTCTGTATTTCTCTTCACATCACACAGCAAATAATCTCATAACATTCAATTGGTTTTGCTTTCTAATTCCAGTACTATAAGGGTTAACCTTTCCTCAGATGCTTACTAATCAAGCAGTAGCAGACTATATCATTATTTAACCATTTGCCAACCGTGCTATAGCCTAATGATGGCTACAGGGTGGTTGTCCAGTCCTAGGAGGGCATCATATGACGTCCTCCCAGAACGCACCCTCCTGCGCGCCCCCAGGGGCGCACACCTGGCATTCTCCGTGATTGCTGTGTCCTAGGGACACAGCTGATCACATGATGTGGTAAAAGGCCAATCAAAGTGGCCTTTTGGCACGTGATCAGCTGTGTCCAATGACACAGCAGATCACTGGTAAATGCAGTTGCCGGCTATCGGCTTCACATTCCTCACGCTGTCACAGTGTGAGGAAAGTATAACCAGCAATTGTCAAAAGACGGATCAGGGCACTGATGATCAGTGCCCACCAGTGCCACCCAGCAGTGCTGCCCACAAGTGCCCAGCAGTGTCACACACATGTGCTCATCAGTGCCTAGTAGTGCCAGCCACCTGTGCTCAGTAGTGCCACCCACCAGTGCCTTGCAGTGCCCCCCATCATTGACACCCATCAGTGCCCATCAGTGCTGGCATTCAGTGCCACCCAACAGTGTCCATCAGTGCTGCCCATTAGCGCAGCCTATCAGTGCCCATCAGTGCCAAATATCAGTGCCCATCAATGTTGCACATCAGTGCAGCATCATCAGTGCCAGCCCATCAGTGCCGCCTATCAGTGCTGCCTATCAGTGCCCATCAGTGCTGCCTATCCGTGCCACTTCATCAGTGCTGCCTATCAGTGCCGCCTATCAGTGGCCATCAGTGCCACCTATCAGTGCCCATCAGTGCTGCCTATCAATTCAGCCTCATCAACACACATCAGTGAAGGAGAAAAATTACCTGTTTGCAAAATTTTATAATAGAAACAAAGAAAAACTTTTTTTTTTAATTATTTACTCCTTTTTTGTTTATAGCACAAAAAATAAAACACCCAGAGGCAATTAAATACCACCAAAAGAAAGCTCTATTTGTGTGAAAACAATTATAAAAATTTCATATGAAATTTCATATGAAATTACAGTGTTGCATGACCGCACAATTGTCATTCAAAGTGTAACAGCGCTGAAAGATCAAAATTGGCCTGATCATGAAGGGGGTGTAAGTACCCGGTAGGCAAGTGGTTAAAATTCATAATTTTCTTGAGTGTCTGTGTAAGATATGTATTTTATATATATCAATATGTACTATATACATATCATAGATATTGTATATGATGCATTCTATTATAGGTTCATATTGTATTATGTATGTTTAATAACTGAGAAATCTATATTTGTATAAATGCTCCTCATGGGATGTGGAAAGGGAGCCATACCTTGAGCTGCAATCTTGGGTCATGACAGTTTTGTGATGGAAATTACTTCTTCAACTTGCATCCATTTAAAAAACCTTTATCACTGTTCCCAGATATAAATCCAACATTATTCACACTATACAAAGATGTATATAGAGCATCAGAAAGTCTGCCTTGCTGCACTCACTTCACTCAATGACATACCCCTAGCTGCTGCGTAAAGTAATTTTTCAGACTGAGGATCTGTTTTTTAGTGGTGGCTGTTTTTTTATTTTTTCAATGTTGCTTTTAAAGAAGTACATTGTAGTGGTGTTCAATTTTACTTTTAGGTTTAAGGCATGCTCCACACATGTTATTTGAAGAATTTGCAAATTTTAATTGTGGCCGTTGTATTAAAATACCCTTTCACCACAAAATGTTTTTAAAACTCTTTTGAATTGGTATTTGTCCCCCATGGCAGTTCCAAACTACCCATGCCCTTTTTTAATAAAATCTTGCAAAACACCCCCCAAAAAACAACTTTTGTCTCATATAGACTTTAATAAAGTTCAGTGGTAGATACAGATTTACTGGATTTCTTCATGGGTTTGTCCAAACTCCTCTTTGTTCATTCCTAGTTGTGACTTTCACACTATTCTTCCTTAGCTCCCAGTAGCCAAATGAAAGGTGAGTTGTGAACAGTATATGCAGCTGGGGAGCTGCCAAGTTAGGTCACTTAACCTGGATTACATCTGGGTTATATACCTGCTGTCTGCTGATATAGGAAATGAGAGGTCAACTGCATATTTCATTCTTGAATTATATTTGGGATAAAGAGAAAAACTGCAACATGCAAATATTTGCTGTTGTATACCTTTAACTGCTTGCCCCCCTGAGGCTTTACCCCCCTTCCTGACCAGGCCTTTTTTTTCATTACGGCACGCAGTGTTACTTTAACTGACAATTGCGTGGTCATGCAATGCTGCATCCAAATTACAGTTACGTCCTTTTTTTTCCCACAATTTGAGCTTTCTTTCAGTAGTATTTGATCACCTGTGCGTTTTTTATTTTTTTCGCTATAAAAAATTTTGAAGAAAAAACAATATTTTTGACTTTTTTTGACATGTCCAGTAAAAAAAATGTAAAAATCAAATTTCGTCATAAATTTATGCCAAAATGTATTCTGCGACATGTCTTTGCTAAAAAACATCCCAATACATGTAAATGAATGGGTTTACGTGAAAGTTATAGCGTTTACAAATGGCGGTATATATACTGGGATTTTTTTCTATTTTTATTTCTACTAGTAATGGCGGTGATCAGAAACTTATAGTGAGACTGTGGGACTGCAGTGGACATTTTGACAGTGCGGGGAACTAACTTGATGTCACTGACATCCCCAGTGACACCAATACAGTGATCAATGCTAAAGAAAAAGCACTGAACTGTACTAATGGCACTGGGCAGGAAGGGGTTAAAATGAGGGGCAATCAAAGAGCTAACTGTGTGCAAGGAGTGTTTTACTATGGAACGATGTCAGTGTGCTTCACTGTAATAACACTGCTCTGGATGGCTGTGCTGTGCACAGCTATCCAGAGCAGTGTGCTCAAGCTGACAGGGAGGAAAACTGTTAGTAAACAAAACAGATCTCCTCCCCATCAGAGATTGTCGGAAATCACCAGGCGCAGGCGAGTAATTATCGGCCGAGACCCAGTGATTGACAGCCACAGCCACGATTAGTGGTGCTGGTATGGCGCACGCGTGGCTGTCATGCGCCCCTACCCAGAAATGCAAAATCATGCATATATACATGTGATTTTGGCACCCATGCTGCCCTGTAGCAGTATTTCTGCTATAGGGCGGTCGGGAAGCGGTTAATAACTTTAACATTTCTTCCCCCTTGCAGACTTTGAATACATTTGCATCACTGTATGGTAAATACAATGAAATGCATAATTGTTGCATGTCATGTTGGGCATCAGGAATAAAGGCATTGTTATTGGATGAGCGCTGCAGTTGTGTCGTGTTGAAAAATTTGATAGACAGGTGGGCTTCAAGTCCCAACTTTCTCTAGTGTACCCTATTGTTTCAGTCCAACCTACTCAGACTAAAGAGACTTGGCAACCACAATCAAAACACACTGTTGATTTATACCAAACGTTTAAATAGGGTAAGCAAAATAGTAATGTCAACTGTCACATATAATATACCTAACAAATGTGCAATGTAATAACCCAAGATTCACATCTGTTATCAGTATCATACAACTGATAACAGAGTATTCAGCAAAGCAAATGTAACTATATCCCTTCAATGTACCTTGTGCAAAGAAGAGTGTTTCTTGTTCTAGTTTGTTATTCTACAGGTATCTGCAGAAGCTTTTGTTAACAAGCAAAATTGTACTACATCATTAAACATTTCTAATCATAAATTATAATAGATTATGCTTGAAAAAATCTTTTTATGTTGTTATTCTGATTTCCCTAGGGAAATACAGAGCATTTGCTATCAGTCCTTAGGAAACCTTGTTCTTTCACATAAAATATCTCTAAAGCTTGCATTTGCACTTAAAAAGCAGTTTAAAGAAATGTTTTCTGAAAAGTTATTTTCTTTTTAAGAAGAGCAAGACAATGAATCCTAATGAACTTGGCAAGTACTATTTCTTATTGCAAATATGATCTTGTAAACCATACTTTATATTGCTGTCAAAAAGTGTAGCTAAATGTATACAACAATTTGAAATAAACAGCATTTGTTAAAATTCACAATAACTATATTCAAATTTATACTACTCTTTCCAGTGTATAAATCAACTGCTGGTTGTGGCAGGATTTAGTAGTACTAGTATCCATAGATATCACATATTGACATGATAGTAGTGATTTAGGAAGACATTGTTTTCAAAAACTGAGCAATTTGAATGGTACAAACCGAGATGTTTATGGCAAATACTTAAAGGAAATATACACTCTTTTTGAAGGTTGTTCTTGGACAGATAAATCAGATTGATATAAACTTTTCTTAGCATAATAGGGGAGATTTAATAAAACTGGTGCACTCAGAATCTGGTGCAGTGGTATATGGTAGTCAATCAGCTTTTTTAATTAAGTTTTGACAATAAAACCTGGAAGCTGATTGGTTTCTATGTACAGTTGCACCAGATTTAGCACACTTTAGTTTTAGTAAATAACCCCAAAATGTGAATGCTTTAATATACTTGTTGGTATAAATCATTTCTGTTATATATCTTCATGTGTGCAGCCATATTTACTCATAATATATGTTATACAGGCTCTGATTCCTGCTTTGGTCTACTATACAATGTTTACACTTTACAATCCTTTATCACATGGACGTTTAGAAGCTGGCTGATGGGTTTGGTTCTGATTTACATAAAGGAAATACACAAGATCAGTGAGAAATCCCCATGAGGTTATGAAGGTATAGCGTGCAATGAACATACAGAGAAAACTGTTTTGCAGCTTTTCTGAAAATATTTTGGATTTTTTTGTGCTAGAGAGTCACCTGCTTACATGAATCTATGTATTTCCTTCAACTCACAAAAACACCTCACTATTATTTTGTCTGTATTTTTCTTTTGTGATAAAAAATGCATTTACAGTCTTACACAGTAAGAAAATCAAACACTAAATTAAATACTTTTCCCATTTTTTGTATTTTAAACTAAACTAACCTCTGCTCCAGCAATGTGACATCCACAGACATCCTCATAAGCACCAACATCTGACCTTTTTCAGGGTTTTGGCATCTTTGGCCATTTCAATTGGTTAGGGCAGGATGAGAGGTGATGTAACTCTGATGCATGTACATGGGTGTTTGTTCATTCCAGCAGGAAGGCATGCCAAGAAAATCCATTAAACTGCACATGCATGGTTTAATGTGCATTCTATAGAAACTTGAGAGTAGGTAGGCAGGAAGGTTTTATTGCAGAAGAGACATAGGTGTCCATTTATGAACCAGCAGTAATAGCTCGCTGCCCAGTTCTCCGGCATTCTCGGAGAACACAGTTCTCCTGTGAATGCCTTTTATGAAGCAGTTCTCCAAACGAAGGGAGAACGGTCTCCAAACTCTGGAGAACGGTCTCCAAACGCTGGAAAACGGCTCATATTACTATAATCTGGTGAGATTACAGTAAAAGATCAGTTTACTAAACAGAGGTAAATTATCTTTGCTTAGTTTGCGGTCCCTCCGATTCTCCAGCTCTGGGCTGGAGAATCTGGAGGGAGAACACAGATCTCTAGTGAAGGGCTGAACATGTTCTCCGCTGATCTCCTGAGTGTCATAAACTGTGAATGACCAGAGAATAGCTGCGATCCTCTGAATTGCAGCTATTCTCTGTGTCATAAATGGATACCATAGCATGTCTTGTCTGCAACAAAAACACAGTCCTATATGCAAACTTTTATTTTAAATGTAAAGTTCAGCTTTAAGTGTATTATTTCTGGTTAAAGCAGGTACACTGCACTGGTGAGTTTCCTCACAACATTTGGGATCCTCTGCATTCTCAGAATCTGTTTGGAATGTATGTGACATCATCTGCAGGTAGAACCCAAAATAAAAGGTAAGTGTATATTTTTTAAATTGTTTTATTTTTCTCTTTTCACTGTTTTCATTTTAGGGGGCCAAGGCAGTCTGCTTTTTCTCTTCTATGTATAAAACCCGCCTGTCTGCTTTAAATTTTAAGAAAGAGAATATGTATATTTATCAAAGGAGTTTAGACCTTCTAGACAGATCCATACATTTGGAGTCATAGTGATACAACGCATGATGCACAGACAGTGATAATCTATCGGTAAAACTGTATGATACAAAAACATTCCAACAAAACCAACCATAGTGCACATAATAAAGCATGGTTATGCATTCACGATACAGGTATATTTAAACTATAAACTAAAAGATTGCATCGCAACCCGTGAAAAAGGTATCTGCAGTCTATGGCATGATGGTAACAACACAGAGAGAGGGGTACGCATTCCAGCAATATATGGAGTAAAAGAGTTCCATCAGTTCTAGCCTTTAATAGAAAATGAGATTTGTGCAAGGCCAGAAGAAATGTGGGAATATCAAACAACAGCAATATGGGGATAAACCTGGTGAAAAGGAGACTCTTACACATGCAAGAATGTAATATATAGAGTGTAGATGAAACTAAGAGCGGCAAAGGTTTAGTGAGGGGTCTATGGTCAGTAATAGAGATGAGCGAATCGAACCAGGCGAAGTGGAATTCGTTTCGAATTTCAGGAAAAATTCGATTCGTGCCGAATCCGAATATTAGCCAACTTCGGGTGCACGAATCGGATTTTTCCCGATCAGCCGGCAAAAGTGTCCCTGCAGAGAGCTCCGCTATTTCTGACAGTTCTCTGACAGTTCCAATGTTTCAACCGCTGTAAATGTGAAGGAACTGTCAGAGAACTGTCAGAAATAGCGGAGCTCTCTGCAGATACACTTTTTGCTGTACTGGAATACTTCTTCTTTTCATTCTTCTTTTCATTCTTCTCATTCTTCTTCTCATTCTTCTTTTCATTCTTCTTCTTCTTCTTTTCATTCTTCTTTTCATTCTTCTTCTTCTTCTTTTCATTCTTCTTCTTCTTCTTTTCATTCTTCTTTTCATTCTTCTACTTCTTCTTTTCATTCTTCTTCTTCTTCTTTTCATTCTTCTTTTCATTCTTCTTCTTTTCATTCTTCTCATTCTTCTTTTCATTCTTCTTCTATTCATTCTTCTTCTTCTTCTTTTCATTCTTCTTTTCATTCTTCTTCTTCTTCTTCTTTTCATTCTTCTTCTTCTTCTTCTTTTCATTCTTCTTTTCATTCTTCTTCTTTTCATTCTTCTTTTCATTCTTCTTCTTCTTTTCATTCTTCTCATTCTTCTTTTCATTCTTCTTTTCATTCTTCTTCTTCTTCTTTTCATTCTTCTTCTTCTTCTTTTCATTCTTCTTTTCATTCTTCTTCTTCTTTTCATTCTTCTTCTTCTTCTTTTCATTCTTCTTTTCATTCTTCTCATTCTTCTTTTCATTCTTCTCATTCTTCTTCTCATTCTTCTTTTCATTCTTCTTCTCATTCTTCTTTTCATTCTTCTTCTTCTTTTCATTCTTCTTTTCATTCTTCTTTTCATTCTTCTCAATCTTCTTTTCATTCTTCTTCTTCTTCTTCTTCTTTTCATTCTTCTTCTTCTTTTCATTCTTCTTTTCATTCTTCTTCTTCTTCTTTTCATTCTTCTTCTTCTTCTTCTTTTCATTCTTCTTTTCATTCTTCTTCTTCTTTTCATTCTTCTTCTTCTTCTTTTCATTCTTCTTTTCATTCTTCTTCTTTTCATTCTTCTTCTTCTTCTTTTCATTCTTCTTTTCATTCTTCTCATTCTTCTTTTCATTCTTCTCATTCTTCTTCTCATTCTTCTTTTCATTCTGCTTCTCATTCTTCTTTTCATTCTTCTTCTTCTTCTTTTTATTCTTCTTTTCATTCTTCTCATTCTTCTTTTCATTCTTCTTTTCATTCTTCTTCTTCTTTTCATTCTTCTCATTCTTCTTTTCATTCTTCTTCTTCTTCTTTTCATTCTTCTTTTCATTCTTCTTCTTCTTCTTTTCATTCTTCTCATTCTTCTTTTCATTCTTATTTTCATTCTTCTTCTTCTTCTTTTCATTCTTCTTCTTCTTCTTTTCATTCTTCTTTTCATTCTTCTTCTTCTTTTCATTCTTCTTCTTCTTCTTTTCATTCTTCTTTTCATTCTTCTCATTCTTCTTTTCATTCTTCTCATTCTTCTTCTCATTCTTCTTTTCATTCTTCTTCTCATTCTTCTTTTCATTCTTCTTCTTCTTTTCATTCTTCTCATTCTTCTTTTCATTCTTCTTCTTCTTCTTTTCATTCTTCTTTTCATTCTTCTTCTTCTTCTTTTCATTCTTCTTCTTCTTCTTTTCATTCTTCTTTTCATTCTTCTTCTTTTCTTCTTCTTCTTCTGGCAACTCCACCACGCAGCTCATTTTTGTTCCAGTATTACTGTATTTTGCTCCTTCAAAATCCTGAAACTTTCTTTTGGCAGGTGTACAGACTCAGGTACTCAGTGCAGGAATGGCGGGAATCCCTCACAATGGACACAGCAGGTGTACATACAGACCCAGGAATTAAACACAGGGACAGTGGGAACCCCTAATAATGGGTAAAGCAGGTGGGCAGACCCGGAATCTCAGCACATGGATGGTAGGAACCCCTCATAATGGGCACAGCAGGTGTGCATACCCAGAACCTCAGCACAGGGATGGTGGGAACCCCTAGTAATGGGCGCAGCAGGTGTGCAGACCTGGGACCTCAGCACAGGGATGGTAGAAACCCCTCATAATGGGAACAGCAGGTGTACAGACCCAGGAATTTAGCACAGGGATGGTGGGAACTCCTCCTAATGGGCAGAGCAGGTGTACAGACCCAGGAACTCAGCACAGGGATGGTGGGAACTTCTCATAATGGGCGCAGCAGGTGTGCAGACCTGGAACCTCAGCACAGGGATGGTGGGAACCCCTCATAGTGGGCACAGCAGGTGTTCATACCCAGAACCTCAGCACAGGGATGGTGGGAACCCCTAGTAATGGGCGCAGCAGGTGTGCAGACCTGGGACCTCAGCACAGGGATGGTAGAAACCCCTCATAATGGGAACAGCAGGTGTACAGACCCAGGAATTTAGCACAGGGATGGTGGGAACTCCTCCTAATGGGCAGAGCAGGTGTACAGACCCAGGAACTCAGCACAGGGATGGTGGGAACTTCTCATAATGGGCGCAGCAGGTGTGCAGACCTGGAACCTCAGCACAGGGATGGTGGGAACCCCTCATAATGGGCACAGCAGGTGTGCATACCCAGAACCTCAGCACAGGGATGGTGGGAACCCCTCATAATGGGCACAGCAGGTGTTAGGGGGTTTAACTCTCCAGCATCCATTAGAGACTGATATAGTAATATAGTTCATTCTTCTTTTCATTCTTCTTTTCATTCTTCTTCTTCTTCTTTTCATTCTTCTTCTTCTTTTCATTCTTCTCTTCTTTTCATTCTTCTTTTCATTCTTCTTCTTCTTCTTTTCATTCTTCTTCTTCTTCTTTTCATTCTTCTTTTCATTCTTCTTTTCATTCTTCTTCTTCTTCTTTTCATTCTTCTTTTCATTCTTCTTTTCATTCTTCTCATTCTTCTTCTCATTCTTCTTTTCATTCTTCTTCTTTTCATTCTTCTTTTCATTCTTCTCATTCTTCTTTTCATTCTTCTTTTCATTCTTCTTCTTCTTCTTTTCATTCTTCTTCTTCTTTTCATTCTTCTTTTCATTCTTCTTCTTCTTCTTTTCATTCTTCTTCTTCTTCTTTTCATTCTTCTTTTCATTCTTCTTCTTCTTTTCATTCTTCTTCTTCTTCTTTTCATTCTTCTTTTCATTCTTCTCATTCTTCTTTTCATTCTTCTCATTCTTCTTCTCATTCTTCTTTTCATTCTTCTTCTCATTCTTCTTTTCATTCTTCTTCTTCTTTTCATTCTTCTTTTCATTCTTGTCATTCTTCTTTTCATTCTTCTTCTTCTTCTTTTCATTCTTCTTCTTCTTTTCATTCTTCTTTTCATTCTTCTTCTTCTTCTTTTCATTCTTCTTCTTCTTCTTTTCATTCTTCTTCTTCTTCTTCTTCGTCGTGCCCCATGACTGCCCAAATGAGTGAAGTGTGCGGTGATTCTAAGATCGACGGCACTCATCTGCATGTCATACTGACTGACAGTATTATTTCTCTTCCCCAGCAGACTCCAAGGGCATTTAAATTAAAGGTACAGTGTTCTGCACTAATATAAAGGCTCTCTGAAGCCTAGAAACCCTTTTAATTAGTTAAATTCGCAGCGAATAAATTCGCATCGAATCGAATTTCTCCCGCAAATTCGGCGAATCAGCCGAATCGAATTTTTGAATAATTCGCTCATCTCTAGTCAGTAAGTGTCCACAGCAATGATGAAAGGTCTTGTGCAATTAAGTCATCTTCCAGGTTGGTTCATAGTTTAGTAAATCTGCCATGGTACCAATCTAGCATTCTTATTAGTGAGGATGCATTGAGATAGAAAGACATGTTTGGAAATGCTACCCCACCCCTGTTTTTGGGCAGCAATAAATAGAGCTCCTGTGGTTTCAAATGAATTTACATATGGCTGTATTGAGGCGAGTAAGGAATCCTGAAGGTGGGGGAACTGGTATCATTTAAAATATATATAGTAATATGGGCAGTATAACCATTTTGAAGATATTTAAGCTGGACTATGAAAAGTTTGCTTACCATAGGAGCTAAGACAGGTAAGAATCATGTGCAATAAGGAATTCAAATTTAAATCCGCAATAGTGACCAGGGATGTTAATATTTGTATGTATTTTACAGGCATGTTCTGCCACTTAAAAGAGAAATTTAATTGTATGAGAGATTTCTTGAGAAGGTGAAATATTTAGGGCTTCAGTCTTGCCATAATTAACTTTAAAGTTACTCAAACTTCACAATGTCTCAAACTCACATATGATAGAGGAGATGGATACCTGTCATTTTGCAACGTTTGAAAGTATATCATCTGTGTAAAGAGACAGTTTGTAGTGGCAGGAGTCTACACATATCCCTGTAAAATCTGAGTTGTTACACAGGTGCTCCATAGCCAATAGTATAATAGCAGAAAGAGTAGGTACCCCTGGGAAGAGCCATTATAGATTCAAATTGGGTCCTATAGTATGCCATAAGAGTGAACTCGTGCAGGAGGATTATGATAGAGGGATAAGATCTTATGAAGAATATTGGGTCCAAGGCCCAGTTTCTGAAGTGTTTTTCTCAGGAAATTCTACTGTACTAGGTCAACTGCTTAAATATCAACTAATATTAAGCAGGCTGGTATTTTTCTTCTTTAGGCTTTTTTCATTAAAGAGATAATTTTGAGGGTATTATCCTGGACAATGTTTGAGATTAATGTGTGATACATTTATCTAAAATTTTAGAGTATAGACGAAAGTCGATATTAGTAAGAGATATAAGGCAGTAACTAAGAGCCTCCTAGGTTTATCTCCTTCCTTATAAAATAAGTTATGATTGCAGTCCCTAATAAAGAGGGTTGTTTGATGGGAGATCCTCCACACATCCACCATGTAATACTGAAGGAGCGTTTTAAGACTATTTATCTGGATTGGGAAATTGATCCTCTACCCAAGGAATGATCCAGAGTAGGGACGAAACGCGTCAATGTAACATACTGATGTCATCACACCTGGAAGCAACATGCCACATGGAAAACACCATGGACTGGTGAGAGCGGCCATGTTATTGTGCCATGCGATATGCCTCATGACCCGGCAGAAACTCTGCAAAAGAAATACTCGTGATATGAGGTCTGATTATACCCTAATGGGAACTGTGTGAATAACCTGCTCTATATGTGCAATGTGACAACCAAGTTTTAACGAGCTGAGAATCCATTTTCTGGAAAACGGCTAGGTCATTAGCCAATATCACGGTGCTTTACAACACACTTGCCATGATGCTTATCTGGAGGAATACACAGAAGGGATAAAGATATCTACATATTTTCACAATATATGGAGGCTTAAACCACACACTTTTCAAGCTATAAAGGAACATGGGTCGGTATGAATAGTTCAGCACCGTATAATTCCATGGGAACTCCTTTTTGCATTCTACAAATGGACATACTCATTTCTTTTTTCACCTTGCATTTTTTTGCAGTTCTCACGCATTCAGTGATCATGATCATGCATATCTAGCTATATGCTTAGCTAATTTTTTGTCTCACTGCTATCATTGTATATGCAGGATATATATATGTATAATACACAGCCTTGTGATACACGGCTGAATTTTGGCTATTTTTGCTAATATGCTGCTGTATATCTCAACCAGTCTAAGTGAATACCACTAGGAACATTCAATGTTGCAATCCGGATTGCTTGTCTTTCATTGTTTTTAATGTGTATTCAGTGATTGCATATGTCACCATCCACGGATATTATCTTTTCTCCTAAAAAGGAATAATAAAAATATGTGATTTTACATATAAGCTACACTGCTTGGGTGTTTATTACCTACTTCGGTAGTTGGCTCATGGCAACTACTACTTTTTTGCTTCATAATTTTTTGGTTTACACCCACACCTTTAAATAGGTGCGATCTTTGAGCTTATTAATAGGCTAGCCCACCTAAAGTAATACAGTGGTACACTCATATTTCTAAATATAAAAAAAAAACAAACAATTAAAGTCCTCAGCTAGTAAGATCCTCCTTCGGCAAAACACTTAAGCTCTTGGACGTACCAAAGGAAATTTGCCCCTGGTTTGGTATGTAGATATTAGCAAGCATATAAACCTTGCCATTAAGCAAGTATTATAAATAAGAACTTCCCATCTGGGTTGGAGCGTGTCTCCAGCCCTTGACATGCTATGGATTTTTGTATGGCAATTGACACTCCACTAGATTTGGAGTGGGCATAAGTGCTATAGCACCAGAAAGGAAATATTTATTCCTCAAAGTGGATATATGGTCAGTATGAAAGTGTGTCTCCTGGAAGAAAGATATGGGAGAGAAAGAGAACCATGGTGAAGAAGGGAGAGTCCCTTTCTCGGGGAATACTTAACAAAATGGTTAGCTACAGCCTACAGAGATCTATTTGCATCAATATTACGAGGAGCACACATATTCTCTACAATCTACACTATCCTGGAAAAGTTTTAGGCAGGTGTGAAAAAATGCTGTAAAGTAAGAATGCTTTCATAAATAGAACTGTTAAAAGTTTATTTTTAGCAATTCAACAAAAATGGAAAGTAAATGAACAGAAGAGAAATCCAAACCAAATCAATATATGGTGTGACCACTCTTTGCCTACAAAACAGCATAAATTCTTCTAGGTACAACTGCACACAGTTTTGTAAGAAACTAAGAAGGTAGGTTGTTCCAGGCATCTTGGAGAACCAACCACAGGTCTTCTGTGGATGTAGGCTGCCTCAAATCATTCTATCTGTAAACCCAGACAGACTTGATGATGTTGAGATTAGGACTCTGTGGGGGCCAAACCATTATTTCCAGGACTCCTTGTTCTCCTTCCTTATGTTAAAGATACTGTGTTTCTAAATGACATTGGCTGTGTGTTTGGGGTCCTTGTCTTGCTGCAGAATAAATGTAGGGCCAATCACATATCTCCCTGATAGTATGGCATGATGGAAAATTATCTACCTGTATTTCTCAGCATTGAGGACAACATTGATCCTGTCCAAATTTCCAACTACATTTGCAGAAATGCAGCCCCACACTTGCAAGGAACCTCCACCATGCTTCATTTTTGCCTGCAGACGCTCATTGTTGCAGCTGAATTTTTTTTAATTTTGACATCATCATCAGTCCAGAGCACCTGCTGTCATTTTTCTGCACCCCAGTTCCTATGCTTTCATGCATAATAAAATCGCTTAGTATTGTTTGCACATCAAAGGTACAGTATGGCGTTTTAGTCATAATTCTTTCATTACGATCATTTGTGGCCAGACTTCTTCGGACAGTAGATGGGTGTACCTTGGTATCACTGGTGTCCACCAGTTCTGTGCATAATGAGTCTTTCATCTGCTTTCTTAAGTTTCCTTGGCCAACCACTGCATCTATGGTCCTCAGTGTTGCCTATTTCTTTGTGCTAGAAGAGCTTGAACAGTCATCCTAAAACTCCAGTATGCTTTGAAATCTTTGCTTGGGAGACACATTGAGGATACAGAATAACTATGTTGTGTCTTGTTGCTGTACTCAGTCTTGCCATGGTGTGTAATCTGTGACATGAAACTGTCTTCCACAACTTCACTGTAGTAGCAGATGTCTGTGTCAGCCTACATATGAAATTGATGATCATTTGCACCTGCTTGCTAATTGGTTAATCATACACTTGACTCTAATCAAACAAAACTTTGCAAGTGTACAAAGTTTGGAAGTGTAAGAATTGATGCTGGTTTGATGCCAAAGGGTCATCACACCAAACATTGATTTGATTTAGATTTTACTTGTTTGATCACTTTGCATTTTGTAAATTGGTACATTGGTAAAAATAAAAAAATTCAAATATAAACTTTTGAATACATTCCTATTTTACAGCATTTCTTTGCACCTGCCAAAAACAGTTGCACTGTACTTTATGTGGGGGAGAGTAACCAAGCAATGGCCCTTTTTAATAATAGTAAAGCACTCAAATTCTACTGATGGAACTTGGAAGTTTTTTGGATATCAAAGTGTGTGTTTATGTATAATATGGCATTATTACATGGAGGGGTAGGGTGAAAATGAATAGGTGGACCTTGCATTCTGAAAAAGGCTTGTGTAGATAGACATTTTCCTGTGTTTGACATGCATCAAAGGCAGTCCAGCAGATTAAGTTAAATAGTAGATAATAGTAGATAAACAGTAGATAATAGTTAAATAGTAGCTCAAAATATACACTACCTATACTTTCCATTTAATTAAAAAAATTATGTTAAACAAGTTTTGATGTTTGTTAGTTTTTTGGTTTATATTTTTAATATTCCTTTTTTTTAATGTGGAATATTAAAAGGTTGTATTGTAGATGAAAATTCAGGTTCACGCAGTTTTTGAAACCTCTTTTAATGAAAATTAGTCCAAATTAGTTTTATAAATAAATATATATATATATATATGAATTATAAAAAGTCTATCCACTTTAATTCAATATAGAAACATCTAATACATTAAATCTCTGCATCATAAATATGCAATTACCATTCAGATTAAGCTGTTGGAACACATAAATCATAATGAACAGAGGCAAGTAAACCGTATTCACAAAATCTTTTTAGATCTTACATTTTAGAAGCTTTCTACAAAGTTTGCAAAAGTACAAATGGAATGTCAACAGAGCTTTCTTTCAGCAGACGAATGACTGATCAGCTGCAATGTTTCAAGCTGTTAGCTTTGATTTCACATCCTGAAGGTAGCAGTACAAATCACCATAGTGGCATATAATTGCAAGGAATTGCTTGGTTGAATTGAGAACAGCTAAGCCATTTCCAATTTTCATGTCCTTGATACGTGCAGTATGTAAGGGAAAAACAGTAAGACATTATGTTCAACTTGGTATGAAAGACTTGAGCGTAGAATGGTGAGTAATGGTAATAAGTGATGAATGAAGGAAATTGCACTTACTGTATTTCGCCTTTGTGTTGTATTTTTACACTATATGGTAAAATTTTAAACACATTTTATAAATGACTATACAATTCTAAATTTATTACATCTGGACCATTTTTTTATTTCATGCATGCCTACTTATTGTTCCAATTCTAATAAAGTCTTATTGGTATTAGTGCTGCAAAAAGTAAAGTACATTTGCTATCTGGGAAGAATGGGAGCTGCCATTGCTAAAAATTCTAGTTGTCTGGCTATGCCCAGCTTCAAAACTTTTGAATCATGGAGTTGAAACAATAATGGTGTAAGTGAACAGCAAAATATGGGAATTGCTCATCTCCATATACAGTATGTTCCAGGTCAGTGTATGAGACATACCATGCATAAAAGTATTATGAGAGTATTAATGAGAGTATTAAAGCCAAAGCATCAATGTGACAACCAGGAAACTCCAAGATCAGTTCAAGCAGAGAGGCTAGCAATGGCAGTCACCAATATTCTCAAGACAAGTGTGTATTGATTATTCCCAGTTTTAATTATGGAAAATGTGCTTTCTTCCACTACTCAAATGCATCTGACAAATAGCAGTATAGCAGTGAAGATAACCCATAATGATTAAATAATTTTCATTAATTAAAAATTGATCCAGTACAAGATCACAAAACCATAGTTCACACGTATATACTATATATTGCATTCAAACATGTATATTGATTGGGTTTAATGACAATGCGCTCCTGTGCAACCGATTAAAAGCTGTTTTTTTTAATAAAACATATTTAAAACCCTATTTTGCACCATGTTACATTTTGAGATTTAGCTTGAATTTGGTTCTAAAATTTGAGTTTGAGGTGAACCATGTATGCTCTTGGTTCACAGACCCATTGAACTTACTCTAAATTTTACAATAGTAATCATAATGCACTGCCTGGCTTTTAAGCCTAGGACAGTTGGCTTAGAAATGTCATCAAGGGTCTTATGGATAAGCCAGCCCCCTCACTATAAAATGGTGGATGTCCAGTACACATAATGGCCATGTACTTTAGCTGTGATAGGAAATGTATAGGAAGTGCTGTTGCTAAAGTGTATAGGGAAAGATTAGCACAGGGCTTTTTGACATTGGCAGATCTCCTATGAATGAACTACAACTACCAACATCCATTGCAGCTGACAACTGGTAGTTCTCTTTGAGGGCACTGGTGAGAGCTCTCATAATTCATTGCTTTTCCTGGACTTCAGTAACTGCCTGCCCATATCGGAGGTACAGGCAGACAGCTCTACAAACAGTCTGCAGGAGCATGGCACTGCACCCATGATCTGCTGATCGTGGGTTCAATGCTTTACAGAGAAAAAAATGTGCATTTATTATTATTATTTTTTTAAAGGTGAACTTAGCCTTTAATGCTGCCGATATCTTGTAGCCTCTTTGCAACCTGTCCATATGCACTACAGTGATAACAGGTTGCATGTGTTTTTTCACAGGGCATATTTCCTGACTGTTACTGGCTGCAACTGTTTTTTTCACAGTTTTTTTCTTTAACCACTTGAGCTCTGGAAGGGTTTACCCCTTCATGACTGATTGCTAGGCAAAAAAAACTTTACAATCCCAAATTAGATACCCTTTTGTCTGAAATTTGAGCCCTTGATTTACAAAACCAAACTGCTCCTTCCTCTGTCTTGGCCAGAACATTGTCTAAACTTCGTCATGACCACAGGGAATTGCTTTGTCACCAGTACAAATATTTAAGCAAACTTAAACTTAATTATTACACTAATGACAACAAAGCAGGTAGATTTCTGGCTAACAGACTTAAAACTCAAAGAACAAAAGCAAAAAATGTCCTATATCAAACATCCCACTACTGGCACCAAACTTGAAAGTCCCCAGTCGATAGCTGATGCTTTTGCTGATTATTATTCCTCCCTGTATAAATTAAAGGAGGAAACTAATACCCCACAACCTTCAGAATCAGCTATAGAAAATGTTCTAGCCAAGCTCAGACTTCCCTCTTTGATGGAAATCCCAGCTAAATGCCCTAAATGCTAACATTACTTTGGAAGAGATAGAACATACTATCCTTCCAAATGGAAAATCCCCAGGCCTTGACCAGGCCTTAATAATGAATACTACAAAATCTTCAAACACATCTTGACCCCACACCTTCTCCCTTTGTTCCATGAAGCAATATCATCTGGCTCATTCCCACAAGAAATACTTAAAGCTTACATTGTTACCCTTCCTAATCACTAGATATGCCATCAAATTTTCACCCCATTTCGCTACTAAATGCAGACATTCAAATCTACAAGAAGCTTCTAGCCAAACAACTGTTTGATATCCTTCCATCCTTGGTGGGACAGGATCAAATGGGCTTTACTAAAGGACGTCAAGCAGCTGATACCCGAACAAATCTTAAATATCATACATTCAGCAGAAACACGTAGAATGCCTTACTGCTCTTCTCCATTGATGCAGAGAAGGTGTTCAACAGGGTACACTGGAGCTATATGTCTATGGTACTTGAGAAATTTGGCTTTCGAGGGGCGATTTTGTCAGCCACCCTTGCATTGTAATCCCACCCCTCAGCCCAAGTCTTCACTTCAGGACTCCTCTCTAAAACATTTATAATCAGCAATGGCACACCTCAGGGATGCTCACTTTTCCCCTCTATCTTTAATCTAATGATAGAGCCATTGCCTGAAGCTGTCCGCAGCCATCCTCTTATTTCAGGTTTCCGATTTTGCCAATACTCACAGGTATAAATTTATTGACGGATGATGTGATACTACTTCTATCCAAGCCAACCATCTCACTTCTGTTTGCACATGAAATTATCACCCAATTTAGTACTCTGTCATACCATAAGGTAAACTTCAAAAAATCCCTAATTCTAGACTTTAGTCTTAGGGATTAGTTCACATGTTTGAAATCACCTGAAATCCCTTCTCCCATATACATGGGTTAAGAAATCTATCCCATATGTAGATATCACCATAACTACTAATATGTCTTCCCTGATTAGTATTATACAGGATTTATATAGCGCCAACAGTTTGCTCAGCACTTTACAATATAACGGGAGACAATACAGCAACAATACAGTTCAATACAAGAGGGTTAGGAGGGCCCTGCTCCTTGGAGCTTACAATCTACAGTAAGAGGGAGGGGCTAGTGGTACAAAAGGTAGTAACTGTGGAGGATGGACTTGTAGGAGGAGTAGAAGATTCTATTATTAG
Source organism: Staurois parvus (assembly GCF_062004578.1). NCBI lineage: Eukaryota > Metazoa > Chordata > Amphibia > Anura > Ranidae > Staurois > Staurois parvus. The sequence goes on along the minus strand of NW_028317994.1, from coordinate 12,146,996 downwards.
CTGAGGGCAGGATAGGCTTCCTTGAAGAGATCAGAGTTTTCAGAGATCACCTAAAAGTGAGTAGAGTAGGCAATAGCCTGATAAATTGGGGTAGAGACTTCCAGAGGATGAGGGAAGCTCTGGAGAAATCCTGGAGATGAGCATGGGAGGAAGAGACAAGGGAGCGAGAGAGCAGGAGGTCGTGCGAGGAGCGGAGAGTAGGGTTTGGGTGATATTAGGAGACAAGATAGGTGATGTAATTTGGGGCAGAGTTATAAGCAGCTTTGTATGTTATTGCTAATGTTTTGAATTTTATCCGTTGGGCAATGGGAAGCCAGTGGAGGGATTGGCAGAGAGGGGTGGCAGATACAGAATGGTTAGTAAGGTGGATGAGTCTGGCAGCAGCATTCATGATAGACTGAAGAGGGGAAAGCCTGCGATGAGGTAGGCCAATGAGGAGGGAGTTACAAAAGTCAAGGTGAGAGATAACAAGGGAGTGAATAAGTTGCTTATTAGTTTCCAAGGTTAAGAACGGGCATATCTTGGAGATGTTGCGGAGGTGAAGTCTACAAGATTTGGAAAGCGATTGGATTTGGGGCTGAAAGGACAGATGGGAATCTAGGATTACACCTAGCACCCCGGCATGAGGGGAGGGGCTGATAGTTGTGTTATTGATCTTGATGGAGAAGTCAGGGGAGGGGGCACGGGCTGGAGGGAATACTAAGAGCTCAGTTTTAGGAAAGATTGAGTTAGAGGAAGTGGAGTGACATCCATGCCGATATGTCACTTACATAGTTACATAGTTAGTCTGGCTGAAAAAAGACAAAAGTCCATCTAGTTCAACCATAGAAAAAAAAAATTATAATCCTATACCCACAGTTAATCCAGAGGAAGGCAAAAAAAAACCCCAGCAAAGCAGGATCCAATTTGCTCCTGCTGGGAAAAAAAATCCTTCCTTAGTATGTTAGTAATGTGGGAGGAGACTGAAGGGTTGAGTTGAGGAGTAGAAAGATAGATTTGTGTGACATCAGCATAAAGATGGTACTTAAAGCCATGGGAGTTTAACAAGTGACCAAAGGAGGAGGTGTAGATGGAGAAAAGTAGGGGTCCAAGGATAGAACCTTGAGGAATCCCTACAGAAAGAGGGAGTGGAGAGGAGGAGCCAGAGTTATAGGTAACGCTGAAGGAGCGCTGCGATAGGTAGGAGGAGAACCGAGAGAGCAGAGTCTTAGAGGCCAAGAGAGTGGAGTTTTTTGAGGAGGAGGGGATGTTCAACAGTATCAAAAGCCACAGAGAGGTCAAATAGTAGGAGTACAGAGTAGTGGCCATTGGTTTTAGCAGTTAGTAGATCATTAGTGAGTTTTAGTAGGGCAGTTTCAGTGGAATGGAGTGAGTGAAAGCCAGACTGTAAAGGGTCAAGAAGGTTGTTGTCAGTGAGGTAGGAGCTCAGGTAAATGGGGGCAGGGAGATGGGTCTTAAGTTGCTCAGGTTGGTGGGGTCCAGGGAGGGCTTTTTAAGTATGGGAGTGATGTGTGCATGCTTTAGAGGGGAGGGGAAGGCACCATTAGAAAGGGAGAGATTGAAGATGTGAGTGAGGGAGCATAGGATGGAAGAAGACTGTAGTAGTTGTGAGGGGACAGGATCCAGGGGGCAGGTAGTGAGATGGGCTTCTGAGAAAACCTTAGTGACCTCTTTGGTAGTAGCAAGGTCAAAAGAGGAAAGTGTTAAGGGAGGTTTAGTATAAGGTATGCTAAGTGGGATGGATGTCTATGCAGTGGAGATGCCCCTACAAATTATAATAGAGTCTAATTTCAATTCACTTCTCAATAATGTCCAGCAAAACATTTCCCATATGGCTAAAATTGAATTATTATGGGTAGGAAAAATTGCATCTTTTAAAATTATCACTCCAAAAAATACAATGGGCACAATTTACTAAAGCTTATCTCATGAGTTAAGTCAGTCACATGACCACATATCGCATGCGATACTGAAAATGTCAATTCACTATTGCTAGTATGCTGTATTTCCCAAAAATAGCAACAAACACTTGATAAATACCGCAAAAAAAGACCTTAAAGTCAATTCACAAAAGGAAATAAATAATTAAATGCATGTGGTAATTAAGTAGTGATCCAGGCATGCAGTATATACTGGTAACTGCCAGTACTGTCATGGGTTGTTAAGGAATAGGTGGCCACGCAGTCCTTAACAACCTATGAGTCATCAGCTGTCAGCGGGGTTCCCCACTGACAGCTGAATGTGAAAAATGTGAAAAAAAGAATTGCCGGCAATTAAAAAAATATTTAAAAAATGGCGTGTGGTCCTGCCTCTATCCATGCCAAGGCCTTTGGGTCTGGCATGGGTTTTGAGGGGAACCCCCATGCCAAAATTTAAAAAAATGGGGTGGGGCCCCCCAAAATCCCTACCAGACCCATATCTGACCATGCAGCCCGGCAGTCAGGAAAGGGGGGTAAGAGCGAGCACCCCCCTCCTGAACCATACCAAGCCACATGACCTCAACATGGGGGGTGCTTTTGGGCATGGCTCCCCCCAAAGCACCTTGTCCCCATACACAGCCAGTGACAGATCAGAGGGCATGCACAAGGCATATGACGCCCACCCGGATCGACGAGAGTCCCGCCCACCTGTCATTTTCCTATTGGCTGGGTGGGCAGTGGTTAAAAGAAGAAAAATTAAAAAATGTCCCCCAAAGTAAATGTCAATCACAATGCCTGCTGCCGCCAACCTGAAAAAAGAAAAAAAAAAAGACTCCGCTTCCGTCGCTGGCTCCCACTGTCTGACTGCTCTGCTAGCTTGACAGTTCTTAAATATGTAAGGGGCAGGGCCTCCCAGTGACATCACGTATGTGACCCGGCCCCTTGTGACATCATTGACCCCTGCATGCCTAGGTTGATGACAACACAAGGGGCGCGGTCAATTAGACTATTACACAGATACATTTTTTCCTATAGAAATCACACTAACAACTCCAAACCATTCAGAAGATACATTATTTATCACCACCCTCTGGACGTACTACTTTAACCAGTTTTCTATCCAGGTACACACTATCGTCTATTCCAACAGACTTCAATTTGCAAATTAAGCGATTATGGGGAACCATATCAAATGCTTTAGCAAATCCAGGTACACCACATCCACAGGCCTTCCTCTATCCAGATTGCAGCTTAGCACCTGGTCCTTTTTGCTACCATGTGCAGCTGAGCACAACTTCCAGCCACTATGTGACCTATTTTATTCTTTATACTCCTGACGAAGCTCTGTTTTTTGGAGCGAAACAAGTAGAGTCTTTTTGTTTTCTTTGGGTCTTTCTTTGGGAGCACTTTTTGAATGCACATGGTATTCACTCCTCTCTCCCCTCCCCCATTTTTTTTGGAGAGGTCTGTACTGCATTTTTCAGTGCATCATTTGCATTCTTCAAGACAGTGAGGTATTTTTGGTGGATATGGTGACATTTGGGGCTTTCCATGAGAGCCCGTGGATGAGTGTACCCTTACTACATATCTGTAGCAAGATAGATTACACTATTCAATTAGTTTGTCCATGGGGTAACTCCATTTCCTTAAGAGGAAGGAGATTATATATTCAAGTTTATAGGCTTATGATCAAACTCCAGTGCCTCTCTGTATGCCGTCACTTCATCTAAAATGGTATGGTATTTGGTCTGGTGTTATTAACCATTTGGATGTAAGGTAAATTGCAATGGTATTCAAACATATTGTTGTGCGCAGTACATTCCACTAAAATAGGCATCAATTACAGCATCAATTACAGCTGAGCATAAAGGTTATATATTTTACATTCATCAATTGGCCAGATGGTGCGTAGGGAAATGCACCCTCGTCCAGTATAGATTTAGCAGCTTGGTCTGGCAAGAATGATATTTCATGAATCTATGCTGGTTATTACTAATGATACCATTTTCATCAGCAAACTCTTGGATATGGTCTTTTATCATCCCCTGAAGTAGTTTGCATACTATTGAAGTTAGGCTGACTGGTCTGTAGTTTCCATGCTAGCTTTTACCAATCAGCTGGTACCATTCCAGTCTCTAAGCCGTCCTTAAATATTAGGAATAATGGTCTTTGAGGGCTCTTGGTTGTAAGCCATCCAGTACTGGTGATTTATTTGCTTTAACTTGTTCAAGTCTTTTTGAACACTAGATTATGTTAGACTCAAGGGTACATTCAGTGTTGTACTACTAACAATACTGTCTTGTTTATTATAACCCTCCTTTTCCTTTGTAAAACCTGAGGAGAATGATATATTTAATACAGTTGCCTTCACCTTGTTGCTTGTAACTAATTTCCCCTAGTTATCCTTTAAGGGGCTAATATGCTCTAACTTCACCTTTTTTTTACTATTAATATATTGAAAATACACTGCTCAAAAAAATTAAAGGAACACTTTTTAATCAAAGTAAATTAAACTTCTAGGATATTGACCTGGTCAGTTAGCAGAGGGGTTGGTTAATCAGTTTCAGCTGCTTTGGTGTTAATGACATTAACAACAGGTGCACTAGATGGGTAACAATGAGACAACCCTCAAAACAGGAAAGGTTTTACAGGTGGAGGCCGCTGATATTTTTTTCCTACTCATCTTTTCTGACTGTTTTTCACCAGTTTTGCATTTGGCTAGGGTCAGTGTTACTACTGGTAGCATGAGGCGATACCTGGACCCTACAGAGGTTGCACAGGCAGTCCCACTCCTCCAGGATGGCACATCAATACGTGCCATTGTCAGAAGCTGTGCTGTGTCTCCCAGCACAGTCTCAAGAGCATGGAGGAGATTCCAGCAGACAGGCAGTTACTCTAGAAGAGCTGACAGGGCCGTAGAAGGTCCTTAACCCATCAGCAGGGCCAGTATCTGCTCCTTTGTGCAAGGAGGAACAGGATGAGCACTGCCAGAGCTCTACAAAATTACCTCCAGCAGACCACTGGTGTGAATGTCTCTGGCTAAACAATAAGAAACAGACGTCATGAGGGTGGCCCGATGTCCTCTAGTGCGCCCTGTGCTCACTGCCCGGCACCATAGAGCTCGATTGGCATTTGCCATTGAACCCCAGAATTGGCAGGTCCACTGGCACCCTGTGCTTTCCACAGATGAAGGCAGGTTCACCCTGAGCACATGTGAAAGATGAGAAAGGATCTGGAGAAACAGTGGATAATATTATGCTGCCTGTAACATCGTTCAGCATGACTGTTTTGGTGTTGGGTCAGTGATAGTCTGGGGAGGCATATCCATGGAGGGACGCACAGACCTCTATAGGCTAGACAATAGCACCCTGACTGCCATTAGGTATGAGATGAAATCCTTGGACCCATTGTCAGACCCTTCACTGGTGCAGTGGGTCCTGGGTTCCTCCTGGTGCATGACAATGCCTCGCCTCATGTGGCGAGAGTATGCAGGCAGTTCCTGGAGGATGAAGGAATTGATACCATTGAATGGCCCCCTTGCTCACCTGACCTAAATCCATTAAAACATCTCTGGGATATCATGTTTCGGTCCATCTGACGCCTCCAGGTTGCACCTCAGACTGTCCTGGAGCTCAGTGATGCCCTAGCCAAGATCTGGGAGGAAATACCCCAGGACATCGTCCATCATCTCATTAGGAGCATGCCTCGACATTGTCAGGCATGCATACAAGGATGTGGGGGCCATGCAAACTACTTAGTCCATTTTGAGTTGCTACAATGAAATTTCAGCAATAAGGACTAGCCTGCTGCATCATTTTTTTGCTTTGATTTTCAGGGTGTCTTTGAATTCAGTCCTCTGTAGGTTGATAATTTTAATTTCCATAAAATGATGGGGAATATTTACATTCCTAACACATTACCCAGTCCATATCAGTATAGATATCCAACATGATATTTCTCCCCATTGAGATCTGATGTGTTTTCAAAGCGTCCCTTTAATTTTTTGAGCAGTGTATTTTGGGGGATTTTCTTTACTCTACTCACTATGTGTCTCTCGTGCTCTATTTTAGCACCTTAATTATGATCTTACATTTCCTATTGCATTCTTTGTATTATTGGAATGTCAACGGTGACCCCTTGGTCTTATAGTTTTTAAAGGACAGTCATTTCTCATTAATATGTCTATTTAACTTTAGAATTTAACTACCCAGGTTTAACTTTTGTTCTTTTATATTTGATGACAATTGAAATGCACTGGCTAATGCCACTATTTGCAATGTTCTTAAAACACTCCGGGGCGCATGCGCGGCCAGGGACGATGGCAGCCGCACATTAAGTGAGCTCCGCTCATACCCAGCCAGTACAGACTCACCCGACAGCCGCTTCTGCTCCTCTTCAGCTGCGGGTGAGTCATCTGCACTCCGCACCCGACCTGGCACCTGAGAGGAGGCTTGATGGGGAAGATAGGGCGCTGGAGGCCCCCCTCCCCGCAATCACGTGACCCGCGGCCCTCGCCGCTCCGGAGGTTTCTCTCAAGGCCCCAATCCCCAGTCTCTAGTATGGCTGGGAGCCCAGGGAGTGATCGCGGCCCCCCGGTGGTTGCAACTGGTACTGCACCCACTGACACTCCAGCCTCTGCCCTGACTCAATCCCTGCTGGAGGACTATGAGCCCCAGCATGCTACTGCAAGGGCTGCGGAGCACTCTGCCTCAGGGAAGCATCCTCCCTCCACCCAGACAACTCCACAGGCCACCCAGTCACCTTCCCTCACATTGTCAGCGTTGGATGACAAGCTACAAATTTTTTTGCGCAACATTACCGCGTGCATATCCGCTGAGGTTGGAAAGCTGGCCTTGGATCTCAGAGGGGAAATTGCCCAGATTGGTGATCACACGGACAGATTGGAAAATGAGTTTGATGATCTGGTTCAATACATCCACGTGCTGGAAGAGGATAACGCTTATCTGAAGCATTCCATGTCCCAAATGCAGCTCCAGCAGGAGGATCTGGAAAACAGGGAACGGCGCCAAAATATCCGTATCCGCGGTATGTCCGAGTCTATTGCAGATGCACAGTTGCGCTGTCCTTCTTTACTGCGACTGCCCCCTTGGTTCCAGAAGCAGATTGGCGTATGGATAGGGCTCACCGCTCCTTGGGCCCAAAACCAGCTGAAGGCACCAGACCTCGCGACGTTATTGTCCGCTTTCATTTTTTCCAAAGCAAAGAAGCTCTACTTTCTGCTGTTCACCACAAACCATCTCTGGAATTTCAGGGGGACAGACTCCAACTCTTCTGCGACCTGTCCCCGATTACACTGGCTAAGTGACGAGACCTGAAACCGATCACCACACACCTTCAACAACACCGTGTCCCTTACCGCTGGGGGTTTCCCTTTCTGCTGATTGTAACCAGGGACAATACCCAAGTTGTGCTCCGTGATCTTCATGAGGCGGACTCCTTCTTAAAACGCCTGGGACTCCCACCTCTGTCTGAAGATGTATCCCCACTGCCACCAACTCCGTCTCGTCCATCTGCCACCCCCAACAAGATCTGGACCCCAGTTCGCAGAGGTCGGAAGAGACTTTCCCGTACCCCACAACATCCGCGTCTTCCTCGGTCAACTGATCCACCTGCTTGACGATTCTCTGGGGCGCCCTTCTGAATCCGGTGATGAACCTTCCCTCCTGGGGTTTTGGTTTCTTTTTGTCTCTACATAATTTTCCCACAGGTTTCCCTTATCTGTCCGGCCAAATTGTCGGGTGTTTTTTTTTCATTTTTGATTGTTTTTTTTTTTCTCTGGCCGGGCTTGACGACCTTTCCGATGTCCTAGTTGTCGTGCTGCTCCCGACTTTGTCTAGCCATAGGCCTAGACGACTTGGGTCACATTGTTACCCCCGAGTTTATATCCTTGCGGATACTTATTAGTGTTAGTTCTCTGTTTTTTGTTTTTTATACTATTACTTTGCACTGTACTGTGCTATTCAATTGTTTTATGTTTTTTGTTTTTCACTATATTACATCGATGGTATTCCATTCATTTTTCATGCTATTACATGTAGGTCAGTTGTCGTTTCATAATGGCGTTGAGGTTTCTGTCATATAACGTCAAGGGCCTCAACTCCATTCAAAAACGGTGGATGGCTTTAACCTCCTTGGCGGTATTCCCGAGTGTAGCTCGGGGTAACATTTCAGTACCAAAAGCGGTAACCCCGAGCTACACTTGGGAATACCATGCGGCGCTGCTCCGGCATGTGTTCTTCACTTACCTTACCCTGCGCTCCCACGATGTGTCCCCTGCAGCGTCCCCGGCCATCTCCTCCGGCCGATGCCGGCATCCGGCTTCTGTGTCCTGTTCCTGTGACGTCAGGACGTACGGGCGCCGCCGCCGCCGGCGGCGGGAAATTTAAAAATTTTAAAAAATGTCATTTTTTTTTTTTTTCATTTTACACAGTAAAACATTGCTGTTTCAACCTATTTCACATACATATTGTCCCTAGTGCTTTGTCCTGCGCCCTGCCTGCATTTTGTCTGTTCTTTCTGCCTGGAAACTGAGAAATGTCCATGGCGTCCAAAAAGTGTCCCTTTAGGTCAAAAGCGGTTTAGATCAGCTAGAGAACAGCGATAGTAAATCAGAACCACTCACAGAATTGAGTGATAATGATTCGTGGGGGAAATTCGTCATCAGAAACTGAAAACGATTTTGCGACTGAGCTCAGCAATGTGCGAACTTGGCGCTCTATTTCACATTTCAGTGTTTTTGGTTTGATTATATTACTGAATTAAATTTTTTATTATTTTTATATTATTTTTATGATTCTTTATTAAATTATAATTTATGATTTTGTGTTTCAAATTTTATCATACCCGGGATGTTTACTAGACTCTTGTTCGGACAGATTTCAGTGAGTTTTTCCTAAAAATTACAGCCTACAATAAAAAAAATACATATTTCCATGCAAAAAAATGGTACCGCTTTCAGCACCAAAAATCTGAAATAATCATACCGCCAGGGAGGTTAAAGGAATTCCGATCCTCAGGAGCAGACGTTATTTTTGTCCAAGAAACCCATTTTAAATCGACTGGCTCCTTTCGTTTTGCCTCGAGATTTTTTTCCCAAGCCTACTCGGCCTTTAATCCTTCTGGGAAGGCCGGGGTGGCAATCCTTATTGGGTCACACTGCTCCCTTCGGGTTGTTTCTTCCAAGGTTGACCGTCAGGGTCGTTTTATTATTTTAGAGTGTATGCATGGCGAAACTCCCCTTGTTCTGTTGAATTCATATGCTCCCAATACAGGTCAACTGCAATTCCTATCCCAGATGCTCGCTAATCTAGACTCTATTACTACCTCACAGGTGATTGTAGGGGGAGATTTTAATCTGATTGTTTCCCCCCATAAGGACAGGAAAGTGCTCTTTGAGTCCACCCCCTCGAAGCGGCAATGCTCCTCTTCAAAATCTTTTCGTAAATTGATTAGGGAGCATCGTCTCTTTGACGCTTGGCGGATTAAACACCCCCTCCATAAACAATTTACATTTTACTCCAACCCTCACCGTAGTTATTCCCGCCTAGATCATTTTTTCATCTCTGCCTCTTTGCTCCCACTTCTGGTTTCCTCTGAAATCAATCCCATCACTTGGTCTGACCATGCCTCTTTGACCTTAAATCTTTTGTTTCCCCCTGCTATGCCCAAACAGTGTCACTGGCGCCTTAATGAGACATTTCTTTCCACAGATCATCTTAGGGATGAATTGTCACGGGGCCTTGATTCATACTTTACTCTTAATGTCGGTTCCGTAACTTCTTCCTCATCTCTGTGGGAGGCCCACAAGGCGGTTTTTCGTGGACTCTGTATTTCCATGGGTTCTCGTTTAAAAAAAGTCCTCGGCGAGTGCTAGGGCCTCTCTCATACAACAGCTCTCGTTGGCGGAACGTCGGTTACTGAATAAGCCATCTATTTCAGGGCTTCAGAGGGTAACATTTCTACGTGACCAAATTAAAGCTCTTGACTCCAGCAAGACTGCACAATCCCTCCTTTGGGTTAAGCAGAAATTTTATGAATTTTCTAACAAGCCACACCGTATGTTAGTCAACCGTCTCAAAGCCCAGTCCCCTTCTACGATGCCCGACCTTATAATACAGCCAGATGGAAGCCCTACTTATGATCCTCGGGCCATGGCAACCCTTTTTGGCTCATTCTATGGGAAATTGTATAACTGTTTGACCCCGGACCTTCGCCCTTCTCTCACACAACTATCGTTTGACAATTTTTTTGACCCCTTGCCACTTCCGAGAGTATCACCCTCAGACATTGACGTTCTTAATGCGGACATTACGCTAGAGGAATTATTGGATACAATTAAACACCTCCCTTCTCGTAAAGCCCCGGGACCGGACGGACTACCTTACTCCTACTATAAATCTTTTATTGGTATTTTGGCCCCTCATCTCCTCTCCCTTTACCGAGATCTTTTTAAGGGAATCATACCCCAGACTGACTTTTCCCGTGAATATATCTCGGTTATTCCTAAGCCCGATAAGGATCATTCTATCGTAGATAACTATCGCCCTATTGCCCTACTTAATTCCGATTATAAGATTTTTACTAAAATCTTGGCCAATCGACTATCCGGTATTATTTCCAAGCTCATACACAGAGATCAGGTGGGCTTTGTACCTGCCAGACAGGCTGCAGATAACACCAGGAGATCTATTGATCTGGTTGATCTGGTCAACCGTTCCTCTACCCCTGCTGTGTTATTGAGCTTGGATGCCCAAAAAGCCTTTGACCGTTTGAGCTGGCCTTACATGTTCCTGGTTTTGGAGAGATTTGGTTTTAGGGGTTCATTTGTAGCAGCTTTGAAGGCCCTTTATTCATCCCCTTTCTCACAGGTCAGATTAGCTTCCTTTCTCTCACCCCCCTTTCAGATGTCAAATGGCACTCGTCAGGGCTGTCCACTCTCTCCCCTGCTGTTCATTCTCTGTCTGGAGCCATTGGCTGTTGCCATCAGGTCGAATCCGGATATCCAGGGGATACAATCCCATTCTCATGAGTACAAATTATCGTTATTTTCAGGTGACATCCTCCTCACACTTACGAGTCCATATACCTCTTTACCGATTTTGCACAAAATTTTGAAACAATTTGGGGCTTTATCAGGCTATAAGGTCAACACGTCCAAAACTGAGGCACTTCCAATACATGTTTCTCCTGTTGTTCTTTCCTCCCTTCAGGCAGCCTTTCCCTACCGGTGGTGCACCCACTCTTTAAAATATTTAGGCACCAACCTTACTTCCTCTTACCAATCCATATACGAGGCCAATTTCCCCCCACTGTTTATAGCAATTTCTCGCTCCCTGAAACACTGGGATGCCTTGCCTCTCTCTTTTCTCGGTCGTATTAATGTCTTAAAAATGACCGTCCTACCCAAACTATTATATCTGTTTGCAACCCTCCCCGTACCCGTTCCTATGTCCAAGCTTCACTCCCTTCAGAAATCTTTCTTACATTTTATTTGGCACAACAGGCGGCACAGGATTGCTCGTTCTGTTCTGCTTTCCCCACGTTCTAGGGGAGGCTTGGGAGCACCGGATATAATAACATACTATTTTGCAACCCACCTTCGCTTTCTTATGTCATGGTCCGTTCATTACCCTCCCAATACATGGACTGAGATCGAGTCTTTACAATTATCCCCAGTACATCTGTGTTCCCTTCTCTGGTCGACCTCGGCGGTGGATGTCCTTTCATTTCGCCACTTATTCCTAGGCCCCATGCTTTTTTCATTGACTGTTTGGCAGAAATGTAAGGCTAAATTCACATTGGCTTCTCAATGCTCCCCACTGACAAATATCCTTTATAACCCTAATCTTCCAGACAATATGGCCATGTCCCGGATGTCTCTCTGGGTAGTATCTAACCTTTTTCAACTACGTCACTTGTTACACCCGGTGACTCGTAAGTTAAATTCATTCTCGGATCTCCAGAGGAAAGCCTCTCTACCCTCTCGTCATCTATATATATACCTTCAAATACGCCACTTTTTCTCTACTCTATCACCCTCATTGAGCTTGGGGAAACCTACCCCCTTCGATCGTCTATGTATGGAAGGTCACCACCAAAGGGGTATTGTCTCTAGCACCTATAAACTTCTTATGGAAGCCCCCCCTTTGTCCAATGACGCTCACCTTTATATGCGTAGGTGGTCTCAATTTACACAATGTGATATTGACTTATTAATGTGGAAGAAAATATGGGATAATGCATCTAAATCCTCTATTTGTGTGGTTTTTAAGGAAAACATATACAAGATTATGATGTTGTGGTACAAAACACCGGAAGTTCTTCATGTTTATAATCCGAGTGCTTCTCCTGCCTGCTGGCGCTGTAGTAGAGCTTCTGGCTCTCTTTATCATATTTTTTGGACCTGCAGCTCCATTGCTCCTTTTTGGGAAGAGGTCCGCTCCTTGTTGCAATCATTGTTGCAAGTTTTTCTCCCATTTGACCCACTGCATTTTTTGCTGGGCTTGCCCTTCCCGGGTCTATCTAAACTAGCCAGAAAACTTGCTGCACATGTGCTTACCGCGGCCAGGAGAAGTATTCCTATGTGTTGGTTATCCTCTACCCCACCTTCATTGCCAACTTTGTATAAACTTATTACCGATGTAAGACAGATGGAGTGTTTGACTGCTTCACATAGTGGTTCGTTTGCTGTATTTGAGATGATTTGGCTCCCGTGGGATACCTTCTCTTCCTCTATGCCAGCCCAAATTGTAAGACCCTGATTTTTCTCGCACTGTTACTATATGACTCCACTGGTCTTGACCAATTGTAATATTAGCCATCGATGTACCTCTCTGTTTTGCTTGTTTTATTTTTTCTTTGTTTTCTGTAACACTTGATTTACTTGAAAACCAATAAAAATTGTTAATATAAAAAAAAGCACTCCAATTTTTCCTCAGTGTCCTTTGTTTCTAGACTTTGACCCCGTTTAATGTCATGTAGTATGGAGCGCAGTTTAATAAAGTTGGCTCTTTTTTTTTGTCTTTGTACTACCGCCCTGTCTCTTTTTCGTTTCGTTGAACATAATTATTTTGTGATCGTTGTTTTCATAGTTATTCCTAACTTCCACATCTGCAATTAGATTTGTGCTGTTTGTAATTAGAAGGTCTAGCAGAGCAAATAGAAAATCATTTTCTAGTTGGGGCTGCAACCAAATGACACATTCCTACAAGACATTCAATAAATGAGGAGCCTTAGATGACTGAGCAGTTCCATCTTACCAGACAACATCTGGATAACTGAAGTTCCACAGGATGTTCTGTGACTGTATCACAATCACTGTGAGATAGAGTAGCCAGATGTGCCCTGACTCTACCTGGTGTGATGACCGGCAGAACCTGATCACCTCCTACTACCTGTGCATGCAGAACCTCTTCCTCTCACTTTAGCCCTGCTTGAGAAATTTTTTAAATAAAGGAGATTGTCTAAATTTAATAGCATCTATTGCTATAGGAAGGGGAAAATATGTGGCACTTAGGTGCTCACTACTTTACTGCACAAGTATGCAGTCATGTGTTGCAAACAAACAGCAGATTTGCTTGTGTCAGAAAGAAGTGTACAATGTAGCCCCAAAATAATAAAGAAATTCCCTAGCAAAAAAAATTTGACCAGAAGAGTAATTTTTTAAAGCATTGACATTTACAAAGAAACATGGTTTTAAATGGTTGGCAAATTACATTTCCCTTCTGGCTAATGATTAAAAAGCTGGCAAAAAATACAAATCACCAAAAAGTTGAAAACCTATCCTCAATCATGAAACCCGCCTCCCATGGGCTTGCCAAAAAAATAAAAATAAACGACAAACCTTGCACTGGCACATTCAACCAATCTCAACAATACTTATAGCTGAATGACAGTTCCCCAGCCTGTAATCATCTATATGCAGCACAGTGGCTAAATGGTTAGCACTTCTGCCTGGCAGTACTAGGGTCGTTGGTTCGAATCCCAGCCAGCCATACCTGCCTGGAGTTTGCATGTTCTCCCTGTGCCTGTGTGGGTTTCCTCTGGGTTCTCCAGTTTCCTCCCACACTTCAAAGACATGCTGGTAGGTTAATTGGCTCCTGTCTAAATTGGCCATAATATGTGTATGTATGAATGTAAGTTAGGGACCTTAGATTGTACACCCCTTGAGGGTTAGGGACTGATGTGAATGTACAATATATATATGTAAATTGACGGCACTATAGCAGTACCTGAAATAAATAAATATAGGGGAAGGGGCCAGTTACTATATTTAGACCATGATGTCACTGCTATCCCCACCACTTTTCTTATGTGGCCAGGAATTCTTGCCCATATAAGCAATTAGCCAGTGAGGTACCAACACCTGTTGCTTCCTTAGGAACTAGTGACAGCATGAAGCAGCTATATATAGATGTTGTAGAAATACTTCTATATATGTTGCTCAGCTCCCACCAAACTGGGGGCTGAATGAGCAAAAGTTGCTTACCTACTGTTCACCCACTAAACAATATTCATTAGTATTATCTCTCAAATAGTACACTCCAATATTTATTAGAAAGTAAAACCTCCTGTGTCTCTTTCTGTATGTTGCCTATTTTAGTGCTTGCATATTATCTGATACTAGGCAGTTTCTACCAAACACATACCTGGAGTCTATATTTTGAATATTCTGTGAAATAATTGGGATATGGGGAAAGAAGAGGGTTTGGGGAATGTGGGGCTGTGCTTTTGAAGTTTTTGGTACACTTTGTTTTGGCAATTTAATAAAATGTTATGACAATGCAGTGTGGTACTGTGAAAAAAGAAACTCACAAACTATGTTATTGAATTGTTTTGTCACTGAACACTGTCACCTTATGAGGTTGAGGGCTTTAGCTTTATTTTGTTCAGTGCATACTTTCCTATATCTTTTAGATCTGTTTTGGCTGCTACTTTTACAATGTCAATATAGGCCTATTACCGCTGTATAAAAAGCAGGTGTTGCAACTAAAACTACTGAAAAAGTCTAATTAGATATGGGTGCTTCTTCTGTGCTTAATCATAATACTAAAATATTCCAATTAAACATCCAAAATAGGTGATGCCAGAATATAGTGGTTTCACTATATAAGACAAACTAAAAAGATCCTCTCCCTGCAGCATTGTTTTTTTTTTTTTGCTCCAGTGCCATAGGGTAGTTCCCAGTTCCCCATGGCCTTTTTTTGAAAACAGCTTTCCTAATAGCCTTGCAAATGGCCATAATTTATCATCAGGATTTGTCCCATAGATTTCAGTACAGTTCAATGTTAAGTTTGGGGTTCATAAACTTCAAGTAGGATTTAATGAACCCCTCATAATAAGAACCTAGGACGATTCACCTATCTTTAGTTCCTTGTGGAGATTTCACATCCTGTCCTGTAGCTGCAAAAGGATGTGGAAGGAAACTATCCAAAGTGAGGAAAATCTCTCAGACAGTTGTTACCCCAACACATTTCTCTATTGGAAGATTTCTTATCTATTCCTGTTCTAATAGCAACTCAAAATTTTGGATTTCCCATCACTTTCTTTTCCAGTGAAAATGGTCAACAGGACAAGAGAGGATAATTCTCCCCAGTGGACACACAAACAGCAAAAATAACCTGACAGGGGTTCCAGTCCATCCACATTTCATTCAAAATGTGGGATTAGACATACTTTAATAGAGACATGTACTAACCTCGTTTGCATTATACTTCTCCCAGGTCATTGAATAATAATGCATTGATGCCAGAGAGAGGAGCTAAAAATTTCAAGAGGAGGTCAGGAGTGACAGCTTAGGTATTTATCTCAGCAAGGGGTTCCTTTAAGAAGTCTATGGAAATTAAAAACCTGCTTGAAGCAAGTCTATTGTAAGTCTACAGGAGGAAAATTGCTGGTCATATACACCCACCAATAAATTCCTATTTCAGTAATGACCTTCAAACTGATGCCATTAACATAAGCCCAGAGACAATTTACACAGTTACTTACACAAATATTAAAAATGAATACAACAGCCAACACATTTTGTGGGAAATGCATTGCCTGTCTTATTAACCTTATGATGTAGTATACAACTCTTGTGTCACTCTTGTCCTTTCTCAAACTTCTGGATCACTCTCCAGATGCTCTTTGTTCCCCTTGTGTCAATGTGTTGCCTAACCAAAGACATTACAGTATATTTCACATAACAGATGTCATCCTGTATTGTAATACTTAATTACCAGAGGATCCAGCACCTCACATCTATACCATATGAACACATATTAAAAATGCCAGGAGAAACGATCACTCTTTGCAAATAAACATGAACAAGAGCACAGATCTTCAAGATGTTGGTCCCTTTACTAAATAAAGACCGTGACAGATATGAAAGAACTTAAAAAATAAAAAAAATATTGTGCATAGGACCCTAAATATTAGCATATCTGTCACCTCTTTGAATTTGATTCATATGTCACAGCTGTACAGTACATTGCTACTGCAGCATAGTGGTTAAATGGTTAGCACTCCTGCCTAGCAGTACTAGGGTCATCAGGTAGAATCCCAACAACGGCACTACTTGCATGAAGTTTGCATGCTCTTCCTGTGCCTTTGTGGGTTTTCTCCCACACTCCAAAGACATACTGGCAGGTAATTGGCTCCTGTATAAATTGGCATTTGTACATATGAATGTGAGCTAGGGACCATAAGTTATAAGCTCCTTGAGGGCAGAGGCTGAGGTGAATGTGCAGTATATGCATATGTAAATTGCTATGTAAATTGACAGTGCTTTACAGTATATATCATAATATAGTACCTATAATAAGTAAACTATACATTAGTTTATTGTACATGATTTTATCTACTTATTTACATCTGATATTAGTTGGTGGATACCATTTTTGTGGTAGCTATGTTTTTATTATAAGGAACAATGTAATCTCTGCATCAATGTGCTTACATTTAAATGCAAATAATGTTCATAACCTATAATGCTTGGTTCACATCTGTGTGGGTGGTGCCGCTACATACCCGCACAAAAATACCTGCAGCCGCACCACCCGCACAGAGGAATGCGGGAGGCATGGGCGGATGCCATTAATTCTAATGGCACACTGCCCGCACTGGAAATCGCAACTGTACTGGGAACCTCGGTCCCCATGCGGACTGTGATTTCCAGAGAAGTGCAGGAACTTCTGCCCTGCGTGTCTCGGGGCACGGGAGTCCATTCAAATGAATGGTCTCTCGTGCCCGTGCAAAACACGGCCCGCACGGCCGCACATATGTGAACCTAGTGTAACTGGCTTTTTGGGCACAGTGAATTGATTACATTGATTAAAGCTAAATTTCAGGGAAAATTCAAAACTATAAGGGCTAAATGGTCATTTTTGTCTAGGGTACCATAAAAAATCTGTTTTACCTACTTTATTTTTCCTCCTACTTTAGTTTTTCTCCTCTCTATGTGACTTGTCACTTAAACCTGCTTCTCTTCAGTCCTCTGTTTGTTGCACACACTCTGACATTATCATGCATAATGCAGTATTAGTAATCCTGCATTGTAAATGATGATGCAGGGACCTTCCCATACCGTGGAGTGTTGAATGAAAGAGAAGGGTGCCAGCTGCCAGGGGAGCAAGGGATAAGGTAAGTAAAACTGCTTTTAAATGGTACCTTATACACAAATGTCTACCCTTGTAGTGTGGGGGGAGACCCACTGCAAGGGTAATTTTTAAATGTTCCCACAGGTCATCTTTACAGAATGATATTGCAATGTTGATTTCTTGTTTATGAATGATTAGTTTGCATATCTTGCAGGTTCAATATCTCTTACAGTTTTTGATTGAGATCATAGAGCAAGATTCAACCATGCTGTACAGGAATCTATGCTATTGTATAATTTTGCATCTACTCAAATGCTTGTTAGGTTTGGGTATTTCTCTTTCCCACAAATTTTATCCCTTCAATAAGAACAAGGCTACCCGCTGAGAGTTTCTAAAAGGCCCTTAACCTCAGTGGTTGTACCACAAAGATAACTTCTTCCATGTGTTACAGAAATAGGAGAATGGGTGTCTTACCCTAATAAATTGTCAAGAATTAGAAAGCAAAAGTTGTATTTCATCTGCAGAACCTTCATATCTAGTAAGGTTCAAAGCAAGTATAGAATGCCTGCAATAGTCTTCACTGTGCATGGTCTCTACTCAACCTACTCTCTAGTAGTTATATGGCTTGGTTTATTTGTTATATATTCTAGCTTTTTATCCTTTTTTATCCTCTATTCTTTTATAATGGTATTCACTCTATTACAAGGCATGTTAAAAATGACTGGAGACTGCACTAATATGGATGCATGGATTTTTAACGGGACTGTTATCTCTTGCAGTTTAATTTAATGGGTTTCCAGTGTATGACTGTCTCCTATTGTAAGGTCCTGACTATCTTTTGTAGTATGTCTGCAGACTCTTACAGCGTTCTATAATATTATCTCAGTAGGGGTTACTTTCAAGAAGTCTATGGAAATGCAATACCCACTTGTGGAAGGTCAAATGGAGGTCACATACAGGACTATTGCAAGTTAAATGCAAACTGGTGCCTTCAACACAAGCCCAACGCTTGTTTATACAGTGTCCCCATAAATATTAAAAATGAATGCAATTTTAACTGAATACTTTGTGCATCACTCTGAGGATGTCAGGGGCTGCATTTGAGACCCCCTATTTTAGGAAAGTTAACCAATACTGATATAATGTATTTTAAGAAGCGAAGTATTTTGTTTTTGTTCAAGTAGGGAATTGTACAAACACTTGCATGATTTTTATTTCAATGTCTGTGTCCAGATGAGGAAAAATCTCTTTGCTTCCTGTCCTGGAGATGTAAGAAGAAGTGAGAGGAATTTTCTGAGTGAGTATACATACTCTCTTTGACAGCTATCACTAAAACAGGTGTTCCATTGGAATATTTGGAGAAGAAAGAGAAGTGCGCCAGACTAAGTGCAGTATGAATATAAAAGTTTATTGCACACAAGATTATAAAAACTCACAAGAAGTGGGTAGATATCAGGCATCAATATATAAGGAGGAGGATGTCATCTGTGCTGCACCTCACAAATGGATGGCTGTAATGTCAAGGTGTTGCGTGGCTGGCGCTCTAGGCGGGTCCCACAGGAGGAAGCGAGGATGGCAGGCGCAGTAACCGGGAGTCGCGGCGCAGATAAGAACCGGGATCCAGGGCAGGCACTGCTGATCTCTCACATCAGCGTGGGTACAGTAGCCAGCTTGAGGCACATCCAAGATGGCCACCGGGCAGGAAATGACATCAGAACGTTGCTGGGAATCCTCCAAGGGGGCGGTGACGCGTTTCTAGGCAACCTGCCTTTTCATCAGACCTGATTGGCTATTGGAATGAGCCAATAAAGAAGGAGAGGAGGAAGGGGTGGGGCAACTGAGGGCGGGGTAGTGAAATTAAAAAAAAAAAATGTATAATGCATACAGGCTTAACAAGCAGTGGTGGAAAACATAAGAAATAAACGGTGAGCAGCTGCTTTCTGTAGAACATGTGAAAGATAGGAAGAATAGAAGGAAAGGAAAGAGATGGGGAAAAAAAAAAAAAAAAAAGGGAAGTGGTGGGAATTGAAGTATATACGATAAAAAAATAATAAATAATAAAAAAGATATGAAGAATAAATTAAAATAATTTTTTAAAATAAATTAAAAAAAAAAAAAAAAAAAAAAAAAATTAAATAATCGTGTGTATCTCAATCTCTTCATTGAGGCCCCTAGGTGCAAGGGTATCTAAAGTAAAAATCCAATAGGTCTCCTGTTGGCATAATGATTTGAAACGTTCAACTGGGGGGAGATGGTCTGGTATAGCCTCAATGACCCATACTTGTAGATGGAGAGAGGATTTAGAATGAAACTCTGAAAAATGGTGGGGAACACTATATTTAGTAATGCCATCATCAACTGACCTCCGGTGCTCTCCAAATCTTTTTCGCAGTGTTCTAATGGTACGTCCCACATATAAAAGGCCGCACGGGCAGGACAAACAATAAATTACATATGTGGAAGAGCAATTATAAAAGGCTTGGAGGGGATAGACTTTTCCATTAATTGTAAAATTTTGTTGGCCATGCTTCACATGGGCACACGTGAGGCAGAGCGGTTTGTTGCAGCGGTTGGCCATCTTGGATGTGCCTCAAGCTGGCTACTGTACCCACGCTGATGTGAGAGATCAGCAGTGCCTGCCCTGGATCCCGGTTCTTATGTGCGCCGCGACTCCCGGTTACTGCGCCTGCCATCCTCGCTTCCTCCTGTGGGACCCGCCTAGAGCGCCAGCCACGCAACACCTTGACATTACAGCCATCCATTTGTGAGGTGCAGCACAGATGACATCCTCCTCCTTATATATTGATGCCTGATATCTACCCACGTCTTGTGAGTTTTTATAATCTTGTGTGCAATAAACTTTTATATTCATACTGCACTTAGTCTGGCGCACTTCTCTTTCTTCTCCATTTACCACAGAGTCCGGTTTACTCTAGAAAGTGCAAGCCTCACGACGGTGTCTACATTGCAGCGTTGTATATATATGTATACACATATATATACCATCTATCTCAATCCAGTACTGTTTGCATCACAAGGCCTTTTTTCCCCTCCTTTCCCTACCCCCCTCCCCTCCCCCCTTCCCTCTCCTCACCACTAAAGCTGCATCATCTACTTGTTGCCCCTTTATTACTGGCATGTATGATTATATATCTTAATTTCTGTTTACTGGATTATTTTGTTTTTTTTGTTTAAGGTTTGCTGAGTGAACCTTATGTCCACTACAAATTCTCTTGCGCCAATTGCATTTTTATTTTTACCATTGGAATATTTCACTGCTACTTCTGTTTTGGAGACCACTGTAAAACATTTGATTTCTCAGCACTTTCTGTTCCAGTGCAAAGGTCACTAGGATACAAAGATTATGAATCTCAACAGTGGGGACACAGCCAGCAGGGGTTTAAATCCTTTCCTGATATATCCAGCAGATATTGATACTATGGATGCCTTTAGCATGTGGACCTGAAACATTACTATGGCATATAACAAGATACAAACAGTACTTATGTTAGCTGTCAATGTTCACTCTATATGATGCTAAAAATACTTTGTCTACATATTTCTGGTGGGTTTGGATCATTTGAAGTTTGACGGGCTGGGAGGAGATGAAATGTAATTGTGAGTTTTGGCTATTGCATTTCTTATCTTTTCTATGGACCCCAACCAATTGATTTAGTTTAGTTTTCATAACCTTGAGACTAATTTTGATATGCCCTGATATTTGTTTTATTATTAATATAGACTTTGGGGTTTGAGTTGCTGTCTGCATATTAGACAAAACTGAGGTTTTACTGTTGTATGTAAGTTGTACAATGTCCATGTAGTACACGCAGAATGCTAAAAATATGCTTGTATATAGACTATAATTTGTTATTTGTAATATTTTAAATTGCTGCCGCCACCTGAAGAAGTAGGCACATGTTGTGCTAAATGCATTGGGAAATACAGCTCATCCCACTATTGACTTCTGTCCTATTTTCTTTAATGTAACAAAGGTGATGATATCTTTGAATAATTTGAAGACTAATCTCCTGTATTAGATGTTTGATAGGACAGAGTGGGTAGCCAATAATTATAGGAGACTCCAACATAATCATGGATATTTCCTGTTTTATGGTATTATGATGCTATTTAATAAATGTTATGTTTATAATGTAGTTCAGTACCATGAAAGCCACACAACAATGGTCTCTCAAAAAATTTGGAAAATAATCTACATGCTGTATAGATTTTAAACAACTGCTAATTATGATTGCCTGGCTCAGCTAATTCAATCTAAGAACCTACAGTATTATACAAAAAGTCTCCAAGAACCCCAAAGTTTCATTGTTGTATGTTCAGGTAACTCTTGCAGTAGTTGGGGTCAAAATGCAAGATTTACAATTATTCAGCATGAGAGATGTGTTAAAACATGCTGGGCAAAAAGAACAATAGGACAAGATTATAGTTTGCCATTGAACATAAAGGAATAGACCAGGCTTTCTGGAAAAATGTGCTGACCATTCAAAGCTAGAGTTGTTTGGTTCCCTAATAGTAGAGATATTTGCTGCAAACTGAAAACGGTAATTCAGGAGAATAACCTCATAACAACTGTAAATCATAGCATTGGAAATGTTATTGTTTGGGGTTGCTTTGCTGCTTTAGGGCATGGGAAGCCTGCAGTCATCAAGCCCACATTATGTTCTTCATCCTAATAAAGTATGCTTGATGAAAATATGAGGACATATGTGCAAAAGGTGAAGTTGAACCAGAAATGAGTATTTCAACACAATAATAATCTGGTGCACACTAGCAAACCCACCAAGGAATGGCTGAAAAAGAAGAAACAGAGGGTTCTTGACTGTCCTAGTCACAGCCCTGATTTCACTCCAAATAAAATTCTGTAGGGGGCAGTTAATTCAAAGAAGCCCGTAGGGGCGGAGCCTAACCATGGCGGCTGAGGAGAGCCCGATGTAGGAGCTCTCGGACAAGCTCCTCCACCCGACCTCCCCAAACCCCTACCTGTAACGGGGAAGCATAGTGGGAAAATTTACTGCAGCATGGTGGTCCCCTTTGGATAGACTGAAGCGCTGTGGGAGAGCTGATCTGGGAGAAGGGGTTCGGCTGCGGTGCTCGATGGTGAAGGCGTGTCTGGCTTCTGGGAGACGTGGAGGAGCGGTGTGGCCACGTGGTCAGCCGCTAAGCACCGCTGGGAGACCAGGAAGCCGGCCGGTGTTTGGTGCGGAAGGAGAGCAGCTGCCCGACTTACAGGCTCACTAATTGGAGCCCTGTTGCCGGTCCAATACTCGGACCATTGTTTGCCGGCTGACTATCCGGTGCCCTGCTAGCTAGCTCACGGTTTGCAGCTCTGTATGCTAAACCCAGAGCTCGGAGTCCTGGTGGTCGGTCCCTACCCGGAGATCTGTTTGCCGGCTTATTAGCCGAAGACCTGACTGCTGGTCAACTATATGGAGTCATACTTAGTGGCCCACTGTCCGGCGTCCTGCTGACTGGCCCACTGCTTGGAACCCTGCCTGTGAAGGAGGAGAGGCACTGGGGATTGGAGAGACAAAGGCGGATGATACACTTGGGAGCCCCCTAAATGTACACACTGCCCAGCCGAACAACAGTGGAAGAGAGCTCCTAGCCGGGTCACGAGAGGAAGAGTGACACGAGGAGGGTGAGTGACTTTGGTCGACACTTGATAAGTATGGTCCCCTGTTGTAAACTGTTTAGGGGAAGAAGTGTATGAGAGTAAAAAGGGGACCCCCCCTGACAGGGGAATGTAAAGGAGTGGAAAAGAGAAGAGGGTAAACGAAAGAAAAGTGTGAAAACCAAGTGAGTGGATAAGGTGCGATTCGTTTATTAATAATAGTCTCTCCATAACCCCGAGCCTATAAAGAAGAATAAGACTCATAGAAGAATGAAAAATAAAAATGCAAAAGGAAGTGGGCCTAAAGGGACTCAGACCGGTACCATTAAAAAATATACCTCCCAGGGAAACATAACTCCAGAAAGATCTCAGGGTAATAGTGGAAAAGGAGAAGTAGACCTAAGTCTGGAATGTAGCCCTAGACTATCACTAGGCCTTGACATTAGTAGCCAACAAACATCAGCTAATACAGTGATGGAGACAGAGTTACAAATACCAAATAAAAAGGAAATGGCAGAAATGTTTAAAGGTCTGGAAAAAACAATAAAACAAGAAATTGTAAATATTCGAAATGATCTGGGACATCTCTTGGTGAGAGTGGAAGAAACGGAGGAAAAAGTTAAAAAACAATCCCAAATTATCTCTGAATTAGAAAAAGAAATAACCAATATAGGGAAAGCCCAAGAAAAACTGCGCTATAAGACTGAGATACAAGAAAATAGGAATAGGAGGAGAAACATTAGGATACGAGGAGTCCCAGAGAATTCAAAAGGAGAAAATTTGCAAGAGGTGGTCTGTAAAATATTAAACTCCATAATGGACAATACTGATATGGAAAGGATTAAAATGGAAGGAATCTTCAGACAAGGAAAATTCCAAGGAAATTCGGGAAAGGAAAGGCCAAGAGATATACTTGTTAAATTTTGTGACTTCCTAGATAAAGATAAAATTTGGAAAAGGATTAAGGGAAAATCAGTAATCATGTTCGAAGGAAAAGAAATACAGATATATGCGGATTTGTCATCAGAGACTCTGTGGAGAAGGAGAATCCTTAGACCTCTATTGGAAAGATTGAAAGAACAGAACGTCCAATATAGATGGGGGACCCCTGAGTGCCTAATAGGGTGGAGAAATGGAACTACAGCATATCTCAGGTTCCCAGAAGATTTGCAGTATTTTTGTGATAGACTTAAACTACAAAGACTGGAGATCCCTGGTTGGGAAGAAGAACACTGGGAAATTAGAATAAAAGGAAAGGAGCGCTGGCAGCCTGTTGGAGGGAGGAGGCGGGGGGAGGGGGGGGGAGGGGGAGAGGGAGAGAGATAATGTGGGTTTTTTTTTTTTTTTTTTTTTTTGTCTCTCTCTCTCCCTCCTGTCTTTTTTCTGCCATCTCCCAACCGTCTCCTAACCACTATTATTGAGATATTCAGGGAGGAGTTAGGGGTTGAAGGGGAGGTTGGAGAAGGGGGAAAAGTTGTCCATGGGTGGAGTTCTTTACTTTTTCTGCCCTGAGATTAAATCAAAGGTGGATTGTATTTCCACAAATGATTAGTAGGCAAATAGTAGGCCTAAAAAGAGGGGGGGGGGGTGGGAGGGAGGGGAGGGAAGTTGGGAGGGATGGAAGCTGGGTGGGAGGGAGGAAGGGGAGGGAGGGAGGGGAGGAGGTACGGGGTCAATACTCTGCAAGACAGAAGAGATAAAGAGGAAAAGGCAATCAGGAAGAGAGATGGAGCCAATTGGGAACGATGGAAGAAATACAGTTTATAACATATAATGTGAACGGGCTGAGTTGCCCAGGGAAGAGATTTAGGTTGTTTAATGAGTTACATCATAGGGCGACGTCAGTGGTATTTTTACAGGAGACACACTTTGAGATAGAGGCAAATGTAAAACTGAGATCCAAATACTATCCAACATGGTACTATGCAGATTCTCCAATTAAAAGAGCAAAAGGGGTTGCAATAGGTTTGGCAAAGAATATGAGATTTGAGCTGGAGGATAGAAGAACCGACCCGGAGGGGAGGTTTTTATTCTTAAAAGGTAAACTTCAGGGGATTGAGTGCACTTTAGCCAATATATACTGCCCTAATAAAAATCCGGAGATATATATGAAGGGTCTGTTAAAAAAATTAATGGAATTTAAAAAAGGGCGTTTGATAGTAGCTGGAGACCTAAATTTCTGTATGGACCCACAAAAGGATAATACCTCTTCTGTGCAAAGAGAGGGGAGTAGGTCTCTGAGAGCTTTGAAAAAAGCGATGCATGAATACCAACTAGTGGACACCTGGAGAATAACGCATATGAAAGACAGAGACTATTCCTTCTTCTCGAATGCACACGAGATATACTCGAGATTAGACTACATCTTAATAGACCACCAACTGATAGATCATCTGGTTAAAATCGACATAGAAACAAGGACGTTCTCGGATCATGCTCCGGTTGTGATGAAAATGAGATGGGGAGGAAGGTGGACTGGAGGATTGGGGTGGAGGTTAAACGAGGCTCTTCTTCTGGATGAGGATATAGTTCAAAAAATCGAGAAAGAGATTAAGGTATATTTTAAGGAGAACGAAACAGAGGGAGTATCGATAGCTACAGTTTGGGAAAGCCACAAGGTATTTATAAGAGGAATCTTGATCGCGGCAGGTGCAAGGAAAAAAAAGGAAAGAAGAGAGAGGGTCAGTAGGCTCTTAAAAGAAATATTGGAACTGGAGCAGATCCATAAGAAGAAAATAACAAAAGATACGAGACAGAAGCTAGTGGATAAAAAAGAGGAGCTAGAGAGGTTGATGGAGGAGGAGAAGAGAAGAGTATACAACAGGGTTTTGAACGAAAGATATAGATGGGGAGACAGACCAGGAAGATATTTAATGAGAGCCTTGAATAAAAAGAAAAATAGGAACTACATAGAAAAGATAAAAAGTTCAAAGG
This sequence comes from Staurois parvus, assembly GCF_062004578.1. Classification (NCBI taxonomy): domain Eukaryota; kingdom Metazoa; phylum Chordata; class Amphibia; order Anura; family Ranidae; genus Staurois; species Staurois parvus. Next base: position 12,120,909 of record NW_028317994.1, on the reverse strand, counting down.
GGGAGTTGGTCCACTCAAATAAAGAGATTATTAAAGTGTTTACGGAGTATTATAAGAAATTATATAATATCAGTACCCAAGGCCCTCTAAAAGAAGCCCAAGAGGAAATTAATAAAAAAAAGATGACATACTTAAAAAATGCGGGATTACCAAAACTAAGTGAAGTACAGTTGAAATCCCTAGATGCAGAAATCTCCCAGGAAGAAATTAAAAGAGCATTGAAAAGCACAGGGGGGGGAAAAAGCCCAGGCCCGGATGGTTATACAGTTAGGTACTATAAGAAATTCAGTGAGGTATTGCTACCCAAGCTGGAGAAATATATGAATGCTCTGGGAGGTGGGACGGAAGTGAGGAGAGAATCCCTGCAGGCCCATGTGGTACTTATTCATAAGGAAGGAAAAGATCCATCTCAGTGCTCCAGCTATAGACCTATTTCATTACTGAACACTGACACTAAACTGTATGCAAAGGTGTTAGCAAACAGGTTGAGGGATCTGATGCCTGAATGGATCCATGGAGATCAGGTGGGCTTCGTACCAGGGAGAGAAGGTAGAGATAACGGCTTGAGAACCCTGATGCTTATACAGAAGAGTAGAAAAGGGAAAGACCCGGTGGTGCTCTTGTCGATTGACGCAGAGAAGGCATTCGATAGAGTGGACTGGGGCTTCATGATGGATAATTTAAAAGTGCTGGGGATAGGCGATAGAATGCGAGAGTGGATAAGCAAATTATATAGTGAGCCTACTGCAATCATCACGGTAAACGGGGAGAGATCAGAACCCATTGGAATGTCTAATGGGACAAGACAGGGCTGTCCACTGTCCCCTCTGTTATATGTATTGTCACTCGAACCTCTGTTGTCAATAATAAGAAATAGTGGATCGGTAAAGGGAATACAGATAGAATCCACAGAACATAGAGTAGCGGCCTTTGCGGACGACTTATTGTTCTATGTGGGGAATCCTCGAATAACTCTCCCAAATATAATGAAGATTCTGAAGGAGTACGGTGAACTTTCAAACTTAAAAATTAATCCAACGAAAACAGAGATCCTGAATATTAATATATCAAAGAATGAAAAAGAAAAACTACAAAAAGAATTCCCCTTTATATGGAGAGAAAAAGAGATAAAGTATCTAGGAATAAAGCTTACTGCCTCACTCAAGAACTTGTATAGATTAAACTATATATCTTTGATAAATGAGATCAGGGAAGATTTAAAAAGATTAGAAGGAGGAAACCCAGCCTGGATAGGACGTATAAACCTGGTCAAAATGGTAATTATGCCTAAAATACTGTATAGATTTCAAATGGTACCAATTAAAATTCCAGAGGCCTTCTTTAAGATAATGAAAAGAATGTTAACAAAATATATATGGAGGAATAAGAAACCTAGAATAGCATATGAAACATTGAGTAGGACTAAAGAGAAAGGGGGATTGGGTCTACCAGATGTCAAGAGATACTATAAAGCAGTGGTTTTAGCAAGAATATATGACTGGACATTTAACCATAAGGGGAAAAGTTGGGTAACAATTGAAAATGATCTTAGTGGCACTAGACTGAGTCAGATGATATGGGTCCCAACACAGTTTAGGGGAATTAAAGAAAGCACAAGTATGTACACATTAAATGTTTTTAGGGTATGGGACACTTTACACAAAAATATGAAATGGGAATTCAATTCTATATTAATGCCTCTTACAAATACTGAGTATTTCCCCCCGGGAAAGAATAAGATATCAGGGAGATGGTTTAGAAAGGAGGACACCCAACTGAGTGATGTCTTGGTGGAAGGGGAACTGAGATCACTTAAAGATTTAATAGAGAAGAAGGGAGATATTTTTATTAGAATAGATGAGTGGAAGTATCATCAATTGAAATGTTTTATTGGAAATTTACCGAAACCCCTGAGAATAAAACAGGAGTGGAATATGTTTGAAAGGTTGTTGGGGACACGAGGTGATGGGAAACACGGTATTTCAAAAGTGTATAGAATACTCACAGAATTAGACATAAACACAAAGTTAACTTTTATTACAAAATGGGAAAGGGACATGGGAGTTGAGTTCGACGAAGATAGACAAAGAAAGATGTTTAGATTGATACACGATAATGTTAGTATGAGAGAGGTTGAGGTTAATTACAAGTGTATGACACGATGGCACATTACACCGAGTGTAGAGCATAAGATGAATGGGGAAAACTCAAATAAGTGTTGGAGAGGATGTGGAGAGATTGGCACGGCGTTTCACATATGGTGGGAATGTCCGAAAATTCAGGCCTTTTGGAAGATAATAGTTAAACTGATTGAGGAAATAACCGAAATTGACATAGGGTTAGACCCAACGACGTGTCTCCTACACAAGGTAGAGACATCTGTAAATAAACATAAAGATTCAGGTATTTGGTACTTCTTGAATGCAGCGAAAGGGCTGATACCCAAGTTTTGGAGAAGAGCCGAGGTACCGAAGGAGGAAGACTGGATTAACAGAGTGGACCAGATTGGTAGAATGGAAAAATCATACCATATGCATGAAGATAGGATGGGAGTGTATTCTAGGAGATGGGAAAAGTGGGAAAGAGCAAGATTGAAGGAGAAATATAAGAAAATATAAACTAAGAGGTTAACAATAAAATGGATAAGCCTTATTAGATCAGAATGGATTGGAGTCTGCAGAGGGAAGAGGGGGGATGAGGGGCGGGAAGGGGAGATAGTGGGATGGGAAAGAAAAGAGTTCTTTTTAATAAGGGAAAGATAGAAATGTTATAAATGTTTATTTGTATTGAGAATTTTTTTCCCTGTTTTGGGACTTTTGTATTAATATGAAAAATTTAATAAATATTTAAATTAAAAAAAAAAAAAAAAAAAAAATTCAAAGAAGCCCACAATCAACTTGTAAATTAAAAAATTAAGGAATTTTACATGACAAAATGGTCTGATGGGTAGCTATACAAAATGCCTAATTTCTGCATTGGGGGTGATACCAAATTGTAATGCCAGGGGTGTACTTACTTTTTTTACAGTATACCATTACATCGTTCGCTTTTTTTGTTTAATATATGAATGAAAAGTCCAATGTTAAAGTATATCACCTTTTTCTGTAGGCACTGTTTGAATAAAATCTAATGTTTGCCTATTCAAAAATGTTGGAAAAGCTGACAATTTCCATGGAGTGTATTTGATTTTTCACATGATTGCATTGTAAATGTTTCATACATCTGAATGAATATAAACACAAACCAATTCCATTTTGTCCTTCAAGATAACCTATGAGACAGGCAACATTTTGGGTAGCACTCTAGAAGGATGTTTGGTACAGACTTTAGAAAATACGGTAGCACTTGCAGTAATCCATAATCAAACATGTTAGCAGGTTTCCTGGTCAAGTCACATTAACATAGGATAGCTGTGCTGTAAAAGGTTCCAATGTAACATTCTTACATATATAATCTTGTATTTGTTTTATTGCATTGCATAAAACAAAACCTATTTTGAAGCTGTACATTTGTTGTACTTAAAGTGGTAACAGAGAGTTTGTAAGTTGTAATAAATGTCCAGATCACTTCACAGTACCAGCAAACATAGAACAGGACACGTGGAGAGAACTTTCACCGCCATCCACAAAACCCCTAATTGCCTTGATACCCATGCACTAAAGAAGGAATATGGTGACTTTACCACATCCTTTGGAGGGCCTCCTCTCTCCATAAGAGCCTCTATACAACTTGTATTGTTCCTCCAACAAGAGCACCTTTCCCTCAGGGGCCCAGATAAAGGTCACCTGCAGAGATGCTGTCTTGCTGAGGAAGTTCAAACTGCTTTTACAAAAGGAGCTTGCAGCAGAAAGTGGAAAACAGGATGATAATTTATCCTATGAAATCAGAGAGCTGAATGTCTGTGTAGATTCTATGGAACACAAAATGACGGATGATGTAATCAAAGTGGTAGGCTCAAATGAGTAGGACATAGTGGAAAATAGATTATTCACTTTGCAAGGGAAGTGGGACTTTGAAAGGGGATTTTCCCCAGTGCTTTGTGAATGAGGTGAAGCACCGCTGACTTCCATCATCAAATCATGTGCAAGCAAAGTGCTGTATTTTTATTTCCCTTGCTCGTGATTGGGTATTCTTTGCAAAGTGAAAGTTCATCACATTCACAAAGGCCTGGGGAAAATCCTTGAAAAGTGACAACCTATTGGCCTTTATTAAATCAACCCCATAATCTCCATCAAATCTGATCTATCTGCAGCATTTGAATTGCTTTCAGTGTTCAACCTTGAAAATAGATGGGTGCTCGTAGTGACCGCATAGCACAATAAAATTAGGAGAAACCACCAGCACTCAATTGCAAACATATACACTATATTGCCAAACGTATTTGGACACCTGCCTTTACACGCACATGAATTTTAATGGCATCCCAGTCTCAGTCTGTAGGGTTCAATATTGAGTAAGCCCACCCTTTTCAGCTTCAACAGTTTCAACTCTTCTGGGAAGGCTGTCCCCACAGTGTTACTATGGGAATGTTTGACCATTCTTCCAGAAGCACATTTCTGAGGTCAGGCACTGATGTCGGACAAGAAGGCCTGGCTTGCAGTCTTCTCTCTAATTCATTTCAAATGTGTTCTATTTGCTTGAGGCTCATCCATGTCTTTATGGACCTTGCTTTGTGCACTGGTGCACAGTCATATTGGAACAGGAAGGGGCCATCCCCAAACTGTTCCCACAAAGTTGGGAGCATGAAATTTTCCAAAATGTCAGGTGGCAATCTATCATGGTACTGCGCTGGAATTCACTCAACTCCTGAGAGAGACCCTTTTTTCACAAATGTTTGTAGAAGCAGTCTGCATGCCTAGGTGCTTGTTTTTATACACCTGTGGCCATGGAGGTGATTGGAACACCTGAAACCAATGATTTGGAGTGGTGTCCCAATACTGTTGGCAATATAGCACACACTCATTTATTAGTGTAATGTTACATTTGTCAAATTAGCTAATGTTTCAGGGCTCATCTCTCTAGGCAGCATAGTCACAACTCTCAATGCAATGAAACGTATGCATACATATGAACATGCAGAACCAAATAATTCCCCTGGGGATGTCACAGTGACATAACCCCGCCTAAAAAAAACTAAAATGCTACGCCCCCAAAAAATTAAGTATCTACAGAGAAATATTGCATATAAACAAGCAAACACGTTTGAAGAGTACCTAAAAATCCAGAAAGGGAATGCTTGTGGTGAGGTAAATGAAGAATATGGCAGTTCGATCTTTGTTGCCAAGCAACCCAATGCAGATCAGTGCCTGCCTATGGCTCTCCATATTCATTTATGTAGACAAATATGTATTACTGCATTGCGAGTTGTCACTACATCACCTTATAGAAAAGGACCCTGTACAGCCCTAAAATGTTGGCTTATTTGACTAATAATATGTAAGCGTGTATGTTTTCAATGAACTGATGATGACGTCTTATTATTTTATTTTCTGCAGCACTGTCCAAACTGGAGGATATGGAGCATATAGCTAACATATTTAACACTTGAAATGCCAACCTGATCTACAGTCTTCTACTCTATTGGCCTACATTGCCATGATCCTACATTTTAATCCTTCCCACATGATTGTTTTTCCAGTATTGACCAAAAAGTATTGGGACACCCCTCCACAACATTGGATTTAGGTGTTCCAATCACCTCCATGGCCACAGGTGTATAAATTCAAGCACCTAGGCATGCAGACTGCTTCTACAAACATTTGTGAAAGAATGGTCGCTCTTAGAAGCTCAGTGAATTCAAGCATGGTACCATGATAGGTTGCCACCTGCGTAATCCAGCCTTGAAATTTCCTTGCTAATAAATATTCCACCATCAACTGTTAGGGATGTTATAACTAGGGATGCACTGAAATTCTGGTGGTCGAAACGTTTCAGGTGAAAACACCCCTTTCGGCCAAAATGAAAAAAGCACCGATACAGGTGCCGAAAAAACCCCGCCCCTCAAAGCCGCCTGTCCACCGCTGCCGGCTGCAGCTAGGTAGTTCAGTCTTACCTGAGAAACCATCAATCCCGGTGCTGGGCATAGAGATGAGCGAAGGAAAGATGGCCACCACACGTCTCTATGCCCTTGGAGGTCACTTCCAGTTCTGGACATTTTTTTTAAAGCACTAGATAAATGCTTTTTTGATCTAATGCTTTACATTGCATTGTAGGCCATGCCCACATATGTAAATGGTGTTCAAACCACACACATGAGGTATCGATTTTTAAGTACTGCAGTTTCATGCCATTCCATGAGCGTGCGCAATTTTAAATTGTGACATGTTGGGTATCTCTTTACAGCCTCTTACATATTTTACAAAACAATTGGGATATATATATTTTTTTTAATCAAAGTGTATTTTTTTCCAAAAAATATATATTCATTTTTAAAAACTGCGGATTTTGGTTTCAGTTTTCGGCCAAGTGCATTTTAAATTTTTGGTTTCGGCACCAGAATTTTCATTTCTGTGCACCACTAATATAACAAAGCGGAACTAACTGGGAACAAAAGCAACTCAGCCACGAAGTGGTAGGCCACATAAAATTGCAGAACGGGGTCAGTGCATGTTCAAGCTCACAGTGTGCAGAAGTCCCCAACTGTTTGCAAACCAATAGATAAAGACCTCCAAACTTCGTGTGGCCTTCAGATTAGCAAAACAACAGTGTGTAGAGAGCTTCATGGAATAGGTTTCCATGGCCGAGCAGCTGCATTCAAGCCGTATATCACCAAGTGCAATGCAAAACTTCGGATGCAGTGGTTTAAAGTACAAACTGGACTCTATAGCAGTGCATATGTGTTCTTTGGAGTGACCAATCACGTTTCTCTGTCTGGCAATCTGATGAACATGTCTGGGTTTGGCAGTTGCCAGGAGAACGGTACTTGCCTGACTGTATTGTGCAAAATGCAAAGGTTGGTGGAGGGGCGATTATGGTGTGGGGTTGTTTATCAGGGGTAGGGCTTGGCCCCTTAGTTCCAGTGAAGAGAACTCTTAAAGCGTCAGCATACCAAGACATTTTGGACAATTTCATGCCCCCAACTTTGTGGGATCAGTTTGGGGATGACCCTTCCTGTTCCAACACGACTGTGTATAAAGCAAGATCCATAAAGACATGGATAAGCGAGTTTGGGGTGGAGGAACTTCACTGATCTGCACAGAGTCCTGACCTCAACCCGATAGAACACCTTTGGGATGAATTAGAGAGGAGACTGCGGGCCAAGCCTTCTCGTCTGACATCAGTGCCTGACCTCACAAATGCGCTTCTGGTAGAATTGTCAAACATTCCCATGGACACATGCCTAAACCTTGTGAGCAGCCTTCCCAGAAGAGTTGAAGCTGTTATTATAGGCTTACCAGTAGGTACAGGTAAAAAAGTAGACTTTGCTACCTCATTAAAGTGTTACTTTTTTTACTTTTACAGTAGTTCCACTGCAACAAAAATAAAAAAAAAATCATCCCCTCCAAAATCCATACTATAACCCTTATCTATAATGGTAACACAAAAAATGACATGGGATCCCACCATAATCCTTACTAAACCGTCATCTAAGCATGCAGCCTGGCTGACCAAAATAGGGGGAGGATGATCGTGAGCTCCTCCTTGAACAGTATTGGACCATATTATTATTATTATACAGAATTTATAAAGCGCCAATAGTTTGCTCAGCGCTGTACATTACAAAGGGGGACAGAACATGTGACAGAACAATACCAATACAATGCAAAACATGAGGGTATTGAGGGCCCTGCACATGGGGAGTATGTCTTTGCCAGGGGGGAACCTGGCCAAGTGGTTATGGGGGTCTGTGATCAAGGGACCACACAATTAAACGAACCACACAAACTGACAAGTCCCTTATTATAAAAAATAGTCCCATAATGTAAATTCATCTTCAATCACATTGCCAAGTGATATAGATCCTCATCAATCACAGTGAACATGATCTACCAAAAGAAACACACCTACCTGCCAAGTAAACAAAGTTGCCTGGCTGACAGCTATTTTTTTAAACCAGGGATAGTGGCTGATGTCATTGGCCAATATGGCCATAACCATATTTGGTCAATATAATTGATAGCTGAATGGCCAGGTGGAGATACATCCCTAGATCCTAGAAAGATAGTGGCTTCCTAACAACCAGCCTGATCAGGAAGATTTCACATTTAACAGTAGTAGTAATACTGATGCTAAATGTATCTTTTTCTGCTGCACCAGAGGTTAAACAAGTTAGCAAGCACCCCATTTAGCTTGCCCATTTGCTAAATGGCAGATAGGTAAAGCTTAGACTGAAATTCTAGTTTGATTTGAAATTGAACCTTATCCATACTCTTTAGAACACCCTTATTGCATTGTGAAACCAGTGATGTGGGGTTTCACCATATTAAATGTTTATTTTAAAAAAAAAAGATTGTTTCTTAAAATGTTAAACAAGATACAAAAAGGGTTTAATAATATTTGGAATAAAAAATATTTGGGATATTGAGCCCAAACTACAGATTCACCTAAAGAAAGAAAAGAAATCAGCCAGTGTGCCAAATTACTTTATCAATGACAGGCAGTACCTCAGATAATGTATAATCTTGTGGGTGCAATCTATACTAATCATGTAGATTTCTATTAATTGGTTCACCTCTTCCTAACATTTTTAGTTGTGCCCTCTAGTAAGACACCCTTTGTTCCTTGATAACAGGGGCTGTGTCCGACTTATTATGCCGGTTTAATTCCATACTGTTATTTTTGTTCATATTTTATACAGCATACAAAAGATGTATAGAAAGGTTAAAGAATTAAATTATATCAGATGTATTTAAAAAGCATAGAAAATGCCATACATAGATGCTTCCTAAAGGAAGAAGCAAAACCAGAACACCTGGGCAGATTTTGACACCTCATCAAAAACTGTCAGGTGGCTGCACAAAACTATCCTATTCAGCATACTGTGTTACTATTAAAAATAATTGATATTATATGTAGGTCAAGTGAGAGAGGTTGAATAATGACTCTGAGCCAGCATGATTAGAAAAATGAACTTGCCTACTGCTGTTGCTATCATTAAACAAAATCTTTAATACAAGTCATTAGCAAAACAATCAGAATTACTAATTCAGTATTCATTTAATGACTTTGATCAAAATACAGACTATATTCTAAAAAGATAAGAAACTCATTATCTTTGTGGAATATGCAAATCCGAAACCAAAGAACAAGAGCATTTTAACTACACACATAAAGGCACACTAGATGTAGAAAGATTATGTGACTGATGCTAAAATATCTGCTTTTAAGACTATGCATTCTATAGCCCAGGACCTGGGAGCCAGTGTTCGTAGTACTACATGTGTATCTTCAGCCACATAAATATGTAATTTAAATAAATAAAACATATCACCTGCTCAAAATGCACAGGCATCTTACACTTCTACAGACCATGTTTCTTTCTTTCTATATAAACCAAACTCTTCATATATCTTTATCTACACAGGTAGCATTTCTGGGGTGACAAACAAACTTGGAGATGTTTACTTTAAAAAGAAAATGTTAGTAAATACTATGCAATGGTGTTTATTTTGAATGCCTGATCATGTGTGTGGGCAAAAAAAGCAAGATTAGTTCTTGCACGTGATTGGGTGATTGATGTGAACAAAGCTTTACCTTTTTCACTAAGCTCAGCAAACATTGGTTTGGAAAAGTGAACATTCACTGTCCTCTAAGTGAAAAGTCTCTACTTCCTTACTAAATCAAGAATTAGAGATTTTTCATTTTGCAAAGGGAATTTCAGTGCTTGCATAGCCTAGTTAATAAGGTGTAGCTATTTTTCTTCAATTAACAAATTACATGCAAGCAAAGATCTTATTTTCACCCTTCCAGCTTTACTTTGCAAAGTGAACAGCATCTAAATCAACTCCACTAAATCTGCTACTGTGGCTAAAAGGAAATATTAAAAACTTACCAAGAAATGATGCCAAAGTCTGGGAGGTTAAATATTGATTGCCACTCTGAAGATTTCCTGGAAAAATATAAAATAAGACACAATTTATAATTAGTTCCATATATAGTTACATAAATATGTGACATCCTAGCATTAATAAACAGATTATAATCGATAGCCTACGATAATTAATTTCATGTTTGAAATGGCTGTAAATGCACAGGTAACTAAAGGATATATTTTATCGACTAGAACAAATGATTGCTGAAAAGAAAAGCAGTTAAAATCCAAAAACACATGACAATACACAGTAAAAGTATAATATATTAAGAGACAGCATTACATTGCCTCTGGCATGCCTCTTGGGTGTAAATGAAGCACTGACTTAAGTTATTTCACCATATTGTCACTGCTTTCTTGAAGCTAATTAAAGAAAATAATGTAGCAAATATTCTGTTTAACAGCTTTTTTTCTGGGTAGAGCTACTTTTCCACTTAGAAACCAATACATTTAACAACATTGTAGGCATTTATTTGTTCATTTGTGAGTGTTAGCTTATGAACAGGTAAACTCATTATGGTTTCATTTTATGGTTATCTAAATACCATGAAATATTTTTTGGGAGGATGTAATCACATTTTTGTTATTAAGAATATAATAGATAATAAAACAGCTTTAGACAATTATGAAATCAATATATAAATGTTATTTAAAAACGTTTTAACCCTAGTAGATTTTTAAAGTTTAATGTACTGTCGTAAAATACTAGAAAGGGAAAAGAGAGTGTTAATGCAGCCCCCCAGCAGTGCCTATACGTTCCTCAGTTCTGCAGCACCCCAGGGCCTGGATTTTTCAATTATTTAAATACCAGCCTAAGCTTGAAAGCTTACCATCTACTTTACCTAGAGATTTTGGTCAATTAAGTTGATGTTCAAATGGGTCAGCCAAAAACAAGGTACAAGAGTTAGTAGCGTGAGGAAAAAAAGTGCCAGTGTTGCTGCACGTGTTATTTATGGTGCCTCCAGTGACTATAAATAATATGTAATATTTTATGAAAGCACTGACCCTGCTCCCCGCAGATCCCCTGCTTTAACAGCTATTGGGGAACCCCCCCACTAGCTGTCAAATTTTAAAAAAACATGGCCATGGGGTGCTCTGCCTACCCAGTCGCATCACTCCTCCATGAATGAGAAACTACAAGTCCCAACACCCTTAGCACCTGTCGGCTTACAATTCTCAAATGAACTACCATGGCACTGTGGCGCGCTGTGGTAGTTCATTGAACCTTCCTGTCAGTGTATCAGCTTGCCCGTATATCCCTTAGAGGAAAGCAGATATACTGACAGATCTGCAGGAGACCTGCATGGTAATGCTTTACAGGCTCCTGCAGCAAAAAACAATAAATGCAACTTTTTTTATCTGCACAAAAAAGTGCATTTGCTATTTTCCATCAAAAGGTGAACTTATCCTTTAATCTGCAGTTTGCCATTCAACCCAATTTAAATGGCATCTTTAAAAAAAAAAGAAAAAGAAATGCAATGTTTGTCAACACATTGCAATACATACTAATGCTAATGTGCATTTAGCTGATGTGTTCAGGTGGGAACACAAGAACATGCAGCCTATTTGCCACTATAAACAGCTCTGAAAATGGTCTTATCTATCTCTTTCTCTCTCCAAACACCAGCATGGTGCTGATGACTTCATGGATTAGAAGACAATCAGTATTTACTTATATTAAGTGTCTGTACTTTTACTGCTCTGAACTAGCGAAATGATTTACTGTATCCTTTACTCTAAACTACATGGCAATTACAGTGTAAAATGCCGACATACAGTAATTTATAAAAGAAACAATTATGTGTGTGTGAATTCAGAGCCATTCACACACAACCTACAGCTGTCAGAGAGATAAACCACAGTGGTTTCTTCTCCAGCAGCTATCCATTCTGGCTGAAGTAGGGGTGGTGTGGTGAGCAATTCAGCACGCACATGGCTCCCTTTTTCCCCCTCATTCAACTTTGCATGATGTGTACAAAAATCTGCTGAACAGTGATATGTGATCAGTGTGCTGCAATGGAATGCAGCATATCTGCATTTTATCACACCTCGCTGCATTGCAATGTGAATGGAGCACACAGAAAACAATTGTTTTCTGGGTGTTCTGGTGGTGACAGGCATTTTACAATGCACATAGTATGAATGCAGCCTAATTTATTTTAAGTAAAACAATAGTTCACACTTTTACCACTTTTTTTCAACATGACATAATCCCAAATGATTTTTTATCTTGCTCTCTATTTTTTAATAACTTGTTTAATTCATCACTCCTCACAGAATGAATAGAATTTACTGACATTCACTGTTGGATTACAATATGGGATTTGATTCTAGGACATTCCTAAATTTCAACCATATCCTTTGTACAGCTGTAGCAAGAAGTCAAATAATTTACAAGAATCAGCAATTTAAAGTAGAACTATGGTCAAACTATCAAATAACTTACAGTATGTCATGTATGTGGGAGGCTCTACCTCAAAAACACTGTTAATTTCTATTATGAATGGGATTTAACCATTCATATTCACCTGAATATGGGTGTAGCCAGTGGTGTATTTAGGTTTTGTGCTGCCCTAGGCAACACAAAAATCGTCTGTCCCCACAGACACCAACCAACACAACCCCCCTGTGGAGAAAGCCTGGCATTGACCAACAACACCCTTGCCCCCCACCCAGGAGAGCCCTCTCGGCAATAGAGACACTCATCTTCATGACTCTGGACATCCCCGGGAACAAGAGTCAGGCTCTACGTACACCATCAAGCAGCCTGCAGCCTCTCTCGGATCCCACCTGGTTCCTATGGTGTGTGTGTCCCATTTTTCATCCCTTCTTCTGGGGGGAGGTGCTGCCCCTCTGAAAGATGCCGCCCTAGGCAAGTGCCTTATTTGCCTTGTGGTAAATACATCCCTGGTTGTAGCAATAACATGTTATGAAAGGTGACCTTATCCTTTAGGCCACCCAGTCTACTGGAGTTTATTCTAATTACATCCAATGCAATCCATTGATGAGAACAAATTTAGCTGAACTTTCTGGTATCAATACATTTGCTGTGTCCATGGGATCTCTGGATAATCAAAATCATATTCTGATGAATTTCAGATTACCATGTGTGCCTTCCCCTAGCCCAGGGGTAGGCAACCTGGGAGCCGCAGGACTACATGTTCCATCATGCCTCTGCAAGTCATAGCTGTAACTGTCAGTTTTGTAATCTTTGCAATGCCTCATGGGAAATGTAGTCCCACAACAGCTAGAGAGCCGCAGGTTGCCTACCCCTGCCCTAGCCATAAAAAAGTGGAGGAGGTGCAGGCAACAAGACAGGTAGAATTATGGCACAGAAAGTGCAAATTGAATTTGGCTGTACAGCATATGGGTAGCCTGTATGCTTATTAACCTATTTGCTATAGTGATATAAGATGTATTCCTGTATATTTTAGGGTTAACAGGAATGAGAATGTAATTGTATATAAAAAAAATAGCTAACCAAACTATGTCTCTGAATGTAGATAATATTTATGGAGCGTACACTGAGAGTCTATAGACAAGCACTTTTTGCACAGGAAAAAGTACATCTCTTATTGATTTCTTGTGATAAAACGGATGATTATATTTGACATGATGTAAACATTTATGGCACTTGGGTTATTTCAAACCCATTTGGATACATCCCTCTGACATATGATACTGAAATGCTATTCTGTTGACAGACTAAGCACAGATTGAGTGCTGGCTGCCTGGCTTAGTTCAGTGATAAGTCTGAGTGATAATGCCAGATAAAAAGAAGCATTTGATGTTCCATCTGAGCCACGCAGTGTTTCATAAGCATTTAAATGGTAAGAAGGAGATGATATAACCTAGTAAGAAAAGTGATATGGCCATGTCAGTGTTTCAAGGTCTACTAATTATCTGCAAGCATTATGTAGTTCAGAAAAATATGCTTTGAGTGTGCAACTCAGCAGTATCTAACCTTCATTGAGCTGCTGGTATGCCTTATGCCTCTGACTTGGTCAGAGCCGCACCGATTTCTAAAGTAGTACATACACTACATTTGGTGAGATTTGCATAGACATCTGTGTCAGATGCTTTGCAAATCACACCTGAAATCAGCATGTCACCTGACTTTAAAATTCGCTGTAAGTTGCACGATTTCAAAGTCGGTTTTGGTGTGACCGGGGTGTTAATGTAATCTTTAAGCAACATACATGCTTAAGATGTAAACTTTGATTGTGACATTTATTTCAACATGTACTGTAAATATTTTTTTTACTAAAAATGTGATTTATTTCCTAAAGTATTTTCTTTGTATAATGTATATTTAAATACTACAATGCAATAACAACAGATCTTAAAATACTTAAAACAAGTGTATAGATATGTGTACAGAGAAGAGTAGTTTTACATTTTTTACACAAGCAGTTGAGTCATTTTTTCATTTAAATGTAACTCCAACATCTGATTTGTACATTCAGAAATACTGTAAATACATTTTCAGTTTGTGCTTAATTTATTAATACCGTGGTAGATTTACTAAAACTGGAACACTCAGAATCTGGTGCATCTGTGCATGGCAGACAATCAGCTTCTAATTTCAGCTTGTTCAATTAAGCTTTGGCAATACAACTTGGAAGCTGATTGGTTTCTATGCAGAGTTGCACCAGTTTTTGCACTTTCTAGTTTTAGTAAATAACCCTCACTGTCACATCACACCTAAAGTTCCCATACATTAAAAGTTACAATCAATTGTTCAGTCTAAATGGTTGTTCGTTATTCTGACTCATTCTAAACAAATGTATGCTTAAAAGTTTTCTTAAAGTGGAACTTTACTCTCTCAGTCTACATTTAATATTTTTAATCCTTATGCTGCAAGCATTAGTAAATAGATAGGAATGTATATCATATTTACTTGTATTAAACTATTTTATTTTTTCTGTTTCTTCAGTTACTTCCTAGTTTCTTGTCTAGGCAAATGATGTCATACATCCCAAGAATCTTCTGGAGGGGAGGGGTTTCACATCAAAGCACACCCTCCTGCTTGTATGCCTAAACTAAGGGCAGATGGATTCCAGTACATCAATGCTACGTGAAGTATCAGCCCTGACACAAGATGACCACGACCAGAAATAATAGGGGGGGGAGTGTTATTCAAGGTGATTTCTCAGCAAAATAAAGCAGAAAGACATGGATGGATGAGGAATTTGCTTTGAATATTGACAATGAATTTAGGTGTCCGTTTATGACACAGAGAATAACTGTAATTCAGAGGTTCGTAGCTATTCTCTGGTCATTCACAGTTTATGACACTCAGGAGATCAGCGGAGAACATGTTCAGCCCTTCAATGGCGATCTGTGTTCTCCCTCCAGATTCTCCAGCCCAGAGCTGGAGAATCAGAGGGACCGAAAACTAAGCATATAAACTAATTTACCTCTGCTTAGCAAACTGATCTCTTACTGTAATCTCGCGAGATTATAGTAAAAGTAGCCGGTTTCCAGCATTTGTAGACCGTTTTCCAGCGTTTGTAGACCGTTCTCCCTTTGTTCGGAGAACTGATCTACACCGCTTCATAAACTGCATTCACAGGAGAACTGTGTTCTCCCAGAATTCCGGAGAACTGAGCAGAGATCATTTACCGCTGGTTCATAAACGGACACCATAATAGCATTTTTGCTTTGTGATGCTCAGATGCAGCGTAGTTCCGCTTTAATTATAAACAATTTTTGTTCAGGTTATATAGCAAGTAAAAAAAATGGATCATTTTAATTAGAATTGTATATGTGTTTTAATACTGTTATTATTATTATTACTATTATTATTGTTATTATTATTATTATTAGTAGTAGTAGTAGTAAATAGTAGTATTAGTAGTTAGTCCTTTTGTATATGATTTCCATTTTAATGTAATTTTAATTTGTAATGTACAGCGCTGAGCAAACTGTTGGCGCTTTATAAATACTGTATAATATTAATAATAATAATTTTAATCTAAAGTCTAACTAATGGCAATAAAGTACATATTTTAGCAGTTCTTTCACTGTATTTTATTAAATGTTTTACTACAAAAACAAACTAAAGAGACCCTATATTAGAACATTAAAAACTAGAGTGTATAGCTAGCATCAGTGCTAACTAAAATGTTTTCAAGTCCATATACTACAGGAGTGATATATCTTCTTCATCCACTAGTCTGTGCTGTTGCCTAAGTTTTGAAGAATTGCTAGCTTCTCTGAGCAGCAGATATTTTCGTTTTCTGTATTGCTGATATAACATTTTTCTATAACATACTGTACAGCATACACTTACTATACAGTATACACTTACTATATTTGATTCAGTTGAGAATTAAAGTCTGGAGATAATTAAAATTCTAGAAATACTTTAGTGTAAACTTTTGATACAGTTAATTTAAAACATGTATAACTTTTTGTGTTTTATTTTACATGTTCTGGAAACCATTACTGATACAGCGTACTCAATAGGACAAAGAAAAGAGCAGTGATGTGAATAAAGTGGTCATTTACTGCTACTTGATTACTAAAACAGATTGTGATAGAGGAATTCTGTTTAGCTGATACTTTTTACACCCTTTTACTCATTCCACCTTGCCTTTTCAGTAGTTTACATACTCACATTTTAGCAATTATATTCTGCATTGTAAATTTGCACATTGCACATAACCATTGTGTGATTACAAGCATAATGATTACATTTAACATGAATAAATATATAAATAAGGAATTCATTTCATACTCTCATCTTATTTTGGAACAGACAAAGCATGAGTTCTTATGTAAAGTATCAAGTGGAAAACTGATTTTATGAGTTGCACACTTTGTAAAAACTTTTGATAAGTATGCTAAATTTTCTAGTACTGCTTTAAAGCGTGAACATTAACTACTCCTAAATTAAGGGAAAAGGAAAGGAGAAAGGAGATAATAAATACATTTGCTTTACAAAAGGTCATTACCTCCAAGCAGGCAGAAAGTAAAACTGTCATTTCCCGGACATCTGGATAAGTTAGTGAGTAGAGCAGAATTTAACAGGTGTGTCAATCAAGATTGGTGTATCCTTTGAGAGTCAGTGACCTTTGTTCTACTTAGCGCTATCTATGAATCTCTATGTCCAGCTTTAGTTGTAGGAAGAGACAGGTGCACTCTAGAGATTACCTTTCCCAAATCAATGCCTGACAAAACTTATATACAGGTGCATGATTGCTGCTCAATGCTCTGTGTTATAGAAGCTGATCCATGTGTATTAGGAAGCCAGATTATTATATAATTACCTGATTACTATCATCATTATAATTTTTATTATTATTATTTATAGCACCAGAATCGTTCACAGAAATTCACAAAGTGAGATCGTTCACAGGCTACAGCAATGACATTAAGATATGGATAAGGACATGAAGCAAGACAGATGGAAGTCTTGCCTAAAAAAATCTCTATTAGGCCCATGGAGCTTAAAGTGGAGTTCCAGCCATTCTTGTGTTTATTAAAAGGCAGCAGCTACAAAAACTGTAGCTGCTGACTTTTAATAAACACACACTCAGTGACGTCACTAGGGGGGGGTGCGGGTGGTGCGGGCCGTACCGGGTGACACCAAAACGAAATGAAGAGCTGTCAGTGACTGTCATCCATCCAAGCGGAGTGTCCCCCGTCCTCTCCCTGGGTGCCGGTGCTCCTCATTCCTCCTGCAGCCCCATGAACAGCAGTGCCATGCGGGGGGTGAGATGTGGGGGTGTCTGATCACAGCGGCTGCTGCAGGCAAATTCACACCCAACCTGTCCCCCGTTCACCGGTGCGGAGCCTGCCACCGCCCTCTGATTGGACAGCTCCTTCTCTACATGTCAGTCCATGAATAGAAATGACCCCGTCCAGAGCCCGCCCCTCTGCATCACACATCACTGGCCAGTCCCTGCACAGGACATCCTTCCATCTCCCAACACAGAGCCCAGGACACACTGGGTGACACCAACCCTAGTGATGCCTCTGCACACACTTACCTGTCCCAGGGTCCAGCAATGCCCCTTCTTTCCTTCTTTCCTCCATGGCACCTGCATCTCAGCTGTGGGCATCAGGCTGTGACAGCTTGTAGGTTCACAGCCTGGAGCCCACTGCGCATGCGCGAGTCACGCTGTGCCTCCTAATTGGTCCAGCAGTCTCCTGGGACCTTTGACAGTTCCCAGGAGACTGCAGGAGGGAGGAGGGGGCTGAACTTCCAACGAACTGAGTCAGAAGTGGGAGTGGGTATCTGTCAAAAACAGGTATCCCCTCGCTCCTCCCCCCAAAACCCCCAAAAGGTGCCAAATATGGCAGTGGAGGGGGGAGAGGAGGCAAATAAGCGGAACGTCCACTTTTGAGTGGAACTCTGCTTTAAAAACATTGCTTATACGGGCGTTCAGCAATTTTTTTTATGCCTGTAAAATATTCTCTATGTCAGCCTATGTGTCCGTTTTCAGAAGTATTTGAACAAGAGCATTTACAGGCAGAAAAAAACCCACACCATAGGCACATTCTGAGAGCAGCTGTTGAGCAGAAAAAATGGGCGTATGCATGTAAACGCATATACGTGTAAATGTATTCCGATGGCTAGAATAATGATATTTTGGCCAGTAGAATGCATTTACACTTGAACACCATACGCACATAAATGCGTAAATACATGCATAAACACACATACATATTGTAGGTGTTTTTTCTGCTATATTGTGGTAGAAAAGTTTTTTTTTTCATAAGCGCATGCTCATGAAGCCTTAAAGGGATAAGTCCACCTTTTGAACATGTTACATGCTATACCCATATCTAGGTTGTAACATGTAACACATTTCAGCAGTCCCCCTTAACCCCTGAGCCCTCTGTACCTGTGAAAGCAGGCATGGGCTCCTCTTCCCAGCAGCCACTGTCACTTTTAAATTTGACATGGCTGTGCTGGGCTCTGCCAGCACATCTGTGTCATTCATTCATAGCGATCTGTAAATGAAGAAACTACTAGTCCTGTCTGCCACCTTAGCAAATGGCTTGTATTTCTCAATAGATAATGAATTTATCTATATATGATGCTTATCTGCATGCTCATAGTCCATTTACCCTTCCTTCGGCTTTCAGACTGAAAGCTTGTACAGAGATACGGGCAGAAAGCTGGAGGGAGAATGTGCAGGAGCCTGAGATTGCACCCATGATCCACTGATTGTGGGTGCAATACTTTGCAGGCTTCTGTGCAAAAAAATAATACATGCACATTTTTTAACTGCAAAACACTTTTGGTAGTTGTCCCCACCAGTGCAGACCGGGAACATTCCACAAGAGTTGCAGTTTTGACGATGCTCTGACCCAGTCGTCTTGACATTACATTTGGCCCTTGTGAAAGTCACTCAAATCCATCTTCTTTCAACACATCAATTTCAGGAATAATATATTCACTTGCTGCCTAATATAGCCCACCTACTTTCAAATTCCAGTTTAACAAGATGATCAATGCTATTCACTTTACCTCTGAGTGGACATAATGTTATGGCTGATCAGTAGTGCTACTGGTAAGTATTTCATTGCTTCATGATTGGTGTTCTTAAAAAAAAAACAAGTATCTGTGTGAGGTTATAAGTGCAAAATACAACAATGGAGTATATTTTTCACACTTTATTCCTGCCCAGTCTTTCAGCATATGTGATGCCTTTTTTCCTCGTAGGCAAGAAGCACTTAAAGAAAAGTAAGGGAAGCATGTCAGCAGCAGACTGGGGAAAGAAACATGTGTATTTTAAAAGATTGTAGGTATGCAGATTCAGATTACTTAACCAGGGAACGAAATTTCAAGCATCCCTGATGTTAGAGTACAAATGTGTATATTATAGGAAAAGCTCATCAAACATAAAATGAATTAGAATTGGGATGTTACTTAATGAATAGATAGCTTAGCATCATACTGTACATAGTAAGTCTTGAAGGTACCCTCTTCTATTAATGTGGTTCTAAAGCCATAAGAATTTTTTAGCTTAATGCACTCTATGCATTAAGATAAAAAACCTTCTGTGCTGCAGGACTTCCCCAGCCCCAATTATTCTTACTTAAGCCCAATCCAAACCAGTGATGTGCACGAGAGCAGTGGCTCTTGCCACGGTCTCCCTCTTCACTGGGCAGATTGATAGCAGTGGGAACCATTGGCTCCCACTAATTTCAAATGATGTGTTGGGAGCAGGGCCGAGCAGACAGCAAGGCTCAGGAGAGAGCCCCCACAGGTGCCCCCATGGAAATCAGCAATATGTGTAAGCACCCACCAAAGAGAAGAGATCTGGAGCACTGGCAGAAGACCCCAGAAGAGGATCAGGGCTGTTCTGTGCAAAAGCATTGAACTGGTAAGTATGATATGTTTGTTATTTTAATGTTTTAAAAAAGGACGGTTTAATATTTCTTTACACTTTCACTAAAGCCTGGGGATTTTTAAGGTCTTCATCTCTTTTATCCATTCTTGCTGAACATTGCATAGGTATGATGGTATTTTTTTGTTTCAGGTACTTATATAGCGCTGTCAATTTATGCAGTGCTTTACCCATATATATTGTACATTCACATCAGTCCCTAACCCTCAAGGGGCGTACAATATTAGGTCCCTAACTTACATTCATACATACACATACAGTACTAGGGCCAATTTAGACAGGAGCCAATTAACTTACCAGCATGTCATTGGAGTGTGGCAGGAAACTGGAGGAAACCTATGCAGACACAGGGAGAACATGCCAACATGCTGTAGCACTTTGCTGCCCATGGTAGTGAATGTGTGCACCATGCACAAGGTTCTGATTGTTTCGAATACATTTATACTATGACTGTTTAGTCTACTTCCATCATGGATGCCCTGGGAAATTTGAAAAACTATAGGAGGTTTAGTTGGTCTCCGCAGGCCTTGCACCAATAGATTTGGTAATGCATAGATTGCTGTAGCTACCCCCCTGAGATGCTTACTGAGCTTCTGCTCCCTCGCGGTTGGTCGCATCTGCTACTGTAACACTGAAGTGCACTTCTTTTTTCCATTTTGGAGCCCTTAAAAGCTTTCAGTTCTATTAGTACTTTGTTTCTGTGAAACTGTACCTCTTTTTGATCACATTACCTGGTTGGCTACAAATACTGGATTATTTATTTCCTTCTTTGTTGGTTGTACTGGATTGTGTATCTTAAAATACAAAAAAAACTTATTCTCTGATTTAAAAAAAAATACATTTGTACTAATTTGGGAGGGATCACCAGATCCACTTACAAAGCTACAAACACACATTGGCAATCATACACCTAGAAGCTCAGTATCCGCTATGAGAACACCTCTTATCCTATGCTCTGATTGCTGTGTTCCAGTGCTGCTGATCAAGATTGACACCCAAGATGTGTATTGTTCTCTTTATATCCGTTTTCTGTTTTTTTAAGCTTTATCCTTCCAGATAGGATACAGGCCTTTTCATTATGCAGTATGCTATTTGAATATACCACATTGCTCTGTTATATTTAACATTGTTTGAATGTTAGTCTTATTTGGCTGGATATTACATTTCTGTAGCCTGCTGACTATTGAAAACGTGATAAATATTGGACAATAATTTGAAAGGGATCTATTTATTATATGTTAGTAGAGATATGACAAATGTATGCAAAATTCTGAGGTCAGGCAGTTAGGCCAGTATAGGGGACCTCAGGCATTTTTGGGTGAAAACAGATTTAAATGCAATGGTTTTCTTAAGAGTCAAGTGCTGCTTTCCTTTACCTGTTGATTTGTATCAGAGATACCAGCATAGAGAAAACTCTGTAATCACATTACTCTGTCAACAAATGTCACACATTACACAGCAACCATTAATAGTACAGGTGAAAAGGCACTTCTTCACGTGATTGAAATCATGTATCATACAATGTAACAAATACAGCCAGAGATGCTACCTAAGTTGAAAATAAAATAAAATATGAACTACAGAGAACTCTCCCTAAGATATTTAATTACAGGACAAATTTAGGATACTTGTTGAATGTCTCTCACAATCAGACCACTGATAGAGGACATGAGATATACTGTACATGTCACAAAATAAATATTGGGATTGTCTGTACTGATCTCCTTCTGAAAATGCTGGCTGCTTGGCTGTGTGTAGCTTCAATTCTTTGGGGTCACAGGCCCTCAGCAATGTATGTAGTAAGTGAAAGTCAGGGAAAAGCTAGAACTCCTTGTCTGTATATTTGTTTCAGGTCAGTGATTATGGAAAAGCTTGACGTTACAGCATTAGCAGAATGTCCAAGTAACTGGCTTGAGAAGGAGAGATTAGCAAATAAAGCCTACATACAGTACATTTTCAATGATACATTTCTTCTAAAGGAAATTTCAAAACTGTTCAGTAAATGAAAAATGTTCAACTAATAATGACAATTCTATTTCAAATGAACATCTTTAAAATCAATTCTAGTTTTCTAAATCGCTTATGACCATTCTCATTTTTGATACTCTATCTGCCAGCATTCATTAGACCACTTCTCACTCCTTATCTGGCCCACTTTTACTGCCCAGTTTTTCACTTGACATATTTTTGTTATCCAGACACTCATGCTAGATAGCATACTTAGACCTTCCAGACAATACTGCAGTTAAATAATCCAGCCTAGTCCAAAGCATGCCTTATGCAATGATTAGGCAATTAAGGACATGCAACGGCATAATGGTGAGGTTTTTCCCATGCTTTTCTCTCAAATAAATATCTGTTTTCTAACTTATACTGACAGCATTTTTTAAAGCTGAACTTCAGTTAAAAACGAAATACCCAATTATGGACCAGCGATGTACCTGTACATTGCTGGACTTCAATCGGTTATACCAGAGTGATTCCTGCAGCTTCAGGCATCACCCCAGTACAGTTTTTTAGAGCTGGCAGTCGGCTGTCCTGTCCAAGCAATCCGAGTGGTTAGCAAACCACTCAATTTCTTGTACAAGCATTGGGAGGGGACATCCCCCCTCCTGCCACCTTCTTCAGTTCTCTAAGGACCTCCCGTACCACTAGGGGACCTGAGCGACTAGCCAGCTGGCTGAACAGCTGAACAAAGCCGAGATCCGCTTTGATCAGCTCACTGTTGTAGTAAGCCAGAACCGATGACCTGACATCAAGTACACTTTACTCGGAACTAAACTGCGCCATTTAAAAAAAAAATGAAAGTATTCAAAAACACAGATATTGGTGTGTTTAATGCTTTTAAGTGCAGAGAAGAGATTTGGGGGTTAATAGACCCCAGATCCCTCCATAAAGAGTACCTATCGCATCATTGTTGTCACAAGGGATATTTACATTCCTTGTGACAACTATAAAATTGATTTAAAAAGTGACTGTAAAAAAAAAAAAAAAAAAAAAATTATAATGAAAAAAAAAATAAAGTGCCCTCATTTCTCTCACACGCAAAGGTGAACACACGTGTCCCACATGCATGCAAACAGCAATCGCCCCACACATGCGCGGTATCACAACAGATCATAGGCAGCAACTCTAGCACTAGATGTCCTCTGTATATCTATATATCTATATAAAGTGGTAACCTGTAAAGGCTTTTAAAGCGTTGCCTATGAATAGTAAAATTCATGTTGTTTGTCATCATTGCA
The DNA here is from genome assembly GCF_062004578.1 of Staurois parvus. NCBI lineage: Eukaryota > Metazoa > Chordata > Amphibia > Anura > Ranidae > Staurois > Staurois parvus. The sequence continues at coordinate 12,097,267 of NW_028317994.1, read as the reverse complement.
CTGGTGTGAGCAATTTTAAAGCATGATATGTTTGGTATATATTTACTCAAAGTAACATCATCTTTTATATTTTATATGTAAAAAATTGGGTTATAGATTTTTTTTCCCACTAAAATTCAAAAAGTGAATGTTTTCCCAAACAATTGAGTTTGAAAAACCGCTGCACAAATACTGTGTGACATAAAAAAATTAAAAAACCACCAATTTATTCTCTAGGGCCTCTGCTTTAAAAGTATATATTTTTTGGGTGTTCTAAAACATTTTCTATCAAAACATACTGATTTTAACATATTAACAAAAAGTGTCAGAAATGGCTTGCAGCTAAAGTGGATACATATAAGATTATCATTTCATATACAGTATCAACTAGCAATGTAGAAATTTTAGCCACCAAAGGCACATCCCTGCCTGTTTCCTGGTACAGGGTGTGTACACCCCTGCCTGCTTACTCCCGGTGTGATTGCATACAGTGGGAGTTTGTCAGCAGGTCCCAGCCAAAGATTCATGGCTGGGACTTGCTGATCGGCTGTGTCCAATCACAACCCAGAGCCCTGTGTTGACAATTAACAGTAAAGCAGAGACAAGAAACAAAGAGATATTAATAAAAAGCAGCACACATTGACATTTGTTAGGCACACATTTAACCCCTTGATTACCTGATATGTTAACTCCTTCCCAGCCAGTGTCATTAGTACAGTGACAGTGTATAGTATTATCACTGATTACTGTATTAGTGTCACTGGAGATGTCAGTGGCAGTTAGTTTCCACCCAGTGTCATTTAGTGTCAGATTGCTGATCACCGTCATTACTAGTATAAGAAAAATAAATACAAATTTCAGTATATATACCATCGTTTGTAAACGCTATAACTTTCACGCAAACCAAGCAATATACACCTATTTAAATTTTTGTTTACCAAAGACATGTAGCAGAATACATTGTGGCCTAAATTTATGAAGAAATTTGATTTTTTTTAATTTTTTTTATTGGATATATTTTATAGCAGAAAGTAAAAAATATTGTGGTTTTTTTTTTCAAAATTTGCTGTCTGTTTTTAGTTTATATAATAAAAAATGTAAAACCCAGTGGTGATCAAATACCACCAAAAGAAAGCTTTTGTTTATGTGAAATAAAAAAGATATACATTTTGTTTGGGTACAATGATGTATGACTGCAAAATTACCAGTTAAAATAGCACAGTGCTAAATAGCAAAAAATGGCCTGGTCATGAAGGGGTTTTTTTGGCTATACTTCTCCCATGGGTCACAAGGGTTTACTTGGTTTGGCACTCTTGTGGCCCAGATTCAGCCAACAGAGGGCTAAAGCCCGCTGTCAGCTGACATCACAGGAATGGTCCAGGCTCTGCAGGGATCCCAACAATATTGTTGGAATTCACCCAGATGCCTGACCAGCAGCTGGCTCAGTCTCTGAGCACAGTTTTGTTAACATGAGCCAGCCACTCCTGCCCCTCTCCACAGCCCGATTCTCCAGTGAATGATAGAGGAGCAGAGCACAGAGCGGTAACTAACAATCACAGCTCTGTGTTTAGAATGGACCTGAGAACTGAACGATTGGTGGTGTTTCATCGCTTTGATCACTCGGACCAGTGTTGCATCCATCTATACAGTCATGGCCGAAATTGTTGGCACCCTTGATATTTCTCCAGGAAATCATGTATTTCTCACGAAACGTATTGCATTAACACATGTTTTGCTATACACATGTTTATTCCCTTTGTGTGTATTGGGACAAAACAAAAAAAGGGAGGAAAGAAAGCAAATTCGACATAATGTCACACAAACCTCCAAAAATGGGCTGGACAAAAGTATTGGCACCCTTTCACAACTGCGGATAAATAAGAATGTTACAAGCATGTGATGCTCCTGTAAACTCACCTGGGGCAAGTAACAGGTGTGGGCAATATAGAAATCACACCTGAAAGCAGATAAAAAGGAGAGACGTTCACTTAACCTTTGCATTGTGTGTCTGTCTGTGCCACACTAAGCATGGACAACAGAAAGAGGAGACGAGAACTGTCTGAGGACCTGAGAACCAAAATTGTGGCAAAATATCAACAATCTCAAGGTTACAAGTCCATCTCCAGAGAACTAGATTTGCCTTTGTCCACAGTGCGCAACATTATCAAGAAGTTTGCAACCCATGGCACTGTAGCTAATCTCCCTGGTCGTGGACGGATGAGGAAAATTGATGAAAGATTGCAACGCAGAATAGTCCGGATGGTGGATAAGCAGCCCCAAACATGTTCCAAAGACATTCAAGCTGTCCTGCAGGCTCAGGGAGCATCAGTGTCAGCGCGAACTATCCGTCGACATTTAAATGAAATGAAACGCTATGGCAGGAGACCCAGGAGGACCCCACTGCTGACACAGAGACATAAAAAAGCAAGACTACAGTTTGCCAAAATGTACTTGAGTAAGCCAAAAGCCTTCTGGGAAAACGTCTTGTGGACAGATGAGACCAAGATAGAGCTTTTCGGTAAAGCACATCATTCTACTGTTTACCGAAAACGGAATGAGGCCTACAAAGAACAAAACACAGTACCTACGGTAAAATATGGTGGAGGTTCAATGATGTTTTGGGGTTGTTTTGCTGCCTCTGGCACTGGGTGCCTTGACTGTGTGCAAGGCATCATGAAATCTGAGGATTACCAAAGGATTTTGGGTCGCACTGTAGGGCCCAGTGTCAGAAAGCTGGGTTTGCGTCCAAGATCCTGGGTCTTCCAGCAGGACAATGACCCCAAACATACGTCAAAAAGCACTCAGAAATGGATGGCAAAGAAGCGCTGGAGAGTTCTGAAGTGGCCAGCAATGAGCCCAGATCTAAATCCCATTGAACACCTGTGGAGAGATCTTAAAATTGCTGTTGGGAAAAGGTGTCCTTCCAATAAGAGAGACCTGGAGCTGTTTGCAAAGGAAGAGTGGTCCAAAATTCCGGGTGAGAGGTGTCAGAAGCTTATTGATGGTTATAGGAAGCGACTGATTTCAGTTATGTTTTCCAAAGGGTGTGCAACCAAATATTAAGTTAAGGGTGCCAATACTTTTGTCCAGCCCATTTTTGGGGTTTTGTGTGACATTATGTCATATTTGCTTTTCTGCCTCTGTTTTATATTTGTTCCAATACATACAAAGGGAATAAACATGTGTATAGCAAAACATGTGTTAATGCAATACCTTTTTTGTGTGAAATACTTGATTTTCAGGAAAAATATCAAGGGTGCCAACAATTTCGGCCATGACTGTATATGTAATCCATCTATGAGTATAAATATTTGTTATTTTTAATTCCCACATTTTTCTTTTAAAAACTGGTAAGCTGCATTATATTACATTTATGTTTTTGGATTTGGAGTTTTTATATGATATGGTAAATGTGTAGCAAAAAAAAAAAAAACATTAAACAAGCAGGATGAGCATAATTAGTATGAATGTTAAAAACAATTCACCCACGAATGTTATACACATTTTTGCATTTGATTGATTGCTTTGGGCAGCATTTTCATTCTCAGTTCCTTTAACTACTGCCACCAGGAATGCACAGATCAACTGGCATTTTCTTGTGTACGCTATATTTTTCAGAGAAACAGTGTCTTTTTTTATGGTACATAGGCTGCAGCAGAAAAAAAAGGACTGATTTATAAAAAAATCTTGTCCATTTATTTGTTATGCATTCTTAGTGTCTTCTTTTGTTTCTAAGATGCACCTGGTGAACAAAAGACTCATGTACATATTCAGAAAACAATGGTTGAGCTTGCCTACCTCAGCAGAAAGATAATGTGGCATTAGGGCCAGAGTAAAGTGAAATAATATTATATTTTTAGCAACAACACATTTTTAATCATTATTAAAAAGTTTGCCCCAAGGTCATTTTTGTCAAGTATTTCATGTGCTTGATTTTCCATACTCTATGTGTGAAATGTACATTTATAACTAGCACACAGTGCTGCCATCAGGGGCACCTATGTACATTATTTAGTTGGGCCCTTACTCACAGCTGAACTTTGGCAAATAATATAGCTTCTTTTCTGCTTGTATTTATAAAAAGCATAACAATATCCCGATCTGTAAATTCAACATTTGTCAATTGTATTTACACGCATGTTCACTTTTAATTAGTTCCTATACAATGGATGTTTACATTAAAGGGTTACTGGAATCTTTCTACTAGTAGCTCATTACCTGCATATAAATTTTGAATGGCTCAGCTATATGCTGACAGATTATGTCCAGGCAATTTACAGAAGTAATGCTTTTTCTGCCACTGTGAGTTTCCTAAAATGAAGCAAGTACACCCACACTCATAAACGTATATTTCTAAAGTACAGTCCCTAATCTCACATGTTAGCAGGCATTTCCAATTTATTTGTACATTATTTTGAACTAATATGTTAGATTTTCTTAATTCACAAGTCTATAGTATGAGTAATAATAGAAAAATGCATGTCACTGGCAATTTGTTGGAATTTGCTGGAGGGCAGGTTTACATTTGCTCCACGAGGCAGATATTCTCATTCCAGCATACAACTAAGGGATCTTCTAGACTGACACACTAAGGGATCCTATCCACTTGAACACACTTTGTTTGGACTCCTTTTCTGTTTCTTAATTGGATTGCCTGCTATGTCATGCATTCATCTAAAAAAATTCACACCGTATATCTCTAATCAAATTCCATTTTGGGCTAATTGATTATTCATTCCTACTTCTGAAATAAATTCATAAATACATTCATAAATTTTAGAGCACTTTAGAACTCTTAAAATATGATATGCTTGTACATTTTTGAAAACAAGTAATGTTGTATTACCATGTTACAATATGGCAATATGACCAATTATTTTCTTTTACAACCAGTTTATTAGGTGTTAATGTTTAAAAGTGTACACAGAAAAAAGTGTACATAATTAACACTGTAAGAGTACAGGGAGAAAAAGATAAGATTCAACAAGATATAAAGTGTGGAGAAAGGGGAGGCAGGCCAGGTGCCACAGAAGGTGCCAGTATATTGCAAAGTTGGTTAAAGTTGGCAGATTGCAAAAACAACTGGCAGCTGTAGTTTTAGGATAAACATAAAAAAGGGGTGGGGAATGGAAAAGTGAAAGAAAGAAAACAATAAGGAGTGGAGGTGTGGATAGGATAAAAGGAGATCAGGAAGAGGCCCATGGGGTAGAGAGGAATGCTGACTTTGTGAAAGGTGTATTCAGAGCAAGGGAAGATTGTGATTCAAATTCGTATGGTGGTTATAAGCCATGGAGACCACATTTAGAGTTGGTATTGTTAGGGAATATGGTAAGTTTCTTATGTACCATAGTGCCCATCATCCTCTGCTACATCTCCATAAAGTTAAGGGCCAGTTGTTTCCAAGCTTTTGCTAGTGTTTGCTTAGCAGAAAAAAAACATGTACTTTAATAGACTTCCCTCTGACGTCGGAGTCAGGCCTATATAACAAGGCATTCCAGGGGTTCCGATATTAGATAATGGTTCAAGAGCAATCTAATCAGATTGTGTACAGCAGAACCAACAAGCTTCAGAGCAGTGCCAAATTTTAAAGTACCACACTCCCACAGTGGAAGCAAACATGAGAAGCACTGGGTGGACATTTCTATAGCCCCTGTCCATCTTGAGAGGCAGGTCAGCAACTAGCTCATGAAATAAAGCCACCACAGTATAAGTTCTCAATGGTCTCAGGGTGACCCCTGATATAGATGTTTCTGTGACAGGCTCTGTTTTTAATTTTCAAGCTGGTTGCACAGGAGGACTAACTCCGTCTGGACTGTCTATAAGTCCTATCCATAGCTGTCAAGGACAAGGTGACATTGCTAATTTTTCCTTCCAGAAATCTGTCCTGATGGCTGAGGAGGCTTTGGCAAGATCCTTCCACACAATGTCCCTCAGCTGCGAGAGAAGGAAAGGATCTGTTGTTGACCTTGCACCTGTCTGGACACCAATGAAGAGGTCTTGCCTGTCTTCTGAGTCAATGGACATCCTAGAAGCAGAGTCTGCTGTCGTGGTGCTCAGAACCATCTTAGCTGGGAAGTATTGGCTGGCAGCATGATCAGGTTCTGTGTACTCTGTCTGCCTTCTTTGATTTCTCCCAAAACTTATTTTCTGGCTTTTGTTTCTAGGAATGTAATTGATAAATCCATGGCAAAGATCACTGCCTTTGCAAATATATATTGGATAAGGATGTGAATGAGTAGGCTTACATGCACAATCTAAAAAAAATCTTGCCTCACTAAACCAGATCACAAAGTAGACTAAATCTAAACTAAAAATGTATTGAAATGCATTTTCTTCCTGGCAGTAGTATATTTCACACTATTATTATATTTAGGTATTGAAACTGTATATTTATTGCAAAATATGGTAAATGTTAACATTTATTTAAGATGTATAATTATTTTTGTCTATATTGTACAAATATTTTCAGCATATTCTTATCAATTTTATGAATATATCACACAAAACAAATTATTTCTTTATATATTTTTTCTTTCAACACATGTGATAAGTATATATTTTACTACATTGCATAATTTTATATAAAATCCCTTAGATCATCATGAGCTTAGATCCCAGAGCAGATGCTTCTAAATCTCCAGATATTTGTGTAGAATATTGCACTGCTTAGTGTTCCTTGCTATCTCATTCTGTTTCTACTCTTTGTATCTTTGTATTCAGTGCTTGATGCAATAATATTAATATGTATCAGTCCAATAATCCTTATAAAATCACAATCCCTCATTCAGCCATTAGCCTCAGTTCACCACATTGCGTTAAGTGATATGATTCACATGAATTATGGATGTTTTCTGATCAACTTTGGACAAATTACCATTTACAAGCCCTCCTGAGATATTTTAACATTATTCTGTAATTACTTACTCGCTCAATATTTTACAATGAATGAAATTTACATGACTACTGGAGAAGTGGGAGTTTAAAAGATGCAGGGAAAATAAAATGTATAAATCTCAGTGGGGGAACTTTGTAAGGTTTACCATATCATATCTTGTTGTGCAAAAATAGGGAGTCTTTTGCATAATTTCACCTTTAGTAGCAGTATTTCACTTAAGGCTAGCATGCCTATTAGTACTTGGTTGCCCCCACAAACTAAAGCACAGTACTATATTTTCAGAACTAGGATGTTCCTTTGCAACCCTAGAGAAAGAGTTCATGTATCTTGTCAGATGGCTTCAAGGTGCAGAATGATTCAAGGTAGGTGCAGTATACAAAAGTTACTAGGACTATTAGCTGGCTAGATGCCAAGCTTTCATGGGTCAGGGCAGGCAGACAGTGGCAGAGTCTTTTATCCGAGCAAGGGTCAGGGTAGGTGTCAATCAGTAATATAAACCATTATTCAGGCAAAGGCAGGCAAGAATTAGCGGAGTACCAGTTATACAGGCAAGGGTTAGAGCAGGAAGCAAGCAGTAGCCTATACATTATCCAGACAATAGTCACGCAAACATGAAAATTTATAGGCAAGATAGAGAATGGTCTGATGACATTTAAAAAATTCCATGGCACAGCTCGCCAATATGAACATAGGAGGCAAGGCAGATGGAGCCAGGTCACTGCCTAGCAATGAGGATGGCACATAAGAGGAGTGCCAATGCAAATGGTGAAGGTGTTTCCAGCAGCTCAGGACCCTTTTCCCAGCAATTGATGCTCAGGCTGGGAAAGAGAAAGCAGTCGAGGTTAGCTGTGTAGAAAGTGAGAGACAGCATAGAAGCATGTCTCAGGCTACTAATAGTTTTAAATTGTAATCATATACATTACTAGTTTCTTAATACTGCAAAACAAATTGTTAATTTTTGACAGTTGATTATATTATTCACAGCCTAAGAGACCAAATCCCAGAATGTCTAAATGTCCCATCACCAATAATTTGTGTAATACATTGAAAGCAATAGTGTTATTAGTATACACTTTCTGGACTACTAGACTTGACTGTGAGTGCAGGTAATCCAATGCAAGAATCCTGACCTCAGTCAGTACATTCAGTGCAGTAATTCAGTGCCTGAATATCTGGTGTTTGAACCTGTATTTGTTCACATTGAACTCCAGACCACTGGAGTAGTTTTTTTTTTGTTTTGTTTTTTGTTTTTACTTTTGCTGGGACCTGCTTAGCTATTTTTAATTATGAATATACTATGTCCAGAGAGCTACTGAGGATGTTAAAAATCTTAGCAGTATTATGCTGAAATACACTGTTTACTTTGAGCTTCAGGTTCAGAGACTGTGAATTCTAACTCTCGTACAGTGAGAATAGTTGTTCACTTGCTCCTCATCTTGTCCAATCAGAAAACAGAGCAAAATACTAGTTCTGGGACCCTTTCTCTTTCTCTCTCCAATGAACTAGATCTGGGTTCTTTATGATACTTTGCTTTGGTTTTGGATGTATTGCCAACTGTCACCAGCCAGGAACTCCTGAAGCTTGCAATTTGTAGCTAAGTTCTGGTAATACTATTAAGAGCTTTGCTAAAGTATTTCTAGAGCTTGTACTTCCATGAATGACATTAATTGGTGATACAGAGAATTCACCTTGGTCTGTGACACCAGGATTTGATTAGAAGAAAGAAAGTCAAAGCCACGCTCATAATACTATTTCATCCCCATGTAGTGCATACAACTGGAATTTGGTGATTAATTACATAGGAAACATTTCCTATCTTGACACATTTCTTTACCAAGACCATTGTTAAATTCTCATGGTATTCAGACTTACAGGCTTAGTTCACCTTTAAAAAATAATAAAAGCGCATATATTTTGCAGGAAAATATGCATTTAATTTTTTTTTTTACTGGAGCCTGCAAAAAATTGCATCTAGAATCAGTGGATTGAGAGTGCAATGCCTGTTTCCTGCAGATTCCTCCTCTAGCTCTTTGTACCAAGGAACAGACTTTCAGTTAAACAGCTGAAGGAAGTGTCAATGGACCATGAATGCAGTGATTACCACACGTGTATTCCATTGAGAACTACAAGCCCATCTGCCACAGAATGTGAATGAATGAAACAGTTGTGCTGGCATAGCCTTGCCTAACTGCACTAATTTCAACAGTAACAGCTCCTTTAAATGCCACAGTCCAATCAAGAAAAATAATCTTTTTTTAACAAATCACTGCAATATCCTACAACTGTTTCACTTTCTTAAAAAATATCTCCAGCCCCCCCACAAAAAAAAAAAATTAAAAGTCAACAGCTACAAATACTGTAGCTGCTGACTTTTAATAACAGGATGCTTAACTGTCCAGGGATCCAGTGCCATCCTCACCTGGGATGGTTTTTCACTGGTTTTCAAGTCCCTGTGAGCATGTTTACTTTGGGAAGTTGGCTGTGACTCTTTGTGGCACCGCAGCCAGCGTGAGCAACTTTGCACTTTGTTAATGGTCTCACAGCCTTCTGGGACCTGTGATGTGTCCTGGAAGGCTGTGGGCAAAGAGAGGGGGAGCCAAACTTCCACTTGGATCGTCTAGATGATCTGAGTGGAGGTTGGAGTGGGTACCTATAAAAACTAGGTACCCGCCCCCCGCCAAAACAAAATGTGTCCAAAAGTGGATAAAATTATTATACAAATAATAAGCAGTTTTCAACTAATGTTGAATGTGACTAATGAAAACAGTGAGTAGAACTATGAGTAAATGCTGCTCACTAGTAAATTCAGAAAATGGTGGAAGCTCCACTTTTGTAGTGCTTCAATCCAAGTATTGTGTCTCATAAGTGAGGATTGGGTGTGGAAAGAGCAAGTACAGGGATACATGGGAGGGCATGTATTGCATTAAAAGCATCATGGAAGAGTCCCCAGTAAAATAACAGATCCTGGCATGACCTTCAATTACTAAGGGAGCAGATCATTTTCATCTTCAAAGTGAATTTCGCAAAGTGAATAAGTAGAAACAAATCAAGAAAAGCAATCAGGTACTCACACATGATTGGAGGAAATCAACATAATGCCATATCATTAATTTTGTCTTGTTTTTCCCTGGCACATGTTTGGGTATTTGCAAAGTGAAATTTCATAGGCAAGTGAAGGCTGTGAAAATGAATATGCTCTACCCCTTTAGTAAATCAACTCCAGGTTGTTAAATGCAAAGTTAAATGTCATTCTCTTAGACACATAAAAAACAATACAGAGAATGCAAAACAAATGTGATTTAATGTTGTAATATAGATCCTGTGTACTACATACTGTACACTGGTAAGAGGAGCAATCTGATTTAATTTTGATCTTAATTACTAACAGGAATATCCTTATCTCATAGGGAAGCAGACTAATCAAAGTCTCTCCAATTAAATATACTAAATTTCAATTCATCATTATCATATCGAAGTATTTAATTTGCTGCACTGAAGGTGTCACTTTGACTCCTGTGTATTTTACAAATGTAGCTCAGTATTAATAGTATTATAAACTGCAACAAAGACTATGACAGCAAGAACAATGGATGTTATGTTGGAGATCTATTTGTTTTGAAAATTACTGAATCCTTGATTTTTCATCAGTAAAATGTATATTAAAAATACAGCTTTAAATAGGAAAAACACTATTTATTTAACAATACTAAAACATATATCCTAGATTAATGTTACTTTTTGATTTGTAGTCAACAGTCATATAATTGTGCCATATTTACTTTGCTTTCTTGTTGATGTTACATTACCTAAAAGGGAAAACTGCCCTGTTTGCATTCTTCCCACTAGTTGTGGCTAAAGTAATCTGTCTTGTGTTGGTGTACTTTAATCCTTCTTCTGCCGCATTAGAAGGCTAGTAATATTTCTTCACCTACATGAATGACACAATAATTTTTCTTCTATGTCAGGGGACACTGTAGCGTCTGCTATTCACCTATGTCAGGGATTCCAGATCCCAGAGACACACGTCTACAGTTAAGAATAGTCAACTGGTCTCTAGCCCCTCATACAAATTGTTGCTGGTCTAAATATGCATTTACATCTCCAGGTCAGCCTTACATAATAATACTCTAGTGCCATCTTAAACATATGCAATCCCATTTGCATGTTAATAGGCATTTTGTTTGCATTATTAATGGCATGTAATTCACCTGAGAATAATTAAACCAGTATGGCAAGCCACTCTTTAACATCTGTTTATCTCTGTTGTGTGTTTTGATTTATTACATGGTGAAAGGATGTGACCATGTATATAAAAGCCATTTCTATAGAAACAGATAAGCAATCTGCTCATGGAGTCATTAAGTAAATACTATTTAATTGCAAAGTATAGTCTAGACACATGAAATTGGCATAGCTTATAATATAAAGGTGATTCATGTTAGCTAGTATTGAATGTACACAAATATCCATAAGTAATTGGCCATAACACACACCCAATCCTGCCAGCCAAGTGCCCTGGTTCCTCTTCCAACATACACTTTAATATGCATACAACTAAAAGCCAAAATCAAGTGTGGGTAGGACCATCAATGTGGTCTCCGATATGAGAAATAGATAATATATCTAGCAAAGTACTAGATCTCTGCAATATGAACACACTGTAACATGCACATTAAGTGGCTGCAGTTGTTACTCATGTATTGGATTTAATACACTGAAAGTTTCTGTAGTGCTAGAACTTTTCCAATATTTATCAACAATGACTGCTTCAGTCTACATGTTGACCTATAACAGGTCCATTTACCTTTCAATTTGATATGCTCACCTAATTATGATGGCCCTAGTTATTAATATATACAATGATACCAATTTAGATGCAAATAAAAAGTCAAAACACAAACTGTTGGGTTTAAGAGTGAAATTCATAGATGTCATTTCTCAATATTAGTAAACTTTGGGGTTGATAGAGTAAAGGCTGTGTAATTAGCACAGTGAACGTTTCAAATAAACAAAAAAGAAAAATTACCTATGTCTGGAGACACCTAGTAAGCATATAAATACACAAAAACAGACAACTTTTTACCATGTATATGTGACTTCCATTGACCCTATTTGTAAAGAAAGTTAAAGTGTTACTAAACCTAGGACCCCTCATTCACTATATTTGGTTTCCCACAGTACACAGAACATGGAAATGCCATTACTTTAGCAAATAAAAACTGCTGCATACCTTTTCTCATCAGCAGTTAGAGCAGTCTTGTGACTTCTATCAGTGTCCAGCAGAGCACTAGTTAAAGCTTGCAGGAGTTTTCATTCTCCCCTATGAGGCTGCAGGACCCCTGACCTTCTGTCTGGACAGTGCTGATTGGTCCGGTGCTGATCACATGCACTCTCCCAAGAAAAAAAAACTCTCTAGCAATACACACCAATCTGAACATGTGCAGCTTGCCTCCAAGCATCTGTTTTATCAGGAAATACATTGGGGATAATAGAAGAAGGGGAGGATCAGAGAAGAGAGAATCAAACTTCCTTTTTTACACAGTGCAGAGGATTAACCCCTAAGGTTCCATAGTGAGTATAACAAGCATGCTTTACTGCATATACAGACTGATTTTACTGTTATGGGTTTAGTAACACTTTAAGGGGTGGATACATCCAATAAGAAAATAAATCTATCACTCATGTTACATAGCTATAACATCCCTTAATGATGATAAATCCGGCAACATCAGTGTTAGTCTCTGGAGATTAAGAAAAAGATACACATGCACATGATAAGTACCACCTACATATTTCAGTTTATATTGTGGATGCACAGCTCTAGAAACACAAATCAGAGAAAATGTATAAATCCGCTCCTTAAGAAAAAAACAAGCTTTTATTCACCTTCACCCCCACCCATTACCATTCTCATACAAGCAAGAATGACGTGAAGCATCCTCCTGTAGTCTCATGGCATACCAATGTCACATATCTCAAGAGGCTGTGGGAGACCTCCCAACAGGGGGCCATCAGAAAACCCAGAAGAGACAGCCAGCAGCTAATGACAAAATAAACAAAGAGTGGCAGTGCGGGATGGGATTTACAGTGGAAGAGTGGCAGGAAACAAAAGTACAACCCAGAATTTACTGGGCTTGTGAATATGCTTTTCGGGTATAAAAGACCATCAGAGCTAAGATGCATATTGTGGGTTAATTTAAGGTAAATGGATGAAGTTTGACTTGAGTGTATTATCCATATCAAAAAATGTGGATTATATCCACTACATATAGAGGTCATATGGGGACCTATGTAAAAGTATGGACATCTGTACCCAATTGATCCCTTCAAACACTTTCATCCGTCTGTTGAGGGAAGAACTCAAAAATGTAATGCAGATGGCCAAATCTCCTATACATTAGATAGATGTACAGTTAAACCAGGCTTGCATACTTTGCACCAGGATAGCTTCTTTAAGCGGATAGAGATACTCACAGATTGAAATGTCTTTAAATCAAAGACTACTGTACTATAAATAAGAGAGAGACAGGATACAACCATACGCACAATGCCAGTCAGTGCTCAGTTTCAGGAGTCTCATGAGCACTAAAAAAAATCTTCATGAAACAAAATACGTTTGAAAATATACAAATGCTAATATAGACCAGTACAGTATCCCAGCAAACTTAGATGGTCATTTACAGCCACTGGAATCCTAATGTAGTCATCAAGAGAGGCTAAACTGGGGGACTTTGCTGAAATACTGTGCACCATCTCCACTGTTCAGATGACTACCTTGTGAACTGTCTTTACAGTATTCTAATGGTGTTCTAAACTACAGTCTGGATTTTCTCATTTTTAAATGATGTTTAAAAAGCTGTGTAACCACATTATCAATTTAGATATGTAGATTTTGATTATCATAGAAATTTGATCTTTTTTGTGATTTCTAGAGATTAGCACTGATGGTGCAGAATTTAGAGTTATTAAATGATTTTAAGATGTTAACTTAATCTTTTTTATCTTTAATATTAAAGATATATATATTTTTGACCCCCCCCCCCTTGATTCTATTTACAAATAGGATCTATGCTAGTTGATGTACAGATATAAACCATAAGGAGAGAGAAGAGGAATTCAAATCAATAATAATTACTTCCTCAAAGGTACTATCCCAAACAGTTAGCCACAAATGTAAACTCTCCTGTAATATGGGACTTCAAAAAAACCAGTGAGGAAGAAAATCAGTCCACAACTCAATACATATATAAACTTAAAATATTACAATATTTTATTATTACATCCTTGAAGAAATATTTGATATATATAAAGTGTATATATACGACTCATAGGAAATTACACCACAACATGTGTAATCAAAATCCATATACACTTATAACCTGCAGTATCTCACTTGGCCCTAAAGGGGTCCTGTATAAATTGCTGAAAACTGAGGACTACTCACCGAAAACATTCACATCAACTGGCACTGTGAGGCCACCCTACTTGTGTGAGGATCCGTTTATCAGACAACACATGCAGTTATACATATTTTATCTGCAAAGTTATATACTGGAAAAGAGCACTACTCAGGGATGATATAGTGTCAAAACATTGTCCATACCCACCCCAAATATTTGCAAACAGGATATACTGTGTGACTGGACAGCTCCCTTAACCAAATAGGTCTCCACAATGTAATTTTAATTAAAAAATAATTCCTTAATCAGTTGCAAGTAGCGCTGAATGGAAAACACACCTACACAAGAACTGTGCTTGTGGAGACTATGGAGAGCCATATTTATTGGGTAAAAATTGTGGGGCAAGTGTAATGGCTCCTTTTAGTGCCATATACATTCTTCTACCTGCTTTAAGGTTTGGTTGACATATATTGGACTTTGCCCTTTTAGGGTGAAAATAGGAGGAATAACAATACTATCTTATTTGAGTTTTTGAGGCCTACTACATTTTACTCACTTATTCAATCCTGTCCAATGACATGGTATAGTCTGTTGGCAACTATTTGTGGTAAGTATGGACATTATTGGCCCCCTGACCAGTGCTATTTTACAATATATGGCATTGCTGATAGCATATTTATTGTCATATTATCATATGTCTTGTCTGATATAGGGCAAGAAATAAGCCAGCATATAATATATATTTTATTTTGAATTGATGACCATCTGGGGGAGCGGGGTGGTGAGCCATGTACCGAAATATACATTATGTGCTGGCTTGTTTCTTACATTTTGTGTTTTTATTCTGGGTGCTAATAAATTGTTTTATAAATAGAGGGCACTATGGTTCCACTTTTCTGTTTTTCATAATACATATTATATGAGAGCGTCAGATGGAGGAGTGTATACTGTGGCGGTGCTAGGAGAGGAGCTGATGGACGTTCACAGAGGTTATACACAAGAGTGTCCATATGTTGAGCACATAATGACCTATTGATGAGGTCAGAAAGTGAGGTGAGCATATTTTTCACCTAATGGTGTTATAATGGTCTTATAAGAGGCTGTTTCATGGGACTTTAATTGTTGTTTTTTTAATGATTTTTATATGAGATATTAGTTTGTTGCACTACATTCTATTGTTATTGATGTCTAAAATATCAACAATCGAATCTCAAAGCAGAAGTGTTTATGACCAAAAACATATTAGGTAGATAGTTCTGACAGATAATAAGCTGGATCTAAAGTTACACACATTGTGGTGTAATGCCGTATAGCAAAAGACCTATCTATGCACTTTATATGCAGTTTTAGGTACTGTATATGTAGGATTTTATCAAGCATGTGATAATAAAAGTTTGGAATACTTTGAATGTATATTTGTGAATTACATAGAGATGCTGAAAAGTTTTCTCTTTTAGTGCAAAGTGAATACTTATTTTGCAAAGTGAATGTCGTATTCACTTTGAAAACCCAGATATGTGTTAGCAAAATTACAGCTTTTAAATTTCCTCTACATTTGATTAGGCATTCAAAGTAAACACAGATTTACCATATTTGGTATGCAATATGCAGACTCTCAGTGGCTGGACCTTGGCGCCGAGGGGCCACATATTTGTGTACCCAATGCGAACAAAACATGTGCTGAGAGCGCTTGTCCTGTGCGCTCCTGGCACATTTTCGGGCACCTCACAAAAGGTCCCGATCGCTACATGCATTCACGAGCTTTCCGATCATGTGACCACCATGACATCCAATCACGGTGGTCACATGACCCTAAACCCTGCCCCACCTCTCGGAGTCACAAACCCCTTTAAGGGGCCGGAGGCGCTGGTGCCAAGGGGTTAAATGATAGCTAAGCATGTGTAAGGAATGTTTTTTTCTTTGCACATGATTGGATTCACAAAACTCTGGAAAAATTACCTAGCAATGTGCAACTTCCTTTGCAAATTGAACAGTCCACAGGTGCATCTGAATAAATTAGAATATCATCAAAAAGTTTATTTATTTCAGTAATTCAAGTAAAAAAGTGAAACTCATATATTATATAGATTCATTACACACAGAGTGCTATATTTCAAGCATTTCTTTCTTTAAATTTTCATGATTATGACTGAAAACCCAAAATTCAATATCTCAGATAATTAAAATATTACATAAGACCAAAAAAAGGATTTTTAATACAGAAATGGTGATTTACTGAAAAGTGTGTCCATGTACAGTATAGTATGCACTCAATACTTGATTGGGGCATGAATTACTGCATCAATGCGGCGTGGCATGGAGGCGATCAGCCTGTGGCACTGCTGAGGTGTTATGGAAGCCCAGGTTGTTTTGATAGTAGCCATCAGCTCCTCTGCATTGTTGGTTCTGGTGTATCTCATCTTTCTCTTGACAATACCCCACAAATTCTCTATGGGGTTTAGGTCAGGCGAGTTTGCTGGCCAATCAGGCACATTGATTCCATGATCATTAAACCAGCTATTGGTACATTTGGCAGTGTGGGCAGGTTCCAAGTCCAGCTGGAAAATTAAATCAGCAACTCCATAAAGCTGGTCAGCAGAGCGAAGCATGAAGTGCTCTAGAATTCCCTGGTAGAGGGCTGCGCTGACTTTAAACTTGATAAAACACAATAGACCAACACCAGCAGATGACATGGCTCCCCAAATCATCACTGACTGTGGAAACTTCACACTGGACCTCATGCAACTTGGATTCTGTGCCTCTCCACTCATCCTCCAGACTCTGGGACCTTGATTTCCAAATGAAATGCAAAATTTACTTTCATCCCAAAAGAGGACTTTGTACCACTGAGCAACAGTCCAGTCCTTTTTCTCCATAGCCCAGGTAACGCAAGGAATGCGACAGTTGTAGCCAATGTCTGGGATATGTCTGTGTGGTGGCTCTTGAAGCACTGACACCAGCCATAGTCCACTCCTTGTGAATCTCCCCCAAATTCTTGAATGGCCTTTTCTTCACAATCCTCATAAGGCTGCGGCGGTTATCCCTGTTGCTTGTATACCTTTTTCTACCACACTTTTTCTTTCCACTCAGCTTTCCATTAATATGCTTGGATACAGCACTCTGTGAACAGCCAGCTTCTTTAGCAATCACCTTTTGTTATATACCATCCTTGTGGAGGGTGTCAATGACTGTCTTCTGCAAAACTATCAAGTCAGCTGTCTTCCCCATGATTGTGATTCCTACTAAACCAGACTGAGACCATTTAAAGGCTCAGGAAACCTTTACAGGTGTTTTGAGTTAGTTAGCTATTTAGAGTGTGATATCATGAATCTACAATATTGAACTTTTTCACAATATTCTAATTTCTGATATACTGCATTTTGGATTTTCACTAGCTGTAAGCCATAATTATCAAAATTAAAAGAAATAAAGGCTTGAAATATATCACTCTGTGGGTAATGAATCTATAGAATATGTGAGTTTCATTTTTTGAATTGAATTACTGAAATAAATTAACTTTTTGATGATATCCTAATTTATTGAGTTGCACCTGCATATATTAAATATAACCTAGTGAAGTATTGGAAGCCAGAGGACCATGATGACATCCAGGTAACTAGTATTTTCAAACAACGAGGTCAACATTAGTATCTCCATATTTCTCTTATAGCAGGTAACCTTTTAAGTATGTGTGTAGCCAAAAGCTTTGGTTGATAAATACAATTAGATTTGATGACAGAGTTCAATATGCACATCTGTTTACCACACATTACACTTTCATTGTAGGCACACCATGGATTAGCTGGTACACATATAGACACTAAAGAATACATTCTATAGTCACTTGAGCTCCGGAACATTTTACCCCCTTCATGGCCAGACCATTTTTTGCTATTTGCCACTGCTCTACTTTAACTGGCAATTGTGTGGTCATGCAAAGGTGTACCCAAACAAAATTTATATTATTTTTTTCACACAAATAGAGCTTTCTTTCATTGGTATTTTATCACTTCTTTTTTTATTTATATAAATGAAAAAAAGACCAAAAATGTTTTAAAATCCTAGACCTAACCTGGAAACTTCTTCCAACATATAGGTACATGATTGTGACTGTAAATGTACTACAGCGGGTCTGGAAGCAGATAGTAAACCATACTTTTTATATATTCTGTATATGTACTTTATATACATCTGTGCAGCATTGATCCTCAATCGTACATGCATATGTTAGTAAATCAGGCCTATTATATGTGATATTTAATTAATTATCCTAAATACAAGCTTATTTTACTATTCTGCTAGCTCAGTTGATCTGAGAATATCGGAGGTAAATAATGTTTTTAGTGAAAATTTGTTGTATGTATTGATGTCATAATTTCTTCCATTAATTTCTTCCATTAAATTTGTAAAATTGTAATATGTTTCCTTTATCACAAAATAAATCATTGAAGATCTGGAAGACATACATGCTTGCAGTGTTATTGTTACAGTACAATATCTTCTAAAAATAGAAACTAGAGAGATATCAGAGTAGATACACGATGTGCAGAAAAACGAGACAAAGATGACTATAATTCTGGGGGAGCAAGTGCAAGATAATATTTTTCTAAAATGATACAAAGGATGTAAAAGTGATAATTAAAAGACAGTACAACTATCTAAATATGATGAAAGACAAAATACATCAGCTTATTTTTAACATTGGTGAAAAATGTCTATATTGCCTATAGCAACCAGACCTTTCATTTTGCAGTCTGCAATAAAAAAAATATAGAAAGCAACTGGTTGTTATGGAAACACAGACATCTTTGTTCCTTTCAGTTTTGTTATGCATACGCTCTATAGAGTGTGTTTTCTGTGGAATCAATTATACAGATATTGCACATGCAGATTTTAGGTGACAAAAAGAATGGTCATTACCATCTTAAGGTGTAATGGTACTTTTAATACAGTTATACTATAATGGTAGCTCCTCCAGCCCCCATTCCAGTCTTAGGCTCCATGCACACTGGGTATTTTGATAACGCTGGTAACATTAGCTGTGTAAATTCACATTAAAGACCTGAGTTTTTAAGCTTTCTTTAGCTTTTTTGCATTTGGCTGCGTTTTGCCGCGTTTAGTGTCATTTTCCCATGTTTTCATTTTTTATCTTTTTTTTTACCAAAAAAATGTTTTTGGCAAAAAAAAGTCCAAAAACGCTGGTTTGCGGTTTGTGTTTTATCACTTTTGGCCCCATTTTTCAGCGTTAGAGCGTTTTTACAGCTAAAGAAACCCACTAGTCCTGTTTTTTTTCCAGCTAAAAAACATCCCTACCAAAAAACGTTGATTACAGTCTATGTGTGTATGGACACATAGGATAACATGCTGGGGGTTTACTGGCTGTAGAAAAAAAATATCAAAAGACAAAAACAGCAGCTGTAAAAACATCCAGTGTGCATGAGGACTCACCTGAAACCAATCCACTGAGATACTACTCACTACAGCTGCTTGTCAAAAACATTTTGACTAGGCCCACACATGTGCTTTGCACTACTATTTATTCCTAGGGAGCATCCAAGTGCAGTTACACTTTAAGGTCTGATTCACACTAGCCAAACTTCTGATGTGACTTGAGTCACACAGAATTGCATGACAATGGATATAGCATTGGGCTTGTTTTACTAAAATGGGAGAGTGCAAAATCTGGTGCAGCTGTGCATGGTAGCCAATCAGCTTCTAATTTCAATTCTAAATTCAATTCTGAATTTCTAATTCAGAGACACTGCTCTCTCCTGGTTCTCCTCTTACCTATCCCGATGCTCCTTCAGCGTTTCCTACAACGGTGCCACCTCCCCTTCCCTCCCCCTCTCTGTTGGGGTCCCCCAGGGCTCTGTCCTTGGACCCCTTCCCTTCTCAATCTACACCTCCTCCCTTAGCAAACTCATACACTCCCACGGCTTCAACTATCACCTCTACGCTGATGACACTCAAATTTACCTCTCCACCCCTCACCTCACCCCCACATTCTCCGCCCACCTCACTCACCTCCTAAACGACATCTCTGACTGGATGTCGCTCCATTTCCTCAAGCTCAACCTCTCCAAAACTGAGCTTCTCGTCTTTCCCCCTCCCCGCGCCCCCCCGCATCCTATCCATCACTACCAACAACACCACCATCAATCCCGCCCCGCAAGCCAAAGTCCTGGGCGTCATTCTGGACTCAAACCTTTCCTTCCAACCTCATGTCAAATCACTTACAAACACATGCAGGCTCCACCTTCGCAACATCGCCAAGATACGCTCCTTCCTTACCCCAGACACCACTAAACTACTCGTACACTCCCTGATTATCTCACGTCTCGACTACTGTAACTCTCTCCTCACTGGCCTACCCCAGTGCAGGCTCTCCCCGCTTCAGACCATGCTGAACTCAGCGGCTAGACTCATCCACCTCACCAACCGCTCCACCTCTGCCACCCCCCTCTGCCTATCCCTCCACTGGCTCCCTATTGCCTAACGCATCAAATTCAAACTACTAACCCTGACCTACAAAGCCATTCACAACACTGCCCCTAACTACCTCACCAACCTGATTCCCAAGTACAACCCTACCCGTACCCTTCGCTCTTCACAGGACCTCCTTCTATCTTGCCCCCTGGTCTCCTCCCACGCACGACTGCAAGACTTCTCCAGGTCCTCCCCCATCCTCTGGCACTCACTACCCCAATCCATCAGACTGTCACCTTCCCTCTTCACCTTCAGGCACTCCCTGAAAACCCACCTCTTCAGAGAAGCCTACCCCACCCTCACCTAACAGCAGTTCTCCTTCATTCCTCCTACCACTCCATCCCCCACAGTCACTTCCTCCTGTACCACTATCCCCTCCCTCCTAGATTGTAAGCTCGAAAGAGTAGGGCCCTCTAACCCCTCGTGTGCTGTTTGTTGTTGCTGTACTGTTTCATGTATTGTCCCCCCCTCTATTGTACAGCGCTGAGCAAACCCTTTGGCGCTATATAAACTCGATGTAATAATAATAATAATAATAATTTCAGCTTGTTCAATTAAGCTTTGACCAACTGGAAACCGATTGGTTTCTATGCAAATCTGTACCAAAATTTGCACTCTCCAGTTTTAGTAAATAAACGCTATTGCTTTCAATAAATTTTTCATAAAATCAATGTAGCACAACTGTAATGCAAGTTTTGGGAACGGTCCTGTGCTACTTTGGTGTGATGCAGTGCGATTTTGTGGACCATAGACTTCAATGTATTTGCTGAACTACTCTCCTCCTTTATAAAGTAGTATTAGTAACAAAAGTTGTGTACAATAACAGACAGCACTAAAATTGCATAACAATCACAAAGCACTCGCACAAAAATTGCCCAGCACCTACACTGCATAATCCCACCTCGAATCGCAATAAAAACTCATTGTGCTAATGTGAACAAGCCCTAAGTGCTAATGATGATAAATGTTAGCACTTTACTCTGCAAATAAGTAAAATGTATATCTTTAAAGACTAGCTCTATGCTCTATGCAAATGTAGCCCCCAACAATCCCTCCCTCCCTCTCTTCCATTTACAATTTAAAAAACCTCTTACGTTTGACTACTCATTTGATGCTCCGCAGCTTCTCTTACATAATTGAAGACCAGTAATTAAAGAGGTTGTAAACCCAGTGAAGTGACTAGCCACAGATGATACACAGAGTGGAAAAAAATTCCTCCTACATAAGTTGTACCTGTTTATCTATAGAAGTCTGCCCCCTGCATCCTTTCAAAGTGCAGAATTGACACAGGAAGAGCTGAAGGAGAAGAACTCTGAGAGTTTATTGGAGGGAAGGGACACACCCAGGGGCGGACTGACAACTCATGGAGCCCCCGGGCAATATGGGATCATGGGACCCCTGTGTCCTTGCTCAAACTCAAAAAAGTCTATGAAAAGGGTACCAGGGGCATCTCACGGGGCCCTCTACTGACCCCGGGCCCTCAGGCAGTGCCCAAGTTTCCATATGGTCAGTCCGCCCCTGGACACACACCCCTTCATACAGCACACAGCAACAGATCTGAGGCTGTCAATCTGTTGGAGCTCCCTCTCCATCACCTTTTACCTCTTGGTGTCAGGAAAAGTTGTCAGAAGTGACTTATGCAGATAGCAGCAGACAGAAATGGATTGAGACAAGTACACACTATAGAGGGATATACTTTGTTCATATTTCATGTCTGAGGTTTACAACCACTTTAACTGCTACATTTAGGGCCTGATGCTAGCCAGTTCTTGTTGTTATAATGCCACCACTGCAACTTTTGGATCCCTGTAAGGGCACCATTGATAGCCAGCCAATAGGAAGCATCCACAATACCAGCAAGGGATGTGACAGCTTCACTGCAAAACAAAACAGAAGACTCAGTACCCAGTGTGGTTTTAGGTAAGTATTTGGGCAATCTAGTTTATTTTTTTTTAATCTAGTTGTAGGATTAGCTGGAATTTTATTAAGTTTAACGTTTTATTAAGTTTAGAGAGGGAGGGGGGAAGCTGATTTGGAGTAGAAATGATACAAGATGGAGGGCCTTTGGTAAGAGCGAGGTTCACATCCATCTCTGTACGTACAATTGCTACAGACTATGCACTCTGCAGGTGCGTTTGCTCCAGGGCTTAGTAAACGAGGTACAGCTTCATTTTGCAAAGAGCACCCAATAAAGAGCAAAGAGCACCCATTCACATGCAAGGAAAATAAAAAAGCAGCATTCGTGCTTTTACATGATTGGTGGATGGAAGTCAGTTGTGCTTAGACTCATTTTCTCAAGTTCACAGTCTATTCGCCTTTAGTAAATCAACCCCAATAAAAACTCCACAGAGTCCATAAACCTTCCTTACTCTAGCCAAGCTAAATAAAACAGTTTGGTCGCAGCTGGGCTTAAAACACATGCAGATTATTGAATATAAATTATCTGTAGTCAATTTTGTTTATGTCACAATACATTTAATGTTCTGTTTACACATATTCTATATTGAATGACATTTCTACCAATGACCAGACCTTTTACTGCATATAGTTCCTATCCTATTGATGCCAAATACCCATAACTTTGGTGAACTTGATCATACAACACTAACAATGATTCCGTTTAAGACACAATCTTATACAGCTGTTCAGAGTTCCAGTGCTGATGTGCAGTACATACCAGCAGGGCATCTGTTTAAATGAAGACATATAAATCCCTAGATTTATATTAGTAGAAATGAGTTAATTTGTTTTCATTCCATAAACAAAAAAACTTTAGAAATAATAGTTCAATACGCAGTTTTTGCAAAATAACCATTCAGAGTATCAACTGTGAGCTAGACTGTCTCAAGAGAATTATCCTCTCCAGCTCGTTATAATTTGGAATGGCCCTGGACCCATCTGTACATGATTTAATGTTTGAATGATCACACTAAAAACATTGATTTTGTAACCACTATTTCAACTTTTCTTTATCTTGCATCCTGAAATTGTTTATATACCAGTGATAACTGCATTCTAGATTATAAGTAACCAAACTGACAATCAAAGCATAAGAACCATAAAAATTCAACATCTGTTTATTCTTCTTTATGTCCACTTCTGATATCTATCTTGTACCGGTACCGAGAGTAGTAAATAGTAGGCATACTCTATGGTTTATTAGTATATAATAAAACAATGATACATATTACATACACTTATGAAGAATTGAACCCTTCTTTACTAATTTATAAATACTAAAAAGAAAAATGACCAAAAGTGAAGAAGCTATTTATCTGTTAAGCATAAACTGATAGCGCAAATAAATAACAATTCACTACTTCTGCCATATGCCAGTGTGCCCAATTAAACACATGCTTTACAATCAGAGCCTTCATTTTCAATAAAGGCAAACTGGGATGCAGAATGGTTTCCAGCCACTAAAGCCAAGAATTGAAACTACGCTCTGCCTTAAAACATTACTTACAGTATGGATGAATTCAGGATATTGGTAAATGAATGTCTGTGGATATTTGCAAATTTGCACTTTTAGCTTTGTTCATCCAAATCAACACATTGATTTGTATATGCTTATTGCAGGTTTTATTGGAAGTGAAATTTACTAGAATGTTTACTGCAGTCATAGGCATTATAACATTGCAATGGCAAAGTCTGACCTTTTTTTCTAGATTTTTTTGGACTTTATAAACAGAAAATGTGTTTTGCCTTTCAGCACAGTGCCTAACAGCACTGCTGTTACATTACAGCCTAGTTATACAGAGGTCCCCATGCACAAAAGTGTTTCAAATACATTATCTGTAATTTCATGTGAGGGTTGGAAATCTGATTGGTTGTGATAGGGAAACTTATACAGCCTTTTTATCTCTTTTTTAAATGCCACATATGATCAGAATTTAGCAGATATTTAGTGCAGTGCTCCATGGGTGTATTTCAAACAAGCAAAACATATGCAGAAAGCTTTGAACAGAAGTCAAATAAATGTATTGACCTAGACATTAACACCAAACAAGGTTAATACATAAATTTTTCATGTAGGAAGTTATATCAAAGGTCATATGATCCCTCAGAAAAAGCAGGGAAATATCCACTCACTCACTGCACTCAGTGCACAGTTGCCCAACATCTTCACTAATACACTGCTCAAAAAATATAAAGGAACACTTTGAAAACACATCAGATCTCAATGGGGAAAAAATATCACGCTGGATATCTATACTGATATGGACTGGGTAATGTGTTAGAAATGTAAGGATGCCCCATCGTTTGATGGAAATGAAAAGTATCAACCTAGAGAGGACTGAATTCAAAGACACCCTGAAAATCAAAGTAAAAAAATGATGCAGCAGGCTAGTCCATTTTGCTGAAATTTCATTGCAGCCACTCAAAATGGTACTCAGTAGTTTGTATGGCCCCACATGCTTGTATGCATGCCTGACAATGCCAGGGCATGCTCCTAATGAAATGACAGATAGTGTCCTTGGGTATTTCCAACCAGATCTGGACCAGGGCATCACTGAGCTCCTGGACAGCCTGAGGTGCAACCTGGCGGCGTCGGATGGACTGAAACATGATATCCCAGAGCTGTTCTATTGGATTTAGGTCAGGCAAGCATGGGGGCCATTCAATGATATCAATTTCTTCATCCTCCAGGAACTGCCTGCATACTCTTGCCACATGAGGCCTGGCATTGTCATGCACCAGGAGGAACCCAGGACCCACTGCACCAGCGTAGGGTCTGACATGTCCAAGGATTCATCCTGATACCTAATGATAGTCAGAGTGCCATTGTCTAGCCTGTAGAGGTCTTTGCATCCCTTCATGGATATGCCACCCCAGACCACCACTGACCCACCACCAAAACAGTCATGCTGAATGATGTAACAGGCAGCATAACATTCTCCATGGCTTCTCCAGACCCTTTCTCATCTGTCACATGTGCCCAAAGTGAACCTGCTCTCATCTGTGGAAGGCACAGGGAGCAAGTGGCAGACCTGCCAATTCTGGTGTTCAATGGCAAATGCCAATTGAGCTCTATGGTGCCGCACAGTGAGCACAGGGCCCACTAGAGGATGTTGGGCCTTTAAGCCACCCTCATGAAGTCTGTTTATGATTGTTTGGTCAGAGACATTCATACCAGTGGCCTGCTGGAGGTCATTGTGTAGGGTTCAGGCAGTGCTCATCCTGTTCCTTCTTGCACAAAGGAGCAGATACCGGTCCAGCTGATGAGTTAAGGACCTTCTACGGCCCTGTCCTGTTTCCTGGAATCTCCTCCATGCTCTAGAGACTGTGCTGGGAGATGCAGCAAACTTTCTAGCAATGGCACGTATTAATGTGCCATCCTGGAGGAGTTGGACTGCCTGTGGTATTGCCTCATGCTACCAGTAGTGGTACTGACCCTAGACAAATGCAAAATTAGCGAAAAACAGTCAGAAAAGATGAGTAGGAAAAAAATGTTTGTGGCCTTCACCTGTAAAACCAGTTCTGTTTTTGGGGTTGTCTCATTCTTGCCCATCTAGCGCAATCTAATTTCATTAACACCAAACCAGCTGAAACTGATTAACAACTCCCTCTGCTACTTAACTGACCAGATTAATATCCCAGAAGCAGGGGCAGACTGACAACTCATGGGGACCCCGGGCAATAGGGGACCATGGGGCCCCTGTGTCCTTGCCCAAACTCAAAAAAGCCTATGAAAAAGGTACCAGGGGCATCTCATGGGGCCCCCTACTGACCCCGGGCCCTCGGGCAGTGCCCGAGTTTCCAAATGGGCAGTACGCCCCTGCCCAGGAGTTTAATTGACTTGATGTTATACTCTGATTAAAAAGTGTTCCTTTAATTTTTTGTTGCAGTGTATATCGTAATCAGATAAATAGGGATCCTTCTGCTAAATATTTCCAGGTAGATAGAACAAAGATGTTCATATGAACATGCTAGCTTTGCCTGGACTAGTTTCTTCAATGAACTGATAAACTAGTCCAAATGATGACTTTACTACTTTATTTTTCTAGGCAGCATGCACAGAGGGACTGCCTAATCAGGAATCCCATGCTCCCCATCACCTGGAAGAATGGAGCAAGAATCCTGTGTAATGTCATTGATCTAATAAGGAATTGTAAGCTAATCTAATAAGTATACAACTTTCTTATTAAGCAAGTGACATTAATATATAACAGGACTAGAATTCTTCTGTGAGCCCCCCTGTAATACATTTAATTGATGATTTATTAATAGAAGTATTGTATTCCCCAGTGCAATGGTAATGGTAAAAATAATCACAAACCAGTCAAATATTGCTTTCTATTTTTATAAAACATATAGATAAAGTTAGTTTGCTTTTCTAATTTTCTATTTGTTTCTTGGACTCTGGGAGTCACTGCAAGCATAAGATTTTAAAAATAGGTAAGAAAAAGGCTATTTTTAGCTAGCACAGTTATTGCAATGCAGGTGCAGAGAGCCTTGATACACTGACAGCACTGCAGAAATGAGCTTGCATCAGCTTGCTGCTGAAACTGGTTAATGACTTGGGACTGGCCCATGTTCTGTTGGTTTAAACAACCTACTTTATAAATCTGAGAAGAGCAATTTATCTGAAATACATCTCTGTAAACACTAAACTTCCTGTGAACGGAATAGTTTTAGCACTTGAACATCCTACTAATATTCATGGCAACTAATGAATCATATGAATCGTATTGTTTCTGTCATAGATAGGAAAGATACTCTGTGGGAAAGACAGTCTTGTCAATGATTGTATTACATTCCCAGCAAAAAAATATAAATATGAGTGGTACCAAATAAATGTTTTGTATTTTAATACTTTACTATAGCTAACTGTATCCTCATTTATTGTTTTAAATGTGTGTAATCCTTCATTTTTAAAATAATGTTAACCACTTCCAATCCGGACACTTTTACCCCCTTCCTGACCAGGGCAATTTTCAGCTTTCAGCACTATCACACTTTGAATGACAATTGCGCGGTCATGCAACACTGTACCCATATGAATTTTTTACCAATTTTTGAGACAGATAAAACTTTATTTTGGTGGTATTTATTCACCACTGGAATTTTTTTTTCTTTTTGCTATGTAAATGAAAATGTCCAAAAATTTTGGAAAAAGGTGTTTTTCTTATAAAATTTTGCAAACAAATAATATTTAATTATAAATCTTGGCCAAAATTTATTCCGATATCTTTTTAGTAAAAAAAAATAATAAGCCAAATTAGTTTATAACCAAAAATTATAATTTTTAAACATTTTTTTAAAATTTTAATTTTTTTTTTATATTATTATTTATTTTATTTAATTTTTTTTTTTACATACTTTCACCCTAGCAGTACAGTGTCACCATGGTGACACTGTACTACTTTTGGGGGGTTATGAAGATTTTTTTTTACACTGATTGCTTTTACACCCATATAGGATGTAAAAGCAATTATTTCTCTTTCTCTCTGTCTGCATTCTTGCAGTCATTGAGAACTACTGAGTGAGCTGTGATTGGTCACAGCTTGTCACATGGTACAAGGCTGTTGTGAATCGCCTTATACCATGTGACCTCTGTGATTATTCACAGATTTCACACGTAGTAAGCAATGATGCTTACTACTTTGCATGTGATCACTGATTGGCCAATCAGTGATCACATGATCGGGGCCTCGTACAGAGGTCCCATCTGACGATCGGTGTTTTACTGTGTCCAGAGTACACAGCGGGCACTGGATCACGGTGCTGTGCGCTCCCGGGGAGCACACACAAGCAGGGTGCGGGGAGGCCGTTTATGAATGGCCACCCGACCCTGCAGTGCCACCGTCCGGCCGTTTATATACAACGGCCGGTCGGGAAGTGGTTAAGGGTATCTATTAGACTGGGTTAATGAAGGCAGCCATTTTATGATACGAAGAAGCATCTTTGACCCAAGAAGAAGCATTCCTTGGCCCAACTGACAAATGTTATAAGCCAGGGCATTCTAAATTTCATAAACTGTTTTAAGGACCTGTGTGTTAATGCCTCTGTAGACTTTTGGAGCACCTGTTGAACCTCAAGTTAAACCTAAATCAGCATTAAACTCAAAAAACAAAAATGTATTATATTGCAGCTTACCAATTTTTAGATGCAGTGTATGCCCTACCTTTCTTTATTTAACTTTATTTTCACCTGGTGATCCTGCAAGTCAGTTATTTTTCAACTTTCCCTAGCAGACTAGGCTGTACAGACAAAATAGGAATTAAAAGGTTGAGACAAACCACTGATAGAGGTGCATACAATGGGTTGTTTTTATTTCTTTACGTAAAAGCTTTATTCCAAAAGGAAATGTGCATCTAAACTACCCTCATTCCATATTTACAATGTTGCTAACTGAAAGTGTCTCTGTTTCCCCTCCATCCAGAGTGGAGACATCCTAGCATAGGAAGTTTGTTCCTGGTCAGATCACCAAGTGAAATGAAGGAAATAGGTCTAAAAAAAAGAGAAAATAAATGTAGCCACTACATTAAGATTTGGGAAATTGCATTGTATTACATTTTTGTTGTTTGTTTAATGTCTCTCTATAATTTTGACTGTTGCTATACAGCAAGGATGATCTGATTAGACCTCTTATCAATTACTGTCCATTGCTAACTACAGAATGGCTATGTAGATACAACATACCTTAGTCTTTCCTACATTTCTGAGTGTGATGCATATGTGAAGTGTGCATATGTATCCTCCTGGGAACCCTAGGTTGTAGAATTTACTAAGGTCAACCATGTGTCCTGATGGCAAAAGGTCCCATTTCTCACTGCATAGAAGCAAATGAGCTGGAATAGCAGAACTGAATATAATACTGATTTAATGTAATTGTAAATTGGATTATTTTCTTGTAATTATTCTATTTATTTTGGGGCTTACTACAAGGTCCAACAAATATACAGTATTATGGTCACCTCCTCTATTATAAACATTAACCTAAAATTAGGAAAAAAACAACATGAAGGGAAAAATGAAATACTGTATATTTACCTTACACCTAGTTTTTACCCATGTCATATAGGCATTGAGGACATCACATTTCCCATGGTGAGAGCCCATGAAATGCTCAGTTTCCTCAATCTGGCAAGAAAATCTCTGCACTGTGTATTAATGCCCCCTTGTGATTTTGGGTTGCTTAATATTCCCCATGGTCTCAGTGGAAGAAATGTGACATCACCCCCTGCAGTATGGCAGTCAAGGGTTATGTAAGTATATTACCTTTTTTGCTATAACTTATTTTTACAGCATTTACTTGCAAGTGTGCCTTGCATTTTACTGCAAGAGCTTCTTTATTAATCTTACTTACACTGTATCTAAAGCCAACCTTTTTAGTTTTGATTACGTTGTTGGGCATATTAAAAACTCTAACTCTGTCTAAGGAAATTCAGCCTCTCCATGTGTTTTGGTGGTCATTGTCATTTCACATATACACAGAACCTAGTAAACACATTAGGACAGAAAGTGACCAGAAGTTCAAATCTTTGTCACCAGAACAGGAGGAGAGGATTTCATCTTTGGAGTGATTTTCTTTCCATTTCTGTTGTGTTCCTGAAACTAGATATGTTCCCGATGGAACACAGTAAGCAAGGCCTTTTACCAGGCCTTTTACCACTCTCTATCTAAATCTAAAAATACATTTTTTTTAACTTTCTATTTTTCAAATACAATACCAATATCAAGAAAATAGTTGTACATTGCCTTATGAAGTTTTTATATGTGATGTCGTTACTTCTGATTGCCCATACTTGAAAGCTAGTGACTTTGATATGCCTCTTAATGTACCTATGTGATCAGATAGGTTTCACATACTGTACATTGATTCATTCAGTCTTTCTGTGAATGCATACACACCCACTAATAGATTTTGTTCAGTGAACAGTGAAAACTTTGCTATCGAACAGTTTAAAATAAGTGCAATCATGCACATGAGCATTTGCAATTTTGAAAAAACTTGCTCCACTGAAATCCATAGGACAGGCAGTCCACATTAGGACCAATGGAGAAAAAAGGGTCTGTAGAGGTGAGTAATAAAAAATCAAACTAGATATTTGGTGGAGTATAGGTCATTACGCTCTATGCTGGATAAGTATTCAATCCATCAAGCATACTACTCAATAAATGAACTGGTGAATTATCCAACTTTCAAGGTCACTAGTTGCAGAGCAGCAGAAGGCCTCTGCATATATTAAAATGAACAAGAAAATATCTACCCCACTCCTGGGGTAATAGATATCTTTGTTTTACATCCGCTGGTGATAATGGAGTGGGAATGCCCGCCCTCTGTCACATTATTGGCCTAATGAAGCGGTAGTGCTTTCTTATGAGTCCTCATATACTGTACACCCTTAAAGAATATGTAAAACCAACATTTCATATTCCTGATATATGCCTGCTGTACCATGCACTTGTATGAAAAAGTATCCTATTATCTTTGTCTGTCATCTTGATTAATGGTCTCTGGACTGGCCTGCGACATGTGCACCACCTATCAGTAATAGGATACACTTGCCACTTACAACTGCATGTAGTACCACCACGCTAGCATCCCTTTTTATACCTGTAAAATTGAAAGTCATGGTTTGGCTTGAATTCCCCACCACTTTACCATTTTTCAGAGCAAACAGCACTCATGAACCACTTGACACATGGTAAGTTTTGAACCATATGAACTAGTTCACTCACATTTAAACTGCCAGTGTGAATCCTCATATGCAGAAGCAGGAATAGATGGGCAGGATAACATCATTTTACTAGAAAGAGAAGTCAGTTACTGGTCAAGTGTGAGGGAAGCATGAGTTAAACATTAGCAAATCAGATCCCAGTTACCAAATGGCAACTAGGAAAACTTAAAAGTCAGCAAAGAGCACAAGTGTAAGCTAAAAACTCTGTTCAACCAACTATAAGAGTAAAAAAGTAATAATGTTATTTATAAAATTACTTTTAACACCCTCTCTTATAACACCAAATTTTAGGAGAGTGAAGCGCCAGGGAAACAACTAAATACAGTTGCTTTACCTGATTTTCAACAAGTTCAGTCTTGAGCAGTAAACACTCCTGGAACAGTACACAGTCAGGAATATCACTGTGTGGTTCAACTTTACTACTTCTTGAACCCATCCCTGCTGATTGGAGATTAGGATTTTGTCCAGCAACCAGACAGATGGTGTAGAAGTGACTGAACCAAGCCCCTGACTATGCAATGTGCCAGAGATGTGGTGTATAAGTCACAAGATTGGCGTTTGGGTAAAAATTTATTTAGCAGGTAAACAGTGAATATACATATGTATGTATTCAAACTGGGTATTTAGCTGATTTTCAATGATGTGCTTTAGGTCTTACAGTTAACTATAAATTATTATCTACAGTTGTACAATCAAAAGAAAAAGACTGCATCAGCAACAAAATAAAAAACAAAACAAAAAAAAGGACAAAAATACAATGTGTACCATCAACATGTACACAGACAAAGCCATGACAGTCACTGAATATATAGTAACAATACATAAAACCCAATGAATACACCAAAAAGGGAACTGGCCGACGAATATATAATTTGTATTTATGAGAACAATAAAAGCAATATATTTCAAGTGTATCTAATTGTGTAGTTAGATATTCATTGCTTATGTACTTTTGAAATGTTAAGTGGTATGATATATTATCTGCAATAACAGTCTCTATTTCGATTTTAACAGCTACACATTCACCATATGTAGCCCTGGCTTGGCAATTCATTATGAATAATTTGAGAGTCATAGGTCCACCAACTCCCTCTCATTCACTTAAATTAAAACCACAGCTGGTAAGCATAAACCATTTGTTTAGTTCTTTGGCCCATTACATTCCTGGTCAAAGACCTGCATGTTTAATGAGAAGCAAGTTGATGGAAGTATGAAAAAAGACAGTGAGGGAAAGGAGCTCATTATCAAGGTCTGCGGTTTGACCTTCTTCCTCTCAACACATAAAAATATTGAAATGCCCTTCTGTACTGTAATCAGCTAAGAATGAATGGCAGTAACAGCGAATAGTGCAAGCTTTAGAATAAAACCGTATCTATCGAGAGAAAATCAACAAATAACACAGCAAAGATGATTGAGTTTACATTTTCAAATATAGGTTTGCCAATGTGTCAACAGCTTGAGAATTAATGCTTAAAGATTTTTTTTTGCTACCAGACACTGATAAAACCATTTCTGTAATGAATCAATATTTTATAGTGATGTAGAGAAGTTAATTAAATACTGTCAAGAAGAAATATTTATATTAATTTTTTACAGGTATTTATATAGCACTTACAATTTATGCAGTGCTTTACATATAGTACATTCACATCAGTCCTTGCCCTGAAGGAGCTTACAATCTATAATATTTAAACAAGGGTAGTCTCTTTTTAATGGAGCAGATATTTGCAAACAAATACAGTAGGAGCTTCTTTACCCATGAGCAGGTTGGTCATTTTGTAGGTTTGGTCATTTTGGGCCCCATCTGTTCATATGCAGCCTCTATTTGGGGCAAGGTCAGATTTCCATCACTACAGGCAAACTAACATTGGCACCCAAACTAACAGAACTGTGCTAGGTCCCCTTTTTCTATCATGCAGTTTTTGATTTTACTAGCAACTTCTTTTTTTTCTTACACAGGCCCACTGAGCTAAGTGGCATTCCCAGGCTTCTTTCCAGGCCTTTCCTCTGTGCAATAAAATTAATTAGAATCTATATTCCATTAATGCACTGGTATGTTTTTTGGATTATGAGAAGAAATAAAATCACCTGGAGGAAACCCATGCAGAATCTTGGTGTTACTACTAGGATACAAAGTATGAACCCCAGGGCTGATAGTGCATTCAAAGCACTTGTACGGACCACACACAGAGTATGGACCATTTAGTTCTGGTATATATAAACATTTTATAGAGAAGCTCTTCAAAGATGCAAAGAGCACACACCTATGTTGGTGCATAGTTACATAAAAATGAGTAACCCATCTCTCATGAGCTCAGTATTATTAACTGTGCTTCTCATAGCTCACATTAAATTGCAGTGACACTTTCTGCTGAGCTTGTATGTGTGTACACTATAAATGGTAACTTATCCAAGCCACTAGTTATACAGTTACTGAGGAATAGCAACACTAAGTAATATGATTGTTATTTTTAGTAAACTTGTCCTTTAGAGTGACCATTTGGGAGCTGCCACATAGATACTACTTTTTTATACCCACCTGCAAAATACATTTTTAATAAATATATTGTCATTCCTAATAATATAGGCTCAACTAAATTCTTAACAGACGTAAAATCATACATTTTATACATTAAAATCATTTAAACATTATTGAATTAGCTGTTCCCTGTATGGATCCCTATTTTCTTCTCATGCAAATAAAAAAGTAATTATAATTATACCAGTTGTTCATATATGTACAGCACATTGATAGTTCATAGTCCATCTATTTACCAACTTTATGTATTCAATCCATTTCCTGTGCACCCAGGCTCATGAACACGTCCTCTGGGGGTGTATAATCATATTGGCCTGGGCTCAAAGTGATACTGCACTGAAGAGCACTCACACATCATTACATGAGCTGCGTATAGTGCAGGAGAGAGGACCACTCATGGTTGAGAAGAGCAAGAACACATGACCTCATATGACCCTTGAAAAAAAGAAATTTATATATATTTATTTATTTTTAAAGAATATATGTACGGTGGGGCCTCAGGGGAGGTGGGTAATGTAAAGCTGGAGACTGGCTTTAAAACATCATGTACTCACAAGTGTGAACTGTGTATTCACTGGACCTTGATCCTGCTCTCCCACCCCTCTATCTTTTGCAAAAACCAGGAACAGTAAGTCAGCTTGTACTTTCTGAAATCCTCAGTCCTGCCTTAGGGCTGATGTTTTGCTTTCCTGTAGTTTTGTGTACCAACCCCTCCATTATATATATATACTGGTCATAAAAACAGATCAGATCTCAATGGGGAAAATATTGTGCTGGATATCTATACCGATATGGACTGGGACTGAGTAATGTGTTAGGAATGTAAGGATACCCCATCATTTGATGGAAATGAAAAGGATCAACCAGAGGACTGAATTCAAAGACACTCTGAAAATCAAAGTGAAAAAATGATACAGCAGGCTAGTTCATTTTGCTGAAATTTCATTGCAGCAACTCAAATTGGTACTCAGTAGTTTTTTATGGCCCCCACATGCTTGTATGTATGCCTGACAACATTGAGGCAAGCTCCTAATGAGATGATGGATGGTGTCCTGGTGTTGGAGAGCAACACGTTTCTATATCAGACATTTATGGAGTTTTACTGCATGGTTGCTAAAGAATTATTTGGCCCATTGACTGTTATCTTGGAGTGTCAAGAAAAGCAAGTATTTACAACAGGATGTGTAACAAAAGGCTGCATACTATTCCTCCTCCTGGGAGTTCACACATACCCCCTAGCGGTGGGGCACAGAGATAAGAGAACCTCAACCCAGACACCCCAGGACAGATTATATGGCTTCTAGCCAGAAGTGATTGACCAGAGTCCGAGCATAGTGGGCAATATAACAGTGCCCCCTGGTGGAGCATTGTTGGCAATATAGCAGTACCCCTGGTAGAGACAATCTAATTCCGGAAGTAATCCTACACTTCCTAATGAATAAGGAGGGCATCCCCTTGTTAGTTATGGATGCTTGCTCATTGGATGGAGAACTACACCAGGCAGGTCAAGGGTGTGTGTGTGGGAGTGCTTGAGAGGGCCTTTATATATAGTGTGGGCCATGTGTTTGGTCTCTCTTTCTGCTCTCTTTCTGCTCTGATGTGGGACCAGCTAAAAGATACTCAGCTTTGAGGATGAACTTACATAACGTATCATCTTTACTATTATTCCTATATACTCTGTAATATTGGCTTAGATTTCTATGTTAGTTTTACTTACTTTGTAAATAAATAAGACTTTGCTTCTTTGAGCATTGTGTTTGTCATTATCGCTAGTATTGCAGTGTGTTACGTCCTATAATACTGTCAAAGCTTAGCTAGTTACTAATTAATTATAGGAACAGACAAATAGTACATAATTGTATAATAAATAGGGGGATTCCAAGAAATGTTAACCCCTTAGATTATTTATTTCACCTGGGGTATATCCTCCCAGATCTGGACCAGGTCATCACTGAGCTCCTAGACAGTCTGAGGTGCAACCTGGCAGCATCGGAGGGACCAAAACATGATATCCCAGAGGTGTTCTATTGGATTTAGGTCAGGTGAGCATGGGGGCCATTCAATGGTATCAATTCCTTCATCCTCCAGGAATTGCTTGCATACTCTTGTCACATGTGGCCGGGCATTGTCGTGCACCAGGAGGAACCCAGGACCCACTGCACCAGTGTAGGGTCTGACAACGGGTCCAAGGATTTCATCCCGATAGCTAACGGCAGTCAGGGTGCCATTGTTTATCCTGTAGAGGTCTGTGCGTCCCTCTATGGATATGCCTTCACAGACCATCACTGACCCACCACTAAAACGATCATGCTGAACGATGTAACAGGCAGCATAATGTTCTCTTCGGCTTCTCCAGACCCTTTCATGTCTGTCACATGTCCTTAGAGTGAACCTGCTCTTATCTGTGAAAAGCACAGGACGCCAGTGGTGGACCTGCCAATTCTGGTGTTCAATGGTAAATGCCAATTGAGCTCTATGGTGCCGGGCAGTGAGCACAGGGCCCACTAGAGGATGTTGGGCCCTCAGGCCACCCTCATGAAGTCTGTTTCTGATTGTTTGGTCAGAGGCATTCACACCAGTGGCCTGCTGGAGGTAATTTTGTAGGGCTCTGGCAGTGCTCATCCTGTACCTCCTTGCACAAAGGAGCAGATACCGGTCCAGCTGATGGGTTAAGGACCTTCTACGACCCTGTCCAGCTCTCCTAGAGTAACTGCCTGTCTTCTGGAATCTTCTTCATTCTCTTGAGACTGTGCTGGGAGACACAGCAAACTTTCTGGCAATGGAACGTATTGATGTGCCATCCTGGAGGAGTTGGACTGCCTGTACAACCTCTGTAGGGTCCAGGTATTGCCTCATGCTACCAGAAGTGATACTAACCCTAGCCAAATGCAAAACTAGTGAAAAACAGTCAGAAAAGATGAGTAGGGAAAAAATGTCAGTGGCCTCCAGCTGTAAAACCATTTTGGGGGTCGTCTCATTGTTGCCCATCTAGTGAACCAAATCAGCTGAAACTGATTAACCACCCCCTCTGCTACTTAACTGACCAGGTCAATATCCCAAGAGTTTAATTGACTCTGATTAAAAAGTGTTCCTTTAATTTTTTTTTAGCAGTGTATATATCTATCTATCAAAACCAAGTATACCCAAGTGCAATCACTCAACTCTTAATTAGGAACTATGCACTACTGCATACATTCATGTGTTCCCACAAGTGAAAATAACTCCAATGTATATAAATAGTGTTCTGCAGTACTAAAAAAACTCAACCAGTGTTCACCTAATATTAAGATGCCTTCTCAAAGTGCCCAAAATGATGCTAATAAATCTCTAATAACTTGTGTTTTCAAACAAAAATATCCATGGGTACCTACTCATATGTCCACGTCTACCATTTTAAATATGAATGCTCATCAACAGTAGCAATTGTTATAATGTGGCAAGTTATAACAATATTTTCTTTTTTCACATACTACCGCAATTAAGTTTGTTACTGTTGATGTACATTCACATTTAAAGTGGCACACAAAGACATTTGAGTAGGTACACGTGGATATTTTTGTTTGAAAACACAAGTTATTAGTTATTTATTAGCATAATTTTGGGCACTTAACGCCTTCATGCCTAAGGGTAAAACAAATCCTAATGCACAATTTTAAGTACAATTTTGTAACTTTGACATGTGTTAGTAAGTCAGCACATATCGTCACAACTACTTTGTACATCCAGGTGAATTATACCGTGTTTTTTTCAGGATAAATTGGGATTTCATTTGGTGGTGAATGGTTATGGACAGCTCCTGATTTTTTTTATTAGCAAAGGAAACCTGGCCCCAAAAAAATAAAATAATTTTTTTAAATTTAGTTGTATATTTCTTGTTACTATCATAACCTACCACCAAAGAACAACCCAAAATAAATTCTCCTGCTCCTGTCCATCACAGTGATGCCACATATGTGTATGTTATTTGATGTTTGTACCCATAAACAATAGTGCTTTTTTGTCCTACCTAAAACACACTGACACTAACTGACACTGATACTGATTTACAAAAACAAATCCTGCCCAAAATATACTGTCCCTGACCTTTGACCCTTCCTTGATCCAAACACAAGCCCTGTCCCTGACCTAGATCAAACCTTGATCTAGGTATGTTTTCTTTATATTTTATTTTTTAATATTTATTTATTTATTTTACACACTGTTGTTTTTTTTCTCTCTTTGAAAGAACAGATAGAGATACAATGTATCTCTCTCCTCCATTCAGAGAGAGAAAACACGGGGTTGGGCTTCACAATGATTTATCACTGTGATACCCTATCAGAGGTTATCACAGCAAACATGTGACCCAGAATCAGGAGCTCCGGGTCCCAATCGTTAGTACAGGCTCATGGTGAGCACAAAGGGAGATATGCAAATATGCAGCCCCACGGCATAAAGCCCAATGCAGTGAGGCTGCATATTTGTGTGTGGTCAATGTCAAGGGGTTAATATTAACTGAGCACTGGTTGAGTTTTTTATGCCTTGGAGATATATATATATATATATATATATATAATTTCTCTAGCAGAAGAAATTCATATGTATATACTGTATATAACTGCTAAATAAAAAGAGAGATGATATGTGACATATAACAATTACAATAAATTCCCCAATACTACACCACCTCATGATTTCCAGCCAGAGGAGGGAGTCACTTTTTTAAAAAATATTTTTTTCAGTGTTTCTTAAAATCAATCGCTCATTGGAAATACAATGTAAAGACAACTTGTAAAAGCCCTGCATCTGTTTGCTTTAAAAGTGAGCCACCACAGGATATTGATTAAAATATATGTTTCACATACCACGTCCTTTGTTAACAGAATATTGCACACTTTTTGTTCTTACTGTCAAATGTGCATATAACATTACATCATTACAAGAAACCTTTTGTGGGTTTTCATTACGGCATACCTTTTAAGAAATAGATATGTGTTCTTCCAATTGCTTGGCTATTTTGATGCTCATCAAAAAACAAACAAAAAAATAACTTTGCTGCTTTTTACACTTTCAGATCAGTTATTGTCGTTTAATTGGTAAAATAACATATTAATTGTGTATGAATAGTGTTTTTATAGCTATGTGATCACAATTATGTGCATCCTTTTATTTTCTAATCAACTTACAGTATTTTCTATGGCTGTTCAAAATAAACAATGATTATGTCAACTAATTATTCTCATCTGAAGAAACATTAACAGTCAGATTTCAATGATATGTCTCTGTGGGCCACATTTACCATTCTGCACCAATGAGCTAAAATCTCTGTGGCTTTATAGTAGTGTGCACTTCTTATAAAATAATCCATATTATGTGTATAGAATATTCATTATTTATTAATATTTTATTATAACTAAATGCCAGCAATCTCATGACTAAGAAGTGGTCATGAGAAGCACTGGTACTTACAGTATGTATAAATTAAATATTGTAAAAAAAAACATAAAACACTCCAAAATGTAATAAAATGGTACAAATATACAAAATAAAAGTAATAATGGATAAAAATGTCAATCCAACATCAAATTTAAGATGTAGCTTGAGAGTGATAGGATATGCAGACCCCCTCTGCTTTATCAACTAATTCTAATAGATAACATTAAAAGGTGATATATGGATCTCCTCCACTGTTTGCCGGATGAACACTGATGCATTTTGCTCATGTCCTATTTGGAGATCATAGCTCTGGGAGGTTGTCAGATATTTGGACCATTTGGAATATATTTGGCACAGGTGGTGAAAAACCCTGGTTTTCTGATATCTGCTTATTTGAGGACATCTAGCCAGTGTGACTGAGGGTCACTTATTTTTTTCATTCTACCAGTGGTTTCTCTGTGGACAATTTTGGTTCTATTGCTCTGAGCTGACACTTGCATATTTGGCATTTATTTATAAGCATCATCATTTTTTTCACCCTAGTCCTGAAGAAAATTTGAAGCAAAAAATGTCAAGAGGGGCCCTATCCACAACAGAAGGACCTTAATTTATATACATTTTGCTTTCCAACTATGTTTCAATATACACTTGTTGGTAGTAACCAGGGGCGGACTGACAACTCATGGGGCCCCGGGCAATAGGGGATCATGGGGCCCCTGTGTCCTTGCCCAAACTGAAAAAAGCCTATGAAAAAGGTACCAGGGGCATCTCATGGGGCCCCCTACTGATCCCAGGCCCTCGGGCAGTGCCCGAGTTTCCAAATGGTCAGTCCGCCCCTGATTGTAGTGACCAGGCCCCACTACGGTGTTACAAATGCGAATGTATGATTTTAACAAAGTTTTTTTTTGTGTATTAATAGGAACTTGGATTTTATGTAAAACTTAATTGTATTGTACTTTTGTTGAGTCCCATATTTATCCTTTTGTTTCTTCTGTTTACCTCTAATAGATGAACCTTCCTAATACTTTCCTACCAGTAACTTCAGGATTCCTTAAAATATTCCTAAACAATTACATAGAGCTAAGCAATCATTAGTTCTGCCTAAATACATAACCTATCATTTCAAATTGGCTATGTGTCTTGATGTGGCAGTTGACTAAATATTCGATGGTGGAAGGTGCATGGAAGAAGGAAAGTATTAGTAAACTTAGTCTCTAGATTAGGTGAAAGGAAAGCAAGAATAGAGGTTCAAAACCCTTTGTGTAGTAAGGTTTGGGACTGCATCAAGAAATATTAAAAGAAAGGATGTATATAGTAATAGCTAGTATACAATGTACAGCATTGTAATGCATTGATTACCACAGTGCAATGCATACACCAAGTTGCTTTGCTTTTGTTTGGATATGCATGCTCCTGGCTAGCTTGTAAAGCACATGGGATTTTCTTAACAATGTTCCTGATTTTTTTTCAACATCCATGAAATATAGATGGAAACCATAAATCAGAACAATGGATGTATCTACAAATTAATTTGATAAAAAATGTTTTTCCTGCCAGCTGCTTTCTGCAATTGATGTCTAAGTATTTACCTGTGGAGCACTGTATGCATTTACCTTTTTTTTCAGCATTCGGTTCATTACTTTGTGTATTTGTCCTCCCACTTCTGTTTCATAGTCTCGTGTTTTTGCTTGGACTTTTATTTGTTCTAACAAAAGACCAAGCTGAGTAGCCACACATTTTTTAAAGCTCTGCCAAGATTCATGAATATTTATTTTTTATTTTTGGAATTTTGTTTACTACTGTCTCATCCTGGTGATTAAATGTTTTTATAACCCCTAGCTTGTCTTCTAGTGGGTGATGTGAGTTGAGAAGCAATACTGATTTGTGTGTACAGTTCCGATATTTTTTTATCTTGAGCTATGTATCACCCATGTACATGAACTAATGACTTGGTGTTGTTTCCTTGAATGCAGTCAAGGTTTTCCTCTCCACCTCATATTCAGGCTAGCTACATTGGAAGGCATTGGTGTTCCCATAGGACAACCTTCGATCTTATGAAGTTACCCTTGTAATTCTGTACTGGATGGTGCTCACACACAACCGATTTCAAGCATGAAGTGATTTTTGCTTCGTTATGTCCCCATACCTCATTTAAACTGACACTTGGATGAGGGGTTCTTTGCAAGAAAGGACCATACAGGTCCGGTGTCTGCTGAAACTAATTATTTTGTCACTATTGTATAACAACTGGATTATTTATGTGCCAAAAAGCAGCTCACACGTTTGAGTTTGACATAATTAACTAATGTTATGTATTCTTTTCAACAGGTAGCGCAGACAAAATCCAGTATGCTGGTTTCTAAGGTATAGCTTCTGTAGATACATCATTTTTTTAAATAAATGCTTGTTGTACTTACAGTAAATTATGTGTATAATATGTAAATATGCTAGAATACAAATAAATCTGACCACTCTTTCATTTTTACTGCTTAAATCCTCAGCATTGCATGAGTCTGCCAACTGTTTCTTCATGACAGGGTCAGTTTTATCTGGAGTTACCATATGTGATTACATATGCTGGACACAGATTTAGATTATGTCAAGGTAAGTAGAGAAAATGAATCACTTATTCTAAATTCTTGTATGTGGTAACCTCAGCAAAATAGTGCCAAATGAATTTGAATACTTGTTAAAATGAGTTTGCACAGTTAATGCTTTAACTAGGTAACAACAACATAGTTATATAAGAGGCATATGCTGTATCAAAAGTTTCTCAAGCAGAAAGTTTAACTTGTTTATGAGCAATTAGACTAAAATAGTATGTTTGTTTTAGAATTCAAATAGTTGCAAAACTTACCAATGCAATAAAAATAATTAAACTAATGTTATTACAAATCACATTAATTCACACTGCACGTAATTTAAAAAATACATAGGTTAAAATTATCAGAAAATCCACAGATATAGGTAGTTCAAGCTATAAATAGATCTCAACTTCTGCTGCCAAAGTTAAACTGACCTTCACCACCTCTTAGGTCTTTCTGTTTGTAATTTAATGGGATGAACAGCTGCACTGACCAATAGGTAAGTTTGGGCTGTGGAAAAGGAGAGGGGGCCAAGCTAATTTTTTGAAGGAAAAAATCAAAAACATATAAGTTCAGCTGTTTATATCCCTGAATCTACTAATTGTTTCGACATGTTGTTTTCATTAAAAATAACCACTGCTGGCACATTTTCTACATCATAGGCTCAGTCTGTAACAGGTTTACTTTAAAGCCCAATTCCATTTCTCAGAAAATCTGATACTGGAAGGTATGGTGGAGATATAGCTGTCTTTGAAAGCAGTGCCTG
Source organism: Staurois parvus (assembly GCF_062004578.1). Lineage (NCBI taxonomy): Eukaryota > Metazoa > Chordata > Amphibia > Anura > Ranidae > Staurois > Staurois parvus. The sequence continues at coordinate 12,054,514 of NW_028317994.1, read as the reverse complement.
TACAAGCTGTTACATTGGAAGTATTCCAGTGGTGGAATTACAGACACAGCTTAGAGTTGTTAAAGCCAAATTTAGCTCTTGTTTAAATCAGCTAAATACATTTCAGGTGCATCAAAACAAAGAGTTTTCAATGTCTTACAGTTCTTCTTTTCTTTTTTCAGCTTTATTTTGTGTATAAAAAGTCTGTCAACTTCCAGTGTGTGGAAGCAGTGGTCTTTCTACTGAAGTCTGACATGTCCCCTGCTGAGTCAGAGCTGGAGCTCTCCAATCAGCAAGGAGCATGCTGTTTGTAAAAATCTTTGCTGCTGTAAGCCATTTCCTATGTTAGCTAGGAAGAATTCTGGTCCCTTTTCCAAATCAAGTAATTAATAAAAAAAAAGGCTAGATTTCTGCACAGTCAAAATAGGTTGTAGCCTTGGGCAGCATACATGCCATGAGTGGCCCATAGCCAACCACATATCATGGTGCTGACTAAGTTCATAAACATAGAACCAGACTGCTAGCAGAAATGGGTGACAGTTTACCCTACCTATCTGTCTGTTCTAGGTGTATTGACCCAGAAGATGAAGCCTCTCTGCCATAATCTCCATGTTCTTTCTGTAGCTACAGTATGACTTTATGGAAGTCATGGGGTTAGGGCTCACAACAATTTTTTCCTAGGAAAAGAGGAGCATCATGCCCTTTTAACTATCAAGCTTCTAGTTTAGTACTGTCAACCCTGAAGCAGACAAACACAATAAATTACCCAATTTTCGGTAAAATATGAGGTTGTGCTGAGTAAATAGATACCCAATGTGTCAAACCTTAAAATTGGGTGCACCTGTCAAATGGTGACAAAACTCAGAGCCCTATACTTTAACCCAATGCTTTAAAAGCTCTTACAGGTCATCAGTTCAGAGTGCACTCCCCCATGCGCAGAGATATATAACATGTGTATCGTAATCAATGTTTTCATGTGTAGGCGTTCCCAATTTGTGTGTTTTTGTTCTTGCATTTATGTGGGGGAGAAAAACAAATTTGGTGGAGATTGTATGTGCTTGGGTATAACTTATTTTCTGCTATTTAAATTTTTTTTTTACTTAACTTTTTTACATCACACAAGGGACAAAAGTCTCTGTGTGATGAATTTTTGATGACAGATTCTCTTTAATGAGAAGCCAGGGGTCTAAAGGTGCCTGGGATGCATGATGAGGCATGCTGGGGCAGTTTGAAAGTGACCAGGTGGCTGCTCAGGCACTAGACCACTTCCATCTGATAGCCAGCAGATGGCTTATCAGATATACACAAACCCCCAGTAGCTGCAGCCACCAGGAGTGCGTGTAACCACCACCCACTCCTCCAACGTCAGGCCGTACGAACCTGGCAGTAAAATGGTTAAAGCTCTGTTGAAGTGACATCGACTCTAAATGGCAAGACATGACTTCATGACATAACTAGACAATTTCTGCCTGTATGTGTTGCAAAGTTGAAACAGGGAACCTCAGTCGTACAACTGAGCTGTTAGAGAAAATCTGGGAGCTCAGTTTGACTGATTTTATATACAGCAAAAAGATAAGTAAATGCCAAACTTGTCCTTTAAGCCAGCCATAGGTGGCTTGAATCTCAGTTAAACAGGGACCTTCTGAGATTCAAACCATCTATGTGCAGGCTGATTGTACCCAAATAGATTGTTGTAAGACTTGGTTATAACCAGCTTGTTGGATTTTTCATGAGAATATTGCCAGTGTCTATAGTCTAGCAATAATCACTATGTTTCCTGGTAAGGATGGCCTCCATGGTTGCAAGAAAGAAAACTGCATCATCTAAGGCTGGCATTAGGAAATAAAAGAGTGCTTATCGCACATGAACCTCATTATGCCTGTTTACCTATCTAATTCTATCTATCTATCTATCTATCTATCTATCTATCTATCTATCTATCTATCTATCTATCTATCTATCTATTTATCTATCCACTGTATCTATCTAATCTCTATTATACTATTGATTTCTCCTGTGAATTAATTCTTTCAAGCTTGCATATGAAAATATCTGACAATGTAAATAAGCCACACTGCAAATTTTAGTGATCCTAAATTTATTTTATAGTTTACCGTTAGAAATTTTTCATCAATGTGCAAAATTTAAAAAGTATGAGTGAATTTGCCTAAATGCCCTTCTCCAGATAGCCTACAGTTAGTTGCAATGCCTTAAGGTTAAAAACTGATATCATGCTTATCATGTTTGTACTTTTGCATATTTAATTTTGCTGACCTGCTGCAAATGAATAATTGTTAGGTTAATTTAAGTAAAAGTGAAATGGATGTATTAGCAAAGCAAAATATCTAAAGTTCTTTCAGTATACAGTATAGTCCTGCTGTCATCTGATATTAATCAATAACCTTTTTAGTGAGATTGGAGTGCTGGCATTTTTACACTTGCTGAGTCAGTGTAAGGCTAATATTTAAATGTTCCTTATATTGAATTATCTTAATAGAGAGATGAAATCAATATCTTGTCGCTGGGCAAAAAAAAATTATTTATAACACTGTAATATAGAAAAAAGACAGATTTCACTTACTTAAAAATGACATAAAACTGGTAGGGATTTAAACATCACACTATTCTGTTAGATTACTGGCTAGTGACATTGATTTTTCAGATGTTATATGAGCCAGAACTGTTTCCCCTTTCTTTCCTCCATGTATCATCACCCCCATGAGGAAAACTTACTATCATCCTATTCTTTCTCCTATGTCAAAGATGATAAACATAGACGTACAGTAAAATAGTGCATCATATATATATATATATATATATATATATCCTGAATAAGCATATGCTGAGACCATTATGAAATATGTCCCAGGAGAGATGAGCAACTGGACTAGAGTTATCCTGAATCAATGTAGGCTGACCTCATTGGCACACTTTCAAACTAGGGGAAGATTTTTAAATGTTCATGAATCCTCAGTCAAAAATTGCAATTTACACTCTAATTGCAATAATATTATATTTTCTAAAGAGGTTTGGGGAAGATTTTTAAAATGTCGTCTCATTGTGTAATATTGTTTATTGTTACATTGCATTTACTATTTAACGCCAATGTAGATCAAAGGTATGACATTTGATCTTCATATGACCTCAGTTAAAGAAATCATATGAGTGCTATTTCATTTATTTTAATATTCAAAGCAAATACTCCCATCCATCCAAGTCTCCATGCTTTATTTTGCTGATAAAATACTTAAAAAAAACACCCCCTAGCATTTCTAGTTGTGGCCATCTTGAGTAAGGGCAGATGATTCCTGTGGCATTTTCTTAAGACCATCTACCTTTAGATCAGGCATGCAGACAGGAGGGTGTGCCTAGCTGAGAAAGCCCCTCCTCCCCTCATGAAGATTCCTGGGATGTATGACATCATTTGCCTAGGCCTGAAAACCAGGAATAACTGAGTAAATGTAAAAAAAATTAAAACAAATAAATATGATTTACTTTCCTATCTAATTAGAATAAGAATAAAAATAGTCAATGTGGATTGCGAGGTTGAAGTTACACTTTAACAAACTATACTAGTTTTAGTTTAACCCTAATCAGCTTTATTTAACTTCTCCTCCATGTTTTGCTTTAATTAATATTGTTCTGCTTTTTTTTATTTCTATTTTTTATTATTAACCAGTTGCCGACCGCAGATAGCCGAATGATGGCTGCACTGCGGCTGGCCAGTTCTGGGAGGGCGTCATATGACGTCCTCCCAGAATGCGCTCTCCTGCGCGCCCCCAGCAATCTCCGTTATCGCTGTGTCCTACGGACACAGCTGATCATGTGATGTGGTAAAAGGCCAATCACAGCAGACTTTTACCACGTGATCAGCTGTATCCAATGACACGCTGATCACCGGGAAATGCAATTGCCGGTTCTCAGCTGCACTTTCCTCACGTTGTCAGAGCGTGAGGAAAGTACTGCCGAGAACCGGCAGTTGTCAGAGCAGGCATTGGCACCGATCATCAAGGCACTGATCATCAGTGACCTGATGATCGGTGCCCAGCAGTGTCACCAACCAGTTCCGCCTACCTGTGCCCAGCAGTGCCACCCACCTGTGCTAACCAGTGCCACCCACCATTGCTTATCTGTGCCACCCACCTGTGCCACCCACCAGTGCCCAGCAGTGCCACCCACCATTGCTTATCTGTGCCACCCACCTGTGCCACCCACCTGTGCCCACCAGTGCCACCCACCATTGCTTATATGTGCCACCCACCTGTGCCACCCACCAGTGCCCAGCAGTGCGAACCACCTGTGCCACCTACCTGTGCCCAGCAGTGCAACCCACCTGTGCCCAGCAGTGCTGCCCACCAGTGCCACCCACCAGTACAGCCCAGAAGTGCAGCTCAGCAGTGCCGCCAGCCAGTGCCCAGCAGTTGTGCCAGTCAGTGCCCAGCAGTGCCACCAGTCAGTGCCGCCTATCCGTGCTGACTATCAGTACCCATCATCAGTGCCGCCTATCAGTGCCGCCTATCAGTGCCTCCTATCCGTGCCACCTCATTAGTGCTGCCTATCAGTGCCACCTATCAGTGCCCTTCAGTGCTGCCTATCAGTGCCCATCAGTGCCTCCTGTCAGTGCCCATCACTGCTGCCTCATCAACGCACATCAGTGAAGGAGAAAAATCACCTGTTTGCCAAATTTTATAATTTTATACAAAGAAACTTTTTTTTCACATTTTTTGCACTTTTTTTGTTTATAGCGCAAAAAGTAAAACACCGATTAAATACCACCAAAAGAAAGCTCTATTTATGAGAAAAAAAAATTATAAAAATTTCATATTGGTACAATCTTGCATGACCGCGCAATTGTCATTCAAATTGTGACAGCGCTGAAAGCTGAAAATTGGCCTGGTAAGGAAGGGGGTATAAGTGTCTGGTAGGCAAGTGGTTAAAATGTCAATTTAGTGTAACTTTAATGCTAGAATAGAGTATGCCATTTATCAACAGGGAGGAAAAAATAATAATTGTTCAAAATTGAAAAACAAATGCTTTTCTTTGTTTGTTTATGTCTTTTTGTGTCGAAATTACATAGAGAATAGAAGACAGTGTTGCCAACAAACTATTTTGTTCCAATCTCCAAAAAAGCCCAGTATATATATATATATAGTATCTGATGTAATCAAACATTATTTATTAGTAAACAGGTTTTTATCATAACTTCAAAAGTTCCATAAGAGGTATACAAGTATAAGAGCAGAACTGCTTAATATAGTGCACAATACATAGGACGGTTTACATTAGTCTTCACACACACTAGGGATAGTTTGGAGGAGAGCCAATTAACCTATCAATATGAGAAGAACCCAGTGCACTTGGAGGAAACCCACACAAGGACAGGAAAAACATACAAACTCAATGCAAACAGCATCCTTGCTGTTTTATAGAGGGAATGATGATCATTCAGCTACCATGCTGTCTATATAAGTCAAACGTGTTTTTATGCTTTAGATTATTTATTTGTTACTCAGTACATAACTAAAATATTTACATTTTCAATAGTAATATTTCACCACATCTCCTTCTACTCTGTCAGCCTGTTTACACAAGTGCTCAATTGATCACTCCAGTCCTGATGTGTCTAACTTGATACCAGCATGGCGTGTTATGTTATTGATCTATTTTTATGCATTTCCTTGACCTGTGTCACCATTATACCATTTCTCAGAAAGATATCCTTGCCCCTACGCTTGTGAATTGATTTTTTTTTCCTTATGCTGACTTTAATCTGGTAGGTCCTTTGCTGATACTTGTATTAGTAGTTTCCTTCTAGTTTGGGAAAATGCTGTGATTTTTGCATGATGCATTTTATTTTTGTGTAATCTGTAAATAAAAAGCATTTGAATCAAAAGTCAGTTTATACAGCTATTTTTAAAATCTGTTGTTGCCTTTATACTGTATATTAAATAATATATCATAGTAATTGACAGTGGAGTAAATGTAGTTATCTATGCTGCTCTCTATTATTAATAATTATAGCATGTCATTAGTATTCTTGTATAAGAATACAGTGTTCACTGTTTCAGCTAATGATGGCTGTTACTAATTATGTTATACATATACTAGCATACTACCATAAATTGACTTGCTTTTTTTAAATTGTAACAAGACAGAGAGAAACAAAAATGTGTAAACAAATTATCTATACATTTAGTCTTTTTACAAACGTTTTTTGTTTTTTGGCTTCTACTTTTCCCCTCTTCAGCAAAATAGTGTCACTGGAAATGTCACTACACCCCCCATGGATCAATAGCACAGTGGGGAGATTTACTAAAACTGGATCCCAAAGAATCTGGTGCCGCTGTTCATAGCAATCAATCAGCTTCTAAATTCAGCTTTTTCAGTATAGCTTTGGGAAGAACACCTAGTAGCTATGATCACTGTAAAAGCAATTATTTGAATTGTCATAAATGGCTTTCATTCATGACTCATTGTTTACTATTCTGATGCTGTGATTGGCCCACAGCTATGACATGGTAGGCCCAGGTGCCATGTGATCACTGGTGACCAATCACAGATCACACACAGTAGTAAGCAATTGTCATGAATGGATTCCATTCATGACTTTTGTTCACTAGGTGCCATGTGATCACTGGTGACCAATCACAGATCACACACAGTAGTAAACAATTATGTCATGAATGGATTCCATTCATGACTTTTGTTTACTAGGTGACATGTGATTGCACAGGAATCACATGCCATCTGGATCGCTCACAGCAGCCCAATACCAAGCATCACAATCTGCTTAATACAGGGGGGTGCACAGTGCACATTACCACTGCGATGTATGGGTGCATCACGGTGTCTGAGGGAGCTGCCCACCAACAGTAAATGTACTGCTGGTGGTTGGCAAGTGGTTAAATATATTTAAAAGATAAGAGTCTACTTCCTTATATTTAATATCCAAGATATTTCCAGTGAAAATAATATCATTAGTAGTAACCAACATGGATTTGTGAAAGACTGTTCTTGCCAGACTAACATTATATGAGGAGGTGAGCTGTAATTTGGATAGAGAAAGACCTGTGGATGTAGTATATCTACAGTAGATTTTGCTAATGCATTTGTTACAGAACCCCTCAAACATCGAATTTACAACTTGAGATCTTTTGGCATTGATGATGTTGTATGTACCTGGATAGAAAACTGGTTGCAGAAGGGCTCTATCCTGGGAATTATTCTGTTTAAACTGTTCATAAACAATAAAGAGGTTGGAATGAATAGTTTAATCTCAGCAGGATATAGCAACAATGCAAGAAGACCTAGTTAAAACAGAGGGTTGGGCAGCTATATGGCAGATGAGATTTAATATTGAAAATGTAAAGTAATACATTTGCGAGCTAAAATATATATGCAAGTTACTTGCTAGGGGGAGAACCTCTGGGGAAATGTGGCAAGCAAGGCTAGGGTATTTACTATAATTGTATAAAACTATATTTCTATCACTGTACAAAACCCTGGCACAGTGTAGTTAACCACTACCCAGCAGCAGTGAGATTTGTGGTCACTGTGTCCACCGAACAAGGCAAATCACAGATTATGGTGTAGGGCTGCTGTGATTGGACCTGTATCATGTAATCACTGTTACCAATCAGAGCTTTCACATTAATAGTAGTAAACAATTGCTTCCATTCATGATGCCATTGTTTATTACTGTGATATCTGTAATTGGTCACAGTGATCGCATGGTACAGGACCAATCACAGCGGCCCTGTACCAAGTTATTGCTTTGGCCAATCATAGCTATCACAGTAGTACTCAATGGCTGCATGAATGCAGCTAAACAGTGTAAAAATGATTGCTTATCTGGTGTGACCAGACTAGTGTAAATCAACATCAGTGTTCCTGATTGCTGCCACACTAGTTCCGAGTGTCACCAGACCAGTGCACCCAGTAACAGTGTCCCTGATCATTGCCATACCAATGTAGTGTTGCCTCTGCCTGCGGCTTGTCTTTACCCTTACCTGTTTATTGACCACATTTCTTCCTGCTGTCTTAACACCTGAACTAACCCATCTGCATGTCTGACTGACTACATTCCTGTAAGACACTAGTCCCAGCCATCCCCTACAGAAAACAGAACTTTTTGGAACCACAGGAACTCTTTTGTTCTCTCTTTTATCAGCTTCCTCTACTTCATGGCCAGTTAACATGGTATTCCAGAGGGCAGCCACTTACAATTAGGCTGGGCTTGCTTGACTTCTCCATCAGAATGGAGACTGCTATAGGTGATGTTGCACAAAGCTATATTTCATGACTACTCATACAGAGGCGACCATTGCAGTACATTATCAAAAACATTAAAAAAGTGGCACCACCATACTTGAGAGGAGTAGCAGAAGTGTTTTGGGGTGTAACTCCAAGTATGCCTATGATGTGTGTTAGGACTATTTTATTAATTGACAAATTTGTGTAAAAAACAAATTAATTTTTATTCTGCATTTTCCAAAAACTTGAGGCAAAATAGAAGCCTTAAAAATCATGCCTCTAAGAAAATACCTTGGTGTGTTTGTTCCAGTGCCTCCAACAATGTGATAGGTAGTCAGGAAATTAAATACATAATTTATGCCCCCTGAACACCTGACAGGGCTCCTTTGATTTTGGAAGCCTATGTGTGCTAGGCTAGGCTAGACTGTAAAAAAAGGTCTCACACATGTGGTATTGCCATACTTGAGGGGAGTAGCAGAATGTGTTTTGGGGTGTAATTATAAGTATGTCTATGATTTGTGTTAGGAATCTTATTAATAGGCAACTTTATGTAAAGAAATTACCATACATTTTCATTTTCTTTCCTGCATTTTCCAAAAACCGTGGAAAAAAAATTGAAGTCTTAAATAAACTCACCATACCATACTTAGAAAACAGCTTGTGATCATTTTGTGAGTGTTTATCCTATCTTGGCACTTCAGGGACTTCAAGAAAATATGATAGTCAGGAAATTAGACTTGTAAGCTAGGCTCCTTGAAAGCCCAAAGGTGCTCCTTGGATTTTGGCCCCTCTATGTATCTAGGTTGTTAAAAGGTCTCAAACATGTGGTATCCCCATACAGAAGAGGCATAGCAGAATGTTTTGGGGTATAAATGTAAGTATTGTAAGTATGTATATGCTGTGTATCAGAAATAACTTGTTAAAATGATAATGTTGTGAAAAAAGAGATTTTATTTAATTTCTTCATGTTCCAAAAATAAACCGACAAAAAAATACAACTTCAAAAAACTCCCCATACTTGTTACTAAATACCTTGGATTGTCTATTTTTCAAAAAGGGGTCATTTGGGGGATGTTTGTATTGTCCTGGCATTTTAGGGCCTCAAAAGATGAGATAGGTAGAATTGATCAGTTTTCAAATATACATACCATATTTTGTAGACACTATAACTTTTACACAGACTAAATAATACACTAATGTAGGATATTTTGACCAAAGAAATTTAGCAGAATACATTTTTGGCCTATATCTATGAGGAAAGATTTTTTATTTGCAAAATGTTATAACAAAAACTAAGTAAAACATTTTTTTTCAAAATGTATGGTCTTTTTTTTCCTTATATAACAAAATAATAATAAAAAAAAACAGTGGTGATTAAATACCACTAAAAGAAAGCTCTATCTGTTTCACAAAATGATACAACATTAATGTGGGTACAGTGTTGCATGACTAATTGTCATTGTAATTGTCACTAATTGAAAACTAAAAAATGGCCTGAGCAGGAAGGGGGTGAAACAGTCTGGTCTTGAAGTGATTAAACTGCATAAGGTTTTATTTACTGTTAGAGCAGTAAGGATATGATACTGACTCCTTTCCACAGTTGGTGAGGTAGTTGGGGAGTATAGATAAATAAAAAAAACTATTGGATGACTTCTTAGTTAACACAATATTATTAGTAGTATTATTATACAGGATTTATATAGCACCAACAGTTTGTGCAGCGCTTTACAAATTGAAGGCAGACATTACAGTTACAATATACAGGGTTATTGAAATTGTTAGTACCATAAATACACACACACGCTCAGGTTGAACTTGATGGATTAGTGCCTTTATTCAACCTTACCATCTGTGAAACTATGCAACTATATACCATCTCATTTGAAAACAACTGTCTATTTCACAAATATAAATTTAAGATATTGCTTGAAATCTATCTTTCTTTGTGTGTCACAGAATATAGCTACATAACCCTACTGTCCAGCCATATTCAGCACAATTACCTTGTTATGCAGTAATTCAATATTCTGTTAAGTGGTAGAGTACACTCCTGTTGTAGTTACCAGTAGGCTTATCTGATAGTGTTAAAATGGTCATATCTGTGAAATGAGATATCATATCCCTCTACTTACGCTCTCTAGAGACACAATTGTCTTTTCTGAAGGGGGAGGAAATAATTGACAGATGGTAACTGTGACTCTAACTGGCCTGTTGCAGCCAATATAATAAAGGATATTACTCCAAAAATAATATGCAAATCAGTGTTAAATTGGAAAGTTTTATTTAAGATTAACAATGGCTATGCTACAAAAAGTGCATGGTGATAAAAACAAATTGCAAAATACATGTTTAGCCTTTCAGTACACCCTTGCCTTTCAGTGAATCATGGAATTAAGAGGTCTTTCCTAATATTCACATCATTTGCCACACATTATATACAGTATAACAAATTTGTAAAGATAGATTCATGGTACATGTGATGTTGACCCTTGCAGACAGAAACTTACAAGCTACTCTAAACAATAAAGGGCAAAATGTCCAGTTTCATTGTAAATCTAGGATGTTTACTTCTATTAGATTTTTCTCAAATTGATATGTTGTTTCATGGAAGATTCAGTGTAAACAAAAACTTGGGTTCTTTAAGGTAGACATTTTCCCCAATACTAAAAATCAGAGCTCTGCATGCTGGCCTTAAAATTATTCTATTACTTACAGTGCATTGTGTTTCATTCTGCTTCCTGGCATAGCGAGGCTCTATTGATGTAGCCAGGGCCTCAAAGCTGCCCCCCTGAGAAGTCTACATTACCAGTGCTTTCTTGGGAGATCTCATTTGTACAAGATTTTGTGAAATCTTGCAAGATCTTTGGTACTTTTTTCTTACATAACAAGATCTCATATACTGCGGCACAGGATCTGGCTCTACATCATCAGTCACCCAGCACAGAGAATAAGGAATAAGTAGCCAGTAACCAGAATTTTAAAAAATGGCGGCACATGATTATGAATGGCAATGAGATGAACTGCACTGGGTTCTGTACGAGCAGGGGTCAGCGAACCCAAACCCCATTTAAATCAATGGGTGCTTAATCTGTCAAATTAAAAATTCCCATTTTTTAAGGTGATTGGCAAGGGAGTGTAAAAAGAGTAGGCATTGTCCTGGAGAACATATTCCAATGCAAACTTTGTTTTATGTATTCAGCCAAAAACAGTGATTTTTAAATGCTTAAAGTGAAATCTTAAAATGTCAAATTCCTTAAATAATATGTTTGGGGGATGCCATAATCCTTCCTGATTTGTTGACCTTAGTGTAATATTTTAATTAGCCACAGAACACTTGCCACATTTAGGTCCTTGGCACAGCCTCTGGTTTGACCTGGTCTCTAATGCATATTCTATGATTAAATCTCTGATTGTGGCTAACATAACCTGGTATGTGACCTAAGTTTTGCTTTATGGTACATCTATTCAGTCAAATCCTGGAAAGAGGCATTTCCATTCTGCTAGAGCAGTATTACATTGCAGGTGATCAGAGTCTGCTTTCCACTCATACCACAGATCTCAAAGCCAAAAACTATTTATTTAAAGTAGTTTTATCACTCCCACAAATGGGTTTTGTTGTCAATGCTCAGGTTGTTCCCTGTATCATCCACTCTAGACCAAACCAAATATATTGTTCAAATGTCCTTCCTAGCTCTTCTGGTGTTACTGTATCTAAGAGCACATCTTTCCAGATTGTACTCTGGGACATTTGTTCCTACATTGCTACAGCATATCTTTTGGAATTCTATTCTTATTTTATTCCCACACCTCCTAACAAAGGGGTCAGTTGGATTTAAATATGATTGCACTGCTTGAATTATTTATTTCCTCTCAAGCCTGTTTCTCTCATGACAAACTTTTCAACCTACAATGTCCACACATTTTAGTGTCTACTATTTTACTTTAATGATGTATGGACTGAGTCCTCTAGTGGGTTTGGACTTACAATACTGATTATTATACCAACCTAAGTCCCTTTTTTGTATTTAGGTTGGATCTAAATGAAACTCCCAGGAGACCTTACATAAGGTCTGTCAATTCCTGAATCTTAGATTTTATTCTGCCCTCCTGATTTAGATTTTAACTGCCCTCCTCAAAATCACTAACGACCTACTCAACGCCAAAGCCAAGGGCGACTACTCTGTCCTCCTTCTCCTGGACCTCTCTGCGGCCTTCGACACAGTTGACCACCCCCTCCTCCTTAATAAACTACTCTCCCTTGGCATCGGAGATACTGCTCTCTCTTGGTTCTCATCCTACCTATCCCGACGCTCCTTCAGTGTCACCTACAATGGTGCCACCTCCCCCTCCCTCCCCCTCTCTGTTGGGGTCCCCCAAGGCTCTGTCCTTGGACCCCTTCTCTTCTCCATCTACACCTCCTCCCTGGGCAAACTCATACAATCTCACGGCTTCAACTATCACCTCTATGCTGACGACACCCAAATCTACCTCTCCACCCCTCACCTCACCCCCACTATCTCCGCCCGCATCACTCACCTCCTAAATGACATCTCAGACTGGATGTCGCTACATTTCCTCAAGCTCAACCTCTCCAAAACCGAGCTCCTCATCTTTCCCCCTGCCAACACCCCCCCCCCATCCTATCCATCATCGCCAACAACTCCACTATCACTCCCGCCCCGCAAGCCAAAGTCCTTGGCGTCATTCTTGACGCGAACCTCTCCCTCCAACCGCATGTCAAATCACTCACAAACACATGCAGGCTCCATCTTCGCAACATTGCCAAGATACGCTCCTTCCTCACCCCAGACACCACCAAACTTCTAGTACACTCCCTCATCATCTCACACCTTGACTACTGCAACTCCCTCCTCACTGGCCTACCCAAGTGCAGGCTCTCCCCGCTCCAGAATATACTGAACTCAGCTGCCAGACTCATCCACCTCACCACCCGCTCCACCTCTGCCACCCCCCTCTGCCTCTCCCTCCACTGGCTCCCGATTGCCCAACGCATCAAATTTAAACTCCTAACCCTGACCTACAAAGCCGTTCACAACACTGCCCCTGACTACCTCACCAACCTGATAACCAAGTACCACCCTACCCGTACCCTTCGCTCCTCACAGGACCTCCTTCTATCCTGCTCCCTGGTCTCCTCCTCCCATGCACGACTGCAGGACTTCTCCAGGTCCTCCCCCATCCTCTGGAACTCACTGCCCCAATCCATCAGACTGTCGCCTTCCCTATTCACATTCAGGCGCTCCCTCAAAACCCATCTCTTCAGGGAAGCCTACCCCACCCTCACCTAACGGCCATCCTCCCTCATTCCTCCCACCACTTCATCCCCCTCAGCCACTTCCTACTGTACCTTTACCCCCTCCCTCCTAGATTGTAAGCTCGTAAGAGTAGGGCCCTCTTACCCCTCGTACGTTGTTTGTTGTTGTTGTACTGTGCCATGTATTGTCCCCCCTATTGTACAGCGCTGAGCAAACCCTTTGGCGCTATATAAACTCGTAGTAATAATAATAATAATATTGTGAGTTAAAATGTTTGTATATGAAAAAAAGTTTTTTTTAACCTCAATGCATTCTCTGCATTTACAGTAAGTGGTTCTAAAGGCTGAAGGTTTTTTTTACTGCAGCCCCCCAAACGTACCTGAGTCTGATCTCAATCCAGTGATGTGCATGAGAGCAGCGGCTCTCCTGGGTCTCTCTCTCCTCATTAGCTGAGACACAGTAGTGGGAACCATTGACTACCACTACTGACAATCACAGCTAGTGAGAAGGGAGCTGGTGGTGGGACTGAGCCATTCTCTGTGGGTCCCATAGATACAAAGAACCTTGCTCTGGGGGTACTCAGCAAGGGGGAGAGGACAGAAGCACCAGTGAGGGACCTGAGAAGAGGAGGATCTGGACTGCTCTTTGCAAAACCTTTTCAAATCAAGTATGATGTGTTCAAAATGTTAAAGAAAAACAAATCAAGCATTTAGAACCACTTTCAAGTAAAAAAACGTTTACATGCAGCTCCCCTTGCAGTCTCCCTAAATACTCACCTAAACCAGTACTGTGCACATCTGCAGAATCTCCTCTCCCCCATCCCTGATCTCTAAGGCTTGGTGGAGAGCAGTGAGTCAAAACCTGTGAGCAGAGAGCAGGTGTGGGGCTGAATCGGGCTGTGTGTCTGAATATTGGCCAATAGCCCCCGACTTAGGATTGAGCCTGCACGAGTGCCTCCATAGGAAGTGGCTTCCTATAGTGGGAACTTGTCAGGAGGAGGAGTCAGGAGCACCAACAGGGTACCCAAGAAGCAGAGGATAAGGGCTGCTCTGTGCAAAACCATTGCATAAAGCAGGTAAGTATAACATGTTTGTTATGTTAATGAAAAAAAAGAAGCTTTAGAGTCACTTTGAGAACCCTATCTTCTGCAATGTTTGTGAAAGAGTTTACTCTGTTCTGGACAATTGCATTTGAGATTTTTCCCCGATTACCCCCTAGAGGTTTATGAGATTACTGTGAATTTTCCCTTGGTATATTCATTTTTTATGATGTATTCTTCCATTCATTTGGTGATTCTGTTTTTGGACTTCCTTTTTATCATCTCTTATCAGTCAAGTGTTAATTTCTTTCACTCTATATACAGTATATAGTAGGATTTCCATCTTCGTGGCTATTGCGCACCCCTCATTTTGACTGAGTTTAGATGTCCCATTTGGCTAAGATTATCTACAATTCCTGTGTCCTTTAACCTCCCTAGCGGTATGATTATGTCAATATTTCTGTGCTCAAAGCGGTACATTTTTTTGCATGGAAATATGTAGTTTTTTTACTGTAATTTTGTAGGAATAACTCACTGAAATCTGTCCGAACAAGAGTCTAGTAAACATCCCAGGTATGATAAAATTTGAAACATGAAATCATAAATTATAACATTATTATTATTATACAGTATTTATATAGCGCCAAAGGGTTTGCTCAGCGCTGTACATTATAGTGGGGGACAGAACATGAGACAATACAGTAACAAAACAGTACACGAGGGGTTCTAGGGCCCTGCTCTTTCGAGCTTACAATCTAATATAATAAATAATCATAAAAAATAATAATATAATAATAATACATTTAATTCAATAATATAATCAAACAAAAAACACTGAAATTTGAAATCAAGCGCCAAGTTCGCACATCACTGAGTCACAAAATTGTTTTCAGCGTCTGATGACGAATTTCCCCACAAATCATTATCTCTCAATTCTGCAAGTGGTTCTAATTTACTATCGCTGTTCTCTAGCTGGTCTAAAACCGCTTTTGACCTTAAGGGACGCTTTTTGGACGCCATGGACGTTTCTCAGTTTCCAGGCAGAAAGAACAGTAAAAATGCAGGCAGGGCACAGGACAAAGCACTCGGGCCAAAATATATGTGAAATGCTTTGATACAGTAATGTTTTACTATGTGATTTTAGTGTATTTCGTGAATGTCACTTTTTAAAATTTTTAAATTTCCCGCCGATTCCTGCCCCCATACGTCCCAACGCTCGCAGGGGACGGAACCCAGAAGACGGATGCCGGCATCGGCCGGAAGAGATGGCCGGGGACGCTGAAGGGGGGACATCGCGGGAGCGAAGGACAAGGTAAGTGAAACAGGGAATCCCAGAGCAACGCTGCAGAGTAATCCCGAGTGTAGCTCGGGGTTACAGCTTCTGGTACTGATAATTAACCCCGAGGTACACTCAGGAATGCTGCCAGGGAAGTTAATGAATGATAAAGAAAATAGGATTTTTATACTTACTTTAAAAATCTTTTACTTGACATCCATTTAGGGACGCATATATTCAGCACCTCTGCTTTATTGGCCGTATGTACTCACAAAATTAAGCCATGGCGGTTGGAGGTGGGGCTATAGAGGGAGCTGACTTAAAATATTTTGCTTGCAAGTGTTCCAACCTCCTTTCAACAGAAGTATAACCAATACATCTAAGATTATCTACAATTCCTGTGTCCCTCTATGGACCTCAAGAAAAGATTTTATGGTAAGTACAAAATCTTATTTTTGCTCTAGCTATTATTATTCTTTCATTCTTTCCTGACTGTCTGTCTTCATACCATCTACTCTGATATTAATCAATTAAACTACACGAGAGACAAGAGACAAAGGCCTATGCTAGGCTCTTTTTTCAGTGAGGATTTCATAAAAATAATGTGATAATTAAAATGATAGAAAAGAGCTCATAATGGAAAATGATAAATAATAGCATTCATTATAAATTGAGAAAAGGATATTTCTAAATGTACGTCCAGTACATAAAACCTCAGATATAAAAACAGCTCTTTCTTTTTCACATGTGGCCTAAGGAGTCAAGACCATGCTCCCCTTATCAATGATGGACTTAAATATTAGGCTGTTAATAGAACAAGTTCTGCAGTAATTTGTAAAATTTAATTGTGCTGAGTTATAATGGGTATGCAGAGTTGTTACATTTCAATAATCATTAATTATTACAATATATACCAATATGTATCTGGGGAGAAAATTGTTTTGAATTATAGAAAGCATTTAAAGATTATATTTAACTTTGTTGTTGAGACACTTCTTTATGCATCCACCTGTGCCTTTCAGGTATAATTCATCATGAAATGTTGCCTGCTAACTGCTGTAGTGACAACATTTCCTGTTATGGAGACCAGTAATCAGGTCCAGCTAGCTGTGCACTGTGTGACCAGCCTCTTAAGATATCCCACTCAACGACATAATTCAGACGTCAGCAAGAGATTTCTGTGGATAAAAGCTAGAAAAGTAAAATAAAGGTGGTGGCCCACATGGAAGAAAAACATATTTGAAATATATGTTAAAAATATTCTTTCCAAATATATTGACATATATTTGAAATGCTAAAATTTTGGCCATATGCAATGTATTTCAAAATATATTTAAATAAATACAAATAAATATATATATATATATATATATATATATATATATATATATGTATATATATACTGTAGTTGAAATGTGTTTTTATTAAAAAATATATGTAAAATATTTTTAAAAATACATTTCAAATATACTGTATGTCTTTAAAAATACAGATCTACATTTTTGGATTGCATTTACAAATATATGTAAAAATATATGTTAAAATGACTTTTATTTGTTTAAAAAAAACCTGAAGAATATATTTCAAAAAATATATATTTTTAAAAACATATTGTTTTAAAATATATTCTTCAGATTTTTTTTAACATATAAAAAAGTCATTTTAACATATATTTTTACATGTATTTGTAAATGAATTCCAAAAATGTAGATTTGTATTTTTAAAGACATACAGTATATTTGAAATGTATTTTTAAAAATATTTTCAATATAATTTGTAATAAAAACACATTTCAACATGCAGTATATATATATATATATATATATATATATATATATATATATATATATATATATATTGAATATGACCAAAATTGTAGTATTTCAAATATATGTCAATATATTTGGGAAGAATATTTTTAAAATATATTTCAAATATATTTTTCTTCCATATGGGGGGGACATGGCATTTGAAAAAAGTTAGACTTGCCTGGCAATGGTAAATAATATTATCAAAACATTTTAAGCACATTGTTTTATTCTTGGTGTGTCTGTGTATAGATCAAAAACTGACAAGGGTTGACAACTTAGTTTTCAGCAGAGAGGAGGGAAGGGCTAGATTTAAATATACATTTACAGTGATGTGTTTTGGGACTTTAACCACTTGCCCTCCAGAGGATTTACCCCCTTTCCTGACCAGGCCATTTTTTGCGATACGATGCTGCATTACTTTGACTGACAATTGCACGGTCATGCAATACAGTACATAAATTCAATTTATGTCCTTTTTTCCCCCACAAATAGAGATTTCTTTTGGTGGTATTTTATTGTCTCTGCAGTTTTTATTTTTTGCACTATAAACAATAAAAGACCGACAATTTTGAAAAAAAAAATATTTTTTACTTTTTGCTATGAAACATGACCAAATGAAAAATCAAATTTCATCATAAACTTAGTCCAAATATATTCTGCTACATGTCTTTGCAAAAAAAAAACCCAGTACATGTAAATAATTGGTTTACATGAAAGTCATAGCATTTACAAATATATACCGTATTTTTCGCTCCATAAGACGCACCTGACCATAAGACGCACCTAGGTTTTAGAGGCGAAAAACAAGAAAAAAAAATATTCTGAACCAATGGACTGCAGACACAGTACAGGGGATGACCAGAAACTGGGGACACAGTACAGGAGATGACCAGAGACTGCGGACATACTACAGGAGATGACTAGAGACTGCGAACATACTACAGGAGATGACCAGAGACTGCAGACACAGTGCAGGAGATGACTAGAGACTGCAGACAGTACAGGGGATGACCAGAGACTGCGGACACAGTACAGGAGATGACCAGAGACTGCTGACACAGTGCAGGAGATGACCAGAGACTGCTGACACAGTACAGGAGATGACCAGAGACTGCGGACACAGTACAGGAGATGACCAGAGACTGCAGACAGTGCAGGGAATGACCAGAGACTGCAGAAAGTGCAGGGAATGACCAGAGACTGTGGACACAGTACACGAGATGACCAGAGACTGTGGACAGTACAGGAGATGACCAGAGACTGCGGACACAGTACAGGAGATGACCAGAGACTGCAGACAGTGCAGGGAATGACCAGAGACTGCAGACAGTGCAGGGAATGACCAGAGACTGCAGACAGTGCAGGGGATGACCAGAGACTGCAGACAGTGCAGGGGATGACCAGAGACTGCTGACCTTTGGGGAGGGAGGGGGAACGGGTACCTGAATTTGACAGGTACCCACTCCCACTTCCACGGAGTTGTCCTTCTCTCTTCTTCCCGGGCCGGCTTCTGTGACAGCCGGGTGCCCACTGCGCATGTGCGAGTAGCAATGCGCTTTGTGAATGGCCCGGCGCCTTCTGTGTCCCAGAAGACACCGGATCATTCACAAAGCGCAGCACATGCGCAGTGGGCACCCGGCTGTCACAGAAGCCAGCGCGGGAAGACTGTGCAGCGCTGGAGCGAGGAACAGGTAAGGCCCTGCAGGAGAGAACAGCTGAGCGGCCGACCCAGTATTCTGACATGGTGGCGGCAGAAATACCGGACCGGCCGCTTTATATTCGCTCCATAAGACGCACTGACATTTTCCCCCCTTTTTTGGGGGGAAAAAAGTGCGTCTTATGGAGCGAAAAATACGGTATATATATATATATATATATATATATATATATATATATACATATATGCTGGAATTTTTTTTCTACTAGTAATGGCAGCAATCTAGAACAGGGCAGGACTGTGGCGGGCATTCTGACACTGGGGGGAACTGACTTGGTGTCACTGACATCCCCAGTGACACCAATACAGTGATCAGTGCTAATAAATAGCTCTGACACTGTACTAATGACACTGGGCAGGAAGGGGTTAACATGTGGTAGGATTAAAGGGTTAACTGTGTGCTGTGTGCTGTGTGCTGTTTTACTATGTGCTGTGTGTGTGCTTTACACTGTAAGCACACTGCTTTGTATGGCTCTGCTATGAAGAGCCATGCAAAGCAGTTTGCAGGAGTTAACAGGGGAAGGATCTGTATTGTTTACATACAGGTCTCTCCCCCATCAGAAATCCTCAGAGATCGACAAGGAATCACCGGCCTGGACCTGGTGATTGACAGCCAAGGCTGCAAATGGCAGCACGGGTAGGGAGCACAGCGTGCACGCACCCCCTGCCTGGAATTGCAAAATCACGTATTTATATATATATATATATATATGTGTGATTTTGGAAACCTGTGCTGCCCTGTAGCAGCATTTCTGCTATAGTGCGGCGCAGAAGTGGTTGAAAGTTGGGAAAAGATTTTGGCAAGTAAAGTTGCCTTGAATTAGTAGATCACTATTAGATTGTCCCATAGATTTTTGGGTAAACATAACACAATTAATACTATTGAAAACATTTTTTTTATAATCAAATCCAGGGGCGGACTGACAACTCATGGGGCCCCCGGGCAATAGGGGATCATGGGGCCCCTGTGTCCTTGCCCAAACTCAAAAAAGCCTATGAAAAAGGTACCAGGGGCATCTCATGGGGCCCCCTACTGACCCCGGGCCCTCGGGCAGTGCCCGAGTTTCCAAATGGTCAATCCACCCCTGATCTAATCACTATTATATATTCTTTGGGAGTAGAGATTCTATTATTCTATGCAAAAATAACTTTTATGGCATTGCTAAAGCAACTAATTACTAACTGCTTGTGGGTCATAGACCCATACATCAAAAAATCAAATAGACTCTGCATCCAGTAAGAGGATATTTATCACATGACATTACATCACATCATTTGGCATACATCTGACATAGATAAAATAGTTAACTAACATTTTGATTTTAACATAAATTATAATTAAACACAGAAGAAACCTGTGCTTTGGATAATATCATTTAACTACTACCAAAGCACACTGCTTAATAAATGCTGTTTTAAACACAAAAAGAGTTAATTGTTCTTTTCATTCTTTCCTCTAAGTAAACTGCCTAATTAGCAGGTCATGGTGTATGGCACAAAATTATTATTTATGTTCTTGCTAGAATAAAAACATCTATTTTTTCACAATCTCAAGAACACATGGAATAAAAAATACATGTCAGTTTTCTTGTGCTCCTGCTGGTGTTTGTTTCAGGAGATTGATATTTTTAGACTAGTAACTCATTCGCATCTTCAGGATATGACTTAGATGTGTACACTTTTGAGTACTTTCAAAATAGACATGATTAGATAATGAATTCATGTGTCTTGAGAGAACAGAAGAAAGCCTCCACAGCTCCACAGCAAATTAACATGCCATATGTTGATGAAACAAGACTGAAAGAGAAGATACAACTCAAAAGGTGTGTGTGTGTGTGTGTGTGTGTATGTGTGTGTGGATATATATATATATATATATATATATATATATTTATATTTCATTACACTACCACTAAATTGTTTAAAATGACCTATCCTATCTACTTGGCAAGACTTGTGGGAGCTCCTCATTCTATTCATATTTTGTTTTACATTACGAGTTGTACAGGATTGCCAGGAACTTGACAGATTTGCCAGTAGCTTGACCTATAGATTTTTGTTAGTCTTAATAAAATTAATGCTCCATACTGTGTCTACTGTGTGTCAATACCTCATCGACATCTAGAACATATACAGTGTACAACATGTGACCAGACTAAGTAGAACTAAACTTTTTGAATGCAATCCATGCAACATATTAGGAAAACATATGCATGCTTGTTTTTTTCTTTTTTTTACAGCAGTTGTAAAAATGCTTTGGTGGTGCTGCAGGAGGACTGAGTAATGAACTTAAGAAATTATTGTATTTGGTCAAAGACATCACGCAGGAAACCTCGCCCCTTTTTTTACATTATGCTGTAGGAATTGGGAGCTGCATTTTGTGGTGAAATTATACTGGAAGTGGAGTGTGTCAGTGTTTGTCAGGCATTGTTCATTGTGATTTACTTGGATCTGCATCACAGGATGATGTGAATAATATTTTTTTTGTAATTAAAGAACTTGTCAAAATGTCTCTTTATTTACTATTTTAATCTTTTATTTTTGTGAACGAGTAGAAGTGCTATGTACCCTTTCATCATTCATGTAGAGGGGGGCAGTATCTGTGGGAGCCCTTATTTTTAAACTGGGATTTCATATTCCAATAGTCCCTTTCACTTGCCGACCCCGCAATCACTGGTCCAGGGTTGTATGAAAGAAGCCATTATACTCATCAACATATTGAGGGAATTGGCCTAGTATGGTTTGGAAATGGACCACATGTTCATGTTTCTTTCTTGTTTTTTGCATAGGGTTCCCCCTTAAAATCCAAAACATTTTTTTTTGTGGGGTGCTCTTAAAATCTATCAGGACCTGAAGACTCTTGTATGAATTTTTGGAGGATCCTGCAAATTTTTTTAACAATCTATGTTCCTTTGTTTTCATTCACTTGTTAGCCAGTAATCCTCGGCTGACAGCTGAATGGGCAGGGCAGGGATTTATCACTGGTTGTTTGCATGCAGGCTCCATAACAACCAGGATCCCTGAGAGGGAAACTGATTTATTTAGCAGCAATAGTAATATTTCCACAAAATGATTCACTTTCTA
The DNA here is from genome assembly GCF_062004578.1 of Staurois parvus. Lineage (NCBI taxonomy): Eukaryota > Metazoa > Chordata > Amphibia > Anura > Ranidae > Staurois > Staurois parvus. Next base: position 12,032,079 of record NW_028317994.1, on the reverse strand, counting down.
TTGCATGTGGAAGTTCAACTCAGCTGAAAACTTTAGTTGAGCCATTTGCCAAACCTCTGAACAGTGGAAATTTGGTACAAACCAGGGTCCTGAATGAACCCTCAGCTCATCCCTAGTCAGAAGCATGGATATATTGCAATACCTTCCAAATTAGGCACAATACTGTAAAATAAAAGACAATTTGGAATATGTATGATGATGGCAAAAAATTTCAATGAAGGTAAATAAAACTTTTATATTTTTTTATACAAAAAAGAGCTAAAATATGTCCATTTGTAACACCCTGCTATAAAGATCTATGCAGGATGTTGAAGCCAACACAAGATGTCCTGCAGAACAGTAGCATTCTTGGGTTGAAGAACAGCCATATGGAACTTAGATGCTGAATTGCAGGACTTACTAAGGAGCAGTGCATCTGGAAACTACATTTCCCAGAGGAGCTTGCATGTGGGCGGGGGCATATATATCTCAAAGCCCGGGAGAGTGAGCGGGAAGTGAGAGGGGAGAGATCTCGAGAGGAGGAAGTGTGCTGACTGCTGGAGTATTGGACCAGGCTGCAGAGCCAGAGTCAGAGAGGGAGGAAGAGCGGGAATAGTCTGCTGATCGAGCCAATCTGTAAGCAGGAGACCAGACAGGATGCCGAATCAGGACTGGAGCATCTGTGGAGGCCCCCATCTGAAGAGAAAGATAGACTACTAAGACCTTGCGAATACCATTGATCGGGTGAGAGAGTCCCAAACACCCATTGGCTAAGTGAACACTGACAAATTCATCACACCTGCTATTTATCTGTGCATAGTTGCAGACATCACATATAGTTACCTTAGTTGCTGCCTAGTTCTCCCAGCTGCCATTGTTGGAACATGTTTGCATTATAGTCTCATCATCCAAGCTGACCACAGGACACACAGCTGGAGGCCAGAATACAGTAGTGCCAACTGAAACAACAATTTATCCTTCCCAGCTGAATGTATTTTCTACCACTGTTGCCTTTGGACCTTGCCACCCAGAGATAGAGTTGTTCTTGCTCAAATACACATGCCAACTACTACACTTCATTGCTTCAAATCTGTCCTTGTTTAGTGCCTTAAAGGAGACATTACATCAGTTCACTATCATTAAGAGAAGAAGTACTTATTAACTATCATCTACATCTTAGATCATCTTCACACCAATTGGGCCCCAACTAGCACACAGAAAACTCCATATTGTTCTTAAATGAACATTGGTTGAATATAGACAAGAGCTCTCTCCATTTTGGGCAGCACAGTGGCTTAATGGTTATCACTTCTGCTTGGCAGTACTAGGGTCTTTGGTTCGTATCCCAGCCATGGCACCACCTGTCTGGAGTTTGCATGTTCTCCCTGTGTCTGTGTGGGTTTCCTCCAGGTACTCTGGTTTCCTTCCACACTCCAAAGAAATGCTGGTAGGTTAATTGGATCCTGTCTAAATTGGCCCTAGTATGAGTATGTATGAATGTAAGTTAGAGACCTTAGATTGTACACCACTTGGGGGTCAGGGACTGATGTGAATGTACAATATATATGTAAATTGACAGCACTATATAAGTACCTGAAGTAAATAAAATATTAAATACAATTTTCAAATCTAATCCTTGCCATCAGGTTATGAGGACCCGTAGTCAGTTTACCTGTTTATTGATAGTTCTCACTCGCCGAGGATTCAAAAGTCACCTCAGATTGCAAGGCAGTGGATTATCTCTGAAAGCAGGCCTGCCAACAGTTATTGGTACTTTACTGCGGATACTGTTCCTTTTACTTAAAGTTGATAAGAGTGAATATATCTGCTGCATATGCCAATGGTATTTTGTGCTTTTCTTGATCAAGCTACATTTAAATTAAAAATAAACTTCATATTGGTTTACACTAATTTGTTTGTGAGTCCATTTTACAGTGGTGACTTGCTCTGGTCACAAGAGTACGGTGGTGTCAATAGAGGATGGGCTTTCAGAAAGAGGTCCAGATTGACAGGAGAGCCTAAAATTACTAAGCAACCATTAAGGGGGTAGTGCTACACATGCTATAAAGTTGTTTAGCTGTTTAGCTTGAATCCCAGATAATATCCCCCCCCCAAAAAAAAAATATGTTTATGTAAGTTACACTTATATTTATGAGAATATAGACATATTTTTATGGTGCTATACAAAGGTAGTAATCTTACTAAAACAACTTTCCAATAATTCACATAGACATCAAAACTCTGTCTAACTTTCACTTCTAAACACTAACTTTAAGACTTTAAGCTCATGAATAAGCTGCAAAAATTGTTATGGCATGTATTCAATAATTACACACACACACATTAAGTTTCACACATTCACAATAAAACCTGCATTCAATGTCTCAGAAGCAACAAAAAAGAAAAGGTTCAATTAAAAAAGGTGAAAATATGCTAACACAGAAAAATCGGATCTTTTAGTTCCCTGGACCATAATAGTAATTTCACTGTCAATACTACAACAATTCAACAGCACGAAACATAACGCTAACTTGACCAATACAGTGAGGAACAATACACTGGATTCTTTGCTGTATGGGGTATAGCATCAGGAGATTGTGCAGGGCATAACTATTGTTGATTGTATGATAAAATAGCAGAGGGCAGAGAGCTAAGAAATATGGATTAGACTGGAATGTCAATGAATGTAAAGGCATTACATGGTCCAATGTTTAGAATTCCCTAGGGATTAATTTGTAATGACATCCACAATGAAACAGGTATATTATATCATAAACATGGTTGATCATAAGACATGGCTTAATGCTAAATTGACTTGACATGTATAGAATGACTTGTTTTAGGGATGACACCTAGTAACGATAAAAGCAAGAGCCATAAAATACTGACAACTGCAACCCAATTAAAATGTCCTGCAATACTGTGTGGCATATAGCTTGATGATCAGGGAACACCCTGCAGGTAGATATTTGGCAACAACCTTCATTTAGTTTTTTTTTTTTTTAAACACCATTTTTCATGTAAGTCCTCTAAGACAGATAGATAGATAGATAGATAGATAGATAGATAGATAGATAGATAGATAGATAGTGAAAAAATATACAAAACAGGTATAGTAGGGAGAGATAGGTGGTGAATCTATTAACTACCTATCATTTCGCCTACATTTTCTGATAGGACACTAAAAGTCTATCTTTCAACACATCTGTCTAAGCTTCTATTTATTAAACTTCATTTGATGTTTTTACAATCCATATTGCTGATCTGCACCCAATATCTCATTGTGAAGTGAAGGAAAGCAGAGCACAGAGAGTCTCTAAACATATCTTTTCTTTTCTAAGCCTTTAGCATTAATGCCACAGCTGCATCTTTAGATTTCGTCCATAGTGTCACAATGAATCTAAAAGTAGCCAGTGTGCTCAAACTGAACTTCTGGTCAGAATCTTTAAGTGTATTCAGTGTTCAGATAGATCACATCATCTGTAACAAGTAAAATGCCCTGTAAATGAACCAGTAAACAACCATGTCACATCTACACTCATTTCAAAAGCAACATCGGAATCATGAACCAAAAATCACACTTTACTATACAAACTTTAATAAGGACAGTACACAGTTAGAATCTATTATATCTATTAAAACATCAAGGCAATGAAATGCTGCCACATAATAGAAAATTTGAAAGACATGGACAAACATAATCTATAACATAATCATTGGTCCTTTTCAAAGCGGCCATTAACCTTTATGTCCTTGGGAAAAGAATGATTTATGGTAGAAGTTGTTCTTCAAAACTCCACTAGGCTTACTGTCAGTAAGAACATAATACAACTTGGTACAGTAAAGACTTCTTTCTGGCAACTCGGTCATGCAGCTCATTTTTGTTCAAGTATCATCATATTGTGCACCTTAAAAACAACCACACCATCATTTTCCAGAGCAACCTATATTTCTCCTGAGGTTAACTGTGGGTTTTTCTTTGTATCTTGAACATTTTTTTTGCAGCTGTGGCTGCAATCTTTTTTGGTTTCCCTGACTTTGGCCTGGTATCACCAGGTCCCAGAATTTCCCACTTATTAATAAGTATTTGAACAGTACTGACTGGCATTTCAAGGTTTTGGATATCTTTTCATATCCTTTTCCATCTTTATAAAGTTCCATTACCTTGTTATTTAGGTCTTTTGACAGTAGTTTTCTGCTCCGCATGGTTCAGTATCTAGTCAGCTCAGTACATCCACATGAGAGCTAACAAACTCATTGACTATTTATACAAAGACACTAATTGCAATTTAATCTCCCATCTGCCCATTGCCTATAGACGGTGGATGGGGAGCAGCGCCAATGCAGGCTAATGTACCTGTACATCAGCCCTCATTGATGGCTCCTGCGTGGCTCACAGAGTGCGCACCCAGGAACCCCGTGATCTGTGTATCACCAGGACACAGCAGATCACATAACCACTGTGTCTGGGTGGTCACATGGTATTTTACTATGTGATTGCTATGTCCAATCACAGCAATCACATAGTAAACAATACCAAGTGATGATACAGTCTGTGAATGTACAGCAGCCTGTCAGGCTGCTTGTATACTCACAGATTACAGTGCCATGCAGCCTTAGTGTCCCTGATCACTGCCCTAGTGTAGTCCCTAATAAATAATGCAGTCAGTCCTGTCACCTGTCCCAGTGCTCACAAAAACACTGCCATACACCATACCAATGTCCTGATCACTGCTATACCAGTGTCCTGATCAGCACCATACCCCATACCAGCACCATGATCACAGGAATATGCTATACCAGCTGATCAGCCCCATACATCATACCAGCATCCTGATCATCACCATACGCCATACCAGCTCCCTGATCACCGCCATACCCCATACCAGCATCCAGATTACCATCATACCCCATACCAGTGTTCTGATCACCCCATATGCCATACTGGTATCCTGATCACTGCCATAGACCATACCAGCATGCTGATCACCCCATATGCCTTACCAGCATCCTGATCACCTTTATACCACATACCAGAGTCCTGACTACAAATATCTGCAAAATGACCCCTTTTTAAAAAGTAGACCACGGTATTTAGAGGCATAGAGGTAAGGTATATAGAGAGTTTTTTGAAGTTGTCATTTTTTGTCACAATTTTTTAAAAAATGAAGAAATGAAAAAAAAAATGTTATCATATTTTTTAAAATACTGTCACCAGTGCAGTAGACTATCATTATATACCTGGTGTGGCGGTGATCAGGGATACTAACTGTTGACAAAACCCTCCCCCCCAAATATTTCATTTCTTTCATTTTTTTAACCACAAGCCTACAGGGCACTTATACCCCCTTCCTGCCCAGGCCAGTTTCCAGCTTTCAGCGCTGTTGCACTGTGAATGACAATTGTGTGGTCATGCAACACTGTACCTATATGACATTTTTTATCATTTTTTTGTGACAGATAGAGCTTTATTTTAGTGGTATTTAATCACCTCTGGGTTTTTTATTTTTTTTTAAACAAACCAAAAACCACTAAAATTTTGAAAAAAAAAGTTTATTCTTAGTTTTTGTTAGAAAATTTTGTAAATAAGTGATTTTTCTCCTTCGCTGATGTGCGCTAATGAGGCTGCAGTGATGGGCACTGATAGGCTGCACTGATGGACACTGATAGGTGGCACTGATGGGCATTGATGAGGAGGCACTGGTAGGTGGCACTCATGGGCATTTACAGCCATCACTGATGGGCACTGAAAGGCAGCACTGATATATGGCACTGATAGGTGGCACTGATAGGCAGCACTTACTGGCACTGATAGGTGGCACTGACTGGCACTGTTAGGTGGCACTGACTGGCACTGTTAGATGGCACTGACTGGCACTGATAGGCGGCACTGATGCGCACTGATAGGCGGCACTGATGTGCACTGATAGGCGGCACTGACTGGCACTGATAGGTGGCACTGATTGGCAGCACTGATAGGTGGCACTGATTGGCATTGATAGGTGGCACTGACTGGCACTGATGGGTGACACTGAAAGGCAGCTCAGATGGGTACTGATATGTGGCATTGATGTGCACTGGTAGGCACTGATATGTGGTATTCACGTGGCACTGATGGGCACTGACAGCTGGCACTGATGGACACTGACAGGTGGCACTGCTGGGGCTACACTGATCATCAGGGTACACTGATCATCAGTGCTCTGATGATCAGTGTAGATGTCCCCTCCGCGGAATGCTGATTACCGGCTCTCCTCTGTCAGCGTGACAGCTCGAGAGGAGAGAAATGCCGATAACCGGCATTTCCCTGTTTACATGTGTTCAGCTGTGATTGGACACAGCTGATCACATGACCAAGCCGACATCTTCGGCTCTTTTGGTGGATCGGTGATCCGCTGTGTCCGAGGGAGCCGCACATGCGCGGTGAAAATGGGAGGATGTCATATGACGTCCTCCCAGAAAGAGAGAACCACCTTGCGTCCATCATATTACTATATGGCTGGCGGGAGGTGGTTAAAAAATTTTTTCTTATTACTTTTTTTTTTATTTGTTTTTACATACTGTGACCAGAGCACTATAGTGTTACCATAGTAAGGAGGTCATATGATGTCCACCCAGAACAAGAAAGCTCCCACTTGCCTGTTAGTTTTCAATAGACCGAGCAGGAACCTGTTAAGTAAAAGACAGTGTTTTGTCATGATCAGTCATATTTTCAATATCAATGCCAAAATGTCATGATTTCTGGCAGGGTATGCAAATTTTTTTAGCACAACTGTATGTAACGCTAGTATATACAATTGCCTAAAAAGCCAGAAAGAAGTGGTTTTAGCATTCAAAAGCATTCAAAAACCAACAATGTCCTTTACCTTTATGAGCACGATCATAATAGCATTTTCTGCAAACTTCTGGAAAGAATGCAAAGATAGAACATTAAGAGGGAGATTTATTAAAACTGGTGCACTCAGAATTTGGTGCAGCTGTGCATGGTAGCCAATCAGCTTCTAACTTCAGCTTGTTCAGTTAAGCTTTGAAGATCCACTATAAACTCAGCTCTTCTTTCAAATAGCATAGGGCCATCATAAACATCTCCACAGGGTAGTTGGAGTACTCCTTTTTATAAGATCACCCTCACAACACATTTAATATGTGTTTGTGTATGAATGTGTATATATGTGTGTGTGTACACTGCCCAAAAAAATTAAAGGAACACTTTTTAATAAGAGTAAAGAATCAAGTCAATTAAACACCTTGGATACTGATCTGGTCAGTTAAGTAGCAGAGGGGGTTGTTAATCAGTTTCAGCTGCTTTGGAATTAACAACAGGTGCACTAGAAGGGCAACAATGAGACAACCCCCAAATCAGGAATGGTTTCATAGGTGGAGGCAATTGACATTTTTTCCCCTACTCATCTTTTCTGACTGTTTTTCATTTGTTTGGCTAGGGTGAGTGTCACTACTGGTAGCATGAGGCGATACCTGGACCCTACAGAGGTTGTACAGGCAGTCCAACTCCTCCAGGATGGCACATCAATACATGCTATTGCCAGAAGGTTTGCTGTGTCTCCCAGTACAGTCTCAAGAGCATGGAAAAGATTCCAAGAGACAGGCAGTTACTCTAGGAGATCTGGACAGGGCCATATAGGGTCCTTAACCCATCATCAGGACCAGCATCTGCTCCTTTATACAAGGAGGAACAGGATGAGCGCTGTCAGAGCTCTATGAAATGACCTCCAGCAGGCCACTGGTGTGAATGTCCAAGCAATTAGAAACAGACTTCATTAGGGTGGCCTGAGGGCCCAACATCCTCTAGTGGGCCCTGTGCTCACTGCTCAGCACCATAGAGCTATACTGGCATTTGCCACTGAACACCACAATTGGCAGGTTCGCCACTGGTGCCCTGTGCTTTTCACTGATGAGAGCAGGTTCACCCTAAGCACATTTAACAGACGTGAAAGGTCTGGAGAAGACATGGAGAACGTTATTCTGCCTGTAACATCGTTCAGCATGACTGTTTTGGTGGTGGGTCAGTGATGGTCTGGGGAGGCATATCCATGGAGGAATGCACAGACCTCTACAGGCTAGACAATGGCACCCTGACTGCCATTAGGTATCGGGATGAAATCTTTGGACCCATTGTCAGACCCTACGCTGGTGCAGTGGGTCCTGGGTTCCTGGGTTCCTCCTGGTGCACGACAATGCCTGGCCTCGTGGCGAGAGTATGCAGGCAATTCCTGGAGATTGAAGGAATTTATACCATTGAATGGCCCCCACACTCGCCTGAACTAAATTCAGTAGAACACCTATGGGATATTATGTTTTGGTCCATCTGACACCACCAGGTTGCACCTCAGACTGTCCAGGAGCTCAGTGATGCCCTGGTCCAGATCTGTTAGGAAATACCCCAGGACACCATCTGTCTTCTCATTAGGTGAAACATCGATGTTGTCAGACATGCATACAAGCACGTGGGGGCCATACAAACTACTGAGTACCATTTTGAGTGGCTGCAATGAAATGAAAACAGCATTGTTACACTTTAAAGTGGACTGTTTATGGATCTTATTTTGCTCATGAGAGTGGGTAGAATACCCCTTTATGGAGTTCAATACAGGAAAGGAAGTCTGGAGTTATTGCTGCAGTCATGTATTTATGACAGGCAAAATTCTCATTTACTTCATCATAGGAGTGGAGTTCTATTTTAAAGAAATATGGATAAATAGGCTTGTTTTAATAGATAATATTTTATTGTTTCTTAAAGTGGTTGTAAACCTAAAAAACACAAATCAGTCTAATCATACAGTTGAATAGATTTTACCTTTACTAAGCATTTGAGCTTAGTTTGGTATGTTGAAGCAATCCCCTTCCCTAGAAATCTCCCCTGCTCTTCTGAGCAGAATAAATCTGACACAAGCAGAAAAATGATGTTGCCGCTCCCCTTTTCCTGTGAGTGACAGGCTGTGCTGAAGATGAGACCAGCATGAGCCTCCATGTAATACATTGCAAAGGGATGGGGGATCAAATGTCCTCTCCCTGCTGGTCTCTGCCTTCACAATATTGAGAATTCAGCACCAGTGATTTATGACATAGATTGGCATCACTTCAGTAATTCTGTACTTATCTAGGTTAGTCTGCTGACAGCTGATTATTGTCCTGCTCTATTCACAGCACCTAGCTTGTGAATTGCTGTTTACAGAGTTTTACATGAGAATGTTCCCTGGTCCACATTGCCACCTTAGGCTGCAAGATTCCTAGGATTTTTAACATTAACCCCTTCCTACCAGCTTTCTCCTGATTTGCACAGATCCTGTGCTGTAAGCAGAGCTGATATAGTCACTGGCACCTGTGTATTCCCCTGAATGCACTCAGGAGACATTCACACAGGCATAGAGATGTCAGATAGCTGTGCACATTCTTGAGCCGAGGCTGGAGGGTGTGTATAACTGAGGAATTGCGTGATATCACATCTCCACCTACTATTCTATGGTCCTAAGCCATGCCCACAGACCAGTAGTTTTTTTTATAAATATTTGGATTTACTACAACTTTAACATAAAGTTTCTAATGTACTTAAACCATTGGATTTATTAACAGTGTAGCAAGCACCCAACCTGTTGATTGAGGTGGAGGACCCCTTTAATAAGTAGTTTTTAAGAACAATAGATACTGGTGTATACTGCAGTGCCAACAGGAACCACTGAGGGAATTTACAGACATTAGCACTAGCCAGTATAGGTGATGAGAACAGACATTTACAGGGTTAAGTAGCAAACAATTAATGCAGGGTATATAAGATGAAGCCGTTTCTGAAGACATCAGTGTGACAAAACTAGTTGGATGGAGCTTATTGCGTCATTTCTGCTATCATACGTCTGGTCTGTGGAGAGCGGGTGGCTCCAGAAAGTGGTTTACATATGCTGTAGCTTGTGTATATACAAGCACTGTTATCCAGAAAGTGTATTTTAATTGTTTTAAATTGCCCATAAATGAGGAATTATAATAACTATTTGAGGCTGCCTCCTGTTTTTTTTCCCTTTACATATACAAACTGGAGGAAAGTTTACGAAGAAGTGATTCTGTGGAACAAATGTGGATAAAGCTGCTAGAGGGAATATATGCTATCAAAGTGCTACAAAACCCATTTATAGGGGGTCATGGAAATCTGGTAAGTGCAGTGTTCACAAGGGGAGCACATATCACTCACAATAAGTGAAGATATTGGATTTTCTACATCTGGGCACAAGACACATTTTAAAGAGCACTTTATGAACACTGAATCTCAACACTGTTTATTGGATATTTGTACCTCACACAGAAATTTGTGTTGCTGACTTTTGCACAGTGAAGTGCTGCGAAGCTTGTTGATTAAAAAAAATGCAGTTATTTAAAATATCTATGCACCACAGTACAAAATGGGTGTACTGCTTTTCTGAGGCATGACAAAGTATTTAGCACAATGCAATCCTTAAGATTGCGCAACTGTAACACTGACATTCTATGGCAAAGGGAACCAAAAATGGACCTGAAAACAGAAGTATGTGATTTGGGCCTTTCCATACCATCCGATTTGTATCACACAAGCATGCCGAGATGATCTTGGACTGTATCTCATGCTGGAATTATGTCTGCAACAAAGAAATCCAACCAATACATTTATGGAGCTAGTATATAAATTCAGTATGAATATAAATAAGACCTTCTTATTTCAAGGAGCATTGTCCAAGTTCTTGCAAGGCTACAAATGATGTTAGTTGCTGTTAAATACAAATTACTTGACTGGGATGTAGTCATAAAAAACTGATGTCTTTACAACCACACTCCTCTTCTATTTTGCTGATACAAATATTAGAAGAATGGAATGGTTTAACTTTTCTGGTAATTATTTTGCTACATGAGAAAGGATGGAATAATATGGAAAAACAAGTGTCTCCAATGTATAAGGACATTTTACCTATGCATCATTTTCTTTTGGTTACCAATGGCCTTCTCATGTCAGGTAACAGATACAGATATCAAATTTTGAATATAAACCTCCATAGGGGTTATTGAGGCATTCAGTGGTCTAATGCAAGGGAGAATGCCAATGTGTTGGCCTGGTATGTCTAAAACATCAAACATACTTTAAGTTGCAAAACTGCAAAACTCAACAAACAAGACAGATCAACCTAAAAAACGTACTTTTGAATGTCATAACCCAAATGCCATCTACCCTAAACTGTACTCTGGCTACTGTTTTTCCTCAAGATATAGTATTTCTAATTGGATGATTGCATCATACCTTTGGCCATCAGACAGATATAGTTAACTATATAGGTGTCATATGTCTAATAATATTTAATATTATATTAATAGGCAAGATTTCTATAGCACCAACTGTTTGCACTTTACAAAGCAAAATGAGACAATAGAGTTACAATATAATTCAATGAAAAAGAATTAGGAGGGCACATGAGTGCTTACAATCTAAAGGGAGGGACAAGTGATAGCCTTCCCTGCAGAAATGAATTGAATTCTACCTCAAAATGAATAAACAATTACATAAATTAGTTCGCAAAAAAACAAAATACCTTGATGCTTATTGCAGATCTATTAAGCCCCCAAACCGCATGTACATTTATTCTGTATCAATGGGGCAAAAACAAGTGTTATTAGGCTATTTTCTCTCAAGCTTGAATTGATTCATACAAAATATAGTGAATCAGGAAAATACCACTTAATGGCCCCTAGATGATAATGAGAAACAAGTACTATGGTAGTCATCAGTAATTTCCTGAATTGCTGTTTTCTATATGAACAAAGTCAATTGACCTGGAGAGAAAATAGTGAAAACTTTTCATTCCCCCCCCCCCCCCCCCCATTTGCACAGAATGACTGTACATGCAGTTTCACATGATTAATAGTTCTGCAAATGTTATTTTTTATAATACACAATAAAATATTATTAATACTCTGTTTTTTCATTACTTATATATATCAGTGGCCATTTATATTTTTGCAATGTATTACATTTCTAGAGCTAATGCTGCGGAAGACAATTCTCCATAGGTTCTATAGTGAACTGGTTAAACCTCTCATCTTCCAGTGACAAGAAGTGCCCTGTGTCCTTTGTGACCGTGTCCTATGACCGTAATGTGAAGCTGTGCTTTCCCCAGGTAGGGTAAAACAACATATTTACTAATTTGCTGCTGCCAACCAAAGTTGCTTTTATCAACTATTCAAATAAACTGCTGTGAGTGAACAAAAAAAAACAGCTTATGCAAAGCTTCTTGTCGACAACTTTTCACAGAGATTTCTTTATGGGTCATTTATATATATTTATACAATGTGATCATATTCCTCTTACATTTTTCAAGATCATAAATACACCAGAAAATGGGCATCAGTACATTACTGGTACCCATGATAAAAAAAAACAATATTCCAATTGTACCTATACAAAACTTATTTAAACCCCTTATAGTCATAATAAATGTACTTAAACCAAGTGAATGCAAATGAAAAAGAAACAGAGAAGGGTAAGGAGAAGGAAAATGAGTAGAGAAGAACAGGTTCAAGGGAAGCTCTGTATCAGGTCAGGGAAGTAAAATGCATTGGTTTCACAAGTTGTAGATAGTTTTAAATTTAGATTATGCTTTGTTTAAATGCTTGATAAGCTACCATTAACCATGCATAGCACCCTCCTAGGTATTTAGGGGGGGCTAGAATCATATTGTTAGGTAGGAGGGTTGAGTAGCAGCCTGGGTGTGATAGCTAGCAGGGTCACATTTTGGTCAGAGCTGAGAGGCTCTGCAGATCAGCTCTCTGAGACTCCCCCCTTGCACTATAACATTGGAAAAAGTTCTAGAATCAGTGGGCAGAGGTGAGGAGTGTCTGGTTTGCACTCTCAAGGGATCCTGGCCAATCCCCCACAGAAGGCTTGGCTTGGGGCCAGGACAACCTTTAAGAGTGACTGGATCTTCATAGTAGCAGGGGAGAGTTCAGGTGGAAGATGGAGCAGTGAGGCTGGAGAGCAGGAGCCTGGGAGGGAGCCCAGATGGAGATGGGCTCGCCCAAAGGTGGAAGAGCTTGGAAGGAGGAAAGCTTGGGACTTCGCTGGCCCCCAGAGAGAGGACCACCTATGCAGCATGGAAGGAGTTGCCCAGATAGAAGGCCTGGTAGCAGCCACTTACCCACCAGCAACATAGGAGAAGGACTGAATGAGTAGACCTGTACCCCCTAGGACAGTAAGGGGAAGGAGCACTTCAATGGGAAACTGGGTTAGCTGCTACCTGGGACTGTCTTGTATTTAAAGTGACAGGCACTGAATCCTCTGCCCAGGGATTCATCCAGAACAGCTGGATTAGGAGAATCTAGGGTCTGAGGTGGTACTACAGGAAATTATGGCTAGCTCTCCCTCAAGAAGATTTTTGTCTAGAGACTTGTACATAGTTCCAGGAATCCCATACACCCCTTACCCCATCCAAGTTCTAATTACCCTAATAAAACCCAAAACAAGCTCAAGGAATGGTTACTGTCTCCTGGATGCAAGTCTGAATGGAAAATTTGTGTTGCCTGGCTGTGCAAGACTATAGGGGGACCCAAAACATCAGCAACTCCTAAGGGGGTAGTGCTACACATGAGCCAGTTCGACTTACTCTTAACTAATTCCAAGGTCTTAACAAACTATTGCCAATGTCTGACTATAGCGATTATATCGGCTAAAAACACACATGACAATAATTTGTCCTTTGGGAAAGGATGCGTTTCACAGTAGGCATCCTCCCTAGCCTACAGACATGGATGCCGACCGCAAAACACATTGATAAATGGATCTGAAATAATATACCTTTCTACATTTTACTGTATGTTAACTTTTTGGAGTAAATTATAATTGTGTGTCATTTGATAGGTGGTTACTTTTAATCCATGTTGGGCCAGATTTGCACATTTCTTCCCTACTAGGGGGTCTTTTACAGTATATTGTGATGTGTGTTATTGTAATGGTAATACCAGGGGTGGATTGACCATTCGAGCACTCGGGCACTGCCCAAGGGCCCGGGGTCAGTAGGGGGCCCCATGAAAAGCCCCTGGTACCTTTTTTATAGGCTTTTTTGAGTGTGGGCAAGGACACAGGGGCCCCATGATCCCCTATTGCCCGGAGGCCCCATGAGTTGTCAGTCTGCCCCTGGGTAATACTAAAGCTTGTTTATTTTAATGGTTTTGTCTGTCTTACGTTGTGCCTGTAAAGTCCAATTTTTTTTGGGTGGGCAGTAGATTTTCTCCTCTATTTTTCAAAAACTACAACATGGTTATTGCTTAAATAATAATGATAAAAAACTACAGTTAGAGATAAAGTATGTGTAAATCCTATTGCTAAAATGTTATATACTCTTTTACATGTTAATGTAATTTCAAAAGCAATATTCTCTATTTATTAAACTGTAGCTTTCATGAACATAATATCTTGAAATCCTGCCATAAAGGTCCCTGTTTAGGTTTTGTAGTGTTGCAGCTCTGTACCTATCTCAAAATTGTGCTCCTACACTGTTCCCCCATTACACCACCTTCTGATGCAGACTATGAGTGGTTATTTTAACACAAGATTTACAGGCATGGTTTATTGCTGTAGCCATCTGGAAGGCCACTCTGAGAAATGCCATGTAGCCATCCCTGAAGTGTATGCATGTAGACAAGTAGTGGCTGCAAAGGTGCTGCCAGAGATGGACAATGCCTAAATGTGAAACTCTTGAGTGAAGCAAAAGATGAGAGATTTACTAAAACTGGTGCACTGGGGTGCACTGGTGCAGCTGTACATGGTAGCCAATCAGCTTCTAACTTCAGCTTGTTAAATTAAGCTTTGACAATAAAACCTGGAAGTAGATTGGTTTCAATGCAGAGCTGCCCCAGATTTGCACTATGCAGTTTCAGTTCTTTAGCAAACAAAATGTCATTCCGCCAGGATTTACATCTATTTTAAAAGCTTGTGAGAATGCAAAATCAACAATAGATATCAATCAGCCGTAGTTATAAAGCCTAACTTAGAACCACATTACCACAATGCTGTCACTCCAGAAGCAGCAGTAGATATATACACCATACAACATAACTGCTTTTACTGAGGTAGAGGTACATATATCACTAGTTTCAAGCATTGAATCCAATGGAATTTGATAAAGACCTGTACAAAGAACACCATTGCAGAAATGAGCTTAGAAAATCAACAACCAGTTGAGTTATGGCAGCCCTGTTTAATATTAACCCCTCACACATACTATTTATACCCTTCACTACCAACAACAGATTTGCAGCCAATTGAACCAGAATTTGTGGTTTAAGATGGTCTGGATGGCAGCTCCATCCTTCTCCAGTCCACAGCCCACAAGATACCACTCATTGTTCTGCCTTTTCTTCAAAAGTCCTAATGGAGAAGCTGATTGCCAGAATGCAGGAGTTAGAATGCTGTAACTGGGTTGTTAGAAATTTTATTATTTGTCTTTTTCTATCTTGTGTTCTTGTTCATGCAGTTTGATAACTGTCTTTTATTATGTTTCCTGTAACATAGGCATGGTCAATACCATAGTTCCAGTGTCTTCTCTTGTCTTGGCTGACTATCTTACACATTTGCTCAGATCCTGCAGTGCTTGCAACAAGCTCCTACAAAAAAAATGGAAAGTCTGTTTAAAAAACAATATGCCCTGATGTCAGACAGTATAATCTCCTTCTCAAATGTTATTACTGTCTGATTTTTTTTTTGTGGGACAGCTAAAGTAACCAGATCTGAAATGATCAGCATTTGCTTTTACAGCAAACTTAGGTTACAACTCTAAAAGCCTTTTATTGTCACTAGCTTACCTTTGTGTGCTGTGTGGTTGTTAGTTTTGTTTTCCAAGTTTTGTAGATATGCGTAGAAAAGAGAAGTAAAAAAACAGCGATATTGTTTTACATGAAAATAAGTTATATATTTTAGTATTATATGTTAAATTTGAAAAATGCATTTTACTAATCTTTATAGGCAACTGCTCCTTTCCTATGTGTTTCTTTCACTAGTTTTAGAAATAGTTTTACATATTTAAGTATAAAATACGTATTCAATAATACCCTGCTTGTATAAGCATTTTCCCTTGCAACTGTATACAGCTGCAAGAATGGTTTCTTTGTTGATGTATCTTATAATTAAAATTATAAGCAAGGTGGAAAGGGGTGGGTTAAGTAATATCAAAACATCTAAATCCCATTTATAGTAAACCATAAAGAAACCGCAGAATTAAGATGATATCAATACAGTGTCTAAATTTCTTCCTGCATGCTTGGCTTAATGTCCAGAGAGATGCTCCATTTAATTTCCTACTTCTGACATTAGTCACTGCTGTCACATTAAAAGACATACCTTATCTATAATCATGTTTGGTTTATGTAAAACAAGAGGTTGCATAGCTTGATTTCTCAACAGGAACTGTGGCTAGAAATTAAAATAATGGCTCTTATGGCAGCAGACTGCTGTGATGACAGTAAGCTAATTTTCAGAGCCTGAGAATTTCAAAAATGTTTTGACAGCCAGCAGCGAAAAGCTTTCATCCAGGTTCTCCCTTCACAAAAGTGCAGTTTTTATGCATTCTAATAATGGACTATTTCAGATCAAGAGGAATTAGAATTACTAATTTGATCACAACATAAAGAACACTCACTTTAAAAATGTAAATATTACTCAGTGTTTTCTACATGGAACTAAATTTACTGAAAAAATAGCATGTCCCTGGCATGTCAATGATGAATAAACTTTAAAACTATGTTACATATAGTATGTCACATCCAACTTTGCTATCTACAGTCACATACAGGTATTATCACTGGTGAAGCATTGTCCAGGTCAGAAAGGAACGTACTGTACACTATATTGCCAAAAGTATTGGGACACCCCCTTAAATCATTAGATTCAGGTGTTCCAATCACCTCCATAACCACAGGTGTATAAAATCAAGCAAGTAAGCATTTATACTGCTACAACAAACATTTGTGAAAGAATCGGTCACTCTCAGGAGCTCAGTGAATGCAAGCCTGGTACTGTGATAGGTTGCCACCTGTGCAATAAGTCCATCCGTGAAATTTCCTTGCTACTAAATATTCCACAGTCAACTGTTAGTAGTACTATAACAAAGTGGAAGCAACTGGGAACAACAGAAACTCAGCCACAAAGTGGTAGGTCACGTAATATGACAGTGTGCAGAGTCGCCAACTGTCTGCAGAGTCAATAGCTAAAGACCTCCAAACTTCATGTGGCCTTCAGATTAGCACAACAGTGCATAGAGAGCTTCATAGAATGGGTTTCCATGGCCAAGCAGCTGCATTCAAGCCTTACATCACCAAGTGCAATGCAAAGCATCGGATGCAGTGGTGTAAAGCACACCGGCACTGGACTCTAGAGCAGTGGAGATGTGTTCTCTGGAGTGACAAATCACGCTTCTCTATCGGGAAATCTGATGGATGCATCTAAGTTTGGTGGTTGCCAGGAGAATGGTATTTTCCTGACTGCATTGTACCAAGTGTAAAGTTTGGTGGAGGGGGGATTATGGTGTGGGGTTGTTTTTCAGGGGTTGGGCTTGGGCTTACCCCCCCTTGGTTCCAGTGAAGGGAACTCTTAAGATGTCAGCATACCAAGACATTTTGGACAATTTCATGCTCCCAACTTTGTGTGAACAGTTTGGGGATGGCCCCTTCCTGTTCCAACATGAGTGCGCACCACTGCACAAAGCAAGGTCCATAAAGACATGGATGAGTGAGTTTGGGGTGGAAGAACTTGACTGACCTCAACCCCACAGAACACCTTGATGAATTAGAGTGAAGACTGCGAGCCAGACCTTCTCATACAACATCAGTGCCTGACCTCACAAATGTGCTTCTAGAAGAATTGACAAACATTCCCATAGGCACACATAAACCTTGTGAACAGCCTTCCCAGAAGAGTTGGAGCTGTTATAGCTGCAAAGGGTTGGCCAACTCAATATTGAACCCTGCAGACTAAGACTGGGATGCTAATAAAGTTCATGTGTGTGTAAAGGCAGGCGTCCCAATACTTTTGGCAATATAGTGTATGAGTTTATAGGTCCATTCACACCAAGGTATTATCATTACATGCTCTGAATTGCTCATGGCAATGCATAAAAACCTGTGCAGTGTGCTACAGAATCATTCATTTTGAATGTCACCCCAACACACCTAGGCAGTACAGCACAAGACACTTGCATTTCTGGGCACTGCATTGCACAGATGAAAGCCTTCTGTGTGTTATGATATATGTCCAATAAATGTGTATTGCATGCACTGCCAGCCCATTCAAAATTGATGGGCTGCCTTTATAAAAGCCTCACAATGATTTATGTACATGTGCAAGACAATGGTGTGAATAGGCCCTTAGGCATTTATCAACTAAAGATGCATGAAAATTACTAAGACACTTCTTTTTACTAATAATTTTGGTTGCTTAACACCATAATCACGCTGATATACATGACTGTCAGAATTAAGTGCCTCTTTATTTGAAAATAGACTTGTATGCACACATCTTATATATTTGGTTATGACACTACATATGGAATTAGCTAAATGTGTGCAGTTAACATGTGGCCAGATCCTCTACCTCGCTTGAATAATGTACAATTGAATAATCATTAGACTGGACAGTTGTTTCTTACACACTGGCTTATTATCTGCTCTATAGGATAAACTACCATATATGTTCTATATAGGCCCATGTCACATAAAGTAGTGCTCCACTGCCCTTTAGGTAACAAAGACATTAGAAAAAGCTAGGATAGGGAAACATCCCCAAAAGAGATCTTATCTTTTCTTAGTCTGATACTGTTTTAGAACTGGCACACGCCTAATCTTAGGAAATCCAACAGTAGTTAGAAGAAATGGATGAAACCTGACCTATAATTTTTAGGACGATTCTGCCCTGCAAATAAGGAACTTCTGCCTCTGGCTGCTAGTTTTACACATTTTAGAGTAAAATTTGATGATGTCACTAGTGTACTGCTCACTATACTCTTTGCTGGAACTGTGCTTTCTCCTCCTTTCTCACTTTCCACCAGTCATTAGACCAACAGTCATCAGAAATACAGCTCTGGCATGAGAAAGCAAACCTGTCTTTACCAAGATAGCCTCTTATACACAGAGACAACCTATTACAGACTTACCAAGTCAATAATGGGGAAAAGATCTGCTGCAGGGTGCTCATAAACTATCCTGATGACTAGTATTTTCCCTTATGCATGTTTTTTTTTGGATAAAGCTTCCACATTTCACCCTTATACCCTAATACATGTGAAATTCATTGACAGCCTCTGATCCATGAATCCATGATCTATCTTTCACAAGCATCAACCCTGTGATTATTTTACTAAAAACTAATGTAGGCTATTAGAGGCATGATGACGAAAAAAAAAAAAGATTGGTTTCTATGCAGAGTTGCACCAGATTTTGCACTCTCCAGTTTTAGTAAATCAATCTAACAGTTAACTACTGTACACTATTTTGTTGTTAGAAGGACATGCAATGTCCTAACGATGCAGCTGAAGTGTCATTTGGTGATTTTAACCTCCTGTTCTCCTATCATAGGACACCTGAAAACACACTGTCAAGCACATGATAAAGTGATTAGGTTTCTTTTCAGAACAAGTTATTATTGTCAGTCCCAATTCATCGCCTTCTTATTTGAGAACATGTACTGATTGCATGGGTCAACAAAACTTTCCTTTGACTGCAAATTGCGTTCTTGGTCCACTTAAAGAAAAATAAAAGGCTAAAACTGCATCATACAATATTTTAATAATTCTGGTAACAGACTGATTGATAAAATGTGGGTTTATATGGGAATTACATTTACACACTCTAGGCAGTGCTTAAAACTTCATTAAAATGTTAAAGAGAGAATTATAGCTTAGTTGTGAAATTTTGAAAAAGGAAATATGATGTCACACTCTCCAAGGAAATTCTAAGTTCTTAAATGATGTCCACTATCTTTTATTTTATTAAAAAGCACTATTCAATGTTCATGCTACTAATAGGAGAATGTACATGATGAATCCTTTTTGTAAATGCTCCACAGCTTTTATCTATATTCATGTCCCATCAGGATTTCTAAGAATTTTAAATCTAGTTAATGCTATTTGAGGCAGCACCCCGTATGTATTACATGTGTAAATCACATGGAAGTGTGCAGTTTACAAATGAGGGATTTAAAAAAAAAATATTTTAACAAACAGTAAATAATCTTTACAAGAAGCCCTCTTTGACCTCTATAGCTGCAGGCACTGTGAAATATTTAATCCTCAAAGTTTATAGTAAAAGAAACTTTTGCTTTATTTACTTTTAGCAGCTCATTTTGCTCCCTGCCACACTAATTTGGCAGCCTGTCTTTTGAGCTGTAATGTAAAATGAACAGAGAGGGATGACTACTGAGACTAAACTTGAATGTCTTCACTGATTCTTTTATGAACTTTAAGGATGAACAGCGTCTGTGGTTACAAAGGTCAGTATGGGCTTGTATTAGGCTGGATTCACATTGTTGCATGCTGTAATGTGTATGTTACCAAAATGGCAGGCTTCATGTGTTGGTGCTCTGCAGTGCCATTCATTCTGAATGACACCTCAACACACCTTTCCCAATGCACCTACATTATAATGCTCACAATGTGCAAAAAGCATTACCATCCATTGTGGTGCATTTTAATGCATTAGTCAGCCCATTCAAATTAGCCTTCAAACCCAGAAACTGGGTTGATATATTTACACCAGAAAACTTTGTAATTCAGGTCACCCAATTGAACCTGAAGTGCTGAAAAGCTGGACATACTTGCTATGTGGTGCTGTCAGTGGTTTGGGTAATTTGTTTTTGTAACGGAACCGCACCCTGACTGTGCTAGGGTATTTCTGTTAGACTCCCGCTTCCCTGTCCGAACACAGATCCACGGACACCACATCTGATCATGCAGGAAATAAGACAGCACCAGACTTCTTAAGACAGGAAGTAGAATTGCTTTATTTTAACACAAACACAAGATATTTACACAGGGCGAGGAAATATGAACAGGAAACACACCAGCAAGCCGTCCCCTCAGGGGGAAGGGCTGCTGGAAACACCCCCCACCAAACCAAGACACACTATAGAACAAAGGGATGCAGCACATGGCAGTGAACAATGAACAACCCCCACACCAATACACAAACATTACATCCTATAATAGTTTGCTAGAACAACGGGATGCAGCCGCATGGCAGAGAACAATGAACAATCCCCACGCCAATCTTAGAACATTTCACCCTGTACCCCTAACAGGTGGCTTGAACATAAGAGGGATTTGGGAAGATGATACAGGGGTCCCCCCACCCCCAAAAGTCACTCCCGTCACAGTTTTCACTTATGGTTTGCTCTAAGGCCCAAAACATGGCCTAAATGCTGTGTGTGTCCTGCCAGCAAACTACATAGGGCCTGGATGCATCTTCAGCTGTTTGTTATGCCTTCTTTTGGAGGGCCAGCAAAGTGTATGTCCTGCAGAGTCCATGTGAATTAGTCACATGACTTTGTGCAGGCTGGGTCTGACAGCTGACATCAGAGGACTGTCATTCCCTCCTTGCCCACATGTATTATCACTTTGTTTACAGAGTACCCTGGCAGCCTGAAATCCTGGACTGCTTTATAGATAAAACTGCAACTGAAGCTTTCATGCTTTCCCTGTAGCCCTGGCCTACTGTATGAGTCTACCTATCACATTACTAGTCAATATATCAGACTTGAAAATTCTTCAAAGAACATAAGAGAGGTCATTTAAAAATGCAAATTAGAGAAAACGAGTGCTCTATTGTAAATATTAAAACTTAATGAGTTAACCTAAATGTTAGCTTGACATTGGTCACTATTTTCCCAGACAGTTGGTAGCTGCAAATATATATCTTTAAATGTTAGCTTTAGTTTTCAAAATGTGTTTGAAGAAATTATGGATGAATGTGATTATACGGAGTGAATACATTGCTGCAATCCTGTTTGATTTTCTACTTGTTCAAGTCCTGCTTTTTACCTGTAGTTCAAAG
The DNA here is from genome assembly GCF_062004578.1 of Staurois parvus. Classification (NCBI taxonomy): domain Eukaryota; kingdom Metazoa; phylum Chordata; class Amphibia; order Anura; family Ranidae; genus Staurois; species Staurois parvus. Next base: position 12,010,038 of record NW_028317994.1, on the reverse strand, counting down.
ATCATCTCAAAATGTATGGTGCTGAAAGGCTTAGATTGTTCAGTACTGTGCATTGCAGTATGTTACCCAGTAATAAGAAGAAGCCTTAACATTTTAATTAAACCCTGTTCTTAAAAAATATACAGTGCTGAAAACATCAGCACTTAACATGTGTGATGTGTGCTTTTTTTTTAAGGCTGTCATTGCTTAGTACTCTGTATCTGAAAATCCTCCCCCTTCTGTTTCTGAATTTTGTGTGGCTATGATGTTTTCCAGAGTCCCATGGCCCACACTTGTGTGCACTCTTATGCTGGGACTACAGCCAGGTGTCTCAATGTTGCTTGCACAACACACACAAGCAGCCTCAAAGCTCAGGACATTAGACCACCCCCTGCTCCCCCTTCAAGCCAGTTGGTTGATAGTGGCTCTTGAGAACTTGAGAACATGTTGTGGATGGATGTACATATAGGCAGACATGAGCTTAGTTTAAAGCACCTGGGATGATGGGACATGTAGTCCTGATGAGGGCAGTCATGTGAAACTACTGTGAGCTTCTTGGTGTGCTCACTCCAACTGGAAATTTAGGTGAGTGGCACTGAGGATTTTTAACTTGCTTATTTTAAAATAAATTAAACCCCCAAAAAAAAGAGAGAGCGAGAAAAGAAAAGTATTTAATACTACTTTAAACTATGCTCTGTATTAAGGATTATTCAGACTAGTGAAAAATGTATGCTGCATATTACCTCAATCCCTGGCCATGCAGGATCTCCTGCATGGTAGGGGAAAGACCTGGCAACCTACCCTGTAAAATAATTGCTAAGAGAATTCATGGAAAAAGTCACTTACGAGTGATGGTCTATACAATCGCCAAGGGTCGGATACGACTGAATGGATAGATAGATATTACCTCAACACACAGAACTAAGTGCAGCTCATTACAGTATGATTCATTTTGAATGCCACTCCACTGCACATACCCAGTGCATCACAACACACCAGCAACTTTTATTGTACAACAATTCAATGCAGTAGTGCCCTGCATTGAAATAACTGGTTAGCTGTCTTAACAACTCATCTTAACACACAAAAATGAATTGTAAAATAAAATGATATCTATTTATTCATACCTCTGCTCTCTGTCCTTAATTTAAGAGAAGATGCTATTTGCAGCCCTCTGGATATTTGGGGACTGTACTTGAGGTCCTTTATATTTATAAAGTTGACTAACACTTTTCTAAGGCAGAATTAATTCAGCACAACAACAATTGTTAAAGTGGAACTTTAGTTAGAAAATTAAGTCCTGATAGATCACTTCAGGCTGGCCCCTTTTGTAGGTATAGCTATGTAAAACATTAAAAATAAGTGCCTATACTGTTTAAAATTCAGTTATTCACTGTCTCACCCTGTTCTGCACATGCTCAGTTGCTCTGTATTTTTTGGCACTATGCATATAGAGGCCGATATGCTGACTGCAAGACCAATACTGGAGGTAATCAACAGCGCACACTCATTTTGGTAGCATAATTAATGTGGAATGCATGTTTCTTGCAAAAAAAATTATGTTTTATCAAGTTATTATGGGTAAACGTCTGCTTTAACTTACCTTTTTTGTTTACCACAGCTTCTCAGAGAAATTCAGTGTATTGATATGAAAAGAACCATTTAATTTGCACACGTTGCACACATCAATTACCAAGAAAATTTAGTGGTCACATATTTCCACTAATGAATATCCACTGTGTAATGCTAATTTGCACCCTAAATCCTGTAAAAAGAAAGATATTATGCCATATGCTTTTGTTTCTGGTTGGTCTAATCTTTTACTGGCAATTAAAATTGTGAGGATTATCAAACAAGGTGTAAACAATTTAAAAGGGTCTGAATCAATAACAGCATGTAATGATGAGCAAAAAAAGGAAAACACTTGGGATAGTTCCATTTGAAGAAAAAGATCAGGATGATTCATTAAACGAGCATAGAGTAAAGGATAACAAAAAGCCTCTGGATTACTGAGGTTATCAGAATCTTGTAATAGTGTGAGAGGCAGATGGCGGATTAAATGCAAAGGGTAAAGATACAGATGAACAAGGTTTCAACAGGGCTGATTAACTATGTTACTCACATTGAACTAAAGAACTGACTTATTCATGGCCATTCTTTCAAAATCATTCTCTGACATATTAACTTGTTAATAAAGGTATGATAGAAGAGTACATGAGACATTTTTTCAGAAGCAGCTGCTTTTAAAGAATTGACTTAAAATATATCTCTACACAAAATACATTTACAAAATGGCAGGGTTGGTAAAGTGGAACTTAAGTTTGCTTGTACTCATCTCCCCTCCAATGATGTAACATCTTTGATCTTTCTGGCCTGGCCAGACATCTTCACCCTGTCTTCTTGACATTTTCAGCCATCTTGGTTGGCTCAGGATGATGTAACTTCAGTATATGTGCATGGCATTTAATTTATCCCGACACCGAAGCATAGGAGAATGTACATATCCATAGCTCAATGTTTTTTCTAAAGAATATTATTAGCAGAAATGAATATGTCCCTTATGCAATAGAAAAGCATGTCTAATGGCATTTTTTGGGGGGAGGAGAGGCTGAATTTCACTTTCAATGTAAAGTTTTGATCACATACAGACTTTGGATAGTTTGGCCACTTGCTAATTAAACAATTAAACTGTCAGTATGTTTTTAATGGTGGGTAGAAACCCAATTTACACATAAAGTGTAACTGATGGCAAAACCTTTTTTTAATGTGGTTGAGATGGATTAGAGCACCTGTCAGGCTTGTATTGCTAACTCTGCCCCGTTAGGGAGATTCACCCTCTAAAAATTGATGGGGCTATAACCTCATGGGGGACAACCTCCCTTACTCTATCCTAAATGGACAAAAAAGTTTTGTCTTTAGTTACACTTTAAATAATATATGAGCACTACTGATCTTTTGCTACCTACCAGTTTTTTTAGTTACTATATATCTCACTAAGTTGGACAACAGCATTATAGAACCCCAACACATTGATTGTCTATACCAGAAAGTAACTATACTAGAAAGAAACTACAAAGTGTGATTGCCTATACTACATGTATCTCAGTGTGATAAAACAACCAAATATTAGCAATTATTTTAACTTTGACAGTGCACATGCCACACTTTATACAGTCATGACATATATAGCTGTTCTTTAACTGCTCTTTTTATAGCTTAAAGGACTGGTGGTCTCCTTTTGAAAATTTGCTATTGATACTTTCATCTTTTTTTACAGCCTTGGGTATACAATAAAAAATAACATTCCCTGCAAGCAGAAAACTAAAAATCAAAGAATAGAAAATTCACTTCTGATATCTGCAATTTACTGTTAGTAGAAGGGTGAAGCACAAATCTCATAAAATGCGTTATTAATAAAAAAACCTTCCAGGAAATTTATAACATGTATGCTATATAAATATAGCACTTTCAATTCCCATCGGCCTCTTAGATATCCATTGTTCTTTTCTGTTGTTATTTGTAAGTGAAATATCTGAAAGCTATCTATAACAAGAAGTCATATTTGAGATGTAAAGAACATGCAAACTATATTTCTTAACCATCATGACCTCTGGAAGATTTACCCCTCCCCCCACCACTTCATGACAAGGCCATTTTTTGCTACACGACACTGCGCTACACGGCGTTACTTTTACCTGACAATTGCACGGTCATGTAATGCTGTATATAAAAGAAATGTATCTAATTTTTTCCCCACAAATATAGATTTATTTTGGTGGTATTCGATCACCTCTGGGGTTTTTTATTTTATTTTTTGCACTATAAACAAAAAAACAACATATTGAAAAAAAAACTATTTTTAAAAGATTTCTGCTATCAAACATATCCAATAAATGAAAAAAAATAAATACATTTCTTCATACATTAGGCTACATCATATATCATTAGGCTAAAATGTATTCTGCTACATATTTTTGGTAAATAAAGAATCCCCATAAGCATATATTGATTGGTTTGCGCAAAAGTTATAGCGTCTACAAATGGAAGCATATATACTGGAATTGTTTTTTAATACTAGTAATGGCAGCGATCAATGACTTATAACGGGACTGCAATATTGCGGTGGACAGTCTGACACTGACACTTTGTGGGAACCATTGACAGTAATACAATGATCAGTGCTAAAAATATAAACTGTCACTGTATTAAAGCGGAGTTCCACTCACCTGTCGAAAAATAAAAGTCAGCAGCTACAAAAACTGTAGCTGCTGAATTTTAGAAAACAGCCACTTACCTGTCCCTCGGTCCCGTGTTGTGTCCCCCGCAGCCCGTTTCACCGGCCGCCCTGGATTCCAGGAGGCCGGCATCTTCAGTGTGGGCACCCGGCTGTGCTAGCTTGCGGCTTCACAGCCGGGTACCCACTGCGCATGCGCGAGTAGTGCTACGCTTCATGAATGGTCCTGTAGTCTTCTGGGACCTGTCACATGTCCCAAAAAACTACAGGAAGGGAGGGAGGGAGGGAGGACACCTTCTGTTTCCAATCGCCTAGGCGGAAAATGGGAGCAGGAACCTGTCAAATTTGGGTACCCGCTCCCCCCTGCCCCCCAAAGGTTCCAATCCTTAATGGGGAGTGGGGGAGCAGTCCTTAAAGAGGAACTTCCCCTTTTGGGTGGAGCTCCCCTTTAAGGACACTGGCTGGGAAGAGGTTAAACATCTAGGGTGATCAAAGGTGATCAGGTTCCCTGAATAAAATCTAGCAGATTGCTGCTGACTAAATACAGCTCTCCCTTGTTTGCATAGGCAGAGCTGTGTTCTATCAGTGTCTTTGGTAAACAATGGGTGCCAGTGCTCATCCATTGGCTGGCACCTGTTAATTGACTTCTGCTGTGTCCCCTATGGCGGACGTGCACAATCATGTTTATAAGCGCGATTTTGCACAGAAAGTCTGCCCTGTAGCAGTAAACCTGCTAAAGGGTGAACTTAAAATGGTAATGTTGTCATGTGATTAGACAGAACATAAACATAAACAAATGTGGATGTTTAACCACTAGCCTACAGGACACTTATACCCCCTTCCTGCCCAGGCCAATTTCCAGCTGTAACTTTTTAAATGACAATTGATCTGTCATGCAACACTGTACCCATATAAAATTTTTATCATTTTTTGAGACAGATAGAGTTTTATTTTGGTGGTAGTTAATCACCTCTGGGTTTTTTATTTTTTCTTAAACAAACCAAAAACCACTGAAAATTAAAAAAAAACAAAAAACAGTTTTTGTTATAACATTTTTTAAATAAGTGATTTTTCTCCTTCACTGATGTGCGCTAATGAGGCTGCAGTGATGGGCACTGATAGGCTGCACTGATGGACACTGATAGGTGGCACTGATGGGCACTGATGAGGAGGCACTGGTAGGTGGCACTGATGGGCATTGACAGGCATCACTGATGGGCACTGAAAGGCAGCACTGATATATGGCAATGATATATGGCACTGATAGGCGGCACTGACTGGCACTGTTAGGTGGCACTGATTGGCACTGTTAGGTGGCACTGACTGGCACTGATAGGCGGCACTGGCTGGCACTGATAGGTGGCACTGATTGGCAGCACTGATAGGTGGCACTGATTGGCATTGATAGGTGGCACTGACTGGCACTGATGGGTGACACTGAAAGGCAGCTCAGATGGGCACTGATATGTGGCATTGATGTGGCACTGATGGGCACTGGCACGTGGCACTGATGACCACTGACAGCTGGCACTGATGGACACTGACAGGTGGCACTGCTGGTGCTACACTGATCATCAGGGCACACTGATCATCAGTGCTCTGATGATCAGTGTAGATGTCCCCTCCGCGAAATGCCGATTACTGGCTCTCCTCTCCTCTCGAGCTGTCAGCGTGACAGCTCGTGAGGAGAGAAATGCCGATAACTGACATTTCCCTGTTTACATTTGATCAGATATGATTGGACACAGCTGATCACATGACCGAGCCAACATCTTCGGCTCTTTCTGTGGATCGGTGATCCGCTGTGTCCGAGGGACACAGCGGACCACCGATTGCCACGCTGCGCGCTCCCTGAGCCTCACATGCGTGGTGAGAATGGGAGGACATCATATGACGTCCTCCCAGACTGAGAGAACCACCTTGTGCCCGTCATTGGACTATATGGCGGGCGGGAGGTGGTTAAAGTAAAATTCTGGGATAAACCTAACTAGTCTTAAAAATGTTTCCTCCCCCTCCTAACACTTATGCTGACTAACCTGTGTAATAAAGGTTACTTACCTATTTTTAGCTCGCTCTAGTCCAGTCACAAGATCCCTTGTGTCTGCCAGCAGTGGCTGCAGTGGAGAGGAGGGAGTGCTCAACATCATCTGGTAAAGCCTGGAATGGTGATGTCTCCCATAGGCTCCTATGGCCCATCCATTGTCAGCTCTTCCTTCCTCTCCCCAGCAGCCTATTCTTAATGACACAAGGATGCTGGATCACATGACGAGAGAGAAGTGAGCTGAAAATAACTAAGTATATAAAGCTTTCTTACACAGGCTAGTCAGTATAGTTGTTAGTTGGGTGGCAGGATGACTTTCCTCTAGAGTCTTGAGAAAGTTAGGTTTTTTAATGATTGTGTGTATTGTAAATAGCCAATTTCGAAAGAACCTCCTTCCAAAGCAATTAAAAAAGATGCCATGGGTAAATGTATCTTGAAAATGAATAAATTCCATCTAAAATGCACAGATAGACTACTAGGGCTTCTACTTGACTTTAGTCCATCCTCCAGTGGGGTGTGTAGCCACTTCTTGCCTTCTCTCCCTTCTAAACCTTGTCATATAGTCAATCAATTTTGTAGTTATTTTTTATAGTTAATCAATAATTAATTGTCTAAGGATGTTATTATCCCTTTTAAGTTTAAATTTAAACAACTTGTCTGCCAAATCCAGTTTCTACAGACGAGTACTCCACATTCCACTGTTCCTATGGCAACAAACCCTTTGTGTAACTACAGTCTTTTTTTTATTTTGAACTCTTAACTGTAAGGAGCACTCACTTGTCTTCTGTGGTGCCATAAAACTAAACAGGCAGCAGAGAAATTACTAAAACTGGTGCATACAGAATCTGGAGCAGCTGTGCTTTGAAAGTGACAGGTAGAAACTGATAGGTCACCTTACACAGTTATTCCAGATTCTTTGTTATGCGTTATTATTAATCATTTTATATATATATATATATATACAGTATATATATGTATATTCATATATTAGGATCATCCTGTTGATGGTGTCATATCAGTGGGCATCAAGGAAGTATGAAAACCATGACAGCTAGGAAACAAGCATTTTCAGAGGGAAGTAAGGTCAGCAATGGCAGCCTTCATATATTTCTCGGCACAGGTTCCCTTTAACCACTAGTCAACCGTGCTATAGCCCAATGACGACTACATCATGGTTGTCCAGTTCTGGGAGAGCATCATATGATGTCCTCCCAGGACACGCCATCCCGCACGCCCCCCAGCGGCGCGCACCCAGCAATCTCTGTGATCGCTGTGTCCTAAGAACACAGCTGATTACGTGATGTAGTGAAAGGCCAATCACAGTGACCTTTTACCACATGATCAGCTGTGTCCAATGCATCCAAGCCTTATATCACAAGTGCAATGCAAAGCATCAGATGCAGTGGTGTAAAGAACGCAGTCACTAGACTCTAGAGGAGTGGAGATGTGTTCTCTGGAATGACAAATCACGCTTCTCTGTCTGGCACTACTATAGAAAGTAAGGGAGAGAGAGACCCATATAACAATTGGTCTCACACTTTGCTAGTGGATTTTACTGGTGTCACGCCCTTGTTATGGAGACTCTGAAAAAATAGAAAGGCTATAACCAGAATAAAGCTATTGGGGCTTTTCAGGCACCCTACCAGCAAAACTGCTTATAATAGTTGTAAAAATTCAAAACGTTATTAAATATCATTAAAAAACCATGAAAGTAGTACACAGATTGAGCACCAAACAGCTCTATGGATAAAAACATGTAACTATTACATATTGCAGCTATACAGAACATCAAGCCTATTATGAATCTCTCCAAGAATTCCATAGATAATACAATAAGTATGCATATAACTCATATGTAGTTTCTTTAGGGTTTTTCCCAAAGCGTTTTGCAGGACAAAAGCCTGCTTCCTCAGGGAGATTTAGCACACATCTCTAGAATTGTAAATAGAGGCAAAACCGGAAAACAACAAAATATTTACTTTTACCGGGAGATAGGATCTGTTTGTTCATGAAACGACCGGGAGACCATGATCATTCAAATCTAGAAAGGACTAAGAGGTCCTACCATAAAGCCTTGGAAATGTTTATGGTTAATGTGGCTAGGCAATGCATCCCCAACAGATGCGCACGATGGAAGTATGAGTTTTGTTTCATTTCAGACTTTTTTGTTAAGTTAATAGTTTTGTTTCGTCATATTCGTTATGTTAGAATGAGTGGTTTCCAGAATTTGTTTCATATATTTGGATTTATTTAGTATATTCGTTATTTTTAAATTGATTTAAAATTCAAATCTCTGAAGACAGCTATATTCATTCTATTTTATTCTATCTGCTCTATGCTATTTTGCCATTCTGTTCTGTTTTTTCTATTGTATTCTATCCTATTCCTTTCTTTTCTATTCTTTTCTATTCTATTTTATTCTATTCTGCTTTATTCTGTTCTATTCTATTCTATTTTATAAAGCAGTCTAAGTAGGAATCATCATCTTATTTCACTTGTATACTTTATTGTATCAATTGCAATATGTTTCCATTTCTAATTCATTTTCAAATTCAAATTCATTTGCAAATTAGAATTCCAACTCATTTTCAAATAAATTTTTATATTCAAATTCAGATAACTCGTTTCATCATCTTTTATTGTGTCCATGATAATGCACCCGTTTGTCGTTTCATGCCTATTGCTTTTTTTCCTACTCTGAGAACTGGTGGAATCTCTTTAAGAATTTCTTTCTGCCTAGTGGCGGTAGCAAAAACTGAATTTTTTTGCATATGATGGTGATCTTTTGGTGCTTGTCTGATATAGGTGCACATAGCTAATAAAACGGAAGTTTACCCATAACTACGAGATAATAAAAAATAAATAAAAAATTAGCAAGGAACATACATTCCATATTATTATTTATGCTACTAAAATGAGTGTGTGCTGTAAATTGCCTCCAGCATTGCTCCTGTTTCTTCTTGCTGGAGGCTGTCATTCTTCTGAGCCCAGAGTCCCTGAGCAGCAGGCTGTGTGCAGCCTCTACATTTCTGGCACTGTGCAGAAAAATAAAGAGCAACTGGGCATGTGCAGAGCAGAGTGAGACAGTGTATTACTGGATTTTAAACAGTATAGGCACTTATATTTAATGTTTCTACCTGTATTACCTGCAAAAGAGGCAAGCATGATGGGGCCAGCTTGAAGTGATTTCACTTTAAGGAAGCTACCACCAGAAGTGTATTATTAAGCCTCTGTTGAATTTCTCTTTGTGGTTTCAAACTACAACAGGAAAGTAACAGATGAGTACATCTCATCCACAGCCAAAAGGTATTTTCTGTACTTGCATGGTCTTTAAAGTGTATTTAAACCCTAAAAGAAAAAAATGTTATATTGCAATTTACAATCCTTAAATGCAGTGGCTGCATTAGTTTTTTTTTTTAGGCGTATATTTTCATTTACATTAACACAATGATCTGGCCAGTAACACACTTCCTGTCTTAGGGCATCTCCACTCTGGATGGAGGATCAATTGAGACAGCAGTATTGTCAGATTGAAGAGAGATTAATGTTAGACGCACTAGCAGATTTAGATGGATTTGACCAACAAATTAAAGCTGAACTCCATCTAAAACTTTATTAGCAGTTATAGAAACGTGTTTTTTTTTTCTTTTTGGGGTACATGTTTTTGCATAAAGGAATAAAAGCTGATCATTGTAAGCACCCCTGTTAGTGATACATGGTTTTACCAAACCCTCTAACTGCCACTTTTGCTGATTAGCTTGGCCAGTTAAAGAAAGCTTAAAAATAACAGATTTACGGGCCAGATCAACAGGTGAAAACAAAGGGAAAAAAGATTAAAAAAGAAAACGAATGCTGTCACCACATCTAAGGATTGGAAAGCTGCAAAATATTAATTTCTTGCTTTTGGGTTTAAAGGGATAAATGGAAAAATGTGCACATATAGCAGAGATTTACTGTGGATTTTTTTTATTTACTTTGCCCTCACTATAAATGTTTAATGCTATAAGCCTTAAGCCAAATACAGTAATTTGTTGCTGCTTGTTATGAGTTATGGCAATTTTCACATTGCTGTTGGCCACAATGTATGAACATATCACACATACTGTTTGGGTATTTAAAGCACAGGAATCTAGAAATAAAAGATTCATATTACAGGCTCCAAAAATAAATAAATAAATAAACACACAAAATTAGGTGTTGTCAGTAGGGATTCCAAAACAGGCACAATGGGATATTAAATCATTACAAATTCAGATGGCTAAAAGACCTATTCATATGCTCTATCATTCACATTCTTGAATAAGATGAGGTATTTTATTGCTTCTGAACACGAAAATGAGCTTATAAAACAAGAAAGTGTCAAATAAAAGGCTTTTGTCTAAACGTAAACGCCTTATGCTTAAAATGCTTCACTGACTGATTTAACCTTTACTAACAGTAATAATTCATCTCTTTAGAACTACATTCAACTCTGCAACACCATAAAAGCATTAACATTCTAGAAGTTAAATAGCTTGATTTACAAGTTTAGTCACTTCATCTTTGATTTCTAAAGTGAAGTCTGAAGGGCCTACAGTGACTAACCGCTGCCTGTGAAAATGATGGAACTCGGATAATGTCTAGTAAGGCCTTGTGTACATTGAACATGCACATGGCAAAGAATGCAGGAAAAGACAAAAAGCATCTAACATTGTTCTGGGTTATGAAAGTAAATGATTATGACTTGTATAAGTTCATTGGTATTCTTTTATATCTGAAAATATAGCCTATGGTGTAATCTGATTTTTCTGGGCAGTATAGTAGATAAAACTGAAGCTTTTTGTTTTGGAAGAACCCAAAAACTGGAGCTGTTGCGGGGAAAACAGTCCAGTTTGCAGTATTAGCAGGTGGATGACTGTGTTACTCTTTAACTCATTCCTGTCCTAAATCTGTTTATTAAAGCAGAATGTAACTCTTAAATTAACTGCTTGCCCACCGCCCTATAGCAGAAATACTGCTACAGAGCGTCAGGGCTGCGCAGAATCACGTATATATACATGATATTGCATTTCTAGATAGGGGGCGCACACGCTGCCATTGCCGGCCTCAGCAGTCGATCACCGGGTCTCAGGCATAGATTCCTATCTGGCACCTGGCGTTCGCCAAGTATCACTGAGAGGGAATAGGTCTGTATGTAAACAATACAGATCTCTCCCCTGTCAGCTCCTGCACACTGCTTTGTATTTCTCTGTCATACAAAGCAATGTGCTTACACAGTAAAGAACAGGGGCGGACTGACAACCCATAGGGCCCCCGGGCAATAGGGAATCATGGGGTCCTTGTGTCCTTGCCCAAACTCAAAAAAGCCTATGAAAAAGGTACCAGGGTCATCTCATGGGGCCCCCTACTGACCCCGGGCCCTCGGGCAGTGCCAGAGTTTTCAAATGGTCAGTCCGCCCCTGGTAAAGAACACACAGTTAACCCTTTCCTGCCCAGTGTCATTAGTACAGTGGCAGTGCTTTTTATTAGTGACACCAAGTCAGTTCCCCCCAGTGTCAGAATGCCCCCCCCAGTCCCGCAGTCCTGCAGTCCCGCTATAAGTCGCTGATTGCCACCATTACTAGTATAAAAAAAAAATTCCAGTATATATACTGACATTTGTAAACGCTATAACCAATTAATTTACATGTATTGGGATTTTGTTTTAATCAAAGACATGTAGCAGAATGCATTTTGGCCTAAATTTATGATAATATGTGATTTTTAAAAAATTTTTACTGGACATGTTTAATAGCAAAAAGTTAAAAATATTGTTTGTTTTTTCAAAATTGTTTGTCTGTTTTTGTTTATAGCACAAAAAATAAAAAACACAGAAGCAATCAAATACCACCAAAAGAAAGCTCCATTTCTGGAAAAAAAAGTGTCAGTTAAAGCAATGCAGAGCTATATCGCAAAAAGTGGCCTGGTCAGGAAGGGAGGTAAATCCTCTGGAGGGCAAATGGTTACACTTTACTCCTTTCTAACACTCCCTCTAATAAAAGTCCCATTTTTTTGCTGTTTATTTACCTTTTACCTATTGTACACATTCTGGCTTGCTCCCCTCTTTAATTCTGCCTAGGCCAAAATGATGTGCTGCACTCCCACAGCCTCCTTGAACAAACACGTCACATATCCCAGAAGGCATCAGCTCCCATTCATGAAAGGAACAGAGGGGCAGGCCTGGTGGCATTTCATCAGAGACAGCTTCCTAAAATCAGAAGAGAAAGCCTCCTTCAGATGACACCATGGAGGAAGATGGTGGTTCGGGAGAAGCGGATGGTAGTAGGATATCAGAATCTGAATTGGGGACAACCCAGCATCAGACAAGCAGGGGTTTAAAAAAAATAAATGAGGCTGTGAAGTTCCTCTTTAACATTCCCCAGCATTATGCCCTATATCAAGCATACATTAATGAACATTCTCCCTTTAAGAAAAAGAGCTGACACTTTATACAACAAAACAACACAGGATGTGCACACCAGGAAGGTGACCCTCAAACCCAATACAGACAAAAATAGTTAAAAAAGACAGTCATTGGGGTGCTCTTCGGGTGCGGACAGGTCGATGGGTATCGGTGTTTTTGTTTTTATGTTTTTTGGTGAGTAGTCATCGTCGTGACAACACTGGATGCCATGATTGATGATGGATTACAATGATGGAACCATTTTTTTTGCTTTTTTTTTTTAATAAAGGACTTGTCAAAAATGTTTGTTTTGTTTTTTGTTCAATAATGGCATTTTTCAAAAGACTGGTCTCTTTATTTTATCACTAAATTTAACACTTTAGTGAATGGGTAAAGGTACAAAGGCAGCATCAGGGGAAAATTTAAAGGGGTACTATGATGCTAGTGAGCTCCACTGCCCATAGACCCACACAACCATCAGACAAGGGTTTTGGGGAAGAGGCCCTTGTCCCCGAGGGCATGTGGCCTGGTAAGCCACAGGGGGGCACTCATTTGTCTCCCCTTTCCTGCCCTGCCTGGCCTGTGCTCAGATCAAGGGCCTGGTAGGAATTTAGGAGGGACTCCAAGCTTTTTCCCCCCATTTTGGGGGGTAGGGTTCCCCTTAAAAGTCCTACCAGGCCTGGTATGGCTTTTAGGGAGAACGCCATGCACTCCCCCCATTTTTGGAAGATGGGGTTCCCCTTAAAAGTCCTACCAAGCCTAAAAGGCCTGCTAAGACTTTTAAGGGGAACCCCAAGCACTTAAAACCCCAAGCAAATAAAAAATACTGTGTGGTCCCTCCTAACCTTCCTACCAGACCTAAAGGGTCTGGTACGGATTAGGGGGGACTCCACACTGTGTTTTTTTTAAATAAAAATTTTAATTTTTAAAAAAAAGTCAGTCCTGCTGCTGCAAGTTCTATATGTTGCGCAGGTAGTTAAAGAATTTTGTATTACTTTAAACAATTAAAAATGACTGCCCCTTTAAGTACCCGAGTCCCCATATCCCTTTTATGGCCAATAACTTGCATATAAGCCTCAGGGCAGTACCTGAGTCCCATAGACTTGCATTAAGTTTGGGATTGAACATTCATTAGGTTCTAATGGTTGACCACAAACTGAACACGAGGGTGTTTAGCCCATCACTACAAGATAAAAACAGCAAAGCAAACTGGATAGTGGAGGTAAAAACATTTTTTAACCACTTCAATACCAGGCACTTTTACCGCCTTCCTGGTCAGGACAAGTTTCATCTTTCAGCACTTTTACATGCACCACCGTACCCAAACTAAATTTTTATCAATTTGTTCACACAACTAAAGCTTGCTTTTGGTGGTATTTAATCACCACTTAGTTTTTTTTGTTACATAAATTAAAAAAGACCGAAAGGTTTGAAAAAAAAACAGGTTTGTCATTGCAAATAAATAATTGTTCTTGATAAATATAGGCCAGAATGCATAGTGCTACATTTCTTTGGTGAAAATAGTCTGTGGGAAATCAGAAAATTGATCAGTCCTGGTGTACTGACAGTTATCTCATTATTTGAGGCCCAAAAATGTCAGGACGGTACAGATATCCCCCAAATTACCTCATTTTGGAAAGTAGACAGTCTGCAGTATTTAGTATAAGGCATGGCGAGTTTTTTGACATTGTAATTTTCTGTCAATTTGTTTGGAAAATGAAGAAATTGAAAAAAATGTTTTCACAATTTTTTTTTTACTTACTGTCACCAGTGCAGTCCAGCATCCTCATATAATTGGTGTGGAGGTGATCAGGGGGACACTAACTGGTGACCGTGTGTAATATTTTTTTTATACTTCTCAATTTCTTTTTTTTTTTAATTTTGTAGTACATTTTTTGCAGATTTTTTTTTTTTATAAAACACTGTGAACCAGAGTAATATAATGTTACCATAGTAACATTGTACTACTAAGGAGAAGTGATCAGTATTTTTTTTACATATTATGACTGCCTATAGTATTGAATTTCACTGCTATAGGAAAGCATTTAACTGAATGAAATTGAATCATTCATTGTTTTTGTTATGATTAGCTGTGATTGGCCACAGCTAATCACATGGCGCAAATGACCAATCACAGCTAGTGACACAGATGTATACACTGGATAGCATGAAAGGAAGCCATCCATTGTTTACAATTGTCATGTGACCTGCTGTGATTGGTAACAGCGGTGACATGACACCAGAAATAGGCCAGTACTGTACACAGATCGGTTATTGGCTGTGTCTCATGGACACAGGCGGTGACAGATCTCAACACAGCATGGCCCCACAGGCGCTCATGAAGCGGAGATCCGAGAGGACGTCATATGACGTCTACCCGGATCGATGAGAGTCCCATCTGGCCATCATTTTGTTATTGGTTGGGTGGGAACTGGTTAACAATGGAATAAACAAAATGAATTGCACTCACAAAATGTATTAACATCAATGATGGATTAATGTAATCAGCCAGAAACACAGGCAATCCTCACTCCATTTATGAAAGCCAAAATGGAGGTAGTGAGTGAGTCCATTATATCCTGGATCTATATGCAATAAAACCACCAACACTGTGAAGGTGGAAAGGCCAATACAGTTGTCAGTCTTTCTTTATGAAACAGCAACACAACACACCATCACTAACATTTGGGACTCAGTCTCTTCCTTACATTTTGATGAAAATGATTATCATGGTTTTTTTTAGTAATTAGATACATTTTTACAATGTTACCAATAATGCACTATTAACCATTTCAATACCGTGCAATTTTACACCTTCCTGCCCAGGCCATTTTTCAGGTTTCAGCGCTCTCACACTTTGAATGACAATTGCGCGGTCATACAACACTGTACCCAAACTAAAATTTTATCATTTTCTTCAAACAACTAGAGCTTTCTTTTGGTGGTATTTAATCACCACTGGGGTTTTTATTTTTTGCTACATTAACAAAAAAAGACCAAAAATTTTGAAAAAAAAACACATTTTTCTTTGTTTCTGTTATAAAAGTTTACAAATAAATAATTGTTCTTCATAAATTTAGGCTGAGATGTATTCTGCTACATGTCTTTGGTGAAAATAACCCAAATTAGGATGTATTTTTTAGTTTGTAGGAAAGTTATAGAGTTCACAAACTATGGTATAGATCTGAAAATTGATCAATCCTGAAGTACTGACAGCCAATCTAATTTCTTGAGGTCCAAGAATGTCAGAATAGTACTGATATCCCCCAAATGACCTCTTTTTGCAGAGTAGACAGTCCGACGTACCTCATAAGAGGCATGGCGAGTTTTTTGAAGTTGTATTTTTTTGTCATAATTTTTCAGAAAATGAAAAAATGAAAAAAATTATTTTCACTATTTTTTTTTTACATACTGTCACCAGTGCAGTACAGCGTCATCATATAACTGGCATGGCGGTGAACAGGGACACTGACTGGTGACAGTATGAAAAAAAAAAATATATATATATATATTTTTTTTATTTTTTTATTATATTAAATTTTTTATTACATTTTTTTTAATTTTTTTTAAGATTTTGTTTTCATATTTTACTATGACCAAAGTAGTACAATGTTACCATAGTAACATTGTACTACTTTGGGGAAGTGATCAGTATTTTTGTTTTTTGTTTTTTTTACACAATTTGCTTATAGCAAAGAATTACTTTGCTATATGCAAGCATTTACCTGAATGAAATCGATTCATTCAGCTTTTTTTTTTTTTGTGTGTTTAGCTGTGATTTGGTCACAGCTAATCACATGACATGTGCATGTGATTAGCTGTGACCATTCACAGCTAGGCACTAGTATACAATGGATGGCATCATGAATGAAGCCATCCATTGTATACAACTGTCATATGACCTGCTGTGATTGGTCACAGCAGGTCACATGGTACCAGCAACGGAAGCCGGTACTCGGATCTGTCATCGGCCGTGTCCGAGGTGCACGGCCGGTGACAGATCGCACTGCTGCGCAGCTCTGCAGTAGCACAAACTGCGCATGTGCGGGAGCTAGCCAAATGGCATGCACCCGGAGTGAAGAGACACATTTGAAGCCGCCAAACGGCCATTGGCCGGGCGGCTAATGGTTAAAAAAGACTTATTCAGCAAATGGTAATTGCCATGATTCTGGTGTGTTGTTATTGTCAGGGCTTTTCTGGCAATCATTGTTTCTGACCTTTTACATCTATTTGTTCTGGGCTTGTGGTTATTTAGTGTCACTGTATGGAAGCACCCAGTAGTAGCAATATCACCAAATCTTACCCAATATGGGAAGGTTAGCAGTCACTGACAGTAGTATTTTAGACCTCACTCTGCAGATATGCAGCTATGAGTTTGTAAGCACAGGAATGTCTAGGCATCTACACACACCCGGTAGTGCACTGATATTTTTCCTGAGGAATTTAAGACTAAAGATGCTTTTTTAAAATATAGTACCTAAACACAATTACTATTTGTCGATGTTCCCTATAATATAGCACAGCCTCACTTTTTTGTTCAAGTCAACTTTAATTCAAGGGGTTTAATCTACAATAGCAACAGCAGTCAATTTTGACATTGTATTGTTGTATTCAATTCTTTGTGGGCCTTAGCTCACTATATACAGTATCTTATCATACAGACTGTTTTGAACAATTAATACAGTAATCAATGTGAAAATGCATGGTTCTATAATTGTAAATTAAGTAATTTTGACTTTAATCCCACAGATAATATTTTCTAAATAATGGCATAGAAAAATATATAAAGGAAGACTTCTAAAACCATTAACTTACTAGAAAGAAAGTTTAGAAAAATAAATCTGGCTGCTTCAAAATCTATTAAAAGTATGCCAAAACCCAGCTGGTGTTCACATTGAAGTCCTTTCATGTACTTTTACTGTATGAGCCATAGGAAGTGGCATATTGAAGAAACGTTTTCACCAGGGCCTGCTGATGCAGTACTTTTATTTCAGTATCTAATATCATGAGTCGTTCTAGGGAGAACATTGATGGATCTATTTCAATGAAAATATTTTGAGACCTAAGGGTTTTCTTGATGCTGGTTGGGATACATTACAATGTTTCTGTATAATAAAACCTCAGAGATATTGAAAATATTGAATTTATATAGAAGTCTATAAATATGGTATATGGCTGTAATCTGGATCTTTATATCATAAACATATCATCTCAAATATTCAAGACACAAAAAATATTTTTGTCTCATTGTTACAGTATCCTTATTCAATATGTCTAGATTGAAAATAATTAAAAGGGATATTACAATGTATTTTTAAATATATCAATAGCCATGAATCCCTTACAGTACAACAAGAAAATATGTCCCTTTGGTAATAACTATAATGTGTAAATTTCAGTAGCCCATAGATACTGAAAAGAGAATAAGAAAGGATTACCTACACATATTGTGAAGTTGTCTTTTAATAGTGTCCCTAATTTTCTATGTGTAGAATACAATTGAAAAAACATACCTTTTGCACCCCTCCTGAGTTCTTTACTGTGTGACTCAGCTTTTAAAAAAACATCCAGACAGGGTCCTGTGCCTAGTATGCACCCCTACCCCACAGCCCCATTTGTTCCTACAGATAGTCCATACTCTCCATGAAGGGTGGAGGTTGCCATGAATACAGATCAACAGAGATAAAGGTAAGGAGTTGAGATATAGAGAGAGATATATTTAACCACTTTAATACCAGGTACATTCACCCTCTGCCCAGGACAATTTTTAGCTTTCAGAGCTGTCACAGTTTGAATGACAATTATGTGGTCATGTAATACTGCACTCAAACTAAATGTTTATAAATTGCTTCACACAAATAGAGATTTCTTTTGGTGGTATTTAATCACTCCTGGGTCTTTTCATTTTTTGCTAAGTAAGCATACCAAAAATTAAAAACAAACCCACACTTTTCTTTGTTTCTGTTAAAAATTTAGCAAATAAGCAATCTTTTTTCATAACTTTAGTGTATATTATAAAATCAGTGTATATTATTTAGTCTATAGGAAAGTTTTAGAGTTCACAAACTATGGGATATATATCTGAAAATTGATCAATCGTGATGTACTGAAGGCCAATCTCCTTTCTTAAGATGAGACCAAACCTGTGGCCAGAGCAATACGCTGTTACCATAGTAAAATTGTACTACTCTGGGAAGGTGATCAGAATTTTTTTTTTTTACACATTATGATTGCTTATAACAGTGAATGTCCCTATTATAAATCATGATTTTTACTGAATGAAATTGATTCATTCAATGTGTTTTGTTGTGATTGGCTGTGATTGGCCACAGTTACAGATAGGCTGTGATTAGTCCTGTCTGTACCATGTGATCACTGTGACCAATCACAGTGAGCAACACAATAGTACACAATGGATGACGTGAATGTAAGCCATCCATTGTGTACAATTGTCATGTGATCTGCTGTGATTGGTCACAGCGATCACAAGGTACCAGCAGCAAGCCGGTACACTGATCTCTAATTTGCTGTGTCTAGTGGATCCAGCCATGAACCTGTCATTCTGATGGGCGTAGTGGTCACTGGAAGAGGGTGAGAGGGAGTACACTGGAGGAGGAGTGTCTTGTCTGGACACTCTGACCTCAGTGCAATGTACTAATGTGCTAATGTACCTATCTCTAACAGGCAGGGGAATCAGGTGAAAGCACTAGCACTTTCACTGCTGCATGCTGACAGAATTTTAAAGGGTTACCACGATACTCTGTATGAATTACCCCAAATGTCTAATGGATCTCAAAGAGTATATAACATATCAAAAACATATATTCTATAAAAGCAGTAGAAAATAAAATATGTAGGTGTGTCATTGTAACCAATCAGACAATGGATACCAAGAAAGATACACAGTTGAAGCTTCACAGTGGGACACAGACAGCAATAAAATCTGACAGAGGTTCTAATCCTTTCCCACTCTATCTAATATTTAATTGAAACATTTTGGCTAATCATACAGTAAACATTATGTGGATAGAATAAAGATACAGTATGTTTATTATTGTAAAGTATATCATTTTACTATGGGCTTAGGTCATTACTACAATACAAAACACTCACAGACTGCCCACATATATTTAAATCCAAACTCTTATGCAACTTTTGGTGTGAACATTGTTAGTAAGAACTCTCTCACATAACTTAAAGGGACCCCTTTAATCCTTTCGCTGCCAGAGTCGTTTTGCATTTTTTGAACACGTTTAAAAAATAATTTTAGGCCTGAAGATTACACAAAACCCCCAAACAGTATATATTTTCTGAAAACAAACAGAATACTAAAACTAAAGAATAAAATAGTGGTAGTTAAAATGTTTATGTCACACGATATTATTGCAAAGGTTTAGGAAATGCAAAATATCAGTAAAAATCACTAAAGTTGAATTTTAGGGCAAACAAAAGCAATAAACTACCCACATTTTTTGTAAAATATAAATGATGAGGTTGTGTCAAGTAAACAGACACCTAACATGCCAAACCTTAAATTTGTGTGCGCCTATGAAATTGCGTCAAACTTCAGTATCCTATATTTTCTATAGCAAAAGCTTCAAAAGCCCCTATAAATCATCAGTTTAGCATTGCGGAAGAGGTCTGGTGCTAGAATTATTGTTCTCACTCTAGTGTGTGTGGCGATATGTAACATGTGTATAGCGTATATGTGGGGGTGGGAAGCCTCAATATTTTTTAGAGGGGATGTTATGTGCTTGTGTGTAACTTTATTTTTTTTTACAAAAAATATACATTTTTAGCTTAACTTTTTCCTTTCATTACTTAGGGGACACAAAGTTGATTTTTTTTTCATTGTTGATTTGGATGTATGTAGTCTTGGTTGAAAACTATATTTAGTTGATAATAAGTATTGCAGGAGACAAATATTGGGACCACATGCCATGGCCTACAAGACTTATCAATTTTCAATTTTAAGTTCTAGTAAATATCACTTCTATCAGTGGATTTCTTGCTATTTCTAAAGTACTTAAAGCTTAGTAGTACAATTAATGTGTTAAAGACTTCTAATTTGAAACATCCTAAGAATTTTCAGTCTACTATTTACATATTAAATACGAACAATTAAAGAGCTTTAAAATAATCCATTCTAAAACAAACCTAGATGTATTTAGGCTGATGTCAAATGAGCGATTCTGGGGCTCTTCACAATTCAATGCCAGGTTTGCTAAAAAGGTAGCCCTTCTATCCCTATAGAATAACCTTCTCTGTGGGCAGACACAGTGAGATGTGATTTCTTCACTAGACCAAATACTGCTGAATTTCAATCCCACAAGGAACATCTCACTGTCTTAGCTACAGAAGGAGCCATTCCATAGGGACAAACATACAGTCCCCCTAGCCATTTTGGTACTAGCAGTTGTCAGCAGCAGGATCAATAGTGGCAGAGTCACATATCTGATAATAGTCCATGTACTTTGCACTCAAAAGCAAACTGTGCCTCTAGTCTTTGCAGGGATGCTGTTGAAAGAATGAAGGTCATCTTACCTGACATTCTAGAAAGTGTTCACTGCTGCCTTTCTTAATAAATTGGTGTCTTGTTTATTCCAGCATTTCATTCTTTAGCAATTCACTGACCTGGAACACTCAAGCACATAATAGAGCAGTGGTGCTGAACATCGTTACCCCCTCACTTTCCCCGGAATTCACAGGTCGGTACCAAAAACAGTCAAATTTAGATCTCATCTCTTCGTTAGGCATTCATGGAAGTTGATACATTTGACAAAACACAGACCAGCTCAAGACTCATTTGTCAATTATCAGAGATATCATACGCTTCTTCTGATAAAACCCTGTGGTAAGTAGTCTGGGTGCAGCACAGGAATACAAACCTGTTGTAGTAGGATTTTATTCTATACTGACCTACAACTGAACTGCACAGAGTTACATTTCTCACAATCTCCTAATATATTCCGTAATGATGTTAGCTTTATACAAATTGACTACATCAATGTATAAGAAGATGTTGAACAGTTGGATACCAAACACACCTAATTTGTAAGGTTCAAAAGGCTAATAAGACACATTAGACTTTCTAGGAAAAAATCTATATCATGTATGGTATCAACAAATCATAATTTTATTATGTGAAATAATATGTTTGCCAGATTGTGAAACCTTGTCATATGGGAATATACCTGTACCCAGGATAGTTGGCAATAAGAGTGTGTCAGGTGCGCAAAATAAAATGCTCTACAGCACACATACTATCCTTAAACTGTTTGATTGGGTGGAATTAGATGTGCAACAATCTCTTCAGCAGAAAAATTTGCTGCAATTTTCAGCTGAAGCTGATATACTCATTTATGAGGGTAGATTGGACTGTACTGAACTAAAGACAAAGAAAACTCCACAATTTTCCTTTCTAAAACTGTTTTGCTTTACTGTTGTTCATGTCTGTTATGTAATATTTTTTCTGTAAATATTTCCTATATAATTTTTCTTTTATTTCATTAGAATGATATTAAACCACCTCCCGCCCAGGCCATTGCAAAAAACAGCTGAAAGGGAGCTTTCTAATCCTGGATAGATATCATATGATGTCCTAAAGTTGCACACCTTCTGTGTGCTCTAGCAGCGGCGATGCAGCTCGATCTATCACCTGCTGTGTCTACAGGACACAGCGATTGACATATTGTTGTACCAGATCAGCCCCAGTACCATATAAATGCTGTAACCAATCACAGCGATCACATGTGAGTTGTACACAATGAATGGATTTCATTCACAGCAATTCATTGTGTCCTATTGTGATGATCTCTGTGATTTGTTGCAGTGATCAGATGGTATAGACAGGGCTAATCACAGCACATCTGAACCATGTGATAGATGTGGCCAATCATTGCTATCACAATAGTACATACTGGCAATGAATGCCATTTAAGAAAATTATTGCTTATAACAGTGTTCATCACTGTTATAAGCAACAATAGTGTAAACAGAAATCCTGATCAACTCGCCAAAGTACAACGGTGTCACTATGGTAACACTGCACTGCTCTGGTCACAGTATGTAAAAAAAACTGTAAAAAAAAGAAAGAACTGTAAAAAAAATGTAAATGATTATACCATCATCAGTCAGTATCCGTGATTACCACCACACCAGTCATATGACAATGCTGTACTGTTCTGGAGACAGTATGCAAAAAGAAAAATGTGAAAACATATATTTAAATTAACATAATTTCTTCATTTTGCAAAAAATGTGACAAAAATTACAACTTCAAAAACACTCACATGCCTCTGACTAAACACCTTGGCCTGCCTGCTTTCCAAAAAGGGTCATTTAGGGGGTATTTGTACTGTCCTGGCATTTTAGGGCCTCAAGAAAAGAGATAAGCAGTCAGTACATCAGGGCTGATCAATATTTATACCATAGTTTGTAGACTTTATAACATTCACACAGACTACAAATTATATACTGATTTAGGTTATTTTTACCAATGCAATGTAGTAGACTACATTTTGGTCTAAATGTAAGATAGATTATTTATTTGCAAAATTGTATAACAGAAATGAATAGAAATGTGTTTTTTTTTCCCAAAATTGCCAGGATTGTTTCATTTATGTACCAAAAAAGTTGAAAACCCAGTGGTGATTGAATACAACCAAATAAAAGCTCTATTTCTCTCAAAAAGGATAAAAATTTAATTGGGTACAGTGTTGCGTGCGTAAGTGTCATTCAAAGTATAACAGCACTTGAAAGCTGAAACTTCACCTGGACAGGCAGGGGGTGAAACAGCACAGTATTGAAGTTATTAAAAATTAATATTTGGATCTTTAAAGGATCTAAATAGAAATTAAAATACTTTACTGCATTACATGGGCTACTGCAGGGTAAAACTCTGTTACATTCTTTTCTGGATGTGGCAGTGATTGACAAAGACATTCTTTAAAGGTCAGAATTTCAGCATCAGATGCTTCAACTGTGCTTCTTGTTATTAAAACACTTGGTGGCAGCAACCACACATGTGTAAAGGGTTAACCTCTCAGGTAACCCTCCCCAGTGATAATACCTCTCAATCTGTTGGTGCTTAGATCGTTGTCCCAGAAGCTGGAAATCGGTGGCTGTATTGTCCCACAAGTGTGTAATCATCACAAACTTTTATTTTTTTTAAATGAAAGACAATGACAAATGTAGCCCATTATATCCTAGAAGTAGGGCAGGGTCAAGCTGCATCTGCAGTGTAGCTATGTGGCTTCCTCTCCCTGGATTTCCAATGTACGGCATTGCATTAGGTCACAGAGAAATAGTACAACCTAACTACATAATAGATCAGCTTCTATTACTGTATGTTGGTATGGCTTCTAACATGACAGAGAACCTCATAATCCAGAAAGTCCAATGCCTACAGCATTTATTATAGATTTCTTATCTGCATCACACAAATAGAGAAAGAATTGTTTCAGAAAATACTGAAAGCTGTATAAAAATACTTTTCTTTCAATCAATATTTTATCGTCACTGCAAGAAACCAAGTATCATTCATCAATTATAAACATTTTTACAAAGTATTATTTTCTTTTTTTTTTTTTCAAACCACATCTTCTTTGGAAGCTAAATTATGAAGAAAAAGTGGCTGACTAATCTGAATTTCTCAATTTATTCATGTTCAATAAAACGCTATTCATCAGCTTAAACTCTGCTGTGAGTTCAAATCAAATTTAAGCCACCTGGGAGTAAACAAAATTGCTCTTCTTCTCTAGCACGTCGGCAATGGATAAAAATAACAAACATATTTCAAAAGGAATCAGAATACTGATTTCTCACTTACTCACTACAGAAATGATTTAATGGTGGCAAAATGGTCCAAGCCCATCTTTAGCTCATTGCTTTGATCAGAAATTACTTAACACCAGTGTGAAGAATGTAGCTCACAGAATCGTAAATCTAGTAGAAGCCGATATGTTGTCCCTGTTTTATTGTTTGTAATTAGAGTGCAAAGATCAAGTGGCTAAGATAAGTTGTTGCAACAAGTAAATCTTCTCAACATGTATTATATATATATATATATATATATATATATATATATATATATATATATTGGATGTAAAAAGTGAAAAAAAAAGGTGAGCAGATAGGATTTCTTTATACACAAAACAGCCATCGACATATCGACTTCATAACTTTGTAGGATGATTTCACTAAGCTATCTGAGTTGTTTAAATTGCATTTGTTCAAAACATTCAATTTGCATACCAGAATATTGTATATGTTTGGAATTATCACAGGCATTCTGAAAACTGTCAAACAATAAAAGCAAATATCCACAAAGAATAATCATCAACTTCCATGTACCTTATGTACATCTTACATTTGTGAATATCTGGTAGTGCGGTTATGGGAACATGTTCAATATGGGCTAAAGTTAACAGTGGAGTAGCACAGGGATTGATGCTGGGCCCAATCCTTTTCAATTTATTTTTTATTTTATATTTTTTTTTATTAATTGCAGATTACAAAACATGCAAAAAAACCTTTTTGCATACATACTCATCTACAATTTGCTACAATTTTTCCAAACCCCCTTTTCCCTTCCCTACCCCCCCCCCGGACCTCCCTTTTTTCCTTTTCTTATTGTTCCTCTAGTGTTCCTTCTTCACGTCTACATTTTTCCTCTGAACTTCTTTTACTCTCTCCCCCAACAGCAAAGCGAACCGCTGTGTAAGTTTAAACTCACTCCAACCTTTCCAGATTTCCCTAAATGTACCCATTTTGTCTTCTCCACTATAGTATAATTCCTCCTTTTTTTTTGTGTATTTTCCACCCTTCCTAACCAGCCCTTTAACTTAGGCGTCTCCTTGGTCTTCCAAACCTTATGGATCAAACCTTTTGCAGCATTTAGTAAATGAGGTATCATTGTATTCCTATATTGCTTAACTGTTAGGTCAGTGTGATGGAATAAGCACACCCATAGGTCTTTACTTGTTTCTTCTCCTATAATTTCTCCTATTTGTTGGACTACATCTCACCAAAATTCCTGTATTTTGGGACACTCCCACCATATATGTATCATTGTGCCTTCCTTTCCACATCCCCTCCAGCAAAGAGATGAGGTCTCTGGATGTAACGTATGAGCTCTACTGGGTGTAATATACCATCTATAAATCTATAATTCATCTCGACTGTGTTCATATGTTCATATGTGCCATTTCAAAAAATGCTTTTCTCTGCTGATCACCTAACTGTTTTTTCAACTCTTTCTCCCATCTACTCATAAACAGTGGTACTACCGGTTCAACTATAACAGTCAGTGTCTTATAAATACGCAAAGTGCAATGTTTTTGTGTTCCTTTTAAATTCAGTAACTACTCTATTGGGTGCAGATTCTTAACCTTTCTCAGCGGTTGTAGGAGTGAAACAATGAAATGTCTCAATTGAAGATACCGCCACTTGTCCATCCTCCAAAACACTTCTTTTTTCTGCTTCAACTCCTGTAAAGTGCTTAACACCCCTTCCTTCATAATATCCTTTTATCCGTGCATTCCCATCTATAATCCAAGTTCCTGTGATAGTGCTCATCCCTGGTGGGAAATAATTTATTCCCAACAATGTTATTAATGGAGAGTTATACTCCGATCCATTTTGTTTGTGCGTTACGTCCCATATCCTAAGCACATTCTTAGTAGGAGTGCTCGTATTTACAGAAAGCCCTCAGTGTTGTTGTGGAACCCAAATAACTTTATCTAACTGTGCTTCACTCAGTGTCTGTCCAATCTCAACCCAACATTTTCATTGTGAATTATACATCCAATTCATTATCTGTGACAAAATTACTGCATAATAATATCTTTTGATCTCCGACATATTTAATCCCCCATTTATTTTATCTTTATATAAGACCTCATATTTCACCCTTCGTTTTTTATTCATCCATACATATCTCATTATCATTCTTTTTAATACCCTAAGAAACTCTTGTGGCAGGTAAATTGAAAGCATTTGAAATTTTTACAAGATTTTAGGGAGTATCACCATTTTAACCATATTAACCACTTGCCTACCAGGCACTTATACCCCCTTCTTTACCAGGCCAATTTTCAGCTTTCAGCGCTGCCGCACTTTGATTGACAATTGTGCGGTCATGCAACATTGTACCCATATGAAATTTTGATCATTTTTTTCTCACAAATAGAGCTTTCTTTTGGTGGTCTTTAATCGCCACTGGGCGCTTTACTTTTTGCGCTATAAATAAAAAAAGTACAAAAAATTTGAAAAAAAAAAGTTTATTTGTTTCTTTTATAAAATTTTTCAAACAGGTATTTTTTCTCCTTCACTGATGTGCCTTGATGAGGCAGCACTGATGGGCACTGATAGGCAGCACTGATGGGCATTGATAGGCAGCACTAAAGGGCACTGATAGGCAGTACTAATGAGGTGGCACGGATAGGCGGCACTGATAGACAGCACTAATTAGGGGTCACGGATAGGCGGCACTAATATGCAGCACTGATAGGCGGCACTGATAGGTGACACTGATTATGGGTACTGATAGACGGCACTGACTGGCATCACTGCTGGGCACTGACTGGCGGCACTGACTGGCACAACCCCTGGGCACTGACTGGTGGCACTGACTGGCAGCACTGCTGGGCTGCACTGGTGGGTGGCACTGGTGGGCAGCACTGGTGGGTGGGCACAGGTGGGTGGCACTGGTGGGCACAGGTGGGTGGGCACAGGTGGGTGGCACTGCTGGGCACATGTAGGTGGCACTTCTGGGCACAGGTAGGTGACACTGCAAAGTGGCACAGGTGGGTGGACTGCTGGGCACAGGTGGGTGCACTGCTGGGCACGGGTGGGCGGAGTTAGTGGGCGCACTGCTGGGAGGAACTTGCGGGTGGCACTGCTGGGCACCGATCATCAGGGCACTGATCATGAGTGCCCTGATGATCGGTGCCGATCCCCGCTCTGACAACTGCCGGTTCTCGGCAGTACTTTCCTCACGATCTGACAGCGTGAGGAAAGTGCAGCCGAGAACCGGCACTTGCATTTCCCTCTGATCAGCGTGTCATTGGACACCGCTGATCACGTGGTAAAAGGCCGCTGTGATTGGCCTTTTACCACATCACGTGATCAGCTGTGTCCGTAGGCGCGCAGGAGAGCGCGTTCTGGGAGGACGTCATATGACGTCCACCCAGAACTGGCCGGCCGCAGTGCAGCCGTCATTCGGCTATCTGCGGTCGGCAGCTGGTTAATTCAGCCTATCCAGGACACAGAGCCTTTTGATATTTTCTTCAACTCCTCTTTTATTTCATTCAATAATGGTATATGGTTCGCTTGATAGATACTCTTATTTGACGGGGTAAACTTTACTCCTAGGTACTTTACAGGTGAAACTCAAAAAATTAGAATATCGTGCAAACGTTCATTTATTTCAGTAATGCAACTTAAAAGGTGAAACTTATATATGAGATAGACTCATTACATGCAAAGCAAGATAGTTCCAGCCGTGATTTGTCATAATTGTGATGATTATGGCTTACAGCTCATGAAAACCCCAAATCCACAATCTCAGAAAATTAGAATATTGTGAAAAGGTGCAATATTCTAGGCTCAAAGTGTCCCACTCTAATCAGCTAATTAAGACATAACACCTGCAAAGGGTTCCTGAGCCTTTAAATGGTCTCTCAGTCTGGTTCAGTAGGAATCACAATCATGGGAAAGACTGCTAACCTGACAGTTGTTCAGAAAACCATCATTGACACCCTCCATATGGAGGGAAAGCCTCAAAAGGTAATTGCAAAAGAAGTTGGATGTTCCCAAAGTGCTATATCAAAGCACATTAAAAGAAAGTTATGTGGAAGGGAAAAGTGTGGAAGAAAAACGTGCACAAGCAACAGGGATGACTGCAGCCTGGAGAGGATTGTCAGGAAAAGGCCATTCAAACGTTTTTGGGACTTTCACAAGGAGTGGACTGAGGCTGGAGTCAGTGCATCAAGAGCCACCACACACAGACGGATCCTGGACATGGGCTTCAAATGTCGTATTCCTCTTGTCAAGCTGCTCCTGAACAACAAACAACGTCAAAAGCGTCTTACCTGGGCTAAAGAAAAACAGACCTGGTCTGTTGCTCAGTGGTCCAAAGTCCTCTTTTCTGATGAGAGAAACTTTTCCATCTCATTTGGAAACAAAGGACCCAGAGTATGGAGGAAGAAAGGAGAGGCACACACTGCAAGATGCTTGAAGTCCAGTGTGAAGTTTCCACAGTCTGTGTTGATTTGGGGAGCCATGTCATCTGCTGGTGCTGGTCCACTGTGCTTCATTAAGTCCAGGGTCAAGGCAGCCATCTACCAGGAGATTTTGGAGCACTTCATGCTTCCTTGGCAGACGAGCTTTATGGTGATGCTGACTTCATTTTCCAGCAGGACTTGGCACCTGCCCACACTGCCAAAAGCACCAAAACCTGGTTCAATGACCGTGGGATTACTGTGCTTGATTGGCCAGCAAACTCGCCTGACCTGAACCCCATAGAGAATCTATGGGGCATTGCCAAGAGAAAGATGAGAGACATGAGACCGAACAATGCAGAAGAGCTGAAGCCCGCTATTGAAGCATCCTGGTCTTCCATAACACCTCAGCAGTGCCACAGGCTGATAGCTTCCATGCCACGCCGCATTGAGGCAGTAATTACTGCAAAAGGGGCCCAAACCAAGTACTGAGTACATATGCATGCTTATACTTTTCAGAGGTCTGATATTGTTCTCTGTACAATCCTTGTTTTATTGATTGCATGTAATATTCTAATATTCTGAGATTGTGGATTTGGGGTTTTCATGAGCTGTAAGCCATAATCATCACAATTATGACAAATCACGGCTGGAACTATCTTTCTTTGCATGTAATGAGTCTATCTCATATATTAGTTTCACCTTTTAAGTTGCATTACTGAAATAAATTAACTTTTGCATGATATTCTAATTTTTTGAGTTTCACCTGTAAATCTTTACCTTGCCAAAAGGGAAGTTTAAAGGGAAGTTTTTCTTGTAGTACTTGTCTGTCCACTTTCAGCATATTAATATCTAGGATCTCCGATTTTGTGAGATTGATTTTAAAATTTGATAGTTCTCTGTACCATTTTAACGTTTGTATCAAATTTGGCAGCGGTGTTCTAGGGTTAACCACATAAAATAGCATATCATCTGCATACGCTGCCACTTTATGTTCTACCTCTCCTATTCGGATCCCTTTTATATCCACACTTTTCTTTATCGTTGCTAACAGCGGTTGCAAAGCTAACACAAACAAAAGAGGTGAAAGTGGACAGTCCTGCCTCATTCCATTGTACATTTCGAAAAATTCTGACAATGTACCATTAACATTTACAGCTGCTGACGGGTGACAGTACAAAGATTTTATCTATTGAAACATTTTAGGCCCAAGCCCTATTGCTTCTAGGGTACTCATCAAAAATCCCCAATCCACCCTATCGAAAGCTTTTTCAGCATCTATCGACAGGAATACCACTGGTGACTTTTCTTTATTACTGTTTTGTAAGAGTAATAATGATCTCAGTCCATTATCTCTACCTTTCCTCCCCGGTATAAACCCAACCTGATCTAGGTGTATCAGTTCCGGCATTAAATCCTTCAACCTATTAGCAATAACTTTAGCATATAATTTTGTATCTACATTTAATAATGAGATTGGTCTGTAGCTGGCACACTGAGACAAGTCTTTGCCTTCTTTTGGCAAAATTGTAATATGTATCATCAATGGCTCTTTCCTCATTTGTCCTCTTTCTCCCAGTGTGTTCATGTAAATACCCATTTTTGGCACTAATAGTTCTTTTAATTTCCTGTAATATCTCACTATGAATCCATCTGGTCCCGGGCTCTTTCCTGCTGCTGTACTTCTTAGTGAAACTTGTACTTCCTCTTGTGTTATCTGTCTCTCTGACATTACCCATCTTTCTTTATCTAATCTAGGTAATCCTGCCTCTTTTAAATATGTCTGAATTTTTTTCTTTCTCTCTCCTTCCAGATCTTTCTTTTTGGATTTAACTGCATATAAGGAACTTTAAATTTTTTTAAATACACTAGCAATTGTTTTAGTTGGATACACTAATTCTCCTGTTTCATTTCTGATTTTCTCTATATAGTTTATTGATTTCTTTTTTCTCACTAACCTAGCCAAGAATTTTCCCAGTCTATTTCCCCATTGATATCTTTCTCTAAGCACCCGATTATAGCAATAGTATGCTCCATTTCATACAGTTTCCCCCTTAAGAATAAAAACTGGCCCTCTGAATCCACCCTCCTATCCTCCATTCATTGTGAATCTAACATTTTTTGCTATTCCTATTGCTACTCCTTCAGCCCATTTTATTTGGGAATCAGCATAATACCAAACTGGGTAATTTCTTGATTATAACATAATTCTTGAATCCTGGGCTAAATGTGTCTCTTGTAAAAACACTACATCAGATGAGTATTGGTAAATTTCCCTAAGAGTCTTGTGTCTTTTTACCGAGGTATTCAGGCCCTTTACATTATAGGTCATAAAATTTACAGCATTCATATCAACCATTCTGTACTTTTACTCTCCACCTAATTTCCTTCCTTCCCCCATCAAA
The DNA here is from genome assembly GCF_062004578.1 of Staurois parvus. Classification (NCBI taxonomy): domain Eukaryota; kingdom Metazoa; phylum Chordata; class Amphibia; order Anura; family Ranidae; genus Staurois; species Staurois parvus. The sequence continues at coordinate 11,978,735 of NW_028317994.1, read as the reverse complement.
TCCTTGTATCTGGAGATCAGGATGTAATACATTTGAAACACTAAAGTTTTAGGTGGTCCATTCTTCTCTCCCCTCCCATAGCCACTCTCCCCCATTCCCCCCTCCTCCTTTCATAGTTTGGACCCTGAAAATCTCTTCAACATTTTGCAAACCTCCCATTTTCAATTGAGCTGTCGCCTATCAAGGGATTAATCACTCTTTTCACTTCATCCAACAGTTCTCCATTAAAAATCTCTGGCAGGCCCCGGATTCTCAAGTTGTTTCTTCTACTTCTGTTCTCTTGATCTTCTAGTTTATATACCAGCTTCCTATGTTCTTTTTGCATGTCTTCTACCTGTTTTACCAAATTAATAATTACCTGAGAATGTTTCCTCTACTCATGTTAAAACTTGTCTCAATTTATTATGTAGTATCACCATTTTGTTTTTTATAGATTGTTCTAGTTTTGTGAACAGTTCTGCTATTGCCAATTTTTGTGGGCATCTGTGCACTTGTTCCTTGTTCTTCTGAAATGTATATTTCCCTTTTATTTTTCATAGTTAAGGATTCTTTAGTCTGATTCAAATTCAAGATTCCCGATGACAATCTTGACTGATATCCTTTATTTTTTCCCAGATCACATCTTTCTTTTGTTCCCTGCTGCCTTTCTGGAGTTTGTTCCTCAGGGCTTTTTTCTTGCGGGGGCATATACTTTTGAATTGTGCTTGTACTTGCTTGTGGTGTTTTTACTCCTCCTCCTTTCACAGATTTATTCTTCATTGTATTCAATTTAATTCTTGCTTTAACACTCAAAAAGATACACTATTTCCCAAAAATTGTTGATACTTTTAGAATTCACAGTTAGGCATATCACTTTTCCTCCTCTATCTCTATCTCTCCCCCCACCAAAACAGTCTCCTCAGTGGGGGCAGAAGTATATAGAGTCCACAAGATACAGTACAGTATAGTCTATGTGTGTTCCCTGCTTCAGCGGTAACTCACCACCTCCAATAGCCTCCCCCCTTGTGGGAAACTCACTCCTCCTTCAACTTGCCTTTCTGGCTGGTCCTCCACCTGTCAGCTCTGTTGGGGTGGTCACACATGCGGGGGGGTCACCCTCTGTGGAGATCACTGCCCAGCATCCTGTACCGGTTCCTCTCTTCTCTCCTATGGCGGTGACTTGCTCCCAGCGTTCAACACTCCAGCTCTCCTCCGTCCCATTACATGAGAGCTTGGATGCTCCTCTCTCGGGACACACCACCGCCACCTCCAGCTCCGCGTCAGACCATGGGCTCAGCAGAAGCCTCTCAGACTGCAGGACAAGGTAGGGCAGGGGGCTGCATATATTCAGGTGGAGTTCTCCTTGTTAATTTTTTTAATTAAGTGGGGACTGAGGAGCATCTAGCCTGTATGTCCTGTTGGCACCATGTTCAAGCCCTTACCCTCTGCAGTGACCTTTTCAATCTATTCAATACCTACTTGGTGACTGGCCCATGCAGACATACTGAGGGTAGGTGGCTCTTCTAAGCCAGATCATGTACATGTATGTGATCTGGCAATTCTGGGTAGGGGCGCATGCAAGTGCCCACCTCCCTGGCTGTGCTGTCATTCTCTACAACACAAGCTGATCAGCAGGTCCTGGCCAACAATTTATGGTCAGAACCTGCTGATCAACTGAGTGAATGACAGAAGAGTTGGGAAACAACACAGGGCTCTCTACAGACAGCAGTGATGTGCCGACGTTTTCCTTCTGAAAAACAGGGAGTAAAAACAGGCCCATCACTAATTAAAATCAGCACACTTTACACACCAAAAACATTGTTAGGCACACAATCAACCCTTTGATTGCATCTAGATTATAACCCATTCCCGACTCATTAGTACAGTGACAATGTATATTATTAGAACTTACACTGTATTACCATCACTGGTGATGTCAGTGGCATTTAGTCAGTTCCCACAAAGTGTAATTTAGTGTCAAATTGCCCATAGCACTATCACAGCACCACTTTAAGTCACTGGTCTCCGACATTACTAGCATATAAAAAAAATCCAGTATCAATATCATAGTTTGTAGATGATATAACTTTAACACAAACCAATTAATATTCACTTTTTGGGATTTTGTTTTAGCAAAGACATGTAGAAGAACACATTTTGGCATGAATTTATGAAGAAATTTGATTCTTTAATTTCTTCTATTGGATATATATATATATATATATATATATATATATATATATATATATATATATATAAAACAGAAAGTAAAAAAAAATATTGTTTTTTATATAATTTTTTAATAAAAAAAAATAAGAAACCCAGTGGTGATCAAATACCACCAAAAGAAAGCTCTATATGTGTGAAAAAACTGAGAGTGCCAGTAAGGGTGGCTCCAGAGGACTCCACAAGGGAATGGAGCCACCCAAAAATGAACTAAAACAAAAGGGAGCTTTGAAATTGAAATTGCATAGAGATGACAGGCTGAACACCTAATACAAATCAGCAAGCATAATGAGTGAAAATGTATGTTGCTGTATGTAATTTTTTAAATTGAAGCATTAATAACACTTTAATAACTAGCTGTCAAGGGAAATTTTAAATTTTTTCACTTACAGTACATGTTAAAATAAAAAATTTTTTACCAGAAAATTACTTATAACCATCAAAGGAGCCTTTGAGAAAGCCGACTGGGCGCAACAAGTTAGGTGGGCAGTGACCTCATCACGCTGGGCAAAGCTTAGATGCCATTTTGGAAAGTCGAGTATGCTATTAGCCTGTGACATACCCCTATGAACTTTTTAACATGTGAGTGAAATTTTAACTTTCTTATGGAAATAAACTAGCAGTCTGCACTATTGAATGTTTCCTTGCTTCCTTTTAATATCTATTTCTAGAAGATCGGTAATGACCAGGTGAATAATGAAGAAGATCGTGATATCTAATATAAAAACGCAATTGACCATCCTTTTGTGGTGGGATCCATAATATAAAGTGAGGAGATACCCATGAGGTGTGGTGATGGGCACAGTGGTGTTTGTTCATGCTTGAGAAAGTCATATTGTTGTTCTGACAAGAAATAATATATCGATTGAAGATTGCACGAAGTTTGGTTGGTGTATGGGACTCTCACATTGGACTATATGTTTTTTTTTTATGTATTAAGAGCTATACTGTAGATATATATAATACAGTTGCGTTCAAAATAATAGCAGTCAGACATCACTAACCTGATCAATCACTGTTTTTGGTAGAAATTATATTTCTACATGGCAAATAATTTACTAGCAGGTATAGTAGAGTAATAGAAATCCAACAGACCCAACAGTCATGACATGCATGCTGCTGATTCTGTGTAATTGAATCACTAATTGAAAGGGGCATGTTCAAAATAATAGCAGTGTGGAGTTCTATTAGTGAGGTCATTCTTTGAAAAACAGGTGGCAATTATTGCCCTTATTTAAGAAAGGAAGGCAGCAAATGTTGTACATGCTGGTTACAGTGCATTTCTCTCTGAAATTCTGAGGAAAATGGGTCGTTCCAGACATTGTTCAGAAGAACAGCGTACCTTGATTAAAAAGTTGATTGGAGAGGGGAAAACATATAAAGAAGTGCAGAAAATGATAGGCTGCTCAGCTATAATGATTGCAAATGCTTTAAAATGGCAACCAAATCCTGAAAGACGTGGAAGAAAGCGAAAAACTACCATTCGAACGGATAGAAGAATAGCCAAAATCAGCTCCAGGAAGATCAAAGAAGGTCTAAAGTTACCTGTGAGTACTGTTACAATTAGAAGATGCCTGTGTGAAGCCAAGCTATCTGCAAGAAGCCCCCACAAAGTCCCACTGTTGAAAAAAAGACATGTGCTGAAGAGGTTACAGTTTGCCAAAGAGCACATTGACTGGCCTAAAGAGAAATGGCGCAACAATTTTGACTGATGAAAGTAAGATTGTTCTTTTTGGGTCTAGTGGCCGGAGACAGTTTGTCAGACGACCCCCAAACTCTGAATTCAAGCCACAGTACACTGTGAAGACAGTGAAGCATGGTTGCACAAGCATCAAGATATGGGGATGTTTCTCATACTACGGTGTTGGGCCTATTTATCACATACCAGGGATCATGGATCAGTTTGAATACATCAGAATACTTGAAGAGGTCATGCTGCCTTATGCTGAAGAGGAAATGCCCTTGAAATGGGTGTTCCAACAAGACAACGACCCCAAACACACCAGTAAATGTGCAACATCTTGGTTCCAGACCAACAAGATTGACGTTATGGAGTGTCCAGCCCAATCCCTGGATCTTAATCCAATAGAAAACTTGTGGGGTGACATCAAAAATGCAGTTTCTGAGGCAAAACCAAGAAATAGAGAAGAACTGTGGAATGTAGTCCAATCATCCTGGGCTGGAATACCTGTTGGTTGACTCCATGCAACACAGATGTACAGCATTTCTCAAGAACAGTGCTTATACAACTAAATATTAATTGATTCAAAGGAAAGCAAAATCTTCAAACATTTTTCAGTTTATATAGTGAATGTTTGAGTTTGTAAAGAAGAATACAAACACTGAAATTTTTTTGAACAGTCTAATATTCACTTTTCTTCAATTTTTTTAGAGGAACAACAGGAACAGGTTATATGGTATTTGTTTTTTATGTCATATTGGAAGCGCTTCACCAATATTTGATTTAGATTCATTAACACAGTGGAGTGATTGCACAGTTGGGGGGTAGCTGCTTTCCTGATTCAATTTGACTTAATTTGACTTATTATTTATTTATTTATTTACTGTTGTTTTTATAGAGTACTAATAGCATTGGGGGATTTCTATTTTTATATGAGTAGATTTACTTTACTTTGGAGGGATTTGCCCTCACTTCTTATTATATCTACATGACAGGAAGTAATAGAATTTACCTAAACAGGACACAGTTGGAGAAACAAAAACTGACAGGGGTGTTAGCTGTTCTGTCATCTATACAACATGGAGTAGTTGAAATGAGATATTTTAAGTTATCTGCCCCCTAGGGCTATTTATCATTACTAAACATGTCTGGATTATTATTTTAGCATACAGGATTTATATAGCGCCAACAGTTACATTACAATACAATTTGGTACAAGAGGATACAGAGGGCCCTGCTCGTTAGAGCTTACAATCTAGGAGGAAGGGTTAAGTGATACAAAAAGTAATAGCTGTGGGGGGGGGGATGAGCTGATGGAGGAAATAAATGGTGGTTTACTAGGTAGAAGCAGGATAGACTTCTTTAAAGAGAAAGGTTTTTAGGGATTGTCTAAAGGTGGATAGATTAGGAGACAGATGGACAGATTGGGGTAGAGAGTTCCATAGGATGGGAGAAGCTCGGGAGAAGTCCTGGAGGCGAGCATGGGAGGAGGTGACACGGGCACTAGAGAGCAGAAGGTCTTGGGAGGATCGAAGAGAGTGGTTTGGTTGATATTTTGAGACCAGGTTGGTTATGTAGCTGGGGGCAGAGTTGTGGATGGCTTTGTAAGTTGTTGTTAGTATTTTGAATTTTATTTGTTGAGCGAGTGGAAGTCAGTAGAGGGATTGGCAGAGAGGAGTAGCAGACACTGAATGGTTGGTAAGGTGGATGAGCCTGGCAGCAGTATTCATGATGGGCTGGAGGGGGGATAGCCTATGTAAAGGTAAGCCAATGAGAAGGGAGTTGCAGTAATTGAGTTGAGAGATTACCAGGGAGTGAATTAGGAGCTTTGTGGTATCGTTGATTAAGAAGGGGCGTATTCTGGAGATGTTGCAAAAGTTGCGGTATGATTTGGACAGGGATTGGATGTGGGCCTGAAAGGATAGTTCAGTATCCAGGGTTACACCTAGCACCTTGGCATGCAGGGATGGGTTGATAGTGGTGCTATTGATCCTGACTGAGAAATCAGGGGAAGAGGCGCGTGGGGGAGGAAATATTATGAGCTCAGTTTTGGATAGATTGAGTTTTAGGAAGTGGAGTGACATCCAGTCTGATATGTCTGTTAGTAAATCGGTGATACGTGTGGAAACTGATGGGGTGAGCTGAGGAGTAGAGAGATAGATTTGTCTGTCATCAGCATAGAAATGGTATTGGACTCCATGGGAAGCTATCACCTGACCCAAGGAAGAAGTGTAGATCGAGAATAGGAGAGGTCCAAGGACAGAACCTTGGGGGACCCCGACAGTAAGAGGAGTAGGAGAGGAGGAAATAGAGTTGTAAGTGACACTGAAGGTGCAGTGAGATAGGTAAGATTCAAACCAACGGAGAGTATAGTCACAGAGACCAAGTAAATAGAGTTTTTTGAGGAGGAGGGAGTAGTCAACTGTATCAAAGGCAGCGAGAGGTCCAAGAGCAAGAGTACGGAAAGTGACCATTGGTTTTAGCGGTTAGTAAGTCGTTTGTGAGTTTTAGGAGAGCAGTTTCTGTGGAGTGTTGTGGATGAGATCCAGACTGAAGGGGATCGAGAAGGTTATTTTCAATAAGGTGGCAGCTCAGGCGGTTGTATACTAGATGTTCAAGGAGTTTGGAGGCAAAAGGGAGTAAGGAGATAGGTCTTATGTTGCCAAGATTGGCGGGGTCGAGTGAGGCTTCTTTTAGTATGGGGGTGACGTATGGATGCTAGATAGTTATTAGTTGTCAGGGAAGTCCACATTACTTGCTAGTGAACAAGAGGTCCACGTTAGCTCATGTAGCATTCAACATGCTGCTTAAAATAATACAGTGCTTTTTCATACAAAACGCTCTATCTCCACCTACTACTATAAAAGAGATATACAGTATTTCAGAGATGTTATCTGTTGTCATCAGCAAAAAATATACTTTTGGTTCTAACTAGGGAAAAATAAAGCAATGATTTGCATCTTCTGTGCTTTAAACATCAAAAAAAAAAATACTAATTAAATTCCAGAAAGAAGAAACCAAAAACAAAATTGATTAAATATATATTAATTTCCAGACAGTGTAAATTGTAAGAAATACCACTCATAATGACTTAAACCAAGGCAACAGTGAAGGATAATAAAGGCCTTCTTTTTATAACTGTGCGTCTGATGTAATTTTTTTTAGTGTCAAACATTTCTTTTTTGTAAGTGAAAGTGTAAATTAGATGTACTTCATTAAAATGTGCTGTTCTCGGGGAATAACATTTAATGTGTTCAAGAAGAGATTCACAAGTATATGAGGGAAAAAAAACATGTAAAAAAAGAATTTTCTGAAAATAATTGCTGGTTGTATACTCTATGTTACCCTTAGGAGTTTTAACAATAGCTACCACAGTTTAAAATGAAATAACTAAAATAAGCAAAATTGATTGATAGTGTCCATTAGCTCCCTGTTTAAATTTATGTAATATTGTTTTAGCATCAGATATATGACATTGGTGTGCCAGAACATTTGATTATACAGTATGCAGCTAATAAGTGCTATCAGTACTACAGTGACTTCCTTTACTTTCAAAAAATATTGTTTAACAACCCCCAAACTCTAAGAAATGCACATTTCAGATCCTTCATTCACCTCCTTCTATCCCTCTACTCATTTGAAGCTCACTGTATTCATCTATTTTCTACAGTTTCTTTGAGAATTGCTGTGATCTATCGGCCTCCAGGACTGGTATCAAGCTTCCTTGATGACTTATCCTCCTGGCTACCCTACTTTCTCTCTTCTGAAATTCCCACAATCATTCTTGGTGACTTCAACATCCCTGTTAATATTAACACTCCTGCTGCTTCTAAACTTCTGAATCTAACCTCCTCTTTTGACCTAAATCAATGGATACAGGCTTCTACTCACTCTGATGGCAACTGTCATGACCTTGTATTCTTCTATCTCTGCACTCCTTGCAACCTCTCCAACAATCCTTTTTTTCTTTGATCACTACCTTATTAGCTTTACTCTCTTCTTTTCTTCCTCCTCTTTGCCTTCCAACCGCTTAACAGTTGCCAATAGAAACCTTTGCCACCTTAACCCTTCTCTTCTCTTTTCTGCAGCAAATTGTCTCTATGACAAAATTTCAGCCCTGTCTTTCTCCAACCTTGACTTTTTTTCTGCAAAAGTTCACTGTCATCCACCCCACCAATCTTAACAACCTAAGACCCATCGCCTTACTCCCTTTTGCCCCCAATTTCCTTGAACGTCTAGTCTACAACCACAGGAGCTGCCACCTCATTGAGAATAACCTTCTTGGTCCCCTTCAGTCTGGATTTCGACTGCAACACTTCACAGAAACTGATCTCCTAACACTCACAAACGACTTACTAACAGCTAAAACCAATGGTCGCTATTCTATACTTTTACTGTGGGCCCTCTATGCTGCCTTTGATACAGCTGACCCCCTCCTCAAAAAACTCTATTTCCTTGGTCTCCATGCCTGTACTCTTCATTGGTTCTTATCTTACCTTTCTCATGGCATCTTCAGTGTCACTTACAACTCTACTTCCTCTTTTCCAATTCCTTTTACCATTGGCGTTCCCCAAGGTTCTGTCCTTGGAATTCTCTTGTTCCAAATCTAAACCTCCTCCCTGTGTCAGCTGATAGCTTTCCATAGCTTCCAGTACCATTTCTATACTGATGACTCCTGAATCTATCTTTCTACCCCTCAGCTTACCCCATCAGTTTCCTCATGTATCACTGATTTACTAACAGACGTATCAGTATCGATGTCACATCACTTCCTCAAATTCAATTCAAATTCAAAGCTGAGCTCTTAATATTTCCTTCCCATGGGCCCCTTCCTCTGATCTATCTGTCAAGTTTGATGACACAACTATCAGTTAGTCCCCGCATGCCATGGTGCTAGGGGTAACCCTGGACTCTGAACTTTCCTTTTGTTCCGTTTGGGCCCATATCCAATCCTTGTCCAACTCATGTCAGCTCAACCCCCACAACAACTCCAGAATATGCCCCTTTTTTAACCAATGACACCACATAGCTTCTAATTCACTCTCTGGTTATCTCTCACCTCGACTACTGCAACTCTCTCCTCAATGAATTACCTTTACATAGGCTGCCCCCCTTCAGTCCATCATGAATGCTGCTGACAGACTCATCCACCTTGCCAATCATTCAGTGTCTGCTACCCCTTTTTGCCAATCCCTCCACTGGCTTCAGCTTACTCGATGAATACAATTCAAAATACTAACAACTTACAAAGCCATCCACAACTCAGCCCCCAACTACATCAGTAACCTAGCTTAAAAATACCAACCAAACTGCTCTCCTTGGTCCTCCCAAGACTTCCTGCTCTCTAGCTTCCTTGTCACCTCCTCCCATGCTTGCCTCCAGGACTCCTGAGCTTTTAATATTCCATGGAACTCCTTACCCCAATCTGTAGGATTATCTTGTAATCTATCTATCTTTAGATGACCCCTGAAAACCACAGCCAATCCTTCTAACTAATACACTGTGTTTTTACATTCCTCACAGGTATTACCCTTTGTATCACTTGACCCTCCCCCTTAGATTGTAGGCTCTAAAGAGCAGGGCCCTCTGATTCCTCTTGTACCAAATTGCATTGTAACTGTAATGTCTTCCTTAATTTTGTAAAGCGCTGCGTAAACTGTTGGTGCTATATAAATCCCATATTACAATAAAATTAATGCAGAAACCACACTACCAACAAAATAGTTCGGAGGAACCTGAAGATGAAGATTAGAAAGGCTAAGGAGAAACACAGGAGGAAGCTGGAGTGGTTGTCGGTTGGTGGAGTGACTTTTTTTTAACAGGTTTGATCCATTGGCCCTTGCCAACCCCCTCAGATTTAACACAGACCTGTAGACAAGCAGTGGGGGGCAAAGGGCCCTTCACTCCTCATTCTAGACACTCTCCCTCATTTAGTATGGGTTCTGCTTTTCCCTCTATCAAATACCAACAACAGCTCTTTTTTTAATAAAAACAGCTCTACTTTTTCTTCGCAGGAATTACAACAAAGTATTTCACAGCTGATCAGGTGAGTAGACAGTTGAAGGGTCTTAATTAAGGAAAATTGGCTGGCCCTGATGGAGTCATCCCCAGGGTGCTTGGGTTGTGTGCACATAGGCTGGGGGTGTCCTTTAACAGGTATTTAACCTTAGCGTAAGTCTACAAAAGGTCCTTGTGTTGTGGAAGACATCTTGACTTGTTACTGTGCCAAATATACCACATCCAGGCTGGTCTAAGGATTGCAGACCAATGACTCTGGCCTCCCATGTCATGACGACCATTGAAGTACCAATGTAAAATTAAAAAACAAAAAAGGTTTAGTGGTGAGAGGATGTTTTCTTGTGGCCTAAAGTGCAACATTACAAAGCACAGATCTTTTAAATGGCATACTTTGGGGTTGTCTTAAACTTGCATGTAAAGTTGATCATGTTTATTAAACTATATTTTCACTAAAAATACACTAATATCATTATTTGCAAACACAAACACTGCAAAACTTACAAAATTTCAGCTAAATTCCTACAAAATATAAAAGCTAAAACTGTGTTGAGTTGGTGATTAACTATTAACGATTAACTGCAAAACAGTAAAAATCAAATGCATTCAAAACTGTAAATAAATTACCGTACTCTAAAATTCTAGAGGTTATTATTTTTCACTGATGGCTTTCATAGATTATAAAAGACCCACCAAACCATACATTTTCTAAAAGCAAAGAATCGGTAGAATAAAAAGTAGATGCTACTGAATTTTTAGCTCTTGCAATAGTTGAAAACGTATATCAAAATTGATATTTTTGCTAAATAAAACTCCCACTAAAATCATTATTAGCAGACACAAACACAACATATCTTACAAAATTCCTGCAAAATTCCTGATAAGGTCTTGTTTACATGGGGTGTACTAAAGTATGTACACGTGGAGGACCATGCTTAACCACACAGGGTTGCACAGGCTTTCTGTGCATCCCCACACAGGCAGTCCCATTAATGTCAGTAAGAACACAGCCACTGCTCTCAATCTGATATCCATGCAGGTGGATGGCTCCTGAATGCAGACAGTGAGAGTTCAGGGACATGCACCTACAGTATATGCACTGCACCCACATAGCTGTCAAATCAGGTGCAGTGGCTATGTCTATGGAGCCCTGTTGGGAGACTTTGTTAAGGATGTCTCTTTTTGAGATAGAGAAAGGGACTGAGGACATAGAGCTCTCAGTCCCTTTCTCTGCAGCCTGAGCTGCACTGCAGATAAATGAACAGGAGACACTTTATACATAGCATTCCTGTTCATTTACAAACTGAAACATAGTGAACAATGCTTACTATGCTTCTGTGATGAATGAATACAGGAGCCATCAGTAGCAATCACTTAATGAGTCCATTTAAGAAAAGAACAGCATTTTTACCAGCCCAGAAAACCAAAAAATAAACTCCCTTGTGCTTAGTGTAAAAATAAACATGTATATGACTACAACAAACACAAATACAGGCAGCTGAGTTAAATAGAGAGATGCTGTACACTATACAAGTGTATAAATAATATAAATATAATACAAAAATAGATGGGCTGTTACTTTAAATAATAATAACCATCAAATTACAATAAATATAGTGACATTACTATATTAATAAATATAACAGTACAGTGTAATAATAGTTCACATAATAATATAAGCAGTCCATGTGATGTGTGAACTGCATGTGCCAGCAATCCACAGATTCTGTGCTCCAACACCACAGATACACTCCACTTGCTTATCAGAGGACCTAATCCCAAGAATGAGAGGTCAATAGTGCTTGTGTGTAGAACAAAGGCTCACAACCACCGTTTAGCCTTTAAGATTGAAATTGTCAGTTCTCCAACCCTCTAGCTTCAATTATGGCCACAAGTTTTAGATGTTAGATGCCTTAGGACAATAACCAACTCATACCAAATGTAGCACCAGTAGGAACCTGATTGGGATAAACAATAGCGTCTTAACCTTTTTTATTATTATTATTATTAGAGATGAGCGAATTATTCAAAAATTCGATTCGGCTGATTCGCCGAATTTGCGGGAGAAATTCGATTCGATGCGAATTTATTCGCCGCAAATTTAACTTATTTAAAGGGTTTCTAGGCTTCAGAGAGCCTTTATATTAGTGCAGAACACTGTACCTTTAAGTTAAATGCCCTTGGAGTCTGCTGGGGAAGAGAAATAATACTGTCAGTCAGTATGACATGCAGATGAGTGCCGTCGATCTTAGAATCACCACACACTTCACTCATTTGGGCAGTCACGGGGCACGACGAAGAAGAAGAAGAAGAAGAAGAAGAAGAAAAATGAAAAGAAGAAGCAGAAGAATGAAAAGAAGAAGAATGAAAAGAAGAATGAAAAGAAGAAGAAGTAGAATGAAAAGAAGAAGAAGAATGAAAAGAAGAAGAAGAAGAAGAATGAAAAGAAGAAGAAGAATGAAAAGAAGAAGAAGAAGAATGAAAAGAAGAAGAAGAATGAAAAGAAGAAGAAGAAGAATGAAAAGAAGAATGAGAAGAAGAATGAAAAGAAGAATTAAAAGAAGAATGAGAAGAATGAAAAGAGGATGAAAAGAAGAAGAATGAAAAGAAGAAGAAGAAGAATGAAAAGAAGAATGAAAAGAAGAAGAAGAAGAATGAAAAGAAGAAGAAGAAGAATGAAAAGAAGAATGAAAAGAAGAAGAAGAAGAATGAAAAGAAGAAGAAGAAGAATGAAAAGAAGAATGAAAAGAAGAAGAAGAAGAATGAAAAGAAGAAGAAGCAGAATGAAAAGAAGAAGAAGAAGAAGAAGAAGAAGAAGAAGAAGAATGAAAAGAAGAAGAATGAAAAGAAGAAGAAGCAGAATGAAAAGAAGAATGACAAGAAGAAGAAGAAGAATGACAAGAAGAAGAAGAAGAATGAAAAGAAGAATGAGAAGAAGAATGAAAAGAAGAATGAAAAGAAGAATGAGAAGAATGAAAAGAAGAATGAAAAGAAGAAGAAGAAGAATGAAAAGAAGAAGAAGAAGAATGAAAAGAAGAATGAGAAGAAGAATGAAAAGCAGAATGAAAAGAAGAATGAGAAGAATGAAAAGAAGAAGAAGAAGAATGAAAAGAAGAAGAAGAAGAATGAAAAGAAGAATAAAAAGAAGAAGAAGAAGAATGAAAAGAAGAAGAAGAAGAATGAAAAGAAGAATGAAAAGAAGAAGAAGAAGAATGAAAAGAAGAAGAAGAAGAATGAAAAGAAGAATGAAAAGAAGAAGAAGAAGAATGAAAAGAAGAAGAAGAAGAATGAAAAGAAGAATGAAAAGAAGAAGAAGAAGAATGAAAAGAAGAAGAAGAAGAATGAAAAGAAGAATGAAAAGAAGAAGAAGAAGAATGAAAAGAAGAAGAATGAAAAGAAGAATGAAAAGAAGAAGAAGAAGAATGAAAAGAAGAAGAAGAAGAATGAAAAGAAGAATGAAAAGAAGAGGAAGAATGAAAAGAAGAGGAAGAATGAAAAGAAGAATGAAAAGAAGAAGAAGAAGAATGAAAAGAAGAAGAAGAAGAAGAATGAAAAGAAGAATGAAAAGAAGAAGAAGAAGAATTAAAAGAAGAAGAAGAAGAAGAATGAAAAGAAGAATGAAAAGAAGAAGAAGAAGAAGAAGAATGAAAAGAAGAAGAATGAAAAGAAGAATGAAAAGAAGAAGAAGAAGAATGAAAAGAAGAAGAAGAAGAATGAAAAGAAGAATGAAAAGAAGAAGAAGAAGAATGAAAAGAAGAAGAAGAAGAATGAAAAGAAGAATGAAAAGAAGAAGAAGAAGAATGAAAAGAAGAAGAAGAATGAAAAGAAGAAGAAGAAGAAGAATGAAAAGAAGAAGAAGAATGAAAAGAAGAATGAAAAGAAGAAGAATGAAAAGAAGAAGAAGGAGAATGAAAAGAAGAAGAAGAATGAAAAGAAGAATGAAAAGAAGAAGAAGAAGAATGAAAAGAAGAAGAAGAATGAAAAGAAGAATGAAAAGAAGAAGAAGAAAAAGAAGAAGAATGAAAAGAAGAAGAAGAATGAAAAGAAGAAGTATTCCAGTACAGCAAAAAGTGTATCTGCAGAGAGCTCCGCTATTTCTGACAGTTCTCTGACAGTTCCTTCACATTTACAGCGGTTGAAACATTGTATCTATTTATTTCCGAATAAAAACATCTGTATCCTAAATGGAAACAAATAGATACAATGTTTCAACCGCTGTAAATGAACTGTCAGAACTGTCAGAAATAGCGGAGCTCTCTGCAGTGACACTTTTGCCGGCTGATCGGGAAAAATTCGATTCGTGCACCCGAAGTTTGCTAAAATTCAGATTCGATGCGAATCGAATTTTTCCTGAAATTCGAAACGAATTCCACTTCGCCAGGTTTGATTCGCTCATCTCTAATTATTATTATACAGGATTTATATAGCGCCAACAGTTTGCTCAGCGCTTTACAATATAACGGGAGACAATACAGCAACAATACAGTTCAATACAAACCTTAAAACTTACAAGAAACTTGAATAAAACAGTATGTAATAAATAACAATCAAGCACAAACACAATGACATCACCAAAGCTCTACATGCGATTTCATCACCATAAATGTCAAATTGAGATAGCGGCAGAGGTCATTTTGAAGGTGGCAGGGAGATGACAGACCAGTGGGGGGGAAGCAGAACAGTGGCTTTAGCAGTGGGTAGGTCACATTTTAGGTAAATATCTCCAGTCAGCAGCTTGTCACAGTTATTGGTTTTCTCAACAGAGTCTGCTGAACAATTCTGCTATAAGCAGATGGGGGAATGCTATGGAAATACAGTGTACTGAGGTCAGGAATATGTAGCGCTCCTGCTCCATCACAGCTGCGGGTCTCATTCCAGCATCCTGGTTTTGGTTGTGAACATTCTCCCTGTCTGTCGGTCCACCTGTAAGGTGATTGATGTGGCCAGTCTCTGGGTGGAGACCAAACCTAATTTAAGCCAGCCAAGCCTGCAGTCTCATGCTTGTGATATTGCATTTGTAACATGTTCTCCAGGCTCCCTGTTTGTCTGTCCTGCCTGCTAGTTTGGATTCCCTCTTTGACAACCTTGGATGGGATATCAACTACTCTATGCACTCTGTCTGCCTTTTGACTATAGATTTGACCCTGACTGTTCTGAACCTTGCCTGCCTTTTACCTGGACATGCTTACCTTAGGGGAAAAGGGGCTGATATAGGTGAAGAACACAGAAGCCAGCTATAGTGTCTGACAACCTGCATTAAGGGTAAGAGTGACAACTGACCTGGCCAGCTGGAAATGGTTTTATATGTACATGACAATTACAGGGTTTTCAATGGACATTTTGCGCTTAAAAAAGAGGCCAGGGATTGGTTATTTTGGCCTTATGCATACTGGGTGTTTATTTCTGGTGCATGAGAATCTGGCATTTAGATGTTAGCAAAAGGCACAGTTGCAAGCATTCTGCATAGTGGACACTCACCCCTCGGTGCATACAGCCCTAAATATTAGTACTGCTTGGTGTAATGACCAGTTCTGTCCAGTGGCAGCAATTGTCAGCCTCTTTACAGTCTGCTAGCAGTGGAGTTGAATAGTGCACCTGTGCCTTTAACATCACTGGCCAATTGTGATCATAAACATATTAGTTAATTACATCACCCAGGATATGTAATGTGTGATGGTAGTGGCAGCTGATAAACAGTGTCATGCATAGGGGGTAATTTTGTTGGTGGGCCATCATGACTGATCGCTGGATTCATGTTGGATTTAAAGAGCAGAGACAGTGCTTTTTCTTATAAATAAAATAATAAAAAGGTTTTTTAGGATTTTTTTATGTCACATTAGCTTAACCACAGCTAGAATTGACAAGTAAGTTTTTCTTAGTTACATGATGTATTCTGTTATTTTTATATACAGAGATGTAATATTTTATTGTTTAATAAAACTGATCTTAACCACAAAAGAAATATACTTTTATTTTTAAGGGATGACCATAACAACTGAATTGGGTATCACAGCATATTGTTGGATCAGTGCTATATGAAAAAATTGATGAGAAAAACAGGTGTAATTATTCCAAAATTCCACAATTCCAAAACCAACTTGCTAACTGAAAAGAAAATAATAAAAACAAGGTTTAACAAGATTTAATGGATTAAAACACAATGCCAGTTGTCATATATCATGGAATGGAAATAGAAACTAGTAAATTGCAGCAAATTGTTGTTGACTTTGATAACAGTCATTTATGTCACAAAACTATCAAAACCTGATTGATAAAAGCATGCCATTTAAAATAGGTGCCTAAGCAATATCATCAACAAACTCAAATACTTGTACAATCAAAATTCCATTAAGGTACTTTAACTGGTTTTATGCAACTTCAGTCAAAGATGGCAAGTCAATTTATTACTATATTCAATTAAACTGTAACTTACTTAAAGTGTATTTCCATTTATGCAGCCAAATTGGGATTACACCTACTTTGTATTTGTTACATGTCTACATTCACATAGTATAACTTGAAAAATATTTAAAGATGGCAGCTTACCAATCCATAAAGCTGAACTCCAGTGAGAAAAACCCTTCCTTGCAGTTGAACACTGGGTGAAAGGCAAACAGTTTTACTTGCCTGATCCTCCACACCTCTGGCTACAGGTGCTTCCCTAAACTCCAGAGGTGTATTATTCCTCAGCTTCTGCATTCAATATAGTGCTATGGGCTCTGAATTATTCTTGTTGATATCAGAGGACCTGTGACCAGTGGTACATAGTGGAGAAGAGGCTGTGGGGACTGGTCTTTCATTGCAGAAGAAGCCTGTGGGAGCAGAGGTTCAGGTAAGTTAAGCATTTTGCTTGCTCTAAATGAGCATTTAACTGATGCAGCTTGAGGGCTGCTCAAAGGTAGAGATGATTTTACTCACCATAGAGTTCAGATTTAAATATGGTGGCTGCATTGGCTTTTTTAAGCTTTATTCCTCTATTTGTACCTGGCAATGCAGCCAAAAACACACTTTTAGAGTTTTAGAGTGGCTGCACGCTATGGAGGCACAATAGAATCCACCATTGGATGGCGGAATTGTCAATCTGTATTGTGGTGGGTGAAACAATTCAATCTGGAGCTTTTACCAGTTTAGAAGTGGTTACTATTTTAACTGCTTGCCCACTGCCCTATAGCAAAAATACTGTTATACGGTAGCATTGCTGCGCAAAATCACGTATATATACATGATTTTGCATTTCCGGGTAGGGGGAACCTGGGCCATTGGCGGCTTCAGCAGTCGATCGCAGGGTCCTGGCCAGTGTTTCCCCGCCAGCACTCAGTGATCGCCGAGTATCACTGATGTGGGAGAGGTCTGTACATAAACAATATAGATCTCTCCCCTGTCAGCTCCAGCAAGCTGCTTTATATTGCTCTGCATAGCAAAGCAATACAAAGCAGTGTGCTTACACTGTAAAACACACACAGCACATGATGTAAAACAGTACACAGCACAGTTCACCCTTTGATCTCCCCAGATGCTAACCCCTTCCTGCCCAGTGTCATTAGTACAGCATCAGCACTTTTTATTAGCACTGATCACTGTATTAGTGTCACTGGGGATGTCAGTGGCAGTTAGTCAGTTTCCCCCCAGTGTCAGAATGCCCGCTGCAGTCCCACAGTCCCGCTATGAGTCACTGATCGCCGCCATTGCTATTATAGAAAAAAGCAAAATTCCAGTACATATACCACCATTTGTAGACATTATAACTTTCATGTAAACCAATTAATTTACACGTATTGGGATATTTGTTTAGCAAAGACATGTAGCAGGATATTTTTGGCCTAAATCTATGACAAAATTTAATTTATAAAATTTTTTTAGTGGACATGTTTCATTGAAAAAAGTCAAAAACATAGTTTTTTTCTCAAAATTGTTGGTCTTTTTTTGTTTATAGTGCAAAAAATAACAAACACAGAGATGATAAAATTCCACCAAAAGAAAGCTCCATTTGTGGTAATAAAAAAGTACATAAATTTAACTTGGGTGCAGCATTGCATGACCGCACAATTATCAGTTAAACTAATGCAGCACCGTTTCACAAAAATGGCCTGGTCAGGAAGAGGGGTAAATCCTCTGGAGGGAAAGTGGTTAAGGAAGCCCATGCTGTATTTAAGAATACTGACTCCCTGCCTCCCCATTCTAGTCTACTTTGGTAATACCCTTCCTATTGTCCTGGTGTAGGTGTACTACACCTTTGGATAGAGAATTTCCATTCTATAATCCCTTGCACCTGTCCAGGTGATAACCACTTCCCTCTTTTCCTGCTGTCACAAGCTGTAACAGGAAGTGAGGTGAAGTGTCAATGGGGACACAGAAAACAAAAGAAACATATATTCTAGTGCAGCGTGAAAAGCTTGGAACCTCTAAGGATTTTATTACTGTCTGTGCTTTCCTGTGTCAATGACTCCCAGTTCCTCATTTTTTGTCCTGGTGTCATAGGAGCAGGGGCGGACTGACCATTCGAGCACTCAGGCACTGCCCGAGGTCATGGGGTCAGTAGGGGGCCCCATAAAATGCCCCTGGTACCTTTTCTATAGACTTTTTTGAGTGTGGGCAAGGACACAGGGGCCCCATGATACCCTATTTCCATTCTATAATCCCTTGCACCTGTCCAGGTGATAACCACTTCCCTGAGTTGTCAGTCCACCCCTGCATAGGAGTGTAATTGAGATACATAGCAAAAGGAAATCTCTACAATGACAGGCAGCAATAAGAAAATGCAAGAAGTTCCAACTCTTTCCCAATCTGATTAAAAAAAAAAATTGGGCTGGAGCCAGACATTAAAGAATGTAAGCAATGGTAGCCTTTGTGATTCCCTCATGACAGATTCTATTAAAACCTAACTCCAACTTTAATTTGAATTGTCTGTTTGGGCTAAGCTTCCCCAAATGACTATTTCCTTACCAACTGCTGCAACCTCAGTCAGTGCTGGCTAAACAGTTATGTAACATCAGCTTCATCTGGTATATAGTGTTGTGTTCTGGCAAAGGTACCGGGACTTCCTGTCTGCTGTCTGAACCAATCGAGCCAGGCTGAGCGCCAATCAGAGGAAGCCTTATATTCACTGACAGAAAACAAGGTTTCCTGTGAATGACTTAGCAGTGCTCAGCCCAACTTCATTATGTTTCAAAAGCAGACAGGAAATGCCTGTATCATTGCCAGAACACAGTTCTTTATACTGTATGTAGATGATACTACCTACAGTTTATGCAGCACTGGCAATAGCAATTAGTAAAGGAAGCAGTTTGTTTGGGCTAGTTGGCCCAAAAAACTATTTAAAGTTATAACAAATCTGGATTTAAGATTTTAGCCTGCAAAGTAAAAACAAAAATATTTGGACCTGGCCCTTACATACCAATTGCATACTTTTCTAAAAATAGAAAATTTGGAATAAGTTGCTGCAGGCAAATAATCTTTTAAACAATTTCCCAAAATAGTAGTTTAACAGGTTTTCTACTATATAGAAAATATGAAAGCGTTTTTATGGAATGGTTTTGCTTTTGGCTTTAGATTAATCACAAAAGAAATAATGAAAAATTATCATAATAACTTTGGCAAAAAGTGTAGATGTCCAATACAGTTTATTGGTTTTATTTACCAGTAGGATATTATGGCTCCATTTTATTTGTGTACTCTATCAACTGTTCCATCACAAGTTGAAAATACTAAATACAAAACAAAGAAAAGCAAAAAAAAAAGTAAAATACTACATAAAAGGCAAGAATGGAGGATCTAATAATAATCATAATATCAAAACATAAAATGTAAATATCACAGACTTACAGCTCATCTATGATAATGCCACCAAACTTACTACACAATTGAACGTTTAATTTTGTGACTTTATCTCAGAAATGCACTTTAACAAACAGTTTAGATCAGCGTTTTTCAACCACTGTGCCGCGGCACACTAGTGTGCCGTGAGATATTGTCTGGTGTGCCGTGGGAAAAATTCCAATTTCATCTGTAACATGTGGCTTCGGCTCACAAATAGACCAATCATTAGAATCTAATGATTCAGTGGTCGGCAAGCCGCGGCTCGCGAGCCACATGCGGCTCTTTACCCAGTCTAATGCGGCTCTTCTGTGTGCCGGGCGCCTGCTCCCCTCCCTCCTCTCGGTCGGCCGCTCCCCTGCCTCCTCTCGGTTGGCAGCCCCAAAAGTCCGCGCGGACCTTTTAATCCGGCTTGCGGATGTGGCTGTCAGGATGTGTGTAGGCGGGGCAGCGTGCCGAACGTGAGGGGAGGGGAGCTAGGCTCCTCTCACAGTCCGCCCTGAAGACCCGAACGGCGCGGGAAGACAGCGAGAGGAACGCAAAAGGTAAGTGAATTGACACGGGGGACTTGGCTTACTAGAAGGGGGGGGGGGGAATAGTACTGTGGGGGATGAAATACTATATGAGGGATGAATTACTTTATGAGGGATGAAATACTATATGGGGGGATGAAATACTATATGGGGGATGAATTACTATATCAGGGATGAATTACTATATCAGGGATGAAATACTATATGGGGGGATGAAATACTATATGGGGGGATGAAATACTATATGGGGGGATGAATTACTATATGAGGGATGAAATACTATATGGGGGGATGAAATACTATATGAGGGATGAAATACTATATGGGGGATGAATTACTATATGAGGGATGAATTACTGTATGAGGGATGAAATACTATATGGGGGGATGAAATACTATATGAGGGATGAAATACTATATGAGGGGATGAAATACTATATGGGGGGATGAAATACTATATGGGGGATGAAATACTATATGAGGGATGAAATACTATATGAGGGATGAAATACTATATGAGGGATGAATTACTATATGAGGGATGAAATACTATATGGGGGGATGAAATACTATATGGGGGGATGAAATACTATATGGGGGGATGAAATACTATATGAGGGATGAATTACTATGGGGGATGAATTACTATATGGAGGATGAATTACTATATGGGGGATGAATTACTATATGGGGGATGAATTACTATGGGGGATGAATTACTATGGGGGATGAATTACACTATGGGGGATGAATTACACTATGGGGGATGAATTACTATATGGGGGATGAATTACTATGGGGGATGAATTACTATATGGGGGATGAATTACTATATGGGGGATTAATTACTATGGGGGATGAATTACTATATGGGGGATTAATTACTATGGGGGATGAATTACTATGGGGGATGAATTACTATATGGGGGATTAATTACTATGGGGGATGAATTACTATGGGGGATGAATTACTATATGGAGGATGAATTACTATGGGGGATGAATTACTATATGGGGGATTAATTACTATGGGGGATGAATTACTATATGGGGGATTAATTACTATGCTTACTATGGGGGAATATTACTATACTTACTATGGATGACACATACACATCATTCATCTACTCTTGGTCCGGCCCCCGGGTCCAATTATAAAATACTTTATTATTTCATAATAAAGTAATTATAAAATAATTTCTTTGTGTTTGATTCCTATTCAAGAGAATTACTTTATATATAGTCAATATAGGCACAGAGGTAAATTTTTTTAACATTTTCTAATGGTGGTGTGCCTCGTGATTTTTTTCATGAAAAAAGTGTGCCTTTGCACAAAAAAGGTTGAAAAACACTGGTTTAGATTAACAGTAGCAAATGAACACATATTACACGACTAAATAAATAATAATGCAGAATTGGCTTGTTTACCTTATTAGACAGATTGGTAACAGTCTAGGCATGGATGCTTTGTAAAAATTATAGATAAAATAATAATAAAAAAAATCCCTCAAAGACAACAGCAATTTGAAAATTTGATTGAAAAGTATAACATTCAGAATTGCACTGGAGAGTAAGTACATATGATTACTGGCCTCCAAACTGTCAAAGTAATGGTTTCCAAGATGTTTGTGGGAAATCTATTCAGCATAGCCTTGGCAACAATCCCAGACACAGTTGGCAAATTGTTTAAATGTATAAGATGAAAAATAGAGATTGGAAGGAGTACCAGACAATGCCAGTGAATAGAACTAATGCCATTTGGACAATGCCCCTTAACATGCCAAAAGATGATGCAAGTGCAGCAGCAAACAGAGAGAGAGAACTACTTTTGCATCATCATCAGAACTTAGCAAGTAACTAGACAAAGACAGAAGTGAAAAAGAGATTCAGATGTTCATCAGTACACACACACACAAAAGTATATATATATATATTCTTCTCACTGAGAGTAATAAAAAAGAGGCTTTAAACCTACTTTGTACAAATTGTTTAAAAAATAACTTTTTTTCTCCCCCTTTAACTTTTTATGCAGGATGGTTATCAATTTGCATGCTCACCTGCCCGGAAAATCCAATGTTGTCCTGCTGTGATCTACTCTTCAGGTGCTTCAACCAGGGTCCTGTGCTACCATTATCACCTCTGATGTCATGAAGAGCCCAGCTGCCTATTCCAGGTTTTGCAGCAAGCCCCCATGATGCACATCAAGCCAGACCACGAGCTTTTGTGAGTTCCTGTTCTTGCAACCTCCTGGCATATGTAATGGGGTATCCCAGGAGGCTGTGGGAGAATAGAACAATATTGATTATCTAGGCAAGAATGCCAGGGGGTGGGGCAATAGTAAAACTTTGTAAATTGTAAACAAAAAAAAGTTATTTTTGTTCTTGAGGAGGATAGGTAGGTTGCAGGGGGCAAAATTCCTTTTGGAGATTAAAGCTATACTTTCAGTAGTTTCCAGCTATACTGCTACGAACTGACTGAAAAGCAAGACCCTTCAACTGTGATGGGTCAAGGAAACCTTACATACACGTTAATACTGGCACCTATTTAAAGTTTCTCCATGCAATGAAAATAAACAGGTTTACTTAAAACCTCTCCCATGCAGTGCATATCTTTCCTTCACTTATCTCTGCTTGGCTGCTGAAAACAAGAGAAGCTGCTCTATTTAAAGTGAACCTTTGCCCAGATCATGCACACTAAAGTACAGTATCTACATATTCTTATCAATCAGTAAATTTGTATTTTTGTACTCACAATAATTTTCTTTTTTTTATTTTTAGAGTTCATTGTGGGACACAGGATTTAGAGACAAAAAAATTAAATAAGTAAATAAATAAAGTAGTGCATAGTCTGGTTGCCCCCCCCCCACACACACACCACCACCACCCCACTTCTAGATTGGTGAATGCCCCGTTTGGTCTTAGAACTGTGAAAGGGTTGTAATAAAATGTCTAATAGTAGTTAGTCACAACAGAAAATGTATTCATCCTTTTTCTGTCATGTTAAAAATTAGTTTGTATTTTTTTTCCAACACCTCTGGACACCTCTTCAGTATCAGTAATTTTCAGTAATGAGTAATTCTGTAGTGAGTATCAGCAATATAATCCAGCACTGATATCTATATAGGTAGCACCAACATCTTGATCCAATCACCATGGAAAGCAGATGTTATTGTCCAGTAGCAACATAGGATATGTGAAGATTATGAAACCAACCTGTTATTGGGACCTAGTCCCATCCTTGGTGACAGGAAGGCTTCATAGGTATTATCCCAATTTACAATACACTGACAACCCTGTTCAATGACGGTTGTTCCAGTTTGACAAAAAAAGGCCATCTACATCAAACTACATTGACCAGCAATGAACTGCAGGCCACACTGGAATTGTTCATGAGCTGAAGAAATTTGATTCCTCTTGTCTTTAGGATCCAACATATTGCTTCTCAAATGTGAAAACCTAGCATTAATACAGGGTGAAAAACCGTGAAAACATACAGAATGACTGCTGTAAGCAAGATAATTTTACTGAGTGGAGGTAACCAGGTCTCTATAGGTGATAGCAAGGATTAACCATGAAACCACATGTCATTTACAATAGGAAGCTGTAGCAGGAAGGTACTTCCTAATGCTATATGGTGGGAAATGAGTGACACTCCACCCAGTGACACAGCACTCAATTCAACTCAACAAACCTTCCATGGAGACCAGTAGAAAAAAAGGATAGAATTATGACACCCATCAGTTGTAATGAATGAAGTAGCTCCTACTGCTC
Organism: Staurois parvus; assembly: GCF_062004578.1. Taxonomy (NCBI): domain Eukaryota; kingdom Metazoa; phylum Chordata; class Amphibia; order Anura; family Ranidae; genus Staurois; species Staurois parvus. The sequence goes on along the minus strand of NW_028317994.1, from coordinate 11,954,718 downwards.
AGCTTACACAGTCTACTCATTGATGAGCCTTCAGAGTCTGGCTTACACCAGAGTCTGTGCCACAGCTCTAGACCTGGAAAGTACTCTGAGACTAACTAATACAGCTAATGCAGCATGTAGAAATTTAGAAAGTGTCACAAGCAGAAACCAGTGCCTGAAGGTCACATTCCAGACAGACTCCATTATACATTTCAGCAGGGTCCAGGTAAGGCCTGATATTGCTAAGGATATACTGATCTGAATAACTGATGTGTACAAACCATCTCAAGCAATGTGTAGATAAAGTCTTAAGTAAAAAAAATGAGTATTGAATAAAAAAAAAATGGCTAGAGAATTATCATCCTAGGACACTAATAAAAAATTAGGCATGCTGGGAGTGGTAGGGGTTATATTAGGCTTGTCACTGTTTTTTTGTTTGTCAATGTTCAAATCCTCTTTTAGGTGGCATTATAACCCAAATTTGTTTTAATCCTGTGATCCTAAAGGAATAACAAAGAAAAGCACTTTTAACCACTTCAATGCCGAGTGCTTTTACCCCCTTCCTGCCCAGGCCAATTTTCAGCTTTCAGAACTCTCACAGTTTGAATGACAATTGCGCGGTCATGCAACACTATACCCAACCTGAATTGTTATAATTTTTTTCACACAACTAGAGCTTTCTTTTGGTAGTATTTCCACCACTGGGTTTTTTATTTTTTGTTAATCAAAAAAGACCAAACATTTGGGAAAAAACATTTTTTTTTTAATTTCTGTAATAAAATTTTGCAGATAAATAATTTGTCCTCATACATTTAGGCCAAAGGTATACTGCTACATTTCTTTGGTGAAAATAACCCAAATTAGTGTACATTAGTTAGTCTGTAGGAAAGTTATAGAGTCCACAAACTATGATACAGTATATATCTGAAAAAATCGATCAATCTTGATGTACTGAGGTCCAAAAATGTCAGGACAGTACAGATATCCCCCAAATCACCCCTTTTTAGAAAGTAGACAGTCCGAGCTATTTAGTAAGAGGCATGGCAAGTTTTTTAAGTTGTAATTTTTGTAATTTTGGAGGAAAATAAAAAAGAAAAACAGTTTTTTCACTATTTTTTTTACATACTGTCACCAGTGCAGTACAGCGTCATCAAATAAATGGTGTGGTGGTGATCAGGGACACTGACTGTTGACAGTATAAAAAATTGTATTTTTAAATTTTTAATTTTTATTACATTTTTTTCTTTCCTTTTTTACTATTTTGTTTTATAATACACTGTGACCAGAGTAATATAATGTTACCATAGTAACACTGGTGAACTCTGGGGAAGTGATCAGCATATATTTTTTTATACACATTATGATTGCCTATAGCAGTGAATTTCACTGCTAAAGGCAAGCATTTAACTGAATGTCTGGTGGATACAGCCGGTGATAGATCTCGCTGCAGCAGCCATGCCATGCAGCAATCCAGGAGGACGTCATATGATGCCCACCCGGATCAACGAAAGTCCTGCTGGGCTGTCATTTTGCTATTGGCTGGACAGGAACTGGTTAAACAAGCTCTCTGGTTACCTCTATAGGATCATAAAGAAATTCCTTTAAAATGCACAATTTAGGCAGTGGATTTTTCTATGAGAACATATCTTGGCAGCCTGTGGATGCTCTAATGTAAACACAGAAAATGTTTCTAAGATGTTATAAACTAACTGAAAACCAGCTCTAGAGTCTTTGTTTTAATCTTTGATGATCTTTAAGAAGGACATATGTCATAGCAGCGGGGGGGGGTTTTACACAAACAATGTAAATGTAACAAGCTGAATGTTGGATTTCTTATGGAAGCTCTTCAACTACCATATTACTTCCAAAGACTCTCAGAACGTGGGGCCCCCATGTGATTCCCCTCTGCAGAGTGGAAGGGTGGTGTTGGTAATTAGAAGAAAGGAAGACTAGCGAATTTCCTTTTTCTGCCCCCACATAGCTAGAAAGAAAACAGTTTCTGCTGTCACCTTCCCTGGCCACTGTGGTTATGCTCCAATAGCTTTAGTTCAGTGCAGGGGAGACATCAGAGATCCAATAGATACCTGTTGTCTCATTGAAGACAATCTGCTACTAAATATGCTATCACATAGGGAGCTATTGGTCCTCTATATAATAGCAATAATGTGAAAAGTAAAAACAACAATTTAGCCATTAACTATACAAAGTCTTCTGCATACAATGTTATGTTGGATTACGTTGGCTACAGTATGGCAATGTGAGTGTCAGTTCCCGTTTAGATGGAAATAAGATGCTATTAAAGATCAGGGTAAAAAACTACCTGCAGATCGTCATACTCTGTATACATGGAACTATCAGTTAATACTTGTCTCAATTCAACACGATCAAAGCATTGGGGTAAGCTTTGTTTTTTGTGGTTCAGCAGGGTGGTGATTGTAAAAGTAAATATCTTACCACATTTGCTGTATGTATTGTAGACAATCCCCATAAAACTTCCAGCAGCATTTACATTTTTATGAACAGTCTTTAGCACTTACATTTGGGGATCTAAGCCTCCATGACTCATTCTACAAACTGTTGCAATTCCTTGCAAGCAGGGCATAGGCATAGGCTTTCTGGATCTTAAGCTGTACTATTAAGCCTGCCATCTTATGAGGCTTGTGGATTGGAGCCTCCATAGTGCTCTGAAAGATTGGATTTCCATTGAGCAGGTAAGTGTTCTAGGCCCATTAGCCTCACTCCCCTGGATGGCAGAAGAGAGTAAGCAGAGGATCAGTCTACACCATCCGTTCATGGAGGCATCTTTGAGATGCGTCCGGGGAGGTCTGTGACTCATCTACGATCTTGTTCCTTGCAGGTACATTAATACACTTGAACATTAATTTTGACATTGTACCGGGTTTCCATGGTGGTCTTAAGACTGATGGATGAGAGGATGAATGACTGGAGGTCAACTATTTCTTTGAGAGAAGGGTCTTTATGGGTAGAACCCAGCTGGTGAACATTTTAGGGTCTTCCCCCTTGCCTTGGGGGCTCTATCTTCAACTGCAGTGGCAACTCTATAATAGGCCCTTGAAACATTTTGAAAAACTATGTTGCTCCTGCTTCCCTGAATGTCATATGACCTGGATGATTTATTTGTTCTTTTACATGGATGTGTCACTCAAATTACTTAAATAGGTGATGGCTTGGCAAGAACTTGACATATCTTTGGCAGAGGAGGATTGACAGGAGGCTTTGAACAATTATTCATGCAGCCTCTTGCAACATAACTAACCAGGAACACAATTTTAAAGTGTACTTATACTGGTATAGAACTCCAGGTCTCCTCCACAAAATGTTTCCGAGTGAGCTGAATCATTCAATCACCTAAATATTGTTGTGCTATTGTGAATATAAACACTCCTATATTAAGCTGGATCATTGCTGGTGATGCAGAAAGGATATAGGAAATATGCTTCATATTTGGTGGTTCTATCCGGTGACTGCATCCTTTTGGAGTAAAGCACATTATTTAATTGTGGGCACCACGACTTACTCTAAACTTGATCAAGTCCAATATCTTCTCCACCTCTTGGAAGTCATGAGGCATTCGTATTGGCTATGCATTTGCTTATGGTAGCTCGAATGTGTATTCCAATCCACTAACACACAAACACTGTACCCTCTCTGAAAGACTGGTTAATCCATGTCAACAAGCTAAAAGAAATGGAGTAGATGATTCATGTAGCCAAAGATACCCTCCATAAGTTTTCTAATCGCTGGGTCTACTGGACGCATTTTCAGACCACCATGGAGTGTCATGATATATGGACGGGTTGTGACTGAAGTGCAAGGTAGTTACTGTTATGTATTATATATAAAAAAGTGCAGTGCTAAAAATATGAATAATATATAATATCTTAGTTGATAAATAAAAAAAAGGAACAAAGCAAAAAGAACTCTGTGAAGTGAATAAGTCCCAGTGCAAAAGGACACTGTGAAAAGTCTTTAAATGCAATCATATATCTTCAATCACTAGGATGATCATGTATGTTCAAGTTCAGCACATATCACCCCACTCAGTGTGAAATATCCTTAAATGCAATCATATATCTTCAATTAATATGATGATCAGACATATTCAAGTGCAACACGTGTCACCCCACTCACTGCTCAAGGGAGGCTTACCAGATAAATTTGACCATCATGTTATAGAGTGGTCAAATATGGTATATATATATATATGATCGAAGGGCAACCGCTCCAACCTCCTCCACAGCCTCCAAACGTGGATCAGACAGCGTTAACCCTTCATAATCAGTATGTGCTGTAGTGACTGCCAGCTGGGAACCAGTATCAACACCAGCCTAAGGCATCAATCGCATGAACGGTGACATCATTGGAGCACAGTTGAGAAAATGTTCATGGCAGGATCAGCAGTTTTTATGTTAACGAAAGCCCAGGGTTAGCACCATCCAGCTTCAGATGTTTTGTCAGTTTGCAGCACACAGCCTGTCAACTCCTATACCACTCCTGTAAGAGTTCCAGGAATTTTCTTTGATCCTGGGAGCTGAATGGAGCAGTGGGAAGAAAAAAAAAAGCTGAGTATTTTTGGGGGCATTAAAGTAAAGGTGGTGCTTTGCCCTGTGGTCTGTTAAGACTGCTGTAGAACTGTATTATTCTTGTTATGGAAATGTCAGCAAATGTATTTACATGTTGCAAAATTGTAAAAACATTTTGCTAACATATTGGGTTACCATTAACAGAATTCGAAACACTGAAAACTCCACTAATAGGTATTGCTGACTTTTAGGCTGGGTTCACACGTATACAGTGAGCTATATCACATGTGATTCACACAGGAACTGAACCGCATTCCTGTGCAAATCACATGTGATTTGTGTGCGGTGCGATTGGAGTCATATATTTTGTATGACTCAAATCGCACCGCACCCACACCAAAAAGGTGCAGGACCCTTTTTTTGGTCCACACTAGAATTGGATTGCATGGGTATTCACACCCATGTGATCCGATTCTGCACATCACACCACATTTTGTGGACCAGTTTCGGGGTTTTGTTAACATACACACCCACAGCGGTTCACATGAACGGGATGTGATTCTGATGCAGTGCGGAATTCGCACAGAAAATGCTGCAAATTCCACACCACATCAGTGTGAACCCAGCCTCAACCTGAGTTGTATGATGGTACATTTTGACATATGTGCAATGAGAGATGATTGCTATCTTTATGTTTGCCAACACCTCTGAAAACATCTAAGCATTTATTTAGAAAAACACTTTCAGGAAAATACAATAGATTGCATTAAATGCAGACTATCATGCATTCTAAAACAATAAATGATGTGAAATGTCATATTCAATTTAATAGCAATAAGACATATTAACATTATTTTTCATTAGACCACCTGGCTATTATAAACAAGCATTCCTAAAGTCTGTAAAAGAGTTGACTTGATTGTCTATCATGAATTTTAATAATGTGGACTTATTAATTATAATCTAGGGGTAACAGTGCTTGAGAAAGATGGAACATCAATCAGACAGTTAGAAAACACACGCTATTGTTATCAATTATGTGCTCTTGCTGTATGTTTTACTACAGTTAACATGAAAAAAGTGCAAGATCAAGCTTTGGCCTTGACTTTATTTCCGTAAGTGACAGGTAATATTGGTAAAATCTGTTGTGTACTTGTCAAAAGCTTCCATAGAAGGAAGATCATTAATTTGAGAAAGAGCTTGAAGGTTTTATACACAGCCTAAGTGATTGATAGCTTGGCTTGCATGAAAGACTAGTAATACTTGAGAATTGAGATTGCATGGAGAACATTCAGAAATATTTTTTCTATGTATTTTATTTAACAAAGTCCACAATAATGTGTTCCCTTTATAAGTAATAAAGAAACATACATACTGTATGTCCACAAAGTTTAACCCCTTTACAACAGAGGGTAAAACAAATCCTAACATCTGAACACAGTTTTGCAACTTTGGCATGTGTTAGTAAAACTGGGTGGATTGTACTTTGTTTTTTTTCAGGGCAGATCAGACTTTCATTTGGTGGTAAATTGTAATGGATATCTCCTGAATTTGTTTTTTAAATTTAAACCTGCACAAAATAGTAAAAAAAAAATATATTTTTTAAATATAGCTCTATATTTCTTGCTATTATCATTACCTACTACCAAAGAACAACCCAAAATAAGCTGTTCCTGATGATCACAGCAATACCACATATATGTTATTTGCTATTTGTACCTGTAGATGGGCCCAGAACCAATACAGTCGTGCTCATTTTGCTTTTTTTTTATTCCATCTAAAATGTACCGACATTGATATTAATCCCTTTACACTGGCACCTCCCGGCTCTTTAAGGGGTTTCTGATGCTGGGAGACAGGGCAGGGTTTAGGGTTACGTGACCACCATGATTGGCTGTCATGGCGGTCACATGATCAGAAAAATCACGATCGCAAGGAGAGATCAGGACCTTTACATGGGTTGCTGACACATGTGCTGGGAGCATGCAGGGCACACGCTCTCAACACATGTTTGTTTACAAATGGTACGCAAATATGCGGCCTTTCTGCGTCAAGGACCAGCCACTGAGAGGCTGCATTTTTACGTGCGCTCGGTGTGAGAGGTAAATTTTTTAAAAAAGCTTTTTTAAAAATCCTACTTAAAACATACTGATCCTGACGGTGACCTTTGACCCTGGCTTTGACCCTAACCCCAATACTGATACTGACCTAGATCAAATCTGATCTACCTATTTTTTTTTTCACCCACATTTGTTTTCGTTTACATTATTCTCTTCTAGAAGGAGGGAAAAAGATGCAGTGAGGGAGATTTAATAAAAACTGGTTCATTCACAATCTGGTGTGGCTGTATATGGTTGCCAATCAGCTTTTAACTTCAGCTTGTTCAGTTAAGCTTGGACAATAAAACCTGGAAGCTGATTGGTTTGCATGCTTCAGTTTTATTAAATCTCCATTCAAGAGAGAACACATGGACCAACTGCACAGTGACTGATCACTGTGATAGCGAAGCCGGCTGCTGATAGTATGGATCCAGGGCTCTAGTTGAGTGCCTGGTCCCTGTGCCGAGAGTGCACCATGCAGAGTGCTCCCAGCTTCTGTGAGGCTGCATATATGTGTACAAAGGTGGGAAGGGGTTAAAGGGCTACTGCAGATTGATAAAAGCAAAGATAAAAGCATTCTGTCAAACAGGTTAAAGTGATATCTCAAGTTTCTTCTGACCTCATTTAGAAATGCTAGTTGCTTGGCTGGTATGCCGATGCTTTGGCTTCAATACTAGAAGAGTTGCTGGCCCAGAGCTAATCGGGAAAGTCAGACACAAGTTAAAAAGTCTAATCTGTATTCCTGTTCCAAGTCTGTAACTCAAAAAGTATTAAAGTCAAAGCATCAGCATACCAACCAAGACGTGTTTTCAGAAGGAAAGGTCACCAATGGCAGCCTCCACTTTTACCTTATGACAGGTTTCCTCTAAAAAAAATTAGTATAACATAACTGTACAAAAAAACATGGGCATTAATGAACAGGAAAACTCAAGCTGCAGTATCACTTATAGGATAATTTCACCTTTTGCAAGTGGAAAAATGTGCATTTATTATTTTTTGTTTTGGGAAAAGCCTGTGAAGCATTGCACCAGCGATCAGCAGATTGCTGGTGCCATGCAGGTCTCCTACAGACCTGTCAGAATATTTGCTTGCTGTACGGGATGCATGGGCAAGCAGATATACTGACAGGAAGAATCAATGAACTACCACGGCGTTCACAGCGCCGTGGTAGTTCTTTAAGAACTACAAGCCAACAACCATTTAGGCTGTCAGACTTGCAGTTTTCTCATTCACAGAGGGCGGAGCCCTGCATGGCTGTGTTTTTTTTTAATTTTGACAGCTAGCGCGGGAGCGGGGGTCTGTCCATTCATATGTTCATAACATTTTACATGAAACAACCTGAACATGGGTGTAACATGTACCATGTTATGAAAGAAGAACTTATCCTTTAAAAACTGCAAAATAAACTATATCAGAAAATCATATGGTGACAGACTAACATTTAACCAGAATGCTAAGATGTTTGCTTAATTGTAATTAAGGAAGAACAGCTTTTGTCATTTTGGGAATGTCAAGAAAAGCGCAGGCTAGCATTGAACTGTGGTTTGCGTAACACTGGATTGCAAAAAAACCCAAAAAAACTTAAGATAAAGCTGTGTCTTATATTTAATAAAAGTTTAAGAGCAAATAATTTTAATTTCCTTCAATAGTATTTCTCTACAGCGATAAGACAGATGGAACGTTTTCAGTCTAATTTACTTAAAAAGCCCCGTATCAACAATAGAAACTTTAATTCTTATTAGCAGAGGAACGCTTGACATGCAGCACTGCAAATGTGTAAATTGAACTGAAATTGAAAGAATAGATCTTATTTTTATGGCTCCCCGTACTCTCAGTCGACACTATATGGTATTTTGAAAAACAGAATTGTTCCAGCTTTGCGCAATATTGCAAAGCAACACATATTTGAGGTCCCCTTAGTAATCTTTCAAAGTGTGTTGTTTGGTAAGAAAACATATAGTTACTTAGTAATCAAAATGCACTTTGCATTGGTAGAATGGATTTTAGGTACTCAGCTATTATCTAAATTGTGATAGGCATGAAGAGGTTAAAGAAAAATTTCAAGTACTTTTACATTGGAAACAAAATTAATGAGTATATTAGAAAAGATTTCCATTTATATCTTAGAAGGACCTTTGAGTATTTTCATGTTTTTTTAATAATAGTCTTGTATCATTTAGAGTAAATTAGGAAATTTCAACAAAATTTGACATTTTGCCAGATGCCATATTAACAATGAACTTAGCTGTACGAGAGAAAGCATAGAGATTGCTGCTGATAATGTGCATAGTGACAGATTAGTGAAGGGGCTTGTAAGCACTTGTTTCTTTAACCCTTATTACTTTAGCTAGCTAGCAAAATTCTATGTATTGTGGAGGATTTTGAACTTGAGGAGGGAATGGATTTTACATTTTATTGTTGCTGATATTTTGCAGCATCTTTACAGCCTGTCCTTTTCACATGCACTACATGGATATCAGGTTGCATGTGTTTTTCACAGGGCATATTTCCTATTTTTTTCTGGTTGCAATTAAAAAATTTAATAGTCATGGGCAGTGTGTATCAGCACTGAAGCTTATTTTTTTTTAGTAGAGATGGGGTAATTCACATGCAGGAGATTGCAGAAGACAGGGGCAGCGGGTTGTCACTCTGTAACACAAAGTGACCAAACAAGAACCTTTACATCTGTATCACCAGCTGTCAAAGCTTGTATGAGATTTTAGTGGTTCAATTTCCTACATATCTACTGTGCTTGAGTTCTTTGATATGCAGTGCTGGGTACATTTTCTTATTCATCTTGCCTGTGTACACAGATGAACTGTGCTGAATAACCAAAAATTCTTTTGAGGACCAATATCTGTTCACAACTTTGTAATAGCTAGCTCTTCAATTGTCAACACTTTCATTACTTTTTTCTATTAAGTGTTTTTTTTTTCTTTTGCATATTTTGAGAGCAAAAAAAATTAATGCATGAACAGTGTACACCTAAACCACCTCATATTCTATAACTCACAATCACTGCAGCCCCCCTTACCCTTCCTCATATATATAGTAAAATAACATTTAAGCATTTATTGATTAGGCCTATTATCCCTAATAAAAAAACTGTCCTGCTGCTGGATAATTTTACACTGCTGTATCCTCATTCTTGTAGTAAAGCCCCAGCTTGTTCTTTTTGTCTCTAGTAAGTTGGGTGTAGCCTTGTCATTTAAAATGTTCCTGCTGCTGGCCAGTTTTATACTGCTGTGGCATCTCTGATCTCTTAATTATTGTAGTAAAACTCCTACCCGGGCTCTTTGTCTGTAGTAACTCTAGGTCTAAAATTTCTATTTAAAATTGTCCTGCTAATGGACAATTTTACACTGCTGTATCAGGAAGGGATGAAACGTTCCCCATTGAATTCTCTCTCATTTCCCTCCTCTTTTTAATTGCCAGCATCCTCTTTCTTACTGCCATAACCCTAACCCTCCTCCTCTTACACTGCTGTATCCTCTGTAGTAGCTTAATTCTTGAATTAGAGCCCCAGCCTGTGCTTTTTGTTTCTAGTAAGTTGGGCATAGCCTTCCCATTTAAAATGTTCCTTCTACTGGCCAGTTTTACAATTCTATATCCTATCAGGTCTCTTCATTCTTTTAGAAACACCAATACCTGGGCTTTTTGTCTGTAGTAAATGTGGGTTTAAAATTATAAAATTGTCTTGCTGATGGACAATTTTACACTGCTGTGTCAGGAAGGGATGAAACATTCCACACTGAACCCTCTTTCACTTTCCTCCTCTCCTTCATTGCCAAAATTCTCTTTTTTACTGCCAGAACCCTAACCCTACTCCACCTATTCCTCTTCTGCCTTCTGGCATTCAATATGATGGCAAAGGACAGAGAAGGCCTTCTGTGGAAAATAATAACGACAAGAATAGGCCAGGAGAGGTGTCAGGAGATGATAATGGTAGCATCATGGCAGCATTTAGCTTGAGATATGCATATGCTCTGTGGAACCTGGGGTTTCTGCTAGTTCTGGGGAGTTAAAAGATGAGTTCAGTGAGGAGGATAGGGGTACAGGTGACTGTGTTTTCAGAATTCTTCAGAGATTCACTTTACCCTCCTTAGCATGGCCCCTTGGCTGGGGGCACTGGAACACTGAGCTGTGGAGGGGGTGGAAGCGGCTGGCTCAGGCTCTCAGTAGGTAGCTGAGAGGCTGAACCAGGTGCTGGTCCAGGGATCTGAGTGGATCCCAACTTTAAAGTCAGGATCTTTTTCCAGCCTGGAAGGGCTGAGTAACATCAGACAACAGTGGACTTTAGCCAGCCAAAATAAACAGTGGACTTTAGCCAGCCAAAATAAACTGCACACAAAAGAGCTTTGGCTGTACTTCCCCTTTAACACCCCAAAACATTATATATTTTCTGAAAAAAGAAAACCTGGAGAATAAAGTAGTGGTAATTCTAATTTTGTATGTTATGTTTATTTTTCACAACAGTTTATCAAATTTCAGTAAAAAATACATACAAGTTACATTTACGGCACAAAAATGCAACATATTACTAATCTTTTGGTAAAATATATAATATGAGGTTGTGCCAAGTAACTAAGTACTCAATATGTCAAGCTTTAAAATTGTGAAATTGTGCGCTCCTGAAAAAATGATAACAAACGTCCATACCCTATGCTTTCCATAGGCAATACCTTAAAAGCCCCTACTGGTCATAAGAATAATGTTAATCATTAATTTTGGCCATAGAATTACTACTCTCACTCCGGCATCCTTGGTGATATGTGTGTGCCAAGCAATGTTTAAATTCGTAGGCACCTTGATGGGTGTGTTTACATTTATGTGTGCACATGGGGGTGGTTTCAATTGCTTGGGTATAGCTTTCTTTTGTAACTTTTTTACTTTCTCTAAAACTTTCCTATGCAATACAAAATGTTTAACTACTTCCAGTTCGGACACTTTTACCCCTTTCCTGTCCAGGCCAATTTTCAGCTTTCAGTCCTATCACACTTTGAATGACAATTGCGCGGTCATGCAACACTGTACCCATATGAATTGTTTAGCATTTTTTTTTACATAGATAATGCTTTATTTTGGTGGTATTTATTCACCACTGGGATTTGTATTTTTTTTGCTATGTAAATGAAAATGTCCAAAAATTTTGAAAAAAAGTGTTTTTCTTCAAAAAGTTTGCAAAGAAATAGTATTTCATCATAAATCCTGGCCTAAATTTATTCCGTTATCTTTTTAGTAAAAAAAAAAACCAAATTAGTTTATAACCAAAAATTATAAATTTTAAATATTTCTTTTTACATTTTTTTATATTATTATTTATGGGTTTTTTTTTTACATACTTGTCGCTCTAGCAGTACAGTGTCACCATGGTGACACAATACTACTTGTGGGAGGTGATGAAGATTTTTTTTTTTACACTGATTGCTTTTACACCCATAAAGGCTGTAAAATCAATCATTTCTCCTTCTCTCTAGCTGCATTCTTGCAGCCATTGAGAACTACTGAGTGAGCTGTGATTGGTCACAGCTTGTCACATGGTACAAGGCTGTTGTGACTAGCCTTGTACCATGTGACCTCTGTGATCATTCACAGATTTCACATGTAGTAAGCAATGATGTCACAAGTGACATCTTGCTTACTACTCTGCATGTGATCAGAGATTGGCCAATCAGTGATCACATGATCGGGACCTCGCACAGAGGTCCCATCTGACGAACGGTGTTCCACTGTGTCCGGGGGAGCGCGCACAAGCAGGGTGCAGGGAGGCCATTTATAAATGGCCACCCAACCCTGCACTGCCACCGTCCGGCCGTTTATATACAACAGCCAGATGGGAGGTGGTTAAGACAGGTTATCTTTAAAGAACCATTAGCTTTCCATTTTTTCTACCCACCTTTATGTCACTGTCCAGATGGCTATCCAAAAGCTTATCCATTATTTCTGCCTTTTTTCCTGCAGAGACTTTAGGTCATGACCAGCTGACCTCATTAACACACACCCTGCATCGTCTACCCTCCTACCTCCCATCCACTTCCAAGTGCACGGATATTAAATGAAATGCAATCAATCAACGCTGATAAAGGTGGGTAGAAAAAATGGAAAGCTTTTGAATTTCTGCAAAAGAAGTATATTAATGCTATACTGGTACATAGGGGAGCTGGAATTTAGAAAAAAAAAAAGAAAAATTGAACGAGGGTGAACTTATCCTTTAAGCTTGCTTAAAAAAATGAATGTGATTGGTGCAGCAGGAAGCAATGGTAGAACAAGTTACACAGCACATACTCAAGGAAGTACACTTTTACTGCCCTCCAACTGACCCTGTGAGCTGTTTAATGAAAATATGTCTGCATCGGATTATACAGAACTGATACTGTAGAAGTTAAACTGAGTAAAATGTATTTTTTCACAGATCTTGTTTATACCTAACAGCATTAGCAGCTTATGTATTTATTGTTACCCATTGCCTAAAACTGCCCTTTTAGCCCTGGTTCACACTGAGTGTGATTTGAAAGTGGTGCAATTTGGTTCCATTTAAAACGCAAATTCATAGTAGCAATTTCAGTGCCATTTACCTCATAGTCTTTGAATGTTAAATTGCACTGAAATGGTGAAAAGGTAATACAGGAATTATTTTTAAAATCACGCTATTTGAGAGACTGTCTGTACTTTTTTATTTGCACTAACAGATACATTTTTAGAACAAGCTTTCAGGGTGTTCTCTTCTTCTTGGTCCAAGCAGTAATGATATATGCAAAGCTTTAGAAAAACGTTTAGAACAATAATCTCTGAAAACAAATACAGGGTAAAAAAAATTAGTTTGTTAGTCAGATAAGGAAAAGGGTGATAGTGATTTAGAAAGCTGAGGTTCACATTTAGTCTTTTATCCCTTGTGTCAAGCAGAATTATTATCTATAGTTCAAAGGTTTTTATTTCTTGAATATTTTTTAAATTACCCTTAAGAATCAATACTCATAGCTTAGGCCCATAGGATAGAATGGTCTGGTTATCAGAAATGATGCCCCACAGGTGTGCAGTAAGCATCTTCCTTGTGTTCTTTTAGGGTATGTCTATTTAAATTCATTATTTTTGTAATTTCTGCACTTGTTACATTGAATGAGGTACACCACATTACTGCAGGTGCAGCTGAATGATCTTGTAGTATTGATAGTTCTTTATGTATGTAACCCTTTTTATAGATGGATGTGGCTGTACCATTGCCAGTTATTGCACGGTTTTGTTCTCTTCTTTGCATTCCTGTAATCAGAATGAAGTTTCCTGGTGATTCATTTATATGTAAGGTTGGGTAGTTACTTGAAGGCTACCATTAAGGGTTGCTGGGAGGTTTTTTCAGCAGTTCATCCTTTATATTGATGGATCATAGCTCTTTGAATATCTTTCTTACTCTTCCTAGTGTTGGATTGCGCAGTTGTGGTTAAAAATATTGGCACCCTTGCATTTCAGTCAGATGTTGTACCACTTCGCCCAGAAAATTGTTGCAATTACAAATGTTTAGACATTCTCATGTTTATGTCTTTAGTTTGTATTGGCATGACACAAAAAAGTAGAGAAACAAAAAGCCAAATCTGACACATTCCACACAAAACCCCCAAAATGGACTGAACAAAATTATTGGCACCCTTAATTTTTCAATTGCTTTCTGTGACCATCAATTAGTTTCTTACACTTCTCTACTGGAATTTTGTACTAATCTTTTCGTCAACTGTTCCAATCTTGTCTCTCAGATTGGAAGGGTTCCTTTTCTCAACTGCTGTTTTGAGATCTATCCACAGGTGCTCTATGGGATTGAAATCTGGACTCATTGCTGGCCAGTTCAGTAATCTCCAGTGCTTTGTCTGAAACCATTTCTGGGTGCTTTTTTGACATGTGCTTTGGCTCATTTTACTGCTGTAAGGACATGACCTCTGACCAAGACCCAACTTTCTGACACTGGGCCCTACATTGCACCCCAGAATTATTTGGTAGTTTTCAGATTTCATAATGCCATGCACATAGTCAAGACATCCAGTGCCTGAAGCAGCAAAACAATCCCAAAACATCCATGAACTTCCACCATGTTTGACTGTAGGGACTGTATTCTTTTCTTTAAAGGCCTCATTTCATTTTCTGAAAACAGTAGAATGATGGGCTTTACCAAAAAGCTGTTATTTTGTTTCGTCTATCCACAGCACATTCTTCCAAAAGGATTTTGGCATCCTCATTTAAGTTTTGGAGAACTCCAATCTTGAATTTTTATGTTTCTATGTCAGCAGTGGGGTGCTCTTGGGTCTCCTACCATAGCGTCCCTTTTTATTCAGATTGCAAGGTTAGCTTGAATTTGTCTGGAAGTTGATCAAGGTTCTTTATCCACCTTTTGAACACACATTCATTGCAATCTTTGATCAGTTTTTCTCTTTCATCCCCATCCAGGGAGATCAGCAACAGTGCCATGGGCTGTAAACTTCTTGACAGTGTTGTGCACAGTAGACACAGGAACATTAAAGTGGTTGTAAACCTAAAAAACACAAATCAATCTAATCTTACAGTTGAATAGATTTTACCTTTACTAATTATTTGAGCTTAGTTTGGTATCTTGAAGCAATCCGCTACCCCAGCAATCCCCTTCTCCAGAAATCCCCAGAAATCTGCCCTTCTGAGCAGAATAAATCCGACAGAAGCAGAATAGTCATACCAATACAAACAAAAGAAATAGACATAAGAATGACTAAACATTTTTAATTGCAACAATTTTCTGGGCGAAGTGGTGCATTGTCTGACAGAAATGCAGGGGTGCCAATATTTTTGGCCATGACTGTATGTGTTTACTAGATGTATATGGTCATTTCATTGTTTTCTTTTTGTGTCCAACAGTATTATCAAATGTGGCAATAAAATTTGAAATTACACTTGTAGCATTAATATGATACCACAGTTTGAGGAATCAGATTCTATATATTAAACTAAATATTTGTTCTGTGGAAGCAATATGCTGTACAAAACCAATGAAAGTATCGATAAAATGTGATGTGTAGTTGCCGCATCTCACAACTTTCATTTAATGTATAAACAATGAAAATGTCAAAAAGGAGAGATTGATCAGAGACATAAACATTAAGTGACTAAAAGAGCTACAGAATAAGCTTAGCTAAGAAACACACAATTAAAGGGCATCTTAATCCTCTCAAACAAAAAGAACAAGAAATCAATTAACCAAACAAGAAAGCTGAACCAATGACTGCAGCTTGGCAAACAGAAGAACACACAGGATGCCATTTTACAGAAATTGCCATTCTGATATTCCGCAAAGTTATTCTGACATTTTAATTGCATCTACTGTTCTCTCATATCCTCATTGGATCTGAGTTAAAGAGGTTTTTAAGCATGCATGGTAAAAAAGGCAGGCAGCAAATTAAAGACTGTACTGAGAGAAGGAAAGCAGCATACTGGATGTTATTATTAACCATCCACAAATGCGATTCTTGATTATCTGGTATCTCTGAGTCACTGCCCGAGGGCCCGGGGTCAGTAGGGGGCCCCATGAGATGCCCCTGGTACCTTTTTCACAGGCTTTTTGAGTTTTAGCAAGGACACAGGGTCCCCATGATCCCCTATTGCCCAGGGGCCCCATGACTTGTCAGTCCGCCCCTGCTCCCCACAAGTTAGATTGCAGTTGGTGAATTAAGAGATATCTTTTTGGATTGGACGCCTGTCTGTCCCAAGGCATTAAATCCCTTGGATCAACATTGAAGCCAAACAACTAACAATTTCAAAGACAGGTCAGCAATGACAGCTTCAGTATATCTGCAGTATAGGTTTCCTTGAAAGGATAAATTTACCTTTGGGAACATGTTACATGTTCCACCCATTTTTAAGGTGGAACATGTAACATGTTCCCACCACTGCAGCCACTGCCCAATCCCCCTCCCCCTCCCTGTGACAGAAATTTGGTGAGAAATTTCTTGTACCAGCTGTCAGTATTTAAAAACAGTGCTACCGTGTGGGGCTCCGCCCACACTGCCATGTCATTAATTCTCCGTGTTCTGTGAATAAATTAACTACAAGTCTTGACGGCCTTAGCGGCTGTCAGCTTCTTGTTCTCAATGAACTACCATGATACTGTGGAGCGCTGTGGTATTTCATTGAATCTTCCTGTCAGTATATCTGCTTGCCCATACATCCCATACGGGCAAGCAGATACACTGACAGATCTGCAGGACACCTGCATGGCACCAGCTGATCGCTGGTGTAATGCTTTCCAGGCTTCTGCAACCAAAAATAATAAATGCACATTTTTTTACTTGCATAAAAATGTGCATTTATTATTTTTGGTAAAAAGGTGAACTTATCCTTTAAAGCATTGTTCCAACCCAAACTCTTTCTTGTATTTCAGATAGATTTCAGGAGGCATAGAGGATCTGTTAGTGTTGTGCTTCCTTTGGGAGGATTTCCTTGTAACTTCTATCAGGACAGCAAGTGAAGGGAATACCATCCAACAGGAATGAGGAAGAGTTAGAGTTTCAGTCAATGTTTTTTTCACACATGAGCCATCCCGTTCCAGTGACAACCTCATCCATCATTTTTTGTACAGGTGGTAAAGGGAGTGGGAATAATCTCACCAATGGGTAACAGACAGAAATAAAATGCTGAGAGAAAGTGTCTTCCCTATTTTAAATAAACTAATTTTAATTGGGTCAAAACGAAAGAGCTACTCAAAATAATACATTTAAAAGCTAACTTTAGAAAGAATCATAGAAAACGTTCAAAGTAAGAGACCCTTCATCTAATTATTCAGCTAAATGAATATATACTTTTTTTATTTCAAAGAAATTTTGCATCTTCCTCCAGGCTTCTTAATATCAAAATAAAAAATCATAAAAAGTATAGTGGACTATTAATGGCTTAACATGACAGGATACCATTTATAATCTCTTTCATACCCTTCCTAGCAGCCATGTTCTCTCTCATGCTGAGCACCCTCTACACATTACACCTTTTAGCTCAATTCTTTTTACTTCTCAATCTAGAATTGAATTTAATGGTTTGGGTTTTGTCTTGTTTTGCAACATTTCTCAAAAATGATCTACCTTGAGCTTAGCAAATCCTCATTTTTTTTACTTATTTAAGAATGGGATTCTGTATACATTTTCCTTCTTTAATTACTATATTTAGAAATTAGAGCTAAAGGTTTTTTGTTTTTTTTAACCTATAGCTGCAGTCACATAACTTACCATTAATGATGAATATTTCATGTGCTGTTGGCTGTTTGTTCCTCCTTCACTGACAAATGTACATTCATTGATTTCATGGAATGCAACATGTTCTGTGAGTAAGGAGTATTATGTCATTCATCCACCCTATCCACACTCACAGAATGTATTGCAGTCAGTGAAATCAGTGAATGGACATTTGTCGGTGGAGGAGCCTAAAGATAGGAGTGGGCTGCCATCAGGGGCTTCTGAAACGCACTACAATGCAATACAATGCAATGCAATTAAGCTATTTACCCCCATGGCCCTGGAAATTAAGAGCTGTAAAAGGGGCAGGCATCACAGGACAGATATATTCAGGAACCTTCACCCTTTTTGACCCAATTAAAATTAGTTTATTTAAAATGGGGAAGACAGATATCTTCAGGAACCATCAGCCTACAGGACATGGCATTTTTTTTCATTACAGGTAAGTTATGTGATTAAAACAGTAGGTAAAACAATTAACTAAACTATAGCTTTAAGAGTTAAATGTACAAATATTAAATACTGCATACACATGTTTAATACTCTCATAGCTCTTCTAGCCCCTTTGATGAAGAACACTTTTCAGAGATTAAATTTAAACACACAAATTTTTAAGTGAGGGTGACGCATGCACTCTGATAAATTTCTACAATATTAGGCTGTCCAGGCTTGTTTAAGCCAGCCATAGATGGACAAATGTTGGCTTATTCAGCAGGGACCAGCTGAGATTCGATCCATCTATGGGCAGGCTGGTTGTACAGTTGATTGACTTCAATACAACCAGCCTATCAGATTTCTTTGTATGCAATTAATGCCAGCAGCTAAAGCCGCTAGCAGTAATCATTGTGTTTTGCCAGTCGGGAAGGCTCCCTGCCTGCAGGACACAATAGCAGTGCGGAAGGGATTATCCCATCAACACAGTCAATCAAGCAATTTTCTTTCATCCATGGCTTTCCTTACACATATGTTAAAGACTGCTGCTACTCTGAAAAGCAAACTGTGCGCAGATCACTTTTCAAAGGCATTTCCACCTCCTCACTGCCTGTTTTGACCCCCTAAATGCCGCAATATAATGCCACCACTATGTGTTTTGCACACAGTTGGGCAGCTGTAGCATGGTGGATCCATTCATATTCAGTAAGTGGTAGAGCTTTCTAAATGCAACAGGAGGATTAATTCCTGTCAGACCATGATGCAAAGCATTGTGGCAAGGGAATTGTTATGGGGTGGTAAAAACACAACCATGGGTTTTTAGTGCCCCCAACCACAAGTGTAAATGAAACCTTTATGTGCTGTGACCCAGCTGGATGCAGAGCCATCCCAGAAGCAAATTAGAACAATATGCATGGTCTCATCCTCTAACTCTTATTTTTCAGATTTGTGATGGACTTGAGATATTCATCTACTTTATGTGATACCTGAAACTGGAGCAGATGCTGTAATTTTCTAAGTATGTACAACATACTTTAAAATTAGGGCAAACTCACTTCTAACGATGACAGCTTTAATGTCTTCCCACTACAGCCACTGAAGCCATCTTCTTTACTACTTCTTCAACTTCCAGCATCTTCTTTCATCAGTCATATGACAGCCAGAAATGATATAACTACCACTCATGTTTGGAGGAATTACACCATCCCAGCATTAGGCACTAAGGTACAATGACAATGCACTGTGCCTACTAGCATTGTTTATTTAACTATCCCCTTAATTGGCAAAAAGTACTAGTTAAGGAGATAGCTTTCCGGATCCCAGTAGCCCTTCATGCCAAAACCCATCTGGTAATAAAATTGATCCCAAATCATTACAGATTCCCTTACACATTTTCTTAAAACTCATCCAGAAAACCAATTGACCTAGACCCTAAATAGTTCTCTCCATCTATGCCACCTGTACATCACTATTTAATATATTCAATAACAAACATTGGAAGGGTTCTTACTCTAATTGGCTCAGTTCTGTGTATTGAACAATTTACTGTATTTTTACAGTGCAGCTGAACTTCTTGGTTTTTATTCATCTGCATCACCATTATCATATCAACATGCATTACATTCTGAAAGCAAATACATTACAGACATGTTTTCTATATTGTTTGCATATATATGTTCTGTATATGTAACTTGTTTCATTTACATACTATATATTTAAACAAGTGTATGAATTATCCTTACTCTATCATTGTTGCTAACACCTCTGCAAAGCTTAAATAACCATTTCTCTAATCAGTCTTATGAATTAGGTCTTGCATGATTGGTTTTGTTTCATCAGAGTTCAGGAGTGGAACAAACAAGCTGGATTGATTAATTAATGAAGTATTTAATTTGGATAAAAAGGTCAGGTGCTTACATACATATCTGTTCAGAAAGACCAAAATAAGTCAAATAAAGACCCTATATATTAAAATATTGGTTATTTTTAAGCTCTTCAAATTGAACCCCAAAGAATGAGCAACAGAATGGACATTCATTTTAGTTATGGATAGTCAATTGGGATATGAAATTGGTAAATGAAAGATGGTTCAAAAGTAAGTAATGAACAACTGTGATCATTGAGATGATTCACACCATAATCATCTTTAGAGATGATTCACGCCATAGTATTTCAAATGGCACCCAAATAGATCTTAGCAAGCACTTGTATGATCATTGCAGATTTTTACTTCCTTTCTGTAAGGTTAACCATTGTAAGCAGGATTGTAAGGGAAGTAAAATCTCCCTAATGGATACCTCGGATACTAGTAAAACATCTGATGGGGATTCTAACACTTCTTCACTTGAAAACAAAATGGCTTGACATACACTTTAAAGCTGAACTTAGGGTAACAGCTAAATTAATAGTCAAATACAGATGTAGCACACCTCCAGGTTTAACCATGTATTAAAACTGACTCCCTAATTCTTCAGTAACAGAGACCCTTTCGTTATGTTTGAATGTTCAACTGTGAACCGAACAGGGATGTGTTCGGCCCATCACTACTGCCAGATATGGGAGATGTCTCTTTGCTGGATATGGGGATGTCTCTTACTGGATATGGGGGATGTCACTCACTGGATATGAGGGATGTCCCTTTGCTGGATTGGGCTCTCTCTTTGCTGGATTGGGATGTCTCTTGCTGGATATGGGGGATGTCTCTTTGCAGATATGGGGGATGTCTCTTGCTGGATATGGGTGATGTCTCTTTGCTTGATATGGGGGATGTCTCTTTCCTGGATATGGTTGATGTCTGTTCTGGATATGAGAGATGTCTCTTTGCTGGATATGGGGGGATGTCTCGTTGCTGTATATGGGGGGTGCCTCTTTGCTGGATATGGGGGATGTCTCTCACTGGATATGGGGGATGTCCCTTTGCTGGACTGTCTCTTTGCTGGAGTGGAATGTCACTTGCTGGATATGGAGGATGTCTCTTTTCTGGATATGGGGGATGTCTCTTTGCGGATATGGGGGATGCCTTTTGTGTATATGGGAAATGTCTCTTGCTGGATATGGGGAATGTCTCTTTGCTGGATATGGGGGATGTCTCGTTGTTGGATATGGGGGATATATCTTTGTTGGATATGGGGGATAGCTCTTTGCTGGATATGAGGGATGTCTCTTAACTGGATATGAGGGTGTGCCTTTACTGGATATGGGGATGTCTCTTTGTTAAATATGTGGCTGTCTCTTGCTGGATATGGGAGATGTCTCTGATGAGAGAAGCAGAGAAGACACATATGACAAGAATGTTGAAATCATCTAGAAGTGCCTCTGAGCTTACTTTGGTAAGCACTGGATATTTCTAATGTTTTTTTACATTTTACTGCATTGCTTTTTTTTTAACAAATTCCATACAAATTAGTTGTATAGCTGCCTCCCAAATTTTGCTTGGTTCCCTGTTCTCTAAAGGGGTTGTGCTAGGAGGTGTGTAGGGGTGGAGACAAGGGGTGGTTCTAGGGGCAGAAACAAGCGTGACCTAGGGGAGGGGGTAAGTACATGTACATTTTCTCTGAGAAAAAAAAGCCAATAACAATCTGATAAAAGATGATGACAGCAATAACACATTTTAAGCAAACAGTACCTTCAAATAGGATGGCCTGCAGGATAAGAAACATGCACTTTGCAAATGCTGGTTGGTTCTTTTGTGTGACTAAAGCAGTATTCCTAGTAGTATCCAAAGAAGAATCCCCTTGAAACTCTGAAAGCTGTGAATATGGTCCCTCTAAATAACTGCAGCACAGTACTAGCTTCTTCTGGTCAAAGATATGACAGCCCATCCCCATGGCTCTTTTCAGAAATTGCAGCCTGACTCCCCATTCCTTCAAAGCAGGCTTTCCAGTAACAAGCAATAGCAATCCATTGTGTGCAGTCTCTATATCACCATGCAACTCTCTCAGCTGATAAATACATAGAACAGGCACCACAGTCCCCTCCCCACACACACACACACACACGCACACACACACACAATGAAACATGTGTTGTTGTTAATCTATATTGTGACTTAGGTACTCTTGCAAGCATCACCAAGTCTTGAACGTCCCTGTAGATGGACTGCAGTTACGCATTACAGCCTGGTCCTGGCATGGGCAAAAAAAGATACAGCAGTACATTTATGAGGATACCTCTGGACCTTCTTCATGTAAGCATGTATAAAGTATTGACTGGTCATACACCAGTAGAATATCTTTCAAAAGTTTTCATTTTAAGAATATTAGTTCAATTTTTTAATCGTTAGTAGGGTCAAATCAACATTTGTTTTCTACTGCATTATCAAGAAAATTCAAAGGGACAGGATGAAAAAAATTCCTTGAATGAAAACATTTGAATATGATTTTCATTTTGGGAAGTCCATGTATTTCAAACTTGAATGCTAAAAGCAAATTACATTTTGAAGTAGTTTCAAATGACATTCTTCGAGTCATTGGACGTACTGAGAATTTGTGTGCGAATATTCATATAAATGTCTGTACAAACATTAATTTCAAACTGCTGGGCCTGCCTCTCCTCAGCTACTGTGCTGGGAAATACGTGCTACATCAAGAAAGATGTAGGTACTCATGGAAAACGTATGTAAAAATACTGTACATGTTTTTGCCTGGGGTTAAGCTTTAATATTCATGCGCTCCATCATTTGAAAAGTTATCAGATATGTTAAAATTATTATTTATTTATACTGTGTCTTCTTTATTCAGACTGGCATAAAATCAACAAACCTTTAGTGGGCTGTTATTTAAACGGTTATATTTTCAAACTGATGCTATTTTGATGGAGATAAAAAAAATCAGTGATCAAGCTGAAAAAAAGCAAATATTTATAGTTAATCTAATTGTTTAATGCTTACACATTTCACATTGTATTTCCTTTCATTTAACCCCTTAAAACTAGGTTAACCATCTGGGTGTCTTCTATAGCGTATTGTGCAGTTTCTAGATGTCAGGGCAGTGCTAATGAGGTCTCATAATAACAAGTGTGAAATAACAGGGTATAAACAGCCTACCTTATCATAGGTTTAAATAAAGAAAACAAGCTTACATTTGCTAGCTTATGTAAATACCGGGATGAAACAGATGCTTATTAATTAAGTGTAGGCAGGTGATGACAAGACACAATGGCACATTGCAACAGCTGTGAAGACAGCAGACAGCTTTTTCTTACTAGTACAATCACGTATTAATATACATTGCAAGTGGCAAAAAAAGGTGTTAAAAACAAACCGGTAGTGTGAACAGCAAATTAATTCTGCTTAAACTTAAACTAAATTCTAGAAACTCAATTTCATAAGCTCAAACTTTTCTGCACAAAAACAATTCACCACAATTTACTTATACCACTACCCAATGTCCAGTTATAGTGACTTGAACTAACACTGCCATACTTATTATGGTTTAAAGTTACTAGAATAGATATATTTTGCTGATCAGTAATTGGTAATCCTTATGTACAGTATACACAGATGTCAGGTGTTACCTTGTACTTCCATACTCCTAGTGTTTGCACTTCATGACAATTCAACACTTTCACTCAGAGAAATTATGCAATGAAATTAAATATGTAGCTTCACCTTGTAGCCTCCATTCATGTTGGTGCTACACAAGGCAAACCAAGAGAAAACTTTGCTGTGTGTTGGTTTTGTTACAGTTGATCACTAGACAGATATGAAAATACCAGTGTATGCTGATATGTATTTATGGAAAATCATTACAAACCCCAACAATGATCGTATTTTACTGGTTCCCTATTGGTCTGGTAAAAATGCAAATAAAATATTTCATTCTATCTTAACACAGTAGGTGCACACTATATCCGAGCACAGTAGACACACACTATGTCTTCAAAATAGTAAAATATTTATTCAGCCACACTGCTTCCTGCACAGTCCCCACCAGTCTGATGCATTTCACCCCTATTAGGCTACGACTGCACCAAACAGCGGTGAAACAAATCAGAGGGGACCTTTACAACTATGCCCAACAGGGGTGAAACATGTGAGAGGGCCTTGGCCACAGGTGGAGACTGTGTAGGAAGCTGGTGTGACTAAATGATGCTGCTACTATTATCTTAACATGTTATTATCACAATATCAGCTTCAATTCCTTTGCTACTGTGTTCTCTAAATCTGGCACTTGACCAAAGACAAAAGAAGCACACAAGGGCTTTAAGGGGAGCCTGTATTGGGGATTCCTCAATGATTTGGTTTAATAAATGCAAACAAATACCTGTGAATCCTGTGTGTTCATAAATTCCTGTGCTCTCTGATTGTACTGAGTTGACACTAGTCCTCTTTGTGGACTACTACAGAACACCGCCCTCCACTATATTATTGAGATGAGGAAAGGGTGAGGAGTTTTGTGGTTAAAACACACTTCCTGCCCTGATGTCATAATGCTACTTCTCCACAGATACAGTACAGTTAATGAATTTGGTGGAGTGACACCAAATGTGTTACTATTAGGATCAGAAAAAGGCGAAAAAAATCGTGCAAATATATATAAACCTATATATATATATATATATATATATATATATATATATATATATATATATACATACAAAATGAGTACACCCAAACAGATTTGTCAGAAAACCTTTACTTTCCTTTCAGAATCAACATTTTCTATGGGACACTATACTATACAAAATACTCTATTGATTGCAAACAAGATTTGGCAATTTGCACACACACAAAAGTATTTTCTAACAAATTAATTCAAGACCATATTGCAGAAATTAATACACCCCAATGAAAGTTTGAGGAGCAAAGCTAAATTTTAGACAGCAAAATCCTAATTAACAAGAATTCAACTACAGGTGAGTCTAATTATTCATTAAACAGGTGTCCAGCAGACAGTTTTTAAAAGGGCGTTCCTTAACAAAGAAAACCCCTGCCCAATTCATGCTGTCAGCAATGGCACCACATGGAAGAAAAATGTCACACGGCCTGAGAAAGAAAATAATGTCTTCACACAAAAAAGGTGAAGGCTACAAGAAGGCAAAGCTGTACTTATCAGTCAGAATACTGTAGCAAAAGTGATCCAAAAATTTAACAAAGATGGAACTACAACCATCTCACAGAGACATCCAGGCTGTCCATGGAAGTTACAACCTTGACAGGAGTGTCTTTTGATGAGAAGGGTTGAAGAAAATTGCCATGCAAGTTCACTGCAGTTAGCTAAAGAAGTAAAACGCAAATCTGGGGTGATTGTTTCCTGTGACACGATATGGTGTACACTGCAGAGGAATGGCATGAATGGGTGTCATCCATGAAGGAAGCCTTGCCTAAAGTCCATGCTCAATAAAGCCCATCTACGATTTTGCTGAAAAAGAAGAAAACTGCTGGTACTCTGGAGTGAGACCAAGAAAAAATGTTTTTGGAACTGATGGCTTCAAAACTGGATGGCTTTGCAAAGGTGAGGAGTACAAACAAACTGCATGGTGCCTTCAGTGAAACATGATTTTGGCAGTGTCCTTCTGTGGGACAGCATGAGTGCTGCTGGTGTCGGAGAGCTGCATTTCATTGATCGTATCATGAATTCACAGATGTACTGCTCTATATTGAAAGAGAATATGCTATCATCGCTCCATGCCCTTGGTTGTCGTGCACTTTTCCAACAAGACAATGGTCCAAAGAACACATCTAAGGCCACTGTTGCATTTCTGAAGAAGAACAGAGTGAAAGTGATTCAGTGGCCAACTATGTCTCCTGATCTAAACCCAATTGAACACCTACGGGGAATTCTGAAGAGACAAGTTGAGCATCACTCTCCATCCAGCATCCAGGCTCTAAAAGAGGTCGTTCTTGAAAAAATAGAAAAAGATAGATGTTGCAACGTGTCGCCAGCTTGTTTATTTCATGCCTAGAAGACTTGGTGCTGTCCTTACAAATCATGGAGGTCAACTAATTTGAGTAAAATTTAAGATTTGGTAATATAAGTTATATTATTTTTTTTGTTTCATAAACTTTTATTGCAGTTTTCAAACAATAAGAGAAAACATACAACACAGCTAAGCAAAAATTTAAATAATTAAATACATACACACAAAAAAAGAGAAAAAAATAGAAATACAAGGGGGGGGGGAGAGGGGAAAGGAAGAGCAATAAAATAAAGGGACACCCCTTCATACAGGCATTAACCGAGGTCCTAAACCAAGTTATATTATTAACCTTACTTTCATGTAATGAGTTAAATAAATGTTCTATAAAACTCAGTTTTGTAAAAATTTTGGAAATTGTTCTTTTGTTCATTGAGATATTGATTAAAATCAAAAGGGGTGTACTCATTTAATGCTGAGCACTCTGTATATATATATATATATATATATATATCAGGGGCGGACTGACCATTTGGAAACTCGGGCACTGCCCGAGGGCCCAGGGTCAGTAGGGGGCCCTATGAGATGCCCCTGGTACCTTTTTCATAGGCTTTTTTGAGTTTGGGCAAGGACACAGGGGCCCCATGATCCACTATTGCCTGGGGGCCCCATGAGTTGTCAGTCCGCCCCTGATATATATATATATATATATATATATATATATATATATACATACAATATATATTTATTTTTGTTTTTGCGTTTAGAAATGCTTTAAACACAATTTCAAATTCAAGGGGAAGGCACAGAACAGACCTCTGTGGATGCCCCATCTATGTATAATCCCAACTGTGGTAGTAGAGAGTCAGGTCATCAGTCTAGATGTACTTCCTGGCAGGATTGTCTAAATTTCATGTCTGAGTAGATAGAAACAAGAATATTTTAGGAGGCAAAACATCTCCCATATCTGTAATTTGATGGCGTATTTAGCAATTTGACTTAATAACTCTGTACGAACAAATACTATGATAACCCACAAGTGTTTTGACATCTCTTTTGATAATCAATTCAACACATGCTATATACAAGTGAAAAAATGTGTGTCAGCAAAACTTTGTATATATTAAAATTAAAGAGTGTTCATAAATATACAGTATGTCTCTAAAAGTCCCACCAAAAATGAAAAAAACTCCACATATGAGGAACATTTCCATTTTGTGTTTAGGTATAACACAAACTTTGATGGGTAGACTCTCACCTCATTTTACTGACCTCTAAAATAGAAGGTACACATATGTATTTTAAAGCCTGGACAAGGCTGTCACTTCACCAATGTAATCCAGATAATACCAAGCATCAAGCATTCTTCACCATAACCCAGCTCAGAAAGATATAAAATGAAACAGCATAGTGCTTTCCTCAAGTAAAAACAATTATTAATTCATAAAAGTGCACTTACATGATAAAAGATCACTTTCGCTTTATAATACGCTGTGGAGCAGGACACTGGGGCATGAGCCTGACATCACAAAGCAGCCTTCCACCTTCCTTGTCTCTCTAGCAGCCCAGGGCAGTACCTCCTCTCACCAGCAATCCCCCTTTGCTTTGCTCTACAAGTTTGTTTATAAAAAACAGCATTATTATACAGTATAAATACATTGTTTCATATTGCTAACCCAGGCATTTGCTGGCTGCTGTGTGGTATTATAGTGATTGTGCCAGCACTGCAAGCTGATGGGTGGGTTTGACATATATTTTCACACTCGAGTTCCCTTTCCTCCATGCCCCTGATGATGTGGTGCTGGCAGGGCAGAGCAAAAGGAGATTGCTGGTGAGATGTGGTGGAGGTGTTATACCTAAACACAAAACGGAAGAGTTCCTCACTTGTGGGAGTTTTTTTTATTTTATTTTTGGGAGGACTTTTAAGAATTTATATTTATAAACATATTAATGTATACACAATGTTGTTGACACCATTTTTTATGGCATGTGTCGAACTGATTATCACAAGAGATGTGACGGCACTTGTGGTTTTTAATAGTACTTGTTAACAAAAAGGTAATAAATCAGCAAAGCATACTTTATTCACTTCTTAGTTTAGATATTTGTTCATTTTATTCTTGCAGCTTGTGTGCAAGATATTTTATTAATATTCATATTTAGCTCTTTGGCTGGTGTTCAGCTTTAAGCCCTTTGACTCAGTATACTTCTATACAGTGGAGTTATTCTACTAAAGCAGTAGATTTTTACTTAGTGAAGCTGTAGTAATTTCAATCATGCAATTATGCAATTATGTACAACTAATTTATTTTTTCATTCACAGTATATTTCTCTGCACACAATTAGGTATTTACAGTGAACATAGATTAACCTGGCAAAATGAAAAATGTACTGCTTAAGTCAATTACTCCCGATGTCTACTGGGAGCAAAGAATGTTGATTTGTCCCAACTTTTTATGCTTCAGTGTACAAGCCTTTTGGGAACATCATATAAAGATATACTGTAATTAATATATATGGTAACATTAGCATACAAATTTATCAGCAGATTTGGTAGTTAATAAACAATACATGCTACAAAAGGTGTGCATGAATTATAAATTAGAAATATTAGACTGATTTATATTTATTTTAGGATCTATACACAGCTGAGACTCCATGATTGTTATTGGTGGATTTACTAAAGAAGTACACAATTTTCACTTGGGAAAGTGAATGTTCACTTAATTTAGTGAATACGGTGAAACATTGTTGATTTTTAATATTCAGTTATTTGCAAGGCTTAAAAAGCAGGGTTTTTTTTCTTTTCACAGTTGAATAAAGTCAATACAGTTTCACCTCATTCACTAAGTTAAATGAACATTCTTTTTCCAAAGTGAACACCGTATGTTCACTTAGTAAATCAACCTCAAGGTGTTGTCCTATCCTATAGATTGTGCATTAGACAGTTTGAAATCGTTGGCAGCAGTACATGGTCAAAGAATGATACAAGACAAGTGAGCAGGAATAAACATTTAATGCATTACCACTGCTGGCTGTTTTTAGATTAATGTATAAAAACAGGAGTCACAATGATAGCTCCTGACTTATTTATTCATGCAGCAGAGAAATTGGAAGGTTAAGTTATGATTTCCACAATCTGTTGAAATAAGAATATGGTTTTCAAATAGCTGTACAGAAGACAGGAGAATGTATTTACTGTACTGAAAGCCAATCTTTTCCCCACAAAATTTAGAGATGTGTAAATAATATGAAAAGGTAGTACAAACCAATGAATTCTCAAGGTTTATAATATTGTAATTTAACCATATCAAGACCTGACACTTTCATCCCCTTCCTGCTTTGGTCATTTTTCAGCTTTCATTGCTGACACACTTGCTATGAATTGAATTACTTAGTCATACAGCACTGTTCCCAAATTAAATTTTATTATTTTTGAGACAGATAGTACTTTCTTTAACTGCTTCCCCGCCGCCCTATAGTAGAACTATCACTACAGGGTGGCAGAGCTGTGCAAAATCACGTATATATACGTGATTTGCATTCCTGGGTAGGGCCTTACCCTTGCCGCCATTGGTGGCTACAGATGTCAATCACCAGGTCCCGGAAGGAGATTCCCTGCCGGCACCCAGAGATCGCCGAGTAACACTGACAGGGAAGAGTAAACAACACAGGTCTCTCTCCTGCCAGCAAGAACATGCTGCTGTGTATTTCTCTGCACAGCTGAGAAATACACAGCAATATGTTTCCCTAATAAAACATACGCAGCACATTACATAAAACAGAACACAGCACACAGGTAACCCTTTGATCGCCCCAGATGTTAACCCCTTGCTGCCCAGTGTCATTAATACAGTGTCAGTGCCTTTTATAGCGCTGACTACTGTATTAGTGTCATTGGGAATGTCACTGGCAGTTAGTCAGTTCCCACCCAGTGTCAGAATGCCCACCACAGTCTCGCTGTAAGTCGCTGATTACAATTCCCTAAAGTCAAATTTCTCATCCTTGACCGGGTACATCCAGGTCGAAGAGGGGGTGATTGGAACAAACTGCTATTGCAGTTGGAACTTAGATGGATTTTCCACCTACAAGCTACTCCCCCCCCATTCTAAATGAATCAGTCAATTTTAGGCCCTTATTGCAAGGTTTACCTCTGGTGGTGTGGACAAATAATTCCTACCATGTGTCTCCTATCCACCTATCGATAATGCCCACTTATGCTGTTATGTCAAATATTTCCCATTTTAATCTATGATTGGTGTGATGCTATATTTATGCCCAATATATGTGTTGTATATTCTCTTCATTTGATATCCTTAAAGCTTTCTAGGCCTGTGCTATCATTATCATTTATTAATAATTGTTTTGTCTTGATTTACTTTGTACATTGCGTATGGTTTCAATATATAAATATTGTTGATGTGGATGATTTTCTGTTGTGCCTCCTGTTTTGGGGGGCTGGCTGGTCTTGAACCTGGGCAGGTGGCCCCCTTCAGTTCGGTCCCTGGTACACTGGGGCTGCACCACCAGTCTAATCAGATGTTTGCAGCTCTGTGTGGCCAACTGGGATGCAGCGGTGTGGCTATGTCCCGCCTCTGTACCCAGTGATCACTTCTTGACGTGTTGGCGGTCCACTAATGTGTCATGTTATCCCGCAATGTAGGCAGGGTGACTCCATGCACCAGCATCCCGGGGGTGGTCTCCAGCAACATCCACATCGGGACAGTGTGGGTCTGGTGTTTAGGCTCCATCTTGGATCCCAGGAGTGTCCAGGTGGATGTTTCCAATCACTGCTTTATTAAGATCCCTATATAATAGGGAGGTATTTCTCACCACTTTGATAATCCCTGCCTCTATGAGACAGTGCATACAGTCCTGAAACGTCGGAGGGTTGCCCTGTGCAAACTGAGGAGCATTACATCCACCTTTTGGTAAGCTTTTCTTCCTCTTTCCCCTTGACAAAACAATGTATTTATTTATTTATTTTTTCCTGGGCAATAAGGGCCCTTTTTTATTTGCGGTCATATTGACATATGTATTCATTGTTCATTGATTTTCCTAATGACAGCATTACTAAAAGGGATAGACGGTCCAAGTGGGAATACCTGTCTTTGAAGTCCTATACCATATCCCCTAATCTATCGGGTAGAACGAGGAGCGAGTGTGGAAAGATCTGGATGTTTACACACTTAATGGTGGGTTTCTATTCTATTAGACCATTATAGTACAAGTGTATGAAACACAATGTGCTCCTACTGTTGACTTATTTGCATAGCTGTTTATTGCTATGACCCATGGTGTGCCCTTGTGATCAGTGCCTGGGGGGTTTCCATTGTGTCTATCAGGTATAATCTATTGGGTATAATGAGGAGGAGGTGTGAAATGACCTGGATGTATAAACACTTAATGATGGGTTCCTAGTCTATGAGACCATTATGGTACCAGTGTATGACACATAATGTGTTCCTACTTATTTGCATAGCTATATATTGCAGTAACCTGTTGTGTGCCATTGTGATCCATGGCTGGGGGTGTCCATTACATCTGAGTTCAGGCGGTCTCCCAACTATATGAGGCGGCAGCATTTTGAAGTACCATGTCTTTAGTTAGCTATTTTTTCTGAATGCTCATGTATTTTGAGTATATCTACAGATTGTAAATTGTAAAATATTGTAATGGATACAAGAAATGTTCCAAACAAATATATATTCAATCTTGTAGATGATGTCACCCATATGCAGAGTTCATCTTTTTCCCTGAAGAAGGAGTGAAGTCACTCTGAAACGTGTTGGATCATAGAGAAACTATCTCTGCAATCATATGTATGGATGGTAATGTTACAAAATGTTTAATGGCTAGTCAAACATAGCCATACTGGGCATCCTTATCATGCAATTTATACTTTGATGGTGATACTGTACTATGACCTTGGATGATGTATTGTATGGTATGTCTACATGTTAAAAAAAAATTTTGACACAATAAAAAGCTTGTACTTTTTCTAAAACTTTTTTGATATATGTCTTTGCCTTCAAAATCCCAAATTCTATAGGGGGTCTTTTCCCTTTATCTTGTGATTCTGGGGATGTTGGCTACTGATCAGGATACCCCTTTTCTTCTCTTTTTTGTAAGTCGCTGATCACCGCCATTACTAGTATAAAAAAAAAATAAAAAAATTCAAGTATACTGTATATACCATTTGTAGAATGTACGGGCATACCACATGTGTAAGAATTTTTTACAGCCTAGATGCATAGAGAGGTCCAAAATCCAAAGAGCACCTTTGGACTTTCAAGGAGTATATATTATGCATCTAATTTGCTGACTATCACATTTTAATGACCTTGGAGCTTCAGGACAGTGGTAACACACACAAAATGACCCCACTTTGTAAAGAAACCACTCCAAGGTATTTATTGAAAGGTATAATGAGCATTTTGCCACAAGTTTTGGGAAAATGGAGGAAAGAAAATGAAAATGTGTTTTTTTTTTTACACACAGTTGTCAGTTAATAAGATAGATTGACTTAGAATTCCCCCCCCCCCCCCCAAAAAAAAAAACATATTCTGCTACTCCTCCCCAGTATGGTGATACCACATGTGTGAGACTTTTTTTTTACAGCTTTGCCACATAGAGAGGCCCAAAATCCAAGGAGCACCTTCAGGAATTCCAGGGGCATAAAATTACACATCTAATTTTCTGACTACCTTACTAATTACATTTGTGGAGGCCCTGGATCACCAGGACAGTAGAAACACCCACAAAATGACCATGTTTTAGAAATAAAAACATGCCAATTTATTTTCTAAGAGGCACAGTGAGTCATTTGAAGACTTCAGTGTTTTGCCACATTTTTGGAAAACGAAAATTCTTTTTTTTTTACACAAAGTAGGCAATTTTATATTTTTCACACACAGCATGGCATACTTAGAATTTGAACCAAATTCATCATTGGTCAGGGAATATAGTTAAGTGTAGCATCACCTATAGCAGTACCAGTTCCTATAAACTAAGTAAGTCTAGTCTACTGGTACATGGCTGCCTACAGGAATGCTATGTTTGGCCAGAAAGTACAGGAGACTGAAGAAAGGAACAATAAAAGAGTTCCTGTGGTTCCAGGAGTTCCGTTGTCCACAGAGTATGGCTGGGGTTTGCAGGAACATAGCCAGTCAGACATACAGATGGGTCAGTTTGGGCCACAGGCAGAGACCTGGTCAGCAAACAGGCAAAGGAACGGCCTAGGCAACAGGAAGAAATGTGATCAATAAACAGGCCAGTGTTAGTACAGGCAGCAGGCAGAGGGAACACTCCACTGGTGTGGCAGTTAGCAGGAACATTGTTGCTGGCTTACACTGGTCTGGTGACACTGGGGACTAGTGTGGCAACAATCAGGAACACTGATGATGACTTACACTGGTCTGGTGAAACTGAGGTTGGTGTGGTGACATTCTGGGACACTGTTGCTGGCCTTCACTAGTGTGTTGACACTGTGACTGGTGTGGCAGTGATAAGGAACACTGTTGTTGGTGATAGTGATCAGAGACACTGGGACTGGTGTAGCAGTGATCAGGGACACTGTAACTGGTGTGGCAGTGATCAAAAACACTGTAACTGGTGTGGAGGTGATCAGGGACACTGTAAGTGATGTGGTGATCAGGGACAAGATGACTTGTGTGGCAGTGATCAGGGGCAATATGACTGGTGTGGCTGTGATCGGAGACAATATGACTGGCGTGGGGGTGATCATGGACAAAATGACTGGACTGGTGTGGCAGTGATCTGGGTCACTGTGAATGGTATGGCAGTGATCAGTGACACTGGTGTGGCGGAGATCAGGGATGACAGGACTGGTGTGGTAATGATCAGGGATAATATGACTGATTTGGCAGTGATCAGGGACAAAATTACTGGGCTGGTGTTGTAGTGATGAGGGATGCTCATGGCAGTAATCAGAGACACTGTAACTGATGTGGCAGTGATCAGGGATGATAAGACTAGTGGGACGGTGATCAGGGACACTGTGATTGGTTCAGCGGTCATTATGGACACTGTGAGTGGATGGAGGTGATTAGGGATACTGACTGGTGCCGCAGTGCAGGGCTGCTGTAATTGGCCCTGTGCCATGTAATCACTGTGACTAATCACAGAGATCACAGTAGTAAGCAATGGTGTTGTCATTTACTGTCATTGGACATGTGATCACTGTCATTGGTCACAGAAATCACATGATGCTAGGGAGGATTAGAACGCTGCTTGTCCTATCTGGCTGTATATGTACAGTAGCCAGACAGGAAAAAAAGTTAAACGTTTCTGTTTGTGAATTTACACAGAGCTGACCTTTTACATGTAACATGTTACACTGTTACTTTATTATAGGAAATAGTATGCTATTTCTCCATTTTAAATATTTTAAATGTTTCTAAACCAAGAAGAATGAAAACATAATATACTGCAGCTTACCATTTCTTAGATGTTAGAGCTAGTGAATCTGCAAGTAATGCACCTCATTGAAAACTTTCCCACTGTACAAAATATATGGAGAAGCAGTGACACTTACAACATAATAAAAAAATTAAAGCATAGCTAAACTCAAGAACAGCAATGTAAGATATTGCAGATCATAGATGTGATGCTGCATTAGTTTTAATTTCTCAGGCTATAAACATTTCCTTGATCTTGCAATGAAGTTGTAACTTCCTGTGAGCTAAAATGGAAGTGTTATGTTCTTTCTGTAAACTACTAATCTTCCCATCCCTAATGTGATAATGAACAAGGGCAGATATGTTTGTGGTCTAGCCTAGGTGACAACCATGGCTTCCACCAAATATACACCAGTATAAGTTACAATGGAGGAATGAGAAAAGCCACTGATGAAAAGCAAATGTATTATTTGTATAACTACTAGGCGAGGAAAAAAAAAAAAAAAACAAATGCAGGTGCATCATATAAAGGCTGGTAAACTGTAATATATTACATTTTTCTTCTGGGTTTAGATGTACTTCAAACACTGAAATGCTAAATTGGAAAAAATATTAGCTAAGGCCCCTTTCACACTTTGGTGATTGGTAACATGTGCATAATTCGCATTACTGCATGTGTTCCCAGAAACATGTGGAAACCATGCCAAAACAGGCATTACACTTGTGGAGACATTAATAAATAATGGCCCCTGAAATGCGGGTAGAAGCAACGCTTTAGCCACACTTTTGCTATGCAACAAAGTGTTTGATAAATGTGCATTACAAATCACACTTCAATAAGTGCCAAAAAAGAGGTGTGTGAGCACATTTGTCCTGTGTAAGGTAACTCATTTAAGTGAATTGGTTAGAATAGACATTCAGCTCAGAAAATTAAAATTGTTTTCAATTACCGTACATCCTGTCAGAATTACTGTTATTACTCTTCTTATTTTATATTTTTAAGTAGGGTATATTTAACAATGATCATCAAAGAAATAAGCAACTGGACATCTTAGACAATAAGTGCAGGAACTCAAGCACAACCCCCAAAATCCCCCTACACACACACCCTCCAATAGTGGGTGTGTTCAAATTTCATTAACAGTAGGAGGGTCTTCAAGGGGCATTAAATATGAGGATTGCATTATGTACAGAGTACAGAGTTTGGGGGGTGTTACACACAGAGTTCAGAGTTCAGGGGTGCACTGCATGCAGAATTCAGGGGTGCGCTACATACAGAGTGCAGATTTCAGGGGTGCACTACACACAGAGTGCAGAGTTCAGCCTTCCACAGCTCTGCATCCCCCATCCACATCTCACTGCCCCATCTTCCCCTCCCCTCCTTAAAAGCTCCACCGTATTGCACGTCTTAATTTTGTTAAACTGAAGCACCGAGCCAGCTCTAGTACCTCCCCACACACTGTAGGTGGCTCCACCTCTCCCACTTGCAGGGAGATTATCCAGTGGGGTTGTTGACATCCACACTGCACCCCAGGCACCTGCATCTCCCTCGTCCACATCCTGCACATGGTGGGAGTCACATTTATAGTGGTGAATAGGGAGCAGAGGGCCTGAGCCAGAGGTGGTAGAACTGAGTTCCACCAAGTTCCAGCAGAATATATATATATATATACTGTATATATATATATATATATATATATAGAGAGAGAGAGAGAGAGAGAGAGAGAGATAGCAGGGGTGGACTGACCATTCGAGCACTTGGGCACTGCCCGAGGGCCCGGGGTCATTAGGGGGCCCCATTAAATGCCCCTGGTGCCTTTTATAGGCTTTTTTGGATGTGTTTTGAGTGTGGGCAAGGACACAGAGGCCCCATGATCCCCTATTGCCCGGGGGCCCAATGAGTTGTCAGTCCGCCCCTGATAGATAGATAGATAGATAGATAAATAGATAGACAGATAGATAGAGATATGTGTGCCACATTGACATATCCTTATCCTAATGGCTCTACATAGGATAACATGCTGGGGGGTTTACTAGATGTAGAAAAAAATGTCAAAAGCCAAAAACAGCTGCTGTAAAAACGTCAAGTGTGCATGAGGACTAAAAATCAAAAAAATTACTGAGCTCTGGCATAACATCTCAACACCAAGCATTATATCTTTATAGTTATGCTTTGATTATAATAAAATACTAAGAAAAACAAAATATAAAGTAATCCTTAACGTTGCAATATAATATGAACTCCGGAGTAATTTAGATTTTCACAAATAAGTATTGATGGCTGGTTGTCTTTAAATGCAACACTTTTTACTTTCAGATACCATTAGTTGTATTTCGGGGCACATTACCTGAGACTGTCAGAATTTTCCTTGCCAGCACTTTTACTGTGTACTAAGGAAGATGTTGAAGAGTTTCCTATGTAGGTTAAAATAATTCATACAAAGTTTTACTAGGAAGCTCAATTTCCTCATGTCATATGTGCCCTTAATTGCTCCTACACAGCAGTAGTGCTTCCCTAGAGGGATCCAGCTATAAATAGGGACTGGGAATTGCACCATTCAATCAATGTCCATGTGATTTGCAATCACTCCCAGTTTCCCATTAAATTACAAATATGGTGACAAAATATCCCAGATATGCGTATGACTTCTTCATTTGCAGTTGCAGAACAGTTTCATAATGACTCATTCAGACAGGAACTTGTTGGCAGGTGCTGTCTAATGGCATATAATGTAATGTGTATGTGTGACATTCAAACACATTGTAACACATCCTACAATAAGTGATGTCATGCAGTTAATCAAAATGTAAAGCAAATTGTTATGCCTAACATTATAAAATATATAGCAGAACAAATTTACATTTATACATAGAATTCAAGACTAATTTAGAAAAGAAGCTCTATTGGACACCCTCCAAAATGTAGAACACGTGTCCAAATGTATCCAGTGCGTTTCCGTGTTCAGTTAATATGTATCTCCAGCCCAAACTTTTTAATTTTATTTTAGAGTAGAAACGAGTTAAATACTATATTAGATTTGTTTTTTTGCAGTCTGTTTCTTATTAGGAAGGTTTCTCTTCCTTACTATGAAAAAAATCTGCAACAGAAAGTTTTATTTTTTAATGAATGTATTATTTTTTTTTTTTCAAGGGTGCATCTTTATGTGACAGTTAAACTATTATAAAGAGGACACTGCCTGAAGGTGGCAGTGTTCTTCTGCAGGCTGGAGGTTTTAGTTTTTGGCAGTGGATCCTCACCTGCATGTGATCAATAAGTTAGAGCTGACATAGTGATCATATGATGGGAAAACACTCCCTTTGAGAGGGGGGGATGCATGCAAGATGTGAGACTGGCTCATCTGTCTTTGTCACCTCAGAATATTGCTGTGACACCAAACACTTCCACATCCTAAGATGCTTACAGTGACCAAACACAATGTCAGGTTTATTTTAAGCATAAGAGACAGTGCTAATTACTAGACATTATCTTGGCGGTGGTGGTGGTGCATGTGTGTGTGTGTTTTTGTGTGCTTGGGGAAGTTAGTAAAAAACATAACTCTCTGCCATCCTTACCTATGTTGATCATTGCATAGCATTTCTTCCAAAGTTCACTTTAAATAAATACTGGTTGAAAATTCAGATAGTTGCATTTGATTCTCAGTTCAGTAATAAAATGCCAATTTCCCTTTAATTTTTCAATATAATTCCCTACATGAACATTAGCCCAGCAGAAAAGCTTTCAACAGCATTCCTAATGAAAATCTTTTATACCACAGTGAATATAAGGTAGATGAACAATTTCAGTGACAATCAATCCACTAAGCTAAAGAGCTTCAAAAAGATTGGTATCAACAATGATTAGCATGTGAACACAGCTTGCCTCAATTCAGTTATGCAGTAATTTGCCCTTAAGGTCCTATCTAGGTAATATTTGTAAATATATATTGCATAGCTTTGTTACGGTAATTATACTTGTAACTTCATTTCATCAGTACATCAGAAAATTCAATTTTTCTTTAGAAATAGTGCCTATGCTGTAACTACTTTATTTGGCTATTTGTGACTACATTAAGACACTACAATGCCAAATAATGGAAAACCGATAAAGACTAAGGAGAGAATCAAGCAATCCTATTCTGTCAAAAAATGATATGATCAGAGTTTTG
Organism: Staurois parvus; assembly: GCF_062004578.1. Lineage (NCBI taxonomy): Eukaryota > Metazoa > Chordata > Amphibia > Anura > Ranidae > Staurois > Staurois parvus. Next base: position 11,915,987 of record NW_028317994.1, on the reverse strand, counting down.
AATAGAAACTACAGTAACTTTAATCAAGGAAAGTACCCTAAATTTATTTCTGGACATCCCCTACACTGGAATGTGGTACTATCAACATTAGTGATGAGTTATTAACCGCTTCCCGTCTGCCCTATAGCATAAATACTGCTACAGGGTGGCAGGGTGCACAAAATCACACACATATATATATATATATATATATACAAGTGAGTTTGCATTTCTGGGTAGGGGGCACGCGCCCCACCCACGCTGCTATTCACAGCCACGGCTGTCAATCACTGGGTTTTATTTAATAATAGTTCTCCTCCCTGTCAGCTTGGGCACACTGCTTTGGATGGCTGTGCAGCCATCCAGAGCAGCGTAATTACATTAAAGAACACTGACACCACCCCCTAGTAAAACAGTCCCTGCACACAGTTAACCCTTTGATCACCCCTCATGTTAAACCCTTCCTGCCCAGTGCCATTAGTAAAGTGTTAGTGATTTTTTTTAGCACTGATCACTGTATTGGTGTCACTGGGGATGTCAGTGTCAGAATGTCCACTGCAGTCCCGCTATAAGTCACTGATCGCCGCCATTACTAGTAAAAAAAAAGAAAAGATCCCAGTATATTTACCGTCATTTGTAAACGCTATAACTTTCACGTAAACCAACTACATTACACATATTGGGATTTTTTTTAGCAAAGACATGGAGCAGAATATATTTTGGTGTCAATTTATGATGAAATTTGATTTTTAAAATTTTTTACTGGACATGTTTAATAGCAAAAAGTCCAAAATATTGTTTTTTTTCTCAAAATTGTCAATTTTATAGCGCACAAAATAAAAAATGCACAGGTGATCAAATACCACTGAAAGAAAGCTCAATTTGTGTGAAAAAAAGGATGTAAATTTCATTTGGGTGCAGAGTTGCATGATCACGCAACTGTCAGTTAAAGTAATGCAGCTCCATAACGCAAAAAATGGCCTGGTCAGGAAGGGGGGTAAATCCTCAGGATGGTAAGTGGTTAAGAAAGAACAGAACTTTGCAAGATCATTTTTAACCAGATATTTACAAAATAGTACAGGTGATATTTCCCTTACATGTAGTGGCAAAATCACTACATAATTTAAAAACACTTGCAAACATTTTAACTCATCCAATCAACACTATCACACTGGAAGGGAAACTCATATACAAATTTTGCTATGCAAGATGCACTGCAGAGCCCCTACCTTGCCTGGTCTTGCAATTGAAAATGCACATTACACAAGTCCACAATGTTCCTTTACCTAATTGTCTGGTGTTTTATTCATCAAGAATTTTAAATGAACAGTGTTTATGCATGAGGTTCATGAATGAGCACTAGGGATGCTTTATATGTTAAGGTTGTTGGCTAATGCCCATACTGTATATGAAGTGTTTTCTGCTTGATGAATAAAACACCTAATGATTGTACAAAATATTATCAAGAACTCATTCTGTAATATGGATTTTTACACTCAGAACTGACATGTTATAGCTCTTTTCTTTCACTGCTTGGTAGGTTTGTTCTACAAGTGAATTTTTCTGTACCTGTCTGCCATTTCTGGACTTAGCTGTCATATAGTCAAACTCATATAGCTGTCAGCCTGGAAGGCCCTAAATCTGAACCTGTGAAAGTACAGAATATTGTGTTCACGAATTTCAGCTCCTTGCCTATCAGTGCACTGAAAATTCCGACAACTAGTACCAAAGCTAGACCAGTTAGGTAGCTTACATTTTCAGAAGGGGATCAGCAATGGTATTCTATACTTCAATTTGACATACAGCTAAACTGTGTTTACTGTTACAGTGTACTGAACAGTGAACTGGACTTATAGTTTCAGCGTGACTCCTGTCCCAGTCTTTTTCAATCTTCTTCTTCTTCTTATTATACAGGACTTATATAGAGCCAACAGTTTGCGCATCACTTTACAATATAAAGGGAAAGAGTACAGCTACAATACAATCAAAACAAGAGGATCAAGAGGGCTCTACTCATAAGAACTTACAATCTAATAGATGAATTACTTAGTTGTGCCATGTCTGGCCTGTAGTATGTTAATTTCAGCTTTGCACACTTGTTTGAATTTCTGTTGTAAGTCAGCTTTGAGATTGACTTATAGTGATATTAATGACTAAATTTATCTTTTCTTTAAAACATTCCCTACCCCTCTTCCTACCTATTCTGCATACCCTATATAAAAAAGATCTGTGTATGTAAATTTTTAAATCTTGTGATTTTTAAATCTTGTCTAGTCATGTCATTCAGCAGCTCTAGCTTCCCTGTGTAAAGTAGCACTGGGACTTCCTAAGCATTAACATCACCTATAGGCTCCCATGGCCCAGCCATTGTCACCACTCCCTACTCTGCAGCAGCCACTCTTTGGGAATCAGAGTTGCTGGGTCATGTGACTTGACAGGACTGTATTAAAATTAAGTAAGTGCACACATCTTTTCGTATACAGGGTATGCATGATAGGTAGGGGGATGGGGTAGAGAACATTTTTATTAGGATAGTTAGCCTTCTCTTCCATTTTAACATTTTCTTCAGGTTTGAAAAAATCTTTACAACAAATTGACATGTGACTACCAATGTTCCAGGTGCCTCTGAAAATAGCTTTAAGTACACTTCATGAGCACTCAAAACTAGGTTGCTGACCTCGGTTAGGTTTATGACCCCTGTTTTATAGTATTCCCCTTCCTTCCTACTCCAGCAGCTACATAAAAGATCAGTAGACAGGTAAAGTGGGGACAGGGGACCTAGCCCAGCTTCCAGAGCAATTAGATGCCCCTAGAAGAGAAGAAGGCTATGGCATGGAAGTGCGGGGGCTATGCTAGGGAACTAGTCAATTTTTCGGGCAAGTTCAAAGCACGTTGCTACTGAATATGAATTGTGGAAAGGAAAACCACTGCAAATAAGCATTTGAAATACTTGATTTTTGCTTCCTCTTGCAATGTTTTAAGTTGGCGACAAGGTCTCTTTAGGTGTGGTCTGTGAACTTGCACCTTTTTAATCTTTTTTTTTTCTGTTGGCAATAAATATATTCTAGAAGAGGTTTCAGCCTGTCAAGAATCTATAAACACTCTCATTGATGCCAGCTTCCCTGTTTGGATTGTGGCCTTGGCACACAAATTAGCAAAATTAGCAAATTAGCAAGCCTACACTTCCAGTAGGAACTGATTGTGTGCCTTCCTCAACATTTATTCCAGCATCCATATACAGTATTGCAAACTAGTTTGCATATGAAATGGTATTTACAATTAATTATGCTTTTTTTTTACTAAGATCCCCTTTTAAATAAAGATGGCATTCAAATGTTCTATAGCCTAAGTACCTTTATATTGTGGAATTGAAGCTTTAGCAGTTGAGCCTATATGTATAATAACACTCATCTGAACTCATAGCTCAGCTAAATCCCATACATGGATTTTCTTGTACTGCCAAGACTATATTTAGTTTGGAAAGTACTCAATTATTAAAAATCCAGGGAAGATTATTTTTTATTGATAATCTGCTGGTTTAAACAACTAACATGACAATTTACCGCAATCAGATTTTCACTAGAAATCTCTATTGCATCTCAATTCTCTCAGGGTATTAAGTAAGGATATTTAAAAAAATGTCAAGCAATGCAAATAAGCTGCATGAAAATTAATTTATATTTTATAAAACATGCAGAATGTAATTTGTCATTTATTGGTAAAAAAAAATTGAAAAAGAGAAAAGAGAAAAGAAAAAAAAAAGTCTCTAGTGTGTTCTGTGACCCAGTTTAATTCCTTTTTTCCTCATACATACACCGAATGAATCAATGCACACTGAATTAGTACAGGCTTGTGCTCTCATCCAGCCTTGATGTCTCCAGTCATTCTTCCCTGGAGAGGAAAAGGAGAGACTTAAGCTGGACTGTACATACCTGCTGGTGCACTGCAGTTGCTCTTCTTCATTCCCTGCAGCCACTGTCATCTTGTCTCTTAACCTCTGCTAGGACAGGAGGAAATTAACAGCCTCTTAAGGATTTCTCAGAGTTGTCCATTAGATTTATAGGAGCATGCTGAATGCATTGAACATACGGAACACTTAGCTGGGAGCAACAGCATATCTCAGTCCTTTGTCAGTCAAGAAACAGTTATGTATAAATGATTTATTTTTTATCTCTGCCAACCAAAATAGCTCCATGAATTCACTCTGTTTGGTGTTATGTACCCAAGTGCTACTCTTAACAAGTATTGGTATTTTTGTTATAGAAAAAATGTTAAATGATTTTGTATGTCCTTCTCACCAATAAATCATTTAGTATATACATAGTATACAATTAGACAATGTATATCTGTCTGTCATCCACTCACTGATTACTTCCACTTCACAAAGGATATTGTACCATCATATTTACAGGTTGCAAAACCTACTTATTTACAGGTTACAAAACAATGACATGTAAAAATTATAAAAGTATTCTAAAGCGAGAATGCAACTAACCTACTGATTTTGAATTGATAGAGGTAGCCAGGTAGCCAGGACCCAGAGGAATCCCAGGCAAATACTGGAACAATAAAAAACATATTTAGCACAGATTGAAGTCAGGTAGAATTTGAAACCTGAACTAGGGATGCGGTTTGGAATCTCCACTATCATAGCCTAGGTTCCTGGTCACCTGAGTCACAACATATTTTGAAAAGAATTGCTAACTCAGGCCACTGTTTTTTTTTAAATACTGAGCATGAAGATAAAACACCTTCTGTGTGCTGCTCTCCCCTCATACTCACCTAAGCCCCCTCTCAATCCTGCGATGTTCAATTTAACCTTGGCTGTCCTGGGTCATTCTCTCCTCATTGGCTCCCATTTCTGTCAATCACAGCCAGAAAGCCAATGAGGAGAGAGTGGGGGTGGGTCAGAGCCACGGCTCTATGTGTCTTATGAATGCATAGAGCAGGGCTCGGGAGAGAGCACAAACCAGTGCCCCCATAACAGGTAGCTTGCTATTGGGGGCACTGGTCAAGGGGGAAGAGCCAGTATCGCCAGTGTGGGACCTGAGAAGAGGAGGATTGGGGCTGCTCTGTGCAAAATGATTGCACAGAGCAGGTAAGAATGACATGTTCTCCCTTTCCCTGGGTTTCCAGGTACTCTGGTTTCCTCCTACACTTCAAAGACATGCTGGTAGGTTAATTGGCTCCTGTCTAAATTGGCCATAGTATGCATGTGTATGAATGTGAGTTAGGGACATTAGGCTGTACACTCCTTGACGGTTAGGGACTGATGCAAATGTGAAATATATATATATATATATATATACATATATATATACAGTGTAGGAAATAAGTATTTGATCTCCTGCTAATTTTGAATGTTTGTCCACTCACAAAGAAATGATCAGTCTAAAAATCGAATGGTAGCTGTATTGTAACACAGAGAGACAGAATATCAACAAAAAGTTCAAAAGAAATGCATGTCTAACAAATCATGCACTGCTTTCCATGTTCATGAGTAAAATAAGTATTTGATCCCCTATCATTCAGCAGGATTTCTGGCTACCAGGTGTCTTTCATACAGGTAACAAGCTGAGATTAGAAGCAGTCTCTTAAAGGGAGTGCTGCTAATCTCATTTTGTTACCTGTATAAAAAGACACCTGTCCACAGAAGCAATCAAACTATCAGATTCCAAACTCTCCACCATGGCAAAGACCAAAGATCTGTCCAAGGATGTCAAGGACAAGATTGTAGACCTAGCAGCTTGGTGAGAAGGTGACAACAGTTGGTGCAATCATTCGCAAATGGAAGAAACACAAAACAACTGTTAGTCTCCCTAGGTCTGGTGCACCATGCAAGATTTCATCTAGTAGAGTGTCAATGATCATGAGAACAGTGAGGAATCATCCCAGAACTACACGTGAGGATCTTGTCAATGATCTTCAGGCAGCTGGGACCACAGTCACCAAGAAAACAATTGGTAACACACTACGCCGACAAGGATTGAAATACTGCAGTGCCTGCAAGGTCCCGCTGCTCAAGAAAGCACATGTCCAGGCCCATCTGAAGTTTGCCACTGAACATTTGAATGATGCAGAGGAGAACTGATCGAAAGTGTTGTGGTCAGATGAGACCAAAATTGAGCACTTTGGCATCAACTCAACTTGCCGTGTTTGGAGGAATGCTGCCTATGACCCCAAGAACACCATCCCAACTGTCAAACATGGTGATGGAAACATTCTGCTTTGGGGGTGTTTTTCTGAGAAGGGGACAGGACAACTGCCCACATCAAAGAGACGGCCTAGCCAGTCTTCATACCTTAATCTGATTGAAAATCTGTGGAGAGAGCTCAAAGTTCGAGTTGCCAAATGTCAGCCACTATACCTTAATGACTTGGAGAGGGTATGCCAAGAGCAGTGGGCCAAAATCCCTCCTGAGATTTGTGCAAACCTGGTGGCCAACTACAGGAAACAGATACTAAGTCATGTTGGGAAGGGGATCACCTACTTATTTCCCTCATTAATTTTTTGTTGCTATTCTGTCTCTCAGTGTTACAATACACATACCATTTGATTTTTAGACTGATCATTTCTTTGTGAGTGGGCAAACATTCAAAATCAGCAGGAGATCAAATACGTATTTCCTTCACTGTATATATATATATATATATATATATATATATATATTAAAAGCAGTGCTATATAAGTACCTGTCATAACAAAAAAAAAAAAAAAAAATGTTTGTTATTTAAAAAAAAAAAATGGCCACAATGACATATTCCAGTGACGTATATCCATTATTCAGATCATTACAAATGTTGTATTGGAAGTATATAGTTAAAAATAAGCCGTGTGTGGTTGACGTAGATCAAACTGGATTTGAACAATGAACAATGAAAAAAGGAGAATTACAAGGAAAGATACATAAACCGTGTATTAACTACACAAAATAAGTATATATTTAAAGGTCTGCCAGTAAATGGAGAGAAACAAAATGCAGTACTAAGTTACATTGTTATCAAAGTAAATTGATATCTTCAAGTTACCCCATATAGCCATATATTCCAAAGTTGTCAGTAACTGTCAAAGGTCTTTCTAGATCCTTGTCTGCTGGCTAGTAATTTTTCATATTCTTGATGCGTAGTATCTCGACAGCTTCTGAAGGGTTAGACGCTAAATTAGATTTCCAAGATCTTGTGATGAGTATTCTAGCTGCTAATAAGATATGGGTCACTATGGTACGGCAAGATGGAAGAAACCTTTCTATGCCCAAGTTTAATATTGCTAAAGCTGGGTCAGATTGGGAAATAATGCCGATAACTCCAGAAATTATGCAAAAAGTTTTATTCCGGAAGCTAGCGAGATGTTTACAGGTACAGAATATGTGCATAAGGTGGCCAATGTGTCCACATTCTCTCCAGCACATAGTGGAATGGTTAGAAAATTTTGAGATTCTATATGATCTAAGGTACCAATGTAAAACTTATGAGTCAGTTCCCAATGATTTACACAATGAGAGACTTTATAGATTGTTTTAAAAGTGTGTTGCCATTGGTGAACTGAGTAAAAGCTGTTCAGATCTTGTTCCAATTTCAGATAGGGTGGAGTTTTTGAAAATTTGCGTTTGTCTTGGAATAAGTTGTAAAATAAGTATATACCTGTGATGGAACGCGTCTCCCAACCTTCGCCCTTCTCACCAACTCGTGAGCAAAGGACCAGCCGATCTCACACCGCGCTGTCATTTGAGTAACAATGCCACTCTCAGCTGCGCCCTGCACAAAGATTTTCCAGCTCGCGGGACTACAATCTAGCAGCCTGAAAGCGATTGTTACTGGGTCAGGTTAATTACACAATTAATCCTTTACACTGCCACCTTTTTACAGAGAAGGAGGAAACTCACAAATCCTAGCAGTAACACTATGATATTTTCATATATCTATATTGTACCGCGCTCCAAAATTAATAAATCTAAGTGCTCTAAATAAATAAATAAATATTGTATATAACTAAAAATTCAATAATAATCTATATCCATAATACTTAAATTCATAATTGCATAATACTTGAATCCATAATTGAAGTGAATCAAAAAAATTTCATTAATATTTGTAAATCAATGCAAAAAAACTGCGTGCCTGAAAAACTATTCAAAAGTGAAAAAATATATAATGATATATAATGAAAATATAAAAAATAGTTCAGTTCATACGAATTGAGATGGTAATGTGAATCAATCTGATTGGCGTGGTAAGTCTATGTTCATGACATGAACCTCTCTCTCCTTCCTCCTCTCCTTTCTCCTCAATTCAGCTTTTCTCAATTAGGATTTTCTCCTCTATCTGCTTGGCTTATTCCTCCATGAACGATACATACATAGAAAAGGGAAAAAGAAACATAGTGTCTTATCCTGAGTAAAAATGTTTAATGAGCTTCTGATCTCCCACTCACATGGTATCAGCAAAAGTAACGCTTTTGTGTAAATAAATCCAGGTCCTCCTGCAAACAGCCCTGCAGGTGTGTGTGTGTTCACTCGCTATACTCGCCGTTTCCTCTGTGGATGCGTGATGACGTCACCGCCCCTCCCCTACGCGTTACGCTACAGGGACTCGTAGCTTCCTCTGGGGGATGTAGTTTTCCAGAGGAAGCTACGAGTCCCTGTAGCGTAACGCGTAGGGGAGGGGCGGTGACGTCATCACGCATCCACAGAGGAAACGGCGAGTATAGCGAGTGAACACACACACACCTGCAGGGCTGTTTGCAGGAGGACCTGGATTTATTTACACAAAAGCGTTACTTTTGCTGATACCATGTGAGTGGGAGATCAGAAGCTCATTAAACATTTTTACTCAGGATAAGACACTATGTTTCTTTTTCCCTTTTCTATGTATGTATCGTTCATGGAGGAATAAGCCAAGCAGATAGAGGAGAAAATCCTAATTGAGAAAAGCTGAATTGAGGAGAAAGGAGAGGAGGAAGGAGAGAGAGGTTCATGTCATGAACATAGACTTACCACGCCAATCAGATTGATTCACATTACCATCTCAATTCGTATGAACTGAACTATTTTTTATATTTTCATTATATATCATTATATATTTTTTCACTTTTGAATAGTTTTTCAGGCACGCAGTTTTTTTGCATTGATTTACAAATATTAATGAAATTTTTTTGATTCACTTCAATTATGGATTCAAGTATTATGCAATTATGAATTTAAGTATTATGGATATAGATTATTATTGAATTTTTAGTTATATACAATATTTATTTATTTATTTAGAGCACTTAGATTTATTAATTTTGGAGCGCGGTACAATATAGATATATGAAATTAACATCCATACACCTGGAGAGGGTGTAAAAAGTACCTGGCGATCTAAATACTTAATTATTTAATCAAGCACGTCAATTGATTTATTAGTCGTTCACTTTATTCATAAATTCAATATTATTAGTATTTTTATACACTGAATTTATTGCTTTATAAGTAAGAAAACTTCTAGTGGCTCACAAGTATTTCATTAATTTGCATTTTTGAACACTATGATATTAGTATAAGCGTCTGTAATAAACACTGTCACCACAGACAGATATATTCAGAGGATTATTACATACAGTAGCACTCTTCAAGAGACAGGGATTCTTTAGTTTGCATTAAAAACTTTAGAGACAGTTTCGACTCTTTTCAAAATAGTATTTATTACTAAAAAGGTCAAAATGGTGCAATTAAAATATTTACAGAAAAAGAAGTTACAAAGATATAAAGAGAGCAATACAATAACAGAGAAATAAAATAAAGGAGTTCAGAAGGCAGAATACTTGCAATGTTCTTGGTTTAAGCAGAGTCCAATTGTCCGAACAAAAATATTGCCTTGACTCTCAAGTCCATTAGATGTTTCCTGATTGATGTCAAACGAGAGCTCTCTTTTGTCCAGTCTTTTTCTATCATATTAAAGGAGTGTCGCCTGAGAACAAATGACCAATCATCCAGTTTGGGGATGGGGTCTAGGAGGTAACAAACGTTATGACCAAGTCACCTTACAATTTCATACTAAGGTTAATAACCTCCAATAGGTGCAGGTAGCATCCTAGCAACTAGCAGATTAATATTCAAAACTATATTTCAAATCCAGGGATAAAAAACACAACGTACCCTTGTCACCCAGGAGGGAAGATACTGCTTTCTTCCCCGTCCTAGGTGCTAATATAGTCATGTATGGCCTTTTTTGACTCACATTAAAATGATCTATCCAAATATATACCTAATATTAATGTGCCCAGTTCCTGCTGAACTTTATGAATTGTTACATGTGAAATGTACGTTTTATGGCACACTCTGGATCCTAGAGCCCTAATGGCCTAACAGGTCATGACTGACTGAGTTATTGTTTTATGATCGGGCAGAGGAAAGTGGTTTTCAAAGCAGACCTCCTGCACAAGACTAATTAGCGGTTTACAGCCCTGGAGCTTCATCTATCTGTGTTTTGTTTAAGATAAGAGGCCCTTTTGACATCCATTCAACTTACAGCTTTAAATTCCATTTCAAGAGGGAGGAGAGGAGAGACAAAATGGCTGAGGCCTAACAAGATGGCTGTCACATACAGTGTACATGTCTCTATTGTGCACAATCATCACCAGAGGCAGACTGACAACTCATGGGGCCCCCGGGCAATAGGGGATCATGGGGCCCCTGTGTCCTTGCCCAAACTCAAAAAAGCCTATGAAAAAAGTACCAGGGGCATTTCATGGGGCCCCCTACTGACCCCGAGCCCTCGGGCAGTGCCTGAGTTTCCAAATGGTCACTCCACCCCTGATCATCACAATACCTTTACGAGAAACAGAAGTTGTAGTAAAAAATTGCCAGGCCGTTTCTTGTAAAATAAATATTTGTAAAGCTCTGATTGTGAGAAATGAAATTCACTAGCTAATTCCACAAATGTTTTCAGTTTTCCTGTTGCATATAGATCGGATACATTTGTTATGCCCTTATTTTCCCAGTGTACTAAAGAGATATCTAAAATTGAGTCTTCTAGTATCTGTATAGGTATTGAGATATCTCTTTTCTTTTGGTAGAGGAGGTTTGAGAAATAGAGTATAGTCTTCTCCAGGCTGTTAAGGACACTTGGATGGACAGTGGAAGATGTGTAATGAGTGTTGAGTCCAAATGTCAGTTATTAGGAATGAGCATAAGCTATATGTGGGGCAGAGTGATGCTTCTATATTGCTCCATAGAATGTCTGTAGAGGGCGTGATCCATTGTCTTAGCTGTGACAAAAGGGCAACATGGAAGTAGTTATGTAAGTCGATCATTCCCATGCCGCCCGCACATCTGTGCTTTCGAAGTAATGTACAGGAGCATCTGGGTTTGTTGTTACACCAAATATGATGCGTAAATAAAGAGAATAAAGTTTGTAGGTGGTTTATTTTAAAAGGGATAGGCAGTGTCCTTAAGAGGCAAAGTATTTGTGGTAACAGAAGCATTTTAAAGGATGCCAGGTGTCCTGACCAGGTGAGTTCAATTTTGGGTAGATGGCATGCCTCTTTTGTGAGTTTATCAATAAGGGGAATGTAATTTGCAATCGGCCAGTTGAGTAGTGTCAGCTGTTAAGCGTAATCCTAAGTAAAAAATGTATGAGGTGCTCCACGTATATGGGTATATGGATTGTAAAGTCTTCTTAAGAGTAGGGTCTAAATTTAAGGCAAATATAAGTGATTTTGTGAAGTTGACTTTATAGTAAGATATTTGCCTGTAGGAAGTGATTATATTATGGCAAGTGAAGTGGATGGCTGTAGCATAAAAATTATAACGTCATCTGCAAATACGTTGATGACGTGGTTTATCATTGAAGGTTAATCCATGAACGTTTGCATGTGATCTGATATTCTCTGCAAGTGGTTAATTTAGAGGATGGAAGATGTAAGGAGACAAGGGACAACCTTGGTGAATGCCATTTGCTATTAAAAAAGGGTGAGACAGTGTATTTGATGTATATACCTGCGCTGACAGTGAAGAGCATAAAGCAAGAATAGAGGATAAAATAGGGCCTTCAAATCCAAAATTTTTGAGCTTGTGGAACATATAGCTCCAATGTACTCTATTGAATGCCTTCTCCGCATCCAAAGAGAGTATCAGAAAAGGAGAAGATGAGATCCTGCATGGTGGAGAATATTTATAACTCTGTGCGTGGCATCAGAAGCCTTCTGTCCATGAGTGAACCCTGTTTGATCGGGCTTGATCAGCGTAGGTACAATAGGAAGAAACCTTCTGGCTAATAGTTTGGCATAAAGCTTTACATCCGTATTGAGCAAAGAAATTGGCCTAAAGTTGGCTGGTGAGGTAGGTTATTTTCCAAGGTTTGGAATAGTAACAATGTAAGCTTTGAGCATTTGTGATGGGAAAGAAGCAGAAGACCTTGCAGAGAACAAATCTGAAAGGGTCAGGCATGTTAGATGGTGACATTGTTTATAACAGTTATTAGACAATCCATCAGGCCTAGGGGATTTACGCAAAGAGAGGGATTTGATTGCTTTAGTTATTTCTATAGATGTAATGTGGGCATTTAGTTTGTCCAATTGGATGGAAGAGACAAGGTAGGTTGAGAGATGATAGAAAGTTTTCTAAATTTGCATCGGGTGGTTGTGGTGCATTAGGGTCATTGTTTAGGTTGGATAGTGAATGATAATAATCTGCAAAAGAGTTTGCAATTTGTATAGGGTTAGATATCTACCTTCTGGGTCAGAGATGAGGTCATGAAGGGTAAAGTCTATAGATTCCCTGATCGCAATGAAGACTCCTTTGGTGTTGGTGCATAGGCAAGGAAGATATGTGGAAAGTTTTTATGTTGGATAGAAGCTGTGGCTGATATTTGAAAGTGAGTTTCTTGGACACACAGAAGAACGCATTTCAAAAGATTTGCTTGTTTCCATAGTGAGGATCTTTTGGAAGGATGATTTAGACCATTCACATTAAAAGATACAATTTTGAGTACCATATTGTGTTAAAGTTTAGTGTGATAGTGACATCATGGGAGAATCCAGAAAGATATGAGGAATCCCGAGCAGTAGTCCAAGTCCATCTATGGTAAAGAGGAATGAAGCTGAGGTATGTTTGGAGTATTGGTGAAAATGTCCACTGATAGCAGATCTTGAAGACAATGAAAGGAGAAAGCCAGAACATTGTGGAAAATGAAGTAGAAAGAGCAAAAGTGTAAAAAAAGATATTCCAATAGGAATCTGTGTGCATTAAATCTACACATTTCTCTTGGAGCGAATTTTGTGGATCTGAAGCTCCTTTCTGTTTAGGGAATCAAGTAGTTTCAGGTTGTAAACACGAGGCGCAATTCAGGCTGTTTTTGTTTTGTGCTTGCATTTATGAGAGACCACTTGCCAGTTGAAGTGGGTGTCCAGCTTCGGAGAGGATGATGAGTGTGATTCTTCTTGGTCTGAAATTATGTTCCTGGATCTCAGCAATTATAGGCCTTCTTCAAGCGAGGTAATCACTAAGGTGGAATTTTTGTGAGTAATGGTCAGTTTCATTGGATAGCCCCAGCAATGTCGTGGTTGCGTAGGGCTTTAGTGATAGGTAGTAGTGACTTCCTTTTTTGCATGGTCTATTGGGATAAGACCATGAAAAGTTTTATATTTGAAAATTTTCCAGGTAGTTGAGTGGATTTGTGGTGAGCCAACATGAATTGTTCTTTTATATGGAAAAAATGTACCCGTAAGCACATCTCTAGGAATGTTGTCAGGAATGTGTTGCGGTTTTGGAAGTCTATGGATTCTGTCGATCAGTAATTCAGACTCCTTTACAGGAGGTATCACAGCTTGCATTAAGTTGCATGCAATTGTTGTAATTGTGCTGCGTGATGGTCTCAGGAATGTTAAGTATCTTTACATTGTTCCTTCTTGACCTATCCTCCAGATCGGCTCCCTTAGCTTTTAGCCATTTCACTTCATCATCCTGATTGTTGTGTGCATCTACTAGTGTATTGTATGAGGAAGCAAACTTGCCCATCTTTTGCTCCAAGTGATCCACTTTCCCTCTCAGCTCTTGTACTTCAGTTTTGAAACTCTGCATGCATGTCATCATATCTTTGTGAACTGAACTTAACTGTGCAGAGAGACAAGCATGTCTCTGAGATTAGTATCTGAGACAGGCTGATCACTGGTGGAGAAGGAGTTAATGGTGGCTACTTTCTCTCTAGTGACTTCTAGGGAGTTGTGGTCTGTGCTCACCTCTTCTTCAGGGCTTCCGTTCATGAGCTGCAGTTTGGACTTGGCAGGGCACCTGGACAGAGGAATGGAGGTGAGAGGGTGGCTGAGATCTCATCAATGTGCTGGTATTTTGTGGGCTTTGAGAGGCCAACTGGGAGCTGCTGGAGGAGATACTGTAGGTGAGCAGCCACTGGCGCCATCTTGGGAGCAGCTCCAGTCTGCAGGAGGGAACAAATGTGACAATTTCTTTGGTTTCAATTTCACTTTTTTCCACTTGCGGTCATTTTCCCAGTCTGAGTGGTGGATTAGGCAGCTGTTAGTGGGGTCACCGCTGGCAAGAGGCTCCTGTGTTGCTGTGGATTCCCATAACTGAAGTAAAGGTACTGCAGCATGGTCGCCCCCTGTTTGCTTTATTTTTTATATACTCTGAAATTATATTTCTGTTTGTTTCTGTAAGTTACCATTGTTTATTTCTTTGATTACATTATTTCACCACTTTTTACATCATACTCTGCTGTAACTTCCTTACACCTTTGTTGAAGTCTTATTCCATTTCATTTGCACTTTAATGCATTTTAAAGTACTAAAATGCCTTAATATCTATTTTACATAAACTGATCAGTTATGTTCCAAAATTTACACAATTGCATGAGTGTGAATTTCACATACATATACTGCACAAAGACACATGAAGTGGTAAACTACTGTATTGCACTATTCCATTTCTTCAAATTACAGTGACCAAGCAAGCAGTGCAAAGTGCAACACCCATCCTATTTAGCCTTTCAAGATTAGTTTCCATTTGCTCTTTGATAAACTGAAAGTTACATAACTACAATGTTAAAAAGGTGCAAACAAGTGGCTGATCAACTTTCATGTAAGTGAAGTGTAAATTTTTCATCTTCACATTTCAAGCTACTTGAATTTCAGGAGGTTGGTTGATTTATATTTCAATACTTTCCTGTAATAATATACTGTAAGAGTGTAAAAAAAGTCACTCTGTATGTACTGTAATTGAAGAGTACCTGTTCTATGATAAAGCAAGAACTTGTAAAAGTAAACTCCCAGTTCCTTTTCAAAAAAACTATTTGTCTAAAAGAAAGTTTCCAAATTTAGCAGACATAGAAATTCACCTGAGAAGCTCTCATCCAGCTATGCAGTTTGTATCTGTCTACATTACCTTCACTACCTTTGCTGGGTCCTTCTGCAAAGCATACTTCACTTCAGAGTCCACACACCTGAATCAGAATCCCTTCATAAGCTTAGGGATTCTGTCCAGCTGTAGGGCAAGGGTAAGCATGCCCACAGGTCTACAAACATCAGTAGGCATCCTAAATGGTCCAGCATCCTGTTTAAGGGAAGTATGTGACCCACACAGGTTGCCCATTGTGGAGTTTGTTTCCTTGGGGTTGTGGAGCTTCCATAAATGTTATTACTGGCCTTCCTCATCCTTCTCTTTTGTTCTATTTTTAAATTTTGGCTCTGGTTACCTTTAGTAACAACTTTTGGCAACAGATCCTGACAATACTGCTTTCTCATCCTTTGGCACTGACTCCACCCCATCTGCTTCATATTTCCCAGCTCTTCCCTGCTGGTGAGGGATCGCCTTGTTAAGACCAGATAATCCAATGCTTACATTCTGGGAGATACCAAGTACCGTTACATACACATGACCTTCACACCCAACAGGAAGTCAGCAGTAAGTAGCAAAATGTCCCGTCCCCCCCACTGTTATACTAGCTTTAGCTCATATATTTTCAGTTTTTAAAAACTTCTAAAATGTTTACTTATTTATCCTTACCTGATAAAAGCTTGAATTTATGCAGACCAGTATGTAATATGTTTACCGCCATTTAATCATTCATAATATAAAGGATGAAGACAGTAGTTTATACATGGGCCAGCTTTTAACTGATTTGGAAACTTGGTCATTCAACAAAGACAAATATTGTAAAAGTGTTTTGTATTTATTGTCAACATAAAGAAAAACAAATCGCATTTGGAAGGTGTATCTGCCCTGTTGCCATGTTTGGTTCTCACTTCATCTAGATATATAAAATTATGAAAAATGGATACATTGCTTTAATGGTGTCAAGTAACAAGTGAAACACAGACTCTGGCTATGAGCCATTCCTGTTCTGCAAATGCCTGATAAGTTATGTAGAATAGAAGCCAATAGGTACTTTATACACACTTGCTGATGGTGCCCAGTGTTAGCCTTTTAAGGTACTATTTCCAGCATTATAGAAACTGTATCCAGAGGCTACAGATTGTTAAGTAGATATTTGGATATGAAACAAGCTCTATGAAGACTATCCAAGCGCATTATTTACTTACATAGTGTGTACTTATTCCAGAGTACAAATTGCAGGTAAATGGAAAGTATAACATTCCTGACAAACAACAGTTGTGAAGAAGCAGAAAAATGATTGCTAAATAGTATGCTGTAAATCTAGGAAACTAGGTGGAAATCTTGTGTGACCTATCAAAACCATCAACCTTGCAACAGGAAAATATTAAATATATGGCTTTCTTTCCACCTTTGAAATAAAGCAGTGTATATCAAAATGCTGAATATGTTTGTCTGGACAAATAATTAGGATGTGAAATCTCTGTCAGACAGTACAGTTTAGTTATGTGTAAAAACACAATGGGGGAGGTTTACTAAAACTAGTGCACACAAAATCTAGTGCAGCTCTGCATAGCAACAATCATCTTCTAGGTTTTATTTTCAAAGCTTAAAGTGTTTAAACCCACAACAGTAAAATCAGTCTGTACATGCAGTAAAGCATGCTTGTTATACTCACTGTGGAAACTAAGGGGTTAATCCTCTGCATTGTGTAAAAAGGCTGTTTGATCCTTTCTTCTCTGTTCCTCCCCTTTTTCAAGCTACCTCCACTTATCTCGAAACTAAATTGTAGGCATGCACATGCTCAGTTTGGTATATATTGCTAGAGAGGTTTTTTTTTTCTTGGGAGAGTGCATATGCTCAGAACAGGGCCAATCACCACTGTCAAGACAGAGGGTCAGGGGATTTCCATCCTTCTAGAGCAGAAGGAAAAGTCCTACAAGCTTTAGCTAGTGCTGGGCTGGACACAGATAGAAGCCACAAGACTGCTCTAACTACTGAGGAGAAAAAGTATTTAGCAGTTTATATTTACCAAAAAAATTGCACTTCCATGTTCTGTGTACTGTGGGAGACAAGATACAGTGGATGCAGGGTCATTGGTTTAGTAACACGTTAAATGAACACGCTAAAGTTAGAAGCTGATTGGTTACTATGCACAGCTGTACCAGATTCTGTGTGCACCAGTTTTAGTAAATCTTCCCGAATGTTTAGCATGTGAGTAGAGATGTCCCAGAGCAGGTTTCTTCATCTCATTGTCATCTTACTGATGACAAAATCATTAGTACATGTACCTTTTGTAGCTCTTTTGCAACCTTTTTTCAGTTGGGACATGTTGTTTGGTTTCACTCTGCCAGTTACCCAGTGTATATAATAGCTACATTCTGGTTTGCAGATTGAATTATCTGCCATGCATTGCTAATATTAACTGGCATAGGGATGTTTTGCTCCCCCTCACATCAGTACGCCAGGATAGTGCAGACCCTCCAATTCATATTCTTAAATTAATAATGGTAATGTTTAAATAACTGCTACATCATGATACACTATATTGCCAATAGTATTAGGACGTCTGGCTTTACACGAACTTTAATGGTATACCAGTTTTAGACTGTAGGGTTCAATATAGAATTGGCCCACCCTTTGCAGCTAAAACAGCTTCATATCTTCTGGGAAGGCTGTCCACACGGTTTAGGAGTGTATCTATGGGAATGTTTGACTATTCTTCCAGAAGTGCATTTATGAGGTCAGGCACTGATATCGGATGAGCCTGGCTTGCAGTCTCCTCTTTAATTCATCCCAAAGGTGTTCTATCGGGTTGAGGTTAGGACTCTGTGCAGGCCAGTCAAGTTCCTCCACCCCAAACTCGCTCATCTATGTCTTTCTGGACCTTGCTTTGTGCACTGGTGCGCAGTCATGTTGGAACAGGAAGGAGCCTTCTCTAAACTGTTTCCACAAAGTTGGGAGTATGAAATTGTCCAAAATGTCATGGCATGCTGACACCTTAAGAGTTCCTTTCACTGGAACTAAGGGGCCAAGCCCAACCCTTGAAAAACAATCCCGCACTATAGTTCCCCGTCCACTAAACTTTACACTTGGCACAATGCAGTCAGGCAAGTACAGTTCTCCTGGCAACTGCCAAACCCAATCACGTCCATCAGATTGCCAGACAGAGAAGTGTGATATCACCACTCCAGAGAACACACCTCCACTGCTCTAGAGTCCAGTGGCGGCGTGCTTTACACCACTGCATGCAACGCTTTGCATTTCACATGGTAATGTAAGGCTTGGATGCAGCTTCTCAGCCATGGAAACCCATTCCATGAAGCTCTCTATGCACTGTTGTTGTGCTAATCTGAAGGCCACACAAAATTTGGAGGTCTTTAGCTTTTGGCCTCTGCAGACAGTTGGAAACTTCTGAGCTCTGTGCCCTTTAGCATGCGCTGACCCCGCTCTGTCATTTTACGTGGCCTACTACTTCATGGCTGAGTTACTGCTGTTCCCAGTTGCTTCCACTTTGTTATAATACCACTAACAGTTGAGTGTGGAGTATTCGGTAGCAAGGAAATTTCATGGATGGACTTATTGCACAGGTGGCAACCTATCACACTACCATGCTTGAGAGTGACCCATTCTTTCACAAATGTTTGATGAAGCAGTTTGCATGCCTAGGTTCTTGATTTTATGCTCCTGTGGCCATGGAGGTGATTGGAACACCCGAATCCAATGATTTAGTGGGGTGTCCTAATACTTTTGGCAATATGGTGTATGTTTGTGTTGTTCTGCAATGAAGAAATGAGTTGGCAAGGTCAATTTACAGATTAGTCATCATCTCTGCTCACTTTGCTCTTTCCTCGTGTCAGCCTCCTCCCTGTCAGCATGTAAGCATGCACCTAAGCCTAATTAGCTCCTAGTACATCCTAGTGGCATTGCTAGGATTGTGTCTTAAAAAGGCATGCTTAGATAGAACTTGAGCTTAATTGCTATATATACTTCTGGGAGCTGCTTTGCATTGGATGACAATGGCTGAAAAAAATATGAAAAAAACCTTTCCCCCTGCAAGTTAAGGGCATATTGTGCTAGTATGTGGGGCCTGGATTACGTCACCATGTCCATATGGAATCTGATTTACGATCTTGGTAGCATACAGTGGTAACTATGAATATTGCAACATTAACTCACTGATTGTATCCCTCGGTGCAGGAAGGCACCTTACACATGTGAGTGCAACATATTGGCTGGTTTTATAAATAAAGTGTATTAAGGATAAGGCACTATTTGTAAGTTCTTTACATGTTATGGAGCAGAGTTGAGAGGAGGAGGAGATTTGTATGAAACATTAGATCCATAACTGGAGAGGAGGAATCAGCTTCTGGTCCTGGTGGCAGGATTATAAAAAGCGCTGTTGACCAAACACCTGGTGGGAGGTCATTTTTTTAAGGGGAGAGTCCACCTGGTGATAGTTTGGCACTGGAATTAATGCTGTATTTGTACACAGAGGTGAAGTTTTGGCTGAGAATCACGTTGATCACGACAATGGCCTCTTCCCCACAACCCTGGTCCAGTGGTTGTGGAGGTGTGTGGGTGGAGGCTTATCAGAATCTGGAACCCCCCCTCTAAAAAGGAAGGGCCTCCAGATCCCCCTCCTCACATGAATAATTAAAGGGTACATAGTATGTGGGGGAATCTGGGGGTATCTAGTATCATTCACACAAAGTGTAAATAAAATGTAATTGAAGACACATATTTTTATAAGTCCTTTGTTTAACTGCTACAGGGTGGCAGCGGTGTACAAAATCACGTATATATACGTGATTTTGCATTTCCGGTGCATGATGTTATTCATCCAATAGATGTTGGGTGAACAATGACAAAAAGTGACTCGTAAAATGATCAGGCAAACATACAGGAAGGTACAATTAAAGAACTCTATAAATGTGAGAGTATTTAGGATTTGCTAAACTACAGCATTTTACACAGTATAATCTACTTCAGTTTGCTTCCTCTTCGCAGCATCAAAATGCACCTGTGCCCAGAATATAGACATTAGAAAATTCACAGTAAATACTCATAACAAGCTATGAAAAAGCTTGAAAGTAAAACCATCCTTGACCTCTCTATCTGCATGTACTGTGAAGCAACTATCCTCAAAGATCACAAAAGAGAATTTCAGTCAGTTTCCTAAAGCACATTGTGTTTGTTTACATTAGTCGGCTGGCAGGCTGTCAAGATTCTGATCTCCATAGTAATGTGGAGAGGGATTTGGATTGCAATTCCTCTGTTGTGAACTCTGAAGAATAATTTGTCCACAGCACCTATAACTACAGAGGTAAATGAGGCTGTGTTTTAAAGTGCTTTTACTGCTTGTTAAAAACATGCTAATATTTTAATGTGCATATTTTGGGGACAGTTTCGCTCTAATAGAATATTATAATGTTTTGATAGAAATAATTATTCATTTATTTGTATAAACAAAGAGTATGGGCACTCCATCCTCTTTTTAAATCTTTTTAAAACTAAAAAACCCCCAAAAAAAACTTAAACAAGGTTAATCCTTCAACCATATGCTTGTAGAAAAATGAACTTATACTTGCTCGCATCAGTTCATTAGCATCCCCAGTATGAGAATTCAGGCTTTTCTTTTTCATAAATTACTCATATTGTCCTACTGACAAGCACAAAGGAGGCACTCTTCCAAGCAGTAGTGCTCTAAAAATTGAAGAGCATAGATTCAGTTACATATGTATCTTTGCTGCCTTTGTCTGATTAAGTATAGTGCAATACCCTTTTGAAAGCGCTAATATCAAAAGTGACAGTGTGTGTCTCTTTCCCTTTGTAAATCGGTAAAATAAAAGAATATTATAGCTAGAATAAAGAATAAGAAATTTTCATTAAGGATGTAGCTGCGGGCTGCAAATTGTTGACTCCAACCCTGAATTTAATGTCTTACAGTGTATCATGGATAGCATAATGAATAGCGAGATGATGTCTTAATACCTGAAATATCTCTAAAACAAGAAAGAAAAAAGAGTTTTAACACATATTGGTAATGTATTGAACCCATTATTGTAAAAAAGAAAATCTAAACTCTCAGGACATATTTGAGTAACAGAACCAAGCTACCATGGCTACCCCAGGCTGCGTTTTCATTGCCTCTTTCTTATGTGTATTATACAGCTCTACTTATTCTACCCTAGGCATATAGACTTCCCTCATAGACTTTGAACACTGCAGCTGATGTTAAAAAACAAAGAATGTGCTTCTAATTTCTAACTCAGGACTCCTGAAGGTAAGCTAAAGAAAGGCATAAGTACTTTCACAAAAAGGTCACAAACAGAGATTTCCAGACGTGTGATTATGATAGCTAATCTGACCACAATGTAAAGACAACATCTTTCCTTGCTGTTTATCTTCTAGGTAGCACTTTTTATATTAATCTAATATAAGAGAGCATCTGAGAAAACCTAGACTATATTACCATACTCATAGTTCAGAAAATTATAAATCCTGTGAATTGTGACCCTTAGAATGATAACTAGAGAATGATAAATATAATACTATTTTTATAATGATGAGGAGTACATTTACATCAGATATATTTCAGTAATTCAGTCTGTCCTTTTCGAGAACAGAGTTACCAAAAGAATGTTTTCATAGAAACAGTTTTTTTTTCCTGCATTTTTTTCCACATTTCAACTACTTTTTAAATGTTAAATAGTTTTAGGTATTCAATTTCAGTCTCTATGCAAGGTGTAACATTATTTAAAGGCGTGTATTCCCTGCCATTCTGCATGACCTAGTTTTAGCACAAGGCTTTCTTGTGAAGCTCAAGGAAGAAAAATCTGAGCTGACCTACCTATGTATTATTATTACTTCCAAACATAATTAAAAAATAAAATAAAAAATACATATTAATCGATTATGATCTTCTGCTGTGTAGATTACTAATTATCTCTATTAGCTTTTTCTCAGCTAATAGATTTATATTCAGTATCAGAAATGTTCAACCTGGCTGTTATGTTAACATATTTTTAACATCAGATGATCCTAAATGACGTATAAAAATTCAGTAAAAGAGCATTTTGTTTCTTTTTTTAATCTGGAAAAGGCACAAGGGCCTTTATGTAATGAGAGCTTCAAACTGTTAATGGGAATTATTTGATCATGCAAACTACATTAGGAAATCTGCTGAGGCTTTTAAAGCTGTATTTTAGCTTGGCTTTTGTAATTGCAGCAAGATAAACAATTAGCATTCATTGCACCCTCTGCTAGACCTGATCTGGATCCAAGAAGTAAATTGAAAGTAATTTGATCTACTATTTGCTCAAATAATAGTTAAACAAATTTTGGAGCCTCTATTATTTCATTGAATTCAATCTGGGTAGTCAGAACATTCTAAATGTCACAAAATACAAAAGTTGCTTTGCATACTTTATCAACGCCTGGTTACTTTCCAAATAGACAACAATATCTTGAGAGTACTTGGTATAATGCCATAATTAAATACATTATTTTTTTCCCTGGCAGAATGCTTAAGTTGTTTAATATTTATCTCAATGTATTGAAAGTGTAATTGCACCATTGGATGGACATACACCCTGCCACATATGTGACATCTGGTTGTAAAGTACAATTTTGATTTACCAACAACTACATAATGAGAGGGGTGTCTACCCAACTGAATAATATGAATGGATTGTTTAGGTAGGCCCTTAAACAAAAGTGATGATTATTACATAATAGGGTAGCCTAACAGCTGCTCCTTTATGGCCACTGCAGTTTTCCCTTATGATTAAATTTCTTGTAAAGGCTGAACGTTTTTTATCTCCATGCATAAAAAACAAAGAGTGTGCTTCTAATTGCATAAAGGTTAAAAAAGCTGTGTGCAGAAGCCCCCCAGCCCCTCATAATACTTACCTGAGCCCCATCTCAATCCAGCAAAGGGCACAAGAGTGGCAGCTCTCACGGGTCTCTCCCTTCTCATTGGCTGAGACACCACTGTCAATCACAGCCAGTGAGCCAATGAGAGAGAGTGAGGGAGCAGCGAGGCTCAGCAGTGCTTCATATATAAATGGACACACAGAGCAGTGGCTCTGGAGTAAGTCTACTTGGGTACACCGCTAGCAAGCTGCTTGCTATGGGGCACTGAGCAGGAGGGAGGGGCCAGGGGCAGGGAATCCGAGAAGAGGAGGTTTGGGGCTGCTCTGTGCAAAACCACTGCACAGATCAGGTAAGTACAACATGTTTTTTATTTTAAAAAAATACGCCTTTAATACCACTTTAATATTTAGCCAGTTGTTAATTGTTAAAGATTAACCCCTCCTGGCCCTTTAAAGAGCTTCTGACACCCGGCAGTGGGGCGTGGTTTAGGATCACATGACTGCCATGATTGGCCATCTTTGCGGGCCTGTGTCAGTGGGCTTTTGTTTATTCAAACACATTTTGCACTCCCATACAAATCTACAGTAATACAAAACCCATCTTGAATCAGGTCAAATGTAGATCAGAAAGAGGTCATATGCAGCTCAAATGCACCTTTTAATGAATTTTGAATGATTTCAGAATCATTTCAAACTGAGGTCAGAATGCGATTGATACAAGCCCAAAGTCTGTTGATGACTCTTAGAAGGACTGCAGCCTAACTTTTGTGAGACACCATCTCAGTGCATGGTGCTTAACCTCTTCACGTCGGCCGAACACAAATGTGCGGCCTCCCGGCGTCTGGGCCTAGACGCCGAGCGGCCACACATTTGCGCTCTATTAAAAAAAAACATATGTGCAGAGAGCGTGCGCCCTGCACACTCCCAGCACACATGTCCAGTACTCACGGAAAGGTCCCGATCTCCTCTTTTGATCGGGACCTTTCCCGATAATGTGACAGCATGTCACGGCGGTTACATGACCCTAAACCCCGCCCTATCTCCGTCTTCTGAAACCCTTAAAGGGTCGGGAGACACTGGCGCCAAGGGGATAATGTCAATAAACATTTTTCGTTGATAAACAAATTTGATCACTATTAGAATAATGACAAATGGACATTTTTTATTTGATATATTCAGCTCCTATTGATTAAGTTCAGCATCTGAACTTATTTGAAGCTTGCTGAACCCTGTTCGAATTGAACCCGGGACAGTCTGGCTCATCCCTATACACTATCATGAGTGGTCCATATAATCACAGAATAGTGTTAAAGTTTGAGCTTGCATTAGGATTGGGGCATGCATTGCTGCTTGTGTAAAGATCTGTCTGCCATGCTCAATATTTAAAATCATGTTTCTTTCAAAGGAGGGGCCAATTTTCAGCCCAGGAACAGATCCAGAATATTTTAAAGGAGGTTCCCTACCCTTAAAAGCCATATGAAGCACATTGCATACTTAAAAACACCTTGATTTTTCTTTTCCTAATGACCTGAGAAGTGTTTTTCTGAATGATAACATTCTCCTGAATTGTTTCTCAGTACATCAAGATTTAAGTAAAGTGGTAACTTTGCTCAACTAAAAAGGCAAATAGGGTGTGTCCCTTTGTGTATTTTTAAGCTTTGCAGAAAAAAAACAAACAGTCTCTATAAATAAAATGGGGTGTTAGTTACTGACTACATGTGAAAAAGATATGTGTCTTACTAATTTAAAATAATTTATGTATTTATTTAATATAAAAGTGTTCCCTGCTTTTTCTCTGACCACAGGGCCATTCACTTTCAAGGTGATCTGGGAGAGGGCTTTGCCCCGGGCCCAGGCTCCTGGAAGCTGAATTGCACCCTGCTGGACGATGAGGAACTGCTAGAGGAGCTCAGGGAAACCTACGGTGCCTGGCGAGAGGAGAAGTCTTTCTTTCCTAAGGTAAGCGACTGGTGGGAGTTCGTGAAAGTCAAGCTGCGCAGCTTCTTTCAGGCCAGGGGACGCCAGCAAGTGTGTGCCAGGAGGAAGGAACTCAGGAGGCTGCAGCGTCAGCTGCAGTCCCTGCAGGACCTTCATCACTGTGGCTGGGACGTGAGGCAAGACCTGGAGGACACCAAGAAGTGCTTGAAAAAGCACTTTGAGGAAGAATCCAGGCACATTGTCTTCCGTGCCAAGGTGGAGCATCTCGAGAAAGGTGAGAAGTGTAACTCTTTCTTTTTCAGGAAACTCCACTCAGGACACACACCCCTGTCGGAACTGCGCGACAAGACTGGAACGCTCCAGAAGGGGAAGGAGGCCGTGATGGAAGTGGTCAGCGACTACTACTCCGACCTCTACTCCCCCAAAGAAACAAACTCGGAAGCGGCTGACAGGTTCTTGTCAGGTATCTCTAACGCTATTGATCCTGCAGGTTTGTCGGCCACCAACGCCCCCTTGACGTTGGAGGAACTGCACTCTGCCGCTAAATCCTTTAGGCAAGGCAGGACCCCGGGCTGCGACGGTCTCCCAGCGGAGCTCTATGTAGCGCTGTGGGACCTCGTGGGCCCGGACCTGCTCGAGCTGTACGAGGAGATGGTGGTGGAGGGCAAGATGCCTCCTTCGTTGAGGGAGGGGATGATCACGATCCTGTACAAGCGTAAGGGGGAGAGATGTGATTTGAAAAATTGGCGTCCCATCTCTCTCCTGAACATGGACTACAAGATCCTTGCCAAAGTCATGGCAAACAGGCTGAAGGCTGTCATCGGACAGATCATCAACCCGGATCAGACTTGTGGCATTCCTGGCCGCAGGATTGCGGACAGCCTAGCGCTTGTCCGGGACACGGTCCAATACATCAAGGACCGCCGTGTGCACGCGGCCCTGGTCAGTCTTGATCAGGAAAAGGCCTTTGACCGTGTCTCCCATGGGTTTATGTGCAGAGCCCTGCGCAGGTTTGGTCTCGGGGAAATGTTTTGTTCATATGTTGACATCATGTATAATGACATTTGTAGTTCCGTGCAGGTGAACGGCTGGAAGACTGACCCCTTCCCGGTCCTCTCCGGGGTCAGACAAGGCTGTCCTCTCTCACCTCTGCTTTTTGTTTGCTGTATAGAGCTCTTCGCCGAATGCATCAGACGGAATCCAGAGATCGGGGGAATCACCGCACCGGGACCAGACAGACGGGAAGTGAAGTGCTCGCTCTACATGGACGACGTGACGGTGTTCTGTGCCAACCAGCGCTCCATCGACCTGCTCGTCCAGACCTGCGAGGACTTCGGCCAAGCTTCGGGGGCAAAGGTCAACTGCGGGAAGTCGGAAGTCATGCTCTTCGGAAAGTGGTTCCTGCTTTCTTCTGCATCCATGCCCTTTGGCATCAAGACAGACTTCATGAAGGTTTTGGGAGTTTGGTTTGGTGCCGAGGGCGCAGCCCTGAAGTCTTGGGAGGAGAGACTGGCCAAGATGCGCCAAAAGTTTGGACTCTGGAGCCTCAGAGACCTCACCATCGAAGGGAAGACACTGGTACTCCGCAGCGAGATTCTCCCTGTGTTGCAGTACCTCGCCCAGGCCTGGCCCCCTCGGGTCAACACCTGCAAGGCCATCACCAGGGCGGTGTTTCACTTCATCTGGGGCTCCAAGATGGACAGAGTGAAGCGGGCAGTCATGTTCAAGGAACCCCTCAAGGGCGGTAAGGGCGTGCCCGACATCGCCACCCAGCTGAGGGTGTTCTTTGCTTGCAACTGCATCCGCAGAACTTTGCCAAGACGGACTATGGACTCTGGCGGGAACGCAATGTCTCGCTTCTTCCTGTTGCCTCTCTGGAGGTCCCTGGGGTGGGACACTTGGGATAGTTCCATCCCCTACAACTGGGACACTCCTTGGTACTACTTGGACACCTTCAAGTTCATCAGGGAGCAAGGGCTGCAGGGAGTCAAGCCTGACTTGTGGAAGCCAAAGACTATCTACAAGCTCATCCGAGCCAGCGACATTTTGGAGTCGGTTCCAGGCCTGCCTTCAGACACCTGCAAGGTGGTCTGGAGGAATGTTTCTTCCAACATTCTTACCAACAGGCACAAAGACCTGGCATGGATGGCAATCCAAGGGGGGTTTCCTCTCAGGACATTTATGCATGCCAGGAACCTGAGCAGATACAGACACTGCCCCTTCTGCATCATCCATGAGGAAACGTCTTACCACGTTTTCTGGGAGTGCTCATTTGCTCAGGCCCTGTTGGTGGCCCTGGAACCTGAACTCAAGGACTTTGTGCCACAGACAGCCATCACTCACTTTGGGGTGTTGAATGGACTGTTCTGTGGAACTTTCTCTCTGGAGGACATTGACAGCGCCTGGAGGGTGCTGTGTTGCTTTAAGGACGCTTTATGGTGCGCCAGGAAGCGCCTCATCCACCAGCGGGAGAGGATGTCCATTGAGGACTGCCACAGACTGATCCTCAGTCTGCTCAGAGACTATTCCTTGATGGACTTTAAGGAGGAAGAGGACGCCTGAAGATTTCCCCCTTCCCCCTACTCCCCCTTGCGTGTCTTTGTCTTTTCAATAAAGCTTCGGGCCTGTGTTTCCCCCTCCCCCTCCCCTTCCCCCCCCCCGCACACCCGATGCCTATTGTGAATTGTGATTTTCAGTTTATCGTTTTTCTGCATGACATAGTGACTAGGAAATGTATATTGTATTAGGATGCTACAGTTTTTGGGGTAAGCGGCGTCATGCAGGACGTGGTGGTCCGGGGGATTCATCCTCCGCGCACATCACGTCAGGCATCATACCGCTGAGCGAATGTATTTATTTCTGAATGTATTTATCGTATGCTTGGAACTGTATTGCAATGTGGTGCGCTGCGTCGCAGTACAGGGTGAGATGTACCCCGATTACACGTAACATGTTGTTTTTGATGCTTCTGCAATAAAAGTATCTTTTCAATCAAAAAAAGTGTTTAATTTTATGATACTGGCTTTGTTATACTTGTTATTTGAAAAGAGCAGTTGGGCAAACTAATATATAGTAAAATATACATGCATCTTCTTACTGCAATATACATGCATCTTCTTTAAAAAATAAAATGTCCTTACTGAACACTGTAAAGATGTGATTGGCCTAACATAAGCTATTGATTAGCGACAATCAACATACTGTATGTTAAATTATATCTTCTTAGAAACTTACTGCTTTTCTCAGTTTCTTTTTTTTTAAGATTGCTAACACTTAATATGATAAGCAAAATTCACATATTTACTTTTATTTGATTTGAAACTTTATAATATGTATCACAGAAACATTATTACTTCCTGAATTCAATTTCAAATGGAAGCCACTCATACTTTAACTCTGAGGGATGGAGAGCAGATGCATTAGTGCTATTAGATGAATACAGGTTCACAATTCAATTACTATTGTTTTGTGTTTTGTGGAGCTCTTGCTTCTCTTTGCATGAATTAAAAAACAGCTGAATAACGGACTGTCTAATAGAATTGAAAAGATCACAGATCAATATATGAATATGAAATGAAAGATAAAAGAAACCTTTTGAAACAATTATAAACCCAATGAAACTGCATGTTGTTTTCCATCATGTTTTACTCTGTAAAGTAAAAGTGTTATTTTTGTGATATGCAAATGAAGGCACAAAGAAAACAAAGGGATTTAGGGCTTTCTGAAAAACATTACTATGTATTATGTAGCAAAGTGCACACACCTCACCCAGCCTTCTAGAATTGTATATACATTTTTTTTAAACAGCTGTTAATGAATATTTAATGCCTCAATAATAGTATTAAGAAAAATTCACTATAATCAGCATTGATCGTTCTTTACTAGAGGCAACATTTTAGGAATTAAACCTGATTTTATAGAATATTTTTATGGGAAAAGCTGTGTCAATCAGGCTTTTTTATTTGTTGAAAGATCCAGAGTATCCATTCCTATTAAAATATGTCATGTGAAAGCACAGGTACACATTAATTAACAAAGGGCCCCAATGCCTTCTGGCTACATAATAGTCCTTAGTTAAAGTAGACCTAGCATCATTTATATTTTTGCCATGTTTACGTGTATGTTTTGGAAAGATATATAAAAAAAATTATATTCAGCATTGTATCAATAATAAGGTCTGATAACAACAAATTAAGAGGGGAGAAGGGAAAAGTTGGATTGCCCATGGTGTCAACTTAATTTATCCAAAATTCACTACTCTGTGATAAATTCTAGTGTTCATTCACACCAGAAGGTGCAATTGAGTGCATATGATTTTTTGTGTGTTCACATAAAACACACAGAAAAGTGCCCAAACAATTTGTAAAATCATGCCGGTTCTGCAGTTTTGGTGGGCATGAATGTGAGTGCAATTGATAGATATGTTGGGGTGCCAATAAGACTTAATGGCACCCACACACTTCTATAAAAGGCAGCACATTTGTTTGCAGCTCAGGAAAATGTGCTTTTGCTTGTGTTCCCATACCACACGTGGTGTGTACAAGCCCTCAGATTCTTCTTAAACCAGTTATTTGTTCCCTAACCAGGAAAGACAATTTTTTAAAGGCACATCTCTCAATCCACCACAGAATACAGCTATAGAAACAAAGTAGATTAGAGAATATAAAGTATTTCCACAGTATATAATGAACACAATCCAGTTAAATAAACAAACCTTCCAGCTGGGCTATAAATCCTGCATAGCCAGAATCTATGCAGTTGTCAATGTACCAGTCCTCTATAGCTAACTAGATATCATTAGCAGGATGTAAGGCAAAGCTCTGATAAGCATAGAATTTCAATTAGGTATGTTGTAAATCTATAGGTTCTAATGGGGTTATATACCCATATACCATATATCCTTATATTACAAGTTTAGGAGGCAGATTAGACACACTCAATTTCCTAGGTGAATTGGCATAAAATCCATATCAGCTCTTTTATTGTGATGTGATGCCCTCTAGAAGGTCCAGTTGACAGCTGCAGCTCTCATTTTTCCATCAAAACTTTGCACAAATGCTGAATCATTGTTAAGGGACAGTGAATCTGCACAGCAGGACTTATGTTGCATTCAATTGGCCACTTTCAGAAGCACAGACTAAGCAAAATACTGTTAAAGTGCTTCTAAACCCAAATAATTGCCTCCTCCCATGCACACACGTATAGATATTGAACACCACCAGCCACAGGCAGGGTTTATTATGTAATAAAAATCAGAGTGTTTTATTACAGACACAACAGCCATAATATTGCATTGACTCACTGAACAGTATCTAAGCAGTTTTACTAGGGTGCAATTTCCAGAACAAAGACCAGGAAAGTTTAGAAACAAGAAATCAGAATTAGAGTGTATTATTTCACAGAAAAGCCAGAACATTGTACAGACTGGATGCACACTATGTAAGCAGTTTAGTAGGCTGCAGTATCAGTGAGAGAGACTAGACAGGTTCACCTTGAAATTGTGGGAGTGTATAATCTTCCAGGACCTTAGAGTAAACAGTTTATCACAGTTGCTTTAATTAACTTTGATAAATGTATACGTTATGATCATATTCCCTTTTAAACACCTCTTATCCAGAGTGAATAACTGTAATCGTTGTAACTATTCTTCCAAGCTGAGGTCCTCTAGCCCCTTATTAATTCTGTTTCCCTTCACTGAACTCTCTAATTCAAAGACAACCTTCCTGAGAATGTATGACCAATCTAAAATGCATTTTCTATATGATGCTGAATTGGCGTTTTCTAGCAAGTAGAGTTATTAATTTATCTTTGGAATATATGCCCTTTTTAATGCATGAGAATATTCTGCTAGCTTTAGTAGCTTCTGCTTTGCATTGCATGCTATTGCTAAGTACAATCTACAATCACCCCCAAATCCTATCCCATCACTAATTCTCCCAGAGGAGTTTCTTCTGACGAGTATTTTGCATTCATATTTTTGGCACCCAAGTACATAACTTGACATTTTTCAAAATGGCTGGATCTAGGGGGGTGCCCGGGTGGGCTATGCCTGCCCAGATATCAGTTGTGCCCACTCAGGCAACATGTGGATGATGTCCATCAGTTGAAGCTGTATGCAGCGGCTGGCTGCATCTATCAAGTCTAGTGTCTGTGACACAGCCCAGCCAGCACACTCCCCATCCTGTTCCCTGCACAGACAGGAGAGGAGAGATTGATGTACACCTCCTTCTCCTACACACCCCTCTCCTCATGTCTGCCTCGCCCCTTGTGTCTGCCCCACCCACACTGCAATTCCTAACCAGGGCTGTACTCGAGAAGATGTGTGGGCAGGAAACTTGAAGCACTACAGCCGGCAACAACATGGTGGCTGCAAGATTGAAGCCTCTGCCTGAGCCACCAGAACAGCATGAGGTGAGTGAGCTGAGCTCTGCCCAATGCTGAACTCTCCCCATTGCCTTCTCTTCCCTCCCTTTCTTCCCCTCCACCCTTCATGTCCAGTTAGCACTCAGGGACAACTTTAGTACTATTGGGTATAACTGGCAGTCTGCTAGTTGGCTAAACTGCTGGGGTTTTAACTCACAGGTTTGTGATGCTTCTGTTTTAACACCTTTCTGTCCATCCCCAGCATGGCTTTAGGTGCCTGTTTACATGAGAATTGGTCTGAATGCAGATTGCTCTTCAGAGAGCATTTGGCAGGCAGTGAGTATGTGTTGTTTCACTGCTTCACCACCTGCTTTAACCCCTAGAACCCCACACTAGTGCACTGGAACCGCATACATTGCACGCAGTTGTGGAGTGATTGCAGAGGTGCTCTATTCACTCAAATGGGTCATGTTCAGTAAGCACTGTTCCCACAAAATGCAACAGAGTATATAATTTGTGCTGCAGCCATGAAGCAAAACATCATAGTAGAAGCATGTGTACACTCCCAGCCCTGTGTTGCCAACCATCCATATATTTATAGCCAGTTTGTATAAAACAGACACTTTTCTCTTGTCCATAAATGTTCACAGACAGGAGAAAAGTGCCCATAAAACCCCCCTTGCCATGGGTTCTGAACTGTGCATGTACAGTACTACAGCCAGCCAATTAGAGAACTGGATGTACACCAGTGCAGTGACATCATGACACTTTTTAGGCATGGCTTATATTATTCACACACCCCACCAAGCAAGTTGAGGCTGAGCCTAGAAGTTCAACAGCGGGGTTCCCGCGTGGATGCGGAAATCACTCCCACTGAGGTATTGTGTTCTGACAGCGGAGAGACTTATCACTTAGAACTGATAAGTGCTGCCAGCTATAACTGGTGGTGCTGATCATGTGGAAATTTTTCTAGAGGCTGGTTGTACAGAAGTCGATCGGTACACTGCCCTATAAACTGCTGATTCCTGCCCTCTATTAAGCTGAACCATATCCTCTGACCTGTTGACCCCCAGTACACTCCGCTATTGATTCCTGTTTTTGTACACTTCCCTGCAGACCTCATATCCTCTTCCACCCTGACATTTTTTACTGCACTCCCATATCATACTGGCTAGACCTGTTTTTCAATATTAAACCTCATCTGCCACGTAAAAGAGCAAAATGCCAAGGGCACAGGACCAGTGAAATAGCATAATTTATTGAAAGTAAAATGTAGCACACTTCTGAATTGCCTGTAAATGGCCTAAAGTGAAAAGGGGTAAATCATGTAACCACTGAAAATGACAACAAGATGGGACGATAAGCCTCCATGCAGTGGAGCCGAACCAGACAAAGGAAAGAAGCCGGTGGTGTCTATAGCCATCATTCTCTTACCTCAAAGCCAAGCAGCACATCATCAATGGAGTGGGTGGACTGCAACACATTTCTGGGCCCCTTATCTAGATATCTAAAGCTATTTTTTGAATTTTGGTACTATATCCAGTCAGTAAGATTCAGCTCTGGAAGATTGTATCCCCTTCATGACCAGGCCATGTTTTGCTATTTAACACTGCACTAATTTAACTGATAATTGTACGGTCATGAAGCAATATACCCAAATTAAATTGATATAATTTTTTGCACACAAATATTTATTTTATTTATTTATTACAGGTACAGTACTTATATAGCTCCGTAAATTTACACAGTGCTCTACATATACGTATATTGTACATTCACATCAGTCCCTAACCCTCAAGGGGCATACAATCTAAGGTAGATATAGCTTTCTTTTGGTGGTATTTGATCACCACTGAGTGTTTTATTTTTTGCAATATAAATGAAAAAAAATATTTTTTTGAAAAAAATTATTATTTTTTTTAATTTCTGCTATAAAACATATCCAATAAAAAATAAAAATGCATTGCAGGATGAAAAACTGAGGGATCACTCCCTGTGTACAGAACTCTGTGTTATATGTGTACACAGGGCTCTAGACTGTGATTGTACACAGCTGATCAGCAAGTGCCAGCCATGAATCATTGGATGGGACATGCTGACATACACCTGCTAAGTACAATCATGGTGGGTGCTGGTTAAGGAGCGTGTGCACCCAAAACCTTGGAGTAGGCATTGACGTACCTGTACACTTTGCCTACAGTGGCCACCCATCCACAGTAGATTGCGGGAGAGCAGTTGTGAAAATGTTAAATTCAACTCACAATCCATCACCAGGTACTATTGACAGTCTTTTATTCAGTAAGCATTCTCATACCATTTTTCAGATTTCTAAAATGTTTGTATGAGACATCTGACAGAGGATCCTTTGTCTTCACTTTCTGCATGTTAGTGTGAGTACAGGAGAGTTAAAGCTTCTCCAACCTGAACCCAAAAGTCTCCTTCTTACACCAGTTGTACAGACACACTAACACTTTACAGGAAATAGAGTAGAGTAGAGTAATTGTACAGTTGATGCACAGCAGCAGATAAGCAGCTTTGGCAGGCTGAAATTTAAGAGGCCAGGTACATTTTTGTCATGAAATAAAAATGAAGGTGTTTTATTTCAAAGACAACAGCCATAAATATTGCACAGATTCACTGCACAATTTTTAGGTCATGGTTTAAGAGGTATACACCAGGCAGATTTTAATCAAAAAGTGTATTATTTCCCAGAAAATAGTTATAAAAATTTTACAGACTCTGTGCACACTATATACTGTAAGTATCTCTATTTAACTACAGTTTAAGAAGAAGAAACCAGGCAGGTTTTATCATGAAATAAAAAGTAGAGTGTGTTATTTATAGCCAGAAATTTTGTACAGACTCACTGCACAGTGTGTAAGCAGTTTTATTAGGTGTCAGGACTGCTTCAGAAAAAGATGTGTGCATGCGCCAATATGCAGAATGAGGGTCATTGCCAGTTAGTTTGATGTGAAATATTGTTTGTGCAGGCTAATGTATGTAGGCATGCTAAAAATCAAGGGCATGCTAATTTGCAAAGTCATGCAATGCAAACGTACATGCATACAGGCACATGAGCACACAAACTTAATCTTGTTGCCAGATGGCCTTTTTAAGGAACAGAACTGAACAATGAGATTGCTGGATAGTCTTCAGCTGTGCCCTATGACTTTAACCCTTACCCTGTTCCTGAGATCTGCTTTTCTGTTGCCGACTCTGCCTGCCCCTGGACTTGTCATTGCTCTGTGTTTCTGCTACTGAGCTTGGCTAATTCCTGACCATAGTTTGTATATGTTGACTCTAAGTTTGACCTTGGAGAGTTCCAACCACAGCTTGTATCTGCTCATTCCTTGTTAGTCATTTATTAAACGCTGATCATAGCTTACCTCTGCTGAACTTCTGGTGTGACATTGGCTTGTCTCCTGATATTCACTCTTTCTGCTAATCTGTCTACTGTCTTCTCAGTTACTCACCCCCACCTGTCTAGACCATGCTTTCAGCCTGCTGTGCTTTCCACTGTTTTAGAGAGCTACAGTACCTTCCTGACAGTCTGAATCAACACCTCACAGCCAAGCCTAACTCCAGAAGGGATCTTCTTTGGACTTGACTCCTGCCACCCACTCCACCCTGTGCCCTCTCACACACTTTGTTAAACCTCAGGAGTATCTGGACCAGAGGTATAAAGAAATCCCTTTTGTCATCTTGACCTCCAGCCAGGTACATGACACTGTGCTGCAATTTCATAGAGAGTGATAAGACATTTTTTAATTGTGAAATAAAAATTACAGTGTATCTTTTCTGTGACAGCTAGAAATATTGTACAGACTCAGTGCACAGTATGTAAGCAGTTTTATTAGACTGCAATTTCAGAGAGAGAAACAAGCAGGTGTTAATCAAAAGATCAAAATTAAACTGTGTTATATCATAGAAAAAAGCTAGAAAAATTGTATCATTAATACACAACATGTAAGAAGCTTTAGTAGGCTGCTGTTTAAGAGGGAAAGATTAGGAAGATTTTAGAGTAAAATAAAAATTAGAGTGTACTGTTTCAGAGACAACATCCAGTAGTTTATAGCCCATCAGACTGCAGTATTGTAGCAAGATACAGCACAATGATCACAGAGATGAAGGGGTACACACTATATAACCCACAACACCCCAGTTCACTGCAATGTATAACAATGCAACATTGCGTATATGACTATATATAGCACTGTTAAGCACTGTATAGTGTAGCAGAAACACTGCAAACACTCTTCCAGCTCTCCCTATTACTCCAACTCTCCAACACTGATTGTGTATAGCACCATATGACTGTCTATATTTGCACTGTATGTATGTACTATATACTGTATATGTATATACAGCACTCTGTATATAACTGTATATAGCACTGTTTAGCACTATATATTATAGCAGCAACTATCTCTCCCTGCAGACACAACATGAGCTACCTACTCCAAGTCTTCTCCAACAAACAATAACAAAAGGCTGCTGGCACCCCTAATATTTACACTGCCTGACCAAAATTCAAAGCCCAGGAAGTGCAATACTGGTTACTTTTTGCTGTAGCAGTGAACAATAACGTTAATGTGCTATTTTCCCCGACTGTGAATGGCTTGCTCAAACTCATGTTCATAATTAAACATATTTGATTAAATGATGTAGGCACACAATTATGTTACATATAAACAATGTGAAAATGGGCAACAATGATAACAAATCATAAGAACAGATATGTTGTCTTCCCATAGAAATTGCACTACATTTGTGCTCATAAAAATCTACTGAATATATTTTCCAGTGTGTCATAGTGAAACACAAAATAATTTATACAGAGAACTGTAACGTTTGTCCATAGTTGGCCCCCAATCATTTAGCTGCAGAAAACCATTCCTTGCCAGTTTGTACCATACTTCTGCTTGATCCTCTGCCTTTATTTTTTAATATTAGACAGAAGTAGTTTTCAATCAATTGTTATAATTCTGTATTAAAACATTGCAGCATGATGCCCAAAAACTAAAAATGTATCTACACCTAGGGAAAAACACCTGAAATCTTGAACTAGATAAAATACCATTTTTGTCTAATCTGTCATTGTCCAGATTAATGTTACAATGTAAAAATAAATTCACTATGGGTGCTGCCATGTTAAATAATTCTCTGCAAAATCTAGCCATAGAGCATTGTCAAGAGGCATAACTCTGTGCAGCTTTTATGTGGCTGCTTGCTGCAGATGTGCCTGAGATTTAAAGCCAAACTCAAGGAAAACAGCTACATATACAGTTCAAATGCATATTTTGTGGCTGCTCTACTTGACAAAGTATTTATATTTCTGTACATTGGGTTCTGAGATTTACACAGCCCTGGCAAACAACACAGCCAGGGTGGTGACTAGAGTTTTTTCACCTGCACTTATGCAATACAGCTAGGTATCCTCTCTGCCGCAGTGTGCCACAAAATAATGCCTCCCAGTGCTGTACCTCCCTTTCCAAATTTTAGCTCTGTTGTATTGCGATTGCAAGAGGCTGATACAAGGTCAAATTCTGCTGTGAACACTAATTACATTTAGGTCCATATATATTTGGACACAGGTACAATTTTAGTTTATTTCAGGTATTTACCACAACGTACTCAAGCTATAGTTATATAATGGATATGGGCTGAAAGTGCACACTCTCAGGTTTAATTTGAGGGTATGTACATCCAAATTGGAGGAAGGGTTTAGGAATTACAGCTCTTAAGAGTAGCCATCCCCCCTTAAAAGTAATTGGACATTTGAATCAAAAGCTGTTTAATGGCCAGGTATGGGCTACTCCTTCATTACTTCTTCATCAATTAAGCAGGTAAGAGGTCTGGAGTTGATTCTAAGTGTGGTATTTGCATTTGGAATCTATTGGTGTGAACCTATATCATGTGTTCAAAGAAGCTATCCATGCAAGTGAAACAAGCCATTATGAGGCTTCAAAAACTGGACAAATCCATCAGAGAGATAGCAGCAACATTAGGAGTGGCCAAATCCACACTTTGGTACATTCTGAGGAAAGAAGAACGCACTGGTGAGCTCAGCAACATAAAAAGGGTGGTGGATGATCGCAGGATCCTCTCTATAGTAAAGAAAAACACATTCACAACATCCAGACAAGTGAAGGACACTCTCCAGGAGGTGGGCGTATCATTGTCAAAGTCTACAATCTAGAGGACTTCACGAGAGCAAATACAGAGGGTTCACCATAAGGTGCAAACCATTCATAATCCTGAAGAATGGAAATGCCAGATTAGAATTTGCCAAAAAAACACCTTAAAATGCCAGACCAGTTCTGGAAAAGCATTCTTTAGATGGATGAAACTAAGATTAATCTGTACCAGAATGACCAGAATGCACCAAATGCAGCAAAGCTGATTGGACGGCGCTTCGCAGTACAGCTGGACAATGATCCAAAACACACTACAAAAGCAATCCAGGGCTTTTGAAGGAAAAGAAGTGGAATATTCTGCAATGGCTGACTCAAACATCTGATCTCGACCCAATTGAGCACGCATTTCACTTGCTAAAGGCAAAGCTAAAGGCAGAAAGACCCACAAACAAAGAACAACTGAAGACAGCTGCAGATAGAGCCTGGCAAAGCATCAGAAAGGAGGAAACCCAGTCTTTGGTAATGTCCATGGGTTTCAGACTTCAGGCAGTCATTGCCAGTAAAGGATTCTCAACAAAATATTAAAAATGAACATTTTATTTATGATTATTTTCATTTGTCCAATTACATTTGAGCCCCTGAAAATAGAGGGGCTGTGTTTATACAATATATAAATGGTTGCACTTCCTAAAATTTGTACTTGATGTTTATGTTCAACCTCCTGAATTAAAGTTGAATGTCTGCACTTCAAATTCATTTGGATTGTTTCTTTTTAATTTATTCTGGTGGCATACAGAGCCAAAAGTATGAAAATTGCGCCTGTGTCCAAATATATATAGATCTCACTGTATGTTTAGAAATGAATGAATGATTTTTTTCTTTTTACTTTAGTAATCACCCTAACAATTTCACTAATATTCCTTTCATAACAAATTTACTTTAGGTGCAATGTAAAACTTTAATTAGGAAAAGTATCTTCCTATAATGAAACTTCTTTTTCAGGGAATAATTGTACTTGCATTTCAGGCCCCATGCTTCTACTCAGGAAGAAGCAAAAAGCTAGTCAGTAAAGCTGGACATTAGAACTAAGGAGAAATACATAGCTGACTGCCAATTAAAATGAAAAGGTAACTTCTAAAAATAGTAAATTACAGAATGCTTTGTGTACATAAATTTAAATTTGTAATTATTTTTACATTTCCATTTTATATATATTCTTGTACTACTTCTATCACATCTTAGCCACAGATTGATAAAAAGCATTGACTAAAGTGCTCCTCTAAGTTTAGATCTTATTGACTACTGTTCTCTATATGAGCTCATGGCCTTTATTTTGTCAATACATTGACAATTATATTGACAGTAGTTTTTCACTGCAAGTTACCTTGATACATATATATATATATATATATATATATATATATATATATATATATATATATGTGGTACACAGTATGAAATATTGTCCAAACAAAGCTACTATTTTAAAATAAACTCATAGAAGCAAAGAAAAAAAATGCTTTTAACTGGCCTGTTGTCACTTATTCTAACAACTTAGATTACACAGATTTTAACATGTATGCCAATTAGTGCATCCATGCCAATCCAAAATCATGTTTTTGAGTTTGGCAGCCCACTTTTAACAAAATCAAAGTTCAGCAAAATAGTTGTCCATGCAGAGGTTTTCACCACCAAAACACGCACAGTAAAAAATAATACCAAGCCACCTCTCTTCAGAAGTGCTGTTGCTTAGGCCCCAAACCTTGGCCTTTGGCTTCCCCTGGACTCACCTATTCGTCTGGGTTCTTTCAGTCCTCCAGATTCGTTTATCTGTCTCAACTCCCTCAGCCCTATGGACACAGAATCTGTTCTTTCCAGCATTGAGTACAGTCTCTTGAATGGAGCACTCCTGTCTCCTAACAGAAGCTCTGAGCTATGGTCAGGTCCTTTAATATAAGGGCTGTGGGCACCTACACTCACAGCCTACCAGTCCCCTGCAAGACTTGTACACTGGGTTAAAGACTTTTTCCAATATATACATATATATATATATATATATATATATATATATAGGGGCAGACTGACCATTTGGAAACTCGGGCACTGCCCAAGGGCCTGGGGTCAGTAGGTGCCCCCATGAGATGCCCCTGGTACCTTTTTCATAGGCTTTTTTGAGTTTGGGCAAAGAGTTGTCATGAGTTGTCAGTCCGCCCCTGTATATATATATATATAATATGTACAGTGTATATATGTATTCATGTGTGTGGGCTGTTAGCCCAGCTGGCAACAAAACCCGCATATGGTCAATAGTCAGTGATTTAGTATATCATTACTCTGGTATGAAATGTAGCAAATTATGACAAACATCCAACTTAACTATTATTTTTAGGGTCTACTGCATGTTAACATTATACTGCTTAACGGCTATCCTCAGTAACAGTGTTTTGATGCCTACCAAAGCTAGGACATTCAATCGCAGATAAAGCAAGGCTTATTTTTAAAATAAGAAATGGATGTTCAAACCTTAGAATGTGATGCCTTAAAATAGATGAAATGGAAGCTACATTTTTCATTCTCACAAAATCTTTTTCCCTGCAAAGCACAGGTATTTCTTTCATTAAAGATACATGCAGCAGCAAACACAATGACTTTGCCTTACAAAGACGTGTCAAAGGCATATACTCACTGTTGGTTTCTTGTTAGTAGAAGCTCATTTCTAGAGAGAATAAAAGCTGACAATAGTAATTGTAAGCACAATTGTCACGCAATGTGTTATTTGTACACTATTATTTGACTTACTGTTCTTTAAGCACATACAAACATTTAGAGAAACATGACAAGGCATATTGTCATATATTGTTGTATTTTCCTGTTGATTCAGATTCAAACTTAGGAGGGTAGATGAGATACAATAAGATATAATGGGCCATTACACTTTGACAGTACCGTACTTTATCATGCGTAAGATAATATCCAGTATACTCAATGTAAATGGACAAAATAGATTTCATTAAAAAAATCCTATTAATGCATTTTAACATTTTAAAACTGTGTTTCTATGCATGATTTGCAACGGTACAAAGGGGCATCCATATTTAGTCCTACTGTATTCAAGCACAGCTTCATTTTTTAATGCTATATAATACATTTTACTTCTCCTTCTCACAATGCCTAGGAATCATTCAGTTAAATGAAAATGATACACTTCTTGTATGGCCTATACAGAGATGTGCAAGAGAGGTGGAGGTACACTGCCAGTGACTGCTTATGAGGCTGAGATTAGCAATGGGCTGGGGCAAGCAGAGTTAATACTGCCCCAGAGTATTAATATTCTTAACCCTAGAGGTTAATATTGCTCTGTACTAGTACTGCTCTGCTGATTTTGTGCTACTGATTGTTCGTATACTTTCCTGGCCAGCCAGGATAAAAGACCTGCTGCTTAGGAAGGTACATGCTTGTTAGGAAGGATGGGGAGTTTTATTTTGTGGACACTTTTGATTTAACGGCCCTAGGCATTTGCTCAGTTTGCCCATTCCAAACACCAGCCCTGCTCCCTGCCTAAGCTTATTTGGTGATCAGCACAGCCAACCCTACTCACTACTCTCATGCCAATGCTATAGTCAATGCGACCAATCCTAACCTCGGAAACCATTAAGCAACTCATTCACTCCCTTATTATATCACGCCTTGACTACTGTAACTCCCTCCTCACTGGCCTACCTCATTCCAGTCCATCATGAATGCTGCTGCCAGACTCATTCACCTTACTAACCGCTCTGTATCTGCCACCCCTCTCTGCCAACCCTCCACTGGCTCCCAATTGCCCAACGGATAAAATTCAAAACACTAACACTGACGTATAAAGCCGTTCATAACACTGCCCCTATTTACATCACCGACCTTGTCTCTAAATACCACCCAAACCGTACTCTCCGTTCCTCGCAAGACCTCTTACTCTCTAGCTCCCTTGTCTCCTCCTCCCATGCTCGTCTCCAGGATTTCTCAAGGGCTTCACCCATCCTCTGGAACTCCTTACCCCAATCTATCAGGCTATTGCCTACTCTGCTCACTTTTAGGCGCACTCTGAAAACCCATCTCTTCAGGGAAGCCTACCCCGACCACAGCTAATGCTGGAATCCTCTACTCTTCCTATCACTCCATCCCCCACAGCTAATTACCTCTTGTACCACTATCCCCACCCTCCTAGATTGTAAGCTCCAAGGAGCAGGGCCCTCTAATCCCTCTTGTATTGAACTGTATTGTTACTGTACTGTCTCCCTCCATAATGTAAAGCAAACTGAGCAAACTGCCGGCGCTATATAAGTCCTGTATAATAATAATAATAATAGTCATTCTCGACCTAAAGGAAAAAATTTGATAACTCCACTGTGCTGGTGGTGCTCTTTGATGGTAGAGGCCCAGAGCAATTGTCCTTGTAGCACACCCCAGAAAGATCCACTGGTGAACCTAGTCTTATTCCTCCAGTTAGAGCATACGCAGTCAGACACATAGAATTTCCTTCACTTTTCCACCAATTCAAAGGAACAGTCTAAGGCAGGGGTGGGCAAACTTTTTGACTTGAGGGCCGCAATGGGTTCATATATTGGACCCGGGGGCCGGACCAAGAGTAGATGAATGATGTGTATGTGTCATCCATAGTAAGTATAGTAATATTCCCCCATAGTAAGCATAGTAATTAATCCCCCATAGTAATTAATCCCCCATATAGTAATTAATCCCCCATATAGTAATTCATCCCCCATAGTAATTCATCCCCCATATAGTAATTCATCCCCCATAGTAATTCATCCCCCATATAGTAATTCGTCCCCCATATAGTAATTCGTCCCCCATATAGTAATTCGTCCCCCATAGTAATTCATCCCCCCTATAGTAATTCATCCCCCATAGTAATTCATCCCCCATATAGTAATTCATCCCCCATAGTAATTCATCCCTCATATAGTAATTCATCCCCCACATAGTAATTCATCCCCCATATAGTAATTCATCCCCCATATAGTAAGTCCCCCATATAGTAATTCATTCCCCATATAGTAAGTCCTCCATATAGTAATTCATTCCCCATATAGTAAGTCCCCCATATAGTAATTCATTCCCCATATAGTAAGTCCTCCATATAGTAATTCATTCCCCATATAGTAAGTCCCCCATATAGTAATTCATTCCCCATATAGTAAGTCCTCCATATAGTAATTCATTCCCCATATAGTAAGTCCCCCATATAGTAATTCATCCCCCATATAGTAAGTCCCCCCCCCTGTGTCAATTCACTTACCTTTGGTCCGCGCGTTCCTCTCGTATTCCCGCGCCGTTCTGGTCTTCAGGGAGGACTGTGAGAGGAGTTCGTCACGCTGCCCCGCCTACATCCTGACAGCTGCAGAGTCCTGACGTCCGAGAGGAGGGAGGGGGGTGGCCATCCGAGAGGGGGGGCGGCCATCCGAGAGGAGAGGAGGGGAGGGGAGAGGAGGAGAGGAGGGAGGGGAGAGGAGGAGAGGAGGGAGGGGAGCGGGCGCCCGGCACACAGGAGAGCCGCATCTAAATTTGTAAAGAGCCGCGGCTTGCCGACCACTGGCCTTGCGGGAGCCTAGCTCCGCGGGCCGGATTAAAAGGTCCGCCGGGCCGTATACGGCCCGCGGGCCGTAGTTTGCCCATTGCTGGTCTAAGGGCATCTTTTTTTTTTTTTTTTTTTTTTTTAATATAGAACTTGAATGGTGAAGAGAGAAGCATGGGAAACCCCACGACTTAAAAAATGGATAGCTTAAAGCTCTTTAACTATCTTGCTGAACTGTGAAAATGGAAAGACAGCAGATTTAACGTGGGTGGGCATTCCATAACGGCACCCAAAATAGTTGCTATAGAAAAATGTTCAGGTATGCATTATAGTGATGATTGAATAATAAAATCAAAATGGGTGATAAGCAACAAAAATAACGCGCAATACTGGCTGCAGTATAGCAATGAATAGAGGAAACATACAGTGAATATGTGAAGGTGCAGAAAACTGCACCTAGTGGTATAAGAAAAGAAAAGACACCCAAGTTTCAAAGTCCAGTCCACAGCAAAAGGAATGTGCCAGTAAAAAGAAATAGACCACCAAGTGCCCAGAGCCAAATGTAAAAACAAAATATAGGCAGCCAAAGCATGAACCACCATGAGTTAAGAGCTCTCATTGTAATATTAAATACTGTAGATATTTGAATCAAAATAGGCGATAAACAACAAAAATAAAGTGCAGCACTGGCTGAAACCTAGCAGTAATTAAAGGAAACACATGGTAAGCTTGTGAAAGGTACACAAAA
Organism: Staurois parvus; assembly: GCF_062004578.1. NCBI lineage: Eukaryota > Metazoa > Chordata > Amphibia > Anura > Ranidae > Staurois > Staurois parvus. Next base: position 11,872,045 of record NW_028317994.1, on the reverse strand, counting down.
CTGGACATGGTGGAATGAAAAAAAAAAATGAAAGAAACCAGTGAAAAGAAGTAGACCACCAAGCACCTGAAAGCAAATGCAAAAAACAGAATACAGACAGCCAATACATAACCCACCTTGAATCAAGAGCTATAAGCCAAACTATTGCTTCTTAGTATCCTCGTGGAAAAAATAACCCCCATCTGCCTCCAATTTGCTTCCACTACTTATCCCCAGGGGCTAATTGCAGGTCCCTCCCAACACCATGTGTTTGCAGTCAAAGAGGGGAGGCACTCAACAACAAGGCGGTGTCCACCACCATGTGGGTAACATGACTCCACAAGTGCAATTCCCCTCAAGGCTGCAGCATGATGAAACAGGGTGCACTAGTGTGATGACTCCGCAAATGTGCTGACATCACACACCAAGTGCAGACGTGGTGCAGATGCAGCGCAAACCCCGCCCTTGTCATACAAGGAGGCATGGGCAGCCAATAGAGGCATGAGCCTCCGCAACGCATCGCAGCTCCTGGGATGAGGCAGACCCCAGCCATCAATCGGAAAATAGAAATGTTATATTAAGGTAGTTTACATAATCTGTAGTAATACAATACAATCTAGTCAATATATCACACTGTCATTATTATACATTTGCATGGTGCAGGAGACCAGGGTGTCTTCTACCCAAATTAATGTAACAAAATAGAATGTGACGTGGTGCACCCAGTGATGTGTCTCCATACCTTTATTAATATATCCATTCAACCAATTTATTTGTCCATGGGAATTTGATAGACGCACATTACATACGACCAATGAATACATAGTTTCTACCATTGTTGTTTAATAAATGAATAAATAAACTTCTAATTGCATACAAAAAGCAGATAAAATGGTAACAGGATGATTTTTAATGAATCCATATTAATGCATTTCATACATAATATACTGTTGACCATATACAATCCCGATGTCAATACATGATTACACTAAAATTGCATTCAAAAACTACTAGAGGGTAAAAGATCAAGTATGTAGCATACCTAATGATATCTCGTACTACATAAAGTAATCCCAACTCCAAGGGCCACCAGACACTATAATACTTACAAATCAGATAAAAACAGATATGACAGTATTTTCAAACGGTGATCGCCAGGGGAGTCTCACCCGGGAGCCGTGGAAGTATGATTCAGCGAGAACCCAAGGAACAAACAGGAAGCAAATTCCCAAATGGTGATTGCCAGGGGAATCTCACCCGGGAGCCATGGAAGTATGACTCAGTGAGAACCCAAAGGGACAAACATGAAGAAGATTCAGTAAGAACCCAAGGGGACAAACAGGAAGCAGATTCGAAGAGAACCCAAGGGGACAAACAGGAAGCAGATTCAATGAGAACTCAAAGGGACAAGCAGGAAGCTAATTCAAGTACTCCTTCCAGAGATAAAAGCTACACACAGTCACTGACTCTCTAGCACTGGGGTCATTTAAAGCCACAGGATCATGGTTGCCTCCTACCAATATCCACCAGGCTCTTCTCAGTAAGGGAGATGCAGACTCACACTACCATAGGAGAGCTGGACTCTTTCCCACTGACTTCCTCCTGGCACTCTCCAGCAAGCTCCTCCAGACCCAACTTGATTCTAGGACTTCAAGTCTGTGAATAGGCCCCCCAGCTAAGCCTAGCTGGCACCTCAATGTCTTCCTGATGACTCACTTCTAGTGTTTTTGGCCCAGGGGCAGAGCCCCCTTCACTGAGGTCTCCTCTAGCAGGCCTGGACCCAGGTACTCTCTCCTTGCACTCAACCTTCACCTATTAAGGACTTTTCATCTACCTAATGGGCCCACTTCCCCAGCATTGGCTGGAGTCCCATAAATGTTTGAAGCAGTAGTCTGTGAGACATTGAGCAGCCCTAAAAAATCAACCACAGCTGATCTGATTACAGAGGAGCCAGCTAAATTTACCTATCAGCCTACACTACACTAGAAGGGTACTACACCCTATTTGTCCCTCTTTAGTAACCTTTTCCTTTTTATATCAAAGCATGGCAGTATGTATGACATTAATACCAGGGTCTGACACTATTCAACCTGCTGATGTTAGATACTGATAACACCTGCTGATACCAAAAACTGACAAAAAACACTCTGCTGATACCAGAGAATGACAATACACACCATGCTGATACCAGGGACTGACAGTACACACCCTGCAAATATCATACACTGACAATATGTATGGCACTTATACCAGGCATTGACAATATAAAACCTGATGATATCACATACTGACAACATACAGCTCACTGATACCAGAGAATCACAATGTGCATTCCATTGAGACCAGGGACTGACAACCCACACCCTGCCAATGCTTGACACTGATAATATGCTTCCTGATGAAACCAAGAACTAATACATAATATCAAAGCTGAAAATATGTACCTGACCAATACTAGGTATTGAAATATGCATCCAACTGATATCAGAGTCTGTTAATACACACTCTCCAAGTACTGTAAATTTACCTTCTGCTGATGCTAGTGGCTGACAGTAAACACTGTTGCCAGTGAAAGATAATGAACGCCTCAATGACACCAGAAACAAATAAGCATTCTGCTAAGTAGCTAATCTGACAGGATAGATAGGGAGGAGAGATTACCCACCCACAAATCACAAAATGACCTTAAGCAGTTCTGCCTCCATGATGTCTAGGTGTTCTTTTTATTTTATCTGGGTTTTTTGAGAAGGGGGACGTGGTCACTTGAAGAGGCAGGCCATGTGGCTGTGCTCTGATTGAGTTTTTATACAGAGCTAGGTGAAAAGAAGACATTTAAGTGTTATCTGAGCTCCCCCCACCATGCTACATTCCTGCGTGACATGAGATGTACCTGATATGTGATTATAAAGCAAGATGGTGGAAATATTCCAAGGGGAAAAGTGCTTTTACACCCACTTGTAGTAATAAGGGGTCAAACTTTTCTGGTGAGTTCTTGGAGATGAAGGGAGTGTTGCAAAGTAACACATGGTGGTGGAGTGGAGTGGTGTGGAATATAGAGTGGTTTTATGAGTAATGAGGAATAGTTGTAAAAGTTGAGCACTGATAGAGACATAACACCTGGCACTTCAAAGAGCATCAGACACTTTATAGCATTTTGAAGCACTGGTCACTTTACAGAAGATTGTGTTATCAAATTTTGGACAAATTTTGGACACTTTATAATTTATTTATTTTAGACACAATGCAATTTGTGTATATTGAATGGTTTATTGATGCTTTAATAATTTTTGATGCATTGTATTGTAATTGTTCTGTATATATATATATATATACTGTATATATGTGTGTATATAAACTATATTGCCAAAAGTGTTGTTACATGCACATGAACATTAATGGCATCCCAGGCTTAGTCCGTAGGATTCAATATAGAGTTGGCCCACCCTTTGCATCTATAACAACTTCAACTCTTCTGGGAAGGATGTCCAAAAGGCAGTCTCCCACTCTAATTCATCCCAAAGGTGATCTATCATGTTGAGGCCAGTCAAGTTCCTCCACCCCAAACTTGCTCATCCATGCCTTTATGGACCTTGTTTTGTGCACTGGTGCGCAGTCATGTTGGAACAGGAAAGGAACATCCCCAGACTGTTCCCACAAATTTGGGAGCATGAAATTGTCCACAGGTGACAACCTATCATGGTACCATGCTTGAATACACTGAGCTCCTGAGAGAAATCCATTATTTCACAAATGTTTGTAGAAGCAGTCTGCATGCATAAGTGCTTGATTTTATACACCTGTGGCCATGGAGGTGACTGGAACACCTGAATCCAATGATTTGGAGGGGTGTCCAAATACTTTTGGAAATACAGTGTATATATATAAATATATATATATATATTAGTATTTAGTTTGATGGAGGGGGGATTATGGTGTGGATTTGTTGTGTAGGGATTGGGCTTGGCCCTTTAGTTCCAGTGAAGGGAACTCTTAAGGCATCAGTATACCAAGACATTTTGGACAATTTCATGCTTCTAACCTTGTGGGAACAGTTTGGGGATGGCCCCTTCCTGTTCCAACATGATTGTGCACCAGTGCACAAAGCAAGGTCCATAAACAAATGGATGAAGAGTTTGGGGTGGAGGAACTTGACTGGCCTGCACAGAGTCCTGACTTCAACCCAATAGAACACCTTTGGGATGAATTAGAGCGGAGACTGCAAGCCAGGCCTTCTTAACCGACATCAGTGCCTGACCTCACAAATGCACTTCTGGGAGAGTGGTCAAACATTCCCAAAGACACACTCCTACACCTTGTGGACAGTTGAAGTTGTTCTAGCTGCAAAGGGTGGTCCAACTCAATATTTATGTTCTTAATGCAGCTGGCGTCAGACCCACTTTTTCTTTTATAGCAGTGTCCCTGTGGAACTACCCTTTTCAGTTCTATACCAGTCTCTTGATGACACAATCCAGTAATGACAAGCATTAGAGGGAAGTTATGCCCATCAGTCCTGAAAAGCTTCTGCTAAGCTAGAACAAACTTTGCCTCAGTAAATGTAACATCCACAGAAATATTCTACTGTTTCTAATCAGGAAATATCTTCTAAAGGAACATTTTCATACTGATTTGAATGTTTAGCTACCACAGAAAGAGACCCCTTTTGCCCCATGTTTCAGTAACCAGCCTCAATATGTTTGCAGATTGGCTGCAAAAAACTGTTTTGCTTTGATTTGATCTATTTTATTAAAAGTATATAATACATTTAGAAATTATTTTGTACCATTCAACTTAAAGTAGAATGATGTGAAATGAAAAAAATGCTAGCATGCAGGCTTCTTATTGCAGAAGAGACCTGAAATGTCTCTTATGCAATAAAATAAACCTACCTGCCTGTCTTCTGTAAAATATACATTGTGTTGCACATGCACAGTTCAGTTTACACTCTGTCACAGTGCCTGTGTGTCCCAGGCAAATGAACTCCTATGCATGGGCGGGAGTGGCGTAATCCCCCACTGGTCAATCAAGATAGCCAAAGACTAGCAGCTGAAAGAAACTGGGAGAAGTTGCTGGCATTGGCGAGGGACCTTGAGGATGTAAGACCATTGAAGCAGAGGTAAATATGCCTCTTAACTTGGGTTCTGATTTAAGGAAAAGCATTCTGATTGTAATCAGGGACTAATGAATCAACACATAAATAGTCCAGCTGTACATACTACATTTTAGAAAAGGAAAATGTTAGTGTAGACTTGGACAAATCTTAAAAAAAAATTAGTCAGCTCCAAAAGGTTGGGAGCTAGCAATTATATGGATTTGATCTGAAAGATTCCATTCACTTCTATGAACTGAATGAGGGCAAATGAAACATGTTGAAATTGACCTTATGCATTCTTAAATCTTACCACTTGCCTACTGGGCACTTTTACCCCCTTCCTGCACAGGCCAAATCTCACCTTTCAGTGGATAGGATTTACATGGGGGGCAAGGACATCCAAACTTGCATCACCCTTCTTTAATTCCTCTCCACATTCCTGATGGATACATATAAGCCAGAGACAGGGAGACCTTCCATTGTGTAAAAATGCATATTAGGCCATAAAATGTATACAACATAAATACATATAATGCACTCACATACTGGTGTGCCAGTCCTGGCACCCAGGATGACTTGCCTAGTACTGTTAAGAAGTGCAGCTCCACTGGCTGTTCCTACCTTTGGTGCTAGTCTGCTTTCCAGCAAGCAGATGTGATGTCATAGGTCAGACACCAATTTGGTGGTCCCTGCCACCTGAATCCATTAGAGGGGAGAAAGGCATAGGCCACATGTTAGAGTAACTGCAAGAGGATGCCCATACATTAGGAAGTACTAGCACTAGTTATTTCATAAAATAATTGGTTCAGATAGTTCTAAAATGTTCCCCCATTTATACTGTGTCACATTAAATGCTCCACTTTTACATTGCATTGCATTGAATGTGAAAGATGAGCTAAATAAGGCCAACTCTCTTATTTGGCATACAGAGAGAAAAACTGGTGCGGACAAATTTTGTGAAATTGTCTCATGTTCATTCTAAAACTGGTGCAGCATGAGGTAAATTTAGGTACAAGTTCTAGACAAGTATATGAATTTGGTGCATTCTTCACCACTTTTTGAAAACATGACAGTTTTGCAAAATCTGCCTAATCCAGTCTTTATGCATTCCAGGATATAAACATTATACATTTTGTGGCATTACTGAATGTGTTGATGCATCTTTAGCAAGCCCTTCATTTGCTATATGCACAGTTATAAGTTCCATAAGTATTGGTGTATTAATGAAATATGTTTACTTGTTATAGCAAGTATTTTTGAAATAAGTTGTTAGATATGTGTTATTAACACAGGAGGTATAGTTTGATTGTCCATATTTTAAAATAGCACACTTTTATGTATACTGTGTATTTTTTCTATATAACTTAATAATTTTACTTATATAAAGCATATATACTTTGATTTTAAGTGTAGTTTGCTAGTGAGTGTATGTGCTAGTAGCCATACATATGCTATAAGTATAAGTAGCAACCTAAGTAGTGACTTACCTTAAATAAAAAAAATAATATTCTGCAATGTTTTTGAGTGTAACTGACTGTTGGTAGGTATTTTACATGCACAATTTATACAGGAACAAAACCATATGAAGTGTGTTCTGATATTATTAGAGAAAATTGAAAAACAGCAAAAGTGACAGGGATGATCCCATGTGCAGATATGCATGCTATGGCTACAGCAAGCATGCATACATGATTTTATTCACCACTGTTCGCAATGAATGTTTCAATGAAAAATACCACTACATACCTTATCTTTTTTAACCTGCTAATTATTGTTTTAAAATTTTCAAGTAAAATGCTAACAATTCTTAGAGAATTGTATTGGAATAAAAGACACACAAGCAACATATTTCAATATTCAACATACATAACATACCAGAATGTCATTACAGGCAATGAACATTAGTGTGAATCTTGCTAGGCCCTGAGCCCCCTGTGTGTGCACATACCTGCTTAGTCATATGAGCCTATGATACAAAAGTTCTATAGAAATCCCTGCACTTGTTGTGCTGTAGCTTCAGAAATGGGAACAACATCCAAGTGCAACACATATTCTGGATCACAGTTAGGAAGAGATGACTGGTGCTAGAGTTTAGAACATAGCTAAAACACTTATTCCAACTGAGGACAGATTCTGGAACTCGATTCTAACTTTTTATATACAGTGCACTATATAAAATATTTTATACAATAGTTAAGACCAGCATTTTCTAATACACACATTGATGTACACGGTTTCCTCATTCATTTTCTCATTTCCATATGCTGGAAATTAAGTCAGGTCATAGAATAGTAGGAAAGAAAAAAAAAACCCTATCTGTAATGATATAGGCTTTAAACAAATAGAGGAATTTTAACTGAAGGACAGTAATTCATTTCAATTAAGCGGCCAGGTGTGCTTCATCATGGGTTTTCAGAACAAATGGAATGTTCTTTTTTCAAATTACAAATTTGCATAATATTTCACATATCCTTACTGTACCTCTCCAGAGAATTTATTATCTTGTGAACACATAACTGTCAGAGGTCTATGACTCATTTTCTCCTTTATTGACAGTGCACTTTATACATTACATTATATTTTGCAAATATTTTAAAATAAACATTGCACTTAGTTACACATTTCCCCTTGAAATGCCTTTATATATGATCAATAAGCTGAAATAGATTTAGCACAAACACATGATGCCAAAAGCATGATAAGTCATCTATTTATCATTTATAAATCCTGAACTATGGACAAAGTCTGCAGCAAACAGATGGAATGTCTATATTTATGTGATTATTTATGAAAGATACACAGTACAACTCTTTAATATCTTCCACCTAGATGACATATTAGCTAGCATTAAAGAAACATTGTCACCCTAAGAAAATAACTTTGTCACTTAGGGAACAAACAAAGCTTGTTTTTGGTAGCATTGTCTTCCAAAATGTGCTATATATTATAAAGACCAAAAGAAGTTTAAAATATTTCTTGCTGGATGTGAGTTATCTCAGAAGTTTAGAGTTAGCAATAAATGTATAGGGCATCATTTTTAGTTGATTAGTTACTCAGCCATTTGAACAATACATTTAGAAAGAATGGTGTGTATTTTTACTGAAATAATATTTCAGGATATTTTTTAAAAGCAGTTTTATACAACTTTCATAATTTTCCAAGTTTGCTTTTCCATTATTTATATTAAAAAATAATATTTTTAATTAGCTATAAGAGGAATCTTTCATAGGCTCAGTGAAATTACTTTACTTTAACAACTGGTAATATAAGATATCAGCTACAAAGGGAGTTCAATGCAATCAATTATTTGGTTGACTTTTAGGGATTGATCTACTAAAAACAAATCTACTGTACTCTTTGCAAGAGAAGTTAGATTTTGAAAGAGAATTTTCCCAGGGTTTAGTAAATGAGGTGAGACTGCACTCACATCCATCATCAAATCATACGCAAATTAATTTTCTTTTTTTAATTTTCCTTGCATATGGTTGAGTATTCTTTGCAAAGTCAAATGTTACCACATTTATTAAGGCTTGGGTGAAATTCCCATGAACAGTGTTACATCCCTTGAAAAGTGAATACCCTGTTTGACTTTAGCAAATCAAACAGACTTGCATTGTGAGACAAAGAATTAAGTCGCAACCAATGAGTAGCTCTGCAAAGCAAGAAAAAGAGTATGCATATGTAAGGACAAGTAATGAGGAAACTAAGCAAAGTTCAGTTCACTAGATGTTCCTGAAACACTTAAAGAAACTAGAAACCCCTGTGCATAATACCAGAACCCCATTGAAGTTCATAAGAGCCAAATCTTGGTCACTGCCATGTGGACATGTACCAATGCAAATGTTATTTAGCAGGGTATATTAATAAGGCTTAAGGAACAACATTAAATATACAAATGTATTTTAAATAACATGTTTGGGTAATGCCATAAATCTGGTTCATCTGTAGGGTGTACTCCAGAAAAAGTCACGTTAGAAATAAAAATGCTGCTAAATGACATTTCCAATCTCTGGCCTGCTTCTGCTGGAAATAAACAAGGGTTCTAGGGTATCCCAAGTGATGTTATGACTATATTTGGTTATTGATGTTATGTGGTTAGTTTGTTGATATTCAGCTGCTGACCAGGGGTGTTTCTGTTGCAGTGAGACCCAAGTGGGAGAGAGTCTTTGGAGTCGGTCATTGTGTTCGTGTCTGCAGGTGATTGAGGCATCATTCATCACAATTGATGATGGCTCTTCATCAATGAATAACATGGTTGACATTGGGTTTACAATGTGCATTTTTGTGTGAATAAGTAACGAGGGGTACTTTTCCACATTCCCCCATGCCTCTTTCTTTTTTGCTTTTTTTTTGCATAGGATCCCCCTTAAAAATCTATACCAGATCCCTATCTAGGATAAGGGTCTGATATGGAGTTTTGGAGGACCCAAAACATTTTTTTTTGTATTTTATGTGTGGAGTCCCCCTTAAAAATACATATCAGACCCTTATCTATTAATGCAGCCTGGGTAGCCCAGACAGGGAGCAGGGTAGTGAGCGTGCATTTCTCCCTCCTGAACCTTAGTGGGCCACAAGCTACGCAGAAAAAAGGGGTCTCCTTTGAAATCCAAACCAGACCCATATCCTAGATAAATAATTCTAGATAAGAATATCCTTGATAAAGAAGATCAACGGGTACTTTTTTGCTGAAAATGTTTCACTTTTCCTAATTAGCAGAACTGATACATAACATAATTAATAAATGTCCCCCACTGTTCTTGAGAAAAAAAAAGCTGTCATTATGCACAAATACATGGCAAAGAAAACTCATTTTGTAAAACTCTTTTAATAAAAAATTTAATAATGCCTAAACAGATATATTAATTTGCCTCTGTAGTAATATATAGCTTATATTGGTCTGTATCATATTATAGTGCTGAAATTGTAGGCAGTTGAATACTAACAAAAAAAACTCAAAAACATCATACAGTGTTGATAAAGAAATTATCTCTCAATAATACATTTGATTTGAAATTGACAAAGTTATATTAAAACCTAACTTAATTAAAGATAAGGCGATATTAAATCAGAACTCAGTTATTTCTTTAATTAAAATGTCCTTGCATCATGATAGTAATCTAATTAAACAATTTAACAATTGTCTTTGTTTTACTTTTATTTGTGATTATATTTTGTTCTCATTTAATTACATAATCTCAACCAGCAGAGTTTAAGCTTCCTCTCCTTGATCATTGTTGGTTCCGAATACAGCTCTAGAACTTTTAATAGCATTTGAAATCTGTTCTAATTATAATAACCAATTTTGCAGTTTAATCTGCTTTTTAAATGTGAAGTACTTGACAACACAATAGATATATATGAATCTTAAATACATTATATTTACTAAATCACATTGCAAAGTTTTGCTATGCAGATATACTGTATACAACATAGACATTTTAAAGCTTCAAGATTATATCTGAAAGTTTCAGGAAATCTACGATTGTATATAAAAAATAAATATAAAAAAAAAGCAACATCAATCAAATAGTGCATTTATTGTTTGAATTAAATGCATACAGACAATAAAAAGTGAGAACGGGGGGTCGAGTCCAGCTGCACATGTGAGCAGACACAGGCTTCAAATCCATCAAATATCCTGCCCTAAACCCTGCTGAAGTAATGCTTGTACCCGCTGCCAGCTACTATAAGCTCTGTATCCTACACATCCCCTTCTTCCAGAGCTACTCAAAATGACAAGATGGAAGCATGGAGTGGGAGCAGTGGATACATGTACCCAAGATGGTAACAGCCCCTCACAGACTCCCATCTCTGAAAGATCTGTGAGAGAAAATGTGAGGGACATTGCTGCAGTTCAGACACCCCAGCCTGGTGCAGGAGTCAGAACTTCAGCTTCCTCCACTGTCTACAGAATGGTTCTCTGCCTTTACATGCAGGAGATGGTGCCACTACGTATCACAGCCTTGTCAATAGACTGGCCAGGTAACACACTGAACCTGTAAGTACTGTCCTTCTGCTCCCCAAACCACTCTGGAGTCCAGGGAGAAAAGCAGGGGCCCTGATCCCACCATGTATTCTCTACAGTTTAGTAGCGTATTGCTTCTATACATACCCTAACTGAGCAAGTTCACGGTGTCAGAGAAGATATCTTTCTGCTCCATAATGATTCGCAAAAAGTGTAGGTATGCAAGTCCACCCTAGAGGGTCACTTAATTGATTTAGAGGACTCAGTAAATCCTCTTCCTCTTGAAAATATACTGTGTTGTAAAAATATTTGGATTGTGGGTCTCCTAAAAATTTGCAGAGGGTGCTGACCCATCTATCTTCGCTGAATGCTGGCTAATGGAGATATTGGGTAAACATGATCTCTCCTCTCTATTCACAGGGTCCCTACCTATCCATACCCTTCAGGCAACCTCCCAAGACCCTGTCTCATATGTCTTAATTATAGAGACAAAGAGAACATCCTGCAAAGAGTGAGAGAACTTAAGGAGGCTTTTTCACCTTTTCACCCAGGTCTTTACATAGAAAATAATAAATACATGTCTTTTTGCAGGTACATGCTTTTATTATATTTTAAAACAGGAACCTAGAAAGCATTGCAACCGTGATCAGCAGATCGGGGGTTCAATGTCAGGCTTTTGCACAGACTGCCTTCAACTCTGTTACCCGTACCTACAGTTGCAAGAAAAAGTATGTGAACCCCTTGGGATTACATGGAGTTTTGCATGAATTGGGCATAAAATGTGCTCTGAACGTCATCTAAGTCACAACAATAGAAGAACACAGTCTGCTGAACATAATACTAAACAAACATTAGATGTTGCCATGGTTTAATTGCACATAACATGTAAACATTCACAGTGCAGGGAGGAAAAAGTATGTGAACCTTTGGACTTAATAATTGGTTGACCCTCCTTTGGCAGCAATAACCTCAACCAAACGTTTCCTGTAGTTGCAGATCAGACCTGCACAACGATCTGGAGTAATTTTGGACCACTCCTCTTCACAAAACTGTTTCAGTGTAGCAATATTCTTGGGATGTCTGGTGTGAAACGCTCTCTGAAGGTTATGCCACAGCATTTCAATCGGGTTGAGGTCAGGACTCTGACTGGGCCACTCCAGAAGGCGTATTCTGTGCTGTTGCAGCCACTGTTTTGTTGAATTACTTGTATGCTTTGGGTCATTGTTCTGTTGCATCACCCATCCTCTGCGGAGCTTCAGTTGGCGGACAGATGGTCGTACGTTTTCCTGAAAAATGTCTTGATAAACTCTGAAATTCATTTTCCTATCAATGACAACAATCCGTCCAGGCCCTGAGGCAGCAAAGCAGCCCCAAACCATGATTCTCCCTCCGCCATGTTTTACAGTGGGGATGAGGTTTTGATGTTGGTGTGCCATGCCTTTTTTTCTCCACACATAGTGTTGTGTGTTCTTCCCAAACAACTCAATCTTGGTTTCATCTGTCCACAGTATATTTTGCCAGTAGTGCTGTGGAACATCCAGGTGCTCTTTTGCAAACTTCAAAAGTGCTGCAATATTCTTTTTGGACAGCAATGGCTTCCTCCGATGTGTCCTCCCATGTACTCCATTCTTGTTTAATGTTTTCCTTATTGTAGATGTGTCAACAAAAATGTTAGCATGTGCCAGAGCTTTCTGTAGGTCTTTAGCTGACACTCTGGGATTCTTCTTTACCTCATGCAGCATTCTGCGCTGTGTTCTTGCAGTCATTTTTACAGGACGACCTTGCCTAGGGAGAGTAGCAACAGTGCTAAACTTTCTCCATTTGTAGACAGTCTGTCTTACCATGGACACATGAACATCAAGGCTTTTGGAGATACTTTTGTAACCCTTTCCAGCTTCATGCAAGTCAACAATTCTTGATCATAGGTCTTTTGAGAGCTCTTTTCTGCGAGGCATGGTTCACATCAGACAGTGCTTCTTGAAACCAGTAAACCCAAAACAGGTGTGTGTTTTTTAAGGTCAGGACAGCTGTCAGCAACACATCCAATATCATCACACTGATTGGAGTCAAGGTTGGCTCCCTCTTTGCTCCAATTAGCTCTGGGAGAAGTCATTAAGCTAGGGCCTCACATACTTTTTCCTCCCTGCACTGTGAATGTTTACATGTTATGTGCAATTAAACCATGGCAACATCTAATGTTTGTGTAGTATTATGTTCAGCAGACTGTGTTCTTCTATTGTTGTGACTTAGATGACGTTCAGAGCACATTTTATGCCCAATTCATGCAAAACTCCACGTAATCCCAAGGGGTTCACATACTTTTTCTTGCAACTGTATGTATGAGCTGTCATTGCAGAGCTGTTGACAGTGTGAATGAAATATGAGCATGATCAGTGCACCTGCAGCAAATTCAAACTACAAGTATGTGTAGTTTATTCATTTACAGGAAACTGTGTATAAATGATGTGGTTGTATGGGTGGGGTAACGGAACCCCCGCCCGATGTCACAAGGAGGTGAGGACCAGGGAGAGTAGGTGCGGGAGATAAAACATAAAATAAATGTACTAGCGAGCGCATAAAACAATCAATAAAGGTAGTAATTCCAGGTAGCTGCTAGCACTGAAGGGCATAGGCAACAGTCCTAATAAACGTAACAAATTTCTATAAGTGCAGCGCTGTGATAGATATATATATATATCTATTCAAATAATAAAGTACTCAGTGCACCACATATAAAGTGCTATTCATGCGATATGTGCAATAAGTGAAAATGAATCAATAATAGTCCATCTTAATTATTCTGGTTTCAATCGATAAATAAATAAATAACGATAATTTGAAAGAAGTCTTTCTTCAATTAGATTGCAATTCAATCTTGTGACCAAGGTGCAGTAGTGCATGTGTCTCAAAAGTAATCCACCAATTCTGATGGGTGTGCACTCACCAGAACTTAGATGTATATAGGCATTGGTTACAATCTGTCACATCTGGGTGCAGGGGTAGTAGATCAGCTTAAGGGTTAATCCAGCATTCTCACAGTAGCGGTGGTGCGTGCCTCTTTGAATCTGGGAAAGATTGCTCAACCACAGGAGCCAAAGGTACTCATACAGTTTAGTATTTATTGTTAAAAGATGGGTAAACATATATCAAAAGTAATCCAGGTGGAAAATACAATAATTCAGGTACCAATATGGCCACCACTCCTTGCCCAGGAGACGATGGCATGACATCAGCAATGTGGCTCCTCCCAACGCATCTTGTTCAACAGTGTGCGTACCCCTGAGGACATGCTGTTGCATTAAACACATTGGGAAACACGCATCTCAGCCCACAGGGTGGGTGTGACAACTGCAGGGAACCTGTATGGTCAAAAAGACCATGTGGTTTCCCGGCAGATGCGTTTTGGAAAAGGTGTACGCATTTTTTTTGTGTGAAATGCTGGTACGGCAGTCCATTCAAATGACAGGGCTGCCATGCCTGTGCAAACATGGACCATACAGCTTGCACTAGTGTGAACCTAGCTTTACTATATTTTTTATTTTAATTTTTTCCAGTTTAGTTTATTTATTTTTGTTAACTAAATATATATATATATTGGAGAGACACCAGCGATCTAAACAGACCTCTAATGTCTCTTTCTTGAGACAGAGACAGGAACTCCCCATGGCTTACCTTCAGCTTCCCATTGTCAGCCAGCCACACTTCCTGCCCTAAGGTGAAGTCAACTGTAGCTGTATGTAGATGAAATGTAGTATGTGTACTTTGTGGATGCACTATGACATGGCTGTATAACCTACAGTAGCTTCACGTATACTTTAAAAAATATAAAGTAATATGATAGAATTTTAAGGCATAAAAACTATTGCTTTCTGTTAAACCCTTTGTTTTCTCATATTGTTTCTCATTATTATCCTTAAAAAATAATCTACAACTATTTGTTTTTTTGACAAAGGTACTGCGAGCATCTACTTGCACATGCTCATTTTATAACTAGTCTTTGCTCATATTAACCACTTGAGCTCCTGAGGATTTACCCCCCTTAATGACCAGGCCTCTTTTTGCTACTCGGCGCTGCACTAATTCAACTGATAATTGCGCGGTCATGCAATGCTGCACCCAAACGAAATTTACGTCCTTTTTTCACACAAATAGAGCTTTCTTTCGGTGGTATTTGATCACCTGTGTGCTTTTTATTTTTCACGCTATAAACAAGAAAAGACCAAAAATTTTGTACAAAAACGATATTTTTTACTTTCAGCTAAAAAAAATATATAGTAAACTCAAAGTTAGTTATAAATTTAGGCCAAAATGTATTCTGCTACATGTTTTTGGTAAAAAAAATCCCAAAGGGTGTATATTGATTGCTTTGTGTGAAAGTTATAGCATCTACAAACTATGGTGTAGATACTGCAATTTACGCCATTTTTTTGCTATACAGCGCTGCACTAGTTTAATGGACAATTGCGCGGTCATGCAATGCGGTACATAAATGAAATTTTTGTCCTTTTTTTAACACAAATATAGCTTTCTTTTGGTGGTATTTTATCACCTGTGCACTTTTTATTTTTGGTGCTATAATCAGAAAAATTTTGAAAAAAAAATTTTTTTTGGGAAAAAAAACTATATTTTCTCAATTCGGTCATAAAAAATATCCAAAAAAACTAAAATTTTGTCATAAATTTAGGCCAAAATGTATTCTGCTACATGTTTTTGATTTAAAAATTCCCAATAAGTGTATATTGATTGCTTTGTGTGAAAGTTATAGCGTTTACAAAATATGGTATAGATAATGGAATTTACACAGCTTTTACTTTCTGACTGCTCATCACATTTCTTGAAGTGCAAAAATACCAGGATAGTACAAACACCCTCAAATGACCCCTTTTCGGAAAGTAGACACCCTGAGCTATCTGCTGAGAGGCATATTGAGTCCATGAAAGATTTATTTTTTTTCCACAAGTTTCTGGAAAATTACAAAACTTTTTTTTTTTTACACAAAGTTGTCATTTAAATGATTTATTTCTCGCACAAGCCATGGGTATATGCGGAATTACACCCCAAAATACATTCTGCTACTTCTACCGAGTATGGGGATACCATGTGTGTGAGACTTTTTGGGAGCCTAGCCACATACAGGAGCCTGAAATCCAATGACCACTTTGAAAGCCTGAAGGTGCGTAACTTCCTCATTACACTTCCTCACTACCTTTCACAGTTTCAAACGCCCAAACATGCCAGGATAGCACCAAATCCCCCCAAATGACCCCTTTCTGGAAAGCAGACACCCCAGGGAATTTAAAAAGAGGCATAGTGAGTATTTTGCAGATCTCATTTTTTCTCACAAGGTTTTGAAATATAAAAAAAAAAATAGAAAAAATATGTTTTTGTTTTTTTTCTTCAATTTCCAAAAATTTGTGGCAACAAATGAGATCTGCAAAATACTTACCGTGCTTTTTATCAACCTGGGGTGTCTACTTTCCAAAAAGGGGTCATTTGGGGGGGGGTTAGGTGCTATCCTGGCATTTCAGAGCCTCCAAAACTGTGATAGGTAGTCAGGAAGTGTAATGAGGAAATAAAGCCCTTTAAAAGCCTGAGGTTGCTTATGTGGCTTGAATAAAAATTGTCCACGTATAAGTGGTACTCCATATGGAGAAATAATGACACCAAGTCCCAAACTATCTTGTCGCTGCTCCCCATGTAGTCTGGGCATCCAGCTGGCTCCACGTGACTATCTTTTCCCTCGTAAATCTGAAACTTATAAGTATAGCCTGTTGTCCTCTCACTGATCTTCTACATCTTGATCCCATATCTGGCACGCTTGCAGGGGAGAAATTATTTGAATGCAAGACGGCCAGAAAAATTAATGAGGGACTCATCAATGCAGATGTTTTGCTGGGGAGTATAGACATCTGCAAATTTTTGGTTATGGTGATTTGAAAGGGGCTGAATTTTGTGGAGCCGGTCAAATTCAGGGTCACCCCGAGGATGACAGAGTGTATTGTCGTTGAAATGCATAAAACACATTATACTCTCATATCTATGCCTGGCCATGGCAGCAGAGAACACGGGTATATGATGAATCGGGTCTGCGGACCAATACAACCGCAATTCATTTCTTTTAGTAATGCCCATGTTTAGGGTTAGCCCCCAAAAAATGTAAATTCGAAAACCGTAATGAGTTTTCATGCGACTGGTCTGGCAAGGTTTGAATTTGGTTTGTCGGCGATAAATTGTTGATCCACAATCAACGCATACAGATGTTCCGTGAAAAACAGCTCCAAAAATCAAGGAGGTATGTGAAAGACCAAGATGTACTAGACCGCTGGTACTCGCCAGTTCACCAAAAGGTAGAGCGGCACTAGTACTGGCACTCTGCTGCATATGAGAGTCATCAAAATTTACCAGCAAGTGCTAACAGAGATCAGGCCTGATTCTGCGAACACTGCGGTTTTGTGTGCAATGTATCAAGTGACAGTGACCTACTGACACTGCACTTGCTGGGGGAGAAGGGGGGGTAAGCGTAGGGGCTAAACACAGGTGCTGGCAGGTGCCGGGGCTGATCCTGTTAACGCTGCATTTTTGGGGATACTATACTAATGTGAACGCTGGTATAGTGCTGATCTGATCAAAGATATTGACCCGTTCAGACACTATACTAGCAATGGAGGTTTATTGTACATGAGCGTGTTCCTGGCAAACAAGGGGTTAAATGTGATGACTGGTGTACTGAAGGGCAATCTGACGCTATCTGGGAGGGGGCGTGAAAACCATGGGAGTGCAAATTATGTATATATATGATTCTGTGCACCCATGCTGCCCTGTAGCAGTATTTCTGCTGTAGGGAGGTCAGGAAGCTGTTACAGAAGAGGTTTGTGTTACGGCACTGCATTACTTTAACTGACAATTGCGCGGTCATGCAACACTGCACCCAAATTAAATTTACGTCCTTTTTTTCTGACACTGGGGGGGAACTGACTTGGGGTCACTGACATCCCCAGTGACACCAATACAGTGATCAGTGCAAAAAAAAAATACTGACACTGTACTAATGGCACTGGGGAGGAAGAGGTTAACATTTTTATTCAATGACAGGGTTAACTGTGTGAGGGGAGTGTTTTACTAGGGGGCGGGGGTGTGTGCTGGACGGGAGACACACTGATCTGGACAGATAAACTCTTCTGTCCCAATCAGCTTGTCAGAAGCTGACAGGGAACTGAAGAAGAGCAGAGCTGTGTGTAAACAATGCAGCCCTGCTCTTTGTCAGTGTTTGCCACTAATTGCCGGGAAACGGCCGGTAATGACTGACCGTGACCCGGCGACTGACATCCGCGCCCGCGATTGGTGACACAGGTAGGGTGGAGGCGCGCCTCGCGCGCGCCCCCTACCTGTTTTGCAATAGCCTGTTTTAAAACGTGCTTTTGCGCAGCCGTGCCACCCTGCAAACGTTTTAATGCAGTGGCTGGTCTTAAAGTGGTTAAAATTCACCTACTAAGTCTTATCAGAAGAGGATGTCAAAGTAAAAGGCATGGTCTGGAATGCTTATTAAAAACAGGATATGGCATTTTTTTGTAAATGAAGCTGTACACCTTTGCTTTGTTGTAAGGAAACCTAGTAAAGTAGGATTATATATTTCTTTCCTTGAGTAAATAAACATTTGTCTATGACATGACATGTTCCATTTCATTTTATTTTTTATGGCACATTACAGCACATCCATATCCATATGGTTAAAGCTGAGTGCTCTAAATAATGCAAAGATTTATTGCAAAGAATAAATAAGATGCCCTAGATGCCTGATACTGGTACTACAAAGTATAGAAATAACTATACAAAGTTCTTGCTTTATGAAAACCAGATTTACAAGTATTATATTGTTTGTTTATTATAATGTCCTATTATGTTTTAACTATTTAC
Organism: Staurois parvus; assembly: GCF_062004578.1. NCBI lineage: Eukaryota > Metazoa > Chordata > Amphibia > Anura > Ranidae > Staurois > Staurois parvus. The sequence continues at coordinate 11,853,098 of NW_028317994.1, read as the reverse complement.
ATACTACACTCTTAATAATTTAAAAAAAACAAATAAGAAGCAATAAAATTGTCAATAGAGTTAGTGCTTATTTACCTTTTGACAGAAATTGAAAGAATCCCTATTTTCGAAACGTTAAAAAGGTCAGAGGATACTGTCTGTACAAAGATAATTTCTTGGTACACTGGTAGGCTCCATTTACACAAGGGCATGTCAAAACCGTGCCACGATCGTAGCAAAAACTCCCTGCTTTTTCAGGTGCCATTGAAATGAATGGCACCTGAATACGCGAATTAACGTTTTCACATTTTCAGAGCGAGTTTTCAAATCGCGGGTAGATCTGCAGCGATTCCAGCCATGATTTCAAATTCGTTAATGTGAATGGAGCCATAAATGTCTTCTATTCACAGCTTGTATTATGCTTTGTAAAACTTGTAATGTTTGAATTAAAATGTAATAAAAAAAAGTCAGGTGACCAAACTCTTTTCCTAGTTATGTGGAGAAACACAGTGCAATAAAAATAATATAAAGAGGACTATAAGAGGCACTTAAGATAAAAGAGAGGAATCCAAACTAATAAATTAGAAAACAAATTAGAGAATAGAAAGAAATTAATTAACCTTTATTCTGTCAATTTCTGAGAACATTTCTATCACTCAGCTCATGAGAACCCTGAGGAAGTGAGTCTTTCAGAAGCCCCCAAAAAGATTTGGCTTGTACTTATAGATTTTTGTAAACATATGTGAACTACAAGAGCTGATGCACAAGGATGTACAGTAATTAAAGGTGTATAAATGTATAGGAAAAAATAAGCCTGTATTTGATGTACCTGGAAGCCCCAGTTGATGCATAATTCTGCTCAAATGACTATATTGACAGAATACACTGAATGCGGGTATGTGCCTATAAACTCTGGTACATGGTTTACAAGCTCAAGCATATGGATGTAAGCTTGCAAACATAAAACTTCTGTTCAGCTCATTTGGGGATCCTGCCAGCTGCAAATGCAGGCATATTTTATGTTGAATGCCCACATTCCTATACTGAGCCCTATATCTTTGGTTTGGCACCCCCTGCTTTGTATATCACTTTCTATTGAGATGTGGCAGGAATGGGAATGTTTTTACTGTTTCGTGTTGAAAGGTATGTGATGAGACACCTAGCTAACAGGTGGGAAGCCTCACTTTCATCATTCACTGTGTGTGCTGCTAGTAATGCAGAATCATGTCAAAGCTTATTGAGCCTCAAAGAGGGCAGATTAATGGTGCCCACTTAGCTGGTGCTTCTGTGACTGAAGTTTATTTGCTGTATTGCATCAGGTTTCTTTTGGTCACTTGACCATGTTGACTGAGCTTATGCTTATCAGACAACATTTTCCTGGAAACTGTATATACCGCCATAAGCGTTGATACTGTACCTCATGACACGGCAAATAAATTGGCAACTACTTCACATTACTACACATAGAATGCCGAAAATGAGGCTTCCCACCTGTTAGCTAAGTGTCTCATCACACAGCAGAAGCAAAATAATGTTACATCACTTCCACTTTCAACGTGAAACATGTCATCACTTTCATACCTGCAAATCATGTAGTGCTATAGTGTTTCCATTTGTTTTATCTAATATATATATATTGCAAAGTTAACAAGTTTTATTGGTCTTTAAGTAGATTCTTTATATTAAAGTTCAGTTTCTTTATTATTATCATTTTTACCAATTACAGCTCTTAGAAGCAGACTCCACAGAGAACATTATCCTATTTAATAGCTAATAGTATTAAAAAATGGCCCACTATTGTTAATATCAAGGGCCATAACTATCTTAATAATCCAGTCCCCAGGATTTATAAATGGGGCAAGGACGGGAGCCTATTCAGGAAAATTAGGCCATTACTTTAATAACCCTTTGTTTGGACACTTGGAAGATACAATGATACAGTATATATGATACTCTGTAGAGTACAAAATTATGATAATGGTTGCAATCTTATCTTAACACATTCCCGCCCGGCCTATAGCAGATTGACGGCTGGGCTGGACACTCCTCATTGTGACTGGGCGTCATATGACATCCTGTCAAAAGGGGCCATACAGTAGCATGATCTGTCACCGGCTGTGTCCATGGCCAATGACATAACACTACACTGGCCCGTTGCCAGTGTCATGTGACCGCTGTGACCAATCACAACAGATCGCAAGTCAATTGTATACAAAGGATGCCTTCCTGTCATGGCATCCATTGTATACAATTGTGTTGTTAGCTGTGATTGGTCAAAGCAGTCACATGGTACAGACAGGGCCAATCACAGCCCATCTGTATCATATGATGAGCTTTACCCAATCACAGCTAATAACAACAAAAGACTGAATGAATCAGTTTCATTCAGTAACAATGATTGCAAATATCAATGAAATACATTAATATTACAAATCATGTGTAAAAAAAAAAAAAAAATCCTGATCACTTGCCCAGAGTGGTTCACCATTACTATGGAAACATTGTATTGCTTTGGTCACAATGTGTTGAAAAAAAAATAATAGAAAAAATTGAAAAAAAAATTATTAGTATTATTTTTTTAACATACTGTCACCAATCATTGTCCCTGATCACCACCACACCAGTTATATAATAACACTGGACTGGACTGGTAACAATACGTAAAAAAAAAATTAAAAATTGGGAGTTTTTTTTTAAATGTCTACATTTTCCAAAAAATTGTAACAAAAAATTACAACCTCTAAAAAACTCACCATGCCTCTTACTAAATAGCTTGGAATGTCTATTTTCCAAAAGTGGGTAATTTGTGAGGTATTTGTACTATTCTGGCATTTTTGGGCCTCAAGAAATGAGTTGGGCCGTCAGTACATCAGGATCGATCGATTGTCAGATATATATACCATGGTTTGTGGACTCTATAACTTTCCTACGGACTAAATAATAAACACTAATTTGGGGTATTTTCACCAACGAAATGTAGCAGAATACATTTTGACCCAAATTTATGAAGAAATGTTATCTGCAAAATTTTATAACAGGAGAGAAGAAAAATGTTTTTTTTTTCAAAAGTTTCAGGTTTTTTTGTTTATTTAGCAAAAAATAAAAAACTCACTGGTGATTAAATATCACCAAAATAAAGCTCTATTTATGTGAAAAAAAATATAAAAATGTTAATAGGTACAGTGTTGCACGACCACACAATTGTTATTCAAAGTGCAACAACACTGAAAACTGAAAATTGGCCTGGCCTTATTAAGTGGTTAAAAACAGAAAAAGAAAATCTTTCACTTACAGAGTATTTTCACTTTTGCTCAAATTTGAGAAAGCTCCACTATATGTTTGTTGTGTGTTCCCATTACAGTATATTTTAAAAAATATTTCATACCTTTTATATGTTTCCCAGGAGAAGGTCTCATGGCTGATTGTAAGCTTTTCGGAACAAGGTCAGACTCCGTCTATCCCAATAAAAAGGCTAAGGACAGCCTCATTAAGGTAGAATTACTGCCTAACACTAAGCATGTTTAAAAAAATGTTTCATCCCCCCTCCTCCCACCTTTGCAGTCTGATCTGAGTCCGGTCATGTGATCAGCAGCTCAGGCGTCCCTGCAGGGTAGAGAAGGTAGCACAGGCAATGTCTGGGATATGAGAGCTTATACATTAAGTCATGGTTCCCAGGATTCCCAAACATGGTTGAGTTTGTTGTCCTCTCTCCTGCAGCCGTGATGATAATAAGATCTGCCTGCATATTACAAACAGGGTTAATTATGGCAAACACAGCTCCCCGGCCCCCACATAAAAAAAAGAAGGTGGTAGGATTTTTCAGACCTGAAGTTATCAGAAATGAGCACGTAAAATGTAAGCAGCACTTTTTTTAAAGGATGTTATGTGAATGAGAACATGTAAGAAATAAAAAGTAGGTGTTATCCCAATTTGTCTGCAAAAGTGGAAATGTATTTTAAGCTACCGAGTTCACTGAAGCAACATAGTAAAACATTACAGGTTACAAATAATTATAATACAGGCAGAAAAGTGAGCGCCAAAACCGTAAGCTGCTCTTGCACCAAAAGGTAACCAAAGTAGACCTCCAAAAACAAGCAGATAAAGAAAGGTGTAGTCATTTTAAATAAAGAGGATTACATGACCGAAGTGTATAACATATTAAATGACACTAGTACATACCTCCCCTTATGGAAAGATACAATGATACAATATAAAAAAACTCTAAAAACCATAATTAACAGGGGATATCAAGAACATATCATAAATAGAAAAGAGAAAGACTTTTTATGTCCTTCTGCCCCAAGGTTACCAGTCATGTAAATTTTACCAAAGATACATAAAGATCCTGTTAACCCCCCTGGCAGGCCTATCATTAGTGGGATAGGCTCACTTTGTTCCAAAGTAGGTCAATACATTGACCATTTCTTGCAGCCTCTGATAACAAGCACCCCATCCTATTTGAAGTATACAAAGACATTAGATACATTAGAGACCTATCCATAGGCCCTGATACCCTTTTGGTTACTGCAGATGTATCTTCTCTTTACAGTAACATTAATCATAATGATGGGATGGAGGCTGTTAGTTTTTATCTAGATGGTTTTACCGATATGCTTATTATATAAAAAGATTTTATCTTACAACTTTTAGAATTTGCTATGATGAAAAACTATTTTTGGTTTGACAATAAGTTTTATCTCCAAACCAAGGGTGTAGCCATGGGAGCAAAATTTGCTCCCAGCCTGGCCAATTTGTTCATGGCCAGGTGGGAGGAAGACATCTATGCCAGAGACAGGCCTGAGCTTTACATCTACAGACGCTACATTGACAATATTTTTTTTATTATGGAACAAAGATGAACAGACACTTTTAAATTTTTTTGGCACCTTAAATAATAATGAGTTGAATATTAAGCTAACCTTTGAGTACAGTTCTTGTCAGATAAACTTCCTTGATTTAACATTACTGAATAGAGGAGGCAGAATCATTACAGAATCCTATTTCAAAAATACAGACCGGAATAGTTATATTCCAACGGATAGCTGTCACCACCCAGCCTGGCTATCAAATATCCCTAAGGGCCAGTTCCTTAGGATTAGGAGAAATTGTACTAACCTTGATACTTATTATACTAAAGCTTCCATACTGAAGGAGAGGTTTTTAGAAAAGGGTTATGATGAGCCAGAGCTGGACTAGGTGCTTGAGTTAGTAGCAGGTACCAATAGGGAGGATATGTTGAATGGTGAAGCTATACAAAGACAACCTAAAGTATGCCCATTCGTTACCACCTTCTCGGTCCAGCATAAGGCAATTACTAGGATCATCAACAAGAACTTGGGCATTCTGAGAGCAGATCCAGTCCTTGCCAAAATCCTGCCAGGCAGACCAGAGATCACTTTCAGAAGGACAATGGCATTAAGAAATAGAATAGCACCTAATGTTGTGAACCCACCCCCTAACATGACCTTTTTTTCGGATATGACGGGCTATTTTCCATGCAACAAATGTGTCATATGCCTATGCAATAATCAACAAAAAAATAAAGTTAATTCATTTACGTTGTCATCTACAGTCAAGGAATATAGTATTGACAAATTCATTACATGCCATAGCCGGTTTGTTGTTTATTAGAGTGCCCATGCGGGAATCAATATACAGGTGAAACTCGAAAAATTAGAATATCGTGCAGAAGTTAATTTATTTCAGTAATGTAACTTAAAAGGTGAAACTAATATATGGGATAGACTCATTACATGCAAAGCAAGATAGTTCAAGCCGTGATTTGTTATAATTGTGACGATTATGGCTTATAGCTCATGAAAACCCCAAATCCACAATCTCAGAAAATTAGAATATTGTGAAAAGGTGCAATATTCTAGTCTCAAAGTGTCCTACTCTAATCAGCTAATTAAGCCATAACACCTGCAAAGGGTTCCTGAGCCTTTAAATGGTCTCTCAGTCTGATTCAGTAGGAATCACGATCATGGGAAAGACTGCTGACCTGACAGTTGTGCAGAAAACCATCACTGACACCCTCTATAAGGAGGGAAAGCCTCAAAAGGTAATTGCAAAAGAAGTTGGATGTTCCCAAAGTGCTGTATCAAAGGACATTAATAGAAAGTTATTTGGAAGGGAAAAGTGTGGTAGAAAAAGGTGCACAAGCAGCAGGGATGACTGCAGCCTGGAGAGGATTGTCAGGAAAAGGCCATTCAAAAGTGTTGGGGACTTTCACAAGGAGTGGACTGAGGCTGGATTCAGTGCATCAAGAGCCACCACACACAGACGGATCCTAGACACGGGCTTCAAATATCGTATTCCTCTTGTCAAGCCACTCCTGAACAACAAACAACGTCAGAAGTGTCTTACCTGGGCTAAAGAAAAACAGACCTGGTCTTTTGCTCTGTGGTCCAAAGTCCTCTTTTCTGATGAGAGCAACTTTTGCATCTCATTTGGAAACCAAGGATCCAGAGTATGGAGGAAGAATGGAGAGGCACACACTGCAAGATGCTTGAAGTCCAGTGTGAAGTTTCCACAGTCTGTGTTGATTTGAGGAGCCATGTCATCTGCTGGTGTTGGTCCACTGTTCTTCATTAAGTCCAGGGTCAACGCAGCCGTCTACCAGGAGATTTTGGAGCACTTCATGCTTCCTTCCGCAGATGAGCTTTATGGGGATGCTGACTTCATTTTCCAGCAGGACTTGGCACCTGCCCACACTGCCAAAAGCACCAAAACCTGGTTCAATGACCGTGGGATTACTGGGCTTGATTGGCCAGCAAACTCGCCTGACCTGAACCCCATAGAGAATCTATGGGGCATTGCCAAGAGAAAGATGAGAGACATGAGACCAAACAATTCAGAAGAGCTTAAGGCCGCTATTGAAGCATCCTGGTGTTCCATAACACCTCAGCAGTGCCACAGGCTGATAGCTTCCATACCACGCCGCATTGAGGCAGTAATTGCTGCAAAAGGGGCTCAAACCAAGTACTGAGTACATATGCATGCTTATACTTTTCAGAGGTCTGATATTGTTCTATGTACAATCCTTGTTTTATTGATTGCATGTAATCTAATTTTCTGAGATTGTGGATTTGGAGTTTTCATGAGCTGTAAGCCATAATCATCACAATTATGACAAATCACGGCTTGAACTATCTTGTTTTGCATGTTATGAGTCTATCTCATATATTAGTTTCACCTTTTAAGTTGCATTACTGAAATAAATGAATTTTTGCACGATATTCAAATTTTTTGAGTTTCACCTGTATAGGACGCACTACAAGGAGGTTGCGAGACAGGCTGAGGGAACATGTGTACAATGTCAAAAGAGGTTTTAAAGATCACTCACTCTCAAAACATTAAAGGACATGTCACAACAGAGACCCTTCTTCCCTTGATAATTTTTTCTGGATTTTTTACACCTTTTTAGCCTTTTAAGTAATTTTAGGCTATTCTCTTCTATAGGTGTTTCTAGTTATTTTATTCTATTATACACTTCCCCTGTGCGGGTATTTTACTAGCTTTTTTAACAATTATTGATTGATTGACTGATTTATACATAGAATTATGTCCGTTGTTTGGCATAATTCTTCTAATTTTACATATATTAATGAGTTTGTTTTATTGTTTATACTTACATATCTGATTTTATTTTGCATCTGAACAATACAAGTTTTTATTGTTATTTTTCCTTGTTTAATTATGTCCTTCAGAACCATACTACATAGCAGCAACTGAGATGTTTTTATATTAATATTAATATCGATATCTGCTGATTGCAGTTGATTAACCAATATATATGTCTAGGCATTTATATGTTGGTGATTGATCCAGCTTTTGTTCCTATGAGTTTATAGGCTGTACCATATTCATATGATGTTTACTTGGACCTCTAAATAAAATTTCCCCTTTTGTAATTTATAAATAGGTCCAAGTATCCTTGCAATAATATTGCAAAATTGCGTAATTATTGTTTTTATCACTTGTAAGCAGAATGAGTACCGTCCCCCCGTTCTATCTGCTGCTTGTCAGAATTGTATGGGTAAAACCTATGAGAAAATGGCGCCCGCGCATGCGCGCGGACGTCTTGAACTTCGGCAAGATGGCGGATGCGATGCGTGCACGTGCTGCATTTGCTATAAATAGATTGTATTGACGTCCCCTGCATACGAGCACACCCCTTATGAATACGTGCAATTGCACGAAACGCGTCAAGGAGGAGTTGTGCACGGTGACGTCACGTGATTTCAACTATGTCACCCCATATGGGCATATTATTAATTCTTTCGTTTTTTATATATTTATTGTTCATAGTGATTCATTTTAATAGGTTACAAATAATTGCCTTGGTGTCATTTGTACCTCTCTTTTCTTCTGGATTTATGATTAACTTCAGTCAAAGTAGAAAAATAATATGAGAATTCATGTAATGATCACCATCCACCCTAAATAACTTTCAGGTATGCAATTTTTGTATTTTGGGATACATGGAACTATTCACCCAGAGGTCATCACAGCGGAAAAGGGGGAAGTCTTTACGTCTAGATGAAAAGAAATTTAATCTCCAAACACGGAAAGGTATCTTCACAGTGAGAGCTGTGAAAATGTGGAATAGACTCCCTCAAGAGTTGGTTCTGGCCAGCTCAGTGGATTGCTTCAAAAAAGGCCTGGATTGCTTCTTAGATACACACAATATAACTGGATACTAACATTTATAGGTAAAATTGATCCAGGAAATATCCAATTGCCTCTCAGGGGATCAGGAAGGATTTTTTTTCCCAGCAGGAGAAAATTGGATCATGCTTTGCTGGGGTTTTTTTTTTGCCTTCCTCTGGATCAACCGTGGGTATAGGAGTATAATTTTTTTTATTTTTTGTCTTTTTTTCAGCCAGACTAACTATGTAACTATGGGACAAAAACATGTCTGTTTTCCAAGGCAGTAAATACTTAACTCAATATGAAGATATTCTGAGGCATATTTTTAGTACTTTCTAATTCTCATTATGACATGTCTCTTACCACCGACCCAATTATCTTACGTAAAGTTTAATATGGTTGCATTTCCCTAACAATCATTGAAAGCATTGAGCCAAGCATGGTGTGTGAAGCACAATGTTTATACAACTCTACTATATATTTGTTTTAATTCTGAAATCTACATTAAACAAAATTCTAGTCATTTTTGGTTAAAGGTCTTACATTATCCCCTTATAATAAACACGTGTATAAAGCTTTTTGCAGTTCTACAGTGTTTTTTCAGCACTTGCCATGCCATTACAGATCTTATAAAACCAGGGTAAAAGAACTTGAAAAAAATGGGTTAGCCAAAGGGCAAATTTCACATGAGAATTTTAGTTTTCTGCAGTCAGTCAGTTTGTTTGTATTACATTTATTTATGGGACCTAACCTACAGGAGATTAATCTTTTATGATCATTACCTCATAAATGAGTATACAGTGCCTTGAAAAAGTAGTCATACCCCTTGAAATTTTCCACATTTTGTCATGTTACAGCCAAAAACATGAATGTATTTTATTGGGAATTTATGTGATAAACCAACACAAAGTGGCACATAATTGTCAAGTGGAAAGCAAATGATTAAAGGTCTTCAAATTTTTTACAAATAAATATCTGGAAAGTGTAATGTTCATTTGTATTCAGCCCCCCTGAGTCAATACATTGTAGAACCACCTTTCACTGTAATTACAGCTGCAAGTCTTTTTGGGGATGTCTCTACCAGCTTTGCACATCTAGAGAGTGAAATTTTTGCCTATTCTTCCTTGCATGGCTTCTCGCAAACTGCAAGCGGGACTTCTTATGGCTTTCTTTCAACAATGCCTTTCTTCTTGGCACTTTTTCATAAAGGCCAGATTTGTACAGTGCACAACTAATAGTTGTCCTGTGCACAGATTCTCCTACCTGAGCTGAGGATCTCTATAGCTCCTTCAGAGTTACCATGGGCCTCTCCGCTGCTTCTCTGGTTAATACTCTCATTGCCATTGTCAGTTCAGGTGGACAGTCATGTCTTGGTAGGTTTTCAGTTGTGCCATACTCTTTCTATTTTCAGATGATGGATTGAACAGTGCCATGAGATGTTCAAAGCTTGGGATATTTTTTTATTACCTGTTTTAAACTTCTCCACAACTTTTTCCATTACCTGTCTGGTGTTCCTTGGTCTTCATGATGTTGTTTGTTCACTAATGTTCTCTAACAAACCTCTGAGGGCTTCACAGAACAGCTGTATTTATAATGAGATTAAATTACACACAGATGGACTATTTACTAATTAGGTGACTTTTGAAGGCAATTGGTTTCACTAGATTTTAGTTAGGGTATCAGAGTAAAGGGGGATAAATACAAATGCATGCCACACTTTTCAGACATTTATTTGTAAAAAAATTTGAAAACCATTTATCATTTTCCTTCCACTTCACAATGATGTGCCACTTTGTCTTGGTCTATCACATAAAATCCCAATAAAATATATTTACATTTTTTTTTACAACATGAAAAAATTTGGAAAATTTCAAGGGGTATGAATACTTTTTCAAGGTAAAGTATATTGTGGAAGAAGCTAATAATCCACTATTTTACAGCATTACCGGGTAAAAATAAAATAAAAATAAACCTTAAAAAGCTATCTACTGCATCCACTATATCTTTGGACTGATAGGACTCAGTACAAAACATTTTTGCTTGGGTTTAGATGCACTTTAATCTGCTTGTGGGATACTGTACAAGATCAGCTTGTTTGGGTTAGTCTATGTAGCAGGGTCGGGGAGATGTGCTGCACACACTTCCATGGCCAGCCTATCATGGAGAATAAACATTGATCAAAGTTTTTCCATCCTGTTTGATTTCAATCCCCTAGAGAAGCCTTTGCCATTGGTATTTCAGGTTCCTCACACAATGGGATTTTTGCTAGATCCAGTCATTTTCAGCTTAATTGGGAGAAAATGTCATGTCTATGAGGAACTTTCAGACACTCCTGGAGAAGGGTTCCCAGCAGTGGCGGACTGACCATTTGGAAACTTGGGCACTACCCGAGGGCCCAGGGTCAGTAGGGGGCCCCATAAGATGCCCCTGGTACCTTTTTTGATAGGCTTTTTTGAGTTTGGGCAAGAACACCGAGGCCCCATGATCCCCTATTGCCCGGGGCCCCATGAGTTGTCAGTCCGCCCCTGCTTCCCAGTACATTTATGTTTGTGGGTATATTAAGAGTAGTCCTCCAAGGACTACAAGATAAATCTCAAGAAACAAATATCTTAACAGCTGCCCAACTATCTCTTGTAGTATTGTAAATTAGTCATTTCTTTCTTTAGAAGACTTTTAGTATTCTATGCTCGTGAGATTTTGCTGGCACATTTTTAAACAATTGTAAAACCTTCCATTGGCACCAAATGATCAGAAGGTTTTTATTCATTTACAATAATTATGTCACTCAAAATTGTGAATTGATTGAAATATAAGGTTGAAAACTTATGGAAATTATCAGAACTAGCAATTAAATTGGCAAGTGTATGACCACCATAAGAAATTAAAATGTCATGTGCAGTTGTCCTAAATGTTATGATCCTAACTTTCTATGATCCAGTAATAGTGAAAACATGCTACTAAATATGTGTTGCTGACCTTTCAGAAGGCTTTTAAAGCAAGTGTTCTCACATTCTGAGTAATGATTTCAATAAAAAACGACTGAAAATGTTTCTGATTAGTATGTTCATGAAAAAGATATTAGCATATGCAAAAATACTCATTAAAATAATGTACAAGCAACACACAGTACTTAAATGGTATCCATTTGAATAAGCAAGAGTATCTGTTAACATTAATATAAAAGAATGTTTATCCAATATGAACAAAGGGATCTGCACAAATCTAGTTTTGTTCAGGACTTATGGATGGAAGATTTTTAGGACACATTTATTTCTACTATATGCATTTCTGTTTTTCTAGACAGATACTGTATCTGTCAAATACGAATTCATCTACAGTATATTTGTATTAAAGTGTCTTATTTTTAACGAAAGGGGAATGTGGCTAAATGTTAGCACTTCTGCCTAGTAGCACTAGGGTCATTGGTTCGAAACCCAACCACAGCACCTCCTGCCTGGAGTTTGCATGTTCTCCCTGTGCCTTGCATAGGTTTCCTCCAGGTGTACTGGTTTCCTCCCATACTTCAAAGACATGCTGGTAGGTTAATTGGCTCCTGTCTAAATTGGCCTGTGTATGTATGAATGTAGAATAGAGACCTTAGATTGTACACCCCTTGACGGTTACAGACTGATGTGAATGTAAAATATATATATATGTAAAGTGCTGCACAAATTGACAGTGCTATATAAGTACCTGAAATATATTAAAATATTTTTTAGATGTAGGGCAGTATTTTCCCACATTTCTTCTGCTCCCCATTTTGCTGTGCATCTGTTGCCCCCATAAAGAGGAGAACAAAATGTAAATTAATTCCATATCTATATATTCATTTAAATATTATATATATATATAATTTTTAGGCAATTTTAAAAAATGCCCATTTTAGCATCCACATTTGTGTGTGCGTTAAAATAGTGTGGATAATATTAAAAACTAGTTTGGCAGCCAAAGGTCTAACGTAGTGTTAAATCTACTTTAAATGGCTGAAGTATATGTAGAAATAACTCCAGAGGTCCATGTCAAAATCCAGGCAATACTGGAGACCACCAAACTGCAAGATGTTTTTAACATGGGAATTGACATTATGTGAGTTTCCCTTTATAAAGCTAGCCATACACATTGCAATCTGTTTGTACACTCTTCTATGTATGGACCAAACTAAACAATCCAATAAATCTTTAATAAATCAGGCAGCCTCCTTCACAGCATACAGTAGTTGTTAGTGGATTTAAAGGAGGTTGTACAATCAGATTGTAATGTCTATATCAGCATAACAGTAAGGCTTAACTGTCAGTTCTTTGTTTTAATAAACAAACTGCCTGCAGGTTTCCAATGTTTTGTTTTTTTTTTTCCCTGCAGAGTCCAAATTTTTGGAATCAAACAGTAAAGGGATATTGGAATAATTTACAGGACAGTATGGGAAATGGAGTTAAAACAAATGCTTTTAAGATAATACTTTATATATCTGTATGACATCTGAAAGTTGATGCAGATTCTATTTTGTCGGCTATCGTTCTTCTGCATTTTTTTTTATAGCAGAATCTTTTTGCCTAATAGCACAAGCAAATAAAATTCACTGCAATAAAAGTAATTATCAAGCAATGCCATCACTCAAACATAGAAATAGATCACATTACATCATAATTTTAGAGCAGAACAGGAACAGTGTGATACATTTCAGTTCACGGCTGCCACTTATGGGTGAGAAAACTCAATTGTGCAGATTACATTTTAAACACAGATTTAAATGAACTAAGTAAAGCCTTGCTACACATATTTTAATGCTCACTGCTGGATTGTAAAGGCATTTTTCACTGTCATATAAAAGAAAAAAACATTTTTGTTTAAAGGCACACATCAGTCAAAACAAAACATTAATCCACAGAGGCCACAACCTACCTGACCCATCCACGCATACATTTTTCATCCTGACATTACTGTGCTGCAACCAACCATCAAATTCTCTAACGCCCTATATATATATATATATATATATATATATAGTGCTCTACAACTCTACTAATAATTCTTCACATATGTTATTCATGAGAATGGAGAGATTCTGGTTTACTGTGAATTCACATTTTTGTTCCTGATTTGTATTTAGGTTTACTAAAAGATATGGAGGTCCATAGAGTAAACTTGGTGCAAAGGTGTTTACATTAAGGTCATTGCTAATAACAAGGAGCTAGTTCTAGCCAACATAGTTGACTAGTCGTTCTAAAAATAAGCTAGACATGCTTCTACGTACATAGATCATAAATGATAATTAATATTTATAAGCAATAAACACCGTAGGTTGTTGATCCAGGGAATATTCGCTTGCCTAAGGAGATCAGGAAAGAACGTTTTCCTCTGGACCATGCTTTATAAGTGTTCTTTTCCTCCCTTTGGATCAGCTGTGGATTTCTCTGGAGTTCTGTGTATGTGGATTTAATTGACTGCATTTATTTAAAGTGATATTGAAACCCTAATTTGTAAGCACTTTCGGTGGCCGATTTAATCACTTATTAAGTGCACAGCTTTTTTAAGCTTTAATCCTTACCTATGTTCTATTTTAGGCTGGTGTCATGGCTGCTGCCCCAGGTTTCCTATTTAAGGGTGGTTCCTTTCAGAGCCCTATGGAGTCACCCTTGCATGCATGTACTAGTTATGTCTCCCTACACACTGTGTGTAATAAAAGCATACAGTCACATAGCTTATAGTGACAAGGTACTACCCTGCTATTCTCTTCTCATTTCATCCTCCCTTCTCCAAACTAACAGACTGATTGGAGACTGCACCGTACACTATTAGCACAACATATGGTTAGTATTTATTTATGTTAGGTGTGTGTTAGAGTGAACATTATTAGTGGTTGCAGCAATCCTTGTTTTGATATTTATATATTTATTATTATTTATTTTTTTTTTATATATATTTACCTTACATTATTTCAAATTAAGGAATTGGGTGGGACTATACCCACATGGAAGAAACATATATTTTTAAAATAATATAGCACAGTAATATATATATCACGAGCTGTCACACTGACAGAGGAGAGGAGAGCCGGTAATCGGCATCCCTTAGAGGGGACATGTACACTGATCATCAGGGCATCAGCGCAGAATCACTTATTTACAAAATTGTATAACAAAAACTAAGAAAAACCTTTTTTTTTTCAAAATTTTCAGTGGTTTTTGGTTTGTTTAAGAAAAAATAAAAAACCCAGAGGTGATTAAATACCAACCAAAATAAAGCTCTATCTGTCTCAAAAAATGATAAAAATTTCATATGGGTACAATGTTGCATGATCGCGCAATTGTCATTCAAAGTGTGATAGCGCTGAAAGCTGAAAATTGGCCTGGGCAGGAAGGGGGTATAAGTGGTAGGCTAGTGGTTAAAGATAGTCAGACTTTAGCACAGTTTCACTATCCCAGGATAACATAAGTGAAAAAACACTGAATCACTTAACCAATTGCTCAGAGTTATGTTTTAATGCTTTTGTTATATATAAGATATATTCAGTGGCAGAAGAGTTTGGTGTGGGGAAGCCTCGGCACTACTGTCCCGGAAATCAGATGTGACATATGTGAGTAGTAATGGCTGTGCAGCAGACCTTTAAAGAGATAGGCACCCTATGTGAGCAGTGGATGAGAGAGGGGGATCCAGGACCATTGAGAGGCCATTATTATCCCCTGGAAGCGTGGGAAGCATATACTGACCTAATATAGCTTCTAGTAACACAATTTCTGGTTTAAATATTCTGTAGATATACAACTATTCTCTGATTAAATAGAAATATTGTAATCATTACAAAATAAGTGGTGAGAAACTGGCAGACCTAAAGCCCAAAACATATTTTAAGTAGGGAAAGGAAGTCCTAAAACTTGCACATCACAGCAAAACCCTCTGAAGAAGTGTATGGCAGCCTCAGCCCAGGCTCCAACCAGGTCGTAGCCCCAAATGTGTTTCACTCCACCCCTGGAGTTTAATTCACCCCTTCTTAGACTTCTGCACCCCATATTCTTTACTTCCATACAGGAGTATAACCACCACCAGAATAAGACTACAGTGGCTTAGTAACTAATGGAATCACTTAAAAAAAACATCAAATAAAATACAATGACCTCTTCATAAGTAGTCGCATGTGCATGTGCAGTAATTATGTCATTCCAGTCACATCAGTCAACATGACCAAACATCTGAAACCCACAAAAAACAGGTGAGAAGCTTCTTGAACAATGGATCACTGGAGCAGAAATGGGTATAGTTTCTCTTTAAGAATTAACACAGGAGTACAACACAAATTTTTTTTATAATTTTTCAGAATTTTTCAGAGGTAATAAGGTTGCATTGGCAGACCAGTAGAGAATGCTCACTTAGGAAGGTGCATATTCACTTTTCAAAATTATTGTTCACTAAGATTAGTAAATAATGTGGTCAGAAGGAATGTGTGTGAAGGGGTGGCAAACCTTGGCTCTACCAGAAAGTGCTAAAACTTTGTTCATTTGGAATGGCTCTGCATTTTTTTCTGCTGCAGGTGTGTACAGGCACTTCTACGTGCTTACACATTACACCTGTTAGTAGCTTTTGTTTTGGCTGTTGAAGTGACAGTCACTTTAAAACAAATTTACTATACTTTTCATTTTAAGTTTTCACTAGCAGTTTACAATAAGAAAATATTATAATATAATTGTACTTTAATATAACAATCATTGTAATAAGCTAACATGAGAGTGTGAAATGCATTCAATGTGCTCTCTCACTGTCATTGTAGCTTTGCGACTTAGAATGAAAAGCTCAAAACGTATTTTTATGAACTCGTACCAAAATTACCAATTATGTATTCAGAGAAAGAAAAGGGGACTAAAAGTCTAAAGAATAATTACTTTTCATATAAAGTTCAGCATTGTAATGGGGATTTTTGACATTATGTGACCTTTAACCCAGAGTTGAGGTTCAAATATAGATTTCAAACTTCATAAGAATATAGAATTTATGTTACACAGTACATACTTTGTTCTACTTTGAAACCTCTTATCCTGTTTGATCCTTGGATTACTTTTTATATTCAGAACTGCCTTTTGTCTGTTTCAAATAATCTATATTTTTAGTTTTACCATTTACGCATCTATAAACCATGCTGGGAATATATTCTTTCTTTAACTAAGATTTTATTCCTTAAATTTATAATCGATTTGATTTACTGAAAGAATGCTCATTTACCTAGTGAATAAAATGAAGCTGGATTCACTTCAATAATCAATCATGTGCAAGAAAAAAAATCTATATTTTTTTAAATCCACTCCAGATTCACAAAACATTCACTTTGTCCTTAACATTCTTTACTCCTTTAGTCAATCATATTTGCATGGTATGTATTTGTTTTCTATGCTTCCATTTGTGACAAAGAGTATTGAAGTGGTTGAAAGGCCTCGTTGACACCTATGCGTTTTTAGTGCTTTGTGCATTTTGCAGAAACTCACTACAGTCCATTTAACATGGTTACCTATGGGACATGTTCACATCTATGTGCATTCAGCCGCTGTGTTTTTGGATAGGGTCAGGGACTTTCTTTACCGCAGCAGATTGCAACACACATAGGTGTGAACCAGGCCGTAAGGCTAAAAGTTTTTTATTTATTTATTTTAGGTACTTATATAGCAACATCAATTTACACAGAGCTTTACATATATAATGTATATTCACATCAGTCCCTAGCCCTCAAGGAGTGTACAATCTAAGGTCCCTAACTTACATTCATACATACACATACTAGGGCCAATTTAGACAGGAGCCAATTAACCTACCTGCATGTTTTTGGAGTGTGAGAGGAAACCAGAGTACCTGGAGCAACCCACACAGGCACAGGGAGAACATGGAAACTTCTGGCAGGTGGTACGTGGTTGGGATTTGAACCAACAACCCTAGTACTGCCAGGCGGAAGTACTAACCATTAAGCCACTTTAATACATTTTCTTCTCATTTACTTTTTTAACCCCAGCATCCCAGCGTAAGCCACCAATTTCACCTATTCAGATCAGCAGATTTTTTGGTCATGGCATGAGTAATGGCAGAGTAATCAGATTTTATCAAATATGTCTTATTATGCTTGACACATTAACTAAGTTGATGCAGTTTTTAATGACTTGCAGATCCTTGCAACGACAAGCCCAAGTCGTCTGGTTTGTGTTTGCAAGATTTTGGTAAATATTGCTAACAATAGGGTTTATTTTCTAAAGGCGTAGAGTGTATTCACTTTGCAAAGTGAATTTTCAAGCTAAGTGTATGAAGTAAAGCTGTGCTAACTTCAATTGTCCAATCAGGTGCATTTTTTTACATTTTCCATGCACATGATTTACTATTCCTTGCAAAGTGAGATTTCACTGGACTTCACCTCTTCCAGTAAACAAGGTAAAAAGTAACTTTGTTAAATGAAAACGCTTTACTTCTTTAGTAAATCAACTTACAGTTGGCAAACAGCAAGTGTAAGCGTGAGCTTTTATCAGCTCTATGTTACCCAGTTAGAGTGTACCTTTAATATCTATGCTAAGGTCTGCAGAATCGTATATTAATATCCTCTTTGCTTTAGGTGATAACAAGTGACATGTCAGTCCCATACATTGTTGTGAAATAATGTTGTTCTGGCTCTAAGCTTTCATTAATGTCACCTTGAGGAGGACAAACCTCATACATGAGGTTCTTGTCTAAATTCATCCACCCATACATATGAAAATGTCAAAGCTCAGATGATTTTCCTTGCTATTAAACCTGATGGTTTTGCAATATGCTATGTATGAGCATGTATTTAGACTGTGCACTGCTAATTGTTTTGAATTGTAATTAGTAAGCAATTTATAGCATGGTAAAATAGGCAGTTTCCTAGAGAAGACATTTAAATAAATCAATGGGAAACCACCCTATGCTGAGAATGAACTCTGTATCATAGGCATACCAGTCAATAGAAATACAAACAAGCCACTGTGCTATATGACCAAATTTCTTGAGGAAATGGATTAAGCAATTAAAATTAAAATGTTAACACTTTCACTCATAAGTAAAAAAAGGCATGCTATATACATCAGCTAGTGTGTAACTGTACATCTACAGGCACATATATACTGTAAAATATATGCACAATCGCTTAAAATATTCTTGGAATATACTGTAGAGTGTAATTCATATTATGAGTGAGGCAAGGAGTTAAAAACAAGGAGAAAATGAATGAGATTACTGTAGATCCTCTGCTGTGCTTGTTCAGATGCTAAAAAACAATTTCATGCTGTCTTGAAGCTTAAATATTCTCCTATACCTGCATTTTGCATATCCCTTTTTTATAAAAATTTATGAACACATGTGAGTGAAATAAAATTAAATACAATGGTATTGATTTGAAAACAGCCGCAAATATGAGCTGCGGCTGAGGAAGCTGGAAAATGTATTTCTCAAACTTATATTTGTTTACGTTCTCTGTGATAGATCAAAGCAAGTCTACTGCTACTAATTTCTCACCCTACCACTCATGAACGAAATATATATTTTTTTATAGTAACTCGTACATAGCTAAATTATAATAAACAGCAAAAGCCCCTCATAAATTTCTTTGAAAATTAATGAGGTTTAGGTTGAGGGTTAGGTTTGGGTTTTAGGAAGGTAAGTATTAGATTTAGTTTAAGGCCCCCTTCACATGGGCAATCGGATCAGGTCTGCCTGTTATTTGTTTCCGGTGGACCTGATCTGAAGGTGCTTGCATTTCTATGGACAGGCTGTTGTAAACCGACTTTTGTCTGTTTACACCCGCCTACCTCTGGGTCTGATCTGGTTCGCTAAAGTCTGATCTGGTTCGCTTCCATTTATGCAGATAGGTTTTGAGAGTAGTGGGATGCTCTGTTCAAATCAGCTTTGCAGAAAATGAGCGGACACAGATGTGTCATCTGCCCTCTCAGCAGGGCATGAGTGGAACCCCGGCTCATCAGAACAGAATCTGATCCATGTGAAAAGGGCCTAAGGCCTACAGTCAATTGTTAGTGTCAAGCATTAGGGGTTAGTTGTTAATTTACAGAGGTAGGTTATAGTTAAGAGTTAGAAATAGGACAGAACGGTTTGAAGCTGACCAATAAGTGTTAGGGTCAGGTAAAGTATTGATTTTACGGATTGGGGTAATTTTAAGGTTCACATTGGGGGAGTTAGGTTTTAGGGTCAGCCAAAGGCTTAAAGTGACCCCTTGCTTTGTCTATGCTATGTCTATGTCCCTTTAATGTTGGCTCCCACAGTTACACACACTTACATTCCCTTTACTGGACTTGTGTAGTTTGATAAAACATGCCTTGGAGGTAACCATATTAACATGTAAAAATGTTGTATATCCAAGGTCATTATCCAGCAAATGTATTTTTTCTGTCATGGATTGTTTATAGAACAAGATGACATTGGTTATATACAAAGAAAATGTTAATTTTCTTTTGTGTGCCATGGCTATATTGGAATAGCCTATCTCATGAGGAAGCTATGGTAAAATCAAATGTATAGTTTTAAAAAAAATGGAATGCTCAAACATAATGTTATTCACAGCTGTGGAAAAAGTTTGATTTAGATGAGGAGTCTGTTTTTGGGGGTCAGGTAAGAATTTATTTTTAGTTCAAGTAGCCTAGGAGACCTTGTTCTGATATACTGTGCGATTGCTATCGTACAGTATATGTACCGTATTTCCCGGCGTATAAGATGACTTTTTGACCCTTGAAAATCTTCTCAAAAGTCGGGGGTCGTCTTATACGCCGGTATACGTCAGGGCGGCACTTTTTAAGAGGGTGGCGCGGTGCCGCCGCCGCCCCCCCTTCCGACGGAAGGGACACTAAGTACAGGGGTGGGCAGAGAGCTGCTGTCTCTTACCTGGCTCCCATGACGATCCAGTCCAGGAAGCGCTGCTCCTTCAGTCACTCCGGCCACTCCCTCACTCCTGCTGCTCGGCTCCGCCTCCTCACCTATAATTGGCCGCCAGAACTGTAGCTCAGGAAAGGCACACAGGCGGCCAATCATGGGCGAGGAGGCGGAGCCGAGCGGACCCGCAAAAATCGAGTGAGGGAGAAGCCGGTAAGCGTGCAGTGCAGAGGTGCTGCTGCAACCACATATTCTGGCTGCAACAGTACCATACTGGAACAGGAGTAAGCAAGTGTCATTGGTGTCAGTGGGAGGAATAGTGCCCCATCATTGGTGTCACTGATACTAATGATGGGGCATTATTCCTCCCACTGACACCAATGATGGGGCACTATTCCTCCCACTGACACCAACGATGGGGCACTATTCCTCCCACTGACACCAACGATGGGGCACTATTCCTCCCCCCACTGACACCAACGATGGGGCACTATTCCTCCCACTGTCACCAATGATGGGGCACTATTCCTCCCACTCACACTAATGATGGGACACTATTCCTCACACACTGACACTAATGATGGGGCACCACCATTGTTGTCAATGGGAGGAATAGTGCCTCATCATTGGTGTCAGTGGGAGGAATAGTGCCCCATCATTGGTGTCAGTGGGAGGAATAGTGCCCCATCATTGGTGTCAGTGGGAGGAATAGTGCCCCATCATTGGTGTCAGAGCGAGGAATCGTGCCCCATCATTGGAATAACATACCATATTGAAATCAAATCTGATGTTTTTTAATTTTTATTTGGTGTGCGTTGGAAGAGGGGTAGTCTTATACAGTGAGTATAGCCCAAACCCTATATTTTAACAGGAAATGTAGGGGGTCGTCTAATATGCACAGTCGTCTTATACGCCGGAAAATACGGTAATAGGTTGAACATAATGACATTTGTATTTTTTCAGCACAGAAGTGTACACATTCATATGCAGTGTACACTTATGACCCAGCTCTTGCAAAACTAAGGTCATAGTGAAGAGGCTTTAATAAATGAGAACATTTTGGACCTAGTTCAGTAAAGTGATATTTACTTCAATCATCTAGACATTCTAATATGAAAATGTTATTTCTTTTCGTTCCTTTGAACATAATTGAGTGCTGAGAGAAAACTTTTACATATGAGTTTATGTGAAATAGCCATTAACAGATGCAATTAATATTGTAGTTAGGAATATATTTTAGATAGCCAGGAATATATTTAAACCATTGAGTATGTTCTCTATTTTACCACTCTTAGCTTCCCAGTTGGTGTTACTGTCCTGTATATCTCATCATTGTGTAGAGCAGGGAGCCATTTATTGGGCATTCACTGCAATCACACCTCTTTTGTATTTTTATCAATAAAGAACAGGAAGTGTCTCATGTTTGTTAAAATAAATATCTACCATTGCAGTTCAATTTTAGCTTGCTGAAGAACACACCAGTGAAGGCCTTTCTTCCTTTTATACACATATGCTTGTAAGTTCATTCACTGTTTGTTAAAGTCATGTATATATCTAGACAGTATTTCAGCATATTTTATGTGATTTGTAGATAGCTGTTTGCAAGAAATGTGTTCATTTTTTATGTATGCATTTGTAAGAGACATGTTTAGGAGCATATCGTAACTTCAGTTTATTTCATATGTTCTGCTTTTTCTTTCTGAATAAAAGCCAATTGTTTTAAAAAAAAAAACAAAAAATTCAGTTTATGTGATTGTATTGCAGTTTTACAGAACTATTCACAGAAGTAAATTCAGTTTTGGAATGAAGCACAACACTGATTCTGACAGTTTTTTGTAGCTAGCTGTTAGCTAACCATTAGTAGGACAGCATAGTTACTGGAAATATATTTCTACTTCAAAGGCCTGGTCATTGTTTTTTCCTTATCACATCTCACATAAGTTGTAAACAGCAGCCTTCTTTGATTCCCCCAAACAGGATGCATCACATTCACATTTGCTATGGGTAGTGACCAATTAGGGTGTATTATAATAGCCACTGTGCAGAAAGGAGAGGGAGATATAATGAATTATTACCAAGCTGTACATTTGTTTGTCCTGGGACACAAAATCAGTCATTGTGACCTGACCTGAAGCTGAGAGGTAAACTATCTACATACCTGTACTGTACATTGTATTGTAACAATGGTTTTGTGTGCAATTTGTAAATATCATGTAACCCGCCATACTTTTACTGAACATTGCACTGTAAATACTGTTTAGAGTGTATATTTTATGTAACCCTATCAATAAATGTATGTTGCAAGTCAAACTTCTTCTTCTGTCCATGAATCCTCAGATCTAGCTGTGCATATGTAAACACTCTTATAGTGACTGGAGTGTATTCACATATACACTTACCTAGTTAACAGAACATAGGTAATAAAGGCATTTCTTTCGTAAATTACCCTCACTGACTAGTAGCTGGTTGCCACTGGCATTTAACAGTTTTATGACAAAGTATCTTTGAGTAACTTTTTGCTTTGTCATGAAAATTTTACTCTCCTGATGCACCTGAGTATTTTTAGCCCTGTTGTTTTAAAGCTCATGATAAGAATCACTAGTCATAAAAACAAAACAACATTACTGATCAAAAATGGTTAAAATCTGTAAATCCATATTTGTTGGAATCCAGAAATGACATCAACATCTAATAAGCACTGGAATATGTTGCCATTAAAAGTAAGCAGATATTCTCTTTGGAAGTAGCAGTGATTTAAAAACACAAAAATGCGTTATGCTTTTTGTAAGCTAATGTTCTTAGAATAAAATACTAGATGTCGGGAAACTACAAGTAAGACAAATTCATAAAGTTCTGTAGAAAAATAGGTCATCTTTGGAAGACTTTTTCTACATATTCAGTATATTATGAAATATGTGTTTTCATGGCTGTGAGGAAGATAGCCCAGGTACTGTCACACACTTGCTTGGTTAAACAGTAGTAAACATGAACGAATAAAGCAATCTTTTTGTTCTTTCAATAATAATGTTACTTAACGCAATAGTAAATTGTCCATCTTCAAAGCCATGTCTTAACTTACTCTAGCATTTCACATCCTCTTTCAGTAAGTGCTAATGGTTTTTATGTCAACATCCCATTTTATAGATCCTGGATGAACTTTAAAAGCTATCCAAAACGAATCTCCAGCTTTGTCCAAACCTCAGTCTCTGCTCTTGACATTTATGCTTTGCCATTTGTAACAATTTTCATCTCATTCAGTGCAGAAAGGCCTGCAGGGTGTCACATTATGCTGCAATTTGTTTTAGTTACCTATAGAATCCACACTATTACAAAGGAAAGCCTTAGCGGTCACCAACTGTGCTTATATTTTAATGCTACAAATATAGCAAAGTGCTCTATTATTTAATTAAAGAGGAAAAATGTAGGACTCTCTTGACAGTGCCATGGCATTTATTTTGCCTTCATGGTATTAAAGATAGGCTGTAGTGTGCAGGATTTAACTGTCAAAATGTGTATGTGTTATCTACTTTTATATTAATATATGTATTTGTTTATGTACTGTATATACCCAATAACAGAGTCTTATAATAACTACTTATGACACCACATCCCTAGATCAAACATTCTAATACCACTAAACATCATGGGGTTTTTAAGGTATCACACATACAATAATATGTCCATTTAAAAATCTCAATTTATGTGATACACTGTTTGAAAATATAACATTTATATTGCTTCCAATTGTTGTTGTTGTTGCAGCAGAAGCATAATAAACAGTATTATAATTGGATATACACTCCTACAACCATTTCCCTATATAGCTATTATTTTCTGAGAAGAAGAGAAAATCCTTCCAGATTACAATGATGATAAAACAGTATGAGGAAGGTGGTAGTTGCTTTGGCGTGTTTCCAAGGACAACTCTGCTTCTGAAGAAATATGAGAAATATATGCCTAACTAAGCCAATTACATTTCGTGGGACACCACAGGAGGTTAAAACAGGCCGTATGTAACAAAGTCACCTACTCACTAAGAGCAAACGCATCTTTTACTGAGCAGGGCAATAACTTGGTCTTGAGTTCATCATTACTGTGGGAAGTTTTGTTTGGGCCAAGAGTAACATACTGCTCAAATACGGTTGGGGCACTATTATTATTATTATTCAGTATTTATAAAGCGCCAATAGTTCGCTCAGCGCTGTACATTACAAAGGGGGACAGAACATGTGACAGAACAATACCAATACAATGCAAAACATGAGGGGATCGAGGGCCCTGCTCTTTCAAGCTTACAATCTAGGAGGGAGGGGATGGTGGCACAGGAGGAGATAGCTGTGGGGGATGGAGTGGTAGGAAGAGTGGAGGAGGTCGGCAAGTTAGCAGGGGGCGGGGTAGGCTTCCCTGAAGAGATGGGTTTTCAGGGTGCGCCTAAAGGAGAGGAGAGTAGGTGATAATCTGATGACTAAGCAAACATTAGTACCAGACGGTAACATAACTTATCTCCTTGGGTGAGATAAACAGGAAATCAAGGCCAATTTGCTCCCCTGATTAATAAAATGTTAGTTTTCTTCAGCAAGGAGGTGACTTTGTTACACACATCCTGTTTTAAAATCCCTTCAGTCTCCCACATAATGTAATTGACTTAGGCAGGATATTGCACACTGTATAGTTCTCCTATTTCTGAAGAAGCAGATTTATTCTGGGAAATGCATCAAAGAAGCTACATCTCTCCTACTATTATCTGATCATCAGCCTATTTTTGAATTCTGTATTCTCTTCTTAGAAATACATAGCTGTATAGGTCAGTGGTTGAGGGTAGTGTATATGACCTTATATCCAGACATAATACTATCTATTATGATGTAACAACAATCTTGCTACTTTTAAAGGTGTTTTTTTTCCCCAGCCTGTAAGAGCAACTCTATGTAAGCCTACACGTCCATGCACACATAGGTATTTACAGGCATATTAGAAGAGCCTGTGCTGCCCAGTGTACATTCTTGGCATTACTCAGTGATAGAATGAATTACACATATGCACGAGAGTGATGTAGTTCTGGCCCAACCCAACAAGGTGGCTGGGATCTCAAACCCAGAAGACAACCAGTTAAAAATGTTGTGCCAGTGAGGGAGAGACAGCGGAGGTGAGTATAATTCTGCCTCAAGGAGAGTGAATGGGGAATGAAGCACAGCCCAGTCTTCCCTACACCAGAGAACCTGGTTAGTGTTGCACGCTCTCCAATATAGGTAA
Organism: Staurois parvus; assembly: GCF_062004578.1. Classification (NCBI taxonomy): domain Eukaryota; kingdom Metazoa; phylum Chordata; class Amphibia; order Anura; family Ranidae; genus Staurois; species Staurois parvus. The sequence continues at coordinate 11,827,352 of NW_028317994.1, read as the reverse complement.
TGCTCAAAATATTTTTCAACAGGCACAGCTGTTTTGGCATTAGGTGATAAGGACTTTTTTTTTTACATTCAACTTGTTTTTATTTCATTTTAATTAACAGGATAAACAAGAACATGGACAACCATAGGTTCACAATGATGCATGAGCATAGAGAAATATTCTTGATGTTGCAATAACAGCATCTAAGTAAGGCAGTATGAACCGTAGGGGGGGGAAGATGGTGGGGTGGGGGAGGAGAGGGAAGGAAGGGGATGAGGGGGGGAGGGATAGGGGGTGGAAGGTTAAGGGGAGGGGAAGGGGTGGGGGAAGGGGGAAGGTAACCATAGTGATTATGGGTTTAAGAAAAAGATAGTTAAACATACAAGTCAGCTAGGTTATTATTACATAGTTGCTAGTTGTAGTCCAAGGACCAAAAAAGGTAAATCTCATCAAATTTTAACTGTGCATTTTGGGTGAAGTGCCCATATATGCCAGGCTTTGTAAAATTTGTGGTATGAGAGATTAGAGTTAGAAAATCTCCATTCCATTTCACACTGGAAATTGAGGTTGGCGATTAGAGATGAGCGAAGAAATGAAAAATTCGATTCGACTGATTCGGCGAATTCGTGGACAATATTCGATTCGAGTCGAATAAATTCGCTGTGAATTTAACTTAAAAAAGGGTGTTTCTAGGCTTCAGAGAGACTTAATATTAGTGCAGAACACTGTACCTTTAATTTAAATGCCCTTGGAGTCTGCTGGGGAAGAGAAATAATACTGTCTGTCAGTATGACATGCAGATGAGTGCCGTCGATCTTAGAATCACTGCACACTTCACTCCTTTGGCCAGTCACGGGGCCAAAACCAGTGTTTGGAGCCACAGTGTGGCGGTGGAGGCAGCAGCAATGGGAGGCCATACAGCAACCTATGACAAAATGGAAACCAGCAGGAGCGTGAGGAGACCTGAAAGTGGCACATGGCAGAGTGGGAGCAATGGGAGGCGGTACAGGGACCCAGGTCACACTATGGGCCCAGCAGCAGCGTGACCAGGCGGTACGGGGGCCCATGGCCGATATGGGGCTTGGTGGCACCTATGGAAGGCCTGTAATCTGCCAGCAACCTATGACAAAATGGACAACCGCAGGAGTGTGAGGAGATTTCAAAGTGGCACATGGCAGAGTGGAAGCAATGGGAGGCCGTACAGGGACCCAGGTCACACTGTGGGACCAGCATCAGCGTGAACAGGCGGTACGGGGGCCCATGGCCGATTTGACCTCATTCATCCCATAGTCCTGCCGACTCACGAATAGCGTGGCCTCCTCAAAGGGCCTGAGCAAGCGCAGGTGTCACACATGAGCTGCCAATGGCTGACATCTAAGTTACACAGGGAGTACCTTTATCCGCTTTTAACATCAGGAAATCTGTGATGGCCTTTAGCTGTTCGTAAAGGCGGTCTAACATATGTAGGGTTGAATTCCACCTTGTTGCAACGTCACAGCATGAGGAGTCGGTACGGGGGCCCATGGCAGATTACATGTCTGGCAGCAGCTATGTGAGGCCCGTAATCTGCCTGCACCCTATGTCAAAAAATTTAACACACCAGCAGTGTGAAGAGACCTGAAAGTGGCACATGGCAGCAGAGTGTGGCGATGGAGACAGCAGCAATGGGAGGCCGTACAGGGACCCATGAGAGACTCTAGACTTGGCAGCAGCATGAGGAGGCGGTATATAGGGGCCCATGGCAGATTAGGGGCCTGGCAGCAGCTATGTGAGGCCCGTAATCTGCCTGCACCCTATGTCAAAAAATTTAACACACCAGCAGTGTGAAGAGACCTGAAAGTGGCACATGGCAGCAGAGTGTGGCGATGGAGACAGCAGCAATGGGAGGCCATACAGGGACCCATGACAGACTCTGGACTTGGCAGCAGCATGAGGAGGCGGTATATAGGGGCCCATGGCAGATTAGGGGCCTGGCAGCAGCTATGTGAGGCCCGTAATCTGCCTGCACCCTATGTCAAAAAATTTAACACACCAGCAGTGTGAAGAGACCTGAAAGTGGCACATGGCAGCAGAGTGTGGCGATGGAGACAGCAGCAATGGGAGGCCGTACAGGGACCCATGAGAGACTCTAGACTTGGCAGCAGCATGAGGAGGCGGTATATAGGGGCCCATGGCAGATTAGGGGCCTGGCAGCAGCTATGTGAGGCCCGTAATCTGCCTGCACCCTATGTCAAAAAATTTAACACACCAGCAGTGTGAAGAGACCTGAAAGTGGCACATGGCAGCAGAGTGTGGCGATGGAGACAGCAGCAATGGGAGGCCGTACAGGGACCCATGACAGACTCTAGACTTGGCAGCAGCATGAGGAGGCGGTATATAGGGGCCCATGGCAGATTAGGGGCCTGGCAGCAGCTATGTGAGGCCCGTAATCTGCCTGCACCCTATGTCAAAAAATTAAACACACCAGCAGTGTGAAGAGACCTGAAAGTGGCACATGGCAGCAGAGTGTGGCGATGGAGACAGCAGCAATGGGAGGCCTTACAGGGACCCATGACAGACTCTGGACTTGGCAGCAGCATGAGGAGGCGGTATATAGGGGCCCATGGCAGATTAGGGGCCTGGCAGCAGCTATGTGAGGCCCGTAATCTGCCTGCACCCTATGTCAAAAAATTTAACACACCAGCAGTGTGAAGAGACCTGAAAGTGGCACATGGCAGCAGAGTGTGGCGATGGAGACAGCAGCAATGGGAGGCCGTACAGGGACCCATGAGAGACTCTAGACTTGGCAGCAGCATGAGGAGGCGGTATATAGGGGCCCATGGCAGATTAGGGGCCTGGCAGCAGCTATGTGAGGCCCGTAATCTGCCTGCACCCTATGTCAAAAAATTTAACACACCAGCAGTGTGAAGAGACCTGAAAGTGGCACATGGCAGCAGAGTGTGGCGATGGAGACAGCAGCAATGGGAGGCCGTACAGGGACCCATGACAGACTCTAGACTTGGCAGCAGCATGAGGAGGCGGTATATAGGGGCCCATGGCAGATTAGGGGCCTGGCAGCAGCTATGTGAGGCCCGTAATCTGCCTGCACCCTATGTCAAAAAATTAAACACACCAGCAGTGTGAAGAGACCTGAAAGTGGCACATGGCAGCAGAGTGTGGCGATGGAGACAGCAGCAATGGGAGGCCTTACAGGGACCCATGACAGACTCTGGACTTGGCAGCAGCATGAGGAGGCGGTATATAGGGGCCCATGGCAGATTAGGGGCCTGGCAGCAGCTATGTGAGGCCCGTAATCTGCCTGCACCCTATGTCTAAAAATTTAACACACCAGCAGTGTGAAGAGACCTGAAAGTGGCACATGGCAGCAGAGTGTGGCGATGGAGACAGCAGCAATGGGAGGCCGTACAGGGACCCATGACAGACTCTAGACTTGGCAGCAGCATGAGGAGGCGGTATATAGGGGCCCATGGCAGATTAGGGGCCTGGCAGCAGCTATGTGAGGCCCGTAATCTGCCTGCACCCTATGTCAAAAAATTAAACACACCAGCAGTGTGAAGAGACCTGAAAGTGGCACATGGCAGCAGAGTGTGGCGATGGAGACAGCAGCAATGGGAGGCCGTACAGGGACCCATGAGAGACTCTGGACTTGGCAGCAGCATGAGGAGGCGGTATATAGGGGCCCATGGCAGATTAGGGGCCTGGCAGCAGCTATGTGAGGCCCGTAATCTGCCTGCACCCTATGTCAAAAAATTAAACACACCAGCAGTGTGAAGAGACCTGAAAGTGGCACATGGCAGCAGAGTGTGGCGATGGAGACAGCAGCAATGGGAGGCCGTACAGGGACCCATGAGAGACTCTAGACTTGGCAGCAGCATGAGGAGGCGGTATATAGGGGCCCATGGCAGATTAGGGGCCTGGCAGCAGCTATGTGAGGCCCGTAATCTGCCTGCACCCTATGTCAAAAAATTTAACACACCAGCAGTGTGAAGAGACCTGAAAGTGGCACATGGCAGCAGAGTGTGGCGATGGAGACAGCAGCAATGGGAGGCCGTACAGGGACCCATGAGAGACTCTAGACTTGGCAGCAGCATGAGGAGGCGGTATATAGGGGCCCATGGCAGATTAGGGGCCTGGCAGCAGCTATGTGAGGCCCGTAATCTGCCTGCACCCTATGTCAAAAAATTTAACACACCAGCAGTGTGAAGAGACCTGAAAGTGGCACATGGCAGCAGAGTGTGGCGATGGAGACAGCAGCAATGGGAGGCCGTACAGGGACCCATGACAGACTCTAGACTTGGCAGCAGCATGAGGAGGCGGTATATAGGGGCCCATGGCAGATTAGGGGCCTGGCAGCAGCTATGTGAGGCCCGTAATCTGCCTGCACCCTATGTCAAAAAATTAAACACACCAGCAGTGTGAAGAGACCTGAAAGTGGCACATGGCAGCAGAGTGTGGCGATGGAGACAGCAGCAATGGGAGGCCATACAGGGACCCATGACAGACTCTGGACTTGGCAGCAGCATGAGGAGGCGGTATATAGGGGCCCATGGCAGATTAGGGGCCTGGCAGCAGCTATGTGAGGCCCGTAATCTGCCTGCACCCTATGTCAAAAAATTTAACACACCAGCAGTGTGAAGAGACCTGAAAGTGGCACATGGCAGCAGAGTGTGGCGATGGAGACAGCAGCAATGGGAGGCCGTACAGGGACCCATGAGAGACTCTAGACTTGGCAGCAGCATGAGGAGGCGGTATATAGGGGCCCATGGCAGATTAGGGGCCTGGCAGCAGCTATGTGAGGCCCGTAATCTGCCTGCACCCTATGTCAAAAAATTTAACACACCAGCAGTGTGAAGAGACCTGAAAGTGGCACATGGCAGCAGAGTGTGGCGATGGAGACAGCAGCAATGGGAGGCCGTACAGGGACCCATGACAGACTCTAGACTTGGCAGCAGCATGAGGAGGCGGTATATAGGGGCCCATGGCAGATTAGGGGCCTGGCAGCAGCTATGTGAGGCCCGTAATCTGCCTGCACCCTATGTCAAAAAATTAAACACACCAGCAGTGTGAAGAGACCTGAAAGTGGCACATGGCAGCAGAGTGTGGCGATGGAGACAGCAGCAATGGGAGGCCATACAGGGACCCATGACAGACTCTGGACTTGGCAGCAGCATGAGGAGGCGGTATATAGGGGCCCATGGCAGATTAGGGGCCTGGCAGCAGCTATGTGAGGCCCGTAATCTGCCTGCACCCTATGTCAAAAAATTTAACACACCAGCAGTGTGAAGAGACCTGAAAGTGGCACATGGCAGCAGAGTGTGGCGATGGAGACAGCAGCAATGGGAGGCCGTACAGGGACCCATGACAGACTCTGGACTTGGCAGCAGCATGAGGAGGCGGTATATAGGGGCCCATGGCAGATTAGGGGCCTGGCAGCAGCTATGTGAGGCCCGTAATCTGCCTGCACCCTATGTCAAAAAATTTAACACACCAGCAGTGTGAAGAGACCTGAAAGTGGCACATGGCAGCAGAGTGTGGCGATGGAGACAGCAGCAATGGGAGGCCGTACAGGGACCCATGACAGACTCTAGACTTGGCAGCAGCATGAGGAGGCGGTATATAGGGGCCCATGGCAGATTAGGGGCCTGGCAGCAGCTATGTGAGGCCCGTAATCTGCCTGCACCCTATGTCAAAAAATTAAACACACCAGCAGTGTGAAGAGACCTGAAAGTGGCACATGGCAGCAGAGTGTGGCGATGGAGACAGCAGCAATGGGAGGCCGTACAGGGACCCATGACAGACTCTGGACTTGGCAGCAGCATGAGGAGGCGGTATATAGGGGCCCATGGCAGATTAGGGGCCTGGCAGCAGCTATGTGAGGCCCGTAATCTGCCTGCACCCTATGTCAAAAAATTTAACACACCAGCAGTGTGAAGAGACCTGAAAGTGGCACATGGCAGCAGAGTGTGGCGATGGAGACAGCAGCAATGGGAGGCCGTACAGGGACCCATGAGAGACTCTAGACTTGGCAGCAGCATGAGGAGGCGGTATATAGGGGCCCATGGCAGATTAGGGGCCTGGCAGCAGCTATGTGAGGCCCGTAATCTGCCTGCACCCTATGTCAAAAAATTTAACACACCAGCAGTGTGAAGAGACCTGAAAGTGGCACATGGCAGCAGAGTGTGGCGATGGAGACAGCAGCAATGGGAGGCCGTACAGGGACCCATGAGAGACTCTAGACTTGGCAGCAGCATGAGGAGGCGGTATATAGGGGCCCATGGCAGATTAGGGGCCTGGCAGCAGCTATGTGAGGCCCGTAATCTGCCTGCACCCTATGTCAAAAAATTTAACACACCAGCAGTGTGAAGAGACCTGAAAGTGGCACATGGCAGCAGAGTGTGGCGATGGAGACAGCAGCAATGGGAGGCCGTACAGGGACCCATGACAGACTCTAGACTTGGCAGCAGCATGAGGAGGCGGTATATAGGGGCCCATGGCAGATTAGGGGCCTGGCAGCAGCTATGTGAGGCCCGTAATCTGCCTGCACCCTATGTCAAAAAATTAAACACACCAGCAGTGTGAAGAGACCTGAAAGTGGCACATGGCAGCAGAGTGTGGCGATGGAGACAGCAGCAATGGGAGGCCGTACAGGGACCCATGAGAGACTCTGGACTTGGCAGCAGCATGAGGAGGCGGTATATAGGGGCCCATGGCAGATTAGGGGCCTGGCAGCAGCTATGTGAGGCCCGTAATCTGCCTGCACCCTATGTCAAAAAATTAAACACACCAGCAGTGTGAAGAGACCTGAAAGTGGCACATGGCAGCAGAGTGTGGCGATGGAGACAGCAGCAATGGGAGGCCGTACAGGGACCCATGAGAGACTCTAGACTTGGCAGCAGCATGAGGAGGCGGTATATAGGGGCCCATGGCAGATTAGGGGCCTGGCAGCAGCTATGTGAGGCCCGTAATCTGCCTGCACCCTATGTCAAAAAATTTAACACACCAGCAGTGTGAAGAGACCTGAAAGTGGCACATGGCAGCAGAGTGTGGCGATGGAGACAGCAGCAATGGGAGGCCGTACAGGGACCCATGACAGACTCTGGACTTGGCAGCAGCATGAGGAGGCGGTATATAGGGGCCCATGGCAGATTAGGGGCCTGGCAGCAGCTATGTGAGGCCCGTAATCTGCCTGCACCCTATGTCAAAAAATTTAACACACCAGCAGTGTGAAGAGACCTGAAAGTGGCACATGGCAGCAGAGTGTGGCGATGGAGACAGCAGCAATGGGAGGCCGTACAGGGACCCATGAGAGACTCTAGACTTGGCAGCAGCATGAGGAGGCGGTATATAGGGGCCCATGGCAGATTAGGGGCCTGGCAGCAGCTATGTGAGGCCCGTAATCTGCCTGCACCCTATGTCAAAAAATTTAACACACCAGCAGTGTGAAGAGACCTGAAAGTGGCACATGGCAGCAGAGTGTGGCGATGGAGACAGCAGCAATGGGAGGCCGTACAGGGACCCATGAGAGACTCTAGACTTGGCAGCAGCATGAGGAGGCGGTATATAGGGGCCCATGGCAGATTAGGGGCCTGGCAGCAGCTATGTGAGGCCCGTAATCTGCCTGCACCCTATGTCAAAAAATTTAACACACCAGCAGTGTGAAGAGACCTGAAAGTGGCACATGGCAGCAGAGTGTGGCGATGGAGACAGCAGCAATGGGAGGCCGTACAGGGACCCATGACAGACTCTAGACTTGGCAGCAGCATGAGGAGGCGGTATATAGGGGCCCATGGCAGATTAGGGGCCTGGCAGCAGCTATGTGAGGCCCGTAATCTGCCTGCACCCTATGTCAAAAAATTAAACACACCAGCAGTGTGAAGAGACCTGAAAGTGGCACATGGCAGCAGAGTGTGGCGATGGAGACAGCAGCAATGGGAGGCCGTACAGGGACCCATGAGAGACTCTGGACTTGGCAGCAGCATGAGGAGGCGGTATATAGGGGCCCATGGCAGATTAGGGGCCTGGCAGCAGCTATGTGAGGCCCGTAATCTGCCTGCACCCTATGTCAAAAAATTTAACACACCAGCAGTGTGAAGAGACCTGAAAGTGGCACATGGCAGCAGAGTGTGGCGATGGAGACAGCAGCAATGGGAGGCCGTACAGGGACCCATGAGAGACTCTAGACTTGGCAGCAGCATGAGGAGGCGGTATATAGGGGCCCATGGCAGATTAGGGGCCTGGCAGCAGCTATGTGAGGCCCGTAATCTGCCTGCACCCTATGTCAAAAAATTTAACACACCAGCAGTGTGAAGAGACCTGAAAGTGGCACATGGCAGCAGAGTGTGGCGATGGAGACAGCAGCAATGGGAGGCCGTACAGGGACCCATGACAGACTCTAGACTTGGCAGCAGCATGAGGAGGCGGTATATAGGGGCCCATGGCAGATTAGGGGCCTGGCAGCAGCTATGTGAGGCCCGTAATCTGCCTGCACCCTATGTCAAAAAATTTAACACACCAGCAGTGTGAAGAGACCTGAAAGTGGCACATGGCAGCAGAGTGTGGCGATGGAGACAGCAGCAATGGGAGGCCGTACAGGGACCCATGACAGACTCTAGACTTGGCAGCAGCATGAGGAGGCGGTATATAGGGGCCCATGGCAGATTAGGGGCCTGGCAGCAGCTATGTGAGGCCCGTAATCTGCCTGCACCCTATGTCAAAAAATTAAACACACCAGCAGTGTGAAGAGACCTGAAAGTGGCACATGGCAGCAGAGTGTGGCGATGGAGACAGCAGCAATGGGAGGCCATACAGGGACCCATGACAGACTCTGGACTTGGCAGCAGCATGAGGAGGCGGTATATAGGGGCCCATGGCAGATTAGGGGCCTGGCAGCAGCTATAGGAGGCCCGTAATCTGCCAGCACCCTATGTCAAAAAATTAAACACACCAGCAGTGTGAGGAGACCTGAAAGTGGCACATGTTTGAGGCATGATTCATGGCGGATTTAGTCAGTTGTGTCAGGAACTGGTGGTTTGAAATCCAGACTAATCCACGCCTGATTCATTTTCACAAACGTGAGTCTCTCCACACTTTGGGTGGACAGTCGTGTCCTCCGCGGAGTTACAATACCTCCTGCCGCACTAAACACGCGCTCCGATGCCACGCTACTGGCCGGGCATGACAGCCTTTCAAGGGCAAATTCAGCTAGTTGGGGCCAAAGGTCAAGTTTCGTTGCCCAGTAGTCAAGGGGATTGTCTACCTCGGTTGGCAGGGTGCTGTCCAAGTAGGCCCAAGCCTGTTGTTTGAGCTCCTGCTCCAGGTCCACCTGATGCTGCTGCTGCTGCTGCGGCTGGTTAGTAGTTTCCTCACTGCGCTGGTGAAGAAAGCTACTCATCATCGACTGCAGACTGAGGCAGCCACTGCTGGTGGAGCTGCCACTGCTCCTACCACCCCACCCCTCCCCTGCTGCCATGCCAGCGGAACGCGAGCGCACAGGGCCCACAGTGTCTGAGGATGGACGTTGGCGCACAAAGGCAGAGACCAACTGACTACATAGGTGGTTTTTATAGTACGTAATTTTGGCCTCCCTCTCAGCAGGTGTGAAAAAGGCCACCATTTTGGACCGGTAGCGAGGGTCCAACAAGGTGGACAGCCAAAAGTCATCCCTCTGTCTGATGGTTATTATTCGGCTGTCGCTACGCAAGCAACCGAGCATGCTATGGGCCATTTGTGCCAAGGAATGCGAGGGACTCCCTGCCTCCATCTCCACAGCATACTGCCACGGTGCGTCTGGGTCCTCTGTCTCCTCCTCCTCCTCCTCTACCAGATGCTCCTGCTCCTCCACTCCTGTCCGCTGAGTGGAAAAACCACCCATTTCACTCAATAATTCCTGAGCACAAATGTCCTCCTCTACCTCCTCCTCTTCTTCCTGTCCTGCCCCCACAGGGGTCATGTGGCGTTGAGATCTGTGCGCCACGTCTACCGCACCCTGACCAGCCATTGTTAACAGCATTTGTTCCAGGACGTGCAACAGAGGAATGACGTCGTTCATCCCATAGTCCTGCCGACTCACGAATAGCGTGGCCTCCTCAAAGGGCCTGAGCAAGCGGCAGGTGTCACGCATGAGCTGCCAATGGCTGACATCTAAGTTACACAGGGGAGTACCTTTATCCGCTTGTAACATCAGGAAATCGGTGATGGCCTTTCGCTGCTCGTAAAGGCGGTCTAACATGTGTAGGGTTGAATTCCACCTTGTTGCAACGTCGCAGATCAGGCGATGCTGTGGAATTCCGTTCTGCCGCTGCAGCTCAATGAGGGTGTTCTTTGCGGTGTAGGAATGGCTGAAATGCATGCACAGTTTACGTGACATTTTAAGGATGTCTTGCAGTGGGATGGTGGATTTTAGGAACCGCTTGACAACCAGATTGAACACGTGAGCCATGCATGGCGCATGGCACAACCTTCCTTGACGCAGAGCAGACACCATGTTCTTTCCGTTGTCAGTCAACATGGTTCCGATTTTTAGTTTGCGCGGAGACAGCCATCTGTCGATTTCTCTGTTCATTACACTCAGCAGTTCCTCCCCTGTGTGACTACGTTCGCCAAGGCATACCAGGTGCAGCACAGCGTGACACCGTTGCGCCCTGCACATGTGATATGCCGGTCGGGTAATGGGACTTGGCACGGGGGTGGCGGCTGAGGACACGGCGGAAAAAGAGGTGGTAGAGGCGGACATGCTTGCTGGACCAAGGACGTGCAAACGTGGAGGCAAAAGCGTCGTGACCTGTCCAAGTTGCTGGTGCGGCTGTGCCGGCACCACGTTCACCCAGTGGGCCGTAAATGACATGTACTGTCCCTGACCGTAGTTACAGCTCCACACGTCGGCGCTGCCGTGCACTTTGGCAGAGACCGACATGCTCAAAGACTGGCCCACCATCTCTTCTACATGTGAATGCAGGGCTGGCACTGCCTTTTGGGCAAAGAAATGACGGCTTGGCACTCTCCACCGCGGCGCGGCACAAGCCATCATTTCTCGGAAAGGTGCTGAGTCCACCAGTTGGAAAGGGAGGGACTGCAGCACCAGCAACTTGGACAGGAGGACGTTCAGCTTTTGCACCGTCGGGTGCGTGCTCGCAAACTGTTGTCTCTTGGATACGGATTCCAAGAAAGACTGTTGACGGAATCCGAGAAGAGGAGTAGCAGGAGAAGGAGCATCTGAACGAGCGGAAGATGCCAATGAGCGACAACTCCCCTCAGCAGAGGTGTTGGAGCCTTGACTGGCTGATAGAGGGCGATTGACGACGTCGGGTGACGGAGCAAGTAACGGAGCGGGTGATGGAGCGGGGGCTGGGGCAGGCAGAACCGCCGTATGTTTATCACGGTTTTCCCAGGCCACCGAATGGTGACGCTGCATATGCTGACGCAACGCTGTAGTCCCAACATGGGCCCCCTGGCCACGCTTGCATTTCTGGCCACATAGTCGACATACGGCTACGTTTACTTCCTCGGGCGGCTTGAGGAAAAATTGCCACACCACCGAGTAGGAAACTTTGCCCCCGCTACTCTTCACTGGCTGACTGCTACTTCCTCCGTGCGCACCGGCACCACTACTGGCCGTGGTGGTAGGCTGCAGTGGAGCTGGTGCTCTACTCCGTGGACGTTTGGCTCCACTGACACTGATGCGACCCTGCTGCTGTCTCCTGGGCAACCCACCGACTGTTTTGCTCGCTGCCAAGCTGCCACCCTCTTCTCCTGATGATGCGGAAGAAATTGCCTGATGACGACGAGGCTGCCAAGTGCGATCAACCTCCTCATCATCAAGTAGGGTCTCCGCCTCACTACTAGCCCCCTCGGCTGCGTCTGGGTCAGGAGACAGACCTGTCTCTAGACCGGCTACCGAGCCACTCTCCTCGCCAGTACTTGTTCGCTTGGCTGCTGAAAAGGCCGATGTCTCCCCCCGTTCCTGACCGCCCTCTGTTAGCTCTTCCTCACTGTACAGTGGGGCTGAGCCCACAGCATGCGATACTTCGCTTGGTGAGGGAACAGCAAAGGACAGGGGCAGGTAGAGGACACGTGATTTCAGTGGGCTTGGTCCCGGGCCATGCCAACTAACGGTTGTGTCTGACGTACCCACCGACCGTTGGCTGTAGGTGTCAGAGGTGACCTGGGAAGAGGAAGACGACCGAGCCAACCAATCAATGACGGCAGGGTTGTCGGTGGAGACACGACCGCTGGATGACACCGGGAGCACTGGCCTCTGGCTGCGAATACTGCTGCCTCGACCCCTTCCTCTGCTGCCACGTCTGCTCGCTCCTAAAACATTGCCTCCTCTGCCACTCCTCTGCATGTTGTCTGACATACTATTTAATTCAACGATTAGGTGTCCCTGAGTAACAATTCTCTGGCACTCAGTAACAATTCTGTCTGTCCCTGAGTATGAATTCTGTGGCCCTGAGTAACAATTATGTGTCTGTGCGAGTAACAATTCTGTGTCTGTGCGAGTAACAATTCTGTGTCTGTGCAAGTAACAATTTTGTGTCTGTGCGAGTAACAATTCTCTGGCACTCAGTAACAATTCTGTCTGTCCCTGAGTAACAATTCTCTGGCACTCAGTAACAATTCTGTCTGTCCCTGAGTATGAATTCTGTGGCCCTGAGTAACAATTCTGTGTCTGTGCGAGTAACAATTCTGTGTCTGTGCAAGTAACAATTTTGTGTCTGTGCGAGTAACAATTCTCTGGCACTCAGTAACAATTCTGTCTGTCCCTGAGTAACAATTCTCTGGCACTCAGTAACAATTCTGTCTGTCCCTGAGTATGAATTCTGTGGCCCTGAGTAACAATTCTGTGTCTGTGCGAGTAACAATTCTGTGTCTGTGCAAGTAACAATTTTGTGTCTGTGCGAGTAACAATTCTCTGGCACTCAGTAACAATTCTGTCTGTCCCTGAGTAACAATTCTCTGGCACTCAGTAACAATTCTGTCTGTCCCTGAGTAACAATTCTCTGGCACTCAGTAACAATTCTGTCTATCCCTGAGTATGAATTCTGTGGCCCTGAGTAACAATTCTGTGTCTGTGCGAGTAACAATTCTGTGTCTGTGCAAGTAACAATTTTGTGTCTGTGCGAGTAACAATTCTCTGGCACTCAGTAACAATTCTGTCTGTCCCTGAGTAACAATTCTCTGGCACTCAGTAACAATTCTGTCTGTCCCTGAGTAACAATTCTCTGGCACTCAGTAACAATTCTGTCTGTCCCTGAGTATGAATTCTGTGGCCCTGAGTAACAATTCTGTGTCTGTGCGAGTAACAATTCTGTGTCTGTGCAAGTAACAATTTTGTGTCTGTGCGAGTAACAATTCTCTGGCACTCAGTAACAATTCTGTCTGTCCCTGAGTAACAATTCTCTGGCACTCAGTAACAATTCTGTCTGTCCCTGAGTAACAATTCTCTGGCACTCAGTAACAATTCTGTCTATCCCTGAGTATGAATTCTGTGGCCCTGAGTAACAATTCTGTGTCTGTGCGAGTAACAATTCTGTGTCTGTGCAAGTAACAATTTTGTGTCTGTGCGAGTAACAATTCTCTGGCACTCAGTAACAATTCTGTCTGTCCCTGAGTAACAATTCTCTGGCACTCAGTAACAATTCTGTCTGTCCCTGAGTAACAATTCTCTGGCACTCAGTAACAATTCTGTCTATCCCTGAGTATGAATTCTGTGGCCCTGAGTAACAATTCTGTGTCTGTGCGAGTAACAATTCTGTGTCTGTGCAAGTAACAATTTTGTGTCTGTGCGAGTAACAATTCTCTGGCACTCAGTAACAATTCTGTCTGTCCCTGAGTAACAATTCTCTGGCACTCAGTAACAATTCTGTCTGTCCCTGAGTAACAATTCTCTGGCACTCAGTAACAATTCTGTCTGTCCCTGAGTAACAATTCTCTGGCACTCAGTAACAATTCTGTCTGTCCCTGAGTAACAATTCTCTGGCACTCAGTAACAATTCTGTCTGTCCCTGAGTATGAATTCTGTGGCCCTGAGTAACAATTCTGTGTCTGTGCGAGTAACAATTCTGTGTCTGTGCAAGTAACAATTTTGTGTCTGTGCGAGTAACAAATCTCTGGCACTCAGTAACAATTCTGTCTGTCCCTGAGTAACAATTCTCTGGCACTCAGTAACAATTCTGTCTGTCCCTGAGTAACAATTCTCTGGCACTCAGTAACAATTCTGTCTGTCCCTGAGTATGAATTCTGTGGCCCTGAGTAACAATTCTGTGTCTGTGCGAGTAACAATTCTGTGTCTGTGCAAGTAACAATTTTGTGTCTGTGCGAGTAACAATTCTCTGGCACTCAGTAACAATTCTGTCTGTCCCTGAGTAACAATTCTCTGGCACTCAGTAACAATTCTGTCTGTCCCTGAGTAACAATTCTCTGGCACTCAGTAACAATTCTGTCTATCCCTGAGTATGAATTCTGTGGCCCTGAGTAACAATTCTGTGTCTGTGCGAGTAACAATTCTGTGTCTGTGCAAGTAACAATTTTGTGTCTGTGCGAGTAACAATTCTCTGGCACTCAGTAACAATTCTGTCTGTCCCTGAGTAACAATTCTCTGGCACTCAGTAACAATTCTGTCTGTCCCTGAGTAACAATTCTCTGGCACTCAGTAACAATTCTGTCTGTCCCTGAGTATGAATTCTGTGGCCCTGAGTAACAATTCTGTGTCTGTGCGAGTAACAATTCTGTGTCTGTGCAAGTAACAATTTTGTGTCTGTGCGAGTAACAATTCTCTGGCACTCAGTAACAATTCTGTCTGTCCCTGAGTAACAATTCTCTGGCACTCAGTAACAATTCTGTCTGTCCCTGAGTAACAATTCTCTGGCACTCAGTAACAATTCTGTCTGTCCCTGAGTATGAATTCTGTGGCCCTGAGTAACAATTCTGTGTCTGTGCGAGTAACAATTCTGTGTCTGTGCAAGTAACAATTTTGTGTCTGTGCGAGTAACAATTCTCTGGCACTCAGTAACAATTCTGTCTGTCCCTGAGTAACAATTCTCTGGCACTCAGTAACAATTCTGTCTGTCCCTGAGTAACAATTCTCTGGCACTCAGTAACAATTCTGTCTGTCCCTGAGTAACAATTCTCTGGCACTCAGTAACAATTCTGTCTGTCCCTGAGTAACAATTCTCTGGCACTCAGTAACAATTCTGTCTGTCCCTGAGTAACAATTCTCTGGCACTCAGTAACAATTCTGTCTGTCCCTGAGTAACAATTCTCTGGCACTCAGTAACAATTCTGTCTGTCCCTGAGTAACAATTCTCTGGCACTCAGTAACAATTCTGTCTGTCCCTGAGTAACAATTCTCTGGCACTCAGTAACAATTCTGTCTGTCCCTGAGTAACAATTCTGTCTGTCCCTGAGAATGAATTCTGTGGCCCTAAGAATTCTCTGGCACTCAGTAACAATTCTGTCTGTCCCTGAGTAACAATTCTCTGGCACTCAGTAACAATTCTGTCTGTCCCTGAGTAAAAATTCTGTGGCCCTAATAACGTTTCTGTGGCCCTAAGTAACAATTCTCTGGCACTGAGTAACAATTCTGTCTGTCCCTGAGTATGAATTCTGTGGCCCTAACTAGCGTTTCTTTGTCCCTAAATAACGATTCTGTGGCCCTCATTAACAAGTCTGTGTCCCTGAGTAATGGTTCTCTGTCCCTAAGTAACTTCTCTCTGTCCCCAATTCTCGTTTCTGTGGCCCTAACTCTGTCCCTGTCCCTAGTACAGAGCGGTCTGCCTCTGTTCAATGACTGCAGGCAAATGAAGATTTCCAAAATGGCCGCTATATATACCTCGACCATTACACAGTGCTGGCTGGCTGGCTGCTGATTGGCTGATGCGATCACATGTCGTTGAGGAATGCATTATGGGGCAGCGCGCCTTGTCTGCGCGCCTTCCCCGACATCCCCGCTCCGTCGCCGCACATGTCAGCCGCCATTTTCGGAAAAATTTCGATTCGCGCGTCCGAATTAGGCTGTTTTTCGGATTCGGCACGAATCGAAATTTTTCCGATATTCGACTCGAATTCCACTTCGGATACTTCGATTCGCTCATCTCTATTGGCGATCACTCTTGCTAGAGAAGGGGATTCAGTGATTTTCCATAGCCTAGTTATATTGTTTTTAGCAACGTAAATAAGGTGTATTATAATGGTGCAGAGTTCTATGGAAAACCTGTCGATATCTAGATGTAGGAGCGCCAAGTCTAGAGAGGGAGTTATTGGCTTACCGGATAGTTCTTAGATTGTTTTGAATATGCCATTCCAATAAGATTTGATGGATTTGCAGGACCAAATAATATGGTATAAGGTACCCAGTTCTCCACATTGTTAACTTTTTTTTAATACCAGGTATCACTTTCAAGTACAGCTGTATGGTTTACTGTTAACCCCTTGACGCCGATCGCACGCAAATATGCGGCCTCTCGGCATCTGGGCCTTGACGCCGAGCGGCCGCATATTTGCGTGCAATTAAAAAATACATATGTGCTTAGTGTGCGCACCCTGCGAGCTCCCAGCACATATGTCCGCTACTCTCGGAAAGGTCCCAATCTCCCCTTTCGATCGGGATCTTTTCTGATCATGTGTCCGCTGTGACGGTGAATCACGGCGGTCACGACCCTAGAACCCCGGCTTCTGAAACTCTTAAAGGGCCGGGAGGCGTAGGCACCAAGAGGTTAAACAAGAATTATATAAACTGTTACAAAAGGAAATCCTATGGTACATATTAATTTATTTAACATTCAAGCAGTTTTGGCTAACAGTCTTGCAAATAGAGTTTATAAATGTTTATAACTTTTTCAGCAGCTTTTGTTGTGTAAGTTTGGATAGTTTGTATTACTTTAAACCCATTTTAATGCATTATTTTGTGACAGAATATGAAAAAGTAGCTCTTTTCAAGGTCATGAAACTCCTTGGAGCATACACATTTCTGCAGTTGTTTTCATTTAATTTAACTGTGGGGCTATGTTAATTGATACCATTCTGTACTGTACTGTAGGAGCTGGAAGACAAAAGAAAATATAGGCATGTGGTTGCATTATTGTTTTCACAAACCTTATTGAACAGCCAAAGGGCATACTCAAAGTATTTATTATACACACACAATGATAGTAGATGTATCTACAAGTAAGAAAGGGACAGAACAAGGAATACCACAAGATCTCACAAGAATTATATGTCAAATACTGCTTTGGGCCATAGGCCATGTACAGATCTGAGAGCTGAGGCAGTTATGTTACTGGCCATGTTCCCTCCTGCCTGGGGGCCAATCTGATGATGACCTTTAGTATCACCCCCTGACTCTATCTTATCTTAGGACCATTTTCAATTTTGTCAGAGCGTATGTACTAGCAAATTTGGTTTGCACACACCAGTGTGCAAATGTATACCAGATAACTTTAGCCAAACCTATTTTATGTTGGTCCATCATTTATTTTACAGGCATTGATTTGCAGAACGGCAAAAATAATCTCTGTGATCCATTCAGCGGAAAGGGACTGTGCCACAGCTGCATGCAATGCACACAGGTATGGCACAGTGGTACAGGTTTTAATGCGGCCCTCTAAAGAGGGACCCACCACAGATCACACCATAGAGAGCAAAGCATATCGAAATGAGCTCTTAATGCTCAGAACATGCCTTACAGGATTTTTTTGTAGCTGGTTCTGTGTTTGGTGCTTGTATCTTTCATACCCTAGTGAGAAATTCTGGTGGTTATCACATTTTACAGTTCTGTGTTTTTAAGGCAAAAACATAACCCACGCTTTACTTATCTGCATGTAAGACACACAGACAACATTATTTAAATTTCAATGCACACTGCAAAAGGTGATTGTAACATATGTATTCAACATGAATGTATGCTTTTGCCAATACAGTAAGGTAAACGATCCCATATGCTGCTTGGTGAACATATTGATGATCAGTCGACCATGCATATAATCTTCATAAGCATTTTTCCTGCTTTTGTGTAATCTTGCAGCTGTAACCATGATGATAGTATAACCGCTTGTCAATCAGGATATTTATATATGTACACTGGATGGAAAGTGGTTAAAGTGGTTAAAGAGACTCTGACTAGACCATTCATTTTGATAGCAGTCTTCCCATAAAATTGTATGTTTATGTAACATATTTTATGCATGCTATTTTCTTGTAAAAGCCTCCCCTGTGTAGAAAAAGCTTGAGACTGTTGCTAGGTGCCACCATCTTAATTGTAAAGTCAGCTGCCCCAACAGATGCAAAGATGTTGCTAAAGTTACACTCTGCAGTATTGCCCTTTAAAGCCTTTAAAGGTTATGTTGGGATGTAAATGGGGGAGTGGAGGAGCTAGGCCAGCATGGAGAATATTTAGACACTCCCAGAAAAGGAGGGGACTGCTATGTTGCTAGGCTAGTGCAAGAGGATTGATCTTTCTTGAAGTGGTTAAATTCCCTAGCATGTTCACAAGACAATAAATGCATAATAAAAAGGAAAAATGTAAGCAAGCATTTAGAATACTTGATTTTTCTATACTTTTACCTGCAATTTGGTACAGGTGGAAGTTTAGAATTATATTTTTGGGGGGCTAAGGCCTAAATTACTAAACTTGTTTATTATTCAGTGATTATCTGATGTCTTATCTTTGAAAGAGATTTCTGGATTATGGGTACATGAATTATAAAACCTATTTTATAAGCCTGCAACTATAATTGCCTTTACTATACTTTTTTCACTGTTGACTTGAAATGATAAAAGACTGGATTTTAAGTTGTGATATTCAATTTTAAAAATATTGGGTTGTTTATTGAAAATAGATCTTGGTTGTCAATTTTGCATTTAAAATCAGGTTTTTGAATAATGAAGCAACACTATTAAACCATTAAAATGATAGGAAATATGTAAAAAAACGATGACAATTAACTTGTAATTTTATGCGTAATGAGTTCCAGTATAATGTATGTAATGTAATATATTTTGGAAGTATGTAACAGTTAAAAGCAGATATAGAAATCTTATAGAATTTCAGTATAGCTCACACTCTGTATTACTTTATCTTCTCAACATGATATTTTGGGATTGATTTACTAAAGGCATTAGGCTGTTCACTTTGCAAGGGATAATGCACTTTGCAAGGGAAATTTCCCCAAGGTTTGAATGAGATCATTACATGGTGTAATGAATACCTAATCACATGCAAATTAAAAAAGCAAAACAAAAAAAAAACAGCATTTTTGTTTGCACATGACTGGGTGAAGGAAGTCAGCAGATCTTCGCCTCATTCACTAAGTTCTGGGGGAAATTCCCTTGCAAAGTGCAGCTTCCCTTGCAAATTGAACAGCCTATTTGCCTTTAAAAAATAAACCCCATTGTCTTTTTTCAGCTCTTATTTCTCCCATGTACTTTCAATGTATAATTTCTAGTGGCAAATCTAAAAGGCTATAAGTGCAGTGTCAGGAAGATTTCGAAAGCTGTTGCAAATCTAAAAATAACTGAAACCATATCTCTGGTCACAATGATATCCCATGAGAGTGTTGTACATCTTGCTTGCACAACCCACATATTAAGACTTTATATTAGAAAATAAATTAAATTGTAAACTAAATGTGTTTAGAAGTGCATAATTATTAAAAATAACACTTTTTTTAAGAAAATAATAATATACTAGGGCAATAAAGTTTTATATATTCCTATAATACACAAGGCTTATTTAATCTATACTCTTTCCTCTGGTTTACATTTTTGCAATGTTTCTTTTAGGAATAATATAATTCTCCACAGAGTTAAATACAGCCTTTTTCTGAAATACATCCCAAACATCATGGATAATAGACATAAAAAGAAAGATTGAGGCCTCATGGGGTGATATACTACAAGTATGACAGCCCAATGGACCTTTGTGCATTTCAATCACACAATTGATATTAGAGGAGATTTAAAGAAAACACGCATTTCAGCTAACTTGGCCAGCTATCAGATAAGCAAACTGGACTTGATTTTCAGGCAAACTTAATGCCAACTTTTACTCATTTGCATTCAATAAGAAATGAACAACTAGTTAGTGAGTTTAAAGTGATAAGTGACCACTTAAAGTTTCTAAGTAGAAGTATACAGTATATGCATGTTTCCTTACTGTCTGTACTTAGGGGGTGCTACCAGGGGCAGACTGACCATTTGGAAACTCGGGCACTGCCCGAGGGCTCAGGGTCAGTAGAGGGCCCCATGAGATGCCCATGGTACCTTTTTCATAGGCTTTTTTGAGTTTGGGCAAGGACACAGGGGCCCCATGATTCCCTATTGCCCGGGGGCACCATGAGTTGTCAGTCCGCCCCTGGGTGCTACAAAATAAAAAAGCCTGCTTGTCATAGTGCCAAAGTTAATGACAGCTTTAAACTTAATATGTGATTTGACCATGCAGGGCAAATGCAGAGCAGTGAGTGTCATTTCTGCTTGTTGTCCCATTCTTCTGCTATCTGAGTCATTTCTGACAAGTTTTCTGACAAGAAAAAAGAGGGGACAGAGGAAAGAGCTCCAGCACAGAGGCTGTGATTGACAGCCTCAGCTCTGTTCCTGTGTGCTGTGTGAAGGGAGTTTGTCTCTTCTGTCCAATAAGCTCTCCTCACTGAGCTCTGCAGTGAAATTTCAGCTCTCCGCCCCCCCCCCCGTTTTGTGAAAGCTCATACAAGCTTTATAAATTCTGCACTTTGAATGGAGGTAGAGGAGAGAATACTGCAGATAAACATGGAGCAAGTTACATACTCCTCTATTTAAAAAGACACACACATTTCCTTTGGCTCCCACAGTGCTGTTACATGGCAGAAACACATACGCCTTTTTGACAAGAGATATTGAGTATTTTCTCCCAGCTCTGAGAGGAGCTTTGGAGAACTGAAGGAAAGATACTGTATATATGCTGCTGGGGCAAATTCTCTTAAAAACGTTAGTGGTGGTCTGGTACATTATGGGGTTCATTTACTAAATGTAAAAGGTCATTCACTTTGCAAGGGAATTTTACCTTTTCAAGGCAATTTTCCATTAGCTCAGTGAATGTGGTGAAATTTTAATTTATAGTGAGTACCCAACCATGTGCAAGGAAAATACAACCCCCCCCCCAAAAAAAAAAAAAAACAGTGTTTTGCTTGCACATTTGGATGTCCTCTGTTGAAGGCTTGTGAAAAAGTTGTAACATCATAGTTGTATCAATAAGGGAATATGACAGCAGAAGTTCTCTGAGAAGCAATAGGTAATTGCTACAAGGCCACATCTTTTTTATGTTTATTATTGTGGACTGTATATTATCTGATCTATGCTGGCAGCTATTTTCATTTAGAAAAGTTAGCGCTGACTTTTTTCTGTTTGTAATATTTTTATCACAGTGTGCACTAGAAATGTACCTTTATGGAAATTATAGTACTGCGTCCATCTTTTACACAATAAAAGAGTTGATTTACTAAATGGAAAAAGGCTGTTCACTTTGCAAGGGAAGTTGCACTTTGCAAGGAAATTTTCCTGAGAGCTTAGTGAATGCTGTGAAATTTCACTTTGCAAAATACACCCAAGTACGTGCAGGGAAAAAAAACTGTATTTTTGCTTGCAGATGATTGGATGACAGATGTCAAGGGAGCTTCACCTCATTCACTAAACTCTGGGCATAAGTTACTTCCAAAGTGAAAATTTCTTAGCAGAGTAGACCACCTATTTGCCTTTAGTAAATCAACCCTTATATACAGTATATTCTGTATGATTTCAAGACCTAATTTTTCAATTATATGCCTCACACATCTGTAAACAAATATATGATGCTGCTGTTCTGTATATAAGAAAAACTCAAATACTATTTGCAGTTTCTGTAACTTTTACTCAAAATGATGGTGTTTTCATGAAGGTAAAAGTTTTCAAATACAAAGGCCTAAAATGTATACCTGCTTTTAGAAAAATATCAGATATTTTTTATTTAATTTTTATTTTTGTTCTTATTCAGCAGGCTAACATTTTTTTTTGTTCAAAATACTTGCACTGTAGATGATTTTAGAAAAAAAGTTTACTAGTCTTCAGTGTTTCATCAGTGGTTTATTTGTCCCAACAGGGAGAGTTTACTATTGTAAGCACTGTTTTTCTCATTTATTCTTATCTATTATTAATAAATGTTAAGCTTTATTGATTGTTTTCATTTACGCTCAAGATACTGTGAGCAATATGATTTTTATTATTGTTTGATACACACCAGTTATGACATTTTACTCTATTTCCTAAGGATGCATCAGTTTCAAAAGACCTTTACCATATACTGTATATATATATATATATACACACATACAGTATATACACACACATACAGTATATATATATATATATATATATATATATATACTGTATGTGTGTGTATATATATATATATATATATATATATATATATACACCCACGGTATGTATGTATGTAGTATTATATATTTATCTATCTATCTATCTATCTATCTATCTATCTATCTATCTATCTATCTATCTATATTATACAGTATATATATATATATATATATATATATATATATATATATATATATGGAGAGAGAGAGAGAAAGTAGATTATGCACTCACACATTCAAAAACACGCACAGGACAACTTTATGTGAACAAAAACACAGCATTCAAAGCTTGATTAAAAATGAAACTCTCAGGTGTTCATGGCTGTCAAAATCCCTACAGAAAATGATGAGAAAATCACATTTTAAAGATTTTTGTAGTAACAGAAACAGGAAGTGAGAGGAAATCATCCAGTGGGGATACCCAATCTAATAAAAACCTAAACATTCTAGAAGGAGAGTTACCCTCATGTTGGAGTGATCTTATTTTAATTTTAGTTGCATTTTTAGGCAGGAAGATAAAGGAAGAAAAAAAACTTATTAGGAATCGTAACCATTTCCTACTCTATCCAGTACAAAAAAAGTCATGGCAAATCATAGTTTATTCATGAATATATTTCTTTAAAAGGTCACATACGTGCATTGAATTTTACAATACATAAAAACATCTTAAAACAATTTCATGCAGACACATGGCCAGTGGAAAAAAAAGTACATTAATGGTCAGTGGAATTTCTCCAACCTTTTTTGATGGGATGGGATCCATTGTTCAGTCATTGGCAAGGATTGGAAGAAAGCATGTTGTAATCCCACAGGTGTTTGACAGAATTATACTGGCCTGGAAAAATGACTTTATTAGCAAAAATACCCAGAATTCTAAGCCTGGGTCTTTGGATCCTAGGGCAATTTTACTACAAAAAGAGCAAACTCACCCTAGACAAGTGACGGATTACAAATCAAAACTTGTTTTGTGGTACCCAATTTGAAAGCAACTTTCTGTATATATAACTTTAGAGAGGGTTTAAAAAATAATGAGACCCAGCAAAAAATGCACAAAGATAAAAGACCCCTTTGGTTCTATATTTTTTTTATTTTTTTAAATGCCAATGGGGAGTTTTGTGTTTTTTTTTGTAATTATATTTTCTTGAAAGCTGGTGATGGTCTCTTTTTTTCTTTACTCATTAACTTTGAGCTGGGCCAATTGAGAGAGGGTGAAATGAAATGAGATGAAAGCTAGAAATGAAGTGCGATATTTAATACTTTGTTGTTTCTAAAGCTCTCCTTTGCATCTTATCTGTTAGGAAAACAGTGCCAGCCAGCTTCACTATCAGTTTAACCTTCAGCCACCCTCAGATATTTTTATGGCAAATTGCCATTACTATATATTATTTCTGTTTATCCACCTATTCATTCATTCACTATATTTTGGCCAGCAGTATCTCAGTAGTACTTAGTCATGATAACTGCTTAATGCACTGGAATGGTTACCTATGACATCACTATCAAAAATGAAGTAATCTTACATTAATAATGAAACCTTGGAAGGACACATTTTCAAGCTATCTGCATCATGCACACAGGTTAAGACATGCAATAAAACAAATGCAAAAAGTGAATTTCTGTGAGTCATTTCCGCTAAAAAAAAATCTCTTTGTAAGCCTCTATTTCCTCTCATATCTCTTTTCACACATTTTGCATCTTTGCTTAATGGAATTTTGGAGCTTGCTTTCTTCTTTTTTTCAATCTTAAAGCATTTGATTTCCAGTTTTAATATTAACAAGATTCAATTGGTAATGACAGATCTTCTCAATCCTTAAATAAAAATAGTCATCTCCAAACATTCCGCAAATGCATTTTTTTTTGAGGAACAAAGAACAGCGACATTTAAATGAAATAAAATACTCTGTTCAGGAGAAAAATTATTATGCATCTCACATCTACAAACATAAATAGTATTTCATCTGACAGCAGGGAAAGCACAAAGAAAAAGGATTCACCTGGCTGTCTAAAATTTTAATGCATGTGGGAATATTGTTTTGTAATCTTTGGGACGAATTAATATGTAATTCAGAGCTAAATGCATAAATTACCCGAAACACATTTGCCAAGTTTAAGTCTCAATCTTATAGCAGTATGAAGTAGTGTCCTACATAACAACCTATATCTATAAAAAAACTGAAACTGTAATGTCTAAAAATATCAACATAATCTTTGAAGAGTAATTATTTTATATAATCACAGATGGAATTGAGTGATTTAATGATTTGTTGCTAACACGAACGCCTGTGCTTCCCTTAAAATGTGAGAAATAGTGGAACTCCCCAATACTTGGCATAGTTAGAATTGCAGACCAAAGATCAGATATTTTTATCTGCTAGGTGAACCCATAGAACTCCCAATTTTTTTTATTTTTTTATTTTAAGGCTTTGTTTGAGCCAGCTGCAAGCACTGCTGCACAAGCAATAGTCAACTATATAAATTTCTATGAGCTGCCCACCCATCAAGTTGCCCATTAATTGATGTACAGGCAGTCCCCAGAGATCTATGCAGTTGCCTAGAGCTTACATAGTACCGTGCTCAGCTGGCACAGAAAATGTCTTTCAAACAAAGCTTGCAAGTTGGCTTCACATCAGTATAAAAGCTTCTGATCACAGATCTGTATTTTTTTAATATGTTAAGTGCTGAGGAGGGTAAAGCATGTGGTGCATTGGGGAAATATTTAATGTAATTTCTGTTTCACTTTACAGTGAATCTGTTCAATCTGAAGTTACTCAATCATTTAAAGAGATGAAATGCAGGATGTTGAAGATGTCGGCATGCATCGCTACATGCTTATATGTAGAATACTACTAAAGATGCTCCTATCTGCACATAGCAATTTCAGGGACTGTTTTGGCCTTGCCCATACCACCCTGGCACCCACCCTGTTAAAGGTAAAGCTGTAGTTCACAGGGGTGCCTTTACTTCCATTGTGACTGAATTTCACAATGATTCAAAGTAATAGAAGGAACATAGTTTAGTATGTTAATTTGTATACTTAATCAGCATTTGAGAAACACAATTCTTCTTTGTAACTGTGATGCTACTTATTAAATGAATTAGCTAAGTAATTAATAAAAGCATAGTAAATGTCCACACACTCAGTGAGTTTGGACATATGATGAGCCTGCCCTCCTAAATGTAATTAAGCTTGTTTTTTCTTCTTTTCAACATTTCTCACATTGTTCTTAGAGGTGTGCCAGAATGAGTTGCCTCTCAAACCACCCATATGGTGCTATGGGACATACAGGTAGGTATAAGCATTGCTGATATTATTGTCTTTCACACACTGTGCTCTGGACTTTGACTCATGGTTCATTAATACTTGATATCACCTCTTTCTGTGAGTGCAATAACTTGCTTTTATTTTACTTTCAATAAAGACAGTATTATGCTATGAGGTTTCCTGCACCCCTTTTCTTTTTTTCTCCCTTTCATGATTATGGCTTCCCACCCTAGGAATTTTATCCCTAAGTCCTGTCATTTGAAAAGAACAATAGAAAACAAATCTAGACAAAAGATCATGGATGAGGTACTTCAAGGATATTTTCTTGATTCAGGTCAAATCTTGAATTTTATAACTTGACATCTTAAAGTGGTAGTACAATAAAGCTTATAGTAAAGCTTACTTGTAGATAAAATGACTATCTCCTAAACGTTCACCGTTTAGGAGATATTCTACGGAGCAGCAGCCAGTAATGTCATCAACGCATGCATTCTAATGGAACAGCATACCCATACCATTTTTTCATTCATCTTTCCTTCCAATTTGGTAGGTTTCAATTTTTGGATACTTTGGGACTGGCTTAGTGGCATGTCAATATGCCATTTATTGAATTAGCTATTTGTGATTCTTTATAGATTCAGCAATATCAGAGAACCCTCTATTTCACTAGGACTTTGACAATATACAATTATATAACACTGAGTATGACGTGCTACATCTTCACTCTCAGTAAGCATCTTTTTTTGTTCCTATAAGAATGATGTAGTTTGTTTTCATTTTTATGTGCACCATTACTTTTTATCCTATCTTTCTTATTTCTCATTTATATATATTCATAGAAATCATCATTTTGAACTGGGCATTCCTATCTGTCGCCCAGGTGGGCCGTGAAGTGGTTTCTCTTGGAGGCGAGTGGGGCAGCACCCTTTCTTCTTTTCCCTTTTCTCCCCTCCTTACCTGTCTGGGAGGATCTTGGAAATATTGGCCACATCTGCGTTATCTCTGGTTTTAGTCAACTGGCGTTTTTTTTTATGTTCTCTGCTCCTATGTTGGGCTATATAAGTGATATTCATATACTTGTGATTGTAACTCCCATTGGAGATATATGGAGATGTGATTATGATAAGATATACATTACAGGTATAATGCTTGTTTAGGCACTTCTGAAGAAGAAATAATTTTTTGTCTCGAAACGCATCAAGTGCTTGCATGAATCGTTTTTTGTTTCTCTCACCCATGCAATTATTGCAATAGCTATGTAATGTATCACCGTCATTTATTGTATGTTTATGTTAATTTTAACATTTTGTATAAATAAAACATGGTCTGTAAAGTTTTTATTTATCTAATGATTAAAATCCCACAAAAAAAGAGAGTTTTCCCATACATGCTTTAATAGGGATGATGGCACTTCTTGCTATCACACCTGTTTTTTTTTCTACATCATTGTTATTTCATTAAGATCAGCACTGGAACTTATATGATGGACTTTTTATGGGGGATTTTTGTTTGCACTATATTTCATTATTGTATGTTTATTTTGCAAAGATTTGCACTATTTAATGTTTTGTTATTTATAAGCAATACCTACAGCTACCCCACATTTTTGCTGTGGTAGGATATCGCTTTACTTTCAATATCCATTATAAATCACATAGAGCATAGCTAAGGAATTTAATCTTTATGCTGTACCACAAACTGGCAAGAGTCAATACTTGATTTTTTTCTATATGAATTAACCTATACTGAACAGTGACTACCACTATAAGCTAATTTATCCTACTAATCCTTTTTGCACTACAGGTAAAAGAAGACTTGTTTTATCATGCTCAGTTGATCCAACATGTACATTAACATACAGTAACCAATAAAATATTTCCTAAATCTTAATTCCTAATTATACTAAATTGCACTAATCCAATCAAGACTAATTGCTGACTGATTGCAAAAGATTACTGCATATTTGCACCTGTTAGTAAATAGCAATATTATTTATCTCTGTTGTCTTTATGCATTTTATTGGTATTGAATAGTTATATAATAAAATTGAGCACATAAACAGAAATATAGGAAAGAAAGAAATATGTATACAATTTTTTTACACTTGAATATTCATGAATATTCACAAACATAAGAGTGGCAAACTGACAGTTGTCTGCACCTAAACGGGATTGCTATCAACTAGTGTTCAAATGCACAAATAAAATGTATCTCACATATCACATTTTTAGAATTTTCTTTTCTGTGCAAGGTGGAAACAATGTGGTCTGTTTTTGGTTCCTGTGGGGTTGATTTACTAAAACTAGTGCAAAATCTGCTGCATGGTGCATCTGTGCATGGTAGCCAATCAAGTTCTAACTTCAGCTCATTTAATTAAAGTTTGTTAACAAAACCTGGAATCTGAGTGGTTTCTATGTAGAGCTGCACCAGATTTTGTACTCTCTTGTCATGGACATGTGAAATAATTAAAATAAAACAAAAAAAACACATTTCTCACCACATAATAACTGTAAATGGTGGCATCACAGAAACAAAATACTGTAAAAAAAAAGCTAGGCCCATTAAACTAAATCCTTACAAAGTAATAGCAAAACAGAAGAATTAATAAAATAAGTGGATATAAGAGACACTAGAAAATATTGCTTTTAACCACTTCCCGCCCGGCCCATGTATATAAACGGCCGGACGGTGGCAGTGCAGAGGCAGGTTGCCGTTCATAAATGGCGCCCGCCATTTTGGACTGTGCGTGCTCCCTGGGAGTGTGCAGCACCGCAAACCAGTGCCCTCTGTGTCCGGAGGACACAGAGGAACACCAATCACTGTACGGGACCTCTGTCTGAGGTCCTCATCATGGTCCCGATCATGTGATTACTGATTGGCCAATCAGTGATCACATGAATATTAGTAAGCAAGATGTCCCTTCTGACATCATTGCTTACTACGCGTGAAATCTGTGAATGATCACAGAGATCACATGGTACAAGGCTATTCACAACAGCCTTGTACCATGTGACAAGCTGTGACCCAGCTCACACAGTATTTCTCAATGGCTGCAAGAATGCAGTCAGAGAGAAGGAGAAATTATTGCTTTTACAGCCTTTATGGGTAAAATGGGTATGTAAAAAAAAAAAAAAAAAATCTTCATCACCATGTCACTACGGTGACACTGTACTGCTAGGGTGACGGTATGTTAACCACTTGCCGCCCAGCCACCGCATATAAACGGCGGCAGAGCGGCGCTCGTAGGCAAAAGCACGTTTTAAAACGGCTGCCTTCAAAACAGGTAGGGGGCGCGCGCGTCATGGACAGTTTTTACCGGCCGTTTTCCCGCGATGATCGGTGATCACTGACACAGAGCAGGGCTGCATTGTTTACACACAGCCCTGCTCTGTGACAGTTCCCCGACAAGCTGCAGAGGGAGAGAAGAGTTTCTCTCCCTCGATCAGCTCCCCCCTCCCTCCCCCCATCCAGTACACACCCCCGCCCCCTAGTAAAACACTCCCCTTACACAGAAAATTCTAAAAATGTTAACCCCTTCCTCCCCAGTGACATTAGTACAGTTTCAGTGGTTTTTTTTCACTGATCACTGTATTGGTGTCACTGGGGATGTCAGTGACACCAAGTCAGTTCCCCCCCTCAGTGTCAAATTGTCCGCCGCAGTCCCGCCATAAGTCGCTGGTCGCCGCCATATGTCGCTGATTGCCGCCATTATTAGTATAAATAAAAATGAAAAATTCCAGTATCTTTCCCGCCATTTGTAAACGCTATAACTTTCACGTAAACCAATTAATTTACATGTATTGTTTTTTTTTTTTTAGCAAAGACATGTCGCAGAATGCATTTTGGCAGAAATTTATGACTAAATTTGATTTTTGCATTTTTTTTTACTGGACATGTTTTATAGCAAAAAGTCCAAAATATTGTTTTTTTTTCCTCAAAATTGTCAGCCTTTTTTTTAATAGCGCAAAAAATAAAAACCGCACAGGCGATCAAATACCACCAAAAGAAAGCTCAATTTGTGGGGAAAAAAAGGATGTAAATTTTATTTATGTACCATATTGCATGACCGCGCAATTGTCCGTTAAACTAGGGCAGTGCTGTATAGCAGAAAAATGGCGGAAATTGCAGTATTTATACCATAGATTGTAGACGCTATAACTTCCACACAAAGCAATCAATATACACTTATTGGGATTTTTTTTACCAAAAACATGTAGCAGAATACATTTTGGCCTAAATTTATAACCAACTTTGAGTTTACTATATATTTTTTATAGCTGAAAGTAAAAAATATTGTTTTTCTTCAAAATTTTTGGCCTTTTTTTGTTTATAGCGTGAAAAATAAAAAGCGCACAGGTGATCAAATTACACCAAAAGAATGCTCTATTTGTGTGAAAAAAAGGACGAAAATTTCGTTTGGGTGCAGCATTGCATGACCGCGCAATTATCAGTTGAATTAGTGCAGCGCTGAGTAGCAAAAAGAGGCCTGGTCATTAAGGGGGGTAAATCCTCAGGAGCTCAAGTGGTTAAAAAAAACATAAATAATAATATAACAAAAAAATAAAAATGTAAACTTTGTTTTGTTTTAAATTATAATTTTTGGTTACAAACTAATTTGGGTTCTTTTTTTTACTAAAACGATAACTGAATACATTTTGGCCATAATTTGATGAATGATGAAAGATTATTTATTTATAAAATTTTATAAGAAAAACACTTTTTAAAAAAATTTTTGGACTTTTTCATTTATATAGCAAAAAACAATAAAAATATATATAGTTTTATCTGTCTCAAAAAATGCTAAAAAATTAATATGGATACAGTCTTGCATGACCGCGCAATTGTCATTCAAAGTGTGACAGCACTGAAAGCTGAAAATTGCCCTGGAGGTAAAAGTGTCCGGATAAGAAGTGGTTAATTAGCTACTTCCTTTTAGCCAATGCAGGTAAAGAAATACTACCTACAATTTATTGCTGCAATATAATTTGAAGAATCTGAAAGGAAGGGTCTGAAGTCATACCTCTGAATTTAAGAATGCCAATTCTACATGCATGCATGAAACCACAGCAGCCAATCACAAACCATTTTTACAACAGACCTGCTTTAAGGGTGATTTAAAACTGCATATATTTGAGCTTTTTTCAGTCTTACTGAACAAGTTACTAGGAAATTCTTCTCTAAATGGTTAATTTTAACCCCCAAAATCCAGATATAATATAGATATTTTGGTACTGTGCAATGTTATGCACAGTGGTAGATTGTATGCATTGTCAACAAGCAATGGCCCTATTTGCTCTGATGCTCCTCTTACCCATTGACTATATACATGCATGCAAGAATTCAGTGAAAGTAGCTTTAGGCCTGGAAGTCTCTCAGTGTACTATAGATACTAGTACAACTGTTTGGATAGGCAAGGAGGTAACACATCCTGCAAAGGCTGTGCTCTGCACAACAAACAAGAATGACAGTATTACAGGAAGTGAAAATTCTGCTTTAATTTCTGTAGACCAGTATTCTAATTTTTGTCAACTATGGCTTTAAGATATTTTTTTTATAACTATTGTTTTTTATTGGTCATTTGATTGCTTTAAGATATTTTAATTGAAAGTGCGAGTCATTTTTTAACATGTTATTTAAACATGCCACTTTAATTTTCATACAGAAAGCAATAGAATCACATAATGCCCATCTATCATTTTTACCCACAAAAGGTGTATATTGTAACTGAAAACCCAGCATACAAAAATGTGTCAGCCTCATATATTTTCTTTAATGTGTCAGCTAACAGCAGAAAACTTTGCCTCAGCATAAAATAGATAGTAAAAAATAAGACAATTGCTATTTCTTCTTACTGTAGGCAATAGATGTCACACATTGATCTCGGTGCCATAAGATCCAAAGGCATGTTGGAAACCAGAGAGAAATAAAAGAAGATGGATGTATGAAAATTCTTACAGATCCCGCATAGCACAGGTTTATAGCACATTAAAGGAACCCCACATACAAAATTGTAACATTTTGCTAAATTCTTTATGTGATGGTTTACATGTTATCATCCATTTTTTAAAGCAGAATTCAAAATTGATTTTACAATTAAAAGTAAACAATCCAGGAATAGTAAAAATAAAGTAGCTTTTCTTGCAATACTCATCTTTGTCTCTGATCCCAGAGAAAGCCCATAAATACACTAGATTATGGTGCTCGTATAGGTTGAATGGGGCCAGCATAATTTAACCAAATTCCTGTAAAGCCAGGCTGTCATAGGCACACCACCTAGGGAATTCATCACACCAGTACTATTGTACTAAAAGGCACTCAGATCATTACATGTGCAAAGATAGTGCTGGAGTGAGGCTGCCCGCAGCTGAAGCCAGGCTAGTTCTGATAGTTCAGATAGAAATACTTAAGATGACCACTCCCTGGTAATTACTGTAAAAAGACCATTTGAGATCCATTGTGCTTACCATAGCCTTAATGTTTCTGTTAACTAACTTCAACAAGTATTAGATACTGTATCAAAATTATTGCTTATGCACGTAGTTGTATTTACGTAATACTTCACTTAAAACATCTGCTCAAAGAATTTCTTCTGAAGACCATATGAAATTTGATGTTCTAGTTCATCTGTCTAGGGGAGATTTTGAATTGAAATAGAAACTATACGGATATTGGAAATAATAGGGGAACTTGATGCTAGGGAAACAGGCTAGAGCTCTTACCTAGTGCTTAAAGCCCAATTTTAGCTCGGACAAAAAAATAATTAGAAGAGAACATGACATTTCTAGTTGGTCTGCCCAGAAGAGGCTTTGAATTGCAATAGAAACTATATGGATATTGGAAATGAGAGGGGAATTGTCTGCATGGGAAATACACTACATTGTCAAAAGTATTGGGACGCCTGCCTTTACATGCACATGAACTTTAACGGCATCCCAGTCTTAGTTCATAGGGTTAAATATTGAGTTGGCCCACCCTTTGCAGCTATAACAGCTTCAACTCCTCTGGGAAGGCTGTCCACAAGGTTTAGGTCTGTGTCTATGAGAATGTTTGACCATTCTTCCAGAGGCACATTTGTGAGGTCAGGCACTGATGTCGGACGAGAAGACCTGGCACGCAGTCTCTGTTCTAATTCATCCCAAAGGTGTTCTATCAGGTTGAGGTCAGGACTCTATGCAGGCCAGTCAAGTTCCTCCACCCCAAACTCGCTCATCCATGTCTTTATGAACCTTGCTCTATGCACTGGTGTGCAGGCATGTTGGAACAGGAAGGGGAAATCCCCAATCTGTTCCCACAAAGTTGGGAGCATGAAATTGTCCAAAATGTCTTGCTATGCTGATGCCTTAAGAGTTCACTTCACTGAAACTAAGGGACCAAGCCCAACCCCTGAAAAACAACCCCACACCATAATCCCCTCTCCTTGGCCCAATGCAGTCAGGCAAGTACCGTTTTCCTGACAACTGCCAAACCCAGACACATCCATTAGATTGCTAGACATGATTCATCACTCCAGAGAAAACATCTCCTTTGCTCTAGAGTCCAGTGGCAACTTGTTTTACAGCACTGCATTCGACATTTGCATTGCACTTGGTGATGTAAGGCTTGGATGTAACTGCTCGGCCATGGAAACCCATTCCATGACGCTCTCTATGCACTGTTGTGCTAATCTGAAGACCATATGATGTTTGGAAGTCTTTGGCTATTGACTCTGCAGACAATTGGCGACTTCTGTGCACTGTGCACTTCAGCATGCACTGACCCCACGCTGTAATTTTACATGGCCTACCATTACCACACTCTAATTCACTGAGCTCCTGAGAGTGACCAATACTTTCATAAATGTTTGTATAAGCAGTCTGCATGCCTAGGTGCTTGGTTTTATACAGTGGTATATACAATTATCATCAATACAATGAACAAATGTATTCAGCGCTCACACAATGATGAATAGGTTAATAATGGATAAGTACACATTAATGGATAACTGAAGAAATGGAACTGACTGTACAATGGGTTTTGTGACAGTTGTCAAAAAGTCAACACTTCCATAGGATGAGCAAAATGAGGAACAAATGGACCAAGGAAACAAGGCACATTGGATGGGATCGGCAACTCCTCGCCAAGGATATGGGGGATCCCTCGAAGATAAGCAAAAGAGAAAGGAGGGCGCCAGGTAAGTGTAAGTAAAAATATGAAAACTTTATTTGCAGAAGACTTACATCGAAGACTCCTTCAATCGGCATGCAGGATAGGATGGTAGGCAGAGAAGTGGGACCGCAGTTCACTCAGATGGTTGGACTGATGTAGGCTGCATAACTTGAAGGGGATCCACTCATGGACTTGGCGGCATTCGTGAAAAGTTCCCGCCAAGCAGTAGGGGGATGTAGCAGATGCTGTGAATGGCGGGTGGGGGGTCTGCAATGCGTTTTTGAAGCTCTGCCTTCTTTGTCAAGCAGTTGATTGACAAAGGAGGCGAAGCTTCTGTAACAAGTTGCAGCCTGTCCACCCGACATTCACGGCATCTGTCATGGCATCTACCACATCCCCCCACACGGCAGGAACTTTTGAACTAATGCAGCTGAGTCCATGAGTCCTTTTCAGGTTATGCAACCTACATCGGTCCAACCATCCTAGTGAACTTCGGTCTCGCTGCTCCGCCTACCATCCTATCCTGCATGCCAACTGAAGGAGTCTTAGATGTAAGTCTTCTGCAAATAAAGTTTTCATTTTTAACTTACATTGACTTGGTGCCCACCTTTCTCTTCTGCTTGATTTTATACACCTGTGGCCATGGAGGTAATTGGAACACCTGAATCCAATGATTTGGAAGGGTGTCCCAATACTTTGGGCAATATAGTGTATGCTAGAGTTCTTGCTTGATCAATTTTAGCTTGGGCAAAAAGTAAATATAAGGATTCTCCATAGCTTGTAAAAAAAGCAGCTTTGGATGTTATACACCCCTTCCCTCCAGGGCAGTCCCCCAGAGTCTCAGCAATCCAGAGATGCAATACCGCCCAGCGTAATTCAACCCATGCCCTGTGAGACCAAGATATCAAGTCTCTGCGATAAGCTTAAAGGTAAATTCTGTACAGAGTGGTGCCACGTCATTATGTGGCATCAATCTCTACAAAATGTAGGACCCACCAGGGAAGAAGAGGATGAAAAGGACCTGTGTTATCACTGAACCAATGACACCTGAATAAAAAAGGTATGTGTAGAGATACTTGAGGAATTTTGGGGATGCTCCAAGGAAGGGGTTGGAGGACAAGCTTAAAGCTGGATTTTAAATCACTGTTTCTGCCTGGATCTAAAAGCTTTTTTTGTAAAAAAAACAAAATGTGCAGACCCCTCGTAGTTTAGCTTGCTTTGTTAGCTTTATAATTTAATTTTAACATATTTACATATGTCCACAAGTCAGTTTTCCAAAGATATTTTCCATATAAAGCTGGTTTCTGTAGAGCAGATCTATACATTTGTATTTTCTTTGTGTCACTAACTAAACAAAAAATAGTTTTTGCATACAAAGGATATAAAAGTAAAAAAAAAGGCTACAACGCTTAAGAATGAGTTTCATTGTGCAATGTGCATACTCTCATACATATGTTGAAGGGTAAATCTTCTGTAATCCCAAATGTATTTTAGGCTTCACAAAATGACAAAATTTAGACGGCGCTCTGAACAAGCCATACATATGCAACAAGCCCGATGCTTTATATTTTCATTGTTCTGTCCTTTCATGACATTGTGCATTAAACCTACTGCAGCTGTCATCTAAAAATCAGCCTGCTTTAAATCTTTAAAAAAAAAGTGTTCAGTGATATAATAGATGAAAATGTGGATAGCAATTTCAAAGTACATATTAAAAAGCAGATGGAACATATACATTGAGCTGGGATGATAAATTGGCTATACTATAAGGTAAAGAAATTAAAATAAAAAAAACCAAAAAAAATTTCACTTAAATAAACTTTCAAAAGTATTTCTAATTTGTCAATTATTTAAAAAAAAAGCAGTCCACCTTTCATTGCAGGCTGTTATGGATAGATGTTTACCTGTCTAACTGTACTTTTCTACTTGTGCTTTAAAGAAGATATGCTGTTGGATTGTGTGCTAGCTGTCTAGAACAATTTCCTTAGATGTGTGCTACTTGATAGGACACTTTCTGATAGAAAGCATTTGGCATTATGATTTCACAATAGATTTTAGATAGTTTATCGCATGCTTACCATAATTAAACAGGATTAACCCTTATTTGTGAACATACCACTACACATAACACTGTATGTAAAATTATGCTGGTATGGATTTGCCATCACCTTTTTGGCTTCTACAATGACTGTTAGTTGTTTTGCTGCTGAACGCTGAGACACTAAAATATAATTGTGGCAGTTGTGATTTCTATCTAATATTTGTGGTACAGTTGTTAGTCTTGAACATGTGTGCTCCCACACATGAATGTGGGGGTAGAGGTGTTTTTAAACACATATTTGTGGAGTGTTGTTTTGATCTATTTTATTAATCTTTATTTTTTTTACCTTTTTAATTGTTTTAAATTAACTTTCTTGCTATCACCAGGGCAGGGCAGAGCAGGTGACAGGTTCTTAAGGGGAAATCAGGGTCTTTTAGACTCATAATGTCACCTGTGAACTCTTTTAAAGCTAAAATAACCAGAGTAGCCAGGGTTTGACAGCTCTGGATCCAGAAGTACTCAGAGCTGTGCACTTCCAGGTTCATACTACTCAAGAGAGATCAGCAAATGGATGTTCACTGATCCATCTCTGCTCTTCTTCTGAACATCTGCCATAGAGGTTCTGGGCACCTGTCACTCAGGAGAAACAGGTAAGCCCAGGACACATTGTGGAGGGGGAGAGGCACTTTCCCCACTACGTAGAAGTGATAAGGCAACTTTCAATCCTCTCACATCATTTCTACAAGGAAGCACATAGTAAGCAGAGAAAATATGTAAAAACAGACTCCCAGCTGTTTTAAAGTATAGATAATACCTATTTTTTAAAATTAGTTTTAGATAGGGTAGAATTTGGTTGAATGTCTTGTCTGTTTTTTTTTTTTTTTTGTTTGTTTTTTGTTTTTTTTTGCTTGCTATTACCAATATTGAATTTTTTTTTTTACACTATTTGTCCTGGTAACTTAAAAAAAAGAGTGAAAGGAAACCTCTACTGAATTATATTTAATTTGCTAAAGCATGGTATATTATGAACTACTCCTTTTTATTTCATACATTTTTTTATTTCTTTTTTTTCTTGCTTCCCATCCATGGGCCCCAGATATAGCTGACCATGTTCAGATTCCTGATAGTGACTATGGTGGACCATGCCTGCACAATACGTATATACACTATATTGCCAAAAAGTATTGGGACATCCCTCCAAATCATTGGATTCAGGAGGTCAAATCACCTCCATGGCCACAGGTGTATAAAATCAAGCACCTAGGCATGCATACTGCTTCTACAAACATTTGTGAAATAATGGGTCGCTCTCAGGAGCTCAGTGAATTCAAGCATGGTACCATAATACCATAACTAACGGTCAACTGTTAGTGTTATTTTAACAAAGTGGAAGCAACTGGGAACAACAGCAAATCAGCTACAAAGTGGTAGGCTACATAAAATGACAGAGCGGGGTGCATGCTGAAGTGCACAGTGTGCAGAAGTCACCAACTGTCTACAGAGTCAATAGCTAAAGACCTCCAAACTTTGTGTGGCCTTCAGATTATCACAACAACAGTGCATAGAAAGCTTAATGGAATGGGTTTGAATGGCCAAGCAGCTGCATCCAAGCCAATCCAAACCAAGTGCAATGCAAAGTGTCGGATGCGGTGGTGTAAAGCATGCCATCACTGGACTATAGAGCAGTGGAGAGGTGTTCTCTGGAGTGATAAATCATGCTTCTCTGTCTGGCAATCCGATGGACGTCTGGATTAGGCGGTTGCCAGGAGAATGGTACTTGCCTGACTGCATTGTGCCAAGTGTTACGTTTGGTGGAAAGGGATTATGGTGTGGGGTTGTTTTTCAGGGGTTGGACTTGGCCCCTTAGTTCCTGTGAAGGGAACTCTTGGAGTGTCATTTGGACAATTTCATGCTACCAAATTTGTGGGAACAGTTTGGGGATGGCCCCTTCTTGTTCCAACATGACTGTGCACCACTGCACAAAGCAAGGTCTATAAAGACATGGATGAGTGAGTTTGGGGTGGAGGAACTTGACTGGCCTGCACAGAGTCCTGACCTCAACCCGGCAGAACACCTTTGGGATGAATTAAAGTTGAGACTGCAAGCCAGGCCTTCTCTTCCGACATCAGTGCCTGAAATCACAAATGCGCTTCTGGAAGAATGGTCAAACATTCCCATAGACACACTCCTAAAGTTTGTGGACAGCCTTTCCAGAAGAGTTGAAGCTGTTAGAGGTGCAAAGGGTGGGCCAACTCAATATTGAACCCTACAGACTAAGACTGGGATGCCATTAAAGTTCATGGAAACGTAAAGAGAGGTGTCTTAATACGTTTGGCAATATAGTGTACTTTAAATTCAGGATCTTTACGTTTAGATACACTTTAAATGAAATGCAGTTAATTTTTTTTATTATAACTGTAAATCATAAGCACTGTATCCCTCCCCAGATGTCAAATCAAAAAACTCAGGATATTTAAAATTTGAAAACACTATTACTGTCAGTTGGACCAATGTAGGCAGATTTACTAGATTAATTTCACCCTATAGAGTCCCTTTCCAGGAGCCTTACCCCTTCACACGCAGAGATTGAGATTGACTACCACACAGAGTAGGATTCTGGAAGGTAAATATTAGTAAAATTTTAAATATTAATTTTACTTGCCAATACCAACATGAATGGTAAACAGGGTAGGGACAAAACGACCAATAAAGTGAGTTGATTAGGGAAAAAGTGCAAAACAAATTGCTGAGTATTAGGGATTCCAAAGAACCCAGAACTATCATAATGAGTCCCAGTGAAGAGGTTTCCCTGTTTTTAGCATCATTTTCAGATCAGCTCTGGTCCCAATGGAGAAGTGCATGCAGGCTGGTAATTATCATGATAGAAGCATGCTTGCTACCTATTTGCTATTGTATACCTGTCTGATATCAGAATGAGTGGAGAGGGGACACGCTTTTTAAATTTTGTTTGATTAAAAAAAAATATTCATAAAAGTAATTCTGCAGTTCTGACTAGTATTATGTAAATTCAGTGCAACAAAACACTGCAACCAGCACATTTATAACTGGAGTAAAAGATGATGTCACAGATGCTGTACAAGGTACATTAAATGAACATTTGCTGGCTGTCACATTTTCTTGCAGCACATTTGTTAAAGTATAAATGTGGCAACTGTGACCAGCAAAATTTGGCAACTGATCACATACAAATGTAGTATAAAGCAGTTACCAGCAAATGTGCAAGTCAGTACAATGATAACTAATAAAAAATGGTCATTACAATACATAGTAATGCTCATAATGATAGTACACATCAATAAATACATCCTTTGTTTAGTCAGTACACTGTACTAAAGAGGTCAAACTGTAGTAAATAGATTTAAATTTAGCTTTGATTTACTTTAACTACTGCAAATAACATCTTATAGCTGTTGGACTAATGTGTGAATTGCTTTTATAACCTTTATTACTAGTTTCACTCTTTCTGATTTCTTTCTGATTTCCATGACAATAAACTGAAGCAAAAGTATTGTCTTACTGAGATTTTTTCCAAGTCCTGCCATATGACAGAATGCTTCAGACTGAATTTATCTATGTCAGACCCTTCTGCCTATCTATGACAGATGGAGAGTATACTACTATTCTCTCACTAACAAGCCAGTACAGTTGTCAAGTCTTCTGGACAAATGACCACACATCCATCAAACTGTTCATATAATTTATTAAGCTATCATTTATCAGTTAGGTTGATGCTTTTTTTCAAAATACAATTATCTGTGGGATAAAAAAAAATTGACAATTGTCTTAAAGGTACCTTCACTTCAGAGACCAAGATTTCATACTTTATGTATGCAGGTCATATTTTTTTGTGGTCGACAACTAAAGTGCTTTTTTATTCTGTATCTCTTATCTGCTGCTAAGAGTTTATAGTTGACTGCTGTCAAAATGCATATGTCATAAATATTGTAATATTAGATTATATAATTTCAATAAAATAAGAAATGGATAGAGATGTCAAACATTTCACTAAAGGCTACACTTATTCTATCATATTTTCCAATTGTTGTGAGAGATCATTACACTAAGGGAGAATAAATTATCCTTTGTGGCTGTTTTAAAGAAAAGTGTATATATCATGTAAATATTTATTTACATTTTATGATTTTTTTTACAAGCCATGCAAAGCTTTATAATGTTTTGCTGAAGCATTTAGTAAATTGAGTGTTACATATATGGAGATGATCAAGTGATAAAACAGAAAAGTTGTTCTTTCCAAAACACAAGGTGATAATTTTGTCTCAGGTGTCAACTTATACAGCCACGACATGCCCCCTGCTGCTACAAACACAAAGGAAAGATAGTGGCTTTACCTTACTTGCCTGGTACCTGCTCTAAAACATAATAATAGATCACTGTTAGACTAGAATTATTATCTGTGGGAGGGGATTAATACAAAGTATTGCCAAGATAGCATAAACATTGAAGCCTTGGGTATCATTACAAAGTACAACAATTTTGGATACAGAATGTGACATTATTAATTATTGATATTTTGAAGAAGAGAAATTTGACACAGTTCCCTATTTTTAAACATTTGGACAAAGGAGAGACCCCCTGACACTGGGACTTTAAAGGCTTTAAAGGTACTAGAATTATTACAAAAGTACACATTTTATTTGTCAAAAAAGGTGATAACACAAAGACATACAAAACAATACATCATACAGAGTCATCATAAAGCATCACAATCAGAAAATGAAATTACATGATAAGGCTACCCAGTATGACTGTATTTTACTGGTCATAAAAGGTACAAATTGGTATCATCATAGATGTAAGAAAGCTGCAGAGATGCTAATCTAATTGGTCCAACACGTTTCAGAGCGATTCCACTCCTTCCTCAGGGAAAAGAGAAGAACTCATGATGACCTCATCTACAAGATTAAACATATTTGTTTGGAACATGTCTCATATCCGTAACAACATATCATAACTTTTAATCTGTAGATATACTTACAGTATATGAAAATGAAAAATGGATGATCGGTTAAAAGACATAAATGCTTCAGAAATGTCACAGGGACATAGTACGTGTGTTTATGACTTACATTTATAGTCATTCATTGCAGTTTTTCGTGGTGTGGCTGTAGTGCCTTGTACCTCTTCCCCCTCCCCCTTTTCTTTGGGGGTGTCTCTTACGAATTTCCTTCAAATACAACTTTGAGGTGGTGTGTGCTGGAGGTCTATACACTTTATAGTGGGTCACCTGTTTTACAAATGAATATGACACATTGGTGTGATATATAGCATGTTTTCAATTACTCATATAGTCATCTACTGCAGTGACCTGGGATGCCCTTGCGATTGCAGGCCTTTTGTTTGGGGTTCTGCTGTCCTGGTTCGTTCGGCCCCCAGCTTTATGAGGCAACATTTCTGAAGCATTTATGTCTTTTAACCAATTATCCATTTTGCATTTTAATATACTATAAGTATATCTACAGATTACAAGGTATTATATGTTGTTACGGATATGAGACATGTTCCAATGGTCATAAAAGATACAAATTGGAATCATCATAGATGTAACAAATCTACAGAGATACTAATCTAATTGTTCCAACACATTTCAGAGTGATTCCACTCCTTCCTCAGGGAAATCAGAAGAACTCAGCATATGGATGACATCATCTACAAGATTAAACATATTTGTTTGGAACATGTCTCATATCCGTAACAACATATAATACCTTGTAATCTGTAGATATACTTATAGTATATCAAAATGCAAAATGGATAATTGGTTTTACTTCAGTAATGCAACTTAAAAGGTGAAACTAATATATGAGACAGACTCATTACATGCAAAGCAAGAAAGTTCCAGCCGTGATAAGCGAACTATTGACGCTTTATAAATACTGTATAATAATAATAATAATTTTGATGATTATGGCTTACAGGTCATGAAAACCCCAAATCCACAATCTCAGAAAATTAGAATATTGTGAAAAGGTGCAATATTCTAGGCTCAAAGTGTCCCACTCTAATCAGCTAATTAAGCCATAACACCTGCAAAGGGTTCCTGAGCCTTTAAATGGCCTCTCAGTCTGGTTCAGTAGGAATCACAATCATGGGAAAGACTGCTGACCTGACAGTTGTGCAGAAAACCATCATTGACACCCTCCATAAGGAGGGAAAGCCTCAAAAGGTAATTGCAAAAGAAGTTGGATGTTCCCAAAGTGCTGTATCAAAGGACATTAATAGAAAGTTCTGTGGAAGGGAAAAGTATGGAAGAAAAAGGTGCACAAGCAGCAGGGATGACCGCAGCCTGGAGAGGATTGTCAGGAAAAGGCCATTCAAAAGTGTTGGGGACTTTCAGAAGGAGTGGACTGAGGCTGGAGTCAGTGCATCAAGAGCCACCACACACCGACAGATCCTGGCTTCAAATATCGTATTCCTCTTGTCAAGCCACTCCTGAACAACAAACAACGTCAGAAGCGTCTTACCTGGGCTAAAGAAAAACAGACCTGGTCTGTTGCTCTGTGGTCCAAAGTCCTCTTTTCTTTTCTCATGAGAGCAACTTTTGCATCTCATTTGGAAACCAAGGACCCAGAGTATGGAGTAAGAATGGAGAGGCACACACTGCAAGATGCTTGAAGTCCAGTGTGAAGTTTCCACAGTCTGTGTTGATTTGGGGAGCCATGTCATCTGCTGGTGTTGGTCCACTATGCTTCAGTAAGTCCAGGGTCAACGCAGCCGTCTACCAGGAGATTTTGGAGCACTTCATGCTTCCTTCTGCAGATGAGCTTTATGGGGATGCTGACTTCATTTTCCAGCAGGACTTGGCACCTGCCCACACTGCCCAAAGCACCAAAACCTGGTTCAATGACTGTGGGATTACTGTGCTTGATTGGCCAGCAAACTCGCCTGACCTGAACCCCATAGAGAATCTATGGGACATTGCCAAGAGAAAGATGAGAGACATGAGACCGAACAATGCAGAAGAGCTGAAGGCCGCTATTGAAGCAACCTGGTCTTCCATAGCACCTCAACAGTGCCTCAGGCTGATAGCTTCCATATCACGCTGCATTGAGGCAGTAATTGTTGCAAAAGGGGCCCAAACCAAGTACTGAGTACATATGCATGCTTATACTTTTCAGAGGTCCAATATTGTTCTATGTACAATCCTTGTTTTATTGATTGCATGTAATATTCTAATTTTCACAATTATGACAAATCACGGCTTGACCTATCTTGCTTTGCATGTAATGAGTCTATCTCATATATTAGTTTCACCTTTTAAGTTTCATTACTGAAATATATGAACTTTTGCAATATTCTAATTTTTCGAGTTTCACCTGTATATGAGGGGTCTTCAGAGAGCTTCCACACTTTTTTTTAACTCTATTTATTAGGAATTTAAAAAACAATGTGATAACTCTTATAATAAACTGCAAGGTCAGCTGGTTTGCCAGACAGATTAGTTATATAACACTCTCAGACACAACCAATTA
The DNA here is from genome assembly GCF_062004578.1 of Staurois parvus. Taxonomy (NCBI): domain Eukaryota; kingdom Metazoa; phylum Chordata; class Amphibia; order Anura; family Ranidae; genus Staurois; species Staurois parvus. The sequence goes on along the minus strand of NW_028317994.1, from coordinate 11,784,035 downwards.
CTACCCCTCTCACCCTCACCATTTCCAATGAAAATATAAAAGTGCAGAAACATTTTGAAGACCCATTGTAGATTCCATCCAAAGTCATAGTTAAAAACTCAGCTATATTAGACACTTTGAAACATTATTACATTTTACCCAAGCTGCAATATCAACAAAGCTACATGGATGTTATACAACTTTGAACCATGCAGTTTTATTGCAGGAAGATTTTTTCTGGCTATATTTAAAATTACATTTGGACTGGGTGGAAAAAAAGTCAAGAGTTTTGGAAGAGAATAAGACTGCAACTTGTGACTGGTACCTGTGCAGCTTGACTGCTCTAAGACCTCCACACCCCACTTTTTAAATTCTGTTAGTGAATGTACCAACATACATCCAGAGATGATCAAACAAAGCAATAGCTAAAAAGGAAAAACTCTGAATGTTGTTGATACTACCCTATTTTACTTACTGTTATAATGGACCATGAGAGCATTTTGTTCTAAAATGATGTACAGTAATAATAATGCAATGCTCCATGACCATATATGTTTGCCCTGAAAGACTTTTATAGGTTATAAACAAAGTGATAGCAGATTTTGTACAGGCTTGATGCATTTAGGGTCATTAAACTCATTAAACCATCAAGTCGCATGTAATAACCTTAACACTTATATTGCAATTATGGATACAAAAGATGACATCAAAGCCGCAGATTCTGAAGATTAAATTTATTGAAGGTGATATCACCCCCATATTTTAATAAGTATACAAAAAGTAAAAGTATATCTGCTCTAGGTCAAAATAAATTAATAAATATATACAAAGAAGCTACTGTGAAATTGTGATACTAATTGTAAACTATTAAATAAAAAAAACGTCAGCGCTAAAATATTGTCAAAAGCAACATACAAAGTCCATGAAAACCCATATGTGAACAAACCTTTCCTATAAACTTAATTGAACATAACCGTGCAGATGCAATCACCTCTTCAGTTATGATAACACATGAAGAATGACATCCATCTGTAGGCGAATGGTGCATACACCCAAGCTTGAGTTCCACCACCATGTAACATTTTAACAAGGCCTCTTACCAAATGAGATAGACCATACGATTATAAATGGTCAAACAGGCTTTGATTGTATATTCCTATGGCTACCAGTGCAGAAAAAAGCAGCATACCTCTGATTATGAAGATAAGCACCAAAGAAAAAAAATATACCCCCATAGTGAAAGTCTTTTATTAATCCAAAAAAGATATAATGTGGTACAATCACACTTAATGCTGGACAGTGTGAAATTGCTGCCTCATATCAAGGCAATAGCAGGCTGATGGTTGATGAAAAATGCCTGCTCAGAGCAGCAGTGGTGGGTGATAGCAACACATATAAGCCGCGCCCTACATATTTTGGCAAAAACAATGTCTTCAGGGGATAGGCTCAACCCCCATATTTTAACATTGTGGCTATAGGCTATACTATTATGATTATTATTATTATTATTATCAATAATTGGGTACAAGCATTATGTTGGATTTTTCATGCAATTATAACCTCTAGCAATAATCACTGTTTTCTCCTGGCATGGACTGTTCCCCTCAGTGCCACCCCACGCCTCTCCTCTCCCTTGGAGAGCGCAATAGCTCCATGGGAGGTATTCCTCCATCAACACTGACTGAGTTGATGGGGTAATTAAGCAATTTTCTTTCCTGCAACCTTTGGTTGCAGGAAAGAAAAGCATGTCATCTATGACCGTTTTAAGATGGATCTTTCAAAGATAATAGTGTTGACACAGAATACAACACTCCTGGCTATTGTCCAAATTAATAACCATTAAGTCGTTGTTGACATGATGAATACAAAGATGTTATTACATTCAACTGGTTGATGCCATCGTGAAAAAATGTGCTTTAATGGACACTGCTGGCATTTAGAGGCATTAGTGGTGAGACCTGAGTACTGCCTTGATTCACCAAAGACACTGGCTATCTCTGTTCCCTTTCTCTTAAAATAAGTACACCAAATAACATATGATTATCTGTATTTAGTTAGGTTAAGTTGGTCAGTCTGTCTAAATGTCATTAATATCTTATCATGATGGGTAGTACTGTTTGGAAAATTAAACTCTATACATTTTGCATAAAAATATGTATTTTATATTATCTTGGTTCCTGATATATATAAGTGCCTAAAATGGACTTTTGTTTGTTCTGTTCATTTTCAAGTTATTTTTCTTGTACTAATTCCCACCACATCTGCTAGAATGCTGTTTTGTTGATCTATCACCTTTACTGTAAAAGTGTGCTTACTTGTGTTGCATTAACAAGCTCTACCTGTCAAAACAGAGCTAGGGACAGCTGGGAAGGAAGTAAGAGGGCCAAACTCACACATGTAGCTTTTTCCCTAAAACACCTAACTCTGCAGTCTGTGTCCCAAAGCAGCAAACTACAGGGATTTAATTGAATGTCTACAAGTATTACACTGACACGGCTCAAGCAAAGTTTGAAAATTAAAAGTGGCAAATTAAAACTCAATTCTCCAGCACTAAATGCCCACAACTTTATTTTCACATCATGACAAGGGATTAATAATTTCAAAACATTTTATCATGTTTCCTTTATGTAGATAACGAAGAACCATCTGTTGTGCACCCAAAATTCACTATACAAATTGTATATTTTACATTACATAACCCTTTCTATAAACAGAAGGTAATTTTCCTGTTTCTCATAAATTCAGGCTGATCAAAACAGATGTGTTAGAGGGCATATGCTTCTGAAAGAGAAGAACCATCAAAGTGAACTGTGGTTGCATATGGTAATACAGGACTATTGTGTTCACCCAGATAAGCAAAAGTAGAATCTAACTTTGCATATTTTTGTCAAACACCATTTAAAAGAACATTTCCAGTATAAAATGTCGACAAAAAATGGCAATAGAGGAATATTTCAAAAGTCTTAAAACTCTTACTATATATATATATATATTTTTTTTTATTTATTCCAATAAGTCTGTTTATGTATTATACAGAATTAAAAAAACCCCTGCAATGAGCTATTTTGAACTGACCTCACTCTCAGTCCCATATACTGGAGAGTAATTGGTAGGTATGACTAAGAGAACCCAATTTTGTCAACGAAATGTGATTGGCTTTACTATCATGCCATTAACAAACACTCAAACACTGTGGGGTTGATTTACTAAAGGCAAATATAGTGTGCAGTTTGCAAATGCAGTCATTTTTCCCCAGAGTTTAGTGAATGTGGTGAAGCTCTGTTGATTTCCATTATCTAATCATGTGCAAGCAAAATGCTGTTTTTTTATTTTCCTTGCACCTGATTGGGTATTCTTTACAAAGTGAAGCTTCATAAGACATAGATGGAATACATTATGTCAAATTGTATGTAATGTCTTCTAATATAATCAGATAAACCTTAAACTGTTTCTTAAAAAAAAACAAAAAAAAACCCATAAAAAACTGTAATGGGTGTATAACTGTGGCAGAAGAAGGAAATTTCTAAAGTACTCTACATTGGTTTATCTTAAAACAGGAATTCTTTGTTTTATTATTTGTGTATGTTGTTATAAAATCTCAATTTCTTCTCGGAAGAAAGTTGCTTTAATCAAAGTTTAATTCCCCATGAAAAATGAAGTCTGTACTATACTGACTGGATGTCCTTTCCTTCCCAATAGAGCCCAATTATCCCACTATATCCGGTGATCCAAGTGACAGGATTTGATTTATTGCTCTCACTCCCAGACTACAATAGCTCTGCAATCTACTGTCAGCATTATCTGCTGCTTTGCACTGGTACGTTAGCAAGCACAAAAATTATTCCAAGACTAGGTTCACTAACCTAAAATAGCATTTCTTTCTGCAATCTGTCACTGTGCCTTTGACCCTCTGATTTGGCTTAACAGACAACCAAGGATCTATTTTTATAAGCCATCCACAGTTTCTTTCAATTTTGTGCTATAGACCAATTCAATATCATGTCTCTTATCTTCTGTGAACATGACAGAGGAACATAATGTAGTGTACACAATTAGGTTATTATACACCAAGATACAATTGGATATATTCTAGTACTTTGAAGTGTAAAACAGAGTAGTCTATTTAGAAGGGTGCATTACTTTGAGAATAGCACTTTGTTGTATTTATTCCGTCCTGAAGTTAAAAGATGATAAAAGCTAACAGTTAACTAAAAAAGTGTCCTACAATAGTGTTTCATTTTCCAGTGTATCTATTAGAGTATAGGCTTCTGGAGCACTGTAATTACATTATTCTCTACTGCAGCTCTGGTTTTATCCAGCTTAACAGGTCCGTTATTGGCTTCACTAGCTCATGTATAGTTATCATTATAGGGGTAACAGTGGCTGCAGCCAGGAAGTCAAGGAATCTGGTGATCCTGCAATATGATGTTATTCACACTAAAAATAGTTTGTTTTTTTTTCTCTCAATTGACATGAAATGGTTAGAAGATATGCCTCCGAACTCTGGATCAGTAAATAATCCCATTGACAACAAAGTTTCCTATCAAATATCTTACTCAATTCAGAACAACAGCCTAGAATCTACCAAAATTCTCAGCAGCAATTATTTTAAACAATCCTTATGAGACTAATTTGTTTTGGGGCTGCAAACTCCAAGGTGAAGATGTTGTTCCGTTAACTTTAACACTATGTAGGATTTTTTGTAGAGGGCAGACATATATTACATCATTTCCAGTTTGGTGTTTACATCACTTCTGGCTATGCCGTCTGGGCGGTTGACATGTTTTGGATCACTTTCGGTAGCGTGATTCCCTGCTGGACAGCAGCATTTTCCTTATATTATTATTATTATTATACAGTATTTATAAAGCGCCAATAGTTCGCTCAGTGCTGTACATTACAAAGGGGGACAGAACATGTGACAGAACAATACCAATACAATGCAAAACATGAGGGGATTGAGGGCCCTGCTCTTTCGAGCTCACAATCTAGGAGGGAGGGAGGGAGGGAAACACTGGCTGGCAGGGATGGGGGTCAACGTTTGTGGGGTTGATTTGCCAGTGCAGAGGAGACCTCCCCCACTTTATAGAGAATCTTTAATTAATATTGTTGGCTAGAGCCTCCCTCTGTGGTGGATTTGGGGGTGGTTCTCAGGAGGCTCAGGTTGGATGGTTTAGATGGATGAAATATGGAGACACTTTCTCCTAGGAGATTTTGATCTGGTATGGATACTTATGGTGAGGTGGGGATTATGGGTTACAGTTTGATCCCAACAGGTGATTACCTGGATATTTATTCATACTCATCCTTGATTTAATTGTAGACAAGTTATTGTTTGCAGTCTTTTTGTTCCTTCTTCCCCTGCTAAGTCTCTTGACGGCTCCCCATAGTCTGGGATGATGTAGCTGATACACCTAGCTCACCATGTGTATTTGAGTGTGTTGCATTTTTAGTTCCTTTTCTTCTCTCTCTCGGGTCTTTTTGTTGTTTTCCTACATGTACTTGTACACTTTTGATACATGTTATTGTATATATTTTTCTCAGTTTTCTGTATAGTTATTGACAAAAACACTTCTTTGTACACTGCTCAAAAAAATTAAAGGAACACTTTGGAAACACATCAGATCTCAATGGGGAAAAATATCATGCTGGATATCTATACTGATATGGACTGGGTAATGTGTTAGGAATGTAAGGATGCCCCATCGTTTGATGGAAATTAAAATTATCAACCTACAGAGGACTGAATTCAAAGACACCCTGAAAATCAAAAAGAAAAAATGATGCAGCAGGCTAGTCCATTTCACTGAAATTTTATTGCAGCAACTCAAAATGGTACTTAGTAGTTTTTATGGGCTCTACGTGCTTGTATGCATGCCTGACAATGTTGGAGCATGCTCCTAATGAGATGATAGATGGTGTCTTGGGGTATTCCCTCCCAGATCTGGACCAGGGCACCACTGAGCTCCTGGACAGTCTGAGGTGCAACTTGGCGTTGTCGGATGGACCGAATCATTATATCCCAAAGGTGTTCTATTGGATTTAGATCAGGTGAGGGTGGGGGCCATTCAATGTTATCAATTCCTTCATTCTCCAGGAATTGCCTGCATACTCTCGCCACATGCCAATCGAGCTCTGTGGTGCTGGGCAGTGAGCACAGGGCCCACTAGAGGACGTCAGGCCCTGAAGCCACCCTCATGAAATCTGTTTCTGATTGTTTGGTCAGAGACATTCACACTAGTGGCCTGCAGGAGTCATTTTGTAGGGCTCTGGCAGTGTTCATCATTTTCCTCCTTGCACAAAGGAGCAGATACTGGTCCTGCTGATGGTTTAAGAACTTTCTACAGACCTGTCCAGCTCTTCTAGAGTAACTGCCTGTCTCCTGTAATCTCCTCCATTCTCTTGAGACTGTGCTGGGAGATACAGCAAACCTTCTGGCAATGGCACATATAGATGTGCCATCCAGAAGGAATTGGACTGCCTGTGCAACCTCTGTAGGGTCTAGGTATTGCCTCATGCTACCAGTAGTGACACTGACCCTAGCCAAATGTAAAACTAGTGAAAAATAGTCAGAAAAGTTGAGGAGAAAAAAAATGTCAGTGGCCTCCACCTGTAAAACCATTCCTGTTTTGGGGGTCATCTCATTGTTGCCCATCTAGTGCACCTGTTGTTCATTTAACACCAAAGCCGCTGAAACTGATTAACAACCCCTTTGCTACTTAACTGACCAGATCAATATCCCAGAAGTTTAATTGACTTGATGCTATACTCTGATTAAAAAGTGTCCCATTAATTTTTTTGAGCATTGTATGTTTACTTTGGATGGATGTACAATATATGCCTGCCCTAAAATACAGTAACAGGCCTGAAGAAATTAATCTACTACAAAACACAGTTTATTTATTTTTTATTTTTATGACCTTTATTTTGATGTTTTAAAGAAAGATATTTGTTATAAAAATTTTAAATGTGATATTGGTCTTATATGCCTGGTAGTTATCTTTGAACTCCTGTTTCTTTTCCTTATTTCTTGGTTGTGAGTACATTTTGGGATGAAACACGTCTGGGCAATTACCGGCATATTTATTATTAACATCCCCACATCTTCCATTGGATTTTATTCAAGGAAAGAATAATGCCTACTTTAGCCTTGTAAATAGTAAGAGGAGGAAGGCAAGACATTTTTCTTTATTAAGCACTTCAGCTATCACATATGTACAGTCCTATGGGCCAGTACCATTTTTATATTTCAGCTATGGGACTTTTTACTCAGCATTCTTTAACCTCTAGCCTACAGGGCACTTATACCCCCTTCCTGCCCAGGCCAATTTCCAGCTTTCAGTGCTGTCGCACTTTGAATGACAATTGCGTGGTCAAACAACACTGTACCCATATGAACTTTTTATCATTTTTTTGTGACAGAGCTTTCTTTTGGTGGTATTAAATCACCTCTGGGTTTTTTATTTTTTCTTAAACAAACCAAAAACCACTGAAAATTTTGAAAAAAATGCTTTTTCTTAGTTTTTGTTATAAAATGTTGTAAATAAGTGATTTTTCTCCTTCACTGATGTGCGCTAATGAGGCTGCACTGATGGGAACTGATAGGCTGCACTGATGGAAACTGATGAGGAGGCACTGGTAGTTGGCACTAATGGGCATTGACAGGCATCACTGATGGACACTGAAAGGCAGCACTGATACATGGCACTGATATATGGCACTGATAGGCGGCACTGACTGGCACTAATAGGCGGCACTGACTGGCACTAATAGGCGGCACTGATGCGTACTGATAGGCGGCACTGATGCGCACTGATAGGCAGCACTGACTGGCACTGAGACGGCACTGACTGGCACTGATATGTGGCACTGATTGGCAGCACTGATATGTGGCACTGATTGGCATTGATATGTGGCACTGACTGGCACTGATAGGTGACACTGAAAGGCAGCTCAGATGGGCACTGATATGTGACATTGATGTGCACTGGTGTGCACTGATATGTGGCACTGATGGGAACTGGCACTGACATAAGGCACTGATGGACACTGACAGGTGGCACTTCTGGGGCCACACTGATCATCAGGGCACACTGATCATCAGTGCCCTGATGATCAGTGTACATGTCCCCTCTGCGGAAAGCCGATTACCAGCATTTCCCTGTTTACATGTGATCAGCTGCGATTGGACACAGCGGATCACATGACCGAGCCGACATCTTCGGCTCTTTCCGTGATCGGTGATCCGCTGTGTCCGAGGGACACAGCGCACCGCCGATCGCTGCGCTGCACTCTCCCTGAGCCGCGCATGCGCAGTGAGAATGGGAGAACGTCATATGACGTCCTCCCAGAATGAGAGAACCACCTTGCGCCCGTCATATTACTATATGGCGGGCGGGAGGTGGTTAAGATGTATCTACCTATGTATGGGCAGCATAGTGGCTAAATGGTTAGTACTTCCACCTGGCAGTACTAGGGTTGTTGGTTCAAATCCCAACCATGACACCACCTGCATGGAGTTTGCATGTTCTCACTGTGCATGTGAGGGTTTCCTCCTTGTACTCCAGTTTCCTCCCACACTCAAAAGACTTGCTGGTAGGTTAATTGGATCCTGTTTAAATTGTCCCTAGTATGTGTATGTATGAATCTGAGTTAGGTACCTTAGAGTATTGCAGCAAGTTTTCCGTCTGTATGATCTTGATACCTCTATCCACTGGTAATTGACTCTATATGTGAAAACACCTCAAGATCAATCACTTGTGAAAACTCCTTCAGAACATCCACAGTACTCCTCCACCACCGTAAAAACATCAAAGTGAAACTAACATAGCGTAACACTGTATTTGATAGGTAAAAAACACTTAAAATTGCACTTACATAAAAAACATGTGTATGGCACTTTAAATCCCAGCACAAAGCAATTCCTTCTCAGAGGACAAGCGTACCGCTATCAGGCCCCGCCCTACGTGTTTCGACGCATGACGTCACCAGGAGCGTGGTCCTCTACCAGTCCATGGTCTGTTACCAGTGAATAGAGGTATCAAGATCATACAGATGGCAAACTTACTGCAGGAGAGTGCTGCAACATACAATGTGCTATTTGACCTACCATTCAAGGTGGTCAAATATTTGTGGTGAGTGTGGCTCTGGAGGGGGAGCACTAATTGGAGCACTTAACACAGAGGATTGCTATGGATAAGACGAGTAACTATTGTATTCACATTGGATGCGGATGGGGATTTTTTCACATTGGAACTTTTCTATGTTTGCACGCTGATTGGGACTTTTATATATATATATATATATATATATATATATATATATATATTCTTTTGCTTATAAGTGCACTGTACGTATAGTTTGATGGTATTGTTATATTTGCTATTATTCATTTTATAGCACAATTCTTGTTTGAGCACGCAGAGTGTATAAATTGGTTTCCCTATTTATGATTTAGTCACTGGGCAGGAGGGATATAACTGTTAGCCCATAGGGAATTTAAGTACACGCACATCTGTGGGGCCCCTATATATAGTAGTGTGGTATATTTTTTCAGTAGAGACAGTGCAGTCACAAAAAAAAGAGAAGGGGAAATACGAGATAATTGGTAATTAGGGTTAATTAGGGTAACCAAAGAGATTACCGTATTTTTCGCCATGTAAGACGCACCTGACCATAAGACGCACCTAGGTTTTAGAGGCAGAAAACAGGGGAAAAAAAAATTCTGAACTAATGGACTGCAGACACAGTACAGGAGATGACCAGAGACTGCGGACAGCACAGGGATGACCAGAGACTGCGGACAGCACAGGGATGACCAGAGACTGCGGACAGCACAGGGATGACCAGAGACTGCGGACAGCACAGGGATGACTAGAGACTGCGGACAGTACAGATGACTGCTGACCTTTGGGGAGGTGGGGAGCGGGTACCTGAATTTGACAGGTACCCGCTCTTACTTCCGCAGTTTTTGTTTGATCTTACCTGTTCCTCGATCCAGCTGCGCGCTGTCTTCTCGGCTTCTGTAATGGCGCTCGGCATGACAGCCGGGTGCCCAGTGCGCATGAGCGAGAAGCACTTGCGCTTTGTGATTGGTCCGGCGGCTTCCGGGATCTGTCATGTGTCCCAGGTACCGCCTTACCATTCACAAAAAGCACCGCTTCTTGCGCATGCGCACTTGGCACCCGGCTGTCATGCCCAGCGCCCACACTACAGAAGCCGGGAAGACAGCAAGCCGCTGGATAGAGGAACAGGTAAGGTCACGCTGCAGAGCTGAGCGGCCGGCCCGGTATTCTGACACGGCCGCGGTGGAAATACCGGACCGGCCGCTCCATATTCGCCCCATAAGACGCACTGACATTTCCCCCCCAGTTTTGGGGAAGAAAAATTGCGTCTTATACGGCGAAAAATACGGTAATAAATAGGAACTATTTTCATTTAAAAAAATACTTATCAGGTTGTTTTACCTGTTATCATATGCAGATTTAAGTTCATCCCATTGATTTGAAGATTGATGAAACAGAATAAATACAAAAGTATCAATGCTACTTAGTTTAATTTATTTTGTTTAATTTTGTTTTATTTATCTCATATATGAACAAGGTTTAAGAAAACTTTCAAAAGGTCAATTTTTTTACATTGGCAGCAAAGAGTTTATACACAGCACAACTCTTGGCTGCCAGAAAATACAAAGAGGAGAGCATCAACAGGGCAAAAGGACACGGTGTACTACACATGACCATGTTACTGCACATGTGTAGCATGCTCAATGTCCTCAACTGGTCAATATTAAGATATTTTAAAACTTACATGTAAATGACACCAATTTGCTGATGTTTCTATATCATCTTTTTAGAAGACATTTGAATTGTGAAAGAGAAAATTTTTCAAACTCTCTCTTTTTGAAGCACTTGCTCCATTGTGAAGGATATATGAGCTGGTATTAGCATAACACAAGATCCATTTATTTGAAGCAATGTCAGGCTGGTATGGAAGGCGTATTATTTTATGAGAAAATTCTCTGTCCTATACCATTAAAATAAAACACATTTTATAAATAATGCAGGACTTTAAGACCACAATTTTATAATTTACCTTACAACCACAAAAAGTCTGTGGTACTTAAGTTGTATTGTTTAGTATCACTGTACCTTTGAAGAATCTCTGAGGAATTTCAACATCAGATTGCTGCTTACCATTTAATGGTATTTAAATGTGCCTTTCTTTTTCTGATTGACCTGCATCCATTTATAGCTGAATGATGTAAAAAGATGACACAGCTTATGGACGTACTCTTGCTTTCACTTAAAATTATCCATGCAGCTCTTCGTAATTGAAAAGTGTGTGTGGTCAGCTCAATCACAACAACTGATATGTCAATACTGAGATTAATAACATAAATTCACCGTAACAGACTAATGCATTTTATATTTAAGCCATAAATACAGTATACATCTACAAAAATAAAAGACCAAAGTTATGGCTTTTCTGCCTCATTGCTCATGTACAATGTATTGTCTTCCAAATTTTGAGCGTTTTCTAATATTGTATTGATGCCATATAGACACTATATCCATAGCAAACATTTGGGCACACTGATACCCCCAGTGGTTTATTCCTTTCTAATCCTTGTTGTGTCTAACATTTTTTATTACAGGTTGATGGACATTTGTCACGGTCAATACAGTTTCAATGACACTGGGGAAGACGACTAAAAGTCTATATTGCTCATCTCTGAACTCTCAATTAACTTATGTTAATGGCCCAGATTATTATTATACGTCTTCACTTCCAGCTTTCAAGATTATTGCTTATGGTTCTGTTGCAAACTTGTGTTACGGTTACATTTTCTACTCTTTGCAGGCTCCTATTAAGTCAAATTATCGAAATACGTGGAATATGTTTATGCAGGTAATACCCCATTGGTACGATTTGATGTTTATATTTGATTTGTGGTTTCATTGTTGTTCATAGTACCTAGGTCAGTTACCAGACTGCATCATTTTTTGACAGCTCTCACCCTTTATTCCACACTTTAAAGGTAATCAGATATAGGACGGGTGGTTACAATCTTTTATCAAGCATTAGCAATAATGTAAATGATGACCTCTAATATCTATGGTTTTCCTTGAATGTTGGAGGGATGAGAACATCACACAAATAAATCAAAATAATATGCCTACAGAAAACACATCTTATCAGAGAAAGTGTTACATTTTTCCATAAGCCAAGGATACAAAGGGACAAGCTGCAGGAATATTCTGCTGTACTGAGTGGAACTGCAGGAAGAGCCACATGTGCCAATAATGTGCTTAACAGAATGAAGGACTTTTCTGATCCATAAGGGCCTGCCCGGGACATGACTGCAGACTCCAGAGAGGGAGATGCTGAGAATACAGCTGAGCAAGCTTGATAGAGGAGACAGTGTGTGGTGTGACCTCTCACCCAACCTCCTTGCTACTGGTTGCTTGCAAACTTTGCTGCCACATAGAGGGTTGACCTGGATTTTTTTAGAACATTCTGTTTGGACTGTAACTATTTGTCCTGCCAACAGAGAGAAGGAGAAGGACAAACACTCCAATGGGAGTTCATGGGCCCCAACACCAGCAGACTGTGCATTAGACCCCCACTGGGGTCTCCTATATAAATTCCCAGTCAGGACACTATCTGCATGATGTTAGAATGTTCTCCTTCTGAGTGCAAGGTTGTACTTTGGTTTCCTCCCACACTCCAAAGATTTGATGGTCATTCAAAAGTAGTTCAAAATCTAATTTACTTTTAGCTTTAGATTTTAGGATGAATGTAATTTCCTGAGTGAAAACCACACATTGTTAAAAATGTGTTTATTCAAGAAAGATTTTCAAATCTGCTCCTTTGAATTTTCTGGTCACTGTGGTTAAAAACCCACTAACAATTAGGAAATCAAATTAAAGTTTTTAAAATGATACATTTAAATGAAACTCTACTAGTGTATGGTCAGCTATATTTTGTATTGACTAAACTTGCTGTGTAAACTAGCAAAATAAAGGTATTTTTGTATGCAAAATGTGTCTATTGTCCAAAAACTCTGATCTGCTTAGGCCTAGGTATTCTGTATAGTCTATGAATGAAAATTGTTGAGGGCTAATTTTGTCTGGCCAGTATACCAGATACCGTCAGTGTAACCTCTCGGGCCAATGTTTATTTAATAAGGTATGCAAGCAATAATAATGATACACGAAGTATAGTGGCACACCATAACAGCCAAAACATAGCAATTTATTGAATTCATAACAGAGAAAGATATATGTTCACATATATGAAGTGCAAATCCAATGTGAATTGAAAAAGGGTCCTGTGCGAGTTTTGTGCAGTGCAATTTGTAGCTCCATAGACTTGAATGGAAACTGCATATATCAACTCTAGGAGTTTCCAGTACCAACTTGTACTGAAGCTGCTCCTGAAATTGCACTGCAAAATGGATTCAACTCACACCACATCCATTTGAACCTAGGCTTAGCCACTTTTAATAAACTCATTTGTGACTAATTTATGTTATTCACATAAAAAAGACACACTAAGATGCCATATATGAGTTTATTTAGTAATTCTCTGCTGAGAACAATGTGATGCACTTTCTACAATGAATCATTGCAACCAATCAAAAACCATTTTTCATTTATCTGACACAAGTATGCTTAATCCTGATTGGTTGCTATGTGTTTTTGCACTTATTGTTATACTTAGTTTCTGAGCAAACATCCCAAGCTCCTGATAAAGCTTTAACAGTGGAGACAGAAACAGCAGGGCACAGGAAAGGATTTATCTTAAAAAAAAATATACAGAAATAAAAATAAAATCCACTCACATTATCAGTGATAAGCACAAAGATAAGCACAGTAAACATGTATATGCACTGCTCGATGATATAGACAAGATGAACTGAAAACCAGCAACCTGTCGTTCCTGAAGCTGGCACTGGTGCTGTAGACATACTCAGTTGTCAAACGGCATCACAGAGATGAGGTGACTTGAAACCTGGAGTCCATGTCTCGATCATTAGTATGAAACCCAGGGGCTCTTGGTGAGAGCTTGGTCACTGTGCTGGGAGCGCTCCCAGCACAAAGACAGGTACACAGATATGTGGCCCTCTGGATAAAGACGCACTTCACTGAGGCCGCATAGCTGCATACAGTCAGCAGGAAGAGGTTAAACAGAGTATATTATAAATCATTTCAGTTCTTGTTAACCACTTGCCGAAAGCCCAACAGTAATTTCTTGTGCTTCCTCAAGAACAGCAACCTATCAGACATCGGAGACAGCAGATTGCGGTGCTAGGCATCAGGGCACTGTGAGCGGCCCAGATACCACGTGATCACAGTGCGATCACATGTCATCTAGTAAACAAGACAAGACAGTTTACTACTGAGTGTGATCTGTGACTGGTCACCAGTCAACATATAGTGCCTGGTCAAATCACAGCACCCTGTACCATGTGATAGCTGTGGACCAATCACAACATTACAATAGTAAACAATGAGTCATGAATGAAAGCCATTTAAAACAGTTCAAACAGTTGCTATTACAGTGATCATCACAAAAAAAAATCCCTGATAATCCCCCACCCCCTGGTTAGTACAGTGTCACTAAAGTGACACTGAACTACTCTGATGTCAGTGTGAAAGAATTGTAAAAAATAACAAAAAAAATTACAAAATGAAATAAAAATTATTTTCAAACTTTTTTTCATATTGTCGTCAGTCAGTATCCCTTTAATACCACCACGCCAGTCATATGAGGATGCAATGTGTAAAGAAAAGAATGTTAAAAAAAAAAACTAATTTTATTTACATTATTTCATTTTCCAAAAAATTGTGCCAAAAAATTACAACTTCAAAAAACTTGCCATGCTTCTTACTAAATACCTTGGATTGCCTACTTTTCCAAAAGAGGTAATTTGGGGGGTATTTGTACAGTTCTCGTCCTCAAGAAATGAGATAGGCTGTCAGTACATCAGGACTGATCAATTTACAAATATATATAGATAGACTCTATAACTTTCACACAGACAAAACAATATACACTGATTTGTGTTATTTTTACCAAAGAAAGACTACATGTTGGCCTAGATTTATGAAGAACAAAATGTTATAACAGAAACTAAGAAAAAAGTGTTTTGTTTTAAAAAAAATTTGTATTTTCTCATTTAAATTGAAAAAATAAAAAACCCAGTCATGATTAAAAACCACCAAAAGAAAGCTCTATTTGTGTGAACAAATGATAACTTTAATGCCCTGGTCATGAAGGGGGTAAAACCTTCTGAAGGTAAAGTGGTTAAATAATCACTAACAGGAGAAAAGCATAAAGTGCAAAGCATTATAAAATATAGCAAGCAGTCAGAATGCATATTACCGAAGCCAAAAAGGACAAGATAGATTCTGATTGTCTATTATGGATACTGCTCTTAGCACCTCTCACTGTTTTATTTAAAAGGCTCAATAACAATTTAGCCAAATATTCATGTACTGGGCCTGTCGATTAAATGGTGTAAATGAGGCATCACTATACACACTTATTGCTGTGCAGCAAAGCTAATTGCAAAACATTAGACATTTTAACACAAGCTATTAATTGCTACTTTACTGACCATTAATTTTCAGGGTAGTTTCCTTAAAGGAGTGCATTGTAATAATAATAAAAATGTCAACTGATAAAAGGAAACATTACAAACTTACTACTGAATATAATACTACAATTAAGCTGTTTTCTCGGTTGGCATACTTAATTAAATTGCATCTCATATTCCCTAAGCACTTTCCAAACAGTAGTATGTTAGTAAAGTGCACTACTAGATGTATTAATTATGCAAAAAACAGTAACCCATAACACATAATCAAAAGTCTTCATTCACTGAACCAGTGTGTGATTATTATTGGCTACTACTGGATTTTGCATTTTGCAGATCCTTCTTGAATCTGTCCTTTTGCCCTTTTTTTAATTATAGGTTATTATTGATATTTCATGTAACATATCAGTTCTGACAATCTGCCCATTTATAAAGGTTTCCTGGATATTATATATATTTATTTTTAAAATTTCTTTTTACTTAGTATCAAAGTCCTGGAGCCATTAACCATTTTCAAATTGTTCAGCAAATGCAGAAATGCAACCAATCCACTCAAGATCCTCCATCTAACATTGGGGCTTAATCTTGTGCTTGAGCATGTGCTGAACAATAAAGTTGATTTTACCCTTTGGAATCAGTGTGTGGCTCTAAGACTTTGCTAAATGGTGTATGGGAGAAACAGACTCTGTAGGAATGAGCACCTGTGAATTGGAGTTCAGGATGGCAGAGGTCTTAGGAGTGGCTTTTCCTTTGTGGATAACATTTTTTCACTAACCCCCCGGTCACATCAAGCCCGACTTTGAAATCGTATGACTTACAGTGAAGTTGCGCGATTTCAAAGTTGGGTGAGATGCCGATTTCAGGTGCGATTTGCAAGACATCTGACACCAATGTCTATGCAAATCATACCAAAAGTAGTACATGTACTACTTTAGAAATTGGTGTGGCTCTGACCAAGTCGGAACTGCACCATTTTGACCACTCTAATTGCGGATAATAGAGTGCGTCTTGGCATACAATTTGCAAGTCTCATGGCATGCAAATTGCATGCCAAGTCGCACCCGATGTGACCGGGATTTTAGTGTTGTTTTTCATTATGCTTTTGTACTAGTCTACTTTTAGATTTTTTACTGTCAATACACTGGTGTTAGGCTGGCCATACATTTATCATTTGGAATAAAATGATCCAATTCCCTCATCCACTTATTCAATGTTGATAGGGACACCACACCTCTTGTGTTCTGACAGTGGGGAAACTTCCCCTCGGTCAAACACAATGATCCATGCTGCCAGCTATAGTCGGTAGTACTGATCATTCAGGAAATAAACAGAAAGGCTGGTTGTACACAAGTCAATTGATAGATTGACTTGTGTACAACTAGCCTGCCCATACATGGATCAAAATTTCGATTCAGGTATGGCCATCCTTAATCGACAGAAATGATGCTCCAAAAGTTGTCCTCATACTCTAACCCTACCTTATCCATACTAACCCTGACATTCTAACCCCTTGCCTGCCTCAGCTATTTTGTACAAAGATTTTTCATGCCAAAGACTAGCAGACTCTCACCAATAAATATTTGTGCTAATGCTAGAAACTACCGCTTCTCATTACCATACACTTAGGGACCTATGAATGTCTGAAAAGGAATGCTGTTATCCAAGTAAAGTGCTAAAACACACTTCTAAATTTATGTGTCGATGGCTTTTTGTTTGCAGCAGATGGGTTTTGCAGGTCAAATGCACCTGTCTCTGAAGTCTCTGAATTCTGAATGATGCCAGAAGCATCTCATCTAATGACAAATCAATGCCATTGACACAAGCCCAATGCCCATCAGGCCCTGAAGCCAATCACTGTTTTTTTTTCTGTTTTGTTTTGGTAAGACAATACTACTGATTTCTAAATATGCCCCTTAGCTTCAGTTTTACAATGTCCTGTTAGTCTTAAGTAAGTGGAGGAAACCTAAGCAGCTATATTTCCTTAATGAACAAAAAACTTTCTTCATAATTCGATTAATTAATTAAAGCTTTATTATAGGAAGGAAAGAACAACTGGTACATGAATCAAGTAGAGTGTTTGAACAATAATGCAATTCTGACATTTGTGTTATTTTAATGTGCTATTTTTACTAGAACAACTTGGAGTAAATCTAAAATTATGTCTGTTCTGCTGTGTGTCTGCAAGTGAACAATTGCCAATGAGACAAAGGAATGAATACTGATTTAAATAACAGTTTCAATGAATATGGTTGGACTCAATAGACATTAATTGGCAATTATTTTCCCATAAATACAGCAGAATGCACTATAATACGACAGAAATAAAATTAAGAACTGCATAAAATATATTTAGAAACATCGTTTTATATAGTAGGTCCCAATTTGGATAAAGAGAAACACAATGCATGTGATCATTTTTACACCATATAAAAAAAACCAGAGTTGTCTTTTGCCGTATTCTTTTTTGTTACTCTGGTTGACCCATGACACTTTCTAAAGATAGAGTAATAGAGTATAGAGTAATAACAAAGATACCCATAGGCATACATTGTTCAGTATATGTGTAGTAGCATATTATCTAAGCTTTTGGTTGAGTGTAGAATCCTTCAAATTCAGCTGAATAAAAGGTGAAACTCCAGGTTTTAGCTATGGATAGAACATGGAATGGTTAATGCCTTTGGCATTAATATTTTTTTAATGTTCTTCACTTTTTGTCCCAGTGATAATGGCCTCCAAGAAAGGAAGTTACTTTTCCCCACAACAAGGCATAATAATGATCTGACAAAGATTCTAAAGCTGTCCATAGATAGATCAAAATTATCGTGATTCAGCAGGGCCTGACTGCTTTTCGATCCATCTATGGGCATTCCCGCTAGAGAGAGGTCAATCTAACAAATGTATTCTTTCGAGCAAGAATGTTGGAAATTTTTCATTTAAGCAGTATCTGCAGCCATATAGCTTCAGTGCTGATCAATGTTTCCTGACAGCGGAGGAGTCCCACTGTCAGAATACAATAACTCAGTGGGGAGGATTCCTTCATCTACCTCAAATAGTTGAGTGTGGGAGTAACAAGCAACATATGGAACCAATCAGGTGTACTGTGCAGTGCAAGGAGCAACTTGATAGGTGGTGAGAGCTGAAGGACAGAGTGACAGAATGACAGAGAGCTTATCATTGTGCTGCTTCTCCTTACACTGTCCAGTCTAAGGGTGGAGTGAGGGGGCCTGTAAACAAAATTAAAAATGCAGCACATAAAGATCAGGTTCTCACTAAACAGAGCTGTGCTGTGGGACAGAGCTATGTGAATTTTAGGACTGGAAGGTCAGAAATATGAATCCTTTGCCAGGTAAAACGGTTCCAATGTATGTATTCATGTGTATGAATAGGGAGTTCAGCTTTAAAAAGTAAATATTTGATATAAGTAGTCAATCCTCAAATATGAACTGAACTTGAATATAAACTGAAGAAAAGATGTTAGGATCTCTTTTACCTAAGTGGATAATTCTCCATGGACTTATAGACTAATATTGCTTATACTCTTCTGTTCCTAAAACAATATCCCAGACTGATAAATTGTATTAACTCATACAAGATTTATGAATTCCACTATGATTTTAGTAACCTTAATATAAGATTTGGCTGTAGCATATTACGGTCTTCAAACTTGTGATCTTTCAGAAGCAGAATTGTTGTATTATGTATATATACTGTTCCATGCATACCACTCTGGAGCTATATATAACTAATGTTAATAACACTAATAACAGCATGCATGAGGCTATTGGCAAAGGAGGCACAGGAGGATATTATCAGGCACTTAAGTAGTGATTGATTATCCAGTTCACACCAAAACACAACATAATAATTAAGGGTGGGAGCAGGTGCTGAATGCAGTGGCATTCAGGCATGATGTAGTGTCAGCAACTCCCAGTATAATAATGAGCCTCCACAAACAATACCTCTGCATGACAAGTAACAAATAATGATGTCTCCAACTTTTCTGCTGTCAATGGGAAATTGATATTTTAGTGCGTTTTCAAAATCTTTTAACTTAAATGACTGAGTAGGCTGGAAACATTTTCTTTAAAAAAAAATTACAACAGTATGCATGCTATGTAATAGGAAAATGCTTTTATTGCTGTAATAACATACACAACCAAAACTACTATGGAAGTAAGAATATATTAAATGTACCCTTTTTACAAGATATAATTAAGAGAAAGATTTTTAAGAACCTTGTTTTTTGCTGGACCAGCAGATCTTTATAAGCTTTACGGATTAGGCTGTGCATAGACAATATTGCATGATGCAATCATTCTCAGTACAGTAAATCTTCAGAGAAATGCAGAGCTCTACATGGGGTTGATTAGATTGGGAACTTTGCATGTTCAGTTGCATTCATTTAGTAAATGTAATGTTGTAAATCAGGCGCAGGGAAAATAACAAAAAAAACATTTTTGCTTGCAAATCATTGGATGATGGAAATCAGCAGAGCTTTGCTATATTTAGGAAGCTCTTGGAAAAATGAAAGCAACTGCACTTGCAGAGTGCAACTGCATTTGCAAAGTGCCCAGTCTATTTGCCTTTAGTAAATCAACCCCCATGAGTTTCCAAGTTTGACTCTACCTATCAAACCCCATAAGGATCCATTACAAAAAGTACCCATTCATTCATTGTTCAGTACTTACCTGGTGCGCTTCATTTACATGTCTCCACTGGCAGAGAAAAGCAGATAATTGGTCAGCGTTTTTCAGTTAGTCATTAGTACACACAGACCGAAAGATGGCTGGTTCCTGGTGAACTGGTCAATTTTCACTCCATGTGTACTCTGCATTATCTCCAGCCAGAAAAAAATTTATAATTAAATAAAATTCTATTCAATTTACTTTGTAAAAAAAACAATAATTGCACCCATGTAGCAAAAAGAAAAAAACTATGCACTTATTAGGTTTTTGTGCTGGAGTCTGCAAAAGATTGCAACTCTCATCACTGGATCATGGGTGAAATGTACAGATACCTGCAGACTATTGCTCCAGCACCAAGTCTGTATGGAGGTATAGATTTTGGTTATGGAGCTGGAGGAAGTAATGAATGGGCTTCATGTGCAATAATGTCACTACACACTCAGATGAGTCAGATTGACAGATGGGACTTCTAGTGTTCCAATCACAGATCATGTAAATTAATCTATGAATGGATGACACCACTGTGCAGGAACAGCAATAAACAGCTGCACCAAATTAAAAATATAGATTCTATAAAAATAGAAGATTCTGTTGTGAGAAGAACCCTGTGATTCGAGTGAGAGAGGGCAGTTTGAGAGTAGGAGGCTGCAGAATGACACTTTAAATATGGGTGTAACGCGAAACCTGGTCTGAAAGGTGGAATTAGTCTTTATGAATATCTCTAAGTATTAGATTACAATAAACCCCTGCACAGCAGATCTCCAAATGGAGAGGGGCAGTGGAGGGTCTAGACCAGGGTTTATTTGTAAACTGCAGCAATGTTTGCAAAGAGGTAAAAGACAAGGCTGTACTGTCTGTGAGGTGATCATGAACACAAATCATTTGGCAGTAAGAAAGTTCACAAAAGCTATATTTGTTTTAACAGTGAATCAAGTTGTGTCTCTGGTGTTCAGCTTTATATGTGGTTAGCCCATTAAGGTTTGCTTTAATTCCTGATCCCTTCTCAGTATATGTCACTTCCCCTGGCAATGCAGGAGAATGAGACTTACTCCATGTGACTGAGCTAATCAGTCCAAAGCCCTCCTTCCCTATCAGTGGTTAAATGGAGCAGTAGGGAAACAAAAAGAAAGTAACTATAACTGTTAGAGTAAAAACATTATTTTGCCCTGTGTGGGTACAGCACCATTTCTCTTTAGGGGTTCTCTTGTTAAAGGAGAGTTAAAAGCACTATAAACTGCTAGGCAACTGCATACCATGGTCTGCATTTTGTGGGCCATTCATAAAATGAATGCCACAGTGTAGAGCCTGTGATAGCTTAAAGCAGCACAGAATACCGATCTCGCATAATATGGATGGATATGTACAACATGGATTTCTATTATAAAGAAACTCTAAATCTTGAGTTTTGAACAAAACACTATAGTGCCAAACTTCAGAGAGATGTGTTGACACTTTCACACTAGAAGCACCTAATCACTAGAACCACATGAGTAAGCGCTTTTTAGCTTAAAACACATTGGCATATCCCCTGAGGTACGGTGCTGTGGTGTTTTATCTGTGGATCATTGCTCAATAAAATGTTGGAGTTTCCGTGTGCACCCATGCATTTTATGGATGAAGAATTCCTGGTTGTGAGCCAGGCAAGCACCTCCTTGAAAGGATTTTGGGAGCAGAGACAGACAAACCTGGAATGGTGCTTCACTATTGTGGAACAGAGACTACCTATGTGATTGGAATGATTTTGCACTCAGAAGAATAGTGCTCCACTGTAGTCCTGAAGCCAGTGGAGCACAAAGCACATTTATAAATGTGCAGTATTTATTTTAGGTAAAGCATTAGTATGGCCTTACTGCTCCTTTATAAATGGATCTCTAAGTCATCTTATGCAACTGGTTGGTACTCCTGGTGTGACATTGAGACTGCGACAAATCAAGATCCTGATTTTATTTTAGTAAACAGTTGCTTCGGTTTATTAACATTAAGAACAATATACTAATAATAAAATGATAATTTTGAAATGTTCTGTTTTCTTTCTGCATAGGTTCCTTTGCCATTGCATTTACAATGTGAACAACATTAAATTCTTTTAAACCTTCAGATTAAGCACACGCGTAAACAAAACAGACACACATACAATTTTGTTTGAGATTGAAATAGTAGATAAGCAGTACTACATTACAGGATTTTCCCTCAGTCCAACAACAATCTACTCCATTATGCACTCCAGCTTCACCTGTACTGTGCTGAAATAGGGAAAAGTGCATGATCACTTGACACACAACTACAGCGGTGCTTACAAACATAAGAAGAATGATGCTAGGCTCTGGATTTTTCTTAATCATTAGTTATGGTTTGTACTGGGTAGTCCTCAATCTCCATTTTAATTAAATAAAGATTCATAGCTGAACTGTAGAATAACTTGTTAAATTGCAGTTCCTATCCACCGTTCTATGTAAGAATTTTGCTGTTGACCTCATTATTTTTAACAACAGGATATGACAATGCAATGTACTGTTTCAGTACTAAAGCCACTGAACACATTGTTCAGGTCAGTTCAATTGATGCTGTACATTAATTGTATCTCTTTTGCAATCTTTGGAATTTTAAAAGCACAAGTACAGCACAACTGGCAAAACTGTGCTATCTAATGCTGTTTCCTGAGACATTCAGTTTTGC
Source organism: Staurois parvus (assembly GCF_062004578.1). NCBI lineage: Eukaryota > Metazoa > Chordata > Amphibia > Anura > Ranidae > Staurois > Staurois parvus. Next base: position 11,761,091 of record NW_028317994.1, on the reverse strand, counting down.
CACATAGGATTTTTAACTACCTTATTGTGCTGAAAGGCAGCAGAAAATACATTTGTGATACTAAGGAATAATCACTTAAAAATTAAGAACATGGATTATATAAATTCTTTAAATAAGATTCTCTTATTTAGCTTGTTGTTCTGAGTCCTGGTCTATATTGAACATAAGCATTCATTTTTTTCAAGGTTATGTTGAAATGCATAAAAAATGCTTTATATAGACACAATTTTGAATTCCCATGTTATGGCCAGATTTGAAGCCTGTTCTTTCCTAAATCATCTAGGACCACAGATGTTTTGACAAGCTCAACCCTGTATATCTCATTTAAATAAATACCTTTTCCAATTCCATTTGATTTATTCTTAATTTTGTACCATTTTTGAGAGAGTAACGTTAGAAAAAAGATGTGAACCATGGAGAGTCTGTCCTAATCCTGGTCCTTCCTTCCTTCTCTCTCCCTCCCTTTTCCCCTCCTTCATATTTGCTAACGTTGTTTTCACCTTCCTTCTTTTTGTCCCGTTCCTTCCTACCATTAACTAAGTTGCAACATATGCAGCACTATTCCTCTTTCTGCTGAACGATCAAAAATATCATCCCTCATTTCTCAACACACTCTCTCTATCCTTACCTTGCTACACTACTGCGAAGGTTCTTCAAAAAGTTTCTGCCCTTTTATATTTTCATTGGAAACGTTGAGGGCCAGAGAAGTAGTAATTGGTTATATCTGAGAGTGTCAGTCTGGCAAGCTAGCTGACCTTACAGTTTAGTATTAGTAGTTTAGTTAGTTTAGTTTTCACAGTCTTTTTGAAATTCTTAATAATTAGAGTTAAAAAAAAGTGCAGGAACTTTTTGAAGATCCCTTTTACATAGATGGTTTAGGGAAATATTGTTCATGAAGCAGTTTCCACTGATGAATCTTCACCTTAAAGGGTCTCAGTAGATCCCTAATTTGCTTTTTGAATTTTTTTGTACTTGTAAAGGCTTTCAAGGAGTGAAATTAGAATGCAGAGCTATGCCACAAAATTTATAAGTGAGGGAAGAGGGTCAGAATTTGCCTGGCTGAGAGTATTTGCAGTGGTGTAAGATCTACAAAAATGAGTAAAACTCAATTAGCAATGTTTTTTTTTTTCAAACTTTGGGTAATTACCTTAAATGTCTTCTCTCCTATATTAATGTTGTGACCTGAACAGTTACCATGTGCCAGTGCTGCCAGGGGAAGGCAGGAGATGACCAATGGGAGTTACTGGAAGATACATGCTAGGTACATGCCTTCTGATTGATCAATATCCACATAACATGCAAAACACAAAGAACATTTACTCCTGTGAGGAATGTGGAACATAATGTAGAGATCTGATCTTGAGGCTTGTATTTGTGTGATGATCACTGGGATTTAAAACGGACCTTCACCTGAATCAGATACCTTTAGAAAAGCTGTGAAATGGCAATGAAAAAACCAATTATATACTTTAAAATCCAGGCTTTTGTTTCCTAAAATAGTATTAAGTTTTTCTCTTCACCCTTCTGATCCTAGGGGCCATTTTCAGTAAGGACAGAGGATTATCTTTCCCATTACTTTGTGGGTCTGTTACCACCCCCCAGATAAGATGTACAAGAAGATCCCGCGTCTGCACTCTAAGTGCTCCATCCGGGAATTGTTTTGTTTATATGTTGGGGGAAGATCTGCTTTAAGAAAAAAAAACTGCCTAGTGTATTATAAAACTCAATAGATGTTCCTGGCTGCAACTGTTTTTCTGCTTCCTAAACTGATCACATGTAGTAGATAAGCTACTTTAACATCTTATTCTTAATATTTGCTCCCTCTTCATCATTTTTATAGTGGAATCTTTTGTGAAGATGTGAGAATCTTGGTGTGAGTCTTGGGTGAAAGCACTGATTAATAGACTTCTAGGTGCCACATGCATCAGCAGTACCAACAACTTCCATTGGACAATGCAATGACATCTCAAATTCTGTATAAGGAAAAAAAATTCTGGACGTATGCTTGGATAATCATGGGTGAACTTCACCTATACATATTACATGGCTCAATGAATTTATTGTACAGCACTATATATTTTTTCTTTTGTCATCCACTCTACAAAAAGGCAGCAGTAACATTTATAGACATTTGCTACTTCACTTACAATACATACTTATACAAGGATGGTGTGTCTGAGATTTTGATGCTTGCTGAACAGCTAATGTTGCAAGAGCTAGACTTTTATCACTGCAGTCTGAAAGCTTGCATGGTATGCTGTCTGATTAACTGAGTCACTGAAGTTCTCTACACACCAAGCACTGAATATTTTTTCCCTACAGCCTAAAAGTTGAGCATACAGAATAGAATAGGCCATTTACTTTTCTGTAAAATCTTTGGAAAAACATACAACATTATTATGATAACACTGAGACCGTGTGATACTGCAGCACCCAGTGCAGTACTTCAAATTGGGACTGTTTATGATTACTAGGCATAACACTGAGTTGGACCTGAGCTCAAGCTCTCAACAGTTCACTAAAAGAGCAAACTAAATTTAGGCCAGTTCTCCTACCTACCAGAACCTCTGGCGGCTGCAGCTGGAAGTCATTCATTAAGTGAAGCTTTCAGCTGCTCACCTTTTGGTTTATTTCAAATTGTACAAAAGCCAGAGGGCAACCCTGGTTGACATTATTGACCAAACATTGTCATTACCATATTTGGTCAATGACAACAGCTAGCTGGTTTGCTGACATTCTACTGCCATCCAAGGAACTGACAATTGTGGTGAGGGTGGTGGGAGAGAATTGTTTTGATATGTCAGCAGGCCATCGAAATGCCGTTCATCATGATTGATGGTGAGTCTGTATTCCTGACATGACTAATATCGAATTTACAACATGAGACATGCTATCTTAAAAATAAAATACCTGTTCTATAGTGTGCATTTTTATCTATCTGTACATTTGTTTTATGAATCAGTAAGAAGGGGTACTACAACCACATCCACCAAACCATGAATGTAGGGAGCAAGCCCCTGTTCCCATCAACATGATGACAGAGTGCCTTGCCGGAAAGCAAGCCTTGGAAAGGTGTTCTTATCCTAGGTAAGGGTCTTGGAAGGATTTTTGAGGGACAGCTCCCTGCATAAAACAAGCAGCAAATGGCATTATCCCAAAATCTATGCAAGACACTCTTGGATCAAAGGTCTAGTATGGGTTTTTAGGTGGAGACCATACAGACCAGAAAAAAAAAAAAATTTGACGTGGGATCAACCAAAAATTTAACAGACCTTTATTCATGCAGGTTAACTGACCAGGAATGACAAGAGCATACTAAGCCACTTGCCCTCAGCATTGGGTGAGAACCTTGCCAGGCAGCCCACAGTCAAGGCACTTTGCTCCATCTTATTAATGACAAGGGCCTCATCCCAAATTCCCTGGTCCAGTGGAAATGGGAGTCTGCAGGGGGAATGTAAAGATAAAGAGCCCCATATATCCTCCCCTCAATGTGAATGAGTAAGGGGTATATAGAACCCCTTGTTACTTATCCACAAAACAAATTTAAAGTTGAACTATTCAGTTCAGTTATTCAATTCATTCTGGCCCCTTTTGCAGGTATAGCTGTGTATAACATTAAAAATAAGTAACGAAGTCCTATAACACACTGTCTCACTCTTTTCTGCACATGCTCAGTTGCTCTCTATTTTTTGGGACTGTGCCTAAAATAGGAGCCAGTTGAGGCCAATCTGCTGACAGCCTAAAGGTTTACTGCTGCTCTGGGGCTATAGGCTTCAGTAAAATGGCAGCCTCCAGCAAGAAGAAAAAGGAGCAACGCTGGAGGCAATTTACAGCACACACTAATTTGTGTAGCACAAATATTAATGTAGAATGTATGTTCTTTGTTAAAGAACATTATTTTTTTTATTAATGTGCTATGGGTAAAGTTCTTCTTTAAAAAGTAAATAAACTCATGCACCATAGAAAATTGTCAAAAAAAACATTCCATGACAAAAAAAAACATCCCATGACGTAAATAAATCGCATTGTCTGGTGATGTAGATCCATCAGCAATCACAATGAAAAAAAGGGCACCACAACCCACTGATACAAACACAATGACACATCCTCTCCAACTAGTCTCTCACTGCAAATAGGAGCTTCGCAGCAAGAAGCTACATATCAACAAATTCGCCCAATTACTTAATTGACCGAAAATTATCCTGACCATATTTAATCAATAATGATCACATGACTGCTTTGTTTACAAATAGAAGGCAGCAGGGTATTGGAAATGTCATTTAGCAACAAAAGTTTTTTTTGCTCTTTCCTGTCATTTTTGCTGGAGTGCATCTTACAGGTTCCCCCACTTCGCATGCAGATTTGAGGCATGCTATTTACATGAATTTTGTATTTTAATGTTGCTGTTTGGGCCTTGAAAAAGGCCAGACCAGGAAAAAATTACACATTTTGGCTGCATAGATTTCAGTGGGGTTCAGGCACAATGTTAGTTTTTTTTTCAAAGTGTTTGAGGACTGTCCAACTATGCAAACTTTGCTCCGTTCAGTCATAGCTAATGATGACCATGTAAAGTTGGGAGAGCATCAGAATCAACAAGGAGAAGGCAACCAGAGATCACTATTAACTCTTTGGCACAAACCACCAAAAGTTCAGAGATATCCACGTCAAAGTTTACAAACATCAGTTCAGTCAGCTGCACTCTGGCTATACTAGAGTTGAAATAATGTCATATGAAGTAGCATCTAGGCTACTGAAAATCATGGTATGCATCTAAATAATAAATTTATCTCTTTTGGATCACACAGTCATGACGCATATGCACTTCACATCCCACTTACAATATGTGCTGTCGATGCACAGTTCAGAGAATAGAGTATTATTATGTTCTACCTAAAGCTTTTACATGTCTCTACTATCTCACTATCATGACATTTAACAAAACACTGCTTTGATAAAGGTTTTAGTAGACTGTAATACTGTACAAAGAAGTTTGTAGGTCAATCAGCATTACACAGAAATAAAGCAGCCTCTTTCTCCACCCACATTATTTCATAGTCTGTTTTTCTATTTTTAATGTATGATGTGTTCTTCTTAAACAGCCTGGTCTTAACAAAATTCAACTTTTTCACAGGTATTAAAAAGCAAGAGTAATAATAATGTAATGATCAAAAATACTTTAATAGCCTCTCATAAAAGAGAATACCTTGTTTTTAAATAATATATTTCAATTATTAGCTACCAAGAAAATAAAACTGGGAAAGAAAATAGATTTTTAATGCTTCTCTGCTATATTTTTTATTATTATAATTCACAGTAACATAAAACTCACCTTGACTGCTGCCACTCTCATTATCACCCAGTAAAAGCAGATTTTAATATGCCATTCACTGTTCCTTTATGACATTTATAGTTGTATATTGCTTAACACGCTTACAAAATGGTCAAATCCTTTCTTTTATATTATACTGGAAACTGAGAAAGGGACATAAATGTACTTTTTGCCATTCTTGCAAATTGAAGGGCCACAAAATATATGATGGTAAATATTACATTTATGGCAATATAACTATAGATTATGCTGTATATTGTTAAATGCACCAAGCTACTTGACATAATTTGTTCTGTATGGTAATGGATTTGTAAAGTGATTTTGCAGCAAATTGTAACAGGGTTTTGCCTCCTTTTTGCAAAATGTTAATATTATATCAGTGAGTAGTTACTAAAGCAGAATTGCCTATTTTATGCCCTTATTTTGATAAAGTGCTGGTATCAAACACAGCAGAAGCACACCTCATTATGTTCAGAAGACAGGTTAGGACCAAATAAACAATTTAGAAATGTATATTCAAAGTCACAAAGTCCTTGCTACATTCCATGCAGGCTAACATCATACAATAAAGGGGGGTCAACTAAATGTAAACACAAGGGGCCCCAGCTCACCAATCTGTGAGTCAAAAATGCAAAAAGGCACTTATGACTGCAATTATTTACTAAATTCTGAGTCTGTTAATGCAAAAAAAAGATTGTAAGTCACTAATACTTGTTTTTAGTCTCTGATTGTTGTTTTTTTCTGTGGATAATCTGCCATTTTCCTACAGATTAAGCAGAGAAAGAGGCTTACTTATGCATTGTGTCAAGTATATTTCAGGGGTTACCCAAAACAAGTTTGGGTTTGGGGCAGCAATGCTCAACTTAAAAGAGACCCTGTCACCTTGTACTTTCAGCATGCACAAAGCCCAAAGAGAGAATCTGATCAATGAACTGAGAGTTCAGAAACCCCCAATACTGATATTTGTTTAGCAGGAAAACAGCCAAGACAACATCCAGGATGTGTTGTGTTGTCCTATTAAAAACACACCAATAATGATTTTTTTTTTACTCTTTTTTTACTTCATTGATTTGGAACCCTTTGGGACTTTGCACACGTGGTTTCCCAGTTTCAGGCCCCCATCAGTAACAAATAAAGGGATTAGACAAAATAAAATGGAAACACTACATGATTTGCAGATATGAAAGTGATGACAGGCGGAACTGATGTTCCATTCTTTTGCTTCTGCTGTGTGATAAGACCCCTAGCTAACAGGTTGGAAGCCTCACTTTCCATATTCACTGCGTGTGCTGCTACTGATACGGGGTAGCTTGCTGAGCTTCAAAGACGGCAACTTGTTCATATTCGCTTAGCTGGTGTCTCTGTGACTGCAGTTGACAATTTATTTGCCGTGTTGTGAGGTAAAGTATCAAAGGTTACGACGACATATACAGTTTCTGGGAAAGCGTTGTCTGATAAGCATAAATGCGGTCGACATGGTCAACTGACTGAAAGAGACAAAAGGACATTGCGCAGGATGACCCAGAATAAGAAAACAACTGCTGCAAAAGTGTCTGCAGAGCTCAATCTCAGTCTTCACAGGATTGAGAGAACCTTTCATGTTTTTTTTTGTCACTTATATATTCAGTTCATCTAAAATATTTAGTTATGGACTGAGGTTGGTGTGCTGACAATGCTATCCCAACAAAAATCTTTTTACCATTATTACTGGCCTTAGATGTTACCGTCCACCTGCAAATCATGTAAGTGCTAAAGTGACCCTGTCACTGTACCCTGAATAAGAAGGCATCAAGGTCTTTTTAAAAAGAAAAGTCTTCTGTGATCACACTTATTTCAGTAGCTGTTCTTTAATTTTGCTTACAATTTAAAAAGAGAAGTGAATAAAAGTGAAACTATGTTGTTTTTCTGTAGCTGGTGTGACCAAACTAGTATTTTTTTCTTTTTCTTTTAAACAATCAAGATGTAAAGCTTGAAAAGCTCAGGGAATCAAAGAAAGTCAAATCCATAGCATTCATCTTGATTACTATAAAGACTAAACTAAATACCAGATAATATGTTAAAAGAGAAATGAAAGTGATAAAATTGGCAGCTAGCATGTCAAATCTTGATAAGCTATTGCAGAAGGCACCCAAACACGTTAAATGCCCATCATTCTAATTTAATTTATCATGTTGAGAAATGTCAGTCACCAAAGGTTAACTTTATTCTCTACAATGTGAACTTGTCTTTATACAGAAAAACAATTTCCCTGAATAGTTTTCTAATGACTGGGCTACCAAATGTGCATGGGTATGTTGCTGCACAGTTAATAACTCAATAGTCTGTGTCAATATTTACACCGTCTTTTTAAATGGACACATACCAATTCACAAATCTCCTACTGCTGTTGATATAATCACTTTCTAATCTAAACATCAAAAATACATGATAGCATGTGATTTATTATTTAAGGTTCCAAATATAACATGTAGGAGTAACATGGACGAATCATACTATTCATTCAGAATATCCACTAATAGAAATCACATAAGGCTCAATCACACTGCTTAAAATAAAGATCCTTATCCTTGTGTAAAGTTTGGTTTAGTGTTCCTTTTATTATATATTTTACGTGTTTGTTTTTAGGTTGATATTTAACTAGCAGTTCAGTCTATCAGTCAAATAGCTGGATTAGCTTTTAAACTGTAATATTTTTTAATGTGCCACACTGAAATAGCTTCCTCCTATCCTCTTTTCAAGACACATTGTTATTGTAAAGCTTTTTCTTTTTTTTAAATAACAAGCATGCTATACTTATCTGCCCTGTGCAATGCTTTTACACAGAACAGCCCTGTTCATCCTCTTCTGGATGTCTAGTGCCAGTACTCCTGGCTCCTCCCTCCAGTGTGTGCTCCCATGGGGGCATCAGTGTGTGCTGCTTGCATTTATTCAGACACACAGCCCGGCTTGGCCCATCCCCGTTCTCTGTTCAGAAGTTTTGACTGTCAGTCAAGCTTGTGAGATGGGGAGAGATGAGGCAAGCTGCTGTAGATGTGCAGAGTGTTGTATCGAGATCAGGTGCCCCTACATAAGAATAATGGGTTACAATCCAATTTCAGTGGGCAACTTCAGATAGTCACAGCTTAAAATCACATTGGATAAATCTACTGGTCAGGTTCGAAAGCTTTGTCTGATTATAACTGTATTTTTCTCAAGACAAGCCAATGCCAAGATTGCTTGCCAGTAGGCAGATGCACCTCCATCCTGCATATGTCTAAACAGAAGCCCTAATGAAATACAAGCACTGGGCTCAAGTAATAGGACCCAATCTGGGCTAAAAGACATTTGTAAATGGTTTAATCATCCTTAACATTTGACCCTCTTCAGGTGTCCATGCCAGTTATAAAGTTGCACCATCAAATGTAAATGGAATTCTCCATGCTTAAACTTTCATTTACATATTTTCCTCAATCAGCACAGAGAATATAAATCCACATTACTATTACCATATAAACGTAGCAGGGATCTCATGACTGTGCTGCACATAACTTGTTTACAAAGCAGAGCTGTGGGAGCACTCAGCAGGTTCACCCACTACAGGCTGCCTACAAAAAAATTACACGATTATGGTGGATAGAAGACCACTCATCCTGAACAAGGAGAGAGAAAAAGAGTAGCATTGACAGCTCTTTATTACAGGAAGCTTCTGCAAACAAGAAAAAAAAGTAAGAATACATGTGCCTCTTGTATTTACATAACATTCATTCATCCTGTAATTCAGCTTTAAATGACAGGTTTATCTAAACTAATTCTAACCTACTCATCGGCCTTTCTAAAATAAACTGCTCCAACCTCTCAGATGCTTTCTAGCTCTGCATTTACCTACCCTCTGCAGAAATTCCCTTTCAGTGCCTGCGATGCTGAATCCCCAGTTTCAGAATATACCTGCATTCAAGTTTATTGGTGTTGAAAAGAATTGGGTAAACACTAAAGTAGACTGTGATAGTAAGTAAGCAGGTGGAAGTGCAGTTTAGTTAAGAAGGCTGGTTCCTCACTGGAACTTGCTTATCAAAAGGGCAAACACCGCTGTCCTCCTGATCCCAGGATCCCGCTGTGCACCAGGCAGCCGTCGCTGTGTCTCCGTATGGATATTGTAGCAGCCAGAGACAACAACCAGAGACAGCAAGTGGAAGAGTACTGCAATCAAGCCTGGAGCACACTGTCAGAGCAGGGGTGGGAGTGACATCAGTCCAGGGACACAGAGCAGTGTGTGAGTGTGGCTGTGCATTATGTAGCATGCATGCTCCTTCCTCAGGCCATGACTCCAAGAACAGATGTATACTGCTCAGGCAAACAATCCAGATCAATCCACAACAGGTGCAGGTTCTGGCTCGCCACCACACACACGATGCAATAGGAGGAAGGGTCAGTCTTACACCAGAGGATAGATGAATATAGTGTGTATTTATTGATCCATAGGACACACAAAACACCAGGACATGAATACAGAGCTTGTTAACGCGTTTCACATGATCTTGTGCTTAATCATAAACATGATTAAATTGTAATTAAGCAAAAGATTGTGTGAAATGCGTTAACAGGTCCAGTATTCATGTCCTGGTGTTTTGTGTGTCCTATGGATCAATAAATACGCACTATATTCATCTATCCTCCGGTGTGCGGCTGACTCTTCTTCCTATTGCTCAGGCCATGATGCAATACAAGACAAGTTGCTATATATACAATACATGGGGGGATGGGTAATGTGGCTGGTCTCAATTGCCCACCCCCCCATGTATTGTATACATAGATTTTTTTTGTTTAGCTCACAGGCTGAATAAAAGGAAAAACTGTGAGTGTATGTCTGGCTTTAGTGTTAGTTTAGATAAACCTAAACCTGTCCTTTAAAATAGACATAGACATATGATTAGTTCTCTACAGCCAAATAAAAGATTACTACTTCTACCAGAAAGCCCACTGATTATTCAAGTTATTTCTTGTAAGCAATTATTTTATGCTCTGCTTCAATATTTCACTACTTTAAAGGATACGTTTACCTTTTGGAACATGTTACATGTTCCACCGTATTTAGTGACATATTCCAACTCCAGCAGCCAGTTCTCCCGATCCCCTCTCATTGTGATAGTGGGCAGGGATCTTCTCCCTGCATCCACTGTCACAATTCAAAAGCAGCATGACTGTGCTGGTCTCTGCCCACATGGCCACATCATTTATTCACAGTTTCCTGTGAATGCATGAACTACAACTACCATAATCCATTGCTGATAGTTCTGAATATACTTGCAAGCTTGAAGTTCTGAATGGACTGTGAGGTTGCTGATGAGGTCTCATAGTTCATTCACAACCCTGCAGCTTGTAAATAGTCAGCCCATATACTGTAAAGGTACGGGCTGAAAGCTTCCGAACTTGTCTGCAGGAGTCTGTCATTGCACCCCGTGATCATTGGATGTTTTCCAGGCTCCTTAGGGAAAAAATAATAAATGCACATTTTTTCCTGTAAAAATATGTGCATTTATTATTTTTTCCCCAAAAGGTGAACTTATCCTTTAACTGTTAAAAACTGCTTACTAAGTTTGATTATCCTATAACTTGATTACTTCTTAAAAAGCTATTTGCTGCATTTGTATGTTTCAATTAAATAGAAAAAAAATCTAACCAAAATAAAATCCTTAGGCTTCATGCACACTGGTTTATAGCATTTGGTGTTTAGGAGCTTATTTATTTGGCCAGAATTTTAATTTATTCTGGGCATTGAAATGAGTAAATGCTAAAGTGCTAAACACGCCTAGCATTTAGCATTTAGGCGCATTTAGCATTTTAAATGCTGTAAACTCTTGTCCTAAATTCAGTTTTGTCCTTTCAGAGAAATGTCAGTAAACGCAGCTGCCTGTAAACTCCTCTAAACGACTATGTGTAGATGAACACATATGATAACACAGAGAAGAATTCAGGAGCTTCGATAAAAAGCCCAGCTGCTTCTAAACTTCAAGTGATTCTAAAGGCTTAGCTTAAAAATAAATAAATAACAAACATGTCTATACTTACCTGCTCTGTGCAGTGGTTTTGCACACAGCAGCCTGGTTCCTTCTCTTCTTCGATCCTCAGCCAGCGCTTCTGGCCCTCCCTCCTGTTGAGTGCTCCCACAGCAAACAGATTGCTATGGGGGCACCCCTTGTTCAGTGTATCCATTCACACTCGGAGCCACGGCTTGGCCCCCCCCCCCTCTCTTCTTATTGGCTCATTGGCTGTGATTGACAGAATCGGGAGCCAATTGCTCCCACTGAAATCTCAGCCAACGAAAGGAGGGAGTCCTGTGATAGCTGAGGCCCCTGTGCATATTGCTGGACCAAGAGGTGAGTATAAGGGGGGGATGCAGCACAGAGAAGGTTTTTTACCTTCATGCATTGAATGCATGAAGGTAAAAAACCTTGAACCTTTACAACCATTTTCAATTTAGCAGCTGCAATATGCAAGGGGCCTTAGAAATGCAATTACAAGAATCTCAGGCAATAGGAAATATTAGAAACCATAAATAGAGCATAATCAAAAATTAAAAGAACACAAGGAAGGCTTATTTTCACTGGCCATGCTATTATGCTGTTTGCACAGTGCAAGTAAAAAAAAATCAGAAATAACTATGTTTGCAATGCCTATCAATGTGCTTTATTTCACTAGTAAAAAGTCCTTGCATGCAGCATTTTGGTTGAATTGTCTTGCATGTTATCTTTCAAGTCATAGAATACTTCAAAAACAATGTGCACTGCTCAAAAAAATTAAAGGAACACTTTGAAAACACATCAGATCTCAATGGGGGAAAATATTGTGCTGGATATCTATAATGATATGAACTGGGTAATGTGTTAGGAATGTAAAGATACCCCATTGTTGGATGGAAATGAAAATGATCGATTTATAGAGGACTGAATTCAAAGAAAAAATTTCATTGTAGCAGCTCATAATTGTACACAGTAGTTTGTATGGCCCCCAGGTGCTTGTATGCATGCCTGACAATGTCGGTGAATGCTTCCAATGAGACAACGGATGGTGTCCTGGGGTATTTCCTTCCAGATCTGGACCAGGACATCACTGAGCTCCTGGACAGTCTGAGGTGCAACCTCGATGGACCAAAACATGATATCCCAGAGGTGTTCTATTGCATCTAGGTCAGGCGAGAGTGGGGGCCATTCAATGATATCAAATCCTTCATCATCCAGGAACTGCCTGCATACTCTTGCTACATGAGGCTGGGCATTGTCATGCACCAGGAGGAACCAAGGACCCACTGCACCAGTGCAAGTCTGACAATGGGTCCATGGATTTCATCCTGATACCTAATGGCAGTCAGGATGCCATTGTCTAGCCTGGAGAGGTCTGTGCGTCCCTCCATGAAGATGCCTCCCCAGACCATTACTGACCCACCACCAAAATGGTCATGTTGAATGATGTTAAAGGCAGCACAGCATTTTCCGTGTCTTCTCCAGACCTTTCATGTCTGTCACATGTGCTCAGGGTGAACCTGCTCTCATGTGTGAAAAGCACAGGGTGCCAGTGGCAGACCAGCCGATTTTGGTGTTCAATGGCAAATGTCACTTGAGCTCTATGGTGTTGGGCAGTGAGCACAGGGCCCACTGGATGATGCTGGGCCCTTAGGCCACTCTCATGAAGCCTGTTTATGATTGTTTGGTTAGAGACATTCACACCAGTGGCCTGCTGGAGGTCATTTTGTAGGGCTCTGGCAGTGCTCATCCTGTTCCTCCTTGCACAAAGGAGCACATACCGGTCCTGTTGATGGGTTATGGACCTTCTTCGGCCCTGTCCAGCTCTCCTAGAGTAAAGGCCTATCTCCTGGAATCTCCTCCATGCTCTTGAGACACAGCAAACCTCCTGGCAATGGCACGTATTGATGTGCCATCCTGGAGGAGTCGGACTGCCTGTGCAACCTCTGTAGGGTACAAGTATCGCCTCACGCTACCAGTAGTGACACTAGCCAAATGCAAAACTAGTGACAAATAGTCAGAAAATATGAGTAGAGAATAAATGTCAGTGGCGTCCACCTGTAAAACCATTCCTGTTTTGGGGGTTGTCTCATTGTTGCCCATCTAGTGCACCTGTTGTTAATTTCATTAACACCAAAGCAGCTGAAACTGGAAAACAACCCCCTCTGCTACTTAACTAACTAGATCAATATCCCAGGAGTTTAATTGACTTGATGCTATTCTCTGATTAAAAAAGTGTTCCTTTAATTTTTTTTAGCAGTATATATTGTATGTGTAAACACATTGAAATGTATCTTGCAGCAACGTATGTGGTGAAAACAATTCCAGAGCCTGAAAGTATTGGGGGTGGAGCTAATATTACATAAACATTAGGTGTCACTGTGAGAAATACAGTATCTTCAGTGTTGTTACTATTTACTTTCTCCAGCTTTTCTTCAATAGCCACCTATGTTCAAAAATGGAGTTTACAACATTGAGGGAATATATAAAAACAGGAAACCTAAGTTACTTTGTCACTACAGAACTTAACAATTTGCCATAGTATTTTAGGTACATTTTCAATAACAATGATGTTTACATACAAAACTTGTATAGAATGCTAAAAAAAAAAATCATATTTCAATACCTTGTATACAAAGCAGCCAATAAAACTAATAAAAAGTGTTCAAAGCTTACCCTTATTTGAGTTGTTTTTCACATCTGTAATGAGAAAAAAATTATTGTGAGACATTTTATACATAGCAATAAAAATTAAACAACTTCACATTCATCATACAATAACATGAAAATAAAGTTATAACATTTCTGAAATCCTTTGTCAGTAAAGCCATTGTTCAGACTGCTACATACAAATAATCAACATTTTAAAATACCAAGGCACTAATGTCAAACTTCTAGAGTAGACTAATGTAACTGGAGAATTGTGGACATTCAGATTAGGATTTATACAATGAAAAATACATTAATGTTGGTTACAGCTCACAGTTCTGGTTAGAATACATCTCTTTTTGTTTTCAAGTCAGTAGTGAATGTATGATGTAATGCTGAATATTTACAAAAACTAATAGTTATGTTCCATTATTCTACAAATCATTGCAAAATTATTACTTTGGAGACTGGCAGAAATAATGCTATCTCCTAAAGTGAACATGTGCACAGGCTATGGACATTCAAATTCAATTTAAAATGATGTAGCAAACACAAGCCATGCCATTCCAAGCAGATGCACTAACTATAGTTTCTGAAACCACTAAAAGCCATAAAATACAACACAGCCTTCAAATCCAGCTGTAACTTAAGGAAACTTTGCTAATGTCCATCCACACAAAAAATGCCTGTAGACACAAAACTGACAAAAGTGGTGTGGTTTGGTTTTCAAGTTTCAAGTTTACATGCCTCAGATGTCATCGATAAAGATATCAATTTAAGGCCTCATTTAGGCTAGTGGTGTTGGGGAGGTTACAAATGTGTGGTTAAGTCACATTTCCAGTGTCCCCAACTTCATCCTGTTAAGTTGTAATGGCAGTGAATGGATGTGTTCACATTGCCGCAGTTTTGATGTTTTGCGTTCTCGGCAAAAATTATCTAACAAGTCCTGACTGATGGGTAGTATGCAAATGGAGAAGCACAATAAATGCCCCACAACTGTTTGAAATGCACGTTTGCTTGGCAAAAATGGGGTTAAAACAGATGTCACACTGCCTCCTCACCAAACAGATGTCTCACTGCCTCCTCACCAAACAGATGTCACACTGCCTCCTCACCAAACAGATGTCACACTGCCTCCTCACCAAACAGATGTCACACTGCTTTCTCACCACTTGTCAATCTCCTCTGAAAGGAGAACTAAACACAGATTACTTCTAAATGCAGTGTTGGTTTTAGACACATGTCTAAACCTAGCAATACCATTTTACTGATTCCACAGTGATGCTGTGCTATGTTCCCTCCTGATACTGACAACAACCTCTTATACAAGGAGAGAGTTCCAATCCTTCATCTTCAACTTTGAAAAATATCTATGAAGGTGATTGCATGTCTTCTTTAAAACTTTTGCACAATAAAAGCATTAAGACCTTTAGTAATAAAAGTAAACCCTTATTCACTTCAATGTGCTATACAGGTTGTAATAGCCTAGAAAAATATATATTTTGCAACTAGGCACACATATCTGCAGGATATGTCCTGCAACGGGAACTTTGTAATGCTGAAAAGGACATATAATCTACGCCATCTTTAAAGTTGAACTTAAAAAAAAACAGTGACTACATAGCTGAAATGTTTGTCTAGAGTTGTGCCCAGGGGCGGACTGACAACTCATGGGGCCCCTGGGAAATAGGGGATCATGGGGCCCCTGTGTCATTGCCCAAACTCAAAAAAGCCTATGAAAAAGGTACCAGAGGCATCTTATGGGGCCCCCTACTGACCCCGGGCCCTCGGACAATGCCCGAGTTTCCAAATGGTCAGTCCGCCCCTGGTTGTGCCCAATCATCTTTGGATTGCTAAAGAAATCTACTGTAATAATATCGATATAGCTTTTTAGGAGGCTATCCCTACTGTTTTTTGCACATCACAAAGTGAATGGACATGCATTTTCATGTATACATAGAAGGAGTGTAGTTAAATCATGATGTACTCCCAATATGGGCCTGAGGAGTGAAGATTATTGGTTGGGGTATATATACTGCTATGGAAATACAATGCCTTGTCCACTCATAATGATGTCCAGTGTGATGAAATGCATGGGAATTAGGTACTGTAACACTGATACACAAGTGGAATGGGTTTGTATGCACTGGATTTGTGACACAGGAGTCATTGCAATGGTGCAATGGTTTGAATTCTCCTTTCTGTGCAAAACAGGAATTTTATTGGTGTTGCACTTGAAATGAAGAAAAGTACAACTTTCTAAAGGTGACAAGTTTGTCTTACCAACATTTAACTGTTGGCACTGTGCAAACTGTTGAATCACCAATATCTATATATTGTTCAGTCTTTAATGCCAGTAATGTCATAAGTATTTGAGAGCCACTGCATTCCTTGCCAGACCACAATAGAGATAAGTGCATTTTTTCATGTGAGAAGTGTGAAATGCTAAGTTAGATACTGCATTACTGACATCAATAACAGTAAGTGTGTAAAAGCAGCATAAAAAAACTATTTCAAGATATATAGTACTGCACAGAACTTTTCTAAAAGCTTATGAGAAGCAGTTTTTACATTATATATATGCTTATTCAGTTTGTCCGCACTGACCTCAATTGCAGTTTGAAACTATATCAGAGTTGATGTAGCTGGATATAAAATGAGCTTATAGTGTTCACTCGGCTCCCAGTGGAGAAACATTCTCTACACCATTGCTACAGAAAACAGACATGATTTATGGCTGTAAACATTTTCTGTCTATTAAAAATCTACTTTAGATAGAGTCCTGATGAAGCACTTTTCCTTTACCATCATAGTCACACCGCAGCCATAGCAAGCTTAAAAAGCACCCCCTTGTTTGTTGTTTTTGTTTTTTTTCTTTGAATTTGCAAGAGTTTGGTTGAAATGAGTAAACATAATTGCTGTCTATTAAAAATCTACTTTAGATAGAGTCCTGATGAAGCACTTTTCCTTTACCATCATAGTCACACCGCAGCCATAGCAAGCTTAAAAAGCACCCCCTTGTTTGTTGTTTTTGTTTTTTTTCTTTGAATTTGCAAGAGTTTGGTTGAAATGAGTAAACATAATTGCTGTCTATTAAAAATCTACTTTAGATAGAGTCCTGATGAAGCACTTTTCCTTTACCATCATAGTCACACTGCTAGCTTAAAAAGCACCCCCTTGTTTGTTTGTTTTTTTCTTAGAATTTGCAAGAGTTTGGTTGAAATGAGTAAACATAATTACACCTACCAACTTAAAGGAACACTTTTGTGCATTCCCTGTTTGATTAGTGAATACATGCCCATGCTCACATGTAGGAATATGTGTGGTATAACTAAAATGACTATCCTGGTTAATGGAGCACAACTGATCACAGCAAGCAGGTTTGTGGGCTTCAAAGGCTAGAAATATAATTTCTGAAAGTAAATGGATACATATAATTTTGCAGTCTACTGCCAAGTGGAGGTAAAACAAAAACTAGATTGAGAATTTAAGGAAACAGGTCAAAAGCCATAGATGACTGTTGTTTATTGTCAGGTTCAGTAGCAGGACTCAATTATAAGGCACCTAAGGGAAAACATTAACCTGATACCCAGCCACAGAGCAAGAAGATGAATGCACAACCTATGTCAGCACTTTGACTTTATGTGGTTGTCCCTTGGATATAGAGCCTGGAAAATCCCTTCTATTAACCATAGCAGGCAAAGTTCCTAGGCCCAAAAATGCAAAAGAGCAGTGACACACAAGCAGCTTTGGAACTACATAAAAAAACTGACAAGGAAGTGAAAGAAAAATATGGAGATACACTAAAAACACTAGGGGTAAATATGAACAGAATGGGAAAAAGCATACAGGCAAAGTACACAAACATAAGTCCGATACAACAAAAAGAAATTCCAAACTAATGGACAAGGAGGAAAATTTACCAAAACTGGTGCACTCAAAATCTGGTGCAGCTGTACTTGATAGCCAATCAGCTTCTAACTTCATCTTGTTTAATTAAGCTTTTTCAATAAAACCTGGAAACTGATTGGTTTCTCTGTAGAGCTGCCTCAGATTTTGCATCATACGGTTTTAGTAAATAATCCCCCTAGATGACAAGCACAGAAATTAAGATAGGAACACAAATCAGACAAGTGCCTCAAACAGACAAGACAGGCCACATAGCAACAATAACAAAACTAGTGACATACAGGGAAATAGATAAATCTAAGATAGAAGCAGAAGGCAGAACAACAAGCCAATGGTGACTGATGATGCCAAGAGACCAGAAAACAGCATTATTTCAGGGTAATAAATGAAATGCTCCAGCAAGCCCCACAGGCATAAACACCCACATCATTTCTGGGAGATCAGTGGGAGAGTGAAGGACAGATAAATAACAACAAAAGAAATAGTTTTCAGTTCAGAGCTAATGTGCACGTACTAAATGTCTTGGGGTGGCACCCATGCAGGTCATGACAATTACAACCTGTAATTATATTAAAAGATAAGGGTGTCTACAAAGGGCACTACAAAATACCAAGTCACATCTATAACAAACTTTGTTAAAATTGTCTGCTTTCCTCTAAAACAATCTATTGGACTCTATAATATCATTGAACTTTAAAATATCAATTGTTATTTTCCAGGATGGGTATAAAACAAAGTAAATGCATACAACACAAATAGTTTTCTTCAACAGACACATGGATAAATGAGGCCTAGTGCTTTTATATTGTCTTTTATTTCATGGTATTGAGAAATTATTGAATGGTTCAAATATTATTGTTTTGTTTTTATATGCTGAGCATGTATCATATTAAATCATATATTATTATCAGGAAATTCCTATATCAAAGATAACACATGCAGATGGGCAGGGTAGCATGCCAACTTTTTAGCCAGTCTTCCAGCTCTTCACGCTCTACTGTTGTCTAAATTAAGCAATACTTGACATATAATTTGAAAATGCCAATTGGTTTATTGCTTTGCCACCCACTGATATGCATGATGCAGACACAAGCAACACAAAGACATGATGATGTTTGCTCTGACTACAAGTTTAATTTCATATCTGAAAAAATGTTCCGTTTTATGTGACATAAATAGAAAAAAACCTTTACACTGAGTCTATTCAGTGGTTGATATAAAAATGCTTGTAGGGCACGTGTCTGAAAGTTACATACTGCAGTTAATGTGACAAAAACTTGAAGTTTAAAGAAACCAGAAAAAAGCACTTCCTATATATTAATATTCTGTCATACTTACAGATGCCTACAAGCCTAGTTAGCATCTTTAAAGTGAGAATGAAAAAGCGTCATATTTCACAGTTTGTGTATAAATAGATACCCTGATGCAGAATAATTAAGTATTTAAAGATGTGCGAGTTCACAAGTGCAGAAAAAAATAACGTCTTAGTCACTGTGATGTTCACATGTTTTTGATTAATCAAAACTTTAAAAGTTTGAAAGGGAACTTTGAAAAGGGAGAGCACTGTAGCTTATCATGTCTTTAGTGTCCATGTGTAAGTAAAATGACAAAGATTGTATCTCTCTGAAGGTTTAGAAATAGCAATATTTTTACTCTGACTCTGTCCTTGGGAATCTGTTGAACTTTAACTGTGTCCCATCACATTTTTTATATTGAAAAATACAAATCATGAAAGTGGAATAACTAAAGATTACATTGAGACATCTGACTGGAAAACGCTAGGGTCATTTCTGATCATTTTGACCTCTCCCCACAAGCTACATAGAGGATACAGAGAAGTTTCTCATGTAACAAAATCAACAACAAAATTAAAGTACAGTTTATGAGAGGTGTATATTGTGGACAGATATACATTCTTCTTTCTTTAAGACCATAAGTACTTGGTGGTACTGTTTCAGGGTGAGATGTAGAGCTACATGGGCACTCAGGATAGTAGCAATGCCAACGTAAGAAAAACTCATCAAGTGAGCAATGGACATTTTAGCTTGAAATCGCTGCTCACCTTATTCGATCCTAGTATGGATGTGTACATGAGAAAGCCTCAGTCAATGCCGCTCCTTGGGCCATGCCCCCTGACGTGTTTCAGCCCACTCACCAGGGCTAAATCATAGGTTAAAATTAAGCCCTTGAGAGTGACATCAGTGCCAAGGGGCTAAGTAAATATGTGGCTATAATTGGACAATGATGTCACCACCATCCCCACCCCTTCCCTTATGTTGAAGCTATCATTTGGTTAGTGATACCATAAGAATCAGTCGCAATCATCATCTTTTTTTTGCCCATGATTAACCCATGTGATGGTGGATTTAAAATAAAGGATTTTGGAGTTTGGATTTTTTTTTTCTATAAAGGACTTGTCAGATTTTTTTTGTCTCTTCATTTCTAGGTTACAGTTCTTTTTTTTGTGAATAAGTACGGGAACATACGTATTCACACAGGGGGACGGTATCTTGGGGCCCCCATTATTAAAGCAAGCTCTGGCCAGGGTTCTAGGGAAAAAGCTCTTGTCCTCATCACCATGGTGACAATGTACTTTGCCAGGGGCACCCCATGTGGCCTGGATTGGTACAATAGGAGGGGTCACATGCTTGTCCCTTTAACGTCCTGGCCAGTCAGGCTGCCTGCCTGGATTAATGGTCTGGAAATGAAAATATCAGTGTTTCTGCATCACTTCCTGTACATTGCAGAGATACATCCTTTGCAGGCAGAATAAGGTACCCCCAGGCATATTATCTGAAAGCATTTGACATTTTTAATGTTCCACTTTATGCTTTAAAAAATCACTGTTCCTGACTGAATATAATTTTTTAAAACATTTTTTGCAATGGTATATGAACATATACCAATGCAGTGCCCTCCCCAATTTTTTTTCTTAATAATGCCACCTTGCCCATTTTTGATTTGACAGATTCGGCTCCCATTGATTAAAGTGGAATTCAGGTTCAGCATTCATAGTTTTTTGAAGTTTACAGAACCCTACCTTAGCCGAAGCCAGGACAGTTCAGCTCATCCCTAATGCTGACAAGAACTGGGAGCAAATTGAACAGACGGATTGGCTCATCAGCGTAAATCTTCTTAAGTGTCCAGTCATCAGGCTGGGGCCAGGGATGTGACCTGGTTGTGTTGCATAAATTCAACACAGAAAAGTAAGTTCACAAGCCTGACTTTGCTATGAGGCAAGGTTGTATGAATCTTAGCACCAGATCAGAAATACAAGTTACTAGCTACAAGCTATACATGATTATTTTAATATTTGCTTTAATATTTGTTTGCAAAGCCTTAATAGACTGCTAACACGTTGCAGACATTCCAACATAAGGTGGGTTTACTTGTCATCTGTGTTTTCTGTGGTTAGTGGGTTATGCTTTACAATAGCTTAACACTAGGATTAATGATTGATTATTCTGTTAGTTAGCCCTTAGAGAATGCACCTAGTGTGAACTCAGCATTTAATAATGACTCACAAAGTCATTATTGAATCCCAATATTCCCAAACACGAGTCTTTTGACTCAGGTTTAAGAGCCTGTATTAAATCCCTATGTCATTGTCTTTCTTATAGTTTATATGCATTCTATATATATTATCTTCCATTGCAAGTTTGACTCCATCTGCTCTTCATAAAAATAGATGAAATGAGGCCCACTCTATACGTTATACCAAAAAATGTTTACATCTTTATTTATAGCACAATTAAGATGTCTGCCTGTTTACTGACTGTGATGCCAGGTGATTCATTTGCAGTGACAGCACATACCAGTTTGTATGTTTGGTTCAAAGATCCTTCATCATGACAAAGGATAGCTTAATTGTTGCAGTGTTGCAATGCACATGGCTCTGCACACTTCACATGGTAAGTAAGCAGAGCAAGTAGTAAGTAATCACATTCAGCTACATTTGTTTTAGCAAATCCAATTCGTTGTACCTGACTTCTACTAGCTATACTATGATTTGAATAAATTAAATCTTCAAAAACACATGAACAGAGGTACACCAATGACTATTAAATTGCTGCTCAGGATCGGAATAGAAATCCATCGATTTTATAATTAGCTAACGATTTTTTGCCTGATTAAATTCATTTGTACATCATTGAGAGATTACACTGTATTAATTTGTGTTACTAAAAGAAGAAAAATATTCTGACATCTGAATATATCCTTGAGGTACAACTTATATGAGATGATCATGCATGCTATTTATATTTTACAGGTTCTTATATAGTGTCAACAATTTACACAGCACTGTATTGTACATCCACTGGGCATCAGTCCCTGCTCTTAAGGAGCTTACAATCTAAGCTCTCTAAATCACAACAATGGGAATAATTTTATGTTTGTGGATTTGTTTGAGAAATTGCTTCTCATGAGTGGAGAATTTACATATGAGTGTACCATTCACTTAAACCCAACACCAAATATGTAATATGTTGCAGCTTACCAATTCTTAGATGTGCTGGCTGCATTACTTTTCATTTTTAGGTCTTTTTTCAAACTCCAGCTAACACTTTATAATCAGTTACAGCAAACATTTTTTTCCTTTTGGGATAAAGGTTTTACATGAATAAATCAAAGCTTAAAGCATAACTAAAGGCACAACTTTTTGTTTAGTTTTGGACAGAGTGCAGAGAGATTAGAATGCCTGTCAGATTTTTATTGTTTTATGTGACCCCGTTAAAGAGATTCACCTTCTCTGTTTGTCCTGTTTACCATTATCATTGAAAGTGAAATTAAAAGAAAAACCATAATTTTGGGTTGTCCCCAGAAAAGTAATAAAGGGGAAATCTGCCAATGGGGGCACTTGCTCTGGTGATCTAAGGATACTCAAGGAATTCTGTTAATTTTCAGGGATTTCCTCTAACTTCCTGCTTGGCTATGTGACAGGAAGTGAAGGTAAATCTCCGCAATGGGACACAGATGGTGGAAAAAAATCTGACAGGGGTTATAACCCTCCCTTGCTCTATCCAAAAAAAAAAAAGTTTAGCCTTTAGTTCTACTTTAACCTTGTAAGCCCAGCAGTAAATGGTTTGTCTCATCCCTGTAAATGATACATTTGGAGGAAATCTTGCTCTTTTAAAAAAACAGACTTACTAGCCAGATCACTCAACGAAAATAGAAGAAAAAAGACCTAAAAATGAAAAGTAATGCAGCCATCATATCTAATAATTGGTAAGCTGCAATATAATACATTGTTACTCTAGGCTTTAATACTGCTTTAAGCAGAGACAAAAACATATCTCAAAGGAGTAAAACAAACCAATAACAAAGAATAAATAGCATCATAAATGGCACTCATTTTTAATTATTATATTTCTCTAAAGATTTACAAATGTTTTTACACATAAATGAAAATATATGTACTGCATATG
Source organism: Staurois parvus (assembly GCF_062004578.1). Lineage (NCBI taxonomy): Eukaryota > Metazoa > Chordata > Amphibia > Anura > Ranidae > Staurois > Staurois parvus. The sequence goes on along the minus strand of NW_028317994.1, from coordinate 11,737,782 downwards.
GGATTTACTTACTATATTTAAAGTGGTTGTAAAGCTTTGTGTTTTTTAATTATTAAAATAACAAACATGTCATACTTACCTGCTCTCTGCAATGGTTTTTCAGAGAGCAGCTACAATCCTCCTCTTCTGGGATCCCCCTGGCTCCACCCCATGCCTAGCGCTGACCAGAGCAAACTGCTTGCTCTGGGGGCACTTGTGTTTAGTAGCTCCAGAGCTGGCCCTGTGTGTCCATAAGACATACAAAGTGGAGCTCGGCCTCGTCCTCCTACTTTCTCCTCATTGGCTGTGATTAAAAGCAGCAGGAACCAATGGCTCACTTTACTGTGTCTCAGCCAATGAGGAAAGGGAGACCCAGGAGAGCTAAGGCTTTCATGCACATCGCTGGATCGAGATGGGGGTCAGATATTAAGGGGGGGGGGGCTGAGTGGGGACAGAGTGCTGTGGTAGTTCATTAAGAACTACAAGCTGACAGCCACTAAGGCTGTCAGGATTTGTAGTTCTCTAATTCGCAGAACACTGTGAAAGAATGACACGGCCAGGGGGACAGCTAGCGGGGGGGGAGAAGCTGTTACATTGGGGGAGCGAAGCTGGTGTATTCATAACATGTTACACTCTGAATATGGGTGTAACATGTAACATGTTATGAAAGGTGAGATTATTCTTTACCTAGATATAAGATTGCTGGATTCAGCACATATACTACAAAATCTTTGATCTTCTGCTTACAGATAAAAATTTGCTTTCAGTGGTGACTATGATCTGTACGAATCTACCTTTGCATACATCTAGCTCCTGGTGGCTCCGGAAAGAAACAGCGTAGCTTCCATTTATTTAGGATAAGAGTTTACTTAGAATCAGAAGTAGCTTTTGTCTTAGATTTTAGGTCCACTTTAAAGTAAAAAGTGTACATTTAAGAACATCATTGATCTATCTACAAACCTGCCCCATTCCTACTATATTTGCAAATATTATTTGAACAATATTGTTGTGTTACACTATTTGATTTATTATTATTTCTCTGTGACCAACGCTTGTTTATTATTGCTCGGTGTCATTATGCTGTCTCCTCATGTCTAATCTGAGCTCTTTTTCTCACTGTACTTGTGTATACCCCTTCCCCCTGCCTCTCTCTGTAGTCATTCCACTGTATCCTGTCTACCTGTATGCATCTTTCCATGAGGCTTTCAACATTAACGTTTTTATACCTATGATTATCCTCCATTAAACAGAACATTTTAATGGTTTTCCTTGTCTGACTTACTCAACATGTGAGTTTATTCATTGAGTTTAACTGTCTGAACCGATGCAAGAGATAGATTCAACACCACGGTCTTATTTACGGTCTTGTAGTTGAGTCAGAACAAATATCTATATGTACTGTGGTCTACATCAGCACTATCTAACCAAAATAAGGACAGGAAGGTGCTGTTTTTAATAGCCTAGTCTAATATCAAATACAGCAAAGTAATTAGGAAATTAGAACCCCTTTAATCCAGCAGCTTGTCTGCTTCACTTAACTCTTTTGTCATCCAAAATTACAAAAGGTTGCTTTTCTGGAAGCAACCTACTGCTCCCCCACCAAATGTTTAGTTACACAAAAATGAGGAAATTTACTGAATGGAAGATATCCTTGCCTCTGTGAATCACAGAGAAAAGTTTTGTAAAACATGATTCTACTGTACTGACTATACCTTCTCCATGAGTTATATCGCAGACCTTGCCACCTGAACCTGACCTGCTTATGACCCCTGCTCTTGATGCCTACTCTGGAAGGCCATCTCTGCCTACAGGGGCTGTAGTATGGGACCCTTAGGGTTTGGCCCCTGCTTACACTTTTACCACCTCCTTGTTTCCCTCTCCCCTCTCTGTCTTCCTTTGCTTTTTTGTTTCCTCACAGGGGACCATGTGCTTATCATATTCATGTTCCCCAAACCTTTTGCACATAGTGCGCACTGTCCTTCCTACATAGTAGAGCCCACATGGGCACCTAAGGCCATAAACAACAAATTGTGCACCGCAGCTAATGAACTGCTTAAAGTGAAAGACCCTGCGTATTTCCTTGTAAAGGTTTTTTGCCATGATGTATAAAGGGGGAGGCCTTACATTTATTGGACTTACACTTATAGGACCCTATCATATCAAAGAATGTCAGTCACAAAAGGAGAGAGATTTTCCAGACTTTGTCAGCTTGGGACATTCTGGATTTTCACTCTAAATAACATGTCTACCCAAAGGTTAAATGAGGAGCTGGAAATCAATACATTGATTTGATACCCCCTATCTAGCTTACTTATGTGACTGGGTCTATCAACCATGACCAGAAGTCATTTAGTATGAGGTCAGGATATGTGATACAATTGATAAACTACTCTCCCTTGGCATCAGAGATACCGCTCTCTCCTGGTTCTCATCCTACCTATCCCGATGCTCCTTCAGCGTCACCTACAATGGTGCCACCTCCCCCTCCCTCCCCCTCTCTGTTGGGGTCCCCCAAGGCTCTGTCCTTGGACCCCTTCTCTTCTCCATCTACACCTCCTCCCTGGGCACACTCATACACTCCCACGGCTTCAACTATCACCTCTACGCTGACGACACCCAAATCTACCTCTCCACCCCTCTCCTCACCCCCACTATCTCAGCCCGCATCCCTCACCTCCTAAACGACATCTCAGACTGGATGTCGCTACATTTCCTCAAGCTCCACGTCTCCAAAACCGAGCTCCTCGTCTTTCCCCCTGCCCACACCCCCCCATCCTATCCATCATCACCAACAACACCACTATCATTCCGCCCCGCAAGCCAAAGTCCTTGGCGTCATTCTTGACTCGAACCTCTCCTTCCAACCTCATGTCAAATCACTTACAAACACATGCAGGCTCCACCTCCGCAACATTGCCAAGATACGTACCTTCCTCACCCCTGACACCACCAAACTTCTAGTACACTCCCTCATCATCTCACGCCTTGACTACTGCAATTCTCTTCTCACCGGCCTACCCAAGTGCAGGCTCTCCCCGCTCCAGACCATCCTGAACTCAGTGGCTAGACTTATCCACCTCACCACCCGCTCCACCTCTGCCACCCCCCTCTGCCTCTCCCTCCACTGGCTCCCAATTGCCCAACGCATCAAATTTAAACTTCTAACCCTGACCTACAAAGCCGTTCACAACACTGCCCCTGACTACCTCACCAACCTGATCTCCAAGTACTGCCCTACCCGTACCCTTTGCTCCTCACAGGACCTCCTTCTATCCTGCTCCCTGGTCTCCTCCTCCCATGCACGACTGCAGGACTTCTCCAGGTTCTCCCCCATCCTCTGGAACTCACTGCCCCAATCCATCAGACTGTTGCCTTTCCTCCTCACATTCAGGCGCTCCCTCAAAACCCATCTCTTCAGGGAAGCCTACCCCACCCTCACCTAACGGCCATTCTCCCTCTTTCCTCCCACCCCTCATTCCCCTCAGCCACTTCCTACTGTACCATTACCCCCTCCCTCCTAGATTGTAAGCTCGAAAGAATAGGGCCCTCTTACCCCTCGTACGTTGTTTGTTATTGTTGTACTGTGCCATGTATTGTCGTCCCCCCCTATTGTACAGCGCTGAGCAAACCCTTTGGCACTATATAAACTCGATGTAATAATAATAATAATAATAATAATATATTAATTTTTAGTCTTCAGTTTTTTATTGTAAAGCTTTCTATGTTTGTTTGGAGAGATACATTTACACATTCATGCCCAGGAACAATATAGGGTCCACTGTTATTATCATTGTTATTACCATTATTTTTATTTTCTTGTTATGGTCATTGGTTGCTGTGGTCCCTCTGCAGGTCCCTGGAGTTGCCCCTTTAAGAGTGGGATGCTCCTAGTGCTGTATATAAGACTCCAGAACTATATGTATGGGCATAAAAGAGGCCACACTCCCAAAATGCATCATCATAGAAACCATGTTGTGCACGCTTTCAACTCCTCCTTTCCCCTCTGAGTTGCATCTCATTCTGCCAGATTGTGGCGCCAGCTTGGTCGGGGCTCATGTGCAGTAGCAGCGGCGAGAGAGCTGTCACTACACTAGCCTGCAGTACACATCTCAGTAGCGACCAGGAAGTAGTTGAGGAAGACTATCCATTGATTGATTTGCCTTAAGTATTTCTTTACTATATGAGTGCATTGGTTTTATTTAATTATCCTAATAATAAATGATGTTACACTAGGGTGGATGTGCGCTCTCTGTTGCTTTTGTCTAGATCACTCTTTTTTAACATCCTTTCAGTGACTCATGCAGAAGACTACAATGTATTTAAATCTTAAAACTTGCAAGTCATAAAGCATTATATAACCATTATGACTTTTTTATTTCTAGAAAAGTGTAAACTCATTCACAGGAAAACCTATTTTATCCTCCTATGTAAACGTATATCTGTAACTATATTTCTTTTTTTCTTTTACCCTTCTGGATGATATTTCATCAAACAAAAAAACACATTTTTTACCATCTAATTTTAATCATGAGCACATTTCTGGCACGCTGCTATGCACATTAGTCATAGGAAAACATTTTTGGAAAATAAAATAGTAATTTATGTCTCGTAAACATTTCTACTGCTAATTACCAAGAGATGTTATTCACAGCCTAATGTCTGTCTATTTGAATCTTGCGTTCAGAAACAGGTGTTCTATTAGACACCATCCATAACAGTCGGCTGAAAAAAATGTCTTTAATAACAAAAAAGTATACATTGAATATTCAGTTAAAAATATTATTTAAACTGTTAAATTATTATCTGAAAATAAGAATTAAATACAAGGAAACCAATAATTAGTCTTTAGATATAAGGTAAAATGTTAAACATGATTTAAAAAAAAAAAAAGAATAAACAATCACAAGAGATATTTCTACAATCTGAATCTCAAAACCACACTAGTATAACTTTCTAGCAAAATAATCATGTTTTTAAAATGGAGAGGCAACTGTGAACCTGTAAACCATTTAAGAACACCCACTATTTTGGCCAAACACCAGCATTCCAGTGGACTGACAGCCAACTAGAGTTTACTATCTGTCATTTATGGAAGCAGTAAAAGATGTTCACTTAGCAAAGTGAATGCTCACCTTGCAATGTGTATGTTCACTTGAATAAATAAATAAGGCAAAGATGTGTTAATTATGAATTCCAAATTAATATAGGAGTTTTGCTCTTCTCCCTCTTTATTAATGACCAGCAAGCAAATAAAAAACAGATATTCTAGCCTATACACAGTATCCAATTGATCTGACAACCATTTGACAATCCATTTGATCTGACAACCAACAAAATGAAGATTCTATGTTTGCCTCACCAAAGCAGCACAGAAAGGCCACACCTCATGAATTGATCTGCAGCCAGGTGATTCTCCATTGTCACAACTGGTGTGTGGGCTGTCAGGCAGAAGCCTAACAGGACAAAGCTTCTCTGCAAGATCCAGCTACCAGGAACCCGGAAAACCCAATAGTTAGAGTACTTCAATTCCAGTGGGGTGGCACTTCACCGTTTAGTCTTGGATACCACCAGCTGTTTACCTATGTTACCAGAGCTATATGTATCTGTGTTCTGCATTATTATACTGAAGTAGTGAGTTTCAGCTTGACCCTATTTTGCATAAATTATAAGATATCTTCCTGCGCCTAGTGAGACACTCTACTACAGGTACTATCCTGCTGCTGTGCAATGTGAACAACACAAATATATGAAAAAATAAAATAACAGCGCAAAACATAGACCTCTACATAAAATCAAAAAAGTGCAAAAAAATTTTTTGTAAAACAAAATACAATTTAAATGGTGCAGTCCATCAAATTCTTATATAAATAGTGAAATCCATCAAAATAAACTAAAGTTCAAAAATATTCAAAAATATATGTGCAAAAAAAAAAAAAAAAAAAAAAAAGAAAAAAAGGAAAGAAATCTTTTCACATTCTTCTTGTAAAGAAACTTCCACCTTCCACCCGTGAAAACCAATATCAAATGCACTCACCAGATATAGGTGAATAAAACGCCTTTTAGGAATTTTATGGGATCCTACACCCTCTTTCGTATCCACTCTATAGGAATCCTCTCCTCCAACATGGGCTCCACCATCCGACCAGGGAGAAAAAAATCTCAAATAGTGTGATATTGTAAGACACCATTTCATATGTGAAATCAAGGATTAAGGCCACTCACATTAATTTCACTTTAAAAAGGCATATTTATTAAGGCAAGCTTCTCTCCAGATGAACAGTAGATGCAAGGTAACCTCTCACAGAATCTCACATCACAGTCCCAGGTTCCAGCAGAAGCTCCACAGAGACCACACATATATAAATCCCACAAAGATGGCCGCTGGAACGCACCACTCAGCGTGCGCTCCACTCACCGGAAGTGACGTCGGACATGCAAAATAAAACCGGAAATGCGTCAACGCGTTTCGCCCCTCCCACAGGGCGTTCTCAAGACAATCATTTCCTGTTTGAAGCTCCCTTATATACCCAACTGGGACCCACCCCTCCGTTGTGATAGGTCTAAACCCTCCCCGGGATTATCAAAACAAACCACTCCTCCTGTGATGTAACGTGAGAATCCTTTACACATGAGGTCTATGCCTACATAATTCAGAATACTTATTAGAACCATTAGATTATCTCCCAAAAGCGACATGTGTAAACCACATGCCACCAGTGGGAAAACACGAATGTATTTTAAATTTTAAAACAATACCTCAAAAATACAAAAACTTTCTTTAATAAATAAGCAATGAAATGACAATTTTAAAATTAAAATAAAATAATTTATGAAGAATAATCTAATAAAAATAAAAATAAAAATAAAAAATGAAATATAAAATATAATAAAAATAAAAATAAAAAATAAAAAATAAAAATAAAAATAAAAATAAAAATAAAAATAAAAATAAAAATAAAAAAATAATAAAAATAAAAATAAAAATAAAAATAAAAATGAAAAAATGAAAAAATAAATAAAAATAAAAATAAAAATAAAAATAAAATAAAAATAAAAATAAAAATAAAATTAAAATTAAAATAAAATAAATGAGAATGCAAATTCATGAATTTGCATTCTCATTTATTTTATTTTAATTTTAATTTTATTTTTATTTTTATTTTTATTTTATTTTTATTTTTATTTTTATTTTTATTTATTTTTTCATTTTTTCATTTTTATTTTTATTTTTATTTTTATTTTTATTATTTTTTTATTTTTATTTTATTTTTATTTTTATTTTTATTTTTATTTTTATTTTTATTTTTTATTTTTATTTTTATTATATTTTATATTTCATTTTTTATTTTTATTTTTATTTTTATTAGATTATTCTTCATAAATTATTTTATTTTAATTTTAAAATTGTCATTTCATTGCTTATTTATTAAAGAAAGTTTTTGTATTTTTGAGGTATTGTTTTAAAATTTAAAATACATTCGTGTTTTCCCACTGGTGGCATGTGGTTTACACATGTCGCTTTTGGGAGATAATCTAATGGTTCTAATAAGTATTCTGAATTATGTAGGCATAGACCTCATGTGTAAAGGATTCTCACGTTACATCACAGGAGGAGTGGTTTGTTTTGATAATCCCGGGGAGGGTTTAGACCTATCACAACGGAGGGGTGGGTCCCAGTTGGGTATATAAGGGAGCTTCAAACAGGAAATGATTGTCTTGAGAACGCCCTGTGGGAGGGGCGAAACGCGTTGACGCATTTCCGGTTTTATTTTGCATGTCCGACGTCACTTCCGGTGAGTGGAGCGCACGCTGAGTGGTGCGTTCCAGCGGCCATCTTTGTGGGATTTATATATGTGTGGTCTCTGTGGAGCTTCTGCTGGAACCTGGGACTGTGATGTGAGATTCTGTGAGAGGTTACCTTGCATCTACTGTTCATCTGGAGAGAAGCTTGCCTTAATAAATATGCCTTTTTAAAGTGAAATTAATGTGAGTGGCCTTAATCCTTGATTTCACATATGAAATGGTGTCTTACAATATCACACTATTTGAGATTTTTTTCTCCCTGGTCGGATGGTGGAGCCCATGTTGGAGGAGAGGATTCCTATAGAGTGGATACGAAAGAGGGTGTAGGATCCCATAAAATTCCTAAAAGGCGTTTTATTCACCTATATCTGGTGAGTGCATTTGATATTGGTTTTCACGGGTGGAAGGTGGAAGTTTCTTTACAAGAAGAATGTGAAAAGATTTCTTTCCTTTTTTTCTTTTTTTTTTTTTTTTTTTTTTTTTTTTTTGCACATATATTTTTGAATATTTTTGAACTTTAGTTTATTTTGATGGATTTCACTATTTATATAAGAATTTGATGGACTGCACCATTTAAATTGTATTTTGTTTTACAAAAAATTTTTTTGCACTTTTTTGATTTTATGTAGAGGTCTATGTTTTGCGCTGTTATTTTATTTTTTGACCCTATTTTGCACCTTACAGAGACCATGCTATTGCCCCATATGTTAAAACTCCAACAGATACCAGAAACCAGCACTCAAATCTTCATACTGGACAGAAAACATGGAATCTAGCACTTGCTGAGCTGCCACCCTTGATAGATCAGGGAATCTTGATACTGGCAAAAAAGAATAGTGACACATAGTGACATATAGCAACTGTGGCGTCCTCACTCACACACATAGAGAGGGCGCCATGACGGTCAGCCCATTTCCATCATCTTTTGCCCCTACTATCGCTTGGTGGCAGTGTAAGTTTACAGTGATCCTATCCTTTTGCATCATAGATGCACAGAGTCTAGTTACATCTACAGTACAATGTTTTACACTTGTGGGGATTTGATCAGTCTATCTGGTATGCAATTTTGGATTGTTACATTATAGCCATTAATGTGATTTACCACATGTCAATCTGAGTAAAAGATAGCTCCCTTTTGGGCATTACCTGCAGGACTCCACCCCTTCTTTTTGCACAGAGTTGGAGTTTTCATTATCACTTGGTCTCATATATAAGAACCATCAATGTGTATTTTATTTACTGCTCTGAGGAAGCGAGTTCGACTCCCGAAACATGTTAGCACTTTACTCCCAAGGACCTCCGCTGTCAGTGATTGTCATCTTTGGCTTTGTCTCTGTTTTTATGACCTTTTTGGTTTGAGTATACATTTTGTAATTTTAAAATAAATTTCCTATATATCACGGTAATGCTCGAGGAGAGTGCGCCCTGTTTTATTCTTTTTTTGCCCCATATGTTACTCTAATGAAGTCACAGGGCCATTGCTGTGAAGTCCTTGTTTATGGAGATTTCAGATGCTTGTTAGGCTTTTATTATTCGGCCGTGCGTGCATTTTTTTCCACCTTGAACCTGTTTTGCATCATTACTTCTAACTTTGAAGTTTAGTAAACTTCAGGTTACAGTTACACTTTGTCTGATCATATGGCTGATTAGCCATTTTTGTCCATATCATTTCTTACTGAGAACCCAGGAGAAGTACCAGTGGGGCTTTGGGAAGCCTGCTTGGCAGCTTGATACACATCTGTAGATATGTAGAAATTATATTTTCAGGGTTTTTATTTTTTAATAGGAAAAGGAATGATTTAGCTACCACTGACTTGCTGACTGTAATACAGCATAGAAGGAAGGGTATATGATTTCTATGTGCTCCATGACTGTTAATGATGGCTACATAGAAGGGGCTGATAGGATGTGCTGTAGCTGGGAGAGAAGATACAGCTGGAAAAGTAGAATAGACCAAAACAGAAGTAACAACAGAAGCAATGAAGAAGAGAGACCGATTTTAGGTAATATTGTTGCCTTGAGACAAAAACTCTGGCTGTCGATATACAGCTTTTCACTACTACTCCTCCTTATTAAAAGTGTTCCTTCAGACAGTCAAAGACAGGTTGCAAAGAAGCAGAATTGCATGTGTTAATTTAACTTCAGTAACAGTTATTTGCACGCATAGTACATTTCAGTTTATTGAACAAAAGTTCTAGATAATAAAGAAATATATGTACTGCATTTCAGTGTATTGAACAAAAGTTCTAGAAAATAAGAAATAAACTTCTTTAAAGGAAAAGCTAATAAGTTTTATGGAAACATTTGTGGTTTCTACTCTTTATTTTTTGAAGGTAGCTTTAATAATACGTATTGCCATACAAAAAGAAATGTAACATATTAGGGTTGAGGAAACTTATAGAAGCGATCCAGTGTCTGTGGTGAGTTGGGCAGGTTTGCTGTAGATGCATGTTTAGAGATAATTAGTGACTAGTGCAAACCACAATGTGTGCTGCTATTTCTGACATGTATGTTCTTGTTTTGACATTGATAGCTGGAAACAGGTTTTCTTCAATATGTTGTAGAAAAAGTTGGGAAAGGGCAGTGACATTTATTACAGAGGGACGTTGTGCAAATCAGCACTGCCTGTGGAAGTTAGAGGTGAAATGCTGCTGTATTGCTCTAAATGCTCCCTATGTAAATTTTATAAAAAAAAAAAAAAAAAACAACAGGCGAAAATCAACTGTGGAATTCTACATTTGCATTCTAGTCCTAAATGAGTGACTACAGTATCTCAGTTCCGAAATTGCTTACAGAAAAAACTGTTTTTGTCCATTTCTCTTTAAAAAGGTTTTGCTGAACCACAAAGTCCTAGTTAAAATGTTATGCAACAAGCACATCATCCACAACTTTTTTTAAACCCCATTTCCTTTTGCTTACAATTAATTCAATCAACAGGAACGTAGCAAAGGAGGGTGGAAAGAAAAAAAAAAAAACAATGTCCATTACTAGCAGGTACAAAAGTGCCTTGTCCCTAGTTCACTTTGAAAAACAACACACACTGGACGGAAGTCCATGGACTTTATAGACACGACATTGAAAATAAATAAAAAACAATATTTATTGTTACACAGTTAAAAATCAATTAAAATCATATTTAAAATAAACCATTATAGCACCCTGTACCCTTATGTCGGTTATGGTAGTGGCCCCACACTATAGTAAAGATACACACTGTATAGATCATTAGTACAAATACAATTCTGGGGGAGCCACCATCCATTAACATGAAGCTCAACATGTTTTGCTTCCTCAGGAGAAGAAGGTGCAAACAATTGAACTGCTGCATGGAGTGCCAAAGCCAAGGGATCACAGGGGTGGTATGCTAAACGAGCCAGTCAACCCCCCAAAAAGCCTCCCCCAAAATCTACATCAGAAGTAGGTGCGAAGTCAATAAATCAAATCTGTCCCAGTATACGTCACACTTGAAGGGGCAGATATTTTAGTATATTCATTCAATAGCCACAATAAATTGCCTTCATTGTATTTACGAAAAGCAGGCTGGTATCCATATAACACCTAATTCCACAATTCCAAAATATGCGCCCAACTTCACTCCACCATACACCTGTATGACATCGGAAATGCCCAAAGTTCCCCAGCTGTGTCTCCCCTAATTTTTAATTTAAACAAGCAGTCTAAAAGTTCCCAAAGACTCTTTGCTTCTTTGTTCACCTCTGTGGACTACAGAACCTCCCCCCATTCATGTTATGAAACACATTTAATGTTCTAAGGTGACAACTCCACTGCTCAATAGATACAGTACAGTATGTATATTTTGTCACCCTAGGACAGAAAAAAAACCCTAAAAAAAAACAATGTAGCCACCATATATAAGGATTGGCATGCTACACAATAGACTACATACAATATTTTCCTCCATTTAAAAATATATTTGTGACATGTGTCTTTTTCATAACTTCTTGTTCTAACATTACCAAATAAACATGTCAGTATATGTAGTTTACATATTCTTTGGTGGTTATCTTCTTCAGGAACCCAGTCTACAGATTGTCTCAGCTTGCATAGAGTTTGTCTTGCTTTTATTTAGTGTCTTACCCTGAATTTCTGCTCAGGAAGTGACTGGCAAAGGGTGCTTTTCTGATTACAATAACTTTTCTGGTGGTGTTGCCAATGTGTTACTGTACATATTTGTTGGGAACAGTGCATTATACATTTTGGCAGGTATGTGTGTGTTTTCTCAAACTAGAAATACACTATATTGCCAAAAGTATTGGGACACCCTTCCAAATAATTGGAATCAGGTATTCCAATCACCTCCATGGCCACAGGTGTATAAAATCAAGCACCTAGGCATGCAGACTGCTTCTACAAACATTTGTGAAAGAAAGGGTCACTCTCAGGAGCTCAGTGAATTCAAGCATGGCACTGTGATAAGTTGCAACCTGTGCAATAAGTCCATTCATGGAAATTCCTTGCTATTAAATATTCCATGGTCAACTGTAAGTGGTATTATACAAAGTGGAAGCAATTGACAACAACAACTCAGTCAATTAGTGGTAGGCCACATAAAATTACATAGCGGGGTCAATGCATGCTGAAGCGCACAGTGCGCAGAAGTCGCCAACTGTCTACAGAGTCAATAGCTAAAGACCTCCAAACTTCATAAGGTTTTCAGATTAACACAACAACAGTGTGTAGAGAGCTTCATGGAATGGGTTTCCATGGCCGAGCAGCTGCATCTAAGCCTTACATCACCAAGTGCAATACAAAGCGTTGGATGCAGTGGCGTAAAGCACGCTGCCACTGGACTCTAGAGCAGCGGAAACATGTTCTCTGGAGTGATTAATCACGCTTCTCTGTCTGGCAATCCGATGGACGGGTCTAGGCTTGGTGGTTGCCAGGAGAACAGTACTTGCCTGACTACATTGTGCCAAGTGTAAAGTTTGATGGAGGGGGGGTTATGATACAGGGTTGTTTTCAGGGGTTGGGCTTGGTTCCATTGAAGGGAACTCTTAAGGTATCAGCATACGAAGACATTTTGGACAATTTCATGCTCTCAACTTTGTGGGAACAGTTTTGGGATGGCCCCTTCCTGTTCCGACATGATTGTGCACTAGTGCATAATGCAAGGTCCATAAAGACATGTATGAGCGAGTTTGGAGTGGAGGAACTTGACTGGCCTGCACAGAATCCTGACCTCAACCCGAAAGAAAATCTTTGGGATGAATTAGAGCGGAGACTGCGAGCCATCAGTGCCTGACCTCACAAATGCGCCTCTGGAAGAATGGTGAAACATTTCCATAGACACACTCCTAAACCTTGTAGACAACCTTCCCAGAAGAGTTGAAGCTGTTATAGCTGCAAAGGGTGGGACAACTCAAAATTGAACCCTACGGACTAAGACTGGGATGCTATTAAAGTCCATGGGTAATATAGTGTATGTTTTCATGTTCATTTCCATTCAGAGTATCTTTAGCTCTTGTTCTTTTAGTTTATTAAAATATGTTTGGTTTATTTTAGCTGAAAAATACACTTTAGCAATATAAAAGATGTGATGTGTATAATGATCTCCTGTGCATGGATCGTTGAAAATAAACTACCTGAAAATAGACTTTGTTTTACATTAGATTGAAATGCACGAAAAAAATAGTTGCCCCCTTGTCTTTATGTCAAACATGACAAGAAGTCGTTTTGAAACTCCAGAAATAGTTCATGTGAGGCAAATATTGACAGATGTTGAGACATTTTATCAAGCCCTAAATCCCTGCTATTCCTCTGGTTAGGTCTGAAAGAGGTGACAAACAATTTTCAGCAATGATGACTTGACCTGAGTTGTAAACCTTTCTCTTTCCAAAGGAAATTGCATTTGGATGAAATCGGGTAAACAGACATTTAAATAAAAACATGTGCAATTCTATAATTCTTTTCACAGGCCAATTTAAAACAAAGGAATAGATTTCTGCACAAAACAACCTTGAAATTGCAGCCTTGAAGCACAGTTTTTAAAAGTAAATATGCTGTGGGTAACAGGACAGGACAGATGAATTGAACGTGTAGAGGAGTTGCAATGACTGTATTTGACTCAGCAAATTAAGGTAGCCATGTATCAATGTCATTTAAATTGCAGCTGGATATACATTAGAGTGTTTCTCCCTCCTCTTTTACTTCCCTAAGGCACTAACAAAAGGTGTATTTCACATAAAGACTTTTTTTCATAAAGCAAGCAAATTTGACCTGATTTTTATGCAGTTATTGTATGCAATACAATAGAACACTAAAGAGAAAAGAAACTTAAAAGGCCTCCTTGAATCAGAGTGGAAATTTTTATATCATCACGGTAACCAATTAGAAACACTGCACATAATGCAGAGGACATAAAAAAATAGCAGTCAAGTAATACCAAACACTATGAAACCAGATGAAAAATTTGGATTATGTTAGACAGAAATTAAACACCTTGTGAATGATACAATCCTTGATTGCTTTCTCTGTATATTGGTAATATTTGGTCCTTGTGAAAGACAATGGTAATGTGCCCATTATGAGTGTTATCCATCCTTGTACTCACTTATGAGAGTGCAAATGACCTTTGCAACACATTTTTGATGATGGCAATAGCAGTGAGTCACAAAGGAGTAATTAAAAAAGAGTAATTTTACTGGTCTTTCACAGATCATCGATGCGTGCAAAGTGCAGGGACCCACGGCACCAGTCAGGTTTTAGTTATAGTAGTCTGAATTGAAAAAAAAAGTAATACTATTAGCAACATATTTGTTATTTTGTGTAAAACCTTTAACATGCTTACATATTATTTTGAATAATATTTCAATTAAGGATTAAAAGACTCTGGAAAAAGCCTTGGGTGCAGTGTACAGTCTTCCTAGGATGTGTGGGAGGATGGTGGAGCTGATGGACAGCATCCATACCTGGTGGAGCATCCATACCTGGTGGAGCCGATGGACAGCATCCATCCCTGATAGAAGCAGGAAATGGACGGACATCTGACCCTCTGAGACTTCGTCACTTCTGCCGGTGCATTCCCCACTGGCTGTGCAGCCATTTCCTGCTTCTTCTAGGTATGGATGCTGTCCATCGGCTCCACCATCCTCCCACACATCCTAGGAAGACTGTACACTGCACCCAAGGCTTTTTCCATCCTGCTGTCACCCCAAACACACTACGATATCCTACAGGATGGATTCAGAGTGGTCTTACATACATAACACAGATGAGCTTTAGTTATTTTTTGCTCTTGTGAGAGTTTTTATTGCTACTAATAAACGTTACTGTTACATACTGCACTTAGCTTGGCACCTCCTGTTCCTCTCTTCTCTCCTGTATATAAATTAGAAAGCTGCTTTCGTATGAGGTTCCCTTAGCTAATCCTTAGTGCTCTGGAAAATCTTCATCATGTATTAAATGCTTATTTTTAAAACAAAGATTTTATATAGATTTTCTAAAAAGTACCAAAATTCCACAACAATTTAAAATTGTATACAATTAACACATAATATAAAAATGACCCAAAATGATTATAGTTCCAAATAACAGATAAAATAAAAGGTGTTGATACTGGCTTATCAACTTGTTATTTAGGCAGATGTCACAAACCCTTTTCTGGTAATGTCAAATGTCTTCTCATTAATATTTGTTAAATTCTGCATACAGATACCAATTCTGCTTACAAACCTAAAGAGTGGAATTCTTCCTTGATATACTACTTAGAGGGCACAACATAAAGGTTATGGTTTAAAAAGCCGGAATAGAGGCAAATTGCCAAAATAAACTCAAACACTTAAAATTTTTAAATTTTTAAAGCACTGCACTGTGCTTTACAAATGTGTTTTGCACTCTGCCTGCTTCATGTGGAGGATAGCAGTAGAAATGAATGGCAATGTAAATAATAAAAAATTAAAAAAAAAATCAATGAGTGAGAGCCCAGTCATGTAACCTGTTGGTCAGGGCCTGGATCTGAACCCATCCATGAGATAGCAATTCCTCTTGCTGGGCTACCTGATATGCTGGGCAGCTTCCTTCTAATCCATTAGACAACCTTGCCTTGTACCTTCTTTTTTGTGAACCTTGAACTCTTTGCTCCTCCCATGAGCTTTCTGATTTAGGCCATGTCTCTGCACTTTCTGCTTGCCAGATTATTGGGTTCTATCTAGCCAATATCTAGCCTCCTGTCTCTCCTGCTGCTGTCCGTATCTTTGCTACCACTCGTTGCCAACCTTTGAATTGTTCCTCCACTATGCTTCTGCTTGATCCTAACTTGCAACCACTTGTTACTGGCCTTTGACTTGTTTGCTGACTTTGCTTCTACTTGATATCTACCTGTTATATCTGTTACTAGACCCTGGTTTGCTCACCTCCTGGTGGAGTAATCCTGAGGACTGAAACCTGGTGCTAACATGCAGCAAAACTCATCTCCACCATCAGGGTTTCTGGTGAATACTGGTTAGTACTTAGACCCTGCACCTCGGGTGATCCCGTGCCATCCACCAGAGAGACCTTCTTGTATACCTGTCTTACTGGTCAGTGGGAGCTTCTCTATTGCTATAGCTACTGAACTCTGAGCCTGACTCCAGACTATGACACTGTCAAAGTCACATGACTGGCTCTCCTCCAGTCATAAAACTGTTTCTGTTCCATTAAGTAAAAGAAATTCTTTGGAATCTTGCTGGCTTAATTTCTCAGCCCAAATTTTTAAAATGAGGAGCCATGACATGCATAAGGAAGTGATAGCAGAGAGTGGTCACTATCAGATAGTGATATCTGCTCTGCATTATAAATGGCCCCCCATAGAAGACCAACACAGGACAGCATTGTTGACTCTAATTAGATGCATTTGTTTTTACAATTAATGTTTCAAGAAGACCTCAAGCTTCTGCTTAAATGATGACTAGTTTTTTATTTTTCTCATGTTTTTCTCTTTAAATATTGTGACACAAAGGAACAGCTAAGAACTCAATATGTCTTTTTAATTATGCACCTGGGTAACTAGATTCTAGGGACTCTATGGTGAAAAATAGTTTTCTGGTTAATCAAATAAAATATCCCAAAATCTCATTACAACATTCTGGAACTACAGGTGTAATACTCAGCGAGAATTTCCACTGAAAGGATTGTTATAATTAATAGATATCTTTACTCCACATGCCCAATAAAAGCAGAGAAATGTACAATATGCTAGCTTTGTGCTTTCTTTTGAAATCCTGAACATGCTACATCACTCATTCTATCATCTTTTATACTACACAATCTAGATACTATTATCTGAGGAGGATGGGGGTCAGTGAACAGTAGGATGTTTCCATGGTGTGTAGATAAAAATGTTTTGTGAAAGTTCACATTTTGAAGACTTTTTACTACACTGATAGCAGGACAGCATGGATTTAGGTATATGTAAGGTTAACTGTGTAATAAAAAGGAAAAAAAATATACCCTAAAACTAGAATTAATGAGTTTATACATTTCACACAGAGTATTAAGCAGGCTTTCAAAATCTATTTGAAGTACACCATATTATCTAACTTTGGCAATCACTAAATGTTGCAAGCTATATTATTTGTCTAATCAAAGCAAATTACTCTATCCATCTTTATGATGACCCCCGGTTAAATAACAAAACCACTGTAGATTAATAAAATACTGTATATATGTAATTCATAACAACTTTTAAATAATTAAATTTAAAAAAGCTGTGACTAGAAAGTGATTTGTATTGAGAGAGATTTGTGCTCAAATAGATAGTCATAAGGCAAATATTAAGTTAGTTTCAAATGTGAAGCTTTATTCAAACAGTAGGAAGGAATGTATTACAATGAAATCTTTGTGTTTTATAATGTCTATTCCGATTATTCAATATATTATTCTGAAAACTATTATCTTTAGAATTCAGTGTATTATATGGGATGCCATATTTTGTCTTGATTTATTTAATCTTTGAAACTTATAATAGCGTGTATTAATTTGACATTAATTTAGAACCCATAATATTGACTTAATGCATTAAATATATCACTCAAGATTTAACAATTACTTTATCCAAATAAGGATTAGCCACAGTTTATCCACATAGCTGCTTAATTTGAGTACAACTCCTGGCAAAAAGTATGGAATCACCACTCTTGGAAAATGTTCATTCAATTGTTTAATTGTGTAAAAAAAAAACTAATCACAGACATGCCTCAAAACGATTTTCATTTAACATTCCAATCTTCTGGCTTTAAGAAACTCTTAAAAAAATAAAAAAGAAAGAAAACTGTAGTCAGTTGTAACTGTTTTTGCAGATCAAGCAGAGGAAAAAAATATGGAATCACTCAATTCTGAGGAAAATATTATGGAATCATAAAAAAAAACCACTACAGTAAACTACTAGTACTTTGTTGTACAACCTCTGGCTTCTATAACATGAATTCTCTGAGGCGTGGATTTAACTATCGATAAACTGTATTATTCATCAATCCAGCTCCAACTTTCCTTTAGTTCAGTTGCCAGATCAGCTTTGCAGGTTGGAGGCTTGTCATTGACCATTTTCTTTAATTCCCACCATATAGTTTCAATTGGATTGAGGTCCAGACTCTTTGCAAGCCACACCATTAACATTATATGTCTTTCTTGAAGGAAAGTTTTCATGACTTTTGCCCTATGGCAAGATGCAGTATCATCCTGAAAAATGATGTCATCATCACCAAACATCCTTTCAATTGATGGGATAAAAAAAATGTCCAAAACCTCAATATAAACTTGTGCTTTTATTGAAAATGTAATGACTGTCATCTCCCCCGTACCTTTACCTGACATGCAACCCCATATCATCAATGATTGTGGAAATTTGCATGTTTTCTTCAGGCAGACAGCTTTATACATTTTATTGGAATGTCACCAAACAAAAGTTCCAGCATCACCACCATGCCCAATGCAGATTCATGATTCATCACTGTATATCACTTTCATCCAATCATCCACAGTCCATGATTGCTTTTCTTTAGCATACTGTAGCCTTGTTTTTCTCTGTTTAGGTGTTAATGAATATTTTCATATGGTTTTCTGTATGTAAATCCCATTTCCTTTACGCAATGTCTTTAAGTTTGGTCACAGACATTGACTCCAGTTTCTTCCCATTTGTTCCTCATTTGTTTTGTTGTGCATTTTCTGTTTTCAAGGCATATTGCTTTAAGTTTTCTATCTTGATGCTTTGATGTCTTCCTTGATCTACCAGTACACTTCTCTTTTACAACCTTCCCACTTGATTTGTACTTGGTCCAGATTTCAGACACAGCTGACTGAGAACAACCAACATCTTTTGCAACATTCCATGATGATGTACCTTCTTGAAGAAGTTTTATAATCCTGTTCTTTATTCAACTGATATCTCCCATGTTGAAGCCATGATTCATGTCAATCAGCTCGGTGCAACAGCTCAACAAGGTGTGCAAGCACTCTTTTTAACTACAGACTAATTAGCAGATGTAGTCTGATGCAGTTGTTTGATTTAGAACTGCAAAGTACATGGTGATTCCATAATATTTTCCTCAGAATTGAGTGATTCCACATTTCCTCTACTTGATCTGCAGAAACGATTGCAATTGGCTAGTTTTCTTTATTTTTTTAGTGTTTCCTAAAGCCAGAAGGTTGGAATGTTAAAATAAAATGGTTTTGAGGCATGTCTGTGATTGTTTTTTTCTACACAATTAAACAATTGAATGAACATTTTCCAAGAGTGGTGATTCCATACTTTTTGCCAGGGGTTGTATTTCCCTCTTAAGCTAGGTACACATGCATATTGAATGCTAGCATGGGACCAGTGTTCATACAAAATAGTATTTACATTGTGTCAGCCTCTTTTTGTTTTAAGTATGATGCGCACACAGTAAAGTTTTGTTTCATTTCGGATGCATTCTTTCATTGAAGAATTTTGTTTTGTCATATTCGTTATGTTGAACCTATTCGTTTTAGGAATTTGTTTCATATCTTTGGCATTCATTTCATATATTTGTTGGTCTGGGTGGATTAGAAAAATGTTGCTGTTTTTTTGAAAAATCATAAATATTAGTTTTCAGTTTTGATATTTTGGGTGCATTCAATATTCATATATCAAAACTATTTGGAAGGATTCAATTTGGACGCATCAGAATAAACAATGCAAAATTTGGTCATCCAAATTTTTCAAACCTAAGAATCATATTAGACTGTGGAACAGAACTGACTGTGACAGTTACAAATTCAATTTAAATAATAAATGTACTTGAATCCAGATTATCGAACAGATAACATTTGGTACTACTGTATATCCATTCAGAGATTTGTATACATCTGATTCTACAAAAATCTAATTTTTGTCCAAAAACCGATAAGTAATGGAACAAAATGCACATGTCTAGTTTTAAGTAGCTCCCTGAAAATGGTAGTGCAAGTGGTATTTCAAAGGACAAGTAACTGCATTATCATAATACATGCATTCCTATTACACTAGGCTGGAAGGAAACCTCCACAGGGAAAATGAGAACTGAACAAAGATGGCAAACTCCATACATCAATATATATTAAAGCAAACCAAAAGCTTAACTGAAAGCTTACATGTTTTTCTGTATGTACAGTATAGCAAAGTAGTAAGTGATGCTTGTTAAAATATGTGCCAGGTGAACCTATATCGTATACTAAAATGTATTCCTATATTGGTGTACCCACTGCTGACTTACCATTTTACCATTTCAAGTGGATTTTGCAAACCCAACAGAGTAGTAGTCACTTTATGATTATTATGAAGTGTAGAGGAGCAAAGTGGGTTTCTCCAATTTGTTTAGTTGATTTTTTTAGGTTACCATATCACCATCACTAACTAAACACAGTGCAATTACATCTCCTGAAACACTGACCCCCCCCCCCAATCAAATGCTTATTAACAATTATTTTTGGAATATTTTAGAATAGGTGAGTTGGATATATCACCACTGAGCAACAAAATACAATCAAATTTACCTGAGATTGCTTTTAAATTCTGTAATATATATATAGTTAAAGAAAAGGATTGGCCTCTTAAAGTTCTTGTAATGTAAACTGTAAGGAAAGGATGAGCCACTTACATTACTTGTAATATTTGAATATTTAACTGGGTAATTTTCAACCAAGTTTAAGTTTGCCTTTGAATTTCTCTAATTCAGAAGTGTTAGTAGGATTTAAGCAACATCATGCATTTTGTAGATCTTTTTTTTCCCAAGAATTACAATCTCCCACCTCCAAATTTTGTTCCATCACAATAACAGCACAACATGTATTTTTAATCCAAGCATATCTATATTAATATACAGTGTGCAGAATGGTATGAAAAATCCAAAAAACTGTATGATGCAGAAAAGCAGAGTTCACTTTGCATAGACTGTACCTTGGGGTCATAAATAAAGCATATTGATGTTCTGTATATTAGAAAATAAATTTGGTACAATATTTACACTGCTTAGAAAATGTTATTTATTCATGAAGCATAAATATTTCTTAATGATAGCACTAATGGCTACAGGGCAAAAAAAGAAACATAAAATGCTCATAAGATATTATTAACTAAACAAACTGATTTTAACACTATCAAGCCAAGATGATATGCAAAGTACAATTACAGAGAACAGCCAAAAATAGAAACTTATAGGCATCTGACTTTATAGGCATTTTGAGATTATTCAGAGTTAATTAGGAGGTACATCTGACTTGCAGTTAATTCTCTCAGAGTTGTATCTTTTTCTGGATTACCATTCAATTGTATTGGGAGAGAAGCAGTTCTGAGACAAACACTTGTGCACTGTGTCTCTGTATGGGAAGGCCGTCTTAGTAGAGGAACATGGCTATGCTTTCTTGTGTCCAAGTTGCTCTACTGAGCAGCATGAGTGGTGCAGAGGTCACAGATCCACAGAGTGGATGAAGGAGAAACAGGGAGATCCTTGTACTGCAGGTGCTCAGGTACAGTTTTCTCTCCAGCAAGGAGAACAGTGATAGTACAATAGTAACATTACTAAATCCTACTCCAAATCCTGTGGGACTAGCAATCAGCTGTTAGACTCAAGACGGAGGGGATGCCTAGGCACAGAAAATACACTACTGATTTTAAGAAAGGATTAAAGACAAAAGGTACATTTTCAGATTACTATTTAGACACACATAACATTTTCAGATGTTCCCTATAAAATTTAAAATCTTTACCTTTTGATTTCAGGTCCAATTAAAACTTCTTCTCTAGGGGCGCATGCGCGGCTGGCTCAGGGATGACAGCTCCATGAAGAGAGCTCCGCATCCCCGCCAGCCATAACCCGGCACTCACTGGTAACAGCAGTGGCACGGACCTCTCCCCATGCTAATAAGGGGACGCAGGTCTCCACTGGATCCCCAGGGAATATGCCCCGACGCCGCAGATCACCAGGGAACCCGGGAAAGCTGACAAGCTTTTTCCCAGCTCTCAGCCCCTGCAGCCAAGATGGCGCCGGCTCCTCCTCACAGACGGAAAGGAGACAAGAATACACCACAGACCCCAGGCTCAAAGCAGCATTATACCCTGGAGACCCTGGTGAGTCCTCTCCGCCCCTGTCTCTCACCACAAGTAGCCCTGCTAAGTCCAGACCTAGGCTGGACATAGAAAATCCTCCTGTCACTCAGCCTTACTATTCTACACTCAACTCTGCTATTTCTGCTCCATCCTTGCTTCAGACCAACCTATCACTGAACTGTCTATGAAAAGTATGCTTCTCTCACTGCGACAAACCTTACATGATGACCTGATGACGACGCTATCGCAAATTTCAACAGAGGTACAACAACAGGACCACCGTATCCGCCATATTGAAAATAAAATGGGGGAAATGTTTGCAGCTCACAACGACCTAATAGACGCATACACCGACCAGGGCACCAACATAGAACAGATTAATCTCAAACTAGCGGATCTTGAAGACCGCTCTAGGCGGAACAACATCAAATTCCACGGAATCCCAGAAAACATCAATTCAGACACCATAGTACCATTTTTACAACAATACATGAAAAACCTCATTCCTTCCCTATCAGATGTAGAACTCGCTATAGATCGTGTGCACAGATTACCAAAACCGTCCTTCCTACCGGCCGCAGTTCCTAGGGACATCCTGGCACGCATCCACTTTTACCATGTAAAAGAAAAAATTATGATAGCCGCGAGAAACACTGCCTCCCTACTGCCAGACCAAGCGAATAAAAAATTAGTTGCAGACCTATCTAAAGCCACTCTTCTCAACCGCAAGAAGCTTGTTACCATAACAAAAGCGCTGCGGAACCATGGAATTGGCTACCAATGGGGTTTCCCCACAAAGCTTATTGTGAAACAGCAAGGAAGGCTCTTTACAATTAAATCTCTTGAAGCAGTCATTGACCTCTTGAAAGTGTGGAAGATCCTACCAGCGGACTCCCACCAACCCACCTCAAACCATACGCAACTCATGGAAGCAGAATGGTCCGGATCCTAAGATCACCACCACCAGCAACCATCCGACAAGCTGGGACCCTATCAACCACTAATGGCTGGCAGACGGCCCCATTATGATCACCCTCGAACACCTAATTATTCGTCAACATGACTTACCACGAAGGTCATGTATGTTCAAATCCCCCCGTTACATAGTAGCAATAAATGCTACACATACCACTTGTGTTTTCAACAAGTTTTTTTTACTCTTTTACCCTCTTGCCTATACCAGTCGATTGACTCAACCCCTCCTCATTCGAAATAACGACTTACAAGATGAAACATTCTCATCAAGCCAGCGACCGCATCCACCACGTCACCTCTTCTTTGTGGAAACTTCTCCAAAACAACATGAAATACCTCTGCTACTTCGTACAACTCACCTACTTCCAAGACTATGATTAAAATATCATCCTTAAATATACGTTGGCCTCAACTCACCGTTCAAAAGATCTTCACTACAAAAAGAAGCTCGCTCGTTGCAGGCTGATGTCCTATTCCTTCAATAATCCCACTTTGCCACCAACAAAATCCCCAAATTTCACATACACCATTTTTCTTCAATCTATATAACAAACAGCCCCAAAAAGAAGACCGGCGTCATCACAGCCATTAGAGAATCTCTTCAATACCACTTAATTTCAGAAATCGCAGACCCTCAAGGACGCTACCATATCCTGATATGCAAAATTAATGGAATTCTGTACACCATGGTCAACATCTATGGACCAAACACCAATCAGCTCCAATTCTACAACAAAATAAATTCTATTATTTCCACTCAGAAACAAGGCAGACTAATTATAGGAGGAGACTTCAACATTATCGGCAACCCACTCCTGGACTCTTCCTCTAGCAAACGCTCCTCCAAACAATCTTTTAACATCTTTCTACACAAAAATAACCTCTACGACATCTGGCGATGCCATCACAGTACGGAAAAAGACTACATCTACTACTCCCCCTCTCAGCTTTCCTACTCCAGAATTGACTTTTTCATCACGGACAAGTGGACTTTACAACATGCCACATCCTCCAAAATTGGTACCATAACCTGGTCAGATCACGCTCCAATTTCCATCTCCTTAGATCACAATCAACACTCTTCAATACCCCGAATCTGGAGACTTAACACATACTTACTGAAGAACCCGGACCACAAAAAACTCATATTGGATGCTCACAATATGTTTTTTGACATAAATGACTCACCTGAAACTTCGATATACACATTATGGGCCACATACAAGGCATACATGAGAGGTATCCTTATACAATTAAATTCCCGAATCTCCAAACAGAGAAACCAACAAATCGACGAACTCCTCCTCTCCAATAAAACAAAAGAAGAATTAAACAAAAAATCCCCAAGCTCCGCAACATCTGCCCAACTCACCACTGACAGAAACAAACTTAGAACGCTCCTGCTCTATAAATATGACCTCAACATTCAAAAAACAAAAACTACATTTTACTCCCTTAGCAGCAAAGCCAACTCCTTACTAATCAAAATGATTAAACGACGACGACTAAGAAATAAAATATCTTCAGTTTATCATCCATCCTCACGATCCCTAACCAGGCTATAGCTTTCGCGACCTATTACCAACAACTATACAACCTTAAAGACGACCCCAACACCATTCAACCAACACCCACGTCCATACAACAATTCCTCCACACAATTAAACTTCCTCAACTTTCCTCAACCCAATTTGACAACATATCAGCTCCGATCACACCCACTGAAATAGAATCCACCATTAAAACACTTTCTCTTAACAAGTTTCCAGGAAATGACGGTTATATAAACAAGTACTACAAACAATTTGCCCCTAACCTATCACCATATCTGACTAGACTCTTCAACCATGCGGTTGTCCAAAATTATAGACCAATTTCCCTACTCAACACAGACGTCAAACTCTATGCAAAAATTATAGCACACAGACTACTCCCCTATCTCCGCACTTTGATACACCCAGACCAAGTAGGATTCATACCAGGCCGCCAGGCACCTGACGCTACTAGAAGACTCATATCCCTCATCCATCACTTAAAACACACCAAACAACCCTCATTGCTTTTATCACTGGACGCTGAAAAAGCATTCGACCGTGTACACTGGTTATTCTTGCACATGACCCTACATAAATTTGGCATCACAGGTTGGATGTTAACAGCCATTTTAGCACTTTACTCCCTCCCATCAGCCAGAGTATTAACGGACGGAACACTATCAGACCCCTTTGATATTACCAATGGCACCAGACACGGTTGCCCCCTATCTCCGGTCATATTCGCATTACTTATTGAACCCCTAGCCACTAAACTTCCAGACGACCCACTGTTCACTGGTATACGATACCTTAACACTGAGCACAAAATCAGCTTATTCGCAGACGACATCATACTGATGATTACCAACCCAGCCAAATCCCTCCAAACAATACGTACCCATCTTCAACAGTATACGACGGTAACCTACTATAAACTAAACAAGCCCAAATCCTCAATTTTAAACCTCCACACACCATATCTCACTCAACTATCCGTTGCTTAACAATCTCCCTTCACTTGGGAAAAAAATAATATCCCATATTTAGGAATCAAACTCTCAACCACAACAGACCAGCTATTTTCCGCGAACCACAAAAAATTACTTGATACGATACCCCAAGAAATTGCCAACCTTTGTACCTCAGAACTATCTAAATTAGGCAGGGTGGTGACATTAAAAATGCTCATCCTACCGAAAATTCTCTATATTTTCTGCACACTCCCAATACCGGTCCCCAATTCTTTCTTCTCCAAACTCCAATCAATAATTACAAGATTCCTATGGAATTCCAAAAAACCTAGATGTACCACCAATCTCTTAATCAGACCACCCTCCAAAGGAGGCGCTGCACTTCCACACCTTAAATCCTACTATAATGCCACTCTCCTGGACCAAATATATTTTTGGTGGCACCCAACCAGAGAAAAGTCCTGGTCCACAATGGAAACCTCACCTTTTTTCCCACTTAAACCACACCATCTACTCTTAACTACAATATTCTCGCAAACGACCTATTACTTAAAGCATCCATGTATCCAAGCCACTCTTCAAGCTTGGAAATATCTTTTATCCACAGATTACGCAGACTCCAAACAACTCCAGACCCCACTCAACATATTACATTCCATTACACCCTCCCTAGATTTAACCCAGTAGGAAAAACGAAACATACATCATATAGCAGATCTTTACAAAAATCACATCCTGCACTCATTTCATTATCTCCAAGTCACATATAATCTCCCTGCCGCTGAATACTTCACCTACCTAGGAATCACACACTGCATCCAAACAAACAACATACCCCATACCATAAGAATCCCGGCTACAGCCTACACTTATTTCTCCAGACCGCATTACCCAAGTAAAGGCATCTCTACCTTCTACAAATATTTAACAGACCTGCAATTCACTTTAAAATCTACCTCTTTATCCAATTGGGAAAAAACTCACATTGGGAATCCTACTTGAAAATACTTCATCAGTGGTACCTAACCCCCACCAAACTAGCCATTTTCTACCCAAATCATCCCCCTTCTTGCTGGCCACAATGCGGGGACATAGGCTCCACTCTTCACATACTATGGGCATGCAAATCTATTAAATCTTTTTGGAATAGTATATTCCGACTAATAACCGAAGTTTCCAAAATAACGACAACTCCTTATCCGGCACTTGCACTCTTACACATCGGGATTAACAATTTCCCTTGTACCTCCCGTACCATCATTGTCCACATACTTTTTGCAGCTAAACTAAATATAACCCGATTATGGAATACAACCACAGCTCCTTCCCTTCAATCGCTAATTTCAGATCTCAACTTGCAATGTGAAATGAAAAAAAGACTGGCCATTAATACCTCCACCCAACATAAGTTTAACTCCTTATGGTCCAACTGGTTACAAAACCCTAACTGCTCCGTAAACCCCTGATACCTTACAATCAATCGCTCTACTTACCCACGTCAGACTGGTACTCCTTCCCTATTCTACCACAAGTTCTCCCCTCCTCCCTGCTACCCACCCTCTATTATTCTCCCCCTGTTTATTACCCCCTTACTACTCACTACTCCTCCTCACGGTTCAGTCCACCCCTAACATACCTCTGATGTTTATGCAGTAACTTTATATCCAACCCTAGCCAAAAGGTGGGGTAACATCTTAATACAGCTGTATTGTATGTTTACATTTATACTGAACCAAATGTTTTCTCCCTGTTTAACTTTTGAAAAACTATTAATAAAAATTATTGAAATTAAAACTTCTTCTCTAGCCCCATTATCCCCGTCATCAGGATAATAATAATAATAACATTGCTATAAAAAAAACCTCTATATTTATTTTTTTTCCTCAAATATACTACTATCTCTCAATAAGAAATTAACTAAGTTAAGTAGCAATTAAGCAGAGATAAAGTTAAAAAAAAGAAAAACTGCATCTGTATAACTTAAAAACGGATCTAGTCATGAAGTGGTTAAATAAGCATTCACTGGATTTGAACTGGATTTTTTATAAACTAGATGAAAAAGTTTTTGTGGTACATTTACTAATCTACTGTGTCTTGAGCTCAACTTTCCCTGATTAAGATACAAAAACAGAATTTATCCTGGATTATCTAAATTTTGGGCCTCCTCTTCCAAATTATAAATATTCATTATTACACAGATGTTCATGTTAATATGTTAGTCCATGGAGGTCTTGACAGTGAAGAAGATTCAATAGTGTGGTGATGAGTAACAAACAAGGGAAGAAAACTTACATTCTTTTTTAGTACCCATGTTTTGGAGCATAAAGGAGTTTCACTGCTAAAACTCTTACAATAGCTGCACTACAACAATGGTTACATGCATGTTTCCCACCTTTCCACAGCGCATCCTATTGGAAATGAAAGTTCTGTCAACTTAAAACCTATATATACCCAATTTTTTTTTGAAGTTTTAGACTTAGGGTATGCAAATGCTAGGAGCTGTGCCAAAGTATTATTGCTATTATTTGTTACTGTCTGTATCCCCATGCAAGTGATTTCTGTTTTTTTATATGTTTCTCTGTCCCCATAGGAGAGATCTCCCTTCACTTTACATCCAGGTGATGGGTATCAGAAACAAGAGTAAGCAAAGAGAAATCTCCTCTATTATGGAAAAAAAAATCTCATTAGGAAACAAGGCTGTATTTAAAACCTGATAGATGTCCTAAGCCTTCCTAATGTAGTTATTTCAAATCTATATTTTGACATATAGTAACCGGCCACAGGCCTCAATTAATAAGCTTGAACCAACAGAAATGAACTCAGTGGAGTTGATTTACTAAAACTGGAGCAGTGCAGCTGTGCATGGTAGCCACTCAGCTTCTACCTTCAGCTTGTTCTATTAACCTGGAAGTTGATTGGTTTCCTTACAGAGCTGCACCAGATTTTGCACGCTCCAGTTTTAGTAAATTAACTCTATTGATTTGTTTAGTAAGGCAGTGCAAATATTGATGATGATGTGCAAAGTGTTGTAGCCAATAGCAACCCATATGATTTCACTTCACTTCAAGAGAGCAAGGACATTTTTTTGTTACTGTATATCATCATTGGTGTTTATTTTCCTTCATAGAGCAATCCTGGACATTAACAACTGGGGAAGAAGATGCATTTTCATATAATAAACAGGGCTTTAAAAAATAGACAGTAAGCAATAAACTTTGCTGATTCTGGAATAATGTGTGTGCCTACTGTTTTAGTTTGCACAGTTTTAACATTTGTGCAGATTGTAAAATATTAATAAACTACAATTGGACATAAATTATTAAATGGAAGTACGTAAGCACAGCTAGGTTCTTTATCATACATAGATAGACTTAGGGAGCACAGCAAGCCACTAGATCTCATAAATGTTGGTCATGGTCACATAAGATATGAAGAATTATTTTCTGGTTTTCACTGAATGTTACACATTAACCTCTAACTTAAAAAATGCTATATATTAATTTTTAGCCTTATTTATGTGCTGCATTAATAAAGAGGAAATGTCAATAAAAAGGAGAGACAGGAAAAAGGGCCTTTCAAATGTGATGGTCTACCTTAGAGCAGGCAGAGGGACCATCTGTAACAGATTATTGCTCTTTCGACAAGGTGTGGATAGGGTGTGGCTAAATCACTGGAAATTGGAATTTAACTTTGGTGAATGAGATTCATTATAGAAGCCCATACATTTGGAAACAAATAGAGAAAACAAGCTGACTGATTTGAGTCAGATCAGAGAAAAATAAAGGTGCTAAGAGAGTATGTGAACACCTCAGATAAAAGAAATGAGTACCTAACAACCATGATGACCCGACAGACAACAAAAATGTAGAAACAGAAGACAAAAGGTTCAGTTCACTAAAGCATAACACATGCAGTATTTTGTTTTTTTCACAGTGTAGCTTTTTCTTGGAACTGAAAATGGATTTTTTTCAAGTCAGTAAACTATTGCACAGATCAATTGAATTTACGACAAACAACTTCTGAATATTCCAAATATTTAGTAAAGCCGACATCTTTTTTTAGATTTAAAAAGAGTGATGAGTGCTTAGAACTTTTGTTTTTATTGCTGCCTGTGTCTTATTTGAGGATATTTATTTCAGCTACTTATATAGCGCCGTCAATTTATGCAGCACTTTCACATGTATATTTTACATTCACATCAGTCCTTAACTCTCAAGGGGCGTACAATCTAAGGTCCTTAACTCACATTCATACATACACATATTAGGGCCAATTTAGACAGGAGCCAATTCACCTACCAGCATGTCTTTGGAGTGTGGGAGGAAACTGGGGTACACGGAGGAAACCCACGCAGGCACAGGGAGAACATGCAAACTCCAGGCAGGTGGTGCCGTGGTTGGCATTTGAACCAATGACCCTAGTACTGCCAGGCGGAAGTGCTAACCATTTAGCCTCTGTGCTGCCCCATATACAAGGATATACATACTTGTAAGTTTTACTGGTAACCATTGTCACCAAAAATAAAAATTATGTCAAATTCAAAATTTGTCACGAGAACAAGTTAAGAAGGTATATTTTTCCAGTGGGACAGACAG
This sequence comes from Staurois parvus, assembly GCF_062004578.1. Taxonomy (NCBI): domain Eukaryota; kingdom Metazoa; phylum Chordata; class Amphibia; order Anura; family Ranidae; genus Staurois; species Staurois parvus. The sequence goes on along the minus strand of NW_028317994.1, from coordinate 11,707,385 downwards.
CAAAAATATTTCCCAGGTGTTTTACTATTGCCTATGTGGGGTTCAGCATCAAGTGGAAATCTCACAGAGAGGTAATCCCAAACCAAGTGTTTATTGGGCAGCAGACCGCAAACAAAAGGATTCTGGCACAGGGGTAAGAAACAAAGTCCAAAAACAAATGTCCAGTAACACAGTTGTAAGCCTCCTGGCTAGTAAATAGACTCACTGAATATGCTCTAGTCCTGCAGTCACAGCCTTCTTGTCTCCTTTCTCAGCTCGAACCCTAATTTATCCAGGGAGGACAAAAGTATACCCCACGTGGGGAGAAAGGTGTGACCAGTGTTAACTCCTTGCCACCCATTTACCTTATGAACCTCAAAATTCTATGTGGCAGATACACTCCATCCACGACTGACAGGGGCTCTTTGTCACACCTGCTAGAAAAAGGTTTGGGGTTTGTATACGCTTCAAAGCAATTTTGATATGCCACTAATATTTTTTAGAGAAGCAACAGTTTGCTTAAAAGGGATTATTTTCCTGCTGTGACTAGTATGTTTTGCTATGTAATAGCTTTAGGCCTTGTTTACATTTGTGAATACTTGCATTCCCCATGCACTGCTATGTTTTGCTGACACAAGGATGCACAGTTGTTGTTTGCATCCACATGCCAGGAATCCAATAGATGTCTATTGGGATACGTGGCTGCATCATTAGAGCCAAAGTATACCATTATGACATCTGTTTGGGTGCGACGCATGTCCTCAAACTCATCTTGGGTACATTTGGGGCTGTGCACCCTCACTCACATAAATGTTACATTGGGGCACAATAGCTGCGCCCTTGCAGCCGCATGTCCCAATATCTATGGAACTGCTAGCATAGGGATGCGCACAACAAAACACTGCCCTGCATGGGTCACACAAGTAATCTGTCATGTGAACAAGGCCTTGCAGGTGTAAAATAAATTTGTAAATTCTATATTAAACTGTATTCTATTTTGTATACTTTGCACACTTCACTCATCGTGCACACGGCACTAATAATGTTTTTATTACATGTATGCATTCTTTTGGATCCTGTTTAGAAATTAGCCTGTCTATGTAACGCCCTTTGTTACCTTAAAAGTACAACTGTAATAAAAATGTGATGCCTACATAAGCATGTGTATAAAACACTTCAATTGCCAAATAAACAGAACAGTTATTTGGAAAGATGCCAAGGGTATCTTTTTATGTCTGTTCCCTACTGCATTAGTTATTATTAATTTGGAACCACTAACCAATATGAAGGTAGGAGTTGCCTATCTATAAAATTTCCAGAACAAAGGTAATAGTAATAGAGGTTTTTTATGTTTAAGGACATGTTTATAAAGCAGTAGTATGGCCTTATCACAGACATACCGAGACAGTAAGGTCATAATGTAATGTGTATGGTGAACCTAAGATTGCATAAAAATTGCTGTTCCACAGTACACTACTACAAAGAAAATTGTAATGAATTACTAGACAGGATGGTGGAATTATCAACTCTGGAATAACATTGTGAGTGATAATGCAATGTTTGCTTTAAACCAGGCAGCAAAGGTAGGTTTGGAAACCAGACCACTCAGTCCAGGTGACTGGGAACATGTGCTAGTTATAGCAGACAATTCTAAGCATTCAGTAAAATAAGCAAACCTCAACATTTACATCGTTATACTAAATAAAAAAAGTAGTATCTGGGCTTGTGTACAAACACACATACAGAGCATTCACAGCAGAGCCAGGAAAATGTTCATTCAAACTAAATTTAACATCCAGCAATATTATTCAAATGGAATAGGTAAGACTACAAACGCTCTTTTGGAGCGTATTATTTCAATGTACCCTGGGAGCTTCTGATTATATCTTTTTTTTTTGCAATAATATTCTTTCATTGGAGCTGTAAAGACCACATGCCCCTTCTTGTTTCACAGCAGAGTAATTCACATCAAGCAATAACACACACACTGCACTTCAGGGAATATTTGATTTGGAGATATTAAACTATGTCTATAACTATATAGCGTAATAAAATATTAAGGTGTGCTTACTATGCAATTTTAAGATAAACTGCAAATGCACACAGGAATATAACCAAAAGTGAGATTTGTCTTGTAGAAAGAATCTTTGCAGGGTATATTCATGCAGCTTTTATTACAAACTATATCCAACCTCTGTTTAAAGGTAGGTCTTGCCAGAGATCAAACACTGTCACCACAGATTTGATTCCAGTGACATTTATTGTATTCTGCTCCGACTTTGTCTTGTGTGTAAAAGGAAGTTAGCCTGAGAGATTTAAAGCCAAAGATTGAATCTTGCAGTTGACTATAAACTCAATTTATCATCAGACATTACCTTATCAGATAGTTCTACCGGATAGAAAAATTATGCTGCGGGTTTCATTAATTCTCTGGCATATGCGACTAGATTTGTAGGATATATGGCTTGAACAGGGACATTTTACACTGGTCTGACTTTATTATCTACAGTTCACAAGAACATATGCCAATAATTCTAGAAAGAAGCATTTCCGGACAGTATTTTTTTTTTCTGGTTGGGTAACTAGAATAACATTTTGATTTTACACTTGTCTTTACAGAAAACTTTAACAGTCCAATAAGGAAATTCACAGATAGGGACACTTAAGAGGAAACCATTTACAAATTTATTGCTGTGACAAAATGTACAGCCATATTTTGTTCCACTTGGTAAGTTTTATTAGCCTGAAATTGAGTTATACAATGTTAAATTTACATCACATAAGTCCATAAAATGGATTAAAAATGGTTGCTGCCTTTTCATAAAAAAATTGTTGATTATTTTCCATGGAAATGCCTTTTCTGGTACTATGTAATTGGTATATAAATTGGTACCTAAAGCAACCCTTCATAATTCTTACACCTTCAGAACAGTACCAGGTAAAACTGCAATGCCCCATTCTTTTGGGTTTCCCTCCTGTTTCAGCCACCTTGCAAAGAAGCATACTGTCTGGTATCAGAAAATAAATGGTCAGCAATTGGCTGTCATTAAAAGGCATTCTCTGCATTAAAGTAAAAAAACTTTTGTGTGCAGTTTCCCCTCCCCCCCAGCCCCTATACTTACTCAAGCACAATCTTGATTCAGCGCTGTGCCTGAGAGAAGCTGCTCTCTCTACCCTCTCTCTACTCACTAGCCATGGAGGCAGCAGTTAGTTCCTGCTGCTACCAATCACAGCCAAAGAGCAGAGAGCAGGGTACAGGGCCAAGATGCTCTGTGTATGTCAAAGGACACAAACACACAATACAGATCGGGATTGAGCTGACATGAGTGCCTAAAAGAAAGCAGCTTGCTATGGGGGCACTCAAAAGAGGGGAGCAGCCAGGAGTTTTGGCAGCAGACCTGAGAAGAGGAGGATTGGGGCTGCTCTGCATAAAACCACTGCACAGACCAGGTGTTTGTAACATGTTTGTTATTTTCAAAAATTCCTTTGCAATCACTTTAATCATTTGATATCAATATAAATTTGACTACCTTACTCCATACTGTAATTGTCAGTAGCCTCTAGCACTCCACAGACCGGATTCCCCCAAGGCGCGGAATCTAAGTCCCTACCTGCTTGTTCACCAGGGCCCCTGATGGTGGGGATGGACTTGGAGCATGACAAGACCAGGTCGCGGCCCCTGAGTTCACCCAGCTGTGGTAGAAGCACCGTTGGAGGTGTATAGCAGGTGAGAGTCTGATGTGAGGAGGTCACAAGAGCAGCGTCAGGCAGGCTGGGTCGGTAACAGTGGTGGCGGCGTGGTACAAAATCAGCAGGCAGAGGAATAAACAGGTCACAAGCCGGGTTCGTTAACAGGAGATCAGAACGTGCAGGGTTAAGCAGGAGAATGGTCAGACAAGCCAGGGATCAGAACAGGAGACAGACAGCAAATCAGGGTCAGGCAGGGTCGGCAACAAGACAATCTACTAAACAGGAACTTCAGGAAACAGGTAAGACCATACTGCACTTGAGCATTGCAAGAGCTGGGTTTAAATAGCCCGCCTGACTCCTGACAGGCGCTCCTGGGTCCTAGTGCCTGCCCGGCACTGTCATTGGTGACAGGCGCGCCTGGGTCCTAGTGCCCGCCTGTATGTTTTGTCAGGATTCTACGCATGTGCAGATTCGATCGCCGCGGCGATCTTCCCATTCCCTGACAGTAATATTACGTTTATGTACAATATAGGGTACATTTTTTCTCTGTGTCGAGCAAAAAAATACATTGTACATTGTAGTTTGACATGCAAAATGTTTTCTGATTCAGCAGCCAGTGCAACGACACACATTATTTTCTGCTTCTAGATTTAATAAGGGGTTTCCAAAGGTGTCCAAACAAGTAATGTAAGTAAAATAAAAAGTTAACAAAGACTGAAAATGGTGTAGTTCAGTGTTGTCTTCCATTTGCCTAGATGCCATAGTGCTAGCTCATGAGTTCTTTATGCGAATGGAGACACAGGTTTGCATGCTAAAGTATTTGTATTTTCATTTATTCAGGCTCCAAATTGGCATAGCTTTTCCAGCAGTATAAATGGGATGGTAACCTAACTTTTCTTCTGTAGGTAAGCAATACAACTGGGTCCGAGAGCAGCTGCTCTATCCATTCTCTCTCTCCTCACTATGTATGAAGGCAGCTCCTAGCTTGTAGCTGGAAAACAACCAAGCAGTAGTTGTCCTTTTGTCACTGTGCCCTCAGTCTTGTCATCCTGCTCCTTGCCACCACATGGGCATGCAGGACACCAGATTAGCCCCTAGCAATGCACCTTCCTCTCTTAGTCTCAGGGGCACTGTAAAGAAGATTAAAAGAAATGGATAAAATAAAATTGTATGTACCTGAGCTATACATATTGAAGCCCAACGCAGGGCAACTCAAGGAAACTAAAAAATGATCAATTGTCGTGGGATTACGCCAGCACTGCAAGGGTTAATAGCTCAGGAGAGGAGAAACTGTTTTACTTACCAAATCCTTCTGTCCCCTGGCAGATGGCGCTCCCCTACAGTATGATAGTTGACTGTCCCTGAGCATCATCACATCCAATGCAGTACTATGGAACTTTGGAGTGGGGGGGGAGCTGTGGCGATGGGTCTAGCTGGCAGGAGAAGCAACATTAACCCTTGCAGTGCAGACACAGACCCACTTCATGGGATCATTTTATAGTTGAGCAGATTTTGGTTTTAAGAATGGCCATTATTCAGATAGGCATTCTACTAGTAGTGAAGCCTTATTGATTGAAAAATATAACCAATTTCTGAGTAAACCTTTCACATATTTGAGTGTGGGACTTCTTGATACTTCTGAACTTCAGAGACAACCCCCAGCATTTAAAATAATGCACCTTCTACTTTCAAAACTTTCACATAAATTTCACAAGAGGATTCAATATCACTGACCAGCCTTGATTACAGTTACGCACAACCCACTGACAAACATTAGATATCGGCCACTTACATCCTTTTCTGTCCAACACCCATTACCTGTACAGGAATTGAGGGAACCACTCTCAAGAGAGCACAAACAGCAATACAATCTTAACAGAGTTTCTAAACATTCCTCATTCTACTAGAAAATGTATGAGATTTCCCATTCTTACTGTTACTTTGCAAAAAGAGAGGAAGTGGATATATTTTTCCCTATCTTCTTTTTCTGTCTGAGTGAGATAAAATCTCCCAAACTCAGATTAAATAAAAGCTGATTATTTTTTTTTAAAATACAAACAGAATAAATGTCCACGCTAGTGTCAAAAAAACTTATGAGTAAAAGCTGCTTGCAACAAGGACTGATATATGTAAATCCTTCTTAAACTAAATAAAACACAGTTGCAGCACCAGACGTGAGACTCCTAATTATCTAAAAGTTGCAATGTTAGAAATTAAACTTTATACAATCCTGCTCTCCTTGCATATATATCTCTAACCACAATGAATACCACCACTTACCAGATGTATTGACCCCCCCCCCCCTTTCCAAGGACATTTTGACTCTTTTGAAGAGGTGTTAGCTGTAGATATAACCCCTGATGACATTCTATAGGACAAAAATCATAGGACAGAGCTCAATGTACTGACATCAGATGCTGTAGGCATATGGACGGGTCACAACATTCTATGCAAGTTTCTTTGCCAACATTTTATGGTTTATTGTTTTTAGATGTTTTTCTTATGAATAATATTGCTACACTGTGGGAGTGACCTCTCTCTTTGTATGAATTGATTACTGTGGAAGAGTCATTCTTATCCAGAGGGACACAAAGAGCATGGTGTCTGCTGAGGATTCTAAAGACACTTAGAGATCTCTATATATGCCAGTGGGGTCTTTTGCATTCATATTATCTGGTGACAGGAAACTTCATGAATAGATTGTTACTAACATATGTGCATTTGACCTCTATTTTTCTTGAGATCAGAACATATACAAGCATAGAAGGATCATATGAAGTCTAATTTCTGACACAGCAATTTTTAAAACAATTAAAATGATTCTCAGTTCTGGTGCTGAAACTTTATTTTATTTAGTTTAAGATAGTTGTCACTGTATATAAATGGACAGGCAGGAAAATGTTGATCTGGGAGGATATACCATTAAGTCTTCCTATTCCTACCATGCACAATCTGTGATCACTGTCTCTTGTAGATCACAGACAGGGCTACAGGACCAATGTCTTTGGCCCAATGCCATGTGATTACCATGTGAGTACGAACTGCTATAACAAGAGAGCGGAGGTAGGATTGTGTACCTAACCTTATATCTACTTCTTTGATTTCAATTAGGATTTAACCACTTACATTACAGGATTACATTCACAGCAGCAGGTGTATTTACACACACTCATAGCTACTACAACAGCTGGAGTCTGTCAATACATGTCAAGCCAATGACAAAATGCAGCCACTTCTGTTTAAAATTACACTTGCAGATAGACTGCAGGTGTCCTTAAAAAAAAACTCTCCTTATATGATCATGTGAATCGTGAGACCAAGTTGTCTAGTAGGGAGATGCTGCAAGATCCTGGTTGATCTGTTTTCCCAGATGGTTACATCAACCTGAGTGCTTTATGACTTCTCTGATCTAGGGGTCATGGCTTTGTAGTAAGTGTCTTGTGTGAAATAAGGATAAGGAGCATGCAAGTGGTATGGAACACATTCAATTGAATCTCTTTCATCTTTGCACGTTGTTTTTTGCACTGAAATTATTACTATGGGACCTTTATTCACTATTATATGGTGAATGGACTTGTTATTTTGTGACACTATTATTAGTATTGAATACAATATCTATTTTGCATATTGATTTATCTTCACTTTTATCTTTATTCATTGTTTTACTGCACAGAACTGTGTTATAATGATATACATACTTTGATTAGCACAACACTGTTTGTCTTATTTTCTGTGATCATATTTGTCCATAATCACAAATCACAGGCTGTCAAACAGATGATGCTTGTGTAACTCTGTGGCCTCATTTACACTTGCAATTCGAGGGTGGTAAAAACACTGGGTGTTTTACACAAGGAGGTCAGTTTACTGCCCCCTAACCCTTCCCGCTTAAGCTGCAAAGGCAGTGGATAGGGGTGTACACATACATGAAATTATGTCCCTTGTCATATTTGACCAGCAGCACAACCAATTTAACTGAATGGCGTCACGCAGCAACCGAGGGATTAAACCTGGCAGTCGGGAGGCAACATTAAACCTCCCCGATGTCTGCCAAAAACCCTCTAATAAGCAATCCACCATGGATAGCTTTTCAGAGGGTTTCTTGCAGAAAAAAAGCTTGTTTTTTGGGGGGGCATGAGTGGGGGCAGTTTGGAATACTGGGAGGTGTTGTAAGTGGAGTTTAGTGTAACAGTGGAAATAAATTAGACCTGGGATATTCCTTGCTAAGGCATTTAACTTCTTCATGCTGGCCGCACACAAATTTGTGGCATCCCGGTGTCTGGGCCTAGACACTGAGCGGCCGCACATTTGTGTGCAATTAAGAAAAACATATGTTCTGAGAGCACGTGCCCTGTGCGCTCCCATCACACATGTCCAGTACTCAAGGAAAGGTCCCGATCTCCTCTTTCGATCAGGACCTTTCCCGATCATGTGGCCGCCGTGACGGCGAATCATGGCGGTCACATGACCCTAAAACCCCTCTCCGCCTCCCGGCTTCTGAAACCCTTAAAGGGCTGGAGGCGCCGACGCCAAGGGGTTAAAGTGCATATATTGCCAAAATGTGTTTTTTTTTATAGGAGAGAAGAGAAGGGTTAAAACCCTTGCCAGGTTATTTTTCTGTTGTCTTCATACCATTCAGGTAATTTCCCTTTACATCCTGTCCCAGAGGTGAACGAGAAAACTAAAGGAAAACTCCCAAAATGTGTCCCCTTTGAAAGATTTCCCTTTACTGCTTGCTCTGAGGACAACTTTAAAATTTTTGATTTTCACTCTCTTTCTTAGGGTCACCAGCAAAAATTGATGAGGGGGGAAATCTCCCTATTGGGGACACAAACACCATTAAGTATTTGACAGAGAGTCTGAATCTTTAGAAAGAAAAAACAAAAAGGTTTTGGCTAGAGATACATCTTTACTTGCGGTCATCTAGGAAAGGCTTAATATGAGGACACTAATAGGTCTATTTATAAAATTGTTGGATGCATGTGACAAGCTTTCACCACCCTCGAATTCTGACTGTATTTTACTTAATACAGTGATTTTCTATGATTGTTAACTCCATCTAGTGGCCAAAAGGTGGGATTTTTGTGAAATACCTCAGTCAGGAACAATACTGCATTATGGTCACTAGAAGGAGCTAACAATCATAGGAAATCACTGTATTGAGTAAAGCAGGTACAATTAATCAAGGATGGGCAGATTCTTGTCATAATCATCCAGTTAATCTTTTATTAATATTCCCCATAATAAAGCAAGACTGAAAAATTGATCTATTTATGACTTGTATATGTTAATAGTGTTCATGTGTTCTTGGAGCCCCAGAAGATACATCGTAATGCAAAATTACAATGGCATACAGCATCTGAAAAATATGCTAGGTTCACTAAGCTTTGAAGTGATAGCAAAAATATTTAAAACACAGAACTGAATGTCAAAAGATAAGAAAATGAGAAGCTAACACCTTTTATGGTGAGTTTGTGTGTCACTTTTTTGAGGTTTCCTCTATACCTAATTAATTCTGTATTTTTATTAAGTCTGCATATCTGAGATTTTACTAGGCTAAAACAGATTTACTGTACCCTGCACCCTTCCTTTGCTATATAAGTAGATGGATTCACTCATCTTAAGGCTTTTTGATGCTGAACTTACTACATGGAACAAGCTATAATTATTTTATGCTTCATAAAAATTGGTATAGCCACATTTTTGGTGTATTTCAGGTAAAACATTTACTGTAGCTCTGTGCTCAATAACCCTCTACCTGTAAAAAATCCATTCTATCTCTACTATGCATTTACAAATAATAAATTAAATTAAGCAATTTCCTGTCTCTTTTTTGGTAATGCTGGATGATTAGATCCCCCTAGCTTTAAAACAATTCCACATGGAACAATTTTAAATGCATTTAAAGCCTCACTAGTTCAATACACCTACCCTGAGAGCAGCAGTAAAGAATTTCACTCAGGTAACATTTAATGATCCTAGTAGTGCTGTTACAAGATCAAAGTTTCAGATTTGACAGCATTACGAAATGTCTGAGGAAAGTTGTAGGAAGTGCTGGAACAAAGATAAAAATCGACAAAGATGTCAACTGGAGGTACATGTTTTCAGGATAACTTTTTTCTTTCCAACAGTATAAAAATATCGAAATTGAAAGCTTTAATTAAATTTAAACATTGTTGACCTGTCCAAAGGAATGCTGAAATTAGTTCCATAATACTTCACTTCCATTATGCATGCCTGACAAAAGCTACCTACAATTATATAGTTCATGCCCTCCTCTAATAAGATAAGATGCTTATTATACCTGCACAGCAATCAAAAAAGGCAGGGATGGCGTTTATGTATAAATAAATAGTAAACCCAGTTGTGTAGTAAGAGGCACAGAAAGCTAACTGTGGACCAAGGGAGTCATTTCTTGGCCTGTAATACTGCATGAAACCCTGGAGCAGAAACCTGAACACCGGCAGTAAAGATTTATGGGGGCTATGTGCAGTTTTGTGTTTTTGAAAGGACTCTAATGACTCTTCTGTGGAAAAAGGGGGGTCATCAAAGCCTTAGAATATGAGGAAGCATGAAAAGTGTGTAAAAAGTCCCACTTGCTTATGGTAAACGTTTGCAAACATTGACATGTTTTATAAAGCAATTAAAGAAAACAGGTAAATGCAATCCACGAGCTACACCATTAGTTTATACCTTGTATTTTTTTAAACTCAGAAAGGACACTCATCTGAGATATCTCTAATCCACATAGACAGATTTCCTAGATTGTCTAACAGACTCTCTCAGAAGGCCAGAAGGATTAAACTGGGTCTTATATATAGTGCCCTTGTGAGCTGCTATGGTTCAGATAATATTTCCTGTGGGTCTCTCACACCATACATACTCTCATATAATTGTGCTTTACAAGTAGTAACAAGAAAGTGCCACGCTTCACGATATCATAACCACTTATCATACAAACAAAATATAATCTTCAGTGCAGTCCCAATCTAATCAAAGTCCACTGTGTTAATTCATTATGTTAAATTCTTCTCCAATCTCTTTCATTCCACCACTTTGTGCCAATGTTACTTGATTGTGATATACATCACCCTTCACCAGATGTACTCTCACCTGGGATATATAATTGTACAATTAAGTATGGTCACGCAGCGATTGTGTCCCTCATAATGGGCCTATTGGATCATTCCCCCATAGATAAACTCCAAAGATGCTCCTTATTGGATCTATGCGGTCTATGTATGTCTGGAATTTTGTTAAGAAGCAATAAATTATTTTTAAGGATAAGCACTGTGTTCGGTGGTTTCTCTCCATTTATACAGTATGTACAGCTGAGGCGAATCTTTGAGTGGAACCTATACCTATAAAGGAATGCATAGATCATATAAGGAGCATCTTTGGAGTTTATATAGGAATGTCCCAATAACTCCATTAGAAGGGATACAAGTTCAACAGATTACTAAAAATTGCTAGTGAGGTAGACTGGTGTATTTTTAACAGTGAATGAAAGAATGGAAGAATGAAGTGTCCTAGGCATGTGCTCCTTTTTTTTTTTGTCCGTTGAATTTCATGGCAGGCCTTAGTAGCCAAGTGTTGCTGATAAAGCGGTTGTAAAAGCTCAAGGTTTTTTACCTTCATGCATTCTATTGTATACAGCAGCGCCCCCAGCCCCCTTAATACTTACCTGAGCCCCATTGAGGTCCAGCAATGTGCATGACAGCCTCAGCTGTCTTGGGTCTCAACTCCTCACTAGCTGAGACAGCAAGCGGGAGCCATCGGCTCCCGCTGCAGTCAATCTCAGCTAGTCAGCCAATGAGGAGAGAGAAGGGGTGGGTCCAAGCCACGGCTCCATGTGTGAATGGACACATGGAGCCGCAGGTGCCCCGATAGCAAGCAGCTTGCTATGGGGGCACCCGACAGAAAGGAGGTGCCAGTAGAGCCTGTGGAGGACGCGAGAAGACAAGGATCCAGGCTGTTTTGTGCAAAACCACTGCACACAGCAGGAAAGTATAGACATGGTTGTTATTTTACAAAAAAAAAGAACCTTTAGTATTGCTTTAAGGCTATGAATTCAAAGATTATAAATGCAAAGCTTACCACTAATGGTGTAATATGTGAGATTGGTTCACTACCTAATAGGTCACTGCTCTGGAATAAGCATGTGGTCAATACATGGTGAAAAGGTCAGCTACATAAAAAAAGTAGAGCTAAGATCAGCATGACAGCGTTGGAACCTGTACTATTAAAAATAAGTCAGAAATGACAGCTCCTATTTTATTTCATCTGACAGTCAGCATGTAGTAAACCCACCTTTGCACAAGAAGGCTATTCATAAAGGTAGTTCAGGGTTCAATATTGAAATTCAGGACTTTTATTAAACAAGTCCAAGCATTGTCACTATTGAGTCTCAATAAAGCCTTTCATAAAAAAAAAAAAAGTTAAACACTTAAAATGCAGGCACTTTAGGATGAATAGCACCATGAAATACCGAAAGGATTTATAATTGTCAGATTATGACATTTTTATTGACTGCTTTAGGTACTATTTAACTGAATTCAGACAAACAACATTTCTTTGTGTACTGCTAAAAATATGGTTACAGCAATTTTATTGTAAGAGTTGAAATTCCTTCTTTGGTAGTTTTGGTTTTAATGATATTCAAAGTCATGCTAGAAAGCACTGTTCAAAGTATAATATTATGGCACTTGACAATACAATTGACTTTAGATTACGCTATTGTAATTCATATTAAATAATTGTTAAATGAACTAATGAATAAACGAGCAATTAATAAAAAATGATGCATTTAAGGAACCTTTAATGGCTTTTATTTGAAAAAATGTATCTTGTTGGTTGTATGAGGCTGATTTACTTAAGATGTTGAGAATCTTCACACATTACATTGTGTTCATTTTTACTTCAATTATACAATCATGTTCAGAAAAAAAAGTACACAGGAATGTGCTGTCCTACATGATTGCATCATTGAAGTGAATATTCACACAATGTATTGTGTGAAGATTCTCAACTCTGTTAGTAAACCAGCATCTTAAAGGCACTTCTAAATACTTTCCCACTGTAATTAAAAACAAATCTCTTAATCAGATCTAAGATAATGGGTATGATTTACTAAAATTGGTACACTCAGGATCTGGTGCAGCTATGCATGGTAGCCAACCAGCTTCTAACTTTAGCTTGTTCAATTAAGCTTTGACAATAAAGCCTGGAAGCTGATCGGTTTCAATGCAGAGCTGCAGAATATTTTGCACCATGCAGTTTTAGTAAATAATATAAATAGAAATTCTTATCTGCATTTAGCCTGATATAGACTGCTGGGAAAAATTTACCCAAATAACTCAACTGCAGCACAAATGGAGAAGATTCCTGAGTCAAGCTCTAAAGATATGTATCTACATATGGAGAACAAATAATGTTGTGCTAGCTCACAAAAAACTGATAAGTGATGAAAAAATGATGAAATAAATAAATAAAAAGTCCTTGTATTGTGACAGTTCGAATCCAATAATTGTGCTTGAATAAACGTACTTGAAATAAGAAATGTGCTCCACAAAAAAATCCAAAAACGACAGTGCTCCACCACAACAAGTGCACCTCCACCCACAGATAAGGATGGCCGCTTACCTCATAAAATTGACCTATAAATTAACCACTTCCATACAGGGCACTTTTACCCCCTTCCTGCCCAGGCCATTTTTCAGGTTTCAGTGCTCTCACACTTTGAATGACAATTGCGCAGTCATACAACATTGTACCCAAACTAAAATGTTATCATTTTCTTCACACAACTAGAGCTTTCTTTTTGTGGTATTTAATCACCACTGGGGTTTTTATTTTTGCTAAATTAACAAAAAAAGACCAAAACCTTTGAAAAAAAAACATGTTTTTCTTTGTTTCTGTTATAAAAGTTTGCAAATAAATAATCGTTCTTCATAAATTTAGGCCAAGATGTATTGTACTACATGTCTTTGGTGAAAATAACCCAAATTAGGATGTTTTATTTAGGCTGTAGGAAAGTTATAGAGTTCACAAACTATGGGATATATCTGAAAATTGATCAATCCTGAAGTACTGACAGCCAATCTAATTTCTTGAGGTCCAAGAATATCAAGACAATACAGATATCCCCCAAATGACCCCACAGCATCATCATATAACTGGCATGGCGGTGATTAGGGACACTGACTGGTGACAGAACAAAAAAAAAATGATAATTTTTTTAAATTTTTTTTAATTTTTTTTTATTAGTTTTAATTTTTTATTAAATTTTTTCTCTTTTTTTAAAGATTTTTTTATCATATTTCACTATGACCAAAGTAGTATAATGTTACCATAGTAACATTGTACTACTTTGGGGAAGTGATCAGTGTTTTTTTTTTTTTTTTTACACAATTTGCTTATAGCAAAGAATTTCTTTGCTATAAGCAAGCATTTACCTGAATGACATCGATTCATTCTGGGTTTTTCTTTTTTGTGCTTAGCTCTGATTTAGCCACGGCTAATCATATGACACAGCTGGGCTGTGATTGGTCCAGCTTGTGCATGTGATCACTGTCACTATTCACAGCTAGACACACTTGTATACAATGGATGGCATGAAAGGAAGCCATCCATTGCATACAACTGTCATGTGACCTGCTGTGATTGGTCACAGCAGGTCACATGGTACTGACAACAGGGCCAGTACACAGATCTGTCATCGGCCATGTCCAAGGTACACGGCCGGTGACAGATCGCGCCGCAGAGCGGCCCTGCAGGCAGGCGCACTGAGCATGCCTGAAAGGACGAGCTGTCCGCCCCGGCCGCAATCTGGCTATAGGTCGGGCGGCAACTGGTTAATGTAGGTCAACCAAACATAGTGATTCCATCAGAAATGCTCCAGATGGCAGAGATGATAAAGGCAATACCATCTATGACACTATATCATGAATCTCTTCTCAACTCACACTCCAAATGTAGGAAGAAAGGAACAGCTTCCATAGCGTAATAACATTTATTTAATTAAAATATATTCAGAGTTACACTCACAGAGTAACAACAGCTCGGTATCAAACATACACACTTCCGGTCCGCGAGTATGGCTGGTAATGACGTCACTAAGCTCTGCCCCAGGTGTTATGCCACCAACCACGTGGCTTTGTTTTTTTCCCTGTAGGGTTGGTGGCCTACATGTGGAGTTTGAGTTGAGAAGAGATTTGTGATATAGTGTCATTTATGGTATTGCCTTTTACTCTTTGCTGCTATCTGGAACATTTCTGATGGAATCACTATGCTTGGTTGACTTATATTAATTTATAGGTCAATTTTATGAGGTAAGCGACCATCCTTATCTGTAGGTGGAGGTGCACTTTGTTGCGTTGGAGCACTGTCGTTCTCGGAATTTCTTGTGGAGCACATTTCTTATTTCAAGCACATTTATTCAAGCACAATTATTGGATTTGAACTGTCACCAAGGCCTTTTTATTTATTTATTTCATAATTTTTTCTTCTCTTATCAGTTTTTCATGATCTAGCGCAACACTATTTGTTCTTATTTCTTGTACAGTGAACTGCACTTTGTCAAAGCATTTTTGTCTATGTAAAATTATTATTAGAAGGCTGTATCAGAAGATTTAGAATTTTTCATTCACCTAAGTATGCAAATGTTGATTTGATCAGCTTACAGAGGATCACAAGATTTAATAATACTACTTAAAGCAAACCTTTCCTGCATGACACATGGGAGTCAACCTCCTTCTGAACTAAATAGGTGTCTGGTTAATGATGAAGTCACATGACCATTAATAAATGCGTAGGGTGGAGTTAGAACAATTTATGGCATAGATTCAACAAGGTATGGGAAACATTCCTCAGAGACTTTGGTCCATATTGACATGATAGCATCATGCAGTTGCTGCAGATTTGTCACCTGCACATCTATTATACAAATCTCCCGTTTCACCCCATCCCAAAGGTGCTCTACTGGATTGAGATATGGTGACTGTGGAGGCCATTGGAGTACAGTGAACTCATTGTCATGTTTTAGAAACCTGTATGAGATGATTTGAGCTTTGTGACATGGTGCATTAACCTGCTGAAAGTAGCCATCAGAAAATGGGTACACTGTAGTCATAAAGGAATGGACATGGTCAGCAGCAATACTCAGATAGGCTGTGGCATTTAAATGATGCTCAATTGGTATTAAGGGGCCCAAAGTGTGCCAAGAAAATATCTCCACACCATTACACCACCACCAGCCTAAACTAGCAGGGTGGATCCATGTTGTTTACACCAAATTCTGACCCTACCCTTCAGATGTTGCAGCTGAAATTGAGACTCATCAGACTAGGCAATATTGTTCCAATCTTCTGTTGTCCAATTTTTCTGAGCCTGTGTGAATTGTAGCCACCATTCTCTGTAAACCCTAGAGATGGTTGTGCGTGAAAAACCCAGTAGATTGGCAGTTTTTGAAATACTCAGACTAGCCTGTCTGGCACCAATAACCATGCCAATTTCAATGTCACTTAAATCCCCTTCCTTCGCCATTCTGATGCTCAGTTTGAACTTCAGCAAGTCATCTTCACATCTATATGCCTAAATGAGTTATTGCAGGTGTACCTAATAAAGAGACCAGTGAGTGTATATATGACTTTATGTATTGCAATTTTACTTGTTTGCACTGAAGAAAAGAGCACAAAACAATATAAGTGTGGCTGTATTGATTTTAATAAATGTGGATTTAAAATGGAGAGCACTATGTCGTTTTTTTTGCTTTTCCTTGCATGATAAAGGGAAGAATTGGATATAGCCTGGTATCTCTGGATCCTATTAAGAGGAAAAAAGCTATGTATTACCTTTATAAAGTGCAGGTCATATAATTATGGTGAGAGCACATCTCTTTTGTAGAACACTGTTGGTGGAAGGAGAGTAATGTGTGACACTGTAGAGTTTTTTGGCACAAGGAAAATAGAAGACATGTCACATGTGCTTTAACATATGGGACTTATTGCAATGTGGCTAAAAGGACACAAAGATAATTAAGTGAACACAAAGCTAATTAAGTGTTATGTAGCACCTTATCACATGGAGGATAATATTGTCACATTGTTTTGTATAGTTCTGTATGTTACTGTAATTAGGTAGTTCTGCACTATTTTATTTTTTGAAGATGTTTAAATAACATAGAGTATGAGCAGCTACTGAGAATTTAAAATCACAGCACAGGGAATAGCAGTGCCCAATTTTATTTAATTTTGATTCCACAAAATTACTTTGTGAAAATTCACCCTATGTATCACGCCAAATTAGTTGAAATTTAGCCAAGATTTTCCTAATATTCCCTCAGTGAAAATGATATTTTCTGACATTTGGCAGCATCTGTTCTTTAATAGTAAAGGTATTTAATGTAACATTCACCCTATGTAAGAAAAGAACTAAGATTGTAAGCGCTAACGAGCAGGGCCCTCTGAATCCTCGTGTATTAATTTGTATTGTACCGTATTTTCCGGCGTATAAGACAACATTTTAACCCATTAAAATCTTCTGAAAAGTCGGGGGTCGTCTTATATGCCGGTATACGGTGAGCTGGTGTCAGGGAAGCACTTTTTCGGGGGGGGGCGGTGCAGTGCCGCCCTCCCCCTTCCAACGGAAGGGACACTAAGTACAGGGGCGGGCAGGGGGCTGCTGTTCCTTACCTGGCTCCGGTCCCGGTCTCACGGCGATCCAGTCCAGGAAGCACGGCTGCTCCTTCACTCAGTTCGGCTGCTTGATGTTCGCGTGGCCGCTCGGCTCCGCCTCCTCACCGGTGATTGGGCGCCAGAACTGTAGTTCAGGAAAGGCACACAGGTGGCCAATCACCGGTGAAGAGGCGGAGCCGAGCGGCCCCACGAAAATCGAGTGAGGGAGCGGCCGGTAAGTGTGCAGCAGCACCATGCTGGAACACTATTGGCACTATTCCCCCCCCACTGACACCAACGATGGGGCACTATTCCTCCCCCACTGACACCAACAATGGGTCACTATTCCTCCCCCCCACTGACACCAACGATGGGGCACTATTCCTCCTCCCCACTGACACCAACGATGGGGCACTATTCCTCCTCCCCACTGACACCAACGATGGGGCACTATTCCACTCCCCCCCACTGACACCAACGATGGGGCACTATTCTCCCCCCCACTGACACCAATGATGGAACACTATTCTTTCCCCCACTGACACCAATGATGGGGTACTATTCCTCCCACTAACACCAATGATGGGGCACGATTCCTCCCACTGACACCAAAGATGGGGCACTATTCCTTCCACTGACACCAAAGATGGGGCACTATTCCCCCCACTGATACCAATGATGGGGCACTATTCCTGCCACTGATACCAATGATGGGGCATGATTCCTGCCACTGATACCAATGATGGGGCACTATTCCTCCCACTGACACCAATGATGGGGCACTATTCCTGCCACTGATACCAATGATGGGGCACGATTCCTGCCACTGATACCAATGATGGGGCACTATTCTTCCCACTGACACCAATGATAGGGCACTATTCCTCCCACTGACACCAATGATGGGACACTATTCCTCCCACTGACACCAAAGATGGGGCACTATTCCTCCCACTGATACTAATGATGGGACACTATTCCTCACACACTGACACTAATGATGGGGAATAGTGTCCCATCATTGGCATCAGTGGGAGGAATAGTGCCCCATCATTGGTGTCAGAGTGAGGAATCGTGCCCCATCATTGGTGTCAGTGGGAGGAATAGCACCCCATCATTGGAATACCATACTGAAATACCATACTATATTGAAATCAAATCTGATGTATTTTAATTTTTATTTAGTGTGCGTTGGAAGAGGGGTAGTCTTATACAGCGAGTATAGCCCAAACCCTATATTTTAACAGGAAAAGTAGGGGGTCGTCTTATACGCCCAGTCGTCTTATACGCTGGAAAATACGGTAATTGTACTGTCTGCCCCTATGTTGTAAACTGTTGGCACTATATAAATCCTATATAATAATAATGTTACCTTCCTTGTACCTTCACTCAAGCTATTTTTACAAAAATAAGCTGTGGTATTGCATCCTAATTATGGTTGGTATGGGTTACTGCACTTAAAGTGATAAGACGCCATTACATAAGCCCACTGAAATCCTCAGGTGATACACAGTGATGAAGCGGGTCCTCCCCAGAGCCAATAAAGGTACACAGTTTAGATGGTATTTATCAGCTTTCAGGGGCAGGGAATCTGATGTCACACTTCACAGCACAGATCAGAGCACTGAGTGTAATCTGACAACTGAGTGGAGGGAATAGACCCAACCGCTTCTACACAGTCACATATGGAAACATGCACAACTGAGGCTGTCATTCACCTGCTGTATGCTAGAGAGGGGGTGGGGCTGTCCCCCAAGATTGGCTTGTGTCAGGAAAAACTGACAGAAATTACTCATGCAGATAGCAGAGGAAGCAGAGATTAAGCAGCAACTACACTAAGTGATATAGAATTAGGTCCACACTATAGAAGGATACGCTTTGTTCATTTTTAATGTAGGGTTTTAAAACCACTTTAGTACTTTGAGATAAGAATTAATATGTTCAAATATTTTGTTTACAGCCTTAAGCTTCCAGTTGTTTTTCCAATTTTCCTGGCTTGCATGACCTTTGCTAACTATTGAGTAACGGGTTTTTACAACAATCCCAACACCCAGTCATCATTAGATCCAGAGATACAGACAGCTGACATTGCTTGCAAATCTTGACTATTCTGTAAATGTTATGAGTGAAATATAGCTGCAGTTACCTATACCTCTAGATCTACTGGTTGTTTTGACATCATAATTTCACTAAATGGTACATTTTATTATTCATGTTTTATTAGTTACTCTATTTACATAGGTATAGTCTGTAATAGGTTATTATTTTATCATATATTTATTTATTTTTATTGTATACATCTGTTGAGCATGCCAAGAAATGGGTATAGGTTTACATGTGTGACATCATTAGTTTGAGGAAACTACTGGTGGCATAATGTTTAGTCAGTAGGACAATAACAATAGCATTACTTGCATATAAAATCTTGAATTATGTAAGGTCCACATCACAGGATTCTGTAACTTATTCATAGAGTGACCAAGGCTGCTAACGCGGTCATAAGAAAAACAATGAGAATATTGATTTATTTTAATACTGTTTATTTTCAGTTTTCTACCTAAGAGATATCACAAGCTTTATTGCACCTGTTAATTCAATATTCTTAATGCACCATTGGGAGTAGGGTCCATTAAGAATGCATTAGTTCTTACAGAATGGATTAGTGGCTAGCAAACTCTTTCACACATTCTAGTAAGTCAAAGGATACACTAACTGGTCTCTCAAGCTAGGTGAATAAAAGATGAATAGGAAGCAATCCAAAATGATTAAAAAGACAATAAAAATATTTTTAGTAACTTGTATATACTTCTTTAAATATGTGACAGCTATTATTAGGAAGTTCCATATTGGTTTGAGACAATGATCTCTGAGCTACACAAATGGTCTGGCCATCAAGATAAAATTGCTACCTGAAAGATTTTTAGGTATGCAAATACATATTCTACTTTGGTTCATGCATATATTTACACAACCAGCTCAACTCTTACAGCTAGGAAACCATTGGTTAAGGGAAAAATTCAGTTAATAGCCCAGGTGACTAGAAAGACTTAGCAAGACATTGAAAATATGAGGTACCCCACAATTAGCCTGGTTGTAACCCAATCTTTTGATAAGTTTAAATTACAACTCCAGCCAAATAATTTTTTTAAATTTTTGGATAGTGCTGGGTAAGGTTAGAACACAATTTTTTCCACACAGGGGAAAATTCTTCATACTAGGAGAAAAAGGAAAATCTCCACAACAGGCATACAGTTCTAAAAATGATCTAATGTTTAATACTTTACTAAGAAAAGTATCTACATTGCTATTCATATGCCCATTCAACAGATTTTCCCTTCTGTCTCTTCTCTTGTTACTTCTTGTCCTCATAGTCTTTGGCTAGGATGCATGCATTAATAACATAACTATGAAATAATAGTTTGTGATTATAGAAAGAAATATATAATAATTTGCCATCATTTATATAAGAAATTCCTTAATTACAAACAGCTTCATTCAGTTTTTGAGGTAAAGGTGAATTGCAGAACGAGGGTGTCCATGCACCAAAAACCAATGGAAAGCCAAATTACATGATCAAATATCGTATTTTCCGGCGTATAAGACGGCTGGGCGTATAAGACGACCCCCTACTTTTCCTGTTAAAATATAGAGTTTGAGCTATACTCGCCATATAATACTACCCCTCTTCCAACACACACCAAATAAAAATGAAAAAACATCAGATTTGATTTCAATATGGTATGTTATTTCAGTATGGTATTCCAATGATGGGGTGCTATTCCTCCCACTGACACCAATGATGGGGCAGGATTCCTCCCACTGATACCAACGATGAGGCACTACTCCTCCCACTGACACCAATGATGGGGCACTATTTCATCCACTGACACCAATGATGGGGCACTATTCCTCCCACTGATACCAATGATGGGACACTATTTCTCCCACTGACACCAATGATGGTGCCCCATCAATAGTGTCAGTGTGTGAGGAATAGTGTCCCATCATTAGTGTCAGTGGGAGGAATAGTGCCCCATCATTAGTCAGTGGGAGGAATAGTGTCCCATCATTAGTGTCAGTGGGAGGAATAGTGCTCCATCATTGGTGTCAGTGGGAGGAATTGCACCCCATCATTGGTGTCAGTGGGAGGAATAGTGCCCCATCATTGGTATCAGTGGAAGGAATAGTGCCCCATCATTGGTATCAGTGGGGAGAATAGTGACTCATCATTGGTGTCAGTGGGGAGGAGGAATTGTGCCCCATCGTTGGTGTCAGTGGGGAGGGTGAATAGTGCCCCATCGTTGGTGTCAGTGGGGGAGGAATAGTGCCCCATCATTGGTATCAGTGGGGAGAATAGTGCCCCATCATTGGTGTCAGTGGGGAGGCGGAATAGTGCCCCATCGTTGGTGTCAGTGGGGGAGGAATAGTGCCCCATCGTTGGTGTCAGTGGGGAGGAGGAACAGTGTTTCATCGTTGGTGTCAGTGGGGGAGCGGAGCTGCTGCTCCTTCTTTCAGTTCGGCTGCTCGATTTTCGCAGGTCCGCTCGGCTCCGCCTCCTCGCCGGTGATTGGTCGCCTGTGTGCCTTTCCAGTGCAGGCGCCCAATCACCGGTGAGGAGGCGGAGCAGAAGGAGCAGCCGCGCTTCCTGGACCGGATCATTGTGGGACAGGGACCGGAGCCAGGTAAGGTACAGCAGCCCCTCTGCCCACCCCTGTACTTAGTGTCCGTTGGAGGAGGAGGGGGGGCAGCGCTACGCCGCCCCTCGAAAAAGTGCCGCCCTGACACCGGCTCGCCGTATACCGGCGTATAAGACGACCCCCGACTTTTCAGAAGATTTTCATGGGTTGAAAAGTCGTCTTATACGCCGGAAAATACGGTAGTTAACATTTTCTATGTATACAAAAATATAAAATTAGGGGTCTTATATGTTACAATATAACTAAGGATAAAGATAAAACCAGCAATACCAAATATTCCTCCCAAATGCATCAGAAGAAAATTAATTATCTTCACCTAACATCAAAAGGAAACCATAATCGGAGGACTATATGTCAGTACCTCCAGACTGGTGACTACCAACACTTTTAAAAAGTGGAAAAATTACTCACCAGATCTTGTCAGAAATGGGAAGACATGATTGATACACCTGAATCCATCCACTTTTGAAAGAGGCAATGATCACCATAGGTCCCTAACTGGAAGCTATTTCTGGCAAGCTGCATCTTAAGGGGAGAGGAAGAAGTGGAAATCTAGCTCTAATTACTATATCTCATGAGCTACCCCAACCTCATTACTAGTGTTGCCTTTTCCAAAATGCACATTGAATGAGCATCCCAGTAAACACACGTTCCCTATGGGTACCAAGGAGGTAGGTAGACCTGTTTGATCTCCATCCTATAAAATATATAAATAAAAGTGCTCAAAAAGGTATTCCCAAATAAAAAAAAAAATTTAATCAAACTCAACATGTTTCTCCAGCCCATGCCCCCTCCCCTGACTTCTCCATCAAGATCAATAACACAATCATCAGTCTCTCCCCTCAAGGTGTAATCCTAGACTCCAATCTGTCCTTTCAGTCCCAAATCCAATTGCTGTCCAAATCTTGTAGACTTCACCTCCGCAACATCTCCAAGATACGGCCGTTCTTAACCTCGGAAACCACTAAGCAACTTATTCACTCCCTTGTTATATCTCGCCTTGACTATTGTAGCTCCTTCCTCATTGGCCTACCTCATCGCAGGCTATCCCCTCTTCAGTCTATCATGAATGCTGCTGCCAGACTCATCCACCTTACTAACCATTCCATATCTGCCATCCCTCTCTGCCAATCTCTCCACTGGCTTCCCATTGCCCAATGGATAAAATTCAAAACATTAGCAATAACATAAAGCCATTTATAACTCTGCCCCAAAATACATCACCAATCTTGTCTCCAAATATCACCCAAACCGTCCTCTCCGCTCGACCTCCTGCTCTCTAGCTCCCTTGTCTCCTCCTCCCATGCTCATCTCCAGGACTTCTCCAGAACTTCCCCCATCCTCTGGAACTCTCTTCCACAATTTATCAGACTATCGCCTACTCTGCTTACTTTTAGGTGATCTCGGAAAACCTATCTCTTCAGGGAAGCCTATCCTGCCCTCAGCTAATAATAGAATCTTCTACTCTTCCAACCAATCCATCCCCCACGTTACTACCTTTTGTACCACTAGCCCCTCCCTCCTAGATTGTAAACTCCAAGGAGCAGGGCCCTCCTATCTCTCTTGTATTGAACTGTATTGTTGCTGTATTGTCTCCCGTAATATTGTAACTCGCTGAGCAAACTGTTGGTGCCATATAAATCCTATATAATAATAATAATGTTTCGCTCCTATAAAGAAGCTTTGTCAGAAGTATTAAATCATAATTCAATAGTGCACCCCACCGTATGTTTTACATAAGCACATACAGCAAAACATGGCTTATATGTGTGGGCCTTCTATTTATAATATCCAAGGACCAAGATGGCCACAGCGTCCAATGATGCGATTGAATCATCACGTTACGCCCAAATGTCAAGACATCATCATGCACCGACATTGCACATGTGCAGCATCACTTTGCAGTGCGATCCTGTAGCAGTAGAGAGAGTATTGTTGGTTTTATACAGTTGTGTTCAAAATAATAGCAGTGTGTTGAAAAAAGTGAATAAAGCTCAAAATCCTTCTAATAGCTTTTATTTCCATACACACAAATGCATTGGGAACACTACACATTCTATTCCAAATCAAAACGTGAAGAAAAATATATCAAATTTGTGTTGTTCCTCTAAAAAAATTTAAGAAAAGTGAATATTAGACTGTTCAAAAAAATAGCAGTGTTTGTATTCTTCTTTACAAACTCAAACATTCACTATATAAACTGAAAAATGTTTGAAGATTTTGCTTTCCTTTAAATCACTTAATTAATATTTAGTTGTATAAGCACTGTTTCTGAGAACTGCTGTACATCTGTGTTGCATGGAGTCAACCAAATTCTGGCACCTGTGAACAGGTATTCCAGCCCAGGATGATTGGACTACATTCCACAGTTCTTCTCTATTTCTTGGTTTTGCCTCAGAAACTGCATTTTTGATGTCACCCCACAAGTTTTCTATTGGATTAAGATCCGGGGATTGGGCTGGCCACTCCATAACGTCAATCTTGTTGGTCTGGAACTAAGATGTTGCACTTTTACTGGTGTGTTTGGGGTCGTTGTCTTGTTGGAACACCCATTTCAAGGGCATTTCCTCTTCAGCATAAGGCAGCATGACCTCTTCAAGTATTCTGATGTATTCAAACTAATCCATGATCCCTGGTATGCGATAAATAGGCCCAACACCATAGTATCAGAAACGTCCCCATATCATGATGCTTGCACAACCATGCTTCACTGTCTTCACAGTGTACTGTGGCTTGAATTCAGTGTTTGGGGGTCGTCTGACAAGCTGTCTCCGGCCACTAGACCCAAAAAGAACAATCTTACTTTCATCAGTCCACAAAATGTTGCACAATTTCTCTTTAGGCCAGTCAATGTGCTCTTTGGCAAATTGTAACCTTTTCAGCACGTCTTTTTTTCAACAGTGGGACTTTGCGGGGGCTTCTTGCAGATAGCTTGGCTTCACATAGGCGTCTTCTAATTGTAACAGTATTCACAGGTAACTTTAGACCTTCTTTGATCTTCCTGGAGCTGATTGTTGGCTGAGTCCTTGCCATTTTGGCTATTCTTCTATCCATTCAAATGGTAGTTTTTCGCTTTCTTCCACATCTTTCAGGTTTTGGTTGCCATTTTAACTATTAGCCGCCCGGCCAATGGCCGTTTGGCGGCTTCAGATGTGCTCCTCCATTCCGGGTGCACGCCATTTGGCATGCTCCCGCACATGCGCCGTTTGCGCTAGTGCAGAGCGGCGCAGCAGTGCGATCTGTCGCCGTCCGTGCACCTCGGACACGGCCGATGACAGATCCGAGTACCGGCTCCCGTTGCTGGTACCATGTGACCTGCTGTGACCAATCACAGCAGGTCACATGACAGTTGTATACATGGATGGCTTCATTCATGATGCCATCCATTGTATACTAGTGCCTAGCTGTGAATGGTCACAGCTAATCACATGCACATGTCATGTGATTAGCTGTGACCAAATCACAGCTAAGCACAAAAAAAAAAAAAAAAAAAGCTGAATGAATCGATTTCATTCAGGTAAATGCTTGCTTATAGCAAAGTAATTCTTTGCTATAAACAAATTGTGTAAAAAAAAAAAATACTGATCACTTCCCCAAAGTAATACAATGTTACTATGGTAACATTGTACTATTTTGGTCATAGTAAAATATGAAAAAAATCTTAAAAAAAATAAAAAAAAATGTAATAAAAAATTAAATATAATAAAAAAATAAAAAAAAATTAAAAAATATATATATATATTTTTTTTAATACTGTCACCAGTCAGTGTCCCTGATCACCGCCATGCCAGTTATATGATGACGCTGTACTGCACTGGTGACAGTATGTAAAAAAAAAATAGTGAAAATAATTTTTTTCATTTTTTCATTTTTGGAAAAATTATGACAAAAAAATACAACTTAAAAAAACTCGCCATGCCTCTTATGAAGTACGTCGGACTGTCTACTCTGCAAAAAGGGGTCATTTGGGGATATCTGTACTATTCTGACATTCTTGGACCTCAAGAAATTAGATTGGCCGTCAGTACTTCAGGATTGATCAATATTCAGATCTATACCATAGTTTGTGAACTCTATAACTTTCCTACAAACTAAATAACACATCCTAATTTGGGTTATTTTCACCAAAGACATGTAGCAGAATACATCTCGGCCTAAATTTATGAAGAACAATTATTTATTTGTAAACTTTTATAACAGAAACAAAGAAAAATGTGGTTTTTGTTCAATATTTTTGGTCTTTTTTTGTTAATTTAGCAAAAAATAAAAACCCCAGTGGTGATTAAATACCACCAAAAGAAAGCTCTAGTTGTGTGAAGAAAATGATAAAATTTTAGTTTGGGTACAGTGTTGTATGACCGCGCAATTGTCATTCAAAGTGTGAGAGCGCTGAAACCTGAAAAATGGCCTGGGCAGGAAGGTGTAAAATTGCACGGTATTGAAACAGTTAAAGCATTTGCGATCATTTTAGCTGAGCAGCCTATCATTTTCTGCTCTTCTTTATATGTTTTCCCCTCTCCAATCAACTTTTTAATCAAGGTACGCTGTTCTTCTGAACAATGTCTGGAACAACCCATAATAATTGCCACCTATTTTTCAAAGAATGAATGACCTCACTAGAACTCCACACTGCTATTATTTTGAACATGCCCTTTTCAATTAGTGATTCAATTACACAGAATCAGCAGCATGCATGTCATGACTGTTGGATCTGTTGGATTTCTATTACTCTACTACACCTGCTAGTAAATTATTTGCCATGTAGAAATATCATTTCTACCAAAAACAGTGATTGATCAGGTTAGTGATGTCTGACTGCTATTATTTTGAACACAACTGTATCTATCCTTAGGTATACTGTAACATATAAGACCCCTATTTTTATATTTTTGTATACATAGCAAATCCTAACTATATGATTAGGTAATTTGGCTTTCCATTGTTTTTTAGTGCATGGGTATGTGCACCCGTTCTGAGATTTAGCAAATGCACAGGCCAGACGTGGAAACTTTTGTATGAGATAAATTAAGCAAGCAGTTGTGATTGTAATAAAGATGAATTCCAGACAAATAGCTAAATACATGGTTGCAATACACATTTACTGTTTTACCTGTTGAAAGATTTGTAATGTTGGCTACTCAGCAAGGCTAGCATAAAGAGTGCAGAGGTCAGGAGTATGAAATGTTCTAAGTGTAAGGATCAGGAGTAGGAAATCCACAACATAGTGTATATAATGAAGTGGGAACGAGTGTGTAATGTACAGAGTGCAAGGGTCAGTAGTGAGTAACGCACAAAGTACAGGGATCAGAAGTAGGTAAAGCACAAAGTGAAGAGCTCAGGAGTAGGTGCTAAACAGAGTGTGGGGGCTCATCTGTGCAAAACATACTTGGTGCAGGGCTCAGGAGTATATAACACAGAGAGTGCAGGTGTCAGGAGTATGTAACACGGAGTGTAAGGGGTCAGGAGTTCATAATGCAAAGAGTGTAGGGGTCAGGAGTACATAATGCACCATGCACCAATGCAGGGTTGGGATTGTGTAACACACAGGTCAGAACAATTTACATAGATTACAGGGGACAAATCTCCCCTCTCCCAGCAATACACACCTTTCAATATGCATATCCCAGGTACACATCTCTCTACCAGCTCATAATTTTCTCCCCCAGTGCATATCCCTCACCACACAGCTCACTCCCCACTACACAATTACCTCCCAGTACACATATCATCCACCCCCAGTACACATACTCCATCTCACATCATCTAACACAGAGTGCAAGGGTCAGAAGTGCTTAACACACAGAGTGCATGCGTCAGGAGTGAGTAATGCACAGGTCAACACATACCCTCAGCACACGTATTCCCTACAGTTTACATTTCTTTCCCAGTACATCAATCCTTTCAAATACACATCTCTCCCACTAGTAGTACACATCTCTTCTCCCTTGTATAAATATTCCCCAGTACACATATATTATATTGCTAAAAGTATTGGGACACCTGCCTTTACATACACATGAACTTTAATGGCATCCCAGTCTTAGTCCAGTTGAATATTGAGTTGGCCCACCCTTTGCATATAACAGCTTCAACTCTTCTCGGAAAGCTGTCCACAAGGTTTAGGAGTGTGTCTATGGGATTGTTTGACCATTCTTCCAGAAGTGCATTTGTGAGGTCAGGCACTGATATCGAACGAGAAGGCCTGGCTCACAGTCTCCGCTTTAATTCATCCCAAAGGTGTTCTATTTTGTTGAGGTCAGGACTCTGTGCAGGCCAGTCAAGCACCTCCACCCCAAACATGTTAATCCATGTCTTTATAGACCTTGCTTTGTGCACTGGTGCACTAGTCATGTTGGAACAGGAAGGGGCCAGCTGTTCCCACAATGTTGGTAGCATGCATATTGTCCAATATATCTTGGCATGCTGACGCCTTAAGAATTCTCTTCACTGGAACTAAGGGACCAAGCCCAACCTCTGAAAAACAACCCCACACCATAACCCCTCTCCACCAAAATTTACACTTGGCACAATGCAGTCAGGCAAGTACCATTCTCCTGAAAACCACTAAACCCAGACACGTCCATCAGATTTCCAGACAGAGAAGCATGATTTGTCACTCCAGAGAACCCATCTCCTCTGCTCTAGAGTACAGTGGCGGTGTGCTTTACACTACTGCATCCTTTGCATTGCACTTGGTGATGTTAGGCTTGAATGCAGTTTCTCAGCCATGGAAACCTATTCCATGAAGCTCTCTGTGCACTGTTGTTGTGCTAATCTGAAGGCCACATGAAGTTTAGAGTTCTTAGCTATTGACTCAGCAGACAGTTGGTGACTTCTGCGCACTGTGCACTTCAGCATGCGCTGACCCCGATCTGTCATTTTGCATACCACTTCATGGCTGAGTTGCTGTTGTTCCCAGTTGCTTCCATTTTGTTATAATAACACTAATAGTTGACCGTGGAATATTTAGTAGCAAGAAAATTTCATGTATAGACTTTAATGCACAGGTGGCAACCTATCACGGTACCGCACTTGAATTCACTGAGCTCCTGAGAGCGACCCATTCTTTCACAAATGTTTATAGAAGAAGTCTGCATGCCTAGGTGCTTGATTTCATACACCTGTGGCCATGGAGGTGATTGGAACACCTGAATCCAATGATTTGGAGGGGTGTCCCAATACTTTTGGCAATATAGTGTATCTCCCCAGTACAGATCCCTAACCCACTACACATCTCTTGTTCAGTGCACATATCTCGCCAGTACAGATCCCCACCTCAATACACATTTTTCCCCTCTCCCTCAAGAAAGAAAGAAAGAAAGAAGGAGAAATGCATTGGTATGATATTATGGTATCAACAAAAAGTAATTACTTTTATTCACTATGCTAGGGAAAACATCACAGAGAATGCTATTTAATTCTGGGCAATTATTGTATTGACTCCAATTAAGCAGTAAATCAATTCAACCTAATTATTATATAAAAATCATTGCCTAAATCAGTTCACAAATTTCAGAAGCATGACAAATTTTCTCTTGCAAACTCTGTATTTTACTAAAGACTAGAATAATTTTTCTGCAATCTGTAACTCTGACTTCTTTAATTAGAGCAATTGCAAATGTGAGTAAAAGTGCTAATTATGCTTTTTTATATTTTTTATGATCTTGGTTTATGAGCTAGCCTACTACATGTAGTTCATATATTTGAATTCACACTAAGTATTGTATACTAAATTTTGTAGAAGATATAAAAACATAAAGAAACATACTTTGTTTAATGATTTCTGTCCCTGTATTTCACTCACTGGCTCAGCGATATCCTCATAAGCTACCACTAAATAAATCAAAATGTAATTATGTAACAGAATGTGTTATTTATAAAGAGGTTCACGGCTTACACAAGATTAAAGTACAACTAAAGGCTACGGTATGACAGACAGTACAAACACGTCCCAAATGTATTTACTATGAGCTAGACAAGCCTTATAAATTAAACAACATGTTCTCAACATGGAGAGGACAACTTTCAAGTGGGGACTTCCTTGACAAAGTGCCTTGTCCCTATGTTGATGAGGACAGGTGAAAATCTGCAAACTGGGGCTTATAACAGAATCTGGAAGCCCCTTTCAAAATAGGAAGGCCCTAAATGTGAAATTTGGTCAATGATTGACTGTAATTTTTCTTCCTGCAGCTATGCCTCCAGTACAAAGGGTCCAGCCATTATCAGGATTTGAGACAGAGAGCTTCTTTGTCATGTGTCCTCAGAATGGGGAACTTTGTGCTCCCTCTGGGGTGGTGACAGTAGATCCCTGTAGATATCCCCTTGAAATTGGTGAGGGATAAAATGCCTTCTTTGAAGCCTCCTCAAAAATGTTTCTCCATACTACAAGCATCCCAACACTCTTAACTGCCAGCCAGGGGCGGAATGACCATTCGAGCACGCGGGCACTGCCCGAGGGCCTGGGGTCAGTAGGGGGCCCCATAAAATGCCCCTGGTACCTTTTATAGGCTTTTTTGGGTGTGTTTTGAGTGTGGGCAAGGACACAGGGGCCCCATGATCCCCAATTGCCCGGGGGCCCCATGAGTTGTCAGTCCACCCCTGCTGCCAGCACCACAGCACTTCTTCTCTTCACATTGCTCCCATACCTCCTGCAGACTCATGGCATACCACATGCAAATGAAGGGTAGGAATGGCCTTCAGTGCAAAATAATGCCACTATGGTGCTTGCGTACTTGAGTTTCTGGTGCATGTAAGAGTCATCTGCAGATGAAAACAACTATGCAGCTTTGACCAAAGTTGAATAATGCCCTTGCTATAAGCATAGGCCATTTACGTACCCCCAAAAACCTGACTGAAAAACACCCAGAGATTGCATTATCCTGTCCTGCTTTGTTGCTTTGATGTTGCTATGAGACTCCTAGTTTATCATGAGATCTCTCCTGTGATAGTAGTGGTGAACAGTAACAGTCTCTTGGCTATGTTCTAGAAACAAGACAATATCTGGGAGATTTTCAGTCAGGCTTCAGGAGGTACACAAATGCTGCTGTAAAACCAAGTGTTAATGTAAAATTACACATGCAAAATATGTGACGGTAGAATACACAGATTTGTAAGAAACATACTGTTCTATAGCTCCACATGCAGCTTAAAGGCATTCCCCTTATAAAATGCAATCACGTTCAGATTAATGTTCGCAATTCTAGGATTTTATAATGGGTTCCAATGAACTGTCTACAAACCACAACCAGGATTATTTGCTCATCCCTAATCACAGGAGGTTCAGTAAATAGTTGGGGACTTCTCAGGGGGATTAAAGGACAAATTCATCTTTTGCAGGTAACAAATGTGCATTTTTTTTTCAAGGAGCCTGCAGAACATTGCACTCACAATCAGCAGATCATTAGTGCAATGTCAGGCTTCTGCAGTGGGAGGGGGATTGGGAGGAAAAGCAGATGCTGGAACATGTTACATGTCTCACCCTGAAAACAGGTGAAACATGTAACACATTCCAAGGTGAATGTATCCATTAAGAAAAAACTGCATATTATTCTAATGAACGACTATAGGTCTACTTTAATTGTAGCAATGAGATCTAAAAATCTTGAATCTCTTTGGTAAATGCGCTTTACCCATAGCAGCAAAAGTGCGAATGAACATTTTGTGTAAAGTTTAAGCTGGTTACCATACAAGGTACATCATAGAAGCATAGCTAAAGGTCATGCACCCCTATATATTATATAAACATGAGCCCTATATATTATATATAAATCCCATTTTTTTTTCAGTTGGCAAAAGAAAACTAACTACAAGTTAGGGCCAATGTTGAAGGGCTTTGATAAGCAAATACAGTGTGCTATTGACATCAGTTTTAGATGCTTTCGAGATTATTAAGAATCCATAGTAGGTGCATTTGACATGCAGTTGACCTACTTCAAACTGCTTTGCATTTCTATAGACTTGTATAGGCGGAGAGCAGCCCTGAAGTGAAAAAAAGGCCATTTGCACAGGCCATTACAATGGTAAGTAACATCACAGTAAAAGCTTTCATCTGTATCAAATAATGAACAGCATATATTGGGAAGTAGCAGATTTGTTTAAGTGCCAGACCTCATGTGTACAAGGGTATCTGTATCTCCTGCACTTCCTGTAGCTAAACATAATGGGGTTGATTTACTAAGACCGGGGAGTACAAAATCTGGTGCAGCTCTGCATAGTATCCAATCAGCTTCTAAGTTCAGCTTGTTCAGGTAAGCTTTGACAATAAAACCTTGAAGCTGATTGGTTTCTCTGCAGAGCTGCACTCTCCAGTTTTTAGCAAATCAACCCAAATTTATGCTAATTGTTGCTTTTATATGCTACACTTTGTCTTTGTTGGAATATTAACAAAAATACTGTATATTTATCTTCTATCACAGAAGGAAGACAAAAAGTAAACCATTTTTGAAGGGATTGTACATCTGGCTGGAACACTATCTAGAGCATTTTTCCTAAAATGGGTGCACTTAAAGATAAAAAGTGCATGGGGTCATGTAAGTGTTAATCTTTTCATATATTGTATCTTTATCCCCAGCATTCCCACAGTAAACTACAAATAATCTGGCATAGCATGAACAGAGACAGCAAACCTTAGTAAGATACATAGTAATAGTGCAACAAAAACAGAAATACCGATATATCCAGAACCTTATGATTGCTGACCTTGTTGCACTTAGCTGTAGTCTCAGATCTTTCCTTTATTCTGGCTGGTGTTAGGTCAGAGGAAAGATTATGATTTCTATAAAACAAACATTGCTTTCTATGCACTATTGCAGTCCTGGGTACCTGTATCTCAGTGGAGGCAAATCAACAGATGCTATCTCAATAGAGACAAATCAAAGATTTCTACCATTTTCTAAGTCAGTATTGAGTGCGAGGTTCATACATTATCATAATTCTGTATTAGCACTAGCATTGTGTTAAAGAACTCCCTCACAACATCTTCTCTAGATATGCCATAAAATCCTACTAGATATGCAGCACATTGTGTATATGCAAAGGGGTAGATTTACTAAAACTGGAGAGTACAAAATCTGGTGCAGCTGTGCATGGTAGCCAATCAGCTTCTAACTTCAGCTTGTTCAATTAAGCTTTGACCAAAAAAAACTGAAATTTGATTGATTTATATGCAGAGGTGCACCAGATTTTGCATTCTACAGTTTTAGTAAATCAACCCCAATGTCTTACCGCAAATGAAACTCACAGTGCAATCACCTAACTGCATTAAATGGTATATCTCTCTCAAGATCTGCTCACACTTCATTGAAAGCAAGGGGAATGATATTTTAGGAAATACTTTCTATAAGGTTACCAGATTTTCCAAAATATATTTGAGGTTACTCTACTGACCCCACCCACTTTTAATCACACCTACAAATAACAATCATTTTGACCACACTCACATTTTTAACACATCCTGAAACATTTGGTCACACATTTTTGGAACAAAAGGCAGACAGTCAAGGTGTACAGATAAAATATCTTATGCAAAATAGAAGGAAAATGAAAGGTCATGATTAAGAAACACACATAATTTGGGGATCAAGATTAACCACTTACTTTCCAAGCCTATTCTGACACTTCTCTCCTACATGTAAAAATCTGCTTTTGCTATTAGAAAATGACTTATAAACAGCTAAACATTATATATATTTTAAGAAGAGGCCCTAGAGAATAAAATGATGGATGTTGCATTTTTGTATGTCACAGGACATTTGCATAGTGATTTTTCAAATGCAATTTAAAAAAAAAATTCACTTTAATAAATTTTATTGTGCAAAATCATAACATAGTAAACTATGGAAAAATAAAAAAGATGATGTTACACAGAGTAGATAGATGCCTAACATGTCACGCTTTAAAATTGCACATTCTTGTGCAATGGTGGCAAATGACGATACTTAAAAATCTCCATAGTTGACACTTTAAAGGTCTTTACAGATTACCAGTTTAGAGTTACACAAGGGATGTGGTGCTAGAATTATTGATCTTGCTATAATGTTTGTACCTTGTTTGTACTTCATATTTGCAGTGCAAATACCGTTAACATATACGTTATACAACATAACTTTATACTGTCTCTTTAATTTTTTTAATCAACCTTATTGCTGTCAGAAGGGATGAACAACATCCCTTGAGATAGCGTGGACAGTGACAAGTACACTTTACTGTGAGACCCAAGATCTCTCTTTTGTCCTTCAGAGCATCACATCAAACCAAGATCGGTTTGAACTAATGCTTACACAGGTTGGTAACTGAGTGCAATATTTACACTTGACAGCTGCACTCTGTGCATTACTTGATCCCAACCCCTGCACTCTCAACTTTACTTACTCTTACCACTGAACTATGTGCATTACTTACTCCTGACCCCTGAACTCAATGCATCACTTACTCTTGACTCCTGCACTCTGTGCGTTATTTAATCCTGACCCCAACACTCTATGTTTTACTTACTCTTACCCCTGAGCTCTGCATTACCAAATCCTGACCCCTGAACTCAGTGCATTTACTTAATCTTGACCCCTGCACTCTCTGCTTTACACTCTTTGGACCCATAGCAACATAGGGTCATGTTGCATTTAACTATAACCTTTAGGGTCCAGCCACCATTAACACAATTTGGCCACACCTGTAAGTTACTGCACTGCATTTTCCATGCTGCATTATTCTCCTTCTTATGATGCTCAAGATATTTTGTATTTATGCCTTGAATTTCTATATCTTGGTGCAAAAGTCTGTGATCAATTGTTTCGTGGTGTGTTAAAAATGAGGCCTTGTTTTTTTGGGTGTGGTTACAAAAGATGGTGAGGCTTTGTTTATTCTATGGTGTTCATTTCCCAGGAATTATGCTGAGGATGCCTGTTTCCCAAGGCCAGACCCCTCACAATGAGGACCATCCCTGGGAAACTGTGACTGTCCACAGGAAACATGGATGAATGATAACCTTAACTTTCTACCAATTGAATACTGTAGATATGGATGCAAGCAAGAACAATGTGTTATCAGTTGTAGAAAATCAAAGTGGTTGCTGATTAAAACAAAAAACTAAATTACAAAATGATGTCTAGTGCAACTGGATGGCCTATATTTATAAGTAGTAAATATGAGTTTTACTGATGGTGAATCAACCACTGTTATTTAAAACCCATACACATAGATGACTCACCTACAGTGAATGTTTGGTGAATGTGTCGTATTATACATTAATGAACTTGAAATTTCCTTTAAAACCAGGTGCATGCAAGTTTGAAGATAGTTTGCATTATTAGGCTGCATCTATAACTTTTACCAGCATTTCTTGGTTCACAGCTTGTTACAGGGCATACAATAATAATAATCTATATACTTGGTACATGAATAATTAATTGAGCTATTAAACCACTGTGTTTTTATGCATCATAATTATTTATTTATGTCTAAAAAAGTGGTGATATACAAACACCTTTAGTGTTATAACGGCAGCACTATACTTCCTTGAGACACCAAAAATATGTTTGAGATGACAAGACAGAGAATGACATATGGATTTCTAGATAAGAATCTAGTACAACTTAGACAAGTTGTTTGACAGGTTATCTTACTGCAAAGGTTTGGGAGGTGTAAAGCAACCTACAAACTGAGTAAGATTTAAGCAATACAATTCTAAAATATGTATTTTTAACAAATCTCATGACTTGAAAATGAATAAAACACATTTTCCTACATGTAATCCACCACTGATTTTTTTGCATGTGTAGCAGAAGTAAACTGAATTCCTACCTCAATTGGAATTATCTTGATAACAACGTTGTTATTAGCCACTTCCAGACCACCTACCCACATTGTACTGCGGGCAGCCGGTTCCCACAGGCAAAGCTATGTACCTGTACAATGCTGCCTGCTTCCAGGCTTGGCATGTACCATATGATTGTGCACAGCGGGAGCCTGTCAGCAAGTCCTGACCAATAATTCACTGCCGGGACCTGCTGATCGGTTGCGTACAATCACAGCCCAAAGTTCTGCACAGATGGAACAATCTCTCTGTTTCTCATCTCTGCAAAGCAGGGATGAGAAACTAAGAGGCTATTAGTAAAAAGCAGCACATTTACACATAGTAAACATTGCTAGGCACACTTTTAACCCCTTGGTTGCCCTAGATGTTAACCCCTTCCCAGCCAGTGTCATTAGCACAGTGACAGTGTATAGTATTATCACTGATCACTGTTAATGTCACTTGTAATTTCAAAATTTCAAACGGCAGTTAGTCAACCCCCCAGCATCAGTTAGTGTCAGATTGCCGCTGACTATTGTAATCCCATTATAAGTCACTGATCACCACCATTAGTAGTATAAAAAAAATTCCAGTATATATACCATAGTTTTTAATAACATAAATTACTGCACTCACCCTATACAATTCATAAATAAATTATAATGCAAGTCTCAATATTATCATCGTGCATGCAATCAAAACCCAAATGTCCTTTAAAGTGTCCTTGTCAGTGTAATAAAGGTGCTACATTAAAGAGCAAACATTTGTGTCATAAATCTTCAAAATAAAGAGATTTATGATCCCTTCAAATGTACGTCACTCCAACTTTGGAGGTTGTTGATCCACTAAGTATACACTAAGGAAAGGTCAATATGTGCTTTTACAATGTCCTGCTGTGTATAATATCCTTCTCTTCAGAACCAGATGTACCATGTATATAGAAAGGAAGCCAGAGAAAAACGTCATAGGGTTTTACTGTTAAATTAAAACTTCAAAATGAAGCAACAGTACACTCACATATTGCGGCACCCTATCCAGCACCCGGAAATATTTCTGTGGTGACACCGCCACTCCATACAACCCGGAGATGGTGTGTGATCCATGCGGCAGACGGGGTGTGACTGGAAGTTGCTGCCCCTACACGTTTTGTCACATCCAGGATGTCATCAGGAGGCATGGCCTCTGCCATGTCTACCACTGTATATATACTTTATCATGTGCCACCATTGTTGGAAATTCCATTCTCAAATTAACTAAAATTACAATGTTCCAGTACTATCGGCAGGTGTTATTTACACATATTATATTATCTTAAATGCAAATTCTTAAAAATCTTAATTTTTATTACATTAATATTAAAAACACTACCTCCAACATTCCTTGGCTCATCTAGTGGTTTAAATCTTAATTATATCTCATATCTATTATATCTCTATATTGTGGTCCAATTCATAGCCACTAAAGACTACTCAATAAAGTGTCAAACTATACCATCAATAAAATCTTTACTAAAATAAATAAAACAAATTACATAAACATAGTTAATAATATTGTTATAGGGATAAAGTTTTAAATATCTGTGATAAAACAATTTAAGTCTATATCCACATTCATGCCATGGGGGATCAAATATCCATCTCACTTCATTTTGAGCAATATCATTTCTTAAATTCATCCCCCTCCAATGTTTATTACCTTATCTATACCATAAAAAGAAAACAGACTTGGGTCTCTATTATGAGCAGCCCAGAAGTGTATAAAACACTATGTCTCTGATATCCCTTCCTAATGTTCCTCATATGTTCCTGAATCCTTACTGCAGGTTTCCTAGTAGTTCTGCCTACATGCTGAATCTGGCATGGGCATTCCAGCAAATAAGTAATATTAGTGCTGTCACTAGTGCTGATATAAACCTATTTATGTCATATTGTTTACTCATATAGTTAGAGCAAAAATCTGTATATTTCTTCCATTATCTTTATTTTAAAATCCATATCATATATTGCAGGTGCTATAACTTTCACACAAACCAATCAATATACACTTATTAGGATTTTTTTTTTCATCAAAGACATGTAGCAAGAAATTAGATTTTTTTAAATTTTTTTATTGAATATGTTTTGTAGCAAAAAGTAAAGAATAAATAAATAAATAAATAAATAAATAAAAAAAAATATATATATATATATATATATATATACAGTTGTGGCCAAAATTATTCAACCCCCACTGAAATTGAGTGTTTTGGCCAGTTTGACATTGCTTTTGATCATTCAGTCATCTTGCTTACATTTACATTAAAGAGGCACTTGTAGGTCAGACAAATATAACATAACCGTTATAATGAAATAACCACAAATGTCTTTTCTGTGCTCACAGCATTATCAGTTTTATTCAACCCCCAAGTGACATTCAATCTTAGTACTTAGTACAGCATCCTTTTACAGTTATAACAGCTTTTAAACGTGAAGCATAGCTTGACACAAGTGTCTTGCAGCGATCTACGGGTATCTTCGCCCATTCTTCATGGGCAAAGGCCTCCAGTTCAGTCACATTCTTAGGCTTGCGCACTGCAACTGCTTTCTTTAAGTCCCACCAGAGGTTCTCAATCGGATTTAAGTCTGGTGACTGCGATGGCCACTCCAAAATGTTCCAGCCTTTCCTCTGCAACCATGCTCTAGTGGACTTGGAGGTATGCTTGGGATCATTGTCCTGTTGAAAGGTCCAACGTCTCCCAAGCCTCAGGTGTGTGACGGACTGCATCACGTTTCCATCCAATATCTCCTGGTACTGAAGAGAATTCATGGTACCTTGCACACGCTGAAGCTTCCCTGTACCTGCAGAAGCAAAACAGCCCCAAAGCATGATTGACCCTCCACCATGCTTCACAGTAGGCAAGGTGTTCTTTTCATCATAGGCCTTGTTCTTCCTCCTCCAAACATAGCGTTGATCCATGGGCCCAAACAGTTCTAATTTTGTTTCATCAGTCCACAGAACACTATCCCACAACTTTTGTGGTTTGTCCACATGGCTTTTGGCATACTGCAGTCGACTCTTCTTATTCTTTGGAGACAGCAAGGGGGTACGCCTGGGAGTTCTGGCACGGAGGCCTTCATTACGCAGTGTGCGTCTTATTGTCTGGGCTGAAACTTCTGTACCCACATCTGACAAATCTTTTCTCAGTTCCTCAGCAGTCACACGGGGACTTCTCTCCACTCTACGCTTCAGGTAGCGCACAGCAGTCGAAGTCAGCATCTTCTTTCTGCCACGACCAGGTAGCGTTTCAACAGTGCCCTTTGCCTTGAATTTGCGAATGATGCTTCCTAAGGTGTCTCTTGGTATGTTTAACATCTTTGCAATCTTCTTATAGCCATTGCCCTTCCTGTGAAGAGAAATCACCTCTTCTCTTGTCTTCCTGGACCATTCTCTTGCCTTCACCATGTTTGTAACCACACCAGTAAATGTCTAGAAGGAGCTGAGTATCACAGTCATTTTAAAGCTGCCTAATTGGTGCTTATTATGCTTGATTGCTGCTCGGTGACATCCACAGGTGTTTTCAATACCTGATGGAAAGCACCTGTATGAACCTCTGTTCTTCAGAGTGGTAGTCTTTAAGGGGTTGAATAATTGTGGCAATGAAGAAACCACATAAGAACCATTTACTACTGTATTACATAAACAATTGATGTCATTTTAGTTGCATTTGGGTAGTTACAACGTCCTTGTAGGATTTGATTCTGAATACAATTCCAAATGTACACTATAGTCCCTAAACCCCTTTACAGCATTGGGGGTTGAATAATTTTGGCCACAACTGTATATAGTCATTTTTTGGTCTTTTTCATTTATACCACAAAAATTAAAAAAAAAAAACAGTGATGATCATTTTCTCTTTTTAAATTATATAGATGTTGTTTGGGTACAGATTTGCATGAACGCGCAATTTCCAGTTAAAGTAGTGCAATGCTAAATAGTAAAAATTGGCCTGGTTATGAAAGGTGTCAAATCTTCTGGAGTTTAAGTGGTCAAGCAGGTTATTATTATTGAAATGTGATGCTTAATCACTTGAGTTCCCAGGCCTTTTCTCCCTAAATCCTGAGGGTTTTGTTTTTCATGTGTTGTGTTTACATTTGCCTCTACTGTGGAGTGGTAGAGTGGTCTTTACAAAGATCATAAGCATAGGCACTGATTATTTCAGCTTTAGTACTTTGCAATAAACCCTGGCTGTCACTTAAAGTGAGATGTTTCAGCACCAGTGCCAGTCAGAGCCTCAGGAGCCACTGAAACCAGCTGCTGTTTTAAATTAGTAGTAGGGACTCAAGTGGTTAATCCTTCTCATATAACATGTTGTAATTATGCAAGAATCTCATTGGGGCTATTTGATTATAAACTACAGAAAAAAAGTAAGAGAGCAAATGTGGCCAATAGTAACCAAATAGGTTTCACCATTTTTAAACAAGAAATAAAACTATAATTCTGATTAGCAGCTATAAGCATTGTCTTTACTGTTCTAATTTTCTTCAGCTTTAAGGAATAGGATGCAACACCTTTGCATTGCTTTCTTTTTTTTTGTATAAGCAAGATATATCAATACAAAGTCTTTTAGTTACAGTAATCTACACTGTAATTAAAATATTAGAGTGTGACAATCTATATGCAACTTCATAGCTTACTGACCCTTTTGATGTATTGATTTCTCTGCTGTTATCTTCTTAATGTTCCAGTATATTTATTAATCATATAAGTCAAGCCAATGACAGTAATTACCACAATAAGTAAAGTTTTAATACCTGCTGGAATTTGTCTTCTTTTTTTTTTAAAACATATTTTTCAATAAGCATAGTTAGGTTTCAGTGCTACCTTGACACAATTTATTAAGCTTTTATTGTCATCTGTCCTTTCAGAAGTAGACATAGATTCTTTGGGTTGGCTTAAGGTTACACACTCTGTTAAAGAACAGCTCAGCTTGATATGGTTAAATATTGATAAATCTGCCACTTAGAGCTGCTGCACTGAAACAGTCAGAAAAAAAGCCTCATGAGCTTTTCTGTTCCATTAAAATTGCAGTTGGGTGATATGGCTATTGTAAAGGGCAATGCTGAAACATGGGAATCTTTATTGAAGGTGGGTGGCCTTCAATGGTTTAAAAGAATGACATTTACTAAACATACTGTCATGTATGTTAGCTCCATATTTATTGCTCATCAGCTGGTAAACTAAAAGCTTGAATATGTGATGGATGAATCTTAGGACTAAGCTACATGGGCGATTTATTTTTGCATGAAAACAATACTAAAATTACTAGCAAATATTCAGACATAACAGATGGAACACATTGCTTCCTGTAGAGCAAACTATTCAAGCAGAATGTAATAGCAATTTATCACTGGTGAATGTCTAATGTTAGTGCATGGGTAATGGCTACTATATGATAGTTGTGTTGTTTACTGCACAGGAAATAATTTATTCCATCGACTTTACAAAACAATCACTAATTATGTTAAAATCACGACTGAGCTAATACAATCATATGTGAAAGTTAGGGCAGCCCTGCTTCAGCAGGAATCAACCGAGATTCAAACCATGTGTGGGCAGACTGAATGTACCAAGTTGATCGATCAATCAGTTTGGGTGCAACCAGCCTGCCGGATTCACTTGCGATTATCTCTAGTGGCTGCTATAGCCTATAGCAATAATCATTGTTTTCTCCCAGCAGGGACGGCTTCCCCCAACACCCCACCCTGCCGTGAGACAAAATTTCTCGGTAGGAGGGATTACCCTGTCAGCACTGTCTGTGTTGATGGGGGAATCATGTGAATTTCTTTGCTGCAACCTGTAATTGCAGGAAAGAAATCTACATTATCTATGGCCAGCCTTAGCCAGGCCTATTTATTTCACCTCTTTTCAAATATTTAGAACCTATTTAGATATATTTCAAACCATACAAAGTGTAAGCTTCTTAGAGATGACCTATCACAGAACTTCAACAAAGGCTTCTATCCAGTGTTGGAGTTAGTGCTAGGAACAACTTTCATTGGTTCATGGAAATGTTTTCAACAGGTTCTAGTTATTTTACTATTTCTACCAGAATACAATAAATGCTGCCATCTGACAAACCCTGCTGAAAGATAAAACCAATATGCAGTTAAAAAACAGCAACTGGATATTTTCTCTTAAGGGTACTATTTTACCTTTTTACACCATCAGAGAAATACAGGTCTATTCAGGCAAACGTCAATGTGCAAAATGTAGTAACCCATAGCAATAGAAAACAATTTTCATTGATTTTATTACAAAAAACTAAGACCCTTTTGGGTGTTGAGTTATTGCATCTTGCCCATTATTATCACTCTTTGCATTGTCTGAATAAGTAAGCCCATTTATGTTGTAAGCTTAGAATCTCATTCTAACCCATCAGTTGCAGTTCTCCAGTGCATTCAGAGCTCATCCTGTAGATGTTGCTGACACCTAGACATCAGTGAATAAGGGAGGTTATGATAGATCTGGAACTCCTGCTGGGCTTTTATCTGAGAACAGGCCTTCTAATGGGGGAAGCATACTGAGATGAAATCCCAAAGTTTTTTGCTTAAGTGAAGAAGCATAAAAAACTAATATATTTTACAAATGTTCTACAGCATCCCTTGGAAATAAAATAGCACTCCAAGCATTTTATTCAAGTCAGTTTTAGGCATACATATGCCTATATCACCTATGCTGAATACAATTCTACTACACTAGAATGCAAGTATGCAAATATATTCTATAAATAACAATGTCAGTACAGATTAGTTTCCACAGTGGCAGCTATTTTAATCATTGGTACATATAAAACAGTTGGCACATAATTAAGAAAAATCAAACAGAAACTGAAATGTATCATTCTTACTCTTTCTAATTATTCATCGTTTCCATGCCTTCATGTTTACATTGAAGATAATTAAGAAACATACAATACTCTTCTGCCCTTTTGCTAGCCTTGATAATCATTGACTTCTATTTCTTTGCTATTTATTGTGCCAGGCAATATGAAGAAATCATAGTGTCTCTGTGTTAGATAACTATGCTCCACCTTGTTACACTCATAAATTAACTGTTGTTTGTTTTGTGTAATACATGGTCATTATGTTCATTTTCTTGCCTGACAGACTCATTTTGTGTTATGGATCATAAAAATTGATGTCTGAATGTACAGCGTGTGCAGAATCTAAGCTTGATCTGCTAATAATCCTTTGTAAGCTTCTGTTTTACACAGAAGAGAATCTATTACATGCAGCAAACCAAAAGACTTACTGAAAGCATAGATCATTTTACCAATGTGTGGCTGACACAAACTAAATAGCATGTCTGTGCAGACACTACGTCTAGGTCCCTTCAGTAATGATCACCACTGTCATATTTATGTAATTACCATCTTGCCAAGTTACTTTTTGGTAGGTTGCTGCCTGGTTAGTGTCTTTCTCCACCGCCAGTGCATTGGGAACCTTTGTTATACCTGTAAGCTCTTAATAGATGAAGCTCCCTACTTTAAGGTCATTTTTTTTTGTAAGTAGATTTTGAAACCTTGTGTACCCATAAAAAACCTGTTTGCACCCATAACTCTACTTTAAACCTAACTTTTCTGTTCCCATGCTGCAAAAGAGGTCTGATTAGCTACCAAAAAAGATTTCTAAAGATTTCTCATTTACAAACAAAGATAGCTAAGATCACAGTTATCACTACGACCTATGCAAGGGAAGCATGGGAAAGCATCATTGCACTCAGTTCTAACCCTGTGCAGCTAGTTAGAGAACTCTGTGTTGATTGAATTTAATTTGCCAAACATAAATGGCAAGGTGCCTCCGATGGACTCATAGACTAGATGCCTTGTACCCTAAAAGAGATGTGGCATAAACATAAACATCTATATGTGTGCTATTATACGCTGATCTACAATGCTAGTCTTTATTGATTACCTTTGGAATTATAGTAGAGAAGAATCAGGACTATGAATGTTGGATTTTAATGGTGTAGCCTCTCAACAAAAGTACATAAACAGAAAAAAAATCATAAAATCCAATTTTTTCTTAATGTACAAAACAAGCAATGAAAATCTTATTAAAACCAAGAATCTGTATTAATGACAGCCTAATGAGGTCTAGCCACAATGACCATGCTAACAGATGTACAGTATATTGGTCAAAAATTGGAAAACACTTAGTATGCAGTGGTTTAAGGTCACTTCGTTGTGGATAGGGCCCCATGTGACATGTTCCACATCAAGCTTTTTCAAGATTAGGGTGAAAAGGGTTTTTTTGTTACTTTCACATGAATGCCAAAAAGTTAGGTGTCAGCTCAGGGCACTGGAACCAAACTCATCACCAAAGAAGCCACTGGTGGGATAAAGGGAGTAAGTGATTATCAATTGCCCTGACTATGTATCTCTAAAATTGGCATATATCAGAGTGCCACATTTATTCAACACCTATTCAGATATATTCCAAATGGTCCAGCTGTTTGACAAGACTCCCAGAGTTATATTCTGTAAGTAGAGTGTGTGCATCAATGTCCATCTGACAGACAGCCAGGTGGCTGGACATTGATGCGCGATGCATGCTGCATGCTGCATGCTTTCTAATCACAGATTATCACCCTGAGAGACGTGTCAAACATCTGGCGCTCTGATATCTGCTCATTTAAGGATACTTAGCCAATG
Organism: Staurois parvus; assembly: GCF_062004578.1. NCBI lineage: Eukaryota > Metazoa > Chordata > Amphibia > Anura > Ranidae > Staurois > Staurois parvus. Next base: position 11,662,865 of record NW_028317994.1, on the reverse strand, counting down.
CAATTGATGGTCACTTACTCCCTTTATTCAATCAATGCCTGGGGAACAAGTTTGGTTCCAGTGCCCTGAGCTGACACCTGGATTTTTTTAATTCATGTAGAAGTATCAAAAATCCTTTTTGCCCTACTCCTGAAAACACTTGGTGCCAAACATGTCGAGGGGAGCCCTGTCCACAACAGAATTATCTTAACCTCCCTGGCGGTATGATTATGTCAGGAATTTTGTACCAAAAGCGGTACCATTTTTTTGCATGGAAATTTGGTGTTATGTATTGTAGGCCTGCAATTCTTAGTAATTACTTACTTAATAAATACTCATAAAAAATAATAATATAATAATAATAACTTTAATTCAATAATATAATCAAACCAAAAACACTGAAATTTGAAATATAGCGCCAAGTTCGCACATCACTGAGCAAAGTCGCAAAATCGTTTTCAGTGTCTGATGATGAATTTCCCCACAAATTATTATCACTCAATTCTGCAAGTAGTTCTGATTTACTATCGCTGTTCTCTAGTCGGTATAAAACCGCTTTTGACCTAAAGGGACGCTTTTTGGACGCCATGGACATTTCTAAGTTTCCAGGCAGAAAGAACAGTCAAAATGCAGGCAGGGCACAGGACAAAGCAGTAGGGACAAAATGTATGGGAAATGCTTTGATACAGGAATGTTTTGCTATGAAATAATCGTTTTAAAAAAAATGTCATTTTTTTAAATTTTCAAATTTGCCGCCCGTTCGTTCCGACGTCACAGGGACCGGAACACAGAAGCCAGATGCCGGCATCGGCCGGAGGAGATGGCCGGGGACGCTGCAGGGGACACATCGCGGAAGTGAAGGACAAGGTAAGCGCTGTAGGGAATCCCTGTGCAACGCCGCATGGTAAGCCCGAGTGTAGCTCGGGGTTACCGCTTTTGGTACTGACATTTTACCCCGAGCTACACTCGGGAATACCGCCAAGGAGGTTAAACAACTATATACTCAGAGCTTTCCATTTTTAGACTAATACCTGTATATACATCTGTTAGTAGTGCATGGTTGTTGTGACTAGGATTTTATGCATTTTTGTTTCTGTTTATTTACTTGTTGAAAGGTTACACTGTTAAAGGCTCATATTTATGTTCCTCATTTTGCTCTGTTGTTGTCTTGAGGCTGTGGTGTCTCTATCCACAGATCACCTTGTTATATTATTGGAATTGGTATTATATCCAACAATGTGGTAGTATTGTTACCTATGGATCTTCAATAAACCACTATTATTAGGGATTTTGCTACATTTGTGCAGACTGTAGTAGCTCACAGAGGCAAACCCAGTTGCTAGCATGGGTTAATGTTTGGGTTGAGAGAAGAGCATACCTTTCTGGGACACTTGTGGAGTGGACAAAAGTTTATATAAAGGAATATATTGTAGAAATCTTTTCTGATGCTTATATAATGAGCCACAAATGCATGCTCTGCAGGGATCATGTTTTAGATTTTTTTTAAATATATGTATCTCATAGTGCTGATATGTTATCATTTTGTGTTTTGGATACAATATAATAAAAAGGTTCTTCCTGTATTGAATTGTATTGTAACTGTACTGTTTGCCCTTACATTGTAAGCGCTGTGCAAACTGTTGGTGTTATATCAATTCTGAATAATAATAATAATAATATTTATTCAATCATATGGTTGTCAGAATGACATTCTGCTCGAATTCCTTTTCACAGTTATCTCCAGTTTTGGGGCTTATGTTTCTAGTTACTGTAGATTAACATCTTTAAGAGGTTCGATCATGCATACTTATCTGTCCTGACGAAGTCACGAGGTCATGTGACGCAATGCGTCGCCGCGTCGACGGCATTAGCGTGGTGACGTACTTCCGGCGTGATGCCATCTTGGAACACCTTTTGTTGATACAAGCAACTGTAATGTGAGTTTGCATTTTGGCTTATTTTACATGCCAATAAAGCAGTATTACACTATGGAGATTGTGTTCCCTTCTCGTTATATGAGCATATGAGCGTTTGTGCTATATAAGAGTACCTATATACCTGCTGACTGGTCCAGTGGAACATTGATACCATGATGACTGCCTGCATCACCTGGTTTTAGGAGCCATTACTCTGAGGGATCCAGAGGGGATCTTTGTATGCTTTGTGACCCTGCAGGGTCGCGAAGTGGAGATAAGAGGCCATTGCAGCCATTTTGGGATCACATTGATGGTGTGCTGTTACCCACATCTTGCATGATCAGGAAGATTGCAGCACAGAATAATGGACTTATAACACCAATATCTATAATGACCATTTGTATATGTTCACTATTTTGCACGGTGTATACAGTTGCAAGAAAAAGTATGTGAACCCCTTGGGATTACGTGGAGTTTTGCATGAATTGGGCATAAAATGTGCTCTGAACATCATCTAAGTCAAAACAATAGAAGAACACAGTCTGCTGAGCATAATACTACACAAACATTAGATGTTGCCATGGTTTAATTGCACATAACATGTAAATATTCACACTGCAGGGAGGAAAAAGTATGTGAGGTCCTAGCTTAATGACTTCTCCCAGAGCTAATTGGAGCTAGGAGTGAGCCAACCTTGACTCCAATCAGTGTGATGATATTGGATGTGTTGCTGACAGCTGTCCTGCCCTTAAAAAACACACACCTGTTTTGGGTTTACTGGTTTCAAGAAGCACTGTCTGATGTGAACCATGCCTCGCAGAAAAGAGCTCTCAGAAGACCTACAATCAAGAATTGTTGACTTGCATGAAGCTGGAAAGGGTTACAAAAGTATCTCCAAAAGCCTTGATGTTCATGTGTCCACGGTAAGACAGACTGTCCACAAATGGAGAAAGTTTAGCACTGTTGCTACTCTCCCTAGGCATGGTCGTCCTGTTAAAATGACTGCAAGAGCACAGCACAGAATGCTGCATGAGGTAAAGAAGAATCCCAGAGTGTCAGCTAAAGACCTACAGAAATCTCTGGCACATGCTAACATTTTTGTTGACACATCTACAGTAAGGAAAACATTAAACAAGAATGGAGTACATGGGAGGACACCACGGAGGAAGCCATTGCTGTCCAAAAATAATATTGCAGCACGTTTGAAGTTTGCAAAAGAGCACCTGGATGTTCCACAGCACTACTGGTAAAATATACTGTGGACAGATGAAACCAAGATTGAGTTGTTTGGGAAGAACACACAACACTATGTGTGGAGAAAAAAAGGCACAGCACACCAACATCAAAACCTCATCCCCACTGTAAAACATGGCGGAGGGAGCATCATGGTTTGGGGCTGCTTTGCTGCCTCAGGGCCTGGACAGATTGTTGTCATTGATGGGAAAATGAATTCCAGAGTTTATCAAGACATTTTGCAGGAAAACGTACGACCATCTGTCCGCCAACTGAAGCTCTGCAGAGGATGGGTGATGCAACAGGACAATGACCCAAAGCATACAAGTAATTCAACAAAACAATGGCTGCAACAGCACAGAATACGCCTTCTGGAGTGGCCCAGTCAGAGTCCTGACCTCAACCCGATTGAAATGCTGTGGCAGGACCTTAAGAGAGCGATTCACACCAGACATCCCAAGAATATTGCTACACTGAAACAGTTTTGTGAAGAGGAGTGGTCCAAAATTACTCCAGATCGTTGTGCAGGTCTGATCTGCAACTACAGGAAACGTTTAGTTGAGGTTATTGCTGCCAAAGGAGGGTCAACCAGTTATTAAGTCCAAAAGTTCACATACTTATTCCTCCCTGCACTGTGAATGTTTACATGTTATGTGCAATTAAACCATGGAAACATCTAATGTTTGTATAGTATTATGTTCAGCAGACTGTGTTCTTCTATTGTTGTGACTTAGATGACGTTCAGAGCACATTTTATGCCCAATTCATGCAAAACTCTACATAATCCCAAGGGGTTCACATACTTTTTCTTGCAACTGTAGCTATATCAGAAAGTTTATGCCAAATTGGTTGTAATATTGGACAGGCCCAAAACACACATAAAGTGTTGAGTTGAGCAACCTCGAAAACAGAAAGGTGAAGAATTACAGAAGATAGCATGAATATGCACTGGGGTATAATACCATCTAAGTAGGAGTTTGATTGTTGTCTCTCTAACATAGAGAGAACATGTACAAGCATGAAGAATGTCTATTGTTGTATCCCAATCTTGTGGAGTACATTGTACAGTACAGTCTTCTTTCCATTTGGATTTATAAGAGGGTGTCAGGGGCAAATGCACCATTTAGTAAACTATAAATATCCGAGATCAAGACTTTACCTCTTGGGGCACAACTACAGATACGCTCACAAAACTTTTTGGGAGATGGAGGGGTAAGGGCATATTTAGAAACATACAATTCTCTAATTTGAAGATATTGTAGGTGTTCCTGTTGGGGAATGGTCTTTGATTGTTGTAGCTTTGCAAAAGAGATAAAAGTAGAGCAATCTTGTAATGCTCCCAGTGCACCTGGGTGATTAGCCTTCCACCAAGAGAACTGTTGGTCTGTTGGGAAGGCTGCAGGGAAAGCAGGGTCTCCTAAGAAAGAGGTCAAAGGAGAAATTGGGGAAGCTAGACCAAATTTAGTTTTATAGGAGGACCAGAGTTGAAGAGTATGGGTGACTAATGTATTATAGGGGCCAATGCATGATAGGATATGGAGGATGACTACAATAGGCCAGGTAAATAGTACAGATATATTGAACTAGTCTCAAATTGAATCCATGGGACCTTTGATGAGAAAATCTGCCATGGGGCTATTTGAGAAAATCTGGTAGATAGAAAATAGAACCACAAATTGGAAAGACAGAGCCCTCCTTGATGTTGGGAAAGATACAGAATTTGTCTGGAAAATCTAGGATGTTTGTCCTGCCAGATAAATGAGGACTAAGAATGTCAAGCAGAGCAACCAATGCCAGCACAAGGGATACGTATTAAAAATAAGTAACATGCTAGTGTTGAAAAAACCCTTAAATTTAGGCTTTAATATATTGCAGCTAACTGGTCCTTAGATGTATTGGCTACATTAGTTTCCTTTTTTTTCAGGCACACTTCTTGTTCTAGAGTGACAACGCTCGCCTTGCTGCATCTATAGAGGAGCAGAGTTGTAACATGGGACAAAACTACAGAACATCTTCCTCCTCCCTATAGCATGGGGAAAGATGTTATGTAATCCTCAGAGAAAGCTGGGAAAATAGCTAACTGATAACAGTCACCAGAGGTGGAATATACAGGAGATTATCAGTTCACAAGATTTCCAGCAAGATCAACAGATGATTACACATGTCAAACAGATATAACACAATGCTTTCAAATGCATATTTAACAATTTAAAATATGAGCAAATAGAAAGATTTCCATACATCTGAAGATGTTCACCTAGATACATTCAAAGATCGACAATAAATATGTTCAACTAAAAAGCTCCAAATACATGTTGTCATATTGCATTTGGAGATATCATTATTAAGAAAGTATAGCACTGAATAAATATTCACGACAAAATCAGAATCAAATGCCCACAACTTGGTACTGTGTAAATTTACAGGTTACTTTTATCCTGACTGGATGGAAATGATCAGTACTCAGATGATCCTGGACAAACAGTTGGGAATAAAATGCAGTGCCTAGAATGATACTGTCTCTAGTGTTCAATACAACAAATATCCATAGCACAATAAAACCTTAAAACCATAGCAGACAGGCAGCTCTCCAAGACAAATCTGAGTAGGTTCTACATTGCATTTCTAATGTGTACACACACATTAGCTGTAGTCTATAGTAAACGACTTGCAAAATCTTTTTGTCAGCATAATAGCTATGTGACTATATAAATTTCATATCCTGGAGCAAATTGCCATGTAGTACATCAATCCCTAAAGGCATCATTAGATCACAAAATATTTGATTAGTAAGCAGTTTCCTGTGTCCCAGTAGAAGGAAACATTTTAGTTTAAGAGGAATCCATTACAACTTGTTTTTTTTTTTTGGAATATGCTAAGTAGAACAGTAAAACATACAGTACCTGTGCTCATTTAAGGATTAATAATATCTTTCACACGTATTCTTGTTATACAATGCTGCAAGGCATATCTATATATTATGCAGCCCCGAAAGTGTCTTTAACACTTTTTTTTTACCCTGGAACTGTTAAAGCTATATCACACTCCATAGAAGATGTGTTTTTATATGCATGAATAATTAAACCAGCCTGACATTACCTTAATTAAAGTTTTTGCACCTTCTTGATTAGAAAGCTACATAATTTAATGACATCCTCCATACTATAAGCCGTGAATCCTGTAATGAGGAAGGAAGTACAGAATGGATGTGAGTATCTATGTAGGCAAGTCAAAAATAATTTCTTCACTTGCAATACACAAATAGCCGACAAATGATAACTGCTGTACGAAAAAGAAAATCAATGTAAAATTAAATAGACAGTAATTGCTTCTCAAAAACATCTCAATAAAGAGGAAGATTAGAGAGACACCAGGGCAGGTTCCAAATGATAAGAACTGTAGAAAAATTAGCTCTGTAGAAGAAGCCTACTGCAATAAATTGCAATGTATGCTTACAGGAAAATGCTACAATATACCAACTATAATGTTAATTGATCGAGTATTAGTATTTGTACAACAATTATATTTGGTTCTTCTATATTGACATAATATAATAACAAGTATAAGGGCCTTTTAGCTGTTCTGTCACTGCGTTGCAGTGTGAATGGGACACACGGGAAACAATTGTTTTCTGTGTGTCCTTGTGGTGACAGGCATTTTACAATGCAGTAAAACGCCTGTCATAGCACTGTGTGAAATGGCCCTTACTAAATTACACTATTTATACTTACCTGTCTCTTGACACCCATTTGTAGAATCTTTGCTTCATTACTGAGGAAAGCTCAAAGAATCTTCACATTCAACACACTGTCTGCATCCAATGACTTGCTCAGGAAAGGAGCAAAAAAATCTAAAAGCATGCACTGAAACGGAGTATTTTTTGACAGATGCTCTTTTTTTTTTTAAAACTTCAGTGACAGAGAGGTCAGTTCACTAATAGATAAATACTCCCTAAATTTCTGCATTAAAATAACTCAGGTGGCATGTATCTCAGAAGCAGGCAATTCACTAAAAAATGTGTTAATTATTGTATGCATTCATTTTTTATTGTGCAGTAATTAACACTTTTTTAACGCAATGGTTTACTGCAGACTGGACATGATTGCAGCTGGAAGTACAAACTTGAGCAGTGGTATTAATACTACTGTTAAATGTAATAGCTCCAATTCAGAGTAGCTGGTTGTCAAAAAGTGGCACCTGCTAGTGTCCCAACAACCAGTGACTCACCTTGCACTGCTAATTCAGCCGTCAGCTAGGGATTCCTAGGTTTTAAGGGGGACCAAATGCCAAAAAATCTGCATGAGGTCCTCACAAGTTTTATGTCAGTCCCTTATCCAAGCATGCAGGAAAGGGGATGCTAACATGTTACCCCGAACCATTCCAGGCCACATGCCTTAACCTCCCTGGCGGTATGATTCTTTCCGATTTTTGGTGCTGAAAGCGGTACCATTTTTTTGCATGGAAATATGTAGTTTTTTTATTGTAGGCCTGTAATTTTTAGGAATAACTCACTGAAATCTGTCCGAACAAGAGTCTAGTAATCATCCCGGGGATGATAAAACTTGAAACACGTACTCATAAATTATAATTTAATAAATAATTATAAAAAATAATAATATAATAATAATACATTTAATTCAATAATATAATCAAACCAAAAACACTGAAATGTGAAATATAGCGCCAAGTTAGCACATTGCTGAGCAAAGTCGCAAAATCGTTTTCAGTGTCTGATGACGAATTTCCCCACGAATCATTATCACTCAATTCTGCAAGTGGTTCCGATTTACTATCGCTGTTCTCCTAGCTGATCTAAACCACTTTTGACCTAAAGGGACCTTTTTGGACGCCATGGACATTTCTCAGTTTCCAGGCAGAAAGAACAGACAAAATGCAGGCAGGGCACAGGACAAAGCACTAGGGACAAGATGTATGTGAAATTGGTTGAGACAGCAATGTTTTACTATGTAAAATGTAAAAAAAAAAAAAGACATTTTTTAAAATTTTTAAATTTCCCGCCGCCAACGGCGCCCGTACGTCCCGACGTCGCAGGGACAGGACACAGAAGCCGGATGCCGGCATCGGCCGGAGGAGATGGCCGGGGACGCTGCAGGGGACACATCGTGGGAGCGCAGGGTAAGGTAAGTGAAGAACAAATGCCGGAGCAGTGCCACATGGTATTCCTGAGTGTAGCTCGGGGTTACCGTTTGTGGTACTGAAATGTTACCCCGAGCTACACTCGGGAATATCGCCAAGGAGGTTAAGGGCCGGTTCACACTATAGAAACGCAGCCCAGATAAGTTCCGGATGCGTTTTTGCATGCACATTTTTTATGCATTTTTGGCATGTTCTGGTGCTTTTTGATATTTTTTTTAGTTTTTATTATGCGGCGGCTGATTGCGTGATTGACGTTGGATCTCCTTCGGGGGACATTCTCTTATTTTTCTTCTTTTAATAAAGGACTTGTCAAAGACTGTCTCCTGTCTTTTTTCACACTACACTTTTTTTTGTGAATGGGTAGCGGTACCATGTACCCATTACTCATTCACATAGGGGAGGGCTGGGATCTGGGGGCCCCTTTGCTAAAGGGGGCTTCCACATTCTGATAAGTCCCCACCTCCAGACCCCCACAGCACAGCTCAGGGTTGTGGGGAAGAGGCCCCTGCCCCCATCAACATGGGGACAAGGTGCTTTGGGGGGAGCTCCTTCCGACCCAAAGCACCCCCCCATGTTGAGGGCATGTGGCCTGGTATAATTCAGGAGGGGGGCACTCGCTCATCCCCCCCCTTTCCTGACCTGCCGGGCTGCATGCTCCGATAAGGGTCTGGTATGGATTTTGGGGGAACCCCATGCCATTTTTTAAAACATTTTGGTGTGGGGTTCCCCTCAAAATTCATACCAGACACAAAGGGCTTGGTATGGATGGATAAAATAACTCATGCAGAATTTTTTTAGCATTTTTTGGTGAATTCAAACGTTTTTAAAAAATGCTATGCGGTATCCTAACGCATACTCGGATGCAGTACAATACCGCTTAGTGAATTGTGCCCAGTGAGTCTTTCACCAGGCCCCCTACTTACCCTGGGCACTCGGGCAATTCCCGCCCCTGGTCAGTAGTAACTTTCTCAGCAAAAAATATGGAGCATAACAGAACAGAAAAAAATGTTTTATACGTAATTAGGAGTTTAAAGGAGAGTATATGTATTCAAATTAGAAAGCGCAGAGTAGAAACAGGCAACAAATGGGGATTAAGGAACATGCAAAACATTGGCATTACCTCTGAAGTCAAAGTGGAGAGACTATAGGATAACTACCATTTTAAAACACATTTCTTTCATTTGATATATCTGGGAACACAAAGGAACTTTGCAGATATAATGTACCTCTTTCCCCATGCTTTGATAGTGTTATCCATTGTAAACATTATGTGATTTAATTCAGTCTTTCTTCAATCTGTCCTGATCTCTACATGATCTAGAGCAGACAGCAACATGCCTCAGACCAGGACAAGACATAAGGGCATAAAGTAAGCTCTATACCTGGTTTGTCTGCTGAGTGCTTTTCTTCCATAGACCTAAATGTGCATGTATGGAAACACCCAACCACCCAAACTCTTGTATTTATGAAAAGAGCTTTCATACTGTATAACAGGTCTGTGTTGATTGGCAGCTTTAGTTTAGCAAAGATGTTTGCTCATTGGCTATACATTTTGTTTTGTTCACATGACTTATTTATAAGCAAACTTGTTATATTTTAACAGAACTATACATACATGTAAAATTTATCAAAATTAGGTCAGGACAGGGCTGGTTTAAGACTACGGATCCCTAGGTGCAGAGTATGTTGAAATGTAGGACTTAATACATAAGAATGCTGAGTATTTGCTTCTTTGTTCAGCACTACATAGAAAACAGGCAACAGTGTTTCTGGGCATTACTGCCATGTAAAATTGTTCTAAGTAGTAAAAAAAACACCACTTTGAACTTTTTCTGCTCCTACTGAAAAAGGAAAAGGAGGCACTAATCCTGGCTGGTACCACTTTAATTGTTTGAGCATGCCAGGCAGGAAATATTGGCAGGGCCCAAAGCTATAGAGGAAGCCAATCAGCCTAGGGGACACTGAAAAAGGATATGCAGACACCATATCATGGGAAAATTCCTGATAATCAATAGTTTAAAAAATTAAGATGGTATGTTACTGATACATTACACATGGTGGTCCACCTAATAGAAAGGGAAATGAACGATTAAAGTTAATGTAAACCCTCACCTTGTAAATCAACTGATTCATTTCAAAATAGATATGAAAGGCAAAACATTTGTGTATACAAATAGCAAACTTAAATACCTTTTTCTCTTTTTATATAAGTGCATAAGGAACTGGGGGAGGAAAAACAGCAGCTCACTGATCTTCTCAGTGAATAGCTGTGCAGAGGGTGTTTGTCAGGACAAGTCTGATCATTGGAAGAGAGCACACTGAGTTCCAGGCACACCTAGAGAACTGACCACGGTGTGTTCTCTTGCCTGTTGTATTAAATTTTTAATAGGAAAGCAGAGAGGCTTGCAGTAACACCAGTTATTTAACATGAAGAGCACAGGATACTTTTTCATATGTACATAAGTACATGATACAGCAGGTACATATCAGGAATATGAAATGTTTGGTTTACATATTCTTTAAGTATACACCACATGTATAGTATTTGAAATTAAAACAATTAACAATAAAAAATTGCGTACCTGTTTGGGAAGAGGACAGGAACATAAATGTAATCTGATTTCTAGCAAGCTAGAGGCAGCACAAAATCCTATGGCAGGGTATACAGTTTATTTTAAAGTAGAGTTTAAAGAGTGGAACACGGTGGAGTACAGAACGTAGAGCAGAAGGTATAGTGTAACATGGTGTGGGGTGTGCAATGTCTGACACTTGGCGTGGTGTACAGTATATGCAGAACATTTTACAGAATGAATTTGTGTTGAGTAAAGAATTTACAGCATTATATACACAATGGAGTGGTGGACAGTATAAACTAACAATGCAAACTGTAGTCCCTGCAGAAAATTGACAGTATTCTGTGAACTAACAATGCAAACTGTAGTCCCTGCAGAAAATTGACAGTATTCTGTGAACCGGGAAGGAACCGATTCTTTTCATTTGACATTATTTACAACCCATATTGGAAATCTATTTAAGTTGGATGAACAGCTTTATTAATCAATGATATATAGATTGGCTTTGCAATAAAATAAGGCTAATTTAGCTGAGTATTATTTTAAGATCCTAATGAAAGGAAACAAATGAGTACACAAAGCTTACTGGTGTCCCTGAGGCACAAATATGTAACACAGTTAAATCGAGTATACAAAGAATAAAAAAAATGATCACTGTACTGAAACAACAAAGTGATTTGATGGTAAAAAGGTCAAGCCTGATCATTTGAAAATAAAATGTTTAACATAAGAGCAATAATCAAAGTGCTGTAAAACTATGTGAACTAGTTAGCAGCTGTAAACTGGGTAAAACTGAGATTTGACTGCGCAAGAGATGAAATGGTCAGAGAGGAGCTCAACGGCGCCACATCCCATAGAATATGCTGAAAATAAGAAAAAAAAGGGGAACCTCCCCATATTAAGGGAAGTTGGTGGGATTTTTAGGGTGCAAATAGTGATAAACACAACAAAAATCCTAAACGTGACAATTTTTTATTGATCCATAGAAATGTTAAAATTCATAAAATCATTGAACATGAAAATCACTTCTGAATCGAAACATCAATAACAGTTGTTACTCATTCGATCGTTGTCCATTTGTCATGAATCTCAACATTTTTAGCCCATTTTAGGCTTCTTCAGGAGATAATTTACATCAACATCTGAGATAGACAAATTCATATTCATTACAAAAATTAATATTGAACACATCATATATGCATTCCAAAAAAACCCCCCAAAAAATAACCACACATATGTAAGTATATTCCGAAGGTTGATGGAGGGCATCTTAACAAGCACATTTTTATCAAATGAGCTGAAAACCATTCAAAAACTCAGAAATAGGTTTTTGCTGGTGTAAATTGCAATCGTTTAGATAAGGCGATCAAACAGGCAATCCCCTATACAGCCAGGACAAGGCAATGTATATGTTGGCCACAAATATATTCATCATTCATCTTCACCAAAAAATAAATGAATATCTCCAGAAAGCAAATATTCACATAAACATTATGACAACTGTATACCTTTAAGGGATATGGCCCTTATCACAAGATAGCCCATACAGCATGCAAACCATTGTATCTTCCAACATGAGTTAAACATTTGATGGTATTTACATTTATTTATAGGAGTTTCTTCCTAAACATTATATATGGCCTAAACAGCATTTATGACTACCATTTGCACTTTGTATCTTGTTTTAGAACCTAATTTGGAAAAAACTATTTTGGCTTTTTCATGGAAGTTTACTCTTGTTGGATGATACAATGGTTTGCATGATATATGGGCTATATTGTGATAAGGGCCATATCCCGTAAAGGTATATAGTTATCATACTGCTTATGTGAATATTTGCTTTCTGGAGATATTCATTTATTTTTTGGTGAAGATGAATGATGAATATGTTTGATACTTACATATGTGTAGTAATTTTTGGGGGGTTTTTTTGGAATGCATATATGATGTAGTAAATGTCTTGAATATTAATATAATTGTTGTAATGAATATGAATTTGTCTACCTCATATGTTAATGTAAAGTATCTCCTGAAGAAGGCTGAAATAGGTGAAACATGTTGAGATTCGTGACACCTGCACAATGATCGAATGAGTAACAACTATTATATTGATGTTTCGATTCAGAAGTGTTTTTCATATTCAATGATTTTGTGAATTTTAACAATTCTATGGATCAATAAAAAATTCTCAATTTTAGGATTTTTGTTGTGTTTATCATTAATGGCACCCTAAAAATTCCAAAATCCCACCGCCTCCCCTTAATTTGGGGAGCTTCCCCCTTTTTTTCTTGTTTTCTGAGGTATGACTGGTTTCTACAAGTAAATATGCTATGGAATTAAAATTAAGGGATAAGGGTATGATGTGAATACAAGCAGCAGAAATTAATATTCTTCATAAAGTATTTTGGCATGTGACACAAAGTTACATTTAGTAATCCGAACACACAGTATATGTCCATTACATTATTTTCAGAAATGTCTAATTTGGAGTACAAACTGGGAGAGACTCAGAAGATATTTAAAATATATTACAAATCAGTTTGTATGGCTCCAGTTGGACTCATGTAACCAGCTTCTCTAAAGATAGCAGGTGCTGGATCTAACTTTTTTTTCTCCAGAACATAAATTAGCAACATAAATTAGAGAATCAGCATGTGCTTGTGCTGTGTAGCAAGTCTTGACATGCCATGACAAATAACGAAGCTATCCTGCAACCTAATGATTTAGTGATTCCTCTAAATTATGTTACATACCTAATATATATGTCCAGCCAAAACTTTTATTGTTGGATAGAGTGGGAAAGGAACTGTTGTGTGTTTACTGCTCTTTGGACCTCCATTAAAAATGATGTCATCTTATTTCCTGACAGTAATAAAAAAGAACATGAGGAAAAGTCACCAACAGAACCACAGACAGCAAAATAAATGCTTTTTAAGGCCCTATGCACACAGGCATATGACGTTTAGAGGCATTTTTGCTACCAGAGGTTGGCAAAAAAATTGCCTCTAAATGCCTGTAATCTTTCATTTTTTCACTTGCGTTTATGCACGTATGGCGTTTAGAAGTGTTTGGACACAAACTCATTCTGCTGGCTAGAATACACATATATTTCTATCCAGTAGAATAAATGAACACACATAAGTACATATTAATGCATGTTTAAGAACGTTTATGCACATTTGCGCACACAAATGTAAAATCATTTCTCTGGGAACGTGTAACTGGGCCATTTTTTACATCCCTGAATGCTGCACATAAAAATAAGCTAAACATCTTCATGTCATTGGGTTATTAGCTGGTTCAGATGCAGATACATTCAGAGGTGTAAAAATAAACAAACAAAAAAAACACAAAATGCAAAATGCCCCTGAAAGTTGCATTTTTTTCTCCTGTGCACGAGGCACATTATTATTGCTGTCTGTGTCCCTGTTGCATATTTTCCCTCACTTTCTGTCTAGTAAAACTGATGTCACCATGAGAACAAGTGAAAAAATTATCTTTCTAATAGAGACTAGGATGTCAGGGTAACCACAGTAAGGGATCCAATCAATCATTCTCCTTTCTATCCAAAAAACTAAAAAAAACTAAAAAAAATAAAAAAAAAGGATTTGCTTTGGAGGACTAGCCCTGGTTAGCTTTGATAATTCATTGAAATCACAGGGTTTTTAGCAATTAGCAAACAAATGTGAATGCATCTACCTCTTGGCCATCACTAGGTTCACTGACGGGATAAAATAATAGTGGGAGTACTATTTTAGAAAAAATATTATGCTACACCGAAGGAAATAAGTATTTGATCCCCTGCTGATTTTGAATGTTTGCCCACTCACAAAGAAATGATCAGTCTAAAAATCGAATGGTAGGTGTATTGTAACACTGAGAGACAGAATAGCAACAAAAATTTCAAAAGAAATGCATGTCTAACAAATGATGCACTGATTTGCATGTTCATGAGGGAAATAAGTATGTGATCCCCTATCATTCAGCAGGATTTCTGGCTACCAGGTGTCTTTAATACAGGTAACAAGCTAAATTAGAAGCAGTCTCTTAAACGGAGTGTGGCTAATCTCATTTTGTTACCTGTATAAAAGACACCTGTCCACAGGAGCAATCAAACAATCAGATTCCAAACTCTTCACCATGGCAAAGACCAAAGAGCTGTCCAAGGATATCAGGGACAAGATTGTAGACCTACACAAGGCTGGACTGGGCTACAAAACTAAGCAGCTTGGTGAGAAGGTGACAACAGTTGGTGGAATCATTCACAAATGGAAGAAACACAAAACAACTGTCAGCCTCCCTAGGTCTGGTGCATCATGCAAGATCTCACCTCGTGGAGTGTCAATGATCATGAGAACAATGAGGAATCATCCCAGAACTACACGTGAGGATCTTGTCAATGATCTCCAGGCAGCTGGGGCCACAGTCACCAAGAAAACAAATGGTAACACACTACGCCGACAAGGACTGAAATCCTGCAGTGCCCACAAGGTCCCTCTACTCAAGAAAGCACATGTCCAGGCCCGTCTGAAGTTTTCCACTGAACATCTAAATTATGCAGAGGAGGACTGGTTGAAAGTGTTGTGGTCAGATGAGACCAAAATCGAGCTCTTTGGCATCAACTCAACTCGCCGTGTTTGGAGGAGGAGGAATGCTGCCTATGACTCCAAGAACACCGTCCCAACTGTCAAACATGGAGGTGGAAACATTCTGCTTTGGGGGTGTTTTTCTGCTAAGGGGACAGGACAACTGAACCTCATCAAAGGGACGATGGACGGGGCAATGTACCATCAAATCTTGGGTAAGAACCTTCTTCCCTCAGACAGGGCATTGAAAATGGGTCGTGGATGGGTGTTCCAGCATGACAATGATCCAAAACACACAGCCAAGGAAACAAAGGAGTGGCTCAAGAAGAAGCACATTAAGGTCCTGGAGTGACCTAGCCAGTCTCCAGACCTTAATCTGATTGAAAATCTGTGGAGGGGGCTGGAAGTTCGAGTTTGCAAGCGTCAGTCACTAAACCTTAAGGACTTGGAGAGGATCTGCCAAGAGGAGTAGGCCAATATCCCTCCTGAGATGTGTGCAAACCTGATGGCCAACTACAGGAAACATCTGACCTCTGTGATTGCCAACAAGGGATTTGCCACCAAGTACTAAGTCATGTATTGTGAAGGGGATCAAATACTTATTCCCCTCATGAACATGCAAATCAGTGCATAATTTGTTAGACATGCATTTCTTTTGAAATTTGTGTTCCTATTCTGTCTCTCAGTTTTACAATACACCTACCATTCGATTTTTAGACTGATCATTTCTTTGTGAGTGAGCAAACATTCAAAATCAGCAAGGCATCAAATACTTATTTTCTTCACTGTATTATGTTACTTTATTGAAATTCAGTGCACGCACTAAGACTGGCCATGGACAGATAAACTTCTCATTTAAATTTGTTTTAATGAAATAACTAATCTCACACTGGAAGACCTCTTTGACCAAGATTTGGCTTGATTATCTGTGCTAGTTACAATAGATGTCTCTTTCACTTGAATAGATAAAGCATTGAATCAATTATACCTAGCAAACAGCAGATAGTTTTTGGCTAGGGTAAAAAGGAACTGATGTCTGAAAGCTGTTTCACAAAATAGGCAAGAAGCAGTTAAAGGACTAGTCACTAGTATTGCTAGACTCTCCCTGCAGCTGATATTTCCCTATTACTGACTTTTCATGCCTTGTTCTGTGTTTGGTCTCTGTGTAGAGGAGGCCATATTGGTAGAGGCAGTGTTTTTCTCATGTCATAGTCTCCAGCATGAATACCAAGCAGCACAGTAATGACATCACCAAATCCCAAATCAAATCTTCAGAGACTAGCAGTCAGAGACTGCAATGCCTTAAAGGATAAGTTCACTTTTGGTAACATGTTACACCCATATTCAGGGAGTAACATATAATATGTTACTGTAGCACCGACCCCTGCATTACCTAATTCCCATGTTGTGACAGTCAGCGGGGGATCCCCCCCCCCCCCCCCGCTAGCTGTCACAATTTAAAAAAATGTGGCTGTGCTGAGCTCCGTCTCTCGGCCGTGTCATTTATTCACAGAGTTCTATGAATGGGAAACTACAAGTACTGAGAGCCTTTGCGGCTGTCATCTTGTAGTTCTTAATGAACTACCACAGTGCTGTTGAGTCCTGCAATGATTTCCAGGCTCCTAAAAAAATATAGGAAATGTACATTTTTTTACCTGCAAAAAATATGCATTTATTTATTTTTTTTAAAGTGAACGTATCCTTTAATCTTACACAACAGAAGCACATTGCACATTTCAAGAAGTGCACTGCTAATTTTTAGAAGAAATTCAAGACAAAGGTAGATTTAGAGTGCTGCTTAGGCAAAAACAACATATTAAAAGGTTTCCTCTAAATTAGCAAATCTTCACTTTTTTTCTAAGTCAGGTTTTCTAAGTCACTTTAGCTTATGTGGATTTACTAATACTAGTTTTAGTTTTCACTATTTATCTGGTTGAATCTGGTTTATTTTAAATTATGAGCAGACAAGATGTTCAATTGTGTTGTAAATGCAGTTCTTTTGTTGAATGATTAAAAGCGTGCTGCCGAAAAGAGAAATAATATAATCTAAAATAAAATGGGTCATTTCATGTCTGATTACACAAAACCATGCACACATCCTTGGGTTTGAGTAATAAGTAACTGCAAAATACAGATAGACTACACAAGTCTATTTGTAGATAAATCATTCACCCTAAGCAGCCTCATTTCAAATACTGCAACCATTATTAAAGTTATTGAATCATAATTCTTTACTAAAAGAGATGGTTCAATGTATGTTGAATAACATAGCAACTAATCTAATAGGTCAAATCACTTTAAAGGATGAATTTGTTATGGAAACAGTAAAAGAATCTGATTCAAAGCACCAGTTAGTGTTCAGTCATGAGGGAAGTATGTTGAGCTACAGTATATTTCACTTTCTGATTTTTTTTTACAAATAAGTATTAAACAAATTATTGGAATAGCACAAGCAATTGTTCACATAGGGCAAAGGTAAATCTTTCATATTTTACATTTTTTTCAATATTTGTTTTCAATACTTAGAAGATAATTTAGAGAACTTCAGCCTCACCTATGTTTGTCTGATCTACTTCTGCGTTTTGTGCTTTGTGGAAAGCTACAGTATGTTTCTCTATAAGTTTCTGCCCTTCCCCTTTCCACTGTGTGCTTTCTTAATTTTATAGAAAGACATTGTAGATGCATATACACAGTCTCCCACAAGACCAATTTACTTTCTTAGACTGTTTTTCACATGTCCTATCAAACATAGTTGCTGTGCCCCATGTGGTACCCACAACTTTCATAGAGCTAATTTAATTTGAATGAGAAAGAGTTTCTCCAGAGGCTTTCCTATGGGCACACTAAATCCTACCTTCATTAACTGCAGCGCACAGTGTGTGCTGTAAGCTATCGAGTTGCTGTTTCTATGTGACTGAGGCCCCATCCACTCCTTGGCATATTGGGAACACATACAGGAATGCACATTTCTGCATTTCCAGAAGCTTATCACAAGCACACCAAAATGGGCATCATGCTTGCAGTGCCATTATTTCTTAGTGGCACCCAAATGCGAGTAGCAGTTGTGCATTTTTGTGCATGAAAATATGTAAAAAAATTTACCAAAATGCGCATTTTAAACAACCTGTGAGGCTTGTTGCAAAAAAAGGTGCCGGTGCAACTTTAGCGTGTTTGTCAATTGAACAGGCTGTCCTCTGCTGTCACATCACATGGCAAAAATTCATCATGAAGGTATGAATGGAGCCTTAATGAGTAGAAATGAATTGCTGTGTTCCTTATTGTATTAGATAATAAAGTGTGCTGTATTGTCAACTTATACAGGAGCCATAAGGAATATAGAAGGGTAACTCAGACTGGTATCTAACACTATGCAGTGTGATCTGCTCTGTAAACAAATGTAACACACAGCATCTGGTTTACTGTCTCTTACATTACACATTTATTTAAAGCTATGTGTACTAATGTGTTTAAATTGGCATGGTGTCTGCAAAATGGCATTTACTAGTAAGTGTCCCTGCAGTAATGTCCTGGCTCCACCTGACTCCCGCCACAGGCCACTGTAGTGCAAAATCAAAAACCAAGGATGGTCATTTGACCTTTATTTTTTCTATTGTAGGGTAGAAAACTTTAGATAAATATTACACTATGGAGGAAAGCTGCACAGCATGCAATAGGAGCTATAAAATAATTATTGCCCCAGATAGGAGTTATGCTTTAAAGTGTATTTCATGACGTCAATATGTTTACATATTGCTTTACAATGAAACTTCATCATCTTACAGCTGAAAAAAGGGTTTTATTTTTTCTAACGTTTTATATTTTTATGTGTATACAATCCTCTATCATTGGTGGCATGTGGGAGAGGCTAAGCATATTTTTTCCAGATACATGCGTTGTACCTCCTCTGAAGCTGATGTGAATTGCATTGTGGTCATCTTTGGTAAAAAAGTTCCTAGTTTTTATTAACTTCTATTGAATATCTCCATTCTTGTTGTGTACACTAACGCCTACAGAAAACATGTAGAATTTAATAATGTTTCTGTAGGCAATTGCAAATCATTACTGAATTCTGATTTTTGTAGATCCAGGTCTTCCAATTTGGCTTTGCAAATTGTTACTGAATCCTTTGGTTAGTACAAATTACAGAGTTAACTAATCCTTCATGTTTGCAATGGGTTATTTGAATTCAAATAGTTTCTTTCCCAAGTATTAGGTCATTGAATCCATTCACATTCATGCATGCAGTCATTCTTTCTCTGCATTAGGCTCAGGAGCCTCTTTAGGGAAATCTACTTGGCATGAATTTTGAGTGGTCTTTTCAATACAAAATTAATATGACTGGAGATTCTATTTTAAAGTCATTAAATGTCTTTATTACTTTACAATAGTTACTCATTAATGGAATCTTCAAATAAATGCTGACCTTTGATTTCACACAGCATGCAAAAGAAAAGAATGATATATGGTAGTACTTGATATGATAGGCAGAACATGGGGTGATTAGCCTTTTTCACAAAGATTTACAGTAATATTCACACTGGATCATTTAGGTTTATCTTGAAAATTAAGTGTTCTATTTATGAAACATTAACCCATACAATGACAATGCTTTTTATCTTAATTTTCAATAAAGATCTGCATACTATGTACTATCATACCAAACTGTGAATGTGTATATATGTAAACAGAGTAACTAAATTGTCAGAAATTCTTTGAGATGTACAGTTGTGTTCAAAATAATAGCAGTCAGACATCTGATCAATCACTGTTTTTGGTAGAAATGATATTTCTACATGGCAAATAATTTACTAGCAGGTGTAGTAGAGTAATAGAAATCCAACAGACCCAACAGTCATGACATGCATGCTGCTGATTCTGTGTAATTGAATCACTAATTGAAAGGGGCATGTTCAAAATAATAGCAGTGTGGAGTTCTATTAGTGAGGTCATTCATTCTTTGAAAAACAGGTGGCAATTATTGCCCTTATTTAAGGAAGGAAGGCAGTAAATGTTGTACATGTTGGTTCAGAAGAACAGCGTACCTTGATTAAAAAGTTGATTGGAGAGGGGAAAACATATAAAGAAGTGCAGAAAATGATAGGCTGCTCAGCTAAAATGATCGCAAATGCTTTAAAATGGCAACCGAAACCTGAAAGACGTGGAAGAAAGCGAAAAACTACCATTCGAATGGATAGAAGAATAGCCAAAATGGCAAAGACTCAGCCAACAATCAGCTCCAGGAAGATCAAAGAAGGTCTAAAGTTACCTGTGAGTACTGTTACAATTAGAAGACGCCTATGTGAAGCCAAGCTATCTGCAAGAAGCCCCCGCAAAGTCCCACTGTTGAAAAAAAGACATGTGCTGAAGAGGTTACAATTTGCCAAAGAGCACATTGACTGGCCTAAAGAGAAATGGCGCAACATTTTGTGGACTGATGAAAGTAAGATTGTTCTTTTTGGGTCTAGTGGCCGGAGACAGTTTGTCAGACGACCCCCAAACACTGAATTCAAGCCACAGTACACTGTGAAGACAGTGAAGCATGGTTGTGCAAGCATCATGATATGAGGATGTTTCTCATACTACGGTGTTGGGCCTATTTATCGCATACCAGGGATCATGGATCAGTTTGAATACATCAGAATACTTGAAGAGGTCATGCTGCCTTATGCTGAAGAGGAAACGCCCTTGAAATTGGTGTTCCAACAAGACAACGATCCCAAACACACCAGTAAACGTGCAACATCTTGGTTCCAGACCAACAAGATTGATGTTATGGAGTGGCCAGCCCAATCCCCGGATCTTAATACAATAGGAAACTTGTGGGGTGACATCAAAAATGCAGTTTCTGAGGCAAAGCCAAGAAATAGAGAAGAACTGTGGAATGTAGTCCAATCATCCTGGGCTGGAATACCTGTTCACAGGTGCCAGAAGTTGGTTGACTCCATGCAACACAGATGTACAGCAGTTCTCAGAAACAGTGCTTATACAACTAAATATTAATTAAGTGATTCAAAGAAAAGCAAAATCTTCAAACATTTTTCAGTTTATATAGTGAATGTTTGAGTTTGTAAAGAAGAATACAAACACTGCTATTTTTTTGAACAGTCTAATATTCACTTTTCTTCAATTTTTTTAGAGGAACAACACACATTTGATATATTTTTCTTCATGTTTTGATTTGGAATAGAATGTGTAGTATTCCCAATGCATTTGTGTGTATGGAAATAAAAGCTATTAGAAGGATTTTGAGCTTTATTCACTTTTTTCAACACACTGCTATTATTTTGAACACAACTGTAATTTCAAAAGAAATTTTCAATATTTTAAAACTGCATGTTTTATTAAAACAAATCTTTGGCGAACCTGGCATGAAGGTTCTATAATAGAGTTACAGCACTCTGTCCTGTCTACCAAATGCTCACCTGCATTGTCACCCTTTCGATGAGCAAGTCAGCCTGGGTTCAGTTTGTGGACCATTTATAAAACCCATAGTAAAATCTAAAAATTGCAAACTTCTTTAATCCCAACCCTACGGAAATCCATGGAATTGGGGGAAGGGGAGATTTGAAAATCAATTTTTAACTGCTAATAGACAAGGGATTGTACTAATGCAAAAATACATGAAAAGAGCTGAGAGAGTTTTGCTTTTTATTTGTCTCAAAGGGGAAAAAAACACTGATCCTTTCAACTAAATGCTTGCGAGATGCCTTTAAGCTG
Source organism: Staurois parvus (assembly GCF_062004578.1). NCBI lineage: Eukaryota > Metazoa > Chordata > Amphibia > Anura > Ranidae > Staurois > Staurois parvus. The sequence continues at coordinate 11,640,704 of NW_028317994.1, read as the reverse complement.
TTTGTGGTGTTATGGAGCAACACAATTCTCACAGACAGCTCCAGAAACACTGCATTCTGTTATCACATATTTTGCATGTGTAAGTTTACATTATTACTTGACTTAAATACAGAAGCAGCAGCACCCTGGTTTGATTCGTTATGGCTAGAAAAAAAAAATAATTTTTTTGATGCAACACCTTTTTTTTTATCCAGCAATAAAATGTATGATTGGTGTCAGTAGCAGCCACAACAATTCTAAAAGCGCGAATGGCCGGAGCAGATACTGTGATTACCGCTCCACACCTTCCCGGCACTTTAAGGGGGGGACACGGCACACCCTGACCCCGTTTCACCGGGCCAACCCCGCTGGTGGAGCAGGAGGGGGACCTCTGATGCCCACCCGGCCGGCTGGACAATCGGTGGGCAGCTCCCGTACGTCCTTTTTTGTGCCAGATATTCTAGCTTTTGGTGTCAGGAAATGTTCTGATGATCTTGCTTTTTTGATCTTGCTTTTTTCATAGACCCCATGGTGCTGAGAAGAGTCTATGCACTCTCTCTAATTGAAAGACTCTCCCCATTGCTTTGCTTTGGTGGAGACTCTTCCGTTCCTTAACCTTTGTCTGGGATACTTGAATTTCAGTTGTTTTATGTTGTATATTGCTCATTAGCTATTTAGGTGGATGCTAGCCTATTTTTGGGGTCGGCATCTTTTGTTTCTTCTCTCTTTTTTCTTCTTTTTCCCACCTTTTCTCACGATTTCTATGGGAGGGTCACTTTGAGCTCTTCTATTTGGATCAGAATTCCTGATATCCATATTTGTGGATATATGGGTCATGTCATCACTGCTCCGCCTTTGTTTTCATGTCTACACAGAGACCTACTGATAGTGTGGTTCGTCTTCTTTCTTACAATGTGCAAGACCTGGGATCCCCCTTTAAATATCTCAAGGTTTTCTCTCGTTACAAATCCTTAGGAGCTGATATAGTGGCATTGCAGGAAACCCATTTTGCTCCCTTTTTTTTTTTAGGTATATCCATAGGGATTTCCCTGTATGTTTTTCCGCTAACGCATCCGAAAAAAAACAAGGTGTAGTGCTCTTTCTATCACAACGTTTATCTTTTACCAAATCTAAAGTGATACAGGACAAGGAAGGATGATACTTACTAGTTAAAGGCCATCTAGGGGGTAATTTGATGACTTTTCTGATTTACTATGCCCCTAACGTAATCAATTAGCATTTTTCCGATCCTTGTTTCAAACTTTATCCCCGGAATTGGAAGGTGATATACTTTTGGCGGGGACTCAAATCACACGGATCACACGCTTGATAAATCACATACCACTAAACTTAGGTGCATTTGCACAACTTTTGTATCATTATAACTTGATAGACGCGTGGAGGGAGACCAACCCTATCTCTAGAGACTACTCCCATTTTTCTAGAGATCATAATTGATACTCATGTATTGACCACATTTTTCTCCCTACGGAGATGTCGGCTAAAATTGTGGTAACACCATGGTCGGACCATGACCCAGTGATATTAACGCTTTCTAATTTAACTGTCAGCTTGGCTAAGCCACATTTGCGATTAAATGAGTCCCTTCTTAGCAACGAGTCGATTTGCCTTGACGTCAGAACATCTGAAATCTTATTTTACTATTAATAAAGTGAAAGACACGACTCCTGCTATTAACTGGGCAGCTCATAAAGCCTCTGTCAGAGTTTTTGTTATCCAACTATCCTCTAGACTTAAGCGATCTTTTGCCAAAACTAGGAAATATGAAGCTTTGCTAGCTCAACACAAGAATAGCCCATCTCCGGATCTGTTCCTCAAGGTGGAACACACTAGACTAGAACTTAACCTTTGCTTCACCATGAAAGAGGAAAAACAGCTATGATGGCTGAATCACAAATTTTTCACGTCGTGGGACAAACATGGTTCTCTCTTGGCACGTAAGCTTTCTCCTAAACACACCTATTTGGCCCTTCCTAAACTTCGGCGTTTGGGAGGTCAAATTTCACAGGATTCTCAGAAAATCCTTCAGGGATGTAATACTTTTTATACTACTTTATATAGCCAACCCCTGCCTGTTGAGCCCTCTTTGCTTCAAGATTTTTTGGGACCTTTGCAGCTTCCAAGTATTACCAAAGCTCACAGAGAACTCATGGAACAGCTTAAAACTAGCAAAGAATTAGGTAGGGTTCCTAAAATGCTGACATCACATAAATCTCCTGGCCCTGATGGCTTACCGAATATTTACTATAAAACTTTCTCTGAACAGCTTCTCCCCCGTATGGCTCTTTACTTCAATTCCTTGAGAGAGAACGGTGTGATTCCTTTGGATGAAAATAATGCTTATTGTAAGAGAGTTCCTGCAATCAGAATCGCGATCGGGAACGCACATGTGCGAAAGAGATCCCGCAGAAGAATTGCAGGTTGTGCGCAGGTGCGCAGGAATGCGGGTTCACACACATGCATGCACACGTGCACATGCACAGTCAAGATTGGCACCAGACGGGCTATTTAAGGTGCGCCTCTGCCCAGATTCAGTGCTGACTGGTCTTCAGCTCCCCCCGTGTCCTGCTTTCTCCTGTTCGTTTCCTTGTTGCTGACCCAGCTTGTTCCTGACCCGACTCTGAGTACTCTCCTGCCCCTGGTTCCTGACTTTGGCTCTGATCCTGACTTTGGCTTTTCCTCCTGATCCTGTACCGCACTGCCGACTGTTATGACCCTGGCTATCCTACGACTTCACTCCAGTCCTGTGTCCTGGCTACAGACCTAGCTCTGATGTGCATCTGGCAATCCACTGTACCTACCAGGTCTATTGCTACAGTATCCAAATCAGAGGATATCCTGCCTACCAAGGTCATCATCTGCAAGAGCCGCAAGCAAACCTCTGGCGCTCTTGTCCCCCTGGTCCCTAGACTCCCTCTGTTCCAACTTCAGCGGGGTCAGGGCTAGTGACACAAGTGAGGCCGACCTCGTCAATTCAGTCTCCCATCAGGTACGTGACACTTATATTAGTGTTATCCCTAAACCTAACAAGGACACCACAGATATTTTTAACTATTGACCTATCTCACTTATTAACTGCGACCTGAAAATCCTGACAAAACGTCTGGCCTTGCGCCTTAATTCTTTTTCAGCACAATATATTCATAAAGAACAATCAGGTTTTATACCTGGTCATCAAACATTAGATCAAATCAGCAGGTCCATAGCTTTAATTTCTGCTGTCCGCTCTAATTGGGATGCCCCTCTCTCTTGAGAATTGTTGCTCCTTTCTTTAGACCTTCATAAGGTTTTCGATAGCTTAACTTGGGACTATTTGTTCACTATCTTGAACGCTTTTGGATTTGGTCCTATATTCCTTACTCTATTACAGTCCTTGCACCACACACCCTCGACTCAAGTGTTCATTAGAGGTTACAGATCCCCTATATTTCCAGTTAGTCACGGCACTAGACAAGGTCTCTCCCCTTTACTCTTTGCACTGGCCATAGAACCCTTAGCTATGGCAATCCGCTCTCACTTTGGTATTCATGGGGTCCACTGTGGTCTTCAGGAACATAAATGCGCTTTTTTTGCTGACAATATATTAATGTATACTTCCTCCCCTCTGACTACCATACCTAATTTACAGTCTTTTCTGAACCGTTTTTTTTACCTCTCTCGGCTCTTTTTAAACTCTCAAAAGACAACAGCCCTTAATGTTTTATTATCCTCTTCCTTGGAATGACAGCTTCAGAATATGTATGATTTTCAATGGACCACCAATTCCTTACCCTATTTAGGGATTAATTTAACGACTTCCATTGAGACTCTTTACCAAGCTAATTATCCTCCTCTTTTCAAAGATCTTAAAGAGGACCTCCGTTGTTGGGCTACTTTCTCCATTTCTTGGTTTGGCAGGATCAACTCTATTAAAATGATGTTTTTGCCCCGGTTAATATATTTTTTTAGGACCTTGCCAATTTCGATTCTGAGACATGAGCTATAACATTTACAGGTCGAGATCCTTTTGTTTGTTGTTGTTTTGTTTGGAATCATAGAAGGCCATGAATGAACCAAAAAACGCTATATGCCTTGAAATCTCATGGTGGGATTGGCCTCCCTAATCTCCATACATATTTCCAAGCCACGCAAATTGCACAATTGGCCTATACTACTACTACGGGATTCGTTCCCCTTTGGGTCTCTGTTGAAGCTCTTTCCTGTCATCCTTTGGTGGGTGGTGCTCTACTTTGGCTCCCTAGTTGATCTTACCCTTCGATATTATGTCCTACATTATCTTTCTTGTTATCAGTCTGGGATAGGGTACGCCATCGCAAATCCCTAGCCTCCTTGCACATACCTTTAGCCCCTGTATTCTGTAATCCTGAATTTATACCTGGCCTGGTCCCGTATGCGTTTCAGTGGTGGTTTAAAAAAGGGTTACTGAGGATAGGAGACTTCCTCTGAGGAGCCTGAATCTATCCTCTTCAATATTTTAGGGATAAAATGCAGATGCCTCCCACTGATTATCAGAACCTGGGGGAACTGGATTCCAATCACATGATCACCTCTGATTGGCTATCACAGTGACCATTCATTCTCTAGCCCTTCCTTGTGTTGTCTCTCCCATGTGAAGAGGAGAAACAATAGACTTTTCTGCTACAGAAGAGAAACATATACAATAAATCTTTTCCTCCTGCTAGAAGAGATTTCTACACAAAAAATAAAATAAAATTTAACTAGTTCAGTGCTTGACCTAGTTTAGTGAGTGTAGGTGTCAGTGTAAGTTACAGTGTGTCAATTACTGTTAGTGTCGGTGTAAATATCAGTTAGTGTCAGTGTAATTGTCAGTTAGTAGAATTGTCGTTTAGTGTCACTACAAGTGTCAGCAGGCAATTGCAGTGTTAACGTCAGTGTGTTTTAGGTAAGAAAAACAAATTCATTTAGTGTCAGTGCGAGTGTCAGCGTGTTAGGTATGACAAAGAAAAAAAATGCACTAATGTTTCTTGGCTACAGGTACAAAGAACAAATCATGCACACATGATGGTATCACCATGATATCACCATGGTAAAGATAGAAAAATATAATGCTAAATTAAAAAAAAATTATATTTTTTTACTATTTTAGGCCAGATTTCATTTCATAAAAAAAAAAATCAGGAGATATCCATTAACTTTTCCCACAAAATGAAAGCACAATTTCTTCACAAAAAAGGTATAATCCACCTGGATACACTAAGTAGTTGTTATGATGTGTACAGTTATAATAACACATGCCAAGGTTGCAAAGTTGGGCTTGGGCATTAGGGTTTGTTTTGACCTTGGTCAGGAAGGGGTTAAAAGAAACAGCATTCAGGTTCTAAAACAGGATCTTAACACTGGCATGAAAAAAACCCAAAAAAAACAAATAGTGACCAGCATGCCTCAGTTTTGTAACAAGCAGTGGCGATTGAAAGATCATAAACACATAAGGATGGGGCTTGTGTCCCTCAACAAACTTCTTAGAAAATTATTTTCTACAAAAATCCAAATTACATTCTCATTCATTGAGGGACATAGGATTCAGGGATAATTGGGATGACCAAAAGCAGTCCAACTTAGGGGTGGTCAACACAATAAACAAAACACTAACACGCCCAACTATAATAACAGAAAGAACCTCATGACTGCCTGCAGCTCAAAGACCTAACTGAAGAAACTTATGCTCAAAGCTAACAACAGAAGAGGCTATAACATTCACCTAGTAAAACTTGGAGAACAGAAAACCAGGTGGTAGCCTTGCAAATCTGGGAAACAGTTGTCTAATGCCAACAAGCCCAAAGAGCACTGACAGATCAAGTAGAGTGTGCCTTAACAGGAAAGGGTGAAAAACAATTAATTAGACCATTCACTTAGATGATGATGTTTGAGTCACCAAGAAATGATGGAATGAGAAGCTGGTTCCCCTTTGCAAGGGTACTCAGAGATGACAATGAGGGAGACAGTCTTTCTAGTGGAAAAAGTGAAGGCAAGGTTGAAACACACAACTTGAGCTACATCTAGACAGTGAAGGTAAATCTTTTTCTGATGTACTGTGACTGGGCAGAGAGATGTAACTCTAAGTCCTGGTTAAGACTATCTTGGAAAGAAATGAGGCTCCAAGGCATAATACTACCTTGTCCTTGTTTAAGGTCAAAAAGATTCTTTACAGATAAAATGCACCAGCTCAGACACATACCTCATAGAGGTGATGGGGATAAGGAACAAAACCTTGTCAGTGAGAGTATAAAGGGAAATATCCCTGATAGTTTTAAAGGGCAGTTTTTAAATTGCAGAGGTGAACTGCAGTGGGATATAAATCTCACAGAGCCTCAAGTGGGCAAATGGGGGAGCAACATGGAGGATACCCTGTACAAAGGTCTTAATGAAACAATGAGGGGGGTTACTGGCCTTTGGAATACATTCACAAGTGCTATCATATGACCTTTATTAGTATATATGGTCAATTAAGGATCCAAGCCTGTTTGTAAAAAGATCAGGATTTATCCCATATAGAATTGTGTGGGATAACAAACTTTCCTCACACCAAGCAAAGTAAGCCTTCCATGAGTGATGAGGATCACCAAACTGGAGAGGCCCCTGTCCCTGGAGACCTGCCAGCCACATCATTAAAGCCAGTGACCTTGAAACAAGATGGGACAGAAGAGTTGGTCCACCTGGAAGAGGCCACAGAACATTTGCCAAGAGTCTCTTCAGATTGTGGTACCACAACCATCAGGGACAGTCCTGAGCTATGAGGATCACTGGAATACCCTTTATCTAGATACTTCAGAGCAGATGAGATTTGCTAATCTGAGCATTGTCATAGGAATAAATGACATGGGGAAGAGGTTGGGAGCAGGGTTGTCTGCTTGACATGCTGTAACAAAGGCCCCCCAATCAACACACACACACTTTGAAAAGTGGTGGGGCCCCCTTTATACTATAGTGGACTTGTATGCAGGTTTGTGAGATTTCAGGGTACAAGACTTGCGGTGAAACTGAGTTCCTGACCTGGATTTGGTCTTAGAGGCCTGGGAGGAACTTTGCATGGCCTCAAAGAGGGTGATTCTTCCCAGTCTGAAATATAGCCTTTTTTCTGTTTGGATAGATTAATACAATACCGCCAGTGGCATCCTCGATGAGGCTGTCCAATGCAAGTCCAAAGAGACTTTGCTCCTCGAAGGGCATGCAAAGTGTATGCTATGTACATGCTTACTCCTTGGCCCAACTATTCAACCAAAAAGTTCTATGCAAGTTACCTTATACCATAAAAAATCAAAAACCAGAGTCCAAATAAAATAAAATAACCAATAACCCTGAAATTGACACTCAAAAAGTCACACTTTCACCATTAAAAGTCCAAAAAATAAAATATAAACCCTCTTAGTGTCAGTGAATGTTCCCAATTCCTTATTCCTTCGACATAATAATCCAAGTGTATTGTTAACTTCCACTGTATACCTCCAAAAAAAATATATAAAAAACTAGATAGTGTATTATCCTCAATATTCAAATGATCAAAACATATATAAATATAAATAAATTGCCAATATGTGAAAAAACTGTGAAACACGTGACAATGTGAAAATCCCCTGTGAGCACTTCTATGTGGCTAGAGTAAATACTCTTACCCTAAATAGAATAAACAAAAGCCTTTAGGATAATTTTCCCAATACGCAATCTCCAAAAATTCCTCCAGGATCATTCTATAATAGCTGTGCTACCGGACTATCACCTGTCCTCAAGCATGATATACGGTTGCTCTCATAGGATACACTACTGGAGTGTCATCAGAGAGGTTCAGAAGGGCCAGGTTTCCATTGATGCTTCCAGGTCTGTTGTCATAAAAACAGGGAGCATAATTGGTTTGCACAGCCAGGAAAGAGTCCAAGACATGTAAGTTCTTCAAGCATTCCAGTATAATAGCTTTTCTCAGGGATGCAGGTTTTCAAAACTGCTCTCTCCTCTTCTGAAGCAACCTTATATCATGCTTGAGGACAAGTGACAGTCCGATATTTTGCACAGCTATTATGGAATGATCCTGGAGGAATTTTTCACAGTAGATCACATGTCAATTGTACACAATAGATGGCTTCCTGTCATGCCATCTATTATATACAATTATGTTGTTAGCTGTGAATGGTCAAGGCAGTCACATGATACAGACAGAGCCAATCACAGCCCATCTGTATCATGTGATCAGCTTTGCCCAATCACAGCTTATCACAACCAAAGTCTGAATGAATCAGTTTCTCAGTAACAATGATTGCAAATATCAATGAAATACACTGGTATTAGCAATCATAATGTGTTAAAAAAAAAAAAAAGAATCCTGATCACTTGCCCAGAGTAGTTCAATGTTACTTTGGTCACAGTGTGCTGAAAAATTAAATAGTAAAAAAAAGAAAAAATGTAATAAAAAAAAATTATAGAAACATTTGAAAAAAAAAATACAAATTCTATTGTTAGTATTTTGACCAACAAAATGTAGCAGAATAAATTTTGACCTAAATTTATGAAGACATTTTATTTTTTTGCTTAATTTTATAACTGAAATGAAGAAAAGTGCATTTTTTTAAAGTTTCTGGTGTTTTTTGTTTTATTTAGCAAATAAAAAATTCAGTGGTGATTAAATACCACCAAAAGAAAGCTCTATTTGTGTGAAAAAATTGATAAACTTTCATATGGATACAGTGTTGCATGACTGAGCAATTGTCATTCACAGTGTGACAGCACTAAAAGGTGAAAATTGGCCTGGGCAGGAAGGGGGTATAAGTACCCTGTATTGAAGTGGTTAAAGTTGAGTGAGATACGGTCAAAGTTTTTAATGTCCAAAATCAATGACCAGAATAAAGCATTCAAGTCTACCAGGAGTTCAAATCTACCCACTAAATGACAACTTATGGTTAGACAAACAAATAGAAAATCCCAAAAAATCTTTTTCTTTTTACAAAATGTACAGCCTTGAAACCAGAGAGAAGCTTGCAAGGCTGAATAAAATATAACACGGGGGTGCACGGACACAGTGAAAAAAAATTTCAACTTGATGATATCCTGTTAAAATAAGGTATACTTACAGGATGCTGAAGAAAAACACACATATAACTGGCTCAGTGTACAGTGTTCATATCAAATGGCAGAAAAGATTTAATGACACTCTATACATGCTCGCTATTTATATGCATATTTATCTTCAGCCTATTGTAAGTGTGGCAATGCTTTAACTGTTTTAATGTTGAAAAATATTAAAGCAGAAGTCCAGGCATAATTTTTTTAAACCATCCAGTGGGGCTGTGCCCACACTGCATGGGTTAACTGCTCGTTTTCTCTAGTGGTGAACACAACACCTATACTCACCTGATCCTTTGATCCACCACAAAACGGCGCTCCCACACGTCCAGCAGTGGACTGTTCCTGGCGTCTTCACATTCAGAGTCAGTCTATTGGTATGATGATATCAGGAACAGTCCACCACACAAGCCTACTGGACAGCAGGTGAGGGTTGACGGCAGGATCCAAATGGACTGTCCTTGTACTGGAAGGCTCAGAGTATTAAGTGAGTGTATCTCAGCTCTCCGAAACCTATGCAGTCCAGGTACAGCCCCACTGCATGGTAAAAAAAATATGTTTATAATTATTACTGGTAATAAAAAGGCCATCATTTGGCCCAAATCAAGGAAGAATCAGGAAAAAAATAGGCTACTGACTGGTCAACTGACTGAATACAATTTAAAAGGCAAGCTAATAAGGGTATATATAAGTCTTTGGTCCCCCATTTTTGTCTGTCAATTTAGTTGAAATCTTTCTTTTTCATTCTACTGGAAATAATTACTTTTACTAAAAACAACAAAAACACTGTGCTAATAATAAATAAATATATACATTTTATTTCAATAAAGAAGATGATTTCTATCAAACCAATAAAACAGTCTTCTATCTCCCATTGTATTTAACCTGTTTTTGAACCCTTTCTTGCATTTCTTGGACTCTCTCCCTGACTGTGAGCGCAAAACCACAAGCAGTCACACAGTACAAATCACAACGTTTGCTGATGATTTATTATTATATAGTATATATTACCTGAAACTAGAGCTATCTTGATGCTCTTGATGATAACATGCTATGGGGCCATCTGAGGGTACTCTATAAACCTCAAAAAGTCAACAGCATTGTCGATCACTCAATATACTAGCCCCATTGGAGTCCCCTTTCATCTGTTGTAAGGATAAGATAAGATAGCTTATTCTAGTGTTTATATCTTCAAAAACCTCTATAAATGTAATACGGCAAATGATCATCTGGTACCGTATACTGTTAATGACTTAAGCTTCTGGATATCATTCAAACACTTTACTGCTTCTATTGAAACATTCAGACCTTAACTACTTGCCAACTGTGCTATAGCCGACTGACGGCTACAGCGCGGTTGTCCAGTTTTGGGAGGGCGTCATATGACGTCCTCCCAGAACGCACCCTCCCGCGCACTCCCATGGACACAGCTGATCATGTGATGTGGTATAAGGCCAGTCACAGCGTCCTTTTACCACATGATCATCTGTGTCCAATGACACAGCAGATCACCGCGTAAATACAGTTTCCGGTTATCGACTGCACTTTCCTCATGCTGTCGCAGCGTAAGGAAGTACTGCTGATAACATACAATTGTCAGAGAACAGATCGGCACTGATAATCAGTGCCCTGATAGTCAGTGCCCAGCAGTGCCACCCATCAGTGCCACCCACTAGTGCCCAGCAGTGCTATCCACCTGTTCCCATCAGTGCCCTATCAGTGCCACCCACCTGTGCCCAGCAGTGTCTAGCAGTGCCACCCACCTGTGCTCAGCAGTGCCACCCAGCAGTGTCCATCAGTGCCACCCAGCAGTGCTGCCACTTGGTGCCCAGCAGTGCCACCAGTCAGTGCCGTCAGTCAGTGCTGTCCATCAGTGCCGCCTATCAGTGTCCATCATTGCTGCATATCAGTGCAGCAGCATCAGTGCCACCTATCTGTGCAGCATCATCAGTGCTGCCTATCAGTGCCACCTGTCAGTGCCCATCAGTACTGCCTATCCGTGTCACCTCATCAGTGCCCATCAGTGTGGCCTATCAGTGCAGCCTCATCAATGCATATCAGTGAAGGAGAAAAATTACCTGTTTGCCAAATTTTATAATAGAAACAAAGAAAAACTTCTTTTTTCAAATGTTTTTCTCTGTTTTTGTTTATAGCGCATAAAATAAAACACCCAGCAGCTATTAAATACCACCAAAAGAAAGCTCTATTTGTGTGAAAAAAATGATAAAAAATTTCATATGGGTACAATGTTGCATGACTGCACAATTGTCATTTAAAATGTGACAAAGCTGAAAGCTGTAAATTGGCCTGGGCAGGAAGGGGGTATAAGTGCCCAGTAGGCAAGTGGTTAAACTCCTAAATCAGACATTTTGAAGATTCATTTTGGCAGAAAGAAATGCCTCTATATCTTACAAAAACCTATGAAAAGACCTCAAGACCACATTCTCTTGATACAGGTTATAGATTGAACATCAGCAGGCCTCTCCAAATGTACCAACCATTTTTGTACTCTATTATCAATGGAAATTCTAAACTCTTTCAATAGGCAGTAACTGCCTCCAATTATGGGAAAAGATGCTAGGAATTTATCATGGAGCATATGCCTCCCCTCCTAGATCCTCCCTTATGGAACTCAGTCAATCTTCAAAGTGCCTTAAATATGGCCAGAACCTAAACCATGCCTTTTGGGCCTGCCCTAAAATTAAGTAGTTCTGGAAAATTGTGACCTGCTACTGACCACATGGTAAATTCCCTTCATTTAACTCCAGCATGGGCAATCCTTTGTATTCTGGAATTGCAGAAAGCTAAAATCACAGTGGGCAGCAGAAAGCTATTGTCTAATATCTCTTTAGTGGTAAAAGAAGTGGCAGAAAAGTAGAAAAGATTATAGATCTTTACCCTGACCTACTTGTATACTATCATAACTCTTTCTAATGACCTTCCAGTCCACCTTTAACCTCCTGGTTCGCTATGTATTTCCTTATTTACTTCAATACAGCTGGTTGGCCACTGTGTATAACTCATAAAATTGTGTTTCTTATTTCAATTAAAATATAAAAAAATTTTAAAAACTCTAAATGCAGCATATTTTTCATTTTCTTTAAGCCTGCCGCAGTAATATCTTGCAGGGAAGCTCCACAATATATTTCTTTTGTTATTTAAACGTTTACTGTGTTGTGACTATTCTCTTTAATATTTAACTATAATAAGTTTATAATAATCTAATAGGCTAGATCCATTTTCTTTTGCTGAGCTTAGTAGGCTGTTGATGTATGCTTTATGAGCAGCAGTTTGCATTCTTTGACATGACAATTTGTTTTTGTGTCCATTAAACCTGCATTGCCCTACTGTGGCTATTTAATATAGATGCTATGAGTTAGAGTCATAATTTGGAAAAAGTGATTGCTTTTAAAAGCATTCTTTATAATACTGCATACTTAAAGTGAAACTTTGCTCTCTTAATCAGCATTAACTATTTTTAATTCTGATGCTGCTAGCATTAGTAAATAGATAGGAAGTTATATCATATTTACTTGTTTTAAACTTTTTTGTTTACATCGCGTTATTTGCTTCCTGGTTTCTGGTCTAGGATAAAATTATTTCATACATCCTAGAAGTCTTCATAATTTTATTTTCATTCTGAAGAAGGGGAGGAGGAGCTTTTTCAGCTAAGTATGCCCTCCTGCCTGCATGCCTGACTAAGGCAGATGGATTCCAGGAAGTAAATGAAGTAAATGCTACATGAATCATCTGCCCTTACTTAAAGCAGAGTTCCACTCAAAAGTGGAAGCTCCACTTATTTGTCTCCTCCCCTCCACTGCCATATTTGGCACCTTTTTTGGGGGGAGCGGGTACCTGGTTTTGACAGGTACCCGCTCCCACTTCAGGCTCAGTTCGCTGCTGTTCAACCCCTCCTCCCTCCTGCAGTCTCCTGGGAACTTTCACAGGTCCCAAAAGACTGCTGGACCAATTAGGAAGTGCAGCGCAAATTTTATTTCTACTTTTCTTTAGTTGCTTCCTGGTTTCTTGCATTTTCTTTCATCTGGACGAAGGGAATGCACCATTCCGCCTGCTTTTCTGAGCTAAGGCAGGTGGATTCCAGGAAGTGAATGCTACCTGAATCACCTGCCCTTACTCAAGATGAGCATGGTTAGAAATTTAAGGGGATGTTTTTCAAAGTGATTTCTCAACAAAATAAAGCATGGAGACATGGTAGATGTGTGCGTTGAATATTAAAAATGAATAAAAAAGCGTTTTGGGTTCATGGTTCTCAGATACAGTTCCACTTTAGGAACCAAAACTCCTTTAACCTCTTCACGCCGGCTGCACAGAAATGTGCGGCCTCCCGGCGTCTGGGTCTAGACGCCGAGCGGCCACACATTTGTGTGCAATTAAGAAAAACATATGTGCTGAGAGCGCACGCCCTGCGCGCTCCCAGCACTCATGTCCGGTACTCATGGAAAGGTCCTGATCTCCTCTTTCGATCGGGACCCGATCATGTAACCACCGTGACGGTGAATCATGGCGGTCACATGATCCTAAAACCCCGCCCCGCCTGCCGGCTTCTGAAACCCTTAAAGGGCCGAGAGGTACCGGCGCCAAGGGGTTAAGCCCACATTTATACCATTGGAAGCTTAGATCTTCTGCCAAGTTTTAAAACTGTCTGGGATAGTGGGGAGATTGCCCCTCACTTTTTATCCCCGTTTATCCCCGACAAGAAATATGAAAACTGTGAGGTCACTAGGAAGACACAGGAAGAAAGATTTTTTTTTTCTAGTCCTTTTGTTGCTGTCATTTGCCCTTTGACCCTATTGGAGATATATTACTTTTCCTTACTGACTTTTTCAACCCCCCAACACCTCCATGACTGGAAGTGAGCAGACAGCAATAAACAGATTTAGGATAAAGTTATTAATCCTTTTCTAACTGACCAGGAACAAATAAGCACGTTTGACTTTACCCTACCTTTTATGATCTGCATACTTGTTCTGGGTCAGTAGCAGTGTTAATTTTGATGTCAAATTCGATTTAGTTTTAGTTATAGTCTTTTGATTAAAATGCTATTTTAGTTTTAGTCATATTTTAGTAATCTAAATTGTTTTAGTTGTATTTTAGTCAACTAAAATCTCCAGTACATTTTAGTTGACTAAAATCTCCAGTACTTTTTAGTCAACTAAAATCCAATAGGTGTAGTTTAATTGTAGTGCATTACATAAGCATTTCTCTAGAATTTACAAACTCATAATAGACTCCTGGTGTAAAAATCTAATAACCTGTTATTATTTATGGCATTAAGATTTGAACATGCACTACAGACACAGATTTAAGCTGCAAGTGGAGATAGGGAAGTAAATGGGAGTGAGGGAGTGCACAGGACAGGGAACTGGATGGTCTGGGGAGGTTGGTATTTTACACAGTGCTAAGCACTGCTACCTTGCTGAAAGAGGAAACACTCACCACATCACATCCAGACAGACACAAACAAATCCAATGGAGAAGTTCCTGTTCTGTGGTTTGTGGGGCATTGTTCCAGAAGGCCCAAGCAGCAAGCAGGCAGACAGAGGGAGCCTGCATCCAGGGCTGCTGTTAGAACCCATGGGGCCCCATACAGCCAACCTGACAGCCCCCCCCAAAACAAAATAAAACATGTTACTAGGCTTTAGGTATGAATGAACACAGTGAGTGATCAGTACTGAACATTCATTGTGTTCATTCAGCAAATGAAGGGAGTGGTAAATGTGACATATTTACCAGACCCTTCCCCACTCTCCATCCTGAAGGATCCTGTGTGTTTGCAGCTGCTGGTGGGAAGTAGAGGAGGGAAGCTGGCAGAACTGTGGGGGTGGGGGCACACAGGGGGTCCTGGGCAGCAGGGGAAACGTATAGTGCATAAGGAGGGTATTGGGTGCAGTGTGGGGGCAATTACTGGAACAGATTCCCTGTATAGCTCTCTCTGCAGCAGCTGAAAGCCAGCGGAAGGGAGAGAGTTGCCCCCCCCCCCCACCCCAGCATGCTGATGCCCATATCCAATTCACCCAGCTGCCTGGGCCCCCCTGCTGTCCTGGGCCCCATACAGGACTGGTGGTGTCCCCTTATCCATGGTCCTGACTGCCAATACAGCTTGCTGATTGAGTCAGGAGCTTGAGACTTTAACAGACAGGTGGAACTTCCAGGAAAGTGGAAGTTTAGGTGGGTAAATGTCCCTCTCTCACATTTTCATTCAGTTTTCATTCAATGATAGAAATTGGAATTGATTTTCGTCATAGTTTTCGTTTTCTTTCAAAAATCGGAACTGA
The DNA here is from genome assembly GCF_062004578.1 of Staurois parvus. Taxonomy (NCBI): domain Eukaryota; kingdom Metazoa; phylum Chordata; class Amphibia; order Anura; family Ranidae; genus Staurois; species Staurois parvus. The sequence continues at coordinate 11,625,339 of NW_028317994.1, read as the reverse complement.
TTTTTGTTTAGTTTTCATGACTGCAAACATGCAGCTAACAAAACGTATGATGACAATTAATGAAATTACCACTGGCCAGTAGCTTATAAGGTATTAAAGTCAGAACTGCAAAACATCCAGACAGCTAGCATTTTCAGAAAAAGATCAGCAATGGCAGCCCCTATATTTTTTTTAGAAAAGAAGGATCATATAAGCATTTAGGCCCTGCTATCATACTATATTTTGTCCTTCAATCGCAGAACAGGAACCACTGTTGATTGGGTTCTTCTGTCTTTACCCTGCAATGACCAGCCAGACCTGACCGAGGATTCACAGACATATCTCGTAGAATATTATGAGCTTTATTGAAAGGCAAAAGCTCTTTTTAAAGGGCAAAACAATTTTAGGATTTCATAACAACATAAAACAACAATTCCAACAATCACAAAAAAAGCAATAGTATTATAGACATGTTTTCTATAAATTATAAATCACACCTGGCGATATGACTGAAATCAAGCCATAAGCATATATAAACATAATTAGTGATAAAGTACATAAACTAACTCTACTAATGGTAAATAGAGTTCCTCCCTATTCTACTGGCCCTTATTGTACTATTTGGAACACTCTTTACCTGAGTCTTTGTATTCCAAAGAGGCACTGGATCTCTTTTGGAGTTTACAGCAATCTCACTGGGCAGTAACTGGGAAACAAAAGTCAGTGACCAAGCCAGGACTCGACCTCTGAGCTTCAGGCAGTCTTCTATAAATTGGTGAAAATGTCCTTTTTCTCAGGCCAGCACTCAGTATCAGAAGTGGGTAGTCCTCTTGTGAAGGTGGGGGGATAGTTGAAATCTTGTACTGGTCTCCAGCAATTGCCACATGGCTCCTTGAAGTTCCTCTCAGAAGGTCAAGCCCCCACTCCACCTTAACTGCTCTGGGACCACAGGATATGATTATAGCATGCTCTACATGTGTCTCAGCCTCAGCAGTGGCTGCAGAAAGTGTGCCCAGGGCTTTCTCAGTCTCTGGCAGTATGACTCTCGCATCTCTACTCCCGTCCACAAGGCAGGGCTAAAAATCCCAAGTCTCCGCTATAGCCCAGACTGCTCCTTAGGCCAATCAAAGTCAGTCTGGCAATGATTCTGGCTCACCCAAGATGGCCACCCCTGTGTTGGAGACACTGCATAGATTAACATTGTCCATGGTCTCCTTCAAGATGGCAAGGCAGCCTTGTGTTACTGACAATTCAGTTTTAACTCTGTCCATATTGCTGGAGGAATTGAAACACACTACATAAGCTAACAGTCAAAATATTGGCTACATACTAATAGGTGTAGCTCAATTGTAGTGCATTACATAAGCATATCAAAATCCCCTTTATGTTGCTGATTGACACTGGGTTGTTCTAAATCACTGGTGCCATTAAAAAGGCTGTGCAAACATCAAATAGTTTAGGTGCAAATCTTTTCCACAGTTAACTGTTAGAGCCCCCCTAACAAACACACACACACACACACACACTCATTCACATGGTACAAGAGTAGAGTTAAATTAAAACAGAGACAATGGCTTAAAACATTTAAAAAGAAAAACCTCCCTGGTCCCAAATACATTAAACTTAATAAACTGAAAAAGTGTCATCTTCTCACTATAAAAACTGACTAAGTTTAAAGGTTGCGTTTGAAAAGCTTCCTGTATCTTTACATTGCAGCTAGAGATGAGCGAATTATTCAAAAATTCGATTCGGCCGATTCGCCGAATTTCAGGAAGAAATTTGATTCGATGCGAATTAATTCGCTACGAAGTTAACTTATAAAAAGGGTTTCTAGGCTTCAGAGAGCCTTTAAATTAGTGCAGAACACTGTACCTTTAATTTAAATGCCCTTGGAGATGAGGAAGGAGAAGGAGAAGGAGAAGGAGAAGAATGAGAAGAAGGAGAAGGAGAAGGATGAGAAGAAGGAGAAGGATGAGAAGAAGGAGAAGGATGAGAAGAAGGAGAAGGATGAGAAGAAGGAGAAGGAGAAGGATGAGAAGATGGAGAAGGAGAAGGATGAGAAGAAGGAGAAGGAGAAGGATGAGAAGAAGGAGAAGGAGAAGGATGAGAAGAAGGAGAAGGAGAAGGATGAGAAGAAGGAGAAGGATGAGAAGAAGGAGAAGGAGAAGGATGAGAAGAAGGAGAAGGATGAGAAGAAGGAGAAGGATGAGAAGAAGGATGAGAAGAAGGATGAGAAGAAGGAGAAGGATGAGAAGAAGGATGAGAAGAAGGAGAAGGATGAGAAGAAGGATGAGAAGAAGGAGAAGGATGAGAAGAAGGAGAAGGATGAGAAGAAGGAGAAGGAGAAGGATGAGAAGAAGGAGAAGGATGAGAAGAAGGAGAAGGAGAAGGATGAGAAGAAGGAGAAGGATGAGAAGAAGGATGAGAAGAAGGAGAAGGATGAGAAGAAGGATGAGAAGAAGGAGAAGGATGAGAAGAAGGATGAGAAGAAGGAGAAGGATGAGAAGAAGGAGAAGGAGAAGGATGAGAAGAAGGAGAAGGATGAGAAGAAGGAGAAGGAGAAGGATGAGAAGAAGGAGAAGGAGAAGGATGAGAAGAAGGAGAAGGATGAGAAGAAGGAGAAGGAGAAGGATGAGAAGAAGGAGAAGGATGAGAAGAAGGAGAAGGATGAGAAGAAGGATGAGAAGAAGGAGAAGGATGAGAAGAAGGATGAGAAGAAGGAGAAGGATGAGAAGAAGAAGGATGAGAAGAAGGAGAAGGATGAGAAGAAGAAGAAGGATGAGAAGAAGGAGAAGGATGAGAAGAAGGAGAAGGATGAGAAGAAGAAGAAGGATGAGAAGAAGGAGAAGGATGAGAAGAAGAAGAAATATGAGAAGAAGGAGAATTCCAAGCCGGCAAAAAGTGTATCTGCAGAGCTCTGCTATTTCTTAGCGGAGCTCTGCAGATACACTTAGCGGAGCTCTGCAGATACACTTTTTGCCGGCTTGGAATTCTTCTTATTTTCATCCTACTTCTTCTTCTTCTTCTTCATCCTCATCCTCTTCTTCTTCTTCTGAGGATGAGGATGAGGATGAAGAAGAAGAAGAAGAAGTAGGATGAAAATAAGAAGAATTCCAAGCCGGCAAAAAGTGTATCTGCAGAGCTCCACTAAGTGTATCTGCAGAGCTCCGCTATTTCTGACAGTTCTGTGACATTCCCTCCATACAGCGGTTGAAACATTGTATCTATTTGTTTCCATAAATGGTTCCATTTATGGAAACAAATAGATACAATGTTTCAACCGCTGTATGGAGTGAATGTCACAGAACTGTCAGAAATAGCCTATTTCTGACAGTTCTGTGACATTCACTCCATACAGCAGTTTCAACCACTGTATGGAGGGAATGTCACAGAACTGTCAGAAATAGCCTATTTCTGACAGTTCTGTGACATTCCCTCCATAGAGCGGTTGAAACATTGTATCTATTTGTTTCCATAAATGGTTCCATTTATGGAAACAAATAGATACAATGTTTCAACCGCTGTATGGAGTGAATGTCACAGAACTGTCAGAAATAGCCTATTTCTGACAGTTCTGTGACATTCCCTCCATACAGCGGTTGAAACATTGTATCTATTTGTTTCCATAAATGGAACCATTTATGGAAACAAATAGATACAATGTTTCAACCGCTGTATGGAGGGAATGTCACAGAACTGTCAGAAATAGCCTATTTAATAGGCTATCTATTTGTTTCCATAAATGGAACCATTTATGGAAACAAATAGATACAATGTTTCAACCGCTGTATGGAGGGAATGTCACAGAACTGTCAGAAATAGCCTATTTCTGACAGTTCTGTGACATTCCCTCCATACAGCGGTTGAAACATTGTATCTATTTGTTTCCATAAATGGTTCCATTTATGGAAACAAATAGATACAATGTTTCAACCGCTGTATGGAGTGAATGTCACAGAACTGTCAGAAATAGCCTATTTCTGACAGTTCTGTGACATTCACTCCATACAGCGGTTGAAACATTGTATCTATTTGTTTCCATAAATGGTTCCATTTATGGAAACAAATAGATACAATGTTTCAACCGCTGTATGGAGTGAATGTCACAGAACTGTCAGAAATAGCGGAGCTCTGCAGATACACTTAGCGGAGCTCTGCATATACACTTTTTGCCGGCTTGGAATTATTCTTATTTTCATCCTACTTCTTCTTCTTCTTCTTCTTCATCCTCATCCTCATCCTCATCCTCTTCTTCTTCTTCTGAGGATGAGGATGAAGAAGAAGAAGAAGAAGTAGGATGAAAATAAGAATAATTCCAAGCCGGCAAAAAGTGTATCTGCAGAGCTCCTCTAAGTGTATCTGCAGAATAGAGGAGCTCTGCAGATACACTTTTTGCCGGCTTGGAATTATTCTTATTTTCATCCTACTTCTTCTTCTTCTTCTTCTTCTTCATCCTCATCCTCAGAAGAAGAAGAAGAGGATGAGGATGAGGATGAAGAGGAAGAAGAAGAAGAAGTAGGATGAAAATAAGAATTCCAAGCCGGCAAAAAGTTTATCTGCAGAGCTCCTCTATTCTGCAGATACACTTAGAGGAGCTCTGCAGATACACTTTTTGCCGGCTTGGAATTATTCTTATTTTCATCCTACTTCTTCTTCTTCATCCTCATCCTCTTCTTCTTCTGAGGATGAGGATGAAGAAGAAGAAGAAGTAGGATGAAAATAAGAATAATTCCAAGCCGGCAAAAAGTGTATCTGCAGAGCTCCTCTAAGTGTATCTGCAGAATAGAGGAGCTCTGCAGATACACTTTTTGCCGGCTTGGAATTATTCTTATTTTCATCCTACTTCTTCTTCTTCTTCTTCTTCTTCATCCTCATCCTCAGAAGAAGAAGAAGAGGATGAGGATGAAGAGGAAGAAGAAGAAGAAGTAGGATGAAAATAAGAATAATTCCAAGCCGGCAAAAAGTGTATCTGCAGAGCTCCTCTATTCTGCAGATACACTTAGAGGAGCTCTGCAGATACACTTTTTGCCGGCTTGGAATTATTCTTATTTTCATCCTACTTCTTCTTCTTTATCCTCATCCTCTTCTTCTTCTTCTGAGGATGAGGATGAGGATGAAGAAGAAGAAGTAGGATGAAAATAAGATTAATTTCAAGCCGGCAAAAAGTGTATCTGCAGAGCTCCTCTAAGTGTATCTGCAGAATAGAGGAGCTCTGCAGATACACTTTTTGCCGGCTTGGAATTATTCTTATTTTCATCCTACTTCTTCTTCTTCTTCATCCTCATCCTCAGAAGAAGAGGATGAGGATGAGGATGAAGAGGAAGAAGAAGAAGAAGAAGAAAAAGTAGGATGAAAATAAGAATAATTCCAAACCGGCAAAAAGTGTATCTGCAGAGTTCCTCTATTTCTGACAGTTCTCTGACAGCTCCTCCACATGTACAGCGGTTGAAACATCTGTTTCCGAATAAAAACATCTGTATCCTAAATGGAAACAAATAGATACAATGTTTCAACCGCTGTACATGTGAAGGAACTGTCAGAGAACTGTCAGAAATAGCGGAGCTCTCTGCAGGGACACTTTTGCCAGCTGATCGGGAAAAATCCGATTCGCGCACCCGAAGTAGGCAAATATTCGGATTCGACGCGAATCGAATTTTTCCTGAAATTCGTATCGAATTCCACTTCGCCTGGTTCTATTCGCTCATCTCTAATTGCAGCCTACAGCCACAATTTGAAGTTTAGTATACTCAAGCTCCTACAGTCCCACAGAGAAGTCAACATACTTGGTGTGCTTGGGGTATAATTTACATAGAAGTCCTTATTTTTATTGAAATTAAAAGTCAGTTGGTTAAACAAATAGTATTATAGGATTAGGTAAATCAGCTGTAGAGGAGATTTTTAGGCTCACTTTTCTTTATTTCCCACTTCCAACCTGGTGATGATGGACAGGGTTTCAATAAAACGTTTCTGGATTTCTTCTGTAGAGTTAAGCATCATGGCACTATTTTTGTGGTACACTTTCTTTAGCCTACAGAAATCTGTCCATGCCATGAAATGGCAAATGAATTATGCTTGCCCCTAAGCCAAATGTTTTCAGTCCTCCCCTGCTCCATACAAACCTAAAAATAAGTTTGGGCATATTTCTGGTATAATTCAGCTGCAAGCACAACATGCATCATGCCTTTTAGACCTATGGTTAAATCTAAGACCTACAAATAGTAAAGAAAAATATATAAGTGATCTTAAATGTATTTATCGTTCAAGGCCTGTGTCATAAAACGTCATGCTAAATACACAAAAATCAAGCAGTTCCATAGAATATTGATAACATTGTGTACAAAACTCCTGTATTGAACATATGATTTTCTTAAATAGAAATGATTATGCAAATGCATTAAAAAGCAAGTAGCAAGTATAAATCACAGATGTCTCCTTGATGGAAAGTTTGATAAAAAAAGAATCTACAACTCCCAAATCCCAATGTGTTAATTACAAGAAGGCATCTGGTGTATTAATTTATCCTAGGGTAGGGATAAGCTAGGTATAGCTGGGCATGCCTAAATTGATTTGTTTTTCTTAGAATTAGGAAAAAAAAAGAGCCACATTTCAACACTAGGAAAAATATATATTATTTTCTACAAGTGTTATTTTTACATGTGTTTGTTGTGTTTGGGACACACAAATTTATTTCAGTAAATATAAATGCTGTTCTGCAATAAAGGGAAATCAGTGACTATACAGAAGGTTAAGGGTCCACAAGTAACCCTGTGGATCATTGCCGTAGGGTTAGCTAAATATAGGTCAATAAAGAATAAACTATTTTTTTCAAAAGTGTTCATTAGGTACCAAGATAAAGAGCATATTCCCTCATTTGCTCTTTCTCAGTGGATGGTGCCAGCTGAAGCTTCAAATGCTGCATGAGAAACACCTTCAACCCTTTAAGGCCCCTTTCACATGGGGTGGAACCTGTTTTTTTAAGCAGGGGATCTGTCCACTGATCCACTGCTGAGCAGAGCAGCAGAGTAGACAAGTGACAGGTCTCTCTCTGCTCAGTTTCTGCAGAGCAGACATGGACAGAGCCTGCTCTGCTGTGTGGACAGCCGGGTGTAAACAGACTGCCCTCTGATCCAATCCACCTAGACTGAAGGGGACAGATCCCCTCCCATTTTTGTTAGTGAACCGGATCAGATTGGAGGTAGGCGGGTGCAGACACATGTCCATTTACACTTGCCGGTCCATAGGGATAAATGGGCCATCCAATTAGGTCTGCCTGAAAAACTGCCAGGCAGACCTGATCAGATTGCCTGTGTGAAAGTGTGAAAGGGGCCTTAAAAGGAAACTTCAATCCTCATTCTGTTTTTTTGCATTTATTGGAATTTTTCCAGCACTGAAAAATCCTACATAGTTCTCTTTGCTTATTTTAAGGTTGAGGGGCTGTGTCTGCCATAATTAGTGCTGCCTGTATTGTACAGACAGATCTCTCAGAAGCTGTCTTCCTGCATTGTATGTTCTTAAAAGATAGCTTAGCTTGCCCCTAGTCTGTGTAAGTATCTGTGTAGGGAGAAGCTGTGAGATTTTCCAGAATTGCTTGCAATCTGTGATAAGGCCTTCTCTTCAAACATATAGTGGGGTTTTCTCAAATTTGACTGCAAAAGTGGAAAAACACAACACAACAACCACTTGTCTATCATTGCACATCTATCAACAATTGCTCTCTTTTATTTACCCAGTCCCATTTATGAATGGGTCACTGGATAAATATACCTTAGTAGGTCAATTCACCAGGTGATCATTGTGTACCCAGCAACCATTAGGTACCTAATGGGTACCATGAGACTGTTGTGATTGGTGTTATTTACAGTGCTAATCCCTCCCTTTCTCTTTACAATAAGGGAACGAGAGAGATCAGAGGTTCTCAATGGGCACAGACTGAATGGTGCAGTGGCTGCAGCTGCTGATTCATTCATTCTGCTGCTATGACACAGAAATCTTTTTTTAAACCCTTTCTTGCCCCCTCCTTTCCTACACATACTACTCATAATACAGTTATTACAGTCCCTAGTGATCTATAAAATTAACACCTCACCTCCCTTATCCTGCCAATCTAAACATTAATCTGTTCAGCTCCACCCTCCCACTGTATATGACCAGTAGATTAACCCATTCACTGCCTTCTTGCTTTTTGTATGACCTATACATTGCATGTACTGTATCTAGTGAACCTTTACCAAGCTCCATGTATAACCGCCTCTGTTTCAGCAAATTTCTTCATTTCCAAAAACTTGTGGCAAAAAATTAGATTGCCTTTGGGTGTCTACTTTACAAAAAGGGTAATTTCAGGGATTTGTATCTAGTTTGCTGTTTTTATTTTAACAGAAAGGGATTTTTTTCATTCAAAATTTTTGGTCTTTTTTCCTCTTTAGAGTAAAAGATTTTTTAAAAATCAGCAGTTATTAAATGCACCAAAAAGAAAGCTCTATAGGTTTAAAGATCGTCATCTTCACCATTCCTTTAGCTATGCAAATGTATGCATGGCAACTACTACTGCTCAAACACCCACTGTTCCCTTTTGTGAATGTCTAGCTAACTCCTTTACTGTGCATTGGCAGTCAGCATGTAGTCCTCTCTTGTACTTATTTATTTCAGTTATTTCATGTAGTTATTTCATGATTGATTGGACACTGGAAGTCCTATATAGTTGGTGCATGTCGCAACTATGTGACATGTGTCATTTTACTCTGCCCATAGGCCAGGCACTGGATGGTACATGGAAGACCTGCAGCAGATGGGGATGTAAGGAATAGAAGGAACTCTGCACTTGTCTTTCTTTCTTAATGTGATCTGCTCTTCTCAGTTTAACATGTAAATGATCATATACATCTCAGGTAGGTGTGATTTGATAAGAAAATTAAAACATTAGAGATAATGTGCTACAAAATTGCATGCTCAGTATTAACAAAGATTTCAAACAATAGTGTATTAAAATATGTGCTGTCACAGATCATGAGATTCATTTGTAGACTATTACAGTTTAATTTAATGGTGCATTTTTCACATGTCAGTTAAACTATACCTAAGATAAGCAATCTCCCATCTTAGAAAACTATCTTTGGAAGTATTTGAGTGTAATAGGTGTCAAGAGCCAACATGTCTTAGTGTTACCTAGCAGCTATCCAATATAAACCACACTGGCTACATCACAACACTGTAGAATGGAGACAGCCTGTTTAGTACATGTCGATTCTTATCAATTATTTACACTCTGTTTCAAATGATGAGTATAATTGCTGAGCACAAGACCAAGTGAATCTATTAAAGGGATGTCTAACAAGGACTTATGGGAGAGGAAGTAGCTCAATTGATAACAACACCAATTGTATACCCAGACTAAAGCTGACAAGGCTGCCTTTATTTCTGTGGCTGCAGCATGCATTGGCCATTAGGGGAGTCATTTTGCAAAGGCCTTGGGCAGGGAAATGCTAAAGCAACTTTCAAAGGGGATGCTGACTGCACCTTGATAAAATATCTCCAATTTATGACATAGCCATCATTTTTTTTTTTTTTTTTTTTAATTTAAATATTTATTAAATTTTTCATGTTAATACAAAAACCCAAAAAGGGAAATAATTCTCATACAAATAGACATTTATTACATTTCTACCTTTCCCTTTCTAAAAACTCTTTTCTTTCCCGTCCCACTACCCCCCCCCCCTCCCGCCCCTCTTCCCCCCTCCTCCCCCTCTGCAGACTCTAGCCCATTCTAATCTCTTGAGGCTTATTAATTTTTTGTTAACATCCTAGTTCATATTGTCCTATATTTCTCTTTCAATCCTGCTCTTTCCCACTTTTCCCATCTCCTGAAATAAACTCTCATCCTATCTTCCTGCATATGGTATGATCTTTCCATTCTACCTATCTGGTTTACTCTATTAATCCAGTCTACCTCCTTCGGTACCTCAGCTTTCCGCCAAAACTTGGGTATCAACCCTTTCGCTGCATTCAAGAGGTACCAAATACCTGAATCTTTATATTTATTTACAGACATCTCCACATTGTGTAGGAGGCACGTCGTTGGGTCTAACCCTATGTCAATTTCAGTTATTTCTTCAATCAACTTGACTATTATCTTCCAAAACGCCTGGATTTTCGGACATTCCCACCATATGTGAAACACCGTGCCTATCTCTCCACATCCTCTCCAGCACATATTTGAATTTTCCCCATTCATCTTGTGCTCTACACTATGACATAGCCATCATGAATGAGTCATCTGGTCAAATTATAATGCACATTTATTAAAACTTCACAGTTCTGAGTTCAAGTATGTTATTGCCCTCAAGATTTATATACACTATATTGGCAAAAGTATTGGGACACCTGTCTTTACACGCACATGAAATTTAATGGCATTCCAGTTTTAGTCCCTAGGGTACAATATTGAGTTGGCCCACCCTATGCAGCTATACCAGCTTCAACTCTTCTGGGAAGGCTGTCCACAAGGTTTAGGAGTGTGTCTATGGGAATGTTTGACCATTCTTCCAGAAGCACATTTGTGAGGTCAGGCGCTGATGTCGGACGAGAAAGCCCTTGCCCTTGGACCTTGCTTTGTGCACTGGTGCGCGGTCATGTTGGAACAGGAAGGGGCCATCCCCAAACTGTTCACAGAAAGTTGGAAACATGAAATTGTCCAAAATGTCTTGGTATGCTGACGCCTTAACAGTTCCCTTCACTGGAACTAAGGGGCCAAGCCCAACCCCTGAAAAACAACCCCCACACCATAATTCCCCCTCCACCAAACGTTACACTTGGCACAATGTAGTCAGGCAAGCACCGTTCTCCTGGAAACCACCAAACCCAGACACGTACATCAGGTTGCCAGACAGAGAAGTGTGATTTGTCACTCCAGAGAACATGTCTCCACTGCTCTAGAGTCCAGTGGCGGCAAGCTTTATGCCACTGCATCTAATGCTTTACATTGCACTTGGAGATGTAAGGCTTGGTTGCAGCTTCTTGGCCATGGAAACCCATTCCATGCAGCTCTCTATACACTGTTATTGTGCTAGTCTGAAGGCCACACAAAGTTTGGTCTTTAGCTATTGACTCTGCAGACAGTTGGTGACTTCTGGTGACTTCAGCATGCGCTGACCCCGCTTTGTAATTTTATGTGGTCTACCACTTCATGGCTAAGTTTCTGCTGTTCCCAGTTACTTCCACTTGGTTATAATACCACTAACAGTTGACCATGGAATATTTAGTAGAATGGAAATTTCACAGAAGGACTTATTGCACAGGTGGCAACCTATCAAGGTACCATGCTTGAATTCACTGAGCCCATGACAGCGACCCATTCTTTCACAAATGTTTGTAGAAGTAGTCTGCATGCCTAGGCGCTTGATTTTATACACCTTTGGCAATGGAGGTGATTGGAACACCTGAATCCAATGATTTGGAGGGGTGTTCCAATACTTTTAGCAATATAGTGTACTGTATATGCAAACCTGAAATAATATAAAATATAATAATAATAATATAATAGGAAATTTATGGAAATTTGACTGATATTCACCATAAACGGTTACCACATTGGTGTAGTTTATAAGCAGTATATAAAAATCTTTACATATCTTAGAATGATTTAGTACTCATCTGCTTTTTGGCACACCAAACATTCTACTTTGCCAGGCACTTCAACTATATTCATTGTAAAGCTCTGTCATCTATATGACCATCTCCATCAACTTCTGGCAATGTGCTTTGTTTTTCACCTTGTCCGCAATGAGTGTAATGCCTATTTTTTCTTGTCTTAAGTCATAAGGTACTTTCAGTGATGTATGTGGTTATATAAGGCTAAACACTTCTTCCTAGTCACTGGAGATGATAAATTAATAAATGGGGAAACATAGTTGCAAAAGTATTGGCATATTTATGAGAAACCTTTTATAAATGTGTGCCAAACAATTAATCTCTTTAGAATAAAACGTAAGGGTCTTATTTATAAAGCAGTGAATGTGACATTCAAATATTTGCAGTCATCAATCATTTAAAACACATCACGAGGGATATAGTGCAAAGAATGTTTGGTGAATGTCAAGTTCACTGCTTTATAAATATACCCCTTAGTTCTCAACTCTTTAAAGGAATGTCTAAGCTGAATGCCTGTAATAATAAAATTCAGTGTATAGTTTTACTGTGTTTGTTTTACATGCCTTTATTTCTTATCTTCTATGCAGGCAATGTTGACCATCAAAAGTGACAGTTACAGAGGCTGGGACAAACCATACAACACTGTCACGGTTGCTTACATCAGTTAACTTTTGTTTATATGGTTATATGGTTTAAACCTTCATTCCAAAATAAATAAAAATGGTATTATAATAATGCTTCCAGTGAGATCCTGGGTTATTGAGTAACCCAAATTACATGAGAAGATGTTCCTGCTCTGTGCAGGAGTGTCTTTTTCATGGTATTCAGGATCCTCAGTATTCCTACAATTGCACCAGGTGGAAGATAAGTATAACTTTTTTTTTTTACAGCCATAGTGTGAGGTTTTGTCATAGAGATGGGTGGCTTATGTCATAAGTAAACTTTCTTTTTAATATAGATTATCTGGCTGATAGAGGGAAAATAAAATAAAAAAGTAAAGCAGAATTCATACATGGGTCAAATTGAACAGTTAAGTCTTGCTAGAGTAGTAGGGCATTTTAGACTAAAGGAAAAAGCATTTATGTAACATTGGGAATGTTAATGTTTGCATAGAAATAGCACTGTATTGACCAATATAACGACATGAAAAAATTTTGCGTTTGTTTTTTGACAAGGGCATCTCTTTAAAGTCATGATAGCATTATGTGTTTTCACATCCTTGCAATCCAATCATCAAAATAAATTAACAGGGCCTAGTTCTCAGGGATTTATTATATTATTCTGACAGTCTCACTAAGAGTACTAGTCCTACTTTCTATCTCAGCCTTGTAATTGACAGGGCACTTAAGAGTATACATAACAGATGCTTTCTGTATGAGAAGGAACATGCTGTACAGAAATTATATATGATTGCCTTTTCAACTTCGAGTGTCACAGTCTGCATTGTATACCTTAAAAAAGATTAGCTTCAGAGCTTTACTTTGCGAAGTAGATCTAAACCAAATCACTAAAATTTCATATAAGCTTTAACATGTAAATGACAAATGCTTCTCAATTTTGATCAAGCGTTATCACCCTCTTACATGTTTCCCTTGTGGAAGCTTTGCACTTTGCAGGTGGAGTTCTTGTGTGGGGGGGAGGTGTTTGCTTGGGGTTGCTTAACACTCGTTTTCTGGGTGGACGTCATATGATGTTCTCCCTGGAACCTGCCTTCCAGCATGATCTGTAACCCGCTATTTCCACTGGACACAGCAGATAACTGATCAGTGTACTAGCTGCTGCTGGTACAATGTGATCACTGTAACCAATCACAGCAGATCACATGACAATTGCACACAATGGATGGTGTTCATTCATGTCATCCATTGTGTACTATTGTGTTGATCTCTGTGATTAGTCACAGTGATCACATGGTACAGACAGGGATAATCAAAGCCCACCTGTACCATGTGATTAGCTGTGGCCAATTACAGTTAACAATAGGAAATATCGAATGAATCCATTTAATTCAATAACATTACGTTCACTGGTATAAGCATTCATAGTGTGTGTTAAAAAAATATTGTATATTATTTTTTTTTTTTGTATACTTCCACCAGTCAATATCCCTGATCACAGCCACAACAGATAAATGAAAAAAATAAGGAAAAAACATTCTTAAAATTTCTTCATTTTCCAAGCAAATTGTGACAACAAATTACAACTTTACAACTTTAAAAACTCGCCATGTCTCTTACTACATATCGTGGACTTCCAGCTTTCTAAAAAGGGGTGATTTGGGGGATATTTGTACTATATGCATCCTAGCTAGCTAGGAAATAGAGGAACAGGAAAGAGAGGGTCCTATAATGATAGGGACAAGGGCCTCATTTACACATTGCTGGCCTATGGGTAGGACTTAATAGAATCTTAAATATTTAAAGAGGCCCCCAGATATTCACCTCCCATATGAAGAAAAAAGTGTACTATCGTGTAAATCCATTGGTAATCCAATCATCCAGTGATGAAGATTTGTCATAGAATATGATGCAAAATGCCCTGACAACCCATCAACACAAACACAATGACTGACACATGGCAATTCAGCTCCCAACAGACTCTTGCCCTGAAAGACAGATCCCCAATGAGCAGCTATATGTCAACATACCAGCTGGTGATGCTGACTGAAGTCATTGACCAAATATGGTCAAAACCATATTTGATTGCACAAGATATGTGCCTTGCTGCTTGGTACAAAAACCTCAAGACAATTATATTATGTATGACTATTTTTCAGGACTAGATTTGTTCTTTTGAATCTTTTAGGGTATTTGATATAGATCAAATAGATGAAAGGTTGTAACAAACATATACAGTATTAACAATTAAGTTCAGGAAAAGGAACTGGATTATAGTTTAAGCCCAGAACTACCATTTTCACTTAACATAGGAACATTAATTACCATATAAATGCATCTTTAAATTAAAGTGTGAATACAGTTTTGCTGTCATAGCAGAGGGATCTGTATTTGTTTGAATACGCATGGTGATCATCCTGAAGTTTATTATCCAAAACCATGATGGCTCAGTATTTGCGCACAGATACTTGACAGTGATGCATGAAAAAATTGAGACTACAATGCAGTTGGAGTGATAAAAGAAATAAGCTGTCTGAGGACATAAAAGCCTCTGTTTAGAAAATGGCTGGATACAGAATGACATAACACATTGCAGTATAATGGCATGCATTCAGCCAAAAAATATAATTACAAGATTTTTTAGAAACTATACATTCTATCTCGCTATTTGCTATATAAATACGTTTCTGAGTACATAATGTTAAAATCCAATTTATTGAGTCAATAGTAAAATGAGTTATATTTGCTTTTATAGCCATTACAAATATAGCTTTAGCTCTCATACTTCTTTGTAGGCTGTCATAACAAATTATATATGTCACCTATACTGTATCTCTGCTTTGTATGTCATGATTGTCTGCAAGGTACATCAAATCAATTAATTTAGCGTGTCGGAATGATTTTCTGGCACAGTAATACAGATCTGCTAGCATTATAAAATACATAGCTGTCTTCCGGAAGCAAAAATGGAAAGTGGATTAAATAATTTGTCAGTTATTAAATAGGCCTGATAATATTAATACTGGAAATGGAGATAAAAATGTAAAGGGGTATTTCTTGCACACAAACACATACACACACATAGTTACAGATGAGCCCTATTGATACACTAGGTCTGCTGTGCAGTGAACATGTCTGGTAAATTCCTCATACAAAGAAGCAAAGGGATCAATTCACTAAGAGTTAAAAAAGGACTGAAAAAATGTGGTAAAATAACGCATGTGGTAAATCTTTTGCAATGCAAAATTTTGTGGTAAATATCTCTTTCGGTAAAATATCGTTATTGCGGTACCGCATATTTTCATTGCATGGTAGCTGGTTGTTAAGGAAGCCGTCTGCTGCGTCCTTAACAACAGATGACTCATCAGCTGTCAGTGGGTTTCCCGCTGACAGCTGAATGTAAACAAAATATGATGACAATTAAAAATTATGAAAGAAAACAGCGTGGGTGTCCCCCCAATCCATACCAGGCCCTTTGAGTCTGGTATGGATTTTAAGGAAAACCCCATGCCAAAATTAAAAAAAAACAGCCCTTAGGTCTGGTATTGATTTTGGGGGGAACCCCAGGCCAAAATAAAAAAAAATTGGCATGGGGGTCCCTACGAAATCCATATCAGACCTAAGGGTCTGGTATGGATTTGGGGGGACCCCATGCCATTTTTTGTTATTTTGACATGGATTCCCCTTAAAATCCATACCAGACCCAAAGGGAAAAAAATACCGCATGTGATACTGCCAGAAAAACACTGGTGATAAATATTGCATCTTTTTTAACTTTTTGTTCCATTTGTGAATTGCGATATTTACCGGCACATATTTAATTCTGCGTTAAATACCCCTTAATTTTTTTTTTTGTGAATTGGACATTTGTTACCACATGCGATAATTTATGCAAATGAGTCATGTGACCATGTTATAGCATGTGGTAACCTTTAGTGAATTGATCACAATGTCACCAGCACTCCAAATATATGGATTTCAATTATTCATTGTGAAGATGTTTTGGGTCTTACTGGGTACCTTTATCAAGGTAACATAGTGAGAAAAGGACAATGAAAAACCCCAAAATGTCAGATTTTTATGTCATATGTGACACTGTCTTCACAATAAACATGAGAAATGCATCTATTTGGAGTGCTGGTGATATCACATCTTTGTATTTGGTTTCAGCACAGCACCATTTGTGACATTCACTTTCCCACCCATCATTGAAAGGCTGAGTGTTGTGAGGGGTGCGGTTTATTTTTGCACTTTAAATGGTAAATTTCTCAGAGGCTACTAAGTATTTTCTGTGGGGATCACATGCTCTGTATGTAATGCTGCCAGAGACACTGCCACTGGATCAGTGGCAATGAAAAGTTATTTTTTCAAACTTGGTAAATTAAGAGGGCATTTGCATCTAAGAAAAAAAGTCTTACATTTTAAAAAAAAGTTTCTCAAATAAGTCATGTGACTGCACATTTAAGAGTCATCTATTCCTCCACCACCCTAGGTCCTCCTAATCAATATTAGACATAATATTCCACTTCATTTACTACCAGATGGCGCTATATAGGCTGAGACTCCAGACTTTTCTCCTACACATTCCAGTCCCCTACTCTGAATCAAACACCTGTCTTCTGCACATCCATGAGAAGTGATGATAAATGTACTCCAAACTGTGTGCATGCGTTAAGTAGGACCATTACTCCACATCCCAGTTCCTGGGACATGTAGCTGGAGGAACTCTAGCCCTATAACAGGAAGTGCTTGATCATGGACCTTTATAGCATTGGCAAATGGGGACACCATCAGAAGTCTGTGTGAAAATGTAGGCACAATATTGGGAGATAGGGACAGTGTACCTATAACAGGAAATTCTTGGGACAGTGTGATATAACACTATAAGAGGAAATGTTTGATCATGGACCTTTATATCAGGACCCCCAATAAGTATTTTAATAACACCTGCAAAGTTAAACATTTTTAAAATCACAGTGAAATACTAAATCATATGTAAGATTTTAGTGTTTGTGTTTATACATGCTGTAAAATGATAAGTAATTTCTAAATGTTACATTGGGGTCTTTAGAAATGTTACATGAAGAGACCTTTTCTAAGACTCAAGTCTGCTAATTGGTTGCTTTTTTGGTATATACCTCTCAATTCCTCTCAAAGGATAGCATTACTTTTCACATTATTATAGCAACAATCATGCAGCATGGCACTAGTGATGTAAGAGCTTGCCAGCATTTTAGTAAAAGCTACACCCAGCTCCCATTAGACATAGTGGGGTTTATTTACTAAACCTGGTTGACTCAGAATCTTGGGCACCTGTGCATGGTAGCCAATCAGCTTCTAACCTCAGCATGTTCAGTTAAGCTTCAGCAATAAAACCTGGAAGCTGATAGGTTTTTATGCAGAAGTGGACAAGATTCTGAGTCAACCAGGTTTAGTAAATAAACCCCAGTAGGTCTGTGCCTAAAGTTAGCAGAAGAGGAAGCTTTTCCCTGTATAGTTACTAAACACATTTTTTTACCATTTAAGCAAGATCAGTAGTGGGGAAACATTGAAATGTTTTCTGTAAAATAACTGATCTTAGCAGAAGGGTGTTGCAAATAGTGGCAGAGGTTTTGTACCTACAGTTATGAATTATCAGTCCTAGATACACTTTGTAAGTTGGCATAGCTCTGACTTTGGTCAAGTAAAACACATTTCTGAGTGTTGCTTAGGATAAAGGCTGTGTGATTTAGTTTGTAGCTGAATGATTGGTGGAGCTTAAATTGCATCAATCCACAGACTATGAATTCATTAAAGTATTTACACACTTAACAAGCTATAAATGCACTTTAAAACAAACTCTCATTGACCTCTGTAACTATAGACACTTGGGAGAAATGCATCTTCAAATTTTCTAGTAAAGACTAGGAAATCTTAGCCCTTCTGCCCTTATTTTATCAGGCAGCAGAGACTTGGAAGGCTGCCAGCCTTATAATGCAAACCAATATTAGGTGATGTAACCTGTTAGAAACCAATTTATTGCTTGTTTAGAATAAGGAAATATTTTTAATTCCAAAGCCTGGACACAGGTGCATGTAAAGCATATTTACACTCAAACTTGAGAAAATGCCACTATGTTTGTATGTGTTCCCATTCACACAGCATGCCTACATTTTTTTAAAAAATATTTCTTTCTTTTTAGATGCTTCTCAGGAGAAGGTGTCAAGGCTGACTGCAAAGTTTTTTGGACAATGTTAAAGCAAGCCTGTCCCAAGTCTGTCTACAATGCAAGAAACCCAGCCTCTACACCTTTAGCCATTTATTAGGACAAAAGTGCTCAAATCTAGTTACAACTGGCAATGACAATTTGTCTATGCAGTACAGAAAGAGTTAGTTATGGCAAACACAGCTGCCCAGCCCTCTCACAAAGAGAACTACATTATGTAGTATTTTTCCTGGTGGAAATATCAAGAACAGAGCATCTAAAAATGTAAGCTGCAATTTTTTATTTATTTTTTTCTTATTGTATGCTATGTGAATATGTACAAATATAAAGTAAGTGTTATCCCAACTTGGCTGCGAATGGAAATACACTTTAAGACATACAGACTCCTGATTTATTTATCCATGTATAATGACTCATGCACAATTAGTACAGTATTTACAGTATACTTTCTATATATTATATTTAAGAATTAACACATTTGCAAGTAGGACATTTTGTAATAGACATATGTCAACAGCTAAGTGGTCCTATATGGCATTCTACCTAATCCAGCCGTGAGGCTGTCTGTTAGTTCCTTCCACAGGGAAATCTGAAACAATGAGTTACATGGTGAACTAGCTGCCATACGCATTTTCAAACAGGTCATTCTTTATAGACAACTTAAAGTAATCAATCTGCCTCTGTGTCTGCATTTAAGAGTGGACAAACCTATCACTGTCTGACTTTTCTTTTATACCAACTCAGTCTGCACTGACTTTTGGATCCCTAGAGATTCAAAGGTTAAAGTTTATCACAGAGCATTTTATTTTGTATGTTAAAGGTTGATGTTCATATTACAGGTTGAACCTTTCTCTTTACAGAAGAATAATAAATTAATCATTCTTTAGTATTTTCAAAATCATTTGGAATAGGCACAGCTTCATCATCAATTTACAAAAAAAGGGTTCTTGGGAATTGAGACCTTGCATGGTGTGTACTGATTATTATAAATTTTACCCTCAGTAGGGCTACAATGTATTGCGCTGTTTAACCAATGCAAGCAATCTAACTGATCTTGCAAAGATGTTCAATGCACATAGTGCAGACCTAGTTTTCAAAGCCTGTTGAACATTTAAATAAAGAGAGCATCTTCCTTTATATATGACTCTGCAGGTAACATGGGAAAAACACCATTCCTTTTCATTACAAGCATATTTTCCTTTTCATCCTTCTTCTCATCAAGCACTTAGCAGTCATTTTTGTTGGGGCCACTAATACATCCTTTGCCTCCTCCCTTTTCTATTTAAAGGATACATTTACCTTTGGGAACATGTTACATGTTCCACTTGTTTTTAGGGTGGAGCATTTAACATTTAAATTTTGGCCAAGATTTACGAAGAAAGATTATTTATTTGCAAAATGTTATAAGAAAAACACTTTTTTTCAAAATTTTTGGCCTTTTTCATTTATAAAGCAAAAAAAAAATACCAATCCCAGTGGTGAATAAATACCACCAAAATAAAGTTTTATCTGTCTCAAAAAAATGCAAAAAATTTCATATGGGTACAGTGTTGCATGACCACGCAATTGTCATTTAAAGTGTGATAGCACTGAAAGCTGAAAATTGGCCTGGACAGGAAGGGGGTAAAAGTGTCCAGACTTGAAGTGGTTAAGAAAAAAAAAATGGAAAATGGAAAATGAATGGAGAACTAAAAGTACAGATAGCCTTAGTGGCTGATGGCTTGTAGTTCTCAATGAATTATAATGATGGTGTTGAACGTTGTGGTAGTTCATTGTCTCTTCTTGTCAGTGTCTGCCTGCCTGTACTAGGTATGAGCAGACAGATACACTGGCATGTCTGCAGGAGTCCTGCATAGCACCTGTGATCTGCTGGTCATCTGTCAAATTAGGATACATTCATGTGTCCATACAGCTGTTGTGCCTCATAGAGTTACTTAGGCAGTCTGCACCAGGGGCGGACTGACAACTCATGGGGCCCCCGGGCAATAGGGGATCATGGGGCCCCTGTGTCCTTGCCCAAACTCAAAAAAGCCTATGAAAAAGGTACCAGGGGCATCTCATGGGGCCCCCTACTGACCCTGGGCCCTCGGGCAGTGCCAGAGTTTCCAAATGGTCAGTCCACCCCTGGTCTGCACTCAGCAGCTGGTGGCTTCGGGTGCATGAACAAATGGGTATCTGCAGAACTATTCATCAGTGAAAAGTGAAACTGTATTTACATTTGTTTTGTGTGAAAGGGGGGAAAAACAAATGTCACATGCCTAATTTCTCTCCAGGTCAAATATTTTTCATTTATAAGAATGGCTCAATGCAAATATAGCCTTTTTCTGCAGTCACCAGCAGCTAGCCCTCCCTGCAAGCCCTTTGGGGTATATTTATAAAAATAAATAAATTGCAGAGTTTTTTATATTAGGAATCTGTGTATACATTTGTTCTGTGCAAATGGAGGGAAAACTGAATGTTACCAGGATGTTTTCTTTCCAGGTCAAATGCTTTTCATTCATTAAAAATAAAGTGAATCAAAGAAATACTGCATTGATTCACTTTATTCTGCATTCTGTCACCCAGTGAATCAAGAAAATACTGCATTGTGGCCACTACATGTAGCTGATGATAATAATAATACTTGTTTACTACGATTTTCAGATTCATCTAATGGCCATAATGCAGTATTTTCCTGAATCATTCTATTCTTATGAATGAAAAACATTTGAACTAAAGATAAAATAAATGAGTTCCATTTGTTTTTTGGCCCCTTCCACACAGAACAAATGTATATGCAGGATAAATAGCTCTACAAATGTTTAAGAAATACGCTCTCTTGTGATCTATCCCTATCTGCTCTAGGACTGTCTGTGATGTAAAGTAAACATAGCAGTTTTCATCAATTACCAGCAGCAACTAACTCTCCCAGAAAACACTCTGACCTATCCCTAACTACTTCTACTGTCATCTCCAACACACACTGACAAAAGGCTGCTGGGACCAACAACCTTTATAGGAGGGGGTTGACTAGTGAGAAAACACCGATAATTGGCCCTTCTAAGCTACTTGAGCACAAATCAGAGGTCCAGAAGTGAATTATTGGTAACTGGTTGATATAAATGTGAACAACTGCATTAGTTCCCCATTTTCTTGAGCCACTAACAACTTGAGTTTGAGTTAAACTCCTGTTCAGCCCAAACCCAAAGCTTATCCTTAAAGTGTTACTAAACCCACAACAGTAAAATCAGTCTGTATATGTAGTAAAGCATGCTTGTTATACTCACTGTGGAACCTAAGGGGTTAAACCTCCGCATTGTGTAAAAAGGCTGTTTGATCCTGTCTTCTCTGCCCATCCTCTTGTTGAAATGACCACCTGATACAGACTGAATCCTTAGTCACATGCACATGCTCAGTTTAGTGTGTATGTTTAGAGAGGTTTTATTTTCCTTGGGAGAGTGCATGTGATCAGTACTGTCCAGACAGAGGGTCAGGATTTTAACATCCTCCTAGAGCAGAAAGAAATCTTCTCCTACAAGTTTTAACCAGTGCTCTACTGAAGTCACAACACTGCTCTAACTGCTGATGAGAAAAGGTATTTAGCAGTTTATATTTAGTAAAATAATTGCATTTCCATTTCCATTTTTTTCCTATATAAGGAATCGGCGTTTGTCATGGTGGTGTTGGTCTCCCCTCTGAGGACATGTGTGGCACGAAAAGCTTTAGGAGGAGCCAACATGCCGTGATGTCACGCCGCCGGAGCCACATGTAGGTCCAGCAGCCATCTTTACTCTTGGTGAGTGCTGCGTTCACTCTGCAATACTGTTTTCCTTTTAACCCTTATTACTAAATTCTTCCATGGAATAAAGTGATTTCATTTACTACACTATGGGCACTACTTTTGTGGCTCCTTTATGGAACTATTAAATTACAGAGCCTGCTTATGATCCTGACCCATCCAAGCACCCAGAGAAGGGAATCCCTGTAACACAGGCTGCAGACCCATCCATCCTTAAAGGTGACCTCTGGATGAGCAGACCTTTATCCAGCCCAAGATATTTCTGCTGTGCTGTTCCATACCTGGAAGGAAGTTTACCAGACGCCTGACATATCCCGCTCCCTTAAGTGGACCGTGGTGGATTTATATTCAATGCGCATCTGGTGAGGCACATATTCAATGCGCATCTCGTGAGTGCACAATTTTACTATTACTTCCATCTAAGTTCTGCTGCAGTAGGGGTCTTTCATCATTACCATCATTTATTATTCATGAACTTGTATCTGTTACTTTTACTTATCAACTTTTATTAGCGCTGCACTTCTTATTTACTAATTGCATTTCCATGTTGTGTGTACTGTGGGAGACCAGATATAGTGAACGCAGGGTCCTGGGTTTAGTATCACTTTATTGAAGATCATAAGAATGACATTTTGTCCTTATACTAGTCTATTGCATAATTATTCAGCTATTCTATTCTGTCACCCAGCTGCCAATAAGCAGTTAAGTGTGCCACTGACTTCCAGACAAACATTCACAACATGTTGGATTAATTGATAGCACACTGGATTATCTGACAATACACTGCCTTTTAAATGTGTATATAGACCGAGCTGCCAAAAATGTGAATCAAGATTCATAAACAGTTTGCTACAAGTAAAAGTGCAAAAAATAAATGAATAAACAACACCAGAAAATACAACTAATGTCCAGTGTATCAATAATTCCCATTATTGAATGGGACGTATTGATTATTATTTTTTGCACTTTTACATGTGGCAAATTGTTACGTAATCTTGATTCACATTTTTGGCAGCGTGGTCTATATACACATTTAGGGCTCATGTACACATCAGCTGAAAAACTCATGTTTAGGAGCTGTTCAGCGTTTTTTTCAGCAGCCCCTGAACTCACCCTAATGTTTTCCTATGTGTCCATGTACACATCTTCGTTAACAGTCTTTTACAGACATTTGAGTTTACAGTCGTTTTTTTGAACGCAGAAAACTTGCGTTCAGTAGTCGATTTTATCAGCGTTTCAAACGCAAAATGCTTGTAAACGCGGAAAATTGTGTTTATAAGCATTTGCGTTTAAAATTTTCTTACAGCTCCCAGTGCTGTTCAGAGCCTTTTTTCATCATGAAAAATGCATGCAAAGCGTTTGCAAGGTACATTGGAAACAAAAGATATGTTAATGACCATTCACACCTCAAATTTCTCATGAAGACCCCCTAGCAGGTGACCTTAATGACTCACTCCACCAGACACCTTTCCCACCCTTGGAAACAAAAGAAATATTAATGAGCAACTCACACCTGATCATCTCAACACATACTGCTGTATCGTCTTCTACTCTCTCTGTATTTCTCTGAAACAGTCTGAAATAGTTCATAATTTACCACTTTTCAGTGCATTCTGGGCATTTGAGAGGTTCTCCTGTGCTTATTTTTAAAAAATGCTTCTAAACGCAAACGCACATAAATGTTTTATGCAAACGTGGCTAAACAGACGTTTTTAACCTACGTTTTCCAGCTGTCAGTTTCCATCGTTCAGAAGTGTCCCGTGTACATGGGGCCTTACAGAGTTACATTTTGAAGACTACAGCAGACTTAACGACATTGATCTGTGTTTCCTTTTTTTTTGCCTGTGGCACAGTTTTTATAGTTATTTGAATACAATACAATGCCTTGGGTGCAAGCAAAAGCAAATTGGACAGAAAGAAAAACCACTGCCTTATGTTTATAATTATGGAGCCAGGGACTACTATTTGAGAATCTCGCCACTTCAGTTCATGAATAATATAAGCCACAAACATGCTCCCACACACAAATTACTTAAATCATTGTTTTGGTTAGATAAAGTACATAATAGTCATTTTGTATAGTCACACTGAAACGCTAATAAGCTATGCTCAGAATAGCATAACTCTACATTTGATTCTATCATATCTCTAAGCCATTAAGTTTTGACTGCATACTAACATACAGCATTATAAGATAATGATTTACATGTTTTCAAAAGCCTTGAGTGAGGCATTACCACTCTCCTTTAAAATACCATGTAGATACAGTAGATAGTATATTTTGATATTATCTGGTGTATTTTGATATTTTATCTACAAATCTATATACTGTATTTATGAAAATAGCAAAAATACTGTTGAGGATACTTGTAAATCCTCAAGCAAACAGCTAACAACACAATTTTCCTAATCTCAAGACATAGATAATTTCTGCTTGCTGCTGTTGCATTGACTCCAGTATGAGAAGTAATTCTGTATTGAGTTATGAATATTTACTGTATATGCCTTGACCATTCACTGAGGGGTTTTTTTTTCAGTAATGCAGTATGAGGAAAAATTTTAAATATTTGGAGCAACATTCCAGCATGGTGTTTGGCTTTCCTCCTAAACTCTGGCCTCGTGAGGATGCTACAGTCAGTAGATATTTTCTTTTACTTTGCCCTAGCTGGAAGCATGTGACAAGACCCAAGGAATATAAGCTAGCATGTGACAGAGCCTGAAAAAACAGAGATGTCTTCTATGCTGAAGAATGTCCAGAAGATTTGGGGGGAAGCTGCTCCTGGATAGACATTGTATGGAGACCTCTTTACTCACCATTTTAAGGTACCCTGTAACTGCTGGCATGAGCACAGAGGACTGCTGACATGGGCTCACAGCTGCTTTTAAAGGATCTATTGTAACTGGGAGGCTTTTTAATGTACTTGTGACTGCTCACATGTGGTCAGAAGATCAGTCCCTATTGGGAAGCTGTTAGCGAAATAATAGGGCCACCAATAACTGCTAATAAAGGATCTATTATAACTGGGAGGCTGCTAATTAAGAAATTTGAGCCCCCATTAACGTTTTATTGCTGGGAGGCTGCTACTGAATAAATTATCGATTCATTTTGTTGCTGATATAAGAAGGCAGGGGAAATATTGCTGTTTTTCCAGTATCCTGTACCCATTTATTCACCCAGCAAGAGTAACTGTGAGGGGTTACATTGTTCAGGCACCGCGAACACCCAAGGCCCAATTTTTCTGCAC
Source organism: Staurois parvus (assembly GCF_062004578.1). Lineage (NCBI taxonomy): Eukaryota > Metazoa > Chordata > Amphibia > Anura > Ranidae > Staurois > Staurois parvus. Next base: position 11,599,872 of record NW_028317994.1, on the reverse strand, counting down.
ATTTTTGACAGGGGCATCTAATTTCAATTTTTTTAAACACATTTTTTCTCATTTTTCACAATTTTTAACAGCAAGGCCCACTCCTGCACTCACCAAGAGTAACTGTGAGGGATTAGAGTGTTCAGGCACCTTGAAAATGCAAGACCCAATTTTTCCACACCTGTGTGACAGGTGCATATAATTTCATTTTTTTAGAGCAGCGTCAATTCCTGCACTCATCAAGAGTTATAGTGCAGTAGCACCAACACCCAACACCCATTTTTTCAACACACTGTGTAATAGGTGCATATAGTTTGAATTTTTAGGGTAGGGTCCAATCCTGCACTTATCAAGAATAACTCAGAAGGGTTATGGTGTAAAGGCACCACCAACTGTCCACCCACCAAACACCCCACAATGCACCGTGCTCTCACAGTGCACAGTCCCCACCCCGTACTATATAAGACAGAGGGGAGAATACTCTCCCCGAAACAAATAAAAAACAAATAAAACAAAAAATACATTAAAAAACAGCATGGGTTCCCTCCCTAATCCCTACCAGGCTCTTTATGTCTGGTAGATAGGTTAGGAGGGAACCCACAGTAATTTTGTTTTTAAAGTGTGCGGGGTTCCCTAAAAGCCATACCAGGCCCTTTAGGCCTGGTAGGACTTTTAAGGGAAACCCCACCCGAAAAGGGGTACAAGTACCCCTTACGCATTCACAAGTGGGGGCAGCATCAGGATTCTAATGAGCCCCCCTGCTGCAGACCCCCACAACCACCAGGCAAGGGTTGTGGGGTTGTGGGGAAAAGGCCCTTGTCCCAATGCTGAGGGCACATGGCCTAGTAAGCCACAGGGGGGCATTCGATCACCCCCCCCTTTCCTGGCCTGCTAGGCCTGTGCTTAGGTCAAGGGTCTGGTAGGAATTTAGGGGGGACCCCATGCTTTTCCCCCATTTTTTGGGGGTGGTGTTTCCCTTAAAAGTCCTAACAGGCCTAAAGGGCCTGGTATGGCTTTTAAGGGCAACCCCGTGAACTTTTTCTCTCCATTTTTGGGAGATGGGGTTCCCCTTAAAAGTCCTACCAGATCTAAAGGGCCTGGTATGGCTTTAAGGGGGAACTCTTTTTTAAATAACTTGCATATAAGCCTTCAAAATGGGCACTGTTGAATTTACAAATTCCAGTCCTGTAGGCTTGCATTGAGTTCGAAGCTTGCAATCAAATTTTTGTTAGGCTCAAAAGTTTGACCACAAACCAAACACGGGGGTGTTCAGCCCAACGCTAATGCTAGAGCCCAAAGGTTGAACCAAAACGTTTGTCCGTCAATAACATTTATAGAGGTAAGGTGTGTTAGGAGCCAGAACTAAACATCCCATATTTGTTTACATTCTTCATGGTTGTTCTCAGTTTAAAACATAAGCCCATGTTGAAAATATGCATCCAAACTACATTTTAGTACTCTGTAAAAATCTTTAAATTGATATCTCAGGTGAATAAAACAAAGCTTTGTATCTACTGAAAAGAGGCAGCCCATTGAAAGGTTTCAATACTATTAAAATGAATTACTGAGCTTGATGATTCATCTCTCAAACAAAACACAAGTTATTTCATTTATAACCGCCTTCTGCAATTTGGAAATTAGAACGGCTTGAATAGCAACAGTGGTTTCCAACCAAACTCACACTGCTTTGGAGAGATTAATTCATTTTCTAAAAACAATAAATACAGAACACAATAAAATGTTCTTTTTCTATAAATTCAACTCATCTAATTTACTCGATGTGATCTCTTCTTTTATTCTAGCAATCTACCATCTCCATACTAATAAATTACGCATAACCACTATAACTATCAAAATGTATTAGATGCGCATGATTGAATGTGAACTGTATGAGGAACTGACCAGTGTAACAATTCATAACATCACTCATTCCTGACACCAACCCAATTTGTAGGACTGCCTTTGAAATGGATACCCTAGCTAGTGGTTTAGCTCCAAGCTTCCTTCAATCACACTGTGATGATTAATGTAAGTCTACATAACATATCTAGTTAAATATACCCCTAATAACGGCCACAGCAGAGAGAACTGGAAGTTAGAGATGTCTTAGTCTACTGTAAACTGACCTGTTAATGCTTGATGGCTAGTCATTTTGGCTAAATCTGCTTTTCCATGTGTGCTTGCAATATTTCAAGTTTTTAATTTTGTCTCTAAAACATAAGCCAAGGGATAAAAGGTACTGGGAGTTTCTGCATCTCAGTAGCAGAGCACAAAGCCTGGGATTTTGGAAGGACTTATATGACCATCTTATCTATAATGGTATCTATGAAGGGCCCCAGTACAGAAACCTCATAGAAAGGTATGCTGGTATACTCCACGTTCCACTTAATTTGTTACTATTTTTTAAACACAGGCCCAGAAAGCAAATCTTAAGAACAAGAGGTTTATTCCTAAATATGAATCAAGGTGGTAACATTGGTGTGAGAATGTCTTGATGCATTTCACCCAGTCACACTTATTTTTAAGCCTTATGACTAAGCGCCTCAGTATTAAACCTGTCAAGGTGTTAACACACTGCTGTTACCATTGTGATTCATCATGGTGAATAAACCTCCTGTTTTTCTGGACCTGTCTTTTTGGAGTCAGCAGGTGTCCAGTGGTGGTTGTGTTTTTTTCTGGCATATGGCAGTGTTATTAAAATTATTTTTGTACCTTAAAGTCATTTTCTGAACAGGTTAAGGTTCCTAAGCACCAATGTACATTATATTTCAATACATTATGTAATCTTTTGTTTAAGTATTCTCCCTAGTCACTATAACTCCTCCTAGGGTTTGAAAGCACTTGAGTGCTCTTGAGTGCTCTTCAGTGCTCATCTGGTGGTTTTTGGGGAGGGGATCAACTCAACTTTCTCTTACCTCTAGAAAAAAAAAACGGTGAGCACTGGTAGGAATGAGGGCAGGAAGCAACACTCTAATTTTCATAATATAAATGCTTTCTTATGCAAATTATGGTGTGAAACAAACATATTATCAAAACATTCATTTCTTAAAGCTGAACACCAGGCAGATATAAAAGAAACACAACTCTGTAACCATAAACAAATCAGTTTTCTTTTTTTGTTTTTAAAGCAAACAGTGTGAGTACCTAGATCTGACTTAGTATCAGCCTCTTACAGTGCCTAAACAAGAGAAAAAACACTGTAATGAGCCATTTAGGTGTGTTGCAGAGCAAGGAAAATGCTTGTAGGAGGAAAGAGAAAAGTGAAAGAAAGATGAGCTTCTTAATGTGTTGCTTCTTCTTCCACTTTCCAGTCATTGGATATGGTAGGGAAGCTGCAAGTGAAAGTAAAACTGCAGCAAAGAAATACCACCCTCCCTTCTGCTAGGCAGGACTGTGCTATTTGGAAAATATGTGTAATTTCAGAACTGGAATCAACAGCAATACAAATATATTTGCTGTTAAAATAACTCCCTTATATGTACATCATGTGTGCATTATGCTGTATTTCATCTCTGTATTAAGCTCTTTGCCTGGACTTTTGCTTTTAAGAAAGACTTGTTATAAGCCAAACATAAGTGCTGAATTCATGTCTGTCTCTAGTCTCCTGGCTGTCCTTCTGACTCTCTTGCTTCTATACTTTGAGTTGGAGAAGGTGAAAATAACTGTTTTAGACTTTTCTCTAAGGCCCCTTTCACACAGATGGACTGATTGGGTCCGCCTGTCCATTTTTCAGGTGGACCCAATCGGACCAAGCATTGCCCTTTAGGGAGCAGTGGATATAAACGGACATGTGTCTGTTTACGCCTGCCTGCATTGGTCCAATCCTATCCACTAAAAACAGACAGATGATGATCCGCTCCCCATCTCTTTAGCAGATTGGATAAAAGTCGGATGTATATGGACAGGCAGTCCATTTACATCCAACCGCCCACAGAGCACAGCGTGTTGTGTCTACCAAAGACTTGGTATCCGTCTGCTCAGCGGGGCTTAGCGGACAGATCTGCTGAGCAGGCACATCCACTGGCGGAGTCCACCAGTGTGAGAGGGCCCTAAGTCTCCTGATCTGAATACTTTTTTGGGGGTCAGCTGATGGAGGCCAGCAAAGAATAGCTGGTTTATTACCACTTTATGATCTGGCTATATATACCAATAACCACCCATATTCTAAATTCCTATACTTCTCATGAGAACATTTACTTGTTCAATATGAAGACTATAACATATTGTACAAATTGTATTACGTATTTTTGGATGCTATCTTAAAGGAACTGTCAAAGGGTTTAAAAGAGCCTGTTGCATGCTTTTGATTTGCCATAACATTATGGAAAAGAGCAAAAAAGGGAGCACTCTCCTCGTGCATTACCGTGATAAAAAATAATTTATTGAGAATGACAAAAGTGTATACTGAGGAAGGGAGCTCATCTCCCGAAATGTGTTAGCACACTCTGTCGCAAGACCACCACTTGCTGGGACTGTTACATTGGTCCTTGCTTTTACTTATGACTCTTGGTTTGTGAGTATACACTTTTGTCATTCTTAATAAATTCTTTCTCATCACGGTAATGCACAAGGAAAGTGAATCCTTTTTTGCTCTTTTTCAGTATTATCAAGATGCCCAGATCTTTAGAGGGCTGCACCTCAGCGAGTGACCTTTACTGTGTTCCTAGGACGTTTATGGACCTGAGCGCTGGTTTTGCTTTTCTTTCTTGTGTTATCTTGCCATAACATTGTATTATATGCAGTTTTGTAGACAGCTATGGCTCCATTAATGGGATATTTAAAACCAAAGTTTCATGTGATATAAAACGTGATTGCTTTTTAAAAAAGATTTTGTAATTTTACAAAGAATTATGAAGTATAACATTTTATATAAAAACAATTGTATATACATCTACCATGTTACTATGCTGCATAAATTATGCCCCCCTATTATTATTAAATGAGTAATGATAATTTATTAACCCATGATTATGATGATCAGAAGGAAGATCCCAGTGCTTAGAATAGAAATACTATTAAAAGCTGAATTCTGACTAGTTGTTATTGGTTGCTGCATATCACTGCACTTTGTACAATCTTGTTGCATATGTACAACTTTCTTAACTGGAAAATCAAACAAGCCTACTACTATTATGACTATAGTTGATGATTATTAAATAGACTACATTATGTTCTGAAATTGTTATTTATTTTTATTTTGGCCCAGTATATGGGTCTTTGCAATGGGCAGTTGTTGGATAAATTATGTAGTCAGATTCAATTGCACAACTATTGGACCTACATTTTTTTTCTGTTTAAAAATACTGTGGAACTTAATGCACTCGCTCAGGCATCTTGTTTATGTGATTTAAGCTTTTATATTATACAAAATCATGTTGCAGGAAGAAGGGCACTTATGACATATAATATAAATCTGTCATGAAAGCCCAAGGAAGAGGATGTGTTCATCTGTTTTATGCAGAATAGCCCAATTCACATCTTTTTGAGGAAACTATTAAGTGATTCACAAGAATCCTTACAATACTACTCACAATTAGAAATCATCATATCTTGGATGTTTTCATCTAGTTGGTTGAGATCCCAAAAAAGGCAGCACACTATTAAAACTAAATTCCAAGAACTCAGACACTTTATAAACTGTACTGGCTTACTATGTACATACCACCTTGTGGACCTATCTCATTTACAACAGACAGTTTTACTGACCACTGGGAATACAGCTTTCACTATGCTCTCAGCACTCTGACAGGAGATATGCTGCTTCCTCACATAGCAGCAGCTTTGCCCAATCTTCCAATCTGCTGTTTTGCTGTCCATCCAAGATTTGTATTATGTGAATAGGTTCACATAATAAAAAGCACACTGGGACTAGGCAGGGGGAGAGACAGGGTGGGCATAGTGGTTTCATGTAAATCTGCAGCTGCTGGAGATGAGACCAGAAGGTCCAGACTCAGAGCACCAAAAGTATAGCAATAGCTCCTGGCACTTAGTAAAAATGTAAGTTAAAGAGATAAATCCACGAGGTGGCATATACCTCCTTAGACTTAATCTATAGTAATCAAGCCCATTTTAGAAAGTGGATGAATTCCTGGAGTTTAGCATTAAAAAATGGCCATAGCCATTTGAACAAATGGTCTAACATAAAAAAAGGGCCTTATTTAATTTAGGAAAGAACCAGTTGAACTATCTCATTGTAACAGAATATAATTTCACTAATTTGACGCTAATAAGCTAAAATATGATCTGGCTGCTAAGGGTTACTTTCTTGTTTCATAAATGAATCTTCTTTGAGAAAGGAAACATTTTGAAATGTTCCAGTTGGACTGATCCAAGCAGCAGCCATCAGCATCAAATCTGTGTGATAATTTTCTCTCAATGCATGGTCAAATTGACACATGCTTGCATCAATACAGTTGGATCATGTGACAATTTGGGACTGATTACCTGAAAATGGATGCTCATTGATAGGTTTTCTGAGGTAGAAAAGTTTGTTCAAAAAAGTTCCTCCCCAGGCAAATAATCACTGGTGTGAAAACGAGCACAGATAGCTACAGTCGCTCTATTGTGCCTTCACTTTAGAAGCAGTCTTATTTTGTACACTTTAGTGGACATGACATGTTCCCTTTAAAGTTTGGTGTGTGAAATTGTCATTCACTATAATGCAAATACAGTAAAACGTCGAAAATATCTATCTACTGTATGTGAAAACATCCAGTAATTTTTGTTATATATTATATTGTCATAATAAACAACATTAGCCTAACAAAAAAGTAGTCAACGTTCTAAATATTATAACAGAGGAATTATATGATAATAACAAATCAGCAATTTGCATCATCTATTTTTTATTAAACAATTATCAAAAGAAAAGAAGCTGATAAAGAAAGAATAGATATTTTTAAACAATGCCTCTATGAAAGATTTTGGCATGTAAAAACAACTTCACTGATTATTCTGAATCATTCTCTAAGGATTATTTTTTTACTGTATTCCTGTACATCTTTTAGGCTCAAGAATTCTAAATGGTGCAAAAATTGCTGTATCAGGAACATGGTTTATTAAGCATGAATTTTAAAAGAGACTGATGAGACAATTATACGCCTTAAGATGGTTTCCCAAATGAGAGGCAGACAATGTGCAATATATCTTACCCAGTATATTACTATAAATGAGAAGTGTTTATTCACACAGTGCCAGTGACATTGCAATACCTTCAAATTTAAATAATAGCCAGACCATGCCACTAATTGGAAACAAATTCATGCTTAGTAGAAGTACAGCATGTTGCTAAGCTCAATAAGCTGCTTTAACAATATTTACAGTGAATATCACACTCAATAACCCCTTATGTATTCATATAGCTGTGTTATGGAACAGTTGGTCTTTGCTAAGCTCTCTGTGAGTCTAGATAAAACATTTACATATCTATTTAACAGAGCAGTCAAAAAAATGATTAGGTCTTCTAGAACAAGGAAGAGTCTTGTAGATTTCTTTACAATGGATAGACAGCAAGTCTCATGTTGACAGGAACTATGATGAATTGAACTTGATGTACCAGATAACACCAGCTTATTCATTCTTATAATATGGACATGTCATTTGATTTCCCTTCTATAGCAGATAACTGATCATGGGTTAAACAAGAAATGTATTTTTTTCCACTTAAAATAACTTCTGTTGATAAGAAAACAGGAAAGGATCAAATCCAATATTTTGGCTTTGACAAAAACATAACATATATACATATTTATCAAACACATCTGAAAAGAAGCCCATATACTGAGGAAGAACCTGCTAGAACTCTGCCAGTGACTGATCTGTCTATGGGAAGCCCCCAAGCTTAGGGGCCCACAAAACTAAAATGGCAAATGGCTAGGATGACAGATGAGATTGTTCCAGTACCAAGTGTGTATACAATTGCCTCTATTGTCCCACAAATATTACCAGCAGTTGCTATATGCAATACATGTTAGATTTAAAAACCACTATTGATGGACTAATCTGTTTCATATCAGTTCACTGATCAAAAGAAATCTTGTTAAGCTTGGTAGGGGTAGCTTTAATGCTCTTGTAAATAATAAAATCATAAATAAATTATGCTTACTATCACAGATAATAGGGCCTGGAAAAAAGCAAAAAAACTGGTAAAAAAACTGGTAAAAAAAAAAATCAGCACAAGGAACATTACTTGCTATCAGTGTGAAGTGTCAGTATGCCATATACCGGCGTATAAGACGACCCCCGACTTTTGAGAAGATTTTCAAGGGGTAAAAAATCGGCTTATACGCCAGAAAATACGGTAGTTTTTCATTAATAGAAGCTTCTATCAATGGTAGGGTGGAAAAGCCAGGAATATTTTGCACTCTTGATGAGTGCATATGAATGGTCCCTTGACTTTATTGACCCCCCCACACTGGAAGTTTACAGTGCTGGGGTAGGGGAAATTAGAAAAAAAATTAAGCAAGGAGCAAGCAGCACAAATACTTCACACTGATAGCAAGTAATGTTCCTTGGGCTGATTTTTTTTTTTTACTAAACTTAGGATTTAATAAAGAGATAGCTATTCACTGTAATTTAAAACACACCGAGCAGGAAGAACACTTGCAATAAAAAATTGATAAATGTCACTGATTCACTGTTTTATAAACATATCCACTGCTTTATAAACATACTACCTAAGCGTCTATGCTTAGGAGCTTATCTATAACCAACAAAGAAGAGAATGCACAAATGTACCTAGGTGGAGCTGAGGTCAACCAAGAATAAAATTTAGAAACACTAAAACAAGCTATAGTGATCTTCTCAAAAGACAGAAGCTTTATAAAGCAACGTCGTAGTGCTACCGCAATGACAGAAAACATTAGATTTCTGTCAGTGTATGACTGTAAATAAATAATGGAATTATTTATTGCTTAGAAATAGTTACATTCCCAAGTTTACAATCTAATTTAATAATGTATATAACACTATTTTCTTGACAGTATGTAAATAGGAGCATATTTTAGGCAGTTTGAAAAGTTCAGCTGTATTTACAAGGGCCATTAGGCTGGATACTCTAAAATACTATACTAAAAAAATATTGTTTAAATGTATGTATTATGCTGTTGCATAATGTGACATTTCTCAAGAAAAAAAGTCACTTGCTTTGTAAAGTACATGTAAACTTGTATAAGCTCAAATGTCATATTCATTTTTTAGATGTTATTAAAAATTGCCTAATGACCCTGCCATGAAGGTCTTTGTTCAGATACTTCTAAAAAGTGGTAACACTTTGTTCCTGTTTCCCAAATGTGCTTCTATGTTATCACCCTGCCACACAGCTCCAGGTGGAGACTAGATTTGGCCATAATAAGCAGACATAGCACACCGCTGTCAGCATCAGGAAATCCACAATGAGAAATTCTATGCAACCATTCCTTGAATGTGTATGTAGACTGTAAGTGGTTACAAAAAGGCTTCATGATATAGACAACAAAAGAAAACAAAAGCGAGGAAAAAAAATATTTTTAAATGGCAATTTATTATGATACACAGTAGACAGTGCTTTAGCAAACTAAATGTAATTCAATTAGGGTTTTCATCTACTTTAAGGTATTGTTTTACATAAAGGCACTGTCTCTATTGCTTTTGTTAAATTAAACACAATGCTTAGCCCCTTCAACTTGCTATATTTTTCATGTCATCCTGCATCTGCTGCCCACTACCCCTGTAAATATCACAGAGGAGCTCTTAAGAACTTAATTTAAATCATAGGTCTTTTATTATAACCCAAGGCAACAAAAATAGGAATTACATTTTCAGCACATCCATACTCGTATGGCTATTATAAAGAGATTGTAATTCTATTGAACATGAAAAACCTCTAGCACTTACTGGCTATTTTTTTCCATAAGACAAAATATCATACACACTGCAATGACACTTTACAGATAAATCAGACATCTCCCCCACATAATTTATAACGCTTTAACTTTTTTGTGTGCTGTTTGCAGAAATGTGCAGAAACTGTTTGCTTTGTGGTTTTTAAGGGTATTTTCATAAAGGTTGCTGCATGGAAACAAACATTACTGAATCCTGAAGAGATATATTTTAGATAACACTGTTGTGCCTCCTGATATAAAAGGGAACACAGTGTAAGAGATAGACATTGTACAGAGGTACAGGATATTTCTTTAAAGGAAACAGAGTGGATAGAACTTTAAAAACTGCCAACGAGACAAGTATGCAGAACAAGTGTTCAAACTGTTCGATCTTTATTGAAGCTAGGATCACTATGACAGCCCTGGAACCTGTACCCTTAAAATAAGACTGACCATACACCAGTATTTTTTTTTTCATTCCAAGAATGAAAAAATAAAATGACTTGATTCCACCATCCACACACTCGATGTGGATGGGGGAATCCCTCTCACTGCACTATTGTATTTTGACAGTGACAGTGCCAGATTACCAAATAAGTAAGCACCGGCATATGAGCCTCAAGATTTTTAATGGCCCACAACAACGTATCAAAATAATATTGATTTGATCTTGGAAGAAAAGCTTTCTTAAACTTTTACGAAGCTTTCTTAAATTTTTTTAAAAAAGATATAAAAAATGATTTTACTGAAAGAACCAAAAACTTTACATTAAAGGCTCTATAGAAAAAATATTGCATTAATATAATGTACCCAATAACAAGTTACAGTACATAAACCATACCATAAACCATACCATACCAACCATGATTGTAGCCGTATTAGTGCATTTGCGACAGAAACAATTGAGTACTGTCCGTGATACTTTTTTTATTTACTGCTTGGACCTTGAAGAAGGGAACACTACCCGAAAGCTTGTGCTCAAAATTGTATGTTAGTGCAAATAAAAAAGTATCACGGACAGTACTCAATTGTTTCTGTCTCTTAAAAGCTCATCTTCTTTCAGTTGTCAGTTTGTAAAAGATTTTGGTGCAGCCTATGTATTGATATGTACAGTAGAGATGGTCATCTCCATCTAGCGGCCAACATGCAAATACTTCAATGCTCAATGTTATCTCACTAGAGAGTGCTCACAGGAAACCTCCAGAAACCTATGAGGGAGACCCCAAAGTTTCAACTGCCTAGGGGCCTCTACAGAGTTCAATTCAGCACTGGATAGCAGGGAGACTTCCCTGATTGATCAGGTGCTGATCTAGAGAAAATGTTCCAAAAGGCTTCTTGTACACAAGTTGATTGATAGATTGACCTGTGTTCAACCAGTCTGCCCATACATGTATTGATATTTATCCGGCCCCTGCTGAACTAGCTGAATTTTGATTCCTATACATCTGGCTTAACCCTTTTACCCAACCAGCTGACTTTTGATTCCTATATAGTTGGCTTAACCCTTTTGCCCAGTCACTTCCACAGCCCCTGGTAGCGGTGTTCCCCCTGCATGTATCTGGGAGCCGTTTGCCCATCTGCGGGCCTGGGGAGTGCCATGGTGGGTGCCAGCAGGTGGAGGTGAGAGAGGAGAGTGGACATTTTTCCACTCTCCTCCCCTTCTTTCTGTGACCCAAGGCGATGTCACTTTCGGGTCATGGCTGTCACTTTCCCCAGCTAGAATAGCCGGAGATACATGTATTGCAATGCAATCTACATTGCAATACATCTAGTGGAGACCATAGGAGACATGCAGACCCTGCATGTCTCAATAAAGAGAACCTGTCAGCTAAAACATCGTCTCATAGGGGACTTTGTGTTCCCTATGTAATAAAAAAAAGTAAAACTTGTTTTTTTTTATTGCAAAAAAGTTACACTCAACTTACACCCAAGCACATAACATCTCCCCAGAAAAATTTTGAGACCCCCAACCACTGGAGTGAGTGCACTAATTCTAGCACAAGACCTCCTCTGTAACACTAAAATTATGACCTATAGGGGCCTTTGTAGTGTGGCCTATAGAATATATAGGGTACTAAAGTTTGTCGCTATTTCATTGGCGCACACAAATTTAATGTTTGGCATGTTGGGTATCTATTTACTCGGTGCAACCTCATATTTTATATTTTACCAAAAATGTGGGTAATTTTTTTGCATTTTTTGCCTGGTATTTTACTGGCATTTTGCATTTCCTAGACGTTTGCGGTAATATCGTGTGACATAAAAAATTGTAACTACCAATATTTTATTCTCTAGGATGTCTGCTTTCAGAAAATATATCATGTTTGGGGGGGGGAGTTGTGTAATCTTTAGGCCTGAAATAATTTTTAAATCATGTGTGCAAAAAATGAATAAACAGCTCTGTCAGCAAAAGAGCTAGTGTGGCTATAAACCTCAGATGTGTAATAAGACCAAAACATATCCCTCTATTGTGTGTACTTGTCTAAATGCAGAGCACTAAGTGTAATTTATGTCTGCTGTTTCGTTAGTCTGCTATCAGCATGAACCATTTCTGACACGTTTTCCTTAGACCTAGAGAAAAATGGTGACCGGGAGGGAGCTCCAGCAGGTTGCCTATGAGCTGTGTGAGAGGGTGTGTGTCCCTTCCTTCCAATCAGCTCTCAGAACTCTCCTAAATTCTGCAGTGTGTACATTCATCTCCCTGTCCCCTGTTTTCAGAAAGCTCAGGAAAGCTTTATAAATTATGGACTTGAACAGATGTAGAGAAGAGGAGGATGCAGGTAAACAGGTACAACTTATGTCGGAGGATTTGTTTCATCTCTGTGTATCATCTGAGGCCAGTCAATTCACTGGTTATTTTCCAACCACTTTATCTCAAAGATGACAACTACAGTATTTCTATGCTCATGCATCATACCTGAAGCATCAATTGGAAACTCTAATTTAAAGAAGAACTATAGTGAGAAGAGAAAACTAACGCAGTGATCTTGATTTACTAAAGTGAAATTTCACTTTGTAACGTGAGTTTTTACTTATCTTATTAAATTCAGTTAAACAAGCTGAAAATTCAATTTGGAAAGAATATCCACTCATGTGCGAGGAAAATAAAAAAAGTTTTTTTTTCTCACACATTATTGAAGTAAGCACAAGCTCATCTAATTCACTAAATGTAAGTGAAAATTCCCTTTGCAAGAAAAACAATTGAGTTTGCAAAAATAAAATTCAGTTAGTGATGAAGCTTTGCTTACTTCAATCATCCAATCAACTTAAAATGCTTTTTTTTGTAAACGCTTCTTGAACATGATTGAATATCCTTTACATTTTCACTATGCTTACCCTCGTTCACTAACATAAGAGAGAAAAAAAATCACTTTAAAAGCCCCACTCATTTAATCCCTTAGCAAATAAATCCCACCATGTGCTTTTGTTGTTTTTACTGTAAAACAGCACCTGATCTTACGGTTCCTCATAGGTTGTTTCTAAATACAGCAGTTAATGAAGAGTCACCAGTGAATCAAATTGTGCTGTACATAATGCCAAGTTAGTGTCATGACCACACAAGAGAAGCATATGTCAGAGACAGAAATAATTTTAATGATCTATTCAAATGAAAAAGGAGTTGCTTTAAGTTCACTTTTTCTTCATTTTCTGCCCTGCTTGCTTTTCTCCTTCCAGCCAGAAACCCTGATTTTTATGGATTAGTGAGAAATTATGACAGTGTATAAATGACACTCATTGCTGCGTCCCTCATATTTCAGTCTTAGAAGTGCAAGTTCCAAAATAGTTCCAGGACCTGCAGCCTAAACATTATTCTTTCTAGTCCTCAGGGAATACGAATCAACATCTAGTGTCAGCATAGTTAGTTTAGGCATAATTAGTACAGAGGTTTATAAAAGTAGGGAACTTGGTCTATACTTAACAATTAACAGGACAGTATGGAAAATAGCTTCAAGGTAGTAGATAAGATTACTAATGAGTGTTTTCACTGCTAACAATCTGCAAAATAAAATGTGAAATGATTGTTTATATGGGCTGCGTATGTCAGTTAAAGTGTACTTAAACCCTGACAACACATTTAGCTCTTTTGTTCCCTTTTGGTCTGTTAAATGTATCATTAAAGTGTTTTGTTGTACCTGTTAGTTAAGTGCAAAAACAATACATGTAATCTTGTCAGATATTAGGAGCTGTCCCATGTACTCTACACACTTCTTGTGTTATCTAAAGAACTTTAATTAGCCTTCCTAGTTTTCATCTTGGACTACAGAATGGATAGTATCTATGTTCTGTTATAAGAGAGTGGGATAATTTGACCAATTTAGCGAAAAAAAAACTAGGCAGGCTGGCACCACTCAATAAATATGCTGTGTTTTCAGTTTTAAGAGCTTAATCCCTTTCATGGCAGATTATTTCATGTACTTGCAGGGTCTATAAAAGGATAAAAAATAGGGAAATAAGCATGTTTTGCTATTTGCCTTTTGGTTCTGGACAAATTACATAAGCTTGATGGGCTTTTGCCCTATTTCTTATTTGCTTTCTGTCTGTTCCCTAATAGAAAAGGTAGTTGAGGCACAAAAGGCTGGACATATAGGATTGGATTCCTATGTGTAAGTGCAATGCACATGCTACACTCTCATCTCACACCTGAAGCAGAAATTCAGTTAAAATCTGAAGTAGGCTTGTAGCGCCATCTTAAATAAATAAACTTCCTCCATGCATCCTACTATCAAAGATGTCAAGAGGAACCTGAAAATCCTACTATATCAAGAGAGACTGGACATCAACCTCTCCTACACTTTTATGGACATTTTTTCCACAATGGAAGCATCTTCCCTCTTACAATCTTTTGGCTACTTCCATGGTCTTTTACGGATACCCAGACTTAATAATACTGGCTAAACCAGTCACTCTACTGGCCCTAACACAGGAGACATCAGCTGCTCTGTTCTGACTCATGGCACCATCGTGGACAAGACACTAGGATAGGTCTTAGTTTCAAAGTTTCAAGGACAGTGTTTAAACTTTTGATTTTTCTTTCTCTCCATTTTATCTCCTATGCTAGGAGCACAGAACATCCATCTACCTGATCTAATGTGTATTTAGGGTACTTGAATGCCTCTTGGGGAACCCCCCTCCCCACCCCGAGGCACTCCATCCACATCGCCACATCCCTCCTAGCCACTTGTCTCACTATTCTAGTTTATGGGGCACCACACTAAGGGTGCTAATATTGATTTTATATCTATATGTGCTCAGCATAAATGAGTACATCCCATATAAAATATATATTTACCCTTCTTTTCTTCTATTTTTTTGGGGTTTTATATACCTGAACTGTGGGACTCCTTCCCCTCTTTTGCGTTTGTATTATACCTTTTGCTCTTATTTTGTGTAAAACTCAATAAAACTATTATAAAAAAAAAAATCTGAAGTTAGTGCTTGTCCATCTCCTCTCCCCTTCCTTGGCCATTAATAAAAACTTTTTTTTTTTCTGGGAGCAGTTACCTCTTGCCTGCCCACCAGTACTCTCTTGGGACACAATTGGGACCATTCAGAAAGCATAGTGCTTCTCTCACAGGCGCACTGGGGAGCCGGCTGTGAGCTATCAAGAAGTCACACCCGAGAAGAACTGGAACTGGTGTTGATAGCACTGGATGCCGGGGCTGGTGCGTAACTGCTTTTAAAATGTAAGCAGAGACAGTGTTTGTAGTTGATGACTTTTCATTTTTCTAGAAAATAACTGGATTTCTCTTTAACCCATATTGTGACTTGATAGTTTCATTTTATATTGTACTTCATTTGAATCTTTCAGTAGTACACTAAGTTAGCATAAATATCATTATGGCATTACTAGTACAGAGCAGACTAGAAAAGTTCTCAGGTTGCACCCACTGCTTGCAATAAATGCATTGAGGTGGATTTACTAAAGGCAAATAGACTGTTTATGTTGCAAAAAAAGTTGCGCTTTGCAATGGAATTTGGCCTAGAGCATAGAAAATGAAGTAGAGCGCTGCTGAATTCCATCATCCAAGTAGATGCCATCAAAAGGTTGTTTTTTTTTTTTCCTTGCATATTATTGAGTATTCTGTGCAAGGTGAGCATTTATTGTATTTACTAAGCTCTGGGGAAAATTTTCCTGGCAATGTTGCAAAAATCAACCCCACTGTATTTTTCTCCCTTTTGTTCTCTCTGCTCTGTGCCCACTTGCAACTGAATTCATAGCATACAACAAAATTGTTAAAGAAACTGTTTTACCTGTTTTGATTATAAGACAATTTTCCTTTTTTCTGCTCTGTTACCTAATACCTAGAAATACTCTTTCCAACAGTCTAAGTTACAATTTGAAGAAAATCTCTTAACCTAGCTTCAAAGAGGTTATATTCCTAAATAAGCAAAGTAAGACAGAAAGTCACACATGGAAATATAAGGGTCACACCTGTACATAACTACCTACCATGTGGTGTAAAATAGGAAAATAAAAATAACCCACAATTTTCTCATAGCAATGCAAAATTATTTAAACTTCATTATGAGCACTCCCACAATAACTCTAACACTCCCCAGGTCAACCATCCTACAGACATAACTCCAGCTAACACCAAAGCTTTCTAAGTAGCATAAACTTCATGAACCTTGAGCTGTTGCTAAGTAACAAATACTTGATAGTGTGCCACAAAAACCTTCCACAGCACTTTCTATGCACTCCTGTGCTGCTTCCTCAGCTTAACTATATATTAGTATTTAGCTAAATCTGCAGAATGCTCCCTTTAAAATAGATATGAGCTTCTGCTGGCCATATTCTCATGTTTGCTCTCCCATGTTTCTCTAGTAACTCTGCTTGAGAATGTCTGTATGCATAACACTACTTTAAAACTATTACCTCTGACAGGTCTTGAAATTGGCAGTCATTTTAGGAAACAATTGCTATCTAGGTAACAGTTCCTAAACACTGGTTTCATTTTCTTTAACTTAATAACAGGTGAAAATAACAACTTCATTTCCTAGTGTGAAGTTCAGCTTAAATTTGGCTGATTTGCAGCCAGCAAAAAGTTGTGATTATTTTATGCTCCTTTTATCACTTAGTAGTATAGGGATCTGCTGCCCTGAACTGTCTGAATGTGTAAATGCCAGTAGATATATTATGTATGAACTTCCTGCCCCTGGTGGTTGGCTTTGAAATCCCAGAAGGAGGAAGAATAGAGAGAAAAAGTCTCAGCCACGTGTTCTGTCCATGCTCAAAATGAGAAGAGACTATTATGCAAGTATCCTGTGATATAATAGTTTAACTGCAACTTTTCAGTGTATATCTAACTCCTTGTGACAGACAGCGTATCTCTGTCCTTTCTTTGTTAATACTTCACATGCACAGTGCCATATGGCTAAGTCTGTACTACTGTACAGTGAAGGAAATAAGTATTTGAACCCCTGCTGATTTTGAATGCTTGCCCACTCACAAAGAAATGTTCAGTCTAACAGTCGAATGGTAGGTGTATTGTAACACTGAGAGACAGAATAGCAACAAACAAAAAATGCAAAAGAAATGCATGTCTAACAAATTATGCACTGATTTGCATGTTCATGAGGGAAATAAGTATTTGATCCCCCATCATTCAGCAGGATTTCTGGCTACCAGGTGTCTTTCATACAGGTAACAAGCTGAGATTAGAAACAGTCTCTTAAAGGGAGTGCTGTTAATCTCATTTTGTTATCTGTATAAAAGACACCTGTCCACAGGAGCAATCAAACAATCAAATTCCAAACTCTCCACCATGGCAAAGACCAAAGAGCTGTCCAAGGATGTCAGGGACAAGATTGTAGACCTACACAACGCTGGACTGGGCTACCAAACTATCACCAAGCAGCTTGGTGAGAAGGTGACAACAGTTGGTGCAATCATTCGAAAATGGAAGAAACACAAAACAACTGTCAGTCTCCCTAGGTCTGGTGCACTATGCAAGATCTCACCTCGTGGAGTGTCAATGATCATGAGAACAGTGAGGAATCATCCCAGAACTACATGTGAGGATCTTGTCAATGATCTCCAGGCAGCTTGGACCACAGTCACCAAGAAAAAAATTGGTACCACACTACGCCGACAAGGATTGAAATCCTGCAGTGCCCGCAAGGTCCCTCTGCTCAAGAAAGCACATGTCCAGGCCCGTCTGAAGTTTGCCACTGAACATCTGAATGATGCAGAGGAGGAATGGTTGAAAGTGTTGTGGTCAGATGAGACCAAAATCGAGCACTTTGGCATCAACTCAACTTGCCGTGTTTGGAGGAGGAGGAATGTTGCCTATGACCCCAAGAACACCATCCCAACTGTCAAACATGGTGGTGGAAACATTCTGCTTTGGGGGTATTTTTCTGCTAAGGAGACAGGACAACTGCACCGCATCAAAGGGACGATGGAAGGGGCAATGTACCATCAAATCTTGGGTGAGAACCTTCTTCCCTCAGCCAGGGCATTAAAAATGGGTCGTGGATGGGTGTTCCAGCATGACAATGACCCAAAACACATGGCCAAGGCAACAAAGGAGTGGCTCAAGAAGAAGCACATTAAGATCCTGGAATGGCCTAGCCAGTCTACAGACCTTAATCCAATTGAAAATCTGTAGAGGGAGCTGAAAGTTCGAGTTGCCAAACCTTGGAGAGGATCTGCCAAGAAGAGTGGGCCAAAATCCCTCCTGAGATGTGTGAAAACCTGGTGGCAAACTTCAGGAAACGTCTGACCTCTGTGATTGCCAACAAGGGATTTGCCACCAAGTACTAAGTCATGTTTTGTGAAGGGGATTAAATACTTATTTCCCTCATGAACATGCAAATCAGTGCATAATTTGTTACATACATGCATTTCTTTTGAATTTGTTTGTTGCTATTATGTCTCTCAGTGTTACAATACACCTACCATTTTTAGACTGATCATTTCTTTGTAAGTGGGCAAACATTCAAAATCAGCAGGTGATCAAATGCTTATTTCCTTCACTGTATGTGTGTAGTGGTCTCCTTGTTGTATATTAGTAAGGAAATCTCTTTATTGCAATAGGGTTTACATTGTATATACTGCTCTTGTAATTGTAGAAGCAGATAGACTCTGAGTTCCAGTGCCACATCACAGTTCCAGTCAGTGAGAAGTTCCTTTCTAGGCTGGTTGACCAACAGTTGGAGTATACCACCACAACTGCTGATTTTGTTTTCAGGTTTCCTACACAAAGACAGATGCCGCATCATCTTCAGGGGCCCCTGCAACTAGATGTTGGTGCAACATTCTTCTAGAGGTATCACTATTCTCTACTATAGAGAGATATATACCCAGGTGCACAATTATGTGCACAATTACAACAGGACTCCTAGTGGGAACTTTGCAAATAATACTTGTTTGTACATTGGATGGATGTACTGTTATTAATCTTTTCTTATATAACATTTGTATTATTTCTATACTGGTATGTATCTATATGCTTATGGTTAATGTTATATACTGGTTGCAGTAGTTCTTGTTCTCTGAATTACTTTGTTTATATAGGGAATCCACTCTGATCATGGGTCCCATCATTGGTGGAGGCACTGCACAAAAACATGATTTACTATTAATACTGTTCTTCCCTTTTGTTGCTGTCTCCTTCAGTACTTGAAATCTTCATCCTATGACCCTCCCTACCCCCAGCTTCCACAATCTTTCAGTGTGGAGTGGGTTAATAGAGCTGTGACAGAATTAACAAAGCCTGACTATGCCCACCCTTTCTGTGCACCTTCTCCATTCATAGAAGCCCCACTATGGCTTCCATGAATGACAAACCATATATGAAGGGAGGAGGCAGATCTATACTTAATCTTTCCATTCACATTTGAAGGTAATTTACAAAGGAAGTAATTTTACCTGATTTTAGTTCCAGCACACAGTCAAATAAAAGAAAGGTAACAAATAATTCCCTTAGAAAATTACCATCTGTTTATTGTTCCCCTTTAAGTGTATGACATTAGTAAGCACACTCTGAGAAAGATAATACATTTCAGATGGCACATGCTCTATTTTAGAGGTGTTCAAGAAATAGAACTTTGTGACTTTGTTTCAAGTCTGGGGAAAGGTAGAGTATTTGTTCAGTTCAGCTAATACAATTTTAAATCTAATTGACTGCTCTTGGCTTCTGCTTGCATTTTACTGCAATTTTCTTTATGCCAGTATTTGGAAAGGAATCCAATGTATACTTTCACGTGTGGTCACCATAGAGAGTAATCATATCTACAATGAATGAACACCTCCCATGGCTTCCAAAAGCACATCTACGCTGACGATACTAATATCTATCTCTATACTCATCAACACGATCTCCTCACGTATCATAAATCTACAGAGTGACATATCAGTATGGATGTCACACCACTACCTCAAAATTAATCTTTCTAAAACTGAGCTTGTAATATTTCCTCCTCCTCTGAGCCCTACTCATAAGTTTATCATTAAGGTCAATAGCACAACCATTGGTCCCTCCCCACATGCCAGGGTGCTAGGTGTAATCCTGGACTCCTAGACTAGACTGTAATCCCTGATCTCTTCTTCAGGCCCCACATCCAATCACTGGATAAATCCTGCCACCTCAACCTCTGCAACATTTTCAGAATTTGCTCCTTCCTAACACCACCACAAAACAACTTATCCACGCCTTGGTTATATCCCGCCTTGATTACTGCAACTCCCTCCTCACTGGTCTACCGTTACACAGGATATCCCCCTTCAGTCTATTATGAATGCTGCTGCTAGACTTATACACTTTACCATCTGATCAATGATTGCTGACCCTCTCTGCCAATCCCTTCACATTCTTCCACTAGCCCAACATATAAAAATCAAAATACTAACCACAATGTACAAAGCCATCCACAACACTGCTCCTAGCTACATCACCAACCTCATTGGAAAAATTGTCCAAATCGTCCACTCCACTCTTCCCAAGACATCTTGTGCTCTAGCTCCTTTGTCACCTCCTCCCACGCTCACCTCCAGTACTTCTCCAGAACATCTCCCATCCTCTAGACCTCTCTACCCCAGTATGTCCAGTCATCCCCCACCCTGTCTGTCTTTAGACAATCTTTAAAAACTCACTTACTCAGGGAAACCTACCCTACCTCCACCTAAGAACAGCTATCACTTTTTGTACCACCTTCCCCTTCCTTTAGCTCCATGAGTAGGACCCTCCTATTCTTTCTGTATGGAACTGTATTGTAATTGTACTGTCAACCCTTTATATTGTAAAGTGTTGCAAAAACTGTTGGTGCTATATAAATCCTGTATAATAATATAATAACACACACATACATACAAACATACACAGTGTAGTCTTTGTGTATACAGTCAAACACCTTAACTACAGTAAAATGTCAGTGGAAGCTCAGGGTTCCATAATTTGTACAAATAAAAAAGAAAGAAAGAAAGAAAAATATAATTCCCTTTTTATTGTAGCAAACCAGGCTTAGGACAATTAAATTTACAGTTTTAAAGCTGTAAGAAATAAAAACTTTATTTGTATTGTAACATAAATATCATGTTTTACCTAGAAGGCAGTGGGATAAAACTGGTAACATGGCATTTAATGAGACTCCAGTAACTCTGTTTCAAAGCAAGCCATCAATGTAAAGCAATGGATTACGATGGTATAAAATATCTTGTTAAATCAATGGCTATAACTGAACAATAAGGATTGCTACTTTTAAGCTGTTTTAGACTTTAAACGTTAAATCTTTCCTTGTAGATTTTTTTCCCTTGACTGTTTCCAGGATCTATTTTTAATAAGGTCCTAGGAAAGTTGATCAATATTTGACTCGTTTCATAATTCTCTGGCATTGTGAACGTGCTGATAACCCAGGAGAACACCTTTGGGGACAATGCAGTAATTGCATCCATTTGCTATGAAAGATTTGTGCAAGAACAGACTACACGAACACCTGTTCTCACTGCTTGCCTCCCTCAGCCTTGGTGCATATTGCTGTCGCCATGATACATTATGAATCAATGGCAAATCAGTTGTCCAAAGAAGTACTTATCATTCTCGTGCAATGGCTCCAACTGTTCTTCACTTAAGCCAGTACCTTTCTCTCATCCATGTAGTACAGTTATAATGAAACCATCTATCCACCTGACAATAGGACAGATCCTTACATGATGAGCAGCATTTATGCTAGAGAGAAGATACAAACATGTAGAACTGCAGGCAGTAATTTGTGTCACTAATTACTAGACTATAATATTCAGTCTCTAAATTGAAAGGTCTTTTATTTTTATTGGAATTGTTATCCATAAGCATGTCTTTTTCCTAAATAAATCCAACAGCAATTGGCCAAATCAAAAATGTCTGCATGGCTATGCAATGTAAACTAGCATTACAAAAAAACATTCTTGATTTCTGATACTTAATGGGACACTGTTTTGGGGTAATTGTTTTGAGCTTTAGTTCTTTTTTTAATCCCGTTTTACATGTTTTTACTCAATGTATTGTGTAAGTTCCTTGTTTAAAAAATAACCATAAAAATTTAATAATTTAAAAATTATTAATTGATCACTGTGTTATCCAAAGAAACAGCACAGGAGTAGCTGCCATGCCATGCTGCTTTTTGCCATGATTGGTCTGATGCAGCCATCTGATAAGGGGTCACTAATCTGCCCCATTCACATATGTGTACACTTCAGCTTAAGCTTTTGAGTTCTGCAGACAACAGACACATATTTTTCAAATGTTTATTATTATTTCAGGCCAAAGTAAGGAAAGAAAGATATAAAAAATATATACATGCTTATATACAGTATTCCTAGAACATAGAACTTTGCCTCTCTTGTGGCAGAGTGGCTTTTGCCATAAAATGTGAGTATGTTGTGCATAGGTGCACAATATAACATACTTAGCTTTCAGCTTTGCCTTGTGGGGTCATACAATGCTGATGTCAGGAGGCGGTACCTGATCAGGAGATCTGTTTTGTATACCAGGGATCCATTATGTACCAGAGATATTATTACTCTCCAAGATCCAGGTGTGCTGTTTTTATCGTCAATGAGGAGTGCGACCCATAATCCAGAAAGATACAACGTAACCTGATGGAGCACATTACATGTAGTGTTGGTGTCATATGGGTGTTCCAGTGCTCTGGGGGGTTGTAGTATTGGTGTAGTGTCTCTAGTAATGACGTGGTGGTGTGTAATCTAGATGTGGTGTAATGTTGATGTGATGGGGTATAGTATTGGTGGTCTGTTATATTGGTTTGATAGGGTGTAGTATTGGTGTGGTGTCATCTGGATGTGGTGTAGTACTGGTGTCATGTGGTGTAGTTGGTGGTGTGTAGTATTGGTGTTTTGGTGTGGTGAGATATAGCAGTGTGACATGATGCCATTTTGATGTGGTGCCTGCTTGAGAGGAGGGAACCCACTTCTGCTCCTCTCCCTCCTGCTGACATTCATGTTGCAGGAGGAAAATATAGCCCATTGGTTTCACTAAATGCCAACCCAGCTTCCCCTCCTCTCTAGGTTTTCCTTATTTCTGTTGCCTGGACTCCTGTGTGATCACTTCCCCCCCTCTCTCTGGAAGCTCTAACAGTTTCCCTCCTCTCCCCTCCTTTCCTCTCCTTCTATTTCAGGGGATGTTTCCGGGGAAGGGACCTAGGTTTATTATTATTCAGCTGGTGAATGAACAGGAAGCTGCTCAGCACAGAGCACTTCCCATTCATTCAGTGTCCAGTGCAGCTGAGGCTGCAGAGAAAGTGACTGTGGAATATTTCCTCGGTCCCTTTCTCTATCTCAAAATTGAGACATCAAGCTGCTGTTTAGACCCCTGATATTTCACCAAAGCCCCTCAACAGGGCACTTAAATATTGTAAAAAAATTTTTTTTAATTGATAAAAAAAATCTAAATTGCTAACACCGTCCACTGCCTTACTGACACCAAGTTCCTCCCTACTTATGGCATACTCTTAGGGCGATGAGGGGGGCAAGGGGGTGACCTGAGTCTTTGTCCTGGGTGAAAGAATGTCTAGCCTTGCCACTAACGGTAAGTCCTTTATTTTTAACAGTTGACTTGTCTAACTCTGTTAAATAAAAGTTTGCCTGAGTCTAGATCTGCTTTGAATAAATGCTTTCTGGAGACCCACACTTTTGTATGTCTTTGAGAAGAATGCAATAGAAGTATATTTCAGTGCAGATGGATCAGGACAGGAGTAGTGTGAGTTTATATTTTTGCACTTCAGAATGATATAGAATTTTGTATTAGCCTATGTCAAAGTCTTTCCCTGGATTTGGTGCAAATACACACTTGAGGTCGTCTTCTCCCATTAAACGAGTCTAGGCTTCTACTGAGTCCCTGTATCAAGAGGAATGGGCTCTATGATATATCTACTCTCAATGTATGCATCTGCAATGTTTGCAAAAAAAACCTCTGCTGCAAATTGTTAAACTGACTGGTTGATGATGGGGACATTTTTGTATTGTATGAGTCTTTAAACTGTCCTGCCTATGTGCACCTTATTTCTGCTAGATATAAACTGATCCAAGTTGTTGCCATGTTTTTGCATTCCACACTTCACATGGTGACCCTATTAGAAGACCATAACATGATTATAAGTGTCCATATCATGCAGATCATTAACAAAAAGCATAGCTTATATTTAATAAGCTGTAGTGTAACAGTAGTGCAGCTCAACATGTAGTTTCCTAGATTAACAAGGTATCTACCATTGTAGACTTCAAAATGTGAGCACATGATTACTTTCAGTTATTTGTAATTTGAAATTTGCAACGCCTTTATGAAATGTTTTGATGCATTAGTGTACAACACCTGCACTTGGAATTGGGTTCATAGAAAAGGAAAGGCAAAATTGCAGCTGGGAATATTTGTTTTCATTTTAAGTGCAGTTTCAGCATTTTTAGATTATTAAAAACAGCATTACAATTTCGAATGTCTGACAAACAAACATTATTTTGCTTCCTTTACTTTTTTTTTGAACAGTGCAGCACTGCAGTAAGAAAATGTGCAATGATCAGACAAATCTGTGATCCATGGCATCTGCTTATTGACAATTTTTTAAATTAATGTACATTACAGGCTTGATATGATGGCATATAGCAGGGCATACTAGAATACTAAGAACAAATAAGAAAATGCTGTCTCACGTGCTTGCAGTCATGTATTATTAGGAAAAAATATAGAGGTAGTGACTGATGATAAACCAGCAGCTGTGTCCTACTAAAGGATAATTATGGTTATAACTTTATTCTAGCCTGAAGCCTTGGAAAGTCTATAGCATAGCTGATGTTTAGAGTGAAAAAGAATGAGTAAATATCTACAGATCTACAAGGGTTATATTGATTATATTGACAATAACAACACTATGTGCCGCAAGGAACAAAATTTCACTCTTTCAGTGCTAGGACTAACTAGTAAAGTGAAAGTCAAGAACCTTGTATAAAACATGGCATGACAATTACTGCTTGATAGTGCATTACAACTGCAAGACTAAGGCTGGCCATACAGTACACATTTTTCTGTACAATTTCTGTACAATTTCCTTTAGATTTAACCTCCAACTATTTAGTGCAAGGGCCTGCCTAATTGGATGCAATTGAAAGTGTTGTTTAGGTTTGACCTCATATTATATGCTTTTTGGTAAATCTAAAGGAAAATTGTACAAAAAATGTATAATGTATGCCGAGCATTACAACAAGGAACCCAAAACACTTTGTAAGTTGGAACTACATTTTTTTCTTCGAGCACAACTACACTAAAAAAAGGTCAACACAACAGCACAGACTTAACAAATTCAGAATCTTTAAAATTTAAGATACCCACACACAGGCAATTTAAAAACCAAGGTACATTATTTTGCATTTAGTCTACCAATAATCAGGCAAGAAATTGTCCACCAACTAGATATCCACTCAGATATCAAACACACAAGGTTCAAGTTTTAGGTATAAATGGCCATTTTTGTATGGCTGTTTTCATTGTCCAATGCCTGATCTAGACATTTAATGATAGTTGCCAAATACCTGAATATTTCTGAATTGGTCATCAAGGAGGATGGACAATTAATTCACAGATCCAGCTGTCCACAACAAAAGGGAAGAATTTTGGGTGATTGCCATATCCATATTTGCCCACACATTGGCTGTTTTAGTCACATTATACTCCTGCTTCTTCTGTATGTCAGTGATTAAGCAAGCCCTCACCACACATTTCTAAGACCTTCTAAACTGACTGGCCAGTTCATTAAGTAATACTGACTTTTTTTAGGATGAACTAATAAATGTGTTTTGATGGCAAAAACTATTTTTGACTGTTATGATTATCAGTTACACACTGTGGGTAATAAACTAGTTCAGTGATTACAAACAAGGAACCCCAAATGAATAATATCAGCTAATGCATAAAAGAATCCTCCACACTGAATTTAAAAGGCATAGAATTTCTTTGTGTAAAGGGCAAGCCACAATTTTGGCTCTGCCCATATACAGATTATTAGGCAGATTGGGTGGATTTATGCTTCAGCTTTTAAAGTGGTCCTACCATCAAAGATATATTTTTCATGTTTTGTGCATGTATGCTAATAATGCATACAGAATTTAATCATCACAGAGCTACAAATGAGAATTCTTGATTTTGCTTTTTCACCCAGAAGGCTGATATCATATTAGGATCATCATCCCGAGTAGGTTCAGTGATTGCACAATCAAGTAAATCCTGTTGCTAATAAGTAGAATATCCAATGTACTGTGTGCTATAAGTCCTCGTTCCTTTGACATACACAGTACAAGCA
Source organism: Staurois parvus (assembly GCF_062004578.1). Classification (NCBI taxonomy): domain Eukaryota; kingdom Metazoa; phylum Chordata; class Amphibia; order Anura; family Ranidae; genus Staurois; species Staurois parvus. The sequence goes on along the minus strand of NW_028317994.1, from coordinate 11,573,245 downwards.
AACAATAGTAGCAGCCAAGGACTTTATGATGAACATATAGATACAAGGGAAACACTGCATGTATAACCATACATTTTATATGACATTCAATAAAAAACAAAAAAGAAAACAAACAATATAATACTGAACTTAGGCTTCAAGGAACTGTTTAGCTCCAATACAGTCCACATGAATAATCAATGCATTTTGATAGATCTTCTTTAGGTGTACATGTGGATGATCAGCATGATAAAACCTATAATTCTCATTGTATTAAAACCATAGATTTACTAGAATCCTACAGGTGTGTGTCGTGTTTCTTCCATGAGGGAGAGAGAGCAGGAGGTTATTGTAAGGTAAGGTATAAACAGAAAGTGTTGAAGAGCCCTCAATAGTCATCTATAATCTAGCTAGGAGGACATCAATTAGAAGACAAAGACATAACACCATCTATACTTCAAACAGGGCGCTGGGGGGTTATCCACATCCTTTTGTCAAAGGAAACTTGGGTGTAAAGCACAAGATATTTTGGAAATGTTTTCTTTTCCATCTGACATCTGCTGACTTCTGGCTGCCCATTCTTCAGATATATAGGATAGTTTGACAAAAGGATTAGGATAAGCCCCCAGACTTCTTTACCCTGTTTGAACTACAGATGGTGTTATGCCTTGATCTTCTAATTATAGTGTCCTCCTAACTGGGTTAGAGATGACTATTGAGGGTTCTTTAACACTTCCTGTATATACCTAGCCTTACAAGAACCTCCTTCCCTCTCTTCCTCATAGGAGAAAGTGAGACACATCTGTAGGATACCAGGTTTTCTATGGTTTTAATACAATGAGAATTATGGGCTTCACCATGCTGATCATCCATATGTACTCCTGAAAAAGATCTATCAAAACGTGTTGAGTCTTCATGTTACTGTATTGGATCTAAACAATTTCTTGAAGCCTAAATTCAGTATTTTAGTCTGACTTTATTTTATATCTGTTTTTTTTCAGGTTTTTATTGAATGTTACAATACAATTTATGTTTTTTTATAAGTGCAGTGTTTCCCTTGTATCTATATGTTCCACAGAAAGTCCTTGGCTACTACTATTGTTTGTATAAATCCTGTAGCTTGTGCAATTTTTCACAAATGTCTGACACAGATCAGCTCCTACTGAAACCTCCAACCTTGTAATTTACTATAAAATGTCAATGATGCAGTCTGACCGCTCGGGGAGAGGAGACTAAGAACTGACTTTCTTCTGCTTGGAGCAGACTGATGACATACAGTAATCTCAGTTTAAGCATAGCCAGTTCATTGGAGCTCAAGGATTGATATTATTGATAAAAGGTAGCAATTTTCTTTAGTAAACTGACTTTTGTGTCAAAGCTACATCAAAAGTCATTGGCAATGCCAAAACAGCTTGAAGTGGGTTGATTCAGTTTAGGAGGAGATCAACTGCAGGTCAAATGCAAATATACATGCAAATGTGATGAATTCTGAATGATCTCATAAGGGTCCCAAGTTGATATGAAATACAGGCTGAATTTTTATGAAAGAAAGCTGCATTTGACATCAATACCGTCAAGTCCTTATATTACAAAAAAAAGTTTTGCAGAGGTATTTTACTGTAAACCCAGACCACAGTTAGCTATCTTATGTAATTTAGAGATTCAGAAACACTTCTTTGATTTCAAGTCTTGCAAAAAAGGAAAACATGCAAAATGATGACAACCTTACAAAAATACCCTGCACATGAAAAAAAATGAATGTTTACCCTGTTTTGCTAAAATGGAAAATATAGACAATTATTCATTATGCTTAAAAATAATATAGGCAAAATACTGTTGTATACTTTTGGTAAATCATATAACTAACAATGAAAGCAGAGTATGGAAACAAAACTGTCAAATTCTATATTCATAGTAAATTTATCATGGAGGTGTGCTAGTATCCTGTGTAAGCATGCTTGTGTGTATGTCTTCCCAGTGTGCATAATCTAATTCTAATTAAGGCTAAGATTGATGGCATGGAGTATGTTTAATGCTATCAAGACACAAAAAGACACTGTATGTATAGTGGAAAATGAATTAATGTATGAATAGCGTTGTGAAGAACATTAGTTAACTCCTGCTAGGGTTGTTGCATATCTGAATTTGGGTGATACTACATTGTATTAGGAGCTCATGTCAATAAGTGTTGATCTCCTGTGTTTGAAGTGCTTTTTTAGCACATGTAAAAAGCAAGTCAGCAAAGTCTTATTGCCTTTAACCTTTTCACTGCTAGGTCCATACATTGTATAAGTTTTACACACAGTCCCAGTGTATATCTGACAAGCAGACTGCTGCCTGCCAGATGAAAGCAGTCTAGCGCCTACAGTGGCGCCAAATTGCTTTTACACCCCCAGGTAAGATGCGCCTCCCCTTTGCATATCCCAGGCTGTGCTTGCTCATCTACGGGCCCGGTACCAGCATAGTAGGTGCCACCAAGTGAGGGGAGGGAGCTTAACATACATACGCTCACTCTCCTCCTTTTCTTTTTGCTGACCTGGAAGCAATGTGTATCATATCACTTCCAGGTCCCCCTGTAGGTTTTCTCAGGAGACATCCAGGGTCTTTAAAACCTTGAATGTCTCATTAAAAAATAACCTGTCACCAAAAAATCATCACATAGGGGACTTTTCGTCCCCTATGTGATAAAAAAAAATTAAATTAAAAAAAACATAAATTGTAAAATATTAAAATTACACCCAAGCATATAAAATCTCCCCCCATCAAAAAAAAATGTAGACCACCACATATATGCACATACGAAGGTAAATGCACATGTCGGGGGCACCTATGCATGAAAGCATTGATTGTGATACACATGTTAACTATCGCTGTGCATGCCGGAGTGAGAGCAATATTTCTAATACCAGACCTAGACCGTAATGCTAAACTTATGACCTTTAGGGAGCTTTTAAAGCAGCGCCTATACAAAAAAATAGGGTACTGAAGTTTGTCACCATTTAATGGGAGCACGCAAATTTAAGGTTTGACATATTGGGTATCTATATACTCAGTGCAACCTCATATTTTATATTTTACCAAAAGATTGGGTAATTTCTTGTATCTGTGTTCCCTAAAATTAACTTTAGTGTATTACCTTTGCTTTAATATCATATGACATAATACAATTTACACTACCACTATTTTATTCTCTAGGGCGTCTGCTTTCAGAAAGTACATAATATTTGTGGGGTTTTATGTAATCTTCAGGCCTAAAATGAATTTTTAAACGTGTGCAAAAATGCAAAAACTGCTCTGGCAGGGAAAGAATTATAGGAGAAGTACACATGCTAGTTCTTGGGCTGTGTTTGACCTGCTTAGCATTGCGGTGCATTTATTTGCATACAGCATGACCTATTGAGGTGCATATGAATTGCTGGAAAAGAAGGACACACACACCCTTTTCTTATCAAATGCTGAGTTTTTCATTCAAACATTGCTGCATATATTATAGAAATTATAGCATTTGAAAATACCCATCAACATAGCATAGGCAGACGTCATCTCAGGAAGAGGGTACACTACAAACTTTTTTTTCTTACATGGTCTTTTTTCCTTAACTTTTTTCGGACTCATTTCTCATATCCTCAGTACCTCTATACTGTTCTATCATAAAGGAGAACATATATTAGTGATCTTATAATTCTGGTATTGGTCAATCTTGGGAGGAGCTATTGTGTTTCTGGCGTTCAGTGTTCATTACAGATTTCCACAATGCAACCTGAGGGAAGAATATGAAATTCTTATTTTTTTATTCTATTATTCTAAACCAGCATACTAGTATCAATTGAAATTTTCCAGATCGGAGTTTACGACAGCAATACGGTATCAACTTTTGACCATCTCCCTAAACAGAGATTTGATTTTGTTCTGTGATTTGGTGAAGTCATTTTGAGAACCACTTACTAGTTCACTCACTGGCACCCAAACAGACAGACTGTGCTACTATGAAATGAGGATCTCACTTTTCTGCCACAAAAACTTATGTAGTGTGGGTCTTCAATGCCTGTACTCAAATAAGGAACTAGTATACGCCCTTATTAGATGTTATCCTAGCACAATCTGTTTCTTGTATAGACAGCAACATCACAGAGGCATTCCACTGTCACTCTCTATTAAGAAACTAGTAAGAGATCCTTTGGACACTACACAGTATAAAAAGGTGTAAATCTTATCATAAAAAACCCACAAATGTATAAAATGCTAGTTTAGATGGAACCATATCTGTTTGTATCTACATGTTTCATTTTTTTAATCTACTAATCTATCTATGATTAGTCCTTTACTTATTATGTAAATCCTTAAATGCTTAGGGCTGCTCGAATTTCAGCTCTTTTGTTGTCTTCAGAACAATATCAGTTTTCAGCCTCTGTAATATAACAAGAATAAGGCCAGCCTTTACAACACTCTATTGTTTACTTATGTAAACTAGCAAAGGGGATTATTTAGCTGTCTCAATGGGGAGGATAGATGATTAATTCATGAAAGAGAACTACACTTTACAAACCAACAATATACTTTTCCAGAAGTACTTCTCAGTTAAATTCTTAAATTTCAAATGTAATGCTCCTAACTCCTTCATGACCAGGGCCATTTTATGTTTCATATCTTTATTAAAGATTGGAATATTGCTATTCTGCAGTGTGCAGATCTAATGGCTTATAACCTTTTAAAATGCTTAGTTTGTTTACATTGACATGGTTACACTGCAGTAGATTTGGCATAATCTTGTTTACTGGGTACAGGGAACAATAGCATACAACAGATTAGTATCAGATGGAAGGAGACATTGCGAAGAAGAGGTGTATTATTAACTCACTTTCTTGAGGTCAGAGAAATTTGTCTTAAAACACTCTTAAGCCAGCCATAGATTATGTGGCTGCAGGAGAGAAAATCACTCAATTCTCCCATCAACACAGTCAGTGTTGATGGGGGAATCCCTCCAATGGAGATATTGTGTTTTCTTCATGGGGTGCAGAGGGGGGGAGCCTTCCCTGCCATGTGAACACAGTAATTATTGCTAGCAGCTATAATTGCATGACAAATCCAACAGGCTGGTTGTACTCAAGTCATATTACAATCATATTGGGTTCAATTAGCCTGCCCATAGATGGTTCAAATCTCAGTCGGATCAGCAGGAACTGGAGGAAATTTGAGCCAACTGTAGGCTTGTGTGGATTGAACAAAAAATAATGAGCCAATTCCCCCATCCATACATTTGATGTGGAAGGTAGAATCACTGTGGTATTATATTCTGACATCGGGGAGCCTTCCCCACTGTCAGAATACAATGATTAGTGTTGCCAGCTGGTTGTACACAAGTTGATTGATAGATTGACTTGTGTACAACCAGCCTGCACATACAGTCAGGTCCATAAATATTGGGACATCGACACAATTCTAACATTTTTGGCTCTATACACTACCACAATGGATTTGAAATTAAACAAACAAGATGTGCTTTAACTGCAGACTGTCAGTTTTAATTTGAGGGTATTTACATCCATATCAAGTGAACGGTGTAGGAATTACAACAGTTTGCATATGTGCCTCCCACTTGTTAAGGGACCAAAAGTAATGGGACAGAATAATAATCATAAATCAAACTTTCATTTTTTAATACTTGGTTGCAAATCCTTTGCAGTCAATTACAGCCTGAAGTCTGGAATGCATAGACATCACCAGACGCTGGGTTTCATCCCTGGTGATGCTCTGCCAGGCCTCTACTGCAACTGTCTTCAGTTCCTGCTTGTTCTTGGGGCATTTTCCCTTCAGTTTTGTCTTCAGCAAGTGAAATGCATGCTCAATCGGATTCAGGTCAGGTGATTGACTTGGCCATTGCATAACATTCCACTTCTTTCCCTTAAAAAACTCTTTGGTTGCTTTTGCAGTATGCTTTGGGTCATTGTCCATCTGCACTGTGAAGCGGCGTCCAATGAGTTCTGAAGCATTTGGCTGAATATGAGCAGATAATATTGCCCTAAACACTTCAGAATTCATCCTGCTGCTCTTGTCAGCAGTCACATCATCAATAAATACAAGAGAACCAGTTCCATTGGCAGCCATACATGCCCACGCCATGACACTACCACCACCATGCTTCACTGATGAGGTGGTATGCTTAGGATCATGAGCAGTTCCTTTCCTTCTCCATACTCTTCTCTTCCCATCACTCTGGTACAAGTTGATCTTGGTCTCATCTGTCCATAGGATGTTGTTCCAGAACTGTGAAGGCTTTTTTTAGATGTCGTTTGGCAAACTCTAATCTGGCCTTCCTGTTTTTGAGGCTCACCAATGGTTTACATCTTGTGGTGAACCCTCTGTATTCACTCTGGTGAAGTCTTCTCTTGATTGTTGACTTTGACACACATACACCTACCTCCTGGAGAGTGTTCTTGATCTGGCCAACTGTTGTGAAGGGTGTTTTCTTCAACAGGGAAAGAATTCTTTGGTCATCCACCACAGTTGTTTTCCATGGTCTTCTGGGTCTTTTGGTGTTGCTGAGCTCACTGGTGCGTTCCTTCTTTTTAAGAATGTTCCAAACAGTTGTTTTGGCCACGCCTAATGTTTTTGCTATCTCTCTGATGGGTTTGTTTTGTTTTTTCAGCCTAATGATGGCTTGCTTCACTGATAGTGACAGCTCTTTGGATCTCATCTTGAGAGTTGACAGCAACAGATTCCAAATGCAAATAGCACACTTGAAATGAACTCTGGACCTTTTATCTGCTCATTGTAATTGGGATAATGAGGGAATAACACACACCTGGCCATGGAACAGCTGAGAAGCCAATTGTCCCATTACTTTTGGTCCCTTAACAAGCGGGAGGCACATATGCAAACTGTTGTAATTCCTACACCGTTCACCTGATTTGGATGTAAATACCCTCAAATTAAAGTTGACAGTCTGCAATTAAATCACATCTTGTTCGTTTCATTTCAAATCCATTGTGGTAGTGTATAGAGCCAAAAATGTTAGAATTGTGTCGATGTCCCAATATTTATGGACCTGACTGTACATGGGTTGAAATTTTTCTGGTCCCTGCTGAACTGGCTGGATTTCAGCTGAAGTATGGCTGGCTTTATTGGCTTCCAGCAATATCTTCAGGACAGAAGCTGTTAATAGCAAACTAATCCCAGAAGAAAACACAGCAGGAGAGCAGGGATCTGAGGTGTAAATTAGGCCAACAAAAAAGTCAGAAATAATTTATGCAATTGAACTTACATGAAAAGAGAAGGAGGTGTTAATTAGGACTAATTAGGGTTGAGTCAAAAAAGGGGCTAAGAAAATGATAAAATTGGAAAAAAAAGACATTAAGCACAGATATAAGGACAACCATTTTACCAGAACAAAAAACAAAAGAAATAAACAATATTATGACAACATATTTATTAACACCTTTCCAATAAGCCTCACAGAAGTGGGTCTTTATCTGTGGGGCCTCATAAATTCATAAAGAAAGAAAGTCAGGGTTAGGGTCAAGGTTATGGTCAAAGGTCATGGTCAAAGTTGAAGGTCGGGATCAAAGGTTAGAGTCAATGTATTTAAGGTAGGATAAAAATAATAGCATCAGTGTGTTTTAAATAGGATAAAAAAGCAAAATGAAGACTATTGTTTCTGAGCCCTGCTACTGTTAGGGATCCGGGTATGACCAGAAATGTGTGGACTGACACAGGGAAGTAGCAGGCTTCAGGAACACTGGCGTAGTCAGGGCTGGAGAGGTGGAATGGTCAGGCAGGCCGTTAGGTATTGTCAGGCACCGCCCGGCGGGATCTCTAGTACCCACAGAACGGGATTCCCCAGGGCGCGGGCTCTAAGCCCCAGTCTGCCTTTTCACCAGAGCCCCTGATGGTGGGGATGGACTTGGCGCAGGACTGAGACCAGGTCACGGCCCCTGAGCGCACCCAACTGTGGTAGAGGGGTCCGCCGAGGGTATGTACCGTGGGAAAGCCTGACGTGAAGAGGCTGGCAGACCTGGTAACAGGGACAGATCCATGTGGGATGGATGGATGGATCGTCTGGGTAGCGTCAGGTGTAGTCAGGCAGGCCATGTCAGCAACGTGCGGGCAGCAAGGTACCGGAGGAGCAGGCAGAGAATAGTCAGGGTCACAAGCCGGGTACAGTAACTCACGGGGGATCAGGCAGAAGGATGGTCAGGCAAGCCAGGGATCAAGCAGGAGAAGTCAGCAGAGGTCAGGATCAGGCAGGGTCGGCAACAAATCAGATAGTCAGCAGAACAGGAACACAGGATACCAGGTACAGGGGCTCATGGGGAAACAATACACCAAGGCACTGATCACAGGCCTGGTCCTGCTTAAATACACCTCCTGCAATCAGCTTCAGCTGATGGCTGACTGCAGGAGTGAGCTTCTGGTTGCTGAGAGCACCCGCTGGCCAGCCCTGGTACTGCAGCCTACACAGCAGGTGAGTCCCACTACCAGTGGTGAATCCATTCCTGACAGCTACAGGTAAAAACAACAAATAATATACTCACATGTGGTATTGCTGTGATCGCCATTAGCAGGAAAATTTATTTTGGGTTGTTATTTGGTGGTAGGTTATGGTAATAGCTAAAAATGTACAGCTAAATTTAAAAATGTATATATTTTTTATTTTTTGTGAAAGTTTTCCTTTGATAATAAAAAAAAACAGGACTCAGGAGATATCCATTACCCTTTAACGTCAATTGAAAAACCACAAGATATAATTCACCTGGATACACTAAGTAGCTGCTATGACATGTACAGTTTTACTAAGACATGTCAAAGGTGAGGTGCTATGATTTGTTTTACCCTCCATCATAAAAGGGTTGAGGAAGCTTTCAAATGTTTCTTGCAGGTTTGAGCTATTGACTGAGCTCCTAAGACACAGAGCAGGAAAATACTGGCTGGTACAAGGTGAACCTCATGATTTTGCCAGGTTTAGTGGGGAGAGGAGTTCCTGAATGCACAAGCTATGTCCAAAATATTTAGCATTTTTCTGGGCTTATCTTTTATACTCTAGATGCAAAACCAGTGGCAAAAGCAGACATGCCCCTCTAGGAGCCTGGGACACCAGGTGACCCCCCAAAAGATTTTAATGGGGATATGACATTGGGTAGACCTCAATACTAAGACCTAAAAATATATATTCAAATTGTCAATAGAAGTCAATTTCATAATAAAATGCTAGTTTTGAGTAGAGTTGCTCCTCTAAGGGGCATTGCATAAAAAAAGACCGCAAATTAAAAAAATTCACATTAAGCATTTATTTGATGTACACAATTTAACACTGGAAATATTCCCATAAACTAAAATAACTATCTTGCTTGCATGCTCCATTGCAAGACAGTTAATAGATTAAAAGTATGCCGAGTTAATTAAATTTCTACATATTTTCCATATATTTGAGGCCTGGAAAATGTCACAGCATTTATAAATATCCTGATATAATTCCTGTGAACTAACTTTTGGCTTTTGCTGTAGAAACATTTTCTATAGGCAAAAACACACATTACCAAATGCTTTTTTATTGAATATGCTGTCTTATTGAAGAATGATGAACACTAAACATGTTTGGATTTCAGTTCAGATCACAGTGGCTAGTGGATCGAGGAAAACCAATGGTACTCATAAACAACAAAAACAACAATTGCTTCTAGGAATGTAACCATTTTTAACATGTAACGGTGTATTGATAACATAGTTATACTGTATATTATATACAACTAAAGTTATCTGAATTAGCTTCAGCTAAAAGGCTAGGTTTATCAGATTTGAATAGCTCATTCACAAGTAAACTAAACAGAACTTTTTTTTTAATTTTTAAAGCAATCATACATTTAGTGGCGCATTGCTTTTCAATAACCAAAACATGTTTAGGTAATTAGGTAGTTCTTGGTGAGATAGTTTTGGTACTAACTAACCATTAGGCTACCACTCACAGCTAGCTTTTCCCTCACTAGTCTGAAAATGTAAGCGTACCTCTAAACTACTAAATTAATCCTTAACAGTCCTCAGTAGTAAACATTTTAATCCTCAAGACCTTAACTAATCCTTAAAATTAATTCCAACAACTCTTAATGTCACTCACCATTAGCCACTAATCTGAATATAATGCCAAATATTAACAACGCCAAGGTAAACCCTTAGAATCCATACTGACATAGTTAAAGTATTGGGCTATAGAACCCTTGCACAAAAAATAACCTGCCCAAGGTTTAGAAATTGTTCCAACACATATGAGGTGTACAGGTTTGAGAGCCAAAGTGGTGAAGTAAAATGTTCCTTACTGTTATAGGCTGCTGCTAAAAAAAAAATAACCAATCTGTAGGACTAAAATTTTCAGCTATCTTACATCTTTCCATTCAGATACACTCTCTGCAACTTTTCTATAATTTAACAAGCTTACATTTATGTGTACTTACATATATTTTACATATCTGGATGCATTGCTTGCATATTATCAAGTAGTATAGCAAGTATATTTTTACAACGTATAGTTTTTGGGTAGAGATATTTGTTACTAATTATAGAGAAGCCTTTTGCCTGAAATATTGTTCAGCCTAGGAATTGATCACAAGTCTGGTGTACTCTGTCTTCTAGCTTAAGCGGTAGAAACGAGTTTGAGTACAAAGTATACAAATTCATTAAATTTCTTTTAAATGAGTCAGTGAATACTGTGGGAAGGGCACAGTCAAAATAAATCTTTTTGAAGGAAATCAACAGCCTTCTATTTGTAAACATATACATATCATATGATTGTAAACAGTATCATTACTGTTAATATTTTAGATAAAATACAGTATGTTTCTAAGTATAGCTGATAAATTTATAGACAGAAAAGAGCACCTCCTTTGGCCAGCTTCTAGTTGAACAGCCCACAGTCTCTGCATGTACCACAAATAGTAAAGTTTTGATTACAAACTGCTTTCATTGGAAAAGCCAATCAGTCTAGGCATGTGGCACAAACTGGGGAGTTTTAATTTCTTACTGATACACTAGGGTACAATCATGAAAGAATAAAACAGTAGGTGTGGAAGAAGAAGAGTAGGTGTGGAAGAAAAATGTACTTTTATGTCAAGATTACAATAGGTGCTTAGAATGCATCCTTTTTAAAAAAAAATATGTATATATTACCTTTGTTTCCCATTAGTTCGACTAGTTTTGAAATAAAATAATGCAGTACTCATTATTTAATTTGCACTCTTTTATCCCTGTTTGTCAGACACAGCATTGACGAAGATGTCTAACATCTAACGCATAGTTGGCAGAGCACCCGTGTAGTGTCTCAAAGGAACCGTTTGACCACTGCAGTAAAGGAGCAATAAAGAGCAAGAACAACAGTTGAGCCCACTTTAGTTTATGTAGGCAGTCAGCCTTTTATCGTTGTAAACCTTGAAATGGATGTATGAGCTTTCCTGCTATAAACACTGGGTTGTTTACTGCTTTGGGATGGCAGGTACCAATAGCGGCCTGGAAGATTCAGCAGCCTAAATGTCAAAGCTGACTAATGTAGGGAAACATATTGTGGCTTGTTTTATGGGGGAATATGTTTTATAAACCCTTTGGGACAATTTATCAGAAATTCATCCACTCCACTGCAGATTGCTGCCTTAATGTTCACTGTAGAATCTCATTGAATGCATAACTGACTTGAAACTACAGGAACAAGAACAGTCAAAGCACCCTTTTCATTTTTTGCTAACAGATCTCTTTTTTTAAATGCAGTTACTTAAAGAAAATAGTTAAGAAGGCATACATAAAAAAAGAGCAAAATAGGTTGCAGTTATTATTATTCAAATGTAATGTTGTCTTGACCTTGTTCAATCAAACATATGTTCCATAACATGCCACATGATTTATTATATATCAAGCAGGCAGAATAGTAATAGCCACAATATTAAGGAATAACATTATATCTTGTCTTGAAGACAGAAGATATATAGGTTGCAGTAAAAGTTTCATTTTTTTTTTTATGAAAGTGTTTTCATACCACTACTCAGCATTGTCCAGACAAAGAATTTAGTATGGCAAAATGTAGCAGTTGTTATGGCAACAACTCACTGTAAAAAAAAAATGTTTGGAAATCCTTGACAAGCCTAGTATTTATTTGGAAAGAACCGTGTCTTTGGTGAGATATACTATGCACATTGAAAATGAATTTTGCAAGCCAACCTCAGAATCTTCCTCAGCAAACCTCATGAAATAATAGCTTCCAATTATGAAGCGTTACAGTTATTAATTCCAATTTTCATCACATGAAGACAAATCATATACAGTAGCAGAGCCTAATCTAAGCAAATTTGGACAATGCTCTCCGGAGATTAGATATTCAAAGTTTAGCTTTGCATATGGCATGTGGCCATGCATGTCAAATTTCTAGCATGCAGTAAATGAAAACTGAATGGCAAACAATTATCAATAGACTGGATTTTACATTTAATAAAACTCTTCCTTGCAGAGTGAAGAACAATCAACTGGCTTAATTAAAGGACCTATTTTCTATGCTTCAAGTATAACATAAAATGGCTATTTTCTCTTTCTACTTTTTTCTACCTATATCTGACTATAAACTATGAACAACAGCTAATAATCTCAAATAAATACTTGCTCTTTGGGTAAAGTCTGTTTTCTTGGTTTACCTGGCAACTGGGCCCATGAGGTCAGTGGGCCCAATGACAACTGCTATATTCCTTTAATTGCCCCCCACCCCCCTGAGTTTAGTTCAAAAAAGCAAAAATGATGCAGTATTTTTAACTGTGAGTACTATTTGAGAATTCAATCAGTTATTTTTTTTTTATTTACTAACAAATGTATCATATTATAATGTTTTATCTGTCTATATTTTGCCTTTTCTGATTTTATTCCCCCCATCACCATGCTGGTGACATTTTCAAAAATACCCTTGTTTTAATAACATACCCTATTTTAGACAAAGTGACATTGTCACTGGGTCTCCATCTATGCAGTGCAGGCATATCATGTCTGGTGGGAGGGACCAACAAAAGATTGTATGTATTTTCTATAAACATTACAGCACCTCTTCTATGTATGCATCTCAAGAGCCCTTAGCTCTGATGCAAGCAAGGCAAGGCAAGATGGATGCCTTGAAAAATACCTTGAAATGTGTATGCAGATGACATTAGGTACCACCCACATGTAATTCCGAGCCTCCATTAATGAAGAAAATGAAATCTACAATGAATGAAGGGGTGGTCCAAGGGCAGTAAGGCTAGGGTGCAAAGGCTTGGATGAGTTTGGACATATCCTAGCCAGGAAATGAGGTGTGCTCTATCTGACTTGCTGCAGGATCTTAAGCACACTAAGAAAAGCAATTTCAGGTGTAGCCTATATTGCCTCTTTTCATTTCAGTAATCATCCAGTAATTCCAAGCAAAGCTCAAAAAGGGTAGCACTACTTGTAGTTATTGAGCCACATATGAATGTGTTCATTTCCGTCGTACTCTTCAAAGTGATCTTGTCACTACAAGGTGAAAACAACAAATTGCAAGACTTGCTGAAAGGGTCTCTATGCTTAACGTTTTCTCAGCCTGTGTCTTGAAATGCCACCATGGCCCTTCTCCACAGCTGCCCAAAGTATTTGACTGGCCAGTTGAGTCAAATATCCATTTCTCCTGTGCTGCACACGGTGGTTCCTTCCAATGGGTCATTTTTCCTGTAGTGATGTATGAGCCAGCAGGAGAAACCATTGTATGCACAGGGCTAGCAGGAATTTTGAATAATTGCAGAGGGTGCAATGGTAATGTAAGTGTAGATCCTCTTTTTTTAGCCAGCTATGCTATTTGCTCTTTTGATTCTGCAGTCACAAGGTCAGTTTAAGTGATAATTGTGTGGATCTTTATTGCATACTGTTCTTCAATTCAATTTATATAATCTAGCCAATTAGCTCTGCATTTAGTGTACTGTACTTATGGTATGTGCTGTTACCTATACTGTCCCTGAAAAAAAGCATTTAAATAAAAAAATGCACTTAAAGCATAAAGTAGGAACAGCATCAAATCTATTTCCTTTTTATAATATTTATTAGAATGAGTAAATCTTATTTCTTTTCAGCAAATGTTTCCAAATCTCGCTATATCATTCATTTCACACCGTTGCAACCACACTGGTTACACACCTGCTATATTCATTAGCCCTGATAATTTATTCTTGCATCCTAGATTCTGTATGCTGGAAGATTTACAGTAGACAGGTTTAATGTAATTGACTTTTGTATGCTTCAAACTACTTTAATTATGTAACCTCACAAGTAGGACTGGATAAATTGTACACAGAATTTAAGAAAAGTAAGTGTTGTATTAAATATAATGTTCATTTAAAATGCTATTAAAATTCCTGTGGCAATTCAAATGTTATAAATATGAATACTGTATGTTAGTTAAACATTGTGCACCTTATGCTAGGGAAGAGCACAATATGATTCATCTCTCCAATGCTCTCTAATATGATTGGCTACTAAATGAAAATAGGACCTTTCAGATTTCCCCCATTTAGCTATCCAAGCAAAGCAATGTATTTTTTTCCCTTCACATATACCTGACTGGCTATTTGTACCATTTACCTGCTTAGCAATGTACCAACTATGCTGCTTATTTTATTTTACAGACCTAAATGTAAACCATGTAATTCCTCTTACTATCTTATCAAACAGCACCTATGTATGGAGGCTGTTGAAAGCTCTTTATTTACTGCCACAGCTCTCTAGAAGCCCCTAGATATCAGCTGTGAAAATGCAAACTGGAAATCATAGTTTTGAAGGTAGAGTCAATTTTTACACAATCAGTATGAAAACAAATGACATCATCCTTCATTTTCTGATTGGAATAAATTATAAAAAAAAATAACTTCAGCCAATGGGAAATTAGAATTGGTTGGATGAAGGAAGTTGGATAGGTTGATTCTGACAGTGTGTTTTCAAAAATGTTGGAATTGCTAGAGCTGTGACATGAGAAATAAGCTTTCAATAGCCACTATGCACATGCTCTGTTAGATTGGATAGGAAGATGATTAGCCTTTCAATGTGTTTGTCACACAACTAAGCAACAAAGAAAGATGATGGGCTATGTCATAAGAATGCACTTCTCAGGGAATTGGCTAGACTGATCACTCAGGGCAGGGAACACCATGAAGGTGGTGCACAAAGTGTTGCACAGTTCATAATGCAGATTTATTGGCTTTTAGATTTCTGGTGATTTTGTTAAACTAGGCATGGCTTTGTAAGTAGCTTTCCCAGTCAGGTGAGTAAGATTCTGACCAGGTGGCAGGGGCGGACTGACAACTCTTGGGGCCCCCGGGCAATAGGGGATCATGGGGCCCCTGTGTCCTTGCCAAAACTCAAAAAAGCCTATGAAAAAGGTACCAGGGGCATCTCATGGGGCCCCCTACCGACCCTGGGCCCTCGGGGAGTGCCCGAGTTTCCAAATGGTCAGTCCGCCCCTGCCAGGTGGTTACCCTAAGCAATTTAAAAATCACAGTATCAGCCTTTCCCTGGAAAAAAAATGCAAATTACTTAGAGTTTAAAATCATGTTTTCTTTGTTTATTATCTCAACCTGCAAATGATGTATTATAGGCACTAGTGTGGCAGCAAAGTGTAAAGTAGTGTTTCACCGTTATTATTTTTGCAAAATGTGCCTACTGCTTAAGGTCAATGGGCTCCATTCACAAAAGCAACTCGCATGTGGTATGTAGTTGTCCAGACACATTTTGCTTACTATCACATGCAATCCTGAAACTGTCAATTTGCTATACCATTTGCAGCATTTACCGCAAAACGCTCAAAATGCTTGGTAAAGTCCACATTCAATTCACAGAAGGAAATAAATAATGAAATGTGGTAATTAAGTAGTTGTCCAGGCATGCGGTTCTTAAGGAATGTAAAACTATAACAGGCAATTTTGAGTGGTTTCTGCATTTTTGGATCAGTTCTCTCAACAGTAATGCATAGAAACCTAAATATGGAAATATTGAAATCATTGGGGTTGATTTACTTAAAGAGTAACTAATGGAATTCTTTTTTACTATTGGGCAGAGTGGAGATGGATTAGAACAGCTGTCAGGTCTTTAATGCCGTATGTGTCCCCATTAGGGAGATTCACCCCCTCTATTTGTCCTGTTTAACATCATCATTGAAACTGAAATGTAAAAAAAATCCCAAATTTGGGGTTGTCCCCATAAAAGTAATAGAGGGGGTATCTTCCAATGAGGACACAGATGGCAAAAAACCCAAAAACTTACAGCAGTTTTACTTTCTAAAATGAAAAAAAAAAGTGTTGCCTATAGTTCTACTTTACTGCATATACTGTAGACTGTGCAATTTGCAAGTTGCTCCAGAGCTTAATACATGAGGTAAAGCTTCACTTTACAAAGAATACCCAATCACATGCAAGGAAAAAAAAAGCATTTTTGCTTGCACAGGATTGGATGATGGAAGTCAGCAGTGGTCCCATTCATTTACTAAGCTCTGGAGCACTTTCACTTGCAAAGTGCTCAGTCTATGTACCTTTAGTAGGTCAACTCCCTTGCATTTAATAAATCCATCTTAATTACATGTACTAATATATACCTATTTCTTGCTGTCATTTCACCAGACTTTTAGAGACTTTGTGTATATTCGAGCATATACATAATTTGCTGCAAAAACCTCCCAATCACTCCAAACATAATACAGTGTACATGCATAACACAATCCCTTGTTAAAACATATGTCATACATGTAGTGGGGATACTTTACTTTTTCACAATTATATTTAGAGATATCTTCCCACTGACCAGTTCCCACTGACATCATTAATCGTTTTTGGCTATCTGCAGTGTAAGGGGGTAATTCTTCTCACTGACCATCACACTAATGTATCATGAGTTGTAGATACAGTCATTTTTAGCAGGGGTTTCCTTTCCTTTTCAATGGAAACATATTTCAAGGGTTCCTTTGTGTAGAAAAGGTTGAGAAAGGGTAGTTGAAAGTGTAACTATAGGCAACACTTTTTTTCCAGTTTGGATAGAATAAGGGAGTGTTATAACCCCGGTCAGTTTTTTTTAAGTTTTTGCTATCTGTGTCCCCATTGGAAAATGTCCCCTCTATTACTTTTATGGGGACAACCCCAAATTTGAGATTTTCTTTTCATTTCACTTTCAATGATAATGGTAAACAGGACAAACAGTCAGCAATATAAACCTAATAGGTGTTCTAATACTTCTCCACCCTATCCAAAACTGAAAAAAAAAGTTTTTCCTTTAGTTATACTTTAAGTAAATACAAAATATCTTTCTAATGTCAAATATTGAAAGAAAAAAGTATAATAAAATCACACACATATACCGTATATAAATACCCTTCTTCCACCAATAAAAAAGCCAGCATTGTATTTATGTGTGATTTGTGATACTATTTTCATTCAATATTTGACATTTAGCCCGGGCTCACACTGATGCAGTGCGGAATTCACACCGGTTTCCGTGTGAATTCTGTACTTCATCATAATCACACCCCATTCATGCGAACTGCTGCAGGTGTGTATGTTAACGACACCCTGAAATAGGTTCGCAAAACGCAGTGCGATGCGCAAGAATCGGATCGCATAGGTGTGAATACCCATGTTATCAGATTCTAGTGCAGACAAAAAAAAGGGTCCTGCACTTTATTGGTGCGGATGTGGTGCGATTTGAGCCATACAAAATGTATGGCTCAAATCGCACCGCACAGAATTCGCATATATTTTGCACAGTGTGGATCCTCTGCGAATCACATGCGATATGCCTCACCGCATCAGTGTAAACCCGGGCTTAGAAACATATTTTGTATTTACCTAATTTAACTTGTTGTTTTTGATATACCATGGGTGTCTTGTGAAAGCAGCTTCCCTTTGACTGGTATTCTAGTCATCTTTTTTCTTTTTTATTAACACATATGCTGCAGGGACCACACTGACTATGGATTAAACCATTTTACTTTTTTATTAGCAATTAAAACTGACAGGGGTTCTAAGTCTTCTCCACTGTATCCATTCCACTGGATATTGCTTGAAATAATATACTGCATGGTTTCATGAGATAAATACTGCAAATTTCAATGAAATACCGCATGCTTTATTTTAGTAGGTTTTTTTTGTGAATGCCAAAAAACGTTTTGAAAAATGCTATGAGGTATTATAATGCAAATTTTAAAAAGCAAAATACCGCTTTGTGAATGGAGCCCAATGTCAGGCACTAGCTGTTCTCTTCTTACCTAGACAGTGTAGTATGTACACTACTTTGGTACTGCATCACCCTTGCATAGAAATGACTACATATTGCCTTTAGTTATTTGCTCAGAAGCATGGAGGGACGCAGTTAAAGTGCATTTAAGCCCTTTTGTTCCATTGAAAGTAAAACCATTGCAAATAATTTTAAGATAATCATTTTAATAAAAATAAGAAAAAAATTCTTAATACCCTTTTCTTACCTGGTTTACAACCATCACGTGGCTGATATTCAGCTCTAAATAACTGGGCTCTGAAAGGTGGAGCAGAGGCTTCTTGTGAAGATTGACAGCCTCTGCTGATGTCACATGTCTAAGAAGCACTTTTGTATGTGTGACAGAGAATAATATACACTATTTCAGAACTGGTTACGGTGGTTAGGTAACAATTAATATTCGCATGAATAAAAATTGACTGCTGTGATGGTAAATAAATCAGGCTGAAAATGTACACCAATAAACCACTGTATTAAGAGTAATTGGGTCAATACTGTGCTGTGCAATATTTCCATGGGTTTCCATGGCCGGGCAGCTGCATCCAAGCCTTACATCACCAAGTGCAATGCAAAGCATTGGATGCAGTGGTGTAAAGCACGCCACCACTGGACTGTAGAGCAATGGAGACATATTCTCTGGAGTGAAGAATCACACTTCTCTGGCAATCAGATGGACGTGTCTGGGTTTGGAGTTTTCCAGGAAAATGGTACTTACCAGACTGCAGTGTGCCAAGTGTAAAGTTTGGCGGAGGATGGATTATGGTGTTGGGTTGTTTTTCAAGGGTTGGGCTTGGCTACTTTATTCCAGCAAAGGCAAACTCTTAAGGCGTCAGCATGTCAAGACATTTTGGACAATTTAATGTTCCCAACTTTGTGGATGGCCCCTTCCTGTTCCAACATGACTGCGCACCAGTGCACAAAGCAAGGTCCATAAAGACATGGATGAGTGAGTTTGGGGTGGAGGAAACTTGACTGGCCTGCACAGAGTGCTGACTTCAACCTGATAGAATACCTTTGGGAAGAATTACAGTGGAGACTGTGAGCCAGGTACTGATTTCTTCTTGTTCGAAATCAGTACTTGACTTCACAAATGTGCTTCTGGAAGAATGGTCAAACATTCCCATAGACACACTCCTAAACCTTGTGGACAGCCTTCCCAGAAGAGTTGAAGCTGTTCTAGCTGCAAAGCGTGGGCCAACTCAATATTGAACCCTACGAAGTAAGACTAAGATACCAGTAAAGTTCATGTGTGTGTAAAGGCAGGCGTCCCAAAACTTTTGGTCATATAGTGTATTTCAGTAAGCAGCCAGCCGATGACATCACTGCTGCATGTACTCTGAAGGGACGGCATACTCCAGAGCTCTGTGTCTCAGCTGTGACTCCCATACTCATGCACAGGAGTGTCTACATTGCGGCTCAGCCAATGAAACGGCTGGAGCCCGTGAACCTGGAAAAAAGCCTGGGTGAAGATGAAAGCCCTGACAAAGGTGACAGTATGTGACTTGAGGGCTTTGTTTCAATGTAAATAATATGCTAATATGCGGTGCATATTAGCACATTGGGGACAATTCACTGAAGGTTCTTGCATGCGTCAAGTGACCACATATCACATGCGATACCGAAAATGCCAATTCACTATTGCTAGTATGCAGTATTTACCGCAAATAGCAAAAACACTCTGTAAATACCGCAATGCCAAAATGAAAAATAAAAGGGCAAGGGATCCCCCCAAAATTCATATTTTGCTGGGTGACCCCGCCTCCTTGTGAAGACATCATCTGGGGATGTCACTGGATAGCCCCAACTCAAGAGCCTTTGTCAGGAGCGGAGCTTTTTTTTTTTCTTTTTTGGGTCGGCGATGGCCGCGTGTATCATGATTGATGATGGGTCTAAACCCGGGGACATTTTTTTAGGTTATTTTGAGAATTTTGAGTTGACTTCTCTTTAATGTGACATATTTTTTTCTTGTTAATGCTCTGATCTGAAATTTGATCCTATGGGTTACAAAACTTTGCATATCATTGTTGTTTTTGCATTTTTTACAGTATATTATAATGTTATAAAATATTATATGTAATTAACATAAACAGTGGTCAATGCAAACTATTTATAATGATACGATAATGATAAAAACAATAAGACTGAGTGTAAAATAAACCAGTAGTAACTTTTACTTTCATACATAGAGCATTGAAGCAAAGCAGGATTTTGCCACATATTTTAATTTTACCATAATTTCTAACAGTAATGTTTATATTTCTTTTATAAATCTCTGTGAATCATTTTCATTTGAATATTCCAGACCATAAATTATTATAACAATGCTCTTGAACAAAAGCACTGTTCTACATTGCGTGCAGCTAATGACCATATTTCAATTACCATGCTCAGTGAACTCAACAGCATCTGCAAATCTGGTGATCCTTGTCACACGTACTGAGCAGCACAGCTTATGTGCCCTTTCTAGGTGGGATTATTATACCACTGAAAGTCTGAGGGAAATAATACACTGCAATCAGTCAGCTCAGTAGCTAAAACTGTTTGGATATTAGTTACATCCATGTAGCCTTGCTAATGGAAAGTTCAATGCCTCTGGGTTGTTATGTGACCATCTCTCATTACTCCTCAGTTACTAAAATCTGAGACTATGAAATGATATAAATGAATATTAAATTGAAAATGTATGCATTGTCCCTTAGCTCTTTTATCTAGAAATGTCACTTTATTACTGAATTTGGTCGCACTCCATAAAGTCAAAGAACCAGAAAGGCAATGGCTTTAAGGTGAATGCATTTTTGCTTTAGGTGGCCAGTCAGTTCTTTTTGATGCATTACACAAGACAGGGAAAATGTTTTATTGATTTTATACAACATGCATGGTCTGGTGATATCTCATATTAACTTAAGTGTGCACTATATGCATAAAAATAACATTTACAGCATGAACATCACATATTTACAATATGACCTAATAAAATGTTATAAAACTACAGTTAAAATAGACCTGCAATGAAATACACATGGGGGGGGGGATTTTCTACAACCAGAGCATGCATAATCTGGTGCTGTTGTGCGTGGTAACCAATCAGCTTCTAACTTCAGCTTGTTCAATTAAGGTTTGACAATGAAACCTAGAAATTGATTGGTTACTATGCACTGCTGCACCAGAATCTGTGCACTCATGCTTTAGTAAATTCCCCTTAAGAGTCTACCACTGCTGAGCACTCCTTTTAAAAGATTTAGTTACATGACTATCAGACTGACCCTTAGGACAATAAGCCTAATTTACTAAAAGGAAATGCACAGGAAAGGTTTTCTATGAAGATGCTGTACAATAGTTGAATAACTGAAATGCTTCTTTTGTGGGTTCACTAGAGTCTGTAGATATCATATACCTAGCAATTGTGAATATGTGGGCTCAAGGCATAGCTTGCAGTGTGCATTAAACATCATAATATTGTTGTGTGTTTTAAATGCAGATATAACTAATTAGGTAATTTAAGAGAAAGATTAATTCTTTAAAATTAAAAAAAAAGTAATTCACATTAATGTATTAACAACATTTGCTGAATACATTTAAACACTTTAACAGTCAGGTGCCGTCATCCATCTGCTGCCAATAACAATATGGTGGCCCATTGCATTTTCCATAATAAAAAAATAATTAAACATGGAGAGAGTCAGGCCTCATCATTCTAGGTAATTCAAGTAATTCAAGTGCACTTATTTCCCCACTGGAAACCCCAAAGACAGAAGAGTGGGATTTAACTGTCTAACAATGCATTATTTCATATTTTATTTTTCATATAATAAGAATTTTCTTAGAAATCACCTAACTACAAAAAAAGAAAGAAAAACAAAGCAAATTGAAATTCCCCTATAAATTGTCTAGAACTGAACTGTATTCATATTCCAAATGTAAATGACGCTTTGATATCCTGGATTTAAATATTTAATGTGTGGGAGCTCAAATAGCTTTCTGCACTAACAAGTCAGTGTGTTATCGTTTTATTAGTTGACCTTAGCTTGTAACCTGTTATATTATTAGAAAGCAAAACAACAAGGCAGACTATTATAAAGCAATTTAAGACATCAATTTCAAGAAAATATATCATTTTTTTAATAAGTAAATTATGCATTTATTCTATTCTTGCTCCTCATCTGCAACAGTAGACTTAGAAAGTCACTAGTAAATGAAAATGATACATTAATATTGATGTCGAAGATACAAAAGGAGATTCCCTCCAAGGTTACGAAGGTATAAATTCTCAGTAAGGTGCTACACACAAGGTGCTTCTTTTATGCCATCACCCTCTCCTTTTACTTCATATATATTTAATATGAGGGACTGCAACATAGTTCACATTCACAAAGGGCCTCAGAATTTGCAACATAATAGCAGCCTTTAAAGCACAAAGCGCAGGTTTCCGCCAAGTAAACATCTTTACCATCAGAATAGTTGTACACAAATCATGTCAACTGTCTGGAAATGTGGCACAGAGGTTAAGTGCTTTATATGTTGCATGTAAGAGTAAAGAAAAGCTACAGTAAACCTGAAAAAGTTAATATGCTGGGGAATAGCCTGAACTATAATAACTTCTATTTTACTGGATATCAGAAAGGCTTGGAGCTGTTTTGTTTATTGAGGGTTCATATGCTGAATATACATACTATAATTTTACTGACAGTGTGTATCAAAGAAAAAAAATCATGAGTTAAACAAAAATGAAAGAAAAAGTGTCCATGCCACCCCTTGCAACCACGGAAAACAGCTTTATTTCTGTCCTGTCCTACAATCTAACTAGTTCCTGAGATGTGTGCAGGAGATGTTTTTTTTTCAGTTTTTCACCAGTGTTCCTAAATCAACCCCAAACAACTGAAAAGTGCAATATTCCATTATGAATTGTATTCTGTTCAGCACCAGTTGTTTGACCTTGACAACAGAGGCACATTTATTTTCTACTTAGGCATTCTTTGACTGAACATTGTCACTTATACTATGACAATAATAGTAAAAGAATTGCTTCTCATATTGCACAGAGTGGTCCCTTACCACTTCTGTAGCGATCCACTGTTCGCACTGTCAGCATCTTCTTTCTTGCTATTGGGGCACCTGTGCAGGCATGCTCATGAATCCGGCTGGGTGAGTCCATAGACACATACAGCATGGCTCAGCCACATCCACCAAACCCCCCTTACAGGATTTGACTGACAGTAGTAGGAGCAGGGACGGACTGACAACTCATGGGGCCCTTGGGCAATAGGGGATCATGGGGACCCTGTGTCCTTGCCCACACTCAAAAAAGCCTATAAAAAAGGTACCATGGGCATTTCATGGGGCCCCCTACTGACCCCGGGCCCTCGGGCAGTGCTCGAGTGCTCGAATGGTCAGTCCGCCCCTGAGCAGGAGCCAATGGCTGCTGCCTGAGTCTCCTGTGAGAAAAGGAAGTGAAGGGAGGGGAGCTGCATCTGGGCACAGCGCTAGATCAATCAGAGGAGACAGGTAATTGTTTAGGGGCAGGAGAAATAGAAAGGGTAGCTAAATATTTTTTAAACCTTAAATAGAAAAACATCTTACATTGTGCTCTGCACTGACAAATAAAATGAAAAGAGCTGCCAGCACTACAACTTCAGACACTTAAACACACATATATATATCTAAGACACATATATCTAAGAATATTATATATATATATATATATATATATATATATATATACAGTTGTGTTCAAAATAATAGCAGTCAGACATCACTAACCAGATCAATCACTGTTTTTGGTAGAAATTATATTTCTACATGGCAAATAATTTACTAGCAGGTGTAGTAGAGTAATAGAAATCCAACAGACCCAACAGTCATGACATGCATGCTGCTGATTCTGTGTAATTGAATCACTAATTGAAAGGGGCATGTTCAAAATAATAGCAGTGTGGAGTTCTATTAGTGAGGTCATTCATTCTTTGAAAAACAGGTGGCAATTATTGCTCTTATTTAAGGAAGGAAGGCAGCAAATGTTGTACATGCTGGTTACAGTGCATTTCTCTCTGAAATTCTGAGGAAAATGGGTTGTTCCAGACATTGTTCAGAAGAACAGTGTACCTTGATTAAAAAGTTGATTGGAGAGGGGAAAACATATAAAGAAGTGCAGAAAATGATAGGCTGCTCAGCTAAAATGATCGCAAATGCTTTAAAATGGCACCCAAAACCTGAAAGACGTGGAAGAAAGCGGAAAACTACCATGCGAATGGATAGAAGAAAACCCAAAATGGCAACGACTCAGCCAACAATCAGCTCCAGGAAGATCAAAGAAAGTCTAAAGTTACCTGTGAGTACTGTTACAATTAGAAGACGCCTATGTGAAGCCAAGCTATGTGCAAGAAGCCCCCGCAAAGTCCCACTGTTGAAAAAAAGACATGTGCTGAAGAGGTTACAATTTGCCAAAGAGCACATTGACTGGCCTAAAGAGAAATGGCGCAACATTTTGTGGACTGATGAAAGTAAGATTGTTCTTTTTGGGTCTAGTGGTCGGAGACAGTTTGTCAGACGAACCCCAAACACTGAATTCAAGCCACAGTACACTGTGAAGACAGTGAAGCATGGTTGCGCAAGCATCATGATATGGGGATGTTTCTCATACTACGGTGTTGGGCCTATTTATCGCATACCTGGGATCATGGATCAGTTTGAATACATCAGAATACTTGAAGAGGTCATGCTGCCTTATGCTGAAGAGGAAATGCCCTTGAAATGGGTGTTCCAACAAGACAACGACCCCAAACACACCAGTAAACATGCAACATCTTGGTTCCAGACCAACAAGATTGACGTTATGGAATGGCCAGCCCAATCCCCGGATCTTAATCCAATAGAAAACTTGTGGGGTGACATCAAAAATGCAGTTTCTGAGGCAAAACCAAGAAATAGAGAAGAACTGTGGAATGTAGTCCAATCATCCTGGGCTGGAATACCTGTTCACAGGTGCCAGAAGTTGGTTGACTCCATGCAACACAGATGTACAGCAGTTCTCAGAAACAGTGCTTATACAACTAAATATTAATTAAGTGATTCAAAGGAAAGCAAAATCTTCAAACATTTTTCAGTTTGTATAGTGAATGTTTGAGTTTGTAAAGAAGAATACAAACACTGCTATTTTTTTGAACAGTCTAATATTCACTTTTCTTAAATTTTTTTAGAGAAACAACACAAATTTGATATATCTTTCTTCATGTTTTGATTTGGAATAGACTGTGTAGTGTTCACAATGCATTTGTGTGTATGGAAATAAAAGCTATTAGAAGGATTTTGAGCTTTATTCACTTTTTTCAACACACTGCTATTATTTTGAACAAAACTGTATATATATATATATATATATATATATATATATATATATATACACTTACATATATCCATGAGTCAAAAGAACGCTCATAGTGTAAAACTGCATCTCAGTCCTGGCCGCCACTTCTTTGGCTTACACAGGTTTGGTCACTAGACTGAAGGCCGGGACTAAATCTGTGTTAGCCCCTAGGAATGCCATGACAAATATATATGCTTGTAAAGCCTTTCTAGCCTTAAATGTGCAGATGGAGCTGACAGTTTGAAGGTAGACATTAATAACTTAGGCACTGCATGATTATCTGTGTCACAGAGGTCAACATTCTCTGGTAGGCAGCTGCAATGCACTTTTGGCCGGGGTTTACTGTTCACCATCTGTAGACTTTTAACAAGTTACTTTTCACTATTGACTGTAAAGATTACTTTTTTTTCTTTTCCACTTTCTATTTGTGGATTGTACATGTGGATTTCTAATAACATAGTGGACTCATGAACATTCTTTTATATATATATATATATATATATATATATATACACAGTTGTGTTCAAAATAATAGCAGTGTGTTGAAAAAGTGAATAAAGCTCAAAATCCTTCTAATAGCTTTTATTTCCATACACACAAATGCATTGGGAATACTACACATTCTATTTCAAATCAAAACATGAAGAAAAATATATCAAATGTGTGTTGTTCCTCTAAACAAATTGAAGAAAAGTGAATATTAGACTGTTCAAAAAAATAGCAGTGTTTGTATTCTTCTTTACAAACTCAAACATTCACTATATAAACTGAAAAATGTTTGAAGATTTTGCTTTCCTTTGAATCACTTAACCTCCTTGGCGGTATTCCCGAGTGTAGCTCGGGGTAACATTTCAGTACCAAAAGCGGTAACCCCGAGCTACACTCGGGAATACCATGCGGCGCTGCTCCGGCATGTGTTCTTCACTTACCTTACCCTGCGCTCCCACGATGTGTCCCCTGCAGTGTCCCCGGCCATCTCCTCCGGCCGATGCCGGCATCCGGCTTCTGTCTCCTGTCCCTGTGACGTCGGGACGTACGGGCGCCGCCGCCGCCGGCGGCGGGAAATTTAAAAATTTTAAAAAATGTCATTTTTTTTTTTTTTCATTTTACACAGTAAAACATTGCTGTTTCAACCTATTTCACATACATATTGTCCCTAGTGCTTTGTCCTGCGCCCTGCCTGCATTTTGTCTGTTCTTTCTGCCTGGAAACTGAGAAATGTCCATGGCGTCCAAAAAGTGTCCCTTTAGGTCAAAAGCGGTTTAGATCAGCTAGGAGAACAGCGATAGTAAATCAGAACTACTTACAGAATTGAGTGATAATAATTCGTGGGGGAAATTCGTCATCAGAAACTGAAAACGATTTTGCGACTGAGCTCAGCAATGTGCGAACTTGGCGCTCTATTTCACATTTCAGTGTTTTTGGTTTGATTATATTATTGAATTAAATTTTTTATTATTTTTATATTATTTTTATGATTATTTATTAAATTATAATTTATGATTTTGTGTTTCAAATTTTATCATACCCGGGATGTTTACTAGACTCTTGTTCGGACAGATTTCAGTGAGTTTTTCCTAAAAATTACAGCCTACAATAAAAAAAATACATATTTCCATGCAAAAAAATGGTACCGCTTTCAGCACCAAAAATCTGAAATAATCATACCGCCAGGGAGGTTAATTAATATTTAGTTGTATAAGCACTGTTTCTGAGAACTGCTGTACATCTGTGTTGCATGGAGTCAACCAACTTCTGGCACCTGTGAACAGGTATTCCAGCCCAGGATGATTGGACTACATTCCACAGTTCTTCTATATTTCTTGGTTTTGCCTCAGAAACTGCATTTTTGATGTCACCCCACAAGTTTTCTATTGGATTAAGATCCGGGGATTGGGCTGGCCACTCCATAACATCAATCTTGTTGGTCTGGAACCAAGATGTTGCACGTTTACTGGTGTGTTTGGGGTCGTTGTCTTGTTGGAACACCCATTTTAAGGGCATTTCCTCTTCAGCATAAGGCAGCATGACCTCTTCAAGTATTCTGATGTATTCAAACTGATCCATGATCCCTGGTATGTGATAAATAGGCCCAACACTGTAGTATGAGAAACATCCCCATATCATGATGCTTGCAGAATCATGCTTCACTGTCTTCACAGTGTACTGTGGCTTGAATTCAGTGTTTGGGGTTCGTCTGACAAACTGTCTCCGGCCTCTAGACCCAAAAAGAACAATCTTACTTTCATCAGTCCACAAAATGTTGCGCCATTTCTCTTTAGGCCAGTCAATGTGCTCTTTGGCAAATTGTAACCTCTTCAGCACATGTCTTTTTTTCAACAGTGGGACTTTGCGGGGGCTTCTTGCACATAGCTTGGCTTCACATAGGCGTCATCTAATTGTAACAGTACTCACAGGTAACTTTAGACCTTCTTTGATCTTCCTGGAGCTGATTGTTGGCTGAGTCCTTGCCATTTTGGCTATTCTTCTGTCCATTTGAATGGTAGATTTTCACTTTCTTCCACAGCTTTCAGGTTTTGGGTGCCATTTTAAAGCATTTGCGATCATTTTAGCTGAGCAGCCTATAATTTTCTGCACTTCTTTATATGTTTTCCCCTCTCCAATCAACTTTTTAATCAAGGTACGCTGTTCTTCTGAACAATGTCTGGAACAACCCATTTTCCTCAGAATTTCAG
Organism: Staurois parvus; assembly: GCF_062004578.1. Classification (NCBI taxonomy): domain Eukaryota; kingdom Metazoa; phylum Chordata; class Amphibia; order Anura; family Ranidae; genus Staurois; species Staurois parvus. The sequence continues at coordinate 11,544,940 of NW_028317994.1, read as the reverse complement.
AGAGAAATGCACTGTAACCAGCATTTACAACATTTGCTGCCTTCCTTCCTTAAATAAGAGCAATAATTGCCACCTGTTTTTCAAAGAATGAATGACCTCACTAATAGAACTCCACACTGCTATTATTTTTAACATGCCCCTTTCAATTAGTGATTCAATTACACAGAATCAGCAGCATGCATGTCATGACTGTTGGGTCTGTTGGATTTCTATTACTCTACTACACCTGCTAGTAAATTATTTGCCATGTAGAAATATAATTTCTACCAAAAACAGTGATTGATCTGGTTAGTGATGTCTGACTGCTATTATTTTGAACACAACTGTATATACACATACATACATTTTTATAGATATCTTTGATGTGAGTTATTTACGCACATATTTAGTGATTTATTGTTATATAGTGCTGCACTGTGAATTTTATCAGCTAAATGTTTACCTTATTGCAAAGGACTCAATAAGGTAAAAACATTTGGACTTTAAAACCCCATTGACAACCAGTGATGTCACCCACTATTTTTAATTTTAAAAATGGTGTGAGGTTCCTCTTCTTTTTCATACAAGATGCTTTGAGTCTGGTATGGATTTTGAGAGGGTACCCCATGCAAAAGAGAACAAACAAACAAAAAAATGCATGAGGTCCCCCAGGAAATATTTGGGTCTGGTATGGATTGTAAGGGGGACTATGCAAAAAAGGAATGAGAGTCCCCCCAAAAATCCATGCCAGATCCTTAATCCAAGCATGCAGTAATGGGGGTAGGGGTGGGATGAGAGTCCTAAACCATATCAAGAACATGGTGGGTTCCTTGCTGGGGACACACCCTGGCAATGCACCTTGTCCCCAAATTGATGAAGACAAGGGCCTCTTTCACACAACCCTCACATGATGATTGTAGGGGTCTGCAGGTGGTGGGATTATTGGAATATGTAAGCCTCCTTTAACAATAAGGAGGGAACCCAGATACTAGCCTCCCATGTGAATGATTATGGGGAACATAGTACCCCTACTTATTTACAAAAACATAGAAATAAAGACGCCCAAAAGTTTGACAAGTCCGTTAGTAAAAAATTAAAATAAAAAAAGTAAAAATAAAAATCACATCATCCAGTGATGCAGCTCCACATCACTACTGCCCGAGAATTTCCAACACAGCAAAAAAAAGTCACTGCTAAGACACACCCCATGCATTTGCTTGCTACCTGCCAAATGACAGATCTGGTGGATGATAGCTGTTAGATAAAAGGTCACTGTCCCAGTAAAGTCACTAACCGAATATGGTCATGTCCATGCACAAGGCGGCAGGGTCTCCCAGGTGACATCACTGACCTTATAAGGACAAAGATAGCACTGCTCCAGTGGCATCAATAACCATATATTTTCATGTCCACATATGGTCATTGACATCATTGAGAAACCCCGCCTCCTTGAATATAACAGCTGTCATCCACCAGCCTTGTCATTTGTTGTGTGACAAGTGAACGAGCAGGACTTGTCTCGGTGGTTGTATTTTTTTTCTTTCCCGGATCTGAAATTGTCAGGCATCGTTATTAAAATGTATCTGCATTGCTGGACAATGGAATTGATTAGGGATTTACAACGCGGAACTGTTTTGGGGAAATACTGCAAAAAGGTTTTTTTTTTTGCTGCAGCATGGACTAAAGTAAAAGTGACATTTACAAAAAAAAAAATAAATGATACAGTTTAAAATGCCCCCAAGGGACTACACATTTCTGACTTCTTTAAAAACAAACAGCACACAGACCCCTCCAAAGGTCCCCCAAAATACATACCTTTAAAGGATCTCTATATTATTTTTTATCCCTTTCCCATCACCGGTTCCTGGCCCTTTAACAGGTTCTAAATGTCAGGAAGTGGAGGTGGACATTCCATTTATGTGTCCGCTGTGATTGGCAGTCACAGTGGCCACATGATCGGAAAACTGATCGCAGTATGCATTGGGAGCTTCCTGGTACCCACTGGTTACTATGCTGCGAATGTTCAGGGAGCACACTCTCAGCACAGTAAAGGGACATATATGTGGCCACTTGACACCACCCACCAAGAGGCCACATACAGGTATCAACATACTGCCGGTGGAAAGTGGTTAAAAAACAAAGAAGCTGTCAATGACAATGCAAGCAATCTTAAACACTTTTTTCATTTGTAAATGTCAGTGCTGCTGCAGCACTTTGTGTGCATCACAGAAATGCTTTTTTTTACAGACAGGATTATGCCCCCACCACCCAGGCATGTTATTTAAAGGAATTGGGCCTTTTTAATGTTCCACTTTAAGCATTTCAAAAATCACTGCTTCTGGCTGAATTTAATTTTTAAAACTTTTTTTGTATTAGTACATGTTCCCCATGGCAGTGCCCACACACACATGCTATTTTTTACATCGCCTTTCCTATTAGCGAAAAAAAAATAGGTATTTTTGATTTGACAGATTCAAATCAGATTCAAATTAAAAATAGAGTTAAGGTTCAATAGGGTTAAGGGTCATCATCCAACTTCTTTACAGTTTCCCAAACCCAGGAAAGTTCAGCTCATCATTACTCCCTAGGCAGCATGTAGTTATGTAGGAGTTGAAGGCTACAACTAGAATATGCAGCAAGGGACACAGGCATCTGACACTCAGAAGTGCTGAATACTGAAGAGTGCCATGAAAGCTGAAGCAGAATGAAGGTAGGAGACATGTCAGCATCACTTTTTGCATCATTGAGTACTGCCCAACTCAGAGGTAAGGCAGAGGTAGAAGAGATCCTGAGGCATTATGGGGCCAGCATAGAGATTTCAGAAAAGGTATTTAAAAAAGGAAAAAAAACCTACCAGTGGTGGGCATGGGAGGAAGCAATTTTATAGGGAAAAAGAAGCCTAGCATTGGACTTTAAAGCTGAATCCCACCCTTCTATAAAACGAATTAAAAAAAAAAACAACCTGGCATAAGTAAAAAAACGCAGCTTGCCTGCAATAATACTTTTTGGGCACTGTCCCTCAAGATTCATTGCTAGTCTTCTCAGGGTTGAATGGTGTCCAGCATCTTTTAACCTATTTCCTCTGAGCCAAGATCATCATGGATGCACCCCTGTGCATCACACCGGCCTGTATATAGCATAGCACTTTGTGCAAAGCACTTTTGGACTGAGTAGCATTCACATATTATTGTGTAGGTGCTGCGCAGTGTAGGAGTCGGGACCACCCACCACAACCATGGGATGGGAAGAAGACCCATGACACCAAATAGGATTATAGATATGTGTAAAAGTTTTTTTTTGTTAAGTAGGGCTGAGGGGGGACTATGGGGTATTGATGGCAAGGAAAAACAACCACAAGGAACTGGTGTTGGGGTATAATATATGCAATCCTTTTTTTCAAACAGTGCGCTTTTGGGGTCAAGCTATATGTGTTTTTCTTTACTTTCTTTACTTTAAATGTATGCAAAAACAAAAGATAATTGACTGTGCTGAACTTGTGAAGACAAACAGATCCTTATATTGAAATAGTATAGCTCTTACAAGCTTAATTTGCTGGCGAACACATTAACATTAACTTTCTTGAAATCTGGCAGTGGAAAAATGGAGCTACTATCATTTACATTTGCTGTTTTTGTTCCTCTTTCTAGTCTAGGGTATATCACAACCCTGAATGCTCTTATCAGTGTACATTTTGAATATCAAGTGGGCACACTGCAATTAGTGATTTTGGGAATAAGTTAAAAAAATATGTCCGGCATTGTATTCTATTCCTTTGATCCATTGTAAAGAAACAGATAAATGTAAGAGCTTAAAATGTTGTATTTCAACAGCAGGTATGTCAATCTATGTCTACCTTTTCTGTCAACTAGCAAATGACAGTGACCACTTACAGTGATTACAAAATGTGCCAAACATGCTATATATGTCTTATCCTTACAAGCTGGTAGCTTTGATCGTCGTCTTTTTGATTATATCACAATCACCACGTTCCATTTTAGCTCCTTTCTTTAGTTCTCTCTGGGGGGTTCAGAAGTTGTTTCTGTATGCCTTGGCAGGTGAATCAGTCTTCTCTTTGCTAAATTGTCTTCCGGGAAAGATGAAGAATTCATGCATTGATTGTGACCACAGCCTTTCTTCAAAAGGGGTATAAAAGACTACTGACCTTTCCTCTGATCTGATTAAGGTGGTTATCTTCATATTATTAAGTAATTAAGGAAGGAACACATTAGGCTACAGTTTGGTTCAGGGCCTTTCTGTCTTGGCTTAAAATGTGTTGAACATTGACAGCTAACCCAGTTTCCATTCTTTCTTGTTACTCAGAACCACAGGGGAAGATAAAATGCATTTTTTACATCACATTTTGCCTAAAGGCTCTCAGTAAAATTTAATTTTCTTACAGCATTGATTTTTCCATTATAGGTTGTAACAGTCTAATGATATCTCGTAAGAATTTTTAGTGTTAAGAAAAAAGGATGTAAATGACTTAGCAATGATAACGGCAGATGATTCAGGATTTCAATCTGCTATCAGATCAGAGATTATCTTCCTGCTCAACTGGGATTTAGGTTTTGTAAACTACCTGAACAGATATATCCATTGTTTCTTTATAAGAAAATGGTGTAAAGGAATGAGACATTTAAAATTGTCCTAAGTTATAGAAAATGAAGTTAAAAATACAAATTCAAAGATCTCCTACGCTGTTAAAAGCATATGTAAACATAAACATGAAAACCTCATCTGAACAATGTCAAACGTAGGTATGTCAAAAAGACTCATTTCAAAACTTTTTAAAATTGTAGCTTTCTTCCCAATAATAAATGGTTATCTTGTTGGGTGGCAACTCTTTATTCCTACTTCCCAGAGGCAACAAAGGGTCTATTTATAAAACATTTGCTTTGTGAATGTTTAAACATTTATGAAAGAGTAAAAAGTAAAACTCGTAATGTTTGTAATATGTGTGTAATGGTTTCCCTGTTGCCTATTGCTGGGCATATACAACATTCGACTGGTGAAAGGCAACATGGAAACTATTACACACATATTAAAAACATTACAGGGGAGATTTACTAAAACTGGGGCCCAGAGAATCTGGCACAGCTGTGCATAGCAACCACGCAGCTACAAGGTGTTATTATCAAAGCTTCATTGAATTTTGAAGCTGACATATTACTGTGAACAGCTGCACCAAATTCTTAGGGCTCCAGTTTTTGTAAATCTCCCCCTATTGGTTTTATTCATTACTCTTGCACCAATTTTGAAACATTCTCAAAGCACTTTTTTTTTATGAATAGACCCCCAAGTGCCTTTTTAATACATACAGTGACAGGTGTGTACTGACTCCTATTTTACATGATTTTGAATGTGATTGCCTAGTTCTGAACACAGCTACATCCCCAGTTATAAGAGGGTGTGCACACTTATGCAACTACATTATTTTAGTTTTTTATGTTTGCTTCCCCCCCTAAAAGATTTCAGTTAGTTTTTCAATTGAGTTGTACAGTTTATAGGTCACATTAAAGGTGGAAAAAGTTATGAAATTATTTATCTTTGTCTAATTTTTTTACATCATAGAAATTTAACATTTTAACAGGGGTGTGTACCATTTTTATATCTACTGTATTAGAGAGACACTGTCCATTGTTGTGACCATGAGGAAACCTGTCCTAAAAAAGTTGCCATCCAGCCAGCACTGGAGTACAAGTATGTAGAGACAAAGTGGCTGCAGGAGATCACAGCACCTGTTAGGATAAATTTAGTGATTAAATATTAATTATTTCTCATATAGATCACTGTTGTCATTGGAATTTAAGTGATGTTGATCTTATAGAGTGACAAGATGTCTATATATGGATCAAACAGTAGATTAGGCCTCATTTGTATTTATAACATGGATGAATCCTACATCCAATCAATTTTTCTCTAGTATGGCACAGATGGAGTGGAAATACAATATAAGTGTCTGTCAATTTATAAAATCAACATGTAGAGAGGAGTTCTCCATTACAGAACAGGTGCGCCCTTTCAAAAACAACTACCATTCTTTGCCTAAGTAGCCTCCATACCAAATGCATACTTCAGATCCATAGACATTTCACTATCCTTTGTCATGCCTGATTGGAACTGGTGTAATGGATACTTCCTCTGAAAATCTTCTTCTTCTATTATAGCCCATCATAAGATCTGAGAGCAGGTGGAAAATGGCAATAGTGACAGAATAAAAAAAGTTCCCATCTTCAGCCTGGCACATGAACTAAGCAAACTACCATTACTCTTTAAAGTAGTTGTAAAGGCTGAAGGTTTTTTACCTTCATGCATTCTTTGCATCAAGGCAAAAACCTCTTGTGCGCAACAGATTCCCTAGCCACTAATATTTACCTGAGCTCCCTCTCGATCCAGCAATGTGCATGTGAGCCTCAGGTCTCCCCGATCTCTCCATCTTCACTGGCTGAGACAGCAACAGGAGCCATTGGCTCCCACTACTTTCAGTCACAGCCAGTGAGCGAATGAGGAGAAAGTGGGGGTGAGGCTGAGCCATGACTGTGTGTGAATGGTTACACAGAGAAGCGGCTCAGGAGCGAGCCTGCTCAGATGCCCCCATAGCAAGCTGCTTGCTGAGAGGACACTTGACAGGAAGGAGGGCCGGGAGCACTGGCAGGGGACCAGAGCATAAGAGGATCAGAGCTTCTCTGTGCAAAACCATTGCACAGAGCATTTAAGTATGACATCTTTGTTATTTTAAAAAAATGTATTTAAAATTTCTTTAAGGCTAGTCCTTGTCCTCAGCTCAGCATAAGAGGAAACATTGCACTGGGAAATGTTTCCACTTTTTCTTTTCTTAAGATGAACTTAATATTTGCCGCATGGAATGGCAAACCTGAAGATATCTGTAAGCCCTTTGCCCAATGTGATGTGCAACTGTCTTGATCATGTTGATCCCCATGAGTAGTGGCAAGGGGATTTTGGGTGCAGATTAACAGACATGGGAAACAAATATACTACTATTTTTCATTTAGTAGTTGGTCCATTCACTTTGTCATCTACATATGAATATTTCCATTGTGTAGGCATTGCTTGCTGTTGCAGAGAAATAAGTTGTCAACTGCTATGGACTGCATTTTGATGCTGCTATTCCATCAAGCTCTATGCAGATGAGTCTTAGTTCACGTAGTAAGTCAATATGCAATCCAAAAGCATAGCACAAAGTAAACAAAATGTGACATATTAACAAATAAGGTCTTATCTGTTCATGTGCTGTAAATGACCTGCTTAAGTTACATACGTACAGTATTTTTACCTTGCAACCATATTACTCTCTAAAACCTAGGCATGCAAATTGTAGGTTGGGACTTCTAATAATGCAGCCCATAATTTTGAGGTCCCAAGATTACTGTGTAAGAACTTAGTAGCCATTCAAATACAATTCTGACTCTTAAAACCATAATAGATAGTTACTTAGGCACTTAAAAATGTAATGTTGATATTACAGCAACAACGTTCAGCATCTCTGCATTATGAGCTTGCTCACACCAGAATGTGATACAATCAAAATGGATTGTGTATGAGATCAGCTGCAGCTGTCAATATATTAATAATGACACCCCAAGTGAAGATCGCAATCGCAGTGTAGTACCATGAGATTTGGTGCAGTGCGTTTTTGCAAAGAAATGCATGAATAACTGTTTGTGTGATCCAGTGTGATTTCAGCCCACTGGGCTGAAAATTGCACAACACTGAGTCGCACAGATATCACACAGGAACACAAACCGTATGTGCACCACAGCACACCACACCACTAATTATTCATTACTGTATATAATGGTAATGCACATAATCAGAATCCATATTTGCAAAGATGACTTTAAACTGTTTTCTGTATTAGGGCCCTTTTAAAGCTACAGAGTTGCAATAACATGCACTAAAAAGCATGGAACTATGTGCAGTGCATTTTTAAATACAGATGCCATTTGTACATGTCAAGTGGTGCATTAAAGCCCTCTAAATTTACAAAGTTGGTTACTGCTGACCTAAGGTAAGTGAAAATTGTAGTGTAGTACAATGGAGGAGTTACTTGATATGTCCTGGAGGAGCTGTCACAGAACCCTGCAACTTAACCAGATCCCGACCGTGCTATAGCCAAAAGACGGCTACAGCGCGGTCAGCTAGTTCTGGGAGGACGTCCATGGACATCCTCCCACAATTCTGCCCCCCCCCCCCCGCGCACACCAGGGGTGTTTACTGCGTGAGATCTGTGATCGCTGTGTCTTTCGGACACAGCTGATCACATGACTAAGGAATGGGCCAATCACATCCACTTTTACCATGTGACCAGCTGTGTCCAGTCACAGCTGATCACCAGGTAAATAGGAAATGCAGTTGGCAGTCCTCTCCTTATGCTGACAGCGCATGAGCAGAGCCGGCAAGCAACGTTTTGCAGAGGGACATCTACACTGAACATCAGGACACTGATCATCAGTGTCTTGGTGATCAGTGTATCTCCATCAGTGCAGCCAATAGTGCCCATCAGTGTCCATCTGTGCTGGCAATCAGTGCCCATCAGTTTAATTCATTGCTACCCATCAGTGCTGCCTAACAGTGCCCATCAATACCACCTATCAATGCCCATAAGTGCCGCCTAACAGTGCCCATCAGTGCTGCCTAACAGTGCTCATCAGCGCTGCCTAACAGCACTGCCTAACAGCGCCAATAAGTGCTGCCTAACAGTGCCCATCAGTGCTGCCTAACAGTGCCCATCAGTGCCACCCATCAGTGCTGCCTAACAGTGCTCATCAGTGACGCCTTTCAGTGCAGCCTCATCAGTTCCCATCAGTGCAGCCTATCAGTGGCCATCATGACTCCTCATCACTACCCATCAGTGCAGTCTATCAGTGCCCATCAGTTTTTTTTCAAAATTTGTCATTTTTAGTTTAGCAAAAAATAAAAACCCTAGTGGTGAACAAATACCACCAAAAGAAAACTCTATTTCTCTCAAAAAATTATAAAAATTCAGTATGGGTACGGTGTTGCATGACCGTGCAATTGTTATTCAAAGTATGAGAGCTGAAAGCTGAAAACTGGTCTGGGCAGAAGAGGTAAAAGTGGCCGGTAGGCAAGTGAAGACAACCATATGCAAACTCTCTGCTACAATAAGGTATGCATAGTGCTTCTACAAATATTTTCTTTACCTATTATGTCACAACTAGAAAATAAGATTACAAAAATGATGTTAGTCAAGTAAGAATGATTCATATTGCGCATAAATAAGTATTTTCGTTTTCTTTTACAAAGGTTTATTGAGGAAATGACAGTACATAATAAAGTAATAAAACTCATTGAGAAATTTATCAGTACTAGAAAGTACAATACAAAATGGTAACCAGGGGTACAAGTGCTATGGCAAGAGATTGCATTATTTACAACAAAAATTGTTAGGTCAACAATTATAACAGTTTGGATATTGGCACTGTGTAATTTAAAAATGTGGCATGAGTATACACACTAGCTCAGGCACATGTCAAAAAGCACCCAGAAATGTTTTAAGACAAAGCGTTGGAGAGTAGTGAACTGGCCAGCAATGAGTCCAGATCTCAATCCCTTAGAGCACCTGTGGATAGATTTTAAAACAGCAGTTGGGAAAAGGAACCCTTCCAATCCGAGAGACTTGGAGGACTTGGCAACAGAAGAGTGCTCCACAATTCCAGTACAGAGGTGTAAGAAACTCATTGATGGTTACAGGAAGTGATTGATTTCAGTTATTTTTTCCAAAGGATGTGCTACCAAATATTAAATTCAATTTTGTCAATTTTGTCCAGTCCATTTTTGGGGTTTTACCTGGAATGAGTCAGATTTGGCTTTTTGTTTCTCCACTTTTTTGTGTCATACGGATGCAAACAAAAGAAATAAGCATGAGAATGCCTCAACATTTGTAATTGCAACAATTTTATTGATGAAGTGGTGCATTATCTGACAGAAATGCAGGGGTGCCAATATTTATGGTCACGACTGTATACTTTATTTGTGTCATAGGGTGCAAGAGTTATTAAAAAAGTATAAATTTATTCCTATTATACTAGTAGAAAAAAAATAACAAGAGCACAGCTTGTATTTTATAAATTGGAGCTAGCATTATACTGTAATCCTAAATAAAAGACTGAGCCAAGAAGCCATGTTTAGGGCCAGAAACACCCTGGATATAAGATTGCTACGCATATTAAATGACTAAAATACTAGACACACAAGGACACAAGTTAATGCAGTAGCAAATAGGGCAATGCAAAGAGCAAAAGCTTCAAATTTGCATCCCATTTATCACTCAATAGACGGTGACATTGGATCCTAATTATTACAGTTACATCACATTGCTATGTCCTACTATTCTGTGAAAAATAGAATGTTTCAGGCAATGCAGTTTGACACTGTGGGAAGAAAATTAGCTAGCTTTCCACAATTTAATTTAGCACTTAAATCACAGCAGTCATATGTCTTCACATAAATGTATTTTGATGATCACACACAATTTACAACTGCTGCCAAATCTGCCAAGGCCAAGGATTTGAACCTCCATATGCTTTATAGATTCAAAGAATGGAATAATTTCAGGTATAATTTGTGACATCAGGTTCTTCAAATATTCAAGGCTATTTCTCGCTGGATATTATTGTATCTATTAAAAGTTTAGTTAAATGCTTAACTATTCTTTTTGCAATGAATGCTATACTATTATACTATTGTTTGTAATGTCAAAAAGACTGTAAAGTTAAAGAGCTAATTCTTTTAAAATTTACATATAGATAGATAGATACTGTAGGTAGATAGATGCTATATTGCCAAAAGTATTGGGACACCTGCTTTTACACGCACATGAACTTTAATGGCATCCCAGTTTTAGTTCGTAGGGTTCAATATTGAGTTGGCCCACCCTTTGCAGCTATAACAGCTTCAACTCCTCTGGGAAGGCTGTCCACAAGGTTTAGGAGTGTGTCTATGGTAATGTTTGATCATTCTTCCAGAAGTGCATTTGTGAGGTCAGGCACTGACGTTAGACGAGAAGGCCTGGCTGCAGTTTCCCCTTTAATGAATCCCAAAGGTGTTCTAATGGGTTGAGGTCAGGACTCTGTGCCGGCCGGTCAAGTTCCTCCACCCCAAACTCGCTCATCCATGTCTTTATGGACCTTGCTTTGTGCACTGGTGCGCAGTCATGTTGGAACAGGAAGGGACCATCCCCAAACTGTTCCCACAAAGTTGGAAGCATATAGTGTCTTGGTATGTTGATGCCTTATGAGTTTTCTTCATTGGAACTATGGGGCTAAGCCCAACCCCTGAGAAAAAACCCCACACCATAATCCCCCCTCCACCAAACTTTACACTTGGCACAATGCAGTCAGACAAGTACTGTTTTCCTAACAACCACCAAACACAGACACGTCCATTGGATTGCCAGACAGAAAAGTGTGATTCATCACTCCAAAGGACATGTCTCCACTGCTCTACAATCCAGTAGCGGCGTGCTTTATACCACTGCATCCGACGCTTTGCATTTACACTTGGTGATGTAAGGCTTGGATGCAGCTGCTCGGCCATGGAAACCCATTCCAGGAAGATCTCTACACAATGTTGTTGTGCTAATCTGAAGGCCACATGTAGTTTGGAGGTCTTTAGCTATTGACTTTGCAGACAGTTGGCAACTTCAGCGCACTGTGCACTTCAGCATGCACTCTGTCGTTTTACGTGGCCTACCAATACGTGGCTGAGATTCTGTTGTTCCCAGTTGCTTCCACTTTGTTCTAATACTGCTAGCAGTTGACCGTGGAATATTTAGTAGCAAGGGAATTTCGCGGATGGACTTATTTAACAGGTGGCAACCTATCACGGTATCACGCTTGAATTCACTGAGCTCCTGAAAGCGATCCAGTCCTTCACAAATGTTTGTAGAAGCAGTCTACATGCCAAGGTGTTTGATTTTATACACCTGTGGCCATGGAGGTGTTTGAAACATCTGAATCCAATGATTTGGAGGGGTGTCCCAATACTTTTGGCAGTATAGTGTATATACGTATATACATACAGATATATATATATATATATATATACCTATTATAGGTACTTATATAGCGCTGTCAATTTACGCAGCGCTTTACAAGTATATATATATATATATATATATATATATTGTACATTCACATCAGTCGTATATATCTTAAAGACATTTAAAAAGTTGATAGAATGACATAGAAGCAATTTAATAAAGTGTACTGTATTAACCTATTTTTAACATTGGACTTCACTGCATTTGTACCACTGATGTTCCAAAGCATATAACCTATTTACAAAAAACGTGGTCCTTTGTTAGTAGACAGCTTTGTATATGGATCAAAATACAGGACCCAGGTCTCATCCATACAAATGTATTTTGACAAAAATCTTGAGGCATCATTCCTTAATATTGTGAATTCTCATTGAACCCATGAAAACTCTATTCATTATTTATTATAGTTGAATGAAAATGCAGTAAAAAAAAACAGTAAAATACAAGATTAAGATTTTGTTACACCTTTAAAACAACATTTCCATACAGTTTACAAAGCATAAATATATATCCACATACAATACAATATCCAGGAATAGTTTATTTAACAAAATAGCTGCAATTGTTATCATTTAGGTCTGTTTCACACAGACTTTAGCTTGTATAAGAACAGTTTCAACAGCAAGCTTTGACAAAGTATTTCCAAAGCTTTCGGCAAGCTTTGCTAAGGCTTATAAAGTACCATTCAACTGCAGTCTGTAAATGCTAAATACAGATCCTAATGGAAGTGCTGATTACCACTTTAAGCAAGCTGCTAGCAGCTTTCAGCAAGCTTTCAAAAAGCTTCAGAGAAGTGCTGAGGCCTGCTAGCAGCTTGTATAAAGTGGCAATCAACACTCCCATTAGGATCTGTGCTCTACGTTTACAAACAGGAGTTGAATGGTATTTTAAAAGCTTCACTAAAGCTTCCTGAAAGCTCTGCAAATAGTTTGTCAACGCTTGCTGTTCAGTTTACGAATCTGCATAAATGCATATTTACATATTTTACAATATCCAGCAACATTTAAAAAAAATAGCTGCACTTTTAATTATTAAAGAAGTAATTGAGCTCTAGTCAAGTGACTATGCCTAGGCTGAGATTGTGTTATCAGTCTGCTGCAAGAATGAGGAAGCATGTTCCCACTCTCTTCTCTTGTGATCAGCCTGCAAAAATGTAACTTTCTAATAAATCAACAAGCACTGGTGAATACAGACAAGAACTGCACATGCACCAAGATTTACATAATAGTATTTTAGTCCAGGATGTAGTTGCTGACCCCAGATAGCGCTTGAACAAAGATGGCTCCCTCCTTTTATTTAGAAAGGTAGACAAATGAATTGTCAGAAGTACTGACAATTCATTGAAGAAGTACTATGATTTCTGTGACAGGTAATAAATACCTATAAATGTTACACTTTACATTACTTAGTAAGCATACACCTAACAGGAAATAATATGGTTTACCTTTAAATAATAGGTCACCTTTAAATATAAAGTGCTCTAATTTAAAATGTTCATAGTTAGAAATTTTGTTTTTTAAAGTTTGTGTGCCAAGTATCTTTAGATAGATGCAGTCCTGTGATATCAGTGGTTTGTATCACAACAACATATTTTGATTCTCATCTTTTCTAACATATGTGCTCATGTCTAACTTTGTATATAGCCAGCTGCTCATGTGCACTAAGTTAAGAAGAGGACCAGGTGTTCTTGATTTCCACATACACAGTTTCTGGTGATTGCTGATGTGTGAAAAACATCAAACACTTTTCCCATTATTCTTTTGGAATACAAAGGATAAAAAGGTATGATGCTTTCTACAAAGCATCACTCTACGCAACATAAAATGTATTGTGTTAAATTAATATATAAGTAAAATAGTTCCCTTGTATAAAATCAAGCCCATAGATCTTTTATTTTGAAAAGGTTGCAAGATACATTGCTTTGCATTTAATCACAAGCACTACAGAAAAAGCTTTTTTTTATATAGTGCATGCTTCTCAAAGTGACATTGTATAAATGTGTTTATTTGACTAGACACTAGGAATATTTGTGTTTGGGTATATTCTAAAAATAATGTAATGGAACTTTTAAAAAAATATATTAAATAATTTAATTGAAAAATAACACAGCAGGAAACCATAATTCTCTCTGTCGAGCATCGTTCTCTCTATGCACAGTATATATACAGTACATATTACAGTTGGAAAACAATGGCCCTAGATTTACTCCCAGCTCACTGTAGCACAGGGGCGCACTGACCATTTGGAAACTCGGGCACTGCCCGAGTGCCCGGGGTCAGTAGGGGGCCCCTCGAGATGCCCCTGGTACCTTTTTCATAGGCTTTTTTGAGTTTGGGCAAGGACACAGGGGCCCTATGATCCCCTATTGCCCGGGGGCCCCATGAGTTGTCAGTCCGCCCCTGCTGTAGCATCAGTAATTAAAGCTGAGGTAAAGTCACGCATAGTGTTTATTTTTTTGGGTGATTCTGTACAATATAAGCCCCGATTCACACTAGCCCGGAAACTGCAGGATTGCACTTTTTCCCGCACTTGCATCACCAGCAGCTGAATTGTACTGCTCTTGCAAGACGTACAGGGCTGCCATTCACTCTGAATGGCACCCCCATGCATCTCAGCCCACAGCATTATTGCGGATGCAGGAACCGCAGGGAAACCACATGGTCAAAAAGACCATGCGGTTTCCATGTGGAAGCATTTTGAAAAGGTGCATGCAGCTTTTTTGCGTGAAACATGGGCAAATGAATAGGCTGTTGTGCCATTGCAGGCCGCATGTCCCACGCTAGTATGAACCTAGCCTAATTTCCACCACAGAGGGCCAGAAGACGGAAAGAACCATATCAAGCGTGGCTGAAATAATCTTGTTTACACTGTATCTAATTCCCTTCCCCCCTTTTACTGTAAATTTAGGATTGATATGCTCATGCCAGCATAGTTCGGGCTGGCAGCAGCAGCAGCTCTGCATCTGAATCTAACCCCATACCACCATGATTCTGCCTTTGAACACAGATGTCACATGACTGCTATGAAAGAACATAGTGAGTAGATACACCAACATCAAAGTAAAGGAGGACATAGTAATGTAATAACAATGTAATAGTAGTAACAACCAATGTGAAGGGGGAGCCTTCCCCCACTGAAACCCAAAGTAAAGGTAGCTCTTTCACCACTGAACACCAGTTTAAATAGGGCTCATTCACCACTGAATACCATAGTAAAGGGAGCCTTTTCACCACTGAACACCAATGTAAAAAGTACCATTCCCTCACTGAACACCAATGTAAAGGGGTCTCTTTAACCACTGAACACCAATGTAAAGGGGCCTTTCCACCAATGCACACCAACATAAAGGAGGGCCTTTCCAACACTGAACACCTATGCAAAGGGGGCCTTTCCTCCACTGAACAGCAATATAAAGGGGACCTTTCCACCACTGAACACCAATGTGAAGAGGACCTTTCCGCCACTGAACACCAATGTGAAGAGGACCTTTCCACCACTAAACACCAATGTAAAGGGATCCTTACCACTGAACACCAATACACCACTGAAGATCGATATAAAGGAGGACTTTTCACCACTGAATGCCAATGTAATGGAGGGCTTTCCACCACTGAACTCCAATGGAAAGAAGACCTTTATCCCGCTGTACATCAATGTAAAGGGGTTCCTTCCACCTTAGAACACCACTGTAAAGAGAGCCTTTACACCATTGAACACTAATATAAAGGAGGATCTTTTCACCACTGAACCCCTATGTAAAGGGGACCTTTCCCCCACTCAACACCAATGTAAAGGGGACATTTCCACCACTGAACACCAATGTAAAGAGGTCCCTTCTACCACTGCACACCAATGTAAAGGTATCCCTTCCACCATTTAACACCAATGTAAAGGGAGCCTTTCCACTACTGAACAGCTATGTAAAGGGGGCCTTTCAGCCACTGAAACCAATGTAGAAAGAGCCTTTCTACCTCTGAACAGCAATGTAAAGCAATCCCTTCCACCAATGAACACCAATATACAACTGAAAATCAATGTAAAAGGGGACTTTCCACCACTGAACACCAATATAATGGAGGCATTTCCACTACTGAACACCAATGTAAAGGGAGCCCACTCACTACTGAACACCAATGTAAAGGGAGTTTTCCAGCACTGAACATCAACATAAAAGTGTAATACCATTGAAGGTCAATGTAAAGGGGAGAGTCTCACAGAACAACATAGTAAAGGATGTAAACCCATGGAAAATCAATGTATTTTTAAATAAATCCTTAATGATTAAAGGGGTTGAATTCTGTGATCAAGTCCATATTCGAAGACATGAGTTTGAGGGGGTCGGTTCTAGGAAAGGCTTTAGTGTGTTATGTCTAAGTAAACTTGGATGATAGAATTGGTATGCAACTTCCTGCTTTTTCTACTGAGTTTATGGGGCACGGTCAGGCTTCCTTAGGTCGATACCTGGATTTCCAGAGGTGGGGGATCTTCATGTGAGTTTGGAGTGATTACACTTTTTTGCACATATACTATGTTTACATATACTTTAACTAATATTAACTTTATTTTACTAAAGTATGTATTCCTTTATTTGCCTTTTTATATGCCTGTATTATATTATTTTATTTAAGTAACTAGTCCTCATACAAAAAAAAAAATTTGAGAAAATGTTTTGAAAACATCATGTGAACCTAGCTAATCTAAGCATTTATTGATAACAGTAAGAGGAAAGAATATATTTCCAACTATGAACATAACTTAAGGGAATTTTAAAAAGGCAAGTTAAATACACACACATCTATAAAACAGATTATCCACAAATGGATGTATTTTTCCCTGTAATAAGGATTTGAAAAGTATCTATCTTCAGGAAGCTATCAAAGGGAAGTCTTTTACAGAATTGTGGGAATAAAGAGTTTTATCTTGAAATCTGATGCTTTTACTCAGTTTCTGTCTTTTTAGATGTTCTATAAGAATTATTTGAATCTGCTTGATGCCGCAAAGGCTATAAAGAAGGTAAAGTATAGGACTCTTATTCTGAAGATCCTTTGTGGTTGCTATGACATCTACTAATGAGGTGAGTGCCCTCTTCAACACTTTCTCCTATACAATGAACACTACACTAGTGACGACAGGAGAGAATGCTCTCAGTCATGGATCTGTTCAATAGGCTCCAATCAATGGTTTGAAAAGCAGTGAGATAGCAATGTTTTTTTTTTCCTTTCTTCTAATGCAGCACTGAACAACTTACTAATCAATATATTAAGTCTTCAGAGTTAAAAGTTGGTGAACCCAATTACTCCAGTTGTTCTGATGTAATATTTATTGCATTTATAAATGTCTGCAATTGTGACCATGCTAAATATATTTAATAACTTTGACATTTGTAAAATAAAACCATGACATCTAAATTAAAAGCGTACTAAATGTCAAAATAGCCGACAATAGAGAAATAAATATAGAACAGTACTATGTAAAATGTGTCTTTATGTAACTTTGAATATGCTGTATTTTTATTATGCTTTAAAGGAGGACTCTAGACAGAGCAAAAATAGCCAAGCTGTCAAATTAGGATTACTTAGTAATTGATTTTAAATGTCCACATTAAAGCTTAGTGCAGTTCCTATGTTTTGCATCTAATTATCAGGTTTTGGTGTAATCGTTTTTGGCTCATGTAATAGAGTCAGCCTTGACTAGCTTTTCCTTTAAGTGGTACTTAAGTCTCATTTGTTTTTGCTTTTTTTTGCTAAAATAAAAAACATGTTTTACTTATCTGCTCTGTGCAAGGACATTGCTCAGAGCTTTCTCTGACCACAGCCGTGTGCTGAGGGGGCACCAGTGCAGGCGTTCTCTAGACCTGAGCTGTATGTATCAATACACACACATTGCAATGTCTCTCACAGTGCAATGGTTCCTGTTGATCCCTGTGTGTCCTGTAAGAAGAGGGAGAGAGGAGAGCGGGGCAGCAGATGGGCACACAGCTGTATTGTTGATAGGCTCAGGTAAGTGTTTAGATTCAGGGAAGAGGAGCAGCTAGTGTTTTTTTTAACTCCACCCCAGGAGAGGGAGTCCCAGGACAGCCGAGGCTCCTGTGCACATCTCAGGATCGAGAGGGGGCTCAGGTGAGTATTAGGGGAGGCTGTGGGGGGAGCAGCACACAGAAGGCTTTTGCATTCTATGCATGAAGGTAAAAAACCTTAAGCCTTTACAGCCACTTTAAGGGTCTGTTCACACCAGCCAGTGCACCTTATGGTGCACATAATGTGCATGCGTTAGCTTGAAGAAAGGTAAAAGTGTGGCACAGAAGCATCTTAGAGTAAAATTACATAGCCTTTATTTTTGATTCATCAAGACATACAAGAATCAATTCCTATGGTAAGATTGATGTGTTTCAGCCCCTTCTCAATGGGCCTTAGTCATAACAAAATGCTAGCACTGAACAGTTGATTATATAACATACCACAGCTGTGACAGGAGGAGGAAAACAAAGAGAAGAATCAAATGAAGGAATCAAATACACTTAATGACTAACCCTCTCAGTGGCTCCTCCTCACTAAAAATAAAAGTAAAAGAAAAAAAAAAAGAAAGAAAACAAACCAACATATTATTATTATTATTATTATATATAGAGATGAGCGAATCGAACATGACGAAGTGGAATTCGTTCCGAAGATTTGGAAAAATTCTATTCGCGATGAATCTGAAGATTAGCAAACTTCGGATGCACGAATCGAATTTTCCCAAAAATGGCGGCGACATGTGTGGCCACGGAGAAAATGGACAGAGAAGATGGGGCGGGGATCTCTGGGAAGGCGTGCAGACAAGGCGCGCTGACCCATAATGCATTCATGACATGTGATCGCATTAGCCAATCAGCAGCCAGCCAGCACTATAAATCGCGGCCATCTTAGAATTCTCCATTAGCCTCCGGTCATTCAAGAGAGACAGACCTGTCTGTATTAAGGGACAGAGTTAGGGCCAAAGAGACTTTAGGGCCACAGAATCGTTACTCAGGGACAAAGTATCGTTACTCAGGGACACAGAATCGTTACTCAGGGACACAGAATCGTTACTCAGGGACACAGAATCGTTACTCAGGGACACAGAATCGTTACTTAGGGCCACAGCTATCAAAGAATCGAAAATTTAAAGTGACATACACCCTTTTTTTTTTTGGTGGCTGTCGTGCACAGTTGGTGCTGCAGTTTGCCGATTGTGCAAAATAAACTGACTTTCTGCTTCACAACCACTATTGTACGTTCAAAGAGTTAAACCCATTTACACGCCGGCTGGCGGTAATATTTTTTGGGTGATTAGTGCATTCCAGTGACACAAACGTACAGTTTCCAGCCAACGGCAAGCTGCAATTGACCGATTGTGTACAATAAACTGACTTTCTGCTTCACAACCACTATTGTACGTTCAAAGAGTTAGATCCATTTACACGCCGGGTGGCGGTAATATTTTTGGGTGATTAGTGCATTCCAGTGACATAAACGTACAGTTTCCATCCAACGGCAAGCTGCAATTGACCGATTGTGCTAAATAAACTGACTTTCTGCTTCACAACCACTATTGTACGTTCAAAGAGTTAGATCCATTTACACGCCGGCTGGCGGTAATATTTTTTGGGTGATTAGTGCATTCCAGTGACATAAACGTACAGTTTCCAGCCAACGGCAAGCTGCAATTGACCGATTGTGCTAAATGAACTGACTTTCTGCTTCACAACCACTATTGTACGTTCAAAGAGTTAAATCCATATACACGCCGGGTGGCGGTAATATTTTTTGGGTGATTAGTGCATTCCAGTGACATAAACGTACAGTTTCCAGCCAACGGCAAGCTGCAATTGACCGATTGTGCTAAATAAACTGACTTTCTGCTTCACAACCACTATTGTACGTTCAAAGAGTTAGATCCATTTACACGCCGGGTGGCGGTAATATTTTTTGGGTGATTAGTGCATTCCAGTGACATAAACGTACAGTTTCCAGCCAACGGCAAGCTGCAATTGACCGATTGTGCTAAATAAACTGACTTTCTGCTTCACAACCACTATTGTACGTTCAAAGAGTTAAATCCATATACACGCCGGGTGGCGGTAATATTTTTTGGGTGATTAGTGCATTCCAGTGACATAAACGTACAGTTAAAAGCCAACGGCAAGCTGCAATTGACCGATTGTGTACAATAAACTGACTTTCTGCTTCACAACCACTATTGTACGTTCAAAGAGTTAGATCCATATACACGCCGGGTGGCGGTAATATTTTTTGGGTGATTAGTGCATTCCAGTGACATAAACGTACAGTTTCCAGCCAACGGCAAGCTGCAATTGACCGATTGTGCTAAATAAACTGACTTTCTGCTTCACAACCACTATTGTATGTTCAAAGAGTTAAATCCATTTACACGCCGGCTGGCGGTAATATTTTTTGGGTGATTAGTGCATTCCAGTGACATAAACGTACAGTTTCCAGCCAACGGCAAGCTGCAATTGACCGATTGTGCTAAATAAACTGACTTTCTGCTTCACAACCACTATTGTACGTTCAAAGAGTTAAATCCATTTACACGCCGGCTGGCGGTAATATTTTTTGGGTGATTAGTGCATTCCAGTGACATAAACGTACAGTTTCCAGCCAACGGCAAGCTGCAATTGACCGATTGTGCTAAATAAACTGACTTTCTGCTTCACAACCACTATTGTACGTTCAAAGAGTTAGATCCATTTACACGCCGGGTGGCGGTAATTTTTTTTCGGTGATTAGTGCATTCCAGTGACAGAAACGTACAGTTTCCAGCCAACGGCAAGCTGCAATTGACCGATTGTGCTAAATAAACTGACTTTCTGCTTCACAACCACTATTGTACATTCAAAGAGTTAAATCCATATACACGCCGGGTGGCGGTAATATTTTTTGGGTGATTAGTGCATTCCAGTGACATAAACGTACAGTTTACAGCCAACGGCAAGCTGCAATTGACCGATTGTGTACAATAAACTGACTTTCTGCTTCACAACCACTATTGTACGTTCAAAGAGTTAAATCCATTTACACGCCGGCTGGCGGTAATATTTTTTGGGTGATTAGTGCATTCCAGTGACCTAAACGTACAGTTTACAGCCAACGGCAAGCTGCAATTGACCGATTGTGTACAATAAACTGACTTTCTGCTTCACAACCACTATTGTACGTTCAAAGAGTTAAATCCATATACACGCCGGGTGGCGGTAATATTTTTTGGGTGATTAGTGCATTCCAGTGACATAAACGTACAGTTTACAGCCAACGGCAAGCTGCAATTGACCGATTGTGTACAATAAACTGACTTTCTGCTTCACAACCACTATTGTACGTTCAAAGAGTTAAATCCGTTTTTATTTTTGGGGTGGTTATTGAATTAAAGAGTATGTCAGACAACACGCAGAGGAGTGGCAGAGGAGGCAATGTTTCAGGAGCGAGCAGACGTGGCAGCAGGGGAAGGGGTCAAGGCAGCACTAGTCGCAGCCAGAGGCCAGTGCTCCCGGTGTCATCCAGCGGTCGTGTCTCCACCGACAACCCTGCCGTCATCGATTGGTTGACTCGGTCGTCTTCCTCTTCCCAGGTCACCTCTGACACCTACAGCCAACGGTCGGTGGGTACGTCAGACACAACCATTAGTTGGCATGGCCCGGGAGCAAGCCCACTGAAATCACGTGTCCTCGACCTGCCCCTGTCCTTTGGTGTTCCCTCACCAAGCGAAGTATCGCATGCTGTAGGCTCAGCCCCACTGTACAGTGAGGAAGAGCTAACAGAGGGCGGTCAGGAACGGGGGGAGACATCCGCCTCTTCAGCAGCCAGGCGAAGAAGTACTGGCGAGGAGAGTGGCTCGGTAGCCGGTCTAGAGACAGGTCTGTCTCCTGACCCACACGCAGCCGAGGGGGCTAGTAGTGACGCGGAGACCCTAATTGATGATGATGAGGCTGATCGCACTTGGCAGCCTCGTCGTCATCAGGCTATTGCTTCCGCATCATCAGGAGAAGAGGGTGCCAGCTTGCCAGCGAGCAAAACAGTCGGTGGGTTGCCCAGGAGGCAGCAGGGTCGCAGCAGTGTCAGTGGAGCCAAACGGCCACGGAGTAGAGCACCAGCTCCACTGCAGCCTACCACCACGGCCAGTAGTGGTGCCGGTGTGCACGGAGGAAGTAGCAGTCAGCCAGTGAGGAGTAGCGGGGGCAAAGTTTCCTACTCGGCGGTGTGGCAATTTTTCGTCAAGCCGCCCGAGGAAGTAAACGTAGCCGTATGTCGACTATGTGGCCAGAAAGTCAAGCGTGGCCAGGGGGCCAATGTTGGGACTACAGCGTTGCGTCAGCATATGCAGCGTCGCCATTCGGTGGCCTGGGAAAACCGTGATAAAGATACGGCGGTTCTGCCTGCCCCAGCCCCCGCTCCATCACCCGCTCCGTTACTTGCTCCGTCACCCGACATCAATCGCCCTCTATCAGCCAGTCAAGGCTCCAACACCTCTGCTGAGGGGAGTTGTCGCTCGTTGGCATCTTCCGCTCGTTCAGATGCTCCTTCTCCTGCTACTCCTCTTCACGGATTCCGTCAGCAGTCTTTCTTGGAATCCGTTTCCAAGAGACAACAGTTTGCGAGCACGCACCCGACGGTGCAGAAGCTGAACGTCCTCCTGTCCAAGTTGCTGGTGCTGCAGTCCCTCCCTTTCCAAGTGGTGGACTCAGCACCTTTCCGAGAAATAATGGCTTGTGCCGCGCCGCGGTGGAGAGTGCCAAGCCGGCATTTCTTCGCCAAAAAGGCAGTGCCAGCCCTGCATTCACATGTAGAAGAGATGGTGGGCCAGTCTTTGAGCATGTCGGTCTCTGCCAAAGTGCACGGCAGCGCCGACGTGTGGAGCTGTAACTACGGTCAGGGACAGTACATGTCATTTACGGCCCACTGGGTGAACGTGGTGCCGGCACAGCCGCACCAGCAACTTGGACAGGTCACACCGCTTTTGCCTCCACGTTTGCACGTCCTTGGTCCAGCAAAGATGTCCGCCTCTACCACCTCTTCTTCCGCCGTGTCCTCAACCGCCACCCCCGTGCCAAGTCCCATTACCCGACCGGCATATCACATGTGCAGGGCGCAACGGTGTCACGCTGTGCTGCACCTGGTATGCCTTGGCGAACGTAGTCACACAGGGGAGGAACTTCTGAGTGTAATAACAGAGAAATCAACAGATGGCTGTCTCCGCGCAA
This sequence comes from Staurois parvus, assembly GCF_062004578.1. Classification (NCBI taxonomy): domain Eukaryota; kingdom Metazoa; phylum Chordata; class Amphibia; order Anura; family Ranidae; genus Staurois; species Staurois parvus. The sequence goes on along the minus strand of NW_028317994.1, from coordinate 11,521,640 downwards.
ACTGAAAATCGGAACCATGTTGACCGACAACGGAAAGAACATGGTGTCTGCTCTGCGTCAAGGAAGGTTGTGCCATGCGCCATGCATGGCTCACGTGTTCAATCTGGTTGTCAAGCGGTTCCTAAAATCCACCATCCCACTGCAAGACATCCTTAAAATGTCACGTAAACTTTTCAAAAATGGTGGCCTTTTTCACACCTGCTGAGAGGGAGGCCAAAATAAAGTACTATAAAAACCACCTATGTAGTCAGTTGGTCTCTGCCTTTCTGCGCCAACGTCCATCCTCAGACACTGTGGGCCCTGTGCGCTCGTGGGAATTGCTTTGTATATCTGTCGCCTTAGGGGCCGCTGTCTGGCGACATAATTTTTTGTCACTGTGTAGACATCTATTTATAGGCCGATGTTTGGCCACAAAAATATATTTAGTAATAACCTAGCCGTTCAGGCCGCTCCCTGAACACCTCGGGAATTGCTTTGTATATCTGTCGCCTTAGAGGCCGCTGTCTGAACAGCTCATGAATTGCTTTCTATATGTGTCGCCTTTGAGGCCGCTGGCTGGACAGCTGATGAATTGATTTGTATATATGTACTTATTGTCCGCTGTCCGGACAGCTCATGAATTACTTTTTGTATATAGCCTTCCAAACCACTCTCAGAATAAGTCATGATATTCATGCTGTGTATAGCCTTATAGGCCAATGGTCAATCAAGTCATGATTGTTATAGTGTGTATAGCCTTATAGGCCGCTGTCTTTACAACTTTATAATTCCATGCAGTATATAGCCCTATCGGCCACTTTCTGGCATTCAGTTGCTGTAGCCCCCATCACCACACTGTGCCACGGGCCCCTGTACCGCCTTCTCATACTGCTGCCAGATCCATCCTCTGCCATGTGCGTCTTTGTCGTCTGCTCACGCTGCTGGGTTCCAGTTTTAAACCTAGGCCTGTGTATGGCTTCCGAATACTGCTGCCTCCACCGCCACCCTGCGCCATGTGCCTCTGTCATCTGCTCACGCTGCTGCCAGGTCCATACTGATTCATGGCCCCCTGTACCGGCTCCTCATGATGTGGTTCAGCGGGTTTGCATCACTTAACGGCAAATCGTTGACAAACGCTGGGACGTTCAGTGTTGTGCGCATTAAGCCAGACACCAAAGGGCAGCACAGACCTGTTATTACTCGCTCAAGCATGGCTGAACAAAACCAGTCTCTACCACAAATTGGACCCAGACCTGCCCAGGGTCTCGTAAGTAGATTGCACGGAGGAGTAGAGTTCGTTATTGGAATTAACTGTGAGGGACTTTTAAACCTAGGCCTGTGTATGGCCTTCAATTGAAGCTGCTTCTGCTCCGCCACTCTGCCATTGGACTCTTGATAGTCGTCTCCCCACGCTGCTGCTGGGGGGACTTTTAACATAGGCCTCTGTATGGCCTTCAATTTTAGCTGCTTACGCTCCGCCACTCTGCCATGGGCCCCTGTACCGCCTCCTCATGCTGCTGCCAGGCCCGTAATCTGCCATGGGCCCCCGTACCGACTCCTCATGCTGCTGCCAGGCCCGTAATCTGTCATGGGCCCCTGTACCGCCTCCTCATGCTGCTGCCAGGTCCAGAGTGTGTCATGGGTCCCTGTACGGCCTCCCATTGCTGCTGTCTCCATCGCCACACTCTGCCATGTGCCACTTTCAGGTCTCCTCACACTGCTGGTGGGTTCCATTTTGTCATAGGGTGCTGTATGGCCTCCCATTGCTGCTGCCTCCACCGCCACACTGTGGCTCCACACTCTGGTTTTGGGCCCCGTGACTGCCCAAATGAGTGAAGTGTGCGGTGATTCTAAGATCGACGGCAGTCATCTGCATGTCATACTGACTGACAGTATTATTTCTCTTCCCCAGCAGACTCCAAGGGCATTTAAATTAAAGGTACAGTGTTCTGCACTAATATAAAGGCTCTCTGAAGCCTAGAAACACCCTTTTTATAAGTTAAATTCGCAGCGAATATATTCGGCTCGAAGCGAATTTATTCCGCGAATTCGGCGAATCAGCCGAACCGAATTTTTGAATAATTCGCTCATCTCTAATTATATAGTATTTATATAGCGCCAAAGGGTATGCTCAGCGCTGTACAGTAGCAAGGGGGACAGAACAGGAGACAAGACAGTAACAATACAATACACAAGGGGTTCGAGGGCCCTGCTCTTTCGAGCTAACATGTTATGAAGTAACAATAAATAATACAAAACATATAATATGATTAAAAAATAACACAGGTTTGTCATATAAAAAGAAAAAGGAGAAGATCGCCAGAAAAAAAGCCAGAGGGGATGGGGTATCTGCACAGAAGGGGCTTAAACACATCAATCTTGCTGTAGAAATTTATTTTTTCATGTCTTCTAAATAAAAAATTAAGGCTATGTAATTTTAAGATGCTTCGGTGTCGGACTTTTGCCTTTCTTCTGATGTTGGACGGTATGTACAGTATCCTGGCAAAAGCACTTGATCCTCATCCTTCCACATATTTTTTTAAAAAAACTGGATTTATTGAGAGTATATCACAAATGGAAATACAAGTAGAAATGTATCACATTGAGTGTAAGTATAGACAATTAGCATTCCATACAAGAAACAGTATACATAATGTGGTTTCTAGAAAGAAGTTTTCCAGCAACGGATGGATCCAAGTGAATATACAATGAAACAAATATCAAGCATCATGCAATCAAAAATGTATAAACAAAAACAAACAAAACACTGGGAAAAGACTAGGTTTTCCATACCCATATAGTAAATCCTAACAGAACATCAACCCGTGAAGACCTAGGCTTTCAAGATCACAGTTGCACCAGTATACATTATTTGAGCAAAGACAATGGAAACTGTGGTTGCAATTTCCCCGAATAGCATAGTGGCTAGAGACAGAAAATAATATAATGGTACCCATAACACAAATATAATAAAGAGGGGGGCTACACGGTATCTCAAGGTATTACCCAACTGGGGCAGAGATCATGGAGAGCAAACAATCACTAGTGTCTTGGGTATACAACCAAGGGCCCCAGATCTTATAAAACTTCCTTGGGCACCCCCTAGCTTCATATGTGAGTAAATTTTGATTGATCAATTTTTTTCATAAACCAATATAGAGAACTTCAGTGTGAATCCAATTTAGTACAATCACCATCCTGGCATAGTAAAAGAGAAGCTGAAGGAAATGCTTGGTCACCGAGGAGACAACTAAGTCTTCAAAGATTCCAAGAAGGCACCACTTGGGACAGCATATTATTATTAATATTATTATAATACAGGATTTATATAGCACCAACAGTTTGCTCAGCACTTTAAAATATAACGGGAGACAATACAGTTCAATACAAGAGGGATAGGAGGGCCCTGCTCCTTGGAGCTTACAATCTAAGAGGGAGGGGCTAGTGGTACAAAAGGTAGTAATTGTGGGGGATGGACTGGTTGGAAGAGTAGAAGATTCCATTATTAGCTGAGGGCAGGATAGACTTCCCTGAAGGTTTTCAGAAATCGCCTAAAAGCGAGCAGAGTAGGCGATAGTCTGATAAATTGGGGTAGAGAGTTCCAGAGCACACAGCAAACATTAGGTAAATCAAAGTAATAGCAATAAATGCCGTGACCTTCGACCAGAAAGGTCTGATTGTGTCAAAACACCATACCATATGCAAAAAAATCACCAGGCTCCTTGTTACATTTGTGGTAGGTAGGAGTATCCCTTTTATACATTCTAAATAACCTCAGCGGTGTGTAATATATTCTATTCTATGAATGGGTCTATCCCTGGCAGAGATTACTGTGGAGGCATAGGAGTTAAATAATTCTGTCCAGTTATCAGCTGAAAGACGGAGAACATCCTCACACCCACAAGTTTGCATCTTAACGAGGCAGGGAGATGGTCTATCCTGTAATAGTGTATAGCAAGTAGAAATTACATGGGTATGGTCAGGACGAAGTAGGGCACGTTCTAATTCAGAATTGATCAATTAAACATTATGTAGCCCAAATTGCGCCTCCGCAGCCTGCCTAAGCTGTGTGTAGTGAAAGGACCACTGTTGTGTAATACCTAATTCTTAGTTGTTGAAAGGACTTAAATGTACATCTGTCATAGAGCTGATGTAAATATCAAAGACCCTACATGCCCAAAACCATTGGTAGAGACAAAGAATGTTGCAGCCTGTGGTTGTTCCAAAGAGGCTGATTAGGGGAGCATAAGTGAGTAGATTCTGCCAATAAGTGTAAATCCTTCCACATATTGGATGGGGATTGAAGCACCACACCTGTTTCTCTACTTTGTGTGAACTAGTTTGCATTTTTGCATGCATCACTACAGCACATCACAGTGTTTTGTTTTTTCTTTGTTAAACTTTATTTAGAGTTGACAAAAACACCACAATATTTAACTTTATGCGCAATGTCACATTGTGATGAACTCCCTTGAATTGTAATGCATCTTTGTGCATTACGTTTTATGCAGCACACACTAACACACTTGTACAGAGTGAAAAGGGTACATAGAAACCAACTGTTTTCTCCGTGTCCTTGGGTTTAGACTATGCTGATCAATGCAGCTCAACACACCTGGTATGAACAAGCCCTAAGGGCTTGTTTAAGGCAGATGTCGTTGGGTGCGTCTTTAAGCAAAGTAAAAGGTCTCATGCACACTGCATGTTTTTTTTAATGCTGCTGTTAAGGGCATCTGGTATTTCTTTTCTGCCCCTAAATCCCCTGCATGTTAGCCAATGTGTCCATGCACACACTGGCATTTAGAGGCAGAAAAAAAAAACACTGCCAGCACGTTCAGGAGCAGGAGGGTTTTAGCAGATAAACGGCTTGATGCATGTAAACGCATTTAAATGCACATTAACTCTAGGCGCATCAAGCACTTGAACATTAATTTATTTAAATTAACAGAATAAATTAATATTCTGGCCAATGAAATGAATTAATGCCCAAGCGCTTGACATGCCTAAATATGTCTAGACGCGTTTACACGTGTCAAACTCTTTTTTTATCTTGTGTGCTTGAGGCCTTAATGTATCTCAGTGAACCTAGTTTACACCATTGCAGTGCTTTCATGTGCATTTATAAAAAAAATTATAGGGCGTGGTCTGGCTGCAGCCCAAGATGGCCGCCAAGCTTCTCAGCTCTGTCCCAGCTGTGGCATAAAAGCAATTTCAGAGCGCCAGTGACCGCATCGATCACCTCCAAAATGGAGGTACTGGTTCCAGAGACCCCCCTGGACATGTCCAGGAAAAAAACTCTGCTTCACAGACCCCGAAAGCTGCAGGACTTCTTCATGAAGCCCCATAACAGATCAATCCAAGATGGCGCTGGTGGGGAGAACCGCTCCTCAGACAGGCTGACAGTCACACACACAGAGCAGGAGACAGCTGCTGTTAGTGACATGGAGGAGGACACTGAATGAGGGGACCCTCAGCTGGCTCAGCACACCCTGGATAGAGGTAAGAGAGCATCAGCATCACCTGCTTGCTCCCCAGCTAAATCCCCTGCATACAAGAAGCAACATGGGACAGACTTAGAACCCTCTGACCCAGCAGCAGACTCTCCTACATCCTTAGTGGCCTTTCCCACATCAAACAACCCTGCCTCTGAAAACACCCTAAAATCTATGCTTCTCACGCTACAAGCAGACATACAGAAAGATTTAAGAATCTCCCTCCAACAAATACACCAGAGAATGCAATACATAGAAGATACAATAGAACAACAGATGTCTGAAATAGCTAACGTTCACAACGCAGTTGTTGATACCCAAGATGACCAAGCCGCCATTATTCAACAAATTCAACTCAAGCTTGCAGATCTTGAAGATCGCTCTAGGTGGAACAATTTAAAATTCAGAAGTATACCTGAATCCAATTAAACCTGCTGATCTACTCTCATACCTACAACAGCTATTTTGCACAATTATCAACAACCTCTCAACTCAAGAACTCACAATCGATCATGCGCACAGAATTAAAAAACCGAAACACTTGCCAGATAGTGTATCAAGAGATGTCCTAGCTAGGATACACTTTTTCCACGTAAAGGAAAGACTGCTAAAAGCAACTAGATCCACTAACACCTTTCCAGAGCCCTATGCAGCAATCTCTATTTTTTCTGATATTTCAGCTGCTACAGCCTGAGCAAGAAGATCATTCGCTCAGATTACCTTCATCCTGCAAGAAAAGCTCACCCGATATGGCTGGGGTTTCACCCCAAAATTATTAGCCTCATATCAGAATCAACTAACTTCTTTCCTAACGCCAAAAGATAGTCTAAAACAACTACATATTTGGGGTCTCACCTCTCAGGTTCCACTGAGAACCCCTTTACCCAAACAGTCTCTGAAAGTTCCTGATTCCAGATCTAACATATTCAACCCACACCAGGATATAGCCAGAAACTGATCTCAGAACTGCCTATACTCATAGTGGCACCTTTGCCCAGCATCCCTCAGTGCCCTCTGGGATGAGTAGAAATTCTATGTGTTGGTAAAACCACCCTCCATTAGTGTTACCATGCTAAGCACGTTTATTTACTCAGTTACCCACTCAGTTTTGCGTTTTAGCACGCAATACAATTATTTACGTTGCATATGTTCATTTGTTATCTCGTATTCCAATATTGAAGTGTCTCAGTATTATTCTTGTGTCTGCTACTGAACTACTTACATTCATTTGTTGTATGTAACCATATATAACCACCAACGTATCAACAGCCTAATCTTGACTACCTGAGAAGTGAATTGTATAATCCCTGCTCCGAACCAAGGTAAACATCAGCCCTCATACTCCAACATGTCCCTATCACAACTATCAATGCCAAGGGCCTTAACTACCCCTATAAGCATTCCTTATTATGGAAAGCAGCTATCTCTCAAAACATGGACGTTTACGTCCAAGAAACCCATTTTAATAAACAAAAAGCACCAGTCTGTTCCCACAGATTATACCCTCACTGCTTTTTCGGCCACTCATATAAGAAAGCCAGAGGTGTCATGATAGCCATCCACTCCTCAGCAACGTTTAAACTAGAACACATAGAGCAGGACCCCTCAGGCAGATTTATCATTCTCGTGGGTAAATTCAACAATTTACCACTGATTATAGTAAATCTCTATTCCCCTAACGCTGGACAGAAATCTTTCCTCAACGGCGTACTAAACAAGTTTTCCACCTACCCAAAAGACTGTATCATTTTTTGTGGGTATTTCAATGAGATCCCAGACCACTCATTGGATCCCTCTAACCCACTTAGGAAACACTTCTCCACATTGTCCTCATTGATGGCCACAAAAGACCCCTATGACACTTGGCAGTGTATGCATGGCATGAAGTGGGATTACGCCTTTTGTTCCTCCACCCAGGGGTCCCATTACAGACTTGATCTGTTCCTCACCTCCAAATCTCTCCTACAAGTTACATCTGTAACTATTGGGCTTATTGCCTGGTCAGACCACGCAGCGGTAACCATGACACTGATCACGGGTCCTGTAACCAAGTCTCACTCTGTATGGAGACTCAACCCCTCTACCTTGACCCACAAACTGCACAATCCACAGATCAGGACTGAAATAGAATCCTACTTTTCTGTAAATGCTGACTCAGTAACAAACTCTACCACTGTGTGGAATGCTCACAATTTTGTGCTCAGATGAGTATTCCTTAAAATTGGTGCCCATGAGAAAAAAAAACACATTGAAATTACTTCTCAATATCTTGATCGCATCAAGACACTTGAATGCCACAATAAAATCTTCGCTATTGCACGCATTGCTGAAGAACTCCGCAAACTACAGTTTGAACTTAGTTCCCATCTCTACAAAGACTTTGATTTTTATATTAAACATCTACGAGTCTCATGGTATTCCCAAGGTAACAGACCCAGTAAAGTACTGGCTAAACAATATAAGTGCAGAGTAGCTCAATCTAAAATCCCGTATTTGACAAACCCGCAGGACAAAAGATGCACTAATCCAGTTGACATTGCCAATTGCTTTAAAGATTTTTACGATAAGCTCTATAACATTACTACCTCTTCCACATTGTTGCCCACCCCCCAAAACAGCTATCCAGGCCTTTTCATCCACAGTTCAATTACCCTGACTAACCTCTACCCAACTCGACCAAATTGCCAAGCCCTTCACAGAACATGAGCTTCTGGCAACTATTAAATCCCTTCCGTTACACAAAAGCCCAGAGCTGGACGGGTTCTGTAATGAATATTACAAAGTTTTTGCAGACCTATTAGCAACCCATCTCTGCGCCTCTTTAAATAGATTCATGACAACTGGTGAGATCCCTAGGGAGTCCCTAGAGGCTCTCATAATCACCATTTCTAAAGCAGGTAAAACCTTTGACGACCCCGCCAACTACCAACCCATCTCATTACTCAACACAGACTTGAAACTCTATGTCAAGTTCCTAGCCTCCCACCTCACAACTTACATTCCTCTCTTGATACACACAGATCAAGTCTAGTTTATCCCCAACCGACAGGCTTCTGACGGCACATGTAGGTTCATAGACCTCTTTCAGTGGGCTGAATACTATCAGACGCCTTCTCTGTTCATCTCTTTGGATGCGGAGCAGGCATTCGATAGGGTACATTGGAGATATTTGGAACAGGTTATGATAAAGTTCAGGCTGACAGGCACTTTTCTCCAGGCCATCATGGGCCTCTACTCCTCTCCCACAGCTAAAATCTGTACAGGGGGATACCTATCTGACTCACTAACCATTACTAATGGCATTAGGCAAGGATGCCCGTTATCACTGCTTATCTTTGCCATGGTAATCGAACCCCTAGCTGCTACAATTAGAGCCAATACGTTAGTCACCGGTATTGAGATAGGAACAGTTTCCTACAAAATAGGCATCTATGCAGATGATATTGTCGTCTCACTATCCAACCCTTCCCAGTCTATATCCACTCTACTACAGATACTGAAACAGGCCTTATTATACAAAGTTAATCACTCCAAATCAGCAATGATTGGCATACATCTCACCCACGCCACTAAAGAAGAGATTTTGCATTTCTCATGGGCACACAACCCAATGTTTTCATACCTAGGGATACAATTAACCACCCCCTCCTCTGCCCTCTTACGTACTATTATGGAACTACTGAGCATGAAATTTCAACAAATTATCTCTAACTTAAAAGGGACTAAAATATCCTGGGCTGGACGAATAGCACTGACTAAAATGTTCCTTTTACCACATGTCTTGTACCTCTTCAGGACTCTACCGGTCCCCATGCTCTCCTATCACATAAACAGAATACAAAAGATTCTCAACTCCTTTATTTGGTAGCACAAACGACCTTGTCTGCATCACTCTGTTCTATATCTCCCAACCAAGTCTGGAGGGATGGGAGCACCAGATCTCAATGTATACTATGAAGCTGCCATCCTTGATCAAACCAAAGCCTGGTGGAACCCCAGAATCTCTACCAACTGGAAACAGATTGAATGCAGTTTTCAACCCGCAGAACCACAACTCTTCCTAAGTGCCTTATGGCTCCATTGCCACCCACCCCATTTCTTTCTGGACACTATCAAAGCCACGACTAGAGTATGGTGCTCTATCTTACAACTAAACAAAGGTATCTCTTCACAAACACTAGAGCACTTCCAGCTGACGTCACTGACTCTCCTTTCCCCAAACCTTCCTATACACTGCTGGACCACCAAAGGGGTGAACTCTCTCAGCCAGCTGTACTTGCATCAAGTTCTTTAAACCTTCCAGCTCCTTTGAAATCCCGAAACAGGATTTTAAAAGGCCTTCCTTTCATCTACATGCTCTATAAATCTCTGCTTACTGAGGCTAAAAATGATGCTATGCGGTTCTAAGAAAAGACTCTGAATTTCCATATGTCCTAACGCTACAAAGCCCCCACACATTCTCCAGGAATATCTCCCATTGGGAGTCAACTATGAAAATTTTTTACCGATAGTACTACACTCCCACCAGGCTGGCAAAAATGTTTCCCTACTCCTCACCCAACTGTTGGAGAAATTGTCACAAGGAGGAATCCATGATACACGTTTGGTGGTCTTGTCCAATACTTAAACAGCTATGGACCGATGTAGAACGACTTCTCTGCACAACAACGGGTCGCACTATCAAATTAAAGCCACAAATGGTCCTTTTGGGAGTAGGACTCAATGAGTGGCCCACACCAGCACACCCTTTCTTAACCTCTCAAATATGATTAATGTCAACACCTCCTAGACAAGTCATTATCCTCAAAAGATGTCCCGCACTATAGTGGGGGACATTGTAACTGTCGCTGTTTCAACTAAGTGCCTCTTTGAATGTATTTTCTGCTCTAGAGGTATTGGGGGTTAGGGTTTTCCCTGGTCCTCTCTCCTCTTTTTCATATGATATGCTTAGATATCCTCAATGTATTGGAAACTCATATGCAACTAGTTTGTAGAGGAATGTTCCTCACCACTGTTTTTTTCCAATGTCATGTAAACTTGAAAATTCTTAATAAAATTAAGTGAAAAAAAAATTACAAAAAGAACAAAAGCCGCAATCGCGCTTGTAAAAGCACAAAAATTCTAAATTAGAAGCTGCAACATTACCATGAGGTATCTATCATAATAAAAAGAATATTAGTAAATATTTTTTATGCTACAAAGACTAAACAATATACACATACAATAAAATCTCAGCGAGGAAAAAAAGCTTTTGGTTTGCTAAAAAAATTACAACATGCTGCATTTTTCTGCACTGGAAACACACATAAATACACCACAAATGCATGTGATTGCATGTAAAGAAGACACAAATTAATGTGAACACATGTTAATGCACTGCAAATACACAAGAAAGCACGTAAATGCAACTTTGTAAAAAAAAAATAATTCAAATAAATATAAAAATACTCCATAAACAGCAAATGCATTGAAATGTATGTAAACACGCTGAAAATGCAAGTAAACACACAATCAGAAACAGAGTGAATATGGGGATTGTGGTGTAAATGAGCCCTAAAAGTCACTAGGCAAACAACACACAGATTAAATATTTGAGTGAACTGTTCAAACTGCCAAAGAATTAGTAAATGTTTGGCCAGTGGTGTGATCTTAGCACCCCTGCCAGAAAACACTTTTGAGAAGCAGCAAAATAATTAGGCCTTCACTCTGCTTCCTCCTTTAGTAAGCATGTTACTGCCATTGACTGACATCACTATGAAACACAACATAGCCATGATTGGTTCAAAATGCTGTCTTTTCATCTCTCAGTGTGAGTGCTACCCTCAAGGGGTTTACAGGTTTTGCTGATATTAAATCACGTTAATATATCTGCAAACTTTATGTAAAAAAAAAAGACTCATTCACACCTGTGACAGCCCTTGCCACCCCCTCTGAAAAGTGACCCACAGTAAGACACTTTTTGGAAGGTCGTAAAACAGCATTTAGACACTCAGGAGGTGATACTGCCTCTTCCTGAATTCTGTTTTTTTTTCCTGACAGTCAAATAGGCATTTTATGTAGAAATACTGCACCACAACTGTGAGCCAAGCATTATTACTTGAATGGGTCATTTCTGGCAGTGGTACTGCCCCTGATGCTTTGTGTCAGTGGCATGTATACAGCCTTGAGTGGCTGCAAGTTCTTTTTGGTGGTCAGGGGCTGTAAAATCACTGTTCATCCATATACTGTTACTGCCTCTTCATTGCCCATGTGTAAAGAAAGCATAACTGGTGTGTAGTGATGTGATAATTTCTTTGCCCATTTTCCACTGTATACGTCTATCATGCAGTGTTTGTTTTGCCCTTTTCCAATATGGCTGCTATGCTCTCCGGAAGCTGAGGATGAGGTCATCAGAGAGAGACTTGTGTAAAAAGAGGGAAGTGTGGATCTCCTGAAAGAGAGAGCTCAGACTACAAGTGTTGCATCCTTCCATAACTGAGACATGCAAAAAAGACTGTAAAAGACTGTAAGTGTTCCTGTTTGGAAGATACTTTATGTTGGATGGTTCACTGAATGTGATTTCTTCAATACATGGACTTTCATATACAATGCTGTGTGGATTACTGTCTATGTGGATGATACATTTCTCAGTTGGGATTTCACTTGTTATCAACAAGCCCCAATTGAGTGGAGGCACTAGCGCTTGTTAGAGATCTTGTCCTGATCACACAGATTATAGAGACTTTGCTCTTAAGTACTATGCAGGTGGCACCATCATACACCAATAGCAGCAAAGAGTGTAAAAATAGCGCTACAGGTGTAAATTGTGTTATCTGTCTGGAGTTTAGCTTTAAAGACTAACAAATCTAACAGCTCACGTCATGGTTAACAAAACAGGGGGAAAAAAGAATGTGATTAAGAAAACTTTTATGTCCCCATGCAATGTATTTGCTTTGTTGACATTCATGCATAGTATCATTTACCAGTGCTAAAAGAGAGTCCTGGCATATATATCCTTGTATGAACATGACAAGTTTACTAGTTCCGTGAGGCAATGATATGTATGAACAAGCACAACTGTTATGTGTAAGTTGTATTGCAAATAACTAAAGACACTCCAGCCCTTCTGACAAATTTTGTACTTGCCAAAATGCCAATTCTGGCCTGAAGGGTAACTTGTCATAAAAATGAAATGTCATTGTTTATCATCCTGACCTACCATATTAACAGCACAAAGTGGTAATGTTTAAATGATGTTCGCGGATCAGTAAGAAAACAACTATTTGAATCAAAGCCACAGACCTAAAAAAGATCTTTTGCTACAATAATCTATTCCTTAGGTGTACCATAAGAGTCAGGTCTCTAGGTGATTCAAACAAAAGATCTAAAACCTACTTCACCTACTTCTCTTTATACCTGATCCCATTACATTGTATTCCCTGGTGTTGCTGATATTTCTCCATGTATGTGAAGTTAAAGGTTAGTTCCTTTATGTATAAAAAAAAAAAACAGGCTCAGTTTTTTAGAGAGTAATATTGGTTGACCACTGCCTCATTTTTTTCCAGACTAATTATTTCACTTTATAATGAATACATTAAGGTGGTTCTCCAACTATAACAGAAAATTTTACTGTGTTATGGCTTTCTTTACCAGCCATCATCCACATTTAATCTGTAGCCCAGTGCTAATATCTGAGGAGGTTAACCTCCCTAGCAGTAATCCCAAGTGTAGCTTGGGGTTAATTTTCAGTACCAAAAACGGTACTCGAGATTACACTGTAGTGTAACTTACCTTGTCCTGCGATCCCTCGATGTCCTACCGCTGTGTCCTCCAGGTTCGCTTCCCTGTGAGCGTCACGACGCAGGGGAGCGGAACCGGTGGGAGATTCAAAAAAGTAAAAACATGACATACACACAATACATTGTAATCTGTTAGGATTACATTACTGTATCAAACCATTTCACCTCAGTTTTGTCCCTAGTGCTTTGTCCAGTGCCCTGTTTGCAGTTTTACCGTTCTTTTTGCATAGAAACTTGAGAACATCCATGGCAATAGTGATTTGTGGGGAAATTCGTCATCAGACAATGAAAGTGACGACAGTGATGATTCTGCCACTGAGCTCAGTGATGTGCAAACTTGGTGCTCTATTTCAAATTTCAGTGTTTTTGGTTTGATTACATTATTAAATTAAATGTATTATTATATTAATATTTTTTACAATTATTTATTATATTATCATTTATGATTTTGTGTTTCAAAATTTATCATACCCGGGATGTTTACTAGACTCTTGTTTGTTCCAAAGAATTACAGGCTTACAATATATAACTACAAATTACCATGCAAAACAAATGTACCGCTTTGACATTCAAAAATATTGACATAATCAGACCGCCAGGGAGGTTAAGTGCTAATATTACCCAGTTCTTTTTATCCTAATTTTCTCATGTTCTATCCCTTTCCTGAGACATCAGACCTGGGATTTCTGTCCTCATTTTAATGCTTTTGTACTACATGCCATTTTTGCAGTTGTAACTTTGATAATAACATCCTAAGTTCAGTATTTCTAGTGGCCACAAGAGATACACCAAAATATCGCATTAAGCTTTGAAGGAGAAGTATTACTTATTTAACTCCCCAGGAAACCAATTGTTTATAACACATGGTCCCTTTCTTATTGGTGGCCCCATTGTCCTGTAAACACACCCCTTAGACGGAGAGAGTTGCAAGAAAGAAAATCACTCAATTCCCCTATCAACACAGAGACTGTTGATAAAGGGAATCTGTCCCCTGGAGCCATTGTGTTCTCCTGGCAAGGGAGGTCATTAGCAATAATCACATGTAAAATGCATCAAGTTAGTTGTACCCAAGTTGATCAATGAACTTGAGTTAATTTGAGTACATTCAGCCTGCCGATATGCAGCACCCCCTAGTGTGCTACTAGAATAGTGTAGTGTATTGCAGGTAAAATCATTGTGTATTACTCATGATAACTGTGTGAGTCTGTGATTGAGGTCGGGTTATTGCAGATCAGCTGCATGACTTAAAAGGTTGTGGCTCTATCGCCTCCTCCTGACTCTGGAGAACCATGGAGCCATGGAAGTCAGTAAGCAGGAAGGGGTAGAGACCTAAGCTGCATGTTTTTATGGGAGTCTGGCAAATCCCAGGTTTGGAGGCCCTGGTAAAGTGGTAGATTGACCCATAAATATGGGAGAGTCAGGTTGATGGATGATGGAGAGCTGAGAGGACTCTTGGTGCCTGGGAAGGGGGGTGGCCTCCAGGCTGGGCTCAGGTTGCCTTAGGAGGATACATTCAGCAGTGCAGCATGAATGTGATCAAGACCTGGAGCAGTAGGAGCAATGAGGACAGAGTGAGTAAATAAGCATGCCCTGGGATCCACAAGAGGAAAGACTGCCACATGTAGCAAGCTTTCAAAGGACAGGGCTCAATCCTGGATGATCTGTGCTGCTTGTTCATTCATAATAGTAAAAGATCATCACTTTCTGCCTTGTGTGTTTACAAGTAGCTGCACATTACACAGAGCTGCAAATACATACTAGTGAAAGATAAAACACCATTAGGGACATGCAACATGGCCCCTGGTTGTGGCTGTGTTTGAAATTCTTTCTGATATGCTAATGGTTTAACACCCTGGCATGTTGCAATGTTGGAGGCTCGTCAGGTGATGGCCTGGTCTGTCCCAGCATGCTCCAATGGTCTCACTTTGGGGGCTCCATATGGTGCCAGCGGTGGCTCTCCCCCTATGGGGGGTCTTGGACTGATGGTTAAGGCTGGATTACCACATACATGGAACTGCATATGTATTGCTTCTAATGAAGTGGCTTTGGGTCCTCTTCTTGTCCTTCTTTGCTAAGAATGTATTTGTTTACAGCATTATTCAGTATATGGTCAATTTTTGAATAGAGCAGTTCGTTATGTTGACTTACAATTGTACTAAGCTTGTAACAGGCTGGATATTTATTTTGGGTACACCTGTATTATTGATTATCAGAATCCTTTCCCTATTTTAATAGGTGATTTATGTATTTTTTAATATTATGGCAAACTAGAATGATGTATGTTGATATGTTGTTGTTATTTGTTTGATATCTGGTGTCTTAAAAGCCCAAGTGTTTAAGTGTTTTTATGATTGTAACTAACAATAGGGCGTGGCACACTCCTATACTGCCCAGTATTTGAATTTAAAAGGACACTGCATTTCTAGCAAGATCAACAGGTAATCCCTGAATTTGCTGAAAATATTCTTAGCTTGAAAAAAAAAACTAAGTCAAGCAGCACATCTAAGGTTTGTATGCTGCAATATATTACATTTTTGTTCTTGGGTTTCGTTTTCCTTTAATTCAGCTCTGCTCCACACAGATATAAAAGCATCAATTAATGTATCTCAGGTATCTACTAATAAATCCCTAAAATGTGCCAAGTCTTGGAGACAATGAACATCAACACAGGTTCTACTTTAATTGTCTATATATGGTATACTGAGTAATATCCATACAATGAATTACAAAAGCACTACAAGAGCAATGCCATGTTTTCAGAAAAAAGAAGGTTTTTTTTTTACATAATTCTGAACATAGAGCAATGTCTCTGGCGTATACAGTTTTCAAGGATAGGGACATTTCTGAAACATTGCACAAAAACTTTGACGTAAGATTGTTAATGTGTCCTTATATAATAACCTAGTGTAAATAAGGCCAACATGGATATTTCAAGAAAACAATAAAGAGAAAGACAGCAAACATGTTTTTCCAAGAATCCCTGGTACATATCTAGAGATGGGGAGATTTCTTATACATTGCCCATAAACTTTGACACTTGGTTGTTAAAGTGATCTTGTATAATAGCCAAGTGTGATTAAGGCTAACATGGGTATTTCACGAAAAAAATCACAAGGAAGACAACAAACATCTTTTTTCAAGAAGAAACCAGAATATAGGTTAACACTCTCTATCAGGTCATTCATGTTATCTCTGACTCTATTTTGTTCCTACCTAATCAAATGTATTTTTCCAAATGCTACTAGTGTATATACCTGGATTTGGTATATCATCCTCCTTCAATCCTCCAGATCTCCAAGAAAAGGAGGGGCAGATGCTGGCTGCAAGCAAATGTGCAATAATTATGGCACATCTTTTTTATTTTTGCCATTGAATCCTATGAATGTACTGCATTTCAACTGCGCACCAAAAGTTAGAAAAAGAAATAGTTTCATGTTTCCTGACCTATAAAGACATAATCCCTTGTACCACCATCCCCCTACATGTAAATTTAAATGTAGCCACAAATACCCAGAGGTGACCAGAGGTATATATATATATGCAGGTATGATCAGAAATTGACTGTTAAAGTACAGCCAATTAGAACACGAAGTAAGACCACAAACTTCTAACATAAAACACATGAAAGGCTATCATAAAATGTCATAATAACATTTAATATAGTTGCTGCTGAAGTTGAGAACTGCAGTTTAATTGATCTCAGTGGCACAAAGTGATAGTGTGAACATAAACTATAAAAAGGAGCTTTACACATTTTAAACTAAGGTGTTAAAATCAAGGTCAACAATGTGCTTCTTGTACTTAAGATACTACATACCCATTGTTTCAAAATAATCTAATCTACACATTGAAGAAAACTTATTAACAGATACATGATTTGAGCCAATGTGGTAAAAAGTAATGTGGTTTTGCATGCAATACTTCAGTCATGTTCAACTGGACCACATACACAGTAACTTAACAGCAACACTTTCTGTATCAACTAGCACCTGTCAAAACTGTCAAAATGTTGCAATGCTGAAAGAATTTGAATTGTGTTAAATTTAAGTTTAAGTTCCTGCTGCTTCGCTTTCCTGTAGTGATGGGAGAAAAAAAACATATTTTACCCTCACCAATATTATCAACCTTAAATGTTCAAGAAAACACTGCCCCTTAGAGTGCCATCAAATCCATCACTGGGCATTCCAAAATGATTTTTGTAATGTATGTCTGCCTATAGCAATCATTTACAGAGAAATGGCTTGTCAGATCTTCACACCATAGTTTTTTTTTTCATGTGTCAATGTCAATTTAGAGTTAGGGATGGAAAGCATCTTGGAAAGGATGATCAGCAGTAGTGATATCAAGTAAAGATGGGAACACCATACTAAGGCTACATTCACATGGCAGTAAAAAAAGACAAAACGCATTTACAAGCATTTGTTAATATAAAGATCTAACCACAGCTGCATTGTTTTCAATGGAGACATGTGTAAACTTGTGTAAACATGTGCTGCATTCTGATCCTTAATACAAAATCTAGAAATGTGCATCTGAGAAAATGTGAATATACAGTATATGTGCCAGATGCAGGTATTAAAAAAAAACAAGGTCGCATGCGCGGCCGGCTCAGGGATGACAGCTCCGTGAAGAGAGCTCCGCATCCCTGCCAGCCATAACCCGGCACTCACTGATCCCAGCAGTGGCACGGACCTCTCCCCACGCTAATAAGGAGACGCAGGTCTCCACTGGATCCCCAGGGAATATGCCCCAACGCCGCAGATCACCAGGGAACCTGGGAAAGCTGACAAGCTTTTTCCCAGCTCTCAGCCCCTGCAACCAAGATGGCGCCGGCTCCTCCTCACAGACGGAAAGGAGACAAGAGCACACCACAGACCCCAGGCTCAAAGCAGCATTATACCCTGGAGACCCTGGTGAGTCCTCTCCGCCCCTGTCTCCCACCACAAGTAGCCCTGCTAAGTCCAGACCTAGGCTGGACATAGAAAATCCTCCTGTCACTCAGCCTTCCTATTCTACACTCAATTCTGCTATTTCTGCTCCATCCTTAATAGAAAATTTTCCTGCTGCAGACCAACCTATCACTGAACTGTCTATGAAAAGTATGCTTCTCTCACTGCGACAAACCTTACATGATGACCTGACGACAACACTATCTCAAATTTCAACAGCGGTACATCAACAGGACCATCGTATACGCCATATTGAAAATAAAATGGGGGAAATGTTCGCAGCTCACAATGACCTAATAGACGCATACACCGACCAGGGCACCGACATAGAACAGATTAATCTCAAACTAGTGGATCTTGAAGACCGCTCCAGGCGGAACAACATCAAATTCTGCGGAATCCCAGAAAACATCAGTTCGGAGGCCATAGTACCATTTTTACAACAATACATGAAAAACCTCATTCCTTCCCTATCAGATGTAGAAATCGCTATAGATCGTGCACACAGATTACCAAAACCGTCCTTCCTACCTGCCGCAGTTCCTAGGGACATCCTGGCACACATCCACTTTTACCATGTAAAAGAAAAATTTATGATAGCCGCGAGAAAAACTGCATCACTACCGCCAGACCAAGCGAATATAAAATTATTTGCAGACCTATCTAAAGCCACTCTTCTCAACTGCAAGAAGCTTGTCACCATAACAAAAGCGCTGTGGAACCATGGAATTGGCTACCAATGGGGTTTCCCCACAAAGCTCATTGTTAAACAGCAAGGAAGGCTCTTTACAATTAAATCTCTTGAAGCAGGCATCGACCTCTTGAAAGTCTGGAAGATCCTACCAGCGGACTCCCACCAACCCACCTCCAACCATACGCAAAACCTGGAAGCAGAATGGCCGGATTCCAAGATCACCACCATCAGCAACCACCCAACAAGCTGGGACCCTATCAACCACTAATGGCTGGCAGACGGCCCCATTATGATCACCCTCGAACACCTAATTATTCGTCAACATGATTTGACGTAGGTCATGTATGTTCAAATCCCCCCGTTACATAGTAGCAATAAGTGCTACACATACCACTTGTGTTTTCAACAAGCTTTTTTTACCCCTCTACCCTCTTGCCTATACCAGTTGATTGACTCAACCCCTCCTCATTCGAAATAACGACCTACAAGATGAAACATCCTCATCAAACCAGTGACCGCATCCACCACGTCACCTCTTCTTTGTGGAAACTTCTCCAAAACAACAAGAAATACCTCTGCTACTTCGTACAACTCGCCTACATCCAAGACTATGATTAAAATATCATCCTTAAATGTCCGTGGCCTCAATCCCACTTTGCCACCAACAAAATCCCCAAATTTCACATACACCATTTTTCTCCAATCTATATAGCAACCAGCCCCAAAAAGAAAAATGGCGCCATCACAGCCATTAGAGACTCTCTTCAATACCACTTCATTTCAGAAATCGCAAACCCTCAAGGACGCTACCATATCCTGATATGCAAAATTAATGGAATCCTGTACACCCTGGTCAACATCTATGGACAAAACACCAATCAGCTCCAATTCTACAAAATAAATTCCACTATTTCCACTCAGAAACAAGGCAGACTAATTATAGGAGGAGACTTCAACATTATCGGCAACCCGCTCCTGGACTCTTCCTCTAGTAAACGCTCCTCCAAACAATCTTTTAATGTCTTTCTACACAAAAATGACCTCTACGACATCTGGCGATGCCATCACAGTACGGAAAAAGACTACATCTACTACTCTCCCTCTCAGCTCTCCTACTCCAGAATTGACTTTTTCATCACAGACAAGTGGACTTTACAACACGCCACATCCTCTGAAATTGGTACCATAACCTGGTCAGATCACGCTCCAATTTCCATCTCCTTAGATCACAATGAACAATCTTCAATACCCAGAATCTAGAGACTTAACACATTCTTAGTGATGAACCCGGACCACAAAAAACTCATATTGGACGCTCACAATATGTTTTTTGACATAAATGACTCACCTGAAACATCGATATACACATTATTGTCCACATATAAGGCGTACATGAGAGGTATCCTTATACAATTAAATTCCTGAATCTCCAAACAGAGAAACCAACAAATCGACAAACTCCTCCTCTCCATTAAAACAAAAGAAGAATTAAACAAAAAATCCCCAAGCCCTGCAACATCTGCCCAACTCACCACTGACAGAAACAAACTTAGAACCCTCCTGCTCTATAAATATGACCTCAACCTTCAAAAAACAAAAACTACATTCTACTCCCTTAGCAACAAAGCCAACTCCTTACTAATCAAAATGATTAAACAACGACGACTAAGAAAAAAAATATCTTCAGTTTATCATCCATCCTCATGATCCCTAACCACAAACCTGCAGGACATAGCTAATGCCTTCGCAACCTATTACCAACAACTATACAACCTTAAAGACGACCCCAACACCATTCAACCAACACCTACGTCCATACAACAATTCCTGCACACAATTAAACTTCCTCAACTTTCCTCAACCCAACTTGATGACATATCAACTCTGATCACTCCCACTGAAATAGAATCCACCATTAAAACACTTCCTCTTAACAAGTCTCCAGGAAATGACGGTTATATAAACGAGTACTACAAACAATTTGCCCCTAACCTATCGCCATATCTGACTAGACTCTTCAACCATGCGGCTACCACTGACACATTCCCCAAAGACATGCTACAATCGACAATAAGCCTGGCAAAGATCCACAGTTTGTCCAAAATTATAAACCAATTTCCCTACTCAACACAGACGTCAAACTCTATGCAAAAATTATAGCATGCAGACTACTCCCCTATCTCCCCAATTTGATACACCCAGACCAAGTAGGATTCATACCAGACCGCCAGGCACCTGACGCTACGAGAAGACTCATATTCCTCATCCATCACTTAGAACACACCAAACAACCCTCATTGCTTTTATCACTGGACGCTGATAAAGTATTCGACCGTATACACTGGTTATTCTTGAACATGACCTTACAGAAATTTGGCATCACAGGTTGGATGTTAACAGCCATTTTAGCACTGTACTCCCTCCCATCAGCCAGAGTATTAATGGTCGGAACACTATCAGACCCCTTTGATATTACCAATGGCACCAGGCAAGGTTGCCCCCTATCTCCGGTCATATTCGCATTGCTTATTGAGCCCCTAGCCTCTAAACTTTGAGACGACCCACTGTTCAATGGCATACGATACCCTAACACTGAGCACAAAATCAGCCTATTCGCAGATGACATCATACTGATGATTACCAACCCAGCCAAATCCCTCCAAACAAAACGTACCCATCTTCAACAATATACAACGGTATCCTACTATAAACTAAACAAGCCCAAATCCTCAATTTTAAACCTCCACACACCATATCTCACTCAACTATCCCTTGCTAAACAATTTCCCTTCACTTGGGAAAAAAATAATATCCTATATTTAAGAATCAAACTCTTGGCCACAACAGACCAGCTATTTTCCTTGAACCACAAAAAATTACTTGAAACTATACCCCAAGAAATTGCCAACCTTCGTACCTCAGAACTATCTAAATTAGGCACAGTGGCGACCAGGGGCGGACTGACCATTTGGAAACTCGGGCACTACCTGAGGGCCTGGGGTCAGTAGGGGGCCCCATGAATCACCCCTGGTACCTTTTTCATAGGCTTTTTTGAGTTTGGGCAAGGACACAGGGGCCCCATGATCCCCTACTGCCCGGGGGCCCCATGAGTTGTCAGTCCGCCCCTGGTGGCAACATTAAAAATGCTCATCCTACCAAAAATTCTCTATATTTTCCACACACTCCCAATACCGGTCCACAATACTTTCTTCTCCAAACTCCAATCAATATTTACCAGATTCCTATGGAATTCCAAAAAACCTAGATGTACCACCAATCTCTTAATCATACCACCCTCCAAAGGAGGCGCTGGACTTCCACACCTTAAATCCTACTATAATGCCACTCTCCTGGACCAAATATATTTTTGGTGGCACCCAACCAGAGAAAAGTCCTGGTCCACAATGGAAACCTCACCTTTTTTCCCACTTAAACCACACTATCTACTCTTAACTACAATATTCTCGCAAACTACCTATTACTTAAAGCACCCATGTATCCAAGCCACCCTTCAAGCTTAGAAAGATCTCTTATCCACAGATTACGCAGACTTCAAACAACTCCAGACCCCACTCAACATATTACATTCCATTACACCCTCCCTAGATTTAACCCAGTGGGAAAAACGAAACATACATCATATAGCAGATCTTTACAAAAATCACATCCTGCACTTATTTCATTATCTCCAAGCCACATTTAATCTGCTTGCCGCTGAATACTTCACTTACCTACGAATCACACACTGCATCCAAACAAACAACATACCCCATACCATAAGAATCCCTGTTGCGGCCTACACTTATTTCTCCAGACCCAAGTAAAGGCATCTCTACCTTCTACAAATATTTAACGGACCTACAATTTACTTTAAAATCTACCTCTATATCCAATTGGGAAAAATCCTTAGCAGAAACCATTCCAACTCACACATGGACTACCGCATTTAAATCCACCTATAAATCCTCTCACTGCAACTCACATTGGGAATCCTACTTGAAAATACTTCATCAGTGGTACCTAACCCCTACCAAACTAGCCATTTTCTACCCAAATCATTCCCCTTCTTGCTGGCAACAATGCGGGGATATAGGCTCTACTCTTCACATACTATGGTCCTGCAAATCTATTAAATCTTTTTGGAATAGTATATTCCGACTAATAACCGAAGTTTCCAAAATAACGACAACCCCTAATCCGGCACTTGCACTCTTACACATCGGGATTAACAATTTCCCTTGTACCTCCCGTACCATCATTGTCCACATACTTTTTGCAGCTAAACTAAATATAACCCGATTATGGAATATAACCACAGCTCCTTCCCTTCAATTGCTAATTTCAGATCTCAACTTCCAATGCAAAATGGAAAAAAGACTGGCCATTAATAACTCCACCCAACATAAGTTTAACTCCTTATGGTCCAACTGGTTACAAAACCCTAACTGCTCCGTAAACCCCTGATACCTTACAATCAATCGCTCTACTTATCCACGTCAGACTGGTACTCCTTCCCTTTTCTACCACAAGTTCTCCCCCCTCCCCGCTACCCTCCCCCTATTATTCTCCCCCTGTTTATTACCCTTTTACTACTCACTACTCCTCCTCATGGTTCAGTCCACCCCTAGCATACCTCTGATGTCCATGCAGTAACTTTATTTCCAACCCTAGCCAAAAGGTGGGGTAACATCTTAATACAGCTGTATTGCATGCTTACATTTATACTGAACCAAATGTTTTCTCCCTGTTAAATGTTTGAAAAACTATGAATAAAAATTATTAAAATTAAAAAAAAACAAAAAACAAAACAGGACAATCAGTATTTACTGATCATTATGCAGGAGCTTCTGTGCTATAAAGGAACATATGTAATAAGATCAGTAACATTTTTATGCCCATGTGAATGTAGCCTAAAAGTCTGTATGGTAACAGAGCACATAGTAAATACAGCAATAAAATGCCATAAACATACAGTACATTCTTTTTACAAGCATTGATTTTTTTTATTGTAGCACATGAAAACATGATAATTAGGCCCCTTTCACACCAGTGGACCCGTCAGCGGATCCACTTGCTCATCAAGAGATCTGGCTGCTGATCAAGCAGATGACAGGTCTGTGTCAACTCCTTATGCAGATCAGGCACGGACACAGCCCACTGTCCTCTATCTGATATGATGGAATGGGAATGGATTGCCATCCATCTCTTCTTGGCTGATCGGTTTGCATGTTGGTGGGTGTAAATGGACACATGTCCATTTACACCCGTCGCTCCATAAAGGTGAATAGAGGTTATGAATAGGTCCACCAGGAAAAATGGGCAAGGGGACCAGATAAGAACCTATGTGTGAAAGAGGCCTAATAACCAATATCAAAAGTGGTATAGTTAAAGTGGTTGTAAAGGTTCGAGGTGTTTTTACTTTCATGCATTCTATGCATGAAGGTAAAAAACCTTCCATGTGCAGCAGTGCTCCCAACCTCCTCCTGAGCCCCATCAAGATCCAACGATGTGCATGATAGCCTTGGCTGTCCCGGGTCTCTGCCTCTCCATTGGCTGAGACAATAAGCGGGATCTATTGGCTGCTGTCAATCACAGCTAGTCAGCCAATGAGAAAGAGGGAGTGGGGCCAAGCTACGGCTTCATGTGTGAATGGACACATGGAGCAGTGGGTGCCCCAATAGCAAGCTGCTAGCTGCGTGGGCACCTGACAGAAAGGAGGAGCCAGGAGAGCCTGCAGGGGACCTGAGAAGAGAAGGATCCAGGCTGCTCTGTGCAAAACCACTGCACACAGCAGGTAAGTATAACATGTTTGTTATTTTAAAAAATAAATTAAATTAACATTTAGTATCGCTTTAAGTACATAATATTGATATATACAACGCAGTACAGAAATTAATCTATACAAAGCTGTATCAAGCTGAATTGGTAAGGCACATAGTATAGTTGTGAAAATAAAATAAAGGAAAAGTGTAGTGACAACCCAGATGTAATAGGAAGAAAAGGTGACACTTAGATACAGTTGTGACCAAAATTATTCAACCCCCAATGCTGTAAAGGGGTTTAGGGACTATAGTGTACATTTGGAATTGTATTCAGAATCAAATCCTACAAGGACGTTGTAACTACCCAAATGCAACTAAAATGACATCAATTGTTTATGTAATACAGTAGTAAATGGTTCTTATGTGGTTTCTTCATTGCCACAATTATTCAACCCCTTAAAGACTACCACTCTGAAGAACAGAGGTTCATACAGGTGCTTTCCATCAGGTATTGAAAACACCTGTGGATGTCACCGAGCAGCAATCAAGCATAATAAGCACCAATTAGGCAGCTTTAAAATGACTGTGATACTCAGCTCCTTCTAGACATTTACTGGTGTGGTTACAAACATGGTGAAGGCAAGAGAATGGTCCAGGAAGACAAGAGAAGAGGTGATTTCTCTTCACAGGAAGGGCAATGGCTATAAGAAGATTGCAAAGATGTTAAACATACCAAGAGACACCTTAGGAAGCATCATTCGCAAATTCAAGGCAAAGGGCACTGTTGAAACGCTACCTGGTCGTGGCAGAAAGAAGATGCTGACTTCGACTGCTGTGCGCTACCTGAAGCGTAGAGTGGAGAGAAGTCCCCGTGTGACTGCTGAGGAACTGAGAAAAGATTTGTCAGATGTGGGTACAGAAGTTTCAGCCCAGACAATAAGACGCACACTGCGTAATGAAGGCCTCCGTGCCAGAACTCCCAGGCGTACCCCCTTGCTGTCTCCAAAGAATAAGAAGAGTCGACTGCAGTATGCCAAAAGCCATGTGGACAAACCACAAAAGTTGTGGGATAGTGTTCTGTGGACTGATGAAACAAAATTAGAACTGTTTGGGCCCATGGATCAACGCTATGTTTGGAGGAGGAAGAACAAGGCCTATGATGAAAAGAACACCTTGCCTACTGTGAAGCATGGTGGAGGGTCAATCATGCTTTGGGGCTGTTTTGCTTCTGCAGGTACAGGGAAGCTTCAGCGTGTGCAAGGTACCATGAATTCTCTTCAGTACCAGGAGATATTGGATGGAAACGTGATGCAGTCCGTCACACACCTGAGGCTTGGGAGACGTTGGACCTTTCAACAGGACAATGATCCCAAGCATACCTCCAAGTCCACTAGAGCATGGTTGCAGAGGAAAGGCTGGAACATTTTGGAGTGGCCATCGCAGTCACCAGACTTAAATCCGATTGAGAACCTCTGGTGGGACTTAAAGAAAGCAGTTGCAGTGCGCAAGCCTAAGAATGTGACTGAACTGGAGGCCTTTGCCCATGAAGAATGGGCGAAGATACCCGTAGATCGCTGCAAGACACTTGTGTCAAGCTATGCTTCACGTTTAAAAGCTGTTATAACTGTAAAAGGATGCTGTACTAAGTACTAAGATTGAATGTCACTTGGGGGTTGAATAAAACTGATAATGCTGTGAGCACAGAAAAGACATTTGTGGTTATTTCATTATAACTGTTATGTTATATTTGTCTGACCTACAAGTGCCTCTTTAATGTAAATGTAAGCAAGATGACTGAATGATCAAAAGCAATGTCAAACTGGCCAAAACACTCAATTTCAGTGGGGGTTGAATAATTTTGGTCACAACTGTATTTAGACACTTAGGCAAAAAAGATACTGGGTTGTCCAGGGCTGGCAAATCTCATCATATTTCTTAGGACAGTTCCCATTCATATACGTCAGCTTATACATGGGAAATACTGCATTAGTTAATGACCCCCAAGAGTACAGAGAAGACATGGAGGGTGAATTCTATTTAGAAAGAATTTTCTTTTTTTCAAAATATAAGAGATAGAAAATCAAAAGTTTAGTATGGTTAGGTCTGAATGCCCAGCAATGTCAGTTCAGGAGATACTGGAAGAGACAATTGCAGATGGACTTATTGAGGTTTTCTGTCAAGAACTAGGTCAGTCTGGAATAATTCCAAAACATATGAATGTACTGTATACTATATTGCCAAAACTATATGGATGACTGCCGTTACACGCACATGAACTTTAATTGCATCCCAGTCTTAGTCCATAGGGTTCAATATTGAGTCGGTCCACCCTTTGTAGCTATAACAACTTCAACTCTTCTGAGAAGGATGTCTACAAGGTTTAGGAGTATGTCTATGGGAATGTTTGACCACTCATCCAGAAGCGCATTTGTGTGGTCAGGCACTGACTGTCGGACAAGAAGGCCAGGCTCGCAGTCTCTGCTCTAATTCATCCCAAAGGTGTTCTATTGTGTTGAGGTAGGGACTGTGCAGGCCGGTCAAGTTAATCCACCCCAAACCTGCTCATCCATGTCTGTATGAACCTTGCTTTGTGCACTGGTGGGCAGTCATGTTGGAACAGGAAGGGGAAATCCCCAAACTGTTCCCACAAAGCTGGGAGCATGAAATTGTCTAAAATGCCTTGGTATGCTGATGCCTCAAGAGCTCCCTTCACTGAAATGATGGGTCCAAACCAAACCCCTGAAAAACAACCCCACACCATAATCCCCCCTCAACCAAACTTTACATTTGGCACAATGTATTCAGGCAAGTACCGGTTTCTTGGCAACCACCAAAACCAGACATGTCCATCAGATTGCCATACAGAGCAGCAGGATTCATCACCCCAGAGAACATGTCTCCACTGCTCCAGAGTCCAGTGGCAGCATGCTTTACACCACTGCATCTATGCTTTGCATTGCACTTGGTGATGTGAGGCTTGGATGCAGCTGCTCAGCCATGGAAACCCATTCCATGAAGCTCTCTATGCATTGTTGTTGTGCTAATCTGAAGGCCACAGGAAGATTGGAAGTTTTAAGCTATTGACTCTGCAGACAGTTGGTAACTTCTGCGCACTGTGAGCTTCAGCATGCACTGATCTTGTTCTTTTTATGTGGCCTACCACTATGTTGCTGAGTTGCTGTTGTTCCCAGTTGCTTCCACTTTGTTATAATACCACTAACAGTTGACCATGAAATATTTAGTTGGAAAGAAATTTCACGGATGGACTTTTTGCACAGGTGGCAACCTATCACGGTACCATGCTTGAATTCACTGAGCTCCTGGGAGCAACCCATTCTTTTACAAATGTTTGTAGAAGCAGTCTGCATGCCTTCTTGCTTGATTTTATACACATGTGGCCATGAAGGTGATTGGAACACCTGAATCCAATGATTTGGAGAAGTGTCCCAATCTAGTTTATGAACTGGGGCCATCAAACAGTGTAGACAGGTTGGTGACCGTGGAAGATTCTATGCAATTCTTGTGGGGTAAAGTACACCCCATATAAAACCTTGATTTGAATCAATTACATTGGGTTGTAATGTTAAAAAATAGATACAGCATGTGCATATACAAAGGAATTATCTCTGGCATGGAGATATTTCATCTCACTTTGTTTTGTCCTGTCTCCAGGATAGGAAGTTAAGGAAAACACAGAAAGAATACCTGGCAAGGGTTTAAAGTGTTACTAAACCCAGGACCCTGCATTCGCTATATCTAGTCTCGCACAGTACACAGAACATGGAAATGCAATTATTTTAGTAAATATAAATGGCTAAATTCCTTTTCTCATCAGCAGTTAGAGCAGTCTTGTGATTTCTATCAGTGTCCAGCAGAGCACATGTTAAATCGTGTAGGAGGAGTTTTCTTTCTGCTCTAGGAGAATGGAGAACCCCCGACCTCTGTCTGGACAGTGCTGATTGGCTCTGTGCTGATCACATGTACTCTCCCAAGATAAAAAAACAACCTCTCTAGCAATACACAATAAACTAAGCATGTGCAAAGTGACTCCACACATATGTCTTATCAGGAGATAAGAGGAGGACACTGTAAGAAGGGGGGATCAGAGAAGTCAGGATCAAACATCCATTTTAAATAATGCAGGGGATTAACCTCTTAGGTTCCACAATGATTATAACAAGCATGCTTTACTGCATATACAGACTGATTTTACTGTTATGGGTTTAGTAACACTTTAAACCAACCCCAACTTTTTTTTCTACTTAGATTTATTTTAATCATCCAAAATAACAGCAGGGCTTAACCTATGCAGAAAATGTACTGAAGAAAAGAATCATTGGACCAGGAGCTCAGAAAAGTACTAGAGTTCAAAAGTGAGGGAGTGAAAAAATGTGGACAAAAAATAAAGGAAACGTTTACCTTTTTAAATAGAAAAAAAATGCACATCCTTTTTGCAGGTAAAAAAATCTAGATTTATTATTTTTTTACTTGAAGCCTCTAAAGCATTAAACCTGCGATCAGCAGATCAAGGGTGCCATGCAGGACCTCTGTAGACCTGTCAGTGTATCTGTCTACTTGTAGCTGTCTGCTTGTACCTTGTTCAACAGTGCCATGGTAGTTCACTGAAAAATACAAGCTGACAGCCGTAAAGGCTGTGGGTACTTGTAGTTGCCCATTCACAGAACTCTGTGAACAAATGATGCAGCCCAGCCGGTGCACATTTTTAACCTTCCTGTCAGCCGTCCATGTATAATGGGTGGACGGGAAGCAGCGCCGATGTGGGCTAACGTTCCTGTACATCAGCACTCACATAGTAAACAATGAAACTGAAAGTAAAGATTGCTTCTCTCTGCTGTCAGTGTGACAGCAATAAGAAGCGATCCTGCAGTGTGTGAGTGTACAGCTTCCTGTCAGGCTGCTTGTACACTCATACACTGTAGTGCCAACCACCCCAGTGCCCCAGTTTAGTGCCCCTGTGTCTTGGATCACTGCCCCAGTGTTAACATAATAAAAAATACAGGGAGGCCCTGTCACCTGTCCCAGTGCACACAAAACACCCCCATACACCATACCAGTGTCCTGATCACCGCCATACCAGTGTCCTGATCACTGCCATATGCCATACCAGCGCCCTGATTACCACCATACACCATACCAGCATCCCAATCACCGCCATACACCATACCAGCATCCCAATCACCGCCATACACCATACCAGCATCCCAATCACCACCATACACCATACCAGCATCCTGATCACCCCCATACCAACATCCTGATCACCGCCATGCCCCCTAACCAGTATCCTGATCACCGCATTTGCCATACCAGCATCCTGATCACCGCCATTCCTCATACCATCACCCTGATCAACAGCATACCCCAATACCAGCATCCTGATCACATTCATACCCCATACCAACATCCTGATCACCCCCATACCCCATAACAGCATCCTGGCTACTGCCATACCAGCGTCCTGATCACTGCCATACCACATGCTAATGTCCTGATCACCGCCATACCCCATACCAGCGTCCTAATCACTGCTATATGTTATACCAGTGTATGGCATTTTAGGATCTCAACAGATCAATTTTCAAATATATATCCCATAGTTTGTAGACTCTATAGTTTTCACACAGACTAAATAAAATAAACTGTTTTGGGTTATTTTTACCCCCAACATGTAGCATAATACAGTTTGGCTTACATTTATGAAGAAAAATTATCTATTTGCTAAATTTTATAACAAAAACTAATCAAAAAATTATTTTTTCTTCGAAATTTTCTGTATTTTTTTCATTTATATAACAAAAAATAAAAAATCCAGTGGTAATCAAATACCACTAAATGAAAGCTCTATCTGTCTCAAAAAAAGCATACACATTTCATATGGTTACAGTGTTGCATGACTGAGTAATTGTCACTCAAAGTGTGATAGTGCTGAAAGCTGAAAATTGGCCTGGCCTGGAAGGGGGTGAAAGTGTCCAAACTTGAAGGGGTTAAAAATAGTGACAGTTAACAATGGGAGAAGATCTCTCGCTAGCTGTCACTATATGCAGCAAAGCAGGCAGCGGCTGCAGGAGTGGGAACATGTTACATGTTCCACTCTTAAAACAGGTTGCCAAAGTGAGCTTGTCCTTAAACTCCACAATAATATGTAGGAAGACTGGATGAAAGGAATGGTGCTAAAATCTGAAAATCACTACATAATGTTGTTGCAAGGTGGCAGAAACTTAGCCCCAGCCTGTGTTAATACTTTAAGTATGTAATTTGCACAATAATTGTTTCAAAAAATATATCCAGTAAAAGATAACACATATAGTGTGACAAATAACTAAAAGGTCTAGTGTTGTTTTCTATGGTAAGTGACTCCACTTCAGGTTGTGTACCTGACTGATATGTACACCTGATATGTACTGTGGCTGGAGACAGAAAAGGAACAAGCCAAGCTGACCTGACTGTTTTTCTCTTTAGCTCTCTCTCCCTGTATCTCTCTCTCTATCTCTCTCTGTCTATGTATATATAAATATAACATATATAGGTTTATATTACATATATATATATATATATATATATATATATATATATAGCATCATCTTCGGTATATTGCCCATTATCTCACTGTCTGAGGAATAGAACATGTTCCTACCATATAAAATGTACATCAAGAACTGTGACATGCTTCTAAAGTTCTGTGACTAGCTGCTTAATGAGAATGAATGGTTTCCAATCTCCATGGACTGACCCACTTAGTCATTCATACCACAGAATTGGAGACTGCTCAGGGGTACAAGGTCACACCCCTGTCAAAATGATTCTGTCTAATGAGGTATCACAAGGTTTCCAATAGTTGAAAAGTCTGAAAAAGTGTAGCCCAAGGATGAAATATTTTGTTTTTCTTAGTGGAAAATTAAGATAAACATTGTTCATGGCATGTAAGACACCGCTACACAGTCAGTGTAAAATACTGTATCAAATCAGCACAATAAACTTTAAAATGAAAGCAACTTGTTTGTCTCTCTCAAAATTCTAGTCATT
The DNA here is from genome assembly GCF_062004578.1 of Staurois parvus. Taxonomy (NCBI): domain Eukaryota; kingdom Metazoa; phylum Chordata; class Amphibia; order Anura; family Ranidae; genus Staurois; species Staurois parvus. Next base: position 11,489,942 of record NW_028317994.1, on the reverse strand, counting down.
CAAAACTGCAATACAAATGTAACTTACAAACATACAGTGGGAAAAATAATGATTTGATAGATTTTGTAAGTTTGCCCACTTCCAAAGAAATTAAATCTCTATAATTTTTTATCATAGGTGTATTTTACATCATAAAGACAGGATATCAACCAAAAATCCCCCCAAAAACAACAATACAAATGTTATAAGTTGAGTTGCAGTTCTGTGAGTAAAATAAGTATTTGATCCCCAAGCAAAACATGACTTAATACTTGGTGGAGAAACCCTTGTTGACTAGCACAGAGGTAAGACGTTTCTTGTAGTTGGTTACCAGGTTTGCACACATCTCAGGAGGAATATTGGTCCACTCTACTTTACAGATCTCCTCTGAATCCTTAAGGTTTCTTGGCTGTTGCTTGGCAACTCGAAGTTTCAGCTCCTTCCATAAATTTTCTATAGGATTAAGGTCTGGAGACTGGCTAAGCCACTCCATGACCTTAAAGTGCTTCTTCTTGAGCCACTCCTTGTTGCCTTGGCAGTATGTTTTGGGTCATTGCCATACTGGAAGACCCATTCACGACCCATCTTCAGTGTTCTGGCTGAAGAAACAAGGTTCTCACCCAAGATTTTACAATGCATGGCTCTGTTCATTGGGCCCTAAATGCGACAAAGTCAGCCTGTACCTTTAGCAGAGAAACTACCCCAAAAAATGATGTTTCCACCTCTGTGCTTGACTGTAGGGATTGTGTTCTTAGGGTCATATTCAGCATTTTCTTCCTCCAAACACGGCGACTTAATGCTAAAGAGCTCAATTTTGGTTTCATCTGACCACACTACTTTCTCCAATCGTTCTCTGAATCATTTATACAGTATGTTCACTGGCAAGCTTCCAATTGGCCTGTACATGTGCCTTCTTGAGGAGGGGGACCTTGCAGGTGCTGCAGAATTTCAATCTATGGTGGTGTATTGTGTTACCAATGGCTTATTTGGTGATAGTGGTCCCAATTATTTTTAGATCATTCACGAGCTCCTCCAGTGTAGTTATGAGCTGATCCCTCACTTTTCTCATGATCATCCTTACTCCATGAGGCAAAATCCTGCATGCAGCTCCAGACCGAGGGTGATTGATGGTTATTTAGTATATCTTCCATTTGCAAGTAATCGCTCCAGCAGTTGTCTACTTCTCACCAAGCTTTTTGCTGATGGTCTTGTAGCCCATTCCAGCTTTGTACAGGTCTACAATCTTGTCTCTGATGTCCTTTGACATCTCTTTGTTCTTGCCCATGGTGGTGCCCAAGAAAGAGATTCTGTGGACAGGTGTTTTTTATACACATAACAAGTTGTCATTAGGAGCACCTTCTTAAATTGACAGGACTAATCTATGTACCTGTGGGCTAACTTACAAAATCTGCAGGGGATCAAATTATTTTCCCCCCCAATATGCATTTCAGTTATTTCAACTTATTTGCATCTGTCTTAATGAATATGTTTTCAAGTTACAAACCTACCACAATAAGATTTCCACTTTTTTACCCTTTAAAAAAAGTTGTTATGTTATATACTGTAGCTACAGAAAAGTATGTACTACTAAATATGCAACATTAACGTGTTACTAAATCCACGAAGGTAAAATCAGTCTATATATGCAGAAAAAGCATGCTTGTTATACTCACTGTGTGTAATCCTTCACATTGTGTAAAAAGGATGTTTGATCCTCTCTTTTCTGATCCCCCCCTTCTTCCATTGTCCCCTAAATATCTCCTGATAGAATAGAGGTGTGGAGTCACTCTGCACATGCTCAGTTTGGTGTGTATTGCTAGAGAGGTTTTTTTTTCTTGGGAGAGTGCTAGTGATCAGCACAGGCCAAATGGCACTGTCCAGACAGAGGGTCAAAGGTCCTGGATCTTCAGAGGAGAATGAAAACTCCTCCTAAAAGTTGTAACCAGTGCTCTAGAAGTCACAAGACTGCTCTAATTGCTGATGAGAAAAGGTATTTAGCAGATTATATTTACAAAAATAATTGCATGTGGGAGACCAGATGTAGTGAATGCAGGGTCCTGGGTTTAGTAACACTTCAAAAGTAATTCAATGATGATTAACCAATTTAATGGCAATGAAAAGGAATGAGAGAAGTGGAAAAAGTTCACTTTTCAGGAGGTCTGGTGAAGCCTGAACATATTTTTTTTCTGGTATCTTTCACAGCTAATATGCAAACTATTGTTACAAAATGGCATAGGTAGCTGAACTCTGTACCAATGCAAAAAAAAAAACCACTTTTTACAAGTACTGTTCAGCAGGGGTTGGCTTAAAGGGCAACATTGAAAATGCACAAATCCTTTAAATGACATGCTTAGAGGATGCCTTAAAGCTGCACACAAAACTGCAGAATAGTACAATGTAGTCCTTCAAAAGTGACTTTAAAAAAAACACATGAAAACAAGCAGTGTTGTTCCTCCCTAAAATTCTAACCACACACTTATCCACACATGCAGCCTGGGTGGCCAGGAGAGGAAGACAGTAAGAGTGCATGCCAGCACTGGGGGGTACCTTGAGAGGGGGAATGGTCAAGCTTTCCTCCTTTGCAAAGCAGCTTGTCTCAATGTTGAGAGATGGGGGCCTTTTCCCCTCATCCTGAGAAATGTGGGGAGCTGTGGTGTGTCACTAGAGGTATAACTGCAGGGGGGGGGAACTAAGGGCCATAGACTGGCTGCCCTTACACAAGTTGGCTTTGGTTTGACACTTGCTCCTGACACAGGCAAAGCTGTCCTTTGTGTGCACAGCATACCTCAGTTGCACCAAATGACCCTTCCTCTCCCCCCTTTTGCCAAATCTGTCAATAAATGTAAGCAATCCCCTTGATTAAAACACAAGGTCTGCAAGGCTTAAAGTCAAAGGCAAGGTTTTGCATGCTGAGGGATTTTTTTAAAACAGTATTTATTTAGCATGCAGGAATGTTTTTTAATTTATATATTTTTGACATTTTTTGTTTTATTCATTGTAAAGCCATCCCACAACTGTTGAAGAAACATGGTCCGGGATTGCAATGCAACCTGGAAGCTACCTTTAATAAGTACTAGGCTTAGACAGCACCAAACAACTGGATCATTTCTAGCTTAGAAACTTTCCTTGTAGAAGTGATGGCTAAAAGGAATCCCACCTTGTAGATGAGAACAGAGATAGGAACCCCTCTAATGTTAAAAAAAGGCTGTTTCTGAAGTGCAGACAATGTTAGGGTTCCTTACTCAAGGAATGAGAGACCAGTCATCTCTGAAAGGTGGAAAGGGCAGAAACATGAACTTCAATAGTGTTGAGTGCCAAAAGCTGTCCCAGAACCGTTCATTTTCTAACCTGTCAACAGTATTAGTTATGTTATATATTTCAATGTGATAACAAATAAAGATGAATAGACAATGTTAAAAAGTGTACAAAAATATATTTACATAAAATAAACAATAATTTGAAAAAAATTAAAGTGCCCCATTGCCCGTGTTCACACTAAAATGCAAAAGCGCACATAGATCCCACACACATAAGTAAATGATGACTGCACCATATATGTGTGATATAGCTACGAATGCCAGAGTGATAGCAGTAATTGTAGCCCCAGAGCTCATGTATACCTTTAAACTGGTAACTTGTAAAGGATTTTAAAGTGTCACCTATGCAGATTTTTAGTTATCGTAGTTTGTTGCCATTTCACAGTGGTGCAATATTTTAAATCTTGACATGTTTGGTATCTGTTTACTGTGCACAACATAATCTTTAACTGAAACTTGGGGATAATATTGTGTTTGTGTGCACTAAAATGCATTTAAGTGTATCATTTTCTGAAAATTTGCATTTAATAGATGGACGCGCAAATATCGTGCAACATAAAACATTGTAACAACCACCTTTAGGACCTCTGCTTTCATAAAATATATACTGTTTGGGGGTTCTAAATAATTTTCTAGCAAAAATATTATTAAGATGTATTTGAGAAATGTCAAAAGTGCCCTGGGCAGCAAGTATTGTATTTGATTTTTTTTTTTTATTGTAAAGCTGTCTCTGTCCTGGTCAAGTAATAGTGGGTAGGAATGGCAAGGCTGTAAATTAAATGCGACCATATCCATCAGCTATTGGGAGTCACTAATGGACCACTGGCTGGAGGTGGCCTAAAAGGCACTTGAGGTTCTATCCTGCCCAGGCAGATTCATAAATGGGAAATTGCATCATTTCACAAACAAAAAAAAATTCTTTCCAAATCAATCTGCAACAAATCATGATTTCTGCATAACCACAAAGTAAATAAAGAGTTAATGTTTTTTTCCTTTCAACTACAGGAGCACAATACAGCAATAATAATACAATATTAATTCTGGACACATCCATATTGAAAAATACTGATCTTATCCAGGCATATATCAGTGTAAAGATCTTTCCTTTTGAAGCACACAGACTTACACTTAAATTTTTTTTTTTTTATAAATACCTATTATCGGAACATAAAAATGTTTAAATAATAAATAAAATTCATGTTTATAACACACATCATAGTATACCTAAAGCAACAATGTTTTTGTTTGTCATTTTGGATAGAGTAGGGGAGGGATAATACTGGTACAAGTTTGTCTCATTAGGGATTTCCCTTCACTTACTGCCCTGTGTACTGTGAACAAGTGTACTCATAAGATTTTCCATCTTTTACTGTTTTGGTGGCAACTAAAAATTTTTTAATTTAACCTAATTTGAATGCCCCAAAAACATTGGTTGTCAGGACAATTAGAGAGAACAAGCAGTTAAAAAAAAAACTGACATTAGTTCTAACTCCTTCTGTCTTTAGTTATACAGTACTTTTACTAGAACTGGCATAAAATAGGAGAAAATTATATGTAATAGGATACCAAATACTCTCATCAGTTGGATTAATGGAAATAAACAGTGTGATCTGTAGATGCTGAACCACTCAGTAGCAATCAGCAAACTCAATAAGGTGGACATGATTTTATTGTTTTCTTAAACACATTTCTCTCAGTACTCTTAACTAGTGGCACTGTTGTAGGAGGTAGTAACAGACGTCTGTCCATAAAATTCAAATTCCAGCATATTCTGTTTTTGTTATTGCAAAAAAGGGTCAACATTTAGAGCAAGTAGGGAAAAAATCTATTTCTTTATAAATAAAAATCCACTAAAGAGAATTCAGAGAATTTATTTTTCACATAATAAATTCCAGAGAGAGTAGCTAAAAGAGAAATAGTATTAGCATTTTAAAAACATTCAGTTTTGTATTTTTATTGGTGTAAAAATGGAAATATGCAGTTACTGGTCAATCAAACTAAACCTATAATTCTGCTTTCATTACAGAATAACTAAGCTATTTAAAATGTAAAAAAATGTACTCATATACAGTAATACTCATATTATTATTATTATTATACAGGATTTATATAGCGCCAACAGTTTGCACAGCACTTTACAATATAAGGGAGACAGTACAATTACAATACATTTCAGTACAGAAGGAATAGGAGGGCCCTGCTCGTGGAGCTTACAATCTAAATTACTGCAAAGGTCATTTAAAGTGGTTGCAAAAAGGTAGAAGGTTTTTTTACCTTGTTGAAATCTCTGCACTAAGGCTAAAAACCTTCTGTGTGCAGCCCCCTTATACTCAATTAAGCCCAATCTCAATCCAGTGCTGTACCCAAGATCATCAGCTCTCTCAGCTCTCTTTCTCCTCACTGGACATAGAGACAGCAGCAGGAGCCATTGGCTCCTGCTGCTGTCAATCACAGCCAGTGAGAAGGGAGTGAGGGGTGGGGCCAAACCACGCTGTGTGTGTCAAAGGTCACACAGAGTGTGGCTCAGGATCGAGCCTGCATGAATGCCCTCAAAACAAGAGTTTTGCTATAGGGTCACTCGACAGGGGGAGGAGTCAGAAGTGCCTGCCTTAGAAGATAAGGCCATTGCACAGAGCAGGTAAGTATGACTTGTTTGGTATTTAAAAAAAAATATATAGGTTTACAATCACTTTAACTCTACTGACATTCCTGGTTCACCTGGTGTCAGTGCCAAGAGTTATTTTATGCTCCACCTCAATTATTCTCTTTCTATACAAAAGAAAAACAAAAAACAAATTAAAACAAACCTGCACTGTCTACATGGACCTCTCAATGTCCTCTCAAAACCCTGAGATTCCACCAAAACTAAGGGTGCTCTTATACATAAATGCTGACTTGGAGCAGAAAAGTCAATGGCTGGCCTGTTCTTTCCATCCTCTTCTGTCACACTACTGGATCTGAAAATATCATGGATAACCTTAGTAATCAATATTAAAACAAGAGAGTAGGGAAAAGGTAAGAAAGTCATGACCTATCCTGCTCTAAGTCATCAATAGCATATCAGAGTGCCCTTGGTTTTCAGCATCTCAGGACATTTTTAAAGGAATTGGAATGTATGTGGCTGCTTTATACTGCTGTTGAAGGTTAAAAATGCTATTATACAGAGAGGCTTGTTTTAAGGCATTCATAGACATAAGATGGGGGATATGATTGTCACACATAAACATGATCAGAAAAGCATGTTCATGCATTCTGTAGAGATGCCTAACACTGGACACACTGTATATATATATTTGCTCCCTTTGCTCTTGTCCCAGATAGATTAGTGTAGTACCCTGTGTGTGCAGTTGTCAGTTTGTGTTTTTTTGAATGAAAAGTGCTTTCTCCAGATACAATCATTCACAACACAAGCTGACAGTTTTGACGCTCTCTGTGCCCTGAATAGTAGGTGGTAGGTCCAGACTCTGTGTGCGATAAACTGGAGACACGGGGAGTACATAATAGAGAGGGGGCATTACTTAGTGCTGACTGTAATTACCCCCACCTATAAGAACACCCCTACTTTTAGGTTTCAGGTGGAGTGAAGCTACAGCTAATAAAGAGATAAAACAAAAAAACATGCCCTGCTTGAATTTTATTAGGAATACATGCTTGATTGGATTTTAATAAGGATACGGGCTATGTGCACAAGGACCCTGGAGAATTTAATCTTTTTCTTCTAGTGATACTTCTTATTTAGCACTCTCCTGTTTTTTTGCATGTTTTCATAATAATGTTTGTGTTAATAACCCAACTTGTAAAATGTACATTTGTTACATTTTTACTAATCACTTTATTAATAGAATTTCACTAGTTAGTTACTTCCCCTAAATGGACATACTCATACATCTTTGGGTTTCAGTGGTTCTGTCAAGGTCAATAATGCAACTGCAGCCATGACTCTAGTATTTTTTTTAGAGCTGGTTATGCTGTATAATTTAAAAGTGATCTGAGCAGCTTTACAGCCACTGGATCACTTTTACATATGGTGGAATGTGGTTCTCATCCCACTGGTGTTCAGGGCTGCACACCATAGAGCTGAATGAGGAACTTCCATTCCCTAGTCATCTATTTGGTCTATGAAACATGAAGCAATGAGGATTTTTTTGCTTCTTGTTTTGGTTTGTTGTTTGCAAGCTGTTGCTGTTACTTTCTTGTAACGCATCTGATCAAACAGATATTGGTTTGATCAGATGCTTTTGAGGACAGAGAATAGATATGGGGTCTAATAGACTGCAGATCTCTAAGTAAAGAGAAGCTGTCACTGCCCCATCTATCACAAGGGATGTTGTTCACCTCCTATGATAACAATAAAGTTGGTAAAAAATTTAAAGATGCAGTGTAAAAAATACATACATAAATAAATAAATAAATTGAAGCACCCTCATTACCCCGTGCTCACAAGCAAATGGAAACTTGCACATAAGCCCCACACGCATATGTAAAAGGCGATTGCACCCCACATGTGAGGTATTGCCACAAACATCAGAGTGAGAACAATAATTATAGCACCAGACCTCCTGTGTAGCCCTAAACTGGTAACCTGTAAAGACTTTTAAAGAATTGCCTATGCAGATTTTTAAGTACTGTAGGTTGTTGCCATGCCACGGGTATTCTCTATTTTAAAGCATGACATGTAAGGTATCTATTTACTAGGCGTAACAACATCTTTTATATTTTAGCAAACAGTAGGGTGTTATATTGTGTTTGTGTGCACTAAAATTCATTAATGTTCAAAACTTGCATTCGAAAAACTACTCTGCAAATGTCACGTGACATGAAAATTTCTACAACTAACATTTTTTTTCTCCAGGGCCTTTGCTTTCAGAAAATATAGAATATTTTGGGGAACTAAGCAATTATTTAAATTTAGTTAGCAATTAGCAATTTAGTTAGCAAGTATTTAGTTAAAAATGATGGTTTTTACATGTTTGTGAGAAGTGTCAGAATTGGCCTGGGGTCATGCGGTTAATTAGTTATTGCTCTCAAACTACAACTGAAATAACTGTTAAGAGTCATACACTGTTTCATTCAAACTTCAAGAACTTTGGTGATAAATTAAGAATTGTTTTCTTATCTTCTTTAGGACCAAAATTTCTAAGCAACAATCATGCACAAAATGCAGCAAGGCTGTATCACGGAAAAATATATCATATGACAAAATAGTTTTATTTACCAAGGGATAATGATAAAGATGATGTGATTAATGCTGAAAATTTACATTTTGTGTATCTTTTTAATTAATCACTTAAAAGCGTCCTTGATTTCATACTCCATGTGTATTTGTCTATCCCTGCAGTATAATATATTGTGCATGAGGAGCTCTCAAATGTACTTAATTATGCACAGCATTCTATTCAGATTATCTGGGTTTTCCTCATTACTTAGTTTTGATGTATTCCCTGTGGTTGTTTCAAGTCCTCAAACACACATTCAAAAGGTCATGTTATGCCATGATTCATAGGTATGTGGATTCTTCCTTGTGAAAAAGATAAGTAATCCACTGGCAAGGAAACAAAATCATGCAAATAAGTGGGAACTAGCTTTTTATGTGTGCAGTGGACTGTCCCTTAAGGCAAGTAGACTGCCAATCCCGGAGCTAACATCTCCACAGGCGACCTATTATAAGTCATGTATGCAACTTGCTTACACTTAATGCTGCTTTGCCTGAAAGGCTATTTTGATATATGAAGCTCGTCATTTTTACTGTTTGTTATTAGCCTAATTATACTACTACTAAATATTATACATTTTTTGGTACTCTCAATTTATTCAAGAAAAGCGGCTTACAACATTTTTATTCAAGAAAAGCAGCTTATAAAACTGAGGTTTTACTTTTACAGACCAGACTAGTATTACATACCACTGCAATGATAATTCAAAAAAGTAGGTATAATACTGGCATAGTTTAAAGTGTATCTATAGCCAAATAGACTGTACCCAGAGCTGTGCATCTGTTCCTGTATTGATGTAAACACTGGGATGTGCAGGAAGATCTGTAAAGCTGCGGCGTTTCTCAGCCTGTCATTGATTTTTACTGGCTGGCTGCACGTAGCTGTACACAACACCTGTCAATTTTTTGGGTACATAAACACAGAACTATGTACAAATGTAGGGGTTTGTGCATCCATGTGAATAAGGCCAAATTATTTCAGGTATTAAATGTGCTTTAAAACATCTCTTACAACAATCATTTCAAGAATGGATTGTTTCCTAACATCACACTGTTATCCTAAATACATGTTCCCTAGATACAAACACCAAAAGGCTAAAATACCAAAGTCAAGCTTACTTTACCATTGAGAAGAGTTGTGTTTACATCCTATGAGCAGCAAAATGATGCTCCCTTTATTGCCAATCACATTGCTCAAACACAACTGTACTCAGTGGGCAAAGTCAACCTTTAGCTTACAAATAGTAATCAACAGCAAACTGAAGAATCGTTTGAGTAATTTCCACTAAAAGGTTCATTAAACAGAATGTTAAAGAACAACTCTGGGATAGGCAAAAAAATCACCCATTAGTACACCTCCTACACAAAACACTAAACAGTAAATAACATTTTGAAAATCCTTACCATTTAGGAGAAAAGTCTAATTGAATTTTCATGATCTCATCTCTGTAAGTCAAAAGATAACATCATCTGTTCTGCCAAGGAGGAGGTATAACAGCAGGAATTATATCATACCCTCTCCTCTCTCTGTGCAGTAAAAGGAAACTACAGCTCCCATCAACCACAGGGAATTGTAGTGAATGTGAGCAGGTACACTAGGCTTTTACATGTTGAATGTGTCTGAGAGTCTCGGTCCGCCCACCACTGCAAGTGAGACTGAATTCTATCACTGCTTCCTGGAGAAAGAACTACAGAAAGGATGAGCAAAGACCAGTGGCTACTGAGTGAACCAGAAGATGGATGACATTTTCAGTAAAGGAAGAAAATAAGCAACAAGGACATGTTAAGAGGTTTTTGCCCATAGTTCTGCTTTAACCATTTACCCCCTTCATGACCAGACCATTTTTTGCTATTTGGCACTGCGCTATATTAACCCCTAGATGCAGAGCGCACGCAAATATGCTGCCTCTCGGCATCTGGGTCTTGACGCCAAGCGGTTGCATATTTACGTACCATTTGAAAATACATATGTGCTGAGAGCACGTGCCCTGCGAGCTCCCAGCACATACGTCTGTTACTCATGGAAAGGTCCCAATCTCCCCTTGTGATCGGAACCATTTCCGATTATGTGATCGCCGTGATTCGCTGTCATATGACTCTAAAACCCTGCCCCGCCCCGCCCTGCCCCGCCTCCCAGCTTCTGAAACCTCTTAAAGGTCTGGGAGGCACCAGCACAAAGGGATTAATGGACGATGGCACGGTCATGCAATTCTGTACCCAAATGGAATTTATATAATTTTTTTTGCATCAACAGAGTTTACTTTTGATGGTATTCAATCAGCACTGTTTTTTTATTTCTTGTGGTATGAATGAAAAAATTATTAACAATTTAAAAAATAAAACAATATTTTTTACTTTCTGCTATAAAACATATCTAATACAAATCTTAAAAATCTAATCTCTTCATACATTTTGGCCAAAATGTATTATGCTATGTCTTTGGTCAAAACAAACAAACAACAAAATCCCAACAAGTGCATACTGATTGGCTTATGTGAACATTATAGCGTCTACATACTATGTATACTGGAATTTTGATTTATTTTTTTCCATGCTACTAATGGTGGTGATCAGTGACTTATCACAGGACTGTGATAGTTCAGCGGGAAATCTGACACTAACCAACACTGGGGGGAACTGATTTACTGTCACTGACATCACCAGTGACATTAATACAGTGATCATTGCTAATAATATGCACTGTCACTGTACTAATGATGCTGAGTAGGAAGGGGTTAACATCTAGAGCGGTCAAGGGGTTAAATGTGTGCCTAACTATGTGTAATGTGTGTAACATGTGCTGCTTTTACTAAGGATCTTGTTGGGTTTTTTTATGTTTAGCAGGGAATAAAAAACAACAAGATCCTGTCAGTGAACAGAGCTCTGTAAAGTTTTCAATTCCATTCCATGAATCAGTGAGCCATTCAGTGGGTCTTGGCGATCAATCATTGGCTGAGACTCACTGATGAGCTTGTGCTGTAACAAATCACTGCACAGCCAGGGCTGCTGGACGTGAGAGCATGTGCTCCCTGCCCGGGCATGTGGATCACAAACTAGGTCCGTGATCCAGCTCAGAGATGTTGCTATGCCACTGTACTAGTACAATAGGAGGTCAGAAAGCAGGTAAACTCTTTTGTGAATAACATAATATACATTCATCCATTTTCCTTTTTAATTATATACAGAAGCAGTGGTACAGATTGAGTGACAGATTTAATACAAAGTTACACCTCAAGTCATAAATTCCTCCCTCAAGTGCTCTAAAGTAGCTTTGTGACAGAATGCAACCTGACCCTGACCACTTCCTAATTTATATGAGTGAAATTCCATCTCTTCTTCAGTAATAAATTTGATTCAGGAATACAAACATGCAGATTTGTAAACCTGTCGCAGAGACTTTTCTGAATGAAAGACAGCCGGTGACTAATTGCGACTGATATGTGTCACCATATTGTTTCAATACTGGTGACTAAATGGTTAGCACCTCTACCTGGCAGTACTAGGGTCATTGGTTTGAATCCCAATCACGGCAAAACCTGCCTGGAGTCTGCATGTTCTCCCTGTGCCTGTGTGGGTTTCCTTCAGGTACTCCGGTTTCCTCCCACACTCCAAATACATGCTGGTTGGGTCCTGTCTAAATTGGCCCTAGTATGTGTATGTATGAATGTAAGTTAGGGACTTTATATTGTACACCCCTTGAGGGTTAGGGACTGATGTGAATGTACTATATATATGTAAAGCGCTGTGTAAGTTGACTGCGCTATATAAGTACCTGAAATAAATAAATAAAGTGGAATTAAGCCTATTGATTTAAAGTGGTTGTAAACCCTCACTTATTGCAAGTGAAGTGAATGGCCTCAGGTGATACACAGAAATGAAACAATCCATCCTACGTTAGCTGTCTATCCACAGCCATATTTCCTCTACGTGCGAGAGGTGTGGTTCTGTGAGGATGTCCGTGGACTGAAAGTTTTTCACCTTAATGCAGTCTCTGTGTGCAGATCCCCCTTCCCCCCCAGCCCCTGCTTATACTTACCTGAGCTTGGTCTTCATCCAACGCTATGTGTGAGAGCAGTGGCTCTCTCTAGTCTCTCTATCCTCATAGGCTTAGACACAGCAGTGTCAATCACAGCCAGTAAGTAAGAAGTGAGAGGGGCAGGGCTGAGCCAAGCCCTGACATTGACATACAGAGCCGTCTCAGGAGTGAGCCATCATAAATGCCCCTATAGTAAGCATCTTTCTATAGTGGGCACTGGGAAGGGGGGGATGTTCCAGGAGCACCAGCAGGGGACCAGAGAAGAGGAAGATTAGGGCTGCTCTGTGCAAACCTATTGCACAGAGCAGGTCAGTATAACATGTTTAATATTTTAAAGAAAAAAAATATGGGCTTACAATCGCTTTAAACATATTCTTTTACAGAAAAATAAAAATAAATAGAATTAGTCCATTCAATAAACATCAAAGGCATAATGTAAATTGACCTAACAAAACGTTTAGAATACAAATTTGTGTGATCAAACATTTTTCAGATTTGGACCATCTGAAAAGAATGTATAGTGCATTATTGTAAAGACTACAAACTTATAGCATTGAGAGTTTGTTTTTATTTTATTTTATAGGTAGAATTTCCCAGCAGCGGAATTGCTCCAAAACTTTGTGCAAGTGATTTTATTCTGTTCAAAAAGGCCAGATTGCCTTCCACTCTACCCTGGCATGCTGGTAAGACAATGGAAATGTATGTTTAAAATGAATTGCAAAATTTGTATGCACAATAAACAAAGCTGGCTATGTACATCGTATTTGCTTTTAGTGAATCAAAGAAAGGGATTTCTGCTGCATTAGCCAGGCAGACCAGTAAGTGACAATATTATAAATCAGGCTCCAAATGTAAGGGTTACAGGGACTTTAAAAACTGCTGGATGGGGTGACTGAAAACATAGCACAAAAGAGAACAGGGTGGGGAGGGGGGGGGGGTTGGGGGGAGACAATAAGGCATGCCCAGGTTAACAGGTCTAAAGTCTAAAATCAGTGGACATCAGATTTTCAGGAATCTTTTTAATGTATAATTCAAGGTTATAGTTAGCATGAATGTGCTATAATTCGGTATAGCATTCAAGTAAAATTAGTCTCTAAGCTCAACCTGATAGTAATGATCTTACTAACATAATCACCAGTAACATAATTGCACTTCTTTATTTACTGTAGAGTCTATTAAAATTCTACTTATGATGGTTTTCCACCATTGATAACCTTTTTGCACAGTGTGTAAAAGAAATTTTAGGTTTACACAAGCTCTATGCTTTTAACAGCCTGTCATCTTAAAGACATCAAAGCAATTGTGTTTTAATGCGCTATAAATTATATATAAGTTTGCACTAAGCTTTATGAATGAAATGTGTGTCACCTCCAGTAGCGAGAATGATTAGTTTAGTTCCTAAGCAAAGTGCTGCACTATGTGGAGTATATGTATAAATGTACTGAGGCAAGGAGATGAACATGAAAAAACAGACTTATATAGGTATGATATGCAATAATAAAATGATTGGTATTTTTCTTTATAGAGGTGTTCACATTGCTCTATTCAGCAGTGAATAGTCTACTATTCTAGCCCAAATTCTCCTTTTCATATTTTCTACTGTACAATATATTTACATTAAATACATTTTATATTTCTGACAATGCCAGCTTGTCAGTATTGGGAGAATTTAAATTAATTTTAAGCCAAACTGATGTTTAAACAAAAATCGCATAGATACATGTTTACAGTGTTTAGCCCTTTCACTGCCAAAACCGATTTTACGTTTTTTTTTGCACACGTCGTTTAGGCCTGAAGATTACTTAAAATCCCCAAAACATTATATATTTTCTGAAAGCATATACCCTGTAAAAGAAAATAGAGGTAGTTACAATTTTTTATGTCATACAGTATTAGCACAAGGGTTTATCAAGTACAAAGTTCAGTTAAAAAATCCATGAAAGTTAATTTTAGGGCATAAAAATGCAATATACTGTATTGCCCAATTTTTTTGGTAAAATATAAAATATGAGGCTGTGCTGAGTATATAAAAATGGAACAAAAATAAAAATTATATGTGCCTGTGAAAATAGTGACAAACTTTGGAACCCTAAATTTTCCATATGCAATGCTTTAAAAGCCCCTACAAGTCATTAGTTTAAAGCTAACTTTGAACACTGGACAATGATTTATTGCTCTCACTGTTGCATGCTCGGGTACCATAATTTACATTTTCATGTATAAGTGCCCCAATGCGTGTGTTAACATTTGTATGAGAGTGTATGGGGAGGTTGAGGGCTCAAATATTTTATAAGGGGTTTAAGTGCTTAGGTGTAACTTTATTCTTTCACACTTTTTTTCACGCAAATGTATTTTTCATCACATAGGAGATAAAAAGTCCCCAGTGTGATGCTCTTTTTTTTGTGACAGGTTCTCTCTATTGAAACTAATGGAATGCAGATCACACTCCATTAGCTTCATCACCAGCTGCAAAGGCCAGGAAGGTGACAGCTAGACCTGGGAGTGAGGTTTTAAACATAGATTCATGGGCTGTTAATAGGAAGGGGAAATCAGTAAATGGGCATTCACTGATCTCCCTCCCCTATATGTGACAGAGCTCACCATGTCAGTCCAGGGCCCACTGATGGGACTTGGAAGCCTGAGAAACATTGCGGGAATGTGTACAGGGGGACACATGTTCCTGGGGTGCTTGGCTGTACAACTGGCCAATCGCTTCCATCTGACAGCTGACTAAGGTTAAATGTAAGTTTCTTACTGTAATTAGTAGTCAACATGCTCCCAAGCACCAGTTTAAAATGCAAGGCAGAGGAAGCAGGCTGCAGAGTTGGACTCCTGTACTCTGTAAAGGAGCATCAGTCTCTCTGAAACGCTCTAACCCACCTCCTGCTGAATCACAGCTATTGCTCTTCAATCAGCAGGGAGGGTAAGTTTTGCTAACTACAGAGTACAAATGTCACACTTTTGCACTTGTTCCTGCATCCTGTGAAAAATATAAATATAATGGTTATTTTATATTGGATTGGTCATATAGACCATTACAGAGCATGACTCCTGTCTGCTTACAGTACCTATTGGTTTAACGTCTTATTTCTAGCAGGGTGCAAACTCACAGCCAAGCTGTACTGATGGGCAGAACATGTAGCTACATTAAGGGTAACACATCCCCTAAGTCCTAGTTATTGTTTGTTTTTGCCTCCTACTGGGGAATGTCCCTGGCAATACAGTAAGAGGGTCCAATAAACAGGGTTATGAACATTTGACTCCTCGAACAACCACTAGGAGGTTTATTGCCAGTGATATACGCTGGGGAAGGACATATTTGAAGTGATATTCAGGAAGGGTGTATGCTGTTTTTTTCTGACCTCCTAGGCCTGCTGCCTGGGGGAGGTCATACATGTGTTTGAGAAACAATTCCTGAGTCAAGAGGCTGTAGGTGGTTTTTCCACAGGTGAGGAGCAAATCCTAGAAGTAACCACCATTAAGAAACTTAAACTGGCAGAAGTGCTTGAGAAGCTAGAGTTTGGCTTCAACCTCGCAGGGACTTTTGTGTCTTGCTCAGGAAATCTATATCTGATTCTTCTATACAGCCAAGTGCTCAAAAACCACAGGGTACCAGTCTGGTCCAAAGGTTCTTTTCCAGTTACTTTTTTTACAATTTTTACTACTTCAAGATCCTGGTGTCTGCTGTGTTGTTTATGTTTCCTGTACCCTAACCCTCTC
Organism: Staurois parvus; assembly: GCF_062004578.1. Classification (NCBI taxonomy): domain Eukaryota; kingdom Metazoa; phylum Chordata; class Amphibia; order Anura; family Ranidae; genus Staurois; species Staurois parvus. The sequence continues at coordinate 11,473,678 of NW_028317994.1, read as the reverse complement.
TCCCATGGGTTTACTGGAGTTTATCTGCTCCCAACACCACTATAAATGAAGGATTCATCCCTAAGGTGAAATGCCAGCCCATTTGAACTCAAGTATTTACTTTATTCATCTAGCCAAATATAAATGTAACTGTAATAATCCTAAAAACAAATATGCCAAGCCAACACCCATCACCAAATCAAATAAAAAACTGACAGTGTTACCTTATGAGAAAATATCAATGACAATGTGCAAATTAAGTGAAAACATATAATCCAGCTAAGCAGTGAAGGTATATATTTCTGCCAAAAAAGCTATATAAAGACCTAGTGGTTGCAGAAATGTACATGAAAAGAAGAATGGTTCATGTACATGTACATTGAATAGCAAACATTATGAACAACCTGTCATTACTTTAGTCCTGATGACACCCTGTCATCACCCCTGACACACAGGATGGGACATGGGGGTAAATATTTCCTCAATGGAGACACAAACAGCAAAAAATAACCCTAGATGTTAGCTTGCAGTTACAGTTACTTTTTTAAAGTCTTATATTGGATCCATATGAAAAACCAGGTGATATGTGTTACTTCTCTTGACTGTACTCCAATCACAGCCAGTGAGCCAATGAGAAGAGAGTGGGAGGGCAGAGCCACGTTCTGTGTGTGAATGGGCAATGTCTATTCAAAGGAGCATGGCTTGGGAGCAAGTCTGCTTGAGTGCCCCCAAAGCAGAGGGGAGGAACCAGGACCACTGACGAGGGACCCAAAAAGAAGAGGATTGGGGCTGCTCTGTGCCAAACCATGGCACAGAGCAGGTAAGTATGACATGTTTGTTATTTTTAACAAAAAGTTACAACCTTTAGAATCAGTTTATCCTCTTTAACTTCACTTAACAGAAACTATTGGCAAAAAAAATATTGTATATCATCTTAAAGGACTGATGTACTAATGCAACCATTATCTGTTGCATGTTTGTGTTACACAGCCTTCAGCAGACAATCCAAGAAACACAAGCAATCAAGTAGGCCAACATAACGATGACAAAGAGTGAAAGAAGACTTTAACAGCATTTAGGAAATAATGTCAAATCTAATGTAAATGCCATTGTCAATATTTGTTTGTACATCTATTGCATGTTGACATATTGCCTAAGCACAAGTGATACAAATAGGTTGTGAGCTAATTTGGCTTATTTAGTGGCATATCCTCTAACAGTCAGTTCTAATTGATGTAACTGCTCTTTTCAAGTGGCTCATTAATCTTTTTTGGGTCTTTCAATGTCCTGTACGTTGCTGGAGTAGTTGGTAATGAACAGCAATGTTCCTTCCTTACAAAATAAACAGCTTAAAATGCTATGAAACTGATACATGGTATAGAATTATCATTCAGCTACCATACATATTAGAAAAAGGTACTTGCTGCAGACTGATTATGTACCATTTGATTATATTAATGGCAAATACATTTTTTTCTCTATGTTAAACAACAAATTCACATATTCAAAAACAATATGCAATCCAAGGTGCTGGTCCTTGTCCAATTTTTATGTCTGTATTCTACTCCTCCATGGGGTTATGCTGAAAGACAGTGCAGCTTACTTAAAACAATATCAAGAAGCTTTAGTTTGCAATAAAATATTTAATACGGAGTGCTTTCATTACAATTTCAATAGAAAGCCCAGTAGTAGTTTTCCTATTTAAGACAATCACTTTCTAGAAAAAAACCTCTAAATGTCTAATATAGGAGCTCAAGACTGGGAGGTGAATGTGATCCTCCTCCGATTCAAATCATTCAGCTGTGTGTGTTGTGTTAGAAAAGGATAAACTTACAGACTATTCACAGCCTAGTAGTAAAAACTTTGCATAATTGTAAATTCAGCCTCAACTGCACCACTGGTTACCTACAATTTTCTGCTACAGCTGTATCTCTGAAAAGCAATCATGCTTCTGCTTTTGCTATTTGTATACATCATTCATTTATACAAAGACAGGTTGCATAAACTAGTAAATCAACCATAGAATCACAGAGACCCAACTGCAAGATGAGCCAGATTACTGGGCTGGCCTAGAGACCCGATTATCCCAAATTATCCACAATTACCAACCTACCATAAGCATCATTTGGTTTACATTTGGATGGAGAAGTGGAATTTATGAGCAGAAAACTTTGCAGGTGATGGAAAAGGAAAACAGCAGAGCTCGTATATGGGAATTTAAAACAAGCTAAATACAAACCAGTAAAAAAAAAAACAATACAAGTTAGTTAACGCTTTCACGACCACCCAACACATATGTGCAGCAGCTAATGGGTGGAATTTAACAGTCACATGCCCACATACGCATCGCTGAGAGACCAATGTTCATGTGCTGAAAGCTCATTCACTGGGATTTCACAGCACAAAACTCGAACTGTTAATTGACATCTCACGGTCGAGAGCTATAGATCGGTAGCCGGCGGAACCAGCTTCCAGTCATGTAACCACTGTGACAGTGGTCACATGATTGCTAATCTTTCTCGTCCCTGGGCATTTCAAACTGTTTAAAGGGATGCCAAGGTGGGCAGGAAGGGCGTGTCTTTTAGGTAAATACAACTAAGCATGTCAGTTTGGCATTTTATGATGTCTATTAGGTATTCACTGTGCTGTCTAACATGTTTATATGTTTATAGAATTCTTGTTTCATTTTGTGTAAACAGTTAGTCACAGTGTAAAGCAGGGGCCTACCACCCAGATACTCCATGTTGGATCCTAAAATTTATTTTTTAGGTTTCTTAATGTTTATATTTGTAATTCACTCTATTGGAACCATATAATGTGGGGTACCAATTATTCCACCACTTTTGGTCTCAGCTTCAAAATACTTGAGCACCACTGGTGTAAAATATTGTCATTATATTTATCAGAATATATAGAGTAGTTTGTAACAGGCGAACACTGTGACAGTGGCACTTCAGAGTGAAAGAGAATTTTCCTTCCATCTCTTCCATCTCATCAAAGCGATCTGCCAAAGAAAAAGCTGCCTATAGCATCATTAGAACTGTGTCGCTCTTGTGACAGGAATGGCATGTTTTTACCTTGGTTCTTCATTGTTTCGTCGCTGCATAAACTCAGTTGTAAACTCACTTGTTATGTGCTTAAATAACTGGAATTTCATGTCACATGGCTCCTCTCTAGAATAATAAATGAATTATTAACAATACTTGCAGAAGCATAATGTGAAATAGGTTATATACCTTTCTGCAAATGACTAGGAAATACAAATGAAACCTTGTTCATAGTTACATTAAATAAAGTAAATGGTAAAATAAGTTATTTTTAATGATGCCATCAGTTATTGCACCTGGCTATACAATATCAGATTAGCACCATGTATGCAAGTTATACATTGGGGTTTATTTACTAAAGCTGGTTTAGTCAGAATCGGGGGCAGCTGTGCATGGTAGCCAATCAGCTTCTAACTTCAGCTTGTTCATTAAAGCTTTAGCAATAAAACCTGGAAGCTGATTGGTTTCTATGCAGAAGTGCATGAGGTTTTGCGTGAACCAGCTTTAGCAAATAAATCCCATTGTGTAGATATTAAAAAATAATACAGACTAAAATCACTCTGTATAAAACCAATAAAAGCAAGTTTTTCAGGTGATTTACAGTGAGTTGCCGAGGGTGGAATAGTGGCGCTTCGTTGCCTGTAGGAAATGTAAAATTATTAATGTACTAAAGGATGGTCTGCTTATTATCACTTACTTGTCACCATGTTCCAGGCATTGTAGTTTGCTAGATTACAATACCTAGGGCAAATGGTCTAGGTCTCCTATATGGTGCTATGGATTTGGCAACACCCAGCTAGTTTACAGGAATACTTTGGTGGACTGATATTCAACCTAATGGTCCTTGTTCTGGCACAGATGTTCTGCATAGTTCTGGCACAGATGTCTCTTTGCAACGTTAGAATCAAAATCCTGGGAGCAGCAGAATCTTTCCTAGATAAGTTACCACTGACATCACTGATCTGTTTGGCTGAGCTCCCACAAACCACCAATGTAGGGAGTCACCTTTCTACTGTGTGCCAGTGTTAGGAGGCACTTCATCAAAGACCACAAATACAGGGGTGGACTATGGAAAACCACTGTTGTTTGATGATGGTCTTTGAGAACTGGGGATAGGAAACACTGATCTTAACAATAAAGAGAGATAACGTGAGTGACAATTTAAGGAAATACCGACTTTATGGGGCTAATTCATGTGGGGGTTTGGTGCCTGCAGTTATCAAAGCTTACAGCATAAAGCACTGAAATGCTTTGTATTGCATATTTTGTAAGCACTTGATGGAATTTGCCACTTCTAATGCAATAAATTATTAAATCTCATAAATTCATACAATTCATAAAAACATTGTGCAAAGTTTTCTTGTGCATCAAGAATCCATAAAATAAAACACAATTTAAAATGATGAAAGTGTTATAGTGCATATATGTAACCAAAACAAATAAAAGTATTTATACGCATCACAACATATATCACTATCAATGTATAAAAGTCCATTCCAAATTCTTGGGTCACAGAATAGACCAGTGCTGTAAGCCATCAACCATCATCAGACCCCCGAGATATGCCTTATGTTTTACATCACAGACATTTGGGAGTGATACAAGCATTTCTCGGTTGTCTTGGTGGTGGTAAGCTGGATCTGGGAGTGCCAGAGAGAGTTCTATGGTGGGGAGCTAGACTGCTGCTGTGGAGACTATGAGGAGAAGACCTACTTCTTTAGCCACAGGTTAATTTTATAAGGTCAACTGCCAGGTGGTGGTGGTGACACACAGTGGTAGAACTGAAGTTGATGGTTTACAGCAACCCAAGGATTTATATGGACTTATATTATTAGTGATGGACTTATATTAACCACTAGTGATGTATATTGCGATACAAAAGAACACTTTTTTGTATTGGTTATATATATGCACTATAAAACTTTTATTATTTTAAATACTGGCTTGGTGATCTGTATGAATTTTTGATGCATGAGAGCACTTTGCACAATGTTTTTATGAATTGTATGATTTTACGAGATTCATGAGTTTATTGCATTAGAACACACAGCTTTTTGACACAGTTTATGTGCATAGTTTGTATTCAACTATTTTGAGTTGCAGCAACTAGATAATTTATTGTTCAGGACATGGATTACATGTACTCTACCTGTAGAGGGCTTTAACTCTTTTCAGCAGCTAGCTAAATAATCGTACCCCCAAAATCATAGGGATTCAACATCAGATGCTTTGAAAAGCTTTACCTATGCTGGTGTTTGGAAAGCACTTAAAGAATAAAGAATTCCTATCATTTTAACTGCTTGCAGCCCACCCACAGTAGTTGTACTGCGAGTGGGTGGCAGCTCCATGCCAGACAATGTACCTGTAGGTTGAAATCCTTCTTACAGGTTCGGGGTGGGCATGCATGTGCCCCCTGCTGACCCGTGCTGTGATTGGACAAAGCACAAGTTTGGCAGCTGATTCCAGTCAATGATTTTGACTGAAGTCAGCTGATCGGCTGTGTCCAATCATGCACATGCGTTTTTTCCACTGTGTACAAGGATCAGGGATCTGTCTGTTTATTCTCACTGCAAAGCAGGGAGAATAAACAGCCATACAGTAAAGAAAAAGCAGCACATATCACGCATGTTACATATTGCTAGGCAGAAAGGTAACCCTTTGATTGCCCCTAGATATTAACACCCTTCCAACCAGTGTCATTAGTACAGTGACAGTGTACAGTATGTGCATTGATCACTGTATTAGTGTCATTATTGATGTCAGTTAGTTTACCTACCAGCCATCATCAGTTAGTGCCAGATTGCCTCTACACTCACAGTCCCACTATAAGTTGCTGATCACCGCAATTACTAGTATAGTGACATAGCTGCATAAACTCCTAATCACTCCTTTCACACAAACCGGTTAATACACACTGATTAGGAATGTGTTTTACATTTAGGCCTACATTTATGAGGACATTTTATTTTTTTTTATTGGATGTTTTATAACATAAAATAGAAAATATTGTTTTTTTCAAAAGTTTTGGTCTTTTTTTGTTTATATCACAAAAAATAAAAATTCCAGTGGTTATCAAATACCACCAAAAAAAGCTCTGTTTGTGTGAAAAAAAATATAAATTTAATTTGGTTACAGTGTTGCATTAGCATGCAATTGCCAGTTTAAGTAGCACAGTGCTGAATAGCAAAAAAATGCTCTGGTCTCGAAGGGGGTAAAACCTCCTGAAGCTCAAGTGGTTGGAAGGCAATACAAACACATGGTTGACCTGTGTTTTACCATCCTACAATTTATCCCTCTTACACTTTTATGGCAGAAGATCAGGGTGTACATATGATGTGGCTGTGATAGAAAATGTTTCCCCCTGTACTGCTCTCACTGCTTGTGAAAAGCCTTCTGAAGAGCAATCCATCATAGATCATTGCAAGTATACTCCCTTACATTTCAAGACTGCTTACCAAATGCTTAAAACCTGTATACTATTAAAGTGTATGACAGAGCAAAAAAATAAATACAATAACACATCTCTCCAATACATGCACATTAAACCATGTTTTATCCTCTTTAAAAAGAATAGAAAAATACAGGTTGATCTGCCAGAAATCCAGTGTACTGTTAATTTCCTGTTCAGGTGTATACCAGTGATTTTTCTGTTCTGAAATTCTAACCAGCATTGTTTGCTTTGCCTGCTGGACTACAGAACACTGCCTCATACCCTACCATTCACTATCCCTTTCCATTTGCTAATATTTACTCCCAAGGCCTACCCACACTGGCTCCTAGGAAGTAGGGTTCTGAGAGGCATGCCCACATCAATAGGGACTGAACTCTTCGCAGGTGTTCATACAAATATTTTATAAGCTTGCTGATGACATCGCAAAAGTGAAATAATGCTCAGACGTGCCTAAGAGGAGAAGAGGGAGGATAGGGGTAAATGTGAGTAATGTTTGGATATGCACTTTAACATCTGTGTGAATAGGTCTGATATATTAACAAAAAAAGAAAGAAAGAAAACAAACATCATAATGGTATTCTAGGATTGGCAATTGTAACATACAGTATTCATACCTTATGAAAAACATCAACCTTACTAAATTTGGGTACCGATTTCTAATTTAGCACTAGAGCAAAATGCAACGTAAGAGTCTAAATAATCATTGCAGCAATTGACCACTCTCATGGGATAATTTTTACTTTTACAGTATTCTACCCACGTTAAATACTAAGTCATGGCTACAATCTGAAAAACATCACACATGCCTTTTATTAAATCTGCTTGAAAATATCTGCTGTTTCACCCTAATTGTAGGGTTACTATATAGGCATGCTGTGTGGATCTGATACAAGACAGCTGACTGTGCTGAAAATGGGGAGTATCTCTTTGACACTAATTTAAATGTAATACAACAGCATTGCAAAAACGTCCCCCACCTCCAGCATCTTTTGAGAGATCCTTGCTTTGACAAGATTCATACTCTCTGTGATGTGTCAATTAGTTGGCAGTTTACCACTGACAGCCTCAGGATTAAGTCTCAGAACAGAACTTATTTCTGCCCAAACCGTCTGAAGTATGAGACAGATCAAATGCTCTGTGAAGCTGCTAGAATTATTATCTAGACCTAAACAAGTTACTATGCCTGTGTGTGCAAAATGTGATTTTTTTTTTTGACAGTTTCAAATATAAAGGTTTTTTAGTATATGTATTTGTGGACACACCTAATGCATGCAGACTAATTTACATGCTACAACATAATTTAACAAAGAAGCATAATACAGAAATCAAAAAGATGAGCCGATTCAATGGCTCTAAATATTTTATTGTTATAAAAATAGATAATGAATGTGCTGAGCATAATGGCATATAATTCTGGTGCAGCTCCTGGAGGAGAATAGCTTATTGTTCAGCAAATTAAAATCTAACATGTTTCAATTTTTCCCCATACACAACTCTGTCATGATTGTGAAAATTGTGATTACCCCATAATAACATCCATTATGTGACAGCACTAAAATCATTCTGTTCAAACCATAAGTACATGCATGTATTCCAAGATCTAAGCTGATTATGGCTGGAAGTATACATTGACCAATTGACTGTTGTCTGTTGAAAGAAAATCATTTAGCTGATTGGAATATAATTGTTACCTAAGCCCCTGATCTGACTAATTCTCTGAGTGAGTCACAGTTAGGTTTGAGTTCATGGCAATGCAGGGTTCCCTGAACATGACATTATGACAAAGTCCTTTATTTAAAAAAAAAAAAAAAAAGTCCCATACTGTAAATCCATCATTAATCAAGTTGTCTAGCCATGTAAATCAATGCCAATCCCAATGCATGATGCCTGCTAACCCATCAAAAAAGAACACGCCAACTGCCAAGACCATCCAATCCCGAATGACTCCATGAATGACATTTCCCCAGCTGGCAGATAAATGACCAGATATGATCACACCCATATTTAGTCAATGACATTATCCGGGATCCCCTCCCTTTGTTTACTTTCAGCTACGAGAGTTTGACAGGAGCTAATCTTGGCAGCTGTCGTGTTTTGTTTCAGTGGGTTGGCAGGAAAAATCATTATGACTGATGTGGATCTACATTGAAGTACAATTTAATTGTAGTTTTATTTTTTCTTGTATAACCCCTTCCCAACCACCCAAGATTGGTGATCATGCAACCACCGTCAAAGATGTCACGTGATTAAAAGCAGCGAGCATGCCCTCAGCATATAAATGTGTGCATACATCTCAGGCAGGCATAAAATACTTTGTACCAGTGTTGTGTATTTATTTACTATTTTACTTTTTTGTGAGTGGGTAACCAGGGGTACTATGTACCCTTTACTACTTCATGTGGGGGGCAGCTATCTGAGGACCCTCTTTAAAAAGGGTCCACCAGTTTCTGATATATCCCCTCACTGCAGACCCCCGGAAATGTTAGGAAGAGGCCCTTGTCTTCATTGATATGGGGACAAAGTGCTTTGCCAGGCAGGCCCCCATGTGGCCAGGTATGGTCCACCCCAATTCTGACTTGCCTGGCTGCATGCTCAGATAAGGATCTGAAATAAATTCTGGGGGATCTCACACCATTTATTGTGCTTTTTACATTGAGTCCCCCGTAAAATCCATACCAGCCCCTCATCTAGGATAAAGGTTTGGTATAGATATTAAAGGGAATCTCCGGCTGCTTTGCTTACAAGCAGAACGCAACAACCAGGAAATTTGATTTTTTTCTTTGAAAACATCACTTTTGTTTTAGTACATTGTACAAGTCTGCCACGTCACATGCAGGTTTAAGACATCCCTCAAGCATGTTATTCAACCTGTTTTCAACTGTCTACTGGTAAATTTTTCTGGGATTCACAGCCCATTATTTACCCAGTGCCATTGGGAGGCCATTCTGCCCAATAAACTCTGAGTAGCAAGCCATTATTAGACAGCTTAGTACACAGAAACTGTACCGAGTCAATCTGAGGTACCACGTGATCTTTGTGAATAGTCATCACAGTAATCACATGCTATTGCTTACATAGTTGATCACTCCAATTCCCTTTTAAACAGAGGTGAGATTGTAGTAATTTGTGAATGGAAGAAGAATGAGCAATTGCAGATCCATCATTCAGATTCATTGACATGGCAGTTGGTTATTTTTAACACTTTCACCACCACTCCTCGAATGCACATGATCTAAATGCTGTCTGTGTATGTGAACTGTATATTAACCCTTCACTTCCCTTGTCTTTCACATCTACACATTAATCCCTTCATCTCCATTCTGGCTCTGTATGTGACCTATATGCAACTTTTCCTCCCTTTGTGTATGACCTGTACATTAACACATTTAGTACACCATTACCAAACTCTCTTTTGAACCCCCTCGATGCTAGCCTATTTTTTACTTTTTTAAATATTGTGGCAAAAAATGGGGGACTGTTTGGGGCCTACCTGCTGCAGTCTATATGATCATATCTGATCCTATTGGACAACCCTGATAACTCTTTTGTGCATAGTTATTAATTGGATGTTATTTATTATATAAAATCAGGATACTTACTAGACCGTTGGTTTATGGAAGATCCTTTTCCTCTCTGATTGGGGGATTTTTTATCCCTTCCTGCATATTAGCTCTTTTAGCAGGTGGTTGGTCTGTGATCCCTCCCTCTGGGGTGTGTAGATACAGATGCATATGCAAACTTCTATACATATTGTTAAAGCTCCGAAGTTTCCACATAAAGCAAGTAACAAACATGTGAATGGTGTAGAAGTATAACATGTCTTCAACACAGAGTTGAAATGACCAATTATAGAATTTTAAGCAATATACCTTCATACTAATATGTATTCACGTATTAACATTCTGGGATTATGTGGATAAGCGCTTGTATACTATGTACAAAGTACAGTATAATGATGTCTTAAAGAGGTAGTAAGCTGCAACTTTTATTTTTTTATTTTATAAAGCCTGCAAAACAATTGCATAATGTGCTAGTATGCATTGCATGCACACAAGAGTCACATTTTAACGCACACAGCTCTGAAGGAACAGCACGGGCATGTCGTTCCTTCAGAGCGCATGTGCCAGTGCTCTAGATAGGTAAATATATCCTGCACGTTTAGGAGATATTTACAGTGCCTACAAGTAAGTCTTATTATATGCTTACCCTGTAGGTACAAGTACAAAAACTGACTTTACTACCACTTTAAGGATTAATATCCATGCTATGTATCTCGTACACTATTTTTAAGGTATTTTGAACATTAATTTTTGTTGTTGGATGTAATTATGGGGAGGTGGTGCAGTTAAATGACCAGTTCTATGGTTTGTCTTAAAAATGGCCTGAATTGATTTTCAAGATTTGCCTCTTATTGACTTCTATAGGATTTGCATTAATGTGTGGAATTTGCAATTATTTTGAAGAGTTTGTAGAACCTTACATGAATTGAACCCAAGGAGATTTGCCCATCACTAGTCTCTGTCAGTATCAACTGTCAGCCAATTTTCTAACTTTATTGCATTTATTATGCAGGAATTTAAGCACGCAATATGCATAAAAATGAATAATATGTAGCAAAAATAAGTCAGGTCATGAAGAAAAGACTTACATAAAATTAACGTTATTAAGATTAAGTATTTCTGATCCTGTTAGTAATGTGGATTGTGGCCAAGTCTCCATACATTTTTGTGCTACTATACAATTTAGTTTAAATATATTTTTTCTTTGTTACTGATTAAATAGTGACATGGATATTATAAATATATAAACAATTGACAATTGTTCTGGATAAATAAATGGATGTAATAAAATCTGTACTTATGCATTTTATCATGTATATACAATAGTGTGACAGAGGAAATATTCAGAAGCTTTTGGTGTCATATACCAAATATCTGAACTTTGTCAAAAAAAATTAATCTTTAGAGTGTATTTCCTCCTGAAAGCTTGCTTAACTAATAGATCCCACACTTGTCAAAATCTGTCAGCTATTGTGTGAATGACTTCACAGAAATGTGAATACTGAGTTGACATCTACCAAAGATTTATTTCTTTTTGGTAAGACTGACCAAGCAGCTTTACTGTGTGAGCTAATGATATTATTCATTTTAGACTTAAATGACTTAAGAACAAAATAAAACAGTCAACTAATATGTGATAATGCAATTAAATAAAATTAAGAGGTACTCATATATTGGAGAATATTATATACAAAATTATGAACAGAGTAACTAAAATATTTTTCTTGCCCTCTCTATATGGTAAAGACATGGTTTACTTCTTGAGGAAAGTCTTTCCATATGTATTTATACTTTTACATATTTATATGTGTTCCATGAGACCTGTCATAATGTGATAAGGACTAACTACCTAGGCATTGCTAAGAATATATTGACAGCAGTTTCAATACTGTCACAAAGGTTTGAATTAAAATTAAAATAAAAAAATGAAGGCTGTATGCTGTGGAGTGTTGATGTGCTAATATATTTCCAATGGGTTCCTAATGTATGCTATATTGCCAAAAGTATTGGGACACCCCTTCAAATCAATGGATTCAGGTGTTCCAATCCCCTCCATGGCCACAGGTATATAAAATCAAGCACCTAGGCATGCAGACTGCTTCTACAAACATTTGTGAAAGAATGGATTGCTCTCAGGAGCTCAGTAAATTCAAGGGTGGTACCGTGATAGGTTGCCACCTGTGCAATAAGTCTATCTGTGAAATTTCCTGGCTACTAAATATTCCATGGTCAACTGTTAGTGGCATTATAGCAAAGTGGAAGCCACTGGGAACAGCCAGCAACTCAGCCACGAAGTGGTAGGTCATGACAGAGCGGGGTCAGTGCATGCTGAAGCTCACAGTGCACAGATGTCGTCAACTGTCTGCAGAGTCAATAGCTAAAGAACTCCAAACTTCATGTGGTCTTCAGACTGGCAAAACAAAAGTATGTAGAGAGCTTCATGGAATGAGTTTCCATGGTCGAGCAGCTGCATCCAAGCCTTTCATCACAAATTGCAATGTCAACTGTCGGATGCAGTGGTGTAAATCACGCTGCCACTGGACTCTAGAGAAGTGGAGACATGTTCTCTGGAGTGACAAATTACGCTTCTCTGTCTCTGCAATCCGATGGACGTGTCTGGGTTTGGCGGTTGCCAGGAGAACGATATTTGTCTGTACCAAGTGTAAAGTTTGGTAGAGGGGGGATTATGGTGTGGGCTTCAGGCGTCAGCAAGACATTTTGGACAATTTCACGCTCCCAACTTTGTGGGAACAGTTTGAGGACAGTCCCTTCCTGTTCCAACATGAACCATGTACCAGTGCACAAAGCAAGGTCCATAAAGACATGAATCAGAGAGTCTGGGGTGGAGGAACTTAACTGGCCTGCACAGAGTCTTCAACTCAACTTGACAGAACACCTTTGGGATGAATTAAAGCAGAAATTGCAAGCCAGGCCTTCTTGTCTCACATCAGTGCCTGACCTCACAAATGCAATCCAGGAAGAATGGTCAAACATTCCCATAGACACACTCCAAAACCTTGTGGACAGCCTACCCAGAAGAGTTGAAGCATTATAACTGCAAATCATGGACCAACTCAGTATTGAACCCTACGGACTAAGACTGGAATGTCATTAAAGTTAATTTGCGTGTAAAGGCAGGCATCCCAATACTTTCGGCAATACAGTGTACGTTTTAGTGAGTTGCAGTTTGCTGCAAAGAACCTCTTAAAGCTGATGTTTATTATGTTATATTTTGCCTCTTCTGCCAACCCTTCCCTAACAACATGCTAATTACATTTTTGAATCAAACTTTGTATTTTTTATGACATACATTATTTGTAATTATTGGGTCTCTGTGCTTTATTTGGGTCTCTGTGCTGTAATTATTGGGTCTCTGTGCTTTTCTATGCAATGCAGCAAATTATAGCTGATTGCTGTACATAACTTTCTCAAAACTTCACTGCATCCTGCTTCAGGACTTCTCTCAACAGCCTCCAGCACTGAAGCAAGCAGCGGGATGGGTCTCCTAAAATGCCTTGATGGGTGGGGTGTCAGTGTGGAGGAGTTTACATATCTAGGAAGACTACATTTGTGTGCAGACTGCCCCAGGCAATGACCACATATGATGCTGAACCTGAATTGAAATCCATGGGACAGGTCATGAACAGTCAGTCTGGGGAAGAAAGGGCTGACTGATTCTGGGTATCTTCCAATAAGGAAATAAAGTGGACGTACTCCATCAGTTTTGCTGCAGCTTCTAATGCAAGTTATATGCAGTATATGGAAGTGGGCTTTAAACCTGAGTGCCGCATATACAGTATGTGTACTTGTGTTTGTGCTGGGAATGCACTCGATTGCACCCTGCCAGCACTGAAACCAGGTTGTTGACAGCCCCTGGGTCTCTACTAATGATCGGGACCGATTGAACCAGATCCCAATCACAAGATCCCTGTGATAGCCTCTGATTGGCTATCACAGTGATAATTCAATCTGTAGTCCCTGTGTTGTTTTTCCTCTTTGAAGAGGATAATCAATACACATCCCCTCTAGCAAGGAGGAGATGATACAATGTATCTTTTCTTCCTGCTAGAGGACATGTCTCCAAACAAACAAAAAAATCTGTCTGTTGAAAAAAAAATAAGTAAAAATTAACTAGTTCAAGGCTTGATCTAGTGTAGTGATTGCTAGTGTCAGTGTTAGTGGCAGTGAATATGTCAGTTAGTGGCAGTGTGTCAGTTACTGTTAGTGTCAGTTAGTGGCGGTATAAATATCAATTTATGGCAGTTAGTGTCAATATAAATATCAATTAGTGTCAGTGTGTCAACTAGTGTCAGCATAATTGTCAGGTAATGTCAGTTAGTGTCAGTTAGTGCAAGTGTCAGTTAGTGGCAGTATTAGTGTCAATGTGTTTTAGTTAAAAAAAAAAAAGGTTTTATATTAAGTGGCAGTACGAGTGTTAGTGTAAGTGTGTTTAGGTAAGTAAAAAAAATGCATACCATTGTTTCTTAGCCCTTCTATGGGCACAAAAAAACAAATCATGCACATATGTGGTATTGCCACCATCATCAGGACTAGGATAATTTATTTTTTTGATGGTGGTTCATGGTAATGACATAAAAATCTACAGCTAAATAAAAAAAAACATTTTCTATTTTGGGACAGTTTTCTTTCATAATAATAAAAAGGAGATATCCATTAACTTTTCCCATCAAATAAAAGCCCGATCTGTTCTGAAAAGTACCAAGTATAATCCACCTGGATACACAAAGTAGTTGTGACGATATGTACAGTTTTACTAACACATATCAAAGTTGAAAAATTGTATATGGGCATTAAGGTTTGTTTTGACCCCGATCATGTAGCCGAATGAGCTAAAAGGAATACTACAGAGTGTTACATAGATCAACATGGGCTGTTGACATTACATCCAGAATGGTGGTGCCCACTATCAGTCTCAGGGCTTTTGGATTTCCAATACAAGGGGGGCTTTTACAGGTAATTAACATGCATAGGATACAATAAATGCACATCAAATCTTTTGGGAAGATTGTTGAATGGTCTGATGACAGCCTCAAGTGAAACTGAAGCTAAAAACCTATTTTTTTTAGCTTAGATAGAATTGAAAAGGGTCAGTTTTTTTTGTCCTCAGATCTTGTGTTGTACCTATACAACGTATCTCGCAGATGCAAAGACAGTAAAAAAAAAATCCAAGATCTAAATCTCTCCCCCTCTCTATTATAACAGACAGGTTTAAAGTGGTTCTAAAGGCTCAAGTTTTTTTATCTTAGATCTGTGTCACATACTCCCTTTCTCCACTCCCCTTGTACTTACCTGAGCCCCATCATGATTCAGAACTGTGCATGAGAGCTGCAGCTCTCTCGGCTCTGTCCTTCCTCACTGGGCAGATTGATAGGAGACAGGGACAACCCGCCCTGTCTGTGTCAATAGACGCAGACAGGGAGGCATGGGAGGGAGCTTGCATGAGTGTCCCCATTGAAGGAATCTTTCTATGGGGACACTGGATGGGAGAAGAGCAGGAGACCTGAGAAGAGGAGGAGGGGGGCTGCTCTGTTTATTAATTTAATTTAAAAAATCTGAAGCTTTATTATCACTTTGATTGCTGCCTGTGTCCCTGTAGGAGAGTTTCACTTCCTGTACAAGTGGCCACACAGGAAGCAAGACAATATATTCATGTCGGGGTCCCAGAAAACAATCAAGATTTGCCAGAGTCTCTAATCCCTTCCCAGTATTTTATAAAATCCCACACATGATCAAATGTGTTGAATGCTGATTATGTTATGTGCAGTATCCCTACTTTTATACACTTTTAATTCTAAAAAATATGCAGACCACAAGAAAGAAAAGTTTACACTTTCCAATTTCTATATTTTCTTTGCACATGATTCCAAAAGGACCTGACATCCATTGTATGCAACACTGTCTCTCACAGGTTTTCCATGCAGTTCCATTCATTCAATAGCAGATGCTTTTTTTATGTCAAGGGTCATCTTTGGGTTTTAAAGTATCAAAAAATAAAATGTTAAGCCTGAAAGCACTACTTTAATTATAATTTTACAATTGGCAGGTGTTCTTTAATCTGTCTTGGTATTGACCTCCTATAATCCCCTGCATATCAGTACTCTCACTGGGAGAGAGAGCAGTTTTGTCAATGTGACACTTCCCAGTTCTGTCAAAGTAATGCTGAAAATACATTTAGAAAAGTGGAATACAAGGATGACATCAACAATGAGCTGGTGTTCCTTCACTGTCCACTCACAATCTGGTATGTGTCCTGGACCCAGCTGTTCTGTCTGGCAGGGGTGTGTGGATGACTAGACGGAATGAATAGAATTACAATTCATTGGCAGGTAAAATAGTCCCAATATATGTATGTCAGCTGCATATTTAGCTGTTTATCTGGAGCTTCGGCTTCAGATGATTAAAATCCATGAGCTGTGCTGAACCACAGAAGGTGTACATTTGCATGCACTGATCAGTGAATTGCGTTACTCAGAAAAGGACTTGTTTACTTTAATCAGAGTTTTAAAAAATACAGAACTGATATAGGTAAAAGAGACATTCTGATAGCCAAAGTGAATTATTGATGCGTTGTTCGAAAAGCAATTGTGCTTCATCTTGTATCAGTCCACAGCCAGCCTTTTATTAGATTGCTTATTCAGTGTTTCAGAAAGGTTAAATGGGATAAGTTTTTTAACATTGCTATATATATATTTTCCTTCTCAGTATCACATCAATTACCTCTATTAGCCATTTTCTGCCACTATATAACCTTAAAGTGTAGATATAGCTATTTTTTGTTTTTTTGATAACTTGGGGAAAGTTAGAACCCCTGTTAGGTTTTACTGCTGTCCAGGGATCCCTTAGAGAGGTTTCACCTCACTTTTTTCTGGGGACTGTTTACCAGACATGAAGTGAAGGAAAAACCTGCAACAGGGAAATAAGCAAAAATACAAAACTCACAGAAGTTCTAGCATTCTCTTAATGAACGTAACCCCTTCCCACCACCACCATCTGGCCCTTTAGGGTGATCAAAATGCTGGGAGATGGACATTCTGATCATGTGCTTAGTGTGATTGGCTGTGACAGTAATCACATGATCGCAAGCTCTTGACTGCAAATATGCTAGGAGCTTTCTGTTACAATTTAGTTACTGTACTGGGAATACGCAGTGACCACACTCTCATCACAGTAAAATGTTTACCTATAGACGCATATATGCGTGTGGCTGGAAGTAAAAAGTATTTTACTTCTGTCTGTATTGCTGTTAGACTGTCCATACATTATGCAATTTTCTTTCCTTCAACCATGAGTCCTTCCCACTGAGCTATTGTATTCTGACAGTGGGACGTTTCCCGCCATCAGAATACAATGATCCCCATTGGTTCTATAAAGTGGTTTGTTTGGAGTGCTGTTGATTGGATGTCCTTTATTCTTAACAATGATCCCCACTGCTGGCTATGGTCGCCAGCATTGATCATATGAAAAAACACGACAGGCTGGTTGTACTGAAGTCAGTCAATAGAACAACTTCATTACAGCCAACCTGCCCATAGATGGATCAAAATTTGATCTATTTATGGTAAGATTTAGAGAGACTTTCCTTCATTTCCTGTCCTGATAAAAAGGCTTTTTCTAGGACAGTGGATAAGAGGAAATCTCTGTAATAGAGCCTGGACAGCAGTAAAACCTGACAGGAGTACTAGTCTTTCCCTATTCTAACCAAAACCAAAAATAAAGTTTTGGCTGTGTATACACTTTAGGATGCTTTAATATGCCATGTAACTAAAAGAATAATATATTCTATACTGCACATTAACATTTATGAACTTTTACAGGTATATACAATCCATAGACAGTCATATTGGGAATCTTTTGTCCTACTGCCTTAAATAAGAACCGTTTCCCCATAGTAACCAACTAGATTCAAACCCGTGCTATTAAATAAAAGTTAAAAAATGAAAGGAACATTTCTTTTTGATAAAGGGGGTTAAATGTTTCCAAAGGCCCACTACACATTTACGATCATTTATGAATATTTAGAAATAGGAATTACATTGCCCTTTAGCAGGAGTGGGTAAACTGCAGCCCTCTAGCTGTTGCAAAACTAAAAGTCCCATCATGCCTCTACCTCTTGGAGTAATGCTTGTAACTGTCAGTCTTTCTCTGCCTCTAGGAGCCAAGCTTGTAGTTGTCAGTCCTCCTCTGCCACTAGGAATCATTCTTGTACCTGTCAGTCTTACGATGACATGTCGTTCCACAAGAGCTACAGGGGTTCAGTTTGCCCACCTGTGCCCTATAGCAATATCCTTACTTAACTGTCATTTTTCCAGTAAAGGATTGCATCTCATATGGAAGGCAGACAGTTCTTAAATATTTCACACTGACAGATAAGCCTCATGGTAAATTTTATAAGTGTATATATGAAGAGACAAAAGGAGGGCGCATGGGCCTAGTGCATTACCATTAAAATGAGATTTATTGATAAAAAGTAAAATACGCACAAGATAAATAAAATCAAATGGAAAACAGGTCACAAAAGATGCAGTGTGGTCCAAAACCCATGAAGGTAGTCTGGTGGGGGACTGTAGACCTCTGGATAGTTGACGCGTTTCGAGGTTGTACCTCTTCCTCAGAGCCAATGTCTACAAAATCTGTGTCCTCTCTTGTCCACAGATGCAAGAGTGAATACACAATGGGTGTGGGTGAATAACAAAGAATGGTATGCTAGCTTGATACCATTCTTTATTATGCACCCACACCCATTGTGTATTCACTCTTGCATCTGTGGACATGTGGGCCTGCCTCCAACTATGCTCGGTGAATGTACCAACCCCTCCCCCCTTTCCTCCCCCGATGTCTCCACCCCAGGGGCGGACTGACCATTTGAAAACTCGGGCACTGCGCGAGGGCCCGGGGTCAGTAGAGGGCCCCATGAGATGCCCATGGTACCTTTTTCATAGGATTTTTTGAGTTTGGGCAGGGACACAGGGGTCGCATGATCCCCTATTGCCCAGGGGCCCCATGGGTTTTCAGTCCGCCCCTGCTCCACCCAATGGGTGGGACCTACCATCACACACCACATGGTCCACTGCCCATTTAAGAGTGGACACAGGTTATAGCAGAAATGCTGCTACAGGGTGGCACATTGGGTTCCAGCCAGTGATTACTCACCGGCATCCGGTGATCGCCGAGCATATCTGGCAGGGAAGAGACCTGTGTATAAACAACACAGATCTCTCTCCTGTCAGCTCCTGTACACTGTTATGCATATCAGAGCTTACAGCAGAAAGCACTCACACAGCACACTGTGAAACAGCACATAGTTAACCCTTTGATCACCCCAGATGTTAATCTCTTCCTACCCAGTGTCATTAGTACAGCGTCAGTGCTTTTTATTAGCACTGATCACTGTATTGGTGTCACTGGGGATGTCAGTGACACCAAGTCAGTTCCCCCCAGTGTCAGAATGCCTGCCGCAGTCCCGCAGTCCCGCAGTCCCACTATAAGTCTCTGATCACTGCCATTACTAGTAAAAAATTTAAAAAAATTGCTGTACCTATACCGCCATTTGTAAACGCTATAACTTTCACGTAAACCAATTAATTTACATGTATTGAGATTTTTCTTTTAGCAAAGATATGTAGAAGAATACATTTTGGCCTAAATTTATGACAACATTTGATTTTTTACATTTTTTTTACTGGACATGTTTAATAGCAAAAAGTCAAAGACATTATTTTTTTCTCAAAATTGTCGGTCTTTTTTTGTTTATAGCAGAAAAAATGCAGAAGTGATCAAATAACACCAAACGAAAGCTCTGCTTGTGGGAAAAAAAGGACATAAATTTCATTTGGGTACAGTGTTGCATAACCGCGCAATTGTAAGTTAAAGTAATGCAGGACCGTAATGCAAAAAATGGCCTGGTCAGGAAGGGGGGGGGGGGGGGGGTAAATCGTCTGGAGGGCAAGTAGACACAAGCCCATATCCAGGTGTAGAGTACCACTAATGCAGCAATGCAAATAAACTCAAGACTGCTGTTCTCCTACTGTCCCCTTTGCTGATGTCACTTTTCTTTTGGTTTCTGAGAGGGCCCTACTGTTAGGATAGGATCCAATAAAATGTCTAAGTTAAAGTGGAACTCCAAAAAAAAAAAATCCCTTTGGAAAGTGAAAAAAATAAAGACATGTATGGTAGGCCAGCAACCCTGCTTGTTACTGTAGAAATGACAGTTTCATTCAGGCTTCGTTCACACCATGCGTGCATAAAAACTAATAGAAACTAAAGTGCAGATTAAATTTGTACAGACATCAGTTTACATCTTTTTCCATGCACGCTCCAATGAGTTTTAAACACGTTGCAGATTCCTGCACAGAAATAAAATCTGCATGTGATACTAGCGTGGTGTGAACAGGGCACATAGAGAACACGTGATTTTAATATACCCTTGCAGAATGTGAGCAGAAAAACTGACGTCTCTGCACCATGGTGTGAACGAGCCCTTAAGGATGGTGTTACACACAAAACCCTTTTGCCAGCAATGTGATCTGATCATTCCAGCTATAGTATAGTGGACTGTAAGCTCCTAGATTGTAAGCTCGAAAGAGCAGGGCCCTCGAACCCCTCGTGTATTGTTTTGTTACTGTATTGTCTCATGTTCTGTCCCCCACTATAATGTACAGCGCTGAGCAAACCTTTCTGGCACTATATAAATACTGTATAATAATAATAATAATAGTGAAATAATAAATTGTGTCATTCATGCCCCTTTCCTCTACATTGAAAAAAGCCCTGTATTAATTTCACAGATTAAAAGGCATTCTATGAATGGACAAGGGGTAGAAGAGGGAAGAGAAGGGTTGGGAAATCATGGAATCTCTATTTATTCACAGAATCTTGCATTCTGTGAAAAGAATACAAGGCTTTTTGTGAATGGACAAGGGGAGATGAAGCATAAAGTGAAGGATACAATCGCTTCATTGTACTACAGCTGGGATATCAGTCACAGCTCCAGAAAAGATCCAGGTGCAATTTTAAATGGTGCAGGGACATCAGCTGTTTGTCCCAGCACCATATTCTAATGGCACCTGATCCTGTCAACACTAAGGCCTTGTTCACATGTGGCTTAATAAAGCTTATGCATGTTGAGGGCTGTGCTTACTTGCATAGAGGTGCACAGGTATTCCGTACATCCCCAAGCAGGTAGTGCCATTGGTGTCAATTCGGACCCAGTAGCCACATGGATGCAGCCGCTGCTCCCAATTTAGCCACTTCACGCTGAGCATACGCAAATATGCGGCCTCTCAGCGACTGGGCCTTGATGCTGAGCGTACCATTTGTAAACAAATATGTGCTGAGAGCACGCACCATGCGTGCTCCCAGCACGTGTCGGCATCCCACAGAAAGGTCCCGATCTCTCCTTGTGAACGGGACCTTTCCAATCATGTGACTGCCATGACAGCCAATCACGGCGGTCACATGAACCTAAACCCCACCTCCCGGTGTCAGAAGCCCCTTAAAGGGCCAGGAGGCACCTGCGCTAACATCATTGTGGGTGGGGGTAAAAACAGTCCTCCAAAGGTATATGCTTTAGTACACCCCATGTAAATGAGGCCTAATACTGGAACTGACAGTCTGGGGTTCAGTATTAACCCTTGAAACATTCAGCTCTTAGGTTTCTGATCTTGCTGCAGAGCGCTCCATAGACATGCCTATATCAGATCACTGTAAACACATTGCTTCCAATCCCAACTGTAAAGGTTAACTGCTCATTTTTTCAATAGGAGATGATGAAGGTAATGTATAGGAGATAATAGGTGGTGTCGAAATGAAGGAAAGTTTGAATTTTTATCTAACACAGTGGCATTTACCAATGGAGCACACATCATAAGAGGTATTTAATTTTTGCATAGCAAATGTGCACATATTGTTACACCAATTTATGTATATATGTGATCATATTAATAAAACTAATGTAAACACCTGATTGTGACTTAGTACTAACCCTTTCTCACTCCCCTGTACAATACAGCACAGATTGGGTGAAGGAGAAGGAGCACAAGGAATCAATCAGTTGTACTGCTGTGCTCATGGGCTAACAAGGAACCAGCTGACAAGAAGAGAAGAGAAACAGAGTGAAGAGAGAAATGAGCCAATCAATTTGCTGCTTCTCCTTCACTGTCCAGTCACCCACTATATCAGTTTATTGTAGAAGACAACATTTTCCAGGCTGTCTATGTTCCAGGCAGTGTTGTGTACAATGTTGCAGATCTAAGGCCCCATTCACATTATTGCACAGTAGGAACAAGTGTTCCCTCTACACAGTTTTGACTTGTGATTCTGTGTGTCGCATAGGGCAGCCCATTCATTTGAATAGTCTGTCCGACAAGTGTTTGTTGCCCAAAAAGGAGCAGGAGCTTTGTGCAAATTTCAAAGGAGCATGCTGCTGCGATTGCTGTGCGATCATGTTGCACAACAAACGTGGTAAAATCACATCATGTTTGGGGTGTCATTAAAGGATAATGACATCCAAATGCATGCAGTGCACTGTACTGCACTTGCCATAGGATTTGGGATCATGGGCAGAATCCCAATTTGTAAAGTGTGAACGGAGCCTAAAAAATGCAAGGGATAGCAATGCAAACCATTTGATGGGTCAAACAGCTTTCATTTATGATTTTTTTCTGTTTAATTAGCAGTTGGCCTGACGTTTAGGAGACTAAAGGCCTAGATAGGCCACAGAAGGGAC
Source organism: Staurois parvus (assembly GCF_062004578.1). Lineage (NCBI taxonomy): Eukaryota > Metazoa > Chordata > Amphibia > Anura > Ranidae > Staurois > Staurois parvus. The sequence continues at coordinate 11,450,896 of NW_028317994.1, read as the reverse complement.
ACAAAAATACCTAAAGTAAAACATGCTACAAAAAGTGTTTTTACAGCATATCGTCTCCAGGAGTACTGATCTTTGAACTTTCCCTTTTCCATAAACAATCACCATGCATTTTCTAAGCAGGAAGGTCCACAAATCAGAAAGGATCATGTAAGTAACCTTTAAAATCTAACCATAGCCAGCCTCACTATAGTGGCACCTGACCTAGAAACATCCCTGACAAGGTATACCTAACATAATGTAGGAGCTTAGCTTGCCGCCTGATACTGGGCTATGTGTAACTGCACTTCTTCAAGGCATTCGTAAGAACCATTCAATTTAAATGTCGTCTTCTAGTGTGCTAAGCACTATACCATAGTAGCCAAAGACTGACGTCCCCAAACTAATGTTTACCTTAGTCACTTGGTCACATACGTGTTTATTGCAGTAACTCATGGTATTAGTTAGGGCCATGTAAGTAGGCCTTTTCAATAAACTTTTATGAGGGCAACTAAACATATTTAAACTGTACGCAGAGACGAAATATAATATAAGACAGTAAGACCGATAAAAAATTTTCAGCTGCAGATCCATTTTCTGATTATGCATAGTAATGCAAAGGACTATCCTATGCCCCATATAATGTGGTTATTAGAAACATGTAATTTAGTGACTAAAAAAACATGTTGCTATGAACACGTATCTTATCTCTAGTGTGGCGGCATTGAATCTCTATATATAGTATAAATATAGGTATTTTCACCTTTTTATAAGTAGACAATATATACCGATTTCACAGGATGAATATTTATACCATAGATCTATAAAAAAAGATTAACTACAAAACTAATTCTGAACATAAAAGAGATTAAATGTGATATTTATACATAAAGTACATATTTTCATGTTGAATATAAATGCTAGATCATGTACTTGCACATACTCTCAGAGCTACCCTGCACACTGTTCAAACATAAGTAATCCACTGTTTAAAATAGCATTTAAAATGATAGGCGGATAAAAGACAAGGGCCATTGAGATGATCCACTGTTTAAAATGTATATTGAAATGATAGGTGGATAAAATACAAGAGTCATTGGAATGGTCTGCTGTTTAAAAAAGATATATGCACTATCTGGTGGAATGGAAATGGAAAAAGTCCCAATAAGTAATTTCAACCAAGTTATATTTTCTGCTTTATTTATTTTACGGCTTTAAGTCTTGCTTAACTTGCTTTTTTTCACGCTATATATTGCAAGCAACTAGACACATATGCCCTGTATATACACTAATGTTTTAGTTTATCTAATACCATTCACCTTTGTTTACTGTTCAATGACAATGTCTGCACATTGACAATCAAACTGAGCAACAGACCATTTACTGAAAGGAAGGCTGTATTAAAGCATAAACCCATTGAATTGTATTATTCTGCCATCTGAGGAACAGTTCCTTTAGCCTAGTGTTACCAATTTCATAAGATGAAGATATTTATTATAAAAATGAAAGAAGTTTACTTGGATAAACAACAATGGATAACTAATTTTCCTATATATGGTTGTTAAAGTTAAAGAATGTACAATTGCACCTAAACTACCATTCAATACTAGCCATTCTATTGCAACATTTCTAGGATTACCAATAACTCTTTTCCAATCAACGGTAAGATTTGTTTTAAAAACTTTGTAATTTTTTTTAATCAATAGCTGCTAGTTCTTGCTTTTTGTTAGTATACCAGTTTAACATTGTTAAAACATATTAGTTGACAATTAGGTAAACTTTCTATAAAATATTCGGGCTAATATATATACAACAATGCCCCACAATAAATATACTAGAACAGCATGATAAATGCAGCACTCATTCTATGCTACTCAGTACAGGCCAAAACGTCACTGTCACAGTAGTGGTGAAATTAGGAAGTTGCAAAAACAAAAAACAGTGAAATAAATCTTAATGCATATAGACTATAACATGGACAATAGATACTACTGCAGTCACGCAAAAGGCGGAAAATGGTAATTCATTTTTAAAATAATGCAAACACACCCCAACACATAGCAATAATGATCCTACACAAGCATATGTTTTGTATTGCATCACTATACAACGCACTGCCAGATAAAATTACTTAAAAAGTATTACTTTGGGCAAAACAACAGAATTATTGCAAGAGTGAGGGATGGCGATACATTCTGTAGGAACTGAGGAGATAGATTTGCCCGGTCTTCTTCGTTGCCAAAATAAACTTAACAACAAGTTTTACTCTATACAATACTGATACATGTGTTTTGCACAAAATGATATTTTCAACTATGAGTAAAGGTATCTACATCTAAGTGTAAAGGCAGTCTGAAAGAGATCCATTAATACAGTTCATTAATGGTGATATCAGCACAATATTTATTAGTAGCAAACAAAACAAGTGAAAATAATCAAGTTTTTATTTCCTCTTGTCGACAGCGTATGTTGTGTTTATACCAGATTTGTGTATGATACTAATAAAAGAATAGAGCAGCATATTTTGCCTTTCCCTCAACTGCAACTGTAAGCAAATACAGGTACACCTTATTAGTAAGAACTCCTATAGTAAGCACACGTTAGAGGAATTAATCATTCATTCCCTGAAGACTGCTTATGTATTTCATCGGGCCATTATCTGATCTGAATAACAAGAACAATTGCATAATAAAGCACATAACTGCTGATACAAGCAACTTCTGAGTCTCTAGTTTACAAAGCAACTTCCCTTGATTATTAAAGACAAATGTAATTTTATGATATTTCCTAAAAAGTGGCAGCATTCCAGTTTTGCATTCTTCTATATGCAGAGCGGTTTCACATTGGCTAACACTGCAGGGGGCAGCAATCTAGGTCATAGTCAAACAATATTAGGGTCTGAAATACACAAATGCAAAATCTTAATCACTTCACACCATGAAGGCATGGAAAATGAAAAGCCTATGCGGTATTGCCATGGGTACCTTATTTTATATTAAAGGGAACTACGTGGAAACCTATATGATAACGATCAAGCAGTGATAGTAAAGATGCCAAAATCATGACTCCCTAATGTAAAAAAAAAACACACTACAAGCACATTGTACATACTGCATAAATGGATTATTACCCTGTGGTCCAAAAACTTCAAAGTACTTAAAAAGGCACGATTTAAAAAAAAAAAACTGCAAGTCTGTGGATGGGCAGAGTTTAGCCTATGCTGATGTTAATACTTTGTTGAATTCTTGATTTTAATATATTACATTAAGTGATATATGACAATATCATATATATATATACACACCATATATATATACCATATATATATATATATATATATATATATATATATAAAAATACATATACATATATATACACATTTTAAAAGACAAATATTCATTAAAATAAATATATATATTAAAAAAAATTAAATATTGATAAATAATCTAGAAAAGAATATATATATATATATATATATATATATATATATATATATATATATGTGCATGTGTGTGTTGATGTATGCATGCCCTTAAACCACCTGCCTACCACCGTTGCCTCCGGTGACATCAGTTTTCTTAAGAATGTGCTCCATTTTTACTTTGAGCTAGCAAAATTAGCCTTTTGCATTGTAAATAACAATTTAATCCAAACAAAAAAGTAAATGAAAGGAGGTAAAAGAAAGATAACACTTAAAAGCCATCAACAGAGCTATTATTCTGTCTTTTCATTAACTTTGCTTTGATTAGGGCATACGATATTAAAATGCGTGATTAAAGTTAATAGGGTTTATTAACTTTTAGAACAAAACTTTACTGGTTGTAATGGATTGGGCTGTTAAATTAAAGCATCAACCACTTAATGTTAATGGCAGTTGAACAAGCCTCTTTTGTTTTTTTAATCTACTTTATACCTCAGTTACTAAAATAAAGGTAAACCTGGCATTCACATGTTTAACTCTCAGACGCTTGTACCTTAATCACTGGGTAGTCCCATAAAGTGGTTTGTATAAGTATATACAGATGATAAGTCAGAGCCCTTGTTAGCGTATCAATAATGCAGAAATGTAAATGAGTGCATTAAATATGAGCATACTGGTAATGCTCGGATCCAATAGTTACGATACTACATTAGACATTTAATTAGCATCCCCTCAGCCCCAGATGTAAGAGCCATATGGTTACATAACCAGGGGATATATCCACTCTGACAAGGCTTATGTTTTAATATCCACATTTAAGTCTGAAATAGAGAAAATGCTAGTCTAATATGATATGGCTTAATGTGTTTTTTTTTTTCCAGCATGCTGCTGAATGTGCAGGATTCTGTTCTCAAAGGCTTTGCAAAGTTTAATAGGAAGACAGGAAGCACCATGTATAACATCTGACAGGCAAAAAGCAAGGGCTGACCATGGGCTGCATCAGCTACTTATTAAACATAGCTTTCTTTTCTTTCTGTCGTTAGGCTCTGCGGTACGCTAGGTGCCAAATTTGCACGACTTGTTCAGCTTTGAAGGTACAGCCGGCTGAAAGTATATTAGCACAAGCAGTAAACAAAGGGAATGACAGAGCTTGGGAGCACAGCACTATTAGTGTGCCTACTGTAAAAGAAATCCAATGGTGCAGCATTACCCAAATAAAAAAAAAAAAAAAAAAAACCAAGGAGAGCAGTTTCTGCTTTCCCAATCTCCAAAGCAACTCTGTCCAAGTTCTCAGCCAGTTCTCAGCCCCATCATCCTTCACCTTGTGCATCCCACAGAAGAAGAGCAAGGTATAAAAAAAACTCTTTGCTACTTACTAGTGCAGCCGGAAACGCTTTCCTTAGGAAACTCCGAGGGCTCTTATTGTCTTCTGTATCCTCCCAGACCAGAGTAAGGGCTTTTATTCCACACAAAGACAAAGTATGAACTGTAAGAAAGAGAGAGAAGAGAACACATGGGTATCAGCCTCCTCCTGGCTTTCTGTGCTTCTTCCCACCTGTACTGGGCTCTGGATGCTGCAAGATGTTTGCCTTTCTTTGCTCATTTCCCTGTTTAGTCCCATCAACGCCAAATGACCCACATTAGAAAATAAAGTGTTTTTTTGTTTCGTTTTCTTTTTTTGCAAAGCTAGGTACAGTACCTGCACTCTCCCCCGCTGATGCTGGTAGCCAGGGAGAGAAAGAGAGTGGAGGAGGAGGAGGGATGAAGACTGAGTGGAAGAGCAAGAGGGAGGGGGTGGAGGGAGAGGATGACTTGGGAAGGGTAGTCACAAAAAGTCAGAGAATCCTCACTGATGAGATAGGGAGACAGTGAAGGGAGATGGGAGGAATGATCCAGGGTTGCTGCTGCTGCTGCTGCTGTCACAGAGAAATACCATGCTGCTGCTGCTGCTGCTGCTCCTGCCTCCTTCCTGCTGTATGAGAGGACAACGAGAGAGGAAGCGTCCCTATCTTTCACATTCATCAGCACTGCTGTGTCGGATTTGGTTTCCCATCAGAATCTGTTACAGCTCAGCACGGGAGCGTGCATGGCAGCTGTCCATGGTTGTGATATTCTCTTGCCAGGAAACTGTTCTACACACATTCATACTTCACTGCTATTAGAGCGCTTGATGTTTACAGGAGGGACATCAGCCTTCATTATCTGCTGCTTATTCTGGAAGTAGTAAATAAGTTCAGCTATTTCTTACTTTCTCAATAAAAGTCTTTCCTCAAGACTCTGAACGTCAATGGACACTTACAGGGCTGTGAGCTGGGATTTGGGGATTTCTTTTGTGTTCTAGCATTTTGTTTTAACAAGAGGGATTGTTGTTGATGTTATTATTATTATTACTACATTTATAATATATCTGTATTGTCTTTCTTTCTTTCTCTCTCTCTTTCTCTCTCTCTTTCTCCCTTCCTTCCCCTCTTTCTTTCTTTCTTTCTTTCTTTCTTTCTTTCTTTCTTTCTTTCTTTCTTTCTTTCTTTCTTTCTTTCTTTCTTTCTTTCTTTCTGTCTTTCCCTATCATTCTATCCCTACCATTCCTACCATAATTATTTCCATATTAATCTATCTATCTATCTATCTATCTATCTATCTATCTATCTATCTAATAAATACCTATCAATCTATCGTTCTATCTGTCTATCGATTTATTATATCTAATCTATCTCTCTATCTATCTATCTATCTATCTATCTATCTATCTATCTATCTATCTATCATCTATCTATCTATCTATCTATCTATCTAATAAATACCTATCAATCTATCATTCTATCTGTCTATTGATTTATTATATCTAACCTATCTCTCTATCTATCTCTCTATCTATCTATCTATCTATCTATCTATCTAATAAATACCTATCAATCTATCATTCTATCTGTCTATTGATTTATTATATCTAACCTATCTCTCTATCTATCTCTCTATCTATCTATCTATCTATCTATCTATCTATCTATCTATCTAGCTATTATCTACCTATCAATCTATTGTTCTATCTGTCTGTCTATCTATTAATTATATCTAATCTATCTCCCAGTCTCTCTATCTATCTATCTATCTATCTATCTATCTATCTATCTATCTATCTATCTATCTACCTACCTATCTATCTATCTATCTATCTATCTATCTATCTATCTCTCAGTCTATCTATCTATCTATCTATCTATCTATCTATCTATCATCTATCTATCTATCTATCTATCTATCTCTCAGTCTATCTATCTATCTATCTATCTATCGTTCTATCTATCGTTCTATCTATCTATCTATCTATCTATCTATCGTTCTACTCATCTGTCATTCTATTTATTATATCCAATCTATCTCTCAGTCTATCTATTTATCTAATCTACCTGTCATGTCTAATATATCTAATCTATCTATCTATCTATCTATCTATCTATCTATCTATCTATCTATCTGTCTATCTATCTATCTATTATATATGATCTATTTATCTTTCTATCTATTATCTACTTATCAATCTATTGTTCTATCTGTGTGTCTAATCTATTTATTATATCTAATCTATCTTTCAGTCTTCTATCTATCTATATATCTATCTATCTATCTATCTGCTATCTTATCAGATTTACCATCTTCCATTCTACTTTTACACCACTTCTGGTGAAATAAAATATTTGGTTGATTTACAAAACTCATAGAGTGCACACGTTTACTTTATCCCTTTGCTCTTGCATTGACCTATGCATTATTAGAAATAATGCAAGAACGACATTCACACCTATCACAAATAGTACCTCAGATTAAGTATTAGAAGAAAATAAACAATTTTCCGTAATTTTAAACATTTATATTTAAACTTATCTTCAGGTTAATTATCTGGCAAATAGGAGCATATAAGTGTAAGTGTGTGTGTGTTTGTGTGTATGTGTGTGTCCATATGTGGTTCCTACTGGCATTTAAATTCAGCACTTTTAAATCTAGGTATGACATCTGCTCATGCAACCCTCCCTCATGCCTGACATTACCATCTACTGGATGTTCAAATGTATATAAATCATAGGCCTATTTCTGTCTATTCCTGGGACCCACTAGAGACATGCTCAGAGAGAGGTTGCCTCTGGTAGCTGTCCCTTGGAGAAAACAATCCTTTGCAAACTGTGACTTTTCCTCTTCACATACTAGTGTTAATCAAGCATGGACATGTATTCAGCATTGTATCTTTTCTCTCTATATTGTTTTCAACCCATAATACATGGATGTGTACAGGTCACTCTTATGAAAAAAAAAGACTGGCTTTATGTTCTGTGTCCATCACAATGCTGCTGTAAATAAGACTTAATTCATCTTCAGGGATTCATTGCAAGCAGATGGAGTCTTCAAACTCATGACTTCATTTCCAGCCCCAACATCAGGCTAACTTTCAGAGGACAATTTTCACAGCAGAGCACAAGCAGAGCTGAGACTGCAGGAAGTCAATGATTGAACAATAAATGTTAGAAACAAGATAACCAAATTATATTAGAAGACTACATTGTACATGTCTTAATTCACTTTTTATTACTTGAGCTGATCTGTAGAGCTTGCCTTTCTAATTGCTCCAAGGCATGAGCAGTCTTCTGATTAGAATAGATCACCAGCTTAATAGATTAATTCCTAAAAATCTATCAAAGGTGTAAACATTAACATCATGCTATGCATACATAATATTTGTACTACTAATGGTAAAAATCAATATTAGTGCTATTTTTATCGATATTAGTCAGTAATAGGGTTGTCAGTATGGGCTTGGTTGCCTAGACTATAGACCTTAGTCACACTCCTGTTGAAATGTTATAGGCCTCATTCACATGGAGAAATTGGCCATTGTGTGGATAGTATACTGCAGATATCTGTGGCTGAAATTTCAAGTGTTTGAGGGCAGCTGTGGCCAGAAAGCCTGTACAAGTGAATGGCAGGCTGCCACAGCTGTCTACTGCTGTAATCATGTATCCACACATTGAGTGGTTACATGCGGTTAGGAACAGATCTATCTGTTCAGCGGGCTGTTCACCCGCCACACCCCACTGTGCCCTGACAGTGCATGATTTACTAATCACAGGGCATGATGACTTCAGAAGAGGAGGGATGATCCTGCCCCCTTGTGACGTCATCACCCTATTTAAGAACTGTCATCATGGCACAGCTGTTAGAGGGTGGGAGCCAGAGTCGAGTGCAGATTGGATTTATTTTTCTTTTTTCAGGTTGGCGATGCTGGCAGGCATCGTAATTGACATTGGATTTACTTCAGGGGACTTTTTTATTTTTTTTTATTTTGAATAAAGGACTTGTCAAAGACTGTCTTTTTTTGCACTACACTTTTTTTGTGAATGGGTAGTGCATACTCATTCACATGGGGGGGCTGGGATCTGGGAGCCCTCTTGTTAAAGGGGACTTCCAGATTCCGATAAGCCCCCACCCGCACACCCCCACAACACGGCCAGGGTTGTGGGGAAGAGGCCCTTGTCCCTATTAACATGGGGACAAGGTGCTTTGGAGGGGTGGCCCCCCTGCCCCAAAGCACCCTCCCATGTTGAGGGCATGTGGACTGGTGTGGTTCAGGTGGGGGGGATGCTCGCTCACCCCCCCTTTCCTGACCTGCTGTATGCCAGGATAAGGGTCTGGCGTGGGGACTGCCACAACCATTTTTAAAAACATTTTGGTGTAGGGGGTTCCTCTCAAAAGCATGCAAAACAGTTAATGTTAGCAGCAGAAGCAATATCTGCCATAGACCTGTGTGCAAAGATTTAGAAACCTCAAGGGTCTAGACTTGTTTCTCCCCAGCCCCTTAGAAATTCCCTAAATGTACTCACAATCAGGGAGGGGATAAGGGGGTATCACCAGTCCTCCTGTAAGGGGCCTAGGCCAGCAGGGGGGCCCAGGCAGCTGGGTGAATCAGATGTAGGCAAGGAGGGTGATCGGAACAGTGGAGGATCGATTACTGGAACCCCCTGTATAGCTCTTTTTGCAGCAGCTCTTCTCCCTCTCGTCAGCTTACAGGGGATCGGTTCCAGTAATTGCCCCACATCACCCTCCTTGTGCACCATATGTTTACCCTGGCTGCCCTGGCCCCCATGTGTGCCCCCACCCCTGCAGTGCCGCCGGCTCCCCTCCTTTCCTTCCTTCCCACTGGCAGCTGCAGGCAATAGGACAATAGGATCCTTCAGGATGCAGAGTGGGGGAAGGTTCCGGGAAATATGTCACACTTACCAGCCCCTTCCTTCCTGAATGAACACAATGAACAATCAGTACCGATCACTCACTGTGTTAATTCATAACTGAAGTATTCAAAACTGGGGGGGGGTTTTGGGTGGGGGCTGTCAGGTTGGCTGTATGAGGCCCCGTGGTGTCTAACAGCAGTCCTGCTCACAATCATTCATTTCTTCCTGATGTGCCATGTCTTCTATTGTCTGGTGTATACAGTATATACTGTACATACACTTGGAGCAATCTCCACCTTTGTTTACTGTATGGTGATATGTAGCCTGCCAGAGCATGCCAAGGCTTCCCTGTAGAGGGGGATGCAGCATGCCAGAAGCTTCTTGGTCAATCATCCAGTCATCACATATGTAGGGATGGGCGGAGAGTGTCTAGTAATACTGATGCGCTTTGACTTATGGTGGACTTCACCAGGGAACAATATTATTCTAATTTTTGGACAGGGAATGAGAGTACTTTTTGTAAATATACCTATTGCATGAAAAATTGTTTAAATACATTTTGATCTTATGAACATTGTGTAAGGCGTGTTGCTCTGTGTGGTGACCAGATCCCCAATTTCCTCTATAAGACAAAACCTTTTTTTGTAATTTTGGAAAAAGTACAGAAGTATTAGGACTAGGGATGAGATTTATTTTTGAGGCCAACCCAACCTGTTCTAGATTCATGGACCTACCTGCTAGCTAAAATGGCATATTGTCCTCCTGAAATCATAGTAATAATAATGCACTGTAAGGGTCTTAGAAGTTTGGACAACTGGCTTAGAATGGAAACTTTACTATGTGTCAGCCCCCTCACTACAAAAGGAGAGGGGTACAGAGCTGCCATAGTCTCAGTGTATTGGAAGCTTTTGAATAGAAAGAATAAGGAAAGCTGTCAAACTGAATAATGACCTTATGAATGTTGGGTAAGGTTTGTTGCTCTGTGTGGTGACTGGATCCACAATTTCCTCCATAAGACAAAACATTTTTTTAAATTTTATATAAAGTACAGAAATATTAGAACTAGGGATGTGATTCGGGTTCAAGGCCAACCCAGCCTGTTTGAGATTCATGGACCTGCCAGCTAATGTGGCAATTTGCCCTCCTGAAATAATTGTAATAATAATGCATTGCAAGGGTCTTTGACGTTTTGGACAGCTGGCTTAGAAGGAAGGCTTTAACACTATAAAAGGAGAGGGGTGCTGAGCAGCCACAGTGTCAGGATATTGGAAGCTTTTAAAGAGAAAGAAAAAGGAAAGATGTGAAACTGAGTTGTGGGATATTAGGGTCAGTTAGGAAACTGTACTTTATTTCCCATTTGTTAGGTCATTGGACAATAAACCTATTTGCTGACTTTTATGTTTGTCCATGTTATTAGGATTTTTTTTTTTTATTTTAATTTATGTTGGGTGTATTGTAATTATTCTTTTTTAGGTTAAAATTTTTTATGCAGCAAAGATTCCATTAAAAAAGTGGGCTTTTTTCAGTGGTGGTATTTTTTGCTTTTGTGTAGGAGTTTCTTGATTTACTATTTAATGTTGATAGGAATTTTTTTGAGTTGACCATCTGTTCTTCAAGCTGACTTTTTTATAGCATGTAGCTTTAGTGTTTGAAAGAAAAATAAAACTACATGGAAGAACAGTGTGCATTTTAACCACACTATATCTCTAACATTCACAGATAAAATCAAAGTTAGGCATACACCCGTTAGGCCTATTATCCCTAAATAAAACTGATATGTTGCTGCCCATTTGTACACTGCTGTATCCTCTGCAGTATCTTAATTATTATAGTAAAATCCCTACCTGTGCTTTTAGTATCTAGTAAAATTGGGTCTGAAATTGCTATTTATGGACTGTTTCACCCTCTTCCTGCCCAGGCGGGGGACTTGAGAAAAAAAGGCTTGGTGCCGCTCTGTGCAATGGAGGTAAGTATAAACCTGTTTGTTATTTAAAAAAAAAAAATTTACAATCACTTTAATAACCTTTTATTTTGCTATATAAAGGAAAAAAGAACAAAAATTTTAAACAAAAACAGTTTTAATTAGTTTTCTTAACATTTTGCAAATAAATAATGTTTCTTCATAAATATAGTCCAAAATGTATTATACTACATATCTTTGGTAAACATAACCCACATCAGTGTTTATTATTTAGTGTGAAAGTCTACAAACTATTATATACATTTGAAAATTGAAAATCATAGTAATTATATAGCTTGATAATTGTATGATTATAACACTCAATTTATGTCTAGTACAGGGGATTCTCTTTTCCCGAGTTTGTATAATTATTATATGTTACTTCTCCGTAACCCCGTTCAAGTCCACAAATAAAGAATTTAAAGTAAATTGATCAATCCTGATGTACTGACTGCCTGTTCTAATTCTTGAGACCCTAAAATGTTAGGACAGTACAAATACTCCAAGATGACCCTTCTTTGGAAAATAGGCAGTCTAGTTTAGTAAGAGGCATGGTGAATTGTTTAAAGTCACGATGACTGTATGACTCTTTACTAACACTGTTTGGCTACATTCATGCAGCCATTGTTGGTCACAGCAATCACACTGGCCCTGTACCATGTGATTGCTGTGAACAAACACAGCAATCACAGTAGTAAATAATGGCTGCATTAAAGACAGCATTTGTTTACTACTACAGTGATCACATGCTACAGGGCCAATGACAGTGGACCTGCAACCCAATCTGTGTCCGCTTGGTACGTCCTCCCAGAATAATGTTTGTCCCACCAGGCCATTTATGAATAGTGGCTTGGTGGGAAGCTGTTAAAACTGTCCTGTTGCTGGATAATTTTTCACTACTGTGTAATTTATGGTCTCTAATTCCTGTAGTAAAATACCTGCATGTGTTTTTTGTCTCTAGTAAAATTGAGCCTAAAATTGCTATTTAAAATTGTTCTGCTGCTTGCCTATTTTACACTGCTGTGTCAAAGGTGGTCTTTTAAATCTTGTAATACAAACTCCACCTGAACTCTTTGTCTTTAGTACCTTTAGACTAATTCTCTGTCATCAAAATTGTGCCCTTCTCCCATACTAGACCACCCACATCGCTTGTCTACCACTCTTGAAAAATACCATTGTTCCACTTCCCACCTTCCTGCTGCCACAAGAAGGAGGCTGGGAAAATGTGGGAGAGGACTTACAGTGAAATTTTGGAGCTCCCTTCATAATAAAGTAAGCATGCAGATATGATCCCCCTTCAAGGGGAATGAGTACAGGGGTACGTTAGTACCCCTTACCCATCTTACAAAGAGCTAGCAAATAGTAAATAAGCATACATTTTATGCATTACAGTGCTGCGTTACTTTGACTGACAATTGCGTGATCATGCAATGCTGTACATAAATTAAGTTTATGTAATTTTTTTCCCGCAAATAGAGCTTTCTTTCAGTGGTATTTGATCACCTCTGTGTTTATTATTTTTTGCGCTATAAACAAAAAAAGACCGAAAATGTTTAAAAACCCCCCAGTATTTTTTACTTTTTGCTATTAAACATGTCCAATAAAAAAACTTAAAAAATAAAATTTTGTCATAAATTTAGGCCAAAATATATTCTGCTACATGTCTTTGCAAAAAAACATCCCAATACATGTAAATTAATTGGTTTACGTAAAAGTCATAGCGTCTATAAATCGCACTATACATACTGGAATTAATTTTTTTTTATACTAGTAATGGTGGCGATCAGCGGCTTATAACTGGACTGTGGGACTGTGGTGGGCATTCTGACACTGGGTGGGAACTGACTAACTGCCACTGACATCCCCAGTGACACTAATACAAAGCACTGACACTGTACTAATGACACTAAGCAGGAAGGGGTTAACTTTTGGGTGATCAAAGGGTTAACTGTGTGTTGCGTGTGCTGTTTTACCTTGGAGACATGCTGTTTTGTATTTCTCTGCTGTGCCTGGCCAAAGCCAGTAAAAAAGGAAAACACATGAGAAGAGCAAATAGTATAAACAAAAGAAAAATCAGAAAGGAGAGAAGAGAAAGAGAGGAAAAATAGGGAGGGTACAGGAATGGAAAGGGAGACAGAAGAGAAAGCAAGATGGGAAAGGTGAGAAGGGGAAAAGGAAAACTCCCCCATTCCCTAAGAAGGGGGGGGTAAGATTAAAAAATCCTCACCCTAGGACTCAAAATGCCTCGGTATAATCAGATGTAGTGCATTTTCAGTTTGATTAGGCAATACCTGGGTTTGTACTACAGTTTTATTTAAAATGCTGCACTGTTTTAGAATTATTTTTGATACATCCTTGTATTAGGATTTTGTGTAAGCTGCTTAGTCACGTTAGATTTTGGAACTAGAGCTGTTTTTTTTTTTTTTACACATTTATAGTCAGCTGTAGACTTGTAATGAATCCAACATGCCCACACCTTATTAAAGTGTGAGATTCTGTTCTGGGAGATATGAATCAGCTCCTCCATTTCAAATATTTTATAGATGTGGGAGAACCTATACTCTACTGTACGATTGCCAGTGAACAGGGATACATAGCCTGGCTGCGTTCACTGTATGTATAGCTAGTGATTTAAAATAATGATGTTTAGGCATGCTAAAGTGGGGAAGGAGATACTTTACAGGACTAAACTCCAGAGGAAGGCTCGAGACTGCCACCCTAATCTTGTGACCTGCTTTCCAGAAGACAATCAAAATGGGACACTGACATCAAATGTGAAGCAGGAACCCTACATCTGCTTAACAATACCAACACTTAAAAGTTACAGCTGAATAGTATTTATGTACTATGCTACGAGTGCGATACCACCGAGTTTGCAGTTTGAAGCCACACTCTTGAACATTAATGTTCAGAGATCCTTTATGAATATCTTACAGTATATTCATAGCCTGGATTGCCCAGTGGTGAGTGAAACGTCAAGATCACTTTCCCATTTCAGCTGTGGTCTTAGGCTGCCAGGGGACTGGAGAGGGAACAGAGATGGATGAATAGAAGAAATAACATGTGTCTGGGGCTTATTTGAGGCACATAGAGATTCAAAAGCAGTACAGAATCTAGCATACAGAGCCCTTTCTGCCAATGACGCTGACAAGAAATTCCAGATTTGAAAATAAGTCCCAAAATGTTTGGTTATAGGGTGGGCACTGCTGCCCAATCCAAGAAATGCCTCAGTCAAAGAAGTGATCAGCCTGCAGACTGGGTTTAGGCCAAAAATCAGGGTTGAATCATAGGGGCGTGAGCAAGCCCTTCAGTGAAGAAACAGCAAACTGTTTGCACACTAAGCTAAAAACCCGGAGGGTAGGGTCGATAATAGGATAACTACTAAGCTAGTAATAGGAGGGAGTGGAAGGGTGCCAAGGAAGAGCTTCCAATAGCACAGAAGAATATACCTGCTCCACGGTGACCTATTGCTTCACCCATTGTTGGAGTGACCAATCGACCACCCTAGCGTGATGGCAAGCCCAATGGTATTTCTTTAAGATCTGGGAGGCTGATACCACCTTCGAACTTAAGCAGGGTTAAAAAAGCATGGCTTAACCAATGGGTCTTCCTTTGCCATAAAAAAGAGCATAATGTTACATAGGAACAAGAAGAAGGAAGCTGGAATGATGATCAGAACCATCTGAAATACATAAAGCAGGTGAGGTAAAATATTTATTTTGAGAATGGATGCTCTGCCAAACCAGGGGTAGCAGGTCTTAATCCAAGGTTTGAAGGTCCTGGGTGATTTGAGAAAGCAGAGGTAAGAAGTTCTGACTGTAGAGGTCAGACAGGTCAGCAGGTAGCTGAATCCCCAAATAGGTAATAGCATAATTCCACCAAGTGAACGGAAAGTGTCGCTTGCAGTATAACAGCTCTTCCACCATTAGCGAGACATTCAACACATTAGACTTGGAATAGTTTATCTTCAAATTAGACAAAGATTGAAAATGAGAAGGAGCCGCAGGCAGGGCAAGCAGAGAAGTGCGAGGTGAAGACAAAAACAATAAAATGTCATCTGCAAATGCAGCCAGTTTAAACTCCTTCCCATACATTAAGATGTCTTTAATCAGTGGCTCTGTTCATATCTGCCTAAGAAAAGGTTCCAAAGTAATAATTAAAGAAATGTGAAATAATAAAAAAAATTATAAATGTGAAAGGCGTCCGAGCAGGGTGGCGTTTGCCTCTAACCGTGGCTTGGGGGAGCACACAGGGACATGATCTGATACTGAATCTATCTCGTAAGCCTAAGAATCACAGAGCCAATTCCATGTAGTCCCAGACCACACTGGCAAATGCCTTTTCAGTGTCAATGGGTAGGAAAAAGCCTTGCTGACCTCTTGTTGCTAACCAATTATGAATATTCAGCACTTTGAGAGTGTTGTCCTAAGCTTCCCTGCCTGCCACAAAACCCGCTTGATCAAAAAAGATTCATTTGGGGAGAAATGGGAGCAATCTATTAGGCAAAATGCAAGTATAAATTTTAACATCAATATTGATCAGTAAAATAGGTCAGTAGTTGAAGGTCAAAAGAAACCGTGGAGCAAGTATCTAATAAAAGATCTTATAAAATTGGATAGAAAAGGATGTCTACTAGGTTCTACGAGTATGAGTGCTTTGGTAAGCTCTTATGACAATATTGGAGCCTCTAAGTGCCAGGCATCAAGGCGGAACAAAGCAGGTATCTGATTTTTAAAAGGAAGTCCTCCAACTATTTGGATTCTTGCAACTCCTGCAGGGCGGAGAAGCACAGTGGGGGGGGGGGTGGATAACAAGCAGGAGTCTGGCCAGGAACATGGTGGAATGCCACTCTAAACTCACTAATGTCTGAGTAATAAGTGAAGGGGAAGGGTCATTGATGTACCTAATGGGGAGGGGATGAGGAGAGACAACAAGCCCTCCAACCCACAGCCCATCCACTCCCCACAGGAGCCATCTGAAAGCACAGCTCTGGGAAGGTATCCACAAATAACTACACTAACAGTTAGGAGGAGCAGCAGCCATGCCAGCAGATGAGATTGAATAAGAAATAATAGAAATAATAGTAGTAATAATACACTATAACAATAAAAAAGACACTTTTGTGTGTGACAAGAATCAAGAATGGAGAAAAAAATGACCCCCCCCT
The DNA here is from genome assembly GCF_062004578.1 of Staurois parvus. Lineage (NCBI taxonomy): Eukaryota > Metazoa > Chordata > Amphibia > Anura > Ranidae > Staurois > Staurois parvus. The sequence continues at coordinate 11,434,154 of NW_028317994.1, read as the reverse complement.
GTCTACACCCCCCCCCCCCATGTCCAGTGATAAAGTAGGACAAGTCCCAAAACATCAAGAGAGACCTAGGCAGCATTGCATAAAAGGTAAGAGAGCCATAAATCTCCAAGGACAAAGGCAGATACCATGCAATAATACATACCAATGCATACAATGCATATCAATGCATACAAGGAGAGCTGGAGATGGAAGACAGAGCAATCATGCCCTAAGCTCTTCCTGATTGTCCACATGCTCAGCAGATGCCTCAGGTGGAACTTGGCATGGACAAGTAGGCTGATCTCTACCCTTCCTGCTATCCTCAGGGAGAGAAGGATGACTTGCAGGCCAGACAGACTGAATTTACTTTGACTGTACCAGTCTGGCACAAAAGAGTTCCTCTGGGTTGCAGAGAGGGTATGTGCACCCCCTATGTGTGACTGGAGAGTGATGACAGAGAGACCTGGAAAGATTTGGATCTCAGCTCCATTAAAAGTAAGCAAGTCCTTATCCCGCGTTTTCTTCATCACATCTTCCTTTAAGCGGTAACTGACAAAGTAGCAGATGATTTCAAGTGGCAGACAGAATCTCTTTCAGAATCTGCAAAGCTTGATGAGCCCTTTGAAACTCCACAGGGGTGTCACAAGGCTGCTCCAAAAGCTAATTACCAGGGTCTGCAAAGCATGAGGGATCTGGGCATGCTCCATTGATTCAGGTATACCCCAGACTCAAAGATTCTTCCTCCACCCTCTGTTGTCCATATCCTCAATGTGCTTTTTGAGTTTTATCAGGTGGTAGTTATGGCAGCTGGCAACATGCTTTAGGTCATCCACAGAGGCAGCATGATGAGCCTCCTGCTCCCCACCACCTCCAAATAATGTGCCACAGAGTGAAGGTCCTCCTTTGGGTCAGATAGTGGCAGACAGCACAGACTTCATGTCCTATAGTTTGTAGATGTCATTATGGGGATCTGTTGAACAAGAGATAGGAATGATGCATCTCCTGCTATCTGGAGGTCAGGAGCCTGAGAGCCGCGTGGAGAGCTGGAGGCCACTGCTGTTTCCCAGCATGACCTCGGGGAGTTGGCTGAGATTCCATGGGTTGCTTGCAAAATATCTCTGGCAGATTCCACTGGAGCTGTGATTGGGGCGTTCTGGAGGGTGGTGAGTATCTACCAACCTTGCCCATGGTGCCGAGTAGTAGATAATAGCGTGGGTTTCCCCAGGGAGAACCAGAGCTTCTCTATAGTGCAGTCATCTTCTTCAAGCAGCAAGCCACTCCCTGACCAGGAATTTTGTTTTAAATTTAGTACTGTTCTACTTTAGCAGGCAATTGCTTGGTCATGCAACACTGTACCCAAATTAAATTTATATATTTTCTTTTACATGAAGAGGACTTTATCTTGGTAGTATTTAATCACCACTGGGTTTTTTTATTTTTTATTATATAAAAGAAAAAGACTTGAGAATTTTGAAAAAACTGACTGACACTAATACTATGAGCTGATAATACTATACAGAGTACTAATTACACTGGCTGGAAAAGGGTTAACATCTAGGGGCAATGAAGGGGTTAACTGTGCACCTAACAAGTGTGATATGTATAATGTGTGCTGCTTTTACTCACAGATGTGTCTTCTTTTTCTCCTTGCTTTTCATGGAGAAGGAACGGACAGATTTCTGTTCTATGTACACAGAGTTCTGTGGGTTGTACTTTGCACACTCAAGCAGTCTCTGCATCCTCAGTGGGGCATACCTTGGGGCCATGACCTGGTTCCAGCTTGCTGCAAGTCCATCCCCACCATCCGGGGCCCTGGTGAAGAAGCAGGCTGGGGCTTAGAATCTGCACCCTCGGGAACCCTGAGTTGGTGATCTACTATCTACGACTAGGGTGCACTATCACAGACACCTGACACAGACTTTACACTGGTTCACCAAACCCAGGAACTGCACCTGGTTAGATTCACCCATCCCTAATTAGAACCCCTGTCAGGTTTTAATTTTTCCCCTTGGGGTAATGACCATTGTCACTAAAAGTAAGTTACTGGAATAAGAATACAGAAGAATTAATCAGCAGGAATTTAAGTTCCCTGTGTTCTGGATATCCCATTTTTGTGAGTCATTTTAAAAAATGCACTCAAAGCTTCTCTTCCTTGAGGGGTAGGGGCATTGTAGTACACCATTTTGAATTTATATGTGTTATTTGCATCATCACTTATATAAGTTATATTTTGATTTGTATATGCACAGGAGGAGGTGCGTGTATATAAAAGAGGAGTTCACGCACATAAAAGAACTACATTCTGTAGTGGGGGAGGAGTATTGTAGAACTTCCTCTGACACTAGAGCATTTACATCATTAAATTATTAGCACTTTCAGATAGGCAGTGCTGCACTAATTTTTATTTTAATAAAATCATTACAGTCAACCCTTCTAAAATCTAAAATCGTAGAAACATTCGCCTCTGTCCTCTCCACGTTATATAAGCCCCCACAACCTTTCTGCAAGGAATTGGCAGACAACTTTTTTCGGGACATCCATCTCCCCAATCTATCTCTTCCCATGTCAGACAAATTAAAGGATGATATCATTGTTTCACAGGTCCTTACATCAATCAAAACATTCAAGACGCAAAACACTCCTGGACCTGACGGTTTCTCTGTGTTATACTGCAAAATATTCGCTGACTCCTTATCTCCCCACGTGACTAATTTTTTAACCACTTACGCTCCCTTTCAGATCTGCACCCATTGTCCATGGCAGCCCAAATAGTGATGATCACAAAACCCAGAAAGGATCCCTGAGACCCCCACAACTTTAGACCAATTTCATTGTTAAATGTCGACTTCAAAATCCTAGCCAAAATTCTTGCTACCAGAATTAACTCTTTCTTACACCATCTCATCCATAAAGACCAAGGGGGCTTTGTTCCCCTTTGGCAGGCCTTACACAGGCCTTAGACAATACCCATCTTATCCATTAGCTGCAACAACATAAATCTCCTAGTATGATTCTAAGCCTAGACATTCACAAGGCATTCGACTCACTTTCCTGGGATTACATGTACTATGTTATAGACAAATGGGGATTCCCTTCTACTTTCACATCCTAGTTGAGGGCTCTCTACTGTAGATCCTCCGCCATGGTTCGATATCTCTCCAGACAATCTTCTCCTTTCTCCATTCATAGGGGAACATGTCAGGGGGCCCCCTTTCCCCAATACTTTTCATTTTAGCCTTGGAGCCTTTGCTACACTTTATAAAAACCAACATGGGCATCAAAGGAGTCACAGTTGCTCATCAGTCCTTCAAAGTTAGCGCATTTGCAAATGACTTGCTTCTGACTCTGACCCAGCCACACACCATATTACCTACCCTCTTCTCTATCCTAACCCGATTTTCTAACATTTCGGGTTTAATAGTAAATGAAGACAAATAATCAACCCTCAAAGTTTCCCTTCCCGTAGAGGAAATAAATTTGCTGAAACAAATCTACAACTTCACCTGGCCCAACGCACATTTGGAATATCTAGAGATCAACCTTTCTAACTCCTACTACACTTTCTGCGCAGCCAAATATACCTCAAATTTAGTTCTCTTAAAACTTTACTTATATCCTGGTCTCACCGATCTCTCTCATGGATGCAAAGAATAAATTCAGTAAAAATGGCTATCCTCCCCAAACTTCTATACCTATTCCACACCCTCCACATCCCAGTCCTCTCTTATGCCCTGAAGTCTTTTCAAAATCACATTTTATGCTTTATTTGGGCCAATAAAAGATCTTGGGTCAATAAATACACCATGCTCACACACCAGAAACAGGGGGGGGGTTTAAGGGTTCCCAACTTTTCCAAGTACTATGTGGTGGCTCAGATCGCACTTTAACCTCATTATATGCAGCACAACAAGCCCCTATATGTGTAACTTTGGAAGTGCTCTCTTTTCTCCCTCTCTGCACTTTTATGGCTCCCCCCGAGATCCCAGCCTACATCCATCAGTCCTCTAATGGCCCACTCACTACGTATATGGAGCTCCACAGAATACACCAGCAGCCTAATCTCCCCTCATCTACCACTCCTACCCCTTGTGGGCAATCCTCTGTTTCTACCTGACCATGAGTCCCCTAATGCCTTCCATTGGTGGATTTCCCACAAATTTCAATGCATTCATTCATTTCTCATGGGCCTTTCTGTTTATACCTGGGCAGAAATAAGGGACAAATATCAAGCCCCTACTACAGAACTTTTCAGAATTTAAAAAATTAAACACTGGGTAATTTCAGTCCATGCCATCAAAGACCCCACCACACAATTATCCCTGTTTGAACCCACCTGCCACAGGACACCTCTCTCTCCTAAACTTATCTCTTTCCTTTTTTACACAACTGACTAATCTACAGAACCCCAATAATCATGCTTATGTTTCCAGGTGGTAAAGGGATCTCAAAGGCATTAAAGATCATGAATGCTGGTCACAGATATGGACAACCCTGACCTCATGCTCTATTAACGTCCTCACCATGGAATCGGCCTTCAAAACGGTGACATGGTGGTACTTGGTCCCGTCTCATTTAGCACTTCTCCACCCGCCAGCCCCCAATATTTGCTTTCAAGGTTGTAACGCTCCGGGAAATATCCTACACATATGGTGGACATGTCCTAAGCTTTCCTAGTTTTGGTCAAAGGTTCTTAAACTACTCCATTCATTATTCACTTGGCCCTTCCCAAGAGACCCTTCTTGTAGATTCTCCTACATTTAAAACCCCCAGGCTTGTCAAAACATCAATTCAAACTAGCTACCCATGTACTATTGGTGGCTAAACAAACTATAGAAACAGCAGTTCATATCCTTCACAGACGTTCACCGCTGCCTTGATTTCTTTTTAATAAATGAAAAACTGTCTAGCATCCTCTCAGACACCCATGAGGGATTCCTTAAAACATGGGCCTCATGGATCCAACATGCCCACCCCAAGCTATCAGTATACAGCTTCATCTCATTATAGCCTTACAAGACCTCATACACTGAACTTGAGTGCTTTAGACGTTCACTCTCCGATCCGCCTCTACTCTCTCCTTTTTCTCTTTCTTTTGGATTGTCATTTTCTGGCTCCTCCACAGAGATGCTCCACGAACCATGAGGTGTTCTATACATCTCACATCTCGATAGCATACTAATATATCCTTAAAAACATAATCTTTTTATTAATGTCGGCCGACGAGCTAGAGGTAGGTTGCCCTTCCTTTGTTCACTAACCGATCAACCAACACAAGATGTTTGATACTTCTGTTCTCTTGATAAGACATCTATAACATTACTTATTATAGTTATGCTTTATTTGTGTATGACTGCTGTACATTATTGTAACTTCTTGTTTATGTTTTAGATAGCGGTTGAGTTTGTACTCTGTACTTTACAACATCAAAATATTCAATAAAAATCTATTTAAAGGAAAGAGTTTAGCCATCTTCTAAAATTTTAATTTAGAAAAGATTAGAATAAAGCAGAATAGAATATTGTAGAAAAGAATAGATTAAAAAAGAATAGAATAGAAAAATCTAGAAGAATAGAATAAAAAAGAATAGACTAGAAATTAATAGAATAGAAGAAAAAACATTTTGAATAAAATAGAACCAGTTATTCTTCAGAATGAATTTGGATCGATTTGGTATTTTTAATTTGAATTTTATTTGAATACTTTGAATCCATTGGAAAAAGTTAATCTGGTCAAAAATGAATAAACAAAACAAAATGTTGCCAAAAATGAAAACAAAATTAGTACCTTAATGAATTGATCTGAAATGAAACGACATTTTTTGTTCTGCACATGTCTAGTGTGCAGATCACATATGACAGGTTGGAGATAAGTAGTGTAGGACAGGAGGGATGGTGAGAGAGGTAAACTTAATTTGCAGTTGCTTTTGCCATGATGTGTACAGTGGACAAGAACTAATGAATAAACAATGAATTCATTAGTTCCTGTTTCTTTCCCTTCCTCTGTTTTAAGAGGAAGGGGAGGGATCACAGACACAAACACTACATTGTTTACATCTGTGATCACTGTGATTGATCCCTTTGTAACCAACCACAGTGATCCAAAGGAACAGAACTGCTTGGCTTAGCTCTGTACACAGTGTCTGTGGAGAGGTAACCAGGGAAATAACTGCTGATAATAAATACTTCATACAAGTCACAGCTAAGCAAAATGGATACTGTGAAAAAAACAGTTTCATACTGTAATAGTTTACCTACTGTAATTATTGTGTGTTAAGATAAACTTTTCTCTTTTCTTTCTTTATCCTCTGGGATAAAGAGGGGACTTTTTATTTTCCATGAGAAACAGAAGAGCAATTACCACAGGTCTTGGCTCCCAATGTGAACAGGGCTGTCCCCAGTGCAGTGATATGAGAGCAGTGGAGTGAAGGAGTTAGCAGATGCTGGAGGAACAATGTGTGTGTGTGTATGCAGTGTGCATGTACAGTACAGTCATGACCACAAATATTGGCACCTCTGCATTTCTGTTAGATAATGCACCATTTTGCCCAGAAAATTGTTGCAATTACAGATGTTTAGGCATTCTCATGTTCATTTCTTTTGTTTGTACAAGTATGACACGAAAAATCGGAGAAACAAAAAGCCAAATCTGACACATTCCACACAAAACTCCAAAAACAGACTGGACACATTTTTTGGCACCTTCTCAAGATAATAAGAAATAATTGCATTCCAAATTTGTGATGCTCCTGTAATGTGTAATTAAACTCACCTGTATCAATTAACAGGTGCTGACAATATAGAAATCACTCCGGCAACCAGTTAAAATGGTGAAAAATTGAATAAAATCTTTCTGTTGTGTGTCTCTGTGTGCCACATGGAGCATGGAGAAATGAAAGAGCAGCAAAGAATTGTATGAGGATTTGAGAACAAAAATTGTGAAAAAGCATGGACAATCTCAAGGTTTCAAGTTCATCTCCAGAGATCCTAATGTTCCTGTGTCCACTGTGCGCAACATTGTCAAGAGGTTTACAGCCCATGGCACTGTAGTTAAAATCCCTGAACATGAATGAAAGAGAAAAATTAATCAAAGATTGCAAAAAAGGATTGTTCGAATGGTGGCTACAGAACCTTCAGGCCTTTGGGCACAGGGGGCAACTGTGTCAGCTCGCACTATACATTGCCATCTGAATGAAAATGGACACTATGGTGGGAGAGAAAGACAAAATCATTTTGGGAGAATGTGCTGTGAACAGATTAAACAAAATTACAGCTTTTTGGTAAAACACATCATTCTACTGTTTTTAGAAAAAGCAATGAGGCCTTTAAAGAAAAGAATACAGTCCCTACAGTCAAACATGGTGGAGGTTCACTGATGTTTGGGGTTGCTTTGCTGCTTCAGGCACTGGATGTCTTGACTGTGTGCACATTATGAAATCTGAAGACCACCAAAGAATTCTGGGGTGCAATGAAGGGCCCAGTGTCAGAAAGTTGGGTCTCTGTCAAAGATCATGGATCTTACAGCCGGACAGTGACCCAAAGTACACAACAAAAAGCACCCAGAAATAGTTTAAAGCAGAACTCCAGGCAAAAACCTCTTTACATGTCCTTGATGCAGATGTGCAACCTTCACTGAATATGTCATCCATCTTCTGGCTCACTCAGTAGTTGCTCTGAAATAGCCTAATAATTTTCAAATCAAACCATTAAGTCACTTTGTTTCCTGTTTGTAAGACCAGTGGCTGCCATGCCTCCTATTCCCCCAGCCACTTGTCTTGGCACATCCCCTCTGTAGTTTTTTCTCCAGAAAGCGGTGATGTAATTCAGTCCAACTTGCAGTGGGCTGTCAGACACATTCAACATGTACAGGTCTAGAATACCCACCCACATTCACTACAATTCATTATGGATGATGTGAGCTGTAGTTTCCTTTTACTGCAGAGAGAGAGGAGAGAATATGATGCAATCCCTGCTGTTACACCTCCTCTTTGGCAATGAAGATGTTAATTCCTTCCAAAATGTGTATGTATAGTTTCTGTGTACAACAAAGAAGAAACTGGTTAAAAATTATTATTATTAGCAATTGAATCATCACACAACCAAAGTTTTTGCTCTGGTCATGAATTTATAAAATAAATATATGAATGGGTTAATAAAGCCCACATGAAAAACCCTGTACCTATGCATATGGTAGGGGAAACCTGTGCATGTACAGATGTGCCATAGGGCTTGCTTGGGAGGTGGCAGGACAATATGACTTATACTTTAGGGTGGAGGTCCCCTTTAACAGCTTCCCACCTAGTCACTACACATAAACGGCCAAGTGGGAGCTTTGCCGTTCTGAGTGGAAGTTCCTGAACGTCCCTCAAAACATGGCCACGCAACTGCACACTCTCAGTGTGCCTGTGTCCACTGGAGACAGCACAATGCCACTTAGCAGAAGGACTCTCTGATTGGCCCTTCTGATCACATGATGGCTGTGTCCAATCACAGCCATCATGTGATGTCAACAAAGCCATCATTCAGTTGAACGGCTCTGCCTCTCCTCACACAGAGCCTGCTAGTGAGGAGAAGCAGAGCCAATCTGTGAATTACACACACACATCACTGTCACAGTACCAGTAATCCACATCTGTCACAGTGCCAGTGATCCACATCAGTCACAGTACCAGTGATCCACATCTGTCACAGTACCAGTGTAAAATTCCACATCTGTACCAGTGATCCACATCTGTCATGGTGTACCAGTGAGCCATATCTGTACCAGTGATCCACATCTGTCACGGTGTACCAGTGTAAGATCCATAGTTGCCATGGTGTACCAGTGTAAAATTCCACAACTGTGCCAGTGATCCACATCTGTCATGTGTACCAGTGATCCATATCTGTACCAGTGATCCACATCTGTCACGGTGTACCAGTGTAAAGTCCACATCTGTACCAGTGATCCACATCTATAAATTCTGAAGGAACCCTCTGCAGACTGGTATATACTCTTTCCAGCAGACTTTGCAATAAAGAATAGGGATATTTGGTTCACACATATTGCAATACATGAATACATGTTTAAGCTGACCAACTGTGTTAAAGTAATCCCTCTATGACCAGTCCTACTCTGCTCTGCCTACGCAAATGCTACTGTGGACACAATGCCAACATAGGGGAAAAGGCAAAGTGGGGGAGAGCTACCAGGTTCAGGTCTGGCTACTGACCCAACAATACAACAAACAAGGTATACCTGTGCTCAAATCCCAATAGCTAGTACATGCATTTATCCATCAGGTGCACACTGGTACTGTATGTACCCTTTCCAGCAGAATTTGCAAAAAAGAATAGGGATATTCGGTTCACACATATTGCAATACATGTTTAAACTGGCCAACTGCATCAAAGTAATATCTCTATGGCCAGTCCTACTTTGCTCTGCCTATGCAAATGTTGCTACGGGTACAATGCCAATATAGGGGGAGAAGACAAAGTGGGGGAGAGCTACCAGGTTTATGTCTTTTCCCCTATATTGGCATTGTGTCCACAGTAGCATTTGCGTAGGCAGAGCAGAGTAGGACTGGCCATAGAGGGATTACTTTGACGCAGCTGGCCAGCTTAAACATGTATTGCAATATGTGTGAACCAAATATCCCTATTCTTTATTGCAAAGTCTGCTGGTATATACCAGTGTGCTGAGGGTTCTTCAGAATGTCTAGTGTTAATATGTGGTTACACCCCTTTAGCACCTGATGGATAAATGCATGCACTAGCTATTGGGATTTGAGCACAGGTATATCTTGTTTAGTGATCCACATCTGTCGCAGTGTACCAGTGGTAATCCATTTCTGTACCAGTGATCCACATCTATCACGGGTCACCAGTGTAAAATCCACATCAGTACCAGTGAAAAACATCTGTCACAGTTTACCAGAGTAAACTCCACATCTGTACCAGTGATCAATATCTGTCACAGAGTACCAGTCTCAAATCCTCATCAGTACCAATGATCAATATCTGTCACAGAGTATCAGTGTTAAATCAACATCTGTATCAGTGATAAACATCTGTACCAGTGAACATCAAAATATCTAAAATATTATACACCAGCGTGGAGACTTTCCAGATACTGAGTATGACGGATGAGAGTAGCGGGGAACTCTCTCTCTGTAAGACTCTGAGTATGAGCCAGTTGAAAGCAGTGGGTCAGCTATGCATTCTGAGGAGGAGAGAGTCCAAACAAAGAGGTTCAGGAGATCTGAGGAGGGGCAGGCATCCACCAGTAGTGCAGTGGGGAGTGCAAGCAGCACAGCACACCCAGACAATAGGCAGGTATCCACCATTAACACTACAAATCCTGGTGCCGTGACAAGTACAAGCAGGGCCACATTCCGAGATAATAGGCCAGGCACTTGTAGCAGTATTTTCCATCATCAGTGAGGTAGGACCCATACTAGCTTCCCAGATGTACTTTTATATCTCACATGGCTGCCTGCTAATTTGGCAGAACCTTTTACAGCACAGCCAGGCCCTCAGATACAAGCAGAAAATGATAACCCAATTTGTTTTATTAATTTATTTTTTATTAATGAACTGCTAATTTACATTGTGGAGCAGTGTAACCTGTAGGCCAGTCAATATATAGCCAGCAATCCCAATTCGTCATATGCCCGCCCATTTGTGTGGAAACCCCACACCATGGAGGAATTTAACATTTTTCTTAGGCTTACTTTGAACATGGGACTGACAACAAAAAATGAAGTCCATGCCTATTGGTCTACCCAACCTATACATCATATGTCAGTCTATTCATCTTTTATGCCCAGAACACGCTATGAGATAATAATGAGGTTTTTGCATTTCAATAATAACCAGTGCCCTCCTCGAAATCATCCTGATTATGATAAGCTATTCAAAATTCACCCACTAATCAACTTTTTTTGCTGTACCTTCAAGGAAATGCTTACCCTCAAAAAAAATATTTGTGTGAATGAATCCCTAGTCCGCTTTACTGACAAAATTATTTGGCAGTTTATAGAACTACACAAGTCTCCTATTAGTCCACCATCTCTATTTGAATAAAACTGTGGCCTGTGGGACAGCAGGGGCCAACCGCAAGGACTTCCCACAATGATTGGTCACTACAAAATTAAAAGTAGTGAAACAGCCAGTTTGCAGAATGAAAAGATCCTAGCCCTAAAGTGGAAAGATAAAAGAGATGTCTATATCCTTTCCTCAATTCATGATGACACCTCAGTGAACCTTCAAACAAGACAAGGTCCCGTCCAGAAACCGAGATACATACACGACTATAACCAGTTCATGGGGGGGGTATGAATGACAAGATGTTACAGCCGCATTTAGCCACCAGGAAACCAATCTATTGGTTTTAAAAGGTTGCCATCTACTTGTTTCAATTAGCCTTATACAATTCCTATGCTATCTTTTTTAAGTGCACACGAAGATCCCTAACCTATCTGAAGTATCAAGAGGATATTGTTACAGCCCTTCTCTATCCTCATGGCCTTGCTCCTGAACAAATTAGTTCTGTTTTATTGACCATACTCCATGAGAGGCATTTCCCCGATATCCTCCCTCTCACGTTGCTGCTTGCTTCCTGGACCAATGCTCTCCTCTGTGGGCAACTGCACTACTAAAACGTAATAAATATATTTTTTTGTTTACCCTTTGCTCAGCAGAATGTATTTTTGGAGTGTAATTCTTGGTATATACTGTACATGCTATGTGTTAGAAGCCTGAAGGTGCTACTTGGATGTTGGGCCTCTGGATGTGGCTAGGCTGTGGAAAAGTCTTACACATGTGGTATCGCCATACTCAGGAGGAGTAGAAGAATGTATTTTGGGGTGTAATTCTTGGTATGTACATGCTATGTGTTAGAAATATCATGTACATGGACAACTTTGTGTAAAAAAAATACATTTTTGTTTTTTTTCCACATTTTCTGAAAACTTGTGGAAAAAAATGACATGTTCAAAAGACTCATTATGCCTTGTAGAATATACATGGTGTTTTCTTTCCAAAATGGAGTCATTTTGTGGTAATTCCATTGTGCTGGTGCTCCAGGGCCTTTAAAATTGTTATAAAATAGTCAGCAAATGAGGTGTCATTTATGCCTCCAGAACGCCTGTAGGTACTACTTGGATGTTGGGCCTCTGTATGTGGCCAGGCTGTGGAAAAGTCTTCCACATGTGGTATTCCCATACTCAGGATGAGTAGAAGAATATGTTTTGGGGTGAAGCTGCAAGTATGTATATGCTGTGTGAGAGGAATAAGCGGTTAATATAACAATTGTGTGAAAAAAAAATTTTTTTTTACATTCTTAATTTTCCAAAGAATTGTGGGAAAAAAAGTTACAGGTTCAAAAAACTCACTGTGCATCTTACTAAATATCTTGGGATGTCTACTTTCCAAAAAGGGGTCATTTGGGGGGGTATTTGTACTGTCCTGGCTTGTTAATGTCTCAAGAAATGAGATAGGCCACCTACTGTATCTATGATTAATTTTCAATGATTGGTACCATAGCTTGTAGACTCCATAACTTTCACACAGAGCAAATACTACATAACAATTGGGATTATTTTTACCAAAGCAATGTAGCAGTATAACTTTTGGTCCAAATTTATGAAGAAAAATTACTTATTTGCAAAATTGTATAACAGAAATGAAGAAAAATGCGTTTTTTTAAATTCTTTGGTCTTTCTTAACTTATAGTGCAAAAAATAAAAACCCAGTGCTAATTAAATCCCACCAAAAGAAAGCTCTATTTGTGTGAAAAAACAGGACAAAAATGTCATTTGGGTAAAGTGTTTCATGACTGAGTAATTATTATTCAGAGTGTGAGAGCGTTGAAAGCTGAAAATTGGTCTGGGCAGGAAGGGGGTAAAAGTGCCTTGTATTGAGGTGGTTAAATATTAGGTTTAAAAATGGTTATATACTGTAGAAGTATCTGCACCAAAGTGTAAACTGTTAAGTGTATTTTTAAACTGTTAAGTGTAAAGTTGTGAACAAAATAGATTGATAATGATACATTTTATACAAAACAGTAAAAAGGTGGCAATATATCACAGTGTCTTGTCTTCCATTCTTTACATCTAAACGTCTTGTAGCATGGTTGATACTACCTCTTACTTTCAGGTAGAATGATACTTCGAGTAGCCCTAACAGGTAAGCCAGATAATGAGAAAATAAATTGGGGAGAAGGTGGAGAATTCAATGTTGTATTAAACAAATACAAACATAATTTGAGTCCAGTTGTGTGTGTCAATGTGAAAATGAGTGCAGATTCTTACATCAGGTTTTTCGGAGTCAAGCAGTAGAAAACATGTTTTCCATCTTTACTCTTCATTTAGGAAAAGTAAGAAGAATACCAGCAGGGATATCATACAGGTTCAAGTAGAGTAGGGTCCCTTTCCTGTTTTCATAGGAGAGGGATAAGGCACTTTACAGCATATAGTAAGTGGGGTAGCATGCTATTTTCATAGGACTTAATGAAAGCTTGTTTGTCATGGAATAGGAATTGCAGTGGATGATAGGTAATGGGGTGTGGCAATATATTCTCTATCCAGAGAGTAATTGCTTTCCAGAATTTACAAATAGACAGTGATATCATATGTGCATTAGAAAACCTGTCTGTGGGCAGCCATGCCAATGTGTTTAGGGAAGAACATGGGAACATGATGATCAATTTTGTTTCAGTTTTGTGCCACCTGGATTTGGATGGGAGGGAGTTTGCAGAGCAACTCCTTTTATCAATCCTTCAAAAAGTACCTTTCTGCACCCACCAGAGTCCTTAACAAGTATTGACAGTAGGAAGTTTTCTTGTATAACAGCACTAGTAATAATGCTATTATATCTGAAGTCTGGCTTCCACTTAATGGCATTCCCCTGAATGTCTGAACAACCAAGGTTCAGCCCAAACCTGTTTTCACATTGATCCTTAAACTCATCTATAGTAGAAAGTATATGCAGCAAAAAACTATTGAATAAGTGAATAATATGCAATATAACGTGGGGTGAAAGCTCCCTGGCCTAAAAGCTTCTTGGTTGGCAGGTGCAATTACCTTTCTTGCCACTAGATGGCTCTGTTCCCACAATATTATAATAAGGGGAGGGTGGTAGTTGGACATTAGGCAATTTTTAGAGAAAACCTTTCTCTAGTGACATAATGGGTGGAGTTAGTGCCTATGTACTGTAAATGCTAGTGTGGGAGGGTCCTAGTCAGAGATGGGACATGGAAGCCAAACACTCCAGAGCTTCTAGGATGTAAGTGGCTACCATCTTAAAGGGCCCTTTGCCGGGTTGAAATCCTAGGTGAGGTGGTACAGGACTTAGTAGGAACAATTGTACTTGCCCTCATATAAATATTTTCTTGTGAACTGCTATGTGTACACCTAAAGCAAAATAAAACCACTAACCAGCATATCTACAGCAGCTACTACCATTACACCTTCTCACAAGAGTATAAAACAATGTGTATGTAAATATGATGTAGCGCTATAATCTAATGCAAAATCCTATACATATGTTGTCACGAGTTATAAACCAATATTCAATGTGTGTGTACAAAACCAACTGAAAAAAAAGTATGTCCACAATATTAAGTCTCCCAATATTAAGTCTCCCAAAACAGTTTTTCAACTGTCCTTCTTAGTGCTTCTTAACCACTTGACCTCTGGAAGGCTATTTTTTTCTATTCAGCATTGTGCTACTTTAACTGCTAATTGCGCGGTCATGCAACGCTGTACCCAAACAAAATTTATATAATTTTTTCACACAAGTAGAAATTTCTTTTGGTGGTATTTGATCACCACTGGGATTTTTATTTTTTGCGACACAAATTAAAAGACTGAAAATATTGAAAAAAACTATATTTTCTTCTTTCTGTTATAAAAAATATGCAATAAACTCAATTTTTATCATAAATTTAGGCCAACATGTATTCTGCTATATTTATTTGGTAAAACAGATATATTGTTTGGTTTGTGTGAAAGTTATAGCATCTACAAACTATGGTATAGATTCTGGGATTTATATAGCTTTTACTTTCTGGCTGCAAGGGAATTATAAAACCCCCCAAATGACCCTGTTTCAAAGAGTAGACATCCTAATCTATTTGCTGAGAGGCATATTGAGTCAATGGAAGATTACATTTTTTCCACAAGTTTTGGAAAATGACAAAATGTTTTGGGTTTTTTTACACAAAGTTATCACTTTATGAAATGTCAAATGATATATTACTCACACGTGCCATGGGTGTATATGGGATTACACTCAAAAATACCCCTTTGAAAGCCTAAAGGTGCATAATGTCCTCATTTCACTTCCTTTTTGGAAAGTAGACACTCCAAAGAATATAATAAGAGGCATGGTGAGTATTTAACAGATCTAATTTTTTTGTCACAAGGTTTTGATTAAAAAAAATGAAAAGAAAAAACACATTTTCGTTTTCTTTCTTCATTTTCCAAAAACTTGTGGCAATAAATGAGATCTGTAAAATACTCACCATGCCTCTTAACAACTACCTTGGAGTGTCTACTTTCAAAATGGGTCATTTAGGGGTGTTTTGCACTAGATAAATTAAATCTTAAAAGTAACAGGAACCACTGCAGGATTATTCCTAAAAGATTAGCTGCCGACCATAATTAAAGGTGGAGTTCTAGGGACCTAAGTGCATATGATACAAAAATAATTTTTGTACTATTCTGGTATTTCAGGGCCTCCAAAACTGTGGTGTTCAGGAAGTGTAATGAGGAAATAACGCCCTTTAAAAGCCTGTAGGTCCTTATTGGATTTTGAGGTCCTGTACGTGGCTAGACTGCCAAAAAGTTTCTCACATGTGGTGTCCCCATACTCAGGAGAAGTATCAGAATGCAGGATGTAATTCCACATATACCCATGGCATGTGGAAGCAATACATAACTTTAGTGACAAATTTTTGTTAAAAAAAGTAGTTTTCCGGGGAGTGCGCATGCGCGGCCGGCGGGACGGACATGCCGCGATAGAGCTCCGTCTCCCCGTCGGGTAACAGGACAGTCTATCGGCGGATCCCGGCCGGCATGTCAGTTCGGGAGACACCCGTCCCCGAGGCAACCCCGCCCTGACCCGTTCTGGCTCGATCAGCGGCTGGTAAGACGGCTGCAGGGAGCTGCAGACCCATCTCCATTACAGACAGGGCGGAGGCCCGCCCACCATCCTCGGATCTGAGCCCGCATGAGACGCAGGAACCACAGGGCAATATAAGAGGGCTCTGCTCCCAGTAGCAACCCACCCCCTGTCAGGATAAATATGGTTAGAGGGGCACCCCGCCACCAGGCTCCACCGCAAGGCAAAACAATAAAGGAGGCACTGGCAAAGGCCTCCTCCAAGATGGCCACCGCTCCAACATGTGGCAATAAACAGAATGCAAATTCCTTTGAGGCCCTGCGGGACACGCAGCCCATCCATCCCGGAGCATCGGAGGGTGAGTGTGAGTCTGACATTGACCCAGACACCCCTGCTTACGCTTCGGCACCAGACCTTACGCCCCCCGACCTCTTAACACGTTTTGAGAGGATGCTACATAAAGCTCTGAAGCAGACCTCTGACCGTATCACTGCCACACTGTCCAGAGAAATACGCAAACTGGGACGACGTACTGCCGACCTAGAACAGAGAGTAGATGATCTTGACGCCTCAATTCGGACACACACCAACGACCTTGACCTCCTGCGCGACGAAAACGCAATGCTACTAACGCGCCTAGAGGACTTTGAAAATCAGGCAAGGCGCTCAAACTTACGAATCCGTGGCCTTCCAGAATCGATTATTGATGTCCAATCAACTGTCACGGCGCTATTTCAGGAGCTCGCCCCAGCTATTCCAATTGAACGACTGGAAATGGACAGGGTACATAGGGCATTAGCCCCACGGCGCCCTGACGGTCCACTGCGTGACATCATAGCCAAACTTCACTTCTTCCGCACTAAAGAGCAACTCCTACAAGCGGCCCGCAACGCAGAATCCCTACTATTTCAAGGTCACACCTATCAACTGTTTCAAGACCTCTGCCCTACAACCATCGCCAAACGCAGGGCTATGAAGCCTCTCCTGCAAACGCTTCAACAACATGCAATTCCATATAAATGGGGCTTTCCTTTCGCCATACGCTTCCGATATCAATCCCGAGACTATACTTGCAAAACCCATGATGACATCTGGACACCCTGCGGAACCTCCGGCTACACTCTTCTACTATACCATCAGAGAGTTCCAAACGGAGATCTACATCCTACTCGCCACAGAAATCCCACCCTCCACGCTCCACCGATGGTCAGCTCAGTATCCACAAACGAGGGCGTTTTTCATCACCTTGCCCATCCCCACAAGATACCATGGACTGAACCATGTCTCCTAACTTCCACCTTGCCAAGTACACCAGCCTGCGTATCACTTAACCAGCGCTGAAGTTGCCATCTATGGAACCTACTTTTCCTGCTCATGCTCTAAAGCAGTCGCTTTATACCACTATGCAAGCCCCTTGGAAGTTGATGATTACCTTAATTTTCTATCTCTCCTGTACTTCCGAGAGCCTTTTGAACCATGCTTATGGAACCATG
This sequence comes from Staurois parvus, assembly GCF_062004578.1. Classification (NCBI taxonomy): domain Eukaryota; kingdom Metazoa; phylum Chordata; class Amphibia; order Anura; family Ranidae; genus Staurois; species Staurois parvus. The sequence goes on along the minus strand of NW_028317994.1, from coordinate 11,416,579 downwards.
TTTATTGTGTTTGGCGTTGTCTTGCCTAGGTTGTTCCTCGGGCTATGGTGTGAGGCCTCAGCTCCGGCGGCATAGGATACTGCTTCTCCATATTTTTATTGGTTCGCCTTCGCAACCGATGCCGCCTGAGCTCAGGCCCTCTCGAACCGTTTGAGAATGTATTTATCCACTCTTTTCTGGGATCCTAATATCGTACATTCATTTAAACGCTGTCATCCCTATGGCCCGCGTACCTGTGCACTCTCTATTAGCCCCTGTGCTACTGTTTACTTTTTAGCACTCGGGTTATTACTGCTCCCCGGACCGCCCTGAATTTGGGTACCTCCGGGGACCACCAGGCCTAGAATGGCCACTTCTACCCCTTTCCTGACACCCTTCCTCAATTATACCCCCCCTCCCTTCCCTGCATATGGCTCCATGACCCCACCCAACCCCCTATTCATTCAGATCACCCTACACAGTGACTACCAGACTCTCTCTCAGCTGATAATTCTCTATTATTCAACGCACCATACACCCTCTTTATGGGCTCGTTAAATTTTCTTACCCTGAATGTTCAGGGCCTCAACATACCGCAGAAACGTAACAAAGCCTTTCGCTCTTTTGCATCACTTAAAGCCCATGTAGTATGCTTGCAAGAAATGCACTACACTCCACACTCTACACCCAAGTTCTTCGGCCCCCGTTATCCACAGGCCTACACGGCCTCAGCTACAACCAAGTGTAGAGGGGTCCTAATCGCTTTCCATCGCACAACACCCTTTGCACTATGTCATGAAACCAAAGACCCAGAGGGTCGCTATCTTCTGCTAATAGGACAACTTTTAGATGTAGACGTCACCATAGCCACATATTATGCCCCAAACCAAAGCCCCTTACCATTCTTATCCCACCTGTTATCAGTTATAGATCACCACAAGCGAGGTACTCTGTTTGTATGCGGAGACTCAAACTGTACCTTATATCCCTTCCTTGACAAATCTCCCCAACCTTTCCCCCTCCCTACCTCTAAGCAAACCCTCCAAGCTATACTACAGCGTCACTCCCTGATAAACACCTGGAGGGAACTTAACCCAACTAAGCGCCAATACACTTTCTACTCTCACCCCCATAAGACCTTCTCCAGGATAGATCACATTCTTATAACCGCCAGCTCCTCTTCCCGGCTCTTGACCTCTGAAATCCTCCCAATCCCTTGGTCAGATCATAGTGCTGTAGTCGCCTCCATGGCTTTCCTGGCCCCATCCCCTGCTAATGCCTCCTGGATCATTAATGACAACTTACTAGCAAACCCAACTCACTGCTCAGAAATTGAAGTTGCCTTCAAAGAGTACTTATCGCTAAACCAAACGCCTGATATTTCTCCTCTCCTTCTCTGGGAAGCGCATAAACCAGTTCTACGAGGCTTCTGTATTAGCAAAGCGTCCTTTGTAAACAAAGTGAAAAGACAGCAGTGTCTCTCTCTAGAACGAACTTACAATCAATCCCATCAAGCCTTCCAAGCAACCCCTACGCCGGCCAACCGCGACGCCCTAGAGCGAGCTCGATTAGCCCTGGATCTTTTTCTCACAGACCAGGCAGAGTTTTCACTTCGCAGAGCCCGGCATAAATACTACACAAAAGCGAATAAACCCAATTCTTTTTTAGCTCTATCGCTTCGCAGGCTTGATCTGATTACTAAACCTATCCGACTACGCACCTGCTCTGGCAACCTCACTAGTAACCCGGAACGCATCCTTCAAACCTTTCACAAACACCTCTCACGACTTTACTCTCACTCCACACCTTTTGACCCCATCCAAGCTGACACTCTCCTGGCCTCCATCACCTTCCCGACACTGTCCGAACAGCACCTGGCAACATTAGAAATGCCCATCACCCCAACCGAAACCATAAATGCAATTACAAATTTAAAGCTTCGTAAACGCCCAGGACCAGATGGGTTTTCCGCCACTTATTACAAAAAATGTGCCCATCTTTTAACGCCCATCCTCACTAATGCTTTTAATGCCATACTATCGGGCCATACCTTCAACCCAGAAACAGTCCAAGCCAACATCTCAATGATCCCAAAACCCAGCTCGGATGACACACAATGGTCCAATTATAGGCCGATTTCTCTCCTTAACATTGACATTAAAATACTAGCCAAAATCCTTTCCACACGCCTGAACATGTGTATAGGTTCTCTAATTCATAATGATCAAGTGGGCTTTATTCCAACTCGACAAGCCGGTGATAACATCAGACGCGCAACTTTATTGGCACACATTCCTGCCTGTTTCCTGTCCTTAGACATCCGGAAGGCATTCGACACGGTATCATGGCCATATCTACACTACATCTTGGGCCGCTGGGGTTTCGGACCTCACTTTTTAACCTGGATCTTCTCACTATATTGAGAACCCTCAGCCAGAGTTAGATACCTAGGACACGGATCCGCCCGCTTCCCAATTTCCCGCGGCACGAGACAGGGCTGCCCTCTTTCCCCCTTACTCTTCGCTTTGGCCATAGAATCGCTAGCCCTCCTAATCAGAGCTAATCCGGATGTCCGGGGACTTGAATTAGGTGGCTCACACCACAAATTGTGCCTCTTTGCTGATGACGTTCTACTTTTTCTCACTTCTCCCTTGACTTCCTCTCCCTCCCTCCTCCGACTTCTTGAGAGGTTTGGCTCACTCTCTGGCCTTGTAATAAATTCCCACAAATCTACGGTGCTTAATATTTCCCTTCCCCCTGAAGAGTTAGCACACTTGAAACAGATTCTCCCATTTTCTTGGTCGCAGCATCATATTCCTTTTCTGGGAATCAAATTGACCCCTAATATATCGGACCTTTCTGCAGCTAACTATACTCCTATGCTAACTCACCTAACTGCTCTTATGACAAAATGGTCCTCCTTACCACTCGCATGGCTGGGTAGAATAGCAGTCATAAAGATGTCAATCCTTCCAAAAATTTTATATTTATTCAGAGTTCTCCCGATCCCAGTACCATCCCACTACCTCCGCATACTACAACGTCATTTTTTCTCCTATGTGTGGGGCACAGTACGCCCCCGCGTACCCCGTTCCACCCTATACCGTTCCAAGCTCAATGGCGGTCTTGGTCTTCCCGATATCAGTAAATATTACCAGGCGGCACATTTAGCACAGTTGCCAAAATACCATGCGACCTATGAAATTCCACAATGGGTTATCCTTGAATCTATAGAATGTGACCCCCTGTCCACAGCCAATTTACTTTGGCTGAGACCAACTGACCGCCGCTCAATAACAAATCCCGTCACCTCTCACTTTCTATCATTGTGGGACAGACTGAAGACTCGCTATCTCCTTCAGTCACTACATAACCCCTTACTCTCATATTTCAAGAACCCAGCTTTTCCCCCAGCATGGTCGTCGCCAATCTCATTCAAAGAATGGACCACTGCACATCTCCTCCGCACCCATCATTTCCTACAGAGGAACAAATTCAAATCCTTTGCCTCACTACAAGACACATATAACCTTCCTGCATCTGAAATATTCAGATATTTACAATTAAAACACTTCTACAGCCCCTATACTATAGCATCTAGCCAAACTAATACCATGTCTCCCTTCGAGCGGGCCTGCTATAAAGACCCCCATAGACGCGGTCTCATCTCCTATCTATATTCCCTTCTCACAACCTCGGCTGCCACATCCCCCCCCATATACCCAAAGGTGGGAAACAGATCTAAACAGACAATTAGACACATCTGACTGGGACCACATTTGGGTCAATACGAAATCATCTTCACAGAATGTTGTAGCTTTGGAAACTAACTATAAAGTCCTAACTCGTTGGTACTTGGTTCCAGCAAAAATCGCAAAATACACCCCTAACTACCCCCCTAATTGCTTTAGAGGCTGTGCTGACCTGGGAACACACTATCACATATCAATAGCCCAAACTTTCTGGACAGAAGTCTTTAGAATGGTATCCACATTTTGCGCAAACCCACTTCAACCTACCCCGACAACGGCTCTTCTTAACCTACGCCCCCCCGGCGTAACCACTCCGCAATTCAAACTCATCCTGCAAATAACCACAGCGGCCAAACAGGTTATAGCAAAATCTTGGAAATCCCCCACTTTAAGCATAGCCGCAGTTAACACTAGGGTAACTCAAGCTATGATACACGCAAAGGTGGAAGCCACTATCCTTGATACAATCCCCAAGTTCCTGAGTGTTTGGAACCCTTGGGTAGAACATTTCCTCCCGCAAAATTTTGACGAATCACTCCTCCTTCCCTAATATGCAAAGTGTGAAAGTGCGCATTTTCAGCACTAACCTGGTACCACTCTTAACCGAATACACAAGGGTTTATGTCCTCCCCTGTTATCCATGGAGTCATCTCTATCACCTTTCCCCCCCCCCCCGGTCTATCCTTAGATCCACATGCAGCACTGGAGAGTCATTACTCACACTGATTGAACTCATTATGGTTTGTTGTTGTTTCTTTCTACTACTAATCTTTGTTTACTCAATACCATAAATTATGCTGCACTGTTTCTTTGAGCCTCTCTCTCTCCCTCTATATAAGAACATTGAAACTGTGCATTTTTTTTACCCCTGTATTTTGCTGTCAATGTACTGTCCAATGCCTACTGTTAATGTCCCCCTCCCCATGTTATAATACCAATAAAAAGTTTGAACAAGAAAAAAAAGTAGTTTTCCAAAAACGTGTGGTAAAAAATAAAATCTTCCATGGACTCTGCATGCCTCTCTCTTATTGTATGCCCAACATTAGAAGCTTATGCCACACATCACCCATTCTTCTAACCACTTAAAGACCAAGCCTTTTCTGACACTTTTAGTTCATATGAAAAAAAATCTGCATTTTTTGCTAGAAAATTACTTTGAATTCACAAAAATTATATATATTTTTTTTTTAAAGCAGAAGCCCTAGATATTAAAATGGTGGGTGGTGCATTCATTTTTGTATTTGCACAGTAATTTTTAAAAGCATATTTTTTGAAAAAAATACACTTTTTTCATTTTAATCAACAAAAACACAATATATTGTCCAAGTGTTTGGTAAAATACAAAAGATGATGCTACTCTGAGTAAATAGATACAAAACATAACATGCTTTAAAATTGCACACTCCCTGTGCAATGGCACAGATTCCTCCATTCACTTTGATTGATGTAGATGAAGAAATCTCTGGCAAAAAAAATGAATAATATATGCCAGAGCATAGGGGCAATCCACCCACTGACGATATAAATATATGTTCTTTTTTTTTACTTCAGATGAGAAATCTTCTCCTTCAGTACTGCAATCACTGATGTATGTATTCTGAAAGCACACCCTGCTGCTGTCAGAATAGACAAATCAGTGCTGCAGCTGAATGGCATTCTCGCAAAGCAAAAAATGGGAAATAATAGAACACAGTAACAATAGAACAATAACTCAATAAAACCATTATTTTAATTGAAATCTGTGCCAAAAAATATGAAGAAAAATATATATGATGAAGCATAGGAGCAAATCACCCACTGACCACCCCAGGCCCCCATGCTTGGGCATATACGCTCTTTTTTTTAACTGCAGAAGAGAAATCTCCTCCAGCAGCACTGCTTGCACTGACCTATATTCTGAGAGCAACACCCTGTTGCTGTCAAAATAAACAGATTGATGGTGCAGCTGAATGGCGGTCCTGCAAAGCAAACAACAGGTTTTTTTTTACTTTTTAAATGTTTTTCTACTTTTTTAAAACTTTTTTTGTAACTTAAAAAAACTAAACTTTTCAGGCTGTGATTTTAGGGTCAGGCCAAAAATCATTTTGATGACAGATCATTGCTGTACTAAATCACAGCACTGCCAGGCTGGTAACACGAAGGGAACATCGATTATATATATATACATATATATGTATATATATATATATATATATGATTTTGCATAGTATAACTACTAGAGGTGGTCACCAACTGGATAAGACACACAAAGTACTTGAACTTATATATAACCGCCACCACTTGAGCTCTCACCTGGTATAAATGATCTTACATATGATATAGGATCAGAAAAAGGTTTGGTTCTCATATCAGACCGTTTCTTGCTTTCAATCCAGATACTCTTTATTATGGTACTTTTTCCTTAAATGCTTTTCAGAGACCAATCTCCTCAAGAATATTAGCACACTATATCTTTAAAAGTACTCTCCAGTCTTCACCTCCCAATCCGCAGTGCAAATGAGAAAAAACTATATAGTGGTTTATCTTTAAAACTGTTTATTCCTCCTTCCCAGCTTATACAATTGCAATCACATTTCATAGGTACTTCATTGCACCAAGCCACAAACATATAACACCAATATCTGTGCCTTGGAACTCCCGCCGTAGTGCCGTGATTAGTATATACTTACCGGTACGCAGTGTTGTGACATCATCCAGCCCCTCCCCTTAGGTGTTTTGTCACAGGGTCAAGTGATCTCCCTTCTTTATGCTGTAGGATGTGCTACAGCAAAAAAATCACATTTACAAAGAAAAAAAATTAAATTGCTATTATAGGCTTTCTTGTAGGTACAACTTACAAGTGGACTTTGGGCTAGGTTCACACCTATGCAGTTTGCATTTGATCCGTTTCTGAGGTGCGTTTTGCATTTTTGCACATGCGTTTTTGCTATGTTTTTGATGTGTTTTGCGTTTTTATCTTGTTGCTAATCAGGTTAAACCGCAAAACACATCAAAAATGTGTAAAAAAACTCAGCAAAAACACAGCAAAAATGCACTACATTCTTTTCTGCAGCGTCTCCATTGAAGTCTATAGTACCAAAAAAGCAATGTTTTGCATTTTAAAAAGTCCCTGACCCTTTCCAAAAAATGCACCAGGTGAAAATGCGGAGATGTGAACGTGTCCCATAGAAAATCATGTTAAATCGACTGCTGTGCATTTCCGCAAAACGCATAGGTGTGCACCTAGACTTACTTCCACTTTAAGGCCTCTTGCACGTGGGAGTAAAAAAAAAAAAAAACGTCATACAGAACAAGTACAGCTGAATGTGATTAAGTATTACTTGATATAACATGATCTGGGTCAATGAGTACCTTCATAGACATATTGAAAAATCTATGTTAAAAAGTAATAAACAATTAGATAAAATAATTTGACATCTTTGATCTGTAAACAACAGAAAATTGCCCTCCAAAGTTCCTTCACAATACATAAGAGACCCTTAGGGGTCTGTTTTGTATTATGGGGACCTTTGGAATTTGTATGCAATTTTTTATTTTATAAAAAGAAGCAAAAGGGACATTTTCTGCCAATTTAAAGCTGCTTTCTAAGTGCTAAAATATCTATCACGTTCCTGATGATGGAGGTCAATGGAGAGAGGGCTTCCCTTGTGGCTAAGTTCCGGACTCCCCTGAAAGTGGGACAGTGGGAGTCAGGCCCACTTTGCACAGGTCGCCTGTAGGAGTGCTGGTTGGTGGTACATTCAGAAGCACAGCTGGTGCACGGAGATAGGTCTGCAGACAGGAGGCGTGTGTGCATGGTATGCAAGCCCTTCCAAGATTTAGATGTTTACTGGGTAGTCGGTTCAAGCCAAGGTCAGGTACCAGGTGGGAATCAGAGCAGACATAGTCAGATGGGATAGCCGAGGTCATACACAGAGGAGTGAGAGAGAGAGAGAGAGAGTATCCATAAGCCAAGCTGAGGTCAGATCAGGGGTAACGCAGAGTAGACAGGTCCAGGAGCAAGCCGAGTCAGTAACAGGAAATCACAGGTCAGAATCACAGGAAACAGAAAACAGGAACCAGGAACAGGGCATGGGGAGCTAGAGATCATCCAGCAACTAGAGGAAGTGATGAGCCTCCTTATAAAGGCCGTCTGGCACCAGACTGAGGTTGATGTGTACTTCTGCGGCCATGTAGAGTACTGACAGAAATGTCAGATCTTCCAGAACTTCTGCCGTGGACAGGACCCTGACAATATCACTGCTCCTGGATGATTAGATTTCAATGAGGTTCAGGTTCAGCTTCCAAACTTCTTTGAAGTTCGGCAGATCCCAGCTGAACTGAACCCAAGGCAGTCTGACAAACCACTAGGCAAAACAAGGAAAGATAAATTCTGATTGGTTGCTATCAGCAAGGCCCCTTTCAGATGGGGCAGACCCATCAGCAGATCTGCCCTGCTCAGTGGGGAATCACTCCTCTGAGCAGACAGATGACAGGTCTGTATACGCTCCGCTGGTACAGAGCGGACACAGATATTGCCTGCTGTCTTCTATGGGGCAGTCGGATGGAAACAGACCACCTGTCCGTTTCCATCCAACTACCATCTGATCCAATCCTATCCAATCCTATCCCCATCCATCTGTTTTTGGTGTACAGAATCAGATCGGATGCCAACGGGTGTCAGCACACAAGTGTTGGTCCATTGAGGTCTATGAATGGTCTAACTGGGTCCGCTTGAAAAACTGATAGGTGGACCCAATTAGACTGTCAGACCGATACATGTGTGTTTGCTTTATTCAAACATCTATGGCTCCATCATCCTTTTATTGGTCCCTTCATTGTAGAATGACAAAAAACCTAACTAGATTAAATAGATTATTTTCCACTTTGTCTGTTTATATATTATAAATAATTGTCCTGAAAATTTCTGAGAATTCTTACTACTATAGCACATGATAGCACACCATAATTTGTTATCTGCACCAATGTGTAAAAATCATACAATAGATTTATCTTTACTTTGACCTATTCCACTATTTCTGCATTCATTATGGTGCAAAAAAAAAAAAGTAAAAATGACTGCTATTGTCATGCACTGTGGATGAACTCAATTAATCGGAATGTTACAACAAAAGGCTTTCTTTCCTTAAAATGCACTAGCAATTTGAAAGATTTACAATACTACTCAAGGTTGCTTTCGAATTTATCTTTTATGAGAGCCATTGCATACTTATTTCTAAAAATCTATGCACATCCCTGCAGATGCAGTCTCAGATGTGCTGTAGCCTGACTAGAAATTTCTGTTATTTTGTGAAATTCAAACAATGAAAAAGAATTGTGCCTGATCTATTTAATATTCCTGGTTGATTTTTTTAAGAAACACAAATCATATAATAACAATTAGTGAAGAGTAGACAACGTAAAATCCCTTCCATCGGCAAGTTACAGAATGTGCTTTTGTGATCTGACCAATCCAGTTCTATTCCACTGATCTGCAAGTATTTTTTTTAAGCTAGAAAAAAAAATGAACCCCCCCCCCATAGCTTCTCAAAGATAAGTCAGTCAGACCAGCCCTTTTCTGTATGTTGACCTTCCCATGACTGGAGAAGTAAAATCCCCCCATATCACAGCCCTGCTGATAACGCTCAGTATAGCAGTAATAAGTATATGCTACTGGGCAGGGGCGGACTGGCCATTTGGAAACTCGGGCACTGCCCGAGTGCCCGGGGTCAGTAGGGGGCCCCATGAGATGCCCCTGGTACCTTTTTCGTAGGCTTTTTTGAGTTTGGGCTAGGACACAGGGGCCCCATGATCCCCTATTGCCCGGGGGCCCCATGAGTTGTCAGTCTGCCCCTGCTACTGGGGGTGGTGTGCATGCAGTCTATTCAAAACACCTGCTGCTTACTAGCCACAACACAAAGAAAGTGTTGAGGGGATTTGGGGTATTATGTTCAATTTAAGGAAGCAATACTATTGAACAAATTAAAACATTTACAATGATACTACATGTATACGAGTCTTTCTAGAATCCCGCAGCCCATTTATTAATTTAATGACTCCTTTTTACATTTTTAAAATCCGAGTAAGAGCCAATGTTGACATCTTGATTTCTCTTCAAAACTGCTTCTCTTTCCATATAAGTTCATTAGAATGTAAAAGCGGATGGAAACAGGTCAAATGCAGGTCACATGCAAGACAAATGAAGATCAAGTGTACCTGCAATGAACTGTAAATGATCAAAAAAGCCGTACAAAATCATTTCAGAAGCATGCTGCATTTGCCCTTTAAAGTCCATTGATTCAGGTCCTAAGACCCTAAGAAGTTGGAAAATTTTTCCTTAGCTTTTAACCCCTGATGAGCTTTTCACAGAAAATAACTGAAGCACAAAGTGGGTAATGCCAGAAAACCATTTTATATTATACTTATTCACAGTATGTAACTTGAGAGTAATTAAGTATATGCTTTGATACATTTTTGGGACCTTTACAGTCCTTTACATTTCACCCAATGTCAATGTGCTGCTTTTCCTTTTCCTCCTCATGTTTCAAAAGACATATATTTCCCATTCACTTAATAAAACACAGTCATGACTGAGCAATGCTTATGTAGTTAAAAAGACCACACACAGAGTAATAGTAGATGCGCTGAGCAGTGATTTGCTATCAATTGTCTGTTAAGTAGATTAAACATTTGTCTATTCCATATCTTGAAAAAAACATAGACTAATGAGAAGCTAATGTTGATGAGCTATCCATCGAAAAATTATTCCAACTCCCACCAACTATGATGCTTTGCTTTTTGATTTATTAACCCATTAATTTGCTACAAGAGCAATGTAAGTACAATCAATAATATTAAAAAAAGGATGATCATAATATTATATAATATTATTTTACATCAAATAAAATCATTTCATTTAACACATTTTTTTGGCTTTAAAGTACAATTAATAAATGTACATAATCAAAAAGGATTCCGTTAAAACAAAATTGTTGGATTAATGTAGTACTTAAATCCAATTTTAAAAGGGATTGCCCCTCATAATGATGTGTTATATAGGAAGACAAAGTGCAATAGTGCAATACCAATAGTGCAATGTTGCAAAGACTTTTAATTGAATAAAATAGTGTTCAATCTACTCACATTATAACTTAAAATAAGTTGCCAATTGCCAAAATCCTCCAAAACAGACTTCCTAGTGTAAAACGGATTCCAGAAAGTAAACCAAACTGACAGCACCGGATATGACATAGGAAACCGGAAGTATGTCTATTCGATGCATTTCGCCCCTGCTTCAGGGTGTTCTCCTTTGTTTTCCTTTATAACACATCTTTATATTGTAACCATAAAGTGCAATTTATTCTTATCTCTGGTGAGTGAGGAATACATCAGTATTCATAGGAAGGTGTAAATCCGTGGAGTCTTTTCTCTGTATTGCACTTATCCTAAAAAATTTTTGGAGCACTATTTGCATGTTTAACCAATAGCCGTTCGTCCAATAGCCGTTTGGCGGCCGTCAAAATGCTGTAGATTTCCAGGTGGATGCCATATGGCGTCCTCCCGGGCATGCACAGTTTTCGCGCTTGCAGAGCCACGCAGCAGCGCGATATGTCACCAGCCATGTACCTTGGACACGGCCGATGATAGATCTGAGTTCCGGCCCCCATTGCCGGTACCATGGGACCTGCTGTGACCAATCACAGCAGGTCACATGACAGTTGTATACAATGGATGGCTTCATTCATGCCATCCATTGTATACTAGTGTCTAGCTGTGAATGGTCACAGTGATCACATGCACATGTCATGTGATTAGCTGTGGCCAAATCACAGCTAAGCACAAAAAAAAAAAAAAAAAACCCTGAATGAATTGATGTCATTCAGGTAAATGCTTGCTTATAGCAAAGTAATTCTTTGCTATAAGCACATTGTGTAAAAAAAAATACTGATCACTTCCCCAAAGTAGTACAATGTTACTATGGTAACATTGTACTACTTTGGACATAGTGAAATATGAAAAACAAATCTTAAAAAAAAGAAAAAAAATGTAATAAAAAATTAAAAAGAATAAAAAAATTAAAAAGAATTAAAAAAAATTATATATTTTTCTTTTCATACTGTCACCAGCCAGTGTCCCTGATCACCACTATGCCAGTTATATGATGACACTGTACTGCACTGGTGACAGTATGTAAAAAACAAATAGTGAAAATAATTTTTTTTATTTTTTCATTTTCCGAAAAATTATGACAAAAATAATACAACTTCAAAAAACTTGCCATCCCTCTTATGAAATACGTCAGACTGTCTACTTTGCAAAAAGGGGTCATTTGGGGGATATCTGTACTGTTCTGACATTCTTGGACCTGAAGAAATTAGATTGGCTGTCAGTACTTCAGGATTGATCAATATTCAGATCTATACCATAGTTTGTGAACTCTATAACTTTCCTACAAACTAAAAAATACATCCTAATTTGGGTTATTTTCACCAAAGAAATGTAGCAGAATACATCTCGGCCTAAATTTATGAAGAACTTTGCAAACTTTTATTACAGAAACAAAGAAAAACGTGTTTTTGTTTCAAAATTTTCGGTCTTTTTTTGTTAATTTAGCAAAAAATAAAAACCCCGGCGGTGATTAAATACCACCAAAAGAAAGCTCTAGTTGTGTGAAGAAAATGATAAAATTTTAGTTTGGGTTCAATGTTGTATGACTGCGCAATTGTCATGCAAAATGTAAGAGCGCTGAAACCTGAAAAATGGCCTGGGAGGGAAGGGGGTAAAAGTGCCCTGTATGGAAGAGGTTAAAGGGGACTTTCTTCATTTTTGGTTTCATCACTTTTTGTATTTGGACATAAATTTTTTTTTTTTTTGCATTTTGGTGGTTTTGGACATGTATTTTATAACCACAGAATTTATTATGATTTGTGTATAATTACTTTTGATTAATTTCATGTTTTGTGCTGTTTTATTGTTTCACTGATTTTTTGATTTTTTGATTCTTATCAAGGCACAACAGCATTCACTTTCAAATTTTTCACATATTTCTTGTGGAACAGGTTGTTTTTGTCATCTAGCCCTGCCACCTTTGTAGATCTATTTACATTTTTTTCTTTGTCTATCAGTTAAAAGCTCCCCTATACTTGAAAATTATGAGAACTGGTTTTTAAAAAAATGGCAAAAAATAACTAGGAGAACAATAAGAAAAAGGAATTAATATAAGCTAATTAGGAATAACATTTCAGTTTATAAGAAGACTTGTATGTCAAAAAATACATTTTCCCATTTTTAGGTTTACTTCAACAATTTCTATTAAAAAATTCAATTCACTAGGCTCTTCCACAGGGATAAGGGGCTTCATTTTTGTCTGAAACATGACTAAAATGTTCAAATTATATTGCACTCATCTGAAAATAGCTGTAATTTTTTTTAAAATAAGGATCGTTATCCTTGTGTGTTAGCTGTGTGAACTGAGCTGTTGTGGTTAGGCGTTCCTGATAGGTGCAGCTAAATGCAATAGGGGAGATTAAAACTTGTGCACTCAGAATCTGGTGTAGCTGTGCATGGTAGCCGGTCAGCTTTTGTCAGTTTAGTGTCAGTTGAGTGTCAGCCTTTGACACTAAAACCTGGAAGCTGATTGGTTTCCATGCAGAGCAGCATTAGATTTAGCATTCTCCAAGTTTAGTAAATAACCTCCATGGCATCTAATAGTATTAGCAGTTTACCACCTGTTACAGCCCTGAAAGAACAGCTGACAGTCAATGCTATCAAGACTGGAACTTTTGATGGTCAAATTGACAGCATATTTAGACAACTACACTCAGAGGTGTTAGCCCAGCAGGGAAGGACTTTAGGATGTATGAGGTCAGGACCAGATCGTCATCAACGGATCAAAGAAGCCTGTAATTGAAATGTTGTGGCATCCTTTAGAACACCCTACAGCTGGATTCAACTGGATAACTGTTTATTTTTTGTCTTAATCAGGCTTAGAATATTGTGTATCAGTTTACTTGGATGAGACAGGCCATTTATCACAGGCAGGAGTGATTAAAATGATTAGCTTTTATACCTTTATCTCAAATGGCAAAAAATGTTTTTCTGTAACTGATTAGTATGAACTTGACTTTGGCTTCAGTTAGTGACTCTTCTTAAATCTGCTAATACATTTAACACTCCACTCCCCCAGACTGACAATGCTTCTGTTGTCTGTGTACTGTGCTCATTTCTCCAGAGTTTTGTCTCACTAATACAGGAGGTGTGTTATTGGCCAGATCAGCAAAAGCCAAAGAAAGAAAAGCTGATGCATCCACCACAATTAATGATTGGAAAGCTGCAATAAATGACTGTTTTGGTTTGTGGGCTTAATACCACTTTAAAGATTTATCACATGTCTTAACCATCATCACTGTAAGAAATTGTTTACTCTTGTGGCAGGGACTGTCTTCTTCTGAAATGCAATTCAGGATTGGATCATTTTTCAGGGGCATTTGACAGGGATGAGGAGGTGATATGTCTTTAACCCTAAATGTAACAGTACCATGCAATAAATGCATGCAGTGCATGTAGTTGCTGGGTGGTCCCATTCATTTGAATGGGTCTCATTCAGCGGGTGATAATGCTTGCTGAACATGACAGGGGGCATAGTTCCTGCCACAGCCATGGTGCTTTGCTGCCTGCCTTTGCAAAGGGGGTGATCTTGCAGCCTTAATACCAGAAAGAATTCTTGAAGACATCAATCAATTCTCTATGGGTGACAAAGTTCCTGAAATCCCCTAGAGTTAGAAGTAAAAAAAAGAACTCCTATGTTGATCTGAAGGAATTATGGAAATGTCTATCCTCAGGAGCTCTGCTTTCATCATGTGAAGTGGTGAATGTTCTTGGGTTAAAAGACTCCAATGAATTTCTTAGAAATAAGGGTGCCCCCTTAAAATATATGCAAGACTCATAGGGGTTTATTTACTAAAGCTGGAGAGTCCAAAATCAGACTCCCTTCTGCATAGAAACCAATCAGCTTCCAGGTTTCATTGCCAAAGCTTCATTGAACAAGCTGAGGTTAGAAGCTGATTGGTTTCTATGCAGAAGGGAGTCTGATTTTGGACTCTCCAGCTTTAGTAAATAAACCCCATAAGGTCTGATATGTCTTTTAGGGGGCATTCTGCACAATTTATTTTTTTTCATTCTTTCTGTAGGATATTCCACAGCAAAAAGGATACTTGAAAATGAAAATAATAAGAAAAAAAAACAGCACATAGCCCTTCCAAAGGCCCTCCCTTGGAAGGTGTCTGTGTGATTTTTATTTTTAAGAAGTTGGCAATAAAAATAACATTTTCTGGAAATTTTAAACACTTTTTTCTTTATAAATGTTGGTACTACTGCAGCACTTTCTGTGCTCCAGTGAGATGTGTCCCCTAACAGGCAGGATTTAAGCACCCCTATAATTTAAAGAAATTGCACATTTTTAATGTTTATTTTTAAGTTTTCAAAAAATCCCTGCTACTTACCTAATGTATTTTCTTGTAAACATTTCTGCATTGGTACATGTTTCCCAGGACAGTGTGCCCCCATGCTATTTTCTGACACCCTTATTATCCCAGAAAATGGGCATTTGATGACCTTATTATCCCAGAAAATGGGCATTTTTTTATTGGGTAGATTCAGCACCCATTGATTTCAATGGGGTTCGGTTTCAGCATCCAAACTTCTCTGAAGTTCACTAAACCGTGCTCAAACTGATCCCAAGGTCATTCAACTAATTTCTAAGAAACGACCCAACCTAGGTCACATCTTTTTGTGTAAGGATCACCTCAGCCCTCTTCTTTTGCCATGTGGGTTTCTGGGATGTCCTTTTCCAGTAGAAACATGATTTTGTGCATTACAATACAATGATGGTATGTAGACTCATGTAGAAACTTTAAAGTCTTACATTTAATATGCATCTTCCGTAATTTCCTCTTTGTCATTAGATATTTTATTGCACACAGGGAGTGTAGAAACATGAATGCTTTCAGTTCTCTCTATGTCTTTATACATGAATTCTTCAACAAGAACAACTATTCCTATGACTTACTACTGTGCCACCACATGTGTGCAAGGTGTAAAAAATACTGATCCCTTCACTTTAAATGTATCAAAAAACTCTGAAGGTCTGCTCTGAATTATTGATTTGTTCGTCCAAAACAGCATACATTCTAACAGCTTCCTCTGGTTATATCCAAGGAAACAATTTCACCAGACATATTTTTGCGCTGTTTTCCGCTTTTGTGTTTACTACTATTTAGATATGATTGTTGGAGGTGACTGTTCATGGCTCTCGCCATCATGATCCAACATGGATGTAAAATATTCATTGAATGTAGAGTCTCACTTAAACAGGTCTCAATATAAGGCTGATATATGCATGTCACAGCTGCATTCTGAGCGCTTTAATGTACCCTTGCAGTCTTTGACAAAGTGCGTTGCGAATGAGCAACAACTAATACATATGTCATACATACAAAAGTCATGGTTTCTCAGAAATTCCTTGCATTGCTTCTTTCCTCTGAATGCACAGTATTTTCTGAGAGAATGTGGCATGTCATGAATGAAAGAGTAGGAATGTGGGTCCTTTCACTTTTCTTTGCTGTTATGGCTGGTAGTAGGTGTAACATATCTTTTCAATGGAGATGTTTATAGAGTCTCTGTATTCAGTGTTTCTCTCTTCTTGTGGTTGGAGGATTAAGAAAGCTCAAGTTGGTAATTGAGAAGTTTAAATCATTCTTAGTTTTGGCTAAATCTTTGGTGAAAGGAGACTTAATTTTCTATCTTATACCTTAAACCCACTGTTTTTAAAGCAATTTTTCTATTAACTGGGTTAACACCACATGCTGTCTAGAAAGCTAAGACCTTGTAGATGTGGATTTCCTTTTGCAATTTCAAGCTTGAGAAGATCACTTGATTCATGAAACAGGTTGTCTCTGTTCAACATTCTAAGAAAGTTCTATATAATTTTGAAAAAGGCAAGCTCTATTATTTAAGGACTGCCATAAATTTGCTCTACTCTCCCCCGTTTAATGTGGCTGTAAACCCTCACATATTCCTAGTGAAGTGGCTAGCCTCAGGTGATACACAGAGATTAAACAAATCCTCCTACATAAGTTATCCCTATTTATAATTTACTTTTTATTGATTTTCAAAATGCTTACAACAAACAGAGTTGCATAGAATCGTGAAATAACAATCACAAAGCAATAAAAGAACAGAGAAATAGACTCGTCAATGAGAGGCATATAGGCACATACAATATCAGTACATAACAGTGAATTTGCCATCATTTTCAGACACTTGAGTAGGCAAATCAGAAATGTAAAGATCCCACGGTTCCCAAACTGCCTCAAAGATGGGGACAGAGTTAGCATGCAAAGCTGTGAGGTACTCCATTCTTCTAATCTCTGCTATAACTTTCACCAATTCCAATCATGTAGGGGGCGTAGTAGAAAGCCAATGCATGGGAATGGTTCTCCTGGCCGATGTTAAAATATAGGAGGAGAGTTTCCTGGCAAATTTGGAGAGGCCTGAAAAAGGTAGGCCCAACAAAGTGGATTGGCTCAAATGAAATAGGAGCCCGTATAAGTAGCTGCAAAAGATTAAGGACCTCTCTCCAAAAGGGTTCAATGTGCTGACAAGTCCAGAAAATGTGGAAGAGAGTGCCAGTTTCCTTGCCACATCGCCAGCAGACAGAAGAAACACTCGGATTGCGAGCATGGAGAACCTCAGGAGTCTTATATGAAAACATCAGTATTTTATAAGTGTTTTCTTTATATACAGTACTACACATATAGAAGATCTGGAAGCAGCCTCCCAAATCCTACTCCATTGATCCAAGGCAATATCACATTGAAGGATTCGGGGCCATTTAAACATATAAAGGTGTGTATCAATAGAAAGGGGGCAGGCATCCTGAAGCAACTTATAAGTGGAGGAAATTATGCCCCGTTGGTATGGACCATGAATGCAGATGCATTCAAATAGAGTAGGCTTATCAAGGGTTAGAGATGGAGCTTTGGAGGAAAAAAAGTGACATATCTGTAGATAAACATAATATTGGTAAAGTGACATACGCGTGGCTTTTTGAATCTCAGAAAAGGATTTAAGCTTACGGGTCACTGGATGGACCAAGTGTCGCAACTGAAATAGATTGGCCTCGGCCCAGGGACTCACATGAGTCAAGGCCAAACTATCTGGGAGACTGGGTTTAAATATGATATTGATCAGGGGAGAACACAAAGAAGACAGGGCGAATCTAACCCTACACCGTCTCCATATAGATAACTTGAAATGCATGGGCCCAAGCAGGAGATGTTTGTGGGAGTTGGTTTCAATGTTGGTCATACACCAGAGTAGAGAACAAGGATACATTGGATGTAATGGCAGCCATTCAATCTCGGCCCATTTATTAGGGAGGCATTGAGAGGACCACGAGACAAGAGCACAAAGGGGAGTAGCTAAATAATACAACACACTGTCTGGGGCCCCCAGATTTATTTATTTATTTCAGGTACTTATAGAGCGCCATCAATTTACACAGCGCTTTACATATATATTGTACATTCACATAAGTCCCTAACCCTCAAGGGGCGTACAATCTAGGGTCCCTAACTCACATTCATACATACACATACTAGGGCCAATTTAGACAGGATCCAATTCACCTACCAGCATGTCTTTGGAGTGTGGGAGGAAACTGAAGTACCTGGAGGAAACCCACGCAGGCACAGGGAGAACATGCAAACTCCAGGCAGGTGGTGCCGTGGCTGGAATTCGAACCAACGATCCTAGTACTGCCAGGCGGAAGTGATAACCATTTAGCCACTGTGCTGCACCGGATCCCCCTAGATCGAGGAGAGAGAAGGACAGTATGGGCAATTCAATGAGATCTATTATGCCAGATGAAGAGGAGGAAGGATTTCTGAAGCAAGTGCAACTTGGACATGGGGATAGGAATAGGAAGCGTCTCAAACAGATACAGAAGTTTAGGTAGTATGGTCATTTTTAACGCATTAATCCATCCAAGGAAGGAGATGGCAAGATTGTCCCAAGGACTGATCAATTGCATGAAACAGAAGGAAGAAATTAGCTTCATAAAGGAAGTGATATGAGGAAGCAAGATTGGTACCTAAATACTTCAAGGTGTGGGGGCACCACCGCTTGGGATAATTTAACTGAAGATAAGATAAAATTGTAGATGGTATGTGGAGTGGCAATGCTTCAGTTTTAGACACGTTAACCTTATGATCTCACAGGGCACCGACAAGCTGTAAAGTACATTGTATGACCAGCAGAGTAATATGGGGCCCCGTCAGCATCAGCAAGATATCATCAGCGAACAAAGACAGTTTAAAGTCACTATTGTGGGTGTGTATCTCATGGATATCCGGAATGGATCTAATAGCTATAGCCAGGGGTTCCAAACAAAGGATAAACAACAAGGGGGAAAGCGGGCATCCCTGGCATGTACCATTGGACATATGAAAGGAAGGGGATAAAAATGATGGCCCTGGAGATTTGTGAGTAGGGAGATGTTTGACAACATCCAATAATTCTTCAATAAAGATGTCTGCGTTTTGGGATGTAACATCGGAAAGTGACAAGCATGGTAGTTGTAAGGAGTCAATAAAAGTGTCAAAAGCAGTCCTCTGAAGGTGAGGGTGCTTATCAGGAGCTAGGCAATTATAAAGCTTCTGATAGTATTCCCCAAATACTGTAGCAATAACATGCGGCTCATATGTGAGTTTGCTATCAGACTGGAGTAGGTGGCCCGGTAGTGAAGGGGATGCTTGAAATTTAAGTCTATATACGAGCACACAATACGGTTTATTAGAAAACTCATAAAATTTTTGCCTGGCCCAAGTGAGAGACTGGGCAGTTTTATGCAGGTCAAGAGCCCTAATTTGATCCCGTATAGAGGAAACCTTCTGGAGCCAAGGTATAGACAGGTTATCTAGCAATTGTCATTTGGCTAAGGACAGTTGGTGTAAGAGAGATTGTCTGGCACAAACAGAGGCCTTCTTTAAATGAGCGCCCATGGGAATTCAGAGGCCTCTGAAGACAGCCTTGTGAACCTACCAGATTGTTGAGGATGAAGCTACCAAGCCAACGTTATGTTAAAATAAGCATCCAGGCCCCGAGAGAGTTCCTCTCGAAGTTGTTCCGAGAGCAGAAAACTCTCATTGAGGTGCCAGTGGCAGGCACTAAGGGAGTTAGGGAAAAGGAGATCAAGCGACAGTGAGGCGTGATCTGACCAAGTCATCGGGTTGATCTCAGAGGAGACCAAAAAGGGGATCAGGGGGGCAGTGACAAAGAAATGATTCAATCGAGAGAACATGCGATGTGGAGTAGAATAAAATGTGAATTCCCTATGGAGTGGATGTTTGACCCGCCAGGCATCAAAGAGGCAATGCTCCTGGATCAGTTTACGGAAAGCCGTCGAGGAGGAGCATAGTCTCTTCCACGGAGTAGATGCAAAATGGACCTTCCTATGCTTAGGAGGGACAAAACCAGGTTAAAATCCCCCCCCCAACAATCATGTATGGAGTAGCTAGGGAACACAATGTATCTAAAGTTTGAGAGAGAAATAGCATCTGACCAGAGTCGGGTGCATACAAGTTCAAAAGCACAAATGAAGAGCCCGCGTACATACATTCCAGCAAAACATAACGACCAAGTGGGTCAACCCGAGAGGAGGAGACCTGCAGGAAGCAGTTTTTCCAAATCAAAATAGCTACTCCGGCTTTCCCAGAGGGATCAAAAGCTGAATAGGATTGTGGAAAGCTCTTAGAGCCAAAGTGAAAAGAGCCATCTTGTTTGAAATGGGTTTCCTGAATAAATATATCTGCTCCCAAAGATCTGAACAGCTTCAGAGCCATCAACCATTTTTTAACTGAATTAAGACCTTTGACATTATATGATAACAACCTTAAAGCCATCGTGAAACAGTAATGAGTGTATCACCTATGTGACCTGAGTATACAAAAAATAATCATTGATGAGGCAAAACAGAAAACAACAGGAATAGAAAACCAGGTAATTAGCATGGCAACGGACCTATCACAAACAAATGTATCACTCAGAACAGAGGCTGTAGGAATTACGACTGGAAACAAAGATATCATCAAAGATATGTACCTGGGATATTGGAGCTATCCCGAGTCATCAGTGCCAAAGGCCTGATACACCAGGTGGCAACACGGCAGCTGACCCAACATGACAGATGCCTACCTCAGTGATTCATGTAGCATTTGTAGTCAGGACACAGCAATGAGGAGAATTGCTAAACCACAAATGGGAATAAAGGAGCTCAATTTCCAGGGCGGGAGACCTGATGCGTAAAAGAGTCAGGTGGTGGTGTCAGGGGCGGACTGATAACTCATGGGGCCTCTGGGCAATAGGGGATCATGGGGCCCCTGTGTCCTTGCCCAAACTCAAAAAAGCCTGTGAAAAAGGTACCAGGGGCATTTCATGGGGCCCCCTACTGACCCCGGGCCCTCGGGCAGTGCCTGAGTTTCCAAATGGTCAGTCCGCCCCTGGGTGGGGTCCACTGAACCAGGAAGTCGGGGATGTTGAGGAGTGTGAGTCACGAAGTATGACTTGGGCATTATCTTTGGAGACAACTAGCTTGAAAGGAAATCCCACTGGTAAGCGGCACAGTGCTGCTGGAGATGAGTGGTAAGATACGTCTTTTTTCCAATGTAATAGGAGATTAATCACTGAAAATTTTAAGCCTGTCTCCTTTATATTCCAGAGAGGACTTGTTACAAGTAGAAGAGAATAAGGCTTCTTTGCTGTCAAAGTAGTGCAAACAAATGATAACATCTCTAGGCCTGGTGCCCTCAGGAGGTTTCATGCCTATTGGGCCCAGTTCATTCTCTAATCAACACCTAGGACCTTGGGAGCCAGAGTGGTAAACAGAGACAGCAAGTAACGCTGAAGCTGGGAGTCAGAGACCGTTTCAGAGATGCCACGAACGTGAATATTCTGGCAGCGCTCCATGTTTTCCAGGTCTTCCTGCTGGAGCTGTAACTGAGACATGGAGTGTTTCAGATTCGCATTATCCTCTTCTAGGACATGGACACATTGCACCAATTTGTCGAAGTTTGACTCAATGTGGTCGGTGATATTAGGCAAGAATACTTGCAGTTTGTCCTCCAGGATATCCATCATCAAAGAGGGGACCACCGGGGTGGGATGCAGAGCAGCAGGGGTTTCTGTGTCTGTCCCTTCCATCTCTGCGGACCCTCCAGAGCACTCACTCGGACCGCCGCAGCTACTCAAGGCTGGGGATGCAGGCCTAGTTAAGAAGTGATCCAGCATGGAAGGCCAGGGATCTGGAGGAGGCAGCATGGGCGGCTTCTAATGCCCGATTTTTCCCAGGGAGATGCCTGTGATTATCCTGACTTGGGAGAGGGCTCTCCCGGAGCTGTGGCTGCTGCAGGAGCGGAGTGGGAGGTCCTGAAAGGCTGAGGGTCAGCAGAGGTCACCCTTCACACATCCGCCATCTTGGATCATCGTGCATACACATAGTTATACCTGTTTATCTGCAGTATTCTCTTCTCTACAACCATTCAAATCACATAATTTATACAGCTTATTTGAGCTTTCCGAAAACAGGGGTGAGGAGCTGAAGGTACACTCTACAGAGCTTAGTAAGAGCTGATTGGAGGTAAGGGACACACCTCCCTTTACACAGCACACAAGTACAAAGCTGAGGCTGTCAATCACAGGCAGAATGCTGTACCCTCCCCTGTCACCTTTTTTCTTTTGGTGTCAGGAAAACCTGTCAGAAATAACTCATACTGATAGCAGAGGAATGAGGCAGCAAAGAGAAATGCCAGTTAGTTCTCTGGCTTGAGACAGTACACACTACAGAGGGAATATTTTGTTCATATTTCATGTCAGAATGTTACAACCACTTTAAGGCCTTTGTTTGGCTGTGAATCTGAACAGTTTAAGACGAATATTCCAGTGGCTGAAACCCTAACCATTTGATTAGCAGATCAGGTTCTTGCATGGGTGAACTATTGAAATGCTGAACTATGGACTTTCAGCTGCTTAGTTCTCTGAGCAATCATAACTCTTTATGATAATGGTGTTGTTTGGTCTTTGCAAGTCATGTACCTTGCAAGCTTTGGTTAATCAGTTATTTCATGCCTTGTTGAGACTGGTGCTCCTTCACTGTTGCTGGTATTTGATACTTGATATTTAGGTGCTGCAGAAGAGAACAGAGTTAGTAGATGGGTTCAGTCCAGGTGAAGGCTTGACAACTTGATTTATGTTGTTTTAGGTCTTTAGAACCATGTGACTGGTATCAGGAAGTTTTGAGGTCATTTGTTGATTTGGGCTCAGGAGGGACTGCAATGACATATAAGTTGCTGCATAAGGCATTAGTAATTTGGGAGGTATAAACCAGGGTGACCTGTGTTGTTGACTGCTGCAGCTTATCCTGCTGGAGAATGTACTGATGACTGGTGTATAGAATGTAAAGCATCCTATATAGTTATTTTGACATTGTTCTTGCTTTGGACAAATCACAAGGTTCATCTTTCAGTGTCATCAGAGGTTTTTAAGATGGACCTCCTCTTCTTCCTCCACAGCTTGTTTCAAAACTCTGTGCTTTGCTATAGCTATCACTTGATTTTTTTTCTTAGGGAGGACTCTACAGTATGCTGGGAATCTGACTATGTTCCTGCCTGGGCTACTTTAGCCTCTGTCTGTGCTCATGCTTGGGCAGTTTGCACCTCCTCCTGTGCACATGTTCTGGTCACTTGTGCTTCTGCTTGGGTAATTTCTGCTTCTGCTTGGTCACGTGCATGAGTAGCTTATACTTCTGCCTGAGCATGTTCTTGAGCAGATTGTGTTTCTGTCTTCTGTCTGAGCAGCTGGTGCTTTAACCTCCCTGGCGGTATTCCCAAGTGTAGCTCAGGGTAAAGTTTCAGTACCACAAGCGGTAACCCTAAGCTACACTTGGGCTTACCATGTGGTGCTGCTCTGTGATCCCTCAATCACTTACCTTGTCCCTCCTGCAGTATCCCCGGCAATGTAATCCGGCGGATGTCGGCATCTGTCATCTGTGTTCCGTCCCCTGCGAGCGTCGGGACGTACGGGGGACGGAACGGCGAGAAATTTGAAAATGACAAAAAGTGACATTCACTAAATACACTAAAATCACATAGTAAAACATTACTGTATCAAACCATTTCACATACATTTTGTCCCTAGTGCTTTGTCCTGTGCCCTGCCTGCATTTTTACTGTTCTTTCTGCCTGGAAACTGAGAAACGTCTATGGCGTCCAAAAAACGTCCCTTTATGTCAAAAGCAGTTTTAGACCAGCTAGAGAACAGCGAATAGTAAATCAGAACCACTTGCAGAATTGAGTGATAATGATTCGTGGGGAAATTCGTCATCAGACACTGAAAACGATTTTGCGACTTTGCTCAGTGATGTGCGAACTTGGCGCTATATTTCAAATTTCAGTGTTTTTGGTTTGATTATATTATTGAATTAAAATTTTTATTATTATTATTATTATATTATTATTTTTTATGATTATTTATTAAATTATAATTTATGATTTCGTGTTTCAAGTTTTATCATACCCGGGATGTTCACTAGACTCTTGTTTGGACAGATTTCAGTGAGTTATTCCTAAAAATTACAGGCCTACAATAAAAAAAAACATATTTCCATGCAAAAAAATGTACCGCTTTGAGCACAGAAATACTGACATATTCATACCGCTAGGGAGGTTAATGGCTGCTTCCCCTTCAGTACAATAAGTCTCAGCTTTGCTTCTTCTGCTTGAGCCCAGATTGCCACGAGTTGAATACTCAGTGATGATTACTATGATTAGGATCTCAGCAATGATTGATGTGTCCTTAGCAATATATAAACTGTATTAGAGTGTTTTAAAGAGGTAGAGTTACAAGATGCAGTTTTATGCAGGTTTGATAGCTTGTCATCTTTTGGTGACTTGGCCTCCGAAAAGGTAATGTGCCTTTCTTTTTTAAAGGCAGTAAAACTATTCAACTTTTACAGAGACTCGTCTGAAAACACACTTGATAGAAGACAATAATATTTCTTTGTAGATTTGCATGTGCACCGTTATTTTTTACCATTGCATGTTTTGTCAGCAGCAGTTGTAAATTGCATAGTCCTGTTCCTCAAATCAGACAAATTATCAGACATGATGAAAATAGTTGTGCTGTCTTTTTGAAAGTCAGCCAAAAAAGATTGTGAATGATTGAACCACCATAAAGACATTAACCCCTTGGCGCCGGCACCTCCCAGCCCTTTAAGGGTTTCAGAAGCCAGGAGGTGGGGGCGGGGTGTAGGGTCATGTGACCACCGTGACACGCCACCACGGCAGTCACATAATCGGGAAAGGTCCCGATCAAAAGAGGAGATCGGGACCTTTCCGTGAGTACCAGACATGTGTGCTGGGAACGCACAGGGCGCGTGCTCTCAGCACATATGTTTCATCTTAATTGCACGCAAATGTACGGCAGCTCGGCGTCAAGGCCCAGACGCTGGGAGGCCGCACATTTGCGTGCGGCCGGCGCCAAGAGGTTAAAGTGCAAAAATATGTGAAAATGTAATTATGTCCAATTGGT
Organism: Staurois parvus; assembly: GCF_062004578.1. Taxonomy (NCBI): domain Eukaryota; kingdom Metazoa; phylum Chordata; class Amphibia; order Anura; family Ranidae; genus Staurois; species Staurois parvus. The sequence continues at coordinate 11,391,227 of NW_028317994.1, read as the reverse complement.
CCACCTTATATAAATTTCATGTGACTTTAAATACACAATGTACTATATTTACTGTATATATTAAAAAAATAAATACATAAATAAAACAAATAGAAAGAAAGTGCAGCCATTATAAAGTCCACATATTTTGAACAATAGCAATATCTTTGTGATAACAAAAAATAAACACATAAAAAACACAGTAGTGAAAAAAAATGCAGTAAGCTTGTTATCTAAGACACTAAAAAACACAGTCCATGTATTGAATGAAAATCAAGTGCTAATATTCCACTGTGCAAACTGTGTAGACTTCAGTGCTCCAACACTACCTCCTTACCAGATAGTTTGACCTCCTAATGCTGAGATCAAATGGTGCTTGTGGATAAAGCACTATTTACAACATTTTGCAACAAGGTCACTAGGCAGCCATAGGGAAGGATGTCATCACGCTACAACACTCAAGAAAAAGATCGTAGCGGCAGTTTAATCAAGCACTCAATTCTTTTCAGATGACGATGCCAGTGCTCCCACTGATCACAATAGTGTTAGGCCCCAGATGATATGGAGGAAAGTAGAGAAGCTATAGTGCAATAACTTTTATAAAAATGCTTTATTTAATTAAAAGATACTCACAAAGATCATAATTGGAACAGCATGTAAAAATGAAAGCACGCCGCTTGGCCAAACGCATATACAAAATTACATCACAATGGTCCTGCCCAACTAGTTTTGTTACACAGGAAGTCTCTAGGGGACATGTCTGCTCTGTTTGTGTCATAATTCTCTTTGAGCATCAAAGAAGGTTCATCTGTGCATCTAGCAGATATCACTACTAGAGATGAGCGAATTATTCAAAAATTCGATTCGGCTGATTCGCCGAATTTGAGGAAGAAATTCGATTCGATGCGAATTAATTCGCTACGAATTTAACTTATTAAAAGGGTTTCTGGGCTTCAGAGAGCCTTTAAATTAGTGCAGAACACTGTACCTTTAATTTAAATGCCCTTGGAGATGAGGAAGGAGAAGGAGAAGGATGAGAAGAAGGAGAAGGATGAGAAGAAGGAGAAGGATGAGAAGAAGGAGAAGGAGAAGGATGAGAAGAAGGAGAAGGAGAAGGATGAGAAGAAGGAGAAGGATGAGAAGAAGGAGAAGGAGAAGGATGAGAAGAAGGAGAAGGAGAAAGATGAGAAGATGGAGAAGGATGAGAAGAAGGAGAAGGAGAAGGATGAGAAGAAGGAGAAGGAGAAGGATGAGAAGAAGGAGAAGGAGAAGGATGAGAAGAAGGAGAAGGATGAGAAGGAGAAGGATGAGAAGAAGGAGAAGGATGAGAAGAAGGAGAAGGAGAAGGAGAAGGATGAGAAGAAGGAGAAGGATGAGAAGATGGAGAAGGATGAGAAGAAGGAGAAGGATGAGAAGAAGGAGAAGGAGAAGGATGAGGAGAAGGAGAAGGAGAAGGATGAGAAGAAGGAGAAGGATGAGAAGAAGGAGAAGGAGAAGGATGAGAAGAAGGAGAAGGATGAGAAGAAGGAGAAGGAGAAGGATGAGAAGAAGGAGAAGGATGAGAAGAAGGATGAGAAGAAGGAGAAGGATGAGAAGAAGGATGAGAAGAAGGAGAAGGATGAGAAGAAGGAGAAGGAGAAGGATGAGAAGAAGGAGAAGGAGAAGGATGAGAAGATGGAGAAGGATGAGAAGAAGGAGAAGGAGAAGGATGAGAAGAAGGAGAAGGAGAAAGATGAGAAGAAGGAGAAGGAGAAGGATGAGAAGAAGGAGAAGGAGAAGGATGAGAAGAAGGAGAAGGATGAGAAGAAGGAGAAGGAGAAGGATGAGAAGAAGGAGAAGGATGAGAAGAAGGAGAAGGATGAGAAGAAGGATGAGAAGAAGGAGAAGGAGAAGGATGAGAAGAAGGAGAAGGAGAAGGATGAGAAGAAGGAGAAAGAAACAAATAGATACAATGTTTCAACCGCTGTATGGAGGGAATGTCACAGAACTGTCAGAAATAGGCTATTTCTGACAGTTCTGTGACATTCCCTCCATACAGCGGTTGAAACATTGTATCTATTTGTTTCCATAAATGGAAACAAATAGATACAATGTTTCAACCGCTGTATGGAGGGAATGTCACAGAACTGTCAGAAATAGCGGAGCTCTGCAGATACACTTAGCGGAGCTCTGCAGATACACTTTTTGCCGGCTTGGAATTCTTCTTATTTTCATCCTACTTCTTCTTCTTCTTCATCCTCATCCTCATCCTCTTCTTCTTCTTCTGAGGATGAGGATGAAGAAGAAGAAGAAGAAGTAGGATGAAAATAAGAAGAATTCCAAGCTGGCAAAAAGTGTATCTGCAGAGCTCCTCTAAGTGTATCTGCAGAATAGAGGAGCTCTGCAGATACACTTTTTGCCGGCTTGGAATTCTTCTTATTTTCATCCTACTTCTTCTTCTTCTTCATCCTCATCCTCAGAAGAAGAAGAAGAGGATGAGGATGAGGATGAAGAGGAAGAAGAAGAAGAAGAAGAAGTAGGATGAAAATAAGAAGAATTCCAAGCCGGCAAAAAGTGTATCTGCAGAGCTCCTCTATTCTGCAGATACACTTAGAGGAGCTCTGCAGATACACTTTTTGCCGGCTTGGAATTCTTCTTATTTTCATCCTACTTCTTCTTCTTCTTCATCCTCATCCTCATCCTCAGAAGAAGAAGAAGAGGATGAGGATGAGGATGAAGAAGAAGTAGGATGAAAATAAGAAGAATTCCAAGCCGGCAAAAAGTGTATCTGCAGAGCTCCTCTAAGTGTATCTGCAGAATAGAGGAGCTCTGCAGATACACTTTTTGCCGGCTTGGAATTCTTCTTATTTTCATCCTACTTCTTCTTCTTCTTCTTCTTCATCCTCATCCTCAGAAGAAGAAGAAGAGGATGAGGATGAAGAGGAAGAAGAAGAAGAAGTAGGATGAAAATAAGAAGAATTCCAAGCCGGCAAAAAGTGTATCTGCAGAGCTCCTCTATTCTGCAGATACACTTAGAGGAGCTCTGCAGATACACTTTTTGCCGGCTTGGAATTCTTCTTATTTTCATCCAACTTCTTCTTCTTCTTCTTCTTCTTCATCCTCATCCTCAGAAGAAGAAGAAGAGGATGAGGATGAAGAGGAAGAAGAAGAAGAAGAAGTAGGATGAAAATAAGAAGAATTGCAAGCCGGCAAAAAGTGTATCTGCAGAGCTCCTCTATTCTGCAGATACACTTAGAGGAGCTCTGCAGATACACTTTTTGCCGGCTTGGAATTCTTCTTATTTTCATCCTACTTCTTCTTCTTCTTCATCCTCATCCTCAGAAGAAGAGGATGAGGATGAGGATGAAGAGGAAGAAGAAGAAGAAGAAGAAGTAGGATGAAAATAAGAAGAATTCCAAGCCGGCAAAAAGTGTATCTGCAGAGCTCCTCTATTCTGCAGATACACTTAGAGGAGCTCTGCAGATACACTTTTTGCCGGCTTGGAATTCTTCTTATTTTCATCCTACTTCTTCTTCTTCTTCTTCTTCATCCTCATCCTCAGAAGAAGAAGAAGAGGATGAGGATGAGGATGAAGAGGAAGAAGAAGAAGAAGTAGGATGAAAATAAGAAGAATTCCAAGCTGGCAAAAAGTGTATCTGCAGAGCTCCTCTATTCTGCAGATACACTTAGAGGAGCTCTGCAGATACACTTTTTGCCGGCTTGGAATTCTTCTTTTCATCCTACTTCTTCTTCTTCTTCATCCTCATCCTCATCCTCTTCTTCTTCTGAGGATGAGGATGAAGAAGAAGAAGAAGAAGAAGTAGGATGAAAATAACAATAATTCCAAACCGGCAAAAAGTGTATCTGCAGAGTTCCTCTATTTCTGACAGTTCTCTGACTTTCACATTTACAGCGGTTGAAACATTGTATCTGTTTCCGAATAAAAACATCTGTATCCTAAATGGAAACAAATAGATACAATGTTTCAACCGCTGTACATGTGAAGGAACTGTCAGAGAACTGTCAGAAATAGCGGAGCTCTCTGCAGGGACACTTTTGCCGGCTGATCGGGAAAAATCCGATTCGCGCACCCGAAGTAGGCTAATATTCGGATTCGACGCGAATCGAATTTTTCCTGAAATTCGAATCGAATTCCACTTCGCCTGGTTCGATTCGCTCATCTCTAATCACTACCATTTGCAGCTCACCATTATCATGGGAAAGAAAAGTTGGCTTACTGTCTAATTGCAGTGAATGCACACATTATTTTTGAGACATGTTGCTGCAAATGTTAGCAGTAGGAATGAGCTGAACATACGTGGGTTCAGCTTGCAGGAAGTTCACCAAACCATGCCAAAGTTCTAAATGGTAATCTGAACCCCAGTGAAGTGAAGCTTCATCTTTAAAATTAGTTCAGGTCATTTTCAGGGCTAACAGCAAAGGAATCATAAACAAAGGGCATAGGAAGCTGAGTACTAGTCTGAGGAACAAGTACCAATGCAAACATAAAAAAAAATTCAGTTTGGCGAAGACCAGCAATTGACCAGAAATCAACATGACCATATTTAGTCAGTGACATCATCCTGGATCCCACATGATGTCACTGACCAAATATGTTCTTGCCCGTTTAGTCATGAATGATCATGTCAATGTAGGGTCAAATCCATATTTGGTCAATTACGTCACCTGGGATATTCTGCCCACTTGTTTACATTCGACTTTTTGCTGGGGATATGTCATTCATGGAGAGTATCTATTAAAATAGGTCATCATGTTTTTTTTTTTTAATGCATAACTGTGATTCGTCCATTGCAATTGATGTGTATCTACAGTGCTGGATGATGATTATATTTTTTTTTTTATTTTTTGTTTTGCAAATGAGAAAGAGGTTCTATATACTCCCTACTAATTTTGCATTGAAATACCTCCATAGAACCAGTTTATCCAGACAGTATGGTCGCCTGCTGACTTGGTGCCATCCACAGGCAAGGTTAACACCGTAATCTTACACAGAAGTTTAATTCAATTCAAATGTTTTATTGAGAAATAACATAAAACAATAACAAAGAAGGAACAGGTACAATATGCTGCAAAGGCAGTCCACATTGAGTTATAATACTTTTAGAGTATGTACTGTACATAGAATAGATAACTAGAAAGCACATTGTCAAGTATAAAACAAACACATATATATGGGTATTAATCAAGCTATAGATGGTAAAAAAAATAGTGGTAAAGGCGGCAAGTGTACAAGAAAGTGCAATCAGGAATCAAAAGAAACTAAAAATCAGCATAATTGCGAACAATTGTACCCTTCAAGAAAATCATGTATCAGGATGGTGGAGAGGTAGCAGTGACAGTGACATGAGACTAAGGGCAATGCAAATTGCATCACAGTCCTACCATGAGAGTGACTGCCTATATAGGTAAAAAATAATAAAAAAACGGATAGAGGAGAATGGAGGGAGAGGAGTGAGAGCGGAAAGAGGAAGATGAAATGAGGAAAGGAAAAGAGAGAAGAAAGGGAACGTCCAGAAGGGGAGGGGAAAGAAAAGGGTAGGAATGACTGGAGAGAGGAAGTGGAACGTGAGCAAGTTGCTTATCCAGGGAGCAGCAAAGACTCATCAAATGTTGGAGGTAGATAGTGAGTCACCCAAGGGCTCCAAAGTTTTTCAGATTGTGTCGCTCTATCCATTATGGCTGCCTCTATTTTCACATGGATCATGGTTTGTCTGACCCTATGTTTGACTGCAAGAACACGTATAGTGTGGGATATCCAGGTTTTCGCCATGATTTGTTTCACTGGTGTGGTGATCTGTAGGAATAGTTTAAATTGCTGAAGGGTTAAATCAGGATGTTTTTATTCAGGAGTGGTACAACAGGGTCTGGAGATAATGAATTGTCAAAAAGTGTGGATAGAATGCCAAAAATATCAGACCAAAAGACCTGGGCAATGGGGCAGTCCCACAAAATGTGTTGGTGTTGGTGCACAACCACGGAAGCAATTAGGAGGATATTTCAGTATGCATTTTGCAATCATGATAAGGACTTAAGTGTTAGGACTTTGTAATTGGTTTCCAGTGCTACAATGTTCTGTGAGGATTTCATAGCCTGCCAGATGTGGATCTAATCAGCAGGGTCTAGGGTGATTCCAAAGTCTCTCTCCCACTTAGTGGCTTAGTGACATATAGTAGCTGGGAGTGTAAAGCTGAAATGAGCCCCTCCTATGTGGATCACTTTTGCAAGTGCGTTCAAAGAAGGACATGGAAGAAGAGGAGGGACAGAAGTCTAATTCAACACAGTTTTTTCAGATAAATGAAATACAATGGATGTTTTTAAGTCCTATGAAATGTAAAAAGACAATAGCTTCCTATACTGTAAATGTGCTTCTTCATCACTTGTGAACAATATTGACTCACTTACTGTAAAAAAAGTAGAAGGTTAGACAGTGCTTGATGTTTAAAACATCAAGGCAAGTGACAAAACGTACAAGGTGTGATCATAGCACATCCCTTCCATCCATATGGTCACTGGGTGTCCTAGAGGTTTTTACTAGGCAAACTGCATGTGATACAGTTGATTTGCATTGGATGTTTTTTTCATGCTGTTTATTACTTTGCTTTGTTGCACTTTTTAATGCGAGTGTATTTGGATTATTTGATTTTATTCTGTTGGTGAAACTATTAAACACTACACTAATATATCTTTCCCTGACTGTCTGTTTTTATGTTTAATCTCAGTTTATTACATTTTTCAAAACCAAAGACAAAAGGGTACAATCCGTATGGTATTAGGATTATATAGATTAAAGTAAAGGCACATGTACCATATACATGCCAAAGCAGCTTAAAACATAAAGAGTATGAATATGAAAACTATACATAGCTTGAATTATTTGAAGAGGATGGTAACATCATAGTAACAATGAAAACATCATATTATTAACCACTAGCCTACCGGGCACTTATACCCCCTTCCTGCCCAGGCCAATTTCCAGCTTTCAGCACTGTCACACTGTGAATGACAATTGTGTGGTCATGCAATACTGTACCCATATGACATTTTTATCATTTTTTTGTGACAGATAGAGCTTTATTTTGGAGGTATTTAATCACCTTTGGGTCTTGTATTTTTTCTTAAACAAACCAAAAATTACTGAAAACTTTGAAAAAAAAACATTTTGTTCTTAGTTTTTGTTATAAAATTTTGCAAATAAGTGATTTTTCTCCTTCACTGATGTGCGCTAATTAGGCTGCACTGATGGACACTGATAGGTGGCACTGATGGGCACTGATGAGGAGGCACTGGTAGGTGGCACTAATGGGCATTGAAAGGCATCACTGATGGGCACTGAAAGGCAGCACTCATATATGGCACTGATAGGCGGCACTGATAGGAGGCACTGATAGGTGGCACTGACTGGCACTGATAGGCAGCACTGACTGGCAGTTTTAGGTGGCACTGACTGGCACTGTTAGGAGGCACTGATAGGCAGCACTGACGGGCCCTGATAGGTGGCAATAATGCACACTGATAGGCAGAACTAACTGGCAATAATAGGCGGCACTGACTGGCACTGATAGGTGGCACTGATTGGCAGCACTGATAGGTGGCACTGACTGGCATTGATAGGTGGCACTGGCTGGCACTGATGGGTGACACTGAAAGGCAGCTCAGATGGGTACTGATATGTGGCATTGATGTGCACTGGTAGGCACTGAAATGTGGCATTCATGTGGCACTGATGGGCACTGGCAGGTGGCACTGCTGGGGCTACACTGATCATCAGGGCACACTGATCATCAGTGCCCTGATGATCAGTGTACATGTCTCCTCTGAGGGATGCCGATTACCGGCTCTCCTCTCCTCTCGAGCTGTCAGTGTGACAGCTCGTGAGGAGAGAAATGCCGATAACCGGCATTTCCTTATTTACATGCGATCAGCTGTGATTGGACACAGCTGATCACATGACCGAGCCGACATCTTCGTCTCTTTCCGTTGATCGGTGATCCGCACCACCGATCGCCGCGCTGCACGCTCCGGGAGCCACGCATGCGCGGTTAGAATGGGAGGACGTCATATGACGTCCTCCCAGAATGAGAGAACCGCCTTGCGCCCGTCATTGTACTATATGGCGGACGGGAAGCGGTTAAATAACAATACTAAATTTAGAGAACTGAACATTGATCATAAACAATATAGAAAACAAACAATCAACAATTAAGACCTCTTGCTCTCATGGCCTCAAGCTCCCTGGAGGAATTGGAGAGCCCAGGAACCACTGCAGGCATCACTGTAGGGGAAGGCACACCTAGAAAGCTCATGACCCCAGTAACAGCCACAAACTTGCTTTAAACCCTTGTGTACTGTCTAAATGGAAGATGGTAAACAAGGGGTTAAATGCCTGTCAATAGATGTAGGTATTTCTTGGTTTCTAAATTAAGTCTCTGAGCTATGATGTCAGGAATCTGTAAAAAAATCATATCTCTCTTCTAGTTACAAGAAGCATAAGGAAGCACCCTTTTACCTAAATGTCTCAATTGACAAGCCAAGCAGTATAGAAATACATCTGGGAGAGCCATACCCAGCTCTTTATAAAATGGCTAATTTCAGTTTTGGTTTTGTTGCATGTAACAGAATAAAACAGAGAACTGAGTTTAAAAAAAGGAACTATGGACCACCATAGACACATGAATAAGTTTATAAAGACACATAGGCAGTAGAATTGTTTTCACAGAATATAAAAGTGACCAATCAAAAAAATAATATGTTTACACAAACCATAGAGCTAAGTTTCTTGTGATTATGAGTTTCAGCAAAATGTGGTCATAAGATGATGTTGATTTTGTGTTTTTATGTTGTCTGATAAATGTAATAGTCAAAGACCATTTTCAGGAACTTCTAGCCATAGGTTCTTCATATGTAAATCATGGGTTTCACATATCATTGAAGTCAAGATGCCAAGTATGCATAAAGTAAAAATAAGCACATATTACATTCTTGTAATGCAGCAATTTTATCATTTTATAAGCCATTTTCCCCCTCTTGATCATATTGATAACTAGTGTGCATGTCAGAATCTATCAAGGAAGTTGCCTTGGAGAGCAAGCCTCAATAAGGAGTCTCCAATTCTTGATGAGGTTCTGAGACTGAAATTGCATCTTCATGTAATCAGAATTGGGTAACTAATTCTCTGAACTCTCCAGCAAACAGCTATTTCGATTATCTACATGTCCTCCTTTGGACAAACTACTGGGAACTATACCAGAAAATAGTCCAACACATGTTTCTGCATATAACATCTTTGTTCTTGAAAATTTCGTATATATACCCAATAACATTTTTTTCACTTTTGATGGTTCCCACTTCCTCTAGGTGCAGGGTGTAGTGATGGGGCATGTTGTGCCCAATCCTACTCCAATCTGTACTGGGGTGGGCAGGAATTAGTCTCTCTTGATGTATCTGTGCCATGTATCATCCTGGCACAGATACATCGATGACATTCTCAACTTCTGGGATGGCACCAAGAAACTCTTGGAAACTTTTGTTAAACAACTAGGGAGGAATGATTGTAATCTGTCCTTTACAATGACCTGTGACCAACACATCTTTTGAATGTGGGGATCTTTGTGTGGGAGGATCACACTCTGGGCTCTACCCTATATGAAAAGGCCACAACTGGTAACACTATTTTGGGGGCCAATACTGGCCATCCGCACAGTTTAATTAAATCTATACCTTATAGTCAATATTTACGCCTCAAACAGAACTGCTCCAACCAAGCAGATTTTAAGCATGAGTCTGATGCATTGAAGACTAGATTGCTGGCTCAGGGATACTCAAATAAAGCTTTGAAAAAAGGCTTATTATCGAGCGAACCAACAATCATGCACGGATTTATTTTTTGAAAGTCACGTGTGAAGCAGGACACAATGACTACTACCAAATCAATCATGCAGTATAACAGACAACAACAACAGATCCGCCATGTTATTGACAAATATTGGTATCTTCTTACAGCTGATTCTGCAGTGTCTACTTGTATAAGAGATAAGGCTAAATTGTATACAGCAGGAATAGATCTATTAGAAATGTATTGGTACAGAGTCATTTTGTTAGAACAGGGAGAGCAGATCCATGTTGCCACAAAGGAACATTTATATGCGGTGGCTGTGCTTACCGCCAGTACATCTCTCAGGTAAGAGAACATATGTTACCAAACAGGGAGCTGCATGTAGCCAGACATTATGCCAATTACCAAACTGCTGGGATCATCAATATGATGACTTGCAGTTGTGGCAGTTTGTACATTGGCAAGACCAAACGCAGGTTTCGGAAACGTATTTATGATCATGTGTCAGCTATTGAATCAGGGGATATTCATCACCTATAGGACAACATGGCATCATGGTAAGAACTCGCAGTGTGTTAGGTTCTTTGCCCTGGAAAGGGTCCATCTGGATCCCAGGGGAGGAGACTGAGATTGCCATATTCTTCAGAAGGAGGCCAGATAGATACATAACCTAGATGCAATTTATTCTCCTGGTCTGAATGACTCATTGAGTTTTAAACCATTCCTATCATAAGCCTTTCAGATACTTTCAACTGATATAAAAAATATTTTTCTCTATTCTGGGGGTATTCAGCCATCACCTCTAATTTGTTTATTGTTATAATAATTTGGTCCGTTTGATGTATTGTTACTCCATATAACTGTATTTTTCAGTTTCAGTTGTATTTTGTTGTATTAATAATTTAATTTATGTTTGGACTGTTTTTTGTTTTGATTTGAATGTAGCTTCTATTCTATAGAGGTCAAGCAAGATGGCAAGACTATATGTAAAGTTCACTTTTTGAAGGTCCCAAAGAAGCCATGATCACAGGCCTATTATTACGATAACATTATATACGTATATATTTCTATTTTTTATCTTCCTTCTTTGTTTTGTTTGTCTTGTCTTGTTTTGCCTTGTCCTGTTTTGTTTTTTATTGTTTTGTTTTATATTGTTTTGCATTATGTTGTTTTTGTTTAGCGGTGTTTATGTTTTCCTTTTGTTTTCCCTTTTTTTCTTTTTGTTATGTTAGTTTTTTTCCTTGTTTTGTCTGAGCGTGGGGTTTGGATGTGGGTGGGAGTCTGGGCGAGGTCCGGGTGGATGCTTTTGAAGATTGGTGTTGGTGGTGCACAGGAGTGTTTTTGCCTTGGTGTGTTGGATGTTTTGATGGCTCTCCAATATGGCTGCGATGCACTGATGGAGATCCTGGATGTCGGACATCGTGACGTTGTATGTCATGATGTCATGCATACGTGTTGACGACATTATTGCGTATGTGCAATACGGCTAGAACGCCATTTTTTTGGAGCCTTATCCACTATTTAAGCCCCTATGACAGAAGTAAGGAGTTTAATTTAATTGTGGGCTTCATTATGTCTTGTTCACACTAGTAGATTCTATCGTTGGGTGCATTTATAGAGCTGGAGCTTTACCGTGGAAAATTCAGAGATTGTGGTAAGCATTGTTGTCTACTATTTGGTATTTATCTAGTGTTTTCTCCTCCAGGCAAAGTAACTAAGTGGACTTGGCTTGCTTCAATATAGATGGATGTATCACTATCCTATGAATGGAGTTTTTTTGCCATGGAATAACGTGAACCTTTATTTGGTGTCCCAACTTATTGTATTGCAACTAGTTTGGGGAGAGGGGGTGTAGTTTGGACATTTACGGGACACAGCAGTAACCTAGATGAGTAAATTTATATAGTGCATAACTATCAAGGTCCTACCTTTCCTCAGGGCTTGTGCTGCTCCATGTGCTGGCATTCATCTTAGATCTGCAAAGCATTGTGGGATCCTTTATGCTTTCAGCCCTCTGCGGCTCCTCCCAGGAGGTGGCGGCTTATCACATTTAAGTCTGCTGTTTGCAGCTGTCCATTACATTTGTGTTCTGTCTGTTGCACAGCAGCAAGCTCCTGTTCAGTTAATTCTTTGCTCTCCTGGATACCGACTCGGCTTTGGCTAAGACTCCTCCTGGCTTCTGACCCCGGCTCTGGCAACCATTCTTCCTGGCTTCTGACCCCGGCTCTGGCAACCATTCTTCTTCGCTTCTGACCCCGGCTTTGGCTACGATTCCTGCTGGTTCTCAACTTGATTATCCTGGAAGACGACCTCGGCAGGAGAACTTCTGTCCTACCAAATCATCCGCTTTTGCTGTTGGACTTCCATAGACTCTTGCCTTGTTTCTGTGTAAATAAACCTACCTTAAATTGCACCTCCTTGTGTGTCTGGCTCCTCACTTCCTGACAATAACTTTACAATTATAATTCATTTTTCTATAGTTTTTTTATAATTAATTTTTGATAATTAATGATATATTTTTTCTTGGACCTAATACTATTATCGGATAGGCCCATATCTTTTTCCTTCTTTGTAACTGCTGATTGAAGGGTCTACTGGGATCCATATGATCATGGCTTCTTGGCTGCCTCATGGAAAATCAGATGCCAGGAGAAAAATTCTAAGACATTACATACAAGCTGTACATATACCCATTGAATCGTACATGGGAACCCTTTGGAATATTTTGTAAACTAAGCCTGTTGATTTTTATAGTGACAATATGTAATGGCTACATGTTTTTATATATTGAGCATCATTTATGCTCAAATTTTCTATCTCATTTGTGCTTTTAATGTTGTGTAATAAAGATATGTATTTTAATAATTTGTGTATGGCGATTTGACATTATGGTGCCCGTTAAAGCCCCAGTAGTATCTTTTCTATTAAAATCCTACTTTTCAGTGTCTTTTCATTAAGGGGTGTGGCACCAGTAAAACCAATTTTCAAGAGTAGAGACATTGTATATATGTGTCTTTCTCCCGTTTCCTCTGTAATAGCGAAGACTACAAATGGAGTAGAGACGCTTGAGAGGAGATGTGATAGCAATATACAAATACCTCAATGATGATTCTAGCATAAAGAATAAACTATTCAGTCTCAGGGAGTATAAGAAGACATGGGCCACGTAATGAAATTGGAAGAGGAGCATTTTAACTTTAAACTGCGCAGGGTTTTTTTTCACTGTCAGAGTGGTAAGGATGTGGAACTTGCTTTAACAATCAGTGGTGTCAGCAGGAAGTATTGATAGTTTTAAAAAAAAAACTCCTAGATGGGCATCTTATTGAACACAATATACAGGGATATGAAATAAGTATCTTTGACATGAGCACACACACCCACATAGGTTGGACTGGATGGACTGGTGTCTTTATTCAACCTTAACAACTATGTAACAAATTTTTGTAAGTGTGTCAAGTAATAGTGTTTAAGCCAAATGTACAATTTTGTAAGTACAGATTGTTGATGTGTTTTTTTTAATGTTTAAAACAGGAATATAATTGCACCTTTATTTTCCCCTTACTGCAAAACATGTAGAGCCATTGCACAAGGATGGTGGCACCCCCATTGCAATAGTGTGCTAAATGGTTATTCTGAATGATAAGTATATACAGTATGATATAGTGGAGAAGTTCCTCCATGCAGTTTATGGTGCATCAATAATGATATGTACCGTAATTGTTTTTGTATCGTGTTTTGAATATGATTTACAAATAAAATTATATTTTCTATGTATTAAAAGTATAGGGAGTGGGATATGGAGACAAAATAGCTCTCCATATCCTTGTAAACAAGGTTTTACTAGTACCACACCCCTAATGTGAATTGTATAGGATAAGACCCTAACCAAGAAAGACAAATGGGGCTTTGAAGGTACTAAACCAGCGGTTCTCGAACGACCATTTCACAGGGGTCGCCTAAGACCATCGGAAAACACATATTTCCGATGGTCTTAGGAACCGAGACACCGCTCCTCTGACTCAGGCGATGTGTGGGCGGGATGATACGCTGCCCCTGTCACCTGGCCACACCTCCGGGATCACTTAACAGCTCCGCCTCCTCGCCGCTGATTGGCCACCGGAACTGTAGCTCAGGAGAGGCACACAGGCGGCCAATCACCGGCGAGGAGGTAGAGCTTGGAGAGGAGGAGCCGAGCGGCAGCGCGCGTAGATCAAAGAAGATCGAGGGAGCTGCCGGAGCAAGTGAAGAGGAGAGCGGCCAGAGAAGGAAGACAGCTGACAGGTAAGTGAGAGAGCGAGCCCAGGCTGGAGCAGGGGTCAGCAAGGTAAGTATCATTGGTGTCAGTGGGAGGAATAGTGCCCCATCATTTGTGTCACTAATACCAACGATGGGGCACTATTTCTCCCACACATACACCAACGATGGGGCACTATTCCTCCCCCCACTGACCCCAACGATGGGGCACTATTGCTCCCCCCACTGACACCAACGATGGGGCACTATTCCTCCCCCCACTGACACCAACGATGGGGCACTATTCCTCCCCCCACTGACACCAACGATGGGGCACTATTCCTCCCCCCACTGACACCAACGATGGGGCACTATTCCTCCCCCCACTGACACCAAAGATGGGGCACTATTCCTCCCCCCACTGACACCAAGAATGGGGCACTATTCCTCCCCCCACCGACACCAACAATGGGACACTATTTCCCCCCCCCCACTGACACAAATGATGGGGCACTATTCCCCCCCCCCGACCCCAATGATGGGGCACTATTTCCCCCTCCACCACACTGACATCAATGATGGGGCACTATTCCTCCCACTGACACCAATGATGGGGCACTGTTCCTCCCACTGACACCAATGATGGGGCACTATTCCTCCCACTGACACCAATGATGGGGCACTATTCCTCCCACTGACACCAATGATGGGGCACTGTTCCTCCCACTGACACCAATGATGGGGCACTATTCCCCCCACTGACACCAACGATGGGGCACTATTCCCCCTACTGACACCAACGATGGGGCACTATTCCCCCCACTGACACCAACGATGGGGCACTATTCCCCCCACTGACACCAACGATGGGGCACTATTCCTCCCACTGACACCAACGATGGGGCACTGTTCCTCCCACTGACACCAACGATGGGGCACTATTCCTCCCACTGACACCAACGATGGGGCACTGTTCCTCCCACTGACACCAACGATGGGACACTGTTCCTCCCACTGACACCAACGATTGGGGCACTATTCCTCCCACTGACACCAACGATGGGACACTGTTCCTCCCACTGACACCAACGATTGGGGCACTATTCCTCCCAATGACACCAATGATGGGGCACTATTCCTCCCACTGACACCAACGATGGGGCACTATTCTCCCCACTGACACCAACGATGGGGCACTATTCCTCCCAATGACACCAACGATGGGGCACTATTCCTCCCACTGACACCAACGATGGGGCACTATTCCTCCCACTGACACCAACGATGGGGCACTATTCCTCCCACTGACACCAACGATGGGGCACTATTCCTCCCACTGACACCAACGATGGGGCACTATTCCTCCCACTGACACCAACGATGGGGCACTATTCCTCCCACTGACACCAACGATGGGGCACTATTCATCCCACTGATACCAACGATGGGGCACTATTCCTCCCACTGACACCAACGATGGGGCACTATTCATCCCACTGACACCAACGATGGGGCACTATTCCTCCCACTGACACCAACGATGGGGCACTATTCCTCCCACTGACACCAACGATGGGGCACTATTCCTCCCACTGACACCAACGATGGGGCACTATTCATCCCACTGATACCAACGATGGGGCACTATTCCACCCACTGACACCAATGATGGAGCACTATTCCTCCCACTGACACCAACGATGGGGCACTATTCCTCCCACTGACATCAGTGATGGGGCACTATTCCCCCCACTGACACCAATGATGGGGCACTATTCCTCCCACTGACTCCAACGATGGGGCACTATTCATCCCACTGATACCAACGATGGGCACTATTCCACCCACTGACACCAACGATGGGGCACTATTCCTCCCACTGACATCAGTGATGGGGCACTACTCCTTCCACTGACACCAATGATGTGGCACTAGTCCTCCCACTGCAAAATTACAGTTCTGAAGTAGCAACGAAAATAATTTTATGGTTGGGGGTCACCACAACATGAGGAATTGTATTAAGGGGTCACGGCATTAGAAAGGTTGAGAACCACTGTACTAAACCATATAAATCAACATTAATTATACAAAAATGTGAAAACAGTTGATAGAATTTAAAAACCACCAACTGGGGAAGCATGACCATCAAAACATATACATGGAAAGTCATAAATTGCAATTAATGAAACCTGACTATAATAAAAGTTACTGATGTATTAGACACAAAGGAGGTGTCATGGGCATCAGCCACATAGAACCAACAGGTACAACTTTAGAACACCGAGGCTGGACTGTAAATAGCAGTAAACATAATAGTACATGGCTACAGCTTGGGAATATGGAATGATACTTGGTTGGTACAAGGATACCTAAACAGATAGTATCATATTATAGGTGTTAATGGACATTTAGATGCATAGTTTCCACTTGGGACCATGAATAAGCACTTTGTTGAAAACTTCAATGCGTTTTACGGGGCATAGCCCGCTTCTTCAGGGACAGCAAAACACAAATTCCTACAATAAAGCAAAAATAGGACCAAAAACATATAATCAATATATAGTCATACAAAAAATACAACAAACAACAAAAATTAAATAAGACGCTTAACAGTAACTACCAGTTGACAATACCAGCACTCCCAGATAGCCCATGCAAAATATAGGACATGTCAATCGTATTTGGATGGAACAAGGGAGCCTCCAACAGCTAATGAGGAATGGTAATCGGTCAGGAGAGGATCTAAACCCACTTGTAAACAGCATAATTGTCATTCTAGGGAATCACAAAGTACATTGGTCAAAAAGTGAATCCCCCAAGAAATCCCAACTACACCCCTACCCACCATGAAAGTAGGGGTGTAGTTGGGATTTCTTGTTGGGTCATTTGGGGGGGGGGTTTGCTGCTATCCTGGCATTTCAGGGCCTCCAAAACTGTGATAGGTAGTCAGGAAGTGTAATGAGAAAATAAAGTCCTTTAAAAGCCTGAAGGTGCTTATTGGATTTTGGAGTCCTGTACTTGGCTAGACTGCCAAAACGTCTCTCACATGTGGTATCTCCATACTCCGGAGAAATAGCAGTAATTACACATATAAGTGACAATTTTGTGTAAAAAAAATATTTTTTTTTTTATCTTTTTCCAAAAACTTGTGGTAAAATACAGCAAATAGTTTGGGGTGTCTACTTTCCAAAAAGAGTCATTTGGGGGGGTGAGGGCATTTTATGCCCAGCATTAGAGGTTTAAGCCACACATCATTCACTCTTCTAACCACCTGAAGACCAAGCCTTTTCTGACACTTTTTGTTCACATGAAAAAAATCTGTATTTTTTTGCTAGGAAATTGCTTAGAACCCCCAAACATTATATATATTTTTTAAAGCAGACACCCTAGTGCAGGGGTGGCTAACCTGTGGCTCTCCAGCTGTTGTGGAACTACATTTCCCATGAGGCATTGCAAAGATGGGAAGTTACTGACTTGCAGAGGCATGATGGAACTTGTAGTCCTGCAGCAGCTGGAGAGCCGCAGGTTGGCCACCCCTGCCCTAGTGAATAAAATGGTGGGTGTTGCAATTTTTTTATGTCACATAGTACCCATGCAGCAATTTTTCAGACGCAAAGTTTTTTAAAAGAATACACTTTTTTACTTTTAATGCACAAACACACAATATATTGGCCAATTAGTTGGTAAAATATAAAAGATGATGGCATGCCAAGTAAATAGATACCAAACATGATATCCTTTAAAACTGCGCATTCCCCGTGCAATGGCGACAAACTGCATTCATTTGTTATATCCATAGGCAACTCTTTAAAAGCCTTTACATGCTACCATTTTAGTTTTACAGAAGAGGTCTAGTACTACAATTACTGCACTTTATCTGACGCGATGATACCTTACATACATGTGTACATACCGGCACAGGGTCAAAGCGTGGGGGGAGGGGGGTTTGAGGGTACTTTTTTTGTTTTTTTTAAGTTATTTTGATTTTTTACATTATTTTTAAACTATCCCTTTCATTTTTATTTTATAACTTTTAATGCTGTCACAGGGAATGCAAATATCCCCTATAACAGTGGTTCTCAACCTTTCTAATGCCGCGACCCCTTAATACAGTTCCTCATGTTGTGGTGACCCCCAACCATAAAATTATTTTCGTTGCTACTTCAGAACTGTAATTTTGCAGTGGGAGGAGTAGTGCCACGCCATTGGTGTCAGTGGGAGGAATAGTGTCCCATCACTGATGTCAATGGGAAGAATAGTACCCCATAATTGGTATCAGTGGTAGGAATAGTGCCCCATCCTTGGTGTCAGTGGTAGGAATTGTGCCCCATCATTGGTGTCAGTGGAAGGAATAGTGCCCCATCATAGGTGTCAGTGGGGGGAATAGTGCCCCATCATTGGTGTCAGTGGGAGGAATAGTGCCCCATCATTGGTGTCAGTGGGAGGAATAGTGCCCCATCATTGGTGTCAGTGGGAGGAATAGTGCCCCATCACTGGTATCAGTGGGAGGAATAGTGCCCCATCACTGGTATCAGTGGGAGGAATAGTGCCTCAACACTGGTGTCAGTGGGAGGAATAGTGCCCCATCATTGGTATCAGAGGGAGGAATAGTGCCCCATCATTGGTGTCAGTGGGAGGAATAGTGCCCCATCATTGGTGTCAGTGGGAGGAATAGTGCCCCATCATAGGTGTCAGTGGGGGGAATAGTGCCCCATCATTGGTGTCAGTGGGAGGAATAGTGCCCCATCACTGGTGTCAGTGGGAGGAATAGTGTCCCATCACTGATGTCAGTGGGAGGAAAAGTGTCCCATCACTGGTATCAGTGGGAGGAATAGTGCCCCAACACTGGTGTCAGTGGGAGGAATAGTGCCCCATCACTGGTATCAGTGAGAGGAATAGTGCCCCATCATTGGTATCAGTGGGAGGAATAGTGCCCCCATCATTGGTGTCAGTGGGAGGAATAGTGCCCCATCATTGGTGTCAGTGGGAGGAATAGTGCCCCATCATTGGTATCAGTGGGAGGAATAGTGCCCCATCATTGGTATGAGGGGGAGGAATAGTGCCCCAACATTGGTGTCAGTGGGAGGAATAGTGCCCCATCGTTGGTATCAGTGGGAGGAATAGTGCGCCATCGTTGGTGTCAGTGGGGGGAGGAATAGTGCCCCATAGTTGGTGTCAGTGGGGGGAGGAATAGTGCCCCATTGTTGGTGTCAGTGGGGGGAGGAATAGTGCCCCATCGTTGGTGTCAGTGGGGGGAGGAATAGTGCCCCATCGTTGGTGTCAGTGGGGGGAGGAATAGTGCCCCATCATTGGTATTAGTGACACCAATGATGGGGCACTCTTCCTCCCACTGACACCAATGATACTTACCTTGCTGACCCCTGCTCCAGCCTGGGCTCGCTCGCTCCCTCCCTCTCCCATGGTACAGACACTTACTGGTCAGACGTCTTCCTTCTCCGGCCGCTTTCCTCCTCTTCACTCGCTCGATCTTCGCGGTGCCGCTCGGCTCCTCCTCTCCAAGCTCCACCTCCTCGCCGGTGATTGGCCGCCTGTGTGCCTCTCCTGAGCTACAGTTCCGGCGGCCAATCACTGGCGAGGATTGATCCCGGGGGTGTGCCCAGATGACAGGGATGGCATGTCATCCCGCCCACACCTGGAGACGGATAAAGGAGCGGTGTCTCGGTTCCTAAGGCCATCAGAAATATGTGTTTTCCAATGGTCTTAGGCGACCCCTGTGAAAGTGTCGTTCGACCCCCAAAGGGGTCGCGACCCCCAGGTTGAGAACCGCTGCCCTATAACGTCAATGAAAATTGTCATATATTCTTTTTTGAGAAATCTGGGGTCTATCAGACTCTAGATATCTCCTCTGCCCTTACATTATTTAATCTCACCAAGATTGGTGTGATCAGATGCTTTCCCAATTCACAAATGGCTCTGTTTATATCCTATGAAACTGAAGTGATGAAATGCTCGTAGCTTCCAATTTCTAAGACTATAGAGATGATTGTCACCATTCTGGTCTCCAACCAGCTCTATGGTCAGCTGGCAGAAACGCAGGCTGCATTCTCAGGTTCCCCCCGATGGCACGGGACTGCCCGAGAAGGCAGTGGGGGAGGGGGGGGGGCATAGTCTCCCACTGCTTGTAAAATCAATCCTGCAGCTAATTAGCCACTAGCATTGCTTTTACATGAAAGCCGATCACCAGCTGAAAAGAACAATACCAGGATGATGCCTGCAGCTGTAGGCATCATCCTGGTATAACCATTCAAAGTCCAGTGATGTACCAGTACATCAGACCAGACCAGTGCTGGTCCTTGTTGGGTATATATGCTATTTTATTTTTTTTTGTATGCAGCCTGTGGGCTGAATGATGGGCATACATTAGGTTCCATGGTGCCACATGCGCCAATTCCAAGATTGTACAAATGTCTAAATAGTGGCACGCTTGAATAAAAATTGTCCACGTATAAGTGGTACCCCATATGGAAAAAGGATGACACCAAGTCCCAAACTATCTTGCCACTACTCCCTATGTAGTCTGGGCATCCGGGGGGCTCCACGTGACTATCTTTTCCCTCGTAAATCCGAAACATATATGTAGAGCCTGTTGCCCTCTCAAAGGTCTTATACATCTTGACCCCATATCTGGCATGCTTGCTGGGGAGAAATTGTTTGAATGCAAGGTGGCCAGAAAAATGAATGAGGGACTCATCAATGCAGATTTTTTGCTGGGGAGAACAGACATCTACAAATTTTTTATTAAGGTGATTTACGAGGGGCCGAATTTTGTGCAGCCGGTCAAATTCAGGGTTACCCCAAGGATGACAGAGTGTATTGTTGTTGAGATGCATAAAACACATTATACTCTCATATCTATACCTGGCCATGGCAGCAGAGAACAGATCAATCGGGTCTGTGGACCAATACAACCGCAATTCATCTTTTTTAGTAATGCCCATGTTGAGGATTAGGCCCAAAAATAATTTACATTGGGAAACCATAATGGGTTTCCATGCGAATGGTCTGGCAAGGTTTGAATTTGGGTTGGCCGTGATAAATTGGTGTGTATATAAATTGCTTTGATAAACAATCAATGCATACATATCTTCTGTGAAAAACAGCTCCAAAAAATCAAGGGGAGTAGTTAAATTAGTTGTTTCCATCTGAATTCCAGGTTGGGCAGTGAATGGGGGTGCTGCAGAATTTGTGGGCTACCAATTGGAATTAGCAAGCACATCCGGAAGGATACTATGGGCTCTACGGGCCTGTGTGCAAATTCTTGGTGGTTGCGGGACAATGCTGGTGCTTGCCACCACACCAGCTTGTACTGCACTTATGGGACTCACCACGTCACCAAGTGATACTGTAGTGCTGGTATGTGAAAGACCAGGATGTACTAAGTGGCCGGTGCTCGCCAGTTCACTAAAAGGTAGAGCGAGTACTAGTACTGGCACTCTGCTGCATATGAGAGTCATCAAAATTTACTGGCAAGTAAGAGATCAGGCTTGATTCTAAGAACACTGCAGTTTTGTGTGAAATGTATCAAGTGACAGTGACCTACTGACATTGCACTTGCTGGGGATGAAGGGGGGGGTAAGCGTAGGGGCTAAACACAGGTTCTGGCAGGTGCAGGGGCTGATCCTGCTAATGCTGTGTTTTTGGGGACACTATACTAGTGTGAACGCTGGTATAGTGCTGATCTGATCAAAGATATTGATCCGTTCAGACACTATACTAGATTTATTTGTATGAGTGTGTCCCTGGCAATCAACGGGTTAAATGTGGTTACTGGTGTACTGATGGGCAATCTGACGCTATCTGGGAGGGGCGTGAAAATCACAGGAGCACGAATCACGTATATATACATGATTTTGCTCACCTGTGCTGCCCTGCAGCAGTATTTTTGCTATAGGGCGGTCAGGAAGCAGTTAAAGAAGCGGTTTGCATTACAGCGCTGCAGTACTTTAACTGACAATTGTGCGGTCATGTAACACTGCACCTAAATGAAATTTTTTCCCCACAAATTGAACTGTTTTTGGTGGCATTTGATCGCCTGTGTGGTTTTTATTTTTTGTGCTATAAAAAAAAAAGACAGACAATTTTGAGAAAAAAAACTATATTTTTGACTTTTTGCAATAAAACATGTCCAGTAAAAAAATGTAAAAACCAAATTCCGTCAAAATTTAGGCCAAAATGTATTCTGCGACATGTCTTTGCAAAAAAAATCCCAATACATGTAAATTAATTGGTTTACATGAAAGTTATAATGTTTAGAAATGGCATTATAGACACTGGAAATTTTTTTTAATACTAATAATGGCGGCGATCAGTGACTTATGGCAGCGATCAACGACTTATGGCGGCAATCAGTGACTTATAACGGGACTGCTGCAGGCATTCTGACACTGGTGGGAACTGACTTGGTGTCACTGGCATCCCCAGTGACACCAATACAGTGATCAGTGTTAAAAAAAACTGTTCTAATGGCACCGGGCAGGAAAGGTTAATATGAGGGGCAATTAAAGGGTTAACTGTGTGGGAGTGTTTTACTAGGGGGCGGGGAGGTGTGCTTCACTGTAAGCACACTGCTCTGGATGGCTCTGATCAGCCATCCAGAGCAGTGTGCCCAAACTCATAGAGAGGAGGGCTGTTGGTAAACAGTGTAGCCCTCCTCCCTGTCAGTGATCGCCGGTAATCACCAGGCACCGGTGGGTAATCATCAGCCAGGACCCGTTGATTGACACCCTGGTCCACAATCAGTGGCGTGGCTCGTGCACGCTCCCTCCCCGGAAATGCAGAATCACATATATATATATACGTGATCCTGCGTACAGGAGCCGCCCTATAGCAGTAAATGTACTGTGGGCGGTCCTTAAGTGGTTTTAATGATTCTATACTATTTGAATGTGGCACCAGTTACCTTTATACAAGCGGGCCTCCACACTGCCACCTAGTGGACCCTCGCAACAAAAACAATCTGCATTATCAATTTGAAATAAGAAGTGAAAGAAGCACACTTTGCTGACTTGAATGAGGTATTCATAGTGCTAGTTCGAACCATGTTCTCGAATGTTTTTATGTGTACCTGCTTGAGGCTTCTTATCATAGTATCACTACATTCACCAATCCAAATGAAGAAACCTATTTGACAAGTGTCCATCCTCTGCAACAGTAGAATTTCCCCTGCCAAATTTCTACTCCTTTAATAAATTGTTTGGCCCTGTTCACCCCAGTGCCATAACTGCTAACACATCTCTTGAATTTTTACATTATTTGATTTTCCTGGAATTCTCTTAAAAGCTGATTCCCTGCACTAATTCTGATCCAAAGAACTTTTACCCCCACCAAAATCCCTAATAGTGCATAATCAGTCATGTGGCATTAGTTGCCACCATCCATAATATACATAGAAATAATTTTTATCTTTTTTACTTCTGATGGGATTTTAAGGGCAACCAAAAAGATTTTTATGTAAAACAAAATTGCTTTTTTTTTTATAAAACAAGTTTCTAGAAAAAAATTTAGTTGTAACAAAAGAGTTATTTTTCCAAAAATGAAAGGTATTACACAGAAAAAACATAAAACCCAAAGAAAGGTTCAGTGATGTTGACATAATACGTGGTATGCCCAGTAACTAGTTTTAAACCACACAACCATGTAATTTTGAATGTCTGTTTTATCCACGGACTAGGACATCCAAAGTGTTTTGAATTTCTTAGCTTTTGATATCTTCCACAGGGATATAATACCACTCTAAATATAAATATTATTTGAAACTTATCTCCAGACAAATACATGTTTCAAAATTACCTTTTTAAATCAACACATCATAGTGCCAACTAAAATAAACAATTGAGACATTACACTTACAAACAGATTATAGAATCAGATGCCTTTCCATGTCACAGCAAGGCCACTTGGCCATTGTCCCCAGCTGCCACCATACAAGGGAAAAAATAAAAAAATAAATATAAAATCGAACTAAGAAATCAAAAAGTATGTAAAAATATCAAATATATGGAGAAATACATAGATGAATTAGACTAAAATCTTCAATTTCTATTGAATAGTCCCGCATTCCAGACTATAATTAAATATGTGGACCTCTTCTCCAAGGGAATTCTAACTATATACAGTATATGAAGTTTACCAACAGATATACCAGACTTTCAATCAACCTATTCTCCTTAAATACTCTATAACATAAACATAATGAGTCCTATAAAAAAAAACAGAAGAAAAAACCATGGTAAGAGAAAGGAGTCCAAATACTCACAAGTTCCATCAGCTTTCCAACAACAAAGATGAGAAGTACACAAGAGCTACAAGCAGCCACTTACTCCTACTCTCCGCCAGTATATCTCTTCATATCTCCACTAACATGGACTTTACATCCACACCATATGCAAGCTCCATCTCCCTCTGCATATAAGTGCCTTAGATACTATCAGTAAACTAATTAGGAAATTCCTCCCTCTCCCAAGTGGAAAGTGGGGCAGTCTCCTCCATTTGACACCCATCCACGTGATCCCCAGCATCCCGAAAGATTGTGCACGTCATGACGTCATGCGAGGTTGTATAATTTCTGGTTCTGACTGACATCATCAAAAAAAATTATTTTTTTTTTAAACAGGCATTTTTTACCAATGGGTGAGTGCCTACATTTTGACATGCCCAGCATGGAAAGCTCCTCATCCTCCATGGGGAGTGGGGTGTTTTTTGTTTCCACAATTCAGAAGAGTGCCAAAAGGATGGGAATAACATTCCTGTCTCTTTAAAGTGGT
Organism: Staurois parvus; assembly: GCF_062004578.1. Lineage (NCBI taxonomy): Eukaryota > Metazoa > Chordata > Amphibia > Anura > Ranidae > Staurois > Staurois parvus. Next base: position 11,366,399 of record NW_028317994.1, on the reverse strand, counting down.
CTTCTCCTTCTGCTCCACCCTACATGGGTGGATTCAGGAGATGCGGGTTACAGTGTCAGCAGGTGCCCACAAAAATGGTGCCACTCGAGGTTCCAGAAATTATGTCAGCCAGGACCAGAAGTAATCTCATCAAGGAAGTGAGCAAGACAGCAAGAAGAATTTGACAGGGTTTTGGCCTTTTCAAACTGTCTGTGTTAAAAGAAATTGTCCTCATTTTCCTGTGTGATACATCATTGTAATTTTGACAGTGTGCAAGGTGCAAAGTCTGTAAGAAAACCCCAGAGTGTGGTCAAAAACATGCATGGGTTTTAAGCATTATACGTTGCATTGAAAAAAGACTGGACATACACTTTAAGTATGGTTTGCTTTGAGCCATCTCTGCCAATCTCTTCACTGGATTCTGGCTCATCCAATTAATTAAATTCTAAATACTAACAATACTTTACAATGCCATCCATATCTCTGCCCCCAGCTATATTACTAACCTAGTCTCAAAATACCAACCAAATCCTGCTCTTTGTTTCTCCCATATTACATATAACTCCCTATACGGGGTTAACTGATCTTGCAACCCATAGTGATCCACGGGATCAGCTTCAGCGGTTTGCAGCGTGTAAGGGGTGAACTGTGGCAGCTTTGTGCTAAAGTCAGAGATCGGCGATCGGCTTCTTCGACTTGAAACCAGCACATGCGCAGTTACTTCAGGGGATACATATCTTCACGGGTCCGGGATACTCATTTTACCGCTACACCGAGGGCAGCTGTCACTGTGCCCGGAATCCGGGATTACCCCAATAACTGGCCAGGACCTTCACGGAGCACAGAAGGTCTGCTGGCATCCTGCTCCTGCACCCCCTGTGATGGTGACACCCAGTGCGGCGCACACCCCCCTAGGTATGCCACTGATTGCAGAGAACCTTGGCATTTGTGAAAACCACGATTAGTCTCCTCAAATCTTGTTTTTTTCTGCTAGGGGTGGAGTTCTGTACTCTCTTTAGATGTCTGACAGTGTTATTATTATGACCTGTTGTGCACTTTAATACATCTGCATAAAATTCAACTAGCCCTGGCAGCTGATTGCAGAGAAGATCCAAGAGCTGCTCCAGCTGTTTACTCTGAAAAGCCAGAGCACAAAGTCTGAGTGTGTAGGGAGGGATGAGTTGACTGATAACTTATTTACATGTATGCTTTGATTTAAAATTTTTATTTTCTACCTTGACCTATCCTATAAACCTTTGACCAAGTAACGTTGAAGCTACAGTATTTTATTATGTCATTACCAAAAAAATAGAATTCTCTCTTTCTCTCTCCCTCTCCCTCTCATTTTCTCTTTTGCTTTTATCTCTGTCTCTCAATCCCTTTTATATTTTATATAATTCAAATAAGCTTCAATATCAGGAATAGATACTGTACGTAAATTTTAGAATTGCTGAAGTAAATTAGAAATTATTATACATTGAATTGGGGTAGGGTGGATGGGGTAGGAGAGGGTGGAAGGAAACATATTTAGGACAGTATAACAGAACTTTATAAACGAAATAGGAGTTGAGTCCAGAAATGTTATCAGGTTAAAAATTATCATAAAGGAAAATCATAGATGAGTTATACATTCGTATTTATATCAATATACTATATTTGTACAATATCTTTCTATGTACTAAATAAAAGCAAAATTATGGTTCTTTTTAGGCAGATAAAATCCTAGAATGCATTGAAGTCATAGCATGTATTCTGGGAAGCCAATTAGCACATTCATGAAGCTGGCGTCAAAGATGTGGTACTGCTTATTTTTTTTTTAGAGAAAGCCATATTTATTTATTTTATTCCTTTGTGAGATTTATTGTGGGTACAAGTCAATAATGCCATCAAAAACCTGTACAACCACTTTTTGTCATATTACTATAGGGTGGGCGGGAGCTTACTGGTTCAGATCGGATGTCATATGACATCCTCCCACACTTGCCGCTGGTGTGAGCCCCTGGGGGCATGCAGCATGGTAAAGAGCCAATGACAATGGCTGTTTACCACATGACCGCTGTGTATAATCACAGCCAATCACAAAATGTCAACAAACACTGATAACTGGCTATTACTAGCTTATCCTTCTTCACACACACACACAGCATATGAGGAGAAGGAGAAACCAGGAGCTGTGAGTTACCAATTGAACTATTTGCAATACTGTGCACACACATAGAACAGTCATAATTGCCCTGATTCAGCAGTGTACCTGTCACACAGAGCCCCCATCAGTGCAGCTATCATCAAGTGCACCTGTCACACAATGCAGCCATCAGTGCATCCATCATCAAAGTGTACCTGTCATACAGAGCAGCCATCAGTGCCCTGAAAGTCTCACCCATCCAAAGTGGCATCAAAGTCACATCAAAGTCCAACCCTTACAAAGTCTCATCAAAGTAGCACCCATCCAAAGTTGCATCAAAGTGGCATCAAAGTCAATACTTTCCTATTGGCAAAAAAACCCTGCAAAATGCATCAAAAACATGTGTTCAAATAAGCAAAAGACACCACAAAATGCACTGTTAGACTGCACAATTGGCAATCTGCATAGATGTAAACCTAGCCTGAAATTATAAGTAATCTTACACGTGTGGCATCCCCATACTTAGGAGGAGTAGCAGAATGTATTTTGGGGTGTAATACTTGGTATTTCTATGTTTTGTGTTAGAAATATCTTATAAAGTAACAACTTTGTGTTAAAAAATACTTTTTCATTTTCTTTCCACATTTTCCAAAACCTTGTGGTAAAAAAAATGACATGTTCAAAAACTCATTATGCCTCTTAGAAAATATGTTGGGGTGTTTGCATTCCAAAATGTGGTCATTTTGTGGGTGTTTTGACTGTCCTGGTGCTCCAGGGCCTCCAAAAATGTGATAGTTAGTCAAGAAATGATAAGTGTAATTTATGCTCCTAGAATGCCTGAAGGTTCTCCTTGGATGTTGGGCCTCTACGTGGCTAGACTGTGGAAAAGTATCATACATGTGGTATCTCCTTACTCAAGAGGAGTAGCAGAATGTGTTTTGGGATATAATGTATGCCTATGCCATGTGTGAGAAATAACCTGTTAATATGACACTTTTGTGGGAAAAAAAATATTTATTTTCTTCATTTTTCCAAAGTATTGTGGGAAAAAATTACAACTTAAAAAAACTCATCATGCCTCTTAATAAATACCTTGGACAATCAATTTTCCAAAAAGGGGTAATTTGGGGGGTATTTGTACTGTCTTGGCCTTTTAGGGCCTCAAGAGAAGAAGATAGGCAGTCAGTACATCTGGATTGATCAATTTTGAATTATGCATAAAAGCATAGCTTTTAGACTCTATAATTTTCACACAGACTAAATAATATACACTGATTTGGGTTATTTTTACCAAAGAAATGTAGCAGTAAACATTTTCACCTAAATGTATGAAAAAAAAAATGTCTAATTTACTTGTAAATTTTATAATAGAAACACTTTTTTAAAATGTTGTCTTTTTCCCTATACCCCCCCCCCCCAAAAAAAAAAAACAAAACAAAAAAAAACCAGTGGTGAATAAATACCAACAAAAGAGAGCTGTATCTGTCTAAAAAAAACAATAAAAAAAATTTTTGGGTACAAGTTTCGGGCAGGAAGGGGGTAAAAGTGTCAGGTATGGAAGTGGATAAACACCCTATCATATTAGAGGTTGTTTGGAAAGAAAGCCAAAACCTTTACATCCCTTTCCTTTATGTGGGCTGTGCATTTCTCAGCTTGACCAGAGTCTAGATATTGAAATTCCCCACTGTATCGTGTGTGTTTGTGTGTGTGTGAGTGTGCATGTGTGTGCTTGTGTAAAAAACTATGGTTGGCCAGTATCAAGGAACAGATTGGCCTTTTATGTGTAATTCTTTTTACTTATAATAGATTAAAAATATTTTAAATGCTTGTTTGCTTTTACCTTACTATAGGTGTTCCATCCAATAATGGTGTCCATTTATGAACCAGCAGTAATAGATCGCTGCTCAGTTCTCCGGCATTCTCGGAGAACACAGTTCTCCTGTGAATGCCGTTTATGAAGTATATGTAGATCAGTTCTCCAAACAAAGGGGGAACGGTCTACAAACGCTGGAAAACGGCTGATTTTACTATAATCTCACGAGATTACAGTAAAAGATCAGTTTACTAAACAGAGGTAAATTATCTCTGCTTAGTTTCGGTCCCTCCAATTCTCCAGCTCTGGGCTGGAGGATCTGGAGGGAGAACACAGATCTCCAGAGAAGGGCTGAACATGTTCTCCTGAGTGTTATAAACTGTGAATGACCAGAGAATAGCTGAGATCCTCTGAATCGCAGCTATTCTCTGTGTCATAAAAGGACACCAATGTGTCATATCCCCTGCAATTTCTTTTTTTTTTTTTAATGCAATCAAGCTTTGTGTAATAAGCCAAGTGCACAAAGCCATGTACAAAGGCTTTTGTGCTAAGCCTAGTAGCCTAAACCAGTGCATTAAGGTTGGAGGACTAGCTTTGATGCAATAGACTTGATGTGCAAAATTCCAGAACTGCAGCTTGGTGAGGAGCAGAATCAGGTATTATGGAAGGTGAAAGTGATAGTTTAATTCAGGTATTTTTAAGGAAACATTGCCAAGGTATTGTAAAAAGGGCACTGTGGTCTGAACACTGACATCGGGGAATGTAACAAGACAAAAAAAACATGCTTTGGAGGATGACATAAAGGTGCATGTAATGTTATGGCTCAATAAAATGTACTTTTTTAAACATGACACTTAAATAAAAAGATGAAAAAAAGGCATAGGTTTCCACTTACAGATCAGTTCAGACCCTTACCCAGGCATTAAGCCTAGGTGGCCAGGAAAGGGAGGTCAATTAGCATGCAGCCACCTTTCCTGTACCATACCAGGACACAAACCTGACAATAGTGGGAAAGTACCTTACTCCCCCCAGCAAAGCACCTTGGACTTAATATAAGAGTAACTCCACCTAACACGTTTTAAACAGTTACAGAAACAGATTGTTTTTCCCTTTGGTGATACATTTTTTTAGCTACACGTTTGGTCTGTTAAAGGAAGTTGAAAAATAACATAAGCAGAATCAGTAGATTAAAAAAAACTACATTACGGGGCAACTGGTTTGTTAATTTTAATGACAGACTGCATCAAATATGTCATTTTTTATTTTGCTCTTATTTTACTTTAATATCCCCTTTGTTTTCTAGTGTCCAGCTACTGTATGAAAAACAGATCAATCACGGTGAACTTTACAAGGCCAATCTGTACCTGACACACTCCTCTAAAAAAAAAGTCACATTCCCAGTGCTTTGGGAATATAAGCAGAGTATGGAGTATCCTGGGTTATGTAATGTCCATATGTCAAAAGTCCAGTCAGCTGGAAAAAAAACAGGCATGCCCAAGATTGAAGATCATAGACTTTCACAATTACAAGTGGATTATCTTTCCACTTGTGGTTGTTTTTTTAACACTTAGTGATTATCAGCCAATCCTATAGTAAACTAGTCCCATTAAATCTTACTTTATTCCTTGTGACCATTGAAGTCAAGAGGAAAGAAAAATATTACAGTTGACTCCAGAACAGAAGTAGAACTGAAATCTACCAAGAGTGGGTATGTGATCTGACAATGTTTGTAAAAAGTGGGATTTCCAACCCATTAATGAGAGATCTGTTCTCACTTTCTTTTATTTAACAAAAGAGAAAGAGATCTAAGTAATGGGGACGTGGCCAGCAAGAAAACCCAACAAAGGCTTTAACTCTTCTTCAACTGATCTAAAATTACATCAAAATGATTTGACTGGAGTTCCACCTTACACAACACTTATGCTATAAAAGTGTTTACATATTTAAAAAGTATTTTTTTCATCTAAACAAGACATATTTAAATCAGCTTGGTTCTAAAACATGCCAAAGTTATGAAAAACTATAGCTTCATCTATCTAGACAACTATATATGGGACAGTTTATGAAGGAAAGAAGCAATTATTGTTTAACAACGCTAGTTGTATTTTTTCTTGCAATGTATTACATATTTTCTTTATTTTATTATTAGCTAGCAAGCAAAGAGGTTGTGAATCATTTTAGAGATAAATGAATTTTCCTTGATAGAATGAGGTGCTATCCTTCATAATTATATGTGACACTTTGTTCAATACTTTCAGCCATTCGAGGAGAACAAAATGTAATATATATCTAAAATTATTAAAGTGAAGTTAACTGTTGTAGTAAAAAAATAAAACCTTTATCAGTCAACTGACTGCGAAGGTTCTGAAATAAAATCAAAACATATTTCTGTACTATATACATGATTGTTGATAACTGCAAAATGTACATCTGAAAATGATAGCTATTAATCCATCCCAGACCACGAGGGCAACCACAATACACCCTCTATGAAAAAAAGAGTAACTGATTTATGGTTTAAAACTGAAGTAAACTGCATGGCAGTTGCTCAAATAAACTACTGAATATGTGCTCAGCAATATAATAGAAATATTTAGCTTCAATTTACTCACAGCTGTATGAAGAAAGAAGACTCATGACTAAAATACATGTCATTATATTCAAAAAGCAAAAATGTCTGCATTAATTTGCAATTTTATTAAACTGGATCAAAAATGTCATTTGCTTGGGCATACAAATCTAACAACAAAGATTATACCATGATATTATAGACAAGGCTAGAAGGCAGAGGTGAACAAAGTGATTATTTAGCTACAAATCAACATGAATATTTGCAAGTCATGGCCGATCCACCTTAAAATCAGTTGCAAATGAACAAACTTTTTAAAATTTGGTCTGCCAGAGGACTGCTGGTACATGTTATACTGATATTAGCTTAGCTTCAGTGATTGGAATATGATCTTATAGAGTGTTATATAATGGGTTTATGTGAAATCTCCATTAACCACTGCAAATAATATTGTAATTATGAATATATTTCAGTTAGAGCGGTATCAGTGTGGGAGTGTAATATGTCTTCCCATAAATTTTTGTTCTACAGACAGTTGGGGATTGTTTAAGTTACCAGAGGGAATATTCTCTTAATTACAACTTCTTTACTGTGTAACAGAAGTCTTGACATTCCTTTGCTAAGAGAGTTAGTTTATCTAACAATGGGACCCAAACCTGTTGGCTTCACAAATATCCACTTCAAAGGATCCCTCATTTAGATATGCAATGAAGGTGGCCAGCCTTTCATGAATACTTAATTTCCCAGGAAAAGGCATACTTAAATTCCATAAAGAGTGTGCCAAGATTTGCTTTAAAGGGGGTTGGTGTATGCTAAATACAGGAGATTTCAAGTTATCCAATTATGAAAGAGAATAGATTTGCCAACCAAGCAGAGCTACTCCATGAAAACTAATGGGGGCAAGGCCTATAACAATAGACACCAGATGGAGGTTCTCTTTGGAACATCATCAAAGAGAATGGAACCCGTACGTACAGTTCCATGGTAATTATGGAATATATCTCTTGCACTTATATCTAAATGTTTGTCTTATGTCTTTTCTGTCTCACTGTTTGTATTTTGCAATATGTTAGAGCTTTCTTAATAATGTTTCTTTTATGTAACTAGATTGTTTGTGTTAGTTTAGACCTCCATACTATTCACCAATAAATTTTAGTTGTTGTGTTAAACCCTTCAATTATGGGTAAGAACTCTTCATTTACCAAATCATATCATCAAAATATTATATTTCAGAGTCTATAGATTTGGTCAACAAAAGGAGGTAGCAAATAAAGTATGCCCCTCCACAACTCTAGATAAACAGAAGAGCCCAGTGCTGGGATTTAAAATGTACCTGCCAAACAGGTAGATCTGTCTATCAGGTACGCATGCCAATAGTATACTGCCCACATAGGTGTGAATGAGATTAATTCATAGAACTTGGTCACTATTGATATATTTGTAATACTAGGTCCATTCTTCTTTTATTTCTCTAATAAAGAATTTGTTTTTTGCCAACTAGCATAGATTTATCAGTGTAGCAGGGGGTCAATGTTTTCATAAACTTATGAGAAGTAGCACATAAAGCCAATGGGTAGCGCATAAAGCCATTATTAGAGGAAAATTCATTCAATTAGCTTCTAGAGCTAAAAGACAGAGGGAATCTGATATTGAGAAACAGGAAGATACAGTAAACCAACTAATAATGAATCAAAAAAAATTCACAAAAAAACTTACAGCAGCAAATAGAAATTGCTAGCATTGCTTTAAATTTAAGCCTTATTACTAAAGCAGAAAATCACTCAGATGGGGCAAACATAAATTTCGTACTATGAGAGACAAACTAGGCTCATTGCTAACTAGAAAATTATTGTCCAAATCCTATTCCTCAGCCCTCCCTAAATTAAGAACATATAATGGTGTCTTTGAGCAAAACACTCAATTAATCACTAGAAACTTCTTTAACTTTTATACCAAACTATATGCATCCTTCTAATTTTCTCTAGATGGAAGGCAGATGCTTTCTTTAATGACCTTTCTCTTCCAAATAAAAAAAAAAAAAATCTCATCAAGAACTCCTAGAAAAAGCATTTACAGAAGAAGAGATACATTTAGCTATCAAAAATGCAAATTCTCCAAGAGTGCCTGGCCCAGATGGTTTTAACATTAATATAAAACTTTGCAAATATTTTGTCCCCCCATCTACTGTATGTAAATTTTTTAAATAGTATTATATTGTAAAGCGCTGTTAAAACTGTTGGCTCTACATAAATCCTGAATAATAATAATAATTATTATTATTATTATTATTATTATTATAGAGACTATGGAGATTGTAACATTTATTGATCTATATTTTTAATAAATGTGAATTTAAAAATTATGACAAAAATATTGGCTACAAGGATAAACTCAGATCAGACAAGAAGAATAATTGATATAATATTAGCAATATAAGCTAACTGGGATGAGGAAGGAAATTGAAAAGACATGCTTTTGTCTCTTGAACTTCAAAAGGTCTTTTTAATTCTATATCTTGGGAATATTTATTTTAAACCTTGGAAAAATATAGTTTTGGACCAAAATTTGTCTCACTACCATGTTAAGAATTTTATATAAAGACCCAGTAGCCTCTATATCAATCAAAAGTTATAAATCACAATGTTTTAATTTTCAGAGAGGTATTTTCCAAGGATGTCCTCTTTCTCTAACATTATTTATATTAGCATTGGAACCCTTAGCAACAAAAATTAGGCATTATCCAGATACAATAGGTGTCCCATGTAGTATATGAGGATAAACTGTAAGTGCATGCTTTTTGAAGATGAAATTCTTATGTTACTCTCTTCTCCAAGTACATCTATACCAAATCTATTTACCCTTATATATCAATACTCTATTGTGTCAGGTCAAAATCGATCAATTCAAATGCTAAATATTTCTTTAGACACTCTAACTCATCAGACTGTGAAAATTAATTTTCATTTTTAATGAGTATTGGACACACTCCCATATTTAGGTATTCATATAACTCTATCACTCCACACATTATATGAAAAAGGTTACCCTACAATATATAAAAAAACTGACAGAAGATATGGAAAAATGGAACCCTCCCTCTTGGTTCGGTAAAATAGTTAAAATGAGTATTATTTATTTCAGGTACTTATATAACGCTGTCAATTTACACAGTGCTTTACATACATATATTGTACATTCACATCAGTCCCTAACCATCAAGTGATGTACAATCTAAGGTCCCTAACTCACATACACACATACTAGGACCAATTTAGACAGGATCCAATTAACCTACCAGCATGTTTTTGGAGTGTGGGAGGAAACCAGAGTACCCGGAGAAAACCCACGCAGGCACAGGGAGAACATGCAAACTCTAGGCAGGTGGTGCTGTGGTTGGGATTCGAACCAATGACCCTAGTGCTGCCAGGCAGGAATGCTAACCATTTAGCTACTGTGTATAACCTTCTGAGTCTGATGTTTTAATTTAGGACATTGTCTATCAATATTTCTAAACAAGACCTCCAAAGAATTCAAGACAAAACACTCAAATGTATATAGGAAGATAAGTAACCAAGAGAGAAAAAGCTTACCTTATATACTCCAAAATAAAAATGGGGTCTAGGAGTTCCAAGTTTACTAAAATATTTTCAGGTTACACAACTACCTCAGCTAGTTAAGTTTCATTTACATGAACCTCCTCTGCCATGGATGCAAAAAAAATCATCCTCATCCTCAACCCTAAACTGATTAATTACTCTGTGTGGTTACCTAATGTAGATAGACCCCAATCACGTGTCCATCCTTGTCATTTACTTTGTGGGATCGCTTAAATTCAATTTATAAATTTAGATCTGTTCATAACCCAATGTAACCCATTCTTAGTAACTCATCTTTCAACCTGGGTCTCACTACAGAAGAACTTATTGATGGTCTAATACAGGCTTTCCAAGCGTAGCAGATTTCGATACTACCCAAGGCATCTTATCGAAGCAAATATTACAAGAAAAATATCTTATACCATCTGAGGAAACTTATTGTTATTCTCAAATAATTCATTTTTCAGTTTTTTTCGAAACTTTGATGAGACAAATTGATTTACAATCAATGACGTCCATGGAATATTTATGAAAAATCCTGACAAAATTCAAAGACATATTTCTGTAATATAAAACATGTTTCATTTTAATTCTAATAAATTACTTTATGTGTTCAGATGGAAACAGGATTTGGAAGAGGACCTTGACCTTTCTGATTGGCATAAACTATTTTTATTAGCTTCTAAATCTCATATAAACACTTCCATTATAGAAGCAAATTACAAAGTGGTATGAAGATGGTATGTGGTGCCTTTATGATTAGTTATTATGCTTCAAATGCTTCTTCTAATTGTTTTAGAGGTTGTGGAATGGAAGGGACTACATATTATACTTGGTGGACATCCTCAAAGGTTGAGAAATTCTGGACTCAAATATATATAGTCTTATCAATTCTTTAACACATATTAATCTGAATTCTGTATGCTCCCTTGGCAAGCCCTTCCAAACTGACGGATAAAGAATACACTTACACATGCTTAAAAAAAATAATCTCATTTATTTTCTTAGCAGCTAGAATAGCAATTGCCAAATCCTGGAGATCCTCACTAATCCCATTTAACACTCTTGTAATTTACATGTGAATGTACATGTTATATTGTTCCCTTTTTTAAAAATAAAAAAACATTTTTTACATGTGACGTCATCGCGTAAGATTTATTATATATGCTGATCTTTGCCTTTTGGTGGTATTACTCAATGTTGAGAATTTTTTTTATCTCATCGTAAATGAGCTTCTTTTCTTAATAAATTGTTTGTTTACAATCTGCACTATGAGAAGAGCTTTTTCTATCTTCACATGATTGTATAACTACTGTGTGATCGGGACGGTCTGTGGGGAGATTGAGGATCAATGTGGTCTGGCTTGTGGTACATGAATTTGGACCTGAAGTCTAATAATAAAGCATATGCTGACCTCCTATAATTAAGGAGTCAGATGATCTGGTAAGTATCCAATTTGCAGTCACGGTGGTGTTTGGTCATGTTAGTGTTTATGCAAGCCAGAATAAAGAAATTGAATCATTTATTGTAAAGGGGACTGTTTCATAAACCTTTAAAAGGACTGTTACTCGCTCTTCATGCTTGAACCAAGGGCCATATAGGATGGCACGGTTCCCTGCTCCCCGATGACCTAGCCTTCCCTTGAAACCCCTCCTTTTTTTTTCCTTCTCTCTCTTTTTCCTTCTTTTTCTCTTCCTTTTCTTTACTATAATGTAAAAAGAAAAATCTGGTATGCTCAGACCTTAAGAGTTAGTTTCGCAGTGGACTTCCCTCTTTCCTGACCACTTAGTTTTGACTTCGCAGACACTATATTTGAGGCATGTACTGTAAGTTGTTCTCTCTATGTACAGATTGCTCAGTATTTACTTTTTGAATGTACCACTGTTGTTGTCTTTATCTTATTTGGTTGGTGAATCCACATTTTCATGTAATTTTATTGTTACTGTCATTTACTACTAAAAATTATTAATTAAAAAAAAAGGACTGTTACAGAAGATTCCTGGCTCTGGAGGAATACACAGTGCCCAGCAGCTGAGCGACTTTATTATGTGTTCAGGTGTCCTCCTCCTCCTCTCACCTCATGTCGCGGTGTCCCCTTCTCTCTCAGTGTCCCCCTCCTCTCACAATGCTTCATTCCTGTCATGGTGCCTCCACCTCTCACAGCACTTCCCCCCTCGCAGTGTCCACCTGTTCTCACAGCAACCCCTCCTCTCACAGCACCCCCGTCCTCTCACAGTGCCCCCTTTTTCTCATCCTGCCCCGCACTTGTCACCCTACTCCCTCCACCTGTCACCATGCCCCCCTTCTTTCACCCTGCTCCTCACCTCTCACAGTGTCCCCGGATCTCTCACACAGACCACCTCTTGTCACCCTGCTCTCATCCTCTTACAGTGCCCCCCCACCTGTCACCCTGCTCCCCACCTGTCACATTCTCACCCTGCCCCCCTCCTGTCACCCTACCCTCTTCACCTGTCACCATGCCCCCCTTCTGTCACTCTGCTCCCCACCTCTCACAGTGCTGCCCACCTCTCAAAAAGCCCACCTCCTGTTACCCTGCTCCTCTCTTCTCACAGCACCCCCTTCTGTCACCCTTCTTTCCTCCTCTTACCTTGCCCCCTTCTGTCACAGAGTTCCCTCCTTTCATGGCATCCCTCCTGTCACCCTGCTCCCCTCCTTTCACATGCCCCCTCCTGTCACACCCATGGAGGCTATACAGGTGAAACTCAAAAAATGTGAATATTGTGCAAAAGTTCATTTATTTCAGTAATGCAACTTAAAAGGTGAAACTAATATATGAGATAGACTCATTACATGCAAAGCAAGATAGTTCAAGCCGTGATTTGTCATAATTGTGATGATTATGGCTTACAGCTCATGAAAACCCCAAATCCACAATCTCAGAAAATTAGAATATTACATGCAATCAAAAAAACAAGGATTGTACATAGAACAACATCGGACCTCTGAAAAGTATAAGCATGCATATGTACTCAGTACTTGGTTTGGGCTCCTTTTTGCAGCAATTACTGCCTCAATGCGGCGTGGCATGGAAGCTATCACCCTGTGGCACTGCTGAGGTGTTATGGAAGACCAGGATGCTTTAATAGCGCCCTTCAGCTCTTCTGCATTGTTCAGCCATAACACCTGCAAAGGGTTCCTGAGCCTTTAAATGGTCTCTCAGTGGTTCAGTAGGAATCACAATCATGGGAAAGACTGCTGACCTGACAGTTGTGCAGAAAACCATCATTGACACCCTCCATAAGGAGGGAAAGCCTCAAAAGGTAATTGCAAAAGAAGTTGGATGTTCCCAAAGTGCTGTATCAAAAACATTAATAGAAATTTGTGTGGAATGGAAAAGTGTGGAATAAAAAGGTGCACAAGCAGCAGGGATGACCGCAGCCTGAAGAGGATTGTCAGGAAAAGGCCATTCAAAAGTGTTGGGGACTTTCACAAGGAGTGGACTGAGGCTGGAGTCAGTGCATCAAGAGCCACCACACACTGATGGATCCTGAACATGGGCTTCAAATGTCGTATTCCTCTTGTCAAGCCACTCCTGAACAACAAACAACGTCAGAAGCGTCTTACCTGGGCTAAAGAAAAACAGACCTGGTCTGTTACTCAGTGGTCCAAAGTCCTCTTTTCTGATGAGAGCAACTTTTGCATCTCATTTTAAAACCAAGTACCCAGAGTATGGAGGAAGAATGGAGAGGCACACACTGCAAGATGCTTGAAGTCCAGTGTGAAGTTTCCACAGTCTGTGTTGATTTGGGGAGCCATGTCATCTGCTGGTGTTGGTCCACTGTGCTTCATTAAGTCCAGGGTCAACGCAGACATCTACCAGGTGATTTAGGAGCACTTCATGCTTCATTCCACAAACCAGCTTTATGGGGATGCTGACTTCATTTTCCAGCAGGACTTGGCACCTGCCCACACTGCCAGAAGCACCAAAACCTGGTTCAATGACCGTGGGATTACTGTGCTTGATTGGCCAGCAAACTCACCTGACCTGAACCCCATAGAGAATCTATGGGGCATTGCCAAGAGAAAGATGAGAGACATGAGACTGAACAATGCAGAAGAGATGAAGGCCGCTATTAAAGCATCCTTTTCTTCCATAACACCTCAGCAGTGCCACAGGGTGATAGCTTCCATGCCACGCTGCATTGAGGCAGCAATTGCTGCAAAAGGGGCCCAAACCAAGTACTGTGTACATATGCATGCTTATACTTTTCAGAGGTCCGATATTGTTCTATGTACAATCCTTGTTTTTTTGATTACATGTAATATTCTAATTTTCTGAGATTGTGGATTTGGGGTTTTCATGAGCTGTAAGCCATAATCATCACAATTATGACAAATCACGGCTTGAACTATCTTGCTTTGCATGTAATGAGTCTATCTCATATATTAGTTTCACCTTTTAAGTTGCATTACTGAAATAAATAAACTTTTGCACGATATTCTAATTTTTGGAGTTTCACCTGTATATGACATGCTACTGAGTCTTGCACTATTTATGCTATATTGTACAGATGGTGGTTGCTCAGTGGTCATTGTTAATAAAGTTCTTCTTTACGGTAGGCTTTGTGCAGAAAATCATATGTAATGGTAGAGTTTCATATTTTACAAATCAATGTGCTGATGTTTGTATATATTTGTTAGACTCATGATTGCAGCACAGTTTTTAAAGCACATTTTTTTAGTACAAGGACGAGGCCATATGTTACTGTGTACACAGTGAGTAGGGTCATGTTTTAAGCCTCTCCCACTGTCAGTGCAATTTGCCACACCCACAGTTTCCCACAGCGTGGAAGGTGTGCTGTGAAATTTTTGTTCTCTGTGTGCCCAAGGCTGAACCCACCAAGGAAAAAAAAATATCTATGGCCATGATCCAAACAGTTCTTCTCACTGTCCTGATTAAATAAATTGCTATGATCAGAGGCTAAAAAACTTCTGATTGTAGCACTTCATTCAATAAGTGATTATATTTCTCTGCTACTACCTCTTAAACCAGCCACTCTGCCAACATAGATCTTCCCCATTGGGTGCTGGCAAAATACTGTACTTAATTCTGTGTCCCTTCACAGCCTGATCTCCCCACTGTGCCCTGGGATCCTCATCCCCTGAAGTAGGGGAGAAAGCGGACCGTGCAGGGGAGAAGCAGCTGACATCCAGTGGGGAGAATCCAGTTACAGGTGGGTGCAGGCTTGTAAACTGCCTGTAAACTGGATGCCCTAGAACAGACACACTAAGGTCCCATTCACACTAGTGGGTGCACTTTAGGATTCAAGTAATGAAGACACTGCTATGTTGTGCACGTTTTTTTTTATTCGTTTAAGCTGCATTCATTTAACACTATGTGCATCAATGTGTTGTAATACCTTTCACACCGCATTGGACACATGGACTGTGGACTGGTATTACCACAATGTATAGGTGTGAAGACAACCTCCAGATTTATAGCATTAGTTGCTTACTTATAGTTTTGTATACGTTCAATGTTATCAATTTTGAAAAGAGGCACAATAAAATATACAAATATTTGTTATTTATTAATTGTTTTAATGCTTAGATTTAGTGAGTATTCTGTAAGTTTTGTTGTATTTGTGTCCATTACTAATGATTTTAGTGTTTTTTTATGAAAAATATCAGTTTGATGAACATTTGTTCAACTAAACATTTCCTACAAAATCAGTAGCATTGTCTTTTTATGCCTCTGGTCCATGATTTCAGAAAATGTATGCTTTAAGTGTTTTTTTACAGACTCTGAATGCTGCAAGTGAAAAATAATAAAAGAGAAATACTGTAAAAATGGTCTGGTAACCTGACATTAAAAGTGGTTTTCAGGGCCTGGCTGTAAAAGGGACAAACCTAAGAACTGACCCTGCAAGCATATAATTGTAATAGAGAATAAACCATCTGGGAGACACAGAAGAATCATTGCTAGCTAGGAACGCTATACAGCATCTGTCAGGGCTCCCAGGTATGACCAGAGATGTGTGACTGATGCAGGGAAACGCAGACTTCAGATATGTGATAAACAATACAATTTATTAACACTAACCATACAAACATAAACGCAGTGCAATACTAAACATAACACAGTGCAAACAAACCAAACCACCCACAGATAACAGTACATACAAGCAAGCGTCGTCAGGCAGGCCGGGTCAATATCAATTGGGCAGGTAGGTACAGGGGGAGCAAGCAGAGAATGGTCGGGGTCACAGGCCAGGTTCAGCAGGTAGCAAGCAGCGTAGTACAAAGGGTCAGGCAGAGGGATGGTCAGGGTCACAAGCCAGAGATCAAAACAGGTAACAAGCAGCGTAGTACAGAGGGTCAGGCAGAGGGACAGAAACAGGATGCAGGACAGATACAGGGCCCAGGACAAACACAACACCAAGGCAGAGTCTGTGGGTCTGGCCATCCCTTAAATACCCCAGCATCATCAGTTCCAGGTGTTAGCTGGCTGAAAGGTTGAGTCTCTGATTGCTGGGAGCACCCGCTGGCCAGCCCTGGTACTGCAGATCAAAAGGCAGGTGAGTCCCACCATTGCTGGCCAGTCCATTCCTAACAGTACCCCCCCCCAAGGAGCGGCCTCAGGACGCTCCAAACAGTCCTAGCTGGGCAAAATGTTCCACCGCCCGGGTCTGGTAACTGGCGGGATATCAAAGACTGGCACACCGGGCAGGACTCCGGGCAGAGGCACACCGGGCTGGACTCCGGGCAGAGGCACACCGGGCTGGACTCCGGGCAGAGGCACACCGGGCTGGACTCCGGGCAGAGGCACATCGAGCAGAGGCACATCGGGCAGGACTCCGGGCAGAGGCACATCGGGCAGGACTCCGGGCAGAGGCACATCAGGCAGAGGCACAT
This sequence comes from Staurois parvus, assembly GCF_062004578.1. Lineage (NCBI taxonomy): Eukaryota > Metazoa > Chordata > Amphibia > Anura > Ranidae > Staurois > Staurois parvus. Next base: position 11,349,441 of record NW_028317994.1, on the reverse strand, counting down.
CAGGCAGGACTCCGGGCAGAGGCACATCGGGCAGAGGCACATCGGGCAGGACTCCGGGCAGAGGCACATCGGGCAGGACTCCGGGCAGAGGCACATCGGGCAGGACTCCGGGCAGAGGCACATCAGGCAGAGGCACATCGGGCAGGACTCCGGGCAGAGGCACATCGGGCAGAGGCACATCGGGCAGGACTCCGGGCAGAGGCACATCGGATTACCAGGCGAAGCAGCAGGCAGCGGGCCACCAGGCGGAGCAGCAGGCACCGGGCCCCCGGGCGGAGCAGCAGGCACCGGGCCCCCGGGCGGAGCAGCAGGCACCGGGCCCCCGGGCGGAGCAGCAGGCACCAAGCCCCCGGGCGGAGCAGCAGGCACCAAGCCCCCGGGCGGGGCGACCGGGCCCCCGGGCGGGGCGACCGGGCCCCCGGGCGGGGAGGCAGGCACCGGGCCCCCGGGCGGGGCGACAGGCACCGGGCCCCCGGGCGGGGCGGCAGGCACCGGGCCCCCGGGCGGGGCGGCAGGCACCGGGCCCCCGGGCGGGGCGGCAGGCACCGGGCCCCCGGGCGGGGCGGCAGGCACCGGGCCCCCGGGCGGAGCAGCAGGCACCGGGCCCCCGGGCGGGGCGAACGGCGTCGGGCCCCCGGGAGGGGCGACAGGCATCGGGCCCCCGGGAGGGGCGACAGGCATCGGGCCCCCAGGCGGGGCGACAGGCATCGGGCCCCCAGGCGGGGCGACAGGCATCGTGCCCCCAGGCGGGGCGACAGGCATCGTGCCCCCAGGCGGGGCGACAGGCATCGTGCCCCCAGGCGGGGCGACAGGTCTCGGGCCCTCAGGCGGAGCGGCGGGCGCCGGACCCCCAGATGGAGCGACAGGTCTCGGGCCCTCAGGCGGAGCGGCGGGCGCCGGACCCCCAGGCGGAGCGACAGGTCTCGGGCCCTCAGGCGGAGCGGCGGGCGCCGGACCCCCAGGCGGAGCGACAGGTCTCGGGCCCTCAGGCGGAGCGGCGGGCGCCGGACCCCCAGGTGGAGCGACAGGTCTTGGGCCCTCAGGCGGAGCGTCGGGCGCCGGACCCCCAGGCGGAGCGACAGGTCTCGGGCCCTCAGGCGGAGCGGCGGGCGCCGGACCCCCAGGCGGAGCGACAGGTCTCGGGCCCTCAGGCGGAACGGCGGGCGCCGGACCCCCAGGAGGAGCGACAGGTCTCGGGCCCTCAAGCGGAGTGGCGGGCGCCGGACCCCCAGGCGGAACGACAGGTCTCAGGCCCCCAGGCGGGGCGGCGGGCACCGAGTCACCAGGCACAACCGTGGGCTCCGAGTCAACTGGGATGACCGCTGGCACTGGGTCAGACATTGGATCGTCTGGCTGGACAGCGGGCATCGGGTCACCAGGCATCAGGTCATTTGGCTCGACAGCGGGCACCGCGTCATCTGGCAAGGCAGTGGGCTCCGAGTCAACTGGTATGACCGCGGGCACTGGGTCAGACATTGGATCGTCTGGCTGGACAGCGGGCACTGGGTCACCAGGCATCAGGTCATTTGGCTCGACAGCGGGCACCGCGTCATCTGGCAAGGCAGTGGGCTCCGAGTCAACAGGCACGACAGTGAGCACCGGGTCATCAGGTACCGGATTGTCTGGCTCGACAGCGGGCATCGGGTCACCAGGTATGACAGCGGGCACTGGGTCACCAGGCATCAGGTCATTTGGCTCGACAGCGGGCACCGGATCAGGTACCGGATCATCTGGATCAACAGCGGGCATCGAGTCAACTGGCCTAATAGGATCGTCAGGCTGGATCAGTTCATCATGCTGGGTAGAGGCATCAGGCTGAATGCCGGCGTCCGGCTGAGTAGAGGCTTCAGGCCGAGTAGAGGCTTCAGGCCGAGTAGAGGCTTCAGGCCGAGTAGAGGCTTCAGGCCGAGTAGAGGCATCAGGCCGAGTAGAGGCTTCAGGCCGAGTAGAGGCATCAGGCCGAGTAGAGGCTTCAGGCCGAGTAGAGGCTTCAGGCCGAGTAGAGGCTTCAGGCCGAGTAGAGGCATCAGGCCGAGTAGAGGCTTCAGGCCGAGTAGAGGCTTCAGGCCGAGTAGAGGCATCAGGCCGAGTAGAGGCTTCAGGCCGAGTAGAGGCATCAGGCCGAGTAGAGGCTTCAGGCCGAGTAGAGGCTTCAGGCCGAGTAGAGGCATCAGGCCGAGTAGAGGCTTCAGGCCGAGTAGAGGCTTCAGGCCAAGTAGAGGCATCAGGCTGAAGAGAGGCATCAGGCTGAAGAGAGGCATCAGGCTGCGTACCGGCATCAGGCTGAAGAGAGGCATCAGGCTGAGTAGAGGCTTCAGGCTGAGTAGAGGCTTCAGGCTGAGTAGAGGCTTCAGGCTGAGTAGAGGCTTCAGGCTGAGTAGAGGCTTCAGGCTGAGTAGAGGCTTCAGGCTGAGTAGAGGCTTCAGGCTGAACCACGGAAGGCAGGCTCACCGGTTTGGATACTGGCAGGATGGTATTGGTTGGAAAGAATTTTCGCTTTTTTCTGGTTTTAACTACTGGAGCACTGCAAGTAAACAGTAAAATGGGATAAAAGACGAGCGCTTGGTCTGAAAGATTCAAGCTGCTAGCATGAAGGTAAACCTCGTATAACCTCCTCATAGACAAATAAAAACACCAAAAATGCAGCGCTTGAGCATGTAGTGAGAAGAAATTAGCGTATGCACATCCGGATTAAAAGAAATACATTAAAGGTATAACATGCACCAACTTAAACGCACAAATTAATGCAAACAATGGACGGGTAAGTATTAATGATTCATCCGACCAAAACAAAGTGCATATAGTGATAGGGATGTTAGAGTCATTAAAAGTACATCCGTGTATCAATCAAATTCGTGACTTCCGTGATAGGAGAATAGCTGCAAAACGCACTAACCAGATAGCGCAGGAAAAAGCGCATTGGAGTATAATGACCTACTCCCGGTCACAGCCCAAAGATCATCAGCGAAGGGACCTCAGGAACACCTTTGCATCAATCATGCCGTCTCCTACCACCAGGGGGGGGTACGCCTCCTTACAGTTACACGAATTTGCCTTATATCATCTTTCGCCAGGGGTGGTGTGCTTTCGTATCAGGAGATCACCTTAGGGACTCAGCAATAAGACCCAAAAGAGAGAAATCTTGATAGTGTAGTAATTTTTATTCAAAAGGTTGCTAAAGAACAAGTAGCACACTTACATAATGATATCCAGAAAAGCTGATTCACAGAATCCAAAAAGATGGCCGACAGTCAGATGCATGGACCATGTGGGTAACAAGTAGTATGAGAGGTATCCTTATCCTTAACGCGTTTCGTGGCAAGAGCACATTATCAAAGGGAATGTGCCTCTCATTCTGGTCCCTTATTTATAAAGAGGACCCCTAGTTAGTGAAGAGACGCATTACCGCGTCATTTTACCGCTACTGCGCATGCGCGAGGCCGGGACCCATCCATAAATAACAAATATGCTAAAACGATACCTGCACACCAGCATTCATTAAAGAACGGTAGTGTGACAATAGGCAAAAATGGAAAAATAAATAAATAAAAAAAATAAAAATAAATAAAAAACCACTTAAGGTACCTTAAGTGGTTTTTTATTTATTTATTTTTCCATTTTTGCCTATTGTCACACTACCGTTCTTTAATGAATGCTGGTGTGCAGGTATCGTTTTAGCATATTTGTTATTTATGGATGGGTTTTTTCCTATCCAAATCCCTCTTCTTCTGTGCTGAGGATCGTTTCTCTGCACTTCATATCTGGACTTTAACAAAATGGCCGCTGAATGCGATCTGCGCATGCGCGGGTTAACCGCGATGACGCGGCAGCTTCACACTGCGCATGCGCGGGCGTCCCGGCCTCGCGCATGCGCAGTAGCGGTAAAATGACGCGGTAATGCGTCTCTTCACTAACTAGGGGTCCTCTTTATAAATAAGGGACCAGAATGAGAGGCACATTCCCTTTGATAATGTGCTCTTGCCACGAAACGCGTTAAGGATAAGGATACCTCTCATACTACTTGTTACCCACATGGTCCATGCATCTGACTGTCGGCCATCTTTTTGGATTCTGTGAATCAGCTTTTCTGGATATCATTATGTAAGTGTGCTACTTGTTCTTTAGCAACCTTTTGAATAAAAATTACTACACTATCAAGATTTCTCTCTTTTGGGTCTTATTGCTGAGTCCCTAAGGTGATCTCCTGATACGAAAGCACACCACCCCTGGCGAAAGATGATATAAGGCAAATTCGTGTAACTGTAAGGAGGCGTACCCCCCCCTGGTGGTAGGAGACGGCATGATTGATGCAAAGGTGTTCCTGAGGTCCCTTCGCTGATGATCTTTGGGCTGTGACCGGGAGTAGGTCATTATACTCCAATGCGCTTTTTCCTGCGCTATCTGGTTAGTGCGTTTTGCAGCTATTCTCCTATCACGGAAGTCACGAATTTGATTGATACACGGATGTACTTTTAATGACTCTAACATCCCTATCACTATATGCACTTTGTTTTGGTCGGATGAATCATTAATACTTACCCGTCCATTGTTTGCATTAATTTGTGCGTTTAAGTTGGTGCATGTTATACCTTTAATGTATTTCTTTTAATCCGGATGTGCATACGCTAATTTCTTCTCACTACATGCTCAAGCACTGCAAGTAAACGCAGGTCTGCAAACGAATGGAGCAGCTGGAGACAGAGAAGAACTGGAGGATGGAACAGGAGAGGGAGCGGTTGCTACAGAGGGCTCTTTTACAGGGTTAAAGGCAGGATAGGTGCAGCGAGTGGGAACAGGGTACTGACATGCGGTAGATAGCAGGGCAGGAGGAGCTGTTGGGAATGCAGGAATAGAGTTTTGAGGAAATAGATTAGAAGCAGGACTGGGTCTTTGTAAGCTGACTGAGGCTGGGTGCAACAAGTCTGTCCATGTCTGCAGTATGGGTTGAACAAAGCTGAGCTTACACAAAGCCTGTCTGGCCAATGACTGCACTGCGTTTATACAATCTCTTAGTGTCTGTGGTGAACATGTGGAATAACGCTCCAGAAAGTAACCCACATCATCCTCTAATAACCACACCAGGGACTCTACCTGGTCTGCACTAAATGGTGGCAAAAATTCATCCCTGCATTCGGGGGAACCAGATGAAAACAACTCAGCACAAACCTCAATCAAAGGCTGCACCTCAGAGAACTCTGTGCCCTGATCTACTAGAACATGAGCGAGCCGTATACATTCTAGCAGTTCATCCCGGGTATACTCCTTCAGAGTTTGATAAGCATACTCCCTGTCATCAAACACTAGCAGATATAAATATTCAACCTCATCCAGATCCATCCTTCCCATCAACAAGCCAAGATGGCTTCCCTGTGCAGCCACTTCTGGTCAGGATTGGCCTTGGTGTAATGTCAGGGCTCCCAGGTATGACCAGAGATGTGTGACTGATGCAGGGAAACGCAGACTTCAGATATGTGATAAACAATACAATTTATTAACACTAACCATACAAACATAAACGCAGTGCAATACTAAACATAATACAGTGCAAACAAACCAAACCACCCACAGATAACAGTACATACAAGCAAGCGTCGTCAGGCAGGCCGGGTCAATATCAATTGGGCAGGTAGGTACAGGGGGAGCAAGCAGAGAATGGTCGGGGTCACAGGCCAGGTTCAGCAGGTAGCAAGCAGCGTAGTACAAAGGGTCAGGCAGAGGGATGGTCAGGGTCACAAGCCAGAGATCAAAACAGGTAACAAGCAGCGTAGTACAGAGGGTCAGGCAGAGGGACAGAAACAGGATGCAGGACAGATACAGGGCCCAGGACAAACACAACACCAAGGCAGAGTCTGTGGGTCTGGCCATCCCTTAAATACCCCAGCATCATCAGTTCCAGGTGTTAGCTGGCTGAAAGGTTGAGTCTCTGATTGCTGGGAGCACCCGCTGGCCAGCCCTGGTACTGCAGATCAAAAGGCAGGTGAGTCCCACCATTGCTGGCCAGTCCATTCCTAACAGCATCATTATCCCCACAACTGATGCTTTTTGTAGAGCTGTCCTTACAACCAGATCCAACAGATTCACAGTCAGGTGGGTTTCTCTGATCAGATTCTTCTCCATGTGAAATGATGTGTTATGTTATGATTCCAAGATGCAGGTCTCATAGCAATAGTCTTTCCAGTCTTTCATTGCCAGCAGTCCAACAGATCTCTGATAACATTCCCAGTGCCATGTAAATAGGCAGCAACCCTCACATCTTTCTCTTTGAGAGAGTTCTAATAGTTCAATAGGGGATCATGGGGCCCCTGTGTCCTTGCCCAAAGTCAAAAAAGCCTATGAAAATTTACCAGGGGAATCTCATGGGGCCCCCTACTGACCCCGGGCCCTCAGGCAGTGCCCGAGTTTCCAAATGGTCAGTCCGCCCCTGGTTCTAAATATTTGCATAGTCTTATAATGTTTTGTGGTTTGCACTGCTTCATCGTTTTTTTAATGTATAACCCCCCTTTATCTGTGGGACACCAAGACACCATTAATTAGTATTTATGTTTAATCCTACCATATACAGTAATAACTAATTCTGTAGAGACAGGGGGAAATGTACTGCATGTATGGCTGGGAACACTTAAAGAAACCTGCCTCTAGTTACACTTTCCAGCTAATGCATTTTTGGTAAATTACTGATACAAAGGTAAAGCATTGCCTGCATATGTATAAAAATAATTCTGTCACTTAGGAACCATGCTATCATTGCCATCCTATGAATAATGCTCCTACTTTGATCATAATTTTGTTCTAGATTTGACCATAAAAACACTCATCAAGATGTATCTGGATCTGTGGAAATCACTGGCCCTGGCCAGGTAACTCAAGTCACACATCTGCAAATCCATTGGCTCAAATGACTATAAAGAATACTGTCATGGAAATTTTGTATTACAGGTTGAACTTTAAATGTGTCATATATTAGTGTTATTCATATGTCTCTCGTGTGGCTTAATTAAAGCTCTGAAGGCTGCAATTAGGCCATGCGCATGTACAATGTATATATTACAGTTCTCAGCTCGGTAATGGATGAGATGGCAGATCTGCGCTTATAGACCGGCGTGTATACCACCACGGCATTCGATGAAAATGCCGCCAAATTCGATGCGAATGCCGCCGGCGGTAGGCCGCGGGCCTGTATCCACATATCAGCAGCATAGTACCACATGGACTTCGTATGACCAGGTGCCGGACAGTGCGAACTCCGCGTGTAGGCTCATGTATATCTTACAAGCCACTACCGACCTGAACTGTATCTGGATGGATGTGTTTTAATAAAGATCGTATCGGGCCCATTCAGATACAGACTGGCACTGTTTAATCTAAGGGATGCTTGTACAGAGAGTGAATATACTACTAGGAGCTGATAGCATGTAAAGGATGGGAAGCTTGCTCTCCACAGAGAGCTTATGGGGGAGGGGAGGACTGGTTTAACTGGCTTCCAGTATATATAAGAGGAAAGCCTACGCTCCAGTCAGGATGTTCATTCTGTGTATGGACACTCCCCATACATTGTTCTGTGGGAGGGGATTGACCTGACCCTCATGTGGGGGGGCGTGTGTGTGCTTTTAATAAAACAAGAGTCTGGGGTTAGACCCAGTCTCAGAGTGAATTCCAACTGCAACCTGAGAGTGTCGTGTGATCATTCCTGGGTAACGGGAGCTCCATTTTCCCCACATCTCAAGAGAGCTAAACCAGTTGGAGGCGCAGGATTCGTGGAGTTTAGCTGCAGTCGCGGTAAGTGGAGGGCGTAATACGGCTGCAGCGAAATTCACACAGCTTTATGGGGGATTGCTGCACCCCCAACTGTGGGTACTCACAGTAAGGAAAAATTAGTTAAAGGCGAATTTCCAAGACAATACTTCCATTAAGAAAGGCCTTTAAAACACCTGATAAATCATTTTGCAGGTTTTTTAAATTGTGGAGCAGGTTTTTGTGAACAAAACTTGCAATCAAAAGGGGAGCACAATTTTTTATTATTTGCTCATCTCTATCTTAAACCATATTGTTAATTATAATGTAAATAAACAATAATTCTGACTGTTATTCATGTTTAATTATACAGATAATGTATATATTGCTATTTTTATGTAAAAGTCATTTTAATTTTGTTGATTTTGCATTAAGCCATTTGTTTGTCCTAGTTGGATAAGAAAGTATATTGTGGAAATGGAGAGAGTGCAGAAAAAGGCAACTAAATGAATACAGGGCATATTCTTTGCTATAAGAAAGATTAACTGAATTTAATTTATTTACTCTGGAGAAGAAAAATCAAGGGGGATATGATCACACTGAATAAATACATACATGATCCATATAGCAACCTCAGTACAAAATAGTTTTCTTTAATATCTTCATTAATACACAAGGGCACTCCTTGGCCTAAAGGAAAATAGGTTTAACCTCCACCCAAAGATAGGATTATTTACAATAAGAATTTTGAAAATAAGGCATAGTTTTCCAGTGGGAATTGGTTCCAACCAACTCAGTGGATTACCAGGTCTATATGCAATGCTGACAGTCATGTAATGTCTAAAAAAAGTATTCTCTGAGTACAGAACAAACAATACTTTGGAAGTATGTGTTGGTGGTAGCAGTCCTACCAGTTTCTGAAATAAGTATGGGAAAGCAACTTTTGCATCAGGATGGACTTTGCAAAATCACTTTTCAGTGACATAATTTAAATGGGTATTTATATACAAAGCACTGGTACTAATACAGTTTACTACTTAAATGACCTTTACTTTAAACATGGTTGTGAATTGTATTTACACGTATGCAGGCCATGTTTCTACTGCAATCTATTTTAAAGCTGCTAGTCTAGAGTATTGTATTTTACAAAGCAAATCTACAGTGGAGTCATGCAATGCAAAGTAACTGTGGATGGACAGAAACCCCTACCTCTGCAGCACAGTAATTTTATTCCATGTTAACATCCCCCCACCACCAATGTGACAGTTCTTGAAACTACTAATAGGTCACTCAGATATAATAATTTTGGGTTGGAAAAGGGAGGATGTATATTTAACCCATTGTTTATTGAGAGGACTATCATAGTAGATGTGGAAGCAGCTGGCTACAGCATAGATATTTGCAGCACTGAACGATGTCTTCTATCCAGCTGAGGAGTCATTTTGCTTCATGTGTTCTACTACATTTTTGCTTCAAAACATTATAATTATGAGTAATCATAGGTTGGAAATGTAGTTGTAATTTACCACTTAACCGGCTGAAAATAAGGTTTTTTATGTAGATACAATGAAAACTTGTAAGCTGCTATGCTAAAATACTTTGTACAAAATATGTTATTCAATTAGCAGATCGCTTGCACTAAACACATACTCATTACAAGTGTGCCAGTGGTAATAAAATATCAAAAATGTGCCATGCTCCACTCAAAATTGTAACAAACTAAAACATTAGTGCAAAAATTAAATGAATCCAACAAAATATAAGAAAATGTCCTTATTAACACCTTGGTTATCTTCAATCACTTTAGTGCAATATGTCAAGTGCTTCTATGTCCACCTTTGGTGACTGTAATTATTCAACACTTGTGCACCCCCACCCGCTGTGCGCTCACCTTAGATATATGACTAGACCATTAAGTGAGGTCATATAAAGCTTGTGTCCCTGTAATGGGTCATGTATGGATGGGAATGGTATCCAACAGATCTGGATCCCCTTCACTCCTCTAGTTGCTTTCCTCCATCGGTTACAATGTCAAGAAAAAGAAATAGAACATATTCTGCTTTATCCTTATAAAAAGCATTTATTGTGCTAACATGTTACACTCACATGTGCAGTATGTAAAAGCACTTTATGCAGAGTAATTGTCTCCAATATCACTACCGATTCTGTCCTGTATGCAGCCAGCTGGTATCTCTAGATCTGTAGAGTGTTGTGACGTCAAAGCCCGGGTCACGTGGCTTCATCAGGGAGAATGATTGGACTGCATGGCACTCATGCTATTTATATAGAAGATGTCTCAGCGCCATTTTGTTGAAGACTATGTGAGGATAACCCACATAGTCTTCTATGTGTGTGCTAAATGCTGAACCAGTGCTAATATTGCTTCATTCACTGTATATTACACTTCTATCACAACCAACGTAATACAGAATAGCACTGCTTATAATCTCCTTTAAGTTGAGCATTGTTGATTAAATCCTTATATAACATTCACACCATCTCTGCCTGGACGTCGACAGCGTTAATCACTACTGCCATTAACATGTCCGGAATGGAAATAATATACAATATGATTATATGCTATCTGTACATAATTAGAAATCGAATCATTTATTTAGTATTGGTTAAGATGTGTAAAAAATAAACAGGGAAAAAAAGCGGAAAAAAAGAAGAAAGAAGGGGGGGGGGGAGAAAAGAGAGAGAGAGAGAGAGAAGGGGAATGGACAAAAACTATAAAATATAAAATTATATTTAAAAAAATATTCAGTACACAAAAATCGTGTGTATGAATATAGATGTATTATACAATACCATATACAATGTGAATAAAAATTATATATTAGATTGAAACATAAAATAAATAAAAATAAATAAAATAAATAAAATAAATAAAATTTTAAATAAAAATAAAAAATTGGTTTACCCTTAATAAAAAGTATAATATATATACTGACACTCCTAATTTTAAATTACTCCCATTATGTACTAAAATAGTACTAAATGTTGCTACAAAAGCATGTGAGATCAAATTCTTTATTGAGACCCAATAATGCCAAGCATTTCATTTCATGAATCCACCTCGATTCCTTTTTACTGAGTTCCCTGATTTTATTATCTCCTCTCCAATAATTATTATGCTTTTCTATACCCCAAAACTGTAATTGACTGGCGTCTTTATTGTTTTATATCCTCTGTTAATGTTGTATACATGTTCTTTAATTCTATCTTTCAGGGCTCTTTTTATTCTGCCTATATATACAAGATTGCAGGAGCATTTCAAGGTGTACATCACTCCTTTAGTTCCACATGATATGAATTGTTTTATTTTATATTCTTTCCCTGTATTTGTATTTTGGAATGAAATTACCAAGATTATGGGTACCAGAAACCTAAACCACAGAGACCCTATTTCAAAAAACCTCCCAATAGACCATATCAAATACCTTTACAAAATAGGTACTCACCCCAAGAACACAACCAAAAAAGAATTAGGGAATAACAGGAGAAGGTATCTTGGTAAAGGATTAAAATTTGCCCCAAGCAAAAGCCTCAATAAATTTGAAACATACTGTATGTTAATATCCAAAAATAGGTATGGAATTTAACCCCTTCACGCCTAAGGGTAAAACAAATCTAAATGCCTAAGCACAATTCTGCAACGTTGACGTGTTAGTAAAACCGTACATATCGTCACAACTACTTTGTACATCCAGGTGGATTATACCTTGTTTTTTTCAGGACAAATTGGGCTTTCATTTGGTGGTAAATGGTCATGGATAGCTCCTAATTTTTTTTTATTATTAAAGGAAAACTGGGCCAAAATAGTAAAAAAAATCATTTTTTTAAATTTAACTGTGTGTTTCTTGTGACGACCATAACCTACCACCAAAGAACAACCCAAAATACATTCTCCAGTTCTTGACGATCGCAGCGATACCATATATGTGTATGTTATTTGTTGTTTGTTAACATAAAACACACTGTCACTGACATTGACATTAACACTAACTGACACTGATACCAATTTTTTTTTAATCCTGACCTTTGACCCTGACCTTTGACCCTGACCTTTGACCCTGACCTTTGACCCTGACCTTGACCCAAACACTAACCCTGGTACTGAACTAGATCAAACCTTGATCTAGGTATTTTTCTTTATTTTTTAATATTTATTTATCTTTTTTTTTTTTTTTACAAACTTTTTTTTTCTCTCTCTATGTCAGGAGTTCGAGAGATACAATGTATCTCTCTTCTCCATTCATAGAGAGAGAGAAAACAAGGGGGCCGGGCTGCACAGTGAGTGATCACTGTGATAGCCAATCAGAGGCTATCACAGCGATCACGTGACCCGGAATCGGGAGTCCCGGGTCCCGATCGTTAGAACGGGACCCGGGGCTCTCAGTGACACCGCGGTCTTGGTGCTGGGAGCGCGCCGAGCGGCGCGCTCCCAGCACAAAGACAGGTACGCAAATATGCGGCCCCACGGAAAAAAGCCCAGGTCCGTGAGGCCGCATATTTGTGTTACGTCGGCGTCAAGGGGTTAAACATTAAAAAATATCAAGCCCAAAACCTCACTCCTACTCTCAATGAAGATAGAATGGAAGAAAACCACACAACACTTAGAAATAAATCCACATTTAACCCAGTACTTACAGACAACAGATATATAGATATGTTCAAAAATTAGTTATAGTAGATTTGGATGTTTTATCCATAAAAAATACAGGGATACAGAAGAAACTAAGAGGGGAATAGAAGCACTGGAAAAAAGAAGGATATTATTATACAGGATTTATATAGCGCCAACAGTTTGCTCAGCACTTATATATAGTTATCTGTCCCGCGGACAAAGGGGGTGGGTTAGTCATATTATCTAAAGAATATTATGAACAAGAAATGAATAAGATGCTTAGTGATAGCAATACTTACATAACTCTAAAGGGAAACCCCATGAAATTATATAAAAAAGAACTGGCAAAATTGGTGAAATATGCACGTAGAAAGGGCATACTAAATAAAAAGGAAGAAATATACTTGATTCCATCTACATTCAAAACTCTGGTCATATATATCGTCCCAGAAAGCCATAAAAATAGTGAAAAACCCCCGGGAAGACCTATTATTTATGGAATAGATTCCCTCTCAGCAAGGATGGGAGAGTATGTAGATTGTTTTTTACAGCCACTAGTGACTAAAACCCCAGCATATCTTAAAGATACTAAACACATTATACAACGTATCCAAAACATAGAACTAACTTGCAATACTATTCTGAGATGTATCAGCACTATATACCAACATAAATCATGAAAGAGCAATTAAAGCAGCTAAATGGGCTTTGAGAAAAGATTCCACATTAATGCATAAACACCAAAGGTTCATTATTAAATGTTTAACCTTTTGCCTTAAACACAAGTCTACTTCTGGTATAAAGGGGAATATTTTTTGCAAATTATAGGAGTAGCTATGGGAGCAAAGTTTTCTTACATGTGGCCCAATAGGAAGAACAAACCATCTTTGAAAGTAAATAAAAAGGAAGTCATCTTATACAGGAGGTTCATTGATGATCACATCATTATATGGCAGGGAGAAACAATCCCTGAAAGAATATTTGGAATATTTGAACCAAAATAATAAAAATATAAAAAGTAGCTGGGATATTAGTACTCAAAATATAATTTTTTTGGATATAGAGATTATTAGGGATGAGAACACCCTATATACCCTATTTTAAAAAATACTGACAGAAATGCATACACCCCTACAACCAGCTGTCACTTTAAATCATGGCTCACTAACATTCCCAGGGGACAATTCATGTGAATTAAGAGAAATTGCACAAGGACTCAAGATTATGAAGTGCAGAGTCAGATCATAGCAAAAAGATCTATACAAAAAGGATATCAGCAAGCAGACATTGAAATAAAAAGAACAAAAGTAAGGAATCTAAATAGGAACACTATTATTGGATAATAAATCCAATAATAAGGAGAAGAAAAAAGTACAGGTAGTTCTGGAATATAATAGACAACACAGAGCGGTAGAACGTATTATACGTAGACACTGGAATGTATTAAAAAAAGACAAGCACTTAAAGAACATCATACCTCAACAACCCAAATTTATATATAAAAAAGTCCCCAATTTGAGGGACAAGTTGGTTAAAAATGTCATAGAACCTCCTAGTAATACACAAAATTTCACTTTCTTCCAGGGCACAGGATTCTATGCCTGTGGAAGATGTTATAGTTGCATTAGGATCAAAAATAATCCCAAAAGAAGATTTTTGTTCCAAAATCCGAATACAGGGAAAGAATTTAAAATAAAACAATTCATATCATATGAAACTAAAAGGAGTGGTGTATGCCTTGACATGCCCCTGTAATCTTGTATATATAGGTAGGAGAAAAAGAGCCCAGAAGGATAGAATTAAAGAACATGTATACAACATTACAAGGGGATATAAACACCACCATATATTACAGCACTTCCGTACTACACACAATAAAGACGCCAGTCAGTTACAGTTTTGGGGTATAGAAAAGCATAATAGTCATTGGAGAAGAGATAAAATCAGGGAACTCAGTAAAAAGGAATTGAGGTGGATTGATGAAATGAAATGCTTGGCACTATTGGGTCTCAATAAATTTGATCTCATATGCTTTATTAGCAACATTTAGTACTATTTTAGTACATAATGGGAGTATTTTAAAATTAGGAGTGTCAGTATATATTATACTTTTTATTAAGGGAAAACCAATTTTTTTATTTTATTTCAAATTTTATTTTCATGTTTCAATGTACATATATATTCATACATACGATTTTTGTGTACTGAATATTTTTCTAAATATAATGTTGTATTTTATAGTTTTTGTCCATTCCCCTTCTCTCCCTCTCTCTTTTTCTCCTTTTTTCCCCCCTTTCTTTCTCCCCTTTTTTCTAATTTCTAATTATGTACAGATAGACAGGTAACTGTCTGTGTTAACACCCGAAAGCATATAATCACATTGTATATTATTTCCTTTCCAGACATGTTAATGGCAGTAGTGGTTAGCACTGCCGATGTCCTGGTAGAGGTGGTATGAACGTTATTGGCACTTTAAATAAGGATTTAACCAACAATGCACAACTTAAACAGGATTATGAACAGTGCAATTTTGTATTGCCACCTTTCTCACCCTTCTCCTCCTCATAACCGCGGGGGACATCTCCCCGAATCCTGGCCCTCCACCACTTCCCTCACCCACACAACACCCTCCCGCCTCTGTCCCCCTGCTTCCTAAAATCTCCCCCCCGTTTTCATGTGCACTCCTGAATGCCCAATCGGTGTGCAACAAGCTTACCACCATCCACGACCTCTTTGTTTCCCGCTCCCTCAACCTCCTGGCGATTACGGAAACCTGGATCCAGCCCACTGACTCTACCTCCCCTGCTGCACTCTCCTACAGCGGTCTCACCTGGACCCACTCACCCAGGCCCAACAGTCGTAAAGGTGGTGGGGTTAGTCTGCTCCTGTCACCGCAGAGCATCTTCCGAGTCCTCCCAAACCCCCCCCTCTCTATTCTTCTCCTCCTTCGAGGCCCACTGCGTCTGACTATTCTCCCCAACCCCCCTGAAGATTGTTGTGATATACCGGCCTCCTGGATCCATACCCCGCTTCCTGGACGACTTCTCCTCCTGGCTACCCTTCTTCCTCTCCTCTGAGCTACCCACCATCATCCTTGGGGATTTCAACATCCCTGTCAACCTCGACAACCCGGACACAGCCCGTCTCCTCCACTTAACCTCCTCCTTTGCACTTGCACAGTGCATACAATCCACCACCCACTCTGATGGTAATATCCTTGATCTCGTCTTCTCCAACCGCTGCGCTCCCCACAACCTCACTAACACCCCCTTCCCTCTCTCTGACCACAACCTGATTACCTTCTCTATCTCCTCGTCCTCCAACGCCTACCCCTCCAAATGTCACACTACTACCAGCCGTAACCTCCGCAACCTTAACCCTGCCCCCCTCCACTCTGCAGCTGATCAACTCCATGACAGCATCCTCCCCCTGTCCTGCCCCGACTTGGCTATGACCGCCTACAACAACGCGCTTTCAACAGCCCTTGACTCACTAGCGCCTTTAACCACACGCAACATCAGACCCCGACGGCTCCAGCCCTGGCAGACTGATCACACCAAAACCCTCAAACAACACAGTTGTGCCCTGGAGCGACTATGGCACAAAACCAAATCCCAACAAGCCTTCACCCGCTACAAATCTGCCTTCCACACCTACACCTCCTCCCTCCACGCTGCCAAACAAGCCTACTTCCTGACCCTCATCAAGGCCCTCTCCTCCAATCCTCGCCGACTCTTCTCCACCTTCAACTCTCTACTCTCTCCACCCCCACCTCCACCCAGCACCTCACTCACCGCCCTTGAGATTGCCAATCACTTCAAAAACAAGATTGACACAATTCGCAAGGACATCGCCGCAACTCACACACCCTCTCAACCCGTCCCCTCTCACACAGCTACACCCTCATCCCCCCTCAACATAACCCACAGGGACTTCATCGTTGCTCAAACTCCCTCCAACCCCCTTCCCCCTCACTCAGCTACCCCCTCATCACCCCTCTCCCACGGCCCCACCACTGCTCTGACCTCCTCTTCCACCCCACCCTACATTCCTCATACTGAAGCTCCCCCAACACTCCACACCTTTGACCTTACTACCATCGAGGAAGTCTCCAAGATCCTCTCTGATGCCCACCTCACCACCTGCCCCCTCGACCCTATCCCCTCACAACTCCTACGACCTCCCTCCCCCTCCATCCTACGCTCCCTCACCCACATCTTCAATCTCTCCCTCTCCTCCGGCACTTTCCCCTCCCCTCTGAAACATGCACACATCACCCCCATACTTAAAAAGCCCTCCCTGGACCCCAATGACCCGAACAACCTCAGACCCATCTCCCTGCTCCCATTTACATCTAAACTCCTCGAGCGCCTAGTCTACACCCGCCTATGCTCTCACCTCAACGACAACAACCTCCTCGATCCCCTACAGTCCGGCTTCCGTCCCCTACACTCCACCGAAACTGCCTTACTCAAACTCTCCAACGACCTGCTAACCGCCAAAGCTAATGGCCACTATTCAGTGCTCCTACTCCTTGACCTCTCTGCGGCCTTCGACACAGTCGACCACCCCCTCCTCCTCAAAAAACTACACTCCCTCGGCCTCAGAGATTCTGCTCTCTCCTGGCTCTCATCCTACCTGTCACAACGCTCCTTCAGCGTTACCTATAATGCTACCACCTCCCCCTCACTCCCCCTCTCTGTTGGGGTCCCTCAAGGCTCTGTCCTCGGGCCCCTTCTCTTCTCCATCTATACCTCCTCCCTTGGCCAACTCATACACTCTCACGGCTTCAACTACCACCTCTATGCCGACGACACACAAATCTCAACCCCCCACCTCACCCCTTTGGTCTCAGCCCGAATCACACACCTACTGAGCGACATATCAGACTGGATGTCACTCCACTTCCTTAAATTGAACCTCTCCAAAACCGAGTTTCTTGTCTTCCCCCCAGCCCGGACACCACCCCCCATTGACTTCTCCGTCACATCCAACAACGCTACCATCAAACCCGCCCTGCAGGCCAGAGTACTTGGTGTCATTCTGGACTCCAACCTATCCTTTCAACCCCAAGTCCAATCTTTAACAAACTCGTGCAGACTCCACCTCCGCAACATCGCCAAAATACGCATGTTCCTAACCCCAGAAACCACTAAACAGCTCATCCACTCCCTCATCATATCACGACTCGACTACTGCAACTCCTTCCTCACTGGCCTGCCTCGCCGCTGGCTATCCCCACTTCAGTCGATCCTGAATACGGCTGCCAGACTCATTCACCTTTCCAACCGCTCTGTCTCCGCCACCCCCCTCTGCCAATCCCTCCACTGGCTTCCGATTGCGCAACGGATCAAATTCAAAATCCTAACGCTGACGTACAAAGCTGTCCACCATACTGCCCTGAACTACATCACTGACCTAATATCCAAGTACCGCCCAGCACGCACACTCCGCTCCTCACAAGACCTCCTTCTCTCTAGTTCCCTGGTCTCCTCCTCCCATGCCCGCCTCCAGGACTTCTCCAGGGTGTCACCCATCCTCTGAAACTCCCTGCCCCAACCCATCAGATTATCACCTACTCTCCTCTCCTTTAGGCGCACCCTGAAAACCCATCTCTTCAGGGAAGCCTACCCCACCCCCTGCTAACTTGCCGACCTCCTCCACTCTTCCTACCACTCCATCCCCCACAGCTATCTCCTCCTGTGCCACCATCCCCTCCCTCCTAGATTGTAAGCTCGAAAGAGCAGGGCCCTCAATCCCCTCATGTTTTGCATTGTATTGGTATTGTTCTGTCACATGTTCTGTCCCCCTTTGTAATGTACAGCACTGAGCGAACTATTGGCGCTTTATAAATACTGTATAATAATAATAATAATAATAATATCTCCAGGTCATTCCTGCCTGCCCATTTCACTTTCAGGAACAGGATGACAACACAGTGAATTTGATGCATCCCACTGCACCAGTTTGAAAATAAAAGAACTCTTACACCTTCTTCCCACTGCTTGCTACAACCTGTTTAGTAGAAAATTGTACTCATCCTGATTTAAAAAAATAAAGAATTAGTTACATTATTTTAGGGATGTATTACAAAAGCTCTGCTTTTTTATGATTTTTTTATGATTTTTTTGAAGGTCTAGAATTCTGTGCTTTGAGATGTCCTATATTGCATGTATCTGACAGACTGTGTTGGCTGGGGTTCATAATACTATAACAGATATGCAGTACAGGGAGTTCTGTCTGTTTTCTTAGCTGGCCAATCTTTGGTGAATTTATCATCAGAGGATTGGATCAGACTCTCACGACACAGCTGAGCTCAGTTCTCCTCCATGGGTAGAGATCTAGTATTATGGAGGGGATCCTTTCACAAGTGAGAAGATTGAGTTCAGGTTCTGAGGCCCCATTGATGGACCCTGTGCCTAGAAGGCATGTAACTCATGCAGTTTTCTGCCAGGAGGCTGGGAGTAAGTAGTTAGTGTCATGATGCTTACACTGGACTAGAATTGAGCTACTCAAGTTTTGTGGAGAGTTATTCAAGTGATGGCTGTGAGCTCCTGGAGTTGAACCCTACACAGCAGCTGTCAACTGCAAGAACTGTATAAGCCTACATGTTGGATTCTTGGTTATTCTACTGTTTCTACTCAACCTCAACATTTAGGTTTTTGGAACTATTTGTGATTACAAGATTCAATTATTATTATTATTATTATTATTATTACAATTATTTTGAATCTTGATCATGATTTAAGAGGTGCAAGAGAGCTTAGAACAAGGTGTTCAAGAACCCGATCCCACTTTGCATGTTGAAAGTACTTTTGAGCTGAGAAAAATCTTATGTGAAGACTCATGGCTGTAAACTGCCAGGACTGGGTCATCTCACAAGACTCCTCCTCTAAAACATGATAAAATTGAAAATATATGTAAAATACATAAATGCACCAACTAAAGGTTGTTTTTATGAAGTTAGTTTTACTTGTTGTTTAAAAAAGCATTAAAATTCATACTGAATCACATTTTTATGTGTGGATAAAGGGGAGCAAAAATTATTGTTTAGGAAAAAAACTTGTCATCCTACTTGTAAATTCTTGACAGTCTTTTCTGCATATATTTTTCTACTTTGTGCTATAAATAAACAATATTTCTTTGTATCTATATCTGTAAAATATAAAAATAAAGATTTATTTTCAAAGTAGTCCATTCTGTATTATGACCCAAAGAAGCTGCAGCCTAAAAAAACTATATTGCTTGATACTGAATGAAAGTGATATGTGAAGTATTGTGCCAGTCCAATCCTTTGTTCATTCAATTGTAAAATGGCTTCAAAATAAATTATTATGTTCAACAAGGTTTGCTGAAGTGTCTTAGCTGCTGTGCTCTCTGCACATTAAAATCTTTTAATACAAGTGGGTAGAATAAATTTACCAACAGACCACATTATGCATCCTTCTCAGATGAATACATAAAAACAATGAACATATTTCATCAGTGTGAAATAGAAATGATGAACAAAGTCCAACATTCTCTTGTGTATCTAATCAGACAGACCATTTCTTGGTAGAGAGGATTCTGCCCATTAGAGATTATTTCCTAGGTCTAAAACCATAACACTCAAGAATAAAAAGCGATGTTGCCAGGTTGATCTGAGTATTTAAATTCCATAACAAAACCAGAGATTCTGCAGAAAAGTATTCAGGCACACTTGGCCTGACTGCCTTGTCCTTATCAATAATTCATATCCTTTGAGAATTCCTGCCAAAGCTGTGTCTTTAACATAAAATGTACAGCTCAATTGATTTACAAAAATACTTAGTGAGCATCAAGAAACATTACTATGGATTTTTGTTGCATTTTGTAAAATTTATAGAAAGTGGATAATTTATAAGGTGGTATTTGAAATGCAAAAACCTGTAATTTTGCAAAGTCCTTGTGCTGAATCAAGCACTTCAGAAATCAAAATTAATTATGCAAAGAACAGAATCTTAACTTTAACCCTTGAATATGCATATGCCATGCTTTTAAGTACATTCTCAAGCATCATTAACATCATCAGGGACACAGACCCAGCTAATTCTGTGGAGCCAGAACAGGAGCCAGTAAAACATGATTTAAGAGGTGCAAGAGACTTCATTAAATTCTGAAATCTCTGCTAGAATAGTTTGAATGCATAAGCTATAGCTGAAAAGGTGTAAATTGAAAAGGTTTAACTTCATCTATATGGACAAGCAGCATCAGCAGAAACTTAAGTTTTATAAGAGGTGGGATTGGGATGAAGGCATAATTTTGCACAAGACAATTTAGGAATCAGTATACCTAAAAAGGAATGAAGGAAGGAATGAATGGATGGGAAAATTTATATTTTGGGATTAAGGGCAATGATATCATGACTTTACAAAATTAAAGCTCAAAGAATTTATAGTAATACAAATAGAAAGATATTTAATCAAAATGAGATGACAGTTACTTTTTTGTCTGCTTTTGGACAGAATAGGCAACAATCACATATCTATGAGACTTGCACGTTACTCTTGACTAGAAACCTTAGGGTTTTACTTGGGTTCCTTGTGGAAAAAAAAACTGATTGTCTGATTGAGTCAAGCTTTCTCATTGCATGAAACTTTTTTTGCAAAACTTTTCATCCAATATGGGCATTATTTGATATATTTACTCCAGAAAAAACAGCTGCACAGTGAAAAGCTTCACCATTGTAATAAGAAAGGAAGGAAAAAAATAATTATGAAGTGCGGTCCCATTTGTCCCACGAAAAATAAATCCTTCCTGATCCTCAAAGGCAATTAGATACTCCCTGGATCAACAATCTAAACTGCTATTTTTCATAAATATTAAAAGCCAGTTATATTTTGTGCATTTGGAAACACATCCAGCCCTTTTTGAAACTCCCATTTTACCTTCTGATGTAAAACACCATTTCAAACATTTTATGAACTGTTAAATGAAAGGTGTTATCTATATTGTGATGGGCCCATGTAGGGCATACTATATAGGTAAAACTAAACAGGAATTTTGGAGGCATATATACGATCATAAAAATGAGATAATAAGTGTGATAATTAAAAAATGTGATAATAAAAAACTGAATGTGATAATTATCAACACCTATTAAATTGCGCTGAATGTATACAATATAATCTAAAAATAGAATTTAAAAATAGAAAGCTGCCACTTTAAATAAACCATAATAAATGAGTGAACAAGCAACACATATAGTGTTATAGTGGCGCTAAATTAATAGTGATAAAGTGATATAGTGAGTACAACAAAATCAATGTAAATAGATCAAAAATATTGCATCCGTGAATTAATGTGAACACAAAAACAATCAATTATATATACTGTAATATAATGATCCAAAGTCCATGGAGATTAATCCTTTTTCTTTAAAATTCACCACGTGCTGTTTACTGGTAACCAAGTGCTTCACAATATCCCCCACATAGATGTGCACTCACCAAAGGTAGTTGCCTCCCACTATCGTGGTTGGCAAACAGGCTTCAAGGGATAACCTTCCCAAATATAAACAAACTGTAACCAATGCTTATAAATTATACAAGCATGAAACTCCACTGTCTCACGATTATCATGTAAAACAAGAACACAGAGAGGTGCTCCAATGGTGTAGTATAAAACCAAGATTCTTTAATTTATCAAATGGACATTACTCACAAGCAAACAAGTATAAAAAAGCCTAATATCATAAACATGGATAAGCCTGAAGTGGCAATAGACCATAGGTGCTCTCACCACCTCCAAATTGTTGTTAGCTGACGCCATCACATCACTTCCGGTTCCGGGCAACATCACTTCCGGTCGCAGTACCGTCACGCTCTGACGCGTTTCGTCACTTCTGACTTACTCATAGGGGTCTATATATATATATATATATATATATATATATATATATATACGATCATACACACACTGCCCAAATAGGGAATATCTATTCATCCATTGGTAAACACATGGCTAGAGACAATTACACACAATTACATTACGTCCAAGTTAAAATTCTTTATTTTGGAGAGAGTTCTCCCTGACTGGGGGTGGGGGATGGAATAAAATCTTGCTCCAAACAAATAAGATAGAGCTACAATCTCCAAACAATATGCCCCTTCTGGTTTCAATGACATGGTCATTTATAGAACCTTTCTTGATGGGTTTGTTTCTGGTAAATTGGACCAGTTCCTTTTATTCTCTTCCTCTATATTTCTTTGTCGGAAGTAGGCAGGGGCTTTGTTATCCAATTCTGGGAGGTTTTCCATTGGTTGGGGATGGGAATAGAGGGTGTTTATTAGAGTTGGGGCAGTCTCTGCTTCATCCTCACCTTCTCCCACCTTCCTGGCTGTGCTCTATGAACTGGGCAAATATCTGTGCATGTCGTTGTCCCTTAAATCCCTCTATGGTGTTCTTGCACCCTTTCCCATGGCATGGTGCCCTAAGAATGGCACGTGAGTAGTGCTGGTTGTCACAAGGTCTTACACCATTTTTTGATACAGTTGTGAACAAAAGTTTACACACTCTGGAATAAATCATGAACTTTTGGCATTTATATTGAGAATATAACTGATTATGCCAAAAAACGGTCTTATTGAAGGATAGTGATCATATGAAGTCATTTATTATCGCATAGTTGTTTGGCTCCTATTTAAATCATAATGACAATAGAAATCACTCAAATGGCCCTGATCCATATCCTGGAATATTTGGCCTTGATACATATACATAAGGTGACACACACAGGTTAAAGTGGCAATTAAAGGTTAATTTCCTACATCTGTGGCTTTTTAAATTGCATTCAGTACAATGTATAAATAGTCGATGAGTCAAAATAGTTTGTTAGGTCTCACTTGGATGCACTGAACAGGCTAGATTTTCATGGGATCATGGGGGGCAGAAAAGAACTGTCAAAAGACCAGCATAACAGGGTAATGGAACTTTTTTAAAGATGGAAAAGAATATAAAAAAGATATCCAAAGCCTTGAATATGCCAGTCAGTACTGTTAAAGTGGAGTTCCAGCTGTTTTTGTGTTTATTAAAAGTCAGCAGCTTCAAAAACTGTAGTTGCAGATTGTTAATAAACACACACATACCTGCCCCAGGGTCCAGCGATGTGCTCACCCGCGCCATCCCTTCTCTCCTTATTGTCTCAACGGGGCCGGCATGAGTTGCGCTGCGTATCCTGATTGATCCGGCAGTCTTCTGGAACCTATGAAGGTTCCCAAGAGACTGCGGGAGGAAGGAGGGGGCCTAACTTCTGGCTCACTTTGCCATGGTGAACTGAGCTGGAAGTGGGAGTGGGTACCTGCCAAAACCATGTACCCGCTCCCCCCAAAAGGTGCCAAATATGGCAGTGGAGGGGGGGCGGAGGCAAACAAGCGGAGCTTCCACTTTTGGGTGGAACTTCGCTTTAAATCATATATTAAGAAGTGTAAAGTTAGGGGATCTCTTGATATCAAGCCAAGGTCAGGTAGATCTAGAAACATTGCTTCCACAACTGCGGGAAGAATTGTTCAGGATACAAAGAAAAACCCACAAGTAACCTCAAGAGAAATATAGGCTTCTCTGGAAAAAGATGGTGTGATTGTTTCAAGAAACACAATAGCACAGTACTTAAACAAAAATTAGCTGAATGGTCGAGTTTCCAGAAAGAAGCCTTTACTGCGCCAATGCCACAAAAAAGCCCGGTGAGGCTTGTCAAGGTATTGTCAGGCATATTGTCACCAGGTTTTTTGTGGCATTGGCGCAATAAGCAATAAGTAAATGAATTTAAAGTGTTACTAAACCCAGGACCCTGCATTCACTATATCTGGTTTCCCACAGTACACAGAACATGGAAGTGCAATTATTTTAGCAAATATAAACTGCCTAATACCTTTTCTCATCAGAAGTTAAAGCAGTCTTGTGACTTCTATCAGTGTCCAGCAGAGCACTGGTTAAAGCTTGTAGGAAGAGTAGGTGGATGCAGAACCCCTGACCTCTGTCTGGACAGTGCTGATTGGCCTTTGCTGATAACATGCACTCTCCTAAGAAAAAAAAAGCCTCTCTAGCAATACACACTAAACTGAGCATGTGCAGAATGGCTACAGTTCAGTCTGTCTTATCAGGAGATAAGATGTAGACATTTGAACAAGGATGAGAAGAGAAGTCAGGATCCAATGGCCCTTTTACACAATGCAGAGGCTTAACCCCTTAGGTTTTACAGTGAGTATAACAAGCATGCTTTACTGCATATACAGACTGATTTTACTGTTGTGCGTTTAGTAACACTTAATAAGTTCAGTAATCCATTCTGATGATGTAATGTCTACGTAAGGGATTGCTTAGTCCTGAGTTTTTAAATCATAAATAATTTTTTTTAAATTTAATCAGCCAGTGTAAATCACCTTCTGCACAACCAACCTGCCCATATACGGATCAAAAGTTGGCCAGACCCTGCTGTACCTGCCAAATTTTGATCATGTCATGAGATTAATTTCACTTGTTACCTCAGGACAGTGGATCACATCCATACTGTCAGTTTATAGAAGAAACAAAAGTAGTATTATTGCCAAATCAAAAATCTAATTATTAAGCTTTTTGCCAATTGTAACACCTTTGGAGTTTTTTATTTGCTGAGATGCAGGTTTAGATGTGTTTATATTGGCAAAGCTAAGAGACCATGGTGAAAACTTATTTACAATTATGAGTATCCAATACAAAATGTCATCTTGTGTACCCCAGTGTGGAGAAATTTTGCTAGCAAACAAAATTACTAAACAGTTTGTCCTTTATTGTACTAGAGAGAATTCACCCTCATGTTCAAAATGATGATTTCAATAAACAATATTTACAAGTAGAGTCAAAGTGGATTTATTATTTGACAGGATTACCTAAGGCATTTTTCTCTTGTAACATGGATTTAAAAGGGTGGCATACCAGTATGGTCTCTCTCATTAATCTATTGAATCCCGGGGTTATTGCATAAGCACTGAAGAATGAATGAGTCCATCTGCCACAAATTTCACTGAGGGCAATGGGGTCCTCAACCATCACATCCGACCCATGTACAATTCTTGTTGTTTTGGTGGGGTTAA
The DNA here is from genome assembly GCF_062004578.1 of Staurois parvus. Lineage (NCBI taxonomy): Eukaryota > Metazoa > Chordata > Amphibia > Anura > Ranidae > Staurois > Staurois parvus. The sequence continues at coordinate 11,323,992 of NW_028317994.1, read as the reverse complement.
ATATACTTTTGGAAGTCAGTTCCTTGATCTCCTCTTCCTCACCACCAGCACTACCTGCATCTTCCTCCTTCTTATGCTCCTTCCTTGACTGATGCTGCCTCAGAGAGAATCTGTCCGGATTAAGCATGCCATGCCATGCCAACAGGAACTTGAGTGGAATTTTGTCACTAATCCCTGCATTGTAGAGGATCACCATTCTGGTTGGCTCTTCAAGCAGTGACAGCACCATACACATGTCCTGCATGAGGAACTATTGACATTGGAAAAAATAGACCCCCTGAGCTGGTCCTTGTACTATATTTACACAAATACCACCTGTTGACTTACAACAAGTGCAGCTGCTGTAGCATGCATAAGGTTGAGATTCAGTTTATAGGCAGTTCACATTTCAGGAAGTTGGTGCACAGGTTGTGTTGCCAGGCGACACTGTCTGGGCATGACCACCTGAAGTGGCTGCACGCTCTTCTGGCCTGCTGTAGGACATCAAGGTACCTAAATAGGAACTGTGGTACCACCAGGTTGAAGACATATGTCAGGAGCTTGTGTGAACCTTTCCTGCCAAAGGACTAACAGGAGGTTGGTACTATTTTAACACTTGATTTTTCCTGACATAATAAAGCATGGAGTCAGGCACCTCTCAGCCTGCCTCTGAATATCTGAAAGAATATTTTCCACAGTGTGGCTCCTATCCCATACAGAGACCAGCTGAAAAAAAAGTGGCAGCATTTTTTTCTGGGCCATTGCATAGGCTCTGCTTGGGGGGGGGGGGGGCTGTTAGTTCTCACAATTTACCAGATGGGGTGAATGAGAAGGAAGGGAATTAGAGGTGACTAAGCTGTCATGATCACCAAGTTGCACAGCATAGAGTGGCACCACCAACTCAAACAGTGTGCCTCATCCTGCATGCTTTCTAGCTGCCAACAAACATACCTAGTGGACCATGTAGTAGATGTAGTGCCCGTGTCCTTGCTTGCTGAATCATGTGTCTGTGGACCTGTGGACTCTGGCACTCACCACATGGTCCAATGGCACAGAGACACCTTTCACATGCTGATGGAGCACAGGGATGGCCTTCTGGGCAAAGTAATTGTAACCAGTACCTACAGCTGTGGTATAAGATAGTCTGAAAATCACAGCAAATAGCTGGAACGGGGGCAACTGTAAACCTGGCAGTTTTGCAAAGAAGGATAAGAACTACCTGCCTGATTAAGAAGGTAACTAGAGTTTGTAGGGCAAGGCTAGGAGACTTAAAGTACATTTGAAGCCTAAACTTGGCCCTACTAATTGTTGCCTCATGTTGACTCTTTTCCTTGCTTGATGTTCCATAACCTATGCATTAAAACCCCTTGTAATAGAGATTAGTTGTAAAAGAGGAGGAAGAAGAGGATGCATTTGCAGCTAATGCTGATACTGCACAACTTTATGAATGGGAGAAGTATGAAAATGATAAAGACTTCTTTACCATCACTTCGTCTGTGGGCTCTACATAGCACACCCAAAGCCTGAAGAGAATGCAAATATATGTAGCCTGACCAACAATTTGGTCTGTGGTTGTAGAAACTGCTTGTCCCCTATTATCTACATGTGGCCAACCTCTGCCTTGCCCTATAAGCCACCCAGCATAATGGCAACAGAGGATTGCCTAATTTTATTCAAAGATAGAGCAATAGGAGGATTTTGGATGTGGTGCTTTGGTGCAATGCATAATTCTGTGATTTGGAGGAGTAACTTTCACCCCAATAATATGCGGTAATGTTTTGCCAAGAAAAGGCAGCTTTGACTGTGTCATCAGCATGCCTCCCACAAAAAAAATAAAAAGAAAACATTACACTCCAAACACCAACGTTAAAGAAAACAAAACAAAAAAAACACACAAAAAAAACCCCTCACAATGACACACACAAAAAGTATCCATAAAAAAAGACTGTTGGGCCTTTGCAATGCAATACATTGAGTGGTATGTGCCACAAGAAATTCACTTTAATGAAGCACTGAACAGCACAGTAAATACAGGATGGGGGATACATTACACTCTCTGTAGCCCACCACATTTAAATTCACAATTTTGTAATAGTGGAACTATACAACACTGTACAGTATACAGCACAGTAGAGCTCTGTAGATAATACAATAGCACTGTATAGCACAGTATCACTAACTATCTTTCCCTGCAATAACTATCAACTTTCTCTTACTACTCTAACTCCAAAACAACTGACAAAAAGCAGATGGGAGAATTGCCTTTTATATGGAGGGGACTAGCACATCTGCGAAAACCCCATATTGGACACACTCTAGCACCTAACCACAGTTCATAGGTCAATCAAAGCATTATGTGAGTTTGCTTTTGATGATTGTGCCCTTTAGAATGCTGTTCAGGTGAACTGTGAACAGCCAGAGTTTGCAGAGAACCTAATTTCACTGCAACCTTGAACCTCATCCCCAAACAAGAAATGTAGTTTGCTGATGGTAAGCTGTGCCAATACGCTGTGATATAGCAAAGCCAGCATTAAATTTCCCTTAACTGCCATAATTAAAGTATTCAAATCAGGAAGGGAGCAAGGAATTATTAATTATGTTGATTAATAATAATACATTTAACCACAAGAAAAGTCATACAGAAAAGTTACATTTTGCTAATAAACATCGGTAAAAATAATGGCTTCTAAAGAGACAGAATGAAAAGTTGTAATAAAAATATGAATTTACAAATTTACCTTTGGGAAAAAAAGTACAATGTTTATATCTAATAAAGTAGCAGCAGTGTTTACAGCATTGTTTAACACAGTGGTAAAAGATGAAACAGGTAAGTAAAACGAATGCCAAGACAACACCATTTGGAGGTCTCTGAGAATGTGTTCAGAGATTGCCATATGTCCAGTGCATATTGCTGGGGAAATCTGCTTTCGAAACACTGCACTGTTAAAGGATGATAAGAGATTAGATTAAATTGTCTGTGAAATTGTTTCTGACTTCTCTAAAAGGTTTATTTAATAACATTGTGCAATTTGCACAAATCAACTGTAAGGTTTTACATATAGTGAAGCTAATACCTAGTTTAATGTATGCATGCTTTTGTAAATAGTTTAAAAAAATTAACACAACAATATTGTTTTAGACCAGTGCAATTAAATTGCTAATACAATTTTGCTTGCTATTTTTAAATGCAAAACTGTTTCATAATGATAAAACATCTGCTTTATAGAGCACATCTGGTTCAGCTCACACTGGAATCTGGACAGGTGCTGACAATATGAACATTTATTTTTAGGGCAAGATTTTGGTTGCTGTGAAGAGATGTTTACCAATGATAAATATTCACACTGGGAAAAAAATGATGACCAGTAAATATTTCCTGGCAATATGTTTTACTGTTTTTATACTGTATATTTCTATTTTCCTTTTTAATTCCTTAAAGGAAACCTGCACTGAGAGTAAATGGATGTTGTCATCTGTGACTTCTCTACTTGAAAATGCTTGGTATGCTTAGCTGTCATGCAGATTCAATGACTTTTACATAGACCTGGGTGAGATGCAGATTAGGAGTTATAAATAAATATATAATTTACATGCATAGAGAAATTTCTCCTAATTTTGTTATATAACAAAATAGTGGTGCATATATGAGGTGTAGTTTAGCATGCAATATACACTCCCCTCTGTGCCTCAAACAATTGTACTTGAACATTCAAAACTTACAAACCAAATATGTTGTGCTTCACATTCTCTCAGGTTATTATCTGCCTCAAAGTTGGAAGGCAAAATGAATAACAGACCAGAAAAGTACTTTTTATCCTATTGTTTAAGTGGTTTATTGGAGGGTTAGAGATGCTATGTAGAGTATGATTTACACATTACTCTCATGTCTCCAAGTCTACTGATTTTAATTGGATCACTTACCTTGCAGTTGCCTTAATGTAAGGATATGAGATTGTTTTTTCTATTTACAAAGAAGGCTCAAATATTCTCAAAAGGTTCAAACATATTTTGGTCATATTCAAAATATCAAACAAATATTTAGATATTATTACTGCTGAACAAAATGTTGTAAAAATCCACATCTGGATTGTCACTGGCTATATTATCAAATACAATAGACATACAAATAGTTTAAGTAGAGTGCTTATTGGCAATTTTATTGACAATTAATCACTGGATATTACCCTTATTCTTAATTTCATTAGTACTTTTTTCTGGAATAATTTAGGATGCAGAGTTTAGTAACAGTAACTCCAACCAAAGCCCTTTTTTTGTTTTTAATAGAATAGGAATGGGTTAAAACCTATTTCACATTTTTGTTGCTCTTTGTGCCCTCATTGAGGAGATTGACTTTAATTTTTTGCCCTGGTGGTAAGAGAAAATGTGGTAAAATCTAAAATTATCCATGGAATAAGACCCCAATGGGGACAATTATTTTGAAAACAACTGGGATTCAATTTCACTTTAGGGAAATTTCCTCTTATGTCCTATTATGTCCTGTTGTATTTCTGAAACAGAGAGTAAGGTAAAATCAACTCCAATACTGGCACAGACAAAAATAATTTTGCAAGAGATTCTAACCCTTTAGCCAATATTAGAAAAAAAAGTTACATTTTATTTATTATTCATTTAATGTATTTGTATTAATTATACAAAGTGTTTAGAAGATAGCGATCAGCCAGATGAACAGTTTTAGTTCCAATATTTGGTGAGCAAGATCTATAGTAGTAGGGTGGCCTAGACACATTTGTAATCATCTGGTTTCTGATTTTTTTCCTTTTCTCACTGCTTTATATTTGGGGTAAGACTAGTGTACTGAATAATAAAAATGATATTTCCTTTTTGATAGATACCAGTCTTTTCCTAAAAGTCGAACTAAAGGCAGTTTTTTTTTTTTTAATTTTGGGTAGGGTACAGGAGGGTTATAATAAACCCAGGTTTTTTTTTGCTATCTGTGTCCCATTGCAAATATTTATCTTCATTTTCTGTCCCATAGCCAAAACAGGAAGTTAAAGACAGATGTCAGGTGCCTTTAGTTGTACTTCAATGCTAGCTTCAACAATCCATGTTGTCCACTCTTAATCTAGTTGTATTGATAGATGATGTAACTAATAACAATTAACCCCCCCAACACACATGCACACACACACACACACACACACACATACCTTTAACCCCCCCCCCCACTAACTAATTGCTACATTTAATTAAAATAAATCTAAATGCTGATTTAACTTACCTCACAAAAGCAAAGTTTTCATGTTGATGGGGACAATGGCCTCTTCCCCACAACCTTATTGGAATCTAGAACCCCCTTTAGCAAAGGGGCCCCCAGATCCTGACCCCCCCCATTGTGAATGAATATGGGGTACATTGTACCGCTACCCATTCACAAAAAAAAGTGTAGTGTGAAAGAAGTCAGGAGACAGTCTTTGACAAGTCCTTTATTAAAAGATGAAAAATAAAAGAATGTCCCCCGAAGTAAATCCAACATCAATCACGATGCCCGCCACCGCTGCTACCCGAAAAAAGAAAATAAAAAAGGCTCCACTCCCAACGTTGGATCCCGGCCATCTGACTGCTCTGCTGGCTTCACAGTGCTTAAATATGTAAGGGGCGGGGAGACCCAGTGACATCACAAATTTGGCCCCACCTCCTTGTGACATCATTGCCCTAGCATGTTGATGAGGCCACAAGGGGCGGGGTCACACCTGTGATGTCCAAAGGTGGCCCCGCCCCTTACATATTTAAGAACTGTCAAGCCAGCGGAACAGTCAAGTGGCCGGGAGCCAGCGTTGGTAGCAGAGCTTTTTTTTTTCTTTTTTGGGTGGCAGTGGGCATCGTGATTGACATTGGATCTACTTCAGGGGGCACTCTTTTATTTTTCTTCTTTTAATAAAGGACTTTTAAAGACTGTCTCCTGTCTTTTTTCACACTACACTTTTTATTTTGTGAATGGGTAGTGGTACCATGTACCACATACTCATTCACATGGGGGGGCGGGATCTGAGGCCCCTTTGCTAAAGGGGGCTTCCATATTCCGATAAACCCCCCGCCCACAGACCCCCAAAACCACTGTCCAGGGTTGTGGGGAAGATGCCCTTGTTCCCATCAACATGGGGACAAAGTGCTTTGGGGGGAACCCCCTCACAGCACCCCCCCATGTTGAGGGCATGTGGCCTGGTATGGTTCAGGATGGGGGGCTTGCTTGTCCCTCCCCCTTTCCTGACCTGCCAGGCTGCATGCTAAGATAAGGGTCTGGTATGGATCTTGGGGGGACCCCATGCCATTTTGTTTTAATTTTGGCATGGGGTTCCCCTCAAAACCCATACCAGACCCAAAGGTTTGTTATGAATGGAGGGGGGACCCCACAATGTTGTTTTATTATTATTTAAATTTGTTTTAATGCCCTTTTTATCTAACTGAGCCACAATATGTAGGTGGGGTGTTGTGTGGGTGTGGCTTGAATGTAGGCGGAGACACAGGGGGCCCCATTATCTCTTATTTCCCCATGCGTTTTCAGTTTGCCCCTGGGTAGTAGCACCACATCGCCTTTATACTATTTATACCAGTAGCTCTGATGGGGGTAACGCTACATGTGGGGGCTCATTCAGGATATTTCCCTCAAAGTTACACAACCTTCACCCATAGCATCACCAAATCATTCAGAGCAGGAGTGGAGTTGCTGCAATACTTACTGCCTAACCAAAAACCAGATGCTGTATTTTTTGCTAAAAATTTAAACTGCCATTACCAGTAGTAACCAAATGCAAAACAGTGAGTTGGAAAACTGCAGTGTGTTCAGGGCAGCCTTGGCAGGAGAGAGACTGTATCCTTGCCAAGGGATTTTTCATCCCACTAGTTTAGAAATCACACCCTTTACTCTAGAAGCGAAGTTAGTAAACTTTGTTACAGCACAGAAAGAGTTAACAGTGGCAAAGGAAGATACTGCTGTACACAGGAGGAGACGGGTGCCAGTGTGTCTCAGAGAGGGGCTGAGCTGCAGGTCCCAGAAGAAGCAGTATACTCAGCATGTGTGCAAGAGAAGCAGGGTGGCTGCATACATGCGGTTCTTTAGCTACAGTGCCTGGGGTGCAGGGCCATGTGCCAGTGTGGCAGAAACAAATAGTGGACACCGGAGATTAGATAGTCCACTGAGGAGGGTTCACATTTGGTATGGTTGGAGGAGTGGAGAGATTGTGCCTGATGTGTGCAGGATGTTGGAGACCCATGAATGCAGTGAAGGCATGGGTAAGGTGCGTGTATTGTGGAGACCTGCTAATGGAACTGAAACCAAGCAGCCTTCCTCCAGTGACCTACACCATTGACCTGCATACAAGACTATGCACAGAGGTGACAGAAACATCCTATTTGGCTGCATGATTATGAGAGGGACACAGCCAAGCTGGGGCTGTGTCACAGACAAGCACAAGCTGGGGAGCATGGGAGTTCACCCACGGTTGGGTAGGAGATCAGCCAAGGCAAGCAGGGGACATTTGTCGGGCTCAGCTCAGTGAGATCACCAATGCAGACCAGCGACACAGCAATGCCCTAGTGGGAAGAATTGGCTAGTTCATCTGATGTCAGTTGGGACTGGGGGGACACCCTAGGCAAGGAAGAGACACTGTCTGCAGGGTCGCAGAAGTCTAGCACCCTTGACCTTCCAGACCAAGAGTCTGTAGTGGAGCAAGTGCTGCAGAGTGCCCAGGAAGTTCAGCTGAAGAAAGTTTATGTGGAAATGAGGGTGCAGTCTGGTCCTCCTACTTATTGGGCCAGCATAAGTGCACAATTTTGCTTTTAAAGAATTAATCAGGTCAACTGAATCATAAGTTCACCAGTAAAAGGAAAACTAAAGAAACTGCCTCACTTCTCATGCTTCCAGCAAGAAGTCCAGAAGAAGACAGTTCTGAAGTGGGGCTTCAACTATCCCTATGTTCTAAATCACATAATGGAGAAAACTGAAGGCACATGGTCCCAATGGGAGGAGGACCTAATCTGTAACTGCATGTTCCAAGGCTTTGCAGAGGTCATTATTATCCAAAAGTGTGGGCCTGCTTCCAGGACAATGCAATTCACTAGGACAGAGTGATGGTGGTCAAAGCAAATTGACTGGTCTTCATCCACTCAATTAAACTTGAGCAATTATCATTATCATATGAATTAGATATTTATTGCATGGTAATTATTTATTGCGCTGTTACACTTTTAGCTGTAAAGATGTTTTACACAGCACTTTGCTTTTTGCACTTTGTGTTTTTCAAGTAACCTGCTATAATTGACATTGATTTGCACGGCAGCACGTGACATTTTGAATAATATTTGCTAGAATTTTGCTATAAGAAAAGGGGGTATGGGTAGCGCTGTTTTTCTATTTCATACATATTTATTGCTTTGGAGATCACCAAAGAAAAAATATCTGCTTCCCTACAACATTGGAACCCAATGTTTGTGTTTTATATCTGTGGCGAAGTCCAGTATTCAACATTTTTTGGTTACCATATGGTGGGAGACCTACACTTCAGTAGTGTATCAATGACTTGAAATGACTGAAAGAAGTGCCAAGGAGGTGCATGTAACATTGGAATCAAGTGAGCAAAATGGGGATTTGTGGGGATTTTTATTTATGGATGAATGGAAGCAGAGTGAGAGGGAGGAATAGGGAGAACTGCACTGACTACTCTAAACTGAATTAGTTGCTATTGATTACTGAATGTCGCACAAGTTTATTATCCCCTGGACCCACCTTTGCAATGGGTTGTTTGCCTTTTTATTTCATTTGAAATGAAATAAATACAAAGAAATGGATAACTGCTAAGCCAATGCTCATGTAAAACCTGTTAATTTCTTTATGCAAATAACCAATTTACACATGACATTCATTAATTAAGTTAAACTGTTTTCCAGTGTAAATATAAATCTTTACAGACAACATCATCTTTCATCAGAAAACAGACTGTGAGTGACCTCCCTCTTCCAGTGTTTTTATCTATGTTGTTGCCATTGTTTCTGGTATTTTTGGTATAGAGGTCAACTCACTTACATCTAGACATGTCACAGTCAATATCTCACAGTCAATACTTTGCATTAGGTGCTATGCAAAACAGATCATATTAATACTAACAATAGCTGCTGTTGGCAGCTCTTATAAGTTATTTTTTGTGTTCTTTTAACTACTTGCCCTCCAGAGGATTAACCCCCCTTCCAGACCAGGCACTTTTTGATATATGGCGCTGCGTTACTTTAACTGACAATTACCCAATCCTGCAATGCTGTACATAAATTAAATTCCTTCGGTGGTATTTGATCACCTCTGTGTTTTATATTTTTTGCGCTATAAACAAAAAAAGACTGACAATTAAAAAAAAAAAAAACAATATTTTTGACGTTTGGCTATAAAACATATCCAATAAAAAAAATTAAAAAAATCTAATTTCTTCATAAATTTAGGCCAAAATGTATTCTGCTACATGTCTTTGCTAAAAAAAAAATCCCAATATGTGTAAATTATTTTGGCTTACGTGAAAGTTATAGCATATTCAAATGGTAATATATACTGGAATTTTTTTTTTGTATACTAGTAGTGGTGGCGTTCAGCTACCTATAGCGGGACTGCGGCAGGCATTCTGACACTGGATGGGAACTGACTAACTACCACTGACATCACCAGTGACACTAATACAGTCATTAGTGCTAATAAAAAGCACTGACACTGTACTAATGACACTGGGCAGGAACATCTGGGGCAATCAATCGGTTAACTGTGTGCTGTGTGTGTTTTACATTATGTGCTGCATGTGTTTTACCACTACTACTACTACTACTACTGTTACTACTACTGTTTTGCTGTGCAGAGAAATACAAAGCAGCATGTCCTTGCTGACAGGAGAGTCCTGTGTCGTTTACACACAGGTCTCTCCCCTGTCAGCTTTCCATGATGATCACCAAGTGTAGGCCGAGAACTGCGGTCCGGGACTCAGTGATTGATATCCATAGCCACCAATTAAGCCTCGGGTAGGGCGACGTGTGCACCCCCTACCTGGAAATGCAAGTCACATATATATACATGATTTTGAATAGCCCTGCCACCACGTAACAGTACTTCTACTATAGGGTGGTGGGCAAGTGGTTATTCACCACTGGGTTTTTTATCCCTCACTAAATAAACTACAAAACAATGAAAATTTTGAAAAAAAGAAACACGTTTTTCTTCGATTCTGGTATAACATTTTGCAAATAAATTTTTCCTGAATATACAGTATACTGCTACCTTTCTTTGGTAAATATAAACACCAAATCAGTGTATATTATTCATTCTGTAGGAAAGTTATAGAGTCCACAAACTATGGTATACAGTGAGATAAGATCATCTGGGGCCCAGGGTGAAATGGCAAAGTGCTCCCCCTCATTTCTTATGAAAGAGTCAGCGTCTTTTCAAAACCAGATTCTGCGTTAATAATCCCCAGCACTGGTTTCCGTAGTGGCAATAATAACCCCCAGCAGTGGTAGCCAGTGACGTTATGCTATTTAAATCCCCTTCATTGGTGATCTGAAAGTGACATTCTGGCTTAAACCTAACTAGCCTTAAAAATTCCCCATCCCCTCTCTGAATATCTATACTTACTGAACTGTGTATAAAAAAAAGAAAAAAGACTTGTACATTTACCTACTGTAAGACTGCTCCGGTTCAGTCACATGATCCTCCTTTTATCAACCAGCTGTGGTTGCAGAGGAGAGGAGAAAGCACCCTACAAAGACTGGTAAAGCCTGGAGTAGTGACATCACCCATAGCTCAGCCATTACCAATGTTCTCTCCTCTCCTCTGCCTATGCCGTTGGCTCACATAGGGAGATCATGTGATTGAAGTGGAGTGGCCTGAAAATAGGTTAGTCAGCACGGGTTTTAGGAGGCAGAGGGGTAATTTTTAAGGCTGGTTAGGTTTAAGCTAGAATTCCAGTTTAATATTTTTTCATGGATGGTCAGTATGGCAGTGATATTTAGACATCTCTCTCCCCAGTGATTAGTGGCAGCGTTAATTAACCTCTTTGTGCTGCATTAGTCGACAGTGGCACCATTTATTAATCCCTTCATGCTGCAGCATGAAGAGGTTAATTAACCACTTGCCTAATAAGCACTTATACCCTCCTTTCTGCCCAGGCCAATTTTCAGCTTTTAGCGCTGTTGTGCTTTGAATGACAATTGCACTGTCATGCAACACTGTACCCAAATGAAAATTTTATAATTTGTTTCACACAAATGGAGCTTTCTTTTGGTGGTATTTAATTGCCACTGGGTGTTTTATTTTTTGCGCTATAAACAAAAAAAGAGCAAAACAAAAACGTTTTTCTTTGTTCTATTACACAATTTAGCAAACAAATAATTTTTCTCCTGCAGCCGATAACCGGAAATTGTATTTACCCGGTGATCTGCTGTGTCATTGGCCATTTACCGTATCACATGGTCAGCTGTGTCCGTAGGTCACAGCGATCACCATTGACACTGGGTGTGCACCACTGGGGGGCACGCAAGGGGCGTGTTCTGGAATGATGTCCATGGATGTCTTCCCAGAACTAGACAACCGCGCTGTAGAAGTCTTTCGGCTATAGCGCGGTAGGGAAGAGGTTAGCACTGCCACTAATCACTATTGCATCAGTGACCATTGGCAGTAGATTAACCCCTTCGTGCTGCATATTACTGACCCACACTCCCCAAATAGGTAACAGTTCCTCTTCTAGTCCAGTTCGCAGTTCCTCCTCAAAGCCTTATGACAAACGCTACATAACATTGCATTTATTGTTTATCCTCCACTGTCTGCTGCTTTTATTAAGCATTGCTCAGTTGATCACTTACTCAATCCGACTAACATGCACAGTCCCTCGCAACGCTGCTCTTTCTTTATGTCCCGGCCTCTGAATAACCTCATGTCAAAGCCCGGGACTAGAAATCATCTCTCAGGCAAATCACTCTACCTGACAGAGGGAGAAGTGTGTGTCTTCTAGAGTAGTGCCAGCCAGGTGCAGGAGTAGTGCAGGGACTGCTCCAGCACTTGGCACCCCGCTGCAGCTCCTCAAGACCATTGTGTGTGCATAGTCTGTTCTAGGTGGCAGCCGCGATGGACGGCTACCCTCTGTCAGGCTGATGTTAACCAGCACTGTACTGTGTCACTGCATTCCACCTGCGTCCCCCTCCCCTCCAGGGAACCCGTTGTCCTGGCCCTGGTATATACACGTTTGAAAATCAAACAGTCCTGATGTACTCATTTCTTGTGCCCCAAAAATGCCAGGACAGTACAACTAGCCCCCAAATGACCCCTTTTGGGAAAGTAGACAATCCAAGGTACAGTATCTAGTAAGAGACATGAATTTTTTGTAGTTGTAATTTTGTGCCACAATTTTTTTGGAAAAAGAAGAAAGTAACCATCAGTGCAATACAGTGTCATAAAATAACTGGTGGGGCAGTGATAAGGGACACTGATTAGTGACAATATGTAAAAAAAAGTAATGATTTTAAAACATCTTTTAACTTTTTTTCTTTTGAACTACAATTTTTTTCTTTTTTTTTAACAATTTTTTTTACATATTGTGACCAAAGCAATACAGTGTTACTATAGTGACACTATACTACTCTGAGGAGGTGATCAGGATTTTTTTTAACACATTATGTTTGCTCATAACAGTGATAATCACTGTTATAAGAAACCATTTTTTAATGAATGACATCCATTCACCCAGTGTATACAATTGTGAAGCTGTGATTGGCTACAGCCTTCACATGGTACAGATGCACTGTGATTGGCCCTGTCTACCATGTGATCACTGTGACCAATCACATAGATCAACACAATAGTACACAATGAATGGCTATCAATGAAAGCCATGCATTGTGTACAATTGCCATGTGATTTGCTGTGATTGGTCAGCAGCCCGGTACACTGATCTGTCATGTGATCTGTCCACTGGACAGAGTGGGTTATTGATCCTCCATAGTGTGGCCCTTGGGGTCCATGTGGAAATTGTATGACATCCACCCAGGATGGCAGTGCTCCTACTCAGCTGTCATATTATTGTAAGCTGGGCAGGAAGCCGTTAATATGGATTCCACTATGGAGAAAAAACTCCAAACCCCATGTTTACAACCTTTCTTGCATAGCCATTATTTGTATGATGCTTGGAGATGTAGTCATGCAAATTAAAAAAATCAATACTTTTTTCAGTTAGCCATAATACATATTCCAGGATAGACTTATTGTATTCCTCATGGATAAAAGGCTTCTCTTAAAAGTTCTTAAGTCAGATATCTATAAAATTTCTGATAATCTCTTATCATTCAAGGATCCCTTCTGCCTTTGGAACACCCACAAGGCCTTTATGAGGGGTATTCTTATCAAATTAGGCTTTAGGGCCAAGAAGAGAAGGACACAGCAGGTTAATGACATTTTGGCAAATATACAAACTTTGAAATCTCAAGATAAGTCCCAATCCACTCTTACACTTAGCTCCCTATTTATTAAACATAGATATGAACTGAGAGTTTTACTATTATATTCCTTTGAAAAAAATGCAACTGAAAAAATTGTTTTTGCCACTAGAACTAAGGGATCACTACAATAAAGCCAAAATCCTTTTCTTGTACCATCCAATAACTAAACCTAAAATGTATGACCCTCACGACATAGCAGATACTTTTAGAAATTATTTTAGCTTACTTTATAACTAGAATTATAATGTCTTACAGTAATACCCCAACTTCAAGTGTTACTAAACCCACAACAGTAAAATCAGTCTGTATATGCAGTAAAGCATGCTTGTTATACTCACTGTGGAACGTAAGGGGTTAATCCTCTGCATTGTGTAAAAAGGCCCTTTGATCTTTTCTTCTCTGTTCCTCCCCTTTTTCAAGTGACCACCTCTTATCTCCAGACTGAACTGTTGGCATGCACATGCTCAGTTTGCTGTGTATCGCTAGAGAGGTTTTTTTTTTCTTGGGAGAGTGCATGTGATCAGCGCAGGGCCAATCAGCACTGTCCAGACAGAGGTCAGGGGATTTCCATCCTCCTAGAGCAGAAAGAAAACTCCTCCTACAAGCTTCAGCTAGTGCTAGGCTGGACACAGACAGAAGTCACAAGACTGCTCTAACTCTTGATGAGAAAAGGTATTTAGCAGTTTATATGTACTAAAAAATAGCATTTCCATGTTTTGTGAACTGTGGGAGACAAGATATAGTTGAAGCAGGGTCCTAGGTTTAGTAACACTTTCAGCAGATTCTATAAGCAAGTTCCTAAAAACTATACATCTACCCCAAGTGCCACTCACCAAACTGCAAGAGTTTAATGCTGCATTCACCTGTTCTGAAATTGCCAGAACTAATGCCAAGCTTCCTAATAACAAATCTCCGGGGCCTGATGACTTCGCAGGAGAACACTACAAAACGCTTAGTACAGTTCTTAGCATTCATCTGGAATCTGTTTACAAAACTGCTGCCTCCTCTTTGTCCTTTCCTAATGAAATGCTGTCGGATATGACTGCGATTCTTCGGAAGCCGAGAATTGAGCCTACTGTGCCTCAGAATTTCCATCCAATTTCTCTTTTAAATATAGATGTGAAACTACAGTATATGCTAACATTATTGCCAATCGCATCGTTGATTTATTACTATCTCTAATACATCTGGACCAATCAAGTTTTACCAAGGGACATCCGCTTCATCGAGAGAATACGAACACATTCTCTGCTTTTAGCTTTGTATGTATAGAAGGCATTTGACAGGGTTCCTTTGGGATTACCTGTCCCACATACTGTGTAAAATTAGTTTTCAAAGCTGAATATTTTCAGCCAACAATGCCTTGTATATGTGTCCATTGGTATGAGTATATACCAGTGAGGTGCTTTCAAAACCATTTCTTATCATGAATGGAACCAGGCAAGGGTGTCCACTTTCACCCATTACATTTATTATGTTGATGGAACCCTAAGGAATGAATAGGGTGATTGATGGCAGTTGGATGTTTTAGAACAGGTAGTACACGGTAAGTGGTGATGGGAGAGGGACGAGCTAGGCTTCTCTTCCCCCCCACTGGAATGCCAATTCATTCACAATGAAGCAGTGGATGTTACAACATCATTTGTTCGCTTATGACAGCTTTGTTCAAAGTGGTGAGTCTATCACAGCAACTTAGTGGCTATTTCGGTAGGATGATGCCACAGCGCATAATGCCTATGCACCAATGGAAGTTCTTCAAAACAGGTTCCCTGGGCACCTCATTTCACGTTTCTGTAATGTGCCATGGCCCCAAGGTCTCCTGACTTATTATTATATGATATCTTCCTATGGCGGTACTTGAAGAGCCCTGTGTACACTCATAAACAATGTGATTTGAATGAATTGAAGGATGCCATCCGATAAGAAGTGCTCACGATTGATCAACAGCTGTTGGCCCAAGTCTTCAAACGAAGAGGATGGTAGTCATCTAAATGACATTATTTTTCATAACTGAATAAGTAACTCAAATGGCATGTCTTGACCTCTGTTTTTGTAAAAAATAAATACATTTCAAGTTGAAAATCTACGGAGTACTGTTTTTTCCAAAACCGTTTGACAATTAATGGCACCAAAAGAGCGACTAGTTCATTTTAGGTTTATAAAAGTGCCCATACACTATACTATTGTATCGTTCATTCTCTGTACAATTTTCTTTAGCTCTACCAAAACTATATATTAGGTTGCCACACCATCTATCAAATCACTCTGTATCCAATTAGGCAGGCCCTTGCACTACATACTGTAGTTGATGGTAGATCTAAAGGAGATTGTACAATCAGATTGTATAGTATATGGTGAACTTTACAGATTTCCAGGACACTCTTCTCCTGTTTTTAGTACTACAACTCTGCTCCACATAGGCAGTTGTGTCATCACTCAGCTTCTGCACACCCTCCCAAATGAACTATCTATGCAAGATAAGGGTACAAAACAATTGACCACTGACTATGTATTTAGTGAAAACAGTGTCAACTGATAATGAGTGCATTGGAAAAGCATAAAACAACAAAAGTGGGTAAGGAAAATCTCCTGGAGGGGGAGGACAGGTGCAGGGTGTGTGTTAATGAGTTCAGCTGATGAACTCCTTCCCGAGTATTAATGGTTTTCCTGACCTAGAGGACAGGTAGCAGGAAGTAATAGAGGAGTTTTCTATACAACTTACTGGGGGGGCTAAGGTAAGGCATGTCCTAGGACATAGAAAAAATCTTTCTTTTCTGCAACAGAGGTACAGTAATAGTATATTGGTACATAAGGAAGCTGGAATTTAGAAAAAAGGTGAACTTAGCCTTTCATTCACTGATGTTCAAAGAGAATTGTAATGTACCTGTTGGTGGAGCCTGATGTGGAGAGAGGGTGTCCTCTTACTACTCCCATTCGGGACCCCTGATAGGGTAGATAGGAGGTATCAAGCTGGGAGGGGCAGGAGTGCCTGATGGGTCTGCGGTGACAGCTGGCAGGTGAAGACCCGGAAGACCAGGATGCAGGTAGCAGGATGCAGGTGAGCAGGTGCAGCAGCAGAGAGGTGTAGCTGAGATGCGGATGACCATGGCAGCTGGTAGCCAGAGGTAGTCCCATGCAGGAGAGGCAGAATAGTCAGGCAGGCCGGGTCAGGATCAATCGGACGGATGAGGTACAGAGGAATAGGCAAGTGGATAGTCAAAGGGAGAGCCGGATTGGTGCAGGCGGAGCTCAGTCGTAGTCAGAGTTAAGCAGATCACAGGAGTTAGGATACAGATACAGGATGCAGTAGACCAGAAGGCAGCATTCTGTTTACAGCAGGGGTTTAAATAGCCCGCCTGTGCACGTCAGCGCCTGCACGTGTGTGCACTTGGGTGCGCGCAACCGTGTGCGCATGTGCATGCACACCGGCGCGGCCATCGGGAACCCGGCATTGGCACACAGATGTGCGCAGATGCAAAGTTCTTCTTCCTTGACAAGAATTTTACTTATCCAACTTGGATTTTTTTAGATATATCCAGTTGTCCCATTTCCTTAAACAAAATCCTTCAACTGTAATCAAACTTCATAGAAGGTCCTGGCATTACTTTACTACGGAAAACCCCAACACAAAAGGTATTTCTCTATTTTAGAATATACTTGACTACTAATGTCAATTTATGGGAGCTTTTTAAAATGTGGTACATAACACTGTTTTGCATTTCTAAATTTGATGTTAACTTTTCCCCAGAGTGCTGGAGAAGATGCAGCCAAGTAGGCAACATATATCATATTTTCTGGTCTTGCAAGGGAGTTACTAGTTTTTGGAGGCAAATGTTCCGTACTCTTGCAGAAGTAGCATCACTTGAGATACCATTAAAATGGAGCTCCACCCAAAAGGGGAGTTCCGCTTTAAGGCTTTGTCCCCCGCTCCCTGGTAAGGATTGGCATTTTTGGTGAGGGGGGGGAGCGAGTACCCGAATTTGAAAGGTACCTGCTCCTATTCCCTCCCTGTAGTCTTATGGGACATGTGATAGGTCCCAGAAGACTACAGGACCATTCACAAAGCACAGCACTGAAAGGATGATTTTCTTTATCCCCTCAGAGACCCCCGGTCTGTGGAGAGATTCCTGGTTTATCAGCAGAATTCTGGGAACACCCCTTGAACACGGAAATAACGGCAGCTTATATTCAGAGATGTTCAAAGTTTATTAGACATTACTAAGATTATATAGGATACAGAAATAATAAGAGAGGGGGGGAGCGAGTTTCAAAACTGTAACTTGTAAATTTCCATCATGAGCTAACTACATGAAACATGACATATACATTTCTTGATACAAATTGTTTTGGCTAGCTTTCTGAGAAACAACCAGACAAAGACATTGTCAGGGTCATGTTAGCTTCTGTTGCTACATCCTTGAACAACTAAAACAGTTTCATTAAGCTTCTAATATATCTGCAAAAACCTAACTTAATACTTAAAATGGCGTACATTAACAAAATGGAGGTTATCTAGATCCTTTCAATCCCCTCTGAGATCATGAACATGATCTCAATTCTTTACATATCCAGATAACCTTCATTTGTATTTTACGGCTAGGTAGCTCTAGCAATGCAATATAATAAGCATTTAAAACATAGATATAAAGATAAAACAAAAAACAATATCATGACTATGCTTACAGCAATACCTTTTATCCATGAAAAGACGGAACCAAATCCTGATCCTAGCCAATCAAAAGGACTCCATCCATCTTTTCCTATAGCTCTAGCTTCTTCCATTAAACCATCTACTTGTTCCCTGTGTTGCTTTATTATTTCATAATTATCTGGAACAGTCATTGTGGTATTATATATCCAAGTACAACATTCATAATCCTCTGTCATCTCACACAAACCTGTCAGAGCAGCACTCATACTTTCAATAGCTAATTCTTGCATCTCCAGCTGTTTTCTAATAGCTCTGGTCTCAGTATTTAGCAACCCTATATCCTTAGAGTTCCTCTCCAGTATATCATCAATAATGTTTGTGTAATTATTTATTTTGTTCATGAGTGTTATTCCCCATCCCGTGTAGGTAGGGAACCATGACCAAACCTTATCACCTGTAGAGAATAGATCTACCTTTTCTTGTTTGGTTTCCCTTCTCTGTCTCAGAGTTAGTTGGTGTTTTGGGTATGTACTGGCTTTTACCTGGTGTTCCTTTTGGTCTACAGCTGCCATGATTGGCACTAATTGGGCTACATAGCACCAGCCCTGGACATTACTCGGTATCCAAGGGTAACAGATCTTACCACAACAGATATAGGTATTGTTTCCCAAGAAGATCGGCAATTTTTGTATTGCAGAATGAAATTCAGGGGTGACAACAAGTGTAAAATAAAAACAATTTCCAAACATAGTTTTCCCCACATTATCTTGTATCTCTTCTAAACTTTCATTCAGGGCTCTACCATTTACTTGCCAGAGTTTCACAGAAGAAGTTCTATCCCTCCTTCCAGGATCAGATATGTTTAATATGGACTGAGAGCACATTCCCTTTCCCTTGTGGGAAGTATTCCCCAGTCTAAAACACCAATCGGGGAGTTGAGTGACTCCCAGAGTTGGAAAAGATATGGTGGCATTAAAAGTAATATTGGTCAAACCAATACTTACATTCCCTTTTATTAACAAAAATATTTTGACTGGAGCGGCCAGAAGAGGAATTTCATATGTGCTAGAATGTAACTTACTACAGATCCAACATTTATCAGAACCTGACTTTTGAGCATAAGCATATTTAAACTGCATCATCAACATTTTTCCTGAAAAAGGATTGTTCTCTTCAAAATTTCTTTTTGACTTTCTTTCACTTTTGGTTATCTGGGTCTCATTTAAATCTAGTCCTTGACCACAGATACCTTTTATTAGACCCAAGTCCTCAGGGTGATAAATACAGTTAGTTAGGATCCATACTGGCAGGAAAAAGAGCACAGTCAGTGTGCCCAATAGGACCCAGAGCTTCAAAGCACCATGAGGGGCAGTAAGGAATGTCATCTACAGGGTCTTTCTCACCGACTTCACCCGCTCTTCAAGGATTTTCTACTTGTCCTTCACCTCCTTTTTCCGTTTCGTGTTTCTCAGGTGTTTGGTTCACCTTCTTCACTCGACTAGCATGGATCCAGGACTGGGAATTCTCCACCAGAACAGCCGTTCTGGTAACTGCTATCACCGTAGTAGATGGTCCAAAGGGGTAGCCTTGCTTCTTGTCTTTAGCGAGTTGGCGGACCACTACGACATCTCCCACTTGGAAAGTGTGTGTTGGTTCCTGAGAAAATAAAGGAGAGGTGCGAGCAACATTTCTTTCAACCTTATCTAAAGTCTGAATCAATTTTCTCATATATTCTTGTTATACCAGGTCAAGGTCCCCTCTTTCTAACATAAGTGGCTGTCTAGCCCAAGAAGTAAGGAACGGTCTTCCCATTAATATTTCAAAAGGAGATAACCCTGTAGTCTTATTAGGTGTCATTCTTACCTCTGCTAGAATTGCAGGTAACATCTTCTTCCAGTGGGTATAGGTTCCTCCAGTGGCCTTCCTCAACTTATCCTTAATTGTCCTGTTCATCCTTTCTACTATACCCGAACTTTGAGGATGATAGGGAATATGAAATTTCCAATCTATCTTAAGTACTTTTACCAGGTCTTGGCATACCTTAGCCACAAAAGCTGGTCCGTTATCAGAATTTATCTGCAATGGATATCCCCATCTGGGTATTATCTCCTGTGTAAGAATTCTGACTACAGTCTGCACGTCTTCTTTATTAGTGACAAATGCTTCCACCCATCTGCTAAACATATCCACCATTACCAACAAAAACTCTTGCCTCTGTCCTGTTTTTGGCATGTGGGTAAAATCTATTTGTAAATGGGTGAAAGGTGTAGTTGGGTACACTAGATGCTGGTGTTGTGATTTCTTTGGGTTCTGTGGATTGTTCCTTATACATGTAATGCACCTAGAAACATATTCTTTCACCAACCTAGATAAACCTGTAATGTAAAAATCCTGCAATAATGTTTCACATGTCGTTTTCCATCCTCTATGTCCTATACCGTGGTACTGTGCAATAAACAGTGGGGCACTTGACATGGGAATGCATGGTTTCCCCTCTAAGCACACTAGACCAGAAGCTGGATCTAGTTGTTCTCCAGAACCATTCCAGTTTGCTAGATCGATTTTTGTAGCAAATGTTTGTAAATCTGCATACATCTGGTCATGTGGGGTAGCTGTGACGCCTGAAGTGAGCAAAGGCATCTGTTCACTGGCCACCTGTTGTAATGCAGCTTCCTTTGCTACCTTATCTTCTAATGCATTTCCTTTGGCAATATGATCTCTGTGATTTGTATGTGCCCTGCAATGAAGAATGGCTAATGTTTTCGGTAACTGTATGGCTTTGAGTAGATCAGATATCAAGGAAGAGTGAGATATGGTTTTGCCATCAGCAGCAATGAATCCTCTTCTCTCCCAAATGACCCCAAAATCGTGTACAGCACCATGGGCGTACTTGGAGTCTGTGTAAATGTTGACATCCTGTCCTGCAAATAATTGACATGCTCTTGTAAGGGCAATCAGTTCGGCTGCTTGGGCTAACTGATATGGAATTGGCTTTGCCTCGAGTATTTTGTCAGGAAGTTGCACAATGGCATATCCTGCATGGTAAATGCTGAGGGGGTGGTAAGTATTATCATTTGGCCTAGAGCATGAGCCATCTACAAACACATCTGGGACCCCATCAAAAACCACAGCTGACATGTCGGACCTAGGGGAAGTGTCTTGCTGTATGTGGGTTATACAGTTATGTTCTGGTGCAACTTCATCCTGTTCCCCCTTTAGCCCCAGTAGGGCATTCAAAATTGGAGCAGGGCCTGAATTTGCTGAAGAATATTTAATCAAGATGGGATCAGATAGAAGAATCACTTCATATCCGCTCAACCTTTGTGCTGACATGTGTTGAGTGTGTATGTTTTTCAGTAGTAAGGACACTTGATGTGTGGTGTGTAGGGTAGTTTCATGTCCCAATGTGAAAGAAATAGCCATCTCCACCAGAATCGCACAGGATGCAACAGCTCTCAGACAAGCAGGCATGCCCTGAACCTGAGTTGGCACTACTTTGGAAAAAAAAGCTACAGGGCGGAGCTTGCCTCCATGTTCCTGCGCCAGGACCCCCGACATGGTTGTACAATTTTCCCTAGCATACAGATAAAACATTTTCTTATAGTCAGGTAGTCCAAGATCAGGGGCCGTTACCATAGCATTCTTCAGGTACACAAAGGCATCAGCCATTTCATTTGACCATGTGAGAATGTCAGGTGATTCTGAAAGTGTGGCAGACGCTGAGTGTGATCATAGAACGAACAATCAGGTATCCATTGGCGGCAGTAACCAATCATACCAAGAAAAGTTAGCATGTCCTTTTTTGTTTGTGGGCGGGGCAGACCCACCAGAGCCGCAGCTCTTTTGTGACGGACATTCCTCTCACCATGACTGTAGTAAAACCAAGGTATTCAACCTGTTTTTGGCACCATTGCAATTTCTTTTTAGATGCTTTGTGACCATTCCCTGACAACCATTCTAACAGAGACCAACTATCCTCCTGACTGGCCGCCTGACTTGAACTACAAATCAATAGGTCATCCACATATATAATGAGGACCAAACCATTGGGAGGGGTCCAGGACCTCAGTGTGGTCTGGAGGGCAAGTGAGTAGACTGCAGGCGAATCTACAAAACCCTAGGACATTCTACACCAGCTCATCTGGCGATTTTCAGAATATAAATAATATGTGTAATGTGTGAGGGATGACTCTCATCATTGAAAAAGGTGGGTATAATCGGTACTTTGGAGGAGCTGGCAAAAATGCCTCGTTCTGATGTTACTCTCAGAGAAATCCCTAAAATTCCCATAAAATCTCTCCCTCTCTGGGGAATGTGTCTGTACTTCCCATAGCTTCTGTCCAACCTGCCATACAATCCACCCAGGGATTTATTAAATAATAGTCCGTTCCACATACTCTGACCACATAATTCTTACAATTTTCTCCCTTTTCTGGGGGACCTGGTGGGTAACTACCTCCTTGACCCATATTTAGACAGTGGATAAGACAATTTTACCTTAAAATCTTATTTTGTTTCACACAACAAATTATCTTATACTTCTACACAACAGAAAGAAAAAGCAAAAGACAGATAAACCAGAATCTGCTCCACAGACTTATTAACCTTTTGATAACTTCCCAAAAGTTATCTCTTCACTGTTCTACCAAAAAACAGTGTGTTCTACCAAAGAACAATCTCTTTTATGTTCTGCCAAAGAACATACTGTGTTTTACAAAAAAACACTCTTTTTTTATAGTGCACTATTTTGTAACTCTACCAAAGAGTTAAGTCTGCTTACCAAAAGCAGCTACAGGTTATCACAGGTCTATATAGACAATACAGAATGATTCAAGACCTTCCCTCAACACAGGGCAAGAAGGAGCTTTTAGTCATAAAAAGACAAAGGTTTACTTACCAAGTGAGGTGGGTGGTCATCCCGGGCTGAGCCCCCAGCTGAAAGGATGATTTTCTTTATCCCCTCAGAGACCCCCGGTCTGTGGAAAGATTCCTGGTTTATCAGCAGAATTCTGGGAACACCCCTTGAACAGGGAAATAACGGCAGCTTATGTTCAGAGATGTTCAAAGTTTAGCCGCAAGCTGTCATAGCCGGGTGCCCACACTGAAGATGCCAGCACTGGGGAGAGAAGACAGCAAGTGATACCAGCCGTGGTGAGGACACCGCTGGACCAAGGGACAGGTAAGTGTCTGTATATTAAAAGTCAGCAGCTGCAGTTTTGGTATGTCCTGACTTTTATTTTTTTTTATTCAACTGGAACTCTGCTTTAAGGCCCCATGTACACAGAATACTTCAGAACAATGGAAACTGACTGCTGGAAAACGTAGGTTAAAAACATCTGTTTGCATAACGCGTTTATGCGAGTTTATGTGAGTTTGCGTTTAGAAGTGTTTTTTAAAGATAAGCACAGGTCAACCTCCCAAATGCCCAGAATGCACTGAAAAGTGGTAAATTATTAACTATTTCAGACTGTTTCAGAGAAATACACAGAGTAGAAGCAGACACAGCAGTATGTGTTGAGATAATTAGGTGCGAGTTGCTCATTAACATTTCTTTTGTTTCCAGGGGTGGGAAAGGCGTCTGGTGGAGTGAGTCATTAAGGTCACCTGGTAGGGGGTCTTCATGAGGAATTTGAGGTGTGAATGGGCATTAACATATCTTGCTAAGCTTGGTAGGAACATCCTGTGTTAAGTGTTTTGTCCATCTGAGTACCTTGAAAATGCTTTGCATGCATTTTTCATGCTGAAAAAAGGCTCTGGACAGCATTGGGAACTGGAAGAGTTTAATAAAAATTTCAGACGCAAGCGCTTATAAAGGCAATTTTCCGCATTTAGATGCGTTTATAAGCATTTTGCATTTGAAACATTGATAAAATCGACTGCTAAACGCAAGTTTTCTGCGCTCAAAAAAACTACTGTAAACTCAAATGCCTGTAAATGACTATAAATGAAGATGTATACATGAACACATAGGAAAACATTAGGGTGAGTTCAGGGGCTGCTGAAAAAAATGCAGAACAGCTCCTAAACATGAGTTTATCAGCTGCAGTGTACATGAGCCCTAACTCCAGAGTAGGCATTATTGAAATTTTTGATTGATTTGATTCCTCATCCATTTCAAACTATAGTAATACGTGTCCTTATTATAAGAAATTGGAAATCCGACCAATCCCCTAGTTTTCTTAGCACTCTGGAGACAGTTCACACACACTGCTCCTGTGAACTCATGGGATTCCAGCAAAGCGGCTTATGCAGCTGCAGTCAAACAATGGTTCTTTTGATTGAACTGGTATACCTCTAAACTCGGACCTTTGCACTAGTACATTGATATATACTGTATTAATGATGCCCAGAGACAGGGATCTGTTAGACACTCACCATTACTGGCTAAGTTTCATATTTGTCAATTAATTCATTATTTCTATGATATCTGACTGTTATTGGTTCATAGACTCATCTTTTTTCTGTTTGAGTTGTGTACTTTTTTTCTGTTTACAACTAAACACTAATTGTCCTAGTTCTGGTAAATTGTAAGTTGATTTTGTGTTAGACAAAACTTTGTCACCGCTCACAGTCATACCTTTTGTACCTTTGTACCTCTGTACTCACCTTGGGAAAGTCTTATTGTTTATATGGTTATTCAAACTTTAATAAAACTGTTATTGAAACTCTACACATTTAATAACCCACCCTTTAGTATGACATACATTAAAGCATTATTCATTTATAAATAAAATAAAGTCATGAAAAGTTTGTAAGTAAAAAAAAATATGAAAAATTTGCATATGCATATACAGTATTTACAATTTAAAAAAAATACAAAAATAAAATCAAGGATGGAAGGCTGGCTTAGGGAACACCTAATCTCATGCTCTTCTTCCAAATTAGCAATCCTGATGGACAAGTGGTTAGTTCTATTTTGGGGGAAAAAAAAGAGCATTAGAAGCAAATTAGGACCTTGAGAAATATTATAAAAGCAGTATTCACACTTTCACATAGTATTTATCAGTAATTTTACTTGAACGAGTAGGCTTCCTTTACGCCTTCAAGAAAAAAAAACAACTGGACAAAAGTGATTCCGACTCCTAGCAAAACTTGCAGACACAGTTGTACAATTTATATTGTACTGTGCCTACATCAAGACATACATGTCTATGATTTCAAAACGTTCCAACTGATTTGGTGAACAAGACAAGACATCGGTGGCTAATTTAACACACCAAGCTCCCCAAAGGTCTGAATGAAAAGACCCTTCTTGGTATGGTCAAGGTCCAACTAGTAAGATATCAGCAAATTATGAACATTATAGCAAAACAGGCAAACTGTTAGCAAGGGTCCTGAAGGAAATTAACTCCAAAACATATATTTCACCAATTAAGGATGCCAAAGGCTGAAACCATGCAACTCCCCAAGTCATAGCCAACACATTCTCAATATTCTATCATTTACTTTACAATCTAAAATTAAAGTTAGGCAATGCTACCCACTCACATGACATAGGAACCTATCTTGCCAATCCCCCCTGCCCAAACCTAAACCCTCAGATGGGGATTCCCTGGAGTGTTCTATCATGGATGAAGAAGTGGCAAATTCCATAGGATCCATGCAGTCAGGAAAAGCTTGATGGCTTCACCCTGTTTTATTAGAAATCCATTCAATGTAACTTGATCTCCAAAGCTTTCAACTCTTTTCTCGAGAGTGCTCGATTCCCTCATGATAATCTAACAGACTACAAGCCTGCAATCCCCAATGAAGAAAAAGACCTTACTGAATGTATTCCACCCCAATTCCCTACTTAATACCGATTTGAAAACATTCACCAAAATATTACTCCCTGCTTGCCTGTGTTAATCCATCTAGACCAGGCAGGGTTTGTTCCAAAGGGAGAGCAAGATATACTGTAACACCCTGAAGATTCTGAACCTAATTCAGCATGCCTTCTCCACAAAAACATCCTTCCTCCTGCCCTCTGCTGATGATAAAAAAACAATCACCAAGGTTTGGCAATTGATTAAAAAAAACCCTCTCCTTTATAGGCCTTAATATATGCTGTATACTCTTCCCCTACAGTCTCAGTCAAGATTAACATTTTCTTTCAAATCTGTATCCCATTGCCAGTGGGATGAGGCAGGGGTGCCCCCTGTTTCATCTCATATTTGTCCACACAATGTAACTACTCCTGCTCATGATATGCAGCCCCCCAATATTCAAGGCTTCTCTACATGCTCAGGTCTTTTTAGGGTAGCAGACTATACAGATGACCTGCTTTTCCTTTCACATCCTAGAACTATGCATCTGAAACTATAACATCAACTATCACAAATCTGAAGCTCTAGTTCTCATCCATACCATGCAAAGATTTAAGGCTAATTTCCTCTTTAACTGGTTACTCTCCCATATAAGGAAGTAAGGTACATTTTTTCACATCAGCTACAAACCCCTGTTACAGTCTATCAAAAGTGACCTAGCTAAATAGCACCAAGGAACATTCACAAGTCTCCATTGTTTTCCAGACTCCTTTTTTCACTTACCCTTTTCCTTTGTACACCTACCTTCACTCAAGATTACTCAGATGCTCCCTTCTTCGGCCAGGTCATTTCAAACCCTCTCCCCTCCCACATAATAAGGCTCCTCTCATTCCCTCATGCCCCCTTACCCCAACCCCTACTCTACTCCCCCCTCTTCTTCCCCCTTCTCTTGATATACCCCCTTTAATTCTCTTTACTCACCCTTCCTCTTCAACCTACTGCCTCTAATGCCTCCCTTCCTTCATAGAAGAACCCCCCCCTCCCAGCCAAATAGTGCTTATCCACAAGAAAATAGTGATCATTAGAGTCAGAACCAGCTATCACCATTATCTCAAGAGCTTCCTGATTTTGACCCCTGCAATTGCACCAACCATCTCACTCTATAGCAGGGTACCTTGTATTCTACTGACACTAGCAGTGATAACCTAACTTGATTGATTGATATACTGTCTTGATTCTTGCTCATGATTTGTATTTACCTGCATATAGTCTTATGTTTTCCTCTGGTTTTGATGTCTCAATGATCTTCCTTAACAAAGTATAAAATGAAATAAATCAAAAGCTAATGAGTCATGTTTCAGAACATTGGCCAAACAGTGAATGTATTTTATCATTCTGATTTGTTATTTATACAGCCACAATTATTGTGATTGACCTTATATAATACTGGCAAATATTATTACTTCCATACCTAGTGTGGATGGTGGAATCTAATTATTTTGTCTTATTAAAATACAGACTGACAAGAGCAAATCTAATCATGTATGGGCATTTTAAAATGAATAAAGATTAAATGTGTCCAAAAATTGACAGGAGATCCACAGGACCTTTGGCTGGGGACTTTGAAAGGCATTGGACCTCTTCCAAACTTGGCCTCCTGTCACAGCTGGCATGAGTTTTCTTCACACTCCTCCAGATTTTTTATTCTGGGGAGGACCCTGGGGCCTCTGCTGCCTCAGAGAAATCTTCCTCCCAAAGAGTATGCTTTAAACAAAGAAAACAAAGAATGATATGAAAGAAGTAATTCTTTTCTAATTTACCTAAAAATAATACCATGAGTACTGCCTTTAAAGATCTATATGTTTGGCCTACTATAGGTGACCCTTTAATAAAGGGGTAGAGTAATGTTTACTGAGCTTAGTGAATGTAGTGGAAAAACATTATGAAATAATACACACTCATCCTGAACGAACATTAAACTAATGTGATTTTGTTTTGCACATTATTAGATCATAGAGATTAACAAGTCTTCCCAATAGTCACTGAGCTAAATGAACATTTCATTGAAAATGCACTTAGCAAAGTGAATATTTGTGAACATATGTTTTTTTTCTAGTAACAAACTTTGAATAGAAGCCCTCTTGTAATTGTTCATGAATTTAAGGATAGACTAGGGCAAGATAATAGCCCCTGACATTTTTTTCCTGCAATGTAGAGTTATACTGACCTTTCCCATCCCTTTATGGTATTTTGACAAGATTTTAATAAACATGAAGCACTGATAATTCTTCAAAAAGGAACCAGAGCAAAATAAAATGAATAAAAAAGGAAGTGAAGTATTACCCTACCTAATGTCCAAAACAATTATGAGCAATTATGACCTTTTTGTACTATAATGTTTGTGTATATGTATATATATATATATATATATATATATATACGCACACACTATATTGCCAAAAGTATTGGGCCACCCCTCCAAATCATTGAATTCAGGTGTTCCAATCACCTCCGTGACCACAGATGTATAAACTCAATCACATAGGCATGCAGACTGCTTCTACAAACATTTATGAAAGAAAGGGTTGCTATTAGAAGCTCAGTGAATTCAAGCATGTACCATGATAGGTTGCCACCTGTGCAATAAGCCCATCCATGAAATTTCCTTTCTACTAAATATTCCACACTCAACTGTTGGTGGTATTATAACAAAGTAGAAGCAACTGGGAACAACAGGAACTCAGCCATGAAGTGGTATGCCGGATAAAATGACAGAGTGAGGTGAGCGCATGCGGAAGTGCACAGTGTGCAGAAGTCGCCAACTGTCTACAGAGTCAATAGCTAAAGATCTCCAAACTTCATGTGGCCATCAGCTTCATAAAATGGGTTTTCATGGCCAAGTAGCTGCATCCAAGCTTTACATCACCAAGTGCAATGCAAGTGTCGGATACAGTGTTGTAAGTGTGGGCTCTAGAGCAGCGGTAACATGTTCTCTGGAGTGACCAATCACACTTTTCTTTCTGTCAATCTGATGGACGTGTCTGGGTTTAACAGTTGCTAGGACAACGGTACTTGCCTGACTGCATTGTGCCAAGTGTAAGGTTTGGTGGAGGGAGATTATGGTGTGGGTTTGTTTTTCAGGGGTTGAGCTTGGCCCCTTCCAGTGAAGGGAAGGCATCAGCATACCAAGACATTTTGGACAATTTCATGCTCCTGACTTTGTGGGAACAGTTTGGGGTTGGCCCCTTTCTGTTCCAACATGACTGCACACCAGTGCACATAGCATGGATATAAACTGGTCTCCCGATGGTATAGGACCCCCTCCAGACTCCATCGCTTTAACCCGAGTTTATCCAAATCATGTTGGAGATGTGACTCCGAGGATGGCTCACTTCTGCACATTTGGTGGTCCTGTCCTGCCATTCAACCCTTCTGGAAAGAGGTCCATCGCATAACCTCGTCGGTCTCCTCGCTACTTCTTGAATTCTCCCCAGCCCAAATGTCTCCTCCACCATACCTCGATTCCCAGGCACCTCTACTTCAAGTCGTTAGCAATGCATATGTTAAATGCAGCCAAATTAAGCATACCAGCCCTATGGAGGTCTACCTGACCCCCATCGATTCGAGATTGGCTGCTCCGTTTGAATAGAGTAGCAGAGATGGAGGAACTCATAGAATCATCCTATGACAACCCGACTCAATTTTCGCACACATGGGCCTGTTGGATCCACTTTCAAACGACTCCCGAATATTGCTCTATTATGGGCTTCCCTCCTTGCTAACCCCCGATCTTGGAGCCTTTTCTCGCTTGCTTGTCTGATTGATTCACTGGAATCCCCCCCAGAGCACAGCGACCTTCTCTTCATTTTTCATTAAGGCACATGTGACCCGCCTTCTTGTCAGGCCCTTGATGACCTGATCCCAGTCCCGACCTCCTTGGGTTGTTCCTTAAGACACCCCCTTTTTTTCCCTTCTCTCTTTGATTGGTTTGTTTTTCGCTCTTTCCCCTCCCCTCTACCCCTTACTTTTTCTCCCTCCCCCCTCCTTATCCCCCTCCCCCCCTCTCCAACCCCTCCTCTTCCTCCACCCCTTCCTTCTGCCCCTTCCTCTCTCCTAGTCACCTCTAGTATGTGATCCTCCCCCCCCTTCTATGCTATTCTCCAACTTTGTTCTATTTTTTTTTTCCTCTCCTCTCCCACAAATCACACCATCATTAGCTTTCTCCCATACACACTCTCCTAGGCTTCCTCAGATTGTTACTGTTAGGCCCACATATCACCCTCGAAAATAAGATACATACCCGTTGATCAGCTTAACAGCTGCTAGAAATTCTGACCCACAATCCCCTCCTACGTAGACATTGCCACACCCCAATCTCTAATGATTTAAGATTTTTATGTTTCCAGATCAGATAGACAGCTATGCCCCATAGAGAGCCCTCCATCCAAACCGCGGTTTGGAACAACTCCTCCCTTACTTTGGATGTATGCCCTTTAAGTCTGTTTTCGCTCTTCACAGTATGCATTGATTGTGGGTTTCGGACTAATCTTATTGCCTAAAAGTTTAGGCTTTTCTGTATGCATTGACCATTGTGATACATATAATATTCCCTTATGCTGTACTTTTGAACTGTACTGTTTCCTTGTTCCTAATAAAAATGTTCTGGAAAAAAATATATATTGTTTTTTTTTTTTTAATTTTTGTTTATAGCAAATATAAATAAATATATAAAAATATGCAAAAAATAAAAAGTGCATAGGTGATCAAATACAACCAAAAGAAAGCTCTATTTGTGTGAAAAAAGGACGTAAATTTCATTTGGGTACAGCATTGCATGACCACGCAGTTACCAGTTGAAATGGTGCAGCGCCAAAAATAACAAAAAAGGACTGGTCAGGAAGGGGGGTAAATTCTGGATGGCAAGTGGTTAAAATAAAATGAAGCATAATTATATTATTGATTTTCTAGTATTTCATTATTGATATTTCAGTTTAATATTGTGGTAAGTTCCCTAGCCCTTTTCTATGTATTGATTAATGTGGTTGAGGGCTTTACCCAGGGAAAACAAAATGCACACAAGTTGCCCATACACTATACTGTAAAATCTGACTGAATAATTTCTGCACAATTTTCTTTTAGATTTTCAATATATATAGTACCAGGAAAAACCTAAATAATTATTTTATTTTGTATCAAATCAGGCAGGTATTTGCACTACAATTGATGGTAGCTGTAAGGAGAATGTTCATTTGGATTAAACAATGTATAGTCACTTTAATCCTAGTTTCACTAAGATTGGTGATTTAAGCATAGTCTGCTAGGTACAGTGCACTTAATTTTGGAAACACACACTATATAGTAGGCAGGCATGGCGAGCTCCTCTAATTCGGCCCTGTGGGTTGAACAGGAAAAATTAATTGTTCCCCTTTGTATTTCACAAAGAATGGATGGAAGGACTTCCCCTGCCACCCGAATACCCGGACCATGACTGCATGTGATTTGAGGCAGCCTCTGTTAAACCAATAATTAGTAACCAGGATCCTTCAATTTTGCTATGGGTTTGTCAAGTCAAGTAGAGAAGGTGGAGCTAAACACAGTTCACATTTTGGGGGATTCAGCATGATTTTTCTGAAATTTAAGCCATGCATGACAGCTTTAGTCAGGAAAGCATTCATGTGTTGGGGTAGGAAATTGGTCTGGCCTTTACAAAGAATAATAGGCAAGCTAATAACTAAGGGCATAATGAGCTGGGCATTGCCATACACATGTATAAAATACAAATAATCAAGAACGCTCATTCATCAAGAAGAGGGCCTTTTCATGCAAGCTTTCAGGTTTTGACTTGAAATAACACAAATAATTTAAATGAATGCATTGGAGAGGTCTTACAAATAGATGTGCTGTAAGAAAGCAGAATAAGAGGGGCCCTGATTTCTTCACACACCTAATGGAATGAGAACAGGGTACATAAGTACCCTGTATTACTCATTTCAAGAAGGTGTTCAATATAAAGAAACACAAATACTTACAAATTAAAAAAAGAGAAAGTAAAAGAATAATACATTTCACTATGGCAATCCAAACACAGTCACATTATCCAGCAATGTAAGCCAGGATGTTCTGCTGTCCTCTAATATCTAACAAATAACCGCTGGTTCACAGTAGCCCTCAAGCTGCAGGCTGGTTGCGAGATGTTCAATGATGCCATTCTTTCAGAGTGGCACCCCCATGCATCTTATCCCCCAGCATGATCACAGTTGCAGAAACTACATGGTGTTTTTGAGCATGCAGTTTCTATTTCCCAGTGGATGCATTTTGCAAAAGGCGCATGCACCTTTTCCTTGCATGAAATGCAGGCACAGTAGCCTATTCAATTTGAATGGGCTGTCATACCCACGCAATCGCCTTCACTAGTGTGAACAGGGCCTAACTGCTGATAACTGACACATTACTGCAAAAGCATAAACACTGCATAATTTTCAGTTAGACATCAGCAGGGATTATGTTCTGCAAATAGGATTAAGTGGTGGCTGATTGGAACACAGATGTACCAGACAAAGTTGCAAATCACTTACAATATCAGTCAATGATCTGTCAAAGTCATTTGACAAACTGTATACCAATAATCAGGGGCAAAGCATGGGTTGTCAGCACCCAGGGCAAGACAAGCAATTAGTGCCCCCTAACCCATGGACTTACCTATTCTCAGCAAGCTCTGGTCTGGTCACATGATCCCTTGTGTCAGTCAGTGGTAGCTGCAGGGGAGAGGAGAGAGCGCTTGACAATGGCTGGTAGCCTGGAGCAGTGACATCATCCATAGGTTCCCATATCCGAACTGTTGTTGGCTCTCTCTCCTCTCCCAAGCATACACCACTAGCTCACACAGGGGATAACGTGACTGGACTGGAGCAGCCTAAAAATACTACCACTGGCAGTGTTTTTTGACCCCTTCATAAAAGGAGTTAATTAACACTGACACTAGTGCCACTGATGCAGCAAAAATGGGTTAAATAAATGTCACTGATGCATCAGTGACCAGTGGCAGAACATTAACTCATTCTTGCTGTACTTTACTAATGACATTATTAAGAGTCTTCTCAGAAGCCCGTCTCACTACCTGCCCCCTGGACCCTATCCCCTCTCAACTCCTCCGGTCACCCCCCTCTTCCCTCATCCGCTCCCTTACCCACATCTTTAATCTCTCCCTCTCTACTGGCGTATTCCCCTCCCCCCTAAAACATGCGCACATCACCCCCATACTCAAAAAGCCCTCTCTGGACCCCACTGACCTCAACAACCTCAGACCAATTTCCCTGCTGCCACTCACTTCCAAGCTCCTTGAGCGCTTGGTCTTCGATCGCCTAAGCGCCCACCTAGATGACAACAACCTCCTTGACCCACTACAGTCCGGCTTCCGTCCCCTACACTCCACCGAAACTGCCCTCCTCAAAATCACCAACGATCTACTAACCGCCAAAGCCAAAGGCGACTACTCTGTCCTCCTCCTCCTAGACCTCTCTGCGGCCTTTGACACAGTCGACCACCCCCTCCTCCTTAATAAACTACTCTCCCTTGACATCAGAGACACCGCTCTCTCCTGGTTCTCGTCCTATCTATCCCAACGCTCCTTCAGTGTCACCTACAATGGTGCCACCTCCCCTTCTCTCCCCCTCTCTGTTGGGGTCCCCCAGGGCTCTGTCCTTGGACCCCTTCTCTTCTCCATCTACACCTCCTCCCTTGGCAAACTCATACACTCCCACGGCTTCAATTACCACCTCTATGCTGATGATACTCAAATCTACCTATCCACCCCTCACCTCACCCCCTCATTCTCCGCCCGCATCACTCACCTCCTAAACGACATCTCTGACTGGATGTCGCTCAATTTCCTCAAACTCAACCTCTCCAAAACCGAGCTTCTCATCTTCCCCCCAGCCCGCGCCCCCCCCCCCATCCTTTCCATCACTACCAACAACACCACCATCAATCCCGCCCAGCAAGCCAAGGTCCTTGGCGTCATTCTGGACTCAAACCTTTCCTTTCAACCTCATATCAAATCTCTCACAAACACATGCAGGCTCCACCTCCGGAACATCGCCAGGATACGTTCCTTCCTTACCCCAGACACCACTAAACTACTAGTACACTCCCTGATTATCTCACGCCTGGACTACTGCAACTCCCTCCTCACCGGCCTACCCCAGTGCAGGCTCTCCCCGCTTCAGACCATCCTGAACTCAGCGGCCAGACTCATCCACCTCACCAGCCGCTCCACCTCTGCCACCCCCCTCTGCCTCTCCCTCCACTGGCTCCCCATTGCCCAACGCATTAAATTCAAATTGCTCACCCTGACCTATAAGGCCATTCACAACACTGCCCCTAACTACCTCACCGATCTGATCCCCAGGTACCACCCTACCCGTACCCTTCGCTCTTCACAGGACCTTCTTCTATCTTGCTCCCTGGTCTCCTCCTCCCACGCACGACTGCAAGACTTCTCCAGGTCCTCCCCCATCCTCTGGAACTCACTACCCCAATCCATCAGACTGTCACCGTCCCTCCTCACCTTCAGGCGCTCCCTGAAAACCCACCTCTTCAGGGAAGCCTACCCCACCCTCACCTAACAGCCGCTGCCCTTCCCTCCTCCTACCACTTCATCCCCCACAGCCGCTTCCTCCGGTGCCTCTACCCCCTCCCTCCTAGATTGTAAGCTCGAAAGAGTAGGGCCCTCTAACCCCTTGTGTACTGTTTGATGTTACTGTTCTGTTTCATGTATTGTCCCCCCCCATTGTACAGCGCTGAGCAAACCCTTTGGCGCTATATAAACACGATAAATAAATAAATAAATTAATGAATTACCGCTTCAGCTCCCCAGGAGTTAACCAGTCCAGTTTACAGGAAAGAGAGATGGGGGTGAGAAAGAAAGGTGGAGTGAGAGAGAAAGGGGGGTGGGGGATGAGAGAAAGAAAGAGGGGTTAGAGAGAGAAAGGAGGGGGGGAGAGAGAGAGTGAGAAGGGGCAAGAGATAGATGGTTGAGAGAGGAGAGTGGTGAGAGAGTAGAAGGGGGTTAGAGATAGGGAGGGGGCAGGGGGGAGATGAGAGAGGAGGATGAAAGAGAGGGGGGTGAGAGAGAGAAAGGGGAGTGAGAGACTGGGAGTAAGAAAGGGAGGGGGTGAGGGGGTAGATAAGAGAGTGGGGTGAGAGAGAGGGGGGTGAGACAGAGAAAGGGAGTGAGAAATGTGGGTGAGAGAGAAAGGGGGATGAGAGAAAATGGGAGTGGGGGTGGGAGATGGGGGGTGAGAGAGAGAAAGAAGAGAGGTGACAGAGAGGGGGGTGAGTGAGAGGATGGGGGTGAGAGAGAGAGGGGGTGAGAGAGAGGAAGGGGGAGGGAAAGATGAGAGGGGGTAAGAGAGAGAAAGGGGGCATGAGAGACGGGGTTGAGAGAGTGAGGGGGTGAGAGAGTGGAAGGGAGAGATGAGAGGTGGTGTGAGAGAGAGGGGGGTGAGAGAGACAAAGGGGGTGTGAGAGATGGGGGGGAGAGAGAGAGAGAGAGAGAAAGGGAGGGGTGAGGGGGCTGAAGGGAGAGGGGGTGATAGAGAGAAAGGGGGGTGAGAGAGAGGGGAGTAATAGAGAGAGGGAGGTGAGAGGTGGGTGAGACAGTCTCTCCTCTGCCCCCCTTTCCCAGTCTGTGTCTGTAGGTGTGTATGATGTGTGGTACCTTCCATACCAGCAGCAGGTACCTATGCCTCCTGCCTGTCCTTGTCCTCCGGGTCCCCAGTTAGCCTGTCCTCCAGGCCACTGTCACTGTTGATGTTGGAGCAAAGAGTAGATTGGAAAAGGCATCCAGGCTCTGAGAGGCACCACCGCACCAGTGAAACTGGGCAGCCTTTGTCCACTGCTACATGTCTCTTCAGGGAGTTGGTGGAAATATTCTCCCTCCTGGTCTCTCAGGCCTATCTGCCCTCACTGTTTGCCATCCCCCGGACTCCGTCTCTGGGGCCACTTGCTCAGAGATAGATGCTCCGAGGATGCCGCTTTTTGCTGCCCCACTCCCGACACCACCGCACAGGGAATCTTCATAATTTCTGTGTCCCCCCCCAAATATTGCGCCTAGGGCGATCACCCTGCCTGCCCCCCCCCATGCTACACCAGTGCCAATAGTGGAGTGTGTTTTACCCTATCAATGAAAATAGTTGGGAACATGCATTAGCCAAGATTCCTTGCAGCACTAAAAATCTTACATGGTAAGAAATTTACCATCTGACATGGTAAGAAATGTAAAAACATTTGATGGATAATCTCTCCACAGAAGCAATAACGTCTGCTTGTACATCCAATATCAATATTTGCAAAAGCTTTTGAGGGCAGTAGGGCTGCTCAGATGAAAATGCAAACACGTTCATATTTATTATTTGGTTATGTCTTGGCACTCATTTGAGGAAGTAGTAAAAGCTTTTAGATTCTCACTGCCTGCAAAAATATAGTTTTGATGGTCTTGAATAACTATGGTGGTTTGTGCAAAATCTCCTGCCCAGACACCAGATCTAGCACACCCATTTATTTAGGCAGCATAGAGTTCTCCAGTCCAACATTGCCTAATAGGTTTTGGCACTGATGACACTTATGCAGGCCATAGATGGGGAGAAAAACTGCAGATTTTTCTTTTAAAAAACGAAAAATCGGTTGTTCAAGTGGCCGACGTTACCATCAATGGTAAAAAAAAATCGGCCGATTTTCTACCCGTCTAGAGCCGGCAAAAAGTGTCCCTGCAGAGAGCTCTGCTATTTCTTTGACAGTTCTCTGACAGTTCCTTGACATTTATAGAAGTTGCAACAATGTATCTATTTGTTTCCATTTAGGATACAGATGTTTTTATTTGGAAACAAATAGATACAATGTTTCAACCGCTGTAAATGTCAAGGAACTGTCAGAGAACTGTCAGAAATAGCGGAGCTCTCTGCAGAGACACTTTTTGCTGGACTGGAATTCTTCTTATTTTCATCCTACTTCTTCTTCTTCTTCATCATCCTCATCCTCTTCTTCTTCTTCTTCTTCTTCTTCATCCTCATCCTCTTCATCCTCATCCTCTTCTTCATCCCCATCCTCTTCTTCTTCATACTCATCCTCTTCTTCTTCTTCTTCTTCTTCTTCATCCTCATCCTCTTCTTCTTCACCATCATCCTCCTCCTCCTCCTTCTTCTTCTTCTTCTTCTTCTTCTCCTTCCTCATCCTCATCCTCTTCTTCTTCTTCATCATCATCCTCATCCTCTTCTTCTTCTTCATCCTCATCCTCTTCTTCTTCCTCATCCTCTTCTTCTTCTTCATCCTCATCTTCTTCTTCTTCATCCTCATCTTCTTCTTCTTTTTCTTCATCCTCATCCTCTTCTTCTTCTTCATCCTCATCCTCTTCTTCTTCATCATCATCCTCCTCCTCCTCTTCTTCTTCTTCTTCTTCTTCTTCTTCTTCTTCTTCTTCTTCTTCCTCATCCTCTTCTTCTTCTTCTTCATCCTCATC
Organism: Staurois parvus; assembly: GCF_062004578.1. Lineage (NCBI taxonomy): Eukaryota > Metazoa > Chordata > Amphibia > Anura > Ranidae > Staurois > Staurois parvus. The sequence continues at coordinate 11,286,626 of NW_028317994.1, read as the reverse complement.
CTCTTCTTCTTCTTCCTCTTCTTCATCATCCTCATCCTCTTCTTCTTCATCCTCCTCCTCCTCCTCCTCTTCTTCTTCTTCTTCATCCTCATCCTCTTCTTCTTCTTCATCCTCATCTTCTTCTTCTTCTTCCTCTTCTTCATCATCATCATCCTCTTCTTCATCATCATCCTCATCCTCTTCTTCTTCATCATCCTCATCCTCTTCTTCTTCATCATCATCCTCATCCTCTTCTTCCTCTTCTTCTTCATCCTCATCTTCTTCTTCTTCATCCTCTTCTTCATCCTCATCCTCTTCTTCTTCTTCTTCATCCTCATCCTCTTCTTCTTCTTCTTCTTCATCCTCTTCTTCCTCTTCTTCTTCTTCATTCTCTTCTTCATCCTCTTCCTCTTCTTCTTTTTCTTCTTTTTGTCTTCCTCTTGCAGGTCACTGCTCATGCGCAGATTTTTTATCGGTAAAAAATCGGCCGATTTGCCCACTAATTGCCGCGAAAATCGGCCGATCGGCAAAATCGGCCGATTTTTTTCCAACTTTACCGAAAAACAAAAACGACCAAAATACTGAAAAACGGCCGACCAAATCGCCCACTAACGATCCGAAAATCGGCCGATTTTATTTTCGGCCGAAAAATCGGCCGATTTTCGCCCGTCTATGGCCTGCATTAGAGACAAAACTGTGATGCGGTGACACAAAACATGTGGAGCTTCCCAATTTCAAGTAAGTCATCACTAAACACCAATGACCTAATTTTACTGCACTCTCACTAACCGCTAACAACTAATCACTGAATACCAACAAGCTAAAACTACCAGCAGAAACAGGGCACTAAGCTGCCCAACAAGGAAAGGAGACACCAGCTGCTAAATAAAAGATGGCACTCATCAATGAACAATAACCAAAAGTGGGTTTTACCACTAACTGCCAATTAAAGGAGTTAATCAACACTGATAGCCAGTAAAAGGGGGCATTCACCACTGTATGTATTGGAATATATGCAACAGAAGATTTTTTCAAAAATGATCCTTTGTCTGAAGGTTCAAATGTTTAGTTCACCTTTACTTACTTTTCTCAAAACATTCCATATGCAATACAGGGTACTTGATACAGTAAGGTGATGTGCTCTCTTTTGCAAATAAATGCTTATGTAGTGCTACCCCCTAAGGAGTCACTGAAGTTTGGGTCCCCCTATTTTCTGCAGAGCCAGGCAACACGCATTTTCCAACTTTCTTTTAGAGTCAGTAACCAGTCCATTGGCTTTAGTTTTGTTTTATTTAGGGGAAACAACATGGATAAGGTCTAGGGGTACATGGGATGCCAGACTTGACTTGCAGAACACAAACTTTGAGGACAACTTCCTGTTTTCTGTACAAAAAAAAGGATAGATCCTGGCTCCCTCTGGAGTGGCATCAGTCTCCTAATGGATCACTTTGTCAGGGCTCCCGGGTATGACCAGAGGTGTGTGACTGACGCAGGGAAATGCAGACTTCAGATATGTTATAAACAATGTAATTTATTAACACTAACAATACAAACATAAACGCAGTGCAATACTAAAACATAACACAGTACAAACAAACCAACCAACCACCCACAGATAACAGTACATACAATGCAAGCGTCGTCAGGCAGGCCGGGTCAATATCAGTTGGGCAGGTAGGTACAGGGGGAGCAAGCGGAGAATGGTCGGGGTCACAGGCCAGGTTCAGCAGGTAGCGGGCAGCGTGGTACAGAGGGTCAGGCAGAGGAGAATGGTCAGACAAGCCAGGGATCAGAGCAGGGTCAGCAGAGTTCCAGCATGACCTCACACAGAACCCACATTAAATTCAGACTCACATACTGTAACTACTAGAAGTCAGCAATAAATTTACGTCACTTTGCCTAACACTAGAGGGTAAGCTGCACTTACTTTTCAGACGCTCAAATATTTGTCCTTCCCTCTCCATTCTGCAGATGGAAGATTGTACCAACCATTGGAAGTATGGGCCCCAAAACTCATTACTAATTACTTCCACCTTTGTTGTTCACCAATGCATGCACAGTTCACTCTCTCTTATCTCTCTCTGTCTGGATCTGGGACTAACTACAATTCCACATTTCAGTGCAACTATAAAGAATGATTCATAGAGATTAATTCAGTTGTGCCTTAACTGCTCCATTGTGAGGACCAAGAAAGTTTTGCTTAACCAAAGTTAAAGCCTAAAGTGTTATGAACAGCAATTTAAGTTACTTGTCCAGTGTTTCTAGTGCAACAAGAAGAGAAAAATTGTCAACTTTCATAGAAAACACACTTTTATCTTTTGAAGTAATTAGGACATATAAAAGGGTCAAAAAAGGGTGATGTATGAGGGAACTCATAGGTGTTTACTAATTCATTATACAATATTAGCCTCATGATATACTGTAAATGAACACATATGCAAAACAATGCATACTTTTATGCCAGAAACTAGAAATGGGCAAATTGTTGGTTTTGAAATTTTTAAGAAATTCAGTTAACCCTAGTGGTAAAATAAAAGGAAGGGACTGATAATTCTTTCTCCTTTTGCTGCCCTTGGCCCTTGTCTAGTATTTTTTTCTTGTGCTAAAATCAAGGTCTTTCCTATCTGAAGATTTAGAGGACATTTAGTTCTTTCATCGTGAATATATATATACTTTTTAAAATCTTTTTTTACAGAACAAAACTGAAGTGCAGCAAAGGAAATGAAGTCACAGCACTTTGCATTTTATAGTCTTAAAATCAAATACTAACTGAGAATTGGGTTAACTGTTACAGGAATCCATAAAATATCCCACAATTTATGCTGAGATGTAAATTATTTTGCATTTCATGCTATTATGCAATATGCTTATCATAAAAGGGTCATTTTGTCTTATAGCTTCAGAACTAATAGATAACTTTCTTTCAATTAGTTCTGCCTTCTTGTGTAAGCACTATTGAATGTGAAGTGGAAGTTTTATGTTAGGTAAAAGGCTGTAATACAAGTTTTAATAACACCTAAAGAATTTAGCATGTTTTGCTAACACTCAATTACCGAAGCTATGAAATATATTTTTTTCTGTTTCATCTAATAGTTGCATGTCAAGCAAGTTTTCAACAATGAATATATAACACGCTTTTGCCACTATAGGATGTCTAAACTCAAGAAGAAAAATGTTATACATTGCTGCTTATCAGTCCTTAGCTGCATTTTTCAAGCTAAGTACAAAAATACATGTTGACCCTGATGTAAACCCAGTATCCTTGTCAGTGGCATCGCTAGAGTTGGTGTTACTTTGTGCACTAAACCATGGTGTGTCACCCCACCCCCCACCCCCAATAAGGCTGAGAGAGAGAGGGGTGACAGAGAGGGAGTAAAAGGTAAGGGAGTAGGGGATAAGAGAGAGGGGGTAAGGGGGGGTGAGAAAGAGAGGGGTAAGAGAGAGAGAGAAAAAGGTGAGAGAGAGGTGGTGGAGGATGAGAGTGAAAGGGGGTAAGGGGGGTGAGAAAAGAAGGGTAAGAGAGAGATGGGGTAAAAGAGAGAGAGGTGGGAGGGTGAGAGAGGGAGAATGACAGAGAGGGGGTGAGAGAGGAGGTAAGAGAGGAGGGGTGAGAGAGAGAACAGGGTGAGAGAGAGGGGGGTAAGAGGGGGGGTAAGAGAGAGGGGGTGAGATAAAGAGGTAGAAAGATAGAGTGGTAATGAGAGAGAGTGGGGTAAGAGAGATAGGGGGGGGGGAGAGAGACAGGGGGGTGAGAGAAGTGGTGGGAGGTGAGAGGGGGGAATGATAGAGAAAGGGGGATAAGAGAAAGGAGTGTAAGGGGGTGGTGAGAGAGAGTGGGAGTGAGAGAAAGAGGGGTTGAGAAAGAGGTGATGGGGGTGAGAGAGGAGCAATGAGAGAGTGGGGGTGAGAGAAAGAGGTGATGGAGGGTGAGAGAGGGGCAATGAGAGGGGGAAAGAGAGATAGAGGGGGAAAGAGAGATAGAGGAAGAGAGAGAGAGAGGGGGGGAGAGGGGGGAGTGGGGAAGAGAGAGAGTGGGGGGGGTGGAGAGAGAGAGAGAGAGAGACTTCTCTCACAATCTGTAATCATTCAGTCCAGTCTGAACAGTTTCCTTTTACCTCCGTCCTTGCCACTCTCCTTTCAAATTCACTTTCCTTCACTTCTGTCCTCCGCCATTTACTTCACTAGCCTTTACAGGGATGAGCCTATAGGGCATGAAAGGATCTAGATAACTTCCATTTTGTATTATGTACGCCATTTTAAGTATTAAGTTAGCTTTTTGCAGATATATTAGAAGCTTAATGAAACTGTTTTAGTTGTTCAAGGATGTATCAACAGAAGCTAACATGACCCTGACAATGTTTTTGTCTGGTTGTTTCTCAGAAAGTTAGCCAAAACAATTTGTACCAAGAAATGTATATGTTATGTTTCATGTAGTTAGCTCATGATGGAAATTTACAAGTTACAGTTTTGAAACTCGCTCCCCCCTCCCTTATTTTATCTGTAGTCTATATAATCTTATTAATGTCTAATAAACTTTGAACATCTCTGAACATAAGCTGCCGTTATTTCCGTGTTCAAGGGGTGTTCCCAGAATTCTGCTGATAAACCAGGAATCTCTCCACAGACCAGGGGTCTCTGAGGGGAAAAGAAAATCATTCCTTTCAGGGCACTTCCCCAGCTCTATTTGACAGATGGGGAGAGATATGGGTGCCGGCCAGAGATTGCAGCGAGGCACTACCTGGATGCCGGGCGCTAGCAATGATTCTGGTGCCCAGCCCCCTCCACATTATGCTGTGTCTCAGTCCTGGGAGAAGGAATATGATGGCTGGGCACAGCGGCAAGGTAGGAGGCAGATGGGGGGAGTGATGGCTTTTGGGGGGGTGCAGTAGCCCCCTAAATCCGACAATGAGTATCCCTTGGGGCCCCCTACTGGCCATGTTGCTATGGGGTGCAGGGGGTTGTGGACTTCCCCTGATGTCACCACTCTGGTGGGTGTCACCTGGGGGCGGTCCACACCCCAATAGCGACACCCTGATCCTTGGAACTTTCTGTGTACTGAACCAAAATCCCAAACACTGTTACAGGCCTTCCCAGCTATCTTCCACAATTATAAAATACCTCCTTCCAATGTAATGGAGATAAGGAGAGGGAGAGGTGTTTGAAGGAGAGAGGGAGGTGCTTGAAACTAAGATCAGGAGAGCAGCATAGTGTGACACCCTAGGGAAGGAAGCTACTGTATATTACATTTTTGTTTTGGGGCTTAGAAATGCTTTTACACCAGTTTTAGTTGTGAAAACACAAAGGTTATGCGCAAATACATTAACAACACTAGCACAAATGAGTACAAACTTGTGCTCATATATACAGCCATAACACATACATTTTATGCTCTGATAACTATAATTTGGAAATATTTTTAGCATAATAGTATAGCATGTGAATCCCTACCGCCCTCCTGTCTTTCAAACTAGGGACTTTTCATCACTCTAGAGATGTTAGAACTGCTTAGAATAATTCAAAATTGAATAACGTGATTCTTGTGAGCTGTATTTTCTACATACATGTCTTTGTAAAGTGGGTAAATGAAATTGATAAAAAATATAAATAATATAAATAAGTGAAATATGTGCAAAATTATTATACTTGTGTGTATAATTTGAATAAATATTAATTAATTAAATAAATAAGTGAGTGGGTCGCCTACACCATACACATACTCATACAAGTGTGTCACTAAAATCAAAATCAAATACAAACGTGTTGCGCTCCACTAATGAAATTAAAATGGGAAATATGCACGAAAGGATATATACATAAATTAAATAAATTAATAAATATAATTTTAAATCATTTTAAATGACATAAATGAGTCCAACTTTAGTTTGCAATCCTACTAAAGCTGCGTGCTTATTTCAAAACAATCCGTGACTTTTGGTGTGTGTTCCACTAGTGATAAATATGAAAAAAGTTCAAAAAATCTTTAACTTGTGTGCTCCTTCACCAGTGTGTGCTCACCTGACTTATATGACCAAACCATTAAGTGAAGTCAAAAACAGCTTGTGTCCCTTAAAATGGACTTGGAGATGAGTGGATATATGTATCCCTGTCCCAGATGGATGGATGGATGAGTGGAGTATTTCCCTTTTTCCAGCAGGGGGTCTCGCTGTTTCCTAGAGACCTATTTCCTGGAATTGGATGGATGGATGGAGTTATCCCTCTTTCCTCTAGGGGGTCTATTCACTCCTTTCTGATTTATCTCTCCATATACATAAGTGGCATGTAATTAAAGAGTAAGATATCACGACATTTAAAGGAAAATACACAGCAAGTATTAGGAGTGAGGCAAACACATAGAGGATCCTGTAATATTGCACATAAAAACTATTTTATTTTTTATATCATGTGAGTGCACTATATTTTGCTTAATAAATACTTTTTAAAGAAGATAAGGCACTATATCTTACTCTTTAATTACATGGCACTTATGTATATGGAGAGATAAATCAGAAAGGAGTGAATAGACCCCCTAGAGCAGTGGTGGGCAACCTTTTTTTTCAACTGAGCCAAATCTCGCCAAAACCACGATTGAAATTTATTTTGAGAGCCACATTTTTAAAACTGAAAATAGATCCCCCATATAGTAATTCATCCCCCATAGTAATTCATCCCCCATATAGTAATTCATCCCCCATATAGTAATTCATCCCCCATAGTAATTCATCCTCCATAGTAATTCATCCCCCATATAGTAATTCATCCCCCATATAGTAATTCATCCCCCATATAGTAATTCATCCCCCCTATAGTAATTCATCCCCCATATTAATTCATCCCCCATATTAAGTCCCCAAGTCCCCCCTGTGTCAATTCACTTACCTTTGCTCCGCGCGTTCCTCTTGCCGTGTTCCCGCGCCGTTCCGGTGTAGCATGAAAATCTGTCTCCTATGAGGATCTGTCCCCCTCGACGTATCTGCGCATGTGCCAGTTTCAGGCATTAGCAGCTGATCGGCGATCTCCGGCACATGCGCAGATAGGTCGAGGGGGACAGATCCTCATAGGAGACAGATTTTCATGCTACACCGGTCTTCAGGGCGGACTGTGAGAGGAGCCTAGCGGGAGCCTAGCTCTGCGGGCCGGATTAAAAGGTCCGCCGGGCCGTAGTTTGCCCATTGCTGCCCTATTGCCTGTCACCTGGTGGGCAGTGTGCTCCGGAGCCGCAGCCAAGGTGAAAAAGAGCCGCATGCGGCTCTGGAGCCGCGGGTTGCCGACACCCGCCCTAGAGGAAAGAGGGATAACTCCATCCATCCATCCAATTCCAGGAAATACAGGTGAAACTCAAAAAATTAGAATATCGTGCAAAAGTTCACTTATTTCAGTATTGCAACTGAAAAGGTGAAACTAATATATGAGATAGACTCATTACATGCAAAGCAAGATAGTTCAAGCCGTGATTTGTCATAATTGTGATGATTATGGCTTACAGCTCATGAAAACCCCAAATCCACAATCTCAGAAAATGTGAATATTACATGTAATCAATAAAACAAGGATTGTACATAGAACAATATCGGACCTCTGAAAAGTATAAGCATGCATATGTACTCAGCAGGGGCAGACTGGCCATTTGGAAACTTGGGCACTGCCCGAGGGCCCGGGGTCAGTAGGGGGCCCCATGAGATGCCCCTGGTACCTTTTTCATAGACTTTTTTGAGTTTGGGCAAGGACACAGGGGCCCCATGATCCCCTATTGTCCGGGGGCCCCATGAGTTGTCAGTCCGCCCCTGATCACAGCTGATCGCATGTAAACAGGGTTATCGGCATTTCTCTCCTCACGAGCTGTCACGCTGAGGGGACATGTGCACTCATCATCAGGGCACTGATGATCAGTGTGCCCTGATGATCAGTGTAGCCCCAGCATTTCCACCTGTCAGTGTCCATCAGTGCCAGCTCTCAGTGTTCATCCATGCCACCTGCCAGTGCCCATCAGTGCCACATCAATGCCACATATCAGTGCCCATCTGAGCTGCCTTTCACTGTCACCCATCAGTGCCAGTCAGTGCCACCTATCAATGCCAATCAGTGCCACCTATCAGTGCTGCCAATCAGTGCCACCTATCAGTGCCAGTCAGTGCCTCTTATCAGCGCCAGTCAGTGCCGCCTATCAGTGTGCATCAGTGCCGCCTATCAGTGCCCATCAGTGCTGCCTATCAGTGCCACCTAACAGTGCCAGTCAGTGCCACCTAACAGTGCTGCCTATCAGTGCCAGTCAGTGCCTCCTATCAGTGCCACCTATCAGTGCCATATGTTAGTGCTGCCTTTTAGTGCCCATCAGTGATGCCTGTCATTGTCCATTAGTGCCACCTACCATTGCCTTCTCATCAGTGCCACCTATCAGTGCCCATCACTGCAGCCTCATTAGCGCACATCAGTGAAGGAGAAAAATCACTTATTTACAAAATTTTATAACAAAAACTAAGAAAAAAAATTTTTTTTTCACAATTTTCAGTGGTTTTTGGTTTAAGAAAAAATAAAAAACCCAGAGGTGACTAAATACCACCAAAATAAAGCTCTATCTGTCACAAAAAAATGTTAATTATTTCATATGGGTACAGTGTTGCATGACCGCGCAATTGTCATTCAAAGTGCGACAGCGCTGAAAGCTGGAAATTGGCCTGGGCAGGAAGGGGGTATAAGTGCCCAGTAGGCTAGTGGTTAACCACTTCCAGACCGGACACTTTTACCCCCTTCCTGACCAGGCTAATTTTCAGCTTTCAGTGCTCTCACATTGTGAATGCCAGTTACTCAGGCATACGACACTGTATCCAAATGAAATTTTTATCATTTTTTTCACACAAATAGAGCTTTCATTTGGTGGTATTTAATCACCACTGGGGGTTTTATTTTTTTCTAGAAAAGTGGAAAAAGACTGAAAATTTTGAAAATAAACATGTTTTTCTTCGTTTTTGTTACTAGATTTTGCAAATAAATATACTTTCTTCATTAATTTAGGCCAAAATCCATTGTGCTACCTTTGTTTGGTAGAAATAACCCAAATCAGTTTGTATTATTTAGTCTGTATTAAAGTTATAGAGTCCACAGACCACGGTATATATATTTGATATATTTGAAAATTTATCAATCCTGATGTACTGGCTACCTATATAGTTTCTCAGGGCCCTAAAATGCCAGGACAATACAAATACTCCCCAAATGACCCCTTTTTGGAAAGTAGACAGTCTGAGGTATTTAATGAAAGGCAAGGAGAGTTTTTTGAAGTTGTAATTTTTTGCAAATTTTTTAAGGGGAAATGATGAAAGTAAATAATTTTAATTTTTTTTTCACAAAGTTGTCATTTTAACAAGTTCTTTCTCTCACACGGCATAGGCATACTTGCAGTTACACCCCAAAACACATTCTTCTACTCTTCCTGAGTATGGTGATACCAAATGTGTGAAACTTTTTCACAGCCTAGCCACATAGAAGGGCCCCACATCCAATAAGCACCCTTAGGCGTTCTCGGGGCAAAAATTACACATCTAATTTCTTGACTGTCTATCACAGTTTTGGAGGTCCTGGAGCACCAGGACAAAGGAATTACCCACAAAATGACCCCATTTTGGAAAGAAAACACCCCAAGGTATGTTTTAAGAGTCATGTGGAGTCTTCTGAAGACTGCATTTTTTGCCAAACGTTTTTGGAAAATGTGAAAAGAAGATGAAAATGTATTTTTTTCTATGCAAAGTTGCCAGTCTATGAGATATATCTATTACACAACATAGGCATACTTAAAATTACACCCCAAAACACATTCTATAACTCTTCCTGAATATGGCGATACCAAATGTGTGAGACTTTTTCACAGTCTGGCCACATAGGGGGGCTCCACATCCAATAAGCATCTTTTGCAGTTCTAGGGGAAAAAATGACACATCTAATTTCTTGACTACCTAATGCCATTTTGGAGGTCCTGGAGCATCAGGACAATGGAATTACCCACAAAATGACCCCATTTTGGAAAGCAAACACTCCAAGGTATATTTTAAGAGTCATGTGGAGTCTTCTGAAGACTGCATTTTTTGCCAAAAGTTTTTGGAAAATGTGAAAAGAAAATGAAAATGTTTTTTTTTTTACGCAAAGTTGTCAATCTATGAGATATTTCTATTATACAACATAGGCATACTTAAAATTACACCCCAAAACACATTCTATAACTCTTCCTGAATATGGCGATACTAAATGTGTGATCAGAGACACCGTGAGCTGGCAGGCAATGTTTTGTGAGTGTGTGTGTAAACTGTGTGCAAAGACTAAAAAGTACTCACAGTTTGCTGTAATGGCTCTCAGGTGATCAGGACTGGTATGGTGGTGATCAGGACCCGTGGGTTTGGCAGCGATCAGGATCCAATGATGTGGCGGCGATCAGAACCCGCTGGTATGGCGGGGATCAGGACCCACTAGTTTGGTGGTGATCAGGATCTGCTGGGGTGGTGATCAGGACCTGCTGGTATGGCTGTGATCAGGATCTGCTAGTGTGGCGGCGATCAGGACCCGCTGGTATAGCTGTGATTGGGACCTGCAGGTGTGGCAGTGATCAAGACTTGGTGGTATGATGATCAGGACCTGGTAGTGTGGAGGTGATCAAGACCTGCTGGTGTGGAGATCAGGGACACTGGGACGCTATGCAGTGATCAGGGACACAGCTGGGCCGCTGTGTGGCGATCAGGGACACTGACGATCAGGGACACTGACTATCAAGGACACTGACGATCAAGGACACTTGTGATCAGGGACGCTTGTGATCAGAGACACTGACGATCAGGAACGCTTGTGATCAGGGACGCTTGTGATCAGGGACACTGACGATCAGGGACACTTGTGATCAGGGACACTTGTGATCAGAGACACTTGTGATCAGGGACACTTGTGATCAGGGACACTTGTGATCAGAGACACTGACGATCAGAGACACTGACGATCAGGGACACTTGTGATCAGAGACACTGACGATCAGGGACACCTGTGATCAGGGACACTTGTGATCAGGGACACTTGTGATCAGAGACACTGACGATCAGGGACACTTGTGATCAGGGACACTGGCGATCAGGGACACTGGCGATCAGGGACACTGGCAATCAGAGACACTGGCGATCAGGGACACTGGCGATCAGAGACACTGGCGATCAGGGACACTGGCGATCAGGGACACTGGCGATCAGGGACACTGGCGATCAGGGACACTTGTGATCAGGGACACTTGTGATCAGGGACACGGACGATCAGGGACACTGGCGATCAGGGACACTGGCGATCAGGGACACTGACGATCAGGGACACTGGCGATCAGGGACACTGGCGATCAGGGACACTTGTGATCAGGGACACAGGCGATCAGGGACACTGGCGATCAGGGACACTGGCGATCAGAGACACTGGCGATCAGGGACACTGACGATCAGGGACACTGACGATCAGGGACACTTGTGGTCAGGGACAGTCAAGGACACTTGTGATCAGGGACAGACAATCAGGGACACTTGTGGTCAGGGACAGACAGTCAGGGACACTTGTGGTCAGGGACAGTCAGGGACACTTGTGATCAGGGACAGACAGTCAGGGACACTTGTGGTCAGGGACAGACAGTCAGGGACACTTGTGGTCAGGGACAGTCAGGGACACTTGTGATCAGGGACAGACAGTCAGGGACACGTGATCAGGGACACTGTGATCAGGGACACTGTGATCAGGGACAGACAGTCAGGGAAACGTGATCAGGGACAATTAGGGACACTTGCGATCAGGCTTGCTCAGGCTATCCGGCTCCGTGTGAGGAGAAGGAGCCGGAAGCCGCACCATGCGGCTTCTGTTTACAATTAGACTGTGTCCTTATTGGACACAGTTGGTCACATGGTACAGGACGATTTCATTGGTCCTGTACCATGTTACCTGATCCCCTGTATCTGAGGGACCCGGCGATCTCTGGGCACGCGCGTGCGCGGTCAAGGGGGCGGAAGCCGCACCATGCGGCTTCTATTTACATTAAGACTGTGTCCTTATTGGACACAGTCGGTCACATGGTACAGGACGGTCCTGTACCACGTCAGGTGATCGCCGGTATCCGAGGGACACGGCGATCACCGGGCTCGCGGGTGCGCGCCCTAGGAGCCGCGCACGAGCCTCGGATGCGGGCGGCCGTTTATAAACGGCCACCCGACCCTGCACTGCCACCGTCCGGCCGTTTATATACAACGGCCGGTCGGGAAGTGGTTAAAGGGACACAAGCTGTTTTTGACCTCACTTAACGGTTTGGTCATATAAGTCAGGTGAGCACACACTGGTGAAGGAGCACACAAGTTAAAGATTTTGTGGACTTTTTTCATATTTCTCACTAGTGGAAGACGCACCAAAAGTCACGGATTGTTTTGAAATAAGCATGCAGTTTTAGTAGGATTCCAAACTAAAGTTGGACTCACTTATGCCATTTAAAATTATATTTATTAATTTATTTAATTTATGTATATATCCTTTTGTGCATATTTCACATTTAAATTTCATTAGCGGAGCATGACACGTTTGTATTTGATTTTGGTTAGAATAATTCTCCATGCTAAATAACTGATCTAAATGATTGAGGCAATTCCTTGTGTAAAGTTAAAATGACATGTCTCCACCGACATCACCTATATGAATAAATAATCATACCAAACCACATATTGCCGGCACTACAAGAACCTTTACTTATAAAAAGACTTATTTAATGAAATAATAAAAAATGAAGAGATAAGAAAAAAAATTGTGAAAAGAAATATTGGGAAATTAAATATATTAAGCTCCTCTTCACAACAAACCTACAGACAATATAAATAATGACCACAAAACAGGAGAAAATAACACTGACAGTCCACAAAAGGGTTAATAAAATCTTAAAAACTATTTTCCCATTTTTTCTTTTCTCTTTATTTTTTCTTATTTTGTTAAATAATTATTTTTATAGGTAAGAGTTCTTGTAGAGCTGGCTATAAGTGGTTTGGCCTAATATCTTGTGTAACTTTTCACTTTTAAATGCATGTTTTGCTGTGAAACTATACAATGGGACATTATTTCCTGAAGTTTCAGTGCATATGCTGGAGCATTGATTATGTTTAGACAACCAAATTGCATCCTCATTCACTATGCATCTCTGATGTGTGCAAACATGTGTGCACAGACTCTAATGCACATATAATGAGTATACTAGTAAGTATGCTTAATATAAAAATGTGATTCCCCCTACTGTGTTTGTGTTATTGCTTTTCGGGATTTACATGTGCATGTCATAAAAGAACAAAACCTTTTGACATGCTTACTGATCATGAAAGGTGACTGTAAAAAACAGTAAAAGTGAAAAAGCTATAGTACACACTGTGCAAGGGGTATCACAGTGCACATAGGCAGATTGACTCTCTGTTGCTATGTCCAGCACAACTTCATGATTTTATACATTGGACTTCTGCCTTGTTTTTTTTTAAATCCATGCACATATGTTGTGTAGCACTAACCCGTTAAGGGCTGCTAGATTTTTGGGTTCTCGCTCACATGCATAGCCAGGCAACAGGAATTTTCAGGCATCCACTCAGTAGTCATAAACCAGTCCAGGTTTTGTTTATTTTGTTTATTAGGGGCTAAACTTGGGTAGGGTTGAAAATATATGAGATGCCCAGAACTGTAGTTGAATGTATCTTGAGGACTTGCTACCAAAGATAACATGGCTATCATCCCTTAGCAGGGACGGACTGACCATTTGGAAACTCGGGCACTGCCCGAGGGCCTGGGGTAGTAGGGGGCCCCATGAGATGCCCCTGGTACCTTTTTCATAGGCTTTTTTTGAGCTTGGGCAAGGACACAGGGGCCCCATGATCGCCTATTGCCCGGTGGCTCCATGACTTGTCAGTCCACCCCTGTTCCTTAGGATACATGGATGAGCTCAACTGGTAAAGAAAAAGTTCAAAACACTGAAAGCAGGTGCTTTCCTTCTGTGGAAAAATGCTAAGGCACTTGGCTTCTCCTTAGGATCCCCAGGCAAGAGATGTAGGGTAGCTTTGCTGGCTTTAATATCTGTAAGCTGTCCCTCTGTAGATAGCTAGCTGGGTATTGCATCTGGCAGCTTCCCCTCTATAGGCTCTTGGGTGTAGTAATTTAAGCTACTTACTCAGTCCCAATGAAAGATCCTGTGGCTCATGTGGCAACTGCTGAACAGTCCTCCTGCTGGACAGGTCCCAATGCCTCCCAGGGTGACTCTGCTAATCCTAGCTGAGGCTGAAAGGGTGTGAGGCTTCCTCTGCTGCTCTCTCTCTTCCTCTGGTTCCTTACTTCTGCCTGGGGCAGAGCTTCCCCAGCATAGTGGTCCCATCCAGGCGAGTGGACGCTGGACTCTGCTTCTACATGGCCAGGCTCCAAAATATTTATGGGCTATCTCTCCACCTTCTGGGTTATCCTCACCCAGGAATTGGAGGAGACCAAATAAATATTCAGGCCTCATCTCTGCCTCTCCACCCTCTAAGTTCCAGAACTCTTCAGCAGTTGTAGAAACTGGGAGAGCAGACAGAGACTCAGCCCTTAAAGCTCTGCCAAGCTAACGCTAAACAAATTAACCCTGGCTACAAAAGGAGCCCTACTAAATTTACCTACTGTACAAACGAGGTGCTACGGCTGTCATTTTGCACTGACAGTATAGTGCATGTGTTTGTTGTCTTGCTGTTTTGCTTGGTGCATGCACATTTCACTGCTCATTCACCTGGTACCAGGTCACATTAGTTTATTCATTTCTTTTTATTTATTTTCAAGTAAAAAACAATTTGAACACATTTCTCAGTGTATCTTTTTTAGCAAAGAAGGCAAAAAAAGCAGTATTCTTCTTAAGTTCATTACATACACATATACACAGACACATACACTCAGATGTAGACCCTATCCATACACATCGACTTTCACTGTCCAATTTTCTAGGTAGTTTCTGAGATCATGTTCCTTATGTACACATTTATCCATGTAGAAATGTAAGCCTGCAGCTTAAATATAATATAGTGATTTATCCCTTCTCCTTTTTAATTATCTTTAGTAAGTTAGGCACAGTTTTTTCTACCTTTGAAGAAGTTTTGAATGGTAAAGACTTTCCCAGAGGCTGTAGCACTCTAAGAGAGGGAAGTCTGAACTCAATACCTCCCTCAGAGGTTAGCATTCAAAGGCTTCTAGTGCAGGGAACTGTTATTACATTTTTCGAGCTATGTGGATCTCTTGTTTACACCAAATACTCTGTAAGAAAACAGTCTAGCACTAGATATACTCTACAATTCTGTATCTGTAACTCAGCTTACTGTAAGAGTTCACTGTTAAAGCTGAAGTCCAGGAACTCAGCCACTTTCTTTATGCTGTTTTACTATGGGTTAGGTCCAAAGGGGTGCATGTCACTACAACTGACAGTTTTTCTGAGTGGTGGGAGAAAAGCTATCACTTCACTCCCGGCACTCTGACAGGAGCAATTCTGCCTTCTCACACAGAAGCCACTCTGACTGCCTTTTCCCTCCATTGTCTATTCACAGAAGGCTTTGTATCTTGTGAATGGGTTAACATAATACAAAGTGCTCTCTGACTGGGCAAGAGTAGAGGAGGGGTGGACAGAGTGGCTGCAGACAACTCTGCATCTGCAGGAGCTGAGACCCATCAGAGAACTGGAAATATAGTGATAATTGTACTCCTGATGCTAAGAAAAAAATATAAATTGCAATTTAAAGAGACAAGTCCTCAAGGTGGCATGTACCTGGTTAGACCTAATTCCTAGTTAGCCAGTACATTTTAGAAAGTGGTTGAATTCCTGGAGTTTAGCTTTAATACTTCTCAGGGGAGAACAATTGTCCTTCACAGCAAAGTACTGTAGCAACCTTTAAGATTGAATTTATCCAGTCCTCAGAGTTCCAATGAAGCAAATCTATGAGTTTGGCCAATAAAATTAGTAATTTTCACAGTGATCTTCAAAATGTGCTCATCTGATCCTATAACTTTACTTTGCTACTGCAACATTGCAGCTCTGAATTCTGCAAAGGGAGATCTTCCTCTGAATTTGATCTGTAGATATAGAATGGTGTCCTCCTCTAAGCATATCTATATGGCTCTTCAGGAGTCCACAGTCAAAGGAGGAACTCACCTAATCCAAAGGCCAGACAATACAGGTATTACACTGCAAATGAACTCTGTGTATAGAGCCCACATAGTTATCACTGAATAATTCCAGACACAATGATTTTAGAATGTTGGTGGAAACCTCAATCCACATTCACAATCATGTACTTCAAACTGGATCAATAGAAAATGACTTAAATGGATTTAATTGGACCTCCACTCTCTCGAAGGGACACACCATATTAGAAACAACTATGCACATAGACAGTGATAGTCACACATTGTTGAATATAGGTTGCCGTTCAAATGAAAATGAAATATGAGCCATTTTCCATTAAGGTCTCATTAACAACAACCTGGTCCTCTGCTGTGTGTTATACTTCTGCATAATAACTTACATTGCATTAGGGCAGCCCATTTATATCAATGGGCTTTCCTACACACCACAATGGACCAAAAATCTTGTATGCAGCATTTTTCGCAGCGCAGTGTTTTTGGCAGCACACTATTAATATACAGCCATGCATTGTACTGTGTTGCAATACAAGTGCATCTAGAAGGTGTGCTAGTTGCATAGCACCAAAGTGTGTAACGCATGTAACATGCATTGCTGTATGTTGCAGTAACACGCTCAATATTGCAGCAAATTTGGTGTGAAAAGGTGGTAACCCTAACTTTTAACACAACACAAACTAAAATAAAAAACATATTATTGACTTATCTATAGCAAAATAAACATATGGAAAGAGAAATTTTAATAAACACAGAGTGGGATATTATTTAGCCACTTGAGCTCTGGAAGGTTTTACCACCTTCATGACCAGGTCCTTTTTTTTGCTATTCAGCACTATACTACTTTAGCTGGCAATTGAAACACAGTACTCAAATTACATTTATATAATTTTCTTTGCATAAATAGAGTTTTCTTTTGATGGTATTTGATCACCACTTGGTTTTTAATTTTTTAATTATATAAATGAAAAAAGACCGAATATTTTGAAAAAAATAACATTTTTCTACTTTCTGTTATAAAACATATCCAATTAAAAAAAAATTAAATGCTTCATGCATTTAAGCCAAACTGTATTCTGCCACCTGTCTTTGGTAAACAATAAAAATCCAAATAAATGTATATTAATTGGTTTGTGTAAAAATTAGAGCGTCCACAAACTATGGTATGTATTTTTGAAAATTGATCAGTTCTGATGTATTGATGGTCTGTTTCATTTCTTGAGACCCTTAAAATGCCAGGACAGTACAAACATCCTCCAAATAACCCCTTATTGAAAAGTAGACAGTCTGAGGTATTTAGTAAGAGGTATGATGATTTTCTGCAGGGCTCTAATGCAGAAAATTGCAGGGTCTGCATCTCTTTAGATGTGTTTTCCTACTGGGAGTATCTCACCAAAAATGTCATTTTTGTTGCAGCGGATGCCTGAAATCTGACTTGTATCTTTAGTGCAGACTTCTGGGTAAATCAGTGAGCCAATCACACAAGCAGGAAATTATGTTTCGGTGGCGCATTCTGTACACAATTTGTGCACAGAATGCCTCCAGGTAGCAATATTCCATTGCATATTCCATTGCATTTTACAGAAAATTACGGCATTGCAGATTGAAAAGGAAAGGTATTTCTTAATAACATTCAATTACAAAATGACTTGTGTCTCAATTGTATATGGTATATTATTTATGTTTTTTTTTTTTAGAATACAGATTTATTAAGAAATATGGCCCATTGGCAGTAGTAGTAATAACTGACACCAATTGAATAATTAGAGTATAACCAATAAAGGTTGAGAAAACCAGTGAATGGCCTTATCATTCAACAACAGTATAGCTCAAAAATAAGCAGTTATACAATGGCAATGCGCTCATCGCCACCAATGCTTCAGCAACCATGCATGTGTAAGAAAGCCAAAGTCAAATGAAAAAAAAAAACAAAAACAAAAAAGCAAGCCAAGCACCCAAGCGGACTCGGCAGTATAAAGCAAAGGGGCAAAAAATCATGGAAAATTGATGTAACAGCAGTAACATACGAAATATGTTTCCTATCAACTCTACCTTTTCCAGAAATTAAGGGGGAACAAAATAAAGATTAAGAAGAGGTAGTAAAATATAATAAAATGGGGTACAAAAAAATCAAGAAGGGAAAGCTTCTGACGGGGGATCGACTAAGCATAACATCCAAGAAAAAGGTGCCAATACCTATCATTTCAGGAGAGACGGAGAACTCCACCCACAGGGTCCATACATCCCTAAACTTGGAGTGGTTTTCATTAGCCATTGCTAACAGCTCCTCCATATACATAATATAGTTCAGTTCCTCAACCCATTCCCATATTGTAGGAATTGTGGATGATTTCCAATACCTGAGAATCAGGACTCTGCCTGCCATCAACAGGAATCTAAATAATCCCTTTTTTAACAGATTAAATTGATGCAGGGATCATGAAAAGAAGGTCAACTTCCAGAGTCTGTGGCCATACTTTGCCAGTAATAAAATGACTAATCTGGAATATAACTGACCAAAATAGTTTTATTACAGGGCAGGGCGACCACATGTGGAGATTTGTACCACCCAGCTCTCCATATCTCCAACATTGATGCAATAAAGACAGAGTAATCCTATGTAGTATGGTCAGACAACAATACCATCTGGTTAAGAGTTTATAATTCTGTTCCTGTGCTTAGGTAGCTAAGATTAATTTAAATGTAAGAAAGAAAACTTTATCCCAATCCTCAGGGGAAGGATTACTTCCCAATTCTTTTTCCCAGTCTTGGGTGTAAAAGGGATGGTCAAGAGACGCATACGACAAAAGGATGCCATACAGTTTGGAGAGAGCATGTGGGCATTCCAAATCTGAAAGATGCAGTTCCTCAAACAGGGTAAGCGCTTGCCAAATAAGAGATAAACACTGTGGTTGCCAACAAAGAAAACCCTTATGGAACGACCCATGAGGAAAACCTGGGTTGGCCAATATAGGGGTTGAGAAACCATATGTTTTAATAACCTTATCCAAAACAAACATAAACGAGGTAAGTAAGGGTGTTAACTCTGTTGGGGGGTACGTTCAGTAGGAAGCACCCACGGGAGAGATGCCAACGGAACAGGCAATATTTCAAGGGAAACCCACTTCTTGAGGGAACCATGATGGAACCAGTCCAGCACCCTGCTAAACAATGCAGCAGCATAGCATAGTTCCAGATGGGGCAAGTCTGCACTGCCATTGTCTCACTAAGATGTCATACCAAAGTCTAGCCGAGGATCTGGGCCAAATCAATATGAGTAATAAGGAACGAGCAGATTGAAAGAATGGGTGTGGGACCCAGATCAGGATTATTTGAAATACTGTACATACAGAATCTAGGGAAGATATCCATCTTAAAGAGGGACATCCATCCTAACAAGAAATGTCGAATTAACAACCAGCTTTTGAGGCATTGCTGAATGGTGGACAGAAGCAGGCAGTAATTTAACTCATACAATTTGTGAGTTTGCAAAGGTATTTGTACTCCAAGATATTTGATGAGGTTCTGCTCCCATTGAAATGAAAATTTATCATCGAGAAAATCTCAGGTGGCCGGAGGAAGTGAAATATCAAGATAGTATGATTTTGACGCATTAGTTATAAAATTACTGAAAGGGCCAAATCATTCCAGTTCCATTAGAAGTGAAGGGAAAGATATTCAGGGGTTAGTAATGTGGAGTAATAGGTCATCTGCAAACAGGATGACCTTATATTGCTACCTGCAATGTCTGCACTGCTCATTGAATTGTTAACACGCAGGGAAATCACTGCTAACATATACAGGAATAGAGAAAGGGGACAACCCTAGCGGTTCCCATTATAATTATGGACGGGGTCAAAGAGTAAATCATTCACCCCAATGTGAGCTGTTGAACAAGAGTAAAGGGCTTTTATTTTGTGGATAAAATCCAGGGGTATTAATAAATATTATTTTTTTTATAGTTTTGTTTTGTATATTTAGCCCATTGTGAGGTACATATAAAGTCCCACATTTATGCTTAGGTGTAGTTACTTATGCTTGTTATTTTGTTCCTGCTTTGATTGAAATCCAGGGGTAGAGCAATTTGCTCCAATGTTGCTTGTAGGACTACCCAGTCAAGGCAATCAAGTGAAAGAAGATGAAGAGGGACCTTCCATGATTGGCAATAAGAGATAAGAGACAATATTGTGATTGTATTGCCTCATGCTTTACTTGTTGGAACAAAGCCCACTTGATCTAGATTAATAAAAGGAGAGATAAGTGATTGAAGTTTGCCTGCTAGCAATATTAGCATACATTTTAATATCAGAGGTGATTAAAGAAATTGGGCAGTAATTCAAGAATTGGGTAGGATCTTTCTAGTCTTTAAGGAGAAGGGTAATATGGGCTTCCTGCAATTGACAAGGAAAAGGGCACAAATCAGAGATGGTGTCCAGAATAGGGGCTAAGACATCTTGAAATAGTTTATAGAAGGCATTCAAAAAGCCATCTGGGCATGGACTCTTACCCGATGGAAGCTCCTTAATCATTTGAATGAATTATTTTTTAACTGGCTATTTTTTTTTTTCACAAAAGTGGAGTTACCATGTAAGCATCTAGGCATTAAGAATGAGCTGAACTGGGTTCATTTGGAGCAGAGTTTAGACCTTTAAAGTTCTTATAACGCTTATAAAAAATAGTATGGGGGGGCATGGTATCAGCATGGCAGAGTGAGGACTTTTTCCTCTCAAGCTCTTGGTCAGCGGTTCCCTATGGCTTTGCAGGGACAGAAATTCCCCGCATTCTGGGTACTCACCGACACAGTGGATGAGCAAGAAGACTGTCCACCATCTCCCAACTGCTGCCTCAACCATAAAGCACTACCTGAAGCCTCAACAGCCGGTGGTGTTTACCCTGGCCCCTTCCAGAATGGATCTGGCCCGCCATGTAGTCCCTGCTACACCGGAAGTGTCGATGAACACTGGGTTAAGGGAATACTTGGTGGATGTTCACACCATGCCACCCTATTCACCTCCCAGTGATCTCTCTCCATGTCTTCCCAGATCGCTAGCCCTGTCTCCAGAAGCAGAGTACTGCCAGCGCAGCCCAGACCTCTGATGCATCTCCTATATCTACCATGACACACAATCCACAGCATGGTCCTTCTCCTGCAACAGACAGGTTGACTCCCTCTCTTTCTCCCCAGGGCACAGCGATTACACTACTGGCTTCCTATCACAATTAGGCCTCCAACCCCCTGCCTGTGTCTGAACACACATTATGGGCCTTTTTACAACAATTGCCCACCAGAGCAGACTTTGAAGCACTGGCCAACAGAGTGGAGACAGCCCTTCGGGGCAAAGTACAGTGCCTCCAGCAAGATGTGTCTGCACTTGATACCCAGGTTTCAGAATTGGAACAGGAACAAGGCACTACAGCCCAGTCAGTGCAAGCCCTGCAGTCCTCAGATAATGATATCACTGATCAAATTGTCCAGCTTCAGTTATTACTGGACAATCTTGAAAATTGCAGTCGTAGACACAACATCAGGCTATGCAGAGTTTCTGAAGCAGTGTCAAAGGCCGATCCTTGCTGATCCTTGCTATATGTTCCTTCATGATACATTACTGCTGCTGGGTATAGCATTTCATTTTGTTTTGACTGACAGGGGAGTGCACCCCCCTGTCCTGGGTTGGTGGGCTCTGTGCCTCTTGCACTGCTGCTATATTACCCCTTGGTTTTAGCCTTTGTGCTATCCATGTCTGAACCAGGTTGGCTGGGGGGATTCTTGGTGGGGGGTGTGTGGATTCCAATTGCTTCCCTTTCTGTGGGTCATGGGAAGTATGCACCCAGCTGGGGCAATATCCCTGGCTTAGCCTGTGGGGATGTACCCTGACTAATTAATGTGACTTACACTATTGATGGGGGTGTGCCCCTTCTGTGCGGCATGTCCCCCGGGGGTGTGCGGATAGAGCCTGGACCTTTGGTTGGGCGGCCTCTTGAGGAGATGGCCAGTATCCTTAGGGACGCCAGGGTCATTCTTCCTGGGGTATAGGTTATGCACCCTATATAGGCCTTTCCAGTGATCAGGAATGTTGATGGCCTGTGCAGTGCCTCTAAGCCTGATCCTCAGGCTTTGATCTACTTAGACCCCATGGCAGCCTTCCCCTGGTGTCTCCTTGGAGGGATGCCATGGCTATGACCTCATTTACTGAGATGGGGAGGGAGGTTTGGGCTTTCGTGACCCCTGAATCAACCTGTTTAGTTGGTGAAAATGCATCCCACTGGGGCCACGCATATGCTCACTCTCCATTTGGGAGGGAGACGGTTTCCACTGTTAGACACTGTTTTCTTCTTATGCCTCTTGCAATTTTTCTGTTTAGTTTAACTCGGTAACCTGAGAATTTATTTGTACATGCTGTGGAAGGTTCCATATGCCAGAGCTCCATGCTCAGCTGCGCCCTACCACTACCCACATTAGGCCTACTCTGCCCTGGTGGCATTAGTTCTTCTCTGTGGAGTGCAAACTTTTAGTGGGCTTTCCCTTTCCTTCTTTGCCACTTCTTTTCTTCCCCCCCTTTTTGTCCTCCTAACCCTCCTCCCTTACACTCCCCCTACTTCACTCCATTGAAGTACTGGGACATAACCTTCCATTATTGATAGAATGTCAAAGTCATTTCTTGGAATGTTAAGGGACTGAACTCCCCAGAGGAGTGCTTGAGTTGTCTACCCAAACTCTGCAAACATAGGGTGCAAGTTGCCATCCTCCAAGAGACTCACTTTGGGGCAGAGAAAGTTCCTAAACTTTCTAACAAGCACTTTTCAACAGCCTATCATAGTCCGTTTCCCTCTTCTAAATCCTCTCCCAGGCAATTCCTTGACAAGTGCAGAGACTGAGAGGACAGGATCTTCATCCTTAAGAGGATGATTAACTCCTGTACCTTCACTCATGTTTATTTATCTTCCCAATTCTAACCAGCTACAGGCCAATTTTTTGTCCACTCTTTTCCTGAAGGGACTCACCTTGGACCCACATAGGAACTCCTTCATGGGCTTTTTCTCTCTACCTAAAGTGATTTGTCTTCACTTAAAGGATTTCTTACATTCCCACCAACTAGTAGACATCTGATGAATATTTCACCCTCAAGTAAGGGACTATACCTACTCTTATACCCATGGATCTTATTCTAGAATCTACTTTTTTTTGCTTAAAGTGGAGTTCCAGTTGAATAAAAAACATAAAAATCAGCAGCTACAAAAACTGTAGCTGCTGAATTTTAAAATACACTTACCTGTCCCTCACCACTGCTGGTTTCATAGTCCATCTTCTCTCCCCGATGCCGGCATTTTCAGTGTAGGCTTCCAACTTTGACAGCTTGAGGTTTCACAGCCGGGTGCCCACTGCGCATGCGTGAGTAGCGCTGCACTTTGTGAATGGACTCATAGCCTTCTGGGACCATGTCCCAGAAGACTATGGGGAGGGAGGGGGGAGGACAACTTCTGCTTCCAATCGCCTTAGGCGATCACAGCAAAAGTGGGAGTGGGTAACTGTCAAATTCAGGCACCCACCCCCCTCCCGCTCCCCAAAGGTGCCAATCCTTAATGGGAAATGGGGGACAAAGACTTAAAGCAGAACTTTCCCTTTTGGGTGGAGCTCCACTTTAAACAGTCAGCAATTCTTCTAGTATCCCACTCAACCATAGGTCAAATAACACTTTTGGATCATGCTCCGATATTTCTAGAACTTACCCACCCTGGGTCCTTCCCCAGGATGCCTCATGGCTCAATGAGGTTCTACTTAAGGACCCCAACATTGCCGCTGACATTCTGAGAGAGCTAACATTATACTTTGACACCAACGCAGCCTGTGTTCAAAACCCTATCTCTGGGTGGTCTGCACATAAATGTTATATTTGAGGGATCTTGATCAAATATGGGCATGCAACCAAACAACGCCAGACCAAAGGCCATCAGACCTACTGGCAAAGTTACATGTTCTAGAGTGCCAACACAAAAACAATCCAGACCCTACCATAGAAATGGAAATGTGCAAGCTACGGGAGGCAATTCTAGAGCATTCCTGGTACAAGACTAAACATGTCCTGCTGAAGTCTCCCCACTCATTTTATGAGTATGGTGACAAATGTGGACCATTGTTAGCTAATGCCTTGCTTGCCAAACCTTCTCAATCTTATGTTCCCACATTGCTTGCCTCGACTGGAACTAAAGTTCATGAGTCCCGGGACTTAGTGGAGACTTTCTGCTCTTTATATGTCCAACGATACAACTTGGACTTGGCTGCTTCGTCCAGTCTGACCCAATACACATCCCCGGATTTTAATACTTATCTTTACTAAGCTCACTGTGGAGGAAAGAGATGGTCCATCTCAACCGGTTACTGTAGGAGAATTTGTGGACGATATAGTCGGAACCCAACCTGGGAAAACGCCTGGTCCTGATGGATTTACACTCTTTAAGGAATACCAACCCCTGTTTAGTTTTGGATCAGGGCCTTATACACCAACTCCTCTGTCACAGTTATGGTGAAAGGTTTCGAATCAGTACCTTTTCCGATCACTAACTGCACCAGACTGGGTTGTCCCCTGTCACCCCTGCTCTTTTTTTTATCATTGAAACCTCTTCTCTAACACATCAGGACAAACCAAACTATCAAGGGCATCTAAGCTGGTAATCACTAAAACAAAGTTGCGGCGCATGCTGATGACCTTCTACTGCATGGCGGAACCTTTACTTCTTTACCTTCTTTGTTACTGGAGTATGCAGCCATATCCAAAAGTTAACCTTTAAAAGTCTGAAGCATGAAATGTCTCTCTTCCAGACACCATTATGACTGGTATACGTCCCACTTTTCTGTTTAAATGGGCGGCTCACTCCATTCAGTATCTAGGCACCAAAATTTCAGCGAACTTGAGGGACATTTTTGCTCTCAATTCAAAACCTTTCTTATTGACACTGTTGGCTGACCTTGTGAAATGTGATTTCTTGGCCTTGTCTTGGTTCGGCAGCTGCACTGTACTAAAGATCAATGCAATGCCTAGACTTCTACACTCACCAACCACTTTATTAGGTACACCTGTTCAATTGTTTGGTAACAAAAATTGCTAATCAGCTAATCACATGGCAAAAACTCAATGCATTTATGCATCTAGACGTGGTGAAGACAACTTGTTGAAGTTTTAAACCAAGCATCAAAATGGGAAAGTGGATTTAAGTGATTTTGAACGTGGCATGGTTATTGGTTATTGGGATTTTCACGTACAACCATCTCAAGGGTTTACAGGGAATGGTCCGAAAATGAGAAAATATCCAGTGAGGGCAGTTGTATGGACGAAAATGCCTTGTTGATGTCAGAGGTCAGAGAAGAATGGGCAGACTGGTTCAAGATAATAGAAACTGAACAGTAGCTCATGTCAATATGGCCAAAATCTGTGAGGATTGTTTCAAACACCTTGTCGAATCTATGCCACGAAGAATTAAGGGGTTTCTGAAGACAAAAGAGGGTTCAACCCAGTTCTAGCAAGGTGTACCTAAATAAAGTGGCCAGTGAGTGTATATTTGCTGAAATCTTTGCCCCATGGAATACCTCAAACTTTCTTTCGTACAGTGAAATCATTAAATTTATCTGGCATAAACATCCCCATCTTAGTTGGGCCCTAATGCTGAGGCTCATTTAACCACACATTCCCTTATTGGATCCATGCTTGCCAAAATTAATATATTCTTTCTGCTATCTTCACTGCAAAGCTTTCCCTCTCCAATGACCCCAATAGTGTGCCACCCGGAGTTTACCCCTGGCCTTACTGATTCTACTTTTGTAACACAACCACCACAAGGGCTCTTACCCTCCCAATGGTTATGATCTCATAACTGAATTCCATCTGCCAACTTACTGTCCATCCTCTCAGACTGGACCTCTGGAGGGCTCTCCAGATTTCCCATTTTCTGAGATCTCTGCCACGGCCTACGCTCTTCACATGGAAATTACACTCTTTTGAGGGTCTTTGTTGAGTGGTCAATTAGTCATTCCCTTTCTATGTCATACAAAGCTTTGTTGGTTCTTCATACCACACCAGACCCACCTTATCTTGAGAAGTGGGAGAGAGACTTACGAGTCACATTTTCCGATTCCCAAAAGGAACGTATACTTCGCGCATAAGTCCTCCCTTTGCAGCAAATATCAGGAGACTACGTATAAAACACTTACGTGCTGGTACAGAACCCCTTCAGTTCTGGCCAAATTGTTCCCACAGCAGTCAGACAGATGCTGGCGATGTGAACTGCAAGAGGATATTGTCCTGCACATTTTCTGGGCTTGCCCCAAGCTGTGACCATTTTGGCAAGCAGTACTTCAACATATCCACAAATTCTCAAATGTTTCTCTGCAGGATGCTCCAGCAGCAGTTCTTCTTAATTTGACTTCCTCGTCTAGGTAACGGTATCATAAATCTCTTCACAAACACCTCCTTAATGCAGCGTGGGCCCATATCACTTGTATGGGGAAACAACAGTCAGCTCCAATGGTGGCCCAATGGATCGCAAGAGTGGATGATATTGAAGAAATGGAAAACCTGACCTCCGCTCTCCGGCCAGGAAATATCTGAGGAACATAAGATGAGATAATTTTATTGGGACCTTTTTCACTTCTCTGATGAGTTCCTCCAATACTTCATTTTGGGTGACAATGAGCCTTTCTAGGTATCTTGACATAGACCCTGATATACCACCCAGACAGGCTCTATTGATTCCCTTATGAATATCCATGTTACATTTGATGTGATTTTTTAATTAAATAATGCTGTATATACATACACTTTACTTGCTTATTGATTGGAAATGATTTGCCTTCTTAATGTTCCCCTTGTATCATGCCATTGGATGAATGAGAAGTCTACTCTTTATGTTTGAGAAGTCTACAATTTAATGTAATTGTTGCACACCTACAAATAGAAAATAAAAAAAAAAAGCATTGGGGCTGACACTTGCCTGAGGAACAGATATCAATGCAAAAAAAAGGAGATTTTTCGTTAAAGCGGTGACATTTAAAAAGGAAAACATTGCCAGAAAATTTAATTTCTGTCTTGGAGTCTTTTTTTTTGGCAAATAGACTCCAAAGATCCCTCCAAACATATAACTGAACCCCATGCACCTTTGGAGGAGTCTGTGTGCTGTTTTTTTTTTTAAGAAGCTAGCAATGAAAGGTCATGTGCTGGCAATTTAAACTTTATAATTTTTTTCTTTGTACAAGTCACCTTTGCCGTAGTGCACATACAGAATTGAGTAAAAAAGTCCATACCAAATTCTTTGAGTTCTGTATAGATCTTAGGGGGAAACCCTACGCAAAAAAAAAAAATAATGAGGTCCCCTTGTAAATTCATACTGGACCCATCTGGTGTACTTTGGATTTTAAGAAGAATACCCACACACAAAAAAAAATGTGGTCCTCCTAGAAAAGTATACCAAACCCTTAGTTCAAGCATGCAGCCTGGCTGTCCAGGAAAGGGGCAAAAGCATTCACTCCCCCGCTCCTGAACCATACCAGGACCCCCCTGGTAAAGCACTCTGTCCCCATGGTAATGAGGTAAAGGGCCTCTTCCCCACAAAACTTGGGCATGTGGTTGTCGGTGTCTGTGGAGGGGAGGCTTATTGAGGCTTATTGAAATCAGCTGTCATTTGCTCGCCCTGGCATTCAGTGGGAGGCAAGTAACTGCTCTTCATGTGTCTAGGTGTGTCTTTAATTAGGTTGGCGGGCATCAAGATTTACATTGATTTACATCACTGGACTACATGGCTGCCAGTGACTGTACATCGTATAACAGTTTCTTTTTGTTAAAAGATTTATTGAAAATGGTGTTTGAGATGGTATTTGTTTTTCTACTGTTTACATTTTTTGTGAATGAGTAGGTGTACTATGTACTCATTCACATTGGGGGCCAGTATTTGGGTGCCCCCTTATTGGTAGAGGGGGCCTCCAGATTTTGATAAGTCCCCCAACCACAGACCCCCACAACCACTGGGCCAAGGTTGTAGAGACGTGGAGCATGTTCTCATCAACATGGTAACCTCCATATTGAGGGCATGTGGCCTCTTCCCACATGTTGTTTGTTGGGGCCTGCTAGTGGGGGAGCTTATCATAATCAAGAAACCCCCATTAATGATGAGGGGGCACCCAGATACCACCTCTTCATGCGAGTGAATATGAGATACGTAATACCTCTACTAATTACCGAAAAAAATAAAGTGCAAATAAAAACACAGAAACAATTTTTGACAAGTCTTTTAAAAAAGGCCCATGATGTACTGTACATTAATGATACTTAATGATTGCCAAAAAGAACATCCCAAAGACCCTAACTCCACAACATTACTTGCCAAATGACAGCTATCTGAGCTGTCATCAGCAGTATAATTGAAGGGACAAGTATACTGGTGACATAATTGACCAAATATGGCCATTATTTAGCAGTGGTGTTACCCCTCCTAGCTCTGCCCATTTTCTTACATGGCTAGGGATTCCCTTACCAACTATTGACAGTCAGAAGCTGTCACATTCATCCATACCAAATTCCCTAAACATTTGAGCTCAATCCTACTAGGCATCAATTCCTTCCCATCAAAAAGGTTTAAACACACTACCATAGTTAATGAATATCATTTGCTGCACTATTATCAAAAATTCAGTTTTTATGCTTTTGTTCCTATAGTTAATGTATATGACCTATTTCAAGCATTTTATTTTTATTATATCCCTTTATTTTGTGAAATAATAATTTACATTGTATTGTCTAAAACGTTGTCTAAATTTTGTCTGTAAATGAGCCTGCGTGTTTACTTAAAACATATGCCTAGAATATAAAAAAGTAGAAAAAATTAAGAGAGTTATTTTCTATTTTATCTTTCAAGCTTTTCAAGCTTCAGTGAACTGTTCTATAGATCAAAATAGGAAAGGACATGAGATTAAGTTATCAGCTGCATTCTCTTTTTTGGGGGGTAAATAATGTTTCATGTCTTCTAGATGGACGACACAAGGAAATCAATTCTTTTCTTTATAGGCTTGAAAATGATATATGAAAACATGAAGTTGGCTGAAAGTTTATCTGTTCACAGTATTCTTTAATGGTTAGATACTGTCATTTTTCACAAGGCTCAGCACTTAAAGATCACTGGTTAAACAGACAGAACTACAGCATGAGAATCCTTTAAATCATTATGAATAACCTGTATCATAATTCTGTTAAATGCTATACTATGACCTAGAGTATGCAGTGAGGAACAGAAGTATTTGAACACCCTGTGATTTTGCAAATTCTCACACTTAGAAATCATGGAGGGGTCTGAAATTCACATTGTAGGTGCATTGACACTCTGAGAGACAGAATTTTAAAAAAAATTAAACATTGTTTGATTTTTAACCATTAGCCGCCCGGCCAATGGCCGTTTGGCGGCTTCAGATGTGCCTCTTCATTCCGGGTGCACGCCATTTGGCGTGCTCCCGCACATGCGCCGTTTGCGGTAATGCAGAGCGGCGCAGCAGTGGGATCTGTCACGGGCCGTGCACCTCGGACACGGCCGATGACAGATCCGAGTACCGGCTCCCGTTGCCGGTACCATGTGACGTGCTGTGACCAATCACAGCAGGTCACATGACAGTTGTATACAATGGATGGCTTCATTCATGATGCCATCCATTGTATACTAGTGCCTAGCTGTGAATGGTCACAGCTAATCACATGCACATGTCATGTGATTAGCTGTGACCAAATCACAGCTAAGCACAAAAAAAAAAAAAAAAAAAAAGCTGAATGAATCGATTTCATTCAGGTAAATGCTTGCTTATAGCAAAGTAATTCTTTGCTATAAGCAAATTGTGTAAAAAAAAAAAAAAATACTGATCACTTCCCCAAAGTAGTACAGTGTTACTATGGTAACATTGTACTACTTTGGTCATAGTAAAATATGAAAAAAAATCTTAAAAAAAATAAAAAAAATTTAATAAAAAATTAAATATAATAAAAAATTTAAAAAAATAAAAAAATATATATATTTTTTTTTTTCATACTGTCACCAGTCAGTGTCCCTGTTAACCGCCATGCCAGTTATAAGAGGACGCTGTACTGCACTGGTGACAGTATGTAAAAAAAATAGTGAAAATAATTTTTTTAATTTTTTCATTTTCCGAAAAATTATGACATAAAAATACAACTTTAAAAAACTCGCCATGCCTCTTATGAACTACGTCGGACTGTCTACTCTGCAAAAAGCGGTCATTTGTGGGATATCTGTACTATTCTGACATTCTTGGACCTCAAGAAATTAGATTGGCTGTCAGTACTTCAGGATTGATCAATATTCAGATCTATACCATAGTTTGTGAACTCTATAAATTTCCTACAAACTAAAAAATACATCCTAATTTGGGTTATTTTCACCAAAGACATGTAGCAGAATACATCTCGGCCTAAATTTATGAAGAACAATTATTTATTTGTAAACTTTTATAACAGAAACAAAGAAAAATGTGTTTTTTTTTCAAAATTTTTGGTCTTTTTTTGTTAATTTAGCAAAAAATAAAAACCCCAGCGGTGATTAAATACCACCAAAAGAAAGCTCTAGTTGTGTGAAGAAAATTATAAAATTTTAGTTTGGGTACAGTGTTGTATGACCGCGCAATTGTCATTCAAAGTGTGAGAGCGCTGAAACCTGAAAAATGGCCTGGGCAGGAAGGTGTAAAATTGCACGGTATTGAAACGGTTAAAGAATATATTTGCCTTGCACTTCTGAACATAAGTATTTGAACACCTGAGAAAATTAATATTTGGTACAGCAGCCTTTGTTTGCAATTACGAGGTCAAATGTTTCCTGTAGTTCTTGACCAGGTTTGCACACACTGCAACAGGGATTTTGTCCCACTCCTCCACACAGATCTCCTCTAGATCTGTCAGGTTTCGGGGCTTTCGCTGAGCAACACGGAGTTTCAGCTCCCTCCAAAGATATTCTGTTGGATTTAGGTCTGGAGACTGGCTAGGCCACTCCAGAACCTTGATATGCTTCTTACGGAGCCACTCCTTGGTAATCCTGGCTGTGTGCTTCAGGTCGTCGTTATGTTGGAAGACCCAGCCATGACCCATCTCACACCATCACGGCGGTCACATGATCGGGAAAGGTCCCAATCGAAAGAGGAGATCAGGACCTTTCCATGAGTACCGAACATGTGTGCTGGGAGCGCGCAGGGTGTGCGCTCTCAGCACATATGTTTTTTTTTAAATAGAACGCAAATGTGCTGCCGCTTGGCGTCTAGACCAAACAATCCCTTTACCATAGATGCATTTTAGTTATTCCAGATCTTTTTCAAATATAATTTTTGTATATGTCAAGTATCAAGTATATGTGGATTATTGCATATAAACCACTTGAAGACCAGGCCTATTCTGACACTTCTCACATATATTAGACCAAAGGTTCCTTATAAACTGCGCTAAGTGCTCTAAATATAACAAATACCCAGAGCAGCACTCACAACATTAAAATACAATATGTTCTTATATACACACCATACAATTGTTGCACTGTGTGTTTCAATATTACCAAAAATGTCCCTTAAAAGTGAGATTAAATAAGTGAATAAATTAACCCTTTCACTGTCAGGCCCATACGGCGTAAGGGCCTACAGCACTGCTTCCAGCAGGCCAGGTCTGTATGCTATATGGACCCTACATTCCTCCTGTGCTATAAGCTCATGGTCACTTCAGTCACCATGAACTTATAGCAGAATTAAAGCACACTTTGCTGAACAAATCAATAGCTCTGGTTAGCGGCTGAAAATCCGCTGATCAGAGGTATTGACCTAAAATGTGCCACCACCCACTGTTGCCTCCACCGCCTGTGACATTTCTCCCCCCTAGTTCCCCACCTCCACAAACTGCTACTAGAATGCTCCCTGCCACAACTCTAACTTTCCCTCTTCCAGGACCGATCCTCCCTGCACCGATTGACCCCCCTCCTTCCACTCCCAGCACTGATCTCGTTGCCACTGTGTCTTCCATGTAGCCCCCAGTCTACCCTCCCACCAGCTTTAGGGGCTGCAGGGGAATACCTGACAGATGATCACCCCCTGCCAATCTGTCCCCCACTTGCTGATCTGCCCCCCCCACAGTTAACCCTCCCTTACCTGATCCTCGGCGCCCCCTCTGTTGCTGGGATGCCCGGATCTCCCTCCTCCCTCTCCTGCCTGTTAAAGCTTCTGCTGTGACAGTCAGGATGGAGAGCGGTGTGTGTGTGTGTGTGTGGGGGGGGGGGGTTGATAAACATGTGTTTACCAGCCCCCTTCTTCTCCTTGAATGGACATGGTGAGCAATCAGTAGTGATTGCTCCCATGTCCATTCATCACTATGATTCAGTTTTGTGAATGAATAGTCTCTATACAGAAATTTCTATTCATTTATATGCCCAAAAAAGTACAAAATATTGAAAATAATTAAATAAATAAAAATAAAATAAAATTGAAAAAAAAAAAACATAGTAAGGCCTTGTTCACACAGGGCATACTACAGTGTATGCCCCTGCAAGGCCATTTTTACCTGCATGTGGATGCACGGGTGTTCCATGCATCTCCATGCAGGCAGTCCTATTGATGTCAATTAGAAAGAAGCAATTGCACAAACGCAGCCACTGCTCCCAATGTGACATCCGTGTGGGTCTGGGTGCATGTCTCTGTGCTCACACTGTCTGCGTTCAGGGCTATGCACCCACACCCACACAGATTGTAAGCAGCAGTTGCGCCTGTGCAGCAGCTGCATCATAATTGACATGAATGGGACTGCCTGCACAGGGATGCACTGAACACCTGGTCGGGTAAGCACAGCCCTCCACGGACATACAGGTGAAACTCAAAAAATTAGAATATCGTGCAAAAGTTAATTTATTTCAGTAATGCAACTTAAAAGGTGAAACTAATATATGAGACTCATTACATGCAAAGCAAGATAGTTCAAGCCGTGATTTGTCATAATTGTGATGATTATGGCTTACAGCTCATGAAAACCCCAAATCCACAATCTCAGAAAATTAGAATATTGTGAAAAGGTGCAATATTCTAGGCTCAAAGTGTCCCACTCTAATCAGCTAATTAAGCCATAACACCTGCAAAGGGTTCCTGAGCCTTTAAATGGTCTCTCAGTCTGGTTCAGTAGAAATCACAATCATGGGAAAGACTGCTGACCTGACAGTTGTGCAGAAAACCATCATTGACACCCTCAATAAGGAGGAAAAGCCCCAAAAGGTAATTGCAAAAGAAGTTGGATGTTCCCAAAGTGCTGTATCAAAGCACATTAATAGAAAGTTATGTGGAAGGGAAAGGTGTGGAAGAAAAAGGTGCACAAGCAGCAGGGATGACCACAGCCTGGAGAGGATTGTCAGGAAAAGGCCATTCAAAAGTGTTGGGGACTTTCAGAAGGAGTGGACTGAGGCTGGAGTCAGTGCATCAAGAGCCACCACACACAGACGGATCGTGGACATGGGCTTCAAATGTCGTATTCCTCTTGTCAAGCCACTCCTGAACAACAAACAACGTCAGAAGTTTCTTACCTGGGCTAAAGAAAAACAGACCTGGTCTGTTACTTAGTGGTCCAAAGTCCTCTTTTCTGATGAGAGCAACTTTTACATCTCATTTGGAAACCAAGGACCCAGAGTATGGAGGAAGAATGGAGAAGCACACACTGCAAGATGCTTGAAGTCCAGTGTGAAGTTTCCACAGTCTGTGTTGATTTGGGGAGCCATGTCATCTGCTGGTGTTGGTCCAGTGTGCTTCATTAAGTCCAGGGTCAATGCAGCCGTCTACCAGGAGATTTTGGAGCACTTCATGCTTCCTTCCGCAGACGAGCTTTATGGGGATGCTGACTTCATTTTCCAGCAGGACTTGGCACCTGCCCACACTGCCAAAAGCACCAAAACCTGGTTCAATGACCGTGGGATTACTGTGCTTGATTGGCCAGCAAACTCAGCTGACCTGAACCCCATAGAGAATCTATGGGGCATTGCCAAGAGAAAGATGAGACATGAGACCGAACAATGAAGAAGAGCTGAAGGCCGCTATTGAAGCATCCTGGTCTTCCATAACACCTCAGCAGTGCCACAGGCTGATAGCTTCCATGCCACGCCGCATTAAGGCAGTAATTGCTGCAAAAGGGGCCTAAACGAAGTACTGAGTACATATGCATGCTTATACTTTTCAGAGGTCCGATATTGTTCTATGTACAATCCTTGTTTTATTGATTGCATGTAATATTCTAATTTTCTGATAATGTAGATTAGGGGTTTTCATGAGCTGTAAGCCATAACCATCACAATTATGACAAATCACAGCTTGAACTATCTTGCTTTGCATGTAATGAGCCTTTTAAGTTGCATTACTGAAATAAATGAACTTTTGCACGATATTCTAATTTTTCGAGTTTCACCTGTACACTTTAGCATGCCCAATGTAAATGAGTAGCAATTTAGCAGGAATTTTGTAAGTTAAGTTAAGTTTGTAGGCAACAATGGTTTTAGTGTATTTTTAGTGAAAATAGTGAGTTTATAAACATTTACACAACTTTTGCAGGGCCTAAAAAATCAGTAGCACTTTTTTTTTTTAATTCTATAGGTCATGTGCTTTCAGAATATGTATGGTTTGGGGGTCCTTTACAAATTCTGAAAGCTGTAAGTGAAAAATTATAACCTCCAGATTTTTAGAGTAAATTGTTTTTTATTTACAGTTTAGCTCACGTTCAGTTTTCACCATTTCACAAAAAGGTGCAATTTAAAATTTACAAATATTTGTTACTTATTAATTCAATACAGTTTGAGCTTTTTTATTTAGAAGGAACTTAGCATGAATTTAGTAAATTCTGCCATATATATATCCAATAATAATTATTTTAGTATATTTTTAGTGAAATTAGCAAATTGATAAATATTTGCTCAACTATTGGGGGGCCTAAAAACATCAGTAGCAATTTTTTGTTATTCTACAGGTCATGTGCTTTTAGAACGTGTATGGTCTGGGGGTCTTTTTTAAACTCTGAAAGTTGTATGTGAAAAATATAACCTCCACATTTTGAGTAAATTGTTTTACTTAACAGTTTTGCACAATTTCAGTTTTCCCCATTTCACAAAATGGCACAATTTCAAATTTACAAATATTTGTTATTTATTAACGCAATGCAGTTTTAGCTTTTATTAGCAGGAATTTTGTAAGTTTTTCCATGTATGAGTCCCTTAATAATTACTTTAGTGTATTTTTACTGAAAATAGCAAATTGCTAAACATTTGTGCAGATATCCAAGGGCCTAAAAAAAATTAGAACCTTCTTTTTATTCTGCTGGTCATGTGCTTTCAGAAAATGTATCGTTTGGAGGGTCTTTTACAAACTGTGAAAGCTGTAAGGAAAAAATAAAAAAACAATGGGAAAAAAAAATTGCAAAAATGGTCTGGCCACCTGAGTTTAAAACTGGAGTACAAGGCCTGGCAGCGAAACATTCAAAATGAAGTCCATAAAGTGACCCATATCACATCAATCCTCTGTGTAATCAAGTGTCTGTAATTATCTAGATAAGACGCAGTGACACCACCTGCAGAAACAGCCTCTTACCCAATTGTCAGACCCCAAATTATAGGTGGGCTGATATAGCATGAAGCTGTGTATATCTTGATCCAGATGATCCGACAATGAAATATATAGAAATGCTGTAATCTCCTTCCTCTGGGCCCAGTGGCATGGGAGAGCCTGGGAAGGTAGCTGAAGCCAGAGGAGGGACCCCATTCAGCTGTAGAAGCAATCCAGGGGCAAATTAGCCACTAGGATTGCATTTATAAAAAAAACTCCATCACCCCCTGTAAACAAAAATATCAGGATGATGCCTGTAACTGCACTCAACCACGTACATTCTTTTATCCTACCAACAGCTGAAGACTTCATTTCAAGTTTTCCAGTTTTTCCAACCCTCCTCTTAAAAAAGCCTGTTTATATATTTAAGTAGCACAAGCTAAACATTATACACACAAGTGAATGAATGAGTATAAACTCCCTGACTATGTCTGTCCTGTACAGATCTATCTGAATTTTTAGTCAGAAGTAGTGTGACTACATGCAAAAAACCTTCTGCTGTACCTTCTTTAGCAAGTCAATAGTGCTTTAGGAATCCTTTGTCATGCATTGGATTTTTTCTAAAATGAATAAAAGTCAAGCCAAAACTCTTATACTCTCCCAGTAAAACATAATCAGTGCCAGTTCTTCTCATCAATGTTCTACCATTATTGCTCTTTTAGGTTGTTTTCCAATAAGCAATAAGAAATCTACACAAATTGAGAGAAAATTGGGCTATAGTGATCTCTGCTGGATCATGATGCATATGTCAGTACACACTGAAGTCATCTAATGTTATCTCTTGATTTTTAGCAGCAGAACTGCTACTACCATTTCAGTTTTAATAAACAAAAAGGCATTGACATCTTTGCATTCCAAATAGTTTGTCCAAGAAATAGTCTTTTATACTAAAGAATCTAGTCAATAAACTGTCTGGTTTTAAATTTTTATTATTCTATTCAAATTATGACATAACCTAATTACAGCAGGAAAGCTTTCACTGGAGGGAAAATTGTTGTTATTTCATTTTACAATCAAGTAATTAGCTTCTCCTCAGAATGCTTTACTGTATGTTGCTAATTAAGCCATCTTCTGGAATTTAATTAAAAAATAGTTTCTTTTTTTCTCCTACTCTCTTAAAAAAATAACAGAGTTTTAGAAAACGATTCAAAAGGGCAGGCTTATGAAATTGATCCAGATATTTTGCAGCTAAACATTGGTATATAGAGGCATGGAAGAACAAATTTGTAAATATTTAGGCAGGCTAAATACCATAACCCAGCATAGTAATATCAGAAGGAAAATAAAATCTAAGTATATACTTTATCTAAGGGCTTATTTCATAGCACTACTAGTTTTTAGTGTGCAGTTCCACTTGTGTTTTTACATGTCCTTTTGTAATATCTTTGCAGAGTCTCTGCAGTGTTTTTGTGTTGTGTTTGTGATGAATTTGCAGTGAATTCTTTAGATCATATTAAGCTTTGTAAAGAAGCACTGTTCTGGTTTAGCCCTCCGTTTTAAGAACCAAATCCACAGATGGGTGCAGGTCCAGCTCATGACTGCATACATGTGAAGATAAAAGAAACGGATGACTGCATGCCTCATAAAAATCTAATTACTTTATTCAAGCGCATAAAATTATAATTTTCAAAATAGACAACATCACAGTTACCACTGGTGAGCCTGGTAAATATTATATTAGGCATTATTTATGATTTTTTTTAACTGAGTTGCATTTACGTATGCACTCACATGTGTTGTGGCATGTTTTGTGTGAACAAATGCAGCATGCTATATTGTTTTAACACACACGAAAGCACCACAATAGTATAACATAGGCTCAATAAAATATGTTTTTCTTGCATATGCATTCATTATAGGTAGCTATAGTATATACGTTACACCTTCAATTGAAGCAGCACTTTACATATATGTTCTACATTCACATAAGTCCCTGCCCTCAAAGAGCTTACAATCTGAGGTCTCTCACTTACGTTCATTCATACACATACCAGGGTTAATTTTAAACAGGAGCCTATTAACCTATGATGATATCTATGGAGTGTGGAAGGAAACCTGAGTACCTGCATTTAACCCACGCAGGCACAGAGAGAACATGTGAACTCCAGACAGGTAGTGCAGGGGTTTGGATTCAAACTGCTGACCCTGGTGCTGCCAGGCTGAAGTGCTAACCACTTAGCCACTGTGCTGACTTTTTAGAAATGTGTTTGACTGCATCTGGTTTAAACAAGACTTAAATGTAACCAGTTGTGTGTCAGGTGCTGTTTAAAAAAACTGCACTGCAATGGCAGCTATTTACCATTACTGATTTAAAAAGGACATCTAGACTTCTAAAGGTTCCTCCTAGCCACAGTGGCTGTCATTGACAGTTTGGTACAGTAGACCATCAGTGACAGCCATAGTTCAGCACTAAAACGTAGAAGCTGAATTGATTAGCTCCTGGGCTTTGGAGCTCCATAACAGTATACCATAGCAGAGCATTGCAATACAATGCTTCCACCTTGTGTGTAAGGGAAGTGACTTGTCACATCATTTACCATCAGCCAGATAGAGCTAGCTTGTCCAACCAGAGCAATTAATCACTAAAATCTACACAAGATGAATGGTATTGACATGCCACTGAAACAGTAGTTCTAATAAACATTACCTATCAGCAGATCCTACAGATTTACATTAGGGATCATCATATTTGCAAAGTCCCTGACTCATCATTATGATTTTCCAAATATATCCATTTAAATATGATCTGTAGAGAATCACACAATTTAGGTATCTGAATTATGAATCATACATTGTATAATTTTAGGCAAATTGAACAAATCTGCATATAATGTATAAATGCATAAAAATAAAAGGAAATCACAATAAACTGATTGTCTTTTTTTCTTATTTTCAAACTACTCTACAAACATTCAGGAACAGTGAAAAATGAGAAATTGGGAGCTAACTAACTTCCGGCAAAGGCAGTATCATCTCAACTAAGCAGTGATGATACCTGCAGAGAAGTCACATGCACATTCATTTTATTGGGCACAATGATATCTACTAAAATTCTGATGGCTAAGGAAGTACCTTTATGGATCTCCAACATTCTCAATCTGCAGATATCTACAATGTTTTGTGAAAATGTGAAATATAGTATGTAACAATTTTTTTTAAATCTAAACTTGCATCCTGTGCTTTAATTTCACTTTAAATCATATCTAAAGTCATTTTTGCTTTTCTTTGGATAGAGTGGTAAAACTCATCCATGTTTTTGTTATCTATGTCTTATTCAAGAAAATTACCTTCACTTCACAATAGGAAATAGGAGAAAATATTGCTAAAATGAGTAAAATCTGTTCCTAGACAGTTGTCACCTGTTTAAAAAATTCCCTTCCATTCCTGTTATGGATTTGAATTTTCTTTTCAAATAATAGTCATCAGAACAAAATGAAGAGGGTGAATTTGCCCAATGGGAACACAAGCAGTACAGAGCAGAGCTTCTAATCCTTTCCTTTTCTTTCCCCAATTTATCCAAAATATGAAAAACATTTTTAAAGATGCCTAAAGTTATTCCTTTGTAGTTCTAACAGGGAAAGTTGACTGACCTTGTAACTATAGTATCATTGATTCATTTTGGCAAAAGTTTCCACACTCAAAATGGATAGCATTTAATTTTTTTAGGGTGACAATGAAACCTGACATGCTAGACTCTCCCAGTCAGTACACTAGGATGGCAAGCTGTGCCAGCTCTGGCCACTATGTAGTTTGTGCACTCAGCAGTCCACAGGGTCACTCACCAGCATTTTTTTTTGTTAAGTGGATAATTTAGGTGTTCCATGGACATTTTGATTTGTTTCTCATTGCATTGTTTTGGCATTTGTCCGTGGCACTGCATCTGGAAAATCAAAATAAGTTTTTCCAACATATTTAGCCCATACATTGTTACTGCTTTTGCTAGTGCTGGCAGAGATAGGAGTTGCATTGGGGATTCAAGAGGATGCATGTAATGTAAATTACACTTGTCTGCTTAGGAAACACTTGTGCAATCAAAGTAAATATTTTAGCTTAAAGCAGAGCTCCCCCCCAAAAAAAAATAAAAGTCAGCTTATACAAATACTGTAGCTGCTGACTTTTAAAATAAGGACACTTACTTTTCCAGGGATCCAGCCATGTCCTCACCTAAGCTTTTTCTTCAACTGACTTCAGTTGCAGGTGCCTGCATCTTCAGTAAGGGAAAACCAGGTACTCGCAACCCCCTCCCTCCAAAAAAGTGCCAAATGTTTCAGTGGAGGAGGGCACACAAGAATTTTTTTTTTTTTCTGCTTTAAATTATGTTAGTTTATCTCTTAACTATTAGGAGTTTTTAAATAATCCAGATTTTAATTTTATAGGGATGGCCATACTTCCAAGTTTTCTCTGTGTTTAGTACTGATGCTACACCTTAGACTTGGAAATCAAGCATGTATACGGCTCGCTAGCCTGTCTGAGTTTGATATCGCTGTTGCACTGTTCTCTACCCACCATTGGAATGCTACATTTTTATTATCAGCATGCTAAATGCTGGCTCTGCAAAACAATGGCTTATCTTTAAGGTGAAGTATCAACAACATAATTCTTTTGTTCCTATAGGTTAATTAATTTCAAGAACAAAATGCTATTACATTGTATCTTATTAGTCCTTTGATGTGGTGGCTGTATTAGCCTTCAATTTTGAAGCTAAGAAAATTAAAAAAAAAATCTAATCTTGCAAAAATGCAGTGTCCTCATCACTTCCTATGACATGAACTAGAAGCAAAAACAATGGTGTTATTGTGTAGTAAAGTACCAGTCTCCCCATCCCACACGTACCAGAGATGGAGCTCAAGTTCATTTTTGAAGTCTAGCCTGGAGGGCAACGTTGACTCCTTCCTTAAATACACTGCAGGAGTTAGCATAGCCACTCGGGGCCAGGCAGTGGGTTATTCACAGAATTACTAGGTGAAAATAAAGGATAAAGAGCCTGAAAAAATAAAGCTAATGCAGACACCTCATTTAAGTACTGGCAAGCTGAAATAACTTAGGTTTATATTTTTGGGTTAAGATACGCTTCAA
The DNA here is from genome assembly GCF_062004578.1 of Staurois parvus. NCBI lineage: Eukaryota > Metazoa > Chordata > Amphibia > Anura > Ranidae > Staurois > Staurois parvus. The sequence goes on along the minus strand of NW_028317994.1, from coordinate 11,245,765 downwards.
AAAATGTGGTGTTGGACTGCAGATGCTTCCTCTGCAGCAAAGACAAGTATGTATTATTCTGTTATGAAATAAAAACAGAGATATAAATCACCTATTATACAATTTATTTTTACTATATATATTTTACTTTGATTCAAAGACATGGATACTTTCAGAAGTGTAAGATATCTGTAAATTCCTAGGCTTACATATTATGAACAAATTGAACTAGAAATATGTTTCTCTGGAGTGGAAAAGGTTAGTATCTCAATTTATAGCTTTGTTTATATTTTTGTGACACCTATTTGCTTTTTGTATTTCCTTGTCCGTGTTACCTGTATTGGAAGCTGTGGTTTATTCATTTAAATTAGTCAAACATACTCAGGAAGATGAAACATTTCTCTATCATATATTGAGCAATAATCCACTTCTTCAAGGTCAGACATGACAAAACTCAGAGGTATTGCACGATTATCTTCACTATTGATCCTGTGTTTCAGAAACAACCCTGACCTTATAACATATTTTCCCAGCACACCAACAGAAAGCAACATATTTCTCAAAGGCAGACAGAAATGTAAACATTAATCTCAACATTAAAATTACAGTAGACTCCATAACTTTCTAAAGTTACATTTAAATTCAATTATTACAGGAATATGACATTTATTTAATGCCTGTGAAAAGACTGCACATTTAGATCCACAAGATTATTCATTAGAGGTAAGTGAACTCCACTGTCACTTGCTTTTACAATGGAAAAAATCAGCTTTAAAATACCAATTCTTCTTTTGTGGGTTGTATAAAAAAACTATTTTTAATGGCAACATACTTATATATACAGTGTATATAGTATCCTGCACATATATATATATTGTGAGAACTTGCATCAAAATGGTAGAGCTTTCTTTTTTAAAACACACAGCAACTCGCTTCTTCCTCTTTTAAAAGGCCTTTTAGCCCAATTTTATTTAATCAAAACTTCAATGACATTCTTCCCACGCAGGGGTATCTATCATCCAACAAATGCAACAAATATTCAGCCTCCTGGGTTGTAATCAGATTTACGTCTGTCTCCTGCAGACTCTTTCCAAATTGGTTGTTTTGCACACAGCTACTCTCTCCTAGGTGAAGCCCACCTGACTCCAAGGCAGTGACCTCCTGTCTGCCGGGGTGGAGCCCAGAATCATGGTTTGGGCCTCTACAAAAAGGCCTGCACACATCTGCCCAATCAGTCTGCTGGCTGCTCTCAAAACCTGGACCCAGGATTGGAGATTTCATCCCTCCCAAATCTCTTAGAAATCTCCAGGTCACAGGTCCCAAAACAAGCTTTACAAACCAAAGAGGAAACTGATAAACCAGTTTCCTCTGCATTATAAGAACTGCCTGGAACCCCTCAACTTGTGCAGTTGAGAATCCTGGGTCACCACCGTGATTTCCACCGTGGCAGGATACCGCACTGTATATATATATGTATATGCACTGTATATATAAGTATATACAGTGCTTAGTATAAATGAGTACACCACTTTTGAAAAGTAAGATGTTAATCAATATCTGAATGAGCACAAGGACAATTTCCAAATTTTTTACAAAACTGAGTTTTATAGAACATTTGTTTAGCTCATTACATGAAAGTAAGGTTAATAGTATAACTTAGCATACTTGGCATCTTCAGTTTTACTCAAATCAGTTGATGCAAAAATGAATACACCCCACAACTTTGTCTTTGACTTTTGTTTTTATTCAGCCAGATTAACTATGTAAATATGTAACAACAAAAACTACTCCATCTAGTATCTTGTATGACCTCTATGATTTGTAAGGACAGCACCAAGTCCTCTAGGCATGGAATGAACAACTTGGCGACATATTGCAACATCTATCTTTTTCCATTCTGCAAGAACAACTTCTTGTATAGCCTGGATGCTGGATGGGTAGTGATGCTCAACTTGTCTCTTCAGAATTCCCTATAGGTGTTCGATTGGGTTCAGATCAGGAGACATGGACACGGAATCGCTTTCACCCTGTTCTTCTTCAGAAATGCAACAGTGGCCTTAGATGTGTGTTTTGGATCATTGTCATGTTGGAAAAGTGCACGCCGACCAAGGGCACAGAGTGATGGTAGCATCTACTCTTTCAATATAGAGCAGTACATCTGTGAATTCATGATACATCATAATGCAAGAGAAGGGAGGCGGGGATACAAAGAAAGATAAAGAGGAGGAGAATAAACTCCTCACTGGTGAAAAGAAAGTGAGTGGGACTTTAAGGGTGCCAACAATAATGAGAAAATTGTAACTAAAAATACAACATTTATTTCAATCATTTAAAATTCACAAATATAAAATATACATTTGAGTATCCAAACTTGGTGATGATACTTAGTTAGTAATACATATCCGATGCATTATTTCTCAACATGTTTCACCTATTTTAAGGCTTCTTCAGGAGATATTAAATATAGCACCTACAACAACAAATCATGCTCATTACAAGATATGACTATAACTATCTTAACAAATCAAATATATATAGCATGTAAATTAATACCAAGCAAATAATATTATGTATATCTTAGGCATATCTCAGAAATCGATGAAGGGCAGCTTACCAGCAATTGCATAACTGGCTCAATTATACACAATATATATAAGCCAATTAGTAGGTAGTTTAACCACTTGCCTACTGGGCACTTATACCCCCTTCCTTACCAGGCCAATTTTCAGCTTTCAGCGCTGTCGCACTTTGAATGACAATAGCATGATCATTCAACACTGCACCCATATGAAAATTTTATCAATTTTTTCACACAGATAGAGCTTTCTTTTGGTGGTATTTAATTACCATTGGCTGTTTTATTTTTTGCACTATAAACAAAAAAAAGCAAAAAATTTGAAAAAAAAAAGATTTTCTTTGTTTCTATTATAAAATTTTGCAAACAGGTAATTTTTCTCCTTCTCTGATGTGCGTTGATGAGGCTCCACTGATGGGCACTGATAGGTGGCATGGATAGGCAACACTGATGGGCACTGATAGGCAGCACTGATAGGGGGCACTGATGAGGTGGCACTGATGAGGAGACACCGGTGATGCTGCACTGATATGCAATAATTGATACATAAATGAAAAGCAGCCCTCTAACACCAGCATGCAGCCACACAGAAGGGCACTGCTACCACCATGTTTCACTGTAGGCACTATGCATTTTTCTTTGTACTCTCACCTTTGCAATGCCATACAGCTTTGAAGCCATCAGTTCCAAAAATAATGATCTTGGTCTCATCACTCCAGAATACAGAGTCCCAGTAGTCTTCTTTTTGAGCATGAACCCTGCCAAATTCTAGATGAGCTTTTCTGTGCATGGGCTTTAGGCGAGGCTTCCTTCATGGACGACACCCAGGTATGCCATTCCTCTGCAGTGTATGCCGTATTGTGCCACGGGAAACAATCACCCCAGTTTGGCTTTCTACTTTTTTAGTTAACTACAGTAAACTTCATGATGATTTTCTTCAACCATTCTCATCAGAAGACGCTCCTGTCGAGGTGTTAACTTCTGTGGATAGCCTGGACATCTCTGTGAGATGGGTGCAGTTCCATCTTTGTTAAATTTTTGTATCACTTTTGCTACAGAATTCCGACTGATAAGTAAAGCTTTGCTGATCTTCTTGTAGCCTTCACCTTTCTTGTGTAAAGAAGTTGTTTTCTTTCTCAGGCCTTGTGACATTTCTCTTTCATGTGGTGCCATTGCTGACAGCATGAAATGAGGAGGGGTTTTCTTTGTTAAGAAACGTCCTTTTATGATCAATGGTCTGCTGGACACCTGTTTAATGAATAATTAGACTCACCTGTAGTTGAATGCTTATTAATTAGGATTTTGATGTCTAAAATTTAGCTTTGCTCCTAAGACTTTCATTGGGGTGTATTCATTTTTGCAACATGCAAAACATAAAGCAAGGTATAACTAATATAGCTGACCTTTATACCAGCCAAACTATATATCCCTTCCAAATTCTCCAAACCAAATATAATCTCCCTTCTACCGAACATTTCACATATTTAAGAACTGTTCACTGTCTACACACAACAACTTTACCTCACTCCACAAAGATCCCAATTACGGCCTACCTCTTTTTCACTAAACCACACTATCCAGGTAAGGGTATCTCCACTTTCTACACATACCTTACAAACCTACAATTCACACTACAACTTCCCTAACCAACTTGGAAAAAATCCTATCGGAACAAATTAAAACACAATCATGGGAGAAAACCTTCAACATCACCCATAAATCCACCCGATGCAGCTCCCACTGGGAGTCGTACTTAAAAGTCCTCCACCAATGGTATCTAACCCCGGTTAAACTCTCCATTTACTACCCGAAACACTCCTCTTCGTGCTGGCGACAATGTGGTGAAGAAGGCTCAACACTACACATTCTTTGGTCATGCAAATCAATTAGATCCTTCTGGAATACTGTCTTCCAATTAATCTCTGAGATAACCGAAATCCTGATAACCCCAAATCCCTCCCTGGCACTCCTACATATTGAGATTGAAAAATTCCCTCTTAACTCTCGAACGATCATCACCCGCACACTCTTCGCAGCCAAAACAAACATCACCAGACTATGGAACACAACTAATGCTCCCTCTCTTACATCTCTAATTACAGACCTCAATACCCAATGTGAAATGGAAAAAAAATCTGCACTCAATAACTTCTCTTAACACAAATTTAAACCCCCATGGGCCCGATGGTTAAAACACCCAAAATGCTCTGTACAACCCTGATAACCTTACCACACAAGAAATTACTCAGTAAACTCAGACTGGTACATCCTCACCCACCCAGTTATACCTACCCTTCTCCCTCTCCCTTACCCTCTCATCTTCCCTGTTAATACCCCCTTAACATTCCAGGCTCCTCACCAAGGTTCAACATACTCACAAGAATACCTCTGATGATATCGCCTCACAGACCACTACCACCACCAACCAACGAGTGGGGTGAAATAAACAATGATACATTGTGTTACATTGTATTGCAATATTGTATGGATGAACCGTATACCATTTCCCTGTTTGTCTCTAAAACTTTCAAGAAAAATTATTGAAATATAAATGTAGATTGCCCCGCCCTGTGTCATTATGCAGGGAGGGGGGACTATCCCCTGAGTGTATATATCTTGTATCTGTGTTCAAATAAACTAGTCTATCTCCTGGTTTACTTCAAAACTGGTGTCGTCTAGTCTTGTATGGTCGACTGTGGTGTCTGTTGTCGTTGTTCGGACGGGGAAGCGGTAGTCTAACTGAAGTACTCAAGCGCAGTCTGGGTCGGTTCCGTTACAGGCGGGGAATGGAGCAGGTTACATCAGTGCCTAAATATGACCACATAGCCATATTTGGGCAATGCTCTCAATGGTTGTTGAGGAAGAAGTGGCTGCTGGCAGCTGCAGGGTCCTTAGTAACCACTAACATCACCCAGCCTATTCACTTACATAGCCAGGAATTCTAGGTCCGTGTGTGTCCTTTTTTATTTTAACAAAAAAGCTGGCAATTCATGTTTTTAAAGCTGTGCACTATTAATTTGAAAACATTTTTCCTTTGGAAATGTCATTGCTAATGCTGATGTTTTCTTTTACAGACAGGATTATGCCCTCACACCCCAGGCATGTTTTTAAAGGAATTGGGCATTTAAGCATTTAAAAAAATCACTGCTCCTGGCTGCATGGAATTTTTTAAACTTTGTTTTTGCTTTGGTACATGTTCCTCAGGACATTTCCCCTATCCCCATGCTATTTTGTTGCATATTAGCCCATGAAATTGTCGTTTTTAATTTGTCGATTTTGCTCTAATTGATTTCAAAGGGGTTCTGTTTCAGTAACCCTTGTCGAACTGGACCCAGGGCAGTTCAGCTCATTACTAACCAGGAACATTCCAATATTTAGTACTGCCAGTAGCAAGTCAAGTACCACCTGTACTTAGAAGAATTTGGTGCTGCCATTACTGACCTCCTTCTAAAAATAGTATTCTTATATGCCTGGCTTTTTCTGGCTTCGATTGTATATTCAATGAACAAGAATTGATTTGCAATTTACAGTTTACCTGCTTCTTCCTAATAAATTACATAGAGTATGCCTATTATATATAGATTCTGATTTCTAATATGTATATTAACTTTAAATTTTGTAAATAGTGGCATCCATAAACATGCACCATATCTTCTTCATGGGAATTTTTTTTATATACATAAAAAGAACAAAACAATGACAATCTGATCAGACTAATTAGACTATTTGCATTGTTTAACACTTTTGTTCTCACTTCTAAAATGCAAGCTGCTCAACAAGATGTTGAGGCAGCCAGTTTTGACAAATAATATATTGATTAATTATAGAATACAGCCCTGAATGCATCACATGTAGAATATTTCTCAAAAACATCATTGTAATATTTTATTGTTACATTTTATGGTTATATTAAAAATATACAGTACATTTCAAAATGTACTTTTCTGAATAGATTTGCTTGATTATTATAAATAAAAGCTTCAAAAGCCTTTATTTGAAAAAGCATACATCTTCTAGGTGCTACTTACATCAAAAAATTGAAAAAGCCTTTCATATTGCTGAACTTTAAAAAAAATCTGTGTTTTAATATACATTGTTGAGCTTTTTCTCCTTTTTTAATGTATGTTTATTTTTGTTTTCTTTTGCATGCATTGCAGATGTTTACAAATATATGCACAAATACACATAGAAATACTTCAAAATCCATGAAAAATGTTAACTTTCATGAATGTGAATTTCAAGGAATGTGTAGTGGTTAGTATATACTTTCTTCCATTATTCCTTTTTTTCAAAAGACAGCTTACACACATACCCTTCTCCCCCACAACAGATAACTTGAAGAACTCCAGCTCATGAAGCAAATTAGATGGGATTTGATAGTGATATTCCCTTCATAAGAGATTTTAGTAACCAGTTAAAAACAAAACAAAGCTATTGTCATTATCTTTTGAGAGGACAGAGTCTATTTCTTCCTTTATTTTGTATGTTGTCTCTTCCCTCTCTCTTACTAATTATACAGTTTTAAACTCATTTTAGGGACAATATAAAAGTTCAGATAAGAATGTTTGATTATAACTGCCTGTAAATGGTGGGTATCCAGCTTGGCTATCAATATTATCTATTTTTATATTGCAGTATTCTAATTATATCTCCTCTGAAGATTCTGGTGCTGGAGGTCTTATAGCAAATGACCTAATTAGATTGCAATACATGGAATAGGTGTGTATGCCACCCACAACATCTTTTGAGATTACTGAGATTATTGGAAGAGTAAGAAAGTTAGTTATTTTTTCTACATCTCTATTTGTTTTTTACCCTTGGGTGCGCTTAAGTTAAATATGAGCAACTACATTTTGCTACAGCTCTTAATGCATAGCAACACAGGGACTATAGGGTATCTTTATCCTGCTTCTTGTTTATGTTGTACTGTTCTTCTGTCTTGCTAATTATATGATTCTGAAAACATTTTGTGGTAAAATGTGATAGAGCATACAAGGGTACTAAGTTATACTTCGCTGTGGGAAATGAATTACTAGATTAGGTATCAACCCTATCTACTCAAACAGTATAGTACACTATTCAAAACTCATTAATACAAATGCTAGTACTCAGGTACAAGGGATGAGTTTCACGTTTGGGTCAAGGATGGGTTCACTGAAAACCCAATCCATTTACACTTCACAGATATGACAAACTAATGTGACTATTCCCCACCAGAGCAACCGACTACCAAAGAGGCCTTGGGTCTGGTGGCTTATATTGGCTAATAATAGGGACTTTGTTATGCACAGTCTCTCAGTACAAAAAGGCAGGGTTCTCAATAGGGACTGTCTTTGGGATTGGGTTGAATATGAGTTTGACCCAAACAAGCCTGTTCACAGTTTAGGAAACAGGTGAACAACATGGCCATATTTAGCCAGTTTGAATGCCTGAACCCTCACCTGAAAAATATCAAAAGATAGCCTGTCATTTAGCATTCCTAGTAATACCACCATTCAAATCAGCAGACATTCACAATGCTGCTGGCATGTAAACAACACAAGGGATCCTTGGAGACTTCACTGATCAAATTTTGACATTGCAATTCTGCCAAAGGGGACAGGCATTTGGAACAGCAGTATGAACAGGACAGTAGTGCCCTGTTGATCACTCAATATTGTCAGTCATTGTGCATTGTGATTGCTGGACAATGTGCTTGATATTATGATTACAGCTGGGGGACATTATTATCCAGTTCATGACCCCCTACTGCACGTATACTGTGGCAGGGAGGCCTCGCTACACCAGATCACATACAAGTCCGTGATCTGGAAGTTCCGGGTGGGGACACATGAGCACGTGCTCACCACCCTGAAAGTGCTGTCATTCGGTACAGCACAGGTCTATCATCCAGTCCAGGCTAATAATTTTTGGCCTGGACCTGCTTATCAGCTGTACTGAATCACAGCACAGCCTGCGTACATATTTTGTAAACACCGACACAGGAACAGCACAATTCTTCTCTCTCTGGGCCCTTTTAGGTTCAGTGAGAGAAGAGAACAGACCTGTGTGAGTACAAACAACACACCTACACTTACAAACACCTAAGTAGGCACATTTAACCCCTTGAGCATCCTCCAGTCAACCCTCTCACTTGCCCTGTCACCAGTGTCATTAGTACAGTGTACAGATTTTTTTACTTATCACAGTATTAGTGGCACAAGTGACATTAGATAGAGTCAGCATCAGTAAGTTTCCCTCCCAGATTGACCTCCATAGTTAACCCTTTAATTGGCCGCCACACTATCACAGACACATTATAACCGTTTCATGCATTTCAACAACAATATACTCTGTTGTCCTCGGGGTGACCCTGAATATGATAGGCTCCACAAAATGTGGCCCTCATAAATTACCTGTCCCAGAAATTTTCAGAACAAAACATCTGCAAAGATGAGTCCCTCATTACATTTTCTTGCTGCCTTGCATTCAAGTAATATCTCCCCAGTAAGCCTGCCAGATCTAGGGTCAAAATGATGTATAAGCTCTGCGAGAGGTGACAGACTTTGCATGTTGTTTTAGCATTTATGAGGGAAAATACAGTCATATGAAGCCCCCTGGATGCCCAGACTGCATGGGGAGCAGTGGCAAGATAGTATGGGATTTGGCGCCACCCTTTTTCTTTATGGGGTACCATTTGTGCATGGACAACTATTATGCAAGCGTACCACTTTTCAGACACGTAGTCAATCGAGGAATTGGGTGCTGTGGTACCGTGCAAACTAACTGTCGAGGCTTCCCCCAACTGCTTGTAAACACCTAACTTAGAAATGGAGAGAAAGCCAAAGAAAAACTTCTCACAGTGAAGTGGAAGGACAAAAGGGACGTTTTAGTCCTGTCTCCATTTGCGCACATATGACAGTCCAAATTTGCATGACATCTGGTGTTGTTGAATAGGATGGAGTTCAACGACCAAATGAGGAAACTGTTCCTAATTTCCCGCAACATCAGATGCTGGTACAAAAAGGTGTCTGTTTATTTTTGTTTCAATTGGCTTGATACAATGCTTTTATGCTTTACAAATCAACAGGAAGAAGTGGATCCTTCCTGAAATTTCAAGAAGCAATCATCACCCAATCTCCAAAACCATATGTGGTGAAAGGTATATTCCTGATGTCTTTCCTGGTACCCCAACCAAACGTCACTCCTAAAAAGATGTGTCTTTAGCAGACAAGGAATTAAGCATGACATCTGTTTTTTTCTGTCCCTCCTGTTTTGGTCAACCTGGTCTCTGCATCAAGGACTGCTTACAGCTGCTACCACACGCTAATGGAGTTTTAGTTTAGGGTACAGCATGGCATAGTCTAGGGTACACAAATCACACACAAGTCTCAGGAAACTGGCTATCACATTTTAAGAGACCCCAAAATCAAAGGCTGTAAAGTTATTGTTCTAAAAAGTTACATTGCAAAAAAGTAAATAAATAAATAAAGTTAAAAAAAATAAAAAAGTTGTCATTTTATTGACTTAATGTTATATTTTTACTGTTTTTCATTATTAACGAAGTCACGATGTCACGTGACGCAACGCCTCGACGGCATTAGCGTGGTGTCGTATTTCCGGCGTGATGCCATCTTGGAACACCTTTTGTTCATGCTCTACACCCAGCTCATTGGAACTACCTTGATACAAGATACTGGAATGTGTGTTTGCATTTTGGCTTATTATACATGCCAATAAAGCAGTATTACACTATGGAGATTGTGTTCTCTTCTCGTTATATGGGCATATGAGCGTTTGTGCTATATAAGGGTACCTTTATACCTGCTGACTGGTCCAGTGGAACATTGATACCATGATGACTGCCTGCACCACCTGGTCTTAGGAGTCATTACTCTGAGGGATCCAGAGGGGATCTTTTTATAAGCTTTGTGACCCTGCAGGGTCACAAAGTGGAGGTGAGAGGCCATTGCAGCCATTTTGGGATCATATTGATGGTGTGCGGTCACCCACATCTTGCATGATCAGGAGGATTGTAGCTCAGAATAATGGACTTATGACATCGATATTTTTAATGACCATTTGTTTATGTCCACTATTTTGCACGGTGTATACGTCTTTGATCCCTCTATAGGGATTCACCTTCTCTTGACTGTGTCCCAATCCGGGTACCAGGGGTCACCATTTTTAATATCCCCATGTGGATTGGGGTCACCATAGTGTATGTATCACCAGTTATGGTCCATTTTTAGGACCATTGTTATATGATGTTTACACCCTATGTCACTTATTATTGTTGCTTTATATCTTAGCATTGCATCAATTATATTTATTTATTATTAACTGTTGTTGTTTGTTTTACAGGAACGCCAATCAACTGAAAGAACATTACATGTATGCCCAACATTAGAAGTGGGTGGATGCAGGGCGGTAGATTCTAATGCTGGGCATACCATACACTTTTTCTGACAGAGATTTCTTCATCCACATAGACTGATGTGAATGCATGAAAAAAAGAGCATTACGTGGATGCCCAACAAGGACCAGTGATGTACGGGTACGTTGCTGGACTTCGAGTGGTTATACCGGGATGATACCTGCAGCTGTGATAACAATAAAAGTGATTAAAACATTAAACAGATAGCTTAAAAATAAAAGAATAAAATAAATATTTTTTAACAATTAAAGTGCCTTTCCCCCCAGTGCTCTCGTTCAAAGGCGAATGCACGTGTAAGTCCAGCATCGGTATGTAAACAGCAATTGCACCACTCATGTGAGGTATCACCATGAATGTCAGATCGAGGGAAGTAATTTTAGTACTATATCTCCTGTGTAAATGTAAAGTAGGAACCGTAAAAGCTTTTTAAGTGTCGCCTATGAATAATACAAATTTAGGTATTTTGATGCTAGTGCATGGGCTATGTAATTTTAAAGCGTGACATGTTTGGTATCTATTTACTTGGTGTAACATCATCTTTTATACTTTAAAAAAGTATATTCTCTAGGGCCTCTTATTTTAAAAAATGTGTACTGTTTTGGGGTTCCAAGTAATTTTATACTAAAAAATACAGATTTTTACATGTAAACAAAAAGTACCAAAATAGGCTTGGTCATTAAGTGGTTATTGGAGTGGGTGATGTGTGGCAAAAGCTTCTAATGTTGGGCATAAAATGCCAGGACAATTCACCCCCCTCCAAATTATTCCTTTTTGGAAAGTAGACACCCCAAGGTATTTGCTGTGAAGCATCTTGACTCCATGGAAGATTTTATTTTTTTGCCAGTTTGGACAATGACAAAAACATTTTTTTTACACAAAGCTGTAACTTTAGTGAGATATTTCTCACACATACCAATGGCATGTCTGAGATATTTCTCACACATGCCATTTGTATATGTGCAATTACACCACAAAACACATTCTGCTACTTCTCCCGAGTATGGTGATACCACATGTTAGAGACTTTTTGGCAGCCTAGCCACATACAGGCGCCCAAAATCCAACGACCACCTTCAGGTATTCCAAGGACGTTATTTCCTCATTTCACTTCCTGACTATCTATCACAGTTTCCAAGGCCCTGAAATGCCACAAAACAGCCCCCAAATGACCCCTTTTTGGAAAATACACATTCCAAGGTATTCACTAAGATGCATGATGAGTATTTTTCAGTTCTCATTTGTTGCCACGAGTTTTTGGAAAATGTATTTTTTATTTTCTTTGTTCCTTTTTCAAAACCTTGTGTCAAAATATGAGATGCCTCTTATCAAATTCCTTGGGGTGTATACTTTCCAAAAAAGTGTCATCTGATGGAGGGGTGTTTGTACTATCCTGACCTAGAAGTGATGGGAGGAATCACAACTGGTAGAGTTCTTAAATAGTATAAAAGTGAACTTAACTGCAAACACTCTCCCAAACCATGATAACATTTGTGTGTACCAAGCACATAACAAGGATTATATGGTTAGTTATGTAAAACATGTCATGAAAAGGATGTGATCTTAACTCCTAAGTATCTAATAGTAGAAGAGGCTCACGCAATGGGCTGACAACTTCCCTAGTATCTAATAGAAGAAGAGGCTCATGCAATGGGTTGACAACTTACCCCAGTTTAATGACAGGCCAGACTTTTCAATAAAATTTAGCAAGCATACTAAGCAAATTCAGGATTGAAATATGAGGTTCTGTGACTGTAAGCAATACGTAATCAACAAATAAACTATATGGTCATCTCCCACTAACAAGGGATTTGATAGCTAGAACAAAAATAGTGGAGCAATTTGGCAAGTACCTTGTCAATTAGGTAGCTATCATAGTGGAATCCCATGTATTTAATTTGGGCAGTGGGGATTCAATACCTTATTACTAATTCACAAAAAAAGAAAATAGCACATTAATACACCCATACTACTACAAAAGTTCTTTATTTAAAAAAAGAAAACACAAAAAACATCTCCAATATAAATTCAACATCAGTCATGAAAACTGACACCCAAAGATGTTAACCATCCTGGTGTTGGTGCAATTGGAAAGTAAAAACAGCAGCAGGAGTCCTGAATGACATCCTTGACCAAATTTGGTAATGAACCATCACCTAATTTGCTTGACAGTAGCTTGTCAACAGCTCTTCAAAAGACCTCAACTGACCGTCAACATTTTTGACTATTGGCATTCCTCTATTGACAGCAGTGCAATACACAATAAAGTTGAAATCCAAGCACCAGTTGTAGCATTTGGGAGCCCAGGATCACCAGCCAGCTGCATGGTAAAAGGAAATAGTCTTTATTCTTCAAAACAGGCAAAACAAAGTACAGTTGCAAGAAAAAGTATGTGAACCCCTTGGGATTACGTGGAGTTTTGCATGAATTGGGCATAAAATGTGCTCTGAACGTCATCTAAGTCACAACAATAGAAGAACACAGTCTGCTGAACATAATACTATACAAACATTAGATGTTGCCATGGTTTAATTGCACATAACATGTAAACATTCACAGTGCAGGGAGGAAAAAGTATGTGAACCTTTGAACTTAATAACTGGTTGACCCTCCTTTGGCAGCAATAACCTCAACCAAACGTTTCCTGTAGTTGCAGATCAGACCAGCACAACGATCTGGAGTCATTTTGGACCACTCCTCTTCACAAAACTGTTTCAGTGTAGCAATATTCTTGGGATGTCTGGTGTGAATCGCTCTCTTAAGGTCATGCCACAGCATTTCAATGGGGTTGAGGTCAGGACTCTGACTGGGCCACTCCAGAAGGCGTATTCTGTGCTGTTGCAGCCATTGTTTTGTTGAATGACTTGTATGCTTTGGGTCATTGTCCTGTTGCATCACCCATCCTGCGGAGCGTCAGTTGGAGGACAGATGGTCGTACGTTTTCCTGCAAAATGTCTTGATAAACTCTGGAATTCATTTTCCCATCAATGACAACAATCCGTCCAGGCCCTGAGGCAGCAAAGCAGCCCCAAACCATGATGCTCCCTCCGCCATGTTTCACAGTGGGGATGAGGTTTTGATGTTGGTGTGCTGTGCCTTTTTTCCTCCACACATAGTGTTGTGTGTTCTTCCCAAACAACTCAATCTTGGTTTCATCTGTCCACAGTATATTTTGCCAGTAGTGCTGTGGAACATCCAGGTGCTCTTTTGCAAACTTCAAACGTGCTGCAATATTCTTTTTGGACAGCAATGGCTTCCTCCGTGGTGTCCTCCCATGTACTCCATTCTTGTTTAATGTTTTCCTTATTGTAGATGTGTCAACAAAAATGTTAGCATGTGCCAGAGATTTCTGTAGGTCTTTAGCGGACACTCTGGGATTCTTCTTTACCTCATGCAGCATTCTGCGCTGTTTTCTTGCAGTCATTTTTACAGGACGACCGCGCCTAGGGAGAGTAGCAACAGTGCTAAACTTTCATTTGTAGACAGTCTGTCTTACCGTGGACACAGGAACATCAAGGCTTTTGGAGATACTTTTGTAACCCTTTCCAGCTTCATGCAAGTCAACAATTCTTGATCGTAGATCTTCTGAGAGCTCTTTTCTGCGAGACATGGTTCACATCAGACAATGCTTCTTGAAACCAGTAAACCCAAAACAGGTGTGTGTTTTTTAAGGGCAGGACAGCTGTCAGCAACACATCCAATATCATCACACTGATTGGAGTCAATGTTGGCTCACTCCTGGCTCCAATTAGCTCTGGGAGAAGTCATTAAGCTAGGGCCTCACATACTTTTTCCTCCCTGCACTGTGAATGTTTACATGTTATGTGCAATTAAACCATGGCAACATCTAATGTTTGTGTAGTATTATGTTCAGCAGACTGTGTTCTTCTATTGTTGTGACTTAGATGACGTTCAGAGCACATTTTATGCCCAATTCATGCAAAACTCCACGTAATCCCAAGGGGTTCACATACTTTTTCTTGCAACTGTAGCTTCCTTCAGCATAAACAAAAACAGATAGTCCATACACCTGTAACTCTAAACAAAGATATGTCTCTCCACCAGTGTAAGCCTTGCCCCATACCGGACTTAAAGTCTCAACTTTCTCCTGAGGTCTCAAAGAAGAGTTCCTGCCTCAATCACCCCGCAGACACCTGCTGTCTGCTTCCTGCTTTTTTCAGCCTTTCCTTTCAGGCAGGTTAACCCTTTCAAGACCACAGTCCCCTTCAAAGGGAGCACAACCCAAATAAAGGGGACACAAGCCCCCCATTCAGAACCCATCCCTGGCATCCTATATAGGCATCATTCAGGATACCAGCCACTGTGCTTGCATTCCCAAAGCACCAGGGATCTGTCATTTGGTATGGGGATGGGAGTAGCAGTTGGTAAAGATTGTCTGGCTTGACAGATCATTAAGATGGTCAGTCAACATTGTCTGACATCACTTATGATGATTAATGAGGATCTAAATAGCTGAAAATAGTGCCTAAAAACACCCACACCATTTAAAAAGTCCTTTATAAAAAAATGCCTACCAATGTAAATCCAATGTCAGTCATTGCATTCAACAATGTAGATCCATGTCACTTACAATTAGAGAGAAACCCAACAATGCGTGCCCACTGACACAACTGCCTATCACACGACAATCTTCACCCACCACTACTCCTGTCATAAATGACAGATCTGCAATGCTGTACTTGATAACAGAAGAAACCTCAAAATAGGTGGCACTCAATATTAAATTACATAAATAAACAGCTCATACAGTGCAGTTCGTGACATTAAACAACAAAAATATTATCTGTATTATGAAACAAGAAAAGACAGTGCCCCATACAGAAGTGCAAATAAATATAATTAAAAAAAAGTATTTTTAGCAGCTTATCACACTCAGTGTGCTCTTCCATTCCTCCACAATGATGTCACCCTGTGAGCCAGAAACAAATTATGCACTCACTAAAACTGGTATTGCAGTTCCTTGCTCCCAATCCGCCATCAGCCTAGGTTCCAAAGGGTTAAACTCAGATTAAAAAAAATATAAAATCTAACCTTCAGATCTATAATAACAAACTAACACATATAATATAACAATCCAGTTCATAAAAATAATATGTATATCCCCCTTATAAAACTAAAAGAAATAAAAAAGGATTACTATGGGGGGGCATGCGTGAAGCCTAGTATGGCGGACATGTCCAGCTAAAGCTCTGCACTTCCACCGCTGAGGCCTCACATTAGCTGGTGCCGAATCTTCACAGCTGTATCTCACCTACATTCAAGAACCCACCGACCCACATGAAGTTTATAATGGGCCATAAATCAAAGCACAAATCCATCAAGGAAGCTCTGGCCCACGCTTCTTCTAAGATGGGAGCGAGAGCTCCGATGCCTTCTTATGCACCTGCTTTCTCCCCGTTGGAATGTGCAGAGAGTGAGGCTGAAGATGAAGCACCCTTTGATCCAAGCTCTTCTCCTGTGATCCCTAATGCAGCTCTTTCTGAAAAGGACTTTCTTCATAAGATGGAAGCTATGCTTCAGAAAGTCCTTAAAAATACATCTGAGCAGATCACAGATCGCCTCTCCTGGGACATTCAAAAACTAGGCCAGCGGACCTTGAGACCCATGAGGATGAATTGGAGCTTACAATACAAGAACATGCCCAACAACTGGAGGCACTTTGTGAGGAAAACAAGTCATTGCTCTACCATTTGGAAGATGCACAGAAACGTTCCCAACGCTCCAATCTGCATATCAGAGGTATCCCAGAAATGGTTGATGACCTTGCTTCTTTTGTTATGGCATTATTCCAGGAACTTGTTCCTCCTTTACCAATTGAACACCTGGAATTTGACCATTTACTGACTTGCCGACAACCAGCTGGTCCACCGCAAGGCATCATTGACTTCCTCCATTTTTAGGAACAACTATTGGTGGCTGCCCATGCCAAGGATGCTCCAGTTCCAAGGCTACAACAACCAAGTCTTCTCAGACCTAGCTCCACTCATCATTGCCAAACAACGGGACATGAAGCTGCAACTCCACGTTCTTCTTCAACACCACCTCCAGTACACGTGGACATTTCCCTTTGCCTTACAATTCTCTCACCAGGGTAAACAACATACCTGCTCTACACCTGAAGCCTTACAAGGGGTGCTGGAAGACCTCCAACTAGTTTATCCTGATCCAGTGTCTGACACAGCACTGTCTCGCACCCCAGTAAGCCCAGCTTCTCATACGTATCATCCAACTTTGACCAGCACACCCCTTTTGCCTCTGCCTCTATTCACAAAGGAATCCTGCAACATCAGCTTGTTCACACTTGGCTGGTGCTATTTTTGCCTCACCTGGATGAAGGTTTTGTCTAACTTTACCTCTATCAAACTAGTTGTAAGTTTGTGACCACACTGTTGGTCATTATGAGTGAACTGAATACTATCAGTTCCTCCTTTTGAACTCACCGTCTCGCTACCATGGTGAGATATAGTTTGGCTGTGAATTTTTGTTATTATTTGACTGTTTGCTCCCCACATTTTTGGGGGTTTACTTTTCATTGCTTTTTTTTAATTATTTTGCCTGTTTTATATCCACCAAGTAGCTCAGCTACATTATATCTGCCTACATCAGATAAGGTGCACTATTTGCATAGGCTGTTGCCTTTGACTAATTATCTTACCTTAATTATGTGGGTGAAATTTGAATTTACGTGCTATCAGGCTCTAGGCCCTAACCTGGGTCTTCCCTCTCTCCCTTAATTCCCCTTCTCCCACCCCTCCCTTCCGCCCTTCCCAATCCTCCCTTTCCTCTTTCCCTGCCCTTTCCCCCTCCCCATCCCTATTCACGATCTCCCCCTCCCTTTTTCTCCCAATCTCTGGACCTAAAAGTTATTACCAGAATCCTCCTGCTAGTATTGTTTGATTATAATAGCATTATTGTTAGACTGTATCACTTGTTTACTGACTTTCTTACTGTTCAATCAGAGCCTCAAATGCCACGAGGAGTGGTCACTGTGTCTCCCCTTTGGTGCATTCCCACTCCTGGGATAGCTACTCTACCCCTGGCATCTGAGTGTGGCTCGTTGGGCTCACAAGGTTGTGTTTTCACACTAGTGTTTGTGTTCCTTGTCGCCTTACGCACCACTTCTTATGTATTCCATTGATTACATGTTTGCTTTTCATACTGCTTTTTACTTTTACTTTCCTTTCTTTTCTTCCAGGCCTTGAATATTTAAAGCCTAGACTTCTTAGGTTTTCACCATGGCACCCCGAAAATATACAGTAATATCTTTAAATGTAAAAGCTCTTAGTTCAACACACAAGCATGTTAAAGATTTCAAGTCTTTTGCTACCCTTAAAGCAGGTATAGCTGCACTTCAGGAAACCCACTTTGCTGTGCAATCCACTCCACATTTTTTCAGCCTTAGCTATCCCCAACTTTTCTTGGAAAATGCCAACACCAAACATAGGGAGAGTGTTATAGCATTCCACTCTTCTATTCCCTTTATGCCTCTCACTGAGATAAGACACCCAGAGGGTCGATTTCTTCTGTCCATTGGCCTCCTGCAGAACATGGAAACTACCATTGTCTCTTAATATGCCCCAAATGTTAATGTCAATCCTTTCTTTTTTTCATCTCTTTCAGGCCATTCAGACCCACAGTAAGGGCTCTCTAATCCTTTGTGGTGATTCAAAGCAAATTATTCAGCCCCATCTTGATAGATCCCCATATCTATCGGACTCCCATTCACCCTCTTTAACATTTAGACGTCTTATCCAGGAGGCAGCACTACTGGATATTTGGCTAGAGTGTAATCCCCTTCTCTGCAATTATACTTTTTAGTCCTGCCCACATAAATCCTTTATGAGAATAGACCGCACATTTATATAGCAGCCCCAACTCTGCCACACTATACCATCCTTCCAATTCCATGGACTTACCATTGTGCAGTGTTTACTTTCATTACTTCTTTGATTCCACACTCCACAGATCGCACATGGTGCCTAAATGAGGCTTACCTGACTAATAAATCTTATTGTCTTCACATTCAACTAGCCATCAAAGAGTATTTGCTGCACAATGCCACTTCTGATATCTCCCCAGTTCTACTATGGGAGGCTCACAAACCAGTTATAAGCGGTATCTATTCGGGTCTCCTCTCAACTCAATAGAGATAAAAAAAAACTTACTATCAGCACCATCTCTGTTTCCAATCTCATCCCACACCAATTAATAGGACTCGAGTTAAACCTATTACTGACAGAAGAGGCTGAAAAATCTATGCAGAGAGCCCAACATACAGTATATATACAGTATATATGAAAGCTAATAAGCCTGATACCTTTCTGGCTTTGTGCCTTCACCAAAATGATTGGGTACATAAGCCTATGTGCCCTAAAATTGAAAAAAATACTTACACTAGTGATCCGGTCAAAGTACTATGTGAATTTCATAAACGTTTATCTCGCCTATGTGAGTCTAAGTCAGATTTCATATCCTCTCAAGCTGACACATTCTTTAGTAATATATATCTGCTTACACTATCTAGTACAAATTAAGACACATTAAAGAGTCCTATTTCAGTAGAGGAGGTGCAATGTGCTATCAAATCTTTCAAACTGCAAATGCCCTGGACCAGATGGTCTCCCAACAATCTATTACAAAAAAATTTGAAGAATGGCTGGCTCCCATCTTGGCTACTGCTTTCAACTGTTTCTTGAATTTACAGTCATTCTGCAGGAATACACTGACAGTCATTATCTCTATGATCCCTAAACCTAATAAAGATCATACTTCTTGGTCCAATTTCAGGCCTATCTCTTTATTGAATTTAGACATTAAACTGTTAGCCAAAATCCTTGCACTCCAACTTTGCCAAATTATTGGTCGTCTAACACACAAGGACCAGGTTGGCTTTGTTCCTCGTTGCCAGGCCAGCAACAATGTTAGACAAGTCATTCTTTTGCAGCATTTGGTTCGCAAAAGACAGACTCCCTTGCACTTGTTATCCCTGGATATTAAAAAAGCCTTTGATACTGTTTCCTAGTCTTACCTTCATTATGTGTTGCAAAAATGGGATTTTGGCCCTAATTTTCTCCACTGGTTTTCTGCCCAGTGGAGAAAACCAGCCCTCTATGCTTATTCCCTATCCTATGTAAAATATTCAGGTTTTTGCTCAGACAGCTTTCAAACTGTTCTAGGAACTAGACAGGTCTGACCCCTCTCTACTTTAATCTTCGCTCTCACTATAGAACCCTTAGCCTTAGCAATCCGAGCAAACCCAGATATTAAGGGCATTGAAGTAGCCTCCTATCATCATAAATTCTGCCTATTTGCTGATGGTGCAGTGATGTTTGTCACCTTCCCTCGCACTACACTGCCCAACCTGATTCATGTCTTGGACCATTTTGTCTCCATTCTGTCTCCATTTTAGGCTTTGAGGTTAACCAACAGAAATTTAGGACGCTTAATGTATTCCTGCCGACAACCGAGGTGCTGCACCTGCTGGAGACCTTTCCATTTTAGTGGGAAAACTCCTCTCTTCCCTATCTTGGCATTAAGCTAACCAGTATTAATTATCTTCCTATGCTAACCCATCTTACATCTCTTATGTCCTCTTGTAAATCACTGTATGTCTCATGCCTAGGCTGAAGAATGGCTGTAAAAATCTCTCTACTGCCTAAGCTCCTTTATCTTTTTTGGGTCCTTCACATAATGGTACCATCCTACTTTTTCTGTATCATCCACAGCAGAGTACATAACTATATTTGGTGCCTTAATAAACCTAGGGTACCAGCTTCAATGCTAACATGCAGCAGATTGCATAATGGTCTGGGAGTCCCCTGCTTCCCTAAAGATTATCAGGCAGCTCAGCTAGCCCAAATTACCCTATATCATACTGCTACAGAGGTTCTGCTGTGGGTGGGTCTCAAAGCTATAGATCTCCATCCCCTCTTGGTAGATAACCTACTCTGGGTGCATAAGTCAGAATGAGGTATTGTGACGAAATGTCCCTTTGTGATACCATTTTGCCCTTTCTGTTCTGGTTCTTATCCCCTTTGTAAAGCTGGACATGTTTCACAGACATTCTACACTGTTTGTTTAGGGAAATGTGACCTTGTAGTCTTTCACTTCTATAGAGTTCCTAGGTATCTTGCATTGCATGGTTTGTTGTGGGTAGGGAAAACCTGGTGCCAGTCTGTCTGGTGGGGGTGGGGTGAAGTTGTATATACTGAGCTGTGTTTAATAAAGATTGTCAGTTTCACCCTACACGAAGTTCTGACTCGTGTTTTTAGCTATAATACCTGCCTTGGGAGAATGCTGGAAGACTTGCCGGAAATGAGGACCATTGGGTGTGACACATAGCTCCGCACGAGGAAGCCCAGGCGGAACGGTTCCGCCACAATTGGTGGCAGCAGTGGGATCTTTCCTCATTGCGGAGAAAGTCCAAACCACCAACCGGGACCCCATCTTTTTCACGGAGACATCCCTGCTCAGCCAGATGGATATACGGGACCTCCGGAAGCCAGCCCTCCAAAGCATGCTTGTCGCTCGGGGAGGTATCGCTGGCTCCAAGACCAGAGAGGAACTGTTGGACGAGATTATGGCCCTGGACCAAGCGGATGCGCACCCCACTATGCTTAAAGCGAACACTGCTCCACCAGAAGTGAACTCTGCTTCACAGGAGGAGTTGGAGGAACAGAGCAGCTCATTGGCCCCTGAAACACCAGGCCCACTTAGCACCGTACAGAGACCCCTATACCATTCGGATTTACGACAAGAGGTGGAGTGGCGTTTGTCTCTGTTTGGCAGCGCTCCCACCTCTGAACAGATTTCCAAGGCCCTGGACGATGCCACCCAACTGCGGCTTAGTCACTCCCGGTCATCAACCGAGGACTCGGTCTGGGAGAGGATTACCTTCTGCCTTCTCCAGACTGCAACCAGACCAAAGAAAATTCCCTACGCTGCTTTTAAAACTTTCTCAGAGGCGGATGGGGACATTGATAGCTTTCTTCAGGACTTTGAACGTTTGTGCACCATCCATGGTGTGGCAACCCAAGACCGGGTCCCCATTTTGAGCAGCAAGCTAACCGGTCGGGCTGCAGACGCATTCAGGACTGTACCCGACAGCTACTGCTTGGATTATGATTTTGTTAAGGAACACTTGTTGGCCCGCTACGCTCTCACCCCAGAGGCGTATCGCTTAAAGTTCCGGACACTCAAGAAGAAACCCCAGGACACCTTCACTGAATGGGGACATCAGTTACAACACACTGCCAGCAGCTGGGTCCGAGGGTGTAAGATCACCAAGCTGGAGGAACTGTTACAACTGCTGTTACTGGAGCAGTTTTACAATGGACTTCCAGGGGATGTTAGACATTGGGTCCGGGACAAACACCCCCTAACCTTAGCCGACGCTAGTCACTGGGCAGATTAGTACCTGGACAACAGGAGGCTAACAGAGCCCACCATTCCCCCTGCACCTCGTCCACAACCAGTGGTGCCCACTCTGGTCACCCGAGAATGCCTCAGACCACCCACACCTTCTGACCCAAAGCAGTCTGGCCCACGCTGTTATGGCTGCAACCAAACAGGGCACATCCGCATTCATTGCCCACGGAATCCACCAAGGCTCCAGAGCAGCCAACCCCCTCGGGGCACTTCCAAACGACCTACCACTCCCTATGGCCGAGCCTCTGCCTACTCTCTACAGGACCACCCGAGTGACACCGCCTCTTCATGGAGGAATTTTACCACCGAGGATGAGGACATCGGGGTCTTTCATGAGGCTAACCCTCTCCAGGCTGCCACCCCGGACAATCGCCGACACCACCAACAGGTTGTCCATGTTAACGGCCGTCAGGCCCAAGGATTATGGGACACTGGAGCCACACTCACCCTAGTCCAACCTCAACTGGTACCAGACTGGGCCAAGACCGGGCGATCTGTGGCGTTACGGGTAGCGGGAGGCCATGTCTACCGGATTCCTACAGCAAGGCTTCATCTGGATTGGGGGGCCGGGGTCAGGGACGTTGAAATTGGAGTAATGCAGAACTTGCCAGCTGAGGTTCTCCTTGGAAATGATCTGGGAGTCCTGGTCTCCACTTTTTGGCACCGAGACCCCTGCTGAAGCTCAACCAGTATCGATCGGGGAAGCAAAATGCCAATGCAGATGGGTTGTACCGGCAAGCCAAGTTGGAGAAGTGAACCTCCGAACCGACCAGCCCCAAGCGGACCTGTTTGAAGGTCTCGCCGGGTCTGGTGGGTGTTACACAACGGGGGAGCCTTGTGACGAATTGTCCCTTTGTGATACCATTTTGCCCTTTCTGTTCTGGTTCTTATCCCCTTTGTAAAGCTGGACATGTTTCACAGACATTCTACACTGTTTGTTTAGGGAAATGTGACCTTGTAGTCTTTCACTTCTATAGAGTTCCTAGGTATCTTGCATTGCATGGTTTGTTGTGGGTGGGGAAAACCTGGTGCCAGTCTGTCTGGTGGGGGTGGGGTGAAGTTGTATATACTGAGCTGTGTTTAATAAAGATTGTCAGTTTCACCCTACACGAAGTTCTGACTCGTGTTTTTAGCTATAATACCTGCCTTGGGAGAATGCTGGAAGACTTGCCGGAAATGAGGACCATTGGGTGTGACACATAGCTCCGCACGAGGAAGCCCAGGCGGAACGGTTCCGCCACAGGTATACTGACAAACCCAGTTACAGCTCACTCCTTACGTTTATGGTATAGACTGATAGACCCCTTCAAATTACTCTCTCCACATTGCCCCCTATTATCTTTCCTCCTTCCTTTTGCCATTCATCTTTGTTTCCTGTGTATTTGGACCCAGATGCATATGCTATCTGGCACCACCTGGGTCTGGCTAAACTGATCAATCTGGTCACCTCCTCTACTATGAAGCCTTTCCTGACTCTTCGAGAATAATTTCAGATCCCTAGCAGAGAACTATTTTGCTTCTTACAGATATCTCACTTTTTTGCTACATATGTATGAACCTTCACCTCACTGATAAATCTGTCCCTTTTCAAAGGTATCTGTAATACTGATCCCCATGCCCCAGGTATTATGTCAAAACTACACTCTCACCTCATGACTACATCTTCCAGTTTGCCCCCTTACACCCTTACACAACTTGATGGTCTGATGACCTGAATTTCACTTTTGAATTGGAGGATTGGGATGACATCTGGGCCACAACTAATTCCTCTTCACAAAACATACTTGCTGTTGAAACTAAATATAAGGTCCTTCTACGTTGGTATCTGGTCCTGGCAAAAATCACCAAAATTAACCCTACTTATTCCTCTACATGCTTTTGGGGTTGTAGCGAATGGGGAACACATATACATAAATGATGGATGTGCCTGAGTGTGCAGAAATTCTGGGTTGACATCTTTAGAATTCTTTTCACCTTGTTTGATAAGCCAATCTCCACTAACCCCGCTTTTTCACTGTTGAATCATTGCCACTCACAAAAGCACAATCAAAACTTGCTATTCAAATTCTTACAGCCTCAAAACAGACCATAGCGAAAGCCTGGAAATCCTCATCGTTCTGCACTAAAGAAACCAAAAATAGGGTTACCAAGGCAATGATCCACAGTAAAATTGAGGCAACCATCTTAGATAAAATTCCACAACATTAGAAAATCTGGAAACCATGGGTGGATCACTTTCTTCTTCTCCATTTTGACACCTCATTATTGGCTTTATGCCACCAATTCACAAAACTTTTTTGAATGCCTTCCTGCCCTGATGCAGAGTCACCAACCTAGTTTTTCTGCTTTTTTTCTGGTCTTTCTTCTTTTTCTAGTTTCCCCACTCTCTCTCTACCTATTTTTTCTTCTCTACTTAGCACTGGACAAGCACTTTTGACAAGATGTACTTTCTTCTTAAGTTCTTATCCACTGTCCACATTTTCTACCAACTGATGAGCATTGAGTTCCTAAGTAACTCATTTAGTTTTGGAAGTTTAAACACGGGTAATGTTTCACAGTTCTTTGCTGTACCATTGCATCTTAATCTCATCCCACTATTGTGCTTAAAGCGGAGTTCCAGTCACACTCTAAAAAAATAAAAGTCAGCAGCTACAAAAACTGTAGCTGCTGACTTTTAAAAAAAACAGCCACTCACCTGTCCCTCGATCCTGCAGTGTCCTTCCTGAAGCCCGTTTCACTGGCCATCCAGTGTTCCTGGCACCGGTATCTTCAGTGTGGGCACCTGGCTGTGACAGCTTGCAGCTTCACTGAACATGTGTGAGTAGCGCTGCACTTTCTGAATGGTCCAGTAGTCTTCTGGGACATGTCACGTGTCCCCGAAGACTACAGGGAGGGAGGGGTACCCGCCCCCCCTCCCCAAAGTTGCCAATCCCTAATGGGGAGCTGGGGACCAGTCTTTAAAGTGGACCTTTCCACTTTTGGGAGAAGCTCTGTTTGAACCATTTGCTGAGAATTTACCCCCCTTCCTGGCCAGACCATTTTTTACGTTATGGTGCTGCATTACTTTAACTGACAATTGCGTGGTCATGCACCCAAATGACATTTATGTTCTTTTTTCCCATGAATAGAGCTTTCTTTCGGTGGTATTTGATTGCCTGTGACTTTTTTGCTAATAACCTCCCTGGCAGTCTGATTATGTCAATATATTTTAATGTCAAAGCGTTACATTGTTTTGCATGGAAATTTGTTGTTTTATATTGTAGGCCTGTAATTCTTAGGAATAACTCACTTAAATCTGTCCAAACAAGAGTCTAGTAAACAGTATGATAAAGTTTGAAACACAAAATCATAAATTATAATATAATAAATAAGCTCAGTCCCAGAATTGTTGCTGTCATCACTTTCATTGTCTGATGACGAATTTCCCCACGAATCACTATCGCTCAATTCTGCAAGTGATTCTTATTCACTATCGCTGTTTTCTAGCTGGTCTAAGGGCTGGTTCACCATGGATGCGACTTGGCATGCGATTTGCATGTCCTGGGACTTGCAAATCGCCTGCCACGTTGCACCCTATTGTCCGCTATCAGAGCGGTTATATCAGTGTGGTTCCAACTTTGTCGGAGCCGTACAGATTTAAAAAAAATTACATGTACTACTTGTTGCAATTTGCATAGACATCTGTGTCAGATGTCTTGCAAATCACAAGGAAATCAACATCTCGCCCAATTTTGAAATCGTGCGACTTCACTGTAAGTCGCACGATTTCAAAATCGGATTTTGTGATTTGCTAAAAATAAAATCCCAATACGTGTAAATTAATTGGTTTACTTGAAAGTTATAGCGTTTACAAATGGCGGTATAGAAACTGGAATTGTTTTTTCCTTTTACTAGTAATGGCAGTGATCAGCTACTTATAGAGGAACTGCAGGACTGCAGTGGACATTCTGACACAGGGAGGAACTGACTTGGTGTCACTGACATCCCCAGTGACACCAATACAGTGATCAGTGGTAAAAAATAGCACTAACACTGTACTAATGGCACTGGGCAGGAAGGTGTTAACATGAAGATAACATAAGTACTTTAACATGGAATGTTCAAGAAGAAAAAAAAAAGATACTTTAGATTTAGAGATCTCAGTTTACATAGGGGTGTTCCCAGCAAAGCTTTCTTCAAGCCACCAGATAAAAATAATTTTTATCCCATTGGATAGTCATCATGATGGATTTTGATTCCTGAACATACCTAAAGGCCAATTGGTGAGGCTAAAGAGGAATTATTCAGACCAAAGCATGAATGCCCAACAGGCAGAAGGTATGGAAGAAAGGTTGATTAGGAAAGGGTATATGGAAGAATTTATTGAAATTAAAATGATAACGTAGGTGAAATGGACAGAGAGGAATTGTTGATAAGAGAGAAGGAGACAGAAAATAATATATTTCAGATTACGGTAGAGCAATAATTTTTGATTATAATTGGCTATATAAAAAGTTGGAAAAGATCTTTAAAAGACATTGATCAATACCGAAAAAAAGCACCTAGGGACAGTTTTGCCAGAATTTCCTAAATGCATTTATCATACGGCTCCTACACTAAAGAATAGACTGGTTAAAAACACCATAAATCTACCCAAAACAGCTTTCTTTTTGTTTTTTGACCAAAAGGAATTCTATTTGTATGGAAGATGTAGTGAATGTGTGACATCTAGAGTAAATAAGAGTAGAAGAAAACAATTTGTGGCTAACTCAACAAAAAATAACTTTCAGAACTAGGATTTAATTTCTTGTTCTACCCAAGGGGTTATTTATATGCTGGAATGTCCATGTGGACTGCAGCATATTGGATGGATATGTGGGATATTATTGTCCCATATCAGAGAACATATGTGTAACATAAGAAGGGGATACACTAAACATAGTGTGTCCAACTATTTGAAAAACTGTCACAATAAGGATCCAGGTAAATTAAATTGTTGGGGATTTAAATTGTGTAAACATTGAAAGTGGTAATTGTTAAGGAGTTTAAGTAGGGGAAAATCCTGGTGAATCTATACTGGTAAAATTTTAGCCCCTAGGGAGCTAAACGTTGATTTTGAAGTAAATTATATTATTATAAAAGTATTGTAAACTTTGATTTAGGTACATTCTTTTTCTCCATCCTCCATTCTTCTTTTCCATTTCCTTTTTTTATATGTTATATTTGACATTTTTCGTTCGTACCCCCTTTTGTTTGAGATGGGGTTTGTTTGTTTGTAAGAACGGGGTAAGAGATATGGGGATAGGGGGAATATATATATATATATTTATTTATTTTTTCATAAATACATTTTTACACACATTTGTATAGATTTTACATATACGTTTATATTATATAATAAATATTTATATAGTATATATATATTTTTATAGTATGACATATACATATATATCTGATATACCCTGTAGAGATTGCATTATTGTATTACGTGTATTAGTTGGATATTATGGATGTGAAGAGAGATTTTAGAAATTTAATATGAGTTTATATGAGTTATCAATATGAGTTTGGACTCTCAGTATATAAAGTCGACATTTGTATAATAGCAGTATATCAGAATAGGTTCATGGAGCTGCTTTGTTGACAGGTAGCTATGGGAACCAGAGCACATCAGGCTTTAAAGTTGCAATAAGCCGATATGTCCCCTGTATTAAGTGCAGAAAGCCAATATCTTCCCAGTAAATTTGCGGCGTATTAGAGGAGGGCAGATGAGTGGTGAAGACACAGGTGCCGCTTTTTTGTCAAATAACCATGGGAACTGGGGCAGACTGGGCTGTGAAGATACCCTAAGCTGACATGTCCCTTGCAGTATGTGCAGAAATCCAACACCACCTTGTTGTTTGGCGGCATATTAGAGTGGAGGAGTGGTGAATACATAGGAGCCACTTTGTTGATAAGTAACCATGGGAATGGGAGGAGTGTACTTAGTCAGCATGATGACCAGGGTTTCCCCAGACTCTGAAGAAGTTCATCTCAAGACACAACACATAAGCCAGGGTTACTCCAAAATTGAATGCAGAGTGCACTATGCGTGGTTGATGTTTTGTTGAAGATATTGACAACTGGAGAGGTTTTGAAACCCAGCAAGCTGTCTATGCAGAATCTATATGCCAATATTGAAATATTGAAATCGTGATGTGGACTATATCAGACTATATCAGACCACCTATAGTGAAGAGATGCATCTAAAAGGGTGAGCTGAATGCCATACTGAAAGATGGAGGATCACAGCACTGAATTGGAAGCACAGTTTTTTGTATTGATGCACTGTGCATGGCGACTTTAAATTTGCGTAGAGAATATGTATTTCTTTCTTTTTTTATTTATTTTTTTTTTACACTGGACATAGTGTATTTGTGATTTTTATTTTTGCACCAATAGTGGATATTTCCAAAAATAGTATGTTATCTCCAATGCATATGGAGGAAAGGAGCTCGACTCCCAAAATGCGTAGCACTTTCCATTACAGGATTCCCGCTACTTGGGACCGTAAGTTGTGGCTCTCTCTCTGCTTTTATGACCTATTGTTTTGTGAGTATCCATTTGCTTTTATCACATTAAATTTATTTTTATCACAGTAATGCATGAGGAGAGTGCACCCTCTCTTATTCTTTTTTTGCTAGTATCAAGACTCACCTGTCTTTGGAGGGCTGCACCTTAGCGAGTGATGGTATCCGTGATCCTGTGCTGTATGAAGATCTGAGCGCTGCTTTTAGAATAAAGTGGTCCAAACAAGACTAATGTAACTATGTATAACATACCGATGACCAGGGGCTGACTGACAACTCATGGGGCCCCCGGGCAATAGGGGTTCATGGGGCCCCTGTGTCCTTGCCTAAACTCAAAAAAACCTATGAAAAAGGTACCAGGGGCATCTCATGGGGCCCCTTACTGACCCCGGGCCCTCGGGCAGTGCCCGAGTTTCCAAATGGTCAGTCTGCCCCTGCCGATGACTGGCATTATATATTAAGAGCACAGGTAGTGATTAACCAAACAATACCACAAACAACATACCAGAAATAGTGAAACACGTGACAAATTAAAACTAGAAAAAAATATCTCTAACAATTTAACTGACTATGATAAACTATATACAAAACAAGGGGAGAAATTGGGTAAGCCTGGGTCACACAGGAGGTACAAGAGACAGGGCCCGAGAACAAGGGGACAGGTAAAGATGATTCAGAATAAAAGATACATGGCAACAAGGTCAGATGAGGTAAAGGCATGAGTACAGAAGCAGGATCTTGGGTACAGAGGCAGCATGATCAGAAAATTTGGGAACACACTTGACAAAATACTGAGGCAGTGTGTAAACATATACCCTGCCAGAAAAGAGAATCGGGTGAAGACTAATTACTGAGATATTCTGGTTACTGTTATTTACTCCCTTTCCAAATGGATATGACAAATCATGTGTTTATAACTACTTCAGCTCTCACAAAGCAATAAATATATTGTTTTTAAGGGTAAGCAAGGCTTTCTTTTTGTGATACTTCTTGCAAAAAAATGTTCTTAATGTAATCCTTAGACAAAAAAGGAACAAAATAAAAAATGCATGTTTTTCTTTTTTGGCCAGTGTTAGTTTAAAAAAAAGTGTGTCCTTTTTAAATGACACAAAGGGGTCTAGTTATAAAAATTTGCTGTATAAGCATGACAAACATTCACACAGCCGCAGAGGTTGCATTTTGTCTAATATAATTACTTATTATGATTGCTAGCACCATCTAGTTGCCATAATACAGTATTTTTTCCTGAAATACCTCAACTCAGAGAAATAACTCATTATGGCCACTAGATCATAATCATAATAGACAAAATATGTTCGGTTTTAATTTTGACTGGTCAAATGTTTGTAACTTTCATATGGTAATTGTTTTTTTTTGTGTTTTTTTTTAATACAATTATGAGTCTGGTACAAAGCATTGCAATGTTATTTACAAATAAAGATTTTTTTTTTTAATTTTGAACTTTTTCTTTATATTACACAAGAAACAAAGAAAAAAAACAGCAGAAAAATAATGCCTGAAGGTAGAAAGGGGAGAAAGAGTTAATTGGGGCTGATGAGGAAAATGTAAGGTTTATTAATAGGTTAAAGAAAACTACTACGCTTTTTTTTTTTATCAAGTTGCTTTAGTCTATGTTATGTGAGGATTGAGCCTAACTGATGTCACTTCTGGTTCTGGCCACAAATGTAAGTTCAGGCCTGTGAAATGCATGGGTATGCACAACACAGTTGGCTTCTGACGCATAAAACTCTCCATCCTTATATGGGGGCAAATACCACTAAGTAAGACAGGAATTGAGGGTAGTTAATTAGTTTACTTTACTGAACCAGCTAGGATTTATTTAGACTTTAATTACCTTTGTAGTTTGCCCTGTATGAGGGTAGTATAGTTGTTTAGAGAAAATGATAGGCTTTGTATATGTATAGTGTGTGTCTGCGTGTTTGTGTATTTGTTTCTTATGTGCTCACATTTGTTTGTCTCCTTGAGAAAGAAAGCCTTAATATCTCCAAAACATCAGCATTTTTTCTGCTTTTTATATGCTAAATATGCTACCAGCTAAGACCTCTATAAAGTTTTGAGGTCTTTACCTATAGGTGTGCTGGACATTTTTGCATTTTGGATTTTTTGTCATAACTGTTGGCCATACAACCTCTTGAAGTTGTTTAAAGATACAGTGCTGTTTGTTCAGGTTGCTTTGGCTGACAACATCTGTGGATCAAAGCTCATAATTTTGATCTGCAGTTGAATAAAACAGAATGGTTACAAAACAATGTTACTTTGTATCTCTATTTCATGTCTGAACAGTGTCAGATGGTATTTTTATAGCAGCAGCACACCCAGTGTTCTCAGATTTAGAGGCTTTTTTGTTTATTAAAAAAAAAAAAAAAAAAACATTTTTATACTAGACATATTCACTTCAAATACCCAATCAGACTGGAGAGTTAAAGTGGAACTTTAGTCAGAAAATTATGTCCTGATAGATCACTTCAGGCTGGCCCCTATTGCAGGTGTTTTACTAATTTATTTTTTACAGTGGTTAATGCAGATTTCACATAAGCTCATTATCCAACAAACCCAACCTTGCTTATACGGTCTTCAAAAAATATATTTTTAGCATGTTTAGCATGGTAGAGGTGCAAAACCTGTTAATTCGGGTATGTATATTGAGAAATATATACTGTAGCAATAACATGACAAAAATTAGGAGTATGTAGAAGTGAGTCACTTAGTATCTCTGTATATAGTTTCCTATTGGTACAGTAGGTTGTTTTCTCTTTTGTTTATTTTATGACATTCTGTTTTACCCAGCTCATACAATTAAATCTTTCTGTTCATATCATATATATATATATATCTTTGTAGTATCAGAAAGAGTGATCTCTTTTTTAGGCTTGTTTAAGAATATTTAGGCATTGGAGGAATTAGTGGAACATACAGAGTAAGATTTATATAAGGTATAAAAGGAATATGTTCTCATTACCACACCTAATATATCAATCCTTATGGTTTCAAGGAAATGCTTTGTTCAGCAGTTTAAAAGCTTGTTACATAGTGAAAGATTCATTCTGGTCCTCTCATTTAACTCGCAAGATCTTAACGTATGCCATATAAAGGATGAGAACAGTAAATTATTACAGAGGCTTCTTGGAACCAAAAAAACTTAACACTTTTATACAACATTAATTAAGTCTTGGCTCTTAAGAGAAATGCCAAACATTAAACTATTTGAAGTTTTGCATTGTGTTACAATTTCATCATATAAAATGTAAGCTATGAACATGCTCATTGTGAAAGCTGTAAGACACATATCTAGTTAATTCAAACAGTGGAATGGTATGGGAAATAATCAACTTTTTAACTATTTTATGTAACATATCCACAGTCCAAACCTTTACTACTGTAAACAAAAACTAAGATGCCTATCAATCTATCTTTTTCCACCTAGCATATTTTATAATTGTTATTAACTAATACTATTATTATTATTATTAATATTAGATATTATTCCCTATAGATATTTTTATATTATACAGCTGGGAATGAGCAATGATGATTCACTAGATATTTGTAACCATGTGACATGACAAAAGATGTCCTAAACTGATTAACTTGAAATTAAATTCAGCCATGAACAGACAGATTTTCTGGAGTTAACATTTTGCAAACCATTGGTAATCCATGACAAAAAAGCCATATCAGTTATGCCTCCACGTTTTGGCATTGGGGCATTTGGCATATGAACAATGGGATCCTCCTTGGCACATTTGCCCTTTTCATCATGGCCTTGCAACTGTACTGTTATTCATCATCTTTAGTGAAGCTATCACTTTACATTCATTCAACTTGCACAGGTCTTGCTGAGCCAATTTACGTAATTGTACACATGCCAACAAGGAGACTTTCATATTTGTGAATGTAAGTAAAAATTGTATATAGGGACAAGAGTGGGAATTTCAGGTATTTATAGTTTCTTTGCGCTCAGATGAACTTCCAAATAACATATTTTGCTGGCAAGTAAAAGTTCACAGTAAATGTTTTGTGGGAGGAGAAAAATAGATTTTCTGCCAAAGCTGTGTGTTTATAGAATTGCCATTACCCAATAAAACAATAATGACTAGACATCTCCCCAAAAACACCCTTTTACTTTTCCACAAAGTGCTGGGCTGGTTGACAATATCTTCCCAGCAAAATGAGTCTTAGGGGCTAATTTACTATGAATATCACAAATGTGTCAGTGACTCACCAATCCACAAATGTTGAAGAGATGCTACCAGGGATTTATTAAGCTGTGGGGAAGGTTTTTGCTAAATTTCCAGAGCAATTCAGCATTGTATCCCCAGATTCACAATTGCATTTCAGAGTGTGCCTGAAGCTTGCAAAAATCTGTCAGCTATGTAGTGGCAACTGGTGAGTTAAGGTTTGAAATCAATTTACCATGCAGACCCGTTATTTTTCAAGCACAAGATTGATAGCTGCATCATGTGCAAGGTGGCTTAAATCAATATGAGTGAAGAAAACACAAATAACACATCTGAATCAAAGCAAATGGTTGCTGAAAGGAAGAGAAGATGTTAGTTAAAGTGGTAGTAAAGTCACTGTATATTTTTTCCTACAGGTAAGCTTATAATTAGAGATGAGCGAATCGAACCAGGCGAACCGGAATTCGAGTCGAATTTCAGGAAATATTCGATTCGCGGCGAAACCGAAATTTTGCCTACTTCGGGTGCGCGAATCGAACATTTCCCGATCTGCCGGCAAAAGTGTCCCTGCAGTGAGCTCCGCTATTTCTGACAGTTCTCTGACAGAAGGAACACATGTTTAGCGGTTGAAACATTGTATCTATTAGTTTACATTTAGGATACAGATGTTTCAACCACTGTTCATGTGAAGAAGCTGTGAGAGAACTGTCAGAAATAGAGGAACTCTGCACATACACTTTTTGCCGGCTTGGAATTATTCTTCTTTTCATCCTACTTCTTCTTCTTCTTCATCTTCATCCTCAGAAGAAGAGGATGAGGATGAGGATGAAGAAGAAGAAGAAGAAGTAGGATGAAAAGAAGAATAATTCCAAGCCGGCAAAAAGTGTATGTGCAGAGTTCCTCTATTTCTGACAGTTCTCTCACAGCTTCTTCACATGTACAGCGGTTGAAACATCTGTATCCTAAATGGAAACTAATAGATACAATTTGTATCTATTAGTTTCCATTTAGGATACAGATGTTTCAACCGCTGTACATGTGAAGAAGCTGTGAGAGAACTGTCAGAAATAGAGGAACTCTGCACATACACTTTTTGCCGGCTTGGAATTATTCTTCTTTTCATCCTACTTCTTCTTCTTCTTCTTCTTCTTCTTCTTCTTCTTCATCCTCATCCTCATCCTCTTCTTCTGAGGATGAGGATGAGGATGAAGAAGAAGAAGAAGCAGTAGGATGAAAATAAGAATAATTCCAAGCCGGCAAAAAGTGTATGTGCAGAGTTCCTCTATTCTGCAGATACACTTAGAGGAGCTCTGCACATACACTTTTTGCCTGTTTGGAATTAATCTTATTTTCATCCTACTTCTTCTTCTTCTTCTTTATCCTCATCCTCAGAAGAAGAAGAAGAGGATGAAGAAGAAGAAGAAGAAGTAGGATGAAAATAAGAATAATTGCAAGCCGGCAAAAAGTGTATGTGCAGAGTTCCTCTATTCTGCAGATACACTTAGAGGAGCTCTGCAGATACACTTAGAGGAGCTCTGCACATACACTTTTTGCCGGCTTGGAATTAATCTTATTTTCATCCTACTTCTT
Organism: Staurois parvus; assembly: GCF_062004578.1. Lineage (NCBI taxonomy): Eukaryota > Metazoa > Chordata > Amphibia > Anura > Ranidae > Staurois > Staurois parvus. The sequence continues at coordinate 11,211,013 of NW_028317994.1, read as the reverse complement.
CTTCTTCTTCTTCTTCTTCATCCTCATCCTCAGAAGAAGAAGAAGAGGATGAGGATGAGGATGAAGAAGAAGAAGAAGAAGAAGTAGGATGAAAATAAGAATAATTCCAAGCCGGCAAAAAGTGTATGTGCAGAGCTCCTCTAAGTGTATCTGCAGAGCTCCTCTAAGTGTATCTGCAGAATAGAGGAACTCTGCACATACACTTTTTGCCGGAAACCGCTGTATGGAGGGAATGTCCCAGAACTGTCATAAATAGTCTATTTCTGACAGTTCTGGGACATTCACTCCATACAGCTGTTTCAACCGCTGTATGGAGGGAATGTCATAGAACTGTCAGAAATAGACTATTAATGACAGTTCTGGGACTGTCCTTCCATACAGCGGTTGAAACATTGTATCTATTTGTTTCCATAAATGGATCCATTTATGGAAACAAATAGATACAATGTTTCAACCGCTGTATGGAAGGACAGTCCCAGAACTGTCATTAATAGTCTATTTCTGACAGTTCTATGACATTCCCTCCATACAGCGGTTGAAACAGCTGTATGGAGTGAATGTCCCAGAACTGTCAGAAATAGACTATTTATGACAGTTCTGGGACATTCACTCCATACAGCGGTTGAAACATTGTATCTATTTTTTTCCATAAATGACATTCTGCAGATACACTTAGAGGAGCGCTGCAGATACACTTTTTGCCGGCTTGGAATTATTCTTATTTTCATCCTACTTCTTCTTTTTCTTCTTATGAGGATGAGGATGAAGAAGAAGAAGTAGGATGAAAATAAGATTAATTCCAAGCCGGCAAAAAGTGTATCTGCAGCGCTCCTCTAAGTGTATTTGCAGAATGTCATTTATGGAAAAAAATAGATACAATGTTTCAACCGCTGTATGGAAGGACAGTCCCAGAACTGTCATAAATAGTCTATTTCTGACAGTTCTGGGACATTCACTCCATACAGCTGTTTCAACCGCTGTATGGAGGGAATGTCATAGAACTGTCAGAAATAGACTATTAATGACAGTTCTGGGACTGTCCTTCCATACAGCGGTTGAAACATTGTATGTATTTGTTTCCATAAATGGATCCATTTATGGAAACAAATACATACAATGTTTCAACCGCTGTATGGAAGGACAGTCCCAGAACTGTCATTAATAGTCTATTTCTGACAGTTCCATGACATTCCCTCCATACAGCGGTTGAAACAGCTGTATGGAGTGAATGTCCCAGAACTGTCAGAAATAGACTATTTCTGACAGTTCTGGGACAATCACTCCATACAGCTGTTTCAACCGCTGTATGGAGGGAATGTCATGGAACTGTCAGAAATAGACTATTAATGACAGTTCTGGGACTGTCCTTCCATACAGCGGTTGAAACATTGTATGTATTTGTTTCCATAAATGGATCCATTTATGGAAACAAATACATACAATGTTTCAACCGCTGTATGGAAGGACAGTCCCAGAACTGTCAGAAATAGTCTATTTCTGACAGTTCTGGGACATTCACTCCACACAGCTGTTTCAACCGCTGTATGGAGGGAATGTCATAGAACTGTCAGAAATAGACTATTAATGACAGTTCTGGGACTGTCCTTCCATACAGCGGTTGAAACATTGTATCTATTTGTTTCCATAAATGGATCCATTTATGGAAACAAATAGATACAATGTTTCAACCGCTGTATGGAAGGACAGTCCCAGAACTGTCATTAATAGTCTATTTCTGACAGTTCTATGACATTCCCTCCATACAGCGGTTGAAACAGCTGTATGGAGTGAATGTCCCAGAACTGTCAGAAATAGACTATTTATGGCAGTTCTGGGACATTCACTCCATACAGCGGTTGAAACATTGTATCTATTTTTTTCCATAAATGACATTCTGCAAATACACTTAGAGGAGCGCTGCAGATACACTTTTTGCCGGCTTGGAATTAATCTTATTTTCATCCTACTTCTTCTTCTTCATCCTCATCCTCATCCTCATAAGAAGAAAAAGAAGAAGTAGGATGAAAATAAGAATAATTCCAAGCCGGCAAAAAGTGTATCTGCAGCGCTCCTCTAAGTGTATCTGCAGAATGTCATTTATGGAAAAAAATAGATACAATGTTTCAACCGCTGTATGGAGTGAATGTCCCAGAACTGTCATAAATAGTCTATTTCTGACAGTTCTGGGACATTCACTCCATACAGCTGTTTCAACCGCTGTATGGAGGGAATGTCATGGAACTGTCAGAAATAGACTATTAATGACAGTTCTGGGACTCTGACAGTTCCATGACATTCCCTCCATACAGCGGTTGAAACAGCTGTATGGAGTGAATGTCCCAGAACTGTCAGAAATAGACTATTTCTGACAGTTCTGGGACAATCACTCCATACAGCTGTTTCAACCGCTGTATGGAGGGAATGTCATGGAACTGTCAGAAATAGACTATTAATGACAGTTCTGGGACTGTCCTTCCATACAGCGGTTGAAACATTGTATGTATTTGTTTCCATAAATGGATCCATTTATGGAAACAAATACATACAATGTTTCAACCGCTGTATGGAAGGACAGTCCCAGAACTGTCATAAATAGTCTATTTCTGACAGTTCTGGGACATTCACTCCATACAGCTGTTTCAACCGCTGTATGGAGGGAATGTCATAGAACTGTCAGAAATAGACTATTAATGACAGTTCTGGGACTGTCCTTCCATACAGCGGTTGAAACATTGTATGTATTTGTTTCCATAAATGGATCCATTTATGGAAACAAATACATACAATGTTTCAACCGCTGCATGGAAGGACAGTCCCAGAACTGTCATTAATAGTCTATTTCTGACAGTTCCATGACATTCCCTCCATACAGCGGTTGAAACAGCTGTATGGAGTGAATGTCCCAGAACTGTCATAAATAGAGAGAAACTGTCACAGAACTGTCCTTCTTCTCATCCTTCTCCTTCTTCTCATCCTTCTTCTCATCCTTCTTCTCATCCTTCTCCTTCTTCTCATCCTTCTCCTTCTTCTCATCCTTCTCCTTCTCCTTCTTCTCATCCTTCTCCTTCTCCTTCTTCTCATCCTTCTCCTTCTTCTCATCCTTCTCCTTCTCCTTCTTCTCATCCTTCTCCTTCTCCTTCTTCTCATCCTTCTCCTTCTCCTTCTTCTCATCCTTCTCCTTCTCCTTCTTCTCATCCTTCTCCTTCTCCTTCTTCTCATCCTTCTCCTTCTCCATCTTCTCATCCTTCTCCTTCTCCTTCTTCTCATCCTTCTCCTTCTCCTTCTTCTCATCCTTCTCCTTCTCCATCTTCTCATCCTTCTCCTTTTCCTTCTTCTCATCCTTCTCCTTCTGCTTCTCCTTCTCCTTCTCCTTCTCCTTCTCCTTCTTCTCATCCTTCTCCTTCTTCTCATCCTTCTCCTTCTCCTTCTTCTCATCCTTCTCCTTCTCCTTCTTCTCATCCTTCTCCTTCTCCTTCTTCTCATCCTTCTCCTTCTCCATCTTCTCATCCTTCTCCTTCTTCTCATCCTTCTCCTTCTCCTTCTTCTCATCCTTCTCCTTCTCCATCTTCTCATCCTTCTCCTTTTCCTTCTTCTCATCCTTCTCCTTCTGCTTCTCCTTCTCCTTCTCCTTCTTCTCATCCTTCTCCTTCTTCTCATCCTTCTCCTTCTTCTCATCCTTCTCCTTCTCCTTCTTCTCATCCTTCTCCTTCTTCTCATCCTTCTCCTTCTTCTCATCCTTCTCCTTCTCCTCATCCTTCTCCTTCTTCTCATCCTTCTCCTTCTCCTTCTTCTCATCCTTCTCCTTCTCCTTCTTCTCATCCTTCTCCTTCTCCATCTTCTCATCCTTCTCCTTCTCCTTCTTCTCATCCTTCTCCTTCTTCTCATCCTTCTCCTTCTCCTTCTTCTCATCCTTCTCCTTCTTCTCATCCTTCTCCTTCTCCTCATCCTTCTCCTTCTCCTTCTTCTCATCCTTCTCCTTCTCCTTCTTCTCATCCTTCTCCTTCTTCTCATCCTTCTCCTTCTCCTCATCCTTCTCCTTCTTCTCATCCTTCTCCTTCTCCTTCTTCTCATCCTTCTCCTTCTCCTTCTTCTCATCCTTCTTCTCATCCTTCTCCTTCTTCTCATCCTTCTCCTTCTTCTCATCCTTCTCCTTCTTCTCATCCTTCTCCTTCTCCATCTTCTCATCCTTCTCCTTTTCCTTCTTCTCATCCTTCTCCTTCTGCTTCTCCTTCTCCTTCTCCGTCTTCTCATCCTTCTCCTTCTCATCCTTCTCCTTCTTCTCATCCTTCTCCTTCTTCTCATCCTTCTTCTCATCCTTCTCCTTCTTCTCATCCTTCTCCTTCTTCTCATCCTTCTCCTTCTTCTCATCCTTCTCCTTCTCCTTCTTCTCATCCTTCTCCTTCTTCTCATCCTTCTTCTCATCCTTCTCCTTCTTCTCATCCTTCTCCTTCTTCTCATCCTTCTCCTTCTTCTCATCCTTCTCCTTCTTCTCATCCTTCTCCTTCTCCTTCTTCTCATCCTTCTCCTGCTTCTCATCCTTCTTCTCATCCTTCTTCTCATCCTTCTCCTTCTTCTCATCCTTCTCCTTCTTCTCATCCTTCTTCTCATCCTTCTCCTTCTTCTCATCCTTCTCCTTCTCCTTCTTCTCATCCTTCTCCTTCTCCTTCTTCTCATCCTTCTCCTTCTCATCCTTCTCTTTCTTCTCATCCTTCTCCTTCTTCTCATCCTTCTCCTTCTCCTTCTTCTCATCCTTCTCCTTCTCCTTCTTCTCATCCTTCTCCTTCTCCTTCTTCTCATCCTTCTCCTTCTTCTCATCCTTCTCCTTCTCCTTCTTCTCATCCTTCTCCTTCTTCTCATCCTTCTCCTTCTCCTTCTCTTTCCTCATCTCCAAGGGCATTTAAATTAAAGGTACAGTGTTCTGCACTAATTTAAAGGCTCTCTGAAGCCTAGAAACCCTTTTTATAAGTCATCTTCGTAGCGAAGAAATTCGCATCGAATCGAATTTCACACTGGAATTCGCCGAATCAGCCGAATCGAATTTTTGAGAAATTCGCTCATCTCTACTTATAATAAAGCTTACCTGTAAGTAATATGAATATCTCCTAAACATTCACCATTTAGGAGATATCCTATGGAGCAGCATCCGATGACAATACCAGCGAATGCACTCTGAAGGAATGCTGTTCCTTCAGAGCTTTGTGCCATGGCCTAAACTCCCGCACGCATGCGCAGGAGTGACGTCATTGGTGGCTTGGCAAATTCAAGCAGTCGCTTGAAGGAATGGCATAGCTGTGCTGTTCCTTCAGAGCTTTGTGCCATGGCCGAAACTCCCGCACGCATGCACAGGAGTGATGTCATTGGCAGCTTGGCCATTCAAGCAGTCGCAACCTAGGAACCCTGAAGGAAGACCAGGTGAAAATGGAAGCCTTCTGTAGCAGTGAGAGCGCACCACTGGAGGGCTTCATTTTAAGGTAAGTCTATTATTATTATTATACAGTATTTATACAGCGCCAAAAGGTTTGCTCAGGGCTTACATTATAGTAAGTCTAAGGTAAGTATGCAATGCATACTAGCACATTATGTTGTTACCTTAAAGCGAGATTTTTTTTTTTTCCAAAGTCAAGATTTTTTTTTTCCCAAAGTCAAGTTTACTACCACTTTAAGTGCAGGTTTAGTAGCTGACCAGTGACTTTAGGCTTTGTTTTGGCTCATGGCTCTGCTGTATAGGCTTGATCCAGTGTTAAATCTCTGTCTGGACAGTAGTGTAATAGATTGACATCTTAGCTCATGGGCTTTCACCTGAGGCTAGCACTGGAGGTATACAGCAATTATGTACAAGGGGCTTTCAGTACTGTATTTTTTAAACAAAAGCAAAACAGGGCGCACTCTTATCATGCATTACTGTGGTGAAACAGAAATTTATTTAAAAGCATATAGATGTATACTCACAAACCAAAGGAAATAAAAACAGAGAAGTCCTTAATATCAGTCCAAAGTGACAATAGACCCTTGATGGGGTAAGCTAATGCGTTTCGGGAGACGCACTCCCTTCTTCAGAGCTAAAATGTAGACCTGCTATTCTAACATTTATAAGCCAAAAATAATTTAAGATGACTCAACCACACCCCCTCGCACAGGTGTGGTTGAGTCCTCTTAAACTATTTTTGGCTTATAAATGTTGGAATAGCAGGTCTACATTTTAGCTCTGAAAAAGGGAATGCGTCTCCCGAAACGTATTAGCTTACCCCATCAAGGGTCTATTGTCACTTTGGACTGGTATTATAGACTTTTCTTCTCTGTTTTTATTCCCTTTGGTTTGTGAGTATACATCTATATGCTTTTAAATAAATGTGTGTTTCACCACGGTAATGCACGATGAGAGTGCACCCTGTTTTGCTTTTGTTTACCAGTACCAAGATTTCCCGATCTTCCAAGGGCTGCACCTCAACATTTGGCATTTAAAGTTTTCCTGGTCTTTATGAAGATTTGAGTGCTGGTTTCGTTTTTGTACAACTGTATTTTTTAGCCAAAGCTTTAGTTTTAATTTATATACTTTGGTGATACAATTAGAGATATGTCCCACATATAGAACCAACTTAGTCAGACAAGTAATGGCAGTGCCCATGATTGTGGTCTTTAAAAAATTCAATATCAACTTAACATTTTTAGCATATTATCCAGATGCCTTATTTCTTATGTAAATAATAATTGACCCTAGGTTGGCTGTTCTGTTTTTTTTGTTTTTTTTTTTAATGCTATGTAGATCACTTTTTTTAATTAACTAGAAAAGCATAGAGAGCCAGTAATCACCTCACAAGATCTAAAATTCTAAAATTAGTCATGTTTAATAAATGTGACGAATTTCCCTAATAGGGACTTTTTTTTTGCTAATTAAATAAAAACATCATTATAAACACAGCCCTTTCACTCTAGGTACACATTGGTAAGCCTGTAGTGTAAATCTATTTATTACTTGCAAGAGATGACTGCAAATGGAAAAAAAATGGTTTATTGTGCAAATCTCATGCATCCACAATGCTTTGCTGGACTGGTGTTAAATTAGCAATTTAGCTGTGTTATATAAAGTTCTTCAGTAGTTTATGTTTTTGTTTTTTTTTTAACAAACTATGACAACTTTTCTGAGTGATTTGCAGGTACTCTGTGATTTACTAAAACTGGAGAGTGCAAAATCTGGTGCAGCTCTGCAGAGAAATCAATCACCCTCTAGGATTTATTGTCAAAGCTTAATTTAGCAAACTGAAGTTAGAAGCTGATTGGTTACTAAGCACACCTGCACCACATTCTGTGTGCACCAGTTTTAATAAGTCACCTCCTATGTGTTCACTTCACAATACTTGAATGTTAGTTCAATTTTCCTGTAAAGTATGCATCTATCGTTTAGTTTACTTAACTCCAGACTTTGTCATTTGAATAATATGCACTTTTTGGATTTTAAAAGCTCTTTGGAATTGTATTTAAGTTTGACTGTATAATTGTTTTACCATTGAATTTCCTTATTAATTAGGAAACGTATCTCACAAACTGAAAGTATTGCTTGCAAATTTTTTGTTTAATTTGCAATTTTGGTTTGTTTTGGGTAAAGTATGTATTTTTATATGGGGGGGGAGTGAGGGGCAGGGGGGCTGCGCCTGATGAATAGACTAACATAAATTTTTTCTCCACAATTTAGGCTCACAGACTCTCTTTTGCACTTTCATATTGAAAAATACAATCTAATGCTACAAAACTATGTATGCAAGGATTTTTTTAAATTTTACTTCCGGGGCACTATTTAATGCTAAATACCATACATAACATGCTGAATTTTAATTTGACCTTTTTTAAAGTTAAGCAGTTAATGGTATTGAAAAGGCTAAACTATTCAGTTCCTGACAGTTAAAATACACAGCAAGATGGGAGAGTGTGGCTGGCAGTCAAAGCTGACCAACAGATTTCTCAGTCAGCAATGGCAGCCAGTATCCAAGATAACGCAGTATCACACACAATGGCTGCTTCCTCCAGAGTGCTTTCAGCCTCTGCACCCATCCAGGCAACATACAATGACAAGAGCGTTATCCAGAATTCATAACTGGGAGCCCAGCCAAATCAAGACCCCCTTAGGGACAGTGTAGAACAAATGGAGGAGAAAGAGGTGAGAGAAACCACTCTTCTACTGGAATCTAACACAGCATCACCTTCCCCTATATCAAACTTCCCTACAAATGACCAGCCAATACTGGGCACTACATTGAAGAACATGTTTTTATCTTCAAGATATAAAAGATAAAATGTTAGATTATGTGGAAACTGACTTACTAGACTTCCACATGGATGATCTGCAAAGACTAGCTACAACACTTGCAGACCTTAATAATAATATCAAATTTTGAGGCATTAATGAAGGCATACCTCTGGAATGCCTGAATCATTACCTTAAAAAATATTACAATTATGTGTCTGCATGGCTAACCATATCAACTGCCAACTTTCACCGAATCTCTTGCATATCTAGGCTATACCAAAGATGTAATGAATCAACTTTCCAGGTACTTCACCCTCCTAATAGGTATGAATCATACATACACAAATCATAAAGTATGTTTTACTCTGCCATTGGGAGAAAAGTTGTGAAGATGTATTCCAAAGCATTCACTTTGAAAACATAACACAAGGAAAGGCATGCAGGGGATCCACTTCAATCATCCAGCATTTTCTACAGTAAATGCAGACAATCAACATATTCATCTGTCGTAGTAATAGATTTTCAAATGTTTTCTTGGAAACATTTTGCTACAGATGCAATTACTTTAGCATCCACATGTAATTTGTGCATTCTCATCGTTGTGCTACTATGCGCTTATATGCTTTTTGGACCACTGACAAATTGGTTTTTCAAAGTAGCGTCTATCGGTCAGTCTGATAGTAAATCAGCCTCTTAGTGTCCAATCTGTGGAATCATTGACAGAGAAGACATACAGAGAAAATCACATCGCCAAATGGCAGCAAAGCATATTCTTCATGAGTGAAAGCTGCTGAGGTCTTTTTAAAAAGAAAGACAATTCTGTAACCCTTCTTATTTTCATAATAGCAAGAGCAAAATTGCAATGCACTAGGGTAGGCGAGAATGTTAACGGCCTGATTCAGCTCCATAGTGATGTCATAGTGAGGTCAGTGTGAAACAGACCCGTGCAGGAAGAAATAGAAAATGTATGTTACCATATGTGTTTTTTATTTTGTTTACAAACTATTTTATTTGAGAATAGACATAAATCACAAGTGACCCAAAGAGTCATAATTATACCATCAATTACAAAATAAAATATGAAACATGCATTCAGTAATACAGTAATTAGCATCATTGCATGACAGAAAGTGTGAGAGCAGAGCAACATCTGCAGAAAACGTTTATTCAATTTCAAAAAGCAAAAGCATGAGATAATTTCCAGATACATTGCAAATCTGTGACAGAGATAAATAATACAAAAATAAATGGCAAGAAGCTTTCCAGGCATTCCATTTTGCATTGAATAGGTGCATGGTCTTCAAACAGTGTATGGTGTGGTCTCTCCATCAGCACTATAGAGTTCTATTAATAATAAGTGACAGTGCGATGACAGTGGACTTCCATTGAAGGGCTATGAATTTGGCATGGTTGTTGGTGCCAGATGGGCTGGTCTGAGAATTTTGAAAACTGCTGGTCTACTGGGATTTTCATGCACAGCCATCTCTAGAGAGAAAATATCCAGTGAGTGACAGTTGTGTGGATGAAAATGCTTTGTTGATGTCAGAGATCAGAGGAGATTGGGCATTCGATTTCATCTGCAACATTTAGATGGTAGTGTCAGAATTTGGCATAAACAACATGAAAGCAGGAATCCATCCTGCCATATATCAATGGTTCAGGCTAGTGGTGGTGGTGTGGGGGATATTTTCTTGGCACTAGCAAGGTGTACCTAATAAAGTGTATATATACTGTTTCGAAAGATTAATTCCTGTGTATACTGTGAATTATGTTGATTTTGTTTGTTTTTTTCTGTAGAGAACTGTTGAGCAACAAAAGATAAATATAATCCCACAATATGCTTGATTTGACCATCATTAAGAACAACTAGCCATATTTGCTTCAAAGCCTTTTATTAACCATGGCCAGCAATCATACAAAAATATGAATATTTAGTATATTAGAGGAGAGAACTTCATATCATCTAACAATTGCATGCTATGGTGATTCAATAATCTCTTGATTCTAGGGAATATGTAACACTTTTTCATTCCAAAATGTTTAAACTTTTTCTAAAACAATCTTTGTAATGCAAAATATTTTAATCCAGTATAACTATAAACAAACATATACACGCTTTTCAGTTGTTATAAGCACAAGTTTAACTTATGTTAATAATTGCGTTTTTTGCAATGCAATGAAATCAGTTTGCAATTGTCAGGAAAATTCTCAGACTACTAAGAAAAAAAATATCCCTTGTGTAAAATATTCAGGGCACCCCATTTTCAAAACCAGTGCCCACTGCACATGTTTAGGTCTTAGGTTAATTATTTCAATTTTGTATAAAATTAGACATTGGGGAAAATATGTTCAAATATAATGTGGAGACTAAACACATGACTACAAACCCAACAATTTTTAATATAAATTATTTTTGCTTTTTAGTGCTGTAAAATGGTACTTATTTCTTAAATCAGTGACTTTTCCTAAATTTCAATTAAAATGCGTGACTATATTACCTAATTTTCCCCACCTGCTATCATTTTATGTTACAGTAGTAATGAATTGTAAATCCAATACATTCTGTGTGCAAACCATTTGCTATTTTAGTGGTGTGCCAGCAAGACAGTAGACAGCTACTTATGGTACCTTTTTGCATTAAAAACTCATTCTTTTATTACTATCTAGAAATACAGAAGACCTGTTTGCTGAACCTCTAAGTATGTATTTAATTCAACATGTTGATATCCAGTTTTTATAATCCTCCTAAATTGCAGTACTATAGTGGAGACTGTATAAATCTGCAGCTACCTGAGGAGCTACGTGACATCAACATGTATTCCTGGAACCAGAGGTAAGGTGTTTTTTTTAATGGGAGCATTGGCAAAGTTGATTCTTAAGGAGGCACTACACTGAGTTGAAAATTGTTCCAAGTGCACTGGATGGATGTGCACTAATTGCGTGAGTACATTTCCATTAGTTTGGCAATGAATAGAATGTTTTTAACCTCCTTGGCGGTATTCCCGAGTGTAGCTCGGGGTAAAGTTTCTGTACCAAAAGCGGTGCACAGGGAGTCCCTGCAGGGCTTACCTTGTCCTTCGCTCCCGCGATGTGTCCCCTGCAGCGTCCCCAGCCATCTCCTCCGGCTGATGCCGGCATCCGGCTTCTGTGTTCCGGTCCCTGTGATGTCGGGACGAACGGGCGCCGCTGGTGGCGGGAAATTTGAAAATGTTAAAAAATTTCATTTTTTTCAAAACGAATTTTACATAGTAAAACATTGCTGTTTCAAACCATTTCACATACATTTTGTCCCGAGTGCTTTGTCCTGTCCCCTGTCTGCATTTTGACTGTTCTTTCTGCCTGGAAACTTAGAAAAGTCCATGGTGTCCAAAAAGCATCCCTTTAGGTCAAAAGCGGTTTTAGACCGGCTAGAGAACAGCGATAGTAAATCAGAACCTCTTGCAGAATTGAATGATAATGATTCGTGGAGAAATTCATCATCAGACACTGAAAACGATTTTGCGACTTTGCTCAGCGATGTGCGAACTTGGTGCTATATTTCAAATTTCAGTGTTTTTGGTTTGATTACATTATTGAATTAAATGTGTTATTATTATATTATTATTTTTTATAATTATTTATTAAATTATAATTTATGATTTTGTGTTTCAAATTTTATCATACCCGGGATGTTTAATAGACTCTTGTTCTGACAGATTTCAGTGAGTTATTCCTAAATATTACAGCCTACAATAAAAAAACTACATATTTCCATGCAAAATAATGGTACCGCTTTCAGCACCAAAAATCTGAAATAATCATACCGCCAGGGAGGTTAAATATAGTATGCAACGAAAACCTTTTATTGTTTTTGAGCAATATTTGGGAAATACAGCAGTCTCTGGGTATACCTGGAACCAGGTTTTGGATAGCATAGGTAGAGTAAGATTGATACATATAGTGAAATTCATGAATATTGAAAGCATAATTAAAGGGCAAGGCACACAGGAGCAGGGGATTATAGCACTTTGATATGAACTTTGATATGAACTTTAAATGCAGTATTTACTGTCTATGCTTATGTTTAAACACATTTTTGTTGGAAATCTCATAGTAATTTATTGCACATATATAATTTTGTTTAGAAGTTGAATATATATAATTTAATTTTATGTATTACACATCATGCACAACACATTATTCAGGGATAGTGAGGAGGATTTTTTGTGCTGCACTTTTATATATAAATATTTTAGGTGGATGTGGGAACACATAACAGTGTTTAGCAGCAACAAGTGATTTCTTTTTTTTCACACACAGACAATAAGATATTGGTAGCAAAAGAATTGTTTTTGATCTGAGTTTATGTTTTAAAATGTGCCTTTTTGCAAAACAAAGAAAATAAAAAGAGCAAACAACTATGATAAACTAATCCCAGAATTTGACTTCACACCTATGCATTTTATTGCAACAACAGTGTGTTACAATAAATGGCAATGCATCACAACGCACTGTCACACACAGAGTTGAATGAATGTAATTTTAAAGAATGAAAAAAGAAATGTCAAGCTTTGTGATGCAGTGTAGAAATGCTTTTCTGGGCTTGTGCACAACACATACCCACACACAGGTTATGCACACCATAACACATGCCTGATGAAGTGAATGGGCCCTTAGTGCACTAGTGCTCTGCAGGCTGCTTTCCGAGGCTGTACATAAGCAAAATTTGTTTTGTGTGTGAATGAGGTTTTGGGGTTCATTCACACGGGCACCATGGCCCATACTGCATGAATGGGTGGTTTGTTTATCCAACTGTAGGCTTTTAAAACTGCATTCAAGCCTATATTACTCTATGGGGATGCAGATGCTACAAGGAAACAGCCACAGATAATAGTTTGACAAGTTTTTCAGCCTTTGGCATATACAGTATACAGTATGTTCAGGGACTCCCACCTGCACCTGCAGCAAGGGGGGTCAAACTTTAATGAATAACAGTGATCATTGGATTGTCAGGAGCTTATTACAGCTACTTTTTTAATCACCAGAGTCTGGGGGGACAGTTTTGGTATAAGTCCATGGCCACTGAAGTGACTATGAGCTTATACAAGAAAGAAAATTGCAGTCAACATAACGCATACTGACCTGCCCAGCTGCAAATGGTTCTTTGCTGCCGTATGCCTTATGACAGTAGCAGCAAAGTGGTTAAACTGTATAAACATTAATTTATAAAAATATAATATAAACAGGGTTGGGGTATTTCACTGTGCATGCGTTGGTCTTTCAGACTGATTTTTGTTTGTTTTGAGGTTAGGCAAACAACCAAACTAAATGGGCGTTTGGTTGAGCAGATCTTCATGCTTCATCAGGAAGTAATACAATAAACAGCTGTATTACTACTGCTGCTAAATGTGACAGTTTCCCCCTCAGGCTGATTGTGAGGAAATTGGTGGCTGCTGCCATCCTAACAACCAGAGAGCAATCCCAGCCCATTCATCTGTTATATGGTCAATTATACCAACCAGAATACCCCACCACTTACTTTACATTAAGTTGCAGGGACCTGGAGCTGCCATTAATGACATATAAGTGATGGGATCAGATGAGTTGATGGGATTTTTCTTTTGGTTGGTCTACAGTCAATGATCATCATGAAAGATGAAGATCAGCATCACTGGATGATATGATTGACAATTACATCATCCACATCAAAAGTATCACTGTGGTTATTTACTGTTTAGAAATGAGTAGGGGTACAACTTATTCCTTACTCATCCATATGGGGTGGTATCTGGGACTTCCTTTTTTTTTATTTTTGTTTACAAACGATTTTATTGTATAAAAGTAGACTGTAAAACAACAGTACGTTTTTGCATAGAACTTATAGCAAAAACAAGGCACTTTTGAATAGTACAATACGGAAAAGTATATTAATGTAAGAGAGAGAAGGAATAGAGAAAACAAATAGATTGCGTGTACATGAAATGTGTAAATGATAATGTAGGTTAAATGATACATCTGTCAACAGTATATGCCATTCAACTTTTACTGGGAATGTTATTAATCATGCAATAAATGTCTATAATCTCTCCATGACTCCCATTTTTTATCAAATAAGTGCATCTTATCCAGTAGAGTATAATGAATGCGTTCCATGAGCATTACAGTATCAATTCTGTGTAAGACGGAGGTTAAGGGTACAGCATTGGACTTCCAATGTAAGGCAATAGACCATAAAGTGGCAATACATATAGTATGTATCAATCTCATAATGGCATCAGAGACCCCCGGGATATGAGCCCCCAATAAACAGGTCTGCATAGACAATCGTATCTGGGTACCCGCCAGTGAGGTAGCCACCTCAGATATCTTGGACCAAATCAATCATATGATCGCGCAATCCCAAAATATATGAACCAAAGTTCCTGTGAGGCCGCAGCCCCGGAAACAGAAGGGGGACGTTTGTGGGAACAGCACATGTAGTCTTGATGGGGTGTAATACCATATGGTTAAAACCTTAAGGGCCGTCTCACGAACAGAAAGAGATCTAGAACACTTACATATGTTATTCACCATGGAATCCCAATCCTCATCCGAAAAGGTGATACCACTATCCTCCTCCCATTTTTGTCTGTATAAAGGGGGTGCATGAGAAATACAGGTCAAAGATTGATGATAAAGATCAGAAATAAGACCCCTACCTCTGGGAGAGTCACGGCTGATACGTTAGACTTCCTTATTTTTAAAGGGGAATTTCTGAAACAATAGGCCCCCCTGCTCACAAATCCTAACAATCACTGATCCAGAGTTGTGCGGAAGAGGCCCTGTACTCTTCAACTGCTCTATTTAAGATGGCACCGGACCTCAGCTGCAGCGCTCAGTTAAGGAGAAGCTGCATGATACAACCTGGAGCGCTTTACCCGGACACCGGCTAAGGATTTTGGTGGCCCCAGTACATCGGCACCCCCAGCATGGATAGCTACTTCCTCGGCCTCTAACTCCAACGTTTGGGAGGAGGACACAGCCACGTGGCCTATTCCTGAGTGTACAATAAGTAACCCTGCTACAGACCCTGACTCCATCCCTGATAGTGATACTGAAGCAACATTAAAAGATATTATGTCAGCAATCGCCTCCTGTAATAGCTCTCTTACTACCCTAACCCAGGGATTTGGAGGCATGAGGGAAGATATTTCTTTACTCAGACAAGATTTATGCAACTTTAAAGAAAGGGTTACTGCTGTGGAAGACAAAAGTAGTGTGCTAGAGGACTCTCCATCCCTTGCTGCAATTCCCTAAATCTACAGCTCAGAGGTTAGCCAGTCATGACTTCTGTTTGGAGGACTTGGAAAATCGTTTACGCCAGAATAATGTTAGAATTGTGGGTCTCCCTGAAAAAACGGAGGGTAAGAATCTGGTGAACTTTGTGGAAACCTGGCTTAAAACTACATTTGGAGCTGAAAGTTTTACTCCCCTATTTGCTGTAGAGAGGGCCATAGAGTTCGTCTAGGCCACCACCGGCGGGAGCCCCTCCTAGAACCTTTCTCATACAGATGCTTAATTATAAAGATCATGACATCATTCTACAGAAGGAAAGACAGAAAGGGTCTACCTCTGAGGGTGGTTTACAAATTTTCTTCTTTCCTGATTTTTCAGCAGAAGTGCAGCGCCAACATGTGAAGTATTTTTATGTGAAGAGAAGGATGCACCAATTGGATCTCAGTTACTCCACGCTATATCCGGCTAGGCTGCGGGTAGTTGTTCATATTACTACCTAAGTTTTTGATACGCCAGCTGCAGCTGCCTAGTGGATAGATGAATATAAGCGACCTGGTCGCTCTTACAACCCATCTTGAACCCAGATGAAGATTTTCCTCTGCTTCTTTTAGAAGCTTTATGAAGCTCAGCCTAGACAGATGGATAGCGCCATTGCAAAAAGTGTTCCTGTTTTAGGCTTTATATACAGCGCCCAGTACAGGCTTGTTCAGCACACGTTCTCTTCCTAGTCATATGGCCTCCCAGATAGTGGCTCCTGCAAGGAGCAAGTTATTTTATAGGCTGTTTATATTTTTTCTTTTTTTATGTTTTTCAGCTATTTTCTATTTTTTGAAGAGTGTTGGTTTGCTGCTTTTTCTGATTGTGCAAACTATTTGATTGTATGGGTTGGAGGTCGGTGCTACTCTCAGAGGCTTATGAACCAGATGCTCTCTGACGCAGTAAGAGTTAGTCCTCTCAAACGAATGATCGTATGTGCTCTGAACTCCTTCACTCTGTTCCATGGCATGGGGCCCCCACTGCACTTTTTCTGGTTCCACTCGCCGGAGCGGGACATTTTATTTTACTTTGATTTTGGCTGAACTGTTATGGGTACATTGACTGACACTTTAATTTCCTGGAATGTGACAAGACTACTCTGAAATGTCATTCTCCTTCTGTGATCTGTTGTTTGCAGGAGACCCACCTTTGCTTAGATACTTTGAAATATTTGAAACGCACTACTTATATTACTCAATATCATTCTACTTACACCTCTTATTCTAGAGGGGTGTCTATCTTAATAGCCAATGGGGTGGACTTCTCCTGCAGCCAGGTCCAGCGGAATACAAAAGGGAGGTATATATTCCTGTATTGTACATTGTTTAGGAAACTGTATTTGGTGGCTAATATCTATATCCCTCCTCCCTATTCACCTGATATCCTTAGGGACCTCCTAAAGTTTACCTCAGATAAGCCAGATGTCCCTTGGTTGTTGGTAGGGCACTTCAGTAATTATGGTGACCCATCTCTGGATAAGTATAGCTCTGTCGTGTGACCAGTGCCATTACAAACCACAGCCTTTGCTAAATATATTCAGGAGATTGGACTACTGGTATTTGGAGGCTACGACACCCTACTGAGAAAGACTTTTCGTGCTTCTCACGTACCCATAAAACTCTGTCGAGAATAGACTTAGCTTTGGGAACAACTAGACTACTGCCCTTAATCTCTGATATTGCCTATGCGGCTAGAGGTCTTTTTTCTCCAACAGCCCTACTTTGAGGAAGCAGAAAGTACAGGTAATTTGTTAGCTACCATAGTGAGGGCACAGAGTTCTCTGACCTACATTTCTGAGCTGAGGAGGCCCCCGGATGTTGTGATAACTACCACTCCAGAGATCTCTTCAGTCTTTTGTGATTTTTTTATGTCACTAAACAGTAGTAAGGTATCCTATTTTGAGGACAACCTATTGTCGTTTATTTAATTCTGTTAAATTACCATCTCTGTCTGATCTGAAGAGAGAGACACTAGAAAAGCCACTGACTCTAGAGGAGTTACAATTCGCTGCTACTAGTATGTCTAATAATAAGGCCCAAGGGATTGATGGCCTCCCGAGTGAGGTGTATAAAACTTATGAAGATTTGCTTTTGCCAGAACTGTTGGAGGTATTTAATACTGCTTTTGATGTTGGGACCTTATCTCCATCTATGAACAAGGATATCATTGTGGCAATGCCCAAACCTGGCAAGGACCCCAGCATTCCGGATTCTTATCACCCGATATAGTTACTTATTTTGGACGTTAAGCTTCTGGCTAAAATATTGGCTGTCCGATTATCAAATATTATTTCCAAGATAGTTCATCCAGATCAGTCAGGCTTTATTTCAACTAGAGCGACTTCCATATATATTAGAAGATTGTTTCTGAAATTGCAAATCCCTACGAGTGATGATGGTAATAGAGCAGTATTATCACTTGATGCGGTGAAAGCATTCGATAGTATAGAATGGAGTTTCCTGTGGCATTGTCTAAGGAAGTTTGGGCCCAAATTCCTATGATGGATCCAACTTCTCTATGTAGCGCCGACAGCTAGAGTACAAATTAATGGGCATGTTTTGGATCCTTTCCCTCTATATAGAGGTAAGAGACAGGGATGTCCATTATCACCTCTCCTTTTTGCTTTGGCTTTGGAACCCTTAGCAGCAGCAATCCGTCAATCCTCCAATATCATAGGATTCAAAAGGTCTACAGGGGAGTACAAAATAGCATTATATGCTGATGACACCTTATTGTTTTTGGGGGACACTTCCTCCTCTTTAATTGAAGTAATGTCCCTTATCAACACATATGGTTCGTTTTCAGGTTTTACTATTAATTGGGACAAGTCAGTTATTTTACCACTGCATTAGACCTACCCCAATTGCTAAGCAGATTATGTCCTCCTTCAAATATTTGGGAGCTCTGGTTACCCCTCAGGTGCCTGATTATGTGGAACGCAATTTGGAACCCTTACTCCATAGGTTAAAACAAATTGGCGGAACGTGGTGTAAATTGCCTATAACAGTCATTGGTAGGGCTAATTTAGTTAAGATGGTTTGGATGCCCTGGCTCCCCTATATTTTACATAATTGCCCAGTGTGGCTTCTACAGCTCTTTTAAAAAAAATTGAATTCCTTTTTAGGGATCTTATTTGGAAACATAGACATCCCAGAATACAAATATTACAACTGCCCAAGGATGAGGGGGGCCTGGCTGTACCTAATGCCAGATTATATTTTATAGCATCGCAGATGCAACATTGGTATGGCTGGAATAAGATGGATTCCTCTGACCCACTTCATTGTATTATTCTTTCTCAATTTATTAGTGCCCCACTGGTACAATTGTTAGTTTCTCATCGTTTTTATCAAAAACGCTCCTTTCCTACTTTTAATTTAATTCATAAGGTATGGGACTATGTCCGAACCATAACCATGCATGAGGGGAACACTCAATATATGCCTATTTGGAATAGCCCACAGTTGTCAGAAGCGGCAAAGCTTGAGGGCTTTGATCTTTGGAAAAGGTCTGGTCTTCGGTTTCTCCATCAATTGTATAATCGGGATGTATTTTTGCCCTTTAGAATGCTGGTAGACCGATATCATATACTTAATAAAGTTTTCTTTCAATATCTCCAGTTGCACCATACATTACATTGCCAGGCAGCAACAGTCCTATTTAAATATAACCCTTCCATACCATTGACTATGGCAGTATCCATGTCTTGCCCAAAGAGAGGTCTCATTGGGGATCTATACTCTTCCCTACAATCATCTATTACTGCCCAGATGCAGAGTTCACTACAGTGGCAGCATGATCTTGAAATAATAGAGGATGAGGAATGGGCTTAGGCCTTGAAATCCCTTTCACAAGTTTCTTTATCCCCATCACTACTGTTTATAATTCATAAGGTGCATTTTACCTCACAAAAGCTTCACTCCTGGGGGAGGATAGAATCTCCATTATTATTATTATACAGTATTTATAAAGCGCCAATAGTTCGCTCAGCGCTGTACATTACAAAAGGGGGACAGAACATGTGACAGAACAATACCAATACAGCGCAAAACATGAGGGGATTGAGGGCCCTGCTCTTTCAAGCTTACAATCTAGGAGGGAGGGGATGGTGGCACAGGAGGAGATAACTGTGGGGGATGGAGTGGTAGGAAGAGTGGAGGAGGTCGGTCAAGTTAGCAGGGGGTGGGGTAGGCTTCCCTGAAGAGATGGGTTTTCAGGGTGCGCCTAAAGGAGAGGAGAGTAGGTGATAATCTGATGGGTTGGGGCAGGGAGTTCCAGAGGATGGGTGACACCCTGGAGAAGTCCTGGAGGGGGCATGGGAGGAGGAGACCAGGGAACTAGAGAGAAGGAGGTCTTGTGAGGAGCAGAGTGTGCGTGCTGGGCGGTACTTTGATATTAGGTCAGTTATGCTCTAGATGTCACTTTGATACCGGTATGCTTATCTATATGCTGTGGCGCTGCCTTAAACTTCACTGATACTAGTCCTCTGTCTTTAACACCCTTAATTCAATCTGTTCCATGCGAGTGCAGTTAGATCCTAAAATTGCATTACTGGGCATAATTTCTGAGGACAGATGAGGAGAGTTAGATATCTGGTATAGCAGATACAATATTAATTATATTGAAAGGTCTTCAGGTTGTGTTTGCAGCAGTGAGATAGGACAAGGGTTGTACTGATGTGTCTGATCATACTGGCTCTGAGTATCTTGTATACAAGTGATGTAATTTTGCAAGATCTCTATATATAACACAAATATGTTCTGACCATAGGGCCTATAGCCTCAGCTATTGTAATAATTTTCTCTGTTTTCCATTCTTGTTGTTTAAACAATGTCCAGATTTGCGTCAGCTGTTTTTTGCGTAAGGTTGTTCCGTGTAACGTTTATATATCTTGTTTGCTGTTTTGTTTGTATAAAATGCAAAAACACCTTAATAAAAATTACTTGATTAAAAAATAATGTGCATCAAGTATTAAGAATTTTTCTGACTTTTTTGTTTGAAATGCAATATTTCTGGCTATTATCTCTGAAATAATATACTCTTATTCCTAGCTATTGATAAAACCTGCCTCTTTCCCTTTTATATTGTGGCCTACCAATGCTGATTACATAAGGTGCATCAAGTCTGTAAATATTTCTCACAATTTTCTCTGAAACAGTATACTCAAATTTTTATTTCATTTTTAAAACCCACCTTGTCTCTTCCTCTAAAATTGCAGTTTAAAAATCCTGCTTACATACTAAGTATCAACTGCATAATATTCTAAGTATTGTTTGCAAATTAATATATTCTAATATTTATTTCTTGATAAAGCATGCCTCATCTCTCCCTTTAAAACTGCAGCCTAATAAAGTTGCTGACATCCTGTGTATCAATTGTATATTTCGGAATATTTTGTTTGAATTATTTTTCAACTCAATAATGGATATATAATTTTTATTTCATGGTTTCCATGAGAAAAAAAAATGCCCAAGTGATTTTGCGAGGCACACTAAATTGTAGTAAAAAAAATCACATTCTTTATTATAATATTATAATTGTTACAAAAAAGACATATTAATTTGTTCCAAAAGATCAATCTACATGAAACATCAAGTTCGTAATATGTATACAAGTAACAATACTAAATCTACATGGTACATAAATTATATGGCACAAGCTCTCTGCGCAACATCTTGACATGCTTTGTGAAGTAGCGTTCACTTCTTCAGGAGATTACAAGGCTTATTGATAAGGTATAGAATGATATCTGGGGAGAGACTAGGTTGTTATGAATGGAAAAAAAACACAATCAAAGTCATTAGATTTACCACCAATTCAATGCATATATTATAGCTTTAAAAAGGCATGTAGAAAGGCTGACAAACCACACAAGGAAACAGATGGTGACTGAAAGGCAACCCAGCGGCACAAACCTGTCCTGGCCAGGAGCTATGATGGGACATGGATTGACCCACTAAGGGAATACAGTGCAGAGTAGTGATGGAAGTCATCAGTAGAAACACACTATAAACTAAAATACCAAAAACAAACTGTATAGAAAACCTAAAAAAAAGGAAAGCAGGAGAACAAGGTAAAAATTGTATAAAGACATGGGTTATAAAGTTAATAAGATGAAAATGGTAGTCAGTAGTAAAAAGTACACAGATTGCCAATATAGATTACATAAATAAAATAATTAAAGAATGATAGTGAAAATAAAGAAGCAAAAAGTATGAAGATTAAATATAATACAGAAGAAACTATAGTTCAGAAAGAAATAAAGAGTTTAGGAGCTCACACCACTAACTTGAAAACAAAATCACTGTATATAAATGTAAAGGCACAGAAATAGTGATAAACAACGATGAAAAAGAAATGGTAAAGTGCAATATAACAAGAAGCTTTGCCAAGGTAAACCACAAATACATGAAGGATGAAAATCCAGCATATCTGAAAACTAAAAAAGAGTAAGCATGAAAGGAAACAAAAAGGGGTATAAAGAAAGCCCCCAGCCTCAGTGGGGAAGTCCCTCCCCTTCAGTGTCATGTGGGAAAAGGGGGTCCACTGTGGAACACGCCATACCGCCAATTAATCTGCCTAGAAAATGGCAGTCAAGTGTGGAACCGTGCATGTGCGGATGCGATAACGCATGGCATGATGACGTCACTGCATTGCGCATACTGTACAAGCACAAACCCAGAACTGAGCAGGAGTCACTCACCAAGGTTAATCACATGGTACCGATCCCACTGTCCTACCAACTGCAGCGCAGAAGAAGGTATATGGAGCCCCATTTACAGCAATGGAAGAACAATGAAAAATGAAAATAAATAAAAGCAAAAGTGAAAAGAAAAAGAAGCAAAAGAAAAAAGGGAAAAAGGAAGAAAAAAGAAAAAAAAACAAGGACAAAAAGAAAAGGAAAAAGAAAAAGAGGTGGAGAACATCAATAATAGAGAAAGAAAAGGAGGAACAAGAAAGAAGGCTGAAAGTGGGGGGCCGAGTGGGCTCTCAGCTTTCAGAGACAAAGTGCCAGATAAAAAAAAGTATATATATATATATATATATATATACTGCTCAAAAAAAATGAAAGGATTACTTTTCAGAGTATAGCATAATTTCAATTAGACTCCTGGGATATTGATCTGATCAGTTAAGTAGCAAGGGGGTTGTTAATCCGTTTCAGCTGCTTTGGTGTTAATGAAATTAACAACAGGTGCACTAGATGGGCAACACTGAGATGACTCCCAAAACAGGAATGGTTTTACAGGTGGTGGCCACTAACATTCTTCTACCTACTTATCCTTTCTGACTGTTTTTCACTAGTTTTGCATTTGGCTAGGGTTAGCGTCACTACTGGTAGCATGAAGCAATACCTGGACCTTACAGGGGTTGAACTGGCAGTCCAGCTCCTCCAGGTTGGCACATCAATATGTACCATTGGCACAAGGTTTGCTGTGTCTCCCAGTCTCAAGAGCATGGAGGAAATTCCAGGAGACAGGCAGTTACTTTAGGAGAGCTGGCCAGTAAAGTAGAAGGTCCTTAACCCATCAGCAGGTATTTGCTCTTTTGTGCAGGAGGAACAGAGTGAGCACTGCCAGAGCCCTACAAAATGACCTTCAGCAGGCCACTGGTATGAATGTCTCTGACCATACAATCAGAAACAGACTTCATGAGGGTGGCCTGAAGACCCAACATCCTCTAGTGGGCCCTGTGCTCACTGCTCGGCACCATAGAGGTTGATTGGCATTTGCCATTGAACACCAGAATTGGCAGGTCTGCCACTGGCGCCCCGTGCTTTTCACAGATGAGTGCATTGTCAACTTGAGCACATGTGACACATGTGAAAGGGTCTGGAGAAGCTGTGGAGAATGTTATGCTGCCTGTAACATCGTTCAGCATGACCGTTTTGGTGGTGGGTCAGTGATGGTCTGGGGAGGTATATCCATGGAGGGATGCACAGACCTCTACGGGCTAGACAATGGCAGCCTGACTGCCATTAGGTATCAGGATGAAATCCTTGGACCCATTGTCAGACCCTACACTGGTGCAGTGGGTCCTGATTTCCTCCTGGTGCATGAAAATGCCTGGCCTCATGTGGCGAGAGTATGCAGGCAGTTCCTGGAGGATGAAGGAATTGATACCATTGAATGGCCCCCATGCTCGTCTGACCTAAATCCAATAGAACACGTCTGGGATATCATGTTCTGGTCCATCCAACACTGCCAGGTTGCACCTCAGACTGTCCAGGTGCTCAGTGATGCCCTGGTCCAGATCTGGGAGGAAATACCCCAGGACACCATCCATTGTCTCATTAGGAGCATTCCCCTGTGTTGTCAGGCATGCATACAAGTATGTGGGTGCCATACAAATTACAGAGTACCATTTTGAGTTGCTGCAACTTCAGCAAAATGGAATAGCCTGCTGCATCATTTTTTCACTTTGATTTTCAGGGTGCCTTTGAATTCAGTCCTCTGTTGTTTTATAATTTTAGTTTCCATGAAACAATGAGGCATCCTTACGTTTTAAACACGTTACCCAGTCCATATCAATATAGATAATAGATATCCAGCACAACATTTTTCCCCATTGAGATCTGATGTGTTTTCAAAGTGTCCCTTTTTTGAGCAGTATATATATATATATATATATATATATAGGGCCCAGGTGATTGCCAAGCAGCATTAATCTGAAAAATTATAAGAATCAAAGGATAATCAAAATCAAACTATGTAAAAAATATATATATCTCTAATGACATGGTGTCCCTAAACAGAGTCTCAAACCCACATCCAAAACCATTTACATAGTATATATAAATATAAAAATTACACAGGTAGAAAAGGCTTAAATGAGGTGAAATCATTCAAACCCACAGGGTGAGTAGCCCAGAGTGAGTGCATCCATCTCATTTTCTTTTGCAAGATCCTTCTGTCCCAATTGCCCCCCCCCCGGGATCAGCCAAAGAACTGAACCTCTCCAACATCCCCTTTCCTCTCTCTGATCACAGCCTTATCAGTTTCACACTCTCCTTGTTTCCTAGCTCCAATTTTTCCAACCTGCAAACAGTTACCCAAAGGAACCTTCCCCACCTCAACCCTTCCCTTCTTCATCCTGCTACTGACAACCTTTATGATAAAATCACACCCTGTCCTGCCCAGACCCGGCCATTTCTGCCTGCAACAATACACTGTCATCCACCCTGGACACACTCGCTCCTCTCTGAACACCCAGAACCAAGGTCTCACCTGCTGCAACCCTGGCAAACAGATGATGCCAGAAGTTTTAAGAAACACAGCTGTGATCTTGAGAGAGCATGGCGTAAAACTGAAACCCTGCAAGACTTTGCCCTCTACAAATCTGCACTTTTCAAATACAAATCCTGTCTCCACACTGCTAAATAAACCTACTACACCATTCTATTCAAAACCTTCTAATCCAAACCTTGTCAACTCTTTTATACCCTTAATTCCTTACTTTGCCCCCCACTGCCTCCAGCCACCAACCTACTTACAGCCCAGGAGATTGCCAATCATTTCAAAAACAAAATCGCCACAATTCATGATGAGATATCCAACATACAGCTTCCCCCACCAACAAACATGCCAAGTCCAACACCACACTCATCACTTTTCTTTTCCAACCCTGTTACCACCATGGACATTGCCAAACTCCTTTCTGATGCCCACCTCACCACCTGTCTTCTGGACCCTGTCCCCTCACAATTACTGCATCCACCTTCCTGCTCCATCCTAAACTCTCTAACCCACATTTTCAACCTCTCCTTATCTTCTGACACCTTTCACTCCCCGCTCAAATATGCACTGGTCACCCCCATAATTAAAAAACCCTCACTGGACCCCACCTGTTTGAATAATGTAACATCTCCCTGAAAGGATGATTTTCTTTATCCCCTCAGAGACCCCCGGTCTGTGGAGAGATTCCTGGTTTATCAGCAGAATTCTGGGAACACCCCATGAACACGGAAATAACCGCAGCTTATGTTCAGAGATGTTCAAAGTTTATTTGACATTACCAAGATTATATAGAATACAGAAATAATAAGGGAGGGGGGGAGCGAGTTTCAAAACTGTAACTTGTAAATTTCCATCATGAGCTAACTACATGAAACATGACATATGCATTTCTTGGTACAAATTGTTTTGGCTAGCTTTCTGAGAAACAACCAGACAAAGACATTGTCAGGGTCATGTTAGCTTCTGTTGATACATCCTTGAACAACTAAAACAGTTTCATTAAGCTTCTAATATATCTGCAAAAAGCTAACTTAATACTTAAAATGGCATACATTAACAAAATGGAGGTTATCTAGATCCTTTCAATCCCCTCTGAGATCATGAACATGATCTCAATTCTTTACCTCATTCATCTTTTTGTATATAGCCAGATAACCTTCATTTGTACTTTGCGGCTTGGTAGCTCTAGCAATGCAATATAATAAGCATTTAAAACATAGATATAAAGATAAAACAAAAAACAATATCATGACTATGCTTACAGCGATACCTTTCATCCATAAAAAGACGGAACCAAATCCTGATCCTAGCCAATCAAAAGGAGTCCATCCATCTTTTCCTATAGCTCTAGCTTCTTCCATTAAACCATCTACCTGTTCCTTGTGTTGCTTTATTATTTCATAATAATCTGGAACAGTCGTTGTGGTATTATATATCCAAGTACAACATTCATAATCCTCTGTCATCTCACACAAACCTGTCAGAGCAGCACTCATACTTTCAATAGCTAATTCTTGCATCTCCAGCTGTTTTCTAATAGCTCTGGTCTCAGTATTTAGCAACCCTATATCCTTAGAGTTCCTCTCCAGTATATCATCAATAATGTTTGTGTAATTATTTATTTTGTTCATGAGTGTTATTCCCCATCCCGTGTAGGTAGGGAACTATGACCAAACCTTATCGCCTGTAGAGAATAGATCTACCTTTGCTTGTTTGGTTTCCCTTCTCTGTCCCAGAGTTAGTTGGTGTTTTGGGTATGTACTGGCTTTTACCTGGTGTTCCTTTTGGTCTATAGCTGCCATGATTGGCACTAATTGGGCTACATAGCACCAGCCCTGGACATTACTCTGTATCCAAGGGTAACAGATCTTACCACAACAGATATAGGTATTGTTTCCCAAGGAAATTGGCAATTTTTGTATTGCAGAATGAAATTCAGGGGTGACAACAAGTGTAAAATAAAAAAAGTTTTCCAAACATAGTTTTCCCCACATTATCTTGTATCCCTTTTAAACTTTCATTCAGGGTTTTACCATTTACTTGCCAGAGTTTCACAGAAGAAGTTCCATCCCTCCTTCCAGGATCAGATATATTTAATATGGACTGAGAGCACATTCCCTTTCCCTTGTGGGAAGTATTCCCCAGTCTAAAACACCAATCGGGGAGTTGAGTGACTCCCAGAGTTGGAAAAGATATGGTGGCATTAGAAGTAATATTGTTCAAACAATACTTACATTCCCTTTTATTAACAAAAATATTTTGACTGGAGCGGCCAGAAGAGGAATTTCATATGTGCTAGAATGTAACTTACTACATATCCAACATTTATCATAACCTGACTTTTGAGCATAAGCATATTTAAACTGCATCATCAACATTTTTCCTGAAAAAGGATTGTTCTCTTCAAAACTTCTTTTTGACTTTCTTTCACTTTTGGTTATCTGGGTCTCATTTAAAACTAGTCCTTGACCACAGATACCTTTTATTAGGCCCAAGTCCTCAGGGTGATAAATACAGTTAGTTAGGATCCATACTGGCAGGAAAAAGAGCACAGTCAGTGTGCCCAATAGGACCCAGAGCTTCAAAGCACCATGAGGGGCAGTAAGGAATGTCATCTTCAGGGTCTTTCTCACCTACTTCACCCGCTCTTCGAGGGATTTTCCACTCATACTTCACCTCCTTTTTCCATCTCGTGTTTCTCAGGTATTTGGTTCACCTTCTTCAATTGACTAGCATGGATCCAGGACTGGGAATTCTCCACCAGAACAGCCATTCTGGTAACCGCTATCACCGTAGTAGGTGGTCCAAAGGGGTAGCCTTGCTTCTTGTCTTTAGCGAGTTGGCGGACCACTACGACATCTCCCACTTGGAAAGGGTGTGTTGGTTCCTGAAAAATTAAAGGAGAAGTGCGAGCAACATTTCTTTCAACCTATCTAAAGTCTGAATCAATTTTCTCACATATTCTTGTTGTACCAGGTCAAGGTCCCCTCTTTCTAACAAGTGGCTGTCTAGCCCAAGGAGTAGGGAACGGTCTTCCCATTAATATTTCAAAAGGGGATAACCCTGTAGTCTTATTAGGTGTCATTCTTACCTCTGCTAGAATTGCAGGTAACATCTTCTTCCAGTGGGTATAGGTTCCTCCAGTGGCCTTCCTCAACTTATCTTTAATTGTCCTGTTCATCTTTTCTACTATACCCGAACTTTGAGGATGATAGGGAATATGAAATTTCCAATCTATCTTAAGTACTTTTATCAGGTCTTGGCATACCTTGGCCACAAAAGCTGGTCCGTTATCAGAATTTATCTGCAGTGGACATCCCCATCTGGGTATTATCTCCTGTGTAAGAATTCTGACTACAGTCTGCGCATCTTCCTTATTAGCGACAAATGCTTCCACCCATCTGCTAAACATATCCACCATTACCAACAAAAACTCTTGCCTCTGTCCTGTTTTTGGCATGTGGGTAAAATCTATTTGTAAATGGGTGAAAGGTGTAGTTGGGTACACTAGATGCTGGTGTTGTGATTTCTTTGGGTTCTGTGGATTGTTCCTTATACATGTAATGCACCTAGAAACATATTCTTTCACCAACCTAGATAAGCCTGTAATGTAAAAATCCTGCAATAATGTTTCACATGTCGTTTTCCATCCTCTATGTCCTAGACCGTGGTACTGTGCAATGAACAGTGGGGCACTTGACATGGGAATGCATGGTTTCCCCTCTAAGCACACTAGACCAGAAGCTGGATCTAGTTGTGCTCCAGAACCATTCCAGTCTGCTAGATCGATTTTTGTAGCAAATTTTTGTAAATCTGCATACATCTGGTCATGTGGGGTAGTTGTGACGCCTGAAGTGAGCAAAGGCATCTGTTCACTGGCCACCTGTTGTAATGCAGCTTCCTTTGCTACCTTATCTGCTAATGCATTTCCTTTGGCAATATGATCTCTGCGATTTGTATGTGCCCTGCAATGAAGAATGGCTAATGTTTTAGGTAACTGTATGGCCTTGAGTAGATCAAATATCAAGGAAGAGTGGGATATGGTTTTGCCATCAGCAGCAATGAATCCTCTTCTCTCCCAAATGACCCCAAAATCATGTACAGCACCATGGGCGTACTTGGAGTCTGTGTAAATGTTTACATCCTGTCCTGCAAATATTTGACATGCTCTTGTAAAGGCAATCAGTTCGGCTGCTTGGGCTGACTAATATGGGATTGTCTTTGCCTCGAGTATTTTGTCAGGAAGTTGCACAATGCCATATCCTGCATGGTAAATGCTGAGGGGGTGGTAAGTATTATCATTTGGCCTAGAGCATGAGCCATCTACAAACACATCTGGGGCCCCATCAAGAGCCACAGCTGACATGTCGGACCTAGGGGAAGTGTCTTGCTGTATGTGGGTTATACAGTTGTGTTCTGGTGCCACTTCATCCTGTTCCCCCTTTAGCCCCAATAGGGCATTCAAAATTGGAGCAGGGCCTGAATTTGCTGAAGAATATTTAATAATCAAATTGGGATCAGATAGAAGAATCACTTCATATCCGCTCAACCTTTGTGCTGTTCAGTGTGTATGTTTTTCAGTAGTAAGGACACTTGATATGTGGTGTGTAGGGTAGTTTCATGTACCAATGTGAAAGAAATTGCCATCTCTACCACCATCACGCAGAATGCAAAAACTCAGACAAGCAGGCATGCCCTGAACCTGAGTTGGCACTACTTTGGAAAAAAAGCTACAGGGCGGAGCTTGCCTCCATATTCCTGAGCCAGGACCCCCTCCATGGTTGTACAATTGTCCCTAGAATACAGATGAAACATTTTCTTATAGTCAGGTAGTCCAAGATCAGGGGCCATTACCATAGCATTTGTCTGGTACACAAAGGCATCAACCATTTCATTTGACCATGTGAGAATGTCAGGTGATTCTGAAAGTGTGGCAGACGCTGAGTGTGATCATAGAATGAAAAATCAGGTATCCATTGGCGGCAGTATCCAATCATGCCAAGAAAAGTTAGCATGTCCTTTTTTGTTTGTGGGCTGGGCAGACCCACGAGAGCCGCAGCTCTTTTGTGACTGACATTCCTCTCACCATGACTTAAAATAAAACCAAGGTACTCAACCTGTTTTTGGCACCATTGCAATTTCTTTTTAGATGCTTTGTGACCATTCCCTGACAACCATTCTAACAGAGACCAACTATCCTCCTGACTAGCCGCCTGACTTGAACTACAAATCAATAGGTCATCCACATATATAATGAGGACCAAATCATTGGGAGGGGTCCAGGACCTCAGTGTGGTCTGGAGGGCAAGTGAGTAGACTGCAGACAAATCTACAAAACCCTAGGGTATTCTACACCAGGTCATCTGGCAATTTTCATAATATAAATACAAATAGCGCCCTCGTCTTGTGGTCCACCGGAACCGAAAAAAATGCATTTGTTAAATCAATCACTGTAAAATATTCTGCATCAGACGGAATGGAGGTGAGGAGTGATGGTACATCAAGCACTATTGGGGCTTTTGGAACCACCAAATTATTTATGGCCTTCAAATATTGTACAAACCTGTAAGAGCCATCCGGCTTCTTAACAGGATTGATAGGTGTGTTGTAAGGAGAAACAGTTTCTTCTAAAATACCTGTTTCTACAAATCTTTCCACTAGAGGAGCAATCCCTTCCTCCTTTTCTGGCGTTAATTTGTATTGCCTCTGTTTGTAGGGTAATACCCCTTCCTTGAGTGTGACTGTGTATGGTGTACATGAAATTAATCCTACATCCATAGAATTTGTGGCCCAAACTGGATGTGTATCAGGAGGGGGTGTAATGTGTGAGGGATGACTCTCATCATTGAAATAGGTGGGTATAATGGGTACTTTGGAGGATCTGGCAACAATACCTCCTTCTGATGTTACTCTCAGAGAAATCCCTAAAATTCCCATAAAATCTCTCCCTTTCTCTCTGGAATGGGTCTGTACTTCCCATAGCTTCTGTCCAACCTGCCATACAATCCACCCAGGGATTTATTAAATAGTAATCTGTCCCACATAATCCTTACAATTTTCTCCCTTTTCTGGGGGGACCTGGTGGGTAACTACCTCCTTGACCCATATTTAGACAGTGGATAAGACAATTTTACCTTAAAATCTTATTTTGTTCTACACAACAAATTATCTTATACTTCTGCGCAACAGAAAGAAAAAGACAGATAAACCAGAATCTGCTCCACAGACTTATTAACCTTTTGATAACTTCCCAAAAGTTATCTCTTCACTGTTCTACCAAAGAACAGTGTGTTCTACCACAGAACAAACTCTTTTATGTTCTACCAAAGAACATACTGTGTTTTACCAAAAACACTCTTTTTTTTTTTTTTTTATAGTGCACTATTTTGTAACTCTACCAAAGAGTTAAGTCTGCTTACCAAAAGCAGCTACAGGTTATCACGGGTCTATATAGACAATACAGAATGATTCAAGACCTTCCCTCAACACAGGGCAAGAAAGAGCTTTTAGTCATAAAAAGACAAAAGGTTTACTTGCCAAGTGAGGTGGGTGGTCATCCCGGGCCGAGCCCCCAGATGAAAGGATGAATTTCTTTATCCCCTCAGAGACCCCCGGTCTGTGGAGAGATTCCTGGTTTATCAGCAGAATTCTGGGAACACCCCATGAACACGGAAATAACCGCAGCTTATGTTCAGAGATGTTCAAAGTTTATTTGACATTACCAAGATTATATAGAATACAGAAATAATAAGGCAGGGGGGGAAGCGAGTTTCAAAACTGTAACTTGTAAATTTCCATCATGAGCTAACTACATGAAACATGACATATGCATTTCTTGGTACAAATTGTTTTGGCTAGCTTTCTGAGAAACAACCAGACAAAGACATTGTCAGGGTCATGTTAGCTTCTGTTGATACATCCTTGAACAACTAAAACAGTTTCATTAAGCTTCTAATATATCTGCAAAAAGCTAACTTAAAACTTAAAAAGGCGTACATTAACAAAATGGAGGTTATCTAGATCCTTTCACTCCCTACTCCTGTTTGCCTCCAATCCTCTTGAATGCCTTGTCCACAATCGTATTAGTTGCTACCTCATTGACAACAACCTTCTCATTCCCCAACAGTCTGGCTTCTGCCCACAACATTCCACTGAAACTGCCCTATTAAAACTTACCTTTGACCTAATAACTGCTAAAACCAATGGCCAGGACTCCATAGTCATACTCTTAGACCTTTCTACTGCCTTTGACACAGTTGACCAACTGCTCTTCCTCATTAAACTCCACTCCCTTGGTCTATGTGACTCTGCTTTTTCCTGGTTCTCCTCCTATCTATCTCAGGGCACTTTTAGTGTCACATACAATACCATCTCTTCCGCTCCTCTTCCTCTTTCTGTTGGGGTACTCCGAGGCTCTGTCCTTGGGCCCCTCCTCTTCTCTCTCTATACCTCTTCCCTGGGCCAGTTGATAACGTCCCACCTCTATGCTGATGATACCCATATCTGTCTCTCAACTCCTCAACCCACCCCCTCAATCTCTTTATGTATAACAAATTTACTGAGCGACATATCTGTATGGATGTCACACCACTTCCTCAAACTCAATCTTTCTACAACGGAGCTTGTAATATTTCCTCCTCCCCGATTCCCTCCCCATGAATTTACCATTGAGAGCAACGGTACAACCATTGGTCCCTCCCCACATGCCAGGGTGCTAGGCGTAATCCTAGACTCTGACCTCTTCTTCAGCCCCCACATCCAATCACTGACTAAATCTTGCAGCCTCAAAATTTCCAGAATTCGACCCTTCCTGACTAATGACACCACAAAACAGCTTATTCACTTCTTGGTTATTTCCAGCCTTGACTACTGCAACTCCCTCCTCACTGGCTTACCCCTACACAGGCTTTCCCCCCCTTCAGTCTATTATGAATGCAGCTGCTAGACTAATTCACCTTACTAACTGATCTCACACTGCTGCCACTCTCTGCCAATCTCTTCACTGACTTCTGCTAGCCCAACATATAAAATTCAAAGTACTAACCACAAGATACAAGGCCCCTAGCTACTCCCAACCTCATCTGCAGACCCACCTCATCACCCAAACCGTCCTTTCTGTTCCTCCCAAGACTTCCTGCTCTCCAGTTCTCTTGTTACCTCCTCCCACTCTAGCCTCCAGGACTTCTCCAGAGTCTCTCCAATCCTCTGGAACTCCCTGCCCCAGTATTTAGCTCCTAACCTGTCCGCCTTTAGATAATCCTTGAAACCTCATTTATTCAGGGAAGCCTACCCCACCTCCACCTAAGAATTGTACTTGAGTCATCTACATCAGATAATCCCCTGCAGTTATTACCTTTTGTACCACCCCCCCTCCCTTTAGATTGTAAGCTCAGTGAGCAGGGCCCTCTAATTCCTTCTATGTCGAACTGTACTGTAATTGTATATTGTAAAGTGCTGCGTAAACTGTTGGCACTATATAAGTCCTGTATAATAATAATAATAGAACACTCCCTGTGTGGGGCACTTAATAAATTTTTGGGGTTTTTCCATTGGGAAGGACAACATTTCTACTATTCAAATATTTGTTCAAATATTTGCAATAGGAGCAATTACCACACTTAAAATTACCACATAGTGGGTTGGTTCATCCTAAACTAGGGTCTGGAAAAAAGCTATGTACCAATTTGTCCTTGAGGGAGGGTGCACAATGAAAAACCAAACTGGGTTGAGGTGTTACAAATTTAGAAATCAAAGGATCATTGGTCAGTAAATACCAACGTTTTTGCAGTACAGATCTGATTTGGTGATGTTGTTCGTTAAAATGTGTAATAAACTTGACAGTATTGTCTTGTTTCTTGTTTTTTTTGCCACATAATAGAATATCATGGATTGGGCTTTTGTGAGGTTATATGCTCTGCGCAAACATTTCTTACTGTAACCTCTAAACAATAATTGTTCTTCAAGTTTTTTGACTTCCATTTCAAAAGTATCAATGTCACTGCAATTGCGTTTTAATCACAAATATTGACTATAGGGAATAATAAAATAACATATAAGTGGAAACAGCGCCAAAAATAAACCAAATTAACAAAAGCTGCTAAACCTTACCCTTAAATCAAAGGTCATAATAGTAAAACAAGAAAAGGTAGCGCTATTTTTAAATTAAATATACAATTTATATTGTGACATAAAATAAATGTGAACCAAAATGTCTCTGAAATTTTCTTTCAATTGTGAAAAATGTCCATCACCAGAAATAAACGTGCAAATCCACCACCAACAGAAATGAATAAACTCACCAGAGCATATTGCTAGTTAAATTATAAACCAGCAATAACACTTTTTTGCTATGGGAGCAATACTCTGCAGGCAGACACGGCGATGATCAGATTTTCCAATTAATTCACTCTCAGCTAATGGGGCAATGCTCTGTAAGCCAGGGATACCCATATATCCAAATATATATCATATATCCTTTTTGGGAGCAATACTCTGCAGGTCTAGGAACTCAGCATCGAAATCCTCCAAAACATATTCTAAATACTTTATGCACAGGCTCAGAAAAAAAAGAGAAAACAAAGCAGTCGATCGTGTAATACCGTATGACACATTTATTTTTAAAAGCTCATCAAGATCCACTCACATGGAAAAGTGTCCAGCCGACACTAGCAACAAACATATTTGGTTAAAATCATCATCACAGAAAGCTGGGAACGTCGACCGCTTATGGAACGTAGTGACGTCAGTCCGAAGCTCCACCCAGGGAATAGATTATAAAAGCGGCGCAGGATGGGAGCTACTTGCATGTAAAATAGTATTACTCTCATTTGGTTTGCAATAAAAATCACTGGAAATGCTCCCATCACTTGCCTTCCTGATAACAATCTCAAGCAAAGCCACTTCATATTGATTGCAGGACATAGTAAACTGTAAGTTACAATGTTTGCATTTCAACTTGGCAAGAAATTTGTTCAAGAGGGGTCTGTCACCATCCCATATGATGAAAATATTATCTATGTACCTGTGCCATGAAAGAACATGACACAGGTACACAGAGAGATCATCACAGGAGAAGACGTGGTGCTCCAACTCCCCCAGGTACAGATTGTCTTAGGATGGGGCACAACATGTTCCCATCGCTACGCCATGCACCTGGAGGTAATGGGAGCCCGCAAAATAAAATAAATTTTTGGACAAAATTAAAAGTAGCAGAGCAAGTACAAAGTCATCCCGATTTCTGTTTTGTTGACCTTTCTCTAACAAAAAAGAACAAACAACATTAACACCCAGATCATGCAGTACGCTGCAATATAATGCCTCCATATTGATGACCAGCCATGCCA
Organism: Staurois parvus; assembly: GCF_062004578.1. Lineage (NCBI taxonomy): Eukaryota > Metazoa > Chordata > Amphibia > Anura > Ranidae > Staurois > Staurois parvus. The sequence continues at coordinate 11,175,902 of NW_028317994.1, read as the reverse complement.
TTCTGGAAGCAAATATCCCCTCATCTATCTGCAAGAGATGCATGGTATCACAAAGGTATGAAGGGATGGCCAGAACAAAAGGACGAAGTCCACAAAATGACTCACATTTTCTGTCATACATACATTTCTAGACACGTTCGGTCTGCTTAGAGGTTTAGTCATATTTTTGTGTGTCTTCAGAAGTGTGTAAAAACTTGCCTCTCGTGGATGAGAGATTCTGATAAACTGCCAAATTTGCATGGGAATTATACCAGAATAGTAGTGTCAGGGACCATCGCGACGCATGGGTCTGCACATGCATAGGTGTCTGTCAAGACATGCAGGCATCAGGGCACTAGGACCCAGGCGCACCCGTCGCCTATGACGGTGTTGGGCAGGCACTAGGACCTAGGCTGTGCCTGTCAGGTGCAGGGCGGGCTACTTAAACCAGCCCTGCACAGACACAAGTTGCCATATGGTCTGATCTGGTTCCTGTGTTCCTGTATTCCCGTTGTTTGAGATTCGTTGCTGACCTGCCTGAACCTGACCTCTGCTGACTTCTCCTGCTCTCACCCCTGGCTAAGTTTGACCTCTCTTTTTGCATAGCCCTACCTGATCTGAACTACTGGTACCGACCCCGGCGAGTGACCTGACTATTCTTCTGCCTGCTGCCTTGTACTACGCTGACCCCTCTGTTACCGACCTGGCCCTTTTGACCACGTTATTGCTCAGCCATCCATCCGACCCGCACGGATTAGCTGCTACTCTCCAGACCTGTCTGCCTCTTCACGTCAGGCTCTCTACCTGTCATTACCTCTGGTGATTCCTCTACCTCAGGTGGGTGTACTCAGGGGCCGTGACCTGGTCACTGTCCGCTCCAAGCCCATCCCCACCATCAGGGGCTCTGGTGAACAAGCGGACTGGGGCTTAGACTCCGCACCCTGGGGAATACTGTCCTGGGGACTGCTAAAGTACACCAGGTGGTCCATAACAAGTAGGCAGAATCAACCAGAACATAGAAATCTTGAGTGATATGAAATACTAAGTCATAGCCCACCCTTTTATACCATTTTTTTTAGAAAGGAATGCCAGACACATTCTTTCATATTTGTCGACATCCATGACCACAGTATTCCCTCCCTTATCTGAGGGTTTAATAATTTTTATTTCTTTCTGGACATTATTATTTTTGGTTCTTAATTTTCATGATTATTCTTTAATTATTTTACTTATGTAATCTATATTGGGTCTCAGACTAACCAGTATTGGGCCCATTGGCAATGTGTACACTCTTTACTACTGACTACCGTTTTCACCTTATTACCCTTATAACCCTGTCCCATCACAGCCCCTGGCCAGGACAGGTTTGTGCTGGTGGGTTGCCTTCCAGTCACCATCTGTTTCCTTGTGTGGTTTGTCAGCCCTTCTACATGCCTTTTTAAAGCTATAGTATATGGATTGAATTGATGGTAAGTCTCATGACCTTGATGGTGTTTTTTTTGTCATTCATAATGACCTGGTCTCTCCCCATATCACTCTATACCATACCAACAAGCCTTGTTAACTCTTGAAGAAGTGAACGCTGCTTTGGGAAAGACATTGAAATGTTGTGCCATGTAATTTATGCATCGTGCAGATTTAGTATTTTTACTTGTACACATGTTACAGACTTGATGTTTGATGTGTATTGATCTTTTGGAACAATTTTAATATGACTTTTTTTCTAACAATTATAACAAAGAATGTGATTTTTTTAATTACAATTTACTGTGCCTTTCAAAGTCCCTTTGGCAATTTTTCCTTTTGTAATAGCAGTATAATGAGGGCTGAGTCACACTTATCCTCACTCACCACAGCCTTTACCCTTTATAGTTATTATTTCGCGTTCATAGGGTCCCTTGACTCCCGTGACCACACACTCTTCTGGCCTGTCATAGGACATCCTGGAAGCCAAAGTACCTATCCAGGAATTACTGCATCATCAGGTTCTGGAAATATGCCAGGGAAAGTATGTGTGGGAACTTTCCTTTTCCAGTGGAGGCCAGTAGGTAGTTGCCATTATCCTATGCATTCTTGCCTGGCACAAGATGGTGTGCAGTCAGACACCTGTTGGTCTGCCCCTAATGATCTTACAGATTTGCAAGTCCAGTTTGGCTCTTGTCCCCCAGTCTTCGTGCAAAATTTTGCTTGCGGCATTTAATATGTTCTGGGACACTTGGGGGGGACTAGTGATTCCTAAGAGTCTCTAGATGAGGATATTAAGGAGAAGGGGGAGAGGTAAAGTACATGTGATGGCACCACCAATTCCAGAAGCATGTCAGGGAGCGAGCAGCCAGACGCACAAGAAGATGCAATTAAAGGTAGGTTTATTAATCTAAAAATAAGACAAGAGTCTATGCAAGTCCAACAGCGGAAATCGTAGCCAAAGCCGGGATCAGGAGCCAGGAAGAATCGTCGCCAGAACTGGGATCAGGAGCCAGGAAGAATGGTCACCAGAGTCGGGGTCAGAAGCCAGGAGGAGTCTTAGCCAAAGCCAAGTCGGTATCCAGGAAAGCAATGAGTAGCTAAACAGGAGCTTGCTGTTGTGCAACAGACAGGACACGAATGCAATGGACAGCCACAAACAGCAGACTTATATGTGATAAGCCGCCACCTCCTGAAGGAGGAGCCGCAGAGGGCAGAAAGCATAAAGGATCCCACAATGCTTTGCAGACACCTAAAATGGATGCCAGCACATGGAGCAGCACAAGATCTGAGGAAAGGTAGGACCTTGACAAAGCATTCCTCATCCTGCATCCTTCCCAGCCGCCAAAATATGTACAGTATTTATATAGACTATTTTAGGAGTAATTAGGGATACAATGATGGGAGAAGATTTGGTGAATGCAATGATGTGGTTTTGAAGTGTTTGGACAATATTTTTTAATTTTAGGACAATGTAATGTAAAAGAACTTTACAAACTATACTATGAAACATTTGTACCACTCTTCAGTTTTTATGTTTTTGTTTAGGTTGCTGCCTTTAGCTTTACTTTTTAGTTTTATTTTTTGAGAGTAGAGTTACCTATGGCTTTAAGTTCTGTTTCTGATGCTACTTATCCAATTCAATTCAGACCTAATACAGCTGCTACAGCCAATACTACTTAAAATAAGTCAAAAAGGGTATTTCTTACATTAAAGCAGTCTTAAATTAAAATTATGTAATACTTACCTGCTTTATTCAATAGTTTTGCACAGAGTGGCTCAAAAACGTATCTTCTTGGATCCCCTGACAGCAATTGTACATTCAAAATATGTGATGCCATTGACTATGTCAAGCATATACTGTAATTGAAAGGATTGGTATTTTTCTCATATTGCTCTTGAAGTTGCATAAAAAGGAGGACCCTCTCCCTGCTGAATAATATTTTTAAAATGTTGTTCTACATTGGTACAAGTGCCATTTTACATGCTATTTGTTTCAAAATCCCTTGTTTATTTACCCTGAAAATGGCACAAATTAGTGTTAAAGACTCATCCTCATTAGGTTAGGTGTTTGGAATTTTCAGACTATATGATGGGTTTGATGAATGGCCTTTGAACCAAACTCAGGCATATTTTCTGATTTCTATTTCTGGAAAGTCATCTCTGGAAGATAGAGTGAGAAGATAAAATGTATTGAATGATGAATATTATTTTTGTCCTTACCAATCACTGAGCGGTTTATGCCAGTGATGTTGGTTGGGCAAGAGAATAGATATTTGGAGAGAGCACCTAGAAGGGTCCTTGCCTCCCAGGCTCTTCCTGAAAATGATGTTTTTGTAGCAGAATCCATTTATTTCCTCCTTATTTACAATCCTTACTTCCCGCTGAAGAATCTTTGACATCTGGAGGTGTCAAGACTCAAATTAACGTTATTTCACTTTTTTCTCCTGGAGACATAATTCTTACTCCAGAATTACATGACATTGATCGATACATTATTATTACAAAAATATCCTTTTCCACCACTCATAATTTTGTAGTCCGACCACGCTCCGGTCTCCATATCTGTGGTGGAAGACAACATTTATGGTCCTAGGTATATCTGGCCTGTTAATATGCAGGTGATACAATCCCTGCAGTATGTTCCTTTCTTGACTAGACATTTGCATTAATATTTTAGCTTTAATGCCCTCTGTCTTAGATCTATTTACCTTATGTAGTGCCCATAAGGCTTACATAAGAGGCTTTATTATGCAAGGGGGGTTAAGAAGCAGGAAACAGGAAACAAATGACCACCTTATTGCAGAAATCTGCAAATTGGATGCCCAAAACAAACAAACAAACAAACAAACTAACAAACAAACAACCAAACCCCACTTCAAAGTTATCCTATACACTCTCTAAACTCCATAATGCGTTAAGGCTTCTACTAAACAAACAATATGACAAAGATTTTAAATACCTGAGACTAGCACATTATTCTATGGGCAACAAGGCTGGCAGATTCTTAGCTCAAAAACCTAAATCATGAAAGCTGGAAACCAAAATTAGCTATCTTTTGCATCCGAAGGATAAACACAAAATTATTAATCCAAAGCATATAACTGATTCCTTTTCTGACTATCATTGCTCCCTATAAAATTTAAAAGATGATCCTAGTACTCCTCAACCTACTAATGACAGCATAGCTGCCTTTTTAGTTTCTTTCCAGTTACCTTTTCTCTCATAACTCAGTTGGACTCTTTGAATGCATAATTTACTTCTCTCAAAATAGCCAAAGCCATTAAATCTTTATCAAATGGTAAATCACCTGGTCCTGGTGGACTGTCCTGATGGACTATCCAATGAATATTATAAACAAATACAGGACATTCTTTGCCCTACTCTTACCTCCATATTCTCGGCAGCAATGTCCTCTGCTTCATTTCCCTCTGCTTAAGGCTTACTTTGTCACCATACCAAAACCTGCTAAATTGCAGACCTATATCATTGCTAAACACTGACATCAAATTAAAAATCATTGCATTAAGGCTTCTTGCTATTTTGTCCACATTAGTTAAATCAGATCAAATTGGGTTCACCTCTGGCAGGCAAGCTCCTGATGCCACACGCAAGATTATCAACATACTCCACTATACTGTGTCTTGATGGGTGCCTTCTCTTCTCCTCTCCCTGGATGCAGAGAAGATATTCAATAGAATCCATTGACGACATATGACCCAGATACTCCAAAAATTTGAATTTGCAGGTCCTATGCTCACAGCTGTTCTCACATTCATCTCCTTCTGCTCAGGTTTATTCCTCTTATATGCTATCCCATTCCTTTCACATTGCAAACTGTACATGCCGAGGTTGTCCTCTCTCCCCATCTGTTTTTAAACTTTTAATATAACCTTTGGCAGAAGCTATACAGACACATTCAGACCTCACAAGCTTTGTATTTGATGATAGATCTCATATTATCTACTTATGTTTGGATGACGTGAACCTGTTCATGACCAACCCATCTTCTTGACTCGATATCACACATGCAATTCTCACCATATTCAGTCAAATATTTTACAACTTCTCTTTATTAAGAAAAGTTTAAAAGTAAGTGGTTACAAAACATGGCCTAATGCGCATTCCCAGGCCAGAGGGGTACATAGCAACACAAAGAGATAGCTAAAACTAAAATAACCACAACAGCTTCTCAATTTTGGCAAACTTGACAAGTCGAATAACATGGGGGGGGGGCACAAAAGGAAAAAAAAAGCCCTGAAGGGCAAGTAGTCTACCCGATGTAAAGGACTGAAAAAAAACAAACAGGGCAGTGGACACAGCAGAATACAATAAATAAAAGAACAGCATTAGAACAGAAGAACATAACATTTTTTATGAGGAGGTCACATCTCAGTACAGAAGTCAGTAGTGTCAACAGAATAAATCCAGAGATTCCAAACTTTATTAAATTTCTTAGGGCAGCCCAGAGACAAATATGTTGTCTTGTATAAAAGTATCAGCAAGTTGACTAGAAAATGCCAGTAATTTATGGATGGCACCATTAACATTTTCCACTTCATGATAATCACTTTTCTTGCATAGAACAAGAGGAGGCCCAGTAGGGTTCTGGTGGTAAGATTAGTAATAAAATGTGCTACACCAGTCCAATATTGGCAAAGATGATGTATATAATAAGTCGACTCGCTCCCGCAATGCCAAAATGTAGGCGGGACACTCAAGTAAATTGTATGAATCCTAAGGGTGTGAGATGGATTTTATTTAAAATATTACATTATATCGACCTCTAATTGAAGAAAAGGGTATTCCCAAACCTTCTCCGAGTCTTCGCCATCGCCTTCCGCTATTTAGATTTCAGGGACTCCAATCCTTTATGTATAGAAGGCTGGAGGGCCTTATAGATACTAGAGAGAGGTTTAGTGATCAGGATCTCTCAGCAACTCCTCCAAGGGGGAGGAGAGTAGGGTTACTTGAGAGGTTCCAAACTGCTGGAAATAGGTATGGTGGAGCTGCAGGTACCTGAACAGATGAGTGTTAGGAAGGTTAAACTGTACTTTTAGGTGTTCAAAGATTTTCCAAATGGTCCTATCATAAATGTGTTACAGAGTTTTGATACCCCTAACAGCCAAGACTGAGGGACCCAGAACAGTCAGAAATTCGGATAACATGGGGTTGAGTCATAATGGAGTAACGGGACCAGCAAGGCAAAGTATCCATCTGTATTGGATTAGCCAATAGCCAGGCTCTAACCACTACCTTCATAAAATGGGCGACGGAATGAGGAGACATAAGGCCTCTGTATGGAAGATGGCAAAGGGCCTCATATGAACCAAGAAAGCTGCTTGCAATGCAATTGCCACATTGGAATCATCTGAGATTACCATTTTTGGGCATGGGAGAGAAGAGCAACTAGGTAGTAAGAGTAGAAATCAGGGCATGCCAGGCTTCCATGAGTCCATAGACTGCAAAGAATAACCAGCTGAAATCTAGGACACCAAAGGAAAGTGGATAAGAGAGAATTAAATTGTTGGAAAACTGACTTTGGGATCCACTCCAGGGAATGGTGAAGGACATATAAGAGGCCAGGTAGAATTAAAATTTTGACTAGATTGATCAGCAATAAAGGCAGACTACTGAAGCTTTTGGTTCACGGTAGCTAGCAGAGGGTTGTGATTCAGAGTGCAATATTGTTGGACATCAGAGGAAATAGTGATACTGAGGTGCCTAAGAGAATTTGTCAGCTGGATCAGCAACCACCTTGTGCTCTGGGGTCTATCGGGAGGATTAGGGACTTGTCCCAGCTTTCCCGAAGGCCCAACACAATAGCAAAGTGGGAAAGAGGGGAAAAGCTTCCTGCAATGAGGTATTGGGGTCATTTAGGATTAGGATTAAATCATCTGCATATAGAGTCACTTTCTCAGTAAGGTTTCCTCTACATTAACAGATGCTCTCAAGGTGGTGGCTAGGGGCTCCATGACCAATGCTAAAAGGGCTGCTGAAAGCAGGCACCCCTGTATCGTGCCTTTAGCAATAGGAAAGGAGTTGGACAGAAGGTTCCCCCAATTTTATTTGGGCCTTGGGGGTTTTAGATAAGATCTCAATTCAATTTCTGAATACAGGGCCGAACCCTAGGACTGTCAGCACTGAGTTCATATATTGCCAAGAAGCAGAATCAAATGCCTTCTTTATATCGAGTACAGCCAGAACACTAGTGTCAGAGACCTCTGAAGGCAACTGCAGATGTGTAAACACCCTCCTTAGATTAATATTTGTGGATATTCCTGGCATAAAGCCAGTCTGGTCTATGTTGACCACCGTGGGAAAAACCTTCATGAACATAGTGGGTTCTTGCCCAAATTAGACATTTGTACAATGTGTTCATGGTACATGGAGGCAGGGCATTGCCTTGCCTCAAAACACAGGGCATAGGGATCTCAAAGTTTTGGTACCAATAATGGGGCATACTCCACGTACCACTCACCTTGAAAGCCATCAGGTCCCAGGGACTTGCATGCTGGAAAAGAATGAATGGCGGCTTCGACTTCCAAGGGGTTAAAGAGAGCATCCAGGGATGCAGTCTCATCCTCCATAAGGGAGGGAAAGGGAAGAATATCCAATTCTGCTGACAGAATAGACTATGAGGGAGATGGAGGCGAACTATACAAAGATCAATAAAAGTCTCTAAACTCCTGCAAAATATCCACAGGATTAGTAACTATGGTACCAAAATTAGTCTGAATTTCAGGAATAATCATTTGGAAATGAGGCTCTGCCACCAACTTTGCCAGGAGGCTACCATTTTTGTCCCCAGACTCAAACAACCAATTAGAAAGATTCTTAAAATCAAATTGAGTCAGGGAAGTAAAATGTAGGATAAGATCTCTGCTGGTCTACGTCCATTGGGAGTAGACTTCTAAAGTCGAGGAGGTTTGAAAAGTTGCTGCTGCCTCCAGATCTTCCAACCAAGTAGTTTGTGCAGTATAATCTAAATGAGCAGTCTTAATAGCCAAAATGTATTCACCTCGGGAATTGGCCTTGAAGGCGTCCCAAACTATGAAGGGAGAAGCAGTGGACTACTTTATCTCCTAATATTGAGCAAAGTTGCCAGATACAACCTATACTAACCTTCGGGTCCTGAATACACCTGGAAGAAAGGTTCAAACAATTGGGATACTGCCAGCATCCCACCTCAAAGATCATCTCCATGGGAGAATGATCAGAGAGGCCAGATGGCAAATAAGTGACAGTGCACACATCAGATAACAGGGAAGCAGTACAGAAAGCATGGTCTATTCGGGAAGCCAAAGGTTGGGTAGCTGAAAGGCAAGAGTATTTCCTAGTGGAGTGGTTTCCACCTCTGTGTTCTGTAACAAGAGGAGTAAAAAGATTCTTGACCTGAATTTTAAATGTTTAAACAGAGCTATTTAGATTGCGTGAAAATAATTTATGCATCACTATGACAGTCATGATTTAGGAGTAAAAGTGACAAACTGTTTCATGCACTCGCTGCTAGTGAACATTTCCTGAAGAATTTAACATACACTTTATTTCTACATTAAAATTAACAGATACAAGTACACTACATGTTTTGTACAACTTTATATTTGAAAATAACAATTTCAATTAAAAAAATGTTTTTTTTTTCAGGTAGCTTTAGCAGCAACAAATATTTTTTCACAAAACACTAATAAACCCACTTTACTTGGCAGACCCCAGATGATATAGTGGTGTAGAATTGGGCAGCAGCAGGACAATTTTAATGAATAAGTTTAAGCCCAAATTCACTAAAGACAAGGAGTACAGGCTAGAGTTTTACTACAATTTTTTTTTGGCTGCAATATTTTTTTTATTTTTTTTATTTTTGCACATTATTCCTCCCTGATGAAGTCCACTTTAAGGTGAAACATGTTGGGTTATGAGCAGTTTGAATAATACTTTCACTTTTGACATTATTAATGGTGCAAGGAGAGCAGATATTGCTGTTAAGGAGATGGAGTCATTTATAGATAGATATGATTATTCGTATATAGGCTCAGATGAATTAGAGTGGAGTTGAAGTAAATCACAATTGACTCACTAAGTGGAAAAAAAAGATCCACAGATCAGAGCCAGATCCAAACTGTGATATATAGCTAATCTGTTCCTGCATCCTTTGTAAGAAAATACAGCTCAAGTCACAATAGGACTTTGTGTTTGAGATATGTTATTTTAATAGTTGTAATATAACAGAAGTTTTATGACTTGGTGGGTTAGGTGTGTGGTGAGAGGAAAGCATTACGTTTGGTTGTTACACAATATGTATTCCCAAAGTTAAGTTGAATGACTAAAAATGTAAAATGTAGACTTCTTGTATACCGAGAATTAAAGTACGGTTTACTAACTGACTCTGTTATCTCCCTTTGTGGTTAATTATCTTTTCTGATTCTTTTACAACAGCTTCCAATTCGCTGATGCTATGGCTGCCTGTGACCCTTTTATAGTGAGGAGCCTGTCTTAAAAAAAAGCCTCCTTATTGGCTCTTCTAAGCCTGCTGGCCATAGTTCAAGACAATGCAATGCATTATGGTTTGAAATAAAAACATGTTGGATGAATCTGCACATAAATATGTTGGTACCCTAAATCTTGAACCTGCAAGATCTGAACCTGTGGTAGCTACAAACCAGAACCTCATCATGACAGTCTAAACACTGTTCTGTGCTTCAATCTGTAGATAATTACTCAACAAGGTTGCTGTCAAGTACATTTTACATTAAATTGTGATATTCGGGACTCCAAAATAACTGGTGAAAATGTATTATTTTAATTAAACAATCCCCTGATAGTTTAATCATTTTTGTGGTGACATATTGCTTTGATTTAATTTTGAAAACAATGTATTTCATATACAAAATATTTAGATAGTTTATTAAAAATAGCTATAACACAGCTTCTGGTGCCAATCAGCAAGGCACAACATTTTATTTTCACTTGACAAGTATTAAAACTATGAGCAAGTCCCGTAGATTACAAAGAATGTGTTAAACAACCAAATCACTTAACTTTTCCATGGTACTTAATGTCAAAACGTCAACTTGCACCATCGGCTTATACTTTGTGAGCATAAAATATTGCTAATAGAAACTGTCAATGCAGTTTATGAATAAAAAAAGCAGTTTAAAAGCAACACCACTGCACAAAAAAGGTGGTAAATACTCGAGAAAAATTTATGGTACAAATATCTTTACATAGTACTCTGGAGGAAGAGTTGATTTGTAGTTGATAGATTTCATTTTCTACCCTCATCTATTTGCAGATGTAATCAAATTTCTATTTGACTTGGATTTTTTATATGTGTTCTGTAACAAGAGGAGTAAAAAGGTTCCTGACCTTCTGAATTTTAAATGTTTAAACAGAGCTATTTACATTGCGTGAAAATAATTTATGCATCACTATGACAATCATGATTTAGGAGTAAAAGCTGACAAACTGTTTTAAGTGCTCACTGCTGGTGAACATTTCCTGAAGAATTACCATACACTTTATTTCTACATTAAAATGAACAGATACACATATACTACATAAAAATAACGTATTTATATACTTTAATGTTATTTTAAAAATAAGGTAACTTTTAATAAGTATGTTACATGGGACATATTTGGATAAAAGAATTCCTGATAGTAGAGTGAACTGAAAAATATGATCAATTGTGGTTCAGTTGAAATGTTCATAAATTTAGGAGGCTATGAAAATCAGAACTTCCAAACAAGAAGTCTTGTTAAAGGCAATGAAAATCTGAACCAGGCTCTAAAAAAGTTTGAAAACGGCAAATCCAAATACTCCTGCACTTGGGGATGGACTCAACATAGGCTATAACCACATCTTGAATGTCCTGGAAAGTGCACACCTTTTGGATCCAGCAGCTAGTGTATTCTTGGGTATGCCAATCCCTCACACACTAAGCAATGGCATCAACACCACTACATACAGGAGATGTAAGTTCACAAACATTCATTAATATTACTTGGATCTTCTAAATCAGCGGTTCTCAACCTGGGGGTCGCGACCCCTTTGGGGGTCGAACGACCATTTCCCAGGGGTCGCCTAAGACCATCGGAAAACACATATTTCCGATGGTCTTAGGAACCGAGACACCGCTGCAGTCTCCGGCGATGTGTGGGCGGGATGATACGCTGCTGTCACCCGGCCACACCTCCAAGATCGCTCAGCAGCTCCGCCTCCTCGCCGCTGATTGGCCACCGGAACTGTAGCTCAGGAGAGGCACACAGGCGGCCAATCACCGGCGAGGAGGTGGAGCTTGGAGAGGAGGAGCCAAGCGGCAGCGCGCGTACATCAAAGAAGACCGAGGGAGCGAGTGAAGAGGAGAGCGGCCAGAGAAGGAAGACAGCTGACAGGTAAGTGAGAGAGCGAGCCCAGGCTGGAGCAGGGGTCAGCAAGGTAAGTATCATTGGTGTCAGTGGGAGGAATAGTGCCCCATCATTTGTGTCACTAATACCAACGATGGGGCACTACTCCTCCCCCCACTGACACCAACGATGGGGCACTACTCCTCCCCCCACTGACACCAACGATGGGGCACTATTCCTCCCCCCACTGACACCAACGATGGGGCACTATTCATCCCCCCACTGACACCAACGATGGGGCACTATTCCTCCCCCCACTGACACCAACGATGGGGCACTATTCCTCCCCCCACTGACACCAACGATGGGGCACTATTCCTCCCCCCACTGACACCAACGATGGGGCACTATTCCTCCCCCCACTGACACCAACGATGGGGCACTATTCCTCCCCCCACTGACACCAACGATGGGGCACTATTCCTCCCCCCACTGACACCAACGATGGGGCACTATTCCTCCCCCCACTGACACCAACGATGGGGCACTATTCCTCCCCCCACTAACACCAACGATGGGGCACTATTCCTCCCCCCACTGACACCAACGATGGGGCACTATTCCTCCCCCCACTGACACCAACGATGGGGCACTATTCTTCCCCCCACTGACACCAACGATGGGGCACTATTCTTCCCCCCACTGACACCAACGATGGGGCACTATTCTTCCCCCCACTGACACCAACGATGGGGCACTATTTCCCCCCCCCCTGACCCCAACGATGGGGCACTATTCTCCCCTCCACCACACAGACATCAATGATGGGGCACTATTCCTCCCACTGACACCAATGATGGGGCACTATTCCTCCCCCCACTGACACCAACGATGGGACACTATTTCCCCCCCCCCCTGACCCCAATGATGGGGCACTATTCTCCCCTCCACCACACTGACACCAACGATGGGGCACTATTCCTCCCACTGACACCAACGATGGGGCATTATTCCTCCCACTGACACCAACGATGGGGCACTATTCCTCCCACTGACACCAACGATGGGGCACTATTCCTCCCACTGACACCAACGATGGGGCACTATTCCTCCCACTGACACCAACGATGGGGCACTATTCCTCCCACTGACACCAACGATGGGGCACTATTCCTCCCACTGACACCAACGATGGGGCACTATTCCTCCCACTGACACCAACGATGGGGCACTATTCCTCCCACTGACACCAACGATGGGGCACTATTCCTCCCACTGACACCAACGATGGGGCACTATTCCTCCCACTGACACCAACGATGGGGCACTATTCCTCCCACTGACACCAACGATGGGGCACTATTCCTCCCACTGACACCAACGATGGGGCACTATTCCTCCCACTGACACCAACGATGGGGCACTATTCCTCCCACTGACACCAACGATGGGGCACTATTCCTCCCACTGACACCAACGATGGGGCACTATTCCTCCCACTGACACCAACGATGGGGCACTATTCCTCCCACTGACACCAACGATGGGGCACTATTCCTCCCACTGACACCAACGATGGGGCACTATTCCTCCCACTGACACCAACGATGGGGCACTATTCCTCCCACTGACACCAACGATGGGGCACTATTCCTCCCACTGACACCAACGATGGGGCACTATTCCTCCCACTGACACCAACGATGGGGCACTATTCCTCCCACTGACACCAGCGATGGGGCACTATTCCTCCCACTGATACCAACGATGGGGCACTATTCATCCCACTGACATCAGTGATGGGGCACTACTCCTTCCACTGACACCAATGACATGGCACTACTCCTCCCACTGCAAAATTACAGTTATGAAGTAGCAATGAAAATAATTTTATGGTTGGGGGTCACCACAACATGAGGAACTGTATTAAGGGGTCGCGGCATTAGAAAGGTTGAGAACCACTGTTCTAAATACACACAATTTATTATAAACATTTATTTGCATGAGAACTATATTCTCCATCTCCCTCCTTTCTAACATCCACTGTATAGTTATCACTAATTATTACTATTTCTAATAGCACTAGCTGTAGGTGTGGATAGATGGGACAACATGGATTCATATATCATATATTATAATATAATGGAATCCAATATATATTATGAGGCAAACGTTTTATGTACTTTTATGCATTTTTTATTATCTTTTATGGAATTGCGTGGTCTTTCACAATTCATCAAGTATTCATAACAGTCATAGTACTGTTTATAGATTCGTTGTTTTTATGTTTGTTTCATGTCATCTGGTAGAGCAGCTCATGTAATACTCGTCTCCGCCCCTGGGCAAGTCAGTGACATCCCACAAGTAGCTTCTGAACTAGTCATTAAAAAATATATTAGAGAGGGTACAGGCATTGCGTGTGGTGGCACTGAGGAAGAGGCATTTCCTCAAAACACGTTAGCATGTTGGAAGTTCAGGGTTTCCATTGAGGACAGTCATGTAGTGTAGATTGAACAGTGCTGTTCTTTCTTGATGTGCATTTGACATTATTCTCATTTGTGAGTACAATGCCTATTATTATTCTTTTAAATAAATGCTTTTTAAGGTAATGCACTAGGCCAGTGCGCCGTCTGTTTGTTTTCTTTGTATCTAAAAATGTATGTACTATACAGTAGAAGCAAATGTTTCAAAATTGATCCTAATAGTCTGGAAAACTCCTTGTCTGACAGGGCCAAAAATCAGAGACTGAGAAACTTCTAAAAATTCTATAAGAGATACTCACTGTAGATAGAAGGGTAGAATATGATTTCACTGGCAGTCAAGCCCTTAGGTGCCCAGGCAACAGCAGAAGTAGATTTAAGGTGGAAACAATCTTTAGTCTCTTTCTCCCAGAAGTAGTTTGGGAATTTATGCAGCCAAAAATACCAGTGAAAGGTTCAAATTTATGAAATTCAGTCATAATATAACATCATCTGAATTTTGAAACTGACACCTCCCCTGTGGGGATCAGTTTTGCTTGGTACAGTGATTTCTTTAATAGGCTTATGGAATAGGTTTATGGAATTCATTGTGGCGTACATAATTATATAATCCACTCACTCTGCTCAAGTTCTTCCCATCTAATATATAGAGTTTTCCTTTAAAAAGTTGCTTGTACAGATTTAAATACTTGCTGTGTTTGCAAAACTAACAACACCATTATCCTGACACATAAGTCAGATTGTAAGTGAGAATTTGTATATGACCATTTGTATAGAGCCTTCAAAGTCTGGGAAATTTAAACTGAAATTAAACTGTAATGAAAAATACATATACAGAGGTTACTTTCAGTAAAGTGATCATTATATTCAGAGAAAAAGGTAGGTTGAGCTTGGCTCTGCCCCTGTTTTCAAGCCTCCCTACTGATCAGTGTGGTCATTGTCTTGGTAAAGACCAATGGAGAAGCCAGATGAATGGGACAAAGCAGGAAATACCTGTTATGGATAAAGTAGGGAATTCCATATAGCTACCATGGCCTATATCTTTTGATCAATTCTCCCTCTTAGTACTAATCCTCTTATGCCCAGCAGCATCAATCTTAGTTATTCCCCCTAGGCCAGTCTATCCCCCAGTACAATTCTTCCCCTTCCCAAATATACAGACTGCAGATGAAGCTCTGCAAGGGAGATGTTCTTCCTCCCAGGCTCCTCTTTGTATGTTACGAGGAGAAGCCTAGGGGAAGCTTCCCTTGACTATGAAGTCTGTGACAGGTAGCTGCAATTAAAGGGGAGAGATCCCAGCTGCAGCATTGGAACACTTCCACACATTTCGGGCCTCTTCCAGTCTGAGCATTAATTATAACAAAAGTGAATTAATATTCTTGGACAAGACTCCTGCTTAATCATACTGGGAATTTGTTAATCCTTATGGGGTCTGCATTAAAGCAGATCATAGATCCTATCCAGACAGTTCCCTTTTTAAAACAACTCTGACTTATTTACTTACAGTATATACATTTTTATTATTTTATTTTTTCTTATTGGTGGCACCACTGATGCAGGGACATTTCTTTCCTGTGGGGACACCACTGACACAGGGACATTTCTCCTCACACTGATGTTGGGCAATGTTGCTGTTAGCAGTATTTTGAGGGTTCAAGGATGGCTGCATACGTATCCACTGTATCAAATTAATAAGCACAGGTTATGTTTAATCATCCCTTTTTAAACCACTACTAATACTGACATGTCCAGTAAACAGTGCAGTGCATGTAGAAGCAGAATTTATTGCTGTCTTCTATTCTAGGGTGCCCCAAGTCTTTCATGCTACTTGTTATTTCCCTCCCCCTGACACTGACAAAACTGATTTTTTTCCTCCCACTGACACTGATGCAGGGACATTTTTTCCTTGCAATTGCACCACTGAGTCAGAGACATTTTTTTCTTTACAGTGACACCACTGATACAGGGATATTTTCCTTTCAGTGACACCACTGAGGGAGGAACTGTTTTCATTACAATGACACCACTGATGCAGGGACATTTTTTCCTCCCACTGTTGCTGGGAATGTTTTCTGTGTTGCCCACTGGGTCTTAACTGCTTGTTGGCACATGGTTAATCTAAGACAACTATTAGGAATACCCAGCATCATAGTCATAGTGCTACAACCATGGATATGGTGAGATACCTGGTGATATTGTTTTATTCACCTTTGTTTATTATTGGTTGGATGTTTCTAACAAAAAAAAATGGTTGGCCTACAATGCTGTGTATCGCACCTCTTTTTATATACATGCAAACACTTGTTATATTTTTATCAATTCTAACACAAAGTTATGCATATATCCTGGTCAAGAGTATATATTGCATAAGCAGCTGGAGGAATGTTTGTGCTTCAACATGTAGAGCACATGTGCTCTTGATAATTGCTGATACCATGCTAGATCTTGAGTTATTGCCTATGTTGTGCCACCTCCATAGGAGCCGCTTGTTATTTCAGGTCCTCTGTTCTTATCTTAACCTGGCCAAAAGTTACCGGTAAGTCCCACTAACACATTGGGTTTGCACGTTAGAAGAGGTACATCTATGTGACCCCAAGGTCACCCTGAAATTAGACTTGAGAACTTGTGGTAAATAGCAATATATATTGTCAAGTAGTTATCAGATAGGATAAAGTGTAACAGCAGAAAATTTAGCAGTATGAACAACACTCTGGATATTCACTGGAGCCATTTAAAGCACCATATTAAAATTCAAATCAGACTAGCATAGCTCTTCCCACTTCAGAAAAAAAAAAAACAGCTAGGTTGCCAATGGCTCTTAGAATGAAATAGCTAAGCCTAGAGCTTTGAAAAAGATGGCTGACAATATACTCTAAATGGTTTCCAGCAGCTACTGAACTATATACAGCCCTTAAGTTTAGTCTACTGCCAGCTACGCTGGGGCGCTTACTGATGTTGAGTATTCCTGCACACAGTGAGATAGTCTGTGAGAGCAATGAGCCTTTTAGTATGCTGAAGTGGGGAGTGGGCAGGTAGGTAGGGATTTAAGGCTCTGTGATAAGGTTTCTGGGGAAGCTGGACTAGTGTTGCATAACAGTGGGCAAATGCAGAGTAACAGTAAAAGGGCAAATGGTAATGACTCTTCCCAAAGGCTATTCACATGCAGCAAATGAGACACCAATGGGTCTAGTTAATCTGTTGCAGCAGGCTTTACCCTCTTCTGGATATTTGATGAATGGGGAACCTGGTGGTACAATATTGGTCTTTCTACATCTTGGGAGCAGTCCTGTGTGGCAGTAGTATGAGACAGTTAGTCTTGGTGTTACACTCTGGCTCCCTAGTGGCAAGGTCACCTGACCTTTCAGCAGAACCTGGAAGCAGCAGACAGTGGAAGACACTCTTTCAATCTCTGCTCAGTGATTTACAGCTAGCAAGTGGCTCTCTGGAACATGGAGGCCCACTGATGATACAGCATACAGTCACTAACTGGCCTTCCTAAGATCTTTCTCTCTCTAGCAGGTCCTTCCCTTCTACACTGGCTGGCAAAGATCTCACAACTTTCCCCAGTCCTTCCTGCGCTTTTCTATTTATACCCCTCTTCTCCAGGCTCCTCCTGCCTTCAAAAAACATGCAGGCACACTGGATTGTGTAGTTTCTTTATCAGCAATGGCTGCTCATGGCTCAGGCTACATCTCCCAGTATTCCATGTTCTGTATTTGAGACTCAGCTGCTCAAGGTCCAAAGAAGCTCCATCTTGTGATGGCAAAAGGTAACTGCATTCAGGCAATCTAACAATAATACATTTCAGATTCTGCATAATCCAGTAACAGCAATTCTGGTTACATATGTTTATCTCTGCCTCCTAATGAAGCAGGATAAACTAATACTGTATAATGTGTAGATCATTGAAGGCTATTTTCCCCACAGCATTACTGCCAGAGGATTTCATATTCTTAAAGTGATACTAAACCTAAAAATGTTTCTACCTTAATACATTGCTTGCATTAAGATAAACAATGTCTTTAGTTTCCCTGCACTCCCCCTTTCCTGTGTGAAGGGGAAGAGAGGGAAGAAGAGATCAGTGCTGTGCATGGCTGCATCTCTTCTATCCTTGGCTCCTCTTCACAAAGGGACTTGAACTGCAGCAGGAGCCTTTGGCTCTTGTTGCTGTCAGTCAAATTAGGGGAAGAGGAAGTGGGGGGGGGGGCTAATTCTCGCTGTGTGTGTCTATGGAGCAAGACTCTGTATACACTCAGGAGCTTGCATGCAGTGTGTGCACCCAGAGCAAACAGCTTGCTATGGGGACACATAAACAAGAGGAGGAGTCAGGATCGCTGGCAGGGGACCCGAGAAGAAGAGGATCAGGGCCACTCTGTGCAATACCACGTACAATACCACTGCAGAAAGCAAGTTAGTATAACAATTTTGTTATTTTAATTTAAATTTTAAACAAAATATGCGTTTAGTAACAGTTTAAAATGTTACTAAATCCGGGACCCTGCATTCACTATATCTGGTCTCCCACAGTACACAGAACATGGACATGCAATTATTTTAGTAAATATAAACTGCTAAATACCTTTTCTAATCAGCAGTTAGAGCAGTCTTGGGACTTCTATCAGTGTCCAGCAGAGCACTGGTTAAAGCTTGTAGGAGGAGTTTTAATTCTCCTCTCACTGTCCTATGAGGCTGAAGGACCCCGACCTCTGTCTGGACAGCACTGATTGGCCCTGTGCTGACAACATGCATTCTCCCACGAAAAAGAAAAAACTCTCTAGCAATACACACTAAACTGAGCATGTGCAGCTTGCCATCAAGGCTCTGTTCTATCAGGAGATGAAATGGGGACAGTAGAAAAAGGGGAAGATCAGAGAAGACAGGATCAAACATCCTTTTTACACAATGCAGAGGATTAACCTCTTAAGTTCCACAGTGAGTATAACAATCATGCTTGTTACTACTGTGGGTTTATTAACACTTTAATATTATTAATTCAAATACATTATACACTATATTGCCAAAACTATTGGGCCAACCCTCCAAATAATTGGATTCAGGTGTTCCAATCACCTCCATGGCCACAGGTGTATAAAATCAAGCACCTAGGCATGCAGACTGCTTCTACAAACATTTGTGAAAGAATGGGTCGCTCTCAGGAGCTCAGTGAATTCAAGCATGGTACCCTTATAGGTTGCCACCTGTGCAATAAGTCCATCCCTGAAATTTCCTTACTACTAAATATTCCATGGTAAACTGTTAGTGGTATTATAACAAAGTGGAAGAAACTGGGAACAACAGCAACTGTTAGGCCACGTAAAATTACAGAGTAGAGTCAGCGCATGCTGAAACGCACAGTGTGCAGAAGTCGCCAACTGTCTGCAGAGTCAATAGCTAAAGACCTCCAAACTTTGCGTGACCTTCAGATTAGCACAACAACAGTGCATAGAAAGCTTCATGGAATGGGTTTCCATGGCCGAGCAGCTGCATCCAAGCTTTACATCACCAAGTGCAATGCAAACCGTTGGATGCAATGGTATAAAGGATGCCGCCACTGGACTCTAGAGAAGTGGAGATGTGTTCTCTGGAGTGACGAATCATGCTGCTATGTCTGGCAATCTGGTGGACTTGTCTGGGTTTGGTGGTTGCGAAGAGAATGGTACTTGCCTGACTGCATTGTGCCAAATGTAGAGTTCGGTGGAGGGGGGATTATAGTGTGGGGTTGTTTTTCAAGGGTTGGGCTTGGCCCCTTTGTTCCAGTGAAGGGAACTCTTAAGATATCAGCAGACCAAGACATTTTGGACAATTTCATGCTCCCAACTTTGTGGGAACAGTTTGGGGATGGCCCCTTCCTTCCATTCCAACATGACTGTGCACCAGTGCCCAATGCAAGGTCCATAAAGACATGGATGAGTGAGATGGGGGTGGAGGAACTTGACTGGCCAAACATTCATGAATGGTCAAACATTCCAAAAGACATACTCCTAAACCTTTTGGACAGCCTTTCCAGAAGAGTTGAAGCTGTTATAGCAGCAAAGGGCCATCTCAATATTAAACCCTATGGACTAAGGCTGGGATGCCATTAACGTTCATGTGCTTGTAAAGGGAGGCATCCCAATACTTTTGGCAATATAGTGTATCAAATGTTATATCTATAATTGTTTGCTTACTACATGAATTCTTCACTTGTACTCGGTTTGCATGTATGTTTTCGTTTTAGGGGTTTTGCCTCTTTATTAAGTCATCTATTTATGGAGAAAATGTTGATTAGGTTCATTAATTATTTGTACATCCACAGACAGTAATCAGTTGAGGTGGTTCATTTATTGTTTTCTATTAAGGGAATCAGTCAGTGCAGCTACAGACTGCAGTGCTGGTCTGGCCTCCACTCCCAGAAACAGTTTCTGGGAATAAAAAACACATAACAGAAGACAGAGAGTCAGCTTAGACTCAGACTGGATATAGTGCAATGCAGTATAATTTTCCTATGGTTTGGAGTGCAAATTTGCGGTGTGACTTGTAATTGTAATGCAATTTTAATAGTCTATGGAGCTTAAGATCACACTGTACCACACTATACACACACAGGACTTTTTTTTAACTACATCAGAATTGCACCTCACAGATGTGAACGGCTTTCATAGAAAACAATGTTATTTCACTTGACATGCAAATCTGTGCTTTCTGGAACATATCTGAACCGCATCAGATTCACATCAGTGTGAACCTGGGCTAACAGAAGAGGGTACTCAAGGGCATTTTTGAAAAAACAAAACATATTTTGATTGAGGGGGTGGAGGCACAACATTTACTCAGGGGTTGTGTTTAAAATAATTCTAGAACCCTGCTGCCACCTACAAAGTAAGTGTTTATTCGTGGGAGGTATCCTAGTAATGTAAATGTTATCTTACTGACAATAATTTGATTATTAACAAATATGGGCTGTAGTTATTGGGTGGATAGTCTGCATCTCAGTAGTCTGTCTGTGTACAGCAGCTAATATATATTTACAGTTTATCTATAATGTGTGCATATGGGTGGATTGTGTTTTTTGACATAAAACCTCCCAGTAGGATGTGAGACAGGGTTTAATATGTTCAGTCTGTGGGGACTACAAGGGCGCAATGGTGTAAGATCACCAGAATGTACCTGGGTCAAAAAGGTGCAGATCTTTTGACATTATCTGTCACATCAAATTGAATGTTTTTGTGTATCTGTCTCAAACAAGTAAGTCTTAACCCAAGTTGAATCTACAATTTAGTATATCACTTTGCTCATCTCTTTTTGTCTATTGCCATTCAAATTCTCAAGCTTAGACCACTTTTTAATGTTTTTATATTTTAAAACAATTATTTTAAAACTTTGTAGTTCTTTTTAAAATTTGGTCCTATAGTTTATGCAGTATATAATATAAAACTGTGCACACTAAATCTCTCCGTGCCATTTAAATAAAATATGAACATCAGCTTTTGTTTTTGCAGTCTATTAGCATGCAGATTTTGCTTGTACTCACTTTCAAATTTCATATCTACTTACTGACTGAAAAGTGTAGCAGTCATCTTCTATATTTATGCTAATAACACAGTAATCTCATTATATTTTATGGTTTTCTAAATAAAACCTACATCTTAACAACTTACTACGAGGGTTTTACAACCTCAAGAAATTGCAGTATGCAAATAAAGTTGCATTAAAAAAAGCCTTCCCTAGAAAATTAGATATCTATGCACCTTCAGCAAATACTGTGCATTAATAATGTATTTCTAATAAACTGCATCAGCTAAAAAGATGGCAAAAATGTCATAGCTTCTGTTACTTGTGAATGCACCTGAAACTCTTTTTCGCCTAAAATTCAATATTCCTAAGATATTGAGCTTATACGCTATTGAGAAAAGAGGCACAGAAATGTGGATGGAAATGTAACAGATACAGACTAATAAAAGTTTCTTCCCTTCAGTCTTTTATTTAATAAGGAAAAGAACTGTAGCCCAGGCCAAGAGATCAGGATTTATGTCATTTTGATAAATATACTTAATTGCTAAAAGCTGAATTTTGCCATTTTTAACTGCTTATAAATTCCATGTGCAAAAGCTGAACTTGTTCAGTAGAGCAAAATTTATAGATTAGAAAGCTCCTTAAAGCCCAACTCCAATCAAAACTTATTTTTTCGTTTTAGATAGAGCAGCAAAGGTATAGAACCACTGTCAGGTGTTACATTCTTTATGTGCTACAGGTTTAAAAAGCTGTGTGTTCCTAATATCGAGATTTTCTTCATGTCTTATTCTCATACCTGGAAACTTTGAGAAAGATCTTTGCCTGAGCTTTGTGGGTCAAGGAGACTGAAGAAGGATGCAGGTTAGGGGTATCAACGGTTGTGTCACTATCACAATAATATAGGGATTGCAAGCATCACTACTGAATTATCACACTCAGTAAACATTTATTTTGTTATGGTTTTCCAACACCTTTCCATTGGAGAGATTTCCCACTACTTGCTACCAAGGTGAAAACAACAGATGAATATCCTTCACAAACTACCAGCTAGAACCATTCTTATGAGCATTATCGTGCATGAGAAGCTCACCTCCATCCTAGAAGACACCCACTTCTAGTACCTCAAGGTCTGGAGTCCTTGGATTGTTTACAATACTCAGGCCAATAAAGACAATTTAGGCTAAGCAATTGTGTCTGCCTAGCTGGAATTGTCAGAGGAGCTATTGGAACAAGTATTTATATACAAAAAGGCTTTTTATTCAGTTTGAAAATGTGAGTGCATTTGGAGCATCACTTGTGTATTAAATAGTTTTTAACAGTATTACGCTATTTTGGTATTTTTTCTTTTGCATTTTTCTCATCCATCAATCCATGAGAATACATTCGGGGTAAATTAAGGAGGAACCATGAGTGAAGGCTTGAGAGTAACAAGCTGGTCATAAAGTATCCCTATCCATCCATCCGTTCATCCAGGAGTGAGAGTTTGGAGGAAGATAAGGGTGGATCACCATCTGTGATGTGGGAGATCAAATTACCCTATGGAAGTTGAGGCTTAATTACTTTATGTGAAGTGTAAGGAAGGTGTTTTTTGCATTTTTTATCAAATATATTTTTTATCGGTATATAGCAATTAATCATTGGCATCTTTTGCTTTTATATTTTTCGCTATATGAGGAAATATCTGGGAAGAAGAGTCAGTGTGAAATTGTACAAAGAGTTATATCATCTCTGAGGACACCACACCCTACCTGCAGGCTTGCCTTTTTTGCATCTTAAAGCCATACCAGTTTGGGAATTCACAGCATTTGGTGAGTGTGGATCTACAAAATGCTTTGCACAGAAGATGTGAGTAAGCTGGAAATGTATAAAGTTTGAGTAAATAATTTTTTCACATTTTTTGGGACATTGGACTTTAATTTGGGACTTTTTCTTTGGCCTTTCACATATAATTTTTCACAGTTTTAATTATTTGTATTATTTGCACTGTATTATTTTTATTTTTTTTTATGTTTAGTCAATCCTTGAACAGCAGCATTTTATTTTTCACTTAATTTTTCACTTATTTCCTTGGCGCAAGTTTGATACATATTTTGTGCAATATAGACTCTACCCTGCTCTCTTTGTAAATTTTCTTTGCTACAAGTAATGAGGCCCCCTGGTCGGACCCCCTTCTCTACTTTTTAACACTTTCTTAGCCCTCCACACAGAGGTGGGCTGTACCTATTTCTCCTTATCTCTATACACCTCTCTAGCTTTGATGCTTGTCGATGGTGGACTCTTCCTTTTTACTACCTATTGAGGCACTTCTCATTGCCAGCAAAGAGCTATCCCCTTTTAGTTAGTCTATTGCACCTGACATTTACATGATTCCCATCATAGCTGCTATGCTGTTTTATGTAGCTCATCTTTGCTGGTGTCTTTTGCTATCATACAGTCATAGGATCATATTTTGAAAGCCTAATTTTGATCCTTTATTTGTACCATTTTACTGTGCTACTGCTTCTTGTTTACAGTTTTCTTGTGTTTTCTTGAAAACCCCAATAAATCATTTGTGAAACAAAACAGAACCATGATTGTTGTTCAAGCGTGTTATCCTCATTTGTCAACAACTGCCTATGCAGTACCTTAATAAACAGGTTATAAAAAACAGTCTGTAAAAAGTGCCAGGTGATGCACCAAAGATATCCCAAAAATGGAAAGCCATTAGCAAACTTGAAAAAAATTGTTATAACTTTTTTTTTAAAAAGTTGTCAAACTTTACATACTATACTGCAAAAGCATCCTTTATCCGTGTCTTTTAGGTCTTGTATTCCTGTAATTGGCCATTGAAGTGACATAAAATGACTTCAGAGTTGTTTCAGGCATAGAATAGCAAAAAAGCTGTCAACGTGTGCACGGGTTACTAGGAATTCTTGGTGGGCTCTCCTAGGAAGAGTGCTCATGGAATGGTGGTCCACGAAGGTGTGTATCAGTTATCATTACCTACTGAACAGACAATTAAAGGTGTATATTGATCACATATCTATGCTTATGCATTACACTGGTGATGCCATATTTCACATGAACATAACAGCTACTTCGTGGTACAACGCATATTGTTTAGGAATAGCCTCAGAAAAAAAACTCATTCACAGCCTTATCAGTGTATTTCAGCACCCAAATTGGGATTTTGAATATGAGATGAAAAAAATGCAACTTTGTAGGAGAAAAAAATAATAAAACATTTTCAGGCTGTGAATGTGTTATAATCTATGTAAAAATCAATAAATAGTGTGTAACCATAAAGAGCACAGCACAAAAAGATGTCAACAATGAATACACTTTACGTGATATAAATTTAGCATCCCAAAATCAGGGATGTCAGCACCAAGGTGAATTGGGGACAACAACTCTCAAGAAGTCCCATGAAGACAAGTGAAATGGAAAAAAGGTCCAGGATTCCAAAGCAGCTTACAAGTGCAGCCTCAGCCCAGATCCAGTGTGAGAGAACACTGCTAGCAATAGCCTTGCATTAGCAGTGTATCAAGCACATGCAGACAGAGATAGGAAGCAGCAAGGGAGAGGCACAGATTACAGAGCTGTCAGCAGGGATGGAAAAAAATGGCAATCTACTTCCAGGCATCAAGCCTCTTTTTCAAGACTGAGGGCAATCATTACAGTGAATGTAAATGTAAAGACTAAATGACAGGAATGACCAAGAGAAATGGTGGCTGGATCACCCTTGCAAAAGATGGATGGGAAATTTATGAAACATACATAGAAAAACTGTAGTTAATAATAAAAATAAGCCTATTAAGAGTAAATTAATTAAACAAATCACTAATCCTATGGATCCTGAGTCTTTTGTAACAATGACAGCATAACGATACACACAGCAATAGTACAATTTCACCAGCAGAGAGTAGAAGTACAACAGCAGCAATGTAAACATAGATACATTATGAGTTGATTTACTTAAGGCAAATAGACTGTGCACTTTACAATTGTAGTTGCACCTTGCAAGTAGAGTCACTCCAAAGCTTAGTGAATGCTGGGAAGCTCTGCTGACTTCCATCATTTACTAAGGTCTGGAGCAACTGTATTTGCAAAGTGTACAGTCTATTTGCCATTGGTAAATCAACCCCAGAGTATCATATAACTTTTACTAAAGGAGAATGAATCAAATGATCAAAGAGATTGAATGGTGGAAATGCTTTACAAGCAATAAGATACAATAAAAATAGAAAATGCAATAAACAGAAGACATAAACAAGAATAGCTATACATAAACACTAATTAACACTAATGGGTAAGACTGAATGTGGTAACACAATACCCTAATAAATACATGTAATGATGTGAAATGCTAAAAAATATTCATTTAAAAATGATAAAAATGTGTTTTACAATACTGTGTTAATTTCATATTTTCCAGTTTATCGACAGATGTTGTAAGACTGTTTTCTCAACATAGCCTTTGTGCTTTTTCACTCTTCCGCTTATATATTTGGCCTTTATCATTCTCCAAATATCAGTTCACATTTAACTCATTAATCTTATTTGGTTACTATGGCAAAGCGTAAAAAGTGAGCAGGCCTAGAAATTATATACGGTAACCAGGGGTGGACTGACAACTCATGGGGCCCCTAGACAATAGGGATCATGGGGCCCCTGTGTCCTTGCCCAAAATCAAAAAAGCCTATGAAAAAGGTACCAGGGGCATCTCATGGGGCCCCCTACTGACCCCGGGCCCTCGGGCATTGCCCGAGTTTCCAAATGGTCAGTCCTCCCCTGACGGTAACTTAGTTGCTACCCTCACTTTCTTTTTCAGATTAAACAAATTTAAGCACAACAGTTGTATTCATATTGTTCTTTAACATTATATATTGAAATTGGGCAGTAGGTTGCTAAAACACACACAATATATACTATCTAGATTCCCATGGTTATTCTCTTGTGACTTGGTTGAGAAAATTATTGATTAATTAAATTCAATGGATCCTTCAATGGTATTTCAACCCAGTATGCAAACAGTAGATAGAGCATATACTTTTAAGTTTTGCTTAGGAGTTGACCTTATAGGGTAATTTGCTGAAAACATTAGAATTTTAAGTAAATAAATTTGACTTTGTGTATGGTATTTGGTGTATTTGATCTGCCAATCTGGTTGTACTATGCTGTTTGAAGATTTGTATACTAATGTCACCAAGTTGTTTATTTTTATATGTTCAACTCAATTTTTAATACAATTTATGGAAAACAAATTTGGTTTCAGAAAACTTCTAAGTAGATTAACCACTCACAAGAAGCAAAAACACAGCCACATAATGTAGCTTATAAATGTAAAAAAAATATTGGGTTCTAATTTCTTATGGAGTCGAATTTTCTTTTTGGCATTCATTGACAATTTGTGTTTTAACCACAAACTAACATGGTGGTGAATAGATAAAAGCTCTCATTTGAAGCAAAAGGTCCCCTTCATTAGTTCACCAGGAAGTTAAGCAACTTATCAGCCTCCAAAGAGCAGTCTCTTTCAGATTCAGTACCAGATTAGTGGTTTGAAAGTGGGCACTGTGCTACATAGTTGGAGGCTCAGAGTTTGTCCTCTTTCATCATTTTTCAATGCAATTGAATTTTATATGAATTGCATGATCAAAATAAATTAGCAGTAGGAATAAAGTATTACACATGCTAGCATCCAATCAGAGCCATATTAGTTAATAAAAATACATAAACAGTAAAACTGTTTATGTTGATGTAAATAAAATGCTCTGCTTGAAACAATTGCCATAACTGGCATTTAGGATTGAATGAAAATTGTTGTCAACATTCCATACTAATGAGAGAAGGAAAACCTATTCATATAATTGTGCAATTAGTATTCAAATGGCTAAATAGCAATTCAACCTCATGTAATATACAGACTAATATAAACAATCAATTAAATAATTTAGGCACCAGGTATCTCAATTTATTATTGGTAGACTGAAGTTGAAATTGTAATAAAGCAATGGTTTTCCATGTTGTTGATTAATTGCAGAAAGTATGCCATGCAACAATTTAAGATATAAAGAAGCTATATTGTTTAGGATAGATATTCAATAATGTTCCCTTTAATTAGGGATTTTTATGTTACTGTTACTTCTTTCAAAACAAGTTTTTTTTTCTCCCAGAGAGATCAAAATATTCTCTGAAATCTCCTTCATGCTTTGCAATAAAATGTTTTGCTGTGTTGGTTTTTGAAGTTTTAGTTGAATGAAGCTCAAGTGTTCACTGATTTGAGTTTGGGAGTTGTTTTTATAGTATATCAATTTGCATGCAGATAAGTCATAAAACACAGACAAATCACGTAATGGGATCAGCAATTCAAAAACCTTTCCAAAGAAATTTTGTAACACTTGTGATAACATTCCTTAGGTCTGTAAATATTTAGTGTTTAAAAAACATTTTGCTCATAGTACTTTCAACAAACACCAAACAGTTAACCACAGAGAGCATGAGCTTTGATGATAGGATCTATAGTATAGACAACCTCAAGAGGTGTTTTGTGTTCATGTGGTCATGTTCATGTGTGAAGACGTAAAATAGACTATCATACTAACACATATATTGTACAGTATATGTGTACTTGCCAAAGA
The DNA here is from genome assembly GCF_062004578.1 of Staurois parvus. Taxonomy (NCBI): domain Eukaryota; kingdom Metazoa; phylum Chordata; class Amphibia; order Anura; family Ranidae; genus Staurois; species Staurois parvus. The sequence goes on along the minus strand of NW_028317994.1, from coordinate 11,147,525 downwards.
TTTATAACTGTATTGCCAGTTTTCTGCTTTGCAAACATTGGCACAGTACGCAGCTAGGCAGATGACTGATTGCTTTCTGGTTTAGGAATGCCTATGTCACCTATCTACCTTCAGTCCTATTATAACTGTGTATTTAACATTTTGCTAGGAGTTTCATTGCAACTAAGGGATAAATACCTAGTAGCACAGAGCCCAGTCTTGGGTATTTGTATCTCTACTGTTTTAATGTTTTTGAAAACAGCTTTAAAACCACTGAAGACCATTCAGTGAGAAACAGATGCATCATCAGGCATCCATCAAAGTCAAAATAATTGGGAATGTATAGTGATATTTTCCCAAATAAATATCCGGGAAAAGCTCTGCTTTTTGGGCAACTTCAAATCTGTATACCAACACATGTAACTGTAAGACTGATAAGAAAAAGTACCCCACAAGGGAATTCATTTCATTAATGAAAGTGGAAACCCCTTGGTATATTTCATTTACTGAGTGAATTCAACTTTACTTAAGTTCTTCCTAAATAGTGTTAAGGGAATTGGTTTAAAATCCAGGTGCATCAGATAATTTTACTCATTTGATTTTCCTAAATGTATGCATGCAGTACTGTGCAGTCTTCAGAGAATCATACAATTCAGGAAAAACACTTGTTTAGATTTCTGAATTGCAGATTCTCTGCATAAAATCCTAAAATGAGCTTAAAGTGTACCTACAGTCCCCATTTTTTTTCTGGATGGATTTGGGAAACATTCCATTCTTTATCAGTTTGTATTTCTTTCTGTGCCTCCATTGAGAAAATGTTCCATCATTTCATGTCCCTGAACCAATATGTCATCAGAACAGGAAGTCATGGCAAAAAAAGTCTACTGTTGTAGTGTAGGGACGGCTAGGACAAGCAATGGAATCCTTCAAAGTGATGCCTCAAGCAGCAAAAAAAAATCTTGAAGAGACTCTACCCTATACCCCCAACATCCGCAACTTGAAAGAAAACACATCCATCCATCCATCTATAACAAGAAAAAAAAAACATTTAGGCAGCAGATACACATAGGGCTTGTGTACACTTGCTTTGACTTCAACGGTAATATCCTTGATCTTGTCTTCTCCAACCCCACAACCTCACTAACACCCCCTTCCCTCTCTCTGACCACAACCTGATCACCTTCTCTATCTCCTCGTCCTCCAACGCCTACCCCTCCAAATGTCACACTACTACCAGCCGTAACCTCCGCAACCTTAACCCTGCCCCCCTCCACTCTGCAGCTGATCAACTCCATGACAGCATCCTCCCCCTATCCTGCCCGACTTGGCTATGACTGCCTACAACACGCGCTGTCAGTAGCCCTTGACTCACTAGCGCCTTTAACCACACGCAACATCAGACCCCGACCGCTCCAGCCCTGGCAGACTGATCACACCAAAACCCTCAAACGACACAGTCGTGCCCTGGAGCGACTATGGCGCAAAACCAAATCCCAACAAGCCTTCACCCGCTACAAATCTGCCTTCCACACCTACACCCCCTCCCTCCACACTGCCAAACAAGCCTACTTCCTGACCCTCATCAAGGCCCTCTCCTCCAATCCTCGCCGACACTTCTCCACCTTCAACTCTCTACTCTCTCCACCCCCACCTCCACCCAGCACCTCACTCACCGCCCTTGAGATTGCCAATCACTTCAAAAACAAGATTGACACAATTCGCAAGGACATCGCTGCAACTCACACACCCTCTCAACCCGTCCCCTCTCACACAGCTACCCCCTCATCCCCCCTCCCCCTCGATATAACCCGCAGGGACTTCGTCGCTGCTCAAACTCCCTCCAACCCCGTTCCCCCTCACTCAGCTACCCCCTCATCACCCCTCTCCCACGGCCCCACCACTGCTCTGACCTCCACTTCCACCCCACCCTACATTCCTCACACTGAAGCTCCCCCAACACTCGGCACCTTTGACCTTACTACCATCGTGGAAGTCTCCAAGATCCTCTCTGATGCCCGCCTCACCACCTGCCCCCTCGACCCTAACCACTTACAACTCCTACGACCTCCCTCCCCCTCCATCCTATGCTCCCTCACCCACATCTTCAATCTCTCCCTCTCCTCAGGCATTTTCCCCTCCCCTCAGAAACATGCACACATCACCCCCATACTTAAAGAGCCCTCCCTGGACCCCAATGACCCGAACAACCTCAGACCCATCTCCCTGCTCCCATTTACATCTAAACTCCTCGAGCGCCTCATCTACACCCGCCTATGCTCTCAACTCATTCACCTCCTTGATCCCCTACAGTCCGGCTTCCATCCCCTACACTCCACCAAACCCGCCTTACTCAAACTCTCCAACGACCTTCTAACCGCCAAAGCTAATGGCCACTATTCAGTGCTCCTACTCCTTGACCTCTCTGTGGCCTTTGACACAGTCGACCACCCCCTCCTCCTCAAAAAACTACACTCCCTTGGCCTCAGAGATTCTGCTCTCTCCTGGCTCTCATCCTACCTGTCACAACGCTCCTTCAGCGTTACCTATAATGCTACCACCTCCCCCTCACTCCCCCTCTCTGTTGGGATCCCTCAAGGCTCTGTCCTTGGGCCCCTTCTCTTCTCCATCTATACCTCCTCCCTTGGCCAACTTATACACTCTCACGGCTTCAACTTCCACCTCTATGCCGATGACACACAAATCTATCTCTCAACCCCCCACCTCACCCCCTTGGTCTCAGCCCGAATCACACACCTACTGAGCGACATATCAGACTGGATGTCACTCCACTTCCTTAAATTGAACCTCTCCAAAACCGAGTTTCTTGTCTTCCCCCAGCCCGGACACCACCCCCCATTGACTTCTCCATCACATCCAACAACGCCACCATCAAACCCGCCCCGCAGGCCAGAGTACTTGGTGTCATTCTGGACTCCAACCTATCCTTCCAGCCCCAAGTCCAATCTTTAACTAACTCATGCAGACTCTACCTCCACAACATCGTCAAAATATGCACGTTCCTAACCCCAGAAACCACTAAACAGCTCATCCACTCCCTCATCATATCACGACTCGTCTACTGCAACTCCCTCCTCACTGGCCTGCCTCGCCGCTGGCTATCCCCGCTTCAGTCGATCTTGAATACGACTGCCAGACTCATTCACCTTTCCAACCACTCCGTTTCCGCCACCCCCCTCTGCCAATCCCTCCACTGGCTTCCGATTGCGCAACGGATCAAATTCAAAATCCTAACACTGACGTACAAAGCTGTCCACCAAACTGCCCCGAACTACATCACTGACCTAATATCCAAGTACCGCCCAGCACGCACACTCCGCTCCTCACAAGACCTCCTTCTCTCTAGTTCCCTGGTCTCCTCCTCCCATGCCCGACTCCAGGACTTCTCCAGGGTGTCACCCATCCTCTGGAACTCCCTTCCCCAACCCATCAGATTATCACCTACTCTCCTCTCCTTTAGGCGCACCCTGAAAACCCATCTCTTCACGGAAGCCTACCCCACCCCCTGCTAGCTAGCCGACCTCCTCCACTCTTCCTACCACTCCATCCCCCACAGCTATCTTCTCCTGTACCACTATCCCCTCCCTCCTATATTGTAAGCTCGAAAGAGCAGGGCCCTCAATCCCCTCATGTTTTGCATTGTATTGGTATTGTTCTGTCACATGTTCTGTCCCCCTTTGTAATGTACAGCGCTCAGCGAACTATTGGCGCTTTATAAATACTGTATAATAATAATAATAACACAAATTAAAGTGACTACTGTTTCAACATGCTTTGTTGATGTGATGATTTTTTGTGTTTTTGATGCTTCTGCGATCCTTCATTGATGCTTTGGTGGTGCTTCAATGATGCTTTGGTAGTGCTTAGATGATGTTTTGGTGGTGCTTTTTTGAAGCTTTAATGAAGCTTGGCAGATGCTCTGTGTGTGCGTTTATATCTCATACCTACAATACCTTCAAAACAAAGCAAAGCTAAAGCTGAATAAAAGTCTATCAAAAGCTGCAGGTTGTGTAAGCGAGATTTGTCATAGACATCTATGGAGGCTTTGAAGATGCTTTGAAGCACCACTAAAGCGATATTGGGTATAATGTTTTAGGCAAAGCAAAGGCAAAATGTAATCAGGACTGTAAGCTAACCATTTTTTTTAGCGACAGGTGCTTTGATTGGAGTTCAGAATGCTGTAAAATAGTGTGTCCAATGCCATGTTTTGAAGCAAGTGTAAACGAGCCACTAATGTTCCATTTTCCAAAACTATTGTGAAAACCAGTGAAGTTATAAATTGCAAACATGAAAACATCTAAAATGTCTCAGATATATGTTAAACATGTCTAAAGTGAAATATAAATATGTATGCCACAACTGTGTACTTTTCTTTAGAATAACATTTTTGTAAGTGCTTTCTATTTCAACAATGCATTGTGAAAGCTTTCGTTTGATGAGGACTATGGATTTATTACACTGTATAACAACATTAGTGTATTAAAGCTTCTATCAAAAACATTTTAAGCAAAAGATAAATATGTTTAATTGAATTATAGGATACATTTACTTTGGACTTCACAGTTAACTGAATCAGTTCACAGTCCTGTTTCTTTACATCAGTGATTTACAAACTTGCTACAGCTTAGGTTGCTTTTATTAAACCTATCTGTTTTTTGGACTTTCTAACTGGTACAGAACTTAAATAATACATGCCCAAGAGATAAGTGTGAATCTTTAAAGGTGAAGTTCACTTTTTCAAGCAGAATTTCACTTTTCATAATAAATAGAAGCTTTCTCTAATGCCATTACTGCCCAAGCCATCCCAATGTGCTTATCTTTCACTTACCTAGTACATGGCAGCCTTGAATCTGCACCCTTTCTTTTCAAAATGTCAAAAGATGCTTTCTGTAGCATCATGTGACCATCCAGGAAACTTCATATTCACTTCCAGACCAGCGGCATACCTGTATGTTGCTGGACTTTCGGTGGTAATACCAGAATGATGCCTGCAGCTGTAGGCATCACCCTGTACCGTTTTGTAGAACCGGTGGTCGGCTTTCTTGTACAAGAAATCAGAGCAGCTAACTAGCCCGCTGCCTTCCACGGCTCTCTCAGGATCTCCTATCCCACTGGGAGACCTGAGCAACTAGTTTGCACATCAGTTGGCTGGCAGGACTGCCAAACAAAGCCAGGATCAACTTTGATTGGCTATCCTTTATAGTAAACCAGACCTAACATCACTTCCAATTTACTTGGAAACTATCAGCACCATTTTTTAAAATCTGAAAGCTTTGAAAAACACTGATCTTGGTGTATTGAATGCTTTCAAAATGCAAAGGAGAGTCCATAAAGAGTACCTATCATGTGTTGATTGCTGTCACAAGGGATGTTTACATTCCTTGTGAAAGCAACAAAAGTGTTAATAATTTAACAACATGCCGCCCAAAACACTCCCCTCACAGAGTTAACCCTTTCACTGAATAATAAAGTTAACCCCTTCCTCCCCAGTGCCATTATTACAGTGTCAGGTTTTTTTTTTGCACTGATCACTGTATTGGTGTCACTGGGTAAGTCACTGATCGCCGCCATAAGTCGCTGATCGCCGCCATTATTAGTATAAAAAATTTTTTAAAATCCCAGTATCTTTCCCGCCATTTGTAAACGCTATAATTTTAACGTAAACCAATTAATTTACACATATTGGGGTTTTTTGTAGCAAAGACATGTCGCAGAATGCATTTTGGCAGAAATTTATGACTAAATGTGATTTTTAAATTTTTTTTACTGGACATGTTTTTTTTAGCAAAAAGTCTAAAATATTGTTTTTTTTCTTCAAAATTGTCAGCCTTTGTTTTCATAGCACAAAAAATAAAAAATGCACAGGCGATCAAATACCACCGAAAGAAACCTCAATTTGTGGGGAAAAAAAGGATGTAAATTTCATTTATGTACCATATTGCATGACTGCGCAATTGTCCGTTAAACTAGCGCAGCGCTGTATAGCAAAAAAATGGCGTACATTGCAGTATCTATACCAGGGGTGGGCAAACTTTTTGACTTGAGGGCCGCAATGGGTTCATATATTGGACCCGGGGGCTGGACCAAGAGTAGATGAATGATGTGTATGTGTCATCCATAGTAAGTATAGTAATATTCCCCCATAGTAAGCATAGTAATTAATCCCCCATAGTAATTCATCCCCCATATAGTAATTCATCCCCCATATAGTAATTCATCCTCCATAGTAATTCATCCCCCATAGTAATTCATCCCCCATATAGTAATTCATCCCCCATAGTAATTCATCCCCCATATAGCAATTCATCCCCCATAGTAATTCATCCCTCATAATTCATCCCCCATAGTAATTCATCCCCCATATAGTAATCCATCCCCCATATAGTAATTCATCCCCCATAGTAATTCATCCCCCATATAGTAATTCATCCCCCATATAGTAATTCATCCCCCATAGTAATTCATCCCCCATATAGTAATTCATCCCCCATAGTAATTCATCCCCCATAGTAATTCATCCCCCATATAGTAATTCATCCCCCATATAGTAATTCATCCCCCATATAGTAATTCATCCCCCCTAGTAATTCATCCCCCATATAGTAATTCATCCCCCATATAGTAATTCATCCCCCATATAGTAATTCATCCCCCCTAGTAATTCATCCCCCATATAGTAATTCATCCCCCATATAGTAATTCATCCCCCATATAGTAATTCATCCCCCATAGTAATTCATCCCCCATATAGTAATTCATCCCCCATAGTAATTCATCCCCCATAGTAATTAATCCCCCATATAGTAATTCATCCCCCATATAGTAATTCATCCCCCATAGTAATTCATCCCCCATAGTAATTCATCCCCCATATAGTAATTAATCCCCCATATAGTAATTCATCCCCCATAGTAATTCATCCCCCCTATAGTAATTCATCCCCCATATAGTAATTCATCCCCCATAGTAATTCATCCCTCATATAGTAATTCATCCCCCATATAGTAATTCATCCCCCATAGTAATTCATCCCCCATAGTAATTCATCCCCCATATAGTAATTCATCCCCCCTATAGTAATTCATTCCCCATATTAATTCATCCCCCATATTAAGTCCCCAAGTCCCCCCTGTGTCAATTCACTTACCTTTGCTCCGCGCGTTCCTCTCGCCGTATTCCCGCGCAGTTCCGGTGTAGCATGAAAATCTGTCTCCTATGAGGATCTGTCCCCCTCGACGTATCTGCGCATGTGCCAGTTTCAGGCATTAGCAGCCGATCAGCGATCTCCGGCACATGCGCAGATATGTCGAGGGGGACAGATCCTCATAGGAGACAGATTTTCATGCTACACCGGTCTTCAGGGCGGACTGTGAGAAGAGCCCAGCGGGAGCCTAGCTCCGCGGGCCGGATTAAAAGGTCCGCCGGGCCGTATACGGCCCGCGGGCCGTAGTTTGCCCATTGCTGATCTATACCATAGTTTGTAGACGCTATAACTTTCACACAAAGCAATCAATATACACTTATTGGGATTTTTTTTTACCAAAAACATGTAGCAGAATACATTTTGGCTGAAATTTATAACTAACTTTGAGTTTACTATATATTTTTTATAGCTGAAAGTAAAAAATATTGTTTTTCTTCAAAATGTTTGGTCTTTTTTTGTTTATAGCGTGAAAAATAAAAAGCGCACAGGTGATCAAATACCACCAAAAGACAGCTCTATTTGTGTGAAAAAAAAGGACGTAAATTTCGTTTGGAAGCAGCATTGCATGACCGCGCAATTATCAGTTGAATTAGTGCAGCGCCAAGTAGCATAAAGAGGCCTGGTCATTAAGGGGGTAAATCCTCAGGAGGGAAAGTGGTTAAAGCGACAGTATAAAAAAATTAATAATTAAAAAAATAATAAAGTGCCCCCATCACCTGTACTCACGCTCAAAGGGGAACTCATGCGTTGGTCCCGCAAGCGCAAACAGTGATCATCCCGTACATGTCAGGTATTGTGCCCGCCATCAATTCTAGCACTAGACCTCTGTAAATCTAAAGTGGTAACCTGTAAAGGCTGTTAACGCATTGCCTATAAATAGTAACATTTATGTTGTTTGTCGCCGTTGCACGGGCATGTGCAATTTTGAAGTATGACATGTTTGGTATATACAGTATTTACTTGGTATAACATCATCTTTTATACCTCACAAAAACATTGGGTTACGTATTGTGTTTTTTACACTAAAATTCAAAAAAGTCTATTTTGTCCCCAAAATATAGCGTTTGAAAAACCTCTGCTGTCAAATACCGCATGTTATGTTTCACATGACTGTCATATGCCTTTAAGTGTTCTTTGTATTTTGTCTCTGCTCCTCCCCTTCCTTTGGTTTAGTTCATGCTGTATAGATATCCCTGTCCTTTTGTTCATTTTCCCAGTAATGCACCTCAGCTTCAAGCCTCATGTCTTATGGAGTAGATTACAATATGATCTTTTGACCTATCCGATGTTCATCATTGTAAGATTCTCTCAGTTTATGGAATAAACTTCACAAGATCTACAAGGTGTCATCTGGATTGAGTCACTGCCTGTTTTATTCAAATAAGACTGGAGGTATCGCTATCTCAACACTGGAAATAGCAGCTAACAGACAGTGCAGCTATCTCTACACAAGCCTGTACATGTCTGCAAGTATATTTCAGCATAACACTCATCGGTGTCAGGACAAATTATTGATGTGAATGCCTTACAACTGCAAGTTTATTCACTGCATCTGTATGCATTAGCACATTGCTTTTACTGTGAAAGAAAACATTTCTGCAACCATTGCCTAGGAAGCCGGAGCTCACCCACAGAAAAATTCATACATTTCCCTGTTGGTTGGAAGAACTTTCTATCAACCCCTCTCCTTGCTAACATGATGTTTCAGGAAAGTAATATACAGTCTGGGGAAACTAATACACCACCAGAATTAGAACTTCTTCCAGATCAGGAATTAAACCCTGAATGAGACAAAAGAGAAAAACACTTAACAAAACCAATCTGGAGGGCACAAGAGAAGCTTAGTGCTGACAAGGAAGAACTGCTGTCTAATATTAATGACTTATGGTCTAATACTGTTAAATGCATGCCTGCTCTCTCCCAACAATCTCATGAGCCAATACAACTAGAGGGCGCAGTTGATTGGTGCTTATGAGAATTATCAAAGACTGTGTGTTAATCATATTGTTCTCTTAAAGCGGTACAACACTCAAGGGTCATTGGAAGAATTAATGGGTTTTGAGGAGCTCAATCTTGAAAGAGATAATTTAGTGGTGTGAACAAAGACAAAGGCAGAAGTGAGAATAACACAGCTTCATGAATCCATATTTTATCATTCTGCAACTACTAGATGCTCCTCAAGATCTTCCAAATCCCTACAATCAAGGTCTTCTATACTCAGTCAACAACTAATAAAAGCCCATGCTGATGCTGAAGCTTCTAAAATTCAGGTAGTTTTTGCCCAAGTGCAAAGCAGAAATGAAGGCTCAGGCTACAGAAATGGAGGCTCAGGTAGCAGAAATGGAGGCTCAGGCCGCACATAAGAAAGCAGAAATGGAGGCTCCGGTTGCACATCAGAAGCAAAGAAAGAAGCTGAAGCCACACGCCAAAAGGCAGAAACTGAAGTGTGAGCATGCCACAGCCATGGCAAGGTTAAGGATCTTAGAACAAACCGCTAGTGAAAAGAAAGAGACAACAGTTCCAGACACTCAGTTGTATCTTATGTCTCAGATTCTTCACACACCTCTCCAGAACGTCAACTCCCTGTCACAGCAGCCAAAGTACACAATCAAAGTCTCTTTTCTGCACCTACTGTACCTCAAGACGATTTGCCCTTACAGGTCAAACTCGAAAAATTAGAATATCGTGCAAAAGTTCATTTATTTCAGTAATGCAACTTAAAAGGTGAAACTTATATATGAGATAGACTCATTACATGCAAAGCAAGATAGTTCCAGCCGTGTTTTGTCATAATTGTGATGATTATGGCTTACAGCTCATGAAAACCCCAAATCCACAATCTCAGAAAATTAGAACATTGTGAAAAGGTGTAATATTCTAGGCTCAAAGTGTCCTACTCTAATCAGCTAATTAAGCCATAACACCTGCAAAGGGTTCCTGAGCCTTTAAATGGTCTCTCAGTCTGGTTCAGTAGGAATCACATTCATTGGAAAGACTGCTGACCTGACAGTTGTGCAGAAAACCATCATTGACACCCTCAATAAGGAGGGAAAGCCTCAAAAGGTAATTGCAAAAGAAGTTGGATGTTCCCAAAGTGCTGTATCAAAGCACATTAATAGAAAGTTATGTGGAAGGGAAAAGTGTGGAAGAAAAAGGTGCACAAGCAGCAGGGATGACCGCAGCCTGGAGAAGATTGTCAGGAAAAGGCCATTCAAAAGTGTTGGGGACTTTCACAAGGAGTGGACTGAGGCTGGAGTCAGTGCATCAAGAGCCACCACACACAGACGGATCCTGGACATGGGCTTCAAATGTTGTATTCCTCTTGTCAAGCCGCTCTTGAACAACAAGCAACGTCAGAAGTGTCTTACCTGAGCTAAAGAAAAACAGACCTGGTCTGTTGCTCAGTGGTCCAAAGTCCTCTTTTCTAAAGAGAGCAACTTTTGCATCTCATTTGGAAACTAAGGACCCAGAGTATGGAGGAAGAATGGAGAGGCACACACTGCAAGATGCTTGAAGTCCAGTGTAAAGTTTCCACAGTCTGTGTTGATTTGGGGAGCCAAGTCATCTGCTGGTATTGGTCCACTGTGCTTCATTAAGTCCAGAGTCAACGCAGCCGTCTACCAGGAGATTTTGGAGCACTTCATGCTTCCTTCCACAGATGACCTTTATGGGGATGCTGACTTCATTTTCCAGCAGGGCTTGGCACCTGCCCACACTGCCAAAAGCACCAAAACCTGGTTCAATGACCGTGGGATTACTGTGCTTGATTGGTCAGCAAACTCGCCTGACCTGAACCCCATAGAGAATCTATGGGGCATTGCCAAGAGAAAGATGAGAGACATGAGACCAAACAATGCAGAAGAGCTGAAGGCTATTGAAGCATCCTGGTCTTCCATAACACCTCAGCAGTGCCACAGGCTGATAGCTTCCATGCCACGCCGCATTGAGGCAGTATTTGCTGCAAAAGGGGCCCAAACCAATTACTGAGTACATATGCATGCTTATACTTTTCAGAGGTCCGATATTGTTTTATGTACAATCCTTGTTTTATTGATTGCATGTAATATCCTAATTTTCTGAGATTGTGGATTTGGGGTTTTCATGAGCTGTAAACCATAATCATCACAATTATGACAAATCACAGCTTGAACTATCTTGCTTTGCATGTAATGAGTCTATCTCATATATTAGTTTCACCTTTTAAGTTGCATTACTGAAATAAATGAACTTTTGCATGCTATTCTAATTTTTTGAGTTTCATCTGTATATCCTCCAATACATCAGACTGCAGCATCTCAGCTAGCTGCAGACACTAGTATGTATTTAATAGACCGTCTACCTTACTTTGGCACCAACAGAGTACCTCCAAGCAAACACACTACTCTACAAACCAACATGCCAATGGACTCTAAGCCAGTTCCAGCATTGAATGCCTTAGCAGCAACATATGTTCCCAAGTCACTCCACGTAAGTTCACCAACCGTCACAACCAACTCTGTTCCACCTGCAGTCATGCACCCAAAATCTGAAAACACGGACATGTCATAGTTTGCTAAATACATGCTCCGCAGAGAGCTTGTTAAGACAGGCCTCACCAAGTTTGATGACAAGCCTGAAAATTACAGAGGCTGGAAATCCACTTTTAAGGCCACAATGAGTGACCTAGACATCAATGCCACAGAGGAATTAGATCTGCTCATCTGATGGCTAGGTTCCCAGTCTACTGAACACATCAAGCGGCTCAAAGCAGTTCATATTGAAAACCCTGCTGCAGGCCTTACTGCTGGGTGGGGCAGACTTGAACATACCTTTGGCAGCCCAGAGGCCTTTGAAGAAGCTTTATTCAAAAGGTTGCAAAGCTTCCCAAGGATTTCTGCTAGTAGCAATCTAAAGTTTCAAGAACTCAGCGATGTTCTATTAGAGCTTCAACTTGCTGAGGCTGACATCAACTTACCTGGTCTCAGTTACCTTGACACGTCTCATGGCATCAAATCTATTGTTCTCAAGCTACCATATGAAATTCAAGAAAGATGGGCAGGGTTTGGATCAAAGTATAAGGAAGAACATAGAGTTGCCTTTCCTCCTTTTTCCTACTTCTGTGAGTTTATCAAAAGAATTGCACACACTAAGAATGACCCAAGTTTCTCATATGGGTACTGTAACCCTCTCAGTACACTCTTTCCAAGACCTACAAAAACATGTATGTCGCACACCATAGAGGTCTAGTGTTAGTGAAAAGGACCTGCGCCTGCTACAGTTCTTGAAAAGACTGATCAAAACTATTTTCTTTGACAAATCCTGTGCAAAGATATGCTTGGTACATGTATACCTCAAAGGTCAGCCTGAAAAGGCCATAAGACTGTATACTATTTTGGATGATCAGAGTAACAGATGTCTTGCAACAACACAGTTTTTTGAACTGTTGAACATAACTGGAGATGCTCTGCCTTATACCCTACGCACTTGTGGCGGCACTACAGAAGTCTTAGGTAGGAGAGCCAGTGATCTTGTAGCTGCTCCTCTGAATGACAATGTGGAAATATCTTTGCCCACTATCACTGAGTGCAACCAGATTCCAAACACCAAAGAGGAGATCCCTACTCCTGAAGCTGCATTTCACCATTCTCACTTAAAGGACATAGCCGACCAAATACCTGCCCTCAACGAAAGTGCTGATATCCTGTTGTTACTCAATCAGGACATTCTAAGGGTATACAAAGTTCATCATCAAATCAATGGTCTACACAATGCACCATATGCTCAGTGTCTGGATCTAGGATGGGTCATCATAGGCAATGTCTGCCTAGACATGAACAGAAGGTCCTACTCAGTCTCTTCCTTTAAAACACATGTCCTGCCAAATGGGCGAACAACTTGTTCTGCACAACAACCACATAAATATATCATGAAAGAATGACTGTTTGAGAACGGTTCACAACGGCACATCATACAAGACAATAAGAAAGCTCTTAATCTCTGGGATGAAAACATCGGCAACACAGTGTTCAAGGTAACCAATAAAGACAATGAGTTGGCAGCCACCATAGAAGACAAAGAATTCTTGAAAACAATGAGCAAAGAGTTCTATCATGATGATTCCAACAGATGGGTAGCACCTCTACCATTTCATACCCCAAGAAAGAGACTACCAAACAACAGGGTACATGCAGAATCACGGTTTGTTTCTTTAAATAACAGTTTGAAGTCTGAGATGAAAAAGCACTTTGTGGACTTTATGCAGAAGGTGTTTGAAAGAGATCATATTGAGCCTGCACCTTCTCTTATGAAAGGAGAAGAATGTTGGTATCTACCATGCTTTGGTGTCTACCATCCTCACAAACCTAATCTGATTAGGGTGGACTTTGACTCAGGTGCTCATCATGAAGGCGTCTCCCTCAATGACAATCTTCTCACTGGACCTAATCTGAATAACAATCTTATAGGAGTTTTACTTCGCTTCAGACAAGAGCAAATTGCAGTTATGTCTGACATTCAGCAGATGTTCCACTGTTTCATCGTTCGTGAAGATTACAGAAACTTCCTCAGGTTCCGATGGTACTGCAATAATGATGTCAATAGTGAAGTCGTAGACTACCGGATGAAGGTACATGTTTTTGGTAACAGTCCTTCTCCTGCAGTAGCAATTTATGGACTGAGGAAAACAGCTCAAGAGGGTGAGAAAGAATTTGGATTTGATGCAAGACAGTTCGTCAATAGGAATTTCTATGTAGACAACGGAATCAAATCTCTGCCCAAGGAAGAAGAAGCTATTGACCTTCTTACTAAATCCCAGTATATGCTTGCCACTACAAACCTCAGGCTTCACAAAATCATCTCTAACAGCAACACGGTCATGATAGCCTTTCCTTCTGATGGCCATGCTGTCAGTGTGAAGAAATTCCAACTAGGATGTGACCTTTCTGTTACACAACACAGTCTTGGATTGCTTTGGAATGTTAAACAAGACACATTCACATTTGAAGCATCAGCCTGTGACAAGCCCTTCACAAAGTGAGGAGTATTGTCTACAATGAACAGCATTTATGATCCATTAGGTTTCATTACACCTCTCACCATCCAGGGTAAGATACTGCTGAGACAACTTACTTCTGAAAGCTCAGACTGGGATACCCCTTACCCAAGGACAAACAACAAAGGTAGGAATCCTGGAAACAGTCTCTAAAAGCATTAGAACAACTCCAGATACCACGCTTTTACACCCAAGCATCTTTAAAGAATGCCACCAGAAGAGAGATACATGTCTTCGCATCCAATGAAGCCATTGCTGCAGTGGCTTATCTTTGAGGTACGGATTCCAGCGGTGAAGAGGGTGTAGGATTTATCATGGGCAAGACCAAGCTCACACCAAAACCTGCATATACTATTCCAAGGCTTGAACTTTGTGCAGCTGTGTTAGCTGTGAAAATTGCTAAGCTTACAGAACTTGAAACAGATGTTGAAATAGACTCCTTTGATGTCAAGGTCCTGTCCATTGCAGAAGTTCTGGAAGATCTGGCATTTCTGCCAGTACCCTGCATGGCCGCAGAAGCATACATCAGCCTCAGATTGGTGCCAGACTGCCTTTATAAGGAGGCTCATCACTTCCTCAAGTTGCTGGATGATCTCTAGCTCCCTGTGCCTTGTTCCTGTTTCCTGTGTTATTGTGATTTCCTGATACCGACTTGGCTTGCTCTTGGACCTGTCTACTTTGCTTAACCCCTGATCTGACCTCGGCTTGGCTTACAGATACTCTCTCTCTCGCTCCTCTGTGTATGACCTCGGCTATCCCATCTGACTATGTCTGCTCTGATTCCCACCTGGTACCTGACCTTGGCTTGAACCGGCTAGCCAGTAAATCTCTAATCCCGGAAAGGACTCGCATACCTTGCACAGGTGCCACCTGTCTGCAGACCTATCTCCGTACATCAGCTGTGCTTCTGGGTGGACCACCAACCAGCACTCCTACAGGCAACCTGTGCCACTTTGGGCCTGACTCCCGCTGTCCCACTCTCAGGGGAGTCTGGAACTTAGCCCCAAGGGAAGCCCTCTCTCCATTGGCCTCCATCACCAGGTACGTGATATTTGACTTTTATACCGACAGCAAAATAGTGCTAGGATATATACACAATTGCACAAGACAGTTCTACGTGTATGTCAGCAACAGAGTGGAATGCATAAGGAAGTTTTCTACACCTGAACAATGGCACTATGTTCCCACTAGCTTCAACCCTGCTGACCGTGACAGTCACCCAGTACCTACTACTGCATTTCTGGACACATCTTGGCTATATCCACCATGAAAGAAGGTTCTGCACAGGGGCGGACTGACAACTCATGGGCCCCCCGGGCAATAGGGGATCATAGGGCCCCTGTGTCCTTGCCCACATTCAAAGTACACCCTGTTTTTATTCCCTGCTTTGGGAAGCAAAAACTGGCACATCCCCGCTAACAGGACAGAGCTCTGTGTTGTTTACATTTACAGAGCTCTGTTCTGTCTTCTTCTTCACCGATCATCAGGTCCCGTCATTAGTCATTGGCCGGGACCTGCTGATCGGCTTGTGCTGTGACTAATCACAGCACAACAGGGACAGCGAGTACACACACACACGCCCCCCTACCTGGAAGAGCTGGACCACATATTAGATATGTGATCCAATGCAGGAGAGCCACTCTGCTGCCCTACTCCTACTTGAAGTGGTCAGCAAGCGGATACACAAAAATACCCTTAGGCCCCACAGGACGACCCATGGTTTCTAGTACAGGATCAGTTACTACTGCATTGGCTAAATACTTGGACAAAAGTTTGACACCTCTGGTTTTTAATAACAAATCTTTTTTATGGGATACTGACCATTTTCTAAATAAAAATAAAAGAGTTGTCAATTAAGCCCGATTCAATACTGGTTACCTGGGACGTGTCAAATCTGTATACTACTAGCCCTCATGAATTGGGGAGGCTTGCCACCACCTCTTGCTTCATTCTAAACAATACTCTAACACACAAATACATTTTTTGTTGAAGCTTCTACATATTGTTTTAGAGGAAAACTTTTTCCTGTTAAGGGATTCTCATTTTTTGCATGTGAAAGATTTGGCAATGGGTCCCAGTGTCACACCCCCATATGCTAACACATTTATGGATTTAGTAGAGAATGCCTTTGTTTACAATAGTTTGTTTTTGGAGAACTGCCGATGTTGGCTTAGATTAATTGATGACGTGTTTGCTGCGTGGGGAGGCGACACTGGAACCTTATCTCTTTTTCATGTTTATCTCAATTATCTTATACTGGGTTTACAATTTAATATAGTCATGAGCAGAACCTAAATTCCGTTTTTAGACACCATGTTTAAAATTCAGGGTGATTCTTTGAGCAGTGACTTATACTATATGTTAAACCAATAGATCATTATCAGCTTTTACACTTTAAAAGTTTTCACCCTCCTGGAGTTTTTAAATCTATACCCAGAAGCCAATTTTCTCGTGTATCTACAATAGTGAGTAACACAGCAGATCGGGAAAATTGATCAAATGAAAAGGAGGAAAAGCTTGCACAGAGAGGTTATCCTTCTAATTTGATCAAAAGGAAACAACAGTTTATTTTGTTCTAGAAATAGGACTTCCTTATATACTGTAGAAGAATACCTTTAATTTCTCAGTTTCTTCCTTTTTTCACTTGTATATACAATATCATCAGAAAACATTGGTCTATTCTGAGTAACAATGATCCTACCATTTCTGAATTCAGTACTCCTCCCTTGCCTTCATACCGTTGGAGTAGAACCATACATAATAGAATCATTAGAACAGATCAGTATCGAGCACCTATTCTGATCACTACATTTTTAGGTCCCTGTAATAATGGTTCATATCCCTGTTTAAGTTGCATTCAGTGCAATTCTATGATTAAATGTAAATTTGTTTCCCACCCACATTGAGAGATAATAATATTGAAATTGAAGGATTTTTCACTTGTCAAACACGTATGTGATATATATCTTTAAATGCCCTTGTGGATTATTTATGTGGAACAAACAACACAGAAAATCAAGGATCAAATTACCTGTCATAAATACTTGATCAGAGATAAATGAGTGCAATTGTCGCTTACAGTACAAGACATTTTGTTGAAAAAGGACATACAATTTCCCAACCCAAATTCATGGTGATCGATAGGATAAATAAGAATAGGAGGGGAGGTGATCAGGAACTGGAACTTCGGAAGCAAGAGGTGCAGTTGATCTATTGTTTGGATACATTGCAACCTAGAGGTGGTAACTCTAAATTTGACATGTACTGTATCTTTTTTGTATAGATCTTTTCTTCTTCATAATATGTTTATTTTGATAATTATTTGTCCTGTGTTTGATTCATTTTTTCCTTGTTTTTGTTCCTTTTTGAGACCATATTAATTATATTTTTTAACATCAGGTATTTTTCCGGCAGTCCTCTGTGTGGTTTTGGGGATTGAACTCCATTTATTTGTCAGCTCCATGCTATTAGCATATATGATATTATTTTGTGATTTCGCTTTAGTTGTTAGAGAATTGATTAATTGGTTCCAGATTAAATGTCTGATATATAAATGTATAAATGTGAACTGGTGGAAAATTATTTATATGTGTTCCTACCTGAAGAAGGGTATTAGGGTGTCAGAAGGGTGTTAGCAATATAGCTTGAAACCATTGTAATGGAATACTTTTGACTACTTTGGATGTTTTTGTATATATATATATATATATATATATAGTATATCAGTAAGTATATAAAGATCACTTGAGTGAGAAACCCTATAGAAAAATGTACATGGGTCAAATATAAATTCATAAAAAACTGAAACAGTTTACCGGAACACATTAACACTCATGACAATGCACATAAATGTGCATAAAGGCATGGAATGCCTTTTTTTAACTTTTATGTGTATAATAGTGTAAATGAGTTTTAATGAGCATGTACTTAACATTGTTCTTAAGTCTCCAAAGTTAAATGGACTAGATGGACTTGTGTCTTTTTTCAACCAGACTAAAAATGATGTGTTTAATCCAGGGCCTTCTTTAATATTGATTGGACCCTGGACAAAAATTTTCTTGGTTCCCCACCCCCCTCCCCCTGCTTACATGCAATTTCACTCTCCACTTGCTCTAAGACATACAATAAATAGCAGCTAGACTCAAAATTAGTTTACTGCAGCAGATCAGGCAGTGATTGAGATTGCTTGCCAGGGGTTACAACACATAATTACAGCTCGTTGACTGGTTGCTAGAGGTTACAGCACACATTATGTCTCACTGATTAGGTTCTAGAGGTTACAACACATTTCTGCTTGTTGATTGGTTGATAGAGGTTACTGCATATCATTACAGCTCACCCACTGGTTGCTAAGGCTGGGGGGGTGATAAGTGGCAGTGCTGAGGGGGAGGAATGTGATGTGTGGCAGTGCCGGGGAGGACCAATGGCAATGCTGGGAAAGGAGGGAAGGGTGTAATCAGTGACAATGCTGAGGGGTTGATGGGTGAGTGGTAGTGTTTGGGTGGATGGGATTAAGGAGGATGGGAGTAGAGGAGATGTGCGTTAAAGTGCACCATGTTTGCATTTTATTGCACAGGAAACATTTGCATAACTGCACAAAAATACATAAAGGTGTATAAAGGCATAAGATCAGTTTTTTTTTTTTAGCTTTGTATGTATGTAATAGTGTAAATGGCCTCTAATGAGCATGTACTATCAGTTTATCCCTAGGACACCAAAGTTAACAAAAGATGTGTTTCATCACATGCTTCCTCTAGGACATGGTGGGGATTATTTACTAAAGCTTGAGAGTGCAAAATCAGGCTCATTTCTGCATAGAAACCAATCAGCTTCTAACATCAGCTTGTTCAATTAAGCTGATTGGTTTCAATGCAGAAGTGAGCCTGATTTTGCACTTTCCATCTTCACTAAATAAACCCTGGTCTCTCAAACTTCCTGAATAGATTTTTTCAACTTTATAGGCATATGCTGTGGAGAAAGAAAGTTCATAAAAAGATGAGGAAATTAGAACAAATTTTATCTAAGCCAGTTAATTCTGTTTTGACTTGAAGTACTTTGATACCACTAATAAACAAAGATGTTTACCCCGCGCTAAGTGCCTAAATAAAATTCATAAATTAATTAATCAAGTAAACAGCTGCACTCACTGTGCCCTCTCGCCAACCTACACACAAACTAACAAATAAAACCGAATGTGTTGCGCTGTTAAATATATGAATAATACAATTCAATAAAGTGCATAACCCAAAATGCTAAAAATATATCAAAATACATAAATCCAACAATAATTCATTAAAATAAAGAAGTCCATATAATTTATTTGCGAATAAGTCTATCCACCGAACTTATAAACAATCATTCTCAGTCTGTGTTTCAAATAAACAAAGAATAATCCCATGCTTCCAATCCACACCGTTGTGTGTGCCACCCAGTGCAAAAAAGCCTCTTACCAGAAGCCTCACGAACAAGGTTTAACAGCGCTTTGAGGGAATCCCTATCAGAGATGGATGGATCAACACTTGGATTCCAATAGCAGTCAGCCCTTGATGTAAATAGCATGATCACTCACAACACCTCCAGCAGGCTTCCATTGCAGCTCAGGGGCACCAGCATACCCACATGTGGAAAGGAAGGGGATTGTTCATGGTGCAGTATTTAAAAAACAATGTATTTTAAAAAAGACTTTTACTTACAAATAGATAAAACCATAAGGCACATCAATTGCAAATCATCCTGCTCCCCGGTGGGAGCGATGACATCACCACTGTATACCTTGATACCACTATCTGGGGAAAGTATGCACTTATTGTGTGCACACAGTTTAAATTAAGATATCTAAGATGAAAATTGGTATAGGAGCCTTAGTGGAGAAGGCAAAAGTTAACCAAAATTCCACAATTCATCATTAGGTTGATTTGTTAACTTTTTTTCCACATTTATTCTTTTTGAGTACTATCAAAAACTTTGTAAAACTTTATTATTCACGTGCTCAAGGCAGTTTTGTTCACCTGTGATGACACTTCAGATAAAAGAGGCAAACTATTATAGGAAAGGTACAAGACATCTCAGATACAAAGTATGCATGAAATATCAGGTGGCCCAGTTGACATTTCATGAGAAAAAGAGAGATTGCTCTGCTCCAGTAGCTGCGGCAAAGAAACAAAGACAGCTGCAGGGCCTGTGACATGCAATTCATCACTCATGTCTTGGTGTTGGAGGGAACCAAAAGTTCAGCAAAAGTCTTTCACCAGATATAACATCCTAAATACGGAACTTACATACATGTGTGTTGTGTATATCAAACATTCTGCAACACTTTAGAGGTGGTGATTTACTAAAACCAATCACCAATCAGCTTCCATGGTTTTTTTTTTGTCAAAGCCTAATTGAACAATCTGAAATTGGAAGCTGATTGGATACCATACACAGTAGCACCAGATTCTGAGTGCACTGATTTTATTAAATCTCTCCCAGTGAGTGTTTGTAGGCAATTAAAAAAAGGTGTCAAACCCAAAATGGAAAAATTACACAAAATCAAGCCAGAGCTCATGTTTTAATGCAATACCTTAACTGTCTATTTGATATTTTTGTGTGGAAGAAAAATTATCTTACAAACATAAATGTTTGAGCAAAAATGTCCTCAATTGCTTTTTGCTTCTCATTGTTTGCTATACAAACTAGCCATTGCACTCAGTCCAATTCCATCAAAGATTGAACCTTATTTGAACTTCCATTATGCATTGACTAGAAACTTGACTTCAGCCAATGGATGTCATTTTAACTTTCCCTTTGGCTGCATGTATTTAAAAGTGCACACAACCTGACTAAGTTTTCCATTAATTTTGTTGTGACTGAAATCTTCACCTAATTCACATTTATTCAATCTTATATTTTGCAGTTATAATTTAAATATGAATAAAGAATTCCCACTAGCTGCAAAATTATACACTACAATAAAAAAATGAAAGAAATACAAAGAGCTTATGTTAAAAGTCTTTAAACTGAGTGGTGGCCAAGTACATTAATTACAACATCAGGGGTGCAATGTTCCACTAAACAGCATGCTGTAGAAAAAATGGAATGAAAATAACATATCAAATAGCTCTCCTATTTCTGTACATTAATATTATTAATCATTATCAATATATTAGAGCTTGATCTGCTAAGGGCACTTTTTAAATATTTTGCATTTAAACGATCTGATTTTGACACCTATAATATCAAGAGTATTTAAATGTGCCATTCTTTATTTAGCTACCAGCGAGCTGCAATCGAGTCACCAACAGCTTGAATGAAAATTCAGATAACATACTCGGTTGTAATTTGTGCTGAAGACTGCGCTGGGCTGACTAGATCAGTCACTGGTCATAGGTGGGTGGTTTCGTGGTTGGATAGGGAGAAGTCCCTCTAGTCATTTGCATCCAATGATGGATATTGGCGGTAAACCCTCTTAGGGTTTGGGCTGCTGACTTTCTGGTATGGCATTGAGGTAGTTTCCACACATATACTTGGAATAGTAGAAAAGAAGCGCCCGATGTCCAAAATAATGCACTTTTGATGGTAGATTAGGAGGCATTTATTGAGAGTAACGACAAGTACATCAAGCCAACACAGTTTGGGAGAAAAGACTCTCCCTTCTTCAGGGCTATACATATAATAAAAAATGTGAATATTATGTCGATTATGTAGAGGCAAAAAATACCAAGGTAAAATATGTCTTAAAATTGCAAAAAAATACAAAATATATATATTAAAATTACAAGAAAAAATATATATAAATCAAGAGTTCCTGATCATGATCAAAATAATCATAATGGAAATAATCAAAATAGAAATAAAATCAATAGTAATGATAATACTGGCAATAGTAATTGTGATCATTGAGCTGAGAGGAAATCTGCAGATAAACCTGCTAAAAATAAAATGAAATAAAATAAAATAAAAATATTTTGAATAGTGATAGAGATACCAATGCTAATAATAGTGATCATTGAGCCGAAAGGATTGCGCTAATAGGTCAGGACTTAAGGGATATAAATCAGTATGTAGATACTACTGTGACATAGATGATGTTAGATGATGTAACACCGTGCGTGAATGTGAAGCAAAAAATAGTTATGGACTAACCTGTTGCTGCATGCTATTAAATGGGTAAAATTCCCATGTCGATTATATATTTACTATATATATATTTATTATATTTTATATTTATTACATCTATCCCCCCCAACTCCCCCCCCCCAGCCATAGCCTGTTTCCTTCATACAACAGCAACCTCATAACCAGTTAATCACCTCCTAACTTTCCTTCTTCAATGCGTCAAAGATGTGCATACATATAAATAAAGCGATTTGCATTCCATCCCAAGTAATGTAAAAACAAATTTGAAAAAAATCTTAGTAGGTAGTCATGGAACTGTTACAGTAGCTGTGGACCCTCTATGTCACCAAGCGAATGTAATCCCTAAAGAGGGCCGAAAGGTAGAGTCTAAGAAGCCACACCTTATTCACCAGTGCACCTGCAAAGCATGATGGACTTTGCTGTGGAATAGCTCCTAGGTTGCAGCCCTCAAATATGCCAAGACTGACAACAGGTGACAGCTAGAAGGAGCAAGATGAGACTTGAGAGGCAAGGTGATAATAAATGAGAGGTCAGGACAGACAGCAGAAAGGAATAATAATGACAAAAGGCAGAAGGTTGGGGAAGGCAGCAAACAGGAAATGTAGTCAGAAGCTAACAACAGGAACCAGAATGTGGAGATCAGAAACAGGAACACATACATTGCACTTTGGGAACGGAGTCACAAATTGAGGTCTTTGATCAGGCAGTTCCAAGTTTAAATAGCTTTCCTTAACATGGTAGGCAGCTTTGCACCTCCCAATAAGCCAGCAGAAGTGTCTAAAAAGACAGAATATTATTTGGCATATGAAACTGTTACACTGACAAATTTTCTTTGCTCAGGGAAAGAGGATAGAACACCAGACATGAAGTCCAGGTGAAAAACTGGTTTATTTTTCTATCTGGTTCATTTTCAAAAGAGCCTTTGACTACTTGCTGACCGCAGTATAGCCGAATGACAGAGAGGTTGTCCAGTTTTGGGAGTGCATCATATAACGTCCTCCCAGAACCGTGCCCCCCCAATCACCCTCTTCAGTGCGCACCCGGCGTTCTCTGTGAACGCTGTGTCCTATGGACACAGCTGATCACATCATAGTAAAGGGCCAATCACAGTGGCCCTTTACCACATGATCAGCTGTGTCCAATCATACCTGATTACAATGTAAGCACACTGGCACTTTATCGGCAGCACTTTCTTCATGCTGTCACATTATTATTTTTATTTTTTTGGGGGGAGGGAGTATTCTCCCCTCTGTCTTTTGCAGTGTCCAGCAACACACTGCATAAGGCTGTAGTGTAAGCAGCCTTATATACACTGTGTGCACAATTATTTGGCAAGTGAGTATTTTGACCAAATCATCATTTTTATGCATATTGTCCAACTCCAAGCTGTATAAACTGGAATATATATTGGATTTAAACATATCAAGTGATATGTATTTGTGTAATGAGGGAGGTGTGGCCTAAGGAGATCAACACTATATATCAAGGTGTGCATAATTATTAGGCAGCTTCTTTTCCTCAGGCAAAATGGGCCAAAAAAGAGATTTAACTGACTCTGGAAAGTGGAAAATTGTAAAAGTCTTTCAGAGGGATGCAGCGCTCTTGAAATTGCTAAGATATTGGGGTGTGATCACAGTACCATCAAACATTTTGTTGCAAATAGTCAACAGGGTCACAAGAAACGTGTTGAGAAAAAAGACACAGATTAATTACCAAAGATTTGAGAAGAATCAAACTTGAAGCTATCAGGAACCCTTTATCCTCCAGTGCTGTCATAGTCCAGAACCGCAACCTACCTGGATCGCCCAGAAGTCCAAGGTGTTCAGTGCTCAGAGACATGGCCAAAGTAAGGAAGGCTGAAACCCGACCACCACTGAACAAGACACATACTGTAAGTTGAAATGTCAAGCCTGGGCCAAGAAATATCTGAAGACAGATTTTTCAGAGGTGTTATGGACTGATGAGATGAGAGTGACTCTTGACGGACCATATGGATGGGTCCATGGCAGGATCAGTAATAGGTACAGAGCTCTATTTCAACTCAGATGCCAGCAAGGTGGAGGTGGGGTACTGGTATGGGCTGGTATTATTAAAGATGAGCTAGTTGGACCTTTTTGGATTGAGGATGGACTCAAAATCAACTCCCAAACCTACTGCCAGTTTTTGGAAGATGCTTTCTTCAAGCAGTGGTACAGGAAAAAGTATGCATCTTTCAAGAAGACCATGATATTTATGCAGGACAATGCTTTATCGCTTGCATCAAAGTACTCCACTGAGTGGATAGCCAGTAAAGGCCTTAAAGATGAAAGAATAATGACATGGCCCCCTTCCTCACCTCACCTAAACCCTATTGAGAATGTGTGGGTCCTTCGCAAATGGGAGATTTATGGTGAAGGAAAACAGTAAATCTCTCTGATCAGTATCTGGGAGGCTGTGGTTGCTGCTGCACAAAAAGTTGATCATGAACAGATCAGGAAACTGACCGACTCCATTAATGGAAGGCTTATGACTGTTATTGAAAAGAAGAGTGGCTATATTGGTCACTTTTTTTTATGTCAGAAATGTTTATTTGTAAATTTTGAGTTGTTTGTTTATTATTCTCACTGTAACAAATTAAAATAAACAAGTAAGATGAGAAAAGTTTCATTTTTCATTTAGTTGCATAATAATTCTGCAAACTAATAGTTGTATACATAATAATTGCATACATAGATATTCTCCTAAGAAAGTCAAAACCTCACTTTTACTTTCTTAAATATTCAGGTTTGAGGTTTATTAACATTTTGGATTGACTGACAGCACTGTAGTTGTTCAATAATTAAATGAACCCTCAAAAATACAACATGCCTAATAATTGTGCACACAGTGTAGTGTGGGGCATGGACTTAGCCATGAGACATGATTCGCCAAAGTCACCCTGGATTTTACCAGTCATGGATCTCAAATGCATTGTGCTGTGATTGGCCAAAGCACGGCACCTGACCTATGGTCAGGTGCCGTGCTTTGGCCAGTCATGGCTCTCACAATGCACTGTGAGAGCACAGTGCATTGTGGGGAGCCCAGTGGGCAAACAGCCAGCTGAACGCCCTTACCGTTCATGTGTTCACCGTTACGTTCGACTCAAACATAGATACCAACACTAATTACTAGCTGTGCACACAGTGAATGATGAGTGAGGCTTCCCACCTGTTAGCTAGATGTCTCATCACAGAGCGGAAGCAAAAATATGTTACATCGCTTCTGCTTTCAATGTGAACCATGTTGTCACTTTCACCAGTGCAAATAATGCAGTGTTTCCATTTTTGTCTAACCCCTGTGTGTGTGTGTGTGTGTGTGTGTGTGTGTGTGTGTGTATATATATATATATATATATATATATATATATATATATATAGTGGGGGTAGCTCAGGTGGGGAATCACCTTGCCTGGGAAAAAGATTGTCCAAACAGCAGGGCTTTCTTAAAATCTGACTTTTAGTCAGTTTTATTTACAAAGTTGCAACCATCAAAACAAACAAAACAGAAAATAATAAATCCTCGCCATCCAGGCACTAACTAAGCACAGACGATTCCTCTCTCAAAGGTGAAGGGTTTCTCCCTGTCACCAACAAAGATGAAAATAGAATGCAATCCTTTTCCTTGCTTGTATAACACAAACTTTCATCCACAGCTCACTCAGATATGAGTCTCTGAGTCCCAGGCCAAGAACAACTTCTTGCTCCAGTCCTACCTGCTTTACACCACCTGCTGGTGGTCATCAGTGGACCACAAAATCCAGTCCGGAACTGCCTCTGCCATAGTGGCCTGGAAAACCCGGACTGGACTCCACCTTAAACTCCCAGATATGAACGCATGCGAGGTGACACATAACGTCCATCAATCACCTCGCCTTTCATACTGTCAGGGTATATATATATATATATATATATATATAGAGAGAGAGAGAGAGCTCCGAGGGCTGGAGCTTTGCTGTTTTGTCTTACCCCTTGTTGTTGTCTAATATATATATATATATATATGTGTGTGTGTGTGTATTTAAAATCCTGCCTATTACTGGTCTGTAGAACCTCTAGACTAACCAGGGGAACACAAATAACTCCCATTTCCCATTATCCACCCTTATCATCACCACACTTCTGCTATTTTTACATAGCTCCCATCACTTTGAAAAGCAATGCCCACCCTCTCCATGTACAGCAGTGAAAATTTTACAGTGCAACCTTAAAGACCTCCAAGTAAGCTTAATATAAAATAGACTTAAGTAGATATAGAAAGCTTTCTATTTTATAATTAGTAGTTATGCTACAGTACATTCACACTAGTAATAAGATGCATACAGCAGATTCCTGCAGAAATAATCAGCTGGAATCACAGTTGTATGCAAACAGCTGAGGTTGGGAAGCAGGTACAAATGAGTGACAGGTGGACAGTTGCTGTCTGCAGCTGTTAGCATGTAATTGCATATGGTGTAATTACCTATAGTTTGGAACAGATTATTGGCCCTGGAAGCAGAATAATTGCATCCGGGGCTGATAATCTGTCCCTAAGTGCAGGTAATCACTTTGTGTGTGATATGGACAGCCACGGACAGATGCAGCTGCTATCAGCCTGTCATTATTTGGTACAAGCTCCCTGGCTGTAGCAGTTCACTTACATCTAAAATACCAGCCACAAGAATCCACTATACTTCCAATAGAGATTATAAGTGACCATTTCAACACATATTTGGCTGGCATGGCCTACTGTTGTTACTATTTGGAAACTCATGCTGAGAAATGTTATGCAAGTGTTGTTGGAGTGTATGCATGTAAACATGGAGTGGCTGCAAAGAAGTTGTCAGAGATCAGCAGTGCTGTGATACAACATTACTTGGAATAAAAAAGGATAAAACCAGTATTCTAAAAATGCATTTGTTCATGATACAGTATATTGAATCAGCAGCATAAATTTCCTAAACCAATGTACTTTCTTTTGTTTTGTTTATATTGCAACACAGTTTTGAATATTTTCTCATTACTGTATTCTAAAGAAACAGTCATTTTTCACTGTCAAGTGTTCATGATATGCAGTACTTCTGAAAACTAAATGTCAGTCAGTCAAGGTTGACATCTCCCTGCTAACTATTCCATTAATCTGCAATATGTGATAATCTGTCAATATACATGCAGTGGCACAGGATTACATGTTATTGATATCTTTTTAT
Organism: Staurois parvus; assembly: GCF_062004578.1. Classification (NCBI taxonomy): domain Eukaryota; kingdom Metazoa; phylum Chordata; class Amphibia; order Anura; family Ranidae; genus Staurois; species Staurois parvus. Next base: position 11,119,970 of record NW_028317994.1, on the reverse strand, counting down.
TTTTAACTCCAAGTTTCACACTAATCCCTCTCAAATAAATGGGCCTTGTCCCCTTTAAGATACAGAAATATAATTTTTATATACTGTATATATAAGACAGTGTATGCCCATATACAGTATGCTCCGTGAGTGATCAAATCAAAGCATGTACATGAAATGCCTTCAATCTAATCCATCCAAAATTTCCCAAAAATACAAAAATTGTGCCAGAGGTATGAAACCACAAATATAGTTTTGGGTGTTTTTTTTTTATTGTGCTGGCACAATATTTGTGTTAGTGGGGCATTTGAATGGAGCATATATGACCATACACTGTCCTGCATTTGATTTTTATTTGCTACAAAAGTTTATTTTTTTTGCATGTATTCAAAGTCACTTATGTTATATATGTGAATATTAAAAGGGACAGGGCACATTTATTAGACAGTGAGTTTTTATACATTAGAGTGACATTTGAAATAGACAATATTTCCAATATCTTATATCAGGATATTGTGTTTGGTACTTTCCTCTTTTTACCAAAGCTGAATCGGCCATTAAATATCTTATTATAATATATATTTAAAAATGTTGTGTTCGTCCGCACAAGGATTGAAAAAGACAGTAGGTTTCCAAAGCAGATTTGTTTAGTTATTGATATAGTTTCTTTAATTAAAAATAGTTTTTTTTGGGGGGGGTGCATGCATGGCACAATTCAGGACAGACGTCTGATTTACTAGTTTGGCAATACTATCTGATCAAAGCATATCTCCTCTTCTTCCCCTAAAAGCCATATGAGGTGCTTTAGGCCTGGTAGGAATTTTAAGGGGAACCCCACCCCCCAAAAATGGGGGGAAAACAGTGTGGAGTACCCCCTAATTTTCTACCAGACCCTTATCCGAGTACACAGCACAGCAGGTCAGGAATTGGGGGCAAAGAGCACCCCCCACTCCTGAACCATACCTAGCCACCTGCCCTCAACATGGGGGGTGCTTTGGGGCAGGGGGGCACCCCCCAAAGCACCTTGTCCCCATGTTGATGGGGACAAGGGCCTCTTCCCCACAACTTGGCCTGTAGTTGTGGGGATCTGCGGGAGGGGGGATTATCAGAATCTGGAAGCCCCCTTTAACAAAGGGGCCCCCAGACCCCAGCCTCCCATGTGAATGAGTATGGGGTACATGGTACTGCTACTCATTCACAAAAAAAGTGTAGTGTAAAAAATGACAGTAAACACTCTTTTATTAAAACAACATTTTTAAAATGTCCCCCAAAGTTGATCCAATGGTAATCATGATGCCTGCTGACGATGACCCGAAAAAAGAAAAAAAAAAGGCTATGCTCTCAACGCTGACTGCCGCTGTCTAACAGCTCTGCCGACCTGACAGTTCCTAAATATCTAAGGAGTGTGGCCACCTGGTGATCTCAACTGGATGACCCTGTCCCCTTGTGACTGGGGCATGCTGCTTTGATGATGTCACAAGGGGCATGGTCACCCGGTTGACATCACTGGGTGGCCCTGCCCCTTAGATATTTAAATGTCAGGCCAGCTGATCTGTCAGATGGCGGGAGCCAGCATCGAGAGCAGAGACTTTTTTTTTTTCAGGTCAGCAGTGGTGGTGAGCATCGTGATTGACGTTGGATCTACTTCGGGGGATATTTTTTAATTTTTGTTGTTTTAATAGAGGACTTGTCAAAGACTGTCTAATGCCATTTTTTACACTACACTTTTTTTGTGACAGTAGTGGTACCATGTACCCCATAGTCAATCCCATTGAGGGGGCAGGATCTGGGGGCCCCCTTGTTAAAGGGGGCTTCCAGATTCAGATAAGCCCTCTTCCCACAGATCCCACAACCACAGGCCACTTTTTTTTTAATGCTTAGCAGTATATTACCGCATACTTGGATGTGGTAAGATACCGCTTAGTGAATTGTCCCCATAGATATAACAAATGCATTCTATTTAGATCCCAGAAATCTGGTTGTCTTGGCCTTCCAAACTCATGGCTGTATTAAATGGCTACTAGACTGGTCCATACAGTGCAATAGCAAACTCCCAAGCCTGTTGTCCCACAGTTTCATTTTGAATCTTCTTTCATGTTTTCCTGCAACCTTTTGAGGTTTTATTGATCTGCATTGTACAACATAAAGAGCTTATGCTACTGAATGCAATAATGGCAACGTCCTTTCATCTGTGGGGTTTGTACAAACAAACATATGGTCTGGTATCTTTGGTCTCACCTCAAGCCTGGGTGATCTATCACCCCAGCAATATTTCGGCATAGTTGCAGCCAGAAGGATTTTCAGAATGTCTCAAATTTTGGCTCCTTTAAAACCTTTCAAAGTCAATACAATCCACCAGAAACAGAGAAATATAAATATTTGCAGGTCAAATATTATTACAAATGGAATTACTAGCTCACACCCTTATACCCAATTTAAAGAAAACTGTCCACAGGAACAAATGAGTCATATCAATTCTCTATCGATAATTGAATCTTCTTTGCCTTCCAGAAAAGACTCCTGAAATGGGAGGCTGAGTGCAAAGACATCTATTTCTCCCAAGAATGGGCTGATATGCTTGATAACCTTCACAGATCTTTAACAGTGTGTGAAACTGTTATTAACTACTTGCCTCCACAGTCTATTTTGACACTTCTCTTCTACATGTAAAAATCAGCTTTTTTTTGCTAGAACCCCTTAACGTTTTATATGGTGGGTGTTCATTTTGTTATGTCATGCGGTTTTTGCGCAGTGGTTTTTAAAACACAATTTTAAAAAATGCACTTTAATGCATTTTAATGCACAAAAACACAATGTAATACCTAACTGTTTGATAAAATATAAAGGACAATTTTACACTGAGTAAATAAAAACCTAACATGTGATGCTTTAAAATTGTACACGCATGTGGAATAGCGACAAACTATGGTACCTAAAAATCTCTATAGGTGAGGCTTTAAAAGTCTTTACAGATACAGGGAAGGTATGGTGCTAGAACTATTGCTCTCACTATAACACTATAACACTTGCAGGGGTAACTCGCATGTGTGGTGCGAACATCATTACCATATGAGTGTGCAACCTTCATATGTGTTCACTTTTTCAAGCATGGGGCGAGGGGATTTTCTTATTTATTTTATTTAAAACATTTGTACGCTGTCTTTTTTTAAATCAACTTTATTGCTATCACAAGGGATAAACAACATCTCTTGTGATAGCATGGACTGTGACAGGTCCTCTTTATGGAGAGATCTGGGGTCTATTAGATCCTCTGATCTTGGTGTGAATGGCTGCTTGGGAGGCCAGAGGAGAGATATGGGGTCACAAATCCAAAACCAGAAGTGACAAAATACTTGTCACTTCCGGCTTCTTAGACTATAGAGATGATCGGGGATGTTCCTGTCCTCGATCTTCTCTATACTCATCCGGTGGCCTTTTTGTGCCTCTATTCCTCCCCCTCCAAGCAATAGGTGGAAAAAAATCAGAGATGTAGTTAATATTACAGTATTAATAAAGTTTTTAAGTGGCAAGAATATCTAGAAAAAAATCTAGTACAAAAATCAGGAGTGGTGAGAACCCCCCTCCCTAAGAAAATTATGTCCGATTTCAGAAAAAAACTAAAAGCAGAGGCCCTTATACTTTCCTTGAAAAACAGAAGGAAAGAGTTTTAAACATCCTACTAAAAGGTTTTGGGGAAATATAAGGAACGAAGATAGCTTACTTTATCCAGATAGGAGGGATTTTTTTCCTTAGATAGGTCCAAGATATGGACCCCAGAGACCATATGAATATATTGATCATATGGGGAATTTTTAACCTGTACTAACTCCATATGGAAGAAACCCTATTCCAGTGCATGCCTGCTCCTCTAAAAGATGAACATTATTTTGAAAGGGGCAATGATGGACATGGGTATGGGTACCATATTCCTCTAAGAAATCCCATAAGAACTACAAAACTGCTACTAGGAATTCTTGCACAAGATAAAGGAAACCTAGTCAGTTTTAGTGGACAATTCCAACAGAGGAAAGCAAGACAAAGAGAAGAAGAAGGGGGAAAGGTGTCAGAGATCCAAAAGGAGGAAACAAAAACAGAAGATGTAATTTTTAATTTGAGTGAAGTTTTGTCCCAAGCAGAATTGCTTATTGAAATATGCTCTTCCTAGAGGACTAAATTAATCTGAAACATTTTGACATGAAAAAGTTTATCAGGAAATTGCATATAAAAAGGCATTTTTTGAGTAGTCCTATCAATAGAAAGGAATGATTTTCAAATACAACAGGGATGATTTGGGGGCAACACAGTGGCTAAATGGTTAGCACTTCTGCCTGGCAGTATTAGGGTCCTTGGTTCAAATCCCAACCACAGCGCCACCTGCTTGGAGTTTGCTTGTTCTCCCTGTGCCTGCATGGGTTTCTGCAGGGGACTCTGGTTTCATCCATCCCACACTACAAAGACATGCTGATAGGTAGCTCCTGTCCAAACTGTCCCTAGTATGTGTATGTATGAATATGAGGTAGGGACCTTAGATTGTACACCCGCAGGAAAAAGTATGTGAACCCCTTGGGATTACGGGGAGTTTTGCATGAATTGGGCATAAAATGTGCTCTGAACGTCATCTAAGTCACAACAATAGAAGAACACAGTCTGCTGAACATAATACTACACAAACATTAGATGTTGCCATGGTTTAATTGCACATAACATGTAAACATTCACAGTGCAGGGAGGAAAAAGTATGTGAGGCCCTAGCTTAATGACTTCTCCCAGAGCTAATTGGAGCCAGGAGTGAGCCAACCTTGACTCCAATCAGTATGATGATATTGGATGTGTTGCTGACAGCTGTCCTGCCCTTAAAAAACACACACCTGTTTTGGGTTTACTGGTTTCAAGAAGCACTGTCTGATGTGAACCATGCCTCGCAGAAAAGAGCTCTCAGAAGACCTATGATCAAGAATTGTTGACTTGCATGAAGCTGGAAAGGTTTACAAAAGTATCTCCAAAAGCCTTGATGTTCATGTGTTCACGGTAAGACAGACTGTCTACAAATGGAGAAAGTTTAGCACTGTTGCTACTCTCCCTAGTCATGGTCGTCCTGTAAAAATGACTGCAAGAGCACAGTGCAGAATGCTGCATGAGGTAATGAAGAATCCCAGAGTGTCAGCTAAAGACCTACAGAAATCTCTGGCACATGCTAACATTTTTGTTGACACATCTACAATAAGGAAAACATTAAACAAGAATGGAGTACATGGGAGGACACCACAGAGGAAGCCATTGCTGTGCAAAAAGAATATTGCAGCACGTTTGAAGTTTGCAAAAGAGCACCTGGATGTTCCACAGCACTACTGGCAAAATATACTGTGGACAGATGAAACCAAGATTGAGTTGTTTGGGAAGAACACACAACACGATGTGTGGAGAAAAAAAGGCACAGCACACCAACATCAAAACCTTATCCCCACTGTAAAACATTGCGGAGGGAGCATCATGGTTTGGGGCTGCTTTGCTGCCTCAGGGCCTGGACGGATTGTTGTCATTGATGGGAAAATGAATTCCAGAGTTTATCAAGACATTTTGCAGGAAAACGTGCGACCATCTGTTCGCCAACTGAAGCTCTGAAGTGGATGGGTGATGCAACAGGACAATGACCCAAAGCATACAAGTAATTCAACAAAGTAATGGCTGCAACAGCACAGAATACACCTCCTGGAGTGGCCCAGTCAGAGTCCTGACCTCAACCCGATTGAAATTTTGTGGTGTGACCTTAAGAGAGCGATTCACACCAGACATCCCAAGAATATTGCTACACTGAAACAGTTTTGTGAAGAGGAGTGGTCCAAAATTACTCCAGATCGTTGTGCAGGTCTGATCTGTAACTACAGGAAACGTTTGGTTGAGGTTATTGCTGCCAAAGGAGGGTCAACCAGTTATTAAGTCCAAAGGTTCACATACTTTTTCTTCCCTGCACTGTGAATGTTTACATGCTATGTGCAATTAAACCATGGCAACATCTAATGTTTGTGTAGTATTACGTTCAGCATACTATGTTCTTCTATTGTTGTGACTTAGATGACGTTCAGAGCACATTTTATGCCCAATTCATGCAAAACTTCCCGTAATCCCAAGGGGTTCACATACTTTTTCTTGCGGGTGTATATATACAGTGGGGATGGAAAGTTTGGGCACCCCAGCTAAACATTTGTATTAATGTGCACAAAGAAGCCAAGGAAAGATGGAAAAATCTCCAAAAGGTATCAAATTACAGATTAGACATTCTTATAATATGTCAACAAAAGTTAGATTTTATTTCCATCATTTACACTTTCAAAATAACAGAAAACAAAAAAATGGCGTCTGCAAAAGTTTGGGCACCCTGCAGAGTTAATATCTTGTACTGCCCCCTTTGGCAAGTATCACAGCTTGTAAAAGCTTTTTGTAGCCAGCCAAGAGTCTTTCAATTCTTGTTTGAGGTATCTTTGCCCATTCTTCCTTACAAAAGTCTTCCAGTTCTTTGAGATTTCTGGGCTGTCTGTCACGCACTGCTCTTTTAAGGTCTATCCATAGATTTTCAATTATGTTGAGGTCAGGAGATTGTGAAGGCCATGGCAAAACCTTCAGTTTACGCCTCTTGATGTAATCCCCCGTGGATTTCGAGGTGTGTTTAGGATCATTATCCATTTGTAGAAGCCATCCTCTCTTTAACTTCAGCTTTTTCACAGATGGCATCAAGTTACCATCCAAAATTTGTTGAAATTTTATTGAATCCATTTTTCCTTCTACTCGTGAGATGTTCCCTGTGCCACTGGCTGCAACACAACCCCAAAGCATGATTGATCCAACCCCATGCTTAACAGTTGGACAGAGGTTCTTTTCATTAAATTCTGTGCCCCTTCTTCTCCAAACGTACCTTTGCTCATTCCGGCCACAAAGTACAATTTTAACCTCATCGGTCCACAGAACTTGTTTCCAAAATGCATCAGGCTTGTCTATATGTTCATTTGCAAAGTTCAAACGATGATTTTTGTGGTGAGGACGTAGAAGAGGTTTTCTTCTGATGACTCTTCCATGAAGACCATATTTGTACAAGTTTCTCTTTATAGTGGAATAGTGTACCACAACTCCAGTGTCTGCCAGATCTTTCTGGAGGGATCGTGCAGTCAAACGTGGGTTTTGAATTGTTTTTCTCACAATCCTGCGAGCTGTTCTGTCTGATATTTTTCTTGGTCTTCCAGATATTGCTTTAACTTCCACTGTTCCTGATGACTGCCATTTCTTAATTACATTCCGAACAGAGGATATTGACATCTGAAAACGCTTTTCTATCTTCTTATAGCCTTCTCCAGCTTTGTGAGCGTCAACTATTTTCAGTTTCAGTTTTATAGATAACTGCTTAGAAGAACCCATGGTGCTGATTGTTGGGGCAAGGTCAGATGAGTCTGGGCATTTAAAACCTTTGAGATTGACATAACCTGGTCTTCCCAGATGATGATTGAGAACAATCCATGACACTGGCAGGTCTCAGCTTTGCAAAGGGGGCAGTGCATGCTATAAATTCTGCAGGGTGCAAAACTTTTGCAGACGCCATTTTTTTGTTTTCTGTTATTTTGAAAGTGTAAATGATGGAAATAAAATCTAACTTTTGTTGACATATTATAAGAATGTCTAATCTGTAATTTGATGCCTTTTGGAGATTTTTCCATCTTTCCTTGGCTTCTTTATGCACATTAATACAAATTTTTAGCTGGGGTGCCCAAACTTTCGATCCCCACTGTACATTCATATGTTTTGGAATTGTTCCAGACTGACCTAGTTCTTGACAGAAAACCTCAATAAGTCCATCTGCAATTGTCTCTGCAATTGGCCCAAACTTTCGATCCCCACTGTATGTGTGTGTGTGTATGTGTAAAGTGCTGCACAAATTGACAGCACTATAAAAGTACCTGTAATAAAATACAAAATACTACACCCTGTATCAGCAAATGCATCCCTGTTTAACCCTTTGGGGCAATTGCCATCTAGTTTATCAGTATTTAAGGATTTAGTCATTAAAGAATTAAATGAAAGTACATTTTTTTCAAAATCTGATATAAATATCCAGGAAGGAATTAAGTCGTTATGTACCCAGAAGGAAATAATATTCTGGACCGCAGATAACAGTGGCAGGTTCATATTATTAAAAGGAATGATTATGTGAGGGAACTGGAAAAGATCCTCTCTAACAGGGATACAAGATATGGGATCTTGAAAGGTGACAACGCTAGTTTGTATAAAATGGAATACATTGTTTACAAGAGCTCTTTTAGACAAAAAGAAAAAAAAAATCACTTAATCCCTATGGCCCCCAGAGTCCCTATAATACATTGTCTACCAAAAATTCATAAAGCTACAGAAACCTCCCCAGATCATCCCATTATAAGTAGGATGGACTCTGTAACATCACATATTGAAAAATGCGTAGACTTTTTTTGCATCTGTTGATTGAAAAAAACTCCATCTTTTTTTAAAGATACTATTCCACTTATTAATGGACTGTTGTGTTGGAAGGGGATTGTCATCTCCTCCTTATACATTATAATTCTGCATGATAGGGGGATAGAAGCTGCAACTTATTTTTAAGATAAGGAAGAATCCCTACCAGATATACAGATATAATGAATTATGCAGCTTCTGATTTTTGCTATGAATCATAAATATGTATGGTTTGGTGGACAATTTTATTTACAGCAGGCTGGCATGGCTGAGGGGGCAAAGTTTGCCTCCAGCCTTGCTAATTTGTTTTTTTTTTTGTAAAATGGGAGGAGTATGTTATATATGGTAATAACATCCCTGAACTATTCATCCACCTTACCAACCGCTCCGCTTCTGCCACCCCCCTCTGTCATTCTCTCCACTGGCCTCCGATTGCCCAACGGATCAAATTCAAACTACTAACATTGACATACAAAGCTATTCATAACGCTGCCCCAAACTACCTCACCGACCTGATACCCAAATACCACCCAACCCGTAATCTTCGCTCCTCACAAGACCTCCTACTTTCTAGCTCTCTGGTCTCCTCCTCCCATGCCTGACTGCAGGACTTCTCCAGGACTTCCCCATCCTCTGGAACTCACTACCCCAATCCATCAGACTGTCACCTACCCTCCTCACCTTTAGGCGCACCCTGAAAACCCATCTCTTCAGGGAAGCCTACCCCGCCCTCACCTAACTGCCGATCTCCTCCACTCCTCCTACCACTCCATCCCCCACAGCCACTTCCTCCTGTGCCAATATCCCCTCCCTCCTAGATTGTAAGATCGAAAGAGCAGGGCCTTCGAACCCCTCGTGTATTGTTTTGTTGCTGGATTGTCTCATGTACTGTCCCCCACTATAATGTACAACGCTGAGCAAACCTTTTGGCGCTATATAAATACTGTATAATAATAATAATAACTATTGTTTTGGAGACGTTACATAGATGTAATCCTCTTCTTGTGGGCTGAAACTGCATGATTTTATAAATGAATTTAATGCTAATGATTGGGGTATACAATTGTCATTTGAATTAAGTCCTAAGTTAATTTTCTTGACTTAGTGATACGTAGATGAGATAACCTTTTTGAAACTACTACTCATTTCACACAAACTGATATAAATGGATTTATCCCACAAGATAGCTGCCATTCCCAGGCATGGCTTAGGGTGATACCTAAAGGGCATTCCTTGGAATACGTTGCAACTGTTCAAATATTGATGATTTTTTTAGCAATCCTAGACTCTTAAACAGAGATTTTTTTTTTAAAAGGGATACCAAGTCCCTATATGAAGTAATCTCTGAGGTCTCACTGATGGGTAGGAAGTATTTGTTGGAAAGAAGGCCAAAAGGGACAATATTACAAATAATGACCACCAATTTTCATTTATCGCCACTTTTTCTAACCAATATGACTTTATTAAAAATATTTTTAAGAAATATTTTAGAGTGCTTATAAATGACAGAATCTTTGCCCAATAACCCTCAGATTTTAAATAGAAAGGCTAGGACATTGAGGGACTTTATTGCCCCTCACATTACTGATCCTCCCAAAAATAAAAACTTTCTTTGGTGGAATGAAGGGCTTCATCCCATGGAGATGTTCCATGAGCAGTACTATAGGTAGAGGGATGACTAAGTTTAGGGATTTCACATTTCAGATTACCCAAACTACATATAATATCAAGGATTTAATTTCTTGCTCTACAAGGTTAGTGGTCTATCTGCTGCAGTGTCCGTGCAGTCTTCACTATGTTGGGAGAACCTCACGGCCACCACAGATTAGGATTACCAAACATTAAGTAAATATCAGGAAGGGGGTCAAGGGCCACAGTTTGTCCAAGCATTACAGATTGCACTGCAATAGGATCCTTCCTCTCTTGTGGGCAAAAAAAAAAATTGGAGAGGAAGTCATTGCATCAGCAGGACCTTCTGGTTAGAGACCTGTTGGGTTTATTCACTCAGGACCTATTGCTTTTTTGGATTAAATATAGAAGAGGATCTCAATAACTTTAATCCTTGCAGCCTTTGAGTTTTCTTTTTGTTTTGTTTTTGTAGCAGTTTTTGGTTTTTACACTCTCTGGTGTACCTGAGAGCAGCCAGCTTACAAGTGTGCAGAATGATTATGTCTATGACTAAGGCCCAAAGGTTGTGGGGCTGAATAGCGTTAATGTTTTCACTGGATGAATATTTTTATTTCTCGTTGAATTGTAATTATATTTCAAACTGTGTCGCTGCTGGACTCTTATTTACATTATGGCTTTCTATGGTAAGTACAACTCATGTATCTCTTCATCCCATAACAAACAAAATGCAAGCTTTACAGCACCACAACTTTTCTACTTGCCATGCTCCATTTCCTTGATGATGCTCATTGGTAGCAATGTATGTATGTAGCATGTATTCATTTTCTACATTTTATTTATTTATTGATTGGTTTTTATTGGCACTTTATAAGGTAGTATGTACCATGTATTAATAGTTTGGAAGTACATCTGTTTATGGAAGTAATTTTTTCAGTTTTTGTATTCAGACACTCTAGTAGATACTGTGATTCCCATCATTCCTAAAGAAGCAGCTCTGCTGTGAAACATGTAGAAATATATAAACTGTGAAAAGGCTTTCCATGCGTCTTTGTTGAACTTATCTAATGGCATCTGTTGATACATTAAGTAATATTCTTTTGTTAAATCAATTAGAAATATGCAATGCATGGATATGGCTTTACAGTTCATAAGGAATACATTGTAAATATGGCTGATTCTATATGTTTTTTAATATAAATAAAGTATTAAAAAAGTATTTGCCTTTGATATAAATTGGTTTTGCTGTATGTTTTTTTTTATCATCACCAAGAAAGTCCTATTCCCTCAAATAATACGGTTTTCTAATCATGTATTCAGGTAAACGTTGGTCCTCTCTATATGTATACCATTTTTTCCAACAAATTGAACATTTTTGTATCTCTTTTTGTAAAATATTAATACAAATAATTTTTTATACAGATGCAATTTGGTATGACATGAACCACATCCCAAATATAATTTTTAAAATACAGAATCTTAAATTCAGATAAAAGTCATATAGTGAAATATCAGTTTGCTGGTCCAATATATAAGGACTTGACTATATAGTAATATTGAAATTCTAACAGACAAGCCCCCATACAAAACAATATGTTGTCTTTGTATACAATACACATAAAGTATAGTAATTCTCAATAATAAGAGGTTCTCTGTCTGCAGGAGAAAAAAAGAGATCCCTCTGGTCCCAATGCATTTTTCTATATGTTACTTTTTTAGGAGACCTCCAAAACTAGGGATATACTGTACTGCAATGCCTATGAAATGTGTTGGCCTTGGACCCTTTCTTTCTTGGGTAATTTTTACATTAAAGCATTGTTGCCCAAATGCCAGGGGCATGAGAGGTGACTGATTTCTCTAAGCAAAATGTCACAAGACATTCTGCTTAGAGCAAGATAAAAACTTGTTTATGGAAATTGAACGTGTTTATGACATCTAGTATGTCACATTAGAAGAAAAAAACCTGTTTAAAGATGGCTACTTGCTTGAGAAGTTAGAAATCCTTAAGTTTGGGGTAGATGAGAAGACGTTTAGGGCAGATAAGAAGCAAAAATGTGACTTTTCAAATAACGATGTGGGATCAGTATAGTGGTTGAACGTGCCTCTGTTATCCTCGTGGAACCCTTTTGCTAGCTTCTCCTATGGTGGGTGTGGCGCCCAACCACTTTTGGACAGCAGCCAGAAAAATTGTTTAAAAGCCTGGAGTCCAGGTGAGATCGGGAGGAAGCCCCTCCCCCTAGTTTCCAGAGGACGCTCTGATGCTGGGATTTTTGCCAAGGCTATATGGCCTCATCGATTGGTCATGCTTATGGCTTCCCCGTGACCCCCTGGGCAGTATGGTTTCGATGGGATTTGTTCCTTCCCACTTCCACATAGCTTTGGTAATGTATTAATTCTATGCTGTGACGCTGTTAAATGATGTGTCTATTTCATGCTGTAATGCTCACATTGGTGTGTGTTATTATGCATATTTTGATGACTATAAGATATATCCTCCTGTGTGTCGTGTTATAATAAAAGTGGAGCTTTTGACAGTGCAAGAATATTGCAGTTGGATTCTGTTATTTCTTGGAGTGCCGGGTGAATACTATGATGTGCCAGGGCAGGTGTTCATTTGGTAGATGGTCTTTCACATGTGTAGAATATGTAATGGTATAAATGCTGGTTAAAAGTACCTGTGTGTGACTACCAGTTGATTGTGTGCATGTATATGACTTGCTTTTAGTGATTGCACCAAGCATTTTCAGTTACACGCACATATGTTAATAATCTAATGAATTACAAATTCCAAACAAATCATGCATATCATTACATAAATCAGATACACATTAAAAACATAGCAAGAGTTGTATTATAAATAGTGCTTGTTACTCTGATATCCGAGGTGGAAGGAGCTCTCCTAGCTCTCCTCCTGGATGTGGGAAATGTTGGGATGTATGGCTGCAGCTCTTCACACTAATTACAATTTAACAATTTTTTCTTTTCAACTTTGTCACTTTTTCTTAAATTCTGACCTCTAATTCTGAAATTCAAACTCTGACTACTAAGATTGATTTATCAGACTTTTTGATTGAGTCCTCTGATCTTTTGGTTCTCTATTATTGTTTCTCTATGAGTGACTGCTCCCTGTTTCACAATCTGCCGCAGCTCACTGCTCACTCACCTGAAAATCTTCCCTGGATCACTGGACCTCTTTCCTTGCCCTGCACTGTACCTCTGTTTACCAATCTGCCCCAGCTTGCTACTCACTCACCTCCAAAACTTCCTTGGATCGCTGGATCTCTTTCCTTGTCCTGCACTGGACCTATTTCCTTGCACTGCACTGTGAATAACTGGACATTTTTTTCCCCTACTGTACCTGTATCTCTCAGTCATGCTGCTCATATACACTGCACTGCAACTCCTGCAACTAAAACAGAACTATTTCTTGGCTAAAGGTGCATGTGATCTGTGTAGAAATATTAGGATTTTATGACCAAAGAGATACACGCATTGTGGCATGTGGATGCTGTCTCCACCTTTCAAGTACCTGTGTTGTGTTGATCCCTGCTTATCAGTGTAAGGCTGTAAGACCATCCCCAACTGATGCCAACGTCAAAAGCCTACTTTCACTGACATGCCCTGACTCCACTCTGATTCCCATGGATCCTCCAAAGACGACCAGATCAGTGCTCCTGAACACTCGCTCTGCTAATAACAAGATAAGTCTTATTTCAGACTTTATTGTAGATAATAAGTTGGACTTTCTGTGCTTAACTGAAACCTGGCACACATAAAATGTTATCAATCAACTCACCCCTCTGGTGTACAGATTGCTTGACCTCCCATGTCTCTCAAGCAAAGATAGAGTTAAAACTGTTATTTACACCTTGCTGTACACTTTATCCCCTCCCTTGTTAATGTACCCTCTTTCTCTTCCTTTAAATTCTTTGTTCTCAAGGACTGTGTTACCCACTCTTCTGTTATTGCTACTGTTTATTTGTTTTTATTTGTATGCCTTAGTTTTAAGAGCATCATTATCCTTACAGATTTTAATGTACACACTGACTCAGCGTATTCCAGTTTAGCTAGATTATTTTGGCTTATACTGGGATGCTTTGATTTAACTCAACTTGTTTGTACTCCCACACATATCAAAGGACACACATGGACCTTACAATGGCTCTTTTGTCTCTGACTTCTCTTCTCTTGAATTTAGGACTATTCTTTTCAATCTGGAATTACCAGTTTCTAACACATCCTTTCTCAATCCCTAAATGATCCCAACTGGCCTTCCATTGATCAGCCCACATTTGCAAATTCTGTTACTTCTTTCCTGTCCTCTGACACCCTTGTTGACAAAATGGATGCCCTTAATCAGACATTTTCATCTTTATTTGACACCTTTGTCCCATTAAAAACTCAAACTGTCTCATTCTCCCTCCCTTCTCCACGGTATAATGTCCACCTTCACTCAATGAAGGCAGTCTTTCAGAGACTTGAGCATAGGTCTCATCATTCTGGCCTGACTGTTCATTATCAGGTTTGGAAGGAATTTTTGTGTTTCTATAAGGGTCAAATTGAGACTGCTATATCAAACTATTTTTCTCACGCCACTGAAAAAAGTAGCCTTGAACAAATCTTCTGCACCATTTGTAAATTAATAAATTATTGCTGTCCCTCCACATTACCACCCTCAGCACAGCTCTGTAATACATTTTCAGATTGTTTTCCTCCTCAAAAATTGACAAAAGCACCAAACATAGTCACACCACATGTTTCTTCCACATCACTCCCTAACCCACCCAGTTTTACAGGTTCTTCTCTCTCACACTTCTCTATACTTGACTCTGCATCTCTGATTAAATTGGTCTCTAATATGAAATTGTCCACCTGCATACTTGATCTTATTCCCACCCATTTATGTAAATCCTGTTTTAGTTCTCTATGTTCCATTTTTCTCAAAATCATAAATTACTCCTTTAGCATCAGTTTTATACCAACAATCCTCAAAACTACCGCTACCAAAAAAAACCCAACATGGCTCTGGAAAATTTAAACAACTTTTGCCCCATATCTAACTTACCTTTCCTTGCCATGATCCTTGAGTGCTCTGTGATATCTCTGTTACATAACCACCTGATTTTAAATAATCTGTTTGAACTCGTCCAATCTGTTTTTCAGCAACTGCACAGCACAGAAACTGCTTCAGCCAAAGTCATCAATGACCATATGTTAGCCTCTGATTCCCTCTCACTTACTATTCTGGTTCTACCTTTGATTGTAGACCACAATATTTTACTCTCTAACCTTGAAACCATATATGGAGTCTCAGAATTGGCTCTGAAATGGTCGCTGTCACTGTGTTTCTCTTGGCGGATTCCAGTCTGAAGTCAGTCCAGTCAAGTTCAGTGTTCCTCAGGGTTCAAGCATGGGTCCCTTACTTTTTAGCATTTACATGTTTCCACTTGGTCAACTTCGTAGAATGCATGGGCTCAATTATAACTTCCATGCTCATGATACTCAGATATATCCACACTAAACTATATTCTATTTTGGCTGCTTCTCTTCTATATAATTGTATTTGTGATATAAAAACTTGCATGGACCACAATTTCCTCCAATTAAACTGTGATAAGACTAAAGTCATGCTTATTGGCACCCTCCTCAATTATGTAATGCTAGTCCTGATAGCCTATCTATAGATGGCACTGTACTTTAGCTTCAGGCTAAATTGAAAAATCTAGGGGTGATATTTGATGTTTAACCTTTGATCTGCATGTACAAAATGTTGTCAGAACATCTTTTTTCCACTTGAGAAACATTGCTTGGCTGAGTCCTATGCTATTATACGCTGCAGCTGAAAAGTTGATCCATACATTTGTGTTCTCCTGGCTTGACTGCTGCAATGCTCTACTCACTGATGTACCAAAATCCACTATTAATTGACTACAATATGTCCAACATTCTGCAGCCAGGATCCTCACTAGGTCTAGTACAAGTGACCATATTACCCCTATCCTTTAAAGCTTTTCGAGAAGCTACCTTTAAAGGTGCTATATAAAAAAAGTTTAATATTATTATTAAATGGTGCTGCATTTTACCCTAGGCCAAAGATAAACACCCTGGAGATCACAAACCAAAAGTTAGATTAGATGGAGTGGGTGACAGAGGAGCCCGGAGTCAGGGGCCATCTAAACAAGATAATATAATATAGGAAGAAGCCTTGTAAGAAAAGGGAATCATGATATGGTAATGAAATCTAAAAATTAATGACAATGGTGTGGGCCCTAATCAAAATATATATAGAAAGGATAAAATCCTAACCAACTCTATAAGAGGTATCTTTGAAAGGATGGTCATAAATTAAAAAGGCACCCCCCAAACAAATCTCAGCCCCAAAGCACATTGCAAAATATAAAACAATAAAACTGTATATGCAGAAAGACTTAAACTGGAACAGAAAAAAGTGACAAATAAATATAAGGGTGACAGTAAGGAATCAGCTACCTCAATAATATAGCCCAGTGCTCTTATTCCTTCAAAATAAAATTACCTAGAAATGGCCCATAATGAAAGAGGGCTGCTCACAGCCATATATACAGTATTTGCTAAATATGGCTCCACCCTTACACCCACCGGCAACATTGGTGGCCCGGAAGCTTGGGTAGGAGGTCCACTGAGCATGCACTTCCCCATCGTCTCTATGCTTGTTCAGTGGTTATGGGGAGGTACCGATATATGTTGAATCAAGATAAGTTAGCTTTTTAGGAGAGGATCATTCCCTCACAGAGAGCACTCCTTCTATCAGAGGGATGCTAAAAACACTTGGAAAAGGTCCAAGTGCTGGAGGGGAACGTGGTGGAGGGGGACCATCATCAGGGAATCCCATAAAGGCCAGGACCAGGAGTCATAGAATCTAAGAAGGGACATTATGTGTAATAGGGACCACATAAGCTGCAAATTGCGTAACATAAGAGTAGGTAATCTCTCTGAATTTGACCTTAAAAGGAGGCATTTTCTGCTACTGCAGAGGGGTTTATCCTTTTCCACTGCTGGTAAAATGAGCCAGTTTGAGATATTTAAAGACATTTCTTACTTCCTAAGGTGGGTATACTTGAGATTGGTGATGGGCCAATGAAAGCCCAACTAGACCCAAGTAAAGAGCATGCAATCCAGAATCTGGTCTAATGGAGGACAGCCCAGATGAAATGGAAGAGCTGCAGGTGTCGTCCAATGCAGATAAAAGACAGGCAAATCTAACTATTATTATTATACAGGATTTATATAGCGCCAACAGTTTGCTCAGCGCTTTACAATATAAAGGGAGACAATACAGCAATGATACAGTTCAATGCAAAAGGGTTAGGAGGGCCCTGATCCTTGGAGCTTACAGTCTAAGAGGGAGGGACTGGTGATACAAAAGGTAATAACTGTGGAGGATGAACTCATAGGAAGAATAGAAGATTCCGTTATTAGCTGAAGGTGGGATAGGCTTCCCTGAAGAGTTAGGTTTTCAGAGATCTTCTAAAAATGGGCAGAGTAGGTGATAGTCAGATAGATTGGGGTAGAGAGTTTCAGAGTATGTGGGAGGCTCTGGAGAAGTCCTGGAGGTGAGCATGGGAGGAGGAGACAAGGGAGCTAGAGAGCAGAAGGTCATGGGAAGAGCGGAGAGGATGGTTTGGGTGATATTTGGAGACAAGATTGGTGATGTAATTTGGGGCAGAGTTATAAATGGCGTTATATGTTATTGTTAATGTTTTACATTTTATTCCTTGGGCAATGGGAAGCCAGTGGAGTGATTGCCAGAGAGGGAGGCAGATATGGAACGGTTAGTAAGGTGGATGATTCTTGCAGCAGCATTCATAATAGACTGAAGAGGGGATAGCCTGCGATTAGGTAGGCCAATGAGGAGAGAGTTACAATAGTCAAGGCGAGAGATAACAAGGGAATGAAGTGAATCTAGTGTGGATGAAAGCGAACTGTTGTAGACAGCAGTGACCAGGTCAGGGCAGGACGGGGGAGATTCTGTCATAGAGGCGATAAGTTGCAGAGTAGAAAAGAGAAGGGTTTAAGTTGTGAATGTTTCTGTGGGTAATTGTTTGCTGCTTAGAGGTATAAGTGTTTGAAGATGAGGACACCATGAAGGTAATGAGATTGTGATCAGAGAAAGGAAAGGGGGTGTTTGTGAGGTTGTGCAAAGATGGGAGAAAACAAGGTCTAATGTATTCCCATCAGAGTGAGTGGAGGACTGTATCCATTGTGTTAAGGCAAAACATAAGATTAGGTTGAAGAGCTGGAATGTAGCTAGGTTGTTCACATTAATGGGGATGTTAAAATCTCCAAGAATGACAGTGGGTATTTCAGAGAAGAAAAAGTAGGGTAGCCAAGCAGAGAAGTCATCAAGAAAGCTAGACACCAGTCCAGGAAGCTGGTACATCACTGCAATTCTCAGAGAAATGGGAGAAAACAGCCAAAGACAGTGAGTCTCTAGAGAGGGAGGGTTAGGGAGGACTTCAAAGGTTGAAAGCTTTATCAGTCCAAATGGACTGTTGTTTTTCTTTAAAGAATTGACCAACTTCCACAATACCTTATTGATGTGGGATAGAGCTATATAATGCTTCTGTATCTATAGTCACCAGCAATGCCCCTTGTGAAATTGTTAAACCCTCAATAATTCACAAAAGATCCCAAGTATCTTGGACATATAAATGCAAAGAACGTTCAAAATGTCTAGGTTGTCAACAAGTTGTCTAACATGTTCAGATATACAACCAATTCCAAATACTATGGGATGACCTGGAAGGCCCGATAGGTTCTTGTGAATGTATGAGTGACTGCATTTTTGATATTTAAAAATTCCCAAGTGTCTTTATCTATTAGCTCAATTTAGAATGCCGTACTAATGAACTTTCTAAATTCCCCATAAAATACTCCAAGATTTCTCTCTGGAATCAATTTATACCAGTCAAAATTCAACAGTATTTTATGTCACATTCTGATATAATGCTGATGGCCCATAACAAACCTGTTCCCACCTTTATCGGATCGTCTAATTGCTATGTGATAGTGATTTTTCAATGTCTTAAGTGCTTCGTCCTCATCTCAGTTCCAAATTTTGAGGGTCTATTCCAGATATAGAAAAGTTGTTATTATATACAATATCCTGTACAAATGCCCATATATGCCCAAAGTGATGGAAAAGACTGTGATTTTTGTTTATAAGATGACCCGTGTGTATTACATTCTGGAGCAACAGCATTATCCTCTATAGATGACAACATTACCTTCCTCCCAAAGTAACAAAAGTTCCCAGAGGGAATGGAAGTTATCCATCGTAACATTTTTCCACAAATTCATGTCTTCCCTAGAGGATACAGAACATTTTTAATCTTTATAAAAAATGACACATAAAATTTACTTTCTGGCAAAAATATGAATGTCTTTAATTGCCTTAAAATTATAAATTTTTTGGAATGAGCAAAATCTCAAACCCAAGCACAAACTTTCTTCTTCTTCTTTGGATAAATTGTAGGATGATAGATTAATAATCTGTAACTAATTAAATGTTACATTTTCTTGACCACATACTGTATATGTCCATGTTGTCCTGCTATTTTGGCTCCCTTAAAGGGGCTGGAACCTGCAGAGCAGCATTTGACATGCCTACTTTACTGAAATCAACCATACCTGCAGTCATGCTCTCCCTGGGTTTGTCTCTGGAAGTCCCATCAGTACCTGTAATGTGTTAATTACCACCACCACTATCACTACTTGAATATGACTGAGATAAGGCAGAGTTAGATGTGATAGATTTGCTGATGTGCATATTTATACCCAGATTTTAATGGGTATTTTGTCTTTTTGTAATTTGTTAACATAAAAATAAGTTTATAATTTGCAATTTTTTTGATATGCTCCTACATGAAAACTAGTAAAGGGTTTCTTGGCATCCTTTATTAGTAAACCACATACCACAGCAGTTTTTATTTTTTTAAAAGGGAATCAGGTTTCAAAAAAGTTGAGAAGGAAGGTGTCGCAAATGTGCGCACCAGAGACTGACGCAGTCTGCCATTTTGTTAAGAGTAGCCATGTTATTCCCTCATTCTTCCCCCCCTCTCACTCTGAGAGGCACAGTGACAGATGTGTGTGTGTGTTAAGTGTCACGGGCCGCATCCCAGCAGGGAGCCACGAGGTGCCTCACTGTCCCAAGAACCTGTGCCATTTCCCACCTCGGAAGAGATAAGACAAGCTTTCTCAGGAGTTGAAAGAGGTTCTGACCTAATGAACCTAATGAAGCGTAGGTGACAGAATCAGATCACACTCCTCAAAATCCATTTTTCCCCTATGTCTCATATCTTGGAATATGAGAAACTTACATAAAAACCAGACATATCGTAAGATTGGCTAGGAGGAGCTGAACAGTTTCATGGGTCACTCGACTCGTCTCGCATACACAGGAAAGCAGAAAAATAAATCTTGTGAACCATTCAGTATAGAATTACATAATTCATATCTAATCAATCCTCATACTTGTCTGCATAATAATCTACCCGCGGGTGGAATGTCACTTGTGCAGATGTCACTTGTGCAGATTTTGGCTCTAGTTTAGGCCTACGCCCAGGCGTTCCCTCCCAAACGGGGTATTGGTCCTTTGACTTCAGCACCACCCCCCTGCTGGGAACTACAAATTGGGCTGTCAGGCTTAAGATTAAGGTTGAAGCATGCTCCCATTTTTCCATCGTAACATAGGGAGATCAAAGCACCCTTCTGCTCTGAAACTTGGATCTGCTAACCCAGGACTTTGGCAAGTACTTTAACCCTTTCACCTCTCTCAGATATCTCTTTGCTGTGCTATGGTTCTTTGTATATGTATATATACTGTATATCTTAGTTACATCTTTGTTCTGTAAATATTTTTATTGCTCCTCTTTGACTTTTTAGTAATAAATCTTTCTTTCTGAAAGTGTTGAACTGTTTCTATAACTTTGTATTGCAACTCACGAATTCCTGCCACTAAAGAGATGCTACTGTGGTTGTTTAAACCTCTGTATAACCCGCCTGCGGACCGTTTTATGCAGACGATTATCTCCATCATTACAGTGTTATAGCTGATAACGCCGAGTTTCCTCTTTCTCTGTACAAAAAGGAGGTGGCAGTGTGAAAGGTTGATTGCGTAATTAACCTGACCCAGTAACGATTGCTCAGGCTGCTGGTACATCGATCTGTATCCATTAGCTGGAAAATCATTGTGCAGGGTGCAGCTGGGTGTGGCATTGTTACGCACGTCACATTGCGGTTTTAGATTGGCTAGTCCTTCGGTCACGAGTTTGGTGAGAAGGTCTGGGGTCTGACGCCACGATCGTGACAGAAGGGAATAGTGTCTCCTGTACCTGGGGTCCCGTTCATAGTACTACATATTATACTAATCTATTGCTTTCTCATGGTCTCACTGAAGAAATAAACTGGGAGCTGCATGGAGTTCATGCTTTTATTTTTTAGCTTCTAAGCAGCAGTAGTAAGTTAATAGGTGTCCTAACATTATGAAAAATAGCAACACATTGACAATAAAATTACATTTTACAAATACATAAAAAAACAGAATGTAAAGAAAGAAAGCCTTATGAATAAATAATTATGCTAAAATACTGCACTAGCCAGGTTTCCTAACCTGAACCCCTTTACTAATTCACATGTCTTTGAAAATGTAAAATGCATAATTTAAAGTATTGAAGCCACTATTGCTACTGCACTTTAGTAAAACACATTCTTTCACATTTAACGGTTGAACGGCACTAACAATTGTACATACATTGCATAGCAAAATATGAAATGTTGATGATCAACAGTTAACTTATCAACCTAAACTGACTATTTAATAAGCAGTGTGAAAATAATATAAAACATGGTGGTAATTAAATGAAAAATATGCTATGTGTAAACACTGCACTTGATAAATACACCATAAAATATTTGCCTTCTCTTGACAATTCCAAGTTCCATAACTACATGTATCCTCTAACTAAAACATGCAAAGTATCAAAGTCTCACATAGAAACATTCAAAAAGCATGTTTCTGAAGTTATTAACATTTGCATAATATAATGTTCAGCAGTTGGCTTATTAAGAATTGTATTTTTAGCTACCACTTAAAGTAAGATACAAATAAGTAGGTGGAATAAATATATATATTTAACACCTACACAAGCATCACATGATTTTACTTTGCAGCGTTGAGCAGAATATAAGCATTTATTACTTTATCAACTCTTAAACTGGCACATACTGTATATTTGTTAAAAGAGAAGTGCAGAATTCGAAAAAAAAAAATTAAAAACATTCATACTCACCTAGGTGGATGCAGCATTGATCAGAGGCTACATATGTATCTCACTGCCTCCACACTGAAAACTGAATCAAAGACCACTGACTGTTCAGTACTCAGCCTTCAGTGAGCAGAGAGTTATCTCTGCCCTTCCAGCACTCACTAGAGCACTGGGATCTGGAGTGGGCGGGAGTAGCTGGCTCAGGCTCTCAGCAGTGCGCTGAGAGGCTGAGCCAGCTACGGGTCAGGCATCTGGGTGGATCCTGATATTATTGTGATGTCAGCTGACAGTGGGCTTTAGCCTTCTATTAGCTGAATCTGGAACACAAGAGTGCGGAGCTAAGTGCACTCCTGTGATCCATAGGAGAAGTATCCCCAAAATAGCTTTGTGTGTGTGTATATATATATATATATATATATATTTATTTATTTTTATTTTTTATTTTTTTATTTTTCATATAAGAGTATTATAACTGATAGGCTTACCATAGATTAATTTTTTTTTCTAATCAGCTAGCCAGCTGATCAAAAAAATACATAAATAAATAATAGGATTCCCCATCCACATATTTTAGGTGAAAGAAGGAATCCTCCCTGCAGCACTGTATTGTATTCTGACAGCAGAGACTCCTCCACTGTCAGAATACAATGATCAGTGCAGCAGCTGATTGGCTGCATGTACTGATCAAATGAGAAATTTCCAAGATGCCTGTTCAAGAAAAAATAATTGTTAGATCCACTTCTTTCTACTGGGAACAGCCATAAATGGATTGAAATTCAGCCAGTCCCTGCTGAACAGAATGACTTTTGAACCATTTATGGCCAGCTTATGTATGCTTACACAATGTCAACCGAACTTTCTTGTGGAAACATTTGGAGAATATACTGCATACAGTTTTTTTTTAAAAGCACAGATGTATTTGCAAGATAGTGCTTACTGTATACCATTTAAAGAGACATTCTAGATAATACATTGGTTTACTATATCACAAATCTGAGTAAACATATTCAGGCTAGATAAATTAGAAGCTTGGTTGGGGGCATGGCTTGAATGAATCAATGGCCGCTTTACCTGCTAACTACTCAGGCTAAGCAAGGTGTGAGGCATCCAGGCTATCTCCTTCTATTTCTACAGCGTGCTTTGGGCCTGGAGAACCATTCCCCAGCCTGCAACTTTGATAGTCAGTGTCATCTAATTCATCTCTAATTCATCAGACCTTGACAGCCAGAATGGGGACCATTAAGCATTTATCGTGGGTCACAGAATCTTGGTTGGTTTAATCTCCCTCATGATGAGAGACCATAACATGGAACCACCTGAAAGCTGCACATTGAAACTGCCCAGCTCATTAGTTATTGTACCCTTATGTGATGCTCTCTCAATGGTCAGCCTTTTTTTTTTTAACAACCTCAAGTTTCTAATTGATTATCATTACGTAGAACTATTTCTGGAACCGTATTACTAAAAAATAAACACTGATTTTCCAATATACAAGATAAGTGCTCTTGCATATTAGCCAGATGTTCATAGCAGGGGCGGACTGACCATTTGGAAACTCAGGCACTGCCCGAGGGTCCGGGGTCAGTAGGGGGCCCCATGAGATGCCCCTGGTACCTTTTTCATAGGCTTTTTTGAGTTTGGGCAAGGACACAGGGGCCGCATGATCCCCTATTGCCCGGGGGCCCCATGAGTTGTCAGTCCGACCCTGGTTCAGAATACCAAGATGATCCAGGTTCTAAAGATAAGAAGTGAAAATATTTCCCACTGGTTTTGAATACCAACAAATAGCAACATAATGTCCCCATTTCTCTGAACACATTTCATATAATTTTTAATTCACTCTGACGTCTTATATTCATCCTATATAGTATTAAACTGAGACTCCAAATTTTTGCTTCACTGGAGGAATTTGCCATGAATGCAGAAATAAGCTGAAAAGAGCATGCTCTTCCTCAAAGATCCACCATTTTTTTCCATTCATTTATACATTGGTAAGGTTACTATTGGGGAATAAGGATTCAGTTAGCCAGAACTTCTAATCGGTATGCTTACTTTAGGACAGTGGCTCAGAAATTTTTTAAATCTTTGGTATTTTCAGTAGAAGAGGTCAGCAATGGCACCCTACCTTATTCCAGATGTTGTGAAACTATGTGTCCCATGAGGCATTGCAAAACTGACAATTGTAAGCATGATTCCCAGAGACAGAGGCATGATGGGACTAGTAGTTCTGCAACAGATAGAGGGTCACAGTTGCCCACCGCTGCAGTACAGGCTTCCTTTAAGGCCTTTGCCAAACACCTGTTTGTAATATTTACAATGTTAAACAAACACCAGTGTCTTGCAAATAAGTTTTGCATATTTAATACATGATAGATTTTAAAGCAAGATTCCAGCCAAAATAAAATAAAACAGCCCAATAAATTATAAAATAACAAAACAGTTTTTTTTTCTGCAATAAGCACCTACAATCCAGAATTTTTCACACAGTACTTATTTTTGTGTCTAATTATCCTCAGTCTGATGTCTAGAACCATTCAACTTACTTCACGTGACTTTAAGTTGCCATGGACCTGCTCCAGTTTGTGACTGGAAAGTGCATGGAGAAGCAGCACAGTAATGAGCCCATCACTTTGTAACTCTGCTCTCACTTTCTATCAGATGCTACTTGTCAGCCTACAAACTGATTGGCTCCTTGTCCTGCTTCTTCCTCTCACAATCCAGCTCTGCTGTTTCAAGTATTGTAGGAGGCTGACAGCAAGTCAAATTGAAGTATCTAGAGTGCTTGAATTGAAAATGCATTTAATGAGGTATTCACAATTACAGTGTTGCAGTAATTGTATATGTTATAGCTGCATTGATTTCACCTTTAATAGCTAAGTAGGTCAACAAATTACTAATATTTAGGTGTGCTTCCAAATATTTGATAGGGTTGCTTATCCTGGAAAATTTGCATTTCTATGGGATTTCGGGATATCGGGATTTCCCCCGAATTAGATCCAACATCAATCATGATGCCTGCTGCCTCCGTGACGCTGGCTTTCGGCCATCTCACTGCTCTGCTGGCTTGACAGTTCTTAAATATGTAAAGGTGGGCCACCCGGAGACATCACATGTGTGACCCGGCCCTTTTGGAGTCATCAATCGGGGCATGCTGGGTCAATGATGTCACAAGGAGGTGGGGCCACATGTGTGATGTCATTGGGTGGCTCCACCCCTTACATATTTAAGAACTGTCAAGCCAGCAGAGCAGTCAGATGCCCGGGGAGCCAGAGTCAGGGTGGAGGCTTTTATTTTGCTTTTTTTCAGGTAGCGGCGGTGGTGGGCATCCTGATTGACAAAGGATCTACTTTGGGAGGCATTCTTTTATTTTTATTCTTTTAATAAAGGACTTGTCAAAGACTGTCCCCTGTCTTTTTTCACACTACACTTTTGTTTTGTGAATGGGTAGCAGTACCATGTACCCCATACTCAATCACATGGGGGGGGCGGGATCCAGATTCCGATAAGCCCCCTGCTCGCAGACCCCTACAACCACAGGCCAGGGGAACCCCCCAAAGGACCCCCCATGTTGAGGGCATGTGTCCTGGTATGGCTCAGGAAGGGGGGGCACTTGCTCGCCCCCCCCCCCCCTTTCCTGAGCTGCCAGGCTGCATGCTCAGATAAGGGTCTGGTATGGCTCTTGGGGGGGATCCATTTTTTTTAATTTGGTGTATGAGTTCCCCTCAAAACCCATACCAGACCCAAAGGGCTTGGTATGGATAGGAGGCGGGACACCACATTGTTTTTTATTAATTTTTAAATTATTTTTAATGCCCTTTCAATGCAGCTGAGCTGCAATATGTGGATGGGGTGTTGTGTGGGTGTGGATCTGGCTTGAGTGTAGGCAGAGACACAGGGGACCCCATTATCTCTTATTGCCCGGGGGCCCCATGAGTTGTCAGTCAACCCCTGCCATCACATAAACACTTGCATACACATCTTAGGCACTTTTAACCCTTTGATTGCCCTCCAGTTAACCCTTTGAGTGCCCTGTCACCAGTGTCATTAGTACAATGTACAATATTTAACACTGATCACTGTCTTAGTGTCACTAGCAACGTCAGATAGTGTCAGAGTAAGTCAGTCAGTCAGTGTTCCTTCCAACCAGTGTCAGTTAGTGCCAGAGAGCTCACCACACTATCACAGTCACACTATAAGTCTTTTATCACCACCATTACTAGTATAGTGTCTGAACGGACAAGTATCCTCGTCACTTTCAGAACTATACTAGCTTCACCAATAGTATAAGATCCCCAAAAATGCAGTGTTAGCAGGATCAGCCTTGTTCACTGACAGCACTTGCATTTAGCCCACCAACCCCACCCCCCCAACAAGTGCCGTGTCAGTATAATTGTTCTGATCACTGTCACCTCTGATACATTGCTCACAAAACCACTGTTATCAAGATCAGGCCTGATCTCTGCTAGCGTCAGCAGTTAATTGCATTTCTAGTGTGCAAGCAGTCCCTGATTGCTAGAGCCAGGAGCTCTTTTTTCCATAGATGCCATGACATACCTGTAAAGTTAGTGCCCAAAATGTCCAAAAAAGAACACTAGTGAAGAGGTCTGCAGGATTCTGAGGATGAGAGATGAGATCTAAGGGGATGCCTCACTGTCAGAATCAGGAACAAAATATAAACCTGTAGAAAGCAGCAGCATGCTGGCAGCTAGCTCAGATGATGGTGAAGAGGTCTCTGCTAAAACCAGGCATTATGCTCATATGCTCAGATGCTTATGATCATGTTTTCAGGGCTCAAATACTAGAATTGCACTGCTTTTTAATAATCTGGTAAGCACCAGTTGTATAGTACATCCTGACCTTATAGACATCAGTACTGCATTATTTCATGGTGAAGTAGCGAGCACCAGCAGTACAGTACAAGGTGGTGAGGTGGCTAGCACTTGTAGCATAATGCAACCACCGCCACCAAGAATTTGAGCACAGGCCCATAGAGCCCATAGTAGCCTTCGGAAGATGCTTGCAAACCCTAATTGGCTGCCCCGAGATTCAACAGCACTCCCTATCTCCCCATTTCCAGCCCAGGGATCAGGTGGAAAAAGTAAACTTAACAACACCCTTGACTTTTTTGACTTCCACATTCTGGTTGTGGACCAAAGTAATGTTTGGTCCAGAACATTGCCACCAACCCAATTTCATACCTTTCTAGGCCATTCAGGTTAAAACCTATCAGTTTCCAAATGTAAAAACCTTTTTGAGCCTAACCCTTAACATGGGCATTACAAAAAAGAATAAATTGCGGTCATATTGTTCCACAGACTCAATTCATCATATGTCTGTGTTCTCTGCTGTAATGGCCAGGCAGAAATATGAGACAATATTGTATTTTATGCATTTCAGTTTCTATCTTCCTTGGGGTGACCCTGACTATGATCGTCTCTACAAAATTTGGCCATTAATAAATTACCTGTCTCAGAAATTTTCAGATGTATATACACCCCAACAAAACATCTGCGCAGATGAGTCACTTTACTAGTATATTTTACTGGCATGCTTGCAATAAAGCGATATCTCCACCGCAAGCTTGGCAGATATGGGTTGAAACTGTATAAGCTCTGGGAGAGGGCAAAAGGCTATAGATACCACTATAGAGATTATGAGAGAAAATACAGTCAAGTAGAGCTCACTTCATGCCCACATGACTTCATGGGGAGCAGTAGTAAGACAGTGTGTGACTTATTTTTACCCTTGTTTCGTAAGGGGTGCTATTTGTACATGGAAAACTTTTATGCTAGTGTGCCAATTTTTAGACATTTGTTACTTCAAGAAATTGTCTGCTGTGGCACTATGCAAACTAATTGCACAGGCTTCTACCAATGGCTTGTTAACATCCCACGTAGAAAGTAGTAGAAATAGGGTGGAGCCTGCCAAGATGGCAGCAGCTCGGGCTGCACAGGGGATACAATGACTTACAGCAGCCCTCCAGAAGTTGAATATTCTCCTTTTTGTAGTGGTCTGATTCGCAGACACCTGCAGACCATGTTGAGGAAGTGGAAGGAGGTTTGGAAGCCTCAGAAGCTGACTGCTTTTTTCACCCAGCAGCAGCAAGGAGGAAGGAAAGATGGCATCAGATCATCCTCTACCCCAGCCTCCCGCTCTTCTCCACGGACCTTCCAACTATACTGTGCTGATCACAGTGGTGGATCTCCACAGAGCCCATGCTCCTATCCTCCCACTCCACTGTCTAGCAGTTCTGAGAAACTCAAATTCAAGATGGACAGATAGAGCAACAGATATGAGGTGAGCCATGTCATAGATTCTAGGGAGAACATGGGGGAACTACCTGACTCTATTGAGGAATTACCAACTGCTAATCAACCTGTGCTGACACAGTAATAAAAGACATTCTTATGTCCCTAAAAAGCTCGATCCAGGCTGACATGATGTCCTGTATGCATAAATTCAATACTGAATTAGAGACTGTGGAATCTAGAATGGATCACATAGAAACTAACATGGGGGAATTTGCTACCACCATTAATGACCTCGTGGATGCCTCTGAGGGAAAGGATGAGGAGATGGAGTGGGTTAAGGCTAAATTAACAGACATAGAAGACAAATCTAGAAGAAACAACCTAAAGATTAGGGGGGTACCTGAATCTGTCTAGCAAGCAGATCTACACTCCTATGCCACTACTATGTTTAAAGCCATATTGCCTGACCTTACGGATATGGATGTCACAATAGACAGAATTCACTGTCTCCCCATAACCACTCATCTCCCAGTACATATTCCAAGAGATGTTACATTTTTTACCAAACCAAAGAGATACTTAAGATAGCTATGCGCAAAAAAATATCACATTCCTCCTCACTATTTTGAGCTCCAATTCTATGCAGATTTTATCCCAATACAGTTGTGGCCAAAATTATTCAACCCCCACTGAAATTGAGTGTTTTGGCCAGTTTGACATTGCTTTTGATCATTCAGTCATCTTGCTTACATTTACATTAAAGAGGCACTTGTAGGTCAGACAAATATAACATAACAGTTATAATGAAATAACCACAAATGTCTTTTCTGTGCTCACAGCATTATCAGTTTTATTCAACCCCCAAGTGACATTCAATCTTAGTACTTAGTACAGCATCCTTTTACAGTTATAACAGCTTTTAAACGTGAAGCATAGCTTGACACAAGTGTCTTGCAGCGATCTACGGGTATCTTCGCCCATTCTTCATGGGCAAAGGCCTCCAGTTCAGTCACATTCTTAGGCTTGCGCACTGCAACTGCTTTCTTTAAGTCCCACCAGAGGTTCTCAATCGGATTTAAGTCTGGTGACTGCGATGGCCACTCCAAAATGTTCCAGCCTTTCCTCTGCAACCATGCTCTAGTGGACTTGGAGGTATGCTTGGGATCATTGTCCTGTTGAAAGGTCCAACGTCTCCCAAGCCTCAGGTGTGTGACGGACTGCATCACGTTTCCATCCAATATCTCCTGGTACTGAAGAGAATTCATGGTACCTTGCACACGCTGAAGCTTCCCTGTACCTGCAGAAGCAAAACAGCCCCAAAGCATGATTGACCCTCTACCATGCTTCACAGTAGGCAAGGTGTTCTTTTCATCATAGGCCTTGTTCTTCCTCCTCCAAACATAGCGTTGATCCATGGGCCCAAACAGTTCTAATTTTGTTTCATCAGTCCACAGAACACTATCCCACAACTTTTGTGGTTTGTCCACATGGCTTTTGGCATACTGCAGTCGACTCTTCTTATTCTTTGGAGACAGCAAGGGGGTACGCCTGGGAGTTCTGGCACGGAGGCCTTCATTACGCAGTGTGCGTCTTATTGTCTGGGCTGAAACTTCTGTACCCACATCTGACAAATCTTTTCTCAGTTCCTCAGCAGTCACACGGGGACTTCTCTCCACTCTACGCTTCAGGTAGCGCACAGCAGTCGAAGTCAGCATCTTCTTTCTGCCACGACCAGGTAGCGTTTCAACAGTGCCCTTTGCCTTGAATTTGCGAATGATGCTTCCTAAGGTGTCTCTTGGTATGTTTAACATCTTTGCAATCTTCTTATAGCCATTGCCCTTCCTGTGAAGAGAAATCACCTCTTCTCTTGTCTTCCTGGACCATTCTCTTGCCTTCACCATGTTTGTAACCACACCAGTAAATGTCTAGAAGGAGCTGAGTATCACAGTCATTTTAAAGCTGCCTAATTGGTGCTTATTATGCTTGATTGCTGCTCGGTGACATCCACAGGTGTTTTCAATACCTGATGGAAAGCACCTGTATGAACCTCTGTTCTTCAGAGTGGTAGTCTTTAAGGGGTTGAATAATTGTGGCAATGAAGAAACCACATAAGAACCATTTACTACTGTATTACATAAACAATTGATGTCATTTTAGTTGCATTTGGGTAGTTACAACGTCCTTGTAGGATTTGATTCTGAATACAATTCCAAATGTACACTATAGTCCCTAAACCCCTTTACAGCATTGGGGGTTGAATAATTTTGGCCACAACTGTATATGCTGTAAAAAAGATAAAATCTCACTACCATTACAAAAGCTCTCAGAAAACACAGTATCAACTGCAGGTGGGGGTATCCTACAAAAATCACCTTCACAATGGGTTCTATGCACACAGTGGAATCTCTGTTGAAGTCTTGGCAGATCCTCCCTGAACCTCCCAATAACCCAACATCCCATGTGGATTCAGAATGGCGGTTGGTAACTGCAAAAAAATTCCAGGAAATACAATTAATCTTAGCAGGGATTTGTAATACAAACACCCAAGTCCCCCTGTGCAATAGAGGGCACTTTTAGGTTCGTGTTTACCCTCTGTTTAGCTTGAGCTACAGTGTGCTGCATACAGGATTCAATAATCCTTTTGTTCCTCAATACTTAAAGTCAGTAACTTGTGCCTTACAAAACATCTGTTTGTTTACTCTGTTTTTGTTGTATCCCTTTATGTCACAGTCAAACCTAATGAAGCACTTACTTCCCTCTGAGATCTTTCTCACAGGCATCATTTCTGTGGAAATCAAAAGGTCGGATGATTCCCATGATGGCCACAAGGGGGAAACTTTTCCACACAGTGAGTAAAAAAAATCCATATCTACTATGAGGATAACAACTTACCTATACAAATATGGGAGTGACATTCCTAACGCTCAACATAAAGGACCTTAACCATCCCTCAAACCTAAGTCATTATGGCAAGAAGCCCTGCATTACAAATGTGGCATCCTCTGTGTGCAGGAGGCGCATTTCGCAATCATGCATCTCCAAAATGTACGCACAGGAAGTTTCTGTACATCTTCACTGCCAATGTGGACACTAAGAAAAGAAGAGTCCTTACGGCAATTGCACACATAGTATCTTTTACATTGCACAAAAAAATCAAAGATCCACAAGGCCACTACCTAATTTTACTCTGTGATATCAACTCTACAATGTTCAAATTGGTAAATGTGTACTCACCCAATGCACATCAGCTTCATTTCTGCAATAGGTTGCTACGGACAATTCGTAAACACCAACAAGGCTCTATACTTCTCTGTGGGGACTTTAACCTCATTCTGAATCCAGCTATAGACTGTACATTCTCTCCTAAATGCTTAGTCCCATCTCTTCAACACTCAATACAAATCCATGACCTATAAGATGCATGGCGTTGCTTTCATGCTAGTGAGAGAGATTTCACAGTTTTATCAATACCTCATCACTCCTACAAACGCAATGACCTATTTCTATTAGATCAATGGCTCCTGTCCAAAGTTATTTCTACTTCTATCAACACTATTACTTGGTCCAATCACGCTTTGGTTTTGTTGACTATTGAGGACATATCAACAGTGCAATCTATTCCGATTTGGAGAGCTAATCAGCAACTTCTACAACAAGCTGATACTAATTCTGGTTTGGAAAATCATTTGCTTGATTTCTTTAAAGATAATGATACATCTGTTGATGACCCCTTTCTTTTATGGAATTCCCAAAAGCATGTCTAAGGAGAATTTTTTTAAGCTGGGGGCAAGGGCAAAGAGGCAGTGACAAAGACATAAAATAGACAATACTAATGAAATTTATACCCTCGACACCCAAAATAAGCATAACCCCACACCTCTGTTTGATCAGAAACATATTTGTCTACGCCACAATTTTCATACTTAATCATTAGGACATTTGAGAAGGCCTCTGGAAGATTAAAAATGGCATATTATGCAAGTGATAATAAGGCAGGTAAAGTTTTGGCCCAGCGCTTGCAAGGACAGAGACATAAAAAGAAGATCCCCTTTGTAATACATCCAATCACTAAAATTAAACTTCACTACCCCCAAGATACAGCGAATGCTTTTAGCCACTATTACAACTATACAATCTTAATAAAGACCCAGGAATGAATCAACCCAATTTAGAGGTGATTATTGATTTTTTGTAAAATATAACTCTTCCTCAACTGGACCAAGATCAGTTACAATCACTGAACACTCCGTTCATCAGTCAGGTGATTGAAACATTACAAGCAATAAATCACTGGGCCTGGATGGCTTTATAGGGGAATATTTAAATTTTTTTAAACTTATTTTAACACCCTCAATATCAAAAAGTACAGCACAACTACTAATGTGTGTACCACTAAATAAAAACGTGCAAAATTATATAATCCAATAAATGGTATATCTTTTTTTTGTAACATTACATTTTTATTGGAAAATTTTCAAATATAAACAGTACAAAGTCACGTAGCAAAGAGTGACTTCAAGAAAATAGGATATAAAAAACACTAAGACATTTTCAGTATACATCTGGTAGATATGTATTCCATAATAACAAACATCATGAATGAAAGTATTGTTGATTAGGGGATTACAATCAAGTGTGTAATGATACATACTTATTGAGTCTTATTGAGACTTATTGAGGATTGCAGAAAAAGTATAGAAAGGAAAAGGTTTACATGGTGTCAAAAATGGACATATGAAGGCATGCTCTGTCTCAATAAAATACAGCATGTTAATTGAACTTATTATTTTTATACCAAGTGGTCCAGGTGTTCCAAATTTTATCAAACCAAATATGATTGTTGTAGTAGGCTAACGTTCTTTCAAAAGTCAGATATGAATGAACTAAATTGAATACTTCTGATATAGGAGGGTTCGTGTACTGTTTCCAGTGTCTGGTAATTGTTAACCTTGTTGCTAATAAGATATGATTAAAATGACCCAGTAGTAAGGCAGTTAGTTTTCAATGTAAGGTTAAGTATAGCTAAAACCTGATTTGGGGGCGTAAGAATTCTGCCTGACATCAGATATAATTTGAAATATCTTACGCAAAACATTACGCATATTTTTGCAGGACCATTTCCTATTTGCCACAGTTTCTCCAGCATAGGGGGCTTTGTTCTGAAGAAAACTTTGCTAATCTATATGGTGTCAAATACCATCTTAAGGATATTTTCTGTGTTAGTTCCCATAAATTAACATATTTAGTAGTCAAAAATATAGGTCTTAGTGCAGATTTCCATTGTTTAGGAGTAAAGCTCATGTCTAAATCAGCTTCTCATTTGAGAAAGGGTGAAGATTTGTTGACTAAAAATGTATCTTGAAATAGGTAATAAAATAAAGATATACCATGAGTTTTAGGAAGGAATGAGTTATAATAATGAAATACTAATGCTGGAATATGTATGTTCTGAATTTGTTTTTTTGGCAAATGTGCTTAATAGGAAACATTCTCCAAATGCTGGCGATAAGACCAAAGTAGAGATATTTTGTTGGCAATAAAGATTTTTTGATATTGCACCATAATATGTCCTGTGAGCATGAGAACCAGTGTTTGAGTTGATCTAGTATAGTTGCTTTGAAGTAATCCTTAATATCTACATAGCCCATGCTACCAGCAATTTAATGTTTAACCACTTCAACAATGGGCACTTTTACCCCCTTCCTGCCCAGGCCGATGTTCAGCTTTCAGCACTGTCTCCTTTTGAATGACGATTGGGCAGTCATGCAATGCTGTACACAAACTAAATTTTTGTCATTTTTTTCACACAAATAGCACTTTCTATTGGTGGTATTTTATCACCACTATTTTTTTTTAATTTTTGTTAAATAAATGAAAAAAGTAAATGAACACATTTGTAAAAAATTTGTTTTTCTTCGTTTTTGTTATAACATTTTGAAAATGAATAATTGTTCTTCATGAAATTAGACCAAAATGTATTCTGCTACATTTCTTTGGTGAAAATAACCCAAATCAGTGTTTATTATTTAGTATGTAGGAAAGTTATGGGGTCCACAAACTATGGTATATATCTTAAAATTGATCAATTCTGATGTACTCATGGCCTATATCATTTCTTGAGGCCTACAAATGTCAGGACAGTACAGATATCCCCCAAATGACCCCTTCTTGGAAAGTAGACAGTCCAACATATTTAGTAAGAGGCATGGCAAGTTTTTTGAAGTTGTAATTTTTTGGACTTTTTTAAAAATTCTTTTAAAATTTTTTTTTTTTAAATTCACAATTTTTTTTATTATACTGTTACCAGTGCAGTACACCCTCATTGCATAACTGGTGTGGTGGTGATCAGCAACACTGACTGGTGACAGTACAAAAACCAAAACCTAATTTTTTCCAATTTTTTTTTTCTTTTTTTAACTCACTGTAACTAGAGCAATATAATGTTACCAATGTAAAATTGTACTACTCTGGGAAAGTTATCAGGATTTTTTTTACACATTATGATTGCTTATAGCTGTGAATTTCACTGTTACAAGCGAGCATTTTACTGAATGAGCATTTTACGTCATTCATACGACGTCCAACCGGTGCAACAAAAGTGTGGTTAATCAGCAAAATATGAGCTCATTTGGGCATGGTGGTTCGTTATACGAATTTTTTGATTATAGTTTGAAAGGTTGTAAGGTAAGTTGTTTTTATTGGTATAGGCAGTGTCCTGAATAAATATAGATTACGGGGTAAAATAAGCATTTTAAAAGATGCTAGGAACCAGACCAAGACAGCTCATATTTGTCAAAATCAGCAATTTTTTAAATTTAGCAATAAAGTTGGTGAAGTTTAAAGATGTTAAATTATAGGTGGAATTAGTCAAAGTTATATTTTTTTTAATCATTTGTTAATTTTCTATAAAATTGGAACAAAAAATTACAACTTCAAAAAACGTGCCTCTTACTAAATGTCTTGAACTGTCAACTTCCCAAAAAGGGTCATTTGGGGGATATTTGTACTGTCCTGGTATTTTGAGGCCTCAAGAAATGAGATAGGTCATCAGTACATCAGGATTGATAAATTGCGAACTTTATAACTTTCCCACAAACTAAATAATATACACTGATTTGAGCTATTTTCACCAAAGAAATGTAGCAGTATACATGTTGGCCTAAATTTATGAAGAAATAATATTTATTTGCAAAATGTTATAACAGAAATGAAGAAAAACACATTTTATTTAATTTCTCTTTTTTTATTTGTTTAGGAAAACAAAAAACCCAGTGGTGATTAAACACCACCAAAATAAATCTCTATTTGTGTGAAAAAAATAATAAAAATTTCATATGGATACAATGTTGTGTGACTGCTCAATGGTCCTTCAAATTTGACAGCATTGAAAGCTGAAAATTGGCCTGGGAGGGAAAGGGGTGGAAGTGCCCTGTATTGAATTAGTTTAGAGGGGATATGATTACAATTAGAGATGAGCGAATTATTCAAAAATTCGATTCGGCTGATTCGCCGAATTTGCGGAATAAATTCGATTCGATGCGAATTTATTCGCTGCGAATTTAACTTATTAAAAGGGTTTCTAGGCTTCAGAGAGCCTTTATATTAGTGCAGAACACTGTACCTTTAATTTAAATGCTCTTGGAGTCTGCTGGGGAAGAGAAATAATACTGTCAGTCAGTATGACATGCAGATGAGTGCCGTCGATCTTAGAATCACCGCACACTTCACTCATTTGGGCAGTCACGGGGCACGACGAAGAAGATGAAGAAGAAGATGAAGAAGAAGAAGAAGATGAAGAAGAAGAAGAAGATGAAGAAGATGAAGAAGATGAAGAAGAAGAAGAAGATGAAGAAGATGAAGAAGATGAAGAAGAAGAAGAAGAAGATGAAGAAGAGGAAGAAGATGAAGAAGAAGATGAAGAAGAAGATGATGAAGAAGAAGATGATGAAGAAGATGATGATGAAGAAGATGATGAAGAAGAAGATGATGAAGAAGAAGAAGAAGAAGATGAAGAAGAAGAAGAAGAAGAAGGATAAGAAGAAGAAGAAGAAGAAGAAGAAGGATAAGAAGAAGAAGAAGATGAGGAAGATGAGGATGAGGATGAAGAAGAAGAAGCAGAAGAAGGATAAGAAGAAGAAGAAGATGAGGATGAAGAAGAAGAAGAAGAAGATGATGAGGATGAGGATGAAGAAGAAGAAGAAGATGAGGATAAGAAGAAGAAGAAGAAGAAGAAGAAGAAGAAGGATAAGAAGAAGAAGAAGAAGAAGAAGAAGAAGAAGAAGAAGGATAAGAAGAAGAAGAAGAAGAAGAAGAAGGATAAGGATAAGAAGAAGAATAAGAAGAAGAAGGATAAGAAGAAGAAGAAGAAGAAGAAGGATAAGAAGAAGAAGAAGATGAGGAAGATGAGGATGAGGATGAAGAAGAAGAAGAAGAAGAAGAAGTAGGATGAAAATAAGAAGAATTCCAGTACAGCAAAAAGTGTATCTGCAGAGAGCTCCGCTATTTCTGACAGTTCTCTGACAGTTCCTTCACATTTACAGCGTTTGAAACATTGTATCTATTTGTTTCCGAATAAAAACATCTGTATCCTAAATGGAAACAAATAGATACAATGTTTCAACCGCTGTAAATGTGAAGGAACTGTCAGAGAACTGTCAGAAATAGCGGAGCTCTCTGCAGGGACACTTTTTGCCGGCTGTAGAAGGGATGAAAATCGGCCGATCGGGAAAAATTCAATTCGTGCATCCGAAGTTTGCTAATTTTTGGATTCGGTGCAAATCGAATTTTTCCTAATATTCGAAACGAATTCCACTTCGCCAAGTTCCATTCGCTCATCTCTAATTACAATGTAAAAATACTGTATATCAGAATTGACTCCATAACTGTAATAAACTCTTAGGTCCCTGAAGAGGACACAATTTAATGTTACAAGAAAGGAGTTTTAACCTTAGATAGTGGAGAGGGTTCTTTACTTGTAGCGCAGCAAAAATGCAATGCTCCCTCCCCAGGAAATGGTCCTAGCTGAGAGAGTCAATAACTTAAAAAAACATTTAAATGTTTTTCTGTATAGGGGCATCTCCTGAGACTGGAAATGCTTGTGAGACAGACCTGTACACTATGGTAGGGAGGGCTAGTAAGTGTAAGTGTACTTTGAATGATCTTACAGTTGACCTTTGAAGGTACTCTTAATCTATTTAGGCATAGATAGTTGAATTCAAACAGGCTTGCAGAACAAGTTCTGTCCACTAATTTAGGTCAGGCTATTTATATTGGATAAGAATTTTGAAACCTGTATATCAAGGAATTATTTATTTGATTGATATATTCAGTAATTTAGTATATTTGCAGGTATCATTGTGGCTACCAGCATCCTGTGCTGGTATCATATAAGATTCAGCTTCATATTTGGGTTACATCCATTTAGCATTAGGTGAGTTGACAAATTGTAAGTGTCTATTGATACTGTATATCACTGGCACAAAATGTACAATCAATCAGTTTAACAGGTTGGTTGTCTTGCTGTGGTCTTTACGTAATATTTGTCTGAGTAAGGTTTTTGTATATATCTGAACCAGCAACAAAGAAAACAGCTGTTTGTTTTTTTCAGAGAGCGGTAACTAGTAGGGGGTCCTGAAGCATTCGACAGAGAAACAGACCTGGCATACAAGCACTTGGAGGTATCTGCAGTAAAAGGTAGCTATTGGTTTATTCATTTTTTTCTCCACAGATTTTCATTAAAGCAAACACTGTTCATGCCTACATTTACCTGATCTCTTCACAGATCCATGAAAATGTTGTGTTTTCATGGTTATTTTATCCCTACATTTTTTAAATAAATGTGAAAAGCAGTGCAGCAAATTTAAGATTCAGGTTACAGGTATTTAATAATCATACTGTTTCCATTAAATATGATATATTTTACAATTTCTTTCCTCCACTTAATCAATGTGATGGAATTATAATTTTGTTTTTGCTAACCATGATTTACTTAGAGCAGCGTGATTTATTGCAAGTGGAATTTGTTTAGTTAATGGAACATTTCAATTTATTGTGCATGATAGAAGGCAGTATAAAATTACTTTGAATATCTGGATTGCATTACTGTTGATGACTGTCCAAGCTATTAAATCAGAAGAGAATTAGCAGAGTAAGCACTTTTATCTCAGGTATATCGGTAAATGAAAGGCGATGCATGAATAGATAAGGCTTCATGATAATATGCTAGCTGAACATATTTTAATTTCATTTATAATTTGAAATTTGAAAAATAACGTGATAATGTTATCATGAGTCACTTCACCTGACTTTTGACTCTATAGTATCTGATTTACCTTCTTCAAAAGATTACAGACATTTTAAAACTAGTTGCATTTCTATCAAATTTCTTTAAGAGGCAGAGTCCCCATAAACTATCATGAAATGTCCCATAAATCACTATATATATATATATATATATACATATATAGATAGATAGATATAGTCTTAACATTATTTAAGCCATTTTGAATAGGTGTCAAAGCTCTCTTTGAATTAAACTTTCTGTTGCAATAGATTTGTATTCAAAGATTTAACATAATGCAATGATGCAATCAATATCAAGCAAATGACAAGAAAGAAAGGGGGGAGGGAAAAGGTGGAAGCACCCTCCAATATGATCCAGGTCCAAATTGTGGCTATCAAAGAACATACAAACCAAGAGAACCAAATCTAACAGGCTGGTTCTACCAAATAGTGCGACCATGTGCCAGGGGTATGAGATTCAATAAGTGTAATCACCCAATCAAAAAAAACAATTAAAGATACAGTTGGAAATGTACATTACAGAAAGACAGCTGTAGACCAAACATCAACTCATTTTCATGGAAAGGTGAGGGAACAAAAATGTCAAGAAATATTCCCAGTGCCGCAAGGCACAGAGCCTTGCTTCCTGAAGCATATTAAGATGGAGGAGGCTCTGAGGTCTTCCCCTGAACAGCCATATAAAATCTTCAAGTGTTAACAAAAAGTGAAAGGAAAATAAAGGAAGAAGGAAAGGAAAGGTGGAAAAGAAGAAAGTTGGTCCTCCTAATCTGGATCCCTGAGCGCAAGGTGTCCTGGTGTCTAGGGGAGTTGAAGGTATGCAATCCAGACTTTCTTTTTAAAACCTGGATTGTTTGTCTCTGAAGGTACTTTTAAAATTTTCATTCATCATAATCCAAGATATTTTGTGTTTGACCAACGTAACGCCAGCCACAGGTGATTTCTGTGCTCATGCTATAGTTATTTTAGCTGCTGAGAAGATAAAGAAGATGAGGGTTCGGAGACGTCTAGGGATCTTGTCTGGTATATCAGCGAACAATGCTGTTTTGGCATTTCTTGGTGATGTTCCATCCTGTCTCTGAGTAGACAAGATTAAATATTTGGATACAGAATCATTGAATCTTTGGACAAGGCAGCCAGACATGGTACATATCGTTCTCTTGCCGGCACCCTCTAAAACAGAGGGGTGAGGTACCAGGGTAGGGTTTCTCCAACCTTGCCAAAATGAGGTACCATCAAAATAGTACTTTGTAGTTTGCTTTCACTAAGGTGGTATTAAGTATTCATTTATGCACCATGGTTGACCACTGTGTTCACTCCTCCTCTTCTATTGATTGGCCATGTCCAATTGCCATGCTGTTTCATAAGATGGCCTAATACGTTGGCTGTTGAACAGAGCTTATAACTATATAACTAAGTTATATTAACCTGCCCCTTGCCTAGAGTCTGCAAATATGACTAATTTGGCACAAGTGAAAGGTTTCTGTGGGGGAGGGCATCTGCAATGTTTCTAAAAAATAGGAAGACTGTTTGATCCCTTTATGGTCTAAAAAGTGTGCCATCCTACAGAGACCCTTGTTGACCCACCATGTGAATTGTTGGGGATTCTACCCTGGAGGAATAAGGAATATTAAATAGAGGGGCCACTGGGGAGTGAGGGGATTTCATTTATATAGTTTGCATACCGCATCCCATAAGTATAGAGAGTATGATAAGGAAGGACATAAAATGGCTCGGCTTTCCCCAGTCTGGGTGATATGTTTTAGAAAAGATTTGGTTTAACTGGACCAGTTAAGCAGCTCTGTAATAGAGCAGAAGATGGGAAACCCCTAGACCACCTCGCCACTTGGAGATGTACAGGGTAGAGCGAGCCACCCTGCAATGTAGGGTACTCTAGATGATTTTATAAATCATTGACTACATTGAATGCGGATAGTACCTGAATCAGCAGAGATCTAAAATAATGTAAGATTTGAGGGAGAATCATCATTTTAATTGCCGCTATCCTACCCATCCAGGAAATAGCATGAGCCTGCCAGTTCTTCAAATCACGTTCAATTAAGGTGTAAAAGGGGAGATCATTTGCCCTATAAAGCATGGAAATGTCAGAGGTACGTTTAACACTAAGATAAGGGTACACCTTTTAAAGGAGAAGGACACCTGTACCAAGGACATCAGAGTTGACTTCGGAAGATTTATGTCTATCTCTTCTGATTTGGATTGATTCACCTGTAATCCTGAAATGGCTTCAAATTTATACAAGGTGGCAAATAAATTAGAGAGGATCGTAATAGAGTCTATGATAAATAACAACAACGCATTGGCAAATAGAGCACATTTATGGATTTTGCCTCCACTAGGGATACCATGACTATTAGGGTCGGATCTGATAACTAATGCCAGAGTCTTGATAGCTATGACAAAAAGAAGAGGTGAGAGAGGACATCTCTGCCTAGTCCCCTTCGGATATGCAGAAGGTCTGGTTTGTGAGCATACGCAATTATGTTAGCTCTGCTAACATTCTCAAGAGGGTGAGAAATTTCGGTGCATAATTCTATTTCCTCAGTATATGAAATAAGAAGGGCCAAGATAAAGAGTCAAAAGCTTATTCAGGTCCAATGTCAACAACATAACACGCCTGTGACCTACACCATCTGAGTTGGAACGCTCGTCGGAGCTGGTCCAAGGCTTATCTCCCCAGGACAAATCCCACCTGATATATATGAATATATTGCACCAGAAATTTGTTAAATCATTTTTGTATATACAGTATTTTTGTTAGGAGTTTTAAGTAATTTCTAATCAAGGATATTGAGCAATAGAAAGCCACGTCAGTGTGGTCCTTGTCAGGTTTGGGTATCAAATCTCTATGTGCCCCCTTGGAACCTGCATTGAGAGCAGTACCACAACTCATGTTTCATAGCCGGGATCACGTATGTGTGGTAGTTTGTGTTCCATTTCTGCCCTACTAGCTTAGGAGTGGGTTCTCCTGATGATGTCATCATTGACAAAACTAGTAGGGCAGAGATGGAACACAGGCCACTACGCATACATGATCCCATCATAGCCATCTTGGATTCTGGAACATGATTGCACAGCAATCTGATATAACACAGCAGTACCATAATTTGACATGTGGTTTTGAGGAAAGCTGGATATCTTGGATTGATACACAAGTGCTGGTTGACTACTTTTAATTGGGGGTCATATGCTTCTAGTAAGCCTCCCTTTGTTGTACACCAAGGTGCTGTGTGGTTCATCATTAAGAAGTTTGATGGCATTTGATATCCACATCTGTAATTTTCCTCATAATCGAAGAACCACTGAATTCACAGTTTTTGGGTTCACATTTGGATTCCTTTGTTTTATTCTTTCAG
Organism: Staurois parvus; assembly: GCF_062004578.1. Classification (NCBI taxonomy): domain Eukaryota; kingdom Metazoa; phylum Chordata; class Amphibia; order Anura; family Ranidae; genus Staurois; species Staurois parvus. Next base: position 11,077,661 of record NW_028317994.1, on the reverse strand, counting down.
TCTGTGGGACACGTAAGAGTTTGACATATTTGCATTGCACTATTGTATTGCACATACATTTTAATTTATCTTAGTGCTGTACTAGCTAGCTCAGAGAAGGGGTAATGCAGTAGGAAACATGAAAAAATTATCTATGCTAGAATAGGTGTTGTGTACCTGAGAGGAGAACGTGTAGTCCTTCTTGGATTGGTTAAACTCTTGCCAGACACCGATCAGGTTGTGATAATGTAACATTTTGGCCAGTCTGGACCCAATTTTTGGGTAATGTTTAGTGGAGGTTGAAGTTCTTCTGATTTTATTAAAGATGGAGTCCAATATCACCACCAAATAGCACAAAGCCTCTTAGATTAGGGGTCACGGCATGCAGCAATATGCAAAAAAAGGGTAATTGGCCTGTGTTGAGAGTGTAGTAAGATATGAGGGTGACCAGAGAGCCCTCTGGATGACCTACTAAGGCCAAATTTTGACCATCTGGGTCAATAACCTTCTTCTCCAGTGAAAAAGAAACCTCCTCGGAGAAACATATCACTCCTCCCCTGGTCTTACCTGGCCCGTTTACTAAGTAGAAATGATGGTAATAGTAATGTAGACATTGTGGGTTGTAGTTTGGTGGAAAATCTATTTCCTGGAGAAAGAGCACATCTGCTTGTAAGTCATTTGACTGGGGAATTCAGCCCCTGGAGTAATGAATTTAAATTGGAGCCTGGTGGTAGAGTTCGCTATGGTGCAGAAAAGAAAAGAGAAAAACTTGTTTACCAGTATTCCTGTCCGTAAAAGGTCGATTCCCCAGGCTAGTGAAGGGTTACAAGGGGTCAGAGATCAGGACTGGGAGGTTCCAAAGTAGCAAAGAAAATGTAGGAAAAATAATGAGAAAGAGACATAGAGAAAAGGAAGGTCTGGATATAATCAAGGTGAGCACTATCCTGTAAACAAGAAAATGTTACTTGTTGCAATGTCAACATTTAAACAAAATGAACAGGTCAAGGGATAACTGCCTGTTGTCTGAAAGTGTCACACAGGGTCAAACCCAGGACCAGGAATGGTTTTGATCCCTTTAATGAGGGAGGGCAGCATAAACAAACAGGGCAGATGACCACCTCCACCATCCTCCAGCATACTCTTGAATCATCAACATTAATACACATTATAAGTACGAGAAGAGAAAGTCCCAAGAGGTCATAATAAAGTATAGAAAGTCTGCATCAGGTCAATAGGGACTGCCTCTCTTCACTGAATATAACATAAAATCAGGAATCATTGTAGATGTTCCTACTGAGATCCCGCCCTGGGATAAACTGAGGAAAATACGAAAAAAGAACAAATTACCATTTACCAAAAGGACTAAGTGACAGCCTTTGTCTTCATGGAGGTCTGGCCTTGATCTTGGCTTTACTTCTATTAGAGTGCCATACTAGAGATGGAGGACTTTGTGGGAGCCTGTTAGCAGGAGATTTGAGCTGTGGAGTGCGAGGTGATCTCTTTGGTTCAGCTGAAATGAGGCCAAATTTTTTCAGCAATGCTTTTTCTTCATGGAACGTAGAGAAGGAATGTATTTTGTTGCAGAAGGTATAGTTCAAGGAATAATGCTTTATATTCTTGGCAATGAGAGGTTGTAACAGGGGTTTCAATACCCTGTATTTCTGAGCAGTAGAGGGCGAGATTTCCGTACAAATCTGGTTGTTGTGATCTCACAGCTGCAGATCAGCAAATTTTCTCACTGGCCATTACTCTCTCTTTGGCAGAATAATAGTGAGTCTTTACTGTGATGTCCCTTGGCAGGCCATCAGCCTGGGGTGCCTTCAAGGCCCAATGGGCTCTATCCAGCTCCAGCCTATGATAAGATATATCCAGAATAAGATGTGAGATGAGTTCCTTAATTATAGCTTCCCACGAACCCTGAAATCATAGCGGAGTGACTGATTTTCCAGATCATCTACTTTATTCAGGGCTTCATCTAGTTGCTTGGGTAGATCTTCAATACAGTCCATGTTTTGGTTGTTTCTGTTAATGGTGTCATCAAGTGTAGTTTCAAGGGTCCCTATATGGGAGTCCAGTTCCCAAAACTCGTGTTTCAGCTCAGAAGTTATGCGCTTACTTGCTTTGTCTAGGCCTTGTTCTAATAGAGTAGAAAATCTCGCCAGGAGGATAGGGTCCCCTGAGTACTCTATTGGCAGTGGCACAGCCGGGATGTTAGGTGTAGGAAAAGGGCTGTCCTCCACTCTCCCCTGGCTGAGAACAATGTCACAGAGTGCATTATCCAGATCTGATTGAGAAGAAAACATATACCTCTCTGGGGATAAAGATCCAGCCTGGGATGCCTGATCAACTTACTCACCTGTTTGGCTTTGTGCAGGATTCTTCTTGTTGCTGCAGCTGTGAGACAAGCTAAAGCCTCTGTGTGTGTTATGGCATTGACACCATCTTGTCAGTTCAGGCGCTCTCTGGGATCTCCTCCGTTCGCAGCTGTGAGGACGTTTTCAGCTTGCCCTTGGTCATACACAGAGTCTTGGGGCAGTGGGAGCCAAACTAGGCAGTTGGAAGCAGAGGGTGGGATCGCTATCTGTCAGGGCAGGGAGAATTAGGCTGGTGGGGAGCAGAGCTGAAGAATCACACATCCACCATTCGTGGTGAATGAAGCTTTCATTATATAAGTATTGATGTGATAGTAATGATCACCTTCAAAAACAGTATGCACTGCACTTTATTGTAGTATAACATCGCCCTGAGGATTAGGGTTTATATTGGGGGTTAGATTCAGTTTAGCTACTTCATCTCTCATACCTTTATACCATATATGGACTACTAGAGCAAAGTTTACATTTCTGCTACAGGCCTGTTTATTGGATGACCCTTTGTCTGTTTGGCTGTAGAAAAAGAAAGATATGACAAAATGAACAAGAAGAAAAAATATTGAATTTTCTAAATTTTCTTAATTTAATTATGACTTCATAAGTGGTTAAATAGGGGCACATTTTGTTTGATTTCTTATTTTTTATCTGTAGGGTTGCTTATAAGAACACATGAGTATGAAACCGAGTAAATACAAAGTAGCAATAATGATTATTACATTGTATTTTTCAATGATATTTGCTGCAGCAGATCCTGTGCTCCAGTCCCTGCTGTCCGTTTGACAAAGAAAAAAACACATGGAAAGAAATGCAGCCTCAGAAAAACAATCGATCTGCAGCAGGGGTCAGCAACCCCCAGCACGTGTTCCAAAGGTGGCACAAAGATGCATTTATGATGGCACCCAAAGGGAATTATAACACACTCTGCCGGGGTCTGTGACTCTATTCATGGAAAGCAGCTTGGACAATTCTTACAGGCTTCGGTTCCCTCCCACCCCCTTCATAGGAAGTAGAGCAGATAGTTCTACCAGCCTCAGTTCCCTCCCACTTGCTTACATAGAAAGAAGAGCAGATCGTTCCACCAGCCTCAGTTCCCACCCACCCACTTCAGCACCCACCCACTTACATAGAAAGCAGAGCAGATAGTTCCACTGCTTTCAGTTCCCACCTGCCCACTTCAGCTCCCGCACACCTCACTCTGAGCCCAGATTGAGCTTGAAGCAGTGTTGAGTACACCCCAGGCTGCCTGCTTTTGTGCTCTGACATTGCACAGGTAATTGGGGAACTGCAGCACTCTTAGCCTGAGCCTTCCTGTCAGTGTGCTGCTCACACCCTGAGGGCCATTTATCTTCCTCGGCAGACACATTAAAGAGGACCTATGATAGCTGCTCTATAGTTTTGAGACACAAAACTATTGGGATCTACTAATTTAGAACCAAAAGTTCCAAAGTAGTAGTTACCAAACCATGTTTTAAAGTAGTATCTGTAGGTACCAAATCATGTTCTAAAGTAGCTGTAGGAACTACTACTTTAGAATAGGGTTTGGTAACTACTATTTCAGACCTTCTATTGCTAGCTACTACTTTTTAGAAAACACTGACTAAAGGTTGGTTCACACCAGAATGCATTGTGGGAAAGGTGCATTCCATGATCTTTCCAATGTATTGGTAATGGCACCCAAAATGCATATAGCTAACGCAGTGCATTTGAGGACACCACATGGCATGGTACCGTAGTACCATATGGTTTTGGTGCAGTGTGTTTTTCCATGGTCTGCACAATTTTTTTCACGGTCCATGCATTTTGCAGCCTATTCAAATGAATGAACTGTCAAAACACACAGGAAACTCTCAGGAATTTCACTAGGACCCACTCATTCCTGTGGAACCCTATGAGAGCAAGCCCTAAATTAATACAGAAGTTCTAACTACATGTCCAGTGGGAACATTATAGCTTTTTTTTCTGGAGCCTGTGAAAATGTCTTTTAAAAAATGCACAAGTGCAGTAACTTAGCCCTGTTATTTAAGTATAAGAAGTGTGTATGACTGCGGATATGTGCAAAATTCATACCTAACTACAAGCCAGCTGCTACAGAGAGTGTATCTCCAGGTGCTGCAGGGCTAAAAGCAGCAGCTATGACAGTGGTATTCCCACCCTCTCCTATCTCCTTGCCCATGGTGAATACAAGGTGTACTGTAAATGGAGAATTGAAGAGATGGAGATGCAACATGAGCTCTCTTCCTTCATTCACAGAAAACTTTGTATTCTATCAAAAAAACTGCAAGGCTTTTTGTGAATGGGAAAAGAAATACGATAGGGTGGGGATGCCACAGTCACAGCTGCTGCTTTTATCCCCATAGCACCTGAAAATACAGCCCTCTGTGTAGTAGCTGGATTTCAGCTGGTTATGATTTTGCATTAAACAGCAGTCATACACACCTCTTGTACTCATTAACAGGGCTGAATTACTGTATTTGTGCAGTTTTTAAAATAACAATTTTTCACAAGCTCCATGAAAGAAAAAAGCCATTATGTTTCCATTGGACTTGTAGTCAGTAGTTTCTAATAGATATTCTAATGTAGTAGTTAAAAATATCTGTTCTAAAGTAGTAGTCACTAATAATTACAATAAATGTTTTTCCTGAAGTTCAGCTTTAATTCAAATAATTAGTGTGCCCAGAATCCATAAATGTATCTATTGGGGTTGATCTGGGGTCTGAAGCTGCTTGCACTGGGGCTCACATGAGATCTTAAAGTGTAGCAATTGAGGCTGGTCTTATATATGAAGGGACAGAAACTGGGGTGATCTGATGTGTCAAGGTACAGAAATTGGGGCTCATATAATATCTGAAGGTGCAGAAATTGGGGCTAGTCTTATATGTGAAGGTGTAGAATTTGGTTTTGATATGAGTTCATAAGATAAAGAAATTGGGGTTCATGTGAAATATGAAGGTGCAGAAATTGGGCCTGATCTTAGGTGTGAAGGTATATTCATAGGGGCTCATTTGAGATCTTAAGGAGCAGAAATCGGACCTAATCTAAGGTGTGGAGGTGCATGCACTAGGCTCATACAAGATCTGAAGATGCAGAAACTGGGCCTGATCTGAGGTGTGATGGTATTGGAGCTAAGGCATGAACATGCATGCATTGGGACTCCAGTGAGATCTGAAGATGCAAAATCAGGCCTACACTGAGGTGTGAAGGTGAAGAAACTTGGTCTGATCTGTAGTGTGAAGGTGCAAGAACTGTGCTTATAGGATCTCTGAAGGTGCAGAAATTTGGACTGATATGAGATCTGAAGGTGCAGAAATTGGGTCTGATCTTAGGTGTGAAGGTATATTCACTTGGGCTCATTTGAGATCTGAGAGTGCAAAAATTGCACCTAATCTGAGGTGTGGAGATGCAGAAATTTGTCCTAAACTGAGATGTGAAGGTGCAGGCACTGGGGCTTATTTGAAATCTGAAGGTTCAGAAACTGCGCATGAGCTGAGTTGTGAAGGTATTGAAGCTAATGTGAGGTATGAAGGTGGAGAAATTGGCGCTGATCTGAGGCATGAAGGTGCATGCATTGGGACTCACATGAGATATGAAGGTGTGGGATTTGGTCTGATCTGGGTGTGAAAGTGCAGAAATTGGGCCTAGATTGAGGTGTGCAGGTGCAGAAATTGGGTCTGATCTGAGGTGTGAAGGGCATGCATTGGGACTCATATGAGATCTGAAGGTGCAGAAACTGCTCATGAGCTAAGGTGTGAAAGTATTGAAGGTAGAGTGAGGTGTGAAGGTGGAGAATTTGGGGCTGATCTCAGGCGGAAAGGTGCATGCATTGGAACTCACGTAAGATATGAAGAATTGTGATTTGGGCTGATCTGGGGTGTGAAGGTGCAGAAATTGGACTTAAACTGAGGTGTGAAGGTGCAGAAATTGGGTCTGATCTGAGGTATGAATGTGCAGAAAGTGGGTCTGATCTGAGACAAGAAGGAGCAGAAATTGGGTCTGATCTGAGATGAGAAGGTGCAGAAATTGGGTCTGATCTGAAGTGTGAAGGTGCATGAACTGGGCTCATATGAGTTTTGAAGGTGCGGAAATTTGTACTGTTCTGAGATCTGAAGGTTAAGAAATTGGGCCTGATCTGGGATATGAAGGTACAGAAATTTGGTCTCGTTTGAGATCTGAAGGTGTAGGAATTGGAACTGATCTGAGGTGTTAAGGTGAAGAAATTGGTGAAGGTAGATTTGGTAAAGCTATCTACATTTAGATTTAGTTGTGGGAGAAAATATTTTCACCTATGAAAGGAATATTGAACCAATATTGCACTCTGCTGCCCACTCAGAAAACTTACCATTTTTTTTACCACTGATCTTTGCAAGCTTAATTTACTTTTTATATTATTATTCAAGTTGTTTACAGCATTTATTTTCTGAATATTCCTTTTCATGATTGAGAGTGAGAATTTGACATTTATTTCTTTGAAAACATTTTTCGGCACAGTGTGCTCAAAAGGTTGCCTACCCCTGATCTACAGGCTGAAAGAAAAACAACAGCACATGGACCTTGAATGCTAGTGTTTACCCTTTGTACAGCACCAGCATGCAAAGTCTCCAGTTTATCTCTCCGAAAATAGGAACCATTGTACATGGTGTATAATTTGTCTTGTCATCTTGAAGTTCATAGTGCAACAGAACTGACTGTGATCTTCATACCTGCCCAAATAATTCTAACCTAGACCAAGGATAGGTAAGATTAAAAAAAAAAACAATCTTCAAGCTGATAGAAGATGGTAAACAAACCTGAAAGTTTATTGATATTACTTTGCATCAGAGTTAGATTAAAGTGAGGCTGCCACCAGAATAGAAATTAAAAAAAACAAGCTATTCTTCACCAGATGAGCTAGCAGAGTTGTGACTCCAATCTTCAGTTATGAAGAGCTACACTAGCTGAAAATCTTTAGCATCTGACACACTTCCGGGGGTGTTCACATTTCTGAGTCAATTACAGTTTTCTCAGATTCCACCTGCTGGCCATTAAATTAGAACAGTTTTGCAGGGACACAGCAGTGACATAGCAACTGAAGTGAAGATAATAATGGCAACACCATCCACCAGACTGGTAAGTTCTACAACTTTTGTTTTTTTTTTAAAGTTAATATGACAACAGAATTCCTATTCAGACGCTAAAACCATTATTAAACTTTGAAAAGTAAAAATATAAATCCCAAAAAAAAAAAAAGCTAGATACAATAGTTAAAAAAATAATTTCTAGATCTAACCCAAAGCACCAAGATAAAATAAAACTAAAGACTGTAAGGAAAAAATGCTGTCACAGATACAATATACTAGTACTGTATAGCTATCTACATATCTATGGTATATGTATAATAGGGAAAAAAGGCAAATATAGGCGAGGCAAAATGCAAACCAATATAAAGGGGGTCAGTACACTTTCAAGCTATCCAGTTCTAAAAAAAAAAAAACTGCCTTAAAGTCGAGCATCAGGCTCCCCCCAAAAAAATTAAAAGTCAGCAGCTACAAATCCTGTAGCTGCTGACTTTTTATATTAGGACAGTTACCCCTACAGGGATCCAGCAATGTACTCACCAGAGCCGATTCTTCAATCAGCTTCGGGTGCAGCTGCCGGCATCCTCAGTAAAGGAAATCTGCAGTCAAGCCTTGTAGCTTCATAGCCTGTCCCTTACAGGACATCCATGAAGCGAGCTACGCTTTCTGCATGGTCCTGCATACTTCTGGGACCTGTGAAGTGTCCCAGAAGGCTGTGGGAGGAGAGGGGGCAAACTTCCAGCTCAGATAGCCGCGGCGCATCTGACCAGAAGTGGGAGCCAGTACCTGTCAAAACCAGGTACCCGCTCCTCCCTACCCTCCCAAAAGTGTCAGATGTAGCAGTGGAAGGGGTAAGGATATAAACAAGTGGACCTTACCCTTCTGGGAGAAGTTGAACTTTAACTTCTTAGGTTGAACAGACATTGCCTTTAATAGGAAAGGTTTGTCCTGTGATCACAGACATCACTTCTTTTGTTTTGATGTATCTTGCAACATTTGCAAATTTTGTATCCACAAATGTAAAAGCCTTTGGTTTTACACCCTGGTCACATCGGGTACGACATGGTATGGAATTTGCATGCCATGCAACTTACAAATCGCATGCCAAGTCGCACCCTATTGTCCTCAATCAGAGCGGTCAAACCGGTGCAGTTCCGACTTGGTAGAGCCGCTCCGATTTCTAAAGTAGTACATGTACTACTTTTGGTGTGATTTGCATAGACATCTCACACTTGAAATCGTGTGACTTCACTATAAGTTGCACGATTTCAAAGTCGGGCTTGATGTGACCAAGGGGTTAACCAATTATCCCTCCCCTTCTCTATACTGGTGTATAAACTTAGAGACAGTAAAGATTCTAAAGTTGGTACTTTTCTAAGAGAGAATCGACATCCATCCTGTAGGACTTGTTGTAATATTTTGTCACCATATGGTATGAATATATTCTTTTTTACAATATCTATTATCTGTGAATACTGTGTATACTGTATTCTACACTGCATTTATTGAACAAATTAAAGGCTAAATTCATTTTTCTTTCTAAATTCCAGCTTCCCTATGTACCAATATATCATCAATGTACTTCTGTTGCACAAAAGAAAAAGCTTTCTGTCTTTTAGGACTGGTATTACCTCAGCTTTCAGTGTCCTGCAAAAAACTCCTCCATTCCCCTTCCAGAAATTTGGTATTTGGCACTGAAAAACTGTTACAAGGAAGTACTTTACCAGCTAACTTTGTTAACACAAGCTACACCTGACACCCCCCCCCCCCCCACACACACAGAAGATTGCTCCCTCTATAGTTACATGTATTTTCAAAGCAGATGTTGTCAGTGACCTTCTCCCTCTATACACAGCCATCAATGGTTTTGTACTTTACCTTTATTTTGCATAGATCAGTCATTTGTTAGAGTGTACTTGAGCTGGGCAATCACATAACAGTTTATGTGGGGCAGAGTTGTAGTATTGAAAACAGAAGTGTGTCGCTAGAAGTCTATAAAGTTCACCATACACTATACAAATTCATTGTACAATCTCCTTTAGATCTACCATCAATTATGTAGTGCCAGGACCTGCCTGATTGGATACAGAGTGAGTGGATAGATAGGTGTGTTCTCCTATTATATAGTTTTGCAAATCTAAAGGAGATTGTACAGAGATTGTACAATCAGATTGTATAGTGTATGGCCACCTTTACCCTTAACCTAAAATAAATTAGTTATGTTTTTGTGCCATTAATTGTTAATGGCATCCCAAACACTGTAAGTTCCCGCTACGCGAAGATTGAACAGGGCCGCTTCTCAAACACCAGCCTAACCATGTGCCAACTTACTTCTGTGTATAAATGAGAAGCTGAAACTTTGCTAACAAATGCTTTATGGTAACTGCTCTTAAACAATTAAACTTGTCTCTATTGTTAGAAATAGATTTACCTCCTATTGGCTTGTGTGATCAAAGAGCCTATTACCTTTGTGATGGCAATCCGTCTCTGCATCTTATCTTGTTTTGAAAACTTCCCCTTCCATTCAAGTGTCTTTTATCAATTCCTAATTGATTAATCGGCAAATACTCTGGTGCTCTATTTCCCAATACATTTAGGTCTCAGCTTCTGGTGGAGGCCCAGATAGAGGGTACAGGCACAGTAATTTACCATTTTTACCTAACTGTTCCACTCTGGGCAGACTGCAAGTGAACCAACATTTTACAAAGCATCTCTTTATTTCTGATTCCTACCCTCTCAGCCCTATAATATCCATCTACCCTTCCTTCTCCTATTACTGTCCTCTTTCCCAAATTCTCATTTCTTATCCCCCTCTTCTCCACCCCACAACATATATATTTCACCCTCACTCCTAATTTCTATTCATCCTTTCACCACCCCCTGTGAATACTGAACCCATATGCTGACATGAACACTAGGAAAGTTAACTATATACACTGTTATACATCTCACTCTCATCTTACTTGCCTCATTTTCCTGCTACTTCTAACTTCTGTGTAGTTATCCCTTTATCCTGGCACTCCACTATCTAACTGCCACCCTACCCTCCCATCTCCACCCCAACCTGATTTCCTCTTCCCTCACGCAGTAGCCACAATCCTCTCACTCCAGTTTTAATTCCCAAGAACCAGCCTTCGCTTCTCATGTGCCCTCTGGAATGCCCATTCTGTCTGTAACAAGTTCATATCTGTCCATGACTTTTTTATCCCCAATTCCTTAATATATATGCTGTTACTAACACTTGGTTTCAAGAATTTAACATTGCTTCTCCTGATGCCCTCTTCCACAGTGGCCTCCACTGGACTCACTCACCCAGATCCAGATTCCTTCTATCCCAACTGAGAACTTTTCATGTTCTTCCTTCACATCAGTTTTTATCCCTCTTCTCTTTTGAGGCTCACTTTATTAGCATATTTTTCTCCATGTTCAATGAGGATTATTATTATTATACAGTATTTATATAGCACCAAAGGGTTTGCTCAGCGTTGTACAATAGCAAGGGGGACAGAACATGAGACAAGACAGTAACAATACAATACACGAGGGGTTCGAGGGCCCTGCTCTTTCGAGCTTACAATCTAGGAGATTGCTGTGATTTATCTGCATCCTAGACTGGTTTCACAATTCCTTGATGACTTATCTGTCTGGATACCCTTATCTACTCTGATTTGCTAATGAACACATCTAAAACAAATCTTACCCCTGTCCTTCCCTGTTCTGGCCACTTCTGTCTACAAAAACACACTCTCATTCACTACACTACAAACATATTTAGGCCTTGACCTCTTATTAACACCCTCTCATTCAGCCCTCGTCTGCTCATTGCTTCCTTGAATGCTCTGCTTGATCCCTCTCCTCCAAGATCTACACAGTCCAGATGTCTACTTATTTCTATCCTCTTGAATGTAGAGGTAGAGAGGGTATGTTAATTAGGGGTTAAGTAGGGGTAACAGACGCTGTTATTACAGAGGAAGTTACCAATCTCTTCTTAAACACCCACCTAACCATGTGCCCCCACGGACTGTTCCCTCACAACTACTTTGGCCCCCCTCTTTTATATACCCTTTAACGCAATTTCTTCCTTTCTACTGGAATCTTATCCTTCCTTCTAAAGCATGTGTTGGTCACTTCCATACTTTAAAGGCCCTTGCTGGACCCCACCAGTTTAACAACCCATCTCCTTGCTCCCATTTATCTCTAAACTTCTAGAATGCCTAGTCTACAACCATCTGACTCACCACCTCACTGAAAATAATCTTCTTGCTCTCTTATGTGGCTCTTGCCTACAGCAGTCCACAGAAACTGCACTACTAAAACTCACTTGCGACTTACTAACTTCTAAAACCAATATCCATTACTTCAAATTCATACTATTAGACCTTTCTTCTGCCTTGATACTGTTAACCACACACTCATCCTCCAAAAACTCAATTCCTTTGATCTCTAAACCCTGCCATTTCCTGGTTCTACTTCTATCTATCTATGTGTTCCACCAGTAATACCTACAACTCATCCTCTCCTTTATCTCTTTCTGTAGGGGTCCCCTAAGGCTTTGCACTCAGACCTCTTTCCTCTCCCTTTACCTCCTTCCTTGGTTACTTGATAACCTACCACTATTTCCATCTAGATCAAAAATACAACCATAAGTCCCTTCCCTCATTCCAGAGTACTAAACTTAATCCTGGACTCCTGTCCTTTCAGTCCTAAATCCAATCACTGTTTAAATCTTGGCACCTTCACTCATGTAATACAAAATTATTTCATTTTTAACCAATGAAACCACAAAGCAACTAATTCACTACCTTATTATCTGTATTCTTGACTATTTCAGCTCTATCCTTCCTTAGTCTGCCTCAAGCACCACAAGGCAGACCTGCCTTAGTCTGCTTCAAGCATCATACATCGCTAACTTCTGAAAATATCACCCAAACCATCCTCTTTGCCCCTCCGTCTTTACCTTTTCCCAAGCTAACATCCTTTTCCATGCTATGAAACTCTCTACCATAACCTGTCTAACTATTTTGTACTCTATTCACCCTATAGGTGATTCCTGAAAAACTCATCCCACCCCAAAGTTATTACTTTTATAGCACTTGTCCCTTCCTCTTTTACAAGCTGGGCCCTCCTAACCTTCTTCTCTTGAATTGTATTGTAAGTATACTATCTCTCTCTATATATTATAAAACCCTGTGCAAACTGTTGGCTCTATATAAATCTTACCTGTATAATAATAATAATAATGATTGACAAGAGAGAATAACAGAGGCTTTTGCTGAATTCTCCTGCAAGCTTTCTGGCTGTCATGCTGATGTGTTGACTTCATGTTGTCTGAGTTGCTGACCCAGAATACGTATAGGCATAAGAAATTCTGATACTCAGAATGCTTATTCGAGGTCTGTGTCCTAAAATTAGGTGAAACAAAGTCTGTCTGAACCCAAAAACAAAATGCATAATATTGTAGCTTTTTGCCCCTCCTCCAAGGGGTTATCCAAAGTCTTGGATAACCCCCTGGAGGAGGGGCGAAACGTGTTGACGTATTTCCGGTTCCGGTGGATGTGTAGTGATGTCATGTCCAGTGAGTGGAGCGCACGCTGGTTTGCTGTGCTCTGGAGTGACTTCCTTCTTTCCTTACAGGAAATTTATATTATCCACTGCCAGTCCATTTCTGCAAAGAAAGATTTATGGATTTGTGTCATAAGTATGAGCCTCTGAGCCTATTATAAAAGCTTGAACATATCTTTTATCATGTGAATGCATTAAGGGCAGCTTTTTTTAGAATAAAGAGTTTTATACAGTATTGCACTATTTGTGTCTTTTATTTGTTTTTCAATGCCATCTAATCGTGGGAATCGTTTTTGGAGCATATCAAGTGCAGATGTATCTGGGGAGGATATACCCAGTCTTTAAAGCTTATTTGACTCTTTAGCCATACCAGCAAAGAGTCCATTCCATCTGGTGAGTGGGGATTGGATCATTAATCACGGATGGTGTGAGCACATTTTGGTTGAAGATTTGGTTGAGCACTATTTTTAGGATTGGAGCACAATTTATATACTTTTGGGACTTTTTTGGACTTTTTACACATTTACATATTTGTTAATTTTTTTTGTGCTGTGGAGTGTTTATATTTATGACTGATAAGTAAAGCTTTGCTTCTTGTAGCCTTCACATTTCTTGTGTAAAGAAATTATTTTCTTTCTCAGGCCTTGTGACATTTCTCTTTCAAGTGGTGCCATTGCTCATAGCATGAAATGGGAAGGGGTTTTCTTTGTTAAGTAACGCCCTTTTATAATCAACTGTATCCTGGACACCCGTTTAATGAATAATTAGACTCACCTGTAGTTGAGTTCTTGTTAATTAGGATTTTGTTGTCTAAAATTTAGCTTTGCTCCTTAGACTTTCATTGGGGTATATTCATTTTTGCAGCAAGGTCTTAATTAATTTGTTAGGGAAAATACTTTTTTGTGTGTGCAAATTAACAAATCTTGTCTGCAATCAATGGCCTACATTTGTGAGAGTATTTTGTAGTGTAGTGTCTCATAGAAAATGTTGATTCTGAAAGGAAAGAAAAGGTTTTCTAACAAATCTGTTGGGGTGTACTCATTTATGCTGAGCACTGTGTATACACACACATACACATACACATATTAATATATGATGGGTCACAGTCTACCTCACATCAAACTTTGTGTAACACATGTGATCTGATGTGATCCAAATCCCTAACCCTGACCCTAACCATAACCCCATTCACAAACCCTAACCCTGACCCTAACCCCTAAACCTGACCTTAACCCTAACCCTTGACCTTACCATAACCCTAACCCTAACTACAAACCCTAACCCTTTACCCTGACTAGACATGTGCAAAACAAAAGGGGGAGTTCAACTGGAAAACATTTTGACCAAATTCACACACAATTCATATTCGAAATTAGTTCAACTAAATTCAAAATTGATTCAACAAAATTTGAAAAGTCGTTTGAAATAGAAAAGATTTCAACCGAATGTGTAGATTTTGTTTGAAAATATTAATTTCAAGAATAATCATTTGATTTTCTAACCAATAGTGGGGTCAAATCGATGTTTGTTTTTGACGGCAGTGATGGAAAAATGTGTTTTTCTCGATCAAAATAATTTTTGGTCAGTGTATGTGGTTCTTGTTCAAAAATTACATCCATTTTAACCACTTGCGCTCCTGAGGATTTACCTCCTTCCTAACCAGGTCATGTTTTGCGTTATGGTACTGTGTTACTTTAACTGATGATTGCGCGATCATGCAACGATGCACCCAAATTAAATTTACGTCCTTTTTACCACAGATTGAGCTTTCTTTTGGTAGTATTTGACTGCCTGTGTGTTTTTTATTTTTTTGCGCTATAAAAAAAAAGACCAACAATTTTGCGAAAAAAACAATATTTTTGACTTTTTGCTATTAAAGCGAAGTTCCACTCAGTCTGTAAAAAAATAAAAGTCAGCAGCTACAAAAACTTTAACTGCTGACTTTTAAAAAACAGCCACTCACTCCTATGATCCTGCATTGCCCCCACTGCAGCCCATTTCACCGGCCGTCCTGTAGTCCAGACGCCAGCATCTTCAGTGTGGGCACCCGACTGTGACAGCTTGTGACTTCACAGCCGGGTACCAACTGCACATGCGCGAGTAGCGCTGCACTTCCTGAATGGCCCCACCGTCTTCTGGGACCTGTCACGTGTCCCACAAAACTTCGGGGAGGGAGGGTAGGAGGACCACTTCCGTTTATAATCACCTAGGTGATTGCAGCGGAAATTGGAGCAGGTACCTGTCAAATTCGGGTACCCGTCCCCCTCCGCTCCCCAAAGGCGCCAATCCTTAATGGGGAGCAGGGGTCCAATTTTTAAAGCGGAACTTCCCCTTTTTGGGTGGAACTCCACTTTAAACATGTCCAGTAAAAAATGTAAAACATCAAATTTTGTCATAAATTTAGTACACAATGTATTTTGCTACATGCCTTTGCTAAAAAAAAATCCCAATACATGTGAATTAATTGGTTTATGTGAAACATATAGCATTTACAAATGGCGGTATATATACTGTTTTTTTTTCTACTAGTAGTGGCGGAGATCAGCGACTTATAGCAGGACTGTGGGACTGTGGTGGACATTCTGACACTGGAGGGAACTGACTTGGTGTCACTGACATCCCCAGGGACACCAATACAGTGATCAGTGCTAAAAAAAAAGTGCTCACACTGTACTAAAGGTACTGGGCAGGAAGGGGTTAACATGAGGGGTGATCAAAGGGTTAACTGTGTGCAGGGAGTGTTTAACTAGGGGGCAGTGTCTGTGTGCTTCACTGTAAGCACACTGCTTTGGATAGCTGTGCTGTGCACAGTCATCCAAAAGCAGTGTGCCAGAGCTGACAGGGAGGATAACTGTTAGTAAACAAAACAGTCCTCTTTCCCTTCGGAGATGCTTGGGTAATCACAGGCCAGGACCCAGTGATTGACAGCAGCGGCCATGAATGGTGGTGCAGGAAGGGCATTCATGCGGCTCGGGTGCGCCCCTTACCCAGAAATGCAAAATCACGTATATATACGTGATTTTGCACACCCCTGCTGTCCTGTAGCAGTATATCTGCTATAGGCCAGTGGGTAAGCAGTAAAATAGAATGTTAGACGCAAAAGACAATTTTTTAATGACATTTGTCCATTCATCGAATGTGCAAAGAATTTTCATACGACTTTTTTACGAATATTCTCATCTGAAAATCTAAATGTGTATGGCCACCTTAATGCCCCATACACATGATAAAAAAAAAAGACTGATCGTCCGATAAAGCAGATCTTAGTACACAGCTTTTGAGAGCTGATCACGACAATTTGTGCGATAATATCTGAAGGGATAAGCGCAAAAATGTTTCTCATATGATACCAGATCGTACAATTTTTGTTTATTCAGTACAGTAGTCGTCCAAAAATACACTGGAAACACATGACATGACGTTCGAAATTCTTTTCTTTCGTATGAGAATTCTTGTATCTTTAGTAGCCTTTTCACTTTCAATGTGAGACTAGCTGTAAGGAACCGCCTGGCGGTACCTCTAGCAACCCACCGGTTAGGATTACCCAGAGCGCGGAGTCTAAGTCCCAGTCTGCTTGTTCACCAGGGCCCCTGATGGTGGGGATGGACTTGGAGCAGACCGAGACCAGGTCACGGCCCCCGAGTACACCTACCCGTAGTAGAGGAATCCGCCAGAGGTATCTGCAGGGTGAGAGCCTGATGTGAAGAGGTGGATGTGCCAGAGCAAGGTGGATAGATGGATGGATGAGCAGGAGCGTGGTCAGACAAGCCGAGTCGGTAGCCGTGGGAGCAGCGCGGTACAAGGCAGTGGGCAGAGAATGGTCGGGTCACACGCCAGGTCAGTAACAGGAGATCAGATCCAATAGGGGGCATCCAGGAGAGAGGTCAGGTGAGCCAGGGATCAGAGCAGGAGAATACAGCACAGTCAGGAACAATCCGGGTCAGCAACAATCAGAATGACGAGTACACAGGATCAGGAACACAGAGAGACCAAACGGCAATTCATGTCAGCGCAGGGCGGATTTAAATAACGCGCCCTGCGCTGTCATTGGTGCCAGGCGTGCCTGCGGCTCTGAGTGCGCATGCGCGAGTTCCGTCTCCGCTGCAACCGGCCAGGACCTAGTGCCCGCACACCAGCGTGAACTGGCACACTGCACCTGCGCCGAGCCGCACGTCGCGGCAGCTCCTGACACTAGGAGGCAAAAAAAAAATGGTTGATCATTCATCCGATATTCTCATTGTGTGTGTGGGACTTTAGGCTGGCCATACACGTGTAGCTTTTCAGCCGAAAATATTAGTTTAACTAGTTTAAATAAACTTAGTTTATTTGATTTTCTAATCGTTAAACTGGCCATACGCGTATAGATTTTCATTTGAGAATTTTTGTTTCAAGAATATTCGTTTGATATTCTAATCGTATTCTTGTTTTCAAATTCAACTTTAAAGCGGAGTTCCAGTGAAAAATTTGATTCAGAACAACCAAATGTCTAACCCTGACCTCAACCCTTAACCCGAATCCCTGACCTTAACACAACCCTAACACTAACCAAAAACCCTAACCCTGACCTCCTAACCTGACCTTAACTCTCAACCCTAACCATAACACTAACTCTAACCACAAACCCTAACCCTGACCCTAACCCCCTAACTATGACCTTAACCATAACCCCAACCACAATCCCTGACCCTGAGTTAAACCCTTAACCCTAATCTCTGACCCTAATCGTAATTTAAAACCGAACTCTGACCCTAACCCTGACCTTAACCCTGAAACCCAACCCCTGACCTTAACCGCAACCCTAACACTATCTACAAACCCTAGCCCAGACCCCCTAACCTTGACCTTAACCATTAACCCTAAAACCTGACCCTGAACGTAACCCTAACCGCAAACCCTAACCCCCTAACCATGACTTTAACCCTAACCTCTGATCCTAACCATAACCCTAACCACAAACTCTAACCCCTAGCACTGACATTAACCCTTAACCCCAACCCCTGACCCTAAATGCAACCCTAACACTAACCACTAACCCTAACTCTGCCCCCCTAACCCTGACCTTAACCCTAACACTTGACCCTAACTATAACACTAATCCTAAATACAAAACCTAACAGTGACCCTAACTCCCTAACCATGACCTTAATCCTAACCCCTGACCCTAACCACAAACCCTAACACTGATCTTAACCCTAATCCTTGACCCTAACCGTAACACTAACCACAAACCCTAACACTCACCATAACCCCCTAACCCTGACCCTAACCCTTAATCTTAACCCTTGACCCTACCTGTAACCCTAACCACAAACCAGGGACAGACTGACCATTCGAGCACTCGGGCACTGCCCGAGGGCCCAGGGTCAGTAGGGGGGCGTATGAAATGCCCCTGTTACCTTTTTTATAGGCTTTTTTGGGTGTTCTTTGAGTGTGGGCAAGGACACAGGGGCCCCATGATCCCCTATTGCCCGGGGGCCCCATGAGTTGTCAGTCCACCCCTGCCACAAACCCTAACCCCAACCGCAAACCTCCTAGCAGATGAACTGTAATTTTAGCAGATGATCTTTGACCTCATAATGGATACACTTTGAACTTTTTACAGATGAACTTTGACCAATTCACAGATAAACTTTGACCTCCTATTGGATGATCTTTGAACTCCTGGTGGATGAACTTTGTCATTTTAGGGATGGTTAGGGTTAGTGCATAGAGAAACACAACCCAACACAGAAGGTACAGTTAAGTTACGATGCTTTTCTAAACTTACTTCAGTGTGACTACTAATCTCTCAAAGAAGGAGCACTAGACAAACAATTGTGTTCACTCTCTCTAGCTGGTTAAAGACCAAGCCCAGCAATTCATCAAAGCTGTAAAGACAGATATGTGGCCATTACATTGTGGCAACATGGAATCAATCACCTAAAAAGCAACAATGACTACTTTAATGAGATGTCAAAATACACAGTGTGGGCAAAACATTTTATCAAAATGCATTACATTAGCATTACTGTGGAATTTTGTGCAGATTCAGGTTTACATACAGATAACATGCATTATCTGCACAGCAGTCATTATATTACATATGCAAACTTGTTGATGTTGCATGTACACATGAGCAGTACTCCCCTTGTTACTGACATGCCTGTGTAAGTGAAGAACTTGTCAGCATGTGCACAGAGGTCTTTGTAAATTACCCCAGATTGTCCTTTTGTTCGCCGATTGTCAATGATTGGATAGATCCAGTATCGTACCTTCTTCTCATCCTTCTCTTACGTTCCTCCTCTTCTTCATCAATTAGTACAGCAACAGCAGCCTTAACGACCGCTGCTACAACAGAATGTATAGCAAACATGACTGGTTAATCACAGGATGGTAAAAAGCAGGAAGTTAACTGGAAAAGGAAATGTTTAATCACTGTACTGTAGCTATGGAAGAGCAGCATTGTTATCTAAGGACAGAACTGTGTTAGGACTACAGAATACCTGCCCTCATTTTCTTCTTAATAACAAAGGGGGGTGTATTATGTAGTCTTAACACACTTCTTGCTAATGTTGTTTGAGATGCAAAACATGAGAGACAGCTCTCTTTTTGGGCATGTATCAAAAAGATATAGTAAAATTCTTTCAATTGCACATTCAACAGATCACAATTGTGCAAACAAAGTCCGTTGTTAAGTCTTATCTACTTGGTTTTATAACCTGTCCAATCCCTAGTTTCTCCTGAGAGCAACTGGCCAGCAACACACAAATATGACAACCCTACTATTTGATATTAACGCAGACCTATTAGTTAACTTATATTTTATATTAATAGTACCCATTTAAATTTTAGCTAGTTCCTATACAGATTTCCTAGGCATCATGTGAAAAATATGACAATCCATTGGATAGAGGATAGAAAAATGTTTTGGTTAAAAAAAATGCAAAGTATCCATAACCCTAGTTTACAGGGAAGGAGAATCTTTTTAGAGATTAAAGTCTGGGGTGGGGTAGGGGGGTGTTAAATTTTACAAAATCAGATTTTAAATGTTGTGCCTTTTTATACAGGTATTTTACCTTGTTTCTCTTAGGGAAGGTGGCAGACATCACTGAAAATACAGAGAAAACATATTCATTTTTCAAAAGAACAAAACTGCTAATCACATCAGCAAAAAGTATAAGCAACAGTGACATCTGTTAAATATATAATATGTACGATAAAGTTAATTTCTTTCTTTTTTTTTTAAATCTAAATGCATGAGAGAAATATCTTAACTTATAGTTTAAACTTGAAATACAGTATAGGTATGCAGCTTTACGTGTATTTATTTACATTCTTTCATTAATACACCGATTTTTTAGAAAAAAAAAGGTTTTAAAATTAAGTGGAAAATATATTGTTTAGCCAACTGGTAACCAAAACAGAGGGAGTTACAAGGAATAATTATGTAAGTCATATTCAGGTGAACAGTACAGTTTATGAAAGAGCAATTAACTGGGAAAAGTAATTACCCTACTTTGTGTATTTTAGGAATTCATTGATTCAGCTGTCTAATTTGACCATGTGCACTTTTTCAAAAAGCCTTTTGGTTAGAGGATGGCTGCTTCGACACACATTCTAATTCTAATTTAACAGTGTAGCTACAGCTTTTCCACTGGGATTTAATTATCTAGTGTATTACTTGTTAACTTCATTATATGGGCATGGCTGCAGTAAAAGGAGTAATTTATATTAACTTTTTAAAATATTGGTTCTGTTCTAATCCCATACAGGTCAGACAGCCAGTTTACTCACATGTGCTGTAAAATTTTAATTAGAAAAATATAATATACCCGTATTTGCCGGCGTATAAGACGACTTTTCAACCCGTGAAAATCTTTTGAAAAGTCGGGGGGTCGTCTTATACGCCGGTATACGGCGAGCCGGTGCCAGGGCGGCACTTTTTCGAGGGGCGGCGCCACCCCCCCTCCTCCTCCAACGGACACCAAGTACAGGGGTGGGCAGAGGGGCTGCTGTACCTTACCTGGCTCCGGTCCCGGTCCCACGACGATCCGGTCCAGAAAGCGCGGCTGCTCCTTCTTTCAGTTCGGCCGCTCGATGGTCCCGCCGCTCGCTCGGCTCCACCTCCTCACCGGTGATTGGGCGCCAGCACTGGAAAGGCACACAGGCGACCAATCACCGTTGAAGAGGCCGAACTGAAAGAAGGAGCAGCCGCTCCTCTCCCCCACTGACACTAACGATGGGGCACTGTTCCTCCTCCACTGACACCAATGATGGGGCACTATTCCTCCCCCACTGAAACCAATGATGGGGCACTTTTCTCCCCACTGATACCAATGATGGGGCACTGTTCCTCCCCCCCTGACACCAACGATGGGGCACTATTCCTCCTCCCCACTGACACCAATGATGGGGCACTATTCCTCCCCCACTGACACCAATGATGGGGCACTATTCCTCCCCCACTGACACCAATGATGGGGCACTTTTCTCCCCACTGATACCAATGATGGGGCACTATTCCTCCCCCACTGACACCAATGATGGGGCACTATTCCCCCCACTGACACCAACCATGGGGCACTATTCCTCCCCCACTGACACCAACCATGGGGCACTATTCCTCCTCCCCACTGACACCAATGATGGGGCGCAATTCCTGCCACTGATACCAATGATGGGGCGCAATTCCTGCCACTGACACCAATGATGGGATGCTATTCCTCCCACTGACACTAATTATGGAGCACTATTCCTCCCACTAACACCAATGACGGGGCACTATTCCTCCCACTGACACTAATGATGGGACACTATTCCTCACACACTGACACTAATGATGGGGCACCATCATTGGTGTCAGTGGGAGGAATAGTGCCCCATCATTGGTATCAGTGGGAGGAATAGCGCCCCATCATTGGTATCAGTGGGAGGAATAGTGCCCCATCATTGGTATCAGTGGGAGGAATAGTGCCCTATCATTGGTGTCAGTGGATGAAATAGTGCCCCATCATTAGTGTCAGTGGGAGGAGTAGTGCCTCATCATTGGTATCAGTGGGAGGAATCATGCCCCATCATTGGTGTCAGTGGGAGGAATAGCACCCCATCATTGTTGTCAGTGGCAGGAATCATGCCCCATCATTGGTGTCAGTGGGAGGAATAGCACCCCATCATTGGAATACCATACTGAAATAGCATACCATATTGAAATCAAATCTGATGTTTTTTCATTTTTATTTGGTGTGCGTTGGAATTTGGTGTGCGAGGGGTAGTCTTATACGGCGAGTATAGCTCAAACCCTATATTTTAACAGGAAAAGTAGGGGGTCGTCTTATACGCCCAGTCGTCTTATACGCCGGCAAATACGGTAAGTAAAAAAAAGCAGCTAAAATCTATTACTTTATATCCCTTAAAAGATTTTAGCTTTTTTTAAGTTTTGAATTTAAAATCAGTGACAAAAATAAGGCACTACAAGGTCCGAATATCCTTCATTCTCCTAATGTTTTGTGGCCTGTCTAGATGTCTTTGTTCTGTATAATCATATCATTGGATATATAATACAGTATGTTTGCAGCAGTTCCTATTTTCTATATAGGCATAACTTACTATGATTTATTGTCACATTAATGATATAATTTTCTCAAAATGATTTGTTTTACTGGCACAGTAATGCCAGTAATTGTGAGTGTTCTGATTAATTCTGCTTATAATCATATTCTCAGTTTGCATATGTTTTGATACTAATTACATTAACTGTTAGCTTTCATAAATATTTATTTGTGCCACAATTGCTGTCTTACAATATATATTTGTTATTCCTTAGAGTTGCAAATGTAAATAGTGCACACCATGTTTCCACACTTAAAACAGGTGCAACATTTCTAATGTTTGCTGCATGGTAAATCCTGCATTACACCTGAAAGTTTGCAACCTATTCCAATGCTCACTCTCTGTAAAGGTGACACACAGGGGTTTATTTACTAAAGCTGGGGAGTCCAAAATCAGACTCCCTTCTGCATAGAAACCAATCAGCTTCTAACCTCAGCTTGTTCAATGAAGCTTTGGCAATGAAACCTGGAAGCTGATTGGTTTCTATGCAGAAGGGAGTCTGATTTTGGACTCTCCAGATTTAGTAAATAAACCCCACAGTGTTTCCACAGCTTGACCACAACTGCAAAATTTCTAATGTTTACTGAAGGGCGATTCCTCTGTTGCATCTCACAGTTTTTGGCCTAATCCGTATGGAGGTAATTGTTTGTCAGATAATACATTCTGTTTATTGCAAAAACCAAGGTGCTTACATATAGCTTATCCACTGTGCAATATGTGTTGCTGTTGTCACTCAGATAATACACTCTAATTTATATTTCAAGATAAAACCTGCAGCATATTTACCTTTTATATTGCTGCTTAACCAAGCTGTCTACATACTGTCCATCTACTGTCCAATATATTTGGCTATTGTCTTTCAGATAATACGCTTTAAGGTTTATTTCAAGATAAAACCTGCCTTATCTCTCGCTCCTATATTGTGGCCTCACCAAACTGCTTACATACTATCCAGTCCAGTACAATAGTAGTGACTATAGCCTCATAGATAGTACACTCTAATATTTAAACCCGCCATGTCTTGCCTATTCAAGTGCTCACATATTGACCTGATGCTGGCTAATTTTTGCCAAACACACATCTGACATCTATAATTTAATTATTTGGGGAGTAATTGTAAATACAGTGATGAAAGGGATCTGGGGAATGTGGTATTGTGGTTTGAAGTGTTTTTCTGCTCTCTGTTTTGACATTTTATTAAACTTTTAAGATAATGCAAATTTTACTGAAAAAAAAAAATCTCACAAACTATACCAGTAAACCGTTTTGCCACTGGCTAGCTTGCATGAAGATGAGGGCTTTACTTTTATTATTTCTCCTCTTTCATTTGAAAAAGTTGAAAAAGTACAAAAAAACACAACTCTTTATTGATATATTTGAAAGAACTTACACCAACACTTAAACTGCTTGTAAAGTGTCAAAATAATAAACAGGTTTATACTCATAGTCGCTCCAAAACTCCTCTTCTGGGTATTCCTCTGGCAGTCTAGGCTCCTCAACTTCTCCCTGCAGCACCATAGCATGCTGCTTTCTATGCAGGTGCACACACGGGTGCTGCATAGACTGTTATTTACTTGCTTTAATTATAGTGAACAGGTAAGGTAAAAAGTTTGTCTTGTTAATTTCATTATGGTAGGGAGTAGTATGCCTATTTTTATAAAAGGCAGATGGATTACACTTAACATTGCCCCCCTTTTTCAAGCGTCCACTTCTTATAACATTATTAGAGTCCATCAACATCACTCCATTGCTTTAAGAAAAGGACCCTCTTTTGTTTCCCTTTTTTAAAAACACCCAGAGCAAATGGGAATATCGTGCTCAGAGTCCTTGTTGGGACTGTCCCAACTGTCTGGAAATCTCTATGTGCAAGGGGCCTAAAACAAACTTTAATTATCATTGTGCACTTACACTATACGGGCTACTGTGATATGTGGTGTTGTACACAAATTATTTAAAAGAAAAAAGAGAGAAAAGAGGCACCCTCTGAGTGCAGTATGTAAGAAAAGTTTTAATGAACCACAATGTTAAAATTCACAATGTAAGGAAGTTAAACATGCCCATCAGTAGACTGTTACTGTGTCCTTCAGGGTTCCATCCCATGTGGAGCTGGCCACTTAAGGTAATGACAGAAATGCGGACTGCTGCATAGAGTGGAGGGTTCCAAAGTCCCGTGGTGAGTGTCAGGCAGAATCCCAGGAAGCTGGAGGTGATCGAGAATCCAGGGCTCCGTTGTCCGACCGGAACTGGAAGTGCCTGTGACCACTGGTTTCTGGTCAGACAACAGAGCCCTGGATCACCTTCAGCTTCCTGGGATTTTGCCTGACACTCACCACTAGACTGTGGGACCCACCACTCTCCCAAGCAGCTCGGGATTCTGTCATTACCTTAAGCGACCAGCTCCATATGGGATGGACCCTTGCAGGACACAGTAACAGTCTACTGATGGGCTTGTTTAACTTCCTTTCTTGTGAGTTTTAACATTGTGGTTCATTAAAGGTTTTCTTACTTACTGCACTCAGAGGGTGCCTCTCTTCTCCCTTTTTTCTTTTGTATACAGAGCTGGATTACTCTAAGATGGCTGCTATCTGAAGAGGTTACTAGCCATAGAATTTATTGGGACTTGTGGACATATAACACTGGGCATTAGCCATTAGTGCACTGAGATCTCTCTTTTATTTACACAAATTATTTAGTACACTTTGTTTTGTAAATTTGTAACATTGTTACATTTTGGTAGTGAAACATCTATAGCAATCGTATCTAAGAATATATCTTGTATTATATGCATGGAATCACGAATAGAAAAAAACAATCAGAATAAGAAGAAAATCATTATATAATAAATTTCTCTTTAATTTTCTGACACTTAGATAATGTTGCCATGGAAGTAAGCTGTAGAAGCAAGAAATATAAAAAGTTATTTAAAATGTGTGAAAACTGTCAA
Source organism: Staurois parvus (assembly GCF_062004578.1). Lineage (NCBI taxonomy): Eukaryota > Metazoa > Chordata > Amphibia > Anura > Ranidae > Staurois > Staurois parvus. The sequence goes on along the minus strand of NW_028317994.1, from coordinate 11,052,165 downwards.
TGCTAATTCTTCAACAAAGAGATTTTTTTTCTACTGTTGGCATATCTTAGGTACTTATATAAGATCAAGCCAAAAATTGTAATTATCTTGATTTCTTGCATACAGAAAAAAATACAAATGCACATCTGAAATGTTGTTTTAGCTGTACATGGTAAAAAGAAGACTGAAATTATCCAAAGGATAATGAATAACTAACTAGAATTCCTACCCTTTCAGGCATCCACTGTTCTTCCTAAACATTACACTTTAATAAAAGCTTTATTTAAAGCCTTATTCTTAGAATGCAGTCCAAGCACAGCTTTTGCCTTGAATTCAGGTGCACTTTGAATATTACTAGACATATTAACTCTTAACAATTTCTTGCTAAAAATTTTTCTGTTAGATTGATATTAACTGAATACAGTGTAAAATAACAAAATAAAAAAGGCGGCCGGCCAGCGGATGACAGCTCACTGAGCAGAGCTCCATCCATCCGCCAGTGACATCGCGGCACACAGCGAGCCCCAACCCAGCAAACATAGCAGGCACACAGCTAAGGGTCACAGAACCCTCGGTCAGCATGACCCGACGTCGAAAAACACCAGGGCAACCGAGGAAACTCACCAACTTCTTCCTAGCCCTCGGTCCCTGTGGACAATATGGCGCTGGCTGCGTGACAGGCAGTCTCTCCCCTCATGAAGGAGACACACAGGGAGACACAGCATATCACCCGGACCCCAGGCTAAAGGCACCATTATACCCAGGAGACCCGGGTGAGTCCTCTCCTCCCGTCTTCTACTACTAGCAGCCCAGCCAAATCTAGACCGAGATTGGACACTGATGTCCCCCATGACAGACAGCCTTCCGTTTCACTTTCAAATCCTGACAACTCTCCATCTTTGATTGATTCCTATCCTGCCTCTGACCAACCTATCATGGAAATTGCTATGAAAAACATGCTCTTATCTCTGCAACAAACGTTGCATAACGACTTAACGGCGACATTATCCCAAATCTCCCTTACTGTACAAAAACAAGAAAAACGCATTCACCATATTGAAGAAAAATTAGGAGAAATGTGCGCTGCACATAATGACCTCATATATGCACACGCAGACCATACAGCTGAGATTAACCAAATAAACCTCAAATTAGCAGAGCTAGAGGATCGCTCCAGGAGAAACAACATAAAATTCCATGGTATTCCCAAGTCCATTACAGCGGACGCCATAGTCCTATTCATCCAACAGCTCATGAAGCATATCATCCCTACACTCACAGATGTGGAACTAGCAATAGACCGGGCACATTGCATTCCCAAACCATCATTCCTTCCCCAGGGATACATTGGCGCGCATACACTTCTATCATGTGAAAGAGAAGATAATGATAGCTGCCAGAAACTCCAATTCCATACCACCAACACATGCAAATATCAAATTATTTGCCAACCTATCCAAAACGACACTTCTCAACCGTAAGAAACTCGTCACTATAACGAAAGCACTACGGAACCACGGAATAGGATACCAATGGAGTTTCCCCACGAAACTAACCATTAAACACCAAGATAGGATCTACACGATCAAATCCTTAGACACAGACATAGAACTCCTGAAAATGTGGAACATCATTCCGGAGGACACTCATGAACCCGCCTCCAACCGTCCGCAGCAAATGGACGCAGAATGGTCATGACTCCAAACCAGCCTGCACTCTTCAGCTCGCTACATAATGGGCATTGCTCCATAAACAACTACAAATGCAAACGGCCCAGTATGGACTTCCTCACACTTCAAGATTCCTCCCAGCATGATTCCTATAGCGAACCATGCTTTCTCAAGCCTCCATATTACGAAGTAGCATATGATGCTACCCATGTCACTTGTATTTTTTGCAAATCTTTTTTTTCCTCCTCTTCCCCCACAGTACCAGTCAACTTGAACGAATCTACCCTCCCCACAGTTCTCCAATACAAGATGAAAACCTCCTTCCACAAAAACGATCGACACAAGCCCATAACAGATCCTCCCTGAATGATCAACAACCACGCCATGAAAAATCCTATCTCTCTCCACTCTCTTGGAAACAACACCAATACCTCAAACAAACCATCAACATAAGAAAAGATGATTAGTATATCTTCGCTAAATGTCAGAGGCCTGAACTCGCCTTATAAAAGATCCTTACTTTTGAGAGAAGCTCGATCTTTACAAACGGACATACTATTCCTACAGGAGACCCACTTCGCCTCTATTAAAATTCCCAAGTTCAATATCCACCACTACACCTCAACTTATATGTCAACAAACCCCAAGGAAAAGAATGGGATCATCAGAGCCATTAAAGACTCCCTCCAATACCAATTTATTTCAGAAACAGTGGACCCACAAGGCCGCTACCACATATTGATCTGCAAAATCACGGACATTCTATGTATATACACTTGTCAACGTCTATGGCCCAAATACTAACCATCTTCAATTTTTCAATGAAACTCAACGTGATCATCTCTCAACACAGAAACGGCAAACTAATCATTGGTGGGGATTTCAACATCATCGGTAACCCGCTCCTAGACTCCTCTTCCAATAGACATGCCTCCAAACAGACCTTTAACCACTTTCTATACTCCAACGATTTATATGATGCCTGGCAATGCCAACACAGCACGGAAAGGGACTATACCTACTATTCTCCATCTCATCTATCCTACTCCTGCATAGACTTCTTCATCACCGACAAATAGACTCTGCAACATGTCACTTCCTCCAAGTTTGGCACCATAACATGGTCAGAGTATGCCTCGATTACTATCTCTCTTGACCACAACCAATACTCACAGATCCCGCGGCTATGGCGACTGAACTCATCCCTACTGAAGAACCCAGACCTCAAGAAACGCATATTGGATGCACGTCGCACATTTTTTTAACTCAATGACACAGCTGACATATCTATCTCCACATTGTGGGCTACTTACAAGGCATACATGAGAGGTATTCTCATACAACTTAATTCCCACGTCACGAGACAAAGAAACCAACAAATAGATAAACTCCTCTCCTCCATCAAATCAAAAGAACAAATCAACAAAACATCCCCGGATCCATTAATTTCTTCCTCTCTTAATACAGATAGAAACAAACTACGATCCCTTTTATTATATAAATACGATCTTAATCTCCAAAAGATGAAGTTAAAATATTACTCACTAGGTAACAAAGCTAACTCAGTACTATCCAAACTCATCAAACAAAAATGACTAAAATATAAAAATACATCAATTAAACACCCAACCACCCAAACCTTATATACCAACCCACGGGATATAGCTAACGCTTTCGCAAATTATTATCAGAATTTATACAACCTTAAAAATGACCCCAACACCACGCAACCTACATCCACATCCATACAAACATTTTTACACACAACAAACCTCCCCCAACTCTCGCCATCCCAATTTACTGACATCTCAATCCCAATCTCTTCCAAAGAGATAGAAGCAACTATCAAAACACTACCACTACACAAATGATGGATATACAAACAAATACTACAAACTATTTGCCCCAAAACTATCACCATACCTAACCAGACTTTTTATTAATGCAGCCAAAACTGGCACATTCCCTAGGGACATGCTACAATCTATTATCACAACTATACCAAAACTCGGAAAAGACGGAAAAGACCCACAACTTGTCCAAAACTATAGGCCGATATCGTTACTTAATACCAATATAAAACTCTACGCAAAAATCATTGTACGCAGACTTCTCTCTTATCTTCCTATCCTAATCCATTCGGACCAAGTAGGTTTCATTCCAGGCCGCCAAGCACCAGATGCTACAAGAAGAATAATATCACTCCTCCACAATCTACAACTTTCTAAACGCCCCTCTTTACTACTATCCCTAGATGCAGAAAAGGCATTTGACCGCATACACTGGAAATTTATGCAATTCACACTCCAGAAATTTGGAATGACAGGTTGGATGTTAACAGCCATACTATCCCTGTACTCACATCCCTTGGCTAGAGTACTAACAGATGGTACACTATCCGATCCTTTTGATATCACAAACGGCACTAGACAAGGCTGCCCTCTTTCCCTGATAATATTTGCATTCCTTATCGAACCCTTAGCTTCCAAACTCAGAGAGGACCCGTCATTTACCGGCATCAAACATCTCAACACAGAACATAAAATCAGTCTATTTGCAGATGACATCATTTTGATGGTGACCAATCCCAACAAATCCCTCACAACAATTCGTGACCATCTCCATACCTACTCGACAGTCTCCTACTATAAACTCAATGAACCTAAATCTTCAATACTAAATCTCCATATATCACCCCAAGACCAAAAATTACTGACTACACAATTTCCATTTTCCTGGGAAACCCACAGTATCCCCTATCTAGGAATCAGACTAATGGCAACAACAGATCAACTATACCTTGCAAATCACAAGAAATTACTTGAAACTATCCCCCACGAAATTACTACTCTCCGCACTTCAGAACTCTCCAAACTAGGTCGAGTAGCGACTCTGAAAATGTACATTCTACCCAAAATACTGTACATATTCTGCACTCTTCCAATACCAGTCCCTAATGTTTTTTTTCCAGACTGCAAATAATATTCACAAAATTCCTATGGAACTCCAAAAAACCCAGGTGCACTACTAACCTTCTCATATGCACCACAACGAGAGGAGAAGCAGGCCTCCCCCACTTGAAATCCTATTACAATGCCACTCTACTTGACTAAATATACTTAAAAATTTATTGAAATTAAATAACAAAAAAAACAAGACACGCTACAGTCAATAGTAATATACAGTCTCTGGGCTCTTTTACTAAAGGAATAAAGTCTGTTCACTTTGTAAAGTGAATGTTTGCTGAACTTACTAAAAAGGTGAAACTGTGTTTGCTTCAATCATCCAATCCTGTGCAAGAAAAAAATCCTGTTTAATTTCCCTTGCAAATGATTAACCTTATTCACTGATCTAATTAAATTTCATGTCTAGCCCAATATTTATTTTTAGTTTTGTATAGAGTGGGAGATGACTACAACCACAGGATGTAACCCTATGGGGTAATGTTGCCCCATTTTCTGTCTTGGTAATAAAACAGGAATGCAGTGACTACAAGAAGTCTTTACTCAAATGACACCTCTGGACAGCTGACCACATAAGAAAAGCTTCTCTCATCTCCTGGTCTAATATGAAACACATTTTGTATTTTCCTTTTTGTCCCAGTGACAGCAGTCCTCAGGACAAACAGAGAAAATCTCCCCCAGCATGAGCATTGACAGCACTAAAACATGGCAGAAATAACAACCATTCCCTACTTTACCTTAAACTAAAAAAGTTGTTGCCAGAGATACATTTTATGAACAGGCTGACATCTGTCACACAGCATAAGCATTACATTTGCCACCTCCAGTGCACCTTTGGATGTGCAGAATTTTACAAGGACCTGTAAAATAGACAGCCAGGATTTACTGCAACATACATAAATAACAGATAAGAAGCATTCTGTAGGTTAATTAAAAGATTTACAGCAGCACAACCCAATGAAATATCAGATGTGTTTACAGAGGGTGTTTCGGATGCTGTTTTGTAGTCATTTAAAAATAAACTAGTTACATTTCTAGGTTGGATCCTCAGGATATTTTCTTTATGATAAGACTAAAAATTCTCTAACAAGGTAATAGCATTCAGTTTTTAGACAAGATTTCTTAGATCTCTCCTCCTTCTGCTTCCCAATGAAGCTCGCTGTCTTTCACAGAGTAAATACACAACCTGAAGTCAAAATACAGATACTTTGCTAAGTGGAATATGACATCCCCAGTGATGTCCTTTAGCTTATTGGCTTGGAAGGCTCATGATTCTAGAATGTAATATTAGGATGTAATATTTCTCGGTGAAACTGTGATTATTAGAGATGAGCGAATCGAACCTGGCGAAGTGGAATTCGTTTCGAATATCAGGAAAAATTCGATTCGCATCGAATCCGAATTTTAGCAAACTTCGGGTGCACGAATCGAATTTTTCCCGATCAGCCGGCAAAAGTGTCACTGCAGAGAGCTCCGCTATTTCTGACAGTTCTGACAGTTCATTTACAGCGGTTGAAACATTGTATCTATTTGTTTCCATTTAGGATACAGATGTTTTTATTCGGAAATAAATAGATACAATGTTTCAACCGCTGTAAATGTGAAGGAACTGTCAGAGAACTGTCAGAAATAGCGGAGCTCTCTGTAGATACACTTTTTGCTGTACTGGAATTCTTCTTCTTTTCATTCTTCTTCTTCTTTTCATTCTTCTTCTTCTTCTTCTTCTTTTCATTCTTCTTCTTCTTCTTTTCATTCTTCTTTTCATTCTTCTTCTTCTTCTTTTCATTCTTCTTCTTCTTCTTTTCATTCTTCTTTTCATTCTTCTTCTTCTTCTTTTCATTCTTCTTCTTCTTTTCATTCTTCTTCTTCTTCTTTTCATTCTTCTTCTTCTTCTTTTCATTCTTCTTTTTATTCTTCTTCTTCTTCTTTTCATTCTTCTTCTTCTTTTCATTCTTCTTTTCATTCTTCTTCTTCTTCTTCTTTTCATTCTTCTTCTTTTCATTCTTCTTCTTCTTCTTTTCATTCTTCTTTTCATTCTTCTTCTTTTCATTCTTCTTCTTCTTTTCATTCTTTTTTTCATTCTTCTCATTCTTCTTTTCATTCTTCTTTTCATTCTTCTTCTCATTCTTCTTCTTCTTCTTTTCATTCTTCTTCTTCTTCTTTTCATTCTTCTTTTCATTCTTCTTCTCATTCTTCTTTTCATTCTTCTTCTTCTTCTTTTCATTCTTCTTCTTCTTTTCATTCTTCTTCTTCTTCTTTTCATTCTTCTTCTTTTCATTCTTCTTTTCATTCTTCTTCTTCTTCTTTTCATTTTTCTTCTTCTTCTTTTCATTCTTCTTCTTCTTCTTTTCATTCTTCTTTTCATTCTTCTTCTTCTTCTTTTCATTCTTCTTCTTCTTCTTTTCATTCTTCTTTTCATTCTTCTTCTTCTTTTCATTCTTCTTCCTCTTCTTTTCATTCTTCTTTTCATTCTTCTTCCTCTTCTTTTCATTCTTCTTTTCATTCTTCTTCTCATTCTTCTTTTCATTCTTCTTCTTCTTCTTTTCATTCTTCTTTTCATTCTTCTCATTCTTCTTTTCATTCTTCTTTTCATTCTTCTTCTCATTCTTCTTTTCATTCTTCTTCTTCTTTTCATTCTTCTTCTTCTTCTTTTCATTCTTCTTTTCATTCTTCTCATTCTTCTTTTCATTCTTCTTTTCATTCTTCTTCTCATTCTTCTTTTCATTCTTCTTCTTCTTCTTCTTTTCATTCTTCTTCTTCTTCTTCTTTTCATTCTTCTTTTCATTCTTCTTCTTCTTCTTCTTTTCATTCTTCTTCTTTTCATTCTTCTTTTCATTCTTCTTCTTCTTCTTTTCATTCTTCTTCTTCTTTTCATTCTTCTTTTCATTCTTCTTCTTCTTCTTTTCATTCTTCTTCTTCTTCTTTTCATTCTTCTTCTTCTTTTCATTCTTCTTCTTCTTCTTTTCATTCTTCTCATTCTTCTTTTCATTCTTCTTTTCATTCTTCTTCTCATTCTTCTTTTCATTCTTCTTCTTCTTTTCATTCTTCTTTTCATTCTTCTCATTCTTCTTTTCATTCTTCTTTTCATTCTTCTTCTCATTCTTCTTCTTTTCATTCTTCTTTTCATTCTTCTTCTTTTCATTCTTCTTCTTCTTCTTCTTCGTCGTGCCCCGTGACTGCCCAAATGAGTGAAGTGTGCGGTGATTCTAAGATTGACGGCACTCATCTGCATGTCATACTGACTGACAGTATTATTTCTCTTCCCCAGCAGACTCCAAGGGCATTTAAATTAAAGGTACAGTGTTCTGCACTAATATAAAGGCTCTCTGAAGCCTAGAAACCCTTTTAATAAGTTAAATTCGCGGCAAATAAATTTGCATCGAATCGAATTTCTCCCGCAAATTCGGCGAATCAGCCGAATCGAATTTTTGAATAATTCGCTCATCTCTAGTGATTATGATCACGTGACTGCAGAAAGTTCAGAGCCCCCCACCCCACAAATCCTTTTGAAAAATTTCATCAAATACCCTGTAATGGCATATTTCATTTTGTACAGAACGTATGCAAGTATCAGCAATTTTATAATTTATAGTTGACCTGATAACTTTTTTCTCAACTTATGTTTCATAATCAACACAATAATAAATATTTTCAGTTAAAAATTTCAGTTATGCTCAAAGTATCAGCCAGATATGAGAAAAGGTACAGTAATAAATGCTATATTTATGTCATTGTAAAATAGTTGGCTAAAAATCTCAGCATGTGGCACATATTCTTTGTGCAGTTTATTGAAAATGAAAACACCCTTTGCAAGCTACTGTATTTGACAAAAATTTCTGTCATGGTCACAACAATGCTTTTATTAGAACCTAAAAGACAGAATGCCAACAGTCTTTAAAATCTTTATACTTTTTTCAGCTACATCCATAGTTTAAAGCAGTGGTTCTTAACCTTTTTGGAGGTACTGAACCCCACCAGTTTCATATGCGCATTCACCGAACCCTTCTTAATTGGAAAAATAAAATATGATTTTTAAAATTCAAAACATAGGTATATATTGATACATAGGTGCACAAAATGAACAAAACCATTAAGAACAAAGAACAAAACCATTAAAACATGATTTTCACACAAAAACAAAATAATGAATATTTACCGCAAATCAGTGTGACTTCTGCTGTTGTCTTTCAGAGGCCAGTTCAGAAATGCGCGGCATTACCTTGGTAAGTGCCACTCTCATGTCATTTTCGCAACAAAGTCTGTTCCTTTTCTTCGTCTTTATGTCCAGCATCCTCGAAAAGGATTGCTCGCAAAGATATGTTGTAACAAACGGTATGAAAATTCATCCCCCATAGTAATTCATCCCCCATATAGTAATTCATCCCCCATATAGTAATTCATCCCCCATATAGTAATTCATCCCCCATAGTAATTCATCCCCCATATAGTAATTCATCCCCCATAGTAATTCATCCCCCATATAGTAATTCATCCCCCATATAGTAATTCATCCCCCATAGTAATTCATCCCTCATAGTAATTCATCCCCCATATAGTAATTCATCCCCCATATAGTAATTCATCCCCCATAGTAATTCATCCCCCCATATAGTAATTCATCCCCCATATAGTAATTCATCCCCCCTATAGTAATTCCTTCCCCATATAGTAATTTATCCCCCATATAGTAATTCATCCCCCATAGTAATTCATCCCCCATATAGTAATTCATCCCCCAAATAGTAATTCATCCCCCATATAGTATTACATCCCCCATATAGTAATACATCCCCCATATAGTAATTCATCCCCCATATAATAATTCATCCCCCATATAGTAATTCATCCCCCATAGTAATACATCCCCCATATAGTAATTCATCCCCCATATAGTAAATTATCCCCCATATAGTAATACATCCCCCATATAGTAATACATCCCCCATATAGTAATTCATCCCCCATATAATAATTCATCCCCCATATAGTAATTCATCCCCCATATAGTAATTCATCCCCCCTATAGTAATTCATTCCCCATAGTAATTCATCCCCCCTATAGTAATTCATTCCCCATATTAATTCATCCCCCATATTAAGTCCCCCCTGTGTCAATTCACTTACCTGTGCTCCGCGCATTCCTCTCGCTGTATTCCCGCACTGTTCCGGTCTTCAGGGCGGACTGTGAGAGGAGCCTAGCTCCTCTCACGTTCGTCACGCTGCCCCGCCTACACACATCCTGACAGCCAATCACTGGCTATCAGGATGTGAGTGGCAGCGAGACTGGCCAATCATTGCATTTGAGTCCCTGCCGCCCGAGAGGAGAGAGGGGAGCGGGCGCCCGGCACACAAAAGCCGCGGCTTGCCGACCACTGGGCATGTCATCACAAATCATGAGTCGGGTGTGGGTCACCTCCGCCGAACCCCCGAGACTGACTCACCGAACCCCTGGGGTTCGATCGAACCCAGGTTAAGAACCACTGGTTTAAAGTGATACTAAACTTTGTGGGGTTTTTTTTGTTTTTTTGTTTATTTCAGAAGAAGAGGTCCAAGCATACCTATTATGTGATGTCCACTTCTTCTGAAATGCCCTTTCCCTTCTGTAACCAACAGAACACCAACAGTCTTTAAAATGTGTATACTTTTTTTCAGCTACATAGTTGAAAGTGATACTAAACTGTGTTTTTGTTTTTTAGTTTTCAGAAGAGGTCCACACATACTGTACCTATTATGTGAAGTCCACTTATTCTGTAATGTCCCTTTCCTCCTGTAGGTAGAGGGTCCAAAAGCCTGTTTGTGAGTGTATCCTTAGCTAGCCAAGTGATAAAGAGACACCCATGCCAGCTTCTTCTCTGAGCCAAGTTTTGTGTGCATCCGTAAACACACACAGCCCCAACAAGCTACGCTTCTACACCTTTCTCCTAGCAGTTTGACTCTACTGCCCTCAGTGTCTGCTGAGAGCCCAGGAAGTTTGGAGAGCTGCGCTGAAAGTTTCTGGGCCTGGATGCTGTAGCAAGGACAGTAGGTAAGTGTTTGGGGATGTGAGGGGTAGTAAAAGTACCAGGACTTGTTTTACCTTAGGGCTATAAATGCATTAAAGTGGTTTTAAATGCTGAAGGTATGCTGCTCCAGCCCCCCTCCCCCCGCAGCCCTCTTAATACTTACCTGAGCCCAATTACGATCCATGGCTCTCCTGGGTCTCTCACTCCTCATTGTCTGAGACACAGCAGTGGGAGCCATTGTCTCTCGCTGCTCTCAATCATCACAGCCAGGGAGGAGAGAACGCGCGAGTGAAGTTGAAACAAGCTCTCTGTGTTCCATAAACACACAGAGGCAGCTGGGGAGTGAGCATCCACAAGTGCCCACAAGTCCACAAGCAAGCAGCTTGCTCTGGGCGCACTCAGTAGGGGGAGGAGCCAGAAGTACCGGAGCAGAGAAGGATCAGGGCTGCTCTGTGCAAAACCTTTGCATAGAGCAATTAAGAATGACAGGTACATATGACCTGTTTAATATTTTAACCACTTTAAAACTGCCCTATAGCTGATATACTGCTACAGGGCAGCACCTGTGCACAGGATCACGTACATATACACCATTCACGGCCGCGGATGTCAACCACAGGGTCCCGGCAGAAATTACTCGCCGGCGCCCAGTGATTACCGAGCATCTCTGACGGGGAGGAGGATTGTTTTTTTTTTAGAAAAGACATGTGGCAGAATACATTTTGGCCTAAGTTTATAACAAAATTTGATTTTTAAATTTTTTTACTGGACATGTTTAATAGCAAAAAGTCCAAAATATTGTTTTTTTTTTTCAAAATTGTCAGTCTTTTTTTGCTTTTGGAGCAAAAAATAAAAAACGCACAGGTGATCAAATACCACCAAAAAAATGGAAAAAAGGGCATAAATTTCATTTGGGTGCAGCGTTGCATGACCACACAATTGTCAGTTAAAGTGATGCAGCACTGTAACACAAAAAATGGCCTGGTCATAAACAAGGGAAAATCCTCAGGAGGGCAAGTGGTAAAAGTAAAAAAAAAAAAAACTTTTATAATAACTTTAAGTTAAAAAAGTGTCTTTAGATTTACTTGAATAAATAATGTTCTTAAAGGAGAAATCAAATCAGAATAAAGTTTTGCCCATAGACTAAAATTATAGTAGGTTGTTTTTTTATTTTTTTAAATGGGGGACGGGAAAAAAGCTTCTGGTTGCCCTGAAGCAGTACAAATTGCAACATGGTTATACAAGAGGACTAGAACCAGTGGCAGAATAGCAAACAGAGCAGGCATTGCCAGGGGCGGACTGACAACTCATGGGGCCCTGGGGTGATAGGGCATCATGGGGCCCCTGTGTCCTCGCCCACATTCAAAGCACACTTAAAAAAGCCTATAAAAGGTACCAGGGGCATTTCCTGGGGCCCCCTACTGACCCCGGGCCCTCGGGCAGTGCCCAAGTGCTTGAATGGTCAGTCCGCCCCTGGGCATTGGCCTTTGGGGCCCCAGGCCATTTAAGGGCCCCATGACAAAGGGTCAAAATAATATTAATTTGATGTTCCTCTACTAAAAGAGATGTTATACTTTATGATAACTGAAAGAACAATAAGGACGTTTGAATAAAGCAACTGATGTTCTGAATTTTTAAGAGGGCCATTCTTTTGTGCTGGAAGGTGATGACCGTTCTGAGTTTATTCTGCTATTTGGAAAAGACCTAAGTACCACATGTTTCCCACTTTCAGAATTAGGTGATGATTAGGGTGGGTGGCAGTGCTTAGCAGACTTGTGCTGGTACGTGCACCATCTGTCAATCTTTGGGTGACGTCTACATATGATGGCCAACCTAAATTAAACTAAGGTTGAGCCAAAAACGAACTATCTTTCAAACAACCTTTATATCGGTTTATTACCGATTATATAAAATACAGTCATTATCTGTACATTACTGACAGCACAACAAAAAAGTCATCATACCAGCTCTAATATAATATGTACTGTAAAATGCACCTCTCACATGTATTAGGTTTCTAGACTGTCCTGAACAATCTCCTTCTCATTGTCATCTATGCTTGTAGAATTACTCTCACTTTTTAAAGCTACAATTTAATTTGCAAAAAGTTGAATCATATTTTTACTGCAGTATTTCAATCACATCAATGTGAGGATATGCAATCAAACTCACACTTAGATATTGATTAGTATCCTAGTTATCCTGTCAAGGATTCAGCATGCTGACTGATGGAAAATAAGGTGCAATTGCTTGATATTGATTCTGATAGACTTTATATCAACTTCCTTGCCAAACACTTGTCAAAACTGAGAATTAAGGTTGGCGCCAATCAGTTTCCTTGGCTTTCTCTTTGCCTTTCATATGGTTAATTTAATAAGATACACAACACAATATACTTAATATAGATATTGCATTTAATTATCGCAAAAGACAAATACCATAAATTAAAAAGAGTATAGATATAAATGAAGTATAGGAATGTTCCCTATTTGGTTTTAGTAAATAGTTGGAAATCAATCAAGTGTTATATGAACTAGAAAGATAACTTTGTGTAAAACTGCTGCTTAAGGTAAACTTAAACCCTAAGTAAATGACATTTAATTTGTCAAAGAACTCTATATTATAAACACTTGTCTTTTTTATATAAATATTTGTTTTCACCTATCTTTCATCTTTCTCTATATTTGGCCTGTTGATCTTCTGCAACCTCTTAGCGGTCACTTTATGTCTTCATGTACTCCAACGATGGCTGAAATTCTAAAACTGGCAACAGTGGACTGTGCTTTTAATCACTTTCGAACCATGCTATATCCAATACATGGTTGCACAGTGCATCACAGATTAGGACATGAGCTTTCTGATTGGCCCTCCTGATCATGTGATAGCTCTGTCCAATCACTGCTTTTATAATGCAAACAGAGGCATGTGCCTCTGTATCGGCTCTCCTTAACCTCCCTGGCGGTATGATTATTTCAGATTTTTCGTGCTGAAAGCAGTACCATTATTTTGCATGGAAATTTATATTTTTTTTATTGTAGGCCTGTAATTTTTAGGAATAACTCACTGAAATCTGTCCGAACAAGAGTCTAGTAAACATCCCGGGTAGGATAAAACTTGAAACGCGAAATCATAAATTATAATTTAATAAATAATCATAAAAAATAATAATATAATAATAATAAATTTAATTCAATAATATAATCAAACCAAAAACACTGAAATTTGAAAAATAGCGCCAAGTTCGCACATCGCTGATCAAAGTCGCAGAATCGTTTTCAGTGTCTGATGATGAATTTCTCCACAAATCATTATCACTCAATTCTGCAAGTAGTTCTGATTTACTATCGCTGTTCTCTAGCTGGTTTAAAACCGATTTTGACCTAAAAGGGACACTTTTTGCACGCCATGGACTTTTCCCAGTTTCCAGGCAGAAAGAACAGTCAAAATGCAGGCAGGGCACAGGACAAAGCAGTAGGGACAAAATGTATGTGAAATGCTTTGAAACAGCAATGTTTTACTATGTAATAATCGTTTTTAAAAAAATGACATTTTTTAAAACTTTCAAATTTGCTGCCGGTTCCGGCGCCCGTACGTCACGACGCTTGCAGGGACCGGCATCGGCCAAGGGAGAGGGCCGGGGACGCTGCAGGGGACACATCACGGGAGCGAAGGACAAGGTAATCGCTGCAGGGAATCCCTGAGCAACACCGCATGGTAATCTTGAGTGTAGCTCGGGGATACCGCTTGTGGTACTGAAATTTTACCCCGAGCTACACTCGGGAATACCGCCAGGGAGGTTAAGAAAGCTCAGTTAGAAGAGGAAGAGCAGACTGCTGCAGCCTGTCAGGGATCTGTGTGTAGCTGTTGATTTTACTGTGCAGTTACACACGGCTCCAAAACAGTGCAGCCATCTGTCACCACTGTCAGTGTTCAAGTGCACATCATCATCATCTGTACCAGTGTCCCAACAACATTACAATAGTGTCCCATTGCAACATCAACATCTGTAAGTGTCCTATTGCAACAAAATCTGTCAGTGTCCCTAGTAAACCATCACCATCTGTCCGTGTCCCAGTGGACTATCAACATTTGTCGGTGTCCCCAGTGAGCCCATCAACATCTGTCACAGTGTACAAGAGCCCTATCAACATCTGTCACAGTGTGCCAGTGCACAAAATCATCTGTCATAGTGTACCAGTGTCCCATAAACGTCTGCAATAGTGTATCATTGCAACATCAACATCTGTCAGTGTCCAGCTGTAGCATCAACATCTGTCAGTGTCTTTAGTGGACTATCAAAATCTGTTGGTGTTCCTAGTGTACCATTAACATCTGTCAGTGTCTCTAGTGGACCATCAAGATCTGTTTGTGTCCCCAGGAGACATCTGTCACAGTGTCCCAGTGCAGAAGAGATTTTGCAATAGTGTTCCAGTGAACCATCAACATTTGTTGGTGCCCCAGTGGGCCATCAACATCTGTCAGTGTCCTGATGCAAAACATCTGCAATTGTGTCCGCGCGCACAACATCTGTTACAGTGTCCCAGTATACAACATCTGCAATAGTGTCCAAGTGCACATCAAAATCTGTCAGTGTCCCAGCGTCCCAGTGCAGAATATCTGCAACAGCGTTCCAGCACACAACACCTGTCATAGTGTCCCAATGCACTACATCTGCAATAGTTTTACAGTGAACATCAAAATCTGTTGGTATCCCCAGTGTGCGTTAAAATCTGTTGGTGTCGCAGTGGAGCATAAACATCTGTTAGTGTCCCAGTGCAGAAAATCTGCAATAGTGTTCCAGAGCACACCATCTGTCACAGTGTATCAATGCACAACATCTGCAATAGTGGCAATAGTGTCACAGTGAGCATCAAAATATGTTGGTATCTCCAGTGCACATCAACATCTGTAGGTATCGTAGTGGACCATCAAGATCTGTCAGTGTCCCAGTGCACATCAACATCTGTCACAGTGTCCCAATGCACATTAAAATCTGTCAGTATCCAGAATGCACATCAATATCTGTTGGTGTCCCAGAGGACCATCAACATTTGTCAGTGTCGCAATGCACCAACATCATCTGTAATAGTGTCCCAGTGCAACATCAACATCTCTCAGTGTCAGTGAGTCAGTAACTGATTCATAGGAGGATGGGGTCCCAAAAGGATCTGAGGAGGAGCAGACAACCACCATCAACACTGTACATCCTGGTGAAGTGGTGATCATAGAAAAAACATTGGAGTTGTTGGCTTTCCACAAGGTGGTCATTTTGTGGGTGTTTACATTGTCTGGTGCTCCAGGGCCTCCAAAAATGTTATAGGTAGTTTGGAAATTGGATGGATGTGTAATTTATGTTTTGAAAGTGTTTTGTGGTGTATTTCTTAGTATGTCCATGCTGCATGCTAGAAATATCTTATAAATTGGCAGGTTTGACAAACATATTTTCATTTTCTTTCTACATTTTCCAAAACGTTTGGCAAAAAATGGCATGTTCAAAAGACTCATTATGCCTCATAGAAAATAAGTTGTGGGGTTTGCTTTGTGGGTTTCAGCTGTCCGGTTGCTCCAGGATCTTAATAAATTGTGGTAGGTAGTCAGGAAATTAGATACATAATTTATGCTCCTTGAAAGCCCAAAGGTGCTTCTTGAATTTTGGGCCCCTCTATGTGGCTAGTCTGTGAAAAAATCTCACACATGTATTCCCTTACTTGGGAGGAGTAGCAGAATGTATTTTGACATGTAATTGCAAGTATATCTACAGTATGCTGGGTGTGAGAAATGAGTTGTTAAAATGACAATTTTGTGGGGGAAAATAAAATATTTTTTCACTTTCCAAAAAATTGTGGGAAGAAAAATTACAACTTCAAAAAATTCACTCTTACTAAATCCCTCAGGATGTCTACTTTCCAAAAAGGGGTCATTTATGGGGTATTTGTACTGTCCTGACATTTTAGGGCCTGAAGCTGAAAATTGGCCTGTTCAGGAAGAAGGTGAAAGTGTACATTGAAGTGGTTAATGTGTGCAGAAACCTGTTCTAGTTGCAATCTGAAACTGGTATGACACGATGACAATGCAGAAAAATTGAGAGACAGGGAAAGAGCATTACCATCCTTTATTAAGAAGTACCTAAGCAAGGATCACATGATTATTATATTGATGACAGCTTTACATGTCAATACATGGAAACATAAAGTGATATTAAAGGCAATTTAAAAAAAAATAACCAGCATGTCATACTTGCCTGCTCTGTGCAGTGGTTTTGCACACAGCAGCCCTGATCCTCCCCTTCTCAGGTCCCCCACAGGGGCTCCTGGCCTCTCCTTCCTGCCAAGTGCCCCAGAAGCAAGCAGCTTGCTCTGGGGGCACCCAAGCAGGCTCGTTCCATTCACACACAAAGCTTGGGCTTAGCCCTGTCCCCTTTCCTCCTCATTGGCTCACTGACTGTGATTGACAGTGGCAGGAGCCACTGTCTCAGCCAATGAGGAGGGAGAGCCCCCAAAGAGCTGAGGAGGAATCTTGATGGGGCTCAGGCGTGTTGTTAGGGTTATGTGCTAGGGTTAAGAGCTAGTGTTAAAGGCTAGGGTTAAATGTTAGGGTTAGGATTAAGGGCTAAGGTCAGGGCTAGGATTAAGAGCTATGGTAAATGTAGGGACTAAAAGGGGACAGACAGTAAAGCAAGCAGATCCCTAACTTTCCCCTCTCCTGGACTCTCACAGGCATCTGCATCCCCAGTAGCCCAAAGCCCCAGTGGAAGTCCTCACTCCCTGTATGGTTCTTGATCTCACTCTCCTTACCTGGATAACAACTGGGAATCCAAAATCTGCATCATATTTCTACTTACTAGACAAGGAAACTACGTCAGCAGCTTTGAGAATTTGAATAAGCAAGAAATCCACAGCATTAAAGCTGATGTTACTCATATCTGTTCCATAGTAACGATAATGAAACTACATTGAAATCTTTCCAAGAAAGATCATCTACCTACAAGCAATCTCTAAACAATTACATAAATCAGTTACAGGATTTCTTGGTTCATAACAACAACCTTTGAAATAACAGTAGATGCAACAATATAAGTGATGAGAGGTTTACTGGAGACTGCCCCCCCCTTCAAATATCCCATTCACTTTGCAAACTATCTTTAATAAACTGCTCCACAATCCTAAAGAATCCAACATAAAGCTCAATTAGGTCCACCATACCCTATGACCTAAGAATATAAATCATTTAAAACCCAGAGACGTTCTATACCATGTTCACTACTTGAAAATTAAGGAGGCCACCATGGCTGCAGCAAGAACCCTAGATGATATCCTCATTAATAATATTGCAATACAACTCCTGGCAGATCAAATGCCACTGGGGGTGTCCTTTTAGCCACAAAGAGGGTAAAACATCAATGTTCCATCACCTTGGAAACCAGCCTCACCTACCTGACACCTTAAAACATCCCTAGGTGTCTCTCCCTGATAGCCAACAAAACCTTCTTAAACCACTTAACAGGTGGAAAACAATCAAAAGACCAGCATATTGACTGAACTGTCTTCAAGTGAATTCCGCATGATGAACTCTATATTAGACCCAACTTGAGGCCCTTCTCCTTTAGAGAATCTACCATGTGAAAGTGTCCACCTTATTACCCTGTGGAGCTTGTATGTTTTCTAACTCAGCTACTTTGGTGATGTGCTTAATTTTATATTTAATACCTATCCTCAGTTTGGTTCCTAGCATCCATTGCTTCGCTCTCTCCTGTTCCCCTTCTATATATTTGACCCTAACTTGACCTGGAATACTCCTTCAACAAATGGTCCTTTCTCATTTCACCTTACTTCCTTTGAGACCACTGCTTGTCTCTCCAAGAATGATGTGTGTGACTTTTTTCTTACAGGATTTTGTTGCATTAATAACAAAAGTGCATTTATCTCAATTGAAATCACTTATTTGTTGAGAAGACCGACAGGAGGGAGGGGCACGTTTCTTCCTATCTTGGGGCATGTTTGTTTAATTGCTTATGCATTTTCCTGTTAAACTATTCCACTTTTGTAGAGCTATGACCTGAGTGACAAAGCACCCCTGTCTTGGCCTCAAGAACCCCCACTAGGCCTCTCTGAGTCACTACTGAGAAAATCAGCCTAATCCTTCCTAACTTTGATCTTCCCCTGTGTGGGGCTTATTTTTTGTCTTCCCTCTTGAATCCTCCTTGTTTATTACACCCCCCCTTTCCAATATTTTTTCTCATTCAATTTGAAAATAACCGAAGAGGGTTCCAAAATTTTGAATGACCTACACATGGTCAAAGTTGATATCCTTCTGGTGCAGGAAACACTCCCCACCCTCTTTGCAAAACATGTTTTATCTACATTATTGGATACACAACCCCAACATGGTGTCTAAAACACGCAATGTATCACCTTATGTAAAGGTTTGCCTTGTATGTTCCTTGAATCCTGGAACTGGGCAGGATAGTGGATTGTTTGTGAGGCTGTCTATTTTCAAAAAGGTGTACACCATTGCTAATGTATATTTTCCTAATCAGTGTCAACTAGCATTTAGACAGAAACTACTGTTACCACTTTGCAACTTCACTGTCTGGAGCCTGATCCTAGGAGAAGAGCTGTACTTGATTTTGGATCCAGAGCAGGCCTCTTCCTCTTGTAAGTTCTCTATTTCTCATACAGCCCTGCACAGACTCAAGCACACACTCTCACACCTACACCTGTCATCACTTTGGGACTTCACTGTCTGGAGCCTGATCCTTGGAGGAGAGCTGGACTTGACCTTGGATCCAGAGTGGGACTTTTCCACCAGTTACAGTAGTTCTCTCTCTCATACAGCCATGCACAGACTCAAACACATGCTCTCATACCTACGCCTCTGTGACACTTCGAGGATCTTGCACCTGCAGGACAAGGACTACTTCTTTTTCTATTCTCTGAACAACATATAGATTGGATAGACTATACAATACTCTCCCACTCCCCATTACAATATGTCCCTACATGAACTACAGAACGTTAAGTCAAACCATGTACCACTCTTTGTTTCCATAGATGTAACTAACAGATCCATTAGGCCATACGTGCTGCATCTCAATGACAATCTGCTATATTATCCCATTTGTGTAGCTGAGAGTAAAATTAACATTTTCACATTATCAGATCATAATCAGGATGAGATATCATTCATCTTCCAGTGGAAAACCATAAAATGTATACTATAGGGAATACTAATCTTCCATGGATCGTGCCTTTAATCCTCAAAACATATAGTATGAGGTGGAGAGGCTATTCCCTTGAATCATGTAATAAACAGTGAGTGTTTGCAGCACCAATCAAAATGAGCAGAAACATAAAGTATCAGAAAACCACAAGAATAAAACACCTATATGTACAGTATATTATATAAATCATGAAATAAAATGAAAAATATTGTATCCATTACAAAGTGCAATAAAGGTATTTCATATTAAAGTTCCTCATGCGTACAGAAGATGAATCCTCAACCAACAGATACTGAATATTCCAGTGTATGGGCACACCCCCACCCAGTACAATGGTCACAGAAGTCAATGCTACAGCAAATGTAGCACACACAGCATTTCTTTTAGATTAGGGCAGCACAGTGGCTGAATGGTTAGCATTTCCATCTGGAAGTACTAGGGTTGTTGGTTCAAATCAGAGCCATGGCACCACCTGCCTGGAGTTGGCATGTTCTCCCTGTGCCTGTGTGGGTTTTCTCCAGGTACTCTGGTTTCCTCCCACACTCCAAAGACATGCTGGTAGGTTATTTGGATCCTGTCTAAATTGTCCCTAGTATGTGTATGTATGAATATAAGTTAGGGACCTTAGATTGTATGCCCATTGGGGATTAGGGACAGATGTGAGTGTACAATATATATGTAAAGTGCTGTGTAAGTTGACGAAGCTATAAAAGTTCCTTTATTAAATCATAAAATACATTTTAGGAACCATTACACATGTAGTCCATGCCAACTCTCAGTCACCTCCTCTCCTCAGTTCTGAATACAGATATGAGCTGTAGCAACAAAGCTCACAAAAAGAACAGACAGGATGTGGCAATAATGTAGCCTTTTTATTAGATAAATGCATAAAATCCAATATATTAAGAATCTTCCATGGAACAAATCAAAAAGAGCAACTCAACACTTGCATCTAAAGCCACTCCCAACAGAATCATGTAGTGACATTACGTCAGTATATAGACTCTGGCCCAATGCATTTTGTCCAATGGAACATCTTCAGGGGAGATCTAGTGCCGACTGTCGCCATGTTTTCATAGCCAACTTTTTTCCTCCCATAGGAGGGAACCCAGACCTTTCATCCATGTTCTCATTGGCAAATCACCATATATTCAGCTTTGCTGTCTACACAGGATCGTCATACAAGCAGTGTCTATGCATCATCACTATTTTGTTAAAGCTTCCTATCCTGAACTTAATAACACAATGTTGTATATTTAGCGCTACCATTTAATTGAAGACTACAGTCTACTTTACATCACCATAACATTGTGGCTGCATATAAATGGAGAACCCTGCATCAGTCCTGACCACATCAAAAACATTGATGGAAAAGACAATGGTATATTATTAATGAACTAAATTTATTATAAACTATTAGCCAGTATTTACCTAATTCATTAGGAAGAATATGCATATATACAGTTGTGCTCCAAAGTTTTCATACCCTGGCAGAAATTTAGAAATTTTGGCATTGATATTGAAAATATGACTGATCATGCCAAAAAATGCTCTTTTATTGAAGGATGATGATCATATGAAGCCATTTATTATCAAATAGTTGTTTGGCTCCTTTTTAAATAATAATGATAACAGAAATCACCCAAATGGCCCTGATCAAAAGTTTAAATACCCTGGAATGTTTGGCCTTGGTACAGACACACAAGGGGTCACACACGGGTTAAAATGCCAATTAGAGGTTAATGTCCCACATCTGTGGCTTTTTAAATTGCAATTAGTGCTTCCACGTAAGAGCTAACAAACTCATTGACTATTTATACACTGACACTAATTGCAATTTAAAAAGCCACAGATGTGGGACATTAACCTCTAATCGGCATTTTAACCCCTGTGTCTCACCTTGTTTGTCTGTACCAAGGCCAAACATTCCAGGGTATGTAAACTTTTGATCATGGCCATTTGGGTGATTTCTGTTATCATTATGATTTAAATAGGAGCCAAACAACTGTTTGATAATAAATGGCTTCATATAATCATCATCCTTCAATAAAAGAGCATTTTTTGGCATGATCAGTCATATTTTCAATATCAATGCCAAAATTTCACAATTTCTGCCAGGGTATGCAAATTTTTGAGCACAGTGTGCAGGAGCTGACAGGGGAGAGAACTATTTATTTTACAAACAGTGTCTTCCCCCCCCCATTGGAGATGCTCGGAAATTACTGGGTGCCCACAAGTAATCTCCAGCCAAGGCCCGGTGATTGACAGCCAAGACCGTGAATGGTGGCGTGGGTAGGGTTTGTGCATGTGGCCCGTGCTCGCCCTCCACCCGGAAATGCAAAATAACATATATATACATGATTTTGCGCACTGCTGCTACCCTGTAGCAGTATTTCTGCTATGGGACGGTGCTAAAGCGGTTAAACGTTCCTTGGAGGAACTCCAATTGACAATCAGGAGCCTCCCTGAAGACAAATGCCCTGGCCTTACAGTAAATTCTATATAACGCTTATAGACTCAACAGGGTTTATTTACTAAAGCTGGAGAGTGCAAAATCAGACTCACTTCTGCATAGAAACCAATCAGCTTCCAGGTTTTATTGACAAAGCTTAGCCGAACAAGCTGAGGTTAGAGGCTGAAATGAGCCTGATTTGCACTCCCCAGCTATAGTAAATGAACTCCAGTGGGCTGATTTATAAAATTAAATACAATGTTCACTTTTCATGTGAAATTGTATTCTGCAAGGGAATTTTTCACAGAACTTACTTAATGTGGCGATACTTCATTTTGCAAAGGATACCCAGTCAGGTGCAAGGAAATTTAAAAAAAATAGTATTTGCTTGCACATGATTGAATGATGGAAGTCATTAGAGCTTCACCTTGTTCAATAAGCTCTGGGAAATATCCTCTTGCAGAGTGCAACTGCACTTGCAAAGTTAAACGTCTATCTGTCTTTAGTAAATTAACACCTATATCCCCAATATACAACAATACATGTAAACTATCTCCAACACCTGCCCCTTCTAACCACAAACCTTAGAAGCACACAATTCCTTAATTAACAAGAAAGGAGAGGACCCTACCATTACAGCTGCAGGCTAATATTCCTTATCAATATTGAGGCCAAGCTATTTGCCAGGATGATAGCCATCAATTTGTAACTCCATCTGCCTCAGCTTATTCACAAAGATCATGGGCTTTGATTAGCCATAGGAGGCACAAGATAACACCACTAGGTTATTAATCTAATTTCCCATGCCCATAAATGAGCAATCACCTGTGCTTACTTTCCATTGATGCTGAAGAAGTCTTTAATAGGGGTAGCTGTTTTTTTCTCACCTTCACACTTCAACAAATTTGGGATGCCTTCCACACAAAAATGATGGGCCACGATCACCATCCAATGTCTAAAATCAGAACTAATAGTTTATTTTAAGACACCAGGGCTGCCCATTGTTGTCTCTACTTTATGCCATAGAAATGGAACATGCTCGTAGTGATCGCTTTGAGGTCCAATTATTCTATCTGAGACCTGACTGTGTGGACCGAGGACCAAAAGTTGGCTTTGTTTGCTCATTACCTACATGCTCCTTAAACAATTTTAAAATGACTCTAACCAAATCAGAGATCTTGAATATCAATCTACCCATAAATATCAGTCCATGAATATCAAGTCCAGTGCAACTTCCCCTTTGAATAGAGAACTAACTCCATAAAATACACTGCTCAAAAAAATTACAGGGACACTCTGAAAACACACCAGATCTCAATGGGGAAAAATATTATGCTGGATATCTATACTGATATGGACTGGGTAATGTGTTAGGATTGTAAAGATGCACCATTCTTTGATAGAAATTAAAATTGTTAACCTACAGAGGCTTGAATTCAAAGAC
This sequence comes from Staurois parvus, assembly GCF_062004578.1. NCBI lineage: Eukaryota > Metazoa > Chordata > Amphibia > Anura > Ranidae > Staurois > Staurois parvus. The sequence continues at coordinate 11,028,435 of NW_028317994.1, read as the reverse complement.
ACCCTGAAAATCAAAGTGAAAAATGATACAGCAGGCTAGTCCATTTTGCTGAAATTTCATTGTAGCAACTCAAAATGGTACTCAGTAGTTTGTACCCGTGCTGGTATGCATACCTGAAAACATTAGGGCATACTCCTAATGAGACAACGGATGGGATCCTGGGGTTTTTCCTCCCAGATCTGGACCAGGGCATCACTGAGCTTCTGGACATTCTGAATTGCACCCTGGCGGCGCCAGATGGACTGAAACATGATATCCCAGAGGTGTTCTATTGGATATATGTCAGACGAGCGTGGGGGCCATTCAATGGTATCAATTCCTTCATCCTTCAGGGACTGCCTGGATACTCTCGCCACATGAGGCCAGGCATTGTCATGCACCAGGAGAAATCCAGGACCCACTGCACCAGCATGGGGTCTGCATCCCTCCATGGATATATCTCCCCAGACCATCACTGACCCACCACCAAAACAGTCATTCTGAACAATGTTACAGGCAGCATAACATTTTCCATGGTTTCTCTAGACTCTTTCACGCTTGTCACATGTGCTGAGGGTGAACCCGTGAAAAGCACAGGGCACCAGTGGTGGACCTGCCAATTCTGGTGTTCAATGGCAAATGCTAATCGAGCTCTATGGTGACAGACAGTGAGCATAGGGCCCACTAAAGGACGTCGGGCCCTCAGGCTACCCTCATGAAGTCTTTTTCTGATTGTTTGGTCGGAGACATTCACACCAGTGGCCTGCTGGAGGTCATTTTGTAGGGCTCTGGCAGTGCTCATACTGTCCCTCCTTGCACAAAAGAGCAGATACAGGTCCTGCTGATAGGTTAAGAATCTTCTACGGCCCTGTCTAGCTTTCCTAGAGTAACTGCCTGTCTCCTGGAATCTCCTCCATGCTCTTGAGACTGTGCCTTCTGGCAATGGCATGTATTGATGTGCCATCCTGGAGGAGTTGGACTGCCTGTGCAACCTCTGTAGGGTCCAGGTATCGCCTCATGCTACCAGTAGTGACACTAACCCTAGCCAAATGCAAAACTAGTGAAAAACAGTCAGAAAAGATGAGCAGGGAAAAAAATGTCAGTGGCCTCCACCTGTAAAACCATTTCTGTTTTGGGTGTAGTCTCGTTATTGCCCATCTAGTGCACCTGTTGTTAATTCATTAATACCAAAGCAGCTGAAACTGACTAACAACCCCCTCTGCTACTTAACTGACCATACAGTATCAATATTCCAGAACTTGGCTATACTCTGGTTAAAAAGTGTTCTTTTTATTTTTTTGAGCAGTGTACTTTGGCACTCACCTTACATCTCATGCTCTACTCTCCCAACTACTCTAAACTATTGATAGAAGTCTCTTAGGACCTTTCCAAATGGAACATCATTGGATTGTCGTGGTTTGGTCCCATTAATAGACATACTACCTCACCTCCTTTATATATTAAACAAGATTCCCATCAGTCTCCCAAGGCCTGCTTCTCCCATCACAGAACCCCTCACAATTTATTTAACACTTTATCTTGGGAAACCACATGCCCCACTGCGTTACTTGATCCTCTCAAACACAAGCCTGAAGGTGGGGTCAGTCTTCCAGACTTTAAACTCTACCATAAAGCCACCCTCATCAACAATATATATATCACCATTCAGACTAACTTATAACACAATTAGTATAACTTAAGCCAATTAAATTTGAGGGAGATCCTTTGGATTTTCTTATAGTTGCACCCTCACCATCTTTACCTTCCCTACTTAGCTTCCCCACCCCTATCAATCTGGGGCAACTCTGAAATACTTAAAAACTCTCCCACAAGCAGGGCCTCCTTACTTTATTGGTAAGTAGCCCAAGGGTAAGGACATCCACTTCTCTAGAGACTCTTCACCTCAACTTGTTCATTGAGACTTTGGATAACTGGAAGGCTCTTGCTCGAACAACGATTGGAGAAAATGCCCCCCCCCCAAACACTCACACACTCATTGTTTAGGTCATCCTAGCTACATGAAAAGAATTAAAAACAAATCTCTATGGTATTAAACTGAAACCCTACTCATATTTATCCATCACGATCTGACGGCTGCTGGAGATGTTCTTACACAATTGACAACTAGCTTTATATTTGATGGGATTTAATGGGAAATCTCCACTTTTTGGTCAAGGATTTTTACTATGTACTGTGATATATGTATCTCCAATGTCCCCCCTCCCCCCCAAAAAAAAAATCATGTTTCATTGCCGTCTGGATGCCAAAGTGAAGATCTCCAAACACTTGAAATCATCTCATCTACCTGCCCTGGCTGAGTGGAGGCAAATTATTAATGAGATCTATGTCATAGATACCCTGGTGGTACACAATCAGAAGAGATATCTCCAGGTCCTTAAAACATAGCCATACTGGTGGCCCCCCAGAGATTGACCTATATTCAGATGGTTAACCCAAGAATAATTTGAAATATCTGTTCACTACTGCAAGGTTTATTACTTTATGACCTCCCCAGTAACTACTCCTAGGTATATACTGGTGTACCTCAGTTGAAGCACTTTATTTAATTTATTACATCTAATATATATATATATATATATATATATATATATATAAAAATATATATATATATACCATTGGGCATTGTGTACCTCTCTTTTTTCATATTTTAATATAAGGTCAATTCTTAGATGCTTTGTTCTATATTCTATGGACATAATAACCAGGACACTGTGCTCTCTAATATACTTTATTTCTACGGGTGGTTGCCAGAATGTATTTTTACACATAACATAAGGAAAAAAACATCTGTTATATGGAATTAAATGTAACCACAACTCTCCTAACTTACCCCCACCACCGCTACCGCTACCACCCTTTTTTTTTGTAATATTTACTCATGTGATGGTATTTATCACCATTGTAACAAAACTGAAACTTTAATAAAAAGAGATTTAAAAAAAATAAGTTAATTAATGTGTTCTCTACCTCAACCATCCCATACAGAGTCTCCTTTTCTATAAACAAAATAAATAAATAAACACAAATGAATAAGTAAATAAAAGTTAAATATGAAGACACAGTGGTGATCACACAAGGCTTTATATCTCCAATTAAAAAAATCCACTGGAGTATAGGATCATGAAAGATTCTGAAGCTCCAATTCTCCTGCTATCATGGTTAATTGGTTAGTTAATTTGACAGGGAACTTTGTAGTTACAACATAGTAATATGATTTTTAGAGAGAATATGTGTGTGTGTTTTAAACATTTATTAGGTACAGGTAAAGGATCCAGAGGATCCCTTTTCCAGCTGAATGGGAGGAATTGGCAAATACTCATCTGCATTTGGAAAAAACAATCAATTGTATATAGGCCTTCCCCATTCCTGCACCACCTACCTGGAATATCCCCAGCCCGTTATTACCAGATTTGAGAAGAGTCCTCATTTTTCTAGGACACCTTCCCCCCATCCACCACCCTCTTGAAACATGAGCATTGCCCAGATCTGTGCCAACTATGAGTTGATTAGCTCTAGTATTTTGAAAACTGAAATTTTTTATTAAATTAGTCCTAAAAATCCAGTGTAGTCACAAGCAGTGTACTCAATCACACCCACAAAATGAGCACTAATCACTTACCCTTACTGTATTAGTAAACTTATACTTCATACTGTATTCTTAAACTTTACTTTAACCTACTCCTAAACTTAACCACTTACCTACCAGGCCTATTCTGACATTTATGTCATAAGTGTAAAAATCTGCATTTGTTGCTAGAAAATGACATAGAACGCCAACATATTATATATTTTTTAAGCAGAGGCCCTAGAGAAATAATTGTGGGTATTGTGCAGTGGTTTCTTTAAAAAAAAAAAATTTAATACAAATTACTGAACTTTAGTGAACATAAACACAATAAAATACCCATTTATTTGGTAAAATATAAAAGATGATGTTACACCAAGTAAATAGATACCAATTGGACAAAAAAAGGGGAATAGCCACCTAACATGACACGTAAATATGTGTCATATAAATATCTCCGTCTCACTAGTAATTAGTGTGGATTTATAAACCCGATATGCTTAACATAAAACATAGCAGTATGACAAGTGCAATACTGCTCACACAGAGTGGTTATTAGAAAATCCAAGCGGAGTAATATAATAAATAATTACAAAAAAGTTTTATTTGATCACATGGATCATACGGAGGTTAGACAGAGACATGGTAAACAAGTCATTATAAAATCACTAAATTAAAAACATTTGGCGTCTCCAGATCTAATAGTTATTCGGCAGCAGGAGTCCACATAAGGCAATGAAGTTCCTAACTACTTGATCAAAGAATTTTCACATTTTCCATACGATATCTGCATTGTTTTGGTAAACACCACAGTGAATAGAATGACCTCCTGAAATGGAAAATCAAAAAAGAAAGGATCATAGTAGAGGGAACAAAAAATAGGATATATGCACTAACCATATGCAATAACAGAACAACCCCATAACAGGTATATATGTTATTCCATTACCTTCTCATAAACTTGACCATCATGAAAGGATGGATATATGGCCTTCCTGGGTAACCACCCCAAATGGAAATGTATCCACAGCAGTAAATGATTTTCTAAAAGTGTATAAATATGAAACATAAATATCAAGCTACCAGCAAACCTGAATGAGACTAAAATAAGGGTAAAAATCTGTGAATATTACCATACAAAAGATCAAGGGGACTCCTCCTCACTTGAAGTCAGATCAGGTCTGGATGAAAGAGTGAATATATGGGGGTGGGAAGCCAGGTAGTTAATGTATAGAGTCCAGACTGGTTGATACAGTCTATGAGTATTTAAGTATATAGACCCAAATCTGGGTTTCCAAAAATTGCTCAATAATGAGAAAGTAGTGCCGTTCCTTAAAAATATATATATGAGACTGTTTTAGCATGCCACAACACATATAAAGCGTAGTATGTACATATTCCTCCAATAGGAGTTCAAAAAATTCCCCAAAAATTAGGTAAATAGGCACAGGATTTCCAAAATATGAGGGTATATTACCCGTATATATAGATAGCACTAAAGCCTAATTTAGCCAAACGGCTACAAACTTGCCACCGGTGGAAGTAGGCTGTGACTCAGAATTGCCATGTGCGGGCTGCTTAGGATGATGTCCTCATCAAAATTTGAGTGTCTCCTGCCTTTCCAGTGTGGAGCTGAAGCAAACCGCTTCTTCCTTCCTCGTGGGCACCGCGCTCTATGGAGACGCCGAGCGTAATGATGTCATCACATTGACGTGTTTCGTCCGCCAATCACCGCAGACTTCGTCAGAACTGGGAGGGGACTACTATTACATTGTCTTATATAGTACCTTAATTACGTACATTGTTGTTTATGTCGCCCTCTTGTGTTGTAAAACCATCACTACATTTAAATAAAAAAATCATACAAAAAGACATATACTCAATGGTGACATTGGAGAGAAAGCCTTATTTCAAGAAAAAGAGGTCACCATAGACAAACAGATTCATACCAAAAATTCTTTTGACTCAGATGGCAATGTGGATAAATCTTAAGCCCTGAAGTAGATCTTTTATTCAGTTCAAACAAACTTTGAAATTGAGTTCTGTATTCAAACCATATGGGACTAATGTATCAAGAGTATATCTTTTATTCAGTTCAAAAAAACTTTGAAATTGAGTTCTGTATTCAAACCGTATGGGACTAATGTATCAAGAGTATATATCCAGTACTTTTCTTTTTGAAGAAGAACTTTGTCAAAATCACCTGTGTGAGCAGTATTGCACTTGTCATACTGCTATGTTTTATGTTTATAAATAGATACCAAACATGTCATGCTTAAAACCTGTGCACACCCATGGAATGGTGACAAACTATGGTAAATTAAATTATTCATAGGCAATGCTTTAAAAGGCTTTACAGGCTACTAGTTTAGAGTTACACAGGAGGTCTGGGGCTAGAATTATCTGACATTCAAGGTAATACCTCACACTGTGCAAATTAGGGCAAATAGGATATTACAATAAGACAATTTTAGGTTTACAAAACTAATTTATTTACCACCTGTCAGTAATTGATCTGGTCTCCCTTAGCTTTAATTACCTCCCTTACCATCTTAGGCATTGATACCACTCATTTTTCAAACAAATCCTTCAGTTCAGGGTCCCTAAACCAAACTCTTTCTATCATTTAAATTTTTATTGTACAATCCATCTTTTTATGCGAGTCTACACAATGGCCCACAGATTTTCTATCGGATTTAAGTCTGATGAATTTCCAGACCATTTGACCATTCCAATACTTGCAATATTTGTTGGGGAAAAAAGTCCTTTGTTAACTTGCTATTGTAGCAGGGAGCTAGGCCTTGTTGGAACAGTACATTTCTGTCTAGGAAGCAGCCTACTTAGTATCAGCATACCTCAAAATTTCCTCTCGCCTGCTTACATTGGCCGAGTGGAAATAACGTGGGGGCGAGAAGGCACGCACTGGCCATTTGAAATAAATCAGACATTGGTAGCCAATGGACATGGAGCAGGGTGCCAGAGCCAGGGCAGACTAACCATTCGAGCACACAGACACCCAGACACAGCCCAGCTCCTGTAGGGAGCCCTATAACAGACTCCTGGAAGGATGGTGAGGGCAGCAGGGTGGATTGTGGAAGAAGGCTCTGTGTCTGGTCAGGGGAGAAGAGAAGGAGAGACTGACAGAGCCCCAGAAGGAGGACACTTCTAGGACTGGTAAGAGAGGATGTTACAGTGAGAGGAAGGGGGAGAGCTGTTTGTGCCCACAATGCTGAGAACCAGAGTGTGACAGGCTGAGACAGCCTGAGGAGAGTGTCTGTGTGTGTATTGGTGGTGGTGGCGGGAGGCTCTGTATTCACTTTATGTATTAGGTGGGCCCTGTGTGTTCTGGGGAAGGGGGGGGCACATTGTACAATAATGGAGACCATGTGTCCTAAGAGAGGGTTGTGTGCTCATTATAACCTCATATTATGGGGGGCGGTGTCATAATTGTGAGTAGCAGACATACTGATCACCCCCCTCCTCCCCCCGCTCTCTTTTTCTATCACCCCCCCTCTCTCTCTCACTCCCTTCTCTCTATCTCTCACCTCTTCTCTCTCTCTCTCTCTCTCTCTCTCTCTCTCTTTCTCACTCCGTCTCTCTTGCTCACCCCCTTCTCTCTGTCACTCACCTCTTCTCTCTTGTTCACGCTTTCTCTCTCACCCCCTCTCTCCTGCTTACCCCCTTCTCTCTCTCTCACCCCGTTCTCCCTCTCACACCCTTTCTCTCTCTCTCTATCTCACCCCTTCTCTCTCTCTCTCACCCCCTTATTTCTTTCTCACATCCCTTCTCTCTGCCTCATGCCTCCTCTCTCTCACTCACTGCCTTCTCTCTCTCACCCCTTCTCTCTCCCTCATTCCCTTCTCTCTCTCTCTTTCACCCCTTCTCTTTCTACCACTCCCTTATCTCTCTCTCAACACCCTCTCTCTCACCTCCTTCTATCTTTCTCACCCCTCTCTCTCACCCCATCTCTTTTTCTTTCTCCCCTCCACATGGCTGGTGGGGTGAAAAGGGGCTAGAGAACATGACTGTGCAGGGGAGGGGGTGTGAAGGGGGGTATATAATTATCTTTGTATCTTTATTCTGCATAAAACATTTGACAGTGTAATTTAATTTAATACTATATGAGGGCATGTTTAGGGGTGGAATTAAGGATGGAGAAGGGTAGGGGTTGGGTGGGGCAACTGTTGGTGAGTAACTCTTAAGGCCTGGCTAGTAGCTCATGTTATCGGGGTCAGTTTTGCAGTCAGAACACCTACATACTTATTACTATTCATCATGCCTTCAATGGGGTGAACTGTTTCTGGTCCATAAGCAGTAAAGCACTCCAAAAACATGACTTTACGTGAGTGTTTAGGGGCTTGCTGGATGTGATCATTTCAAAGAGGTTCTGCAGACCAGCACAAAACAAAGTTTGAGCTCTATACATGAACATATAACTGGGTTTTGTCTAAGAATATTGCTTTCTTCCACTGTTCCAAAGTCTAGTTTCTATGCTTCTTTACCCATTACAACTGCTTCTTCTTCATAGTGGGTGTCAAGAGCTGCTTCTTAACTGGGTGCTTGGCCCTTCAACCACACTGGAGGAGTCAGCGCTCACATTAACTCTATGAAATGCACTTTCCCTTTTGATCTCACCACTGGTCTTCATTGGGTTTATGATGCTAATTCTTCTGATTAGACCATCATCCCTCAACATAGTCTTCCTTCTTCTTCCACAATGTCCTCTCTGAAATGTGTCCCCAGACCCTGTTTTTTGATACAGGTTTGTGATCCTTGAAACACTTCATTTTCACATCCCAACTGCATTTACTATCTCCCTAACCATTAATTCAGTATTTTCTCCCAAAGCAATTATTTTTATCGCTTTCGGGGAGTAATATACATCTACATCTGAAAAATAACAAAATAATAAGGAGTATAGTGAACCAACTTAAATTATAACCTCACTGAAAGAAATGAGACTGAAGTGAAAGGGTGAAAAGCAGGAGAGCACCCTCTCAAACAAGTTTAGACTTGCAGAAATCAATCTGCAGAAATTTCAAACTTGCATAGGCCCAATATAGAGTCTTGAAACAGTGCTTGCATGCTTGCCCCAATCAATATTTACAGTACTGTATGTGGTGTGATCACCATTTACATATGCATGTGGGACCAATGCATGTGTTTGCCTTTGTGCATAAACACATGGGTATGGGGGTGCTTTATTATTTTTTTTTCACTGTACTTTTTTTTAATCACTTTTATTTCTATCACAAGTGATGAACAACATACCTTGTGATAGCATGGGTCATGGCAGTTCCTCTTTACAGGTCTATGACCCCAGATCTCTCCTTTGACCTCCAAAGCAACAGATCAAACTGAGATCAGTTTGATCTGCTGTTTCACAAGCTGGCAATGGCTTGTAAACAAACAAACAGAAACTGAAAAGTGACTAAATTCCTGGCACTTCTGGTTCCTGACATTACACAGTGGTAGGAACAACATTAGTTCCTCTAACTGTGTCCGAAGAAGCAATTCCACCAGTCTCAACCTTTCAAGGCTCCCCAGTGGTACAGGAGAGCCCTTTAAAGGTGGGCAGGAGGGGCTAATCTCCTCTGTAATCTGTAAAAGTAATTCAGAGGCTGCATAGCCTCAACCATAATCCTGGTATAACCACCTAACCACCTGAATACCAGGAAGTATATGTACATATGGCGAAACTGAAGAGGTTAACCCAATGAGAAAAAATGTCATGCAGAAAATACCTCAAATAGATTTTGTGAAATAAAATCCATGATATTCAAAAATAATAATCAAAACCCTTTACCCAGTTCAGTATTATAAAACAGCAATGACAACAATAACATATTTGAGTTTCATAACCCTAACATTTGGCTTTTTCCACTGGCATCTGACCAATGTGACCTAAATGTGTTTATTTTTTATGATGGTAAGTATAAAGCATATGTTATTATAAATTATATTCTCTTATTTTACTAGGCAAAGATCAAATCCTTATCAGGTTTGAAATGGATAAGTTTTCCCTACAGTTTTGCTTCGCTGAACCTATTCACTTTTAAATTAACCCATGTCTACAATGGCTTGTAATTAGTTGGCGTGATTTAATTAGCACCATATCAAAAGATCAAAACTTGAACTTTGAATACATTGACATCAGACTGAAAAATGTATTAGATAATAATTTGACTACTGTCAAATCAAAATGCTACTGAAATAATCTGAAAGTTTTTTGGCCATTTACTGAATATCCCATAAACTACTGAGGATTTACACTTTCCTGCATTTTTTTCAGACCTTTTATGTGATCAGAACCAGGGTGGTCTCATATCTAGCAAGGAGGCTAAATAACTTTTGTTGGACTGTGATAAAAGATACCCTTGCAAGGGAACCTCTTTTGCTTGTGTTTGCTGCAACAGCAATGAAAAAAAAAAAACAAGAATAAGAAACATACTTTGGCATCTGGATTACCTTGCTGCTAGCTTTCTGCTTGAAGCTGATTGTTCACACCACACACATTCTATGAACAATATAAACAATCCACTTTTCCCTATTGCACACTACCAAGAAAAAGTTTACTGCTCAAAGCAGTTTCCTCCCCGAGACATTGACCAATCAGGGACATGCCACATGATAGTTACGGAACAATATAGACCTGTTTGTTCCCAAAGTTCTGCTAAGCATGTAACACTTATTGCTTCTAACACCACTTTACAAACAAAAAAATGTATGACTTATCTACAGAACCACTGATTACAGAGCAGCAATTTTGGGTAAATAACTTCCTATTTTTGTGTTTGAGAAAACATTTATGATGTAGTAGTGTCATTCTATCTATAAATAGTTTGAATGGTTTTTAACCGTATTTCAGTTCCTATGACATCCAGAATTATAGTGTTTTGGGCAGTATTTCAATAGATTGTAGAATGTTTATTATTATGATCTGATTCACATTAAAATTGCATGGTACCTTGTTTACACTCTGTCTGTCATCCCTTGTAATGTCTACTTTATGTTTGACAGCTGACACCTTTTTAATACCATGGTTTTATTTGCCATTGAGAGTAAAACTGAAACCTTTTTATTCCATTACATGCAAGTAATGCTTTGCAGTTTCTAGAAAACAAATTTATTAGTGCAGTGGAATGCAGTGGGTTTGTTTCATGTTTCTTGTGTTTGTCAAATATAGTGTTGTCACTGTTCATTTTCCTCATCCACTCCCCTGTGCATTTGTGAAGTACCAGCAATCTTGCAGACACATCTAGCACAGATGGAAGCAAACCTGGAACATATAGTTTACAATTATCATTCTTTCATTGTGTTGCTTCTCTTTAGTTCAGGTGTTCAATTCAGAACAAGAGCAGTTCAGGGATTTGGGGGATTAAAGGCTGACCTTGCTTCTAAATTAGGTTACAGAACATTTACAGCATTTATGTTTGCATGCTGTAACCATTAAAGACAAGCACATGGGTTAAAGAATGTGTACATTGTAAGATAACTAGATGCAGCTTGAAGCTACACCTGATCTGTTGTCTTGCAGAAAAAATATGCTACAGTATATACATTATATACTGTATATTGTATAACTTTAAAATAAACAACCAAATCTGATAAAGTTCCATTCACGGACAGGTTCAGTGAACACACCAATAAATTTGCAAACTTTAATGCAAACCTTATTGAAGTCAATGGGAGAAGAATCTTGAAAATCAATCTTCTCAATTTTCAAGTCTAATAGGCAAAGGATTGTCAAACAATAGTATGGGAAGCTGGGCTATGCTAGGGGTAACAATGCAAACATTTTTTTTAGAAAATATCTTTTAGGGGAGGGAGCTCTTTTAATAAGGTGTGACAGTGCCAGGCCTTGCCATTGTGAAAATGGTTGTATAAAGTGTTTACAATTATGCAGAGTACAGGACTCCAGAGTATCGATTACGAATGAAGAAAACTATTTTTACAGCTATATCCTGATTCTGGTATTCTCGTATTAGGCACTTGAGGATTTTTAAGTGCTCTAGGAGTGAGGGAATCTCCAACCTAGTGTTCAGGTCTTGCAGAAGACCAGCAGGTTGAGAGTGCAGGTTTGCACAGCCCTTATAATGATAGGCTTGGGCATAGTTCAGAGCTCCCGTTGGGGGATAGGTGTGTGTTCCTGGAGAAAGAGGTGCTCTGAAAGACATGCTAAAGGAGAGATTCTATGTTCATTGGGATGAGAGAGCTAAAGAGGATAGACTGAGACAACTAGCCCAGGGAACCAAGGGAATCTGTAAGTCTTAGAGGAGTGAGAAAGCCTTGCTATTAGGAGATTCCTTACTGATTGACCAGGAGCTTCTGTATGACAGGGAGCTGTGACTACAGGCTGAGTGGGCCAGGAAAGCCCAGAGAGCTAGGAGAGCTAAATGCGATGATCTAAGGGAACAGTGACAAGAACAGTGGTGCTGCTGAAGAGCGAGCCAGGTGACTTGACATTTCTGTTGAATTTTTCTGGTGAGAATCCCATGTGTGGACAACTGTTTATGGACTTTTTTTTTCTTTAATTGGTTTAATAAAAATGGGCTAGCAATCCTTTAAAAATACTGTCTGGACTAGTGTGGACTAACTAGAATGCATCTAACACTGAGCTAAATAACCCCCACCATCACAAAATCTTAAAGTGAAACATTACAAATTCCCAATCCCTTTAAGTAGCATGCTTGGGGTGCTTTAAATTTGCCTGTGGCACATCTGTAGGATGTACACAAGCAAAAGACATTTAAAAATAAGAAAATACCATTCAAATTGTTGGTTGCTAAATGGCATTTCTCAGTCACTTCATTCTGTTTGTAAACACAGGGGCTAGGGATTCTATTTATATATAGAGGATCTGGTATGGATTGTAAGGGGGACTTCAATAAAACAACAAAAATTGTGTGGATTTCCCCCTTAACCACTTCAATACCTGGCATTTTTACCCCCTTCCTGCCCAGGCCAATGTTCAGCTTTCAGCACTGTCACACTTTGAATGACAATTGCACGGCCATCAACACTGCACCCAAATGAAATTTGTATCTTTTTTCATACAAAAGAGCTTTCTTTTGGTGGTATTAACTCAACACTGGGTTTTTTATTTTTTTTTTAATAAATGAAAAAAGATTGAAAATTAAAAAAAACAAACACTTCTTTCTTTGTTTCTGTTATGTATTATCCTCCAGTTTAGGTAGGTAGGATTTTTCTCTGTTAGTCAGAGGCTTGCTAGAAGCCTGGAATGAGTCAGCCTGGAAGTGAGGCAGTGAGGTTACCTCAGTTCAGGCTGGGAGGCTCTACAGGTCAGGGTTCCGGAACCTGAAAGCTCTGGCACTTTCTAGAGGGGCAGAGGAGGGGAGGAGGCCTGAATCTGCATGTTTGAAGGAATGAGAGAACATATATATATATATATATATATATATATATATATATATATATATATATATTTACATACAGTATACATATATATATATATATATTTATTTATAACACATTCTTATGCAGGCCATGTTTTGACACAGGTCATCTACTGTATGTTTAACACAGCAAAGGGATAGTTAATGGCTCTCTGCTATCCAATAAAACTATTCAAAGGAGGTTCTTTGCAAGATTACCTACAAGTGATTGTAAAATGCAGATTGGTCTGGTTAAGCATTATTATTATTATTATTATACAGTATTTATAAAGCGCCAATAGTTCACTCAGCGCTGTACATTACAAAGGGGGACAGAACATGTGACAGAACAATACCAATACAATGCAAAACATGAGGGGATCGAGGGCCCTGCTCTTTCGAGCTTACAATCTAGAAGGGACAGGATAGTGGTACAGGAGGAGATAGCTGTGGGGGATGGAGTGGTAGGAAGAGTGGAGGAGGTCGGTCAAGTTAGCAGGGGGTAGGCTTCCCTGAAGAGATGGGTTTTCAGGGTGCGCCTAAAGGAGAGGAGAGTAGGTGATAATCTGATGGGTTGGGGAAGGGAGTTCCAGAGGATGGGTGACACCCCGGAGAAGTCCTGGAGGCGGGCATGGGAGGAGGAGACCAGGGAACTAGAGAGAAGGAGGTCTTGTGAGGAGCGGAGTGTGCGTGCTGGGTGGTACTTAGATATTAGGTCGGTGATGTAGTTCGGGTCAGTATGGTGGACAGCTTTGTACATCAGTGTTAGGATTTTAAATTTGATCCGTTGTGCAATCGGAAGCCAGTGGAGGGATTGGCAGAGGGGGGTGGCGGAAACGGAGCGGTTGGAAAGGTGAATGAGTCTGGCAGCCGTATTCAGGATCGACTGAAGCGGGGATAGCCAGCGGCGAGGCAGGCCAGTGAGGAGGGAGTTGCAGTAGTCGAGTCGTGATATGATGAGGGAGTGGATGAGCTGTTTAGTGGTTTCTGGGGTTAGGAACGTGCGGATTTTGGCAATGTTGCGGAGGTGGAGTCTGCACGAGTTTGTTAAAGATTGGACTTGGGGCTGGAAGGATAGGTTGGAGTCCAGAATGACACCAAGTACTCTGGCCTGCAGGGCGGGTTTGATGGTGGCGTTGTTGGATGTGATGGAGAAGTCAATGGGGGGTGGGGTTCGGGCTGGGGGGAAGACAAGAAACTCGGTTTTGGAGGGATTCAGTTTAAGGAAGTGGAGCGACATCCAATCTGATATGTCGCTCAGTAGGTGTGTGATTCGGGCAGAGACCGAGGGGGTGAGGTGGGGGGTTGAGAGATAGATTTGTGTGTCGTCGGCATAGAATTGGTAGTTGAAGCCGTGAGAATTTATGAGTTGGCCAAGGGAGGAGGTGTAGATGGAGAAGAGAAGGGGCCCAAGGACAGAGCCTTGAGGGACCCCAACAGAGAGGGGGAGTGAGGGGGAGGTGGTAGCATTATAGGTAACGCTGAAAGAGCGTTGTGACAGGTAGGATGAGAGCCAGGAGAGAGCAGAATCTCTGAGGCCGAGGGAGTGTAGTATTTTGAGGAGGAGGGGGTGGTCAACTGTGTCGAAGGCCACAGAGAGGTCAAGGAGTAGGAGCACTGAATAGTGGCCATTAACTTTGGCGGTTAGAAGGTCATTGGAGAGTTTGAGTAAGGCGGTTTCGGTGGAGTGTAGGGGACGGAAGCCAGACTGTAGGGGATCGAGGAGGTTGTTGTCGTTGAGGTGAGAGCATAGGCGGGTGTAGACGAGGCGCTCGAGGAGTTTAGATGTAAATGGGAACAGGGAGATGGGTCTGAGGTTGTTCGGGTCATTGGGGTCCAGGGAGGGCTTTTTAAGTATGGGGGTGATGTGTGCATGCTTCAGTGGGGAGGGGAAAGTGCCGGAGGAGAGGGAGAGATTAAAGATGTGGGTGAGGGAGCGTAGGATGGAGGGGGAGGGAGGTCGTAGGAATTGTGAGGGGATAGGGTCGAGGGGGCAGGTGGTGAGGCAGGCTTCAGAGAGGATTTTGGAGACTTCCTCGATGGTAGTAAGGTCAAAGGTGCGGAGTGTTGGGGGAGCTTCAGTATGAGGAATGTAGGGTGGGGTGGAAGTGGAGGTCAGAGCAGTGGTGGGGCCGTGGGAGAGGGGTGATGAGGGGGTAGCTGAGTGAGGGGGAACGGGGTTGGAGGGAGTTTGAGCAGTGACGAAGTCCCTGCGGGTAATGTCAAGGGGGAGGGGGGATGAGGGGGTAGCTGTGTGAGAGGGGACGGGTTGAGAGGGTGTGTGAGTTGCGGCAATTTCCTTGCGAATTGTGTTAATCTTGTTTTTGAAGTGATTGGCAATCTCAAGGGCGGTGAGTGAGGTGCTGGGTGGAGGAGGGGGTGGAGAGAGTAGAGAGTTGAAGGTGGAGAAGAGTCGGCGAGGGTTGGAGGAGAGGGTCTTGATGAGGGTCAGGAAGTAGGCTTGTTTGGCTGCGTGGAGGGAGGAGGTGTAGGTGCGGAAGGCAGATTTGTAGTGGGTGAAGGCTTGTTGGGATTTTGTTTTGCGCCATAGTCGCTCCAGGGCACGACTGTGTCGTTTGAGGGTTTTGGTGTGATCAGTCTGTTAGGGCTGGAGCGGTCGGGGTCTGATGTTGCGTGGGGTTAAAGGCGCTAGTGAGTCAAGGGCTGTTGACAGCGCATTGTTGTAGGCAGTCATAGCCAAGTCGGGGCAGGACAGGGGGAGGATGCTGTCATGGAGTTGATCAGCTGCAGAGTGGAGGGGGGCAGGGTTAAGGTTGCGGAGGTTACGGCTGGTAGTAGTGTGACATTTGGAGGGGTAGGCATTGGAGGACGAGGAGATAGAGAAGGTAATCAGGTTGTGGTCAGAGAGAGGGAAGGGGGTGTTAGTGAGGTTGTGGGGAGCGCAGTGGTTGGAGAAGACAAGATCAAGAATATTACCGTCGGAGTGGGTGGTGGATTGTATGCACTGTGCAAGTGCAAAGGAGGAGGTTAAGTGGAGGAGACGGGCTGTGTCTGGGTTGTCGAGGTTGACAGGGATGTTGAAATCCCCAAGAATGATGGTGGGTAGCTCAGAGGAGAGGAAGAAGGGTAGCCAGGAGGAAAAGTCATCCAGGAAGCGGGGTATGGATCCAGGAGGCCGGTATATCACAGCAATCTTCAGGGGGGTTGGGGAGAATAGTCTGACACAGTGGGCCTCGAAGGAGGAGAAGGATAGGGAGGGGGGGTTTGGGAGGACTCGGAAGGTGCTCTGCGGTGACAGGAGCAGACCAACCCCACCACCTTTACGACCGTTAGGTCTGGGTGAGTGGGTCCAGGTGAGACCTCCATAGGAGAGTGCAGCAGGGGAGGTAGAGTCAGTGGGCTGGATCCAGGTTTCCGTGATCGCTAGGAGGTTGAGGGAGCGGGAAACAAAGAGGTTGTGGATGGCAGTAAGCTTCTTGCACACCGATCGGGCGTTCAGGAGTGCACATGAAAACGGGGGGGAGATTTAAGGGAGCAGGAGGACAGATACTAGGTTGCGGGGGTTGCGGTAGGACGTGCAGGCAGGAGGGTGTTGTGCGGGTGAGGGAGGTGGTGGAGGGCCAGGATTCGGGGAGATGTCCCCCGCGGCTAGGAGGAGGAGAAGGGTGAGAAAGGTGGCATGGGAGCGGGATGTGCAGGAGCGTGAGAATCTCCTAGTTGAGGTGTTCGGGTCAGTGGGAGAGTGGAGTAATAGGAGGAGGTAAGCATTTCAAAGGGTACATTGTTTACATATTTAAGGATGACAAAGAATGTGATTGACCATACAAGTAGTATTTATTGAGGGTAATTAGACTAGGGGGGATTAATAAAAAATAGTGAAGGAGTGACTTGTTTACCTACTAAACACTATAGTGACCTTAATTGTTATTTACAGTAATGACAAGTAAAGAATTTTCAGATCAACAGATTTAAGATCAACAGTGTTTAGTCAGTCAATCAGAAACCCCTTCCAGCTTTATTCACTGATATTTCAAAAGGAAAACTTAGATTGATTCATCCATGTTTTCATTATGGATGCACAAATATAAATTAGAACACACATTATTGCTTGCATGGAAGCTACCAAGGTGCTTATTATAGGTTGGATATAAATGTTGGACGGTGTAGTATCTCTGTGTTTGTTATGACAGAAGAAAAGAGGTTTTCTGAAGGTGTCTGATAGTTGCATAAATATTCTAAGCAGGGGCGGACTGACCATTTGGAAACTCGGGCACCGCCCGAGGGCCCGGGATCAGTAGGGGGCCCCATGAGATGCCCCTGGTACCTTTTTCATAGGCTTTTTGGAGTTTGGGCAAGGACACAGGGGCCCCATGATCCCCTATTGTCTGGGGGCCCCATGAGTTGTCAGTCCGCCCCTGATTCTAAGTATCCTGTCATCTGCCTTGTTTATACCTCTGTCTTGTGGATTGTTTTATAATTGAATAAGTGCATCTCTCTGAAAAAGAACCATTGAACTTGTTGCTATGGGAAAATTCATTTCTTGGATAGAGGAGTTTAACATTCCATATTGGCTAATGAACTCTCACCTCAACAACAATAATTATAATTATCACTCATGTGATAAAATTCGTGTGATATATGACAACAATCCCCAGGCAGCAGGCCTGACATGATGGCTAGGACAGCTCTTAAATATGGGAGAGCCTGCACAGTAGGACAGTTGGGTGGAAGATGGAATGAAGGAAGGTGCTGGTGTGTGGAGCTTGTCAGCAGGGAAGGAGCCAGCCCAGCGTAAAGCCTGAAAGCAGCTGCAACTCATTAAGCTACAGGAACAGAACAGTGTGAGTACTTCTACACCCTCTGAGCCCAAGAAGAGAGAGGGCAGTCATGTGCAATACCCAACTAGTTCTCCCTGGGGCTACTTCATTGTAGATCTCAGAATTCCTTGCTCAGGGACACCCTCAGGACAGCCAATGGATGATAAGATTTTCATCTGGGCTCTGAGGAGGTTCACTAAAGGGAACCCAGTGCTCCTTACAGAGATTGCTTGCTGATTTTTGTCCATTTTTGCTGAGAAGTTTATCCTTAAAGTTGTACAGTTCCTTGGGCATTCCATATACCCCTAGACCCCATCCAAGTTGTTAACCCCTAATAAAAACACCAAAACCAAGATCAAGGACTGTTTTACTGACTTCGGATGAGAGTGCTAGAAAATGCATGTTGCCTGGCTGTGCAGATCTTAGGGGGGACCTAAAAACTCAACAGCCCTCGAAAGGGTAGCACTACAGTTATAAAAGTTTGCAATTAAATAATTGTTCTTCATTAATTTATGCCAAAATGTAATCTGCTGCTTTTCTTGGGTGAAAAAAACCCACATCAGTGTTTATTATTTAGTGTGTAGGAAAGTTATAGAGTCCATAATCAAAGGTATATATCTCAAAATCGATCAGTCCTGATGTACCGATGGCCTATCTCATTTCTGGGCCCAAAAATGTCAGGAAAGTACAGACATTCCCCAAATGACCCCTTTTTGGAAAGTTAACAGTCCAAGGTACTTAGTAAGATGCATGGTGAGTTTTTTGAATTTGTAAATTTGACATACTTTTTTGGAAAATGAAGAAGTTAAAAACAAAAAAGTTCACATTATTATTTTTTTTTTTACATATTGTCACCAGTGTAGTACAGCGTCATCATATAACTGGTGTGGCAGCTATCAGGGACACTGACTGGTCAGACTGTATGGAAAACAAATAAATACTATTTCTTTTTTTTTTTTTCTTTTACAATTTTCTTTTTTTTTATGATATTTTAACACACTGTGCCCAGAGCAATATAATATTACCATAGTAACATTGTACTACTCCGGGGCAGGATTTTTTGTACACATTCTGATTGCTTATTGAAGTGAATTTCACTGCTATAAGCAAGCATTTTACTGAATGTAATGTATTAATTCAGTGTGTTTTGTTGTGATTATCTTTGATTGGCCACAGCTAATAACATGGTACAGATAGGCCCTGCCTGTGCCATGTGATCATTGTTACCAATCACAGCTAGCAACACAATTTTACCCAATAAATGGCACGAATTGAAGCTATTCATTGTTTACAATTGTCATGTGATCTGCTGTGATTGGTCACATGGCCCTAGGGCCAGCCCGCTAAAATATTCTGTCTTCCCGCTAGTGCCTGATTGCGCCATTATGAGGCCTGTAAGGTGCACACAAGGTGAACACCTGGAGGACATCATATGATGTTCACCCAGGATAACAGTGCTCCTGCACAGCCATTCTTTTAAAATAGGCCAGGCAGGAGATGGCTAATATAAAATTCCACCTAAAACTGATAATGAAATTAAATCAGTAGTGCTTGATGAATACTTACAAATGAACACAGATAATAAATCAAGCACTTTATGAAAGGTCCATAAAATTCCATTAATATATATATAAAGATTCTGCCTCCTTCTTTTACTGAAAAAGATTATTGAGCTTTCCACCAGCTTTTGTCTTAAAAAAGCAACACTTTGCTTGTGTTTATTCAATCACAGAGGAGAACAAGTAAATCGTGCTCTAATTACACTGTTCAACAGGTAAAAAGTTTTGGGCATAAAATTAGCTAATCTTACATAATTTTGGGGTGCTGAAAACGAAAATGACCCTAAAAAATGTTGATTGGCTCTAGTTTCCATGATATATTCACCCATCTAATGACGTAAGCCATTCAAAATTATGATGCAACTTCAGCTGCATATTGCGCAATTGATACTGGTGACCAATAGAAAATTGCATGTATACTGAGATGATGCAATATTAACCTTTAATTGCATCACTTCACTGCATAAAAGCTGCAGTATCTGTAGCTGATTGTAGTTCGACAGCGTCTTTACATTTCGTTTTATGCTTATATAGGCTACTCAGTAATGCCTCGAACTTGTGTGAATAAAGCAGATAATTTCTGCTATATCTGCGGTGAAATAACTTTTATCTCACAAAAAAGGAGGATAACAGGAATGATTAAGAAAGCCTACAACTTGTATTTTGGCTGCAAGATAGGAGACCAGGACAAGAGCTGGGCACCACATATATGCTGCAATTCTTGTGGGATGGCACTGGAGCAATGGTTGAATGGAAAAAAGGCATCTATGCCTTTCGCTGTGCCAATGATTTGGAGAGAGCCAACAGATCATGTTAGTAATTGTTAAGGGCTAAATAAGAAGAAAAAGTTATCTGTGCGCTATCCAAATATTCCATCGGCAATACGTCCAGTTCCTCATGGAGAGGGGCTACCAATTCCTAAAGCACCAGAATCCTTCGTGGTTGAGTCAAGTGAGGAAGAACCTGAAGCGTGTAGTCACGTGCAGTTGTAAGAGATAGCCCTTTCCTCGAATACAAGAGAAAAGCCAAGAGAAGCAAAACCGACACAAACTGAAGACAAAACTAGTGAGAATCCTAAGTATTAAAATGATTCAACTTAGCTTATGGCTATAATTTTTCTTGGTAATCCTATGCAATATATTATGACATTTAGGCTTTGTTATGTAGTCAATATCACTTGCTTTATATTTGTGGAAAGACATCTATCTATATAATTATTGTGCATTATGTAGTCATTACGCCTATAGTAGAAAACTTTCCGTTTACAGAAAAACTAGAGCCAATTGACAAATTTCATTGTTATATTTGAACTCAGAATGTGAAATTCATTAAGAAATGGATCCTTTTGTTTCCAAAACTGGCAAAAAATAAAAATTTGTTGAACAGTGTTATTTAGATAATATTTGGTCACAGTGATCACATGGTATAAAAAGAGCCAATCATAATGTACCTGTACCATGTGATAGCTGTGGTCAATCACAGTCATCACAATTGTACACAATGGCACATGAATAGACGCCATTCACAAAAATGATTGATTACAGTGGTGATCGTCACTGTAACAAGTGATCATAGTGTAGAAAAAATCCCAATCCTCTCCCCAGAGCAGTACAATGTCACTATGGTAACATTGTACTACTCTGCCCACAGTATTAAAAAAAACAAAAAGAAAAAAAAAGAAAAATATAAAAAGGAAAAAAGTTATTTTTATTACATGCTGTCACTGTCAGTGTCCCTGTTCACTGCCACCCTAGTCATATGATGATGTTGTACTGCTCTGGTGAAAAAAAACACACATTTTATTTATTTTCCTTATTTTCCAAAAAATTGCGGCACAAAATGACAACTTAAAAAACTCACCATACCTCTTATTAAACACCGTGGACTGTCCTGGCATTTTAGGGCCTCAAGAAATGAGATAAGCAGTCAGACTGATCAATGTTCAAATACATATATATATATATATATATACTGTACAATCCCTATTGTTTCATCTTAAGCACACTCTCTGTGGCTTGATAGACTGAGCACAGGAGGCACAGTAGCTGGAGAAAGAGAAGGATCAGGGCCATATGGGTCCATTTCCTACTGTTATACTTGTGAGGTGAGGCAGAGAGAGCAGAAAGCAGAACAACAATACAAGATGAAGCATTAGGGTGCTTCTGGTGAGGAGGAGTAAATAAGGCAGGACTCAAATGGAACATTTCACCCCTCCCAATCTCTGCCAGTTGTATGTAGGTTGGTGAAAATGGAGGACAGTGTTATCATCAGTGACACAGAGGACTTTGCTGCAGGCAATTTTTGGAAATTTTTTAAAATGCTTTGCAAGAGACCCAGGATTTGGGGCATCAAATATCGATCACTACGGGGTGGCCACCCTATTGGATCAAGGGGAGAAATTGGACAATCTACTACCACCATACTAGAGGGAGTCCAAAATGTTGAACATATCTCCAATTCTCTGATTCCTGAAAGGAGGAACAGAGATGGCAGCACCTACTTCAGAAATGCTTTTAGGGGTTTTGAGTTAACAATAGTTTGATGTCACTTCAGGTACAGACTAATAATACACAAATCACAGGTTACATGTTACAAATTGAGTAGACATGCAATGTCAACAAGTGACTTCAGGTTTGTGTCATGGACATTGAGATCTGTAATCCTGCATTAAATTGCCTGTGCTCAAAGTAAAGATGACATCAGGATCATAGTCCAAACAACATTTTTAATAGAAGAAGAACTGGGGGTAACTAATAGTTGATGAACACATGGATAACTTTAAGACCAATATGCCTAATTAAAGAGTGAATGTAAGTAGTCAGATAGAACAATAAGGGGTTGTACAGCCAGGTGGACCAAGAAGTGGTGGAATGCTTATGAGAGTTATTTTTCAGTGCAGTAATTTGTTCCATTAAACATGTGAGGTTTAGATCATTAAAAATGCTGATGAAACTCAATTGTGGGGCATAATTCCACAACCTAGCAATATTCAGTTTTAAGGCTAGCAAGAGGTGAGCTGCAATAGTTTTAGAAGGATGAACGGTCAATTCTCAAATGTAGTAGAGCAAGGTTTCTCAGGAATACTTTTAATATCAGAGATCAGGGAGAAGATTTAGTTTCAGTAAGAGGAAAATTGTTTGAAAAGCCAAAATATGTGGTAGAGATTTTTCAGAGTCCAATTTGTATTTAGAGAAAAAGTGATGACATCATAAATATAACAAGCAGCGAGAGTCAGGATTTAAAATTATCTGTGCAATATATCCATATATTTAATACCATGAGAGGAAAGTGGTTGTTTTTAAGCATGATGATATCATGCAGTTTTCAGGAAATTAAATCAAGAATGGGGATAAAGAACTTGAGAAGGTCAGTTGGTAATGGACAAAAAGTTTGTTAAGGAAATTGATTTTATATGTATTTGGGCTATACACATTAATAAGAGTCTAGAGAATATGAAAACTCTCCCTCTAGCATCTTGAACGTAATTATTTGCATCTGAAGGCAACTGTTTTCCTGAGGACTATTCTTTCTTTTTGGCATTAGCCATATAGATGTGCAGAAAATGTTAGCTCCTGGGGTTAGAAGGTTTCTTGGTGGCAAAGCAGAATTCTTGTAAATAGAGAATGTAATTTTTAGTGACTCAGTCTCCCTAAAATCTCTTGTAGGGGCTGTTAAGTCCTGTAGTATTGAGAGAGATCACTTTGAGCTGTATTTTCCTCAGTAGTGGTGTGGAAGCTGTTTGAAGTGGTGTATTATAAAGAAGAGTATAAAAAATACAGTGAGCGCTCCAATGGTCAGCAGCTGAACATTCAAGGAAAACACAAAAAAGTCCCAAAAATATATATATAAAGAAAATGCAGCACTGTGTGATGTTACTATATTGCGTGCAGATATAAATAATAAATGAAACCAAAGCAAATGAATAAATTAATCAATAAATAAATAAATCACAGTCCAGTAATGGTGCTCGCTGATTCCCAGTGCAAAAGTTAGAAATGCGCACTAACCAGAAACGTATTAATAATACGCATGTGTATATGATATCATGGAGATTCCCCTCTCTTTTCTGGTCTGGTAATGGGCAGGAGCTGAAGATAGTAGAGATGAAGTGCCCTCGTGTAGATCCTTAGCTCTACCCCTGAAGAAGTGCGTGCGCACGAAACGCGTCAGTGGAGCCCAGGACGCCATTGACACTACGCCGCCGGTGCCACGTGGAGGTCCGGCGGCCATCTTTAATCTTAAAGGGTCAGTCATTTGATTAAACCTGGCACCATTGTGAGTTTTTTCTGAACACTCCTGTTTTTCTTGAATAAAATCATTTTCATCAACCTACTACACTATGGGCTCTTTCCTGTGTCTTCTGCGATGAGCCTTTTCAGCTTCTGCAGACCCAGATTGATCCCTGCACCAGCCTTTGAGAGGAGGAATTTTCCACTTCACACACTTCTGTAAGGATTTCTGTGACCTGCTGGACCTCCATTTCGCCACACAAGGGTGCTTCATCTCTACTATCTTCAGCTCCTGCCCATTACCAGACCAGAAACAGAGAGGGGAATCTCCATGATATCATATACACATGCGTATTATTAATACGTTTCTGGTTAGTGCTCATTTCTAACTTTTGCACTGGGAATCAGCGAGCACCATTACTGGACTGTGATTTATTTATTTATTGATTAATGTATTCATTTGCTTTGGTTTCATTTATTATTTATATCTGCCCGCAATATAGTAACATCACACAGCGCTGCATTTTCTTTATATATATTATAAAGAAGAGCAACAGTAGCTCATATTAAGTTTCTGGCAAGTCACCTATGGTGATGGAGTGATACAATGAGTTCAGGGGCAGACTGACAACTCATGGGGCTCCCGGGCAATAGGGGATCATGTGGTCCCTGTGTCCTTGCCAAAACTCAAAAAAGCCTATGAAAAAGGTACCAGGGGCATCTCATGGGTCATCCTACTGACCCCGGGCCATCGGGCAGTGCCTGAGTTTCCAAATGGCCAGTCCGCCCCTGAATGCGGTTTATTTTCAGGTTTGTATAGATCTGGAAAAAAAGTTATTTGAAAAGTACTATGATTACAGTGCTGTATAGACAAGTATAACAGTATAGACAGACATAAAATAAAAAAATGTACCAACAGGGTAGCAACAAACAGGAGGTAAAAAAAGCCTGACCGCAATGTCAGGGAACTTGAGCAGGATATGTTTCTAACGCTTTGGGGAAAGTTGTATATCGATGAAACACTGGATCCCTCTGATGGCCTACATGAAAATAGCAGTGAGAGCAGAATCTACAGTAGATGCAGTGCTCTGCATGAAATACGAATTGGAGGGGATATGTTTGGTCAGAGTCCATCCGAATAGGAGAATGACTATGGTTAAAAATTGTTGCACTATCCTTTACACATAATTCAATAGAATAATATCAAAACAAAAAAAGTGAATATATCATAATCCACCATTGTATCAAAACCAAATGTGTAAAGTAAAAACAATTATGCAAACGTCCATAAGTAAATGCCCATTCAAAAATTACAAATGTGACCACAGTGCAAAACCTGTAGTTTCATTACTCCACTTCAGTGCTTTGCCACCAGATAGAGTACACACTATCTGCTTATCAGGGAGAGAGAGACCCCTGAACAGGAGTTCAAACAGCACTCAGACAACACTCAGATAATGCCACAACCTCTGGGAGAAAAATCAGGAAGCTTCTTGCAATGCAAATTAAGCACTGAATGGAGATAGGCATGTAAAAAACAGACACTGCTGGAGGGAGCAGGCATAATGATGTCAACACAAGCCCCACACTATGTGTTTTGTCACAATGGATGTTGTCATGGGGTCAGCCTCAGGTTTTTTACTCAGGTTGAGGTTGCTTTATAAAGGGTTTATGTATTGCATTGCAGAACTTTTGTTTTTATACACCTGGAGTATATTTAGTGGATTCATAATGAAAGCATAGATGGGTTTACAAAATAGCCCTACTTTTGTTGAGAAAAAAGCATTCCTCTCTGGCAGGGGCGCGAACTGACCATTTGGAAACTCGGGCACTGCCCGAGGGCCCGGGGTTAGTAGGGGGCCCCATGAGATGCCCCTGGTACCTTTTTCTTAGGCTTGTTTGAGTTTGGGCAAGGACACAGGGGCCCCATGATCCCCTATTGCTCGGGGGCCCCATGAGTTGTCAGTCCGCCTCTGCTCTCTGGGCAATTGATGTACATTGCAAGGATTTTAGCAAACTTTGTTGCAGAGTCCTACATTTTGATACTCTGAAGAAATACAGTAGCTGTTTGTCTTTTTTGATGTGCAAAGTAAATCTGAATAGCAATAGCTTTTATTATCAGTCAGCTGATGCACTTGCAGGGTTCTAATGAGGAAAGTGCAAAGGTCTGAATCTCTTTAGAATTTGCTTTGTGAGTATCTCACCAAAACTGAACTTTTTGTTGCAGACGATGCCTTGTATCTTACTGCAGACTTCTGGGAAAATCAGAGAGCCAAACACACAAGCAGGAAATGACATTGCTGGGGGCATTCTGTACACCAACTGTTTACAGAATGCCCCAGGTTGTCATATCGCATTGAATTTTGCAGGAAATTACAGAGCTGTAAATTGAAAAGGAAAGGAATTTGCTATTTTTCCCACAAAAGTGGGGTTACGCTTTAAGGCAGCGAATTCATGATTTTTCTGTCATAATGCTAAACCATGCCTGAAGCTATCAAAATCATCCCATCTATTCATCTTAATAGCTGCTGATGTTTTCTGTCAGGCTACCACACACCTGGAAATACATCTATTGTCTTACTACAGTAAGATTAAAAAATCCTATGTTTCCCTGATTTATTAAAATAATCAAATTGCCTCTATTACTTTGTCTTAAAAAAGTAACAGTTTTGGTCATTTTCTTTTACATTATTTGACCTATTTAAATTGGTTTCTTATTACTTGTATAAAATATTAATTTTGGAAATAAAAAGGGTGCGTTTATGACTCTGTGTTTGCAGAGCCTCCTGGGCTTTCTAATAAAGCAGCAGTAGCTGCTCACTTTAGATTATTTTTCTAGTTGTCTCTTTGACTTTCATGAGTAAAAAAAATTTTCTGTGCTCATTCAGTGTAGTTTTTGTCTTCTAAATATCCTATTTTAATAACCGAAAGTCCAGGAGCAATTATTAGATTAATGTAGTTAAACAACAGAAAAATAGAATTTGAAAATATACAGTAATGAACATCATATTTAAGGCGTAAATTTACTCATAAGATAATAGATCCTTCTTCTGACTACATAGCCATATTTTATCTATTGAATCTATTTAAAAATAATATCTAAAATGTTTCCCTCTAGTACTCTAATAAAATGTTTTGTAATATTGACCCCATTAAAGGATAAGATCACCTTCTGGAACAAGTTACATGTTCCGTCCCTCTCCCTCTCTCCCCCCTTCTAGTGACAGCGAGATGGCATCTTCTCTGGGTGCCCACTGTCACTATTTTAAAATAACACTCCACCATCCTGGCTGCGTCATTCATTCACAGAGTTCTGTGAATGGAAAACTACATATACTGACAGCCTTTGGGACTGTTGGCTTGTAGTTCTCAATGAACTACCACAGCGCTATTGAGGACTGTGGTAGTTCATGGTCTTTTCCTGTCAGCATGTATCTCCCTGCCTGTACAAGGTATGATCACACTTATACACTGACAAGTCTGCAGGGGTCATGCATGGCACCCACAATCTGCTGATCGTGGGTGCAATGCATTACAGGCTTTGAGTAAAAAAAATAATAAATGCACATTTTTTTATCTGCAAAATGGTGTGCATTTATTTTTATTTTTTTAAAGTTAACTTATCCTTTAATACCTCACATTTTCATTTTGTTTATTTTTCGCTATTCTCTCCACAAAAAAATAATAACAATAATTTGACTAGAGTTGGCTTTAAGCAAATTAATTCCATAACTGTGATGTTCATCTCTTTATACACTTTTCCAGTCTGTTACATTTGGCAATAGTAACTGTGCATTAAAATATGTTATGTTTCTATTTGTTATTGTAGAGATTGTCATTGCAGAGATTATCTTAACCTACTTTGAGCAGAGAACCCAAAAATTTGAATACAACCATATGTTTTTTTCTAAATAATTGAACCTTTATTCTGTAATGAAAGACTCTCTGATACCTATATAAGATACAGTATATAAATAATGGTCAAATCAAGCAATTTATATAGGTTCTATCATCCATGCCTATTAAATTAATTTTCTTCTACTCCTTATTAATTTCACTGTTCTAAAGTAATTACAAACTTTTTAAAATGTTGAGTAGTGTTCTATGTTTTGCTTCATAAATATATTAAACATATATTCTTATGCAGCTAGCATTACAATAGTAATAATTGTACTGTGGGGGCATGTCCAAGATGGCGATCGGACAAGTCGCCTGACCTGGAGCTCCGGCGGCTCATCTCCTTACCCACCGGCATCCACCGGCATCCAGGTTGTATCAGAGGGCGGGGGTGAGTGTGAGACTCACCCGTCCCTGCGGCATCCCTGCTGGGCAGCTTCGGGCGCTGTTGGCGCCACTCGGAGGCGGCGACTCGGTGCGGCCTTGTTGCGGCCGGGTGGAGCCGCAGAGTCCTCCGGCTCACATCGGGTCGGTCAGCGGTGACATAGCACGCGGTGCAGAGGTGGGAAGGGGGAAGGCTGGTCACCCCCCCCTTCCACTCGTTCAGTGAACGGTCCGCTTGTCTTCCCTCCATACCGGACGGGACGACAGGAGCATCAGTGTCACCCTCCCTCCCCCCATATGTGATACAGGGGCGGTGTGTAGTAGTGAAGCCTAGTGAGCCCAGGACCTCTCCCATCAGTGTACAGGCTGAGTATGTTCCCAGTCAAGGGAGGATCATCACACAAGTGCATACTCCTTCTCCCACAGAGAACTGCCAGCACTTCACGATCCATTGGGACACCCCCCACACAAACCCAGGAAACATCGGCATATTGTAGAGGCCTTGCTACAGCCCTTACAACAGGGAGCTGTGCTGAGGATAGGCCTATAGAAGACATCCCATACAGATTCATATAAGGGAAAGGCAGTGGTAATCCCTGTATCCGCACGTCCGCACAGCAGAAACCATTGTCCCCCCGGTTTTGCCTATCCTTTCCTGCACGCTGAGGCATATAGTGCAATTTTGGGCCTGTTGTAAACTACCTATTCTCATTTTCACATACCTGTTCTGGGGGATCCAGCTTGACCCCAAAGAAAATGGCAATATAATACCGTGAGCCTTGACAGACGTAGGTGGGGCTACGCAATCATCACAGAGAGGCGCCGCAGACATGGGGAAGGCAGACAGGAAAGCTACAACTCCTCTCTCCAGATCCCCTCGCCGTACAGGTGGTCCTGCTAATCGCAGTATCCCGGAACTATTCCGGTCTCACACTCCGGATCACGCAGAATCCTCCTCTATTGCATCACCACTACATTCGCCTACAAAGGAGATTCCATCACAGTCTATGAGTTTGACAACAGCTGCCACAACTGGTCATTCCGAACCTCCCCCTCTCACCATCGGGGATTTGAAAGCGGTTGCATCAGATATTAAAGGGACTCTTTCAGCGGCAATAGCTGGGCTACATATCGACATGCAGGCAGTGGCTCATAGGCTGGACGCAGTAGAGGATAAAGTTAGTATGCAAGGTCTTGCTATTCATGAAGTGCGCAAGCAGGTTGACACGCATACCATGCACCTAAGAGAGCTCGATCGTCATATTGAGGACTTGAATAATAGAGGAAGACGACATAATTTAAGGGTGCGCGGTGTACCGGAAGCAATAGAGTCTGGCCAACTCGCCCAAGTTCTTTTATCCATCTTTAATGATCTTTTAGAAAGACCGCATGAATCTCCAATTGAGATCGAACGTCTCCATAGGGCCCTACGTCCCAAAGGCAGAGACACTGACCCACCAAGAGATATAGTTTGCTACCTAGTCGACTTCCGACTTAAAGAGAAAATATTACGCAGAGCTCGGGACAAACAGCGCTTGTTTTACCAGGAAACGGAAATTAAATTATTTCAGGATCTCTCCCATCTCACCCTGCAACGCAGGAAAGACCTGCGCCCCTTACTAGATCTACTTCGCTCTAAAGGTATCGCCTACCGTTGGAAGTTCCCGTTTGGTCTTGCTGCAACACATATGGGGAGATCAGCTCTCATGAGATTTCCGGAAGATCTTGCACCATTCTGTGAAACCTTGAATATCCCTTTACCGGATATACCTACCTGGTCCAGTGAATCCTCTTTACAACTGCAGTTAGATGAAGGCCCCATGGAGGCACAATCCGCTGGCCACTCAACCGGAGACAGACGACGCAAATCCTCACACCAAGCTTCAACTTCCCCGGTACGAAGAAGGCTTATTACTGGTGACAGTTTACCAGCATCGCCTGCACACCGCAAGGCGCGTCATGAATGACCTTTCCCCGTTTTCATATATTCATGCTCATGAGTATAAACACCCCCACAATCTGAGGCTGCTTTACTAGTGAATCGAGTATGTTTCGTTATTTTTCATCCACGGTTCCTTTACAGGACATACCTAACATCACCTGTACTCCTCAAGGGTATGTGTATCGCATCAAATTGTCAAGCTTCCTGTATGTAATATGTATCAGTCATATATATTCGTTTTGTAGGCATGTAAATGCCGAGGTATCCTCATTTGTGATATGGAAGAGCGATGTTGGGATATGTGGAGCTATTGGTTGTGTTCCTGCGGGTATTGAAGTTTTTTTTTGCTTGGCTAGTGCGTAATATTATGGTTCTAAAAAGTTATTTGTCTTGATCTTGAGGACAAATTCTTCATAAGCCTTGAAATGCCTCGGGACTAGCCTTTACGCTTGTACTTACTATCTTTGATGGGACGGGGGATAGAGGCTTGTACGGATCAGTATCGTACTGAGATGTGTATATCTCTCCTAATGCATCCTAAGCAATAATACCGTAATATGGTTTCATGAGATTTCGTACCATCTTGGTGTACTGGTGTATGTGCTTGCCTCTGACCCCTGTCTCATAATTAGATCAATGCTAATATTATATTAATAGTCTATTCGCATTATTCATTTGCTCTCCCTACATTATGTTCATCTTATATAACTCTTGGAATACCTCTATCTGCAATTCAATTTATGATATGTTACATGCCACCTAACTAGATGTGAATACAGTGGTATTTTAGATTTGGAGTCTAAGCCCGTACTATATGATATTCACATGTATAGCTCACTCCGTGGATGGGTACAATTTGGCCCTATACATTTAGCTGATCTGCTTTGAAGCAGGCTCATATTGGGCCACAGATTTTAGATGCTTCTTCCCCAGCAACCTATCTCTGTTTTGTAGGCGACGGGGTGTTAAACACTACTTAGGATCCCTCGGTTGGGATTATTACTTACATTATCTTTGGAAAACGGTTTAAGGAGATATTTGGCCCTTGGCTTACATCTCAGTTTTGTCATAAGTGATCTTGTTGATACTGCCATGCATTGTTTTATGTACAGTAGATATCTTTATCCGGAAGTGAAATGGCCTATGTAGACCCTTTTCAAGTGACTCGAGTGTTTACGAGGCACGGGTTAACCACTTGAGCTCCAGAGGATTTACCCCCCTTAATGACCAGGCTTCTTTTTGCTACTCGGCGCTGCACTAATTGAACTGATAATTGCGCAGTCATGCAATGCTGCACCCAAACAAAATTTACGTCCTTTTTTTCACACAAATAGAGCTTTCTTTCGGTGGTATTTGATCACCTGTGCGCTTTTTATTTTTCACGCTATAAACAAAAAAAGGCCAAAAATTTTGAAGAAAAACAATATTTTTTACTTTCAGCTATAAAAAATATTTAGTAAACTCAAAGTTGGTTATAAATTTAGGCCAAAATGTATTCTGCTACATGTTTTTGGTAAAAAAAATCCCAATAAGTGTATATTGATTGCTTTGTATGAAAGTTATAGCGTCTACAAACTATGGTATAAATACTGCAATTTACGCCATTTTTCTGCTATACAGCGCTGCGCTAGTTTAACGGACGGGAAAGATACTGGGATTTTTAATTTTTATTTATACTAATAATGGCGCCGATCAGCGACATATAGCGGCAATCAGCAACATATGACGGCGACCAGCGACTTATGGCGGGACTGCGGGACTGAGGCGGACATTTTGACACTGGGGGGAGCTGACTTGGGGTCACTGACATCCCCAGTGACACCAATACAGTGATCAGTGAAAAAAACCCACTGAAACTGTACTAATGTCACTGGGGAGGAAGGGGTTAACATTTTTAGTGTTCACTGTGTGAGGGGAGTGTTTTACTAAGGGGCGGGGGTGTGTACTGAACGGGGGGAGGGAGGGGGGAGCTGATCGAGGGAGAGAAACTGTATTCTCCCTCTGCAGCTTGGCGGCGAACTGTCACAGAGCAGGCTGTGTATAAACAATGCAGCCCTGCTCTGTTTCAGTGTTCACCGCTCATCGCGGGAAAACGGCCGGTAAAAACCGGCCGTGACCCGGCGGCGGGGACCCGCTGCTGACACCCGCGGGACAGGTAGGGCGGGCGCATGCCTCGCGCGCGCCCCCTGCCTGTTTTGTAGGCACATGTTTTAAAACGTGCTTTTGCCTACGAGCGCCGCCCTGCCACCGTTTATATGCGGTGGCTGGGCGGCATGTGGTTAAAGTATCTTTTAGGAAATGACAGATCACAGATTGCATTATGTATAACTTGTGATAACATAATATGTATATGGTAAAATAGGCTATGCTCAATTGCATAATGTATTTCCAATGACTGACCAAGTTATTATGTCGTACAGTCTTAAATATTGGGTCTTATCCTTTGGCATACATTCACTTTTACACCTATTGTTGCACATCACTGTTTACGAGCCTTGATAGGGTCCAAGTGATTACCTACAACATTTGGTTTATCATGATGCTGCACATAATACTTCTAGCATATATCCCTCCCCTGCTACACTCCACTTTTTTTTTTTTTTTTAAATTTAAATATTTATTAATTTTTCATGTTATTACAAAAATTCCACAAGAAGAGACACAATACATATAAATAATCCATACATTTCTACTTTGCCCCTTCTATTTTACCTCTTTTCTTTCCCTACCCTCCCAGCCCACCTTTACCCCCCTTCCCCCCTCCCTCCCCTCTGCAAGATCTCCAATCTCTCAAGGCCCAATAACTTTAAATAACTTCCTAGTTTAAAGTTTTCTATATTTCTCTTTCAATCCTGATTTTTCCCATTTTTCCCATCGCGAATAGTATAGATCCAACCTGTCTTCCTGAATATAATAAGATTTTTCCATTCTACTAATCTGGTTTACCCTATTGATCCAATCCTCCTCCGTCGGCACCTCCGTCTTCCACCAAAACTTGGGAATCAACCCTTTTGCAGCACTTAAGTAGTACCATACGCCTGATTCTTTATATTTATTTACGGTTGTCTCAACATTATGTAGGAGACACATGGTTGGGTCAAGCCCTATGTCATTTCCAGTTATTATTTCTAGAGATGAGCGAATCGAACCAGGCGAAGTGGAATTCGTTTCGAATTTCAGGAAAAATTTGATTCGCGGCGAATCCGAATATTAGCATACTTCGGGTGCGCGAATCGGATTTTTCCCGATCAGCCGGCAAAAGTGTCCCTGCAGAGAGCTCCGCTATTTCTGACAGTTCTCTGACAGTTCCTTCACATGTACAGCGGTTGAAACATTGTATCTATTTGTTTCCATTTAGGATACAGATGTTTTTATTCGGAAATAGATACAATGTTTCAACCGCTGTAAATGTGAAGGAACTGTCAGAGAACTGTCAGAAATAGCGGAGCTCTCTGCAGATAAACTATTTGCTGTACTGGAATACTTCTTCTTTTCATTCTTCTTTTCATTCTTCTCATTCTTCTTTTCATTCTTCTTTTCATTCTTCTTCTCATTCTTCTTTTCATTCTTCTTCTTCTTTTCATTCTTCTTTTCATTCTTCTCATTCTTCTTTTCTTCTTCAGGAAAAGAAGAATGAGAAGAAGAATGAAAAGAAGAATGAGAAGAATGAAAAGAAGAATGAAAAGAAGAAGAAGAATGAAAAGAAGAATGAGAAGAAGAATGAAAAGAAGAATGAGAAGAAGAATGAGAAGAATGAAAAGAAGAATGAGAAGAATGAAAAGAAGAATGAAAAGAAGAAGAATGAAAAGAAGAAGAAGAAGAATGAAAAGAAGAATGAAAAGAAGAAGAAGAATGAAAAGAAGAATGAGAAGAAGAATGAAAAGAAGAATGAAAAGAAGAATGAGAAGAATGAAAAGAAGAATGAAAAGAAGAAGAAGAATGAAAAGAAGAATGAGAAGAAGAATGAAAAGAAGAATGAGAAGAAGAATGAGAAGAATGAAAAGAAGAATGAAAAGAAGAATGAAAAGAAGAAGAAGAAGAATGAAAAGAAGAAGAAGAATGAAAAGAAGAATGAAAAGAAGAAGAAGAAGAATCTTTTCATTCTTCTCATTCTTCTTTCATTCTTCTTTTCATTCTTCTTCTTCTTCTTTTCATTCTTCTTTTCATTCTTCTTCTTCTTCTTTTCATTCTTCTTCTTCTTTTCATTCTTCTTTTCATTCTTCTCATTCTTCTTTTCATTCTTCTTCTTCTTCTTTTCATTCTTCTTCTTCTTTTCATTCTTCTTTTCATTCTTCTTCTTCTTCTTTTCATTCTTCTTTTCATTCTTCTTCTTCTTTTCATTCTTCTTTTCATTCTTCTCATTCTTCTTTTCATTCTTCTCATTCTTCTTTTCATTCTTCTTCTCATTCTGCTTTTCATTCTTCTTCTTTTCATTCTTCTTTTCATTCTTCTCATTCTTCTTTTCTTCTTCATGAAAAGAAGAATGAGAAGAAGAATGAAAAGAAGAATGAAAAGAAGAAGAAGAATGAAAGAAGAATGAGAAGAAGAAGAAGAATGAAAAGAAGAATGAAAAGAAAAATGAGAAGAATGAAAAGAAGAAGAAGAATGAAAAGAAGAATGAGAAGAAGAATGAGAAGAATGAAAAGAAGAATGAGAAGAATGAAAAGAAGAAGAAGAAGAATGAAAAGAAGAAGAAGAATGAAAAGAAGAATGAAAAGAAGAAGAAGAAGAAGAAGAAGAATCTTTTCATTCTTCTCATTCTTCTTTTCATTCTTCTTTTCATTCTTCTTCTTCTTCTTTTCATTCTTCTTTTCATTCTTATTCTTTTTTTCATTCTTCTTTTCATTCTTCTTCTTCTTTTCATTCTTCTTCTTCTTCTTTTCATTCTTCTTCTTCTTTTCATTCTTCTTCTTCTTCTTTTCATTATTCTTTTCATTCTTCTCATTCTTCTTTTCATTCTTCTTTTCATTCTTCTTCTCATTCTTCTTTTCATTCTTCTTCTTCTTTTCATTCTTCTTTTCATTCTTCTTCTTCTTCTTCTTTTCATTCTTCTTTTCATTCTTCTCATTCTTCTTTTCTTCTTCATGAAAAGAAGAATGAGAAGAAGAATGAAAAGAAGAATGAAAAGAAGAAGAAGAATGAAAAGAAGAATGAAAAGAAGAATGAAAAGAAGAATGAGAAGAATGAAAAGAAGAATGAAAAGAAGAAGAAGAATGAAAAGAAGAATGAGAAGAAGAATGAAAAGAAGAATGAGAAGAAGAATGAGAAGAATGAAAAGAAGAATGAAAATAAGAAGAAGAAGAATGAAAATAAGAAGAAGAATGAAAAGAAGAATGAAAAGAAGAAGAGGAAGAATCTTTTCATTCTTCTCATTCTTCTTCTCATTCTTCTTTTCATTCTCCTTCTTCTTCTTCTTTTCATTCTTCTTCTTCTTTTCATTCTTCTTTTCATTCTTCTTCTTCTTCTTTTCATTCTTCGTCTTCTTTTCATTCTTCTTTTCATTCTTCTTCTTCTTTTCATTCTTCTCATTCTTCTTTTCATTCTTCTTTTTCTTTTCATTCTTCTTCTTCTTTTCATTATTCTTTTCATTCTTCTCATTCTTCTTTTAATTCTTCTCATTCTTCTTTTCATTCTTCTTTTCATTCTTCTTCTCATTCTTCTTTTGATTCTTCTTCTTCTTCTTTTCATTCTTCTTTTCATTCTTCTCATTCTTCTTTTCTTCTTCATGAAAAGAAGAATTAGAAGAAGAATGAAAAGAAGAATGAAAAGAAGAAGAAGAATGAAAAGAAGTATGAGAAGAAGAATGAAAAGAAGAATGAAAAGAAGAATGAGAAGAATGAAAAGAAGAATGAAAAGAAGAAGAAGAATGAAAAGAAGAATGAAAAGAAGAATGAGAAGAAGAATGAGAAGAATGAAAATAAGAATGAGAAGAATGAAAAGAAGAATGAAAAGAAGAAGAAGAAGAAGAATGAAAAGAAGAAGAAGAATGAAAAGAAGAATGAAAAGAAGAAGAAGAAGAATCTTTTCATTCTTCTCATTCTTCTTTTCATTCTTCTTTTCATTCTTCTTCTTCTTCTTTTCATTCTTCTTCTTCTTTTCATTCTTCTTTTCATTCTTCTTCTTTTTCTTTTCATTCTTCTTCTTCTTCTTTTCATTCTTCTTCTTTTCATTCTTCTTTTCATTCTTCTTCTTCTTCTTTTCATTCTTCTTCTTCTTTTCATTCTTCTTCTTCTTCTTTTCATTCTTCTTTTCCTTCTTCTTTTCATTCTTCTCATTCTTCTTTTCATTCTTCTTTTCATTCTTCTTCTTCTTTTCATTCTTCTTTTCATTCTTCTCATTCTTCTTTTCTTCTTCATGAAAAGAAGAATGAGAAGAAGAATGAAAAGAAGAATGAAAAGAAGAATGAGAAGAATGAAAAGAAGAATGAAAAGAAGAAGAAGAATGAGAAGAAGAATGAAAAGAAGAATGAGAAGAAGAATG
Source organism: Staurois parvus (assembly GCF_062004578.1). Lineage (NCBI taxonomy): Eukaryota > Metazoa > Chordata > Amphibia > Anura > Ranidae > Staurois > Staurois parvus. The sequence continues at coordinate 10,992,206 of NW_028317994.1, read as the reverse complement.
AGAAGAATGAAAAGAAGAATGAGAAGAATGAAAAGAAGAAGAAGAAGAATGAAAAGAAGAATGAAAAGAAGAAGAATGAAAAGAAGAATGAGAAGAAGAATGAAAAGAAGAATGAAAAGAAGCATGAGAAGAATGAAAAGAAGAGTGAAAAGAAGAAGAAGAATGAAAAGAAGAATGAAAAGAAGAATGAGAAGAATGAAAAGAAGAATGAGAAGAATGAAAAGAAGAATGAAAAGAAGAAGAAGAAGAATGAAAAGAAGAAGAAGAATGAAAAGAAGAATGAAAAGAAGAAGAAGAAGAAGAATCTTTTCATTCTTCTCATTCTTCTTTTCATTCTTCTTCTTCTTCTTTTCATTCTACTTCTTCTTTTCATTCTTCTTCTTCTTCTGAGGATGAGGATGAAGAAGAAGAAGAAGAAGTAGGATGAAAATAAGAAGAATTCCAAGCCGGCAAAAAGTGTATCTGCAGAGCTCCGCTAAGTGTATCTGCAGAGCTCCGCTAAGAAATAGCGGAGCTCTGCAGATACACTTTTTGCCGGCTTGGATAATCTCCTTCTTCTCATCCTTCTTCTTCTTCTCATCCTTCTTCTTCTTCTTCTCATCCTTCTCCTTCTTCTCATCCTTCTTCTTCTTCTTCTTCTCATCCTTCTTCTTCTTCTCATCCTTCTCCTTCTTCTCATCCTTCTTCTTCTTCTTCTCATCCTTCTTCTTCTTCTCATCCTACTTCTTCTTCTCATCCTTCTCCTTCTTCTCATCCTTCTTCTTCTTCTCATCCTTCTTCTTCTTCTCACCCTTCTCCTTCTTCTCATCCTTCTTCTTCTTCTCATCCTTCTTCTTCTTCTCATCCGTCTCCTTCTTCTCATCCTTCTTCTTCTTCTCATCCTTCTTCTTCTCATCCTTCTCCTTCTTCTCATCCTTCTTCTCATCCTTCTCCTTCTTCTCATCCTTCTTCTCATCCTTCTCCTTCTTCTCATCCTTCTCCTTCTTCTCATCCTTCTCCTTCTTCTCATCCTTCTCCTTCTTCTCATCCTTCTCCTTCTCCTTCTTCTCATCCTTCTCCTTCTTCTCATCCTTCTCCTTCTTCTCATCCTTCTCCTTCTCCTTCTTCTCATCCTTCTCCTTCTCCTTCTTCTCATCCTTCTCCTTCTCCTTCCTCATCTCCAAGGGCATTTAAATTAAAGGTACAGTGTTCTGCACTAATATAAAGGCTCTCTGAAGCCTAGAAAACCTTTTTATAAGTTAAATTCGTAGCGAATAAATTCGCATTGAATCGAATTTCTTCCTCAAATTCGGCGAATCAGCCGAATCGAATTTTTGAATAATTCGCTCATATCTAATTATTTCTATTGATTTAACTATTATCTTCCAGAAAACCTGAATTTTTGGACATTGCCACCATATATGAAACGCCGTGCCCTCCTCCCCACATCCTCTCCAACACATTTTTGAATTCTCCCCCCTCATCCTGTGCTCAGTGCTCGGTGTAATATGCCATCGTGTCAGACATTTATAATTAATCTCAACGTCTCTCATACTAACACTCTCATGAACCAATCTAAATATCTTATTCTGTTGATCTTCATCTATCACCACCTCCATATCTCTTTCCCAATTTGTTATAAAAATTAACTTTGTGTCTGTGTCTAATTCTGTGAGTATTCTATAAATTTTTGTAACACCATGTTTCCCATCTCTACGTGTTTCTAATAGCCTTTCAAACATATTCCACTCCTTTTTTAATCTCAAGGTCTTTGGGAGATTTCCAATAAAACATTTTAATTGGTGATATTTCCACTCATCTATTTTAGTAAACATATCTCCTCCCCTCTCTTTTAATTCTTTAAATGTTCTCAATTCCCCCTCTACCAATACGTCTCTCAGTTGGATATCTTCCTTTTTTACACCATCTCCCTGATATCTCATCTTTTCCTGGAGGGAAGAACTCCGTGTTTGCAAGAGGCATTAATATAGAGTTGAATTCCCATTTCATGTGTTTGTGTAAATTATCCCATGTCCTTAAAACGTTTAAAGTGAAGGTGCTTGTGCTTTCTTTAATTCTTCTAAAATGTGCTGGAACCCATATCATCTTACTCAAATTAATTCCACTCAGTTCATTTTCTATTTTTACCCAACCTTTCCCCTTGTGGTTAAAAGTCCAATCATAGATTCTTGCTAAAATTACTGCTTTGTAATATCTCTTGACATCAGGTAGTCCCATCCCCCCTTTCTCTTTAGTCCTACTCAGTGTTTCATATGGTATTCTTGGTTTTTTATTCCTCCATTTTATTCCTCCATATATATCTTGTTATCATTCTTCTCATTATCTTAAAAAATGCCTCTGGGAGTTTTATTGGAATCATTTGAAATCTATAGAGTATTTTAGGTATAATTACCATTTTAACTAGATTTATACGTCCTAACCATGATGGATTTCCTCCTTCTAATCTTTTTAGTTCGTCCTTAATCTCATTTATCAGGGAAATATAGTTTAATCTATATAGTTGTTTATATGAGGTAGCAAGTTTTATTCCTAGGTATTTTATATCTTTTTCTCTCCATATAAAGGGGAATTCTTTTTGTAGCTTTTCTTTTTCGCTCTTTGGTATATTGATGTTCAAAATCTCTGTTTTTGTTGGGTTAATTTTTAGATTTGATAGTTCACCATATTCCTTCAGGGTCTTCATTATACTTGGTAGTGTTATTCGGGGGTTGCCTACATAAAACAATAGATCGTCCGCAAAGGCCGCTACTTTATGTTCTATATTTTCTATCTGGATTCCCTTTACCGCTCCGCTATTCCTTATTATTGATAACAGGGGTTCCAATGTCAAAACGTACAGCAAGGGGGACAATGGACAGCCTTGTCTTGTTCCATTGGACATCCCAATGGATTCCGACCTCTCCCCATTTACCGTGATGATTGCAGTGGGCTCCCTATATAATTTACCTATCCACTCACGCATTCTCTCTCCAATCCCCAACACTTCCAAGTTGTCCATCATAAAGCCCCAGTCCACTCTATCAAACGCCTTTTCGGCATCAATTGACAAGAGCACCACCGGGGCTTTTCCTTTTCTACTTTTCTGGATAAGCATCAAAGTTCTCAACCCATTGTCTCTACCCTCTCTCCCCGGGATGAACCCCACCTGATCTCCATGGATCCATTCGGGCATTAGATCTTTTAGCCTGTTTGCCAAGACCTTTGCGTACAACTTGGTATCAGTGTTTAATAATGAAATTGGTCTATAACTAGAGCACTGAGAGGGATCTTTTCCCTCCTGAATGAGAACGACATGGGCCTGAAGGGATTCCCTCCTCCCCTCCATCCCCCCTCCCAAGTCATTCATATACTTCTTTAACTTTGGTATCAGTACTTCACAAAATTTTTTATAGTACTTAACTGTATAACCATCCGGGCCTGGGCTTTTCCCTCCCCCTGTACTTCTTAATGCTACTTCTATTTCTTCCTGGGAAATTTCCGCATCTAAGGAATTCAATTGTGCTTCACTAAGCTTTGGCAATCCATAATTTTTAAAATATATCTTCCTTTTTTCGTTAATACCTTCTCTAGTTTCTTTTGGTGAACCTTGATGACTGATGTTATACAACTTTCTATAATACTCCATGAATACTTTAATGATTTCTTTAGTTGAGTGGACCAACTCCCCCTTAGGGCTTTTTATCTTTTCTATATAATTCCTGTTTTTCTTTTTATTCAGGGCTCTCATTAAATATTTTCCTGGTCTATCTCCCCATCTATATCTTTCACTTAATACTTTGTTATATACCCTTCTCCTCTCCTCTTCCATCAATCTCTCTAATTCGTCTTTTTTTATCCATTAACTTCTGTCTTGTTTCTATTGTTATTTTCTTCTTATGTATCTGCTCCAAATCCAGGATTTCCTTTAAGAGTCCACTAACCCTCTCTCTTCTTTCTTTTTTCTTCCTTGCTCCCATCGCAATCAAAATTCCTCTTATATATACCTTATGACTTTCCCATACTGTAGCTGTCGTTACTTCCTCTGTCTCATTCTCCTTGAAAAATACCTTAATCTCTTCCCTGATCTTCTGCACAATATCTTCATCCAAGAGAAGAGCCTCGTTTAACCTCCATCCTAAACCTCCCGTCCACCTTTTTCCCCATCCTATTTTCATTATGACAGGGGCATGATCCGAGAAAGTTCTTGTCTCTGTTTCTATTTTAACCAGCATTTCAATGAGTTGATGATCTATTAGAATGTAATCCAGTCTCGAGTATATCTCATGTGCATTAGAGAAGAAGGTATAGTCTCTGTCTTTCATATGCATCATTCTCCAGGTGTCCACCAGTTGGTACTCATGGATCACCTTCTTCAAAGCTCTCAGAGACCTACCCCCCTCTCTCCGCACAAGGGAGGTTGCATCCTTTTGTGGGTCCATACAAAAATTAAAATCTCCTGCTATTATCAAACGCCCTTTTTTAAAATCTATCAATTTTTTCAACAAACCCTTCAAAAAGATCTCCGGTTTCTTGTTGGGGCAATATATATTGGCTAGTGTACACTCAATTCCCTGTAGTTTACCTTTCAAGAACAGGAATCTCCCCTCCGGGTCAGTCTTTCTATCTTCCAACTCAAATCTCATATTCTTTGCCAATCCTATTGCCACCCCCTTTGCTCTTTTAATTGGAGAGTCAGCATAATACCATGTTGGATAATATTTGGATTTTAATTTCACATTTGATTCTATCTCAAAATGTGGCTCCTGTAAAAATACCACAGACGTTGCCCTGTGGAGTAACTCTTTAAACAACTTAAATCTTTTCCCAGGACAGTTCAACCCATTCACATTATATGTTATAAACTGTATTTCTTCCATCCTTCTTGATTCTGTCTATCTCTCTTCTGATTCGTCTCTTCCTATTAGGCCCCCCTACTATCTTGCAGCATATCAACCCAACCTCCCCTCCCTCGGCTCCCTCCCGCCCAACCCCCATCTCCCACCCCCCACCCTCTCTTCTTTTTCCCCTACCCATTTTTAGGCTTATAAACTGCCTACAAATCATTTGTGGATCTGATTCCACCTTTTGATTTAAAATTTAGGGCGTAAGCTCCGCCCATGTACGGCTCACCTCTCCTCCGACCCCCCCCCCCCCCCAGGTCCCCTCTCTCTATCAGCCAGGCTCAGGAAGTATCATTACTTCTCTCCTAACCGGAGCTTCCCGGAGGACCTCAACTTTCGGGGGGGAGGGACCAGGGGCGAGAGAGAGAGAAAAAAAAAAAACACAAAAAAACAAAACATATTTTCTACTTAATTCTCCCTCCCTTCCCTCCCTGGCCCCAGAGCCTCCCCCCCCCTTCCCCTGACCCGCTGCCAGTCCTCTTTTCTTGTGTTCTCTGTATCTCCTTTATCCTCTTCTTCCCACCCAGCAATCTCCATTCTTTGCAAGTCCAGTCTATCACAAAAATCCCTTAGTTCCTCCGGGAATCTCAAATAAGCTGTGACCCCGTTTTTCCAGCCAATTAGAGTTGCTGAGGTACCCCATCTATACTGCACATTCTGTTTTCTCATTTGCTCCAGCAGGGGTCTCAGGGATCTCCTTCTCCTTAGGGTCTCTGCTGTTAAGTCCGCATAAATTTGGATAGTCCAATCTCCATACTTAATTGATGATCTTCCCTTAGTTTTCTTCCAAATCTCATCTTTGGCCCCAAATTTTTGGAACTGGACAATTATGTCTCTCGGCCTGTCCTTCTCAGTAGCCTGTTTGAACTTTGCTATTCTGAACACTCCGTCTAACTTGATCCCATCTGTATCAGGTCTGTCTCTTATGGAGTTCAGAATTTTTTTAACTAGATCATATAGCGTTTCGCCTTTTGCAGTCTCTGGGATTCCTCGTACTCTAAGATTACACCTTCTTTCTTTATTTTCTTGAGCTTCCATCCTATAGGTCAATTTTTTCTGAGAGGTTACCAAATGGGTTATTTTTTTCCTTAGATTATCTATGTTTTGGGCCTGGATTTTGACTTTCTCCTCTGATTCTTCCATTCTTGTTAGCAGATGCCCTAAATCCTTTCGTATAGCTGTCAATTCATGTTTTATCATTTTTTCCAAATTTTGAAACATTTCTATCATCTCCTTCTTATTTGGTACTTGTAGTTCACCATCAGATTCTTTTTTTCCCGAGCCATCTACTATTTGTTGGCTACAACTGCTATTCATGCCCAATGATAATCTAGGACTGCTTCCTAGACTAATGTCCATTTCCCCTTTTGCGCTTGCGCCTTGGGCCCTTTCTGGCGTAATATTTCCATATGATGTAAATTTCTTTATTGTTCCTGTTTGGGACCCTTTGAGCCCTGCTCCCTTGGAACCTTTATTCTTCATATTCTCAAGATGGGATTTTACCGCTTCTTTATGATTTATGGACCAGACAGGCTTGCTGTTTTTCCTATGTGTTTTTACTCTCCTAAAACACCTGGGCCTCCTCTCTTCTTCTCTTCCAACCCCTGGGAATCCTCCCCTCTCCTCTTTCACCCCTTGGTCTCCTGTGTCTCTCAAGGGTCCACAACACAATAAGCCCCCAGCAGCACTCACTCACCCTTCCCAGGTCGGTGGCTCCAGGTTTGTGGCTCCAGGCTTATGTGGAGGGCCTTCACTGCTGCACAGTCCTGGAGGGGGGATTCCTCTGGGTTTCCAGTACTTTATTTCATTTTGATTCGTCCCAGGGAAGCAGGATGGATCTCTTGATATTCATGGGTCTCCCTGACCCAGGATCAGACAGTCAGCCAGAGGGTGCTTGCAACAGTGGACCAACGGCTCCCTGTCACATCAGGAAGCCGGCCGGCCGCCTCTTTCCCCCAGTGATGCTCCGCGGCAGGTCACGTGCTCAGCAGCGTCTCCTCTCCTCTCAGCCGCACGGATCTCCCACTCATACCGCGCCGGGGGATCCGGCGTGACCCTGCAGCCTCAGATCAGCTCCCATCTCCGGCTCTCCGGGTTCACCTTCCACCCCGTCCAGACTCCGGTGAGTCTACTCCTCTTGAGGGTAACTGGGTGGGTCGGGGAGCGGGACCCAGCAAGGAGCTAGGGCCGCTCGCTCCCCACAGCCGCCATGTTCAGGCTCCTCCCCCTCAGACTGCCTCACGTCTCACTTCATTGCTTGACCTCATGCTGCCATTGACCCTGCTACACTCCACTTATCTCTCGATACAAGTTAGCCACTTCCCACCTACGTATATGTGTCAAGGACACATCATGTTGGATTATTCCCCCTCTACACCTTTTATTCAGGAGAGTTAGGCCTCTTTAGAACTATACTGTATACGCTCAATACGGCCGTCTCTGGGTTTGACACCTCTCCGACAGTAAATTTTAGATTTTCATACAACGTCTTGCAAACAACCATTCCATAGGAGCTTTACCATGAGATAGAATAGCTGGACTATTCTGCCTCTGGAGTCGAGTTTTTAAAGGAAGTTGAAGGAACATAGATTAATACATACATATGGACACATATGAAACGCACCTGACACTTCTCTTTTTCTCTGCCAAATTTTTTGACTCTGTTCCTCTATAAATCCGTTTCTATTTGAACAGTTTAGAAAACTCTATATTAATCTTTTTTCTTCTGAAACCCCCTTGTCCCCCCCTATCACCACCCCTGCCACCTCTCCCCCCCCCCCCTTTTTTTTTTTTCTCTCTCTCTTCTCCTTCCCCTTCCTCTTCCTGCCTAAGCGATACGTATCGGGTACACTTATAGCCCTCAAGCAACCGGTTCTGGTAGATTTCATAATGGCTGATAACCACGCATCTAAACAGTCAATTCGCACACTCTCCGTGGCCTCTCTCAACGCGAGGGGCCTAAATATACCTGAAAAACACTCGCAACTACTCACTTTTATGAAAAGCCTACGTGCAGATGTGATCTTTGTCCAAGAAACTCATTTTCGAGCAGACCAAGTCCCTAAATTCTCTAATGTTAACTATCCCACGGCTTATCACTCAGTTAATGCGGAGGTAAAAGCTAAGGGAGTATCTATTTTACTTTCTAAAACGCTCCTGTTTGAACTTACTGAATCTCTTGAGGATCTTGAGGGAAGGTTCCTTTTTCTCAAAGGCACCCTCTTTAATAAACCACTTACCCTAGTCAATATTTATAGTCCCAATACAGCACAAGTAGGCTTTTTTCGTAAAATTACCAAGTTACTTGCTACATTTCAATCGGGTATTTTGATTCTGGGAGGCGATTTTAATGTAGCTCTGAACCCACTGGAAGATACTTCCTCGGGGTTTTCATCCATACCGTTCCAAGCACTCAAACAAATTAAAATTGAATTGAAAGACCTTCTCCTTCATGATACATGGCATACCCTTCATCCTTCGGACAAAGATTATACCTTTTACTCTGCTCCTCACAAACGCCACACTAGAATCGACTATTTCTTTCTCTCGCAAAAAGATTTAAATACCTTGCAGTCTGCCTCGATCGAACCAAAGATCCTCTCAGATCATCACCCGATTATGATAACTTTGCAATTCCTGGATACACCAGGCATATCCAAAATATGGAGACTGGATCCATTTCTCCTTACGGATTCATCAGTTACCCTCCAGATCCGTGATTCTTTGACAAACTACTTTCGAGAAAATACATCCTTGGAAACGACCCCTCTCGTACGGTGGGAAGCGCACAAATGTGTGATACATGGACTTATAATGTCAATCTCTTCTGCGCGAAAACGTCGGGCTCAAGCATAATTTTATTCTTTATTGCAAAAAGTTCGCTCACTTGAGTGCGCGCATAAACGATCTATAGCCTTAAGATCGGCTACTGAACTTGATCGAGCACGACAACAACTCCGCGATGTCGTAGAAAAGAAAACTAAGCGTAATTTTACTCTACAACAGAAGCTTTTCTATGAACATGGAAATAAGAGTGGCAAATTTCTAGCCCGGGCTCTACAATCTAAAAAGGCAGCTCGACACATTTATCAGCTCCATTCTAAGCTTGGACGCCTACTGAAAACATCGTCGGACATTGCGGCGGAATTTGAAGAGTTTTACTCTAACCTATACAACTTACCTTTACCGCCCAAACCAACAGGTGATATTAGGCCACGTAAGACCATTATACAGGCCTTCCTCACGCAATATCTCCCCAAATCAGTTTCAAGGTCACAAGCAAAAGAATTAGAGGGAGCTTTGATGCTACGGGAACTACAACAGGCAATTACACAGTTGAAACCTGGTAAAAGCCCAGGACCTGATGGCTTTATCAACTCTTACTACAAATCTTTTCTTGACATTTTAGCGCTTCCATTTCTACAGGCCTTCAACACATTAGACACGCCAGGACAATCCATGAGCCATCTTTCTGAGGCCCACATTACGGTGATACCCAAAGAGAATAAGGACCAAACTTCTACAGCGAATTATCGTCCGATTTCGCTATTAAATGTTGATCTAAAGATCTTTGCTAAAATTCTGGCTAACCGTCTACTACCTGTTATAGAATCCATCATATCTCCGGACCAGGTGGGCTTTGTTCCGGGCAGAGAGGCCAGAGACAACACAATTAGGGTAATTAATATACATCATTGGCTACTTTAAAAGCGACAGCCTGGATTTTTTCTCTCTTTAGATGCCGAAAAGGCGTTTGACAGACTAGCATGGGATTACCTGGAGGCAGTTTTGATTGGCTTGGGACTGTCTTTGCGCTTTTTGACTCTTATTATGTCTCTATATATAGCCCCCACAGCCCGAGTGTGCGTTAATGGTCGCCTTTCAGACTCTTTCTCAATCGGCAATGGGACCAGACAGGGATGCCCCTTATCACCCCTCTTATTTATCCTTACATTGGAACCTTTATTGAATTGCATTAAAGATAATGCTAACATCAAGGGGATTTTGATCAATGGCAAACTACATAAAGTGGCTGCCTTTGCTGATGACATACTTCTATTCCTAACAGACCCACATATCACGCTACCTAACTTGCTACAAGATTTCAAACTATTGCAGTACTTGGCTAACTTTAAAATCAATTTTTCTAAATCTCAAGCACTTAATGTATCATTAACTCCGGATGTGATTAGACAAGCGACATCAAATTTTCCTTTTACCTGGCAACGTGAAGCGATCACTTATTTAGGAATCCAATTACCAACACATCTTTCGGAATTATATGCAAAAAATTTTCTACCCCTCTTACGTGACATCTCCAAAGACCTACAGACATGGAATAAACCCTGGTTTTCTTGGTTTGGTAGGGCGGCTATACTTAAGATGAACGTGCTCCCCAGAATATTATATCTATTGCAGACGATACCAATTCAATTACCAAACTCATTCTTCAAATCTTATAGAACGCTCTGTACCTCCTTTCTTTGGTATAATAAACGCCCAAGAATTAGCTTCGCCCAACTCACCATGCCCAAGAAGAGTGGAGGTATAGGACTTCCGGATATTGACCGTTATTACAGGTCCTGTCACCTAGCCAGAATAGTGGACTGGACCACAAACCACATTCGTAAGGTTTGGGTGGGTTTGGAGGCTGATTTCTCAAAGATACCACTCTCCACCTTCCCGTGGCTGAAAACCTCTCACGTCCCTTCCGAGTTTTGAGAACACCCACTTATAGGTCCCACTCTATGCTGTAGTGCTCAGTTGTTCCAGAAAAAAGAACTTTCTTCCTTTCCGAGCCCTCTTACTCCGATCAAATTGAATCCGGACTTTATTCCAGGGATTTCTCCGACCTTTCTCTCTGGGTATAACCGTGATGACAATCTCACAGTAAGTCAATTCTTCAAAGATTCTAAGATCTTATCTAGAGAAGACATTGCAAAGGCATGGCCATCCCTTACACTAACACCGTGGATGTATAGACAAATCCACCATTTTTTACGTAACTCCCCACATCTAAAAGACTATTCAAGACCGCTTACTGCATTCGAGAAGCTCTGCTTTACGGACATCCCCCAGAAGCATGTAATATCCAAGCTCTATTCCTATCTTGAAAGTACTATCACATCTCACTCGCGGAAGACCTGTTCAGCCTGGCAACGTGACCTACAACTTCCAATCTCACCAGAGGACTGGGACCACATTTACGAATATATGCATAAAGGTTCCATATGTGTCTCTACACAAGAAGGCAATTATAAATTATTTTCCAGATGGTACAGAGTTCCGTCTGTGATTCATAAATTTGATCCTAACGCCTCAGATCTATGCTGGAGATGTTCCCGGGCAACAGGTACTCTTCTACATATCTGGTGGGATTGTCCGCGGCTGCAGCCCTTCTGGAGAAAAGTTTTGGACATAATCACACAAGTAACTACATACACCCTAGACTTTACCCCAGCACAATGTCTACTTCATCACTCCTCACTTTCTGTGAGGACTTATCGTAGGTCGCTTGCTTTACACATGATTAATGCGGCAAGGCAGTGTATTCCGGTTCATTGGTGATCGGACTATGTTCCCACCGTGCGAGAGTGGATTCTTAGGATCATCAGGATCGCAGAGATGGAGGAGCTGATTTCAGTGGCAAAAGAACACCCCGAGAGATTCAGGAAGACTTGGGCGTGTTGGACTCATTTCCAAACTACTGATACTTATCATTGTCTAATGAAGGAATAAGCGAGAGGAGATTTGGAGACACGGAAACCCCTAGAAAGTTCACCTCAGGAATAGTTCCATTGTGAGACTTTAACGAAATTGTATTTCTAAGTAAAGATTGAATCTGTTTCAGCCTGGAAGCTGCTTATTGATCTGACTGGTTTGGTTGTGCCTATTTAGTTATAAACCTCATCCTTGCCCCACCCCCCCCCCCTTTTTTTTTTTCTCTCTCCCTCTATATTCGTCCCCTTCGTCCCTCCTTACCCCACTATGATATTTCCCCTCATACTCTTCCTCTATTCCCTTGCTCGTCTCTTTCTGGTCTTTTTTTTTTCTCTGTTTCACCTCTTTATCATTTTCTAACTAACTATATTTTTCATAAGGTACAGAGTACTTATAGACACACAGGTGTAACAATACTCCTCAAAACTCATCTACAATGTTCAGATATGGAAACCTAGGACATATATGCCTTGAGTTGACACTACTATTGTTTTCACTTCACAGTCCTGTTTTTTGAGATCTCCCTACACAAGGACTAATGTACTCCGTATTTCTATAAATTTCATACTGATAACATCATTGCTATGGTTATATACTATGCTTTCCCTTTAGGACTGTACTTCAGGTTGAGTTACAATTTACTTACATGTCCTGATCCCGTCTGCGTTACGGGTGAACATGCTTAACCACTTGCCTACCAGGCACTTATATCCCCTTCCTTACCAGGCCAATTTTCAGCTTTCAGCGCTGCCGCACTTTGATTGACAATTGCGTGGTCATGCAACATTGTACCCATATGAAATTTTGATCATTTTTTTTCTCACAAATAGAGCTTTTTTTTGGTGGTATTTAATCGCCACTGGGCGCTTTACTTTTTGCGCTATAAATAAAAAAAGTGCAAAAAATTTGAAAAAAAAAAAAAGTTTATTTGTTTCTTTTATAAAATTTTTCAAACAGGTATTTTTTCTCCTTCACTGATGTGCGTTGATGAGGCAGCACTGATGGGCACTGATAGGCGGCACTGATGGGCACTGATAGGCAGCACTAAAGGGCACTGATAGGCAGTACTAATGAGGTGGCACGGATAGGCGGCACTGATAGACAGCACTAATTAGGGGTCACGGATAGGCGGCACTGATATGCAGCACTGATAGGCGGCACTGATAGGTGACACTGATTATGGGTACTGATAGACGGCACTAACTGGCATCACTGCTGGGCACTGACTGGCGGCACTGACTGGCACAACCCCTGGGCACTGACTAGTGGCACTGACTGGCAGCACTGCTGGGCTGCACTGGTGGGTGGCACTGGTGGGCATCACTGGTGGGTGGGCACAGGTGGGTGGCACTGGTGGGCACAGGTGGGTGGCACTGGTGGGCACAGGTGGGTGGCCACAGGTGGGTGGCACTGCTGGGCAAATGTAGGTGGCACTTCTGGGCACAGGTAGGTGGCACTGCAGAGTGGCACAGGTGGGTGCACTGCTGGGCACAGGTGGGGGCACTGCTGGGCACGGGTGGGCGGAGCTAGTGGGCACACTGCTGGGCGGAACTTGCGGGTGTCACTGCTGGGCACTGATCATCAGGGCACTGATCATCAGTGCCCTGATGATCGGTGCCGATCCCCGCTCTGACAACTGCCAGTTCTCGGCAGTACTTTCCTCACGATCTGACACCGCTGTGATTGGCCTTTTACCACATCACGTGATCAGCTGTGTCCGTAGGACACAGCGATCACGGAGATCGCCGGGTGCGCGCCCCCTGGGGCGCGCAGGAGAGTGCGTTCTGGGAGGACGTCATATGACGTCCACCCAGAACTGGCCGACCGCGGTGAAGCCGTCATTCGGCTATGCGCGGTCGGCAAGAGGTTAAAGACTTGCGCGGACTGCGATCCGTATTTGTATATGACTTGTTATGCCTTTCATATTTCAATAAAAAAATTTTTGGATAAAAAAAAAAATAATAATAATTGTACTGTTTAATATAAAATACGCTTTTATTTTTTAGGAGCTATAGCAAACTGGTGAATTATCAGTATCTAAATTGTCCAAAGAGCTTTCTAGCTATAATTTATGATGTTAGATTAGGAGCAATGCTGGTTTTCTTTGTTAACAAATAAAGAAAACAGAGAGTGCACAGGCTCTAGTGCAATACCCTTTAGGGCAGTAATAAACGTACTATTTAAAAATAAAATTGGCCCCAATTGGTTTAACCCATAATATGCTAGTATGCACCACATACTAGCACATTATGGCATACTTACCTTAAAACAAAGCCCTCCAGTGGTGTGCTGTCACCGATGACAAGGCTTCCATCTTCACCCGGTCTTCCTTCCAGATTTGCAGGCTACAGCCACTTGAATGGCTGAGCCACGATGATGTCACTCATGCATGGGAGTCATGGCCACGGCACAGAGTTCTGAAGGGATGGCAACAGTATGCCATCCTTTCAGATCACATGTGCTGGTAGTAAACATACTATTTAAAATAAAAAAAAAAATGGCATACTTACCTTAAAACGAAGTCCTCCAGTGGTGTGCTGTCACCACTGACAAGGCTTCCATATTCATCCAGTTTTCCATCTGGGTTTGCAGTCTGCAACCACTTGAATGACTAAGCTGTGATGATGTCACTCATGTTTGGGAGCCATGGCACTGGGCAAGAGTATGCCATCCCTTCAGAATATATGAGCCGGTGATATCAACGTCTGCATCCCTCATGAATATCTCCTAAACACCGCAAGTTTAGGAGATATTCACTGTACCTACAGGTAAGTCTTGTCTGGCTTCTGGAAAGGTTCCCCATATGGAGTTCTGCCAGCATGAGTGAGAGAGGGAGAAGCGGCTGCCCCTTTGTACTATGGGACTGTATGCACCACATCCACTATTGTGCAGAGCTTTACCCAGGGGGTAGTGAGAGGACTATAATACACAGTACCCCAGCGGGGATGTGAAGGAGGGTAAGTCTTGCATAAACTTATTGTCTGTGGGTGCACATAGCTTGATATATATTGCACCAAAGCCTGTGTGCTCTCTATTTTCTTTATTTATTCACAGATTTTAGAGCCCGCTGGTCATGAGAGCAGCAAGGCTGTGGCAATCCAGGGAGTAACCCTTTCAAATCTGAACTTTTTCTGCTGAATTTTTGTACTCCATTGTGCAGGTCATCCTTGGAGTTAGCGCAAATCTAAAACTTTTGCTGTACACAACTGATTTTCTTGTTACTTTGTCTCTTTTAGAATTATATGATTATACTACTGTGATTTGACTATATGCCTGAGAAAATATATTTTTATAAATTGCTATATACTTTATTATTGGTCAAAATTCTTTCTTTATTGTAAAAGAATAATGTCTAATTTTTGCTCTCTTGCCATGCTTGTTGTTGATGTTTCTGAACATTTAGAAGTATTGGTTTCTATATGGTATCTATAGGGTAGATTTACTAAAACTAGTGCACTCAGAATTTGGAGCAGCTGTGCAGGGTAGCCAATCAGATTCTAACATCAGCTTGTTCAAATAAGCTTTGAAAATAAAACATGTAAGTCGATTGGTTTCTCTTCTACATCACATGTACATAATCTGTGGAATAACCACTAGTTTGACATAAGCAATGTACTAAAATATTTTAAAATATCTATTTTTAAGTAAAGGTTATATTGTATATCTATCTACCCTGTCCAAGTTCTAATATCTGTAACACTTTCCTGTGGTGTTGCTACACCCTTTGCAAAGAGAACGTGAGGGGAAATCTCCTCAATGGACCCAAAACAATCAAAGCTTCCCTTGAAATTTTTTTCAGTTTCACAGGGATTTTTGGCAATTAATTTTAAGAAATTGATTTTTTTACCTGATTTTATACTTAAGAGCTGGAAAAAGTAAACTTTTTTCTATTTCTTAATTTTAATTTTAGCTACAGTTGAAACTCGAAAAATTAGAATATCGTGCAAAAGTTAATTTATTTCAGAAATGCAACTTAAAAGGTGAAACTAATATATGAGATAGACTCATTACATGCAAAGCAAGATAGTTCAAGCCGTGATTTGTCATAAGTGTGATGATTATGGCTTACAGCTCATGAAAACCACAAATCCACAATCTCAGAAAATTAGAATATTGTGAAAAGGTGCAATATTCTAGGCTCAAAGTGTCCCACTCTAATCAGCTCATTAAGCCATAACACCTGCAAAGGGTTCCTGAGCCTTTAAATGGTCTCTCAGTCTGGTTCAGTAGGAATCACAA
The DNA here is from genome assembly GCF_062004578.1 of Staurois parvus. Taxonomy (NCBI): domain Eukaryota; kingdom Metazoa; phylum Chordata; class Amphibia; order Anura; family Ranidae; genus Staurois; species Staurois parvus. Next base: position 10,976,367 of record NW_028317994.1, on the reverse strand, counting down.
TCATGGGAAAGACTGCTGACCTGACAGTTGTGCAGAAAACCATCATTGACACCCTCCATAAGGAGGGAAAGCCTCAAAAGGTAATTGCAAAAGAAGTTGGATGTTCCCAAAGTGCTGTATCAAAGCACATTAATAGAACGTTATGTAGAAGGGAAAAGTGTGGAAGAAAAAGGTGCACAAGCAGCAGGGATGACAGCAGCCTGGAGAGGATTGTCAGGAAAAGGCCATTCAAAAGTGTTGTGGACTTTCTCAAGGAGTGGACTGAGGCTGGAGTCAATGCATCAAGAGCCACCACACACAGACGGATCCTGGACATGGGATTCAAATGTCGTATTCCTCTTGTCAAGCAGCTCCTGAACAACAAACAACGTCAGGCTCGTCTTACCTGGGCTAAAGGAAAACAGGCCTGGTCTGTTGCTCAGTGGTCCAAAGTCCTCTTTTCTGATGAGAGCAACTTTTGCGTCTCATTTGGAAACCAAGGACCCAGAGTATGGAGGAAGAATGGAGAGGCACACACTGCAAGATGCTTGAAGTCCAGTGTGAAGTTTCCACAGTCTGTGTTGATTTGGGGAGCCATGTCATCTGCTGGTGTTGGTTCACTGTGCTTCAGGTCAACGCAGCCATCTACCAGGAGATTTTGGAGCACTTCATGCTTCCTTCCGCAGACAAGCTTTATGGGGATGCTGACTTCATTTTCCAGCAGGACTTAGCACCTGCCCACACTGCCAAAAGCACCAAAACCTGGTTCAATGACCGTGGGATTACTGTGCTTGATTGGCTAGCAAACTCGCCTGACCTGAATCCCATAGAGAATCTATGGGGCATTGCCAAGAGAAATATGAGAGACGTGAGACCGAACAATGCAGAAGAGCTGAAGGCCGCTATTGAAGCATCCTGGTCTTATTGATTGCATGTAATATTCTAATTTTCTGAGATTGTGGATTTGGGGTTTTCATGAGCTGTAAGCCATAGTCATTACAATTATGACAAATCACAGCTTGATCTATCTTGCTTTGCATGTAATGAGTCTATCTCATATATTAGTTTCACCTTTTAAGTTGCATTACTGAAATAAATTAACTTTTGCACGATATTCTAATTTTTCGAGTTTCACCTGTATATCAATAGGGCAACAACTTTGTTACCTGAAAATTGCAAAATTAGCTAATGAAGGGAAAGAGATAAAGGAGTTAACTATGTTAACTCATGTTTTCAAAGAATGGGTTGTATCTAGTAGCACTTGACTTAATACCTTAAGCATAAAAGTTCTACAACCGCTAGACGCAGATAATATCTAGCCCTAGCCTTTACCTCTTTACCTACAGCTTAGCATGTTATATATCTACGTCCTGGAATCAAAGTGTGCTATTCACATAAGTTTGGGATTTTGTTTTGGTTTTTTAAGCAGAACTACTCTGCATCTGAGCACCACAAACCAAAAGCTATTTAATTCTCTTTTTATATTAAAAGCAAACACATCCTTCCATCCATGTCTTCATGCTTTATTTTGCTGAGAAATCACTTTGAAAAACACTCCCTAGCATTTCTGGAAATGGCCATCTTGAGTAAGGGCAGATGATTCATCTAGCATTTACTTCCTGGAATCCATCTGCCCTTAGCTCAGCCATCCAGACAGGAGGGTGTGCTTTGCTGAGAAAACCCCTCTTGCCCTCCTGAAGACTCCTGGGATGTATGAGATAATTTGCCTAGGCATAAGAACTAGGAAGAAACTGAAGAAATGTTAAAAAAAATATTAAAACAAGTAACTATAATATACTTTTCTATCAATTTACTAATGCTAACAGCATAAGGATTTAAAATAGTCAATTTTGAATGAGAGAGTGAAACTCCACTTTCGTTTCAACTTTTTTTTGCATTTAGGTTCCATGTTTAGCTTAATAAATGATCATTGTTGTCACAATGAATTTATGCCTTCTGAATATCATAGCCTTAGTATGATTAATATGTTTTCTGTATTAGTATTATCAACATCACATAAGCAGAAGCTGTTAGGGCAACTACACTCATCTTACAACTTACAAAAGTTCAATTACAAATACCTTATTAAATATAAAGGGACTTAAGAGTCCTTACAAGGGGCCTATGTCCTGGAAAGAGGCCATCTCACAAAATGTTATATTTCTTAGAAGCATACTTTACAAATTATCTTCAAAGCAAAGTGTCAAGATATCAAGTGCTGGTATTCTGTAAAACAGACATGACCAGATATGTGTGGATCTGCACAGAGCTCACCAAACAACATAAATGACAAATATAACAATAAATACATACAGCCATTACATCAAAGAATACAAAACCCAGTGAACCTATATAAAATTAACCTAATTAGTGGAAGTGAATACAACTAAGCATACCTACCAAAACTAACTAAACAAACTAAACTATAACAGATAGAACGACAATAGCACGGAGCATGATCAGGCTGAGGGACAAGTAATGAGCAAAAATGGGGAGAAGGTACAGGGGAGCAGGTGTAAGCAGGCGGGAGCAGGATCAGAAACAGGAACAGCATCAGGGTCAAGAACATATGCAGGACTAATTCACAGGTCACTGGGAGCAACTAAATGAGTTGCACGTGAAAAACACTGAGGAATTATAGAATACTAGAGGAGGCATTATAGAATACTAGAGGAGAGATTAAATACCATCACAGCAGCCAGCATCAAGTGAAGACTAATTGCTGTGATCTGCCAGCTGCTGCAAGACACCCACTGGTGAACCTTAATACAAAACCTTTCAGACTTTGGAAGTACAGTGCTACCAGCAGGTGATTCAGTTCCCCACAATTCTCCCCTCTAAGGAGCGACCACCAGAAACTCCAACCAGGCTGTGGTCCAGTTCCTGACACAAAGATGGATTGATGGGGGCGCATGCACGGTAGTCCAAGATGACAGACGCATGAAGTTTGAGCTTTGTTGACTCTTAGACTTCACGGCCCTCCTGCTCCACTTCTACAGACTCTGCAGCTTTGTGAGAGCCCTCTCCCAGGTTGTGACACATCCAGGAATCCCCATGGGAAAAAAACGGGTGCTTGAAGCAGCCCACGTCACCTCCTCCAGACCCTCGGCGTTCAGTGCTGGACTGTTTCTTCACTAGGCCTGCATCCCTGGCCTCGATTAGCGGCGGCGGCCCCAACGAGTGCTCCAGAGGATCTGCTGAGATGGAGGGGATGGACACAGATCCCCCTGCAGCCTCACATCCTTCACTGGGGGTACCTAACGGTGGATAGCTTAGAAGACAAACTGCAAGTATTTTTACGTAAGATTACCAGCACTATTTCTGCGGAGGTCGGGAAATTGGCTCAGGAGCTTAGGGGGGAGATCACTCAGGAGACCGCACAGACCATCTTGAATCTAAATTTGATGAACTGGTACAATATGTCCATTTTCTAGAGGAGGATAATTACAACTCAATTACAACTCCAATAGGAATATTTGGAAAACAGGGAGCGCCGTCAAAATATTTGTATCTGTGGCATATCCGAAACGGTCTCTGACTCTCAACTTCAACATCATTTGCTGTCTCTGTTTACTACTTTGGCTCCCAAGGTCCCAGATGTTGATTGGCGAATGGATCGGCCCATAGGTCGTTATACCCAAAACTCTCTGAGGGCACCAGGCTTAGAGATGTCATCATCCACCTTCACTACTTTGACAGCAAAGAAGCTTTGCTCACTTCTACTCGCAATGAATTTAAGGGAGACAGGCTCCAAATTTTCAGGGATATATCCCCCATCACTTTGTCAAAAAGATGGGTCACCTCTCATCTTCTACAGCACGGGTGTCAAACTGGCGGCCCTCCAGCTGTTGCAAAACTACAAGTCCCATGAGGCATTGCAAGATTGACAGTTACAAGCATGACTCCCAAAGGCAGAGTCATGATGGGAATTGTATTTTGCAACAGTTGGAAGGCCACTGGTTTGACGGCCCTGTTCTACAGCATCATATCCCATACCGATGGGGGTTTCCCTTCAAGCTGGCTGTCTCCAAATATAACACCCAAGTCATACTCCATGACCTGCATGAAGCAGACTCCTTCTTAAAACAACTGCGACTTCCTCCCCTGCCATATGAGACCCCTCTGCTACCTCGTACCCCATCCAGGCCCTCTTCCACTCCTCACAAGATCTGGAAACCTGTTAAGCCTGGAAGGAAGCAATTTCCCCATACTCCTCAATGTCCACGACTTCCTGAATTGGTGGGCCCTGCCACCTGACTCATCCACATGTCAGGTTTCCCGCCATGTTAACCGGGCTCATTTTTTTTCCCATGTGTGCCTTACCGTTTTTTTTCCATGTGTCTTGACTACAATTGCTATATGTTTTCCTGAGGTAGGCATCTGCCAAATTGGGTCAGCTGCAATGTTGCCCCCTGGAGCGTCAGGCCCCTGGCCCTGATGACTTGGGATATTCCAAGTGTCCCCCTCGCTGCCAGGTCACTTACTCCAGTCAGTCGGCAAACCCACATATGACCCACATGTAATGGCTTCTGTATTTGGGGAATATTATGAGAAGCTCTATAATTGCGTAGCCCCTAATACCCACCCGCCCCTTCAGGTGGCTGTCTTTGATGCTTTTTTTGGCTCCTTATGACTACCAAGCTTGTCACCTGCTGATGTAACAGCTCTAAATGCGGACATCTCTACTGAAGAATTATTGGATATTGTCAAACATCTCCCTACAAACAAATCTCCGGGACCAGACGGTCTTCCTTACTCCTATTACATGACCTTTATTGGCATCCTGGCTCCCCACCTTTTATCTTTGTTTCAGGATCTCCTGAAGGGGTTGCACCCACACGATGATTTTATGTGTGCATACATCTCGGTGATCCCCAAACCAAATAAAGACCACTCCCTTCCTGATAATTATCGTCCTATAGCCATATTAAACTCTGATTACAAGATATTTATGAAAATACTGGCCAACAGATTGGACAAGTGTATTTCCAAGCTTATACACAGAGACCAGGTGGGTTTTGTGCCGGCTAGACATGCCATCGATAACACTAGGAGGACTATTGATTTGATCGATCCTCGACTCCTACTCTCTTGTTGAGCTTGGGTGCCCATGAGGCATTTTACTGACTTAGCTGGCCTTATATGTTTCTGATCCTGGAGAGATTTGGGTTTAGAGGTCCTTTTGTAGCAGCTTTGAAAGTTGTTTACTCCATCCCCACCTCCCAGACCAAATTAGTGTCATTTTTATCACCTTCCTTCCAGATGTCAAATGGTACTCGCCAGGGATGTCCACTTTCCCCTTTGTTGTTTATCCTCTGTTTAGAACCCATGTCCATAGCCATTAGATCCAACCTGGATATCCAAGGGATACACACTCATACCAGTGATTATAAACTGTCCCTGTCTGCTGATGATATCTTGTTGATGCTGACGGAACCCCACACTACCTTATCTGTTTTGCATCATACCTTACAGCTCTTCAGAGCCCTATCGGGATATAAGGTTAGCGCATCTAAAACCGAAGCACTACCACTCCATATACCACCCACGATTTTATTTTCTCTCCAGTAAAATTATCCATATCAGTGGTATCCCCATTCCTTGAAATATTTAGGTACCAACCTGACTTCCTCATATCACTCTCTTTATGCTACTAACTTCTCTCCTCTATTTTATGCAATTTCTCAATCCTTAAAATCCTGAGACAACCTTCCTATCTCTTTCCTTAGATGGATCAATGTACTAAAAATGACCATATTACCCAAGCTTTTGTATCTGTTTGAGATGCTTTCTGTTACCATTCCCATGTCCAAATTACATTCCCTTCAGAAATCCTTCCTCCACTTCATTTGGCATAATAAATCTCATCGGATTGCCCGTACTGTCCTCCACTCTCTCCTCAATCTCAAGGGGGTCTTGGGGCCCCAGATATTGTGTCGTAATACTTTGCTACTCACCTTCGGGCTCTTGTCTCATGGTCCTCCCAGTGCCCCCCTAATAAATGGGCAGAAATTGAATGGCTACAACTAAGTCCAACGCACCCTTGTTCTCTCCTCTGGTCTACGACCAACACTGAAACCTCCTCTCACAAACATCTCCTGCTTGGACCCATGCACTTTTCGTTTTCCATATGGAGGGGATGTAGGGTTAAATTCACACTGTTTTCCCTGTCTTCCCCTTGACCAATGTCTTATTTAATCCCTGTCTCTTAGATAGCCTGGCCTTGACTCGTCTGAAATAGATTGGTCTGAGGCCAATCTATTTCAGTTGCGACATTTGGTCCATCCAGCGACTCGTAAGTTTAAATCCTTCTCTGATATTCAAAAAGCCACCAATAATATGTTTATCTACAGATACGTCACTTCTTTTTCCTCTAAAGTCTATTCTTGACTCTTGAGAAACCTACCCCGTTTGAGCGTATTTGCATCCAAGGCCCTTACCAATGTGCATAATTTCCTCTATGTATAGGCTGCTTTTAGATGCCTGCCCCTTTCCATTAATACCCACCTTTATATGCGTAAATGGCCCCGAATCCTCCAGTGTGACATTGCCCTGGAACAATGGAGCAGGATTTGGGAGGATGCCTACTATCTATAAGAAAGAGATCAGGACTAACCTTTGTTCTTTCTTTCATTGTATTGATCAAAATGTTTGTTCTTTTAACATATTCTACTGTATATATGTTCATGACATAACAAAAAGAAAACATGCATCAGCAAACATGCTCTATATACATCTAAACTCTGTGTGAGAATGGGGCCCCTAAAACTCTTAAATATCATACAACTACAACATTAGATCAAACTAAAAACTGGTGGAACGCCAACAAGTCCAACAAAGCTATAAGTAATTGAAACTTACTGCTATCTCATCTAAACTACTACTGCATGCTATATTAATAAAGACACCATAGGTACTATATGGATACAATCATATCAGTCCAGACTAGATAACATCATGCAGACATCACTAAAGAAATGTATCTTTTTTTATTGACCTACTTATAGGGGATCTTGAACTTGGAAAACATTGGGACTCGACTGGTATTACCTCTGTGGAAAACCTATATGTTGACATTATTTTCAAATCCTATAACATACTCTGTGATCTTTACAAAATTTCCCACGTACAGGTGAAACTCGAAAAATTAGAATAGCGTGTAAAAGTTTATTAATTTCAGTAATGCAACTTAAAATGTGAAACTATTATATGAGATAGACTCATTACATGCAAAGCAAGATAGTTAAAGTCGTGATTTGTCATAATTGTGATGATTATGGTTTACAGCTCATGAAAACCCTAAATCCACAATCTCAGAAAATTAGAATATTACATGCAATCAATAAAATAAGGATTGTACATAGAACAATATCAGACCTCTGAAAAGTATAAGCATGCATATGTACTCAGTACTTGGTTTGGGCCCCTTTTGCAGCAATTACTTCCTCAATGCAGCATGGCATGGAAGCTATCAGTCTGTGGCACTGCTGAGGTGGTATGTAAGACCAGAATGCTTCAATAGCGGCCTTCAGCTGTTCTGCATTGTTTGGTCTCATGTCTCTCATCTTTCCCTTGGCAATGCCCCATAGATTCTCTATGGGGTTCAGGTCAGGCGAGTTTGCTGGCCAGTCAAGCACAGTAATCCCACATTCATTGAACCAGGTTTTGGTGCTTTGGCAGTGTGGGCAGATGCCATGTCCTGCTGGAAAATGAAGTCAGCATCCCCATAAAGCTCATCTGCCGAAGGAAGCATGAACTGCTCCAAAATCTCCTGGTAGACGGCTGCGTTGACCCTGGACTTAATGAAGCACAGTGGACCAACACCAGCAGATGACATGGCTCCCCAAATCAACACAGACTGTGGAAACTTCACACTGGACTTCAAGCATCTTGCAGTGTGTGCCTCTCCATTCTTCCTCCATACTCTGGGTCCTTGGTTTCCAAATGAGATGCAAAAGTTGCTCTCATCAGAAAAGAGGACTTTGGACCACTGAGCAACAGACCAGGTTTTTTTTTGTTTAGCCCAGGTAAGACGCTTCTGACGTTGTTTGTTGTTCAGGAGTGGCTTGACAAGAGGAATACGACATTTGAAGCCCATGTCCAGGATCCGTCTGTGTGTGGTGGCTCTTGATGCACTGACTCCAGCCTCAGTCCACTCCTTGTGAAAATCCCCAACACTTTTGAATGGCCTTTTCCTGACAATCCTCTCCAGGCTGCGGTCATCCCTGCTGCTTGTGCACCTTTTTCTTCCACACTTTTCCCTTCCACATAACTTTCTATTAATGTGCTTTGATACAGCACTTTGGGAACATCGAACTTCTTTTGCATTTACCTTTTGAGGCTTTTCCTCCTTATGGAGGGTGTCAATGATGGTTTTCTGCACAACTGTCAGGTCAGCAGTCTTTCCCATGATTGTGATTCCTACTGAACCAGACTGAGAGACCATTTAAAGGCTCAGGAACCCTTTGCAGGTGTTATGGCTTAATGAGCTGATTCGAGTGGGACATTTTGAGCCTAGAATATTACACCTTTTCACAATATTCAAATTTTCTGAGATTGTGGATTTAGGGTTTTCATGAGCTGTAAGCCATAATCATCACAATTGTGACAAATCACAGCTTGAACTATCTTGCTTTGCATGTAATGAGTCTATCTCATGTATTAGTTTCACCTTTTAGGTTGCATTACTGAAATAAATGAACTTTTGCATGATATTCTAATTTTTGGAGTTTCACCTGTACACTCTGTAAACATCTTCAAATAAGACATCTCTTATCCAATACACAAATTAGTGATAACCCTCTTTTCAAAATAATAATATATATATATATATATATATATATATATTTTAATGACAGCCAAAACAAAAGGAGAATAAAGACACTGTATTTATCAACCCCATGCCAACTATCTTGTCAAACTGGTGAGTATGGAAAGATAGGAACAGGAACTTGATTTCACTATTTCCACCCAACAGTGGAAGTGTGTCATTCTATGGCCCTTAAAGTTTTTTAAAAATATAGACTAGGAGTCTGCAGAACAAATCCCATCTAAAATCTCGTGCAACACCCCTCTGAGGCTGGCAGGAATGTTCCATCATCAATCAGTGTTGTTCTGGGAAGACTGTTGACATATTGGCTCCTTGTGACATAAGCAGTCCAGCTGTGGAGAATCTACTGCCTTGTGGAAATATATTTCCTGCTTATAACCACAGTCACCTATGTTTTGAGCATCCCAGACTCAGCACTGGCATTTCTTTATTGTTTTCTTTACTTTCATTTTGCTATGCTTAACTTGCTATACAACTACAACTGGATATACATTAAGATTTATGCAAAAAATATGTATACACCATCATGATTGCACTTGAATGTAACTTACCACATAACAATTGCTTGTATTGGCTGTTTTGTCTGTTACTTATGCGTCTTAAAAATTATGAAAAAATAAACAATAAATAACTATAATGTAAAATTTTAAACATTAAGGGAGCTGCCATTCCCTTATCAGTCATTTAATGCCCTGTGTACCCTTAAAAAAACACTGGAAATCATTGCTGCCTTTGTCGTTGAGTTTGGTAAATTCCGCTGAAAAGTTTTGCAGAAACTTCGGAAAAATTAAAGCCTTTATTTAGATTGCCTAGTTGCATTGGCTTATCTAGATTGTAGCGTTACTGTTCACAAACATATACATAAATTGCAAATCCTAAATGCTACTGAATGTTGGTGTCTGAATTTTTTTTTAATTAACACTATAGTGTAACCTGTGAAAAGATTGTTTAAATGGGCCAGTAACATTAATTTGACAGCTATGTAGATCTGTGTTTTTCTGTGTTCAGCTCAGAAGTTGGTTCATTTGTTTTGTTAGTACTGTTTCTGTGCTTCAAAACAAGAATGGTCTGGGTGAAATCTATCTCTGCTTTCACCTTGCCAGCCCTTTTCTGCTTGTTCTTGCGGAATAATGATAACTGTAAATTGTTAATATGAAATGAGAGAAGTAATTTGAGAGTGGCTAAATAATAGAATTATTTAAAGTGTTAACATACATCATCTAGAAGAAGTAAGTGTCACTGAGCATTAGCAGTCTATTTAGATTGGCTGTCACTGTTAGAATTGGTTTATCGTAGCCAAGTCATACCTTACATTATTTTACATATTAAAATTTAATGGATGTGATTTGACTAGACAGTGAACACCTAACTAGCCTGAAATGAAAAAACACCATCAGTTACACTTTATTGCACTGAAATCTCAGAGGCTGATTAAGTATTACACCTTATTTGCCAATATACTTTGTTATTTAAAAAAATAGTTATCAAAACTGTCCACTCACAATTTCATTTTACTAACAAAACCTGGATCATTTTCTTAGAATGCTTCTAAAGAATGTTTGATATTTGTTCCAAAACACATAGGGACTAAAATTTTGTAAAACATCACTTCTCACACATATGCAATAAAGGCTTGCATAATCAATAAAAGTTTATTGCTGAATAAGATCAAATTAAGTGGAACTTTACTGATAACAACTTAATTAAAAAAATATTCTTTAGCAAGGAATAAACATTACACATTAATAATTATGCTACTAAAATTAGTGTGTGATGTAAATGGCCTCCAGTCTTGCTCCAGCTTCTTTTTTCTGAAGGCTGCCATTTTGTTGAAGCCCAGAGCCCCTGAGCAGCGGTAAATCTTTAGGCTATCAGCCAATCAGCCTCTAGTGGTTCTGGTTTTTGGCACAGTGCATAAAAATAAAGAGCAACTGAGCATGTGCAGACACACTGTATTGCTGGATTTTAAAAACAGTATAGGCACTTATATTTAACGTTTTACATAGTTACAACTGCAAAAAGGGCCAGTCTGAAGTGATCTAGCAGAACTTTATTTTTTGACTGTTGCACTTTTTTGTTTGTTACAGTGACCAGTGAGCCAATAAATATTTTCTCAACTGCTGAATCACACAATCATAACTTGCCTCACTGATTAATTATTGCCCCAAAAAACAGTAAATCAGTAAAGTAAAGCAAGCTGGCCATATACTAGCAGATTTTTGAATGAACCTTCATACAAAAGTACTTCAACAAACATTTGGTTTGAACATTGGATTTTAGAGTGAAGGGACTTTTCAAACAAAAAACACTTTCACTTTTAGAAATTAATTCATTAGAGAAAAGAAATTCCATCTTGCTTCTTCTAATTGTTTCATCACTGTTGTTGAAAATGAACATTGATTTAACCACACTAATGATTAGAAAATTGAAAATGAAAATAGAAAATTAACATTTCAAAATTAAATTCTACTAGTATATGACCAGCTTTAGGTAGTATGGAATTTTCGTGATTTTTTCTGTGGGTGAGAAGATGGTAAATAAGGTTGAAGGTTGGGTTAAGGACAACTTTTTTGACAAAATGGAACAGTTTGGGTCATTGGTCCAGTGGTCACAGTTAACATATTGAGCAGTAAGAAGAAGAGTTGTGATCATTTTTTTTAAAAAACTAAAACCTTTTCAGAGCAGATAAAGTAATGAGACATAACTAGAAAAAGGGCTCTGAAAAACAGGGCTTGACCTTCAAAACAGATTATCCGTTTTTGAACGCTATGAAGTCTTCGCATACTATCAGCCGAGTATGATGGATTTGAAGGTGGTCTCATCTGTATCTTTATAAATGTTTGTGCATGACATTTGTGAGTATTCATTTCTTATATATTTTTAATAAAATTGAGTTATTATAATGCACTAGGTTGGTGCACCCTCCCCGTTGCTGTTTTGTAGCTCAAGTAATGAGTAAACCAGTTCAGTACTACAATTTACAAAGAAAAAACTGACCATTTTATAGAACCATTGTTTTACATTAAACATAATAAATTATGAATAAGAACCAGTTGGTGGCAGTATGTCAATTTGTTTATGTATGAATTTTTTATTTATTTCTAATTCAAGAACACAGAAAAAAGGAAAGTGTTATAGGAAAGGGTGTATTTACCACAAGGCAAACAAGGCGTTTGCATAGGGAGGAATTTTTCAGGGGGCAACAGCATTTTTTCAGGGGGGCAGCACTGTCCACCGAAAGAAGTAATGGAAGAAGAGACACACACAGCATGGAGACCAGGTGGGATTTGAGAGAGGCTGTGGGCTGCTTGATGGTGTATGCAGAGCTTGACTCTTGTTCCCGGGGATGTCCTGAGCTGTGAAGGTAAGTGTCTTATCTCTTGCTGGGGTGGAGTTTGCCAGTGTATGGGGGCGGTGGTAGTGGAAGACTCTCTCGAGTGTGGGGGGGCTGGGGATCAATGTCAGGCTCTCTTTGTGGGGGAGGGGGGTGTTGGTTGGTGTCAGGGTCTCTCAGTGGGGGGGGAAGCCAATTTTTGTGTTTCCTAGGGCAGCAAGAAACCTAAATACACCACTGGTTATGGGTGAGGCTTTACAACAGAGAGGCCAAACTAAACTGACAAAATTATTTCAGACAGCTTTGCCACATAGTACAGCCAGGAGGATAACATTCCTTTTTGTTACTATATGTAAAGTGCATTTAAAATGCAATTATCAAATCATTGTCCTGTACACAAGACTGTAACTGCTTCTTAGAATAACAGACAGCTGTGACTGCATGACATACTTTTTTTGCTTAATGTTCAATTTTAAAACATAATACAAAAAAGAAGACATAGAGGATGACCTACTAAAACTGGAGAATGCAAAATCTGGTTCAGCTGTAGCCAATCATCTTCTAACTTCAGCTTGTTCAGTTAAGCTTTGACAGAAAAAAAACTGCACCAGATTTTGTGCTGTCCAGTTTAGACAAATCAACCTCAAAGTCTCTCATTAAATTATCTAAAGTTCAATAGCTAGCTTAATGTTTTGCTTTGTTAGTGTTTAAAATAGAGTAGGGTAGTATTGCTGAAATTACCACATTAGCAACAAAAAGGACTGGGAGTCTGTGGCTGTAATGCATTTTTAATTCTATTCTAGGAAAAAATACTTTTATTTTGGGGGGAGTGGTGACCATGCAACAAGATGGCCACATGACCCCCAGGATTCTCTCTGACATCGGAAACTCTATCCACTGCACCACGGCTGTTCTTGGTCCCCGCACCTCGGACAACACCACACTATGTCCTGAACAGGGGCGGACTGACAACTCATGGGGCCCCCGGGCAATAAGGGATCATGGGGCCCTTGTGTCCTTGCCCAAACTCAAAAAAGCCTATGAAAAAGGTACCAGGGGCATCTCATGGGTCCCCCTACTGACCCTGGGCCCTCAGGCAGTGCCCGAGTTTCCAAATGGTCAGTCCACCCCTGGTCCTGAATATGGAGGGAGAACTCACAGCCACACAAGTTAGACAGGTTTTCCCCTAAGTTCTCTAAAGCACTACAACAAAATGGCAGCAGTGATCACCTCTCACCTCCCACTGGAGCCTCTTCTGTGGTAGCCTCTGATACTTAACAACAGGGAGCACAATCGCAATGCCCCACACAGGACTCACGCAGTTCTGTCTCCTCCACACCAAGGAGCCCAGCAAAGTCCTGGCTTCATTGAGACTCCACTACAGACCCTTGATTTGACTCGAGATTTAGAGGTGAGCAATTGTCCACAAGGTAACCCTACTCACAGAGATCCTGCTGATCTAATATCCTCTTTTCCCATGTCTGAACAACCTGTTTCTGATACTAATCTAAAAAGAATGCTGCTATCTCTCAGAGCTTCCCTACAGTCAGACATGATGTCCTGTCTTCATCAATTTAAAGATGACATCCATGATCTGGGAGAAAGAGTGTGATATATTGAAGATAAACTATGTGAATATACATCCTCTTTTAATACTTTGGTGGATGCACAGACAGCACATGGCAATGATCTGATCTGGCCTAAATCCAAAGTAGCCAATCTGGAAGACAGATTACACCACAACTTAAAAATTCATGGTGTACCAGAAACAGTTCAACCTTCACAACTACAGCAATATGTACATGATCTCTTCCTGCCAGTAATGCCATCTCTCACAATATCTGATCTTACCATCAACAGAGTACACCGAATCCCCAAACCTACTTATTTGCCTCCAAACATACCATGGGATATTCTGTTACAAATCCATTTCTACCAAGTAAAAGAAAAAAACACTGGACGCTTTCCGACAAGTAGACTAACTTGCTGAGTGATGCTTGAAGCTCCAGCTGCTCCTTTACCTTTCCCAACACATGCAGAAACCTTCCGATTAAAGCTAAAGCATTAAACTGTTACTAAACCCAGGACCCTGCATTCACTCTATCTGGTCTCCCACAGTATACACTACATGGAAATGCAATTATTTTTAGTAAATATAAACTGCTAAATACCTTTTATGAGCAGTAGTTAAAGCAGTCTTGTGACTTCTATCAGTGTTCAGCAGAGCACTGGTAAACTTTGTAGGAGGAGTTTTCTTTTTGCTCTAAGAGGATGCATAACCCCTGACCCTCTGTCTAGATCTCGCTAGAAATAAACATTAAACTGAACATATACAGAGTGTCTCCACAAGTTATGTCTTATCATGAGATAAGAGGGGGGCACTGCAAGAAGGGGAGGATCAGAGAAGTGAGGATCAAACAGCATTTTTACACAATGCAGAGGATTAACCCCTTAGGTTCCACAGTGAGCATAACAGGCATGATTTACTGCATATACAGATTGATTTTACTGTTGTGGGTTTAATAACAGCTTAATGAACCACAAAATCAGGGTTGGATCTAGCTGGTTTGATATGAGGGTGCAGTAAAAAATGTCAGGAGGACAGATCATAGGAGGTTAGCAGGACAGAGGATAGTGTCAGCAGTTTTCAGGGCAGTGTACAGGGGTCAACATGGCATCCTTATAGGAGGTCAGCAGAAGAGTGTATAGGGGTCAGTAGAGCAGTGTACAGGGGTCATCAGAGCCGAAGACGGGGGTCACTGCTGGCAGGGCGGAGCCTGAGCACAGGAAGCAGAGCTCTTCCTCCCCACTCACCACATAACTAAAACTGGTTTCTCTTACACAGTCACATTCTGCAGGGTGTGTAGCTAGCTACTGCAGCTGCACTAGCATTCTGACTGGGGAATTTCACAGGTCAGAACTGCAATATAGCAGCCAACTACACACCACGAAGATCATGGCTGTGTAAGGAAATCCAATTCACAATGTCTGGGGCAGAGGGATTGCATGCAGGGTTGCCAACCCTCAGCATCTTTTTTTCAGACCAACTACAAGATACAGTCAGAGACTGCAGACCTACTACAGGAGATTGTCAGAGACTGCAGACATACTACAGGAGATGGTCAAAGACTGCAGGCATAATACAGGAAATGGTCAGAGACTTCAGACATGATAAAGGAAACGGTCAGAGTTTGCAGGCATGATATAGGAGATGTTCAGAGACTGCAGGCATAATACAGGAGATGGTGAGAGACTGCAAACATTCTACAAGTGTGTCCTAGCAGTGGCTGGTGTTTTTCCAGTGTGGAAAGATGCCGGTTATTGCTCCATGTGTGAACAAAACCTTGCAAAATATAACAAAGTTACAGAAAGCTGCAGCAGTTCCAATTTCTGTCCTTCAAACAGTCCATTGGTGTAGCACAGTTAGGGGGCAGTATATGGTTAATAAATCTGTGAAGCTGCCACCCTGACCAGCTTAAATCCTGAAAAGGCACCATAAAAGGAAACCATCAAATAAATCACAGAGAGCTCACACAGGACTCTATCACAAACAGCTGAAAGCCATCACTAGGGATGTATGATGCACTCACTTAATGCTGTTGCAGTGTCTTCAGGAAGTCTAATGATCAGTGGTGTGTTCACCCTCCAGTGTGCAGTGCTAGTGTAAATAAATAAAAAAGTAACCAAGTGGGACAAGAGTGAAGGGGATCATTCCCTAATCAGGGTGATCATTGCCCAAACCGCACGCTGGACAGGTGAACATGCTGATCATAGATTTCTTGAAGATGCTGCAGTCCACATGTCAATCTGACACACTGTTAGTGGTGATCTTCAGCTGTTTATATAGAGCTACTGTAGAGTCCTATGTGATTTGTTTGCAATGAACTTTATCATACCTTCTAGAGAGCCTGTACTTCTGGTGTTTTGTATCCTTTCCCCCCTCTGCCCCCATCGATCTCCACTCTGGCTGCTAGCATCTTCACTTCTGAGTGTGGTAGACTGGGGAAGGGGCAGATTACAGTGTTGTGTGATTGGCTAAGGAGGTGGTGGGAGGCAAAGCAACTCATCAACAGCCCCTCCCTCCTACTCAGATGAGCGAGCTATTGGTTGACACAATGTTCATCCAGAATTACAGTAATTATATAGATGGTCGGCAACACTGGGGGGGTCAACTAGCTTTGGGGCGGCACAAATGAAATCTAGTGGGGTCTAGTGGTAATATACCTCCAAACTGGTCATCACGCATAATGGAGTATGTACAACTATTGCAAGTGCAAGAGCTAAAACAAATGCCTCTCACGCCTAAATACTGTCCTTGCTATTATTCCTAAGCTTGAGCTTCAAAACAAATCCAACACTAAAGATGAAAATCTCTCTAAACTTAGATATGACCTTAGAGAGCTATTATGTGGACAACATGATAAACATCTCAGTTATCTTAAGCTCTGCATTTAAACTTCTGACAATAAAGCAGGGAAATTCTTAGCTAACAGACCCAAACATGAAAAGTTAAGCTTAGAATCTCCCTTCTCATACACCTCCATACTAAACACAAACTAATGAACCCTCAGGGAATTGCAGACTCATTTGCAGACTATATAACCTTAAAGACAACCAACACACACCTTAGCACTCTATTTTGATAAAAACATAGATACCCTCCTGGCAAATAAATCTCCTGGCCTGGACTGATGTTCCAAGGAGTATTACAAATCCTTCAAGGCTTCTTCGACCCCTTATGCTATAAATTCATCAAAGGGTCATTTCCCCTGGAGATGCTGAGAGTGTCACACTCCCCATAGCAAAGAAAGACTCTATGACTTGATCTAAACTTTCAACCTACATCATCATTGAACTCAGATGTAAAGATATATGCCATGTTTCTAGTCAGATGTTTACTGCACATTATTCTCACTCTGGTCCAATCATACCAAATGGGCTTCACCTCCAGCTGGAAAGGCTCAGATGCCACCAGGAGGATCATCAACATAATTCATTATGCTGAGCTTCACCAAACATCATCTCTGATCCTTTCTATTGATGCAGAGAAAGAGTTTTACAGGGTTCATTGGCAAGGTACAAGCTGTGTCTAAAATGTTCAGTGAATGGTATCAGAAAACAAACAAAATATAAGATACAAACAAATTACCTTTATTGGCCTTCAAAATAATCTCCTTCATGCACAACACACTTTCGGCAATGTTCATAAAGCTTCTGGAAACTGTCAGCAAAGGCCTCTTTGGGAATTGAACACAGAACTGCTGTCACACATTCTTGGTTTGCTGCCATGTTTGCAAAACATGCATCTTTCATAACGTTCTTCTGGCGGAGAAACAAAGAAATCCACAGGTGCCAGATCAGAGGATCAGGGTGGATGACCTAGAACAGGTACAATAATTGGCACACATGGGTTGCACAGTGTGCAGGTGCGTTATTGTGCAGCAACAACCACTGTCCAGCCCTGTGCAACGCTTAACCTTGGACTTTTGCAGGCGACTCTTTTTGGGTCATGGGGAAGATGGTGAATGCCATTCCATTGATTGCTGCTTGGATTCCGGATTGAACTGGTAGCAGCAGGTCTCCTCCCCTGTGACGATGGTTCGCAGAAAGGATGGATCCTGGTCACACATAGTAATACAATCTCCAGAGGTTTCCATCCATTTTCCTTTCTATTCATCTGTCAGCTTGTGTGGCACAAACCAGAACAGATCTTCCGCTTACCCAAATCTTTGCAAATGAAGGTGCGCACAGCATCCTTGCCAATGCCCAATCCCTCTGCCATCATTCGTAGAGTCAGTCACCAATCTCTTTCCAGCATTTGTCACACCCATTCAATCATGTCTGGGTTTCTGCTTGTCGACAGGTGACCCGAACATTGCTCATCCTCAGTCATTTTTGTAAACACATTTTCTGATTATGGCATCCATCTCGTACACTTGCACCAACATCTGTTGGCTAACTTGACCAGTTTAAACAGGTATTGCAATATGTGTGAACCAAAAATCCCTATTTTCTATTGCATAGTTTGCTGGAAAGGATATATAGCAGTGTGCAGAGGGTTCTTTCAGGATTTCTAGTGTTAATATGTGGTTACACCCCTTTAGTACCTGATAGATAAATGCGTGTACAATCTATTGGGATTTGAGGTGTTCAACTGCCCACAGTGGCTTTATCCTGATGGTCACGTGTACTCCATGCTAGGTGGCGCTTCACAACGTGTCTCTGGATAGCGATGTGCATGTGTGAGAACCTGGCTTATGTTGCTGTTGAGATATTGGACCATTCAACAAGCTTTTTAGACACACCACATATGTCCCAGGTGCTCCTCAAATTTGTTTTTCAAAGCACTGCACTGTCCGCTATCCTAGCTTTGTACTCAAGCTCACCTGCTCAGGTTTCTACCTCCAGCTTATTAACCAGATCCTTCACTATAACCAATGGCACACATTAAGGCTGCCCACTTTCACTTTCCATTTTTAATCTTATGAATGAGCCTTTAGCTGAAACAATGGGTTCATATATTTTCATATTCAGCTTTCAATTTTACTCCAGGCCCCACAAAATCAATCTGTTCTCTGATGTGATCTTGCTCTTCACAAACCTGCATACATCATTGCCAAGTGCACATCAAATCCTTACTCAGTTTAGTAGTCTATCTTGCTATAAAGTAAATTTTACTAAATCACTGATTTCAGTTTTAGGTGTCTATAGGACAACCAAACAATTTCAACAACAAACCCTCTGTTATGATCCGCCAGGTGGTGCCTCTGGCTGCCCACTTGACAGACCTACCCAAAGCGTGGAGTCTAAGTCTCGGTCTGTGCTTTCACCAGGGCCCCTGATGGTGGGGATGGACTTGAAACAGACCAGGACCAGGTCACGACCTCTGAGCAGGACCACCAGTGGCAGAGGGAACCTCCGGGAATGTATTGGTACCGGGAGAGCCAGATGTGAGGAGGCCGGCAGGACCCAGCAGGATGGATCACGAGTAGTGGTCCCGTGGGGTAGGCGAGGTACAGAATCGTCAGGCGGAGAATCGTCAGGTCACACGCAGGGTCAGCAGGATAAGTCAGTCCGTAGATAGGTCAAACAAGCCGGGGGTCAGGATGGGAGAAGGCAGAGTAGTCAGGAACAATCCGGGTCAAACACAGGAGAAGGCAGAGTAGTCAGGACAATCTGGGTCAAATACAGGAGAAGGCAGCGTAGTCAGGGTCAATCACGGTCAATAACGCAGGTACAGGACTCAGGAACTCAGATAGACCTTGCGGCGATTAGTGACAGTGCAGGGCATCTTTAAATATTGCGCCCTGCACTGTCATTGACCGCCCAGGACGCGCCCCCGGGCTGTCATTGGCCGCCCGAGGTGCGCCCGCGGCTCCTACTGCTCATGCGCGGCGTCCTGTCATCCGCGGCACGCCGGGACCTGGTGCTTGTGTCCCGGCGTGAGCTGTCGCCAGTGCGCATGTGCCGGCCGACAGGACGCCGTGATTCCTGACATTCTCCTATAGTCCTGGGATAATAAAGGAATACCATATTTGGGTGTTAACTTGACCTCAAAGACAGCAACTTTAGCAACCGCTAACTACAAACCTCTGGATCAAGCATTCTCCACCATGGTTCCATGGAACCCTAAGGTTGTTCCAGAAGTTAGTAGGGGTTCCTTGGGCAATGAGAAATGTATGCCACTTAGATAAGTAAATGCTCACAGCAATGATCTTTTTAGTTATCTGTAAGGGGGGACTCTTCCCAATGATTGCCAATGTAAGAAGCATCCTTCCCAGTGATCATACTACTAATGCACCATGAGCTGTAGATGGAGTAATTATTAACAAGGGATTCCTGAGACTGAAAAGTTACATCCAAGGGTTCAGGCTAAAAAGTATGAAAAAGACTGCCCTAGAAGATAAACTAATTAAGAAATTCAACATCGTTAACAAGTTGAATTATCATGGTTCAGAAGATTTGACCACTTTTAAAATGCTGATAATTCCTGAGCTCTTATACCTCTTCTGAACTTTATCCATTTCACTTAAACCCTCATACCTGCAAACACTGACTTCCCTGCTTGAAAAATATATCCGGAAGGGTAAACGAACCAGATGTCCTTACAAGTCCTTACATTAAAGATTATTATTCAGTGATACAACTTAATCCAACTACAGATAAACACTGGTTCCACCCCACAAAGGATGTTGTATGGCTAGATATAGAATCAGCCCTAGTGCTAGCCACAGATCTATAAACACTACTGTTAACAGACCTATTGGCAACCATGAGAGCTGAAGAGATTGCCATTACTAACCCAAGACTCTCTCCTCACGTGGAGAACCATCAACAATCCTTCCATATGTAGCCAACCCAATAAAAATGTGCACCTACCTATTTCTATTCTGGAAATCTCTTATTCCACATATCACAGTTAGCTAGCTGTATCAGTATGGTATTACTAATGTTAATGATTTACTATGCAACCTCAGAGTATGAAAAAGTTTGTGAAGGAATGTAATATCTTGAATTCGGTACACTTTACACTCCTCCACATTATTCACTTCCTTTCATCCTGCCCTCATTTCATACCTATCACACACCCCAAAGTGTAGAAATTTTTCACTTCGCCCTAATCCACTCACTAACGGCATAACTTTATTTTACAAGTATTTTATGTTGCAGGACAAGCTAAAATTCCCTTTCATTCTATTTCCCTACTGAAATGGGAAACAGAATTAAAATATAACTATACCACTACCTAATGGCTCAAACCCTCCAATTCTTATACAATGTAAAACACTGTGCAAATTCTTGGGAATTGATGCAGAAAATAACATCATGTTAATATTGTACCCCTTACTGACTAGTCCAGCTCTCATCCACTAATGCCCCACTTTGCTGGAGGGCATGTGGCCAGGTAGGAAACCTATTCTATATCTTATGGTCATACAGAAGCTAAACTAGCTTCTGGCAGAAGATCTTTCAACTCATCTCAGAAAGCACTTTAATTTTAATGTCCTCTAATCCTGCACTGATTCTTTAACCTAAAGATTGAAAATTACCCAACTGTATACCATAATTAAATAACTCATATACTATTTTCTGCCAGAACTACCATAGTTAAACTCTGGAGAATGCTGGTGGCATCTAATCTATCCAAAGCTATTGCTTTAATGAGAACCAATTTTGCAAATGAGCTCTGCCTCCCATGCTACTTTTGCAAAACTATGGCAAACCTGTGTTAATTGGTGTAACAGGAAGGAAACTCTGGTTTATGATGATTGTTCTCGGTGTTTCATTGTAGTATTGTAAACTTAAAATGATTACAAACCCTCACCTTGTAAAATAACCCATTTAGTTTAAAATGAAATGCAAAAATTTGTGTGTATATAGATATATATATATAAATATTTATATATAAACATTATATACACCTTTTCCTTTTTTGTGAGTGATTACATACCCTCTGTTCTCAACTGCATAAATGTGGAAATCATTGGTGTTGATTTACTTAAAGTATAACAGAACACTTTTGTTTAGTTTTGGATAGAATGGTGGTGGTTCAGGCAAAAAAAAAAATCCTAAAGGGGATTTCACCTTCCCTTTTGCCTGTAATTTTACTAGAACAAATAGACTGTGCACTTTGCAAGTTGCTCCAGAGTTTAGTAAATGAGGTAAAGCTTCACTTTAGAAAGAATACCCTATCACACGCAAGAAAACAAACCGCATTTTTGCTTGCACATGATTGGATGATGGAAGTCAGCAGATCTCCCTCTCATTTACTAAACTCTGCAGCAACTTCACTTGAAAATTGCTCAGTCTATGTGACTTTAGTAAATCCACCCCATTACTTTTAATAAATCCACCCCATTACATGTAGTCAAATCTTCCTATTTTCTCTTGTCGTTTTTCCAGATTTTTAGAGACTTATTTCTGAATATAAAAGTCTATACATCATTTGCTGCAAAAAATCTTCCAATCACTCGAAGCATAATACAATGTACATGCATATCACAATGGTCTAAACCCATGTTACACATATGTCATATGTAGGGGAGATACTTTACCTTCTCACTGAACATCACACTAATGTATCATGAGTTGTAGATAGAGTCATTTTTAGCATGGGGTTTCCTGTAACTGGAAAGTTATTTCTAGGGTTCCTCTGTGTTGAAAAGATTGACACAGGTTGCTTTAAAATGTAACTAAAAGCAAACCTTTCTTTTTTATTTTGGATAGATTAAATGAGGGATATAGCCTGTCAGATTTTTTACCATCTGTGCGCTATTAGGGAGATTTACTTCTTGTCACATTGCCAAAACAGGAAGTGAGAGTAAATCCCTGCAAATTAAGGGAATCACTTGGGGTCCCCCAGGTCACCAGAACTAGTGCCCCATTGGAAAATTTCCCCTCTATTACTTTTCTAGGGACAGCCCAAAATGTGGTATTTGTTTGGCAAATAGAGAGGGTGAAGCACCCTAATGGGGAAAAACAGCAGTAAAAAAACTAATAGGTGTTACCTCTCCATCCTATCCAAAACTAAAATAAAAAACATTTTTATTTAGGTATACTTTAAGTAAATACAAATATCTTTCTAAATGTCAAATATTGAATGAAAATAGTATAAAAAAATGACACACATATATAAATATCCTTCTTCCACCAATAAATAAGACAACATTGTAGAAGAAGGATATATATATATATATATATATATATATATATATACACATACACACGTGTGTGATTGTTGATACTATTTTCATTCAATTAAATCTGACATTTAGCAAGATATTTTGTGTTTACTTAATTTAACTTAGCTGTTTCAGGTGTGTCCTGTGAAAGCAGCTTCTCTTTGATTGGTACTATAGTCGCTTCTTTTCTTTTGTATTAATACATATACTGCAGGGACAGCACTGACTTAGTGAGTTGACATACTTCTATGGTTTAAACCATTTTACCATATTTTTTAGAAAAAAAACTAACAGAGGTTCTGATTCTTCTCCATTGTGTCCATCCCACTGGATATAGCATGAGATAAAATACAGCATGGTATCATGGGATAGATACCACAAGCCAAAACCTAATGATGAGTGTGCACTGTAAACATCACATAAAGTCCCATGATTGTTTATGGAGGGACTATATGTCCTATCATCCTTAGTGTCACTGACTCAAAGTGCATATTTGATCAGCATAGAATTTCAGAATGGTTTCTCTACCCAAAACAGCCAATCAATCTCTGAAGGAGGAGCTGGTGGGTAAGCCATCTTTGGGTTTATGTGGGACCCTGCAAGAGAATGGAGCCATCTTAAGAATGGAAATGGAGGATAGGGAAATTTTTTATTAAAGTTTCGCAGGCAGACATCAACAGCAAACATCAAACCTAGTAAGCACAAAGCTATGCTGTTGTGAGACATTTTCTTTAAAATGGAGGGACTAATAACGCTTGAACATGTAAATGTGAGAAAATTGTAGTTCATACTACAACTAGTCCTTTTTGATGAAGTGTATTATTTTAGATCAAGAGGCAGTTATATGATGGGCAGGACTTGGAAGCTAGTTCAAGGAGATAAAAAGGAATGAGCTGATGGTTCAGTCTGTACCAAGGTTTGGACCAAACTTTGGCTGTTCAGCAAAATGCTTAAACTTTTGCGGTTAAGTTCCCTGTTCGGCAGGAGCAGACATCATTTATACCATCTGAATTTCTAAATCTTCTATATATGACAAATTCCTGCTGTCAATAATTCCTAAGGAACCAGCAGGTGCTGGCAATCACTGAATACCTAGCAACCACCACAGTCTTCAGAATCTTGCCTTACATAGCCAGGAATCCCTAGGCACCTAAGCAAATGGTACAGGCTAGCAGTAACATCACTCCAAATATGACCACTGACTATATGTGGCCAATAATATTGATCAAATAAGGCCTGGTCATATTAGTTGAAAAATGTCACTGGCCATATTTGGCCAATGACATTGATCAAACATAACCATATTTGGTGAATGATGTCACTACAGCCCACCATTTTCCTTATATTACTAATGACAGCTCAGGGAACTATCTTACAATGAGCAGTACCATCGGAATCAGTCATGTGATCCAGGTCTGTTGGGTTTTTATTTTGATTAAGTCAGTGGGCAGTGGACATAATGGTTAATGATGGATATACAGCAACTGCCTTTTTTGGGATTTCTTTTTAATAAAGGAACCCCTTATTAAATGATGTGGGTGGGAGGGCTGGTTCCTGGAGACTCCTTCATTTTTATTGGGGGAATCCAGTTTCTGATAAGTCCCCTGCCCACAGACCCCCAAACCACTGGGCTAGGGATATGGTGAAATAAACCCCTGTCCCTCTCAACATAGGGAGAAAGTGCTTTGTCAGGGGAAATTAATCCATCCCATGAAGCTCCATCATGGTCCCAACATTTCTATTGCACTAGTCAAATTCTACTTCTGTTGTTGTCAACAGGTTTCAGTCCTCATATATAGCAATTTCTATGGTCTTCTAGAAGAGAGATAAAGAAGGGGTGCATGCTAACAATAAAAAAAGTTAGCTTTACCTGTCACACCTTTTTTTTCTCACTTATTTTTTATTAAAATTTTTCATGTTTACATAGCATTGAAAAAGACAGTGATATGAAACATTTTGTTACCAAACAATTACACATAAGTTTCCAATACATAAAGACATTTAGACATATAATACAAGAGAGAATGGAGGAGAGTTGGGAGTAACCCCAGCTCCCTGTAGCTTTAAGGCAGAAGGAATATTAAGGCAGATATTCAAGAGAACAAAGGTTGCCTGAAGTGTCCCCCACTGAAGGGTGAGGCACCGACAGGAAAAAAACCTCGATCTAGATAAGAGTGATTGACTGGAGTCATATGTGGGGAATTCAGGAAGGTGGGCAGTGTCTAGGGTCCTGAGACCACCCTATCCATTTTTCATGGAAGTTTGTGATCATCAAATGTGCTTTGGTAAACATGAATTCCATGAGGTACTGGTCATTCAAGAGGGAAATTACAATTTGTATATGGGTGATAAGAGAGCGGGTTGGAGGGAGTCAGGTACTGAGATCAAAAAGCTATATAAAAATAAATAACTGTGCTGCGCTCCCACATCGATACAAACAAACTCCTCACAATATTCCGTCCAAACAACACACAAAAACGCCCAAATGATCCCTTTGGGATATAGAGAAATTTTAGTGTAGTAACATCATTATGTGTCCAATATCAATAATAAAGGAAAATCCTCCTTTTCTGAGAGATAGGTACAAATGGGTGAATTCACTCCAACATATAGATGATTGCGGTATATATGAAGCTCAGTTATGCGCTCACCTCCATTTTTAGCCCAAAAATACAGGCTAAACAAGTTGTTTATCCTAAAAGGATAAAATGTGCACTGATGTTCATCACCTTCTTTGAGTGTGTCCACAGCGTAGTTTCCTGATTATCCACCTGGTGTCACTCTTCTCATTACTATCCTATGCAGATCTGTGGATGTATGGATAGATGGATATTTCTTCCTTTTCACCTCCAAGGGGAATAATCCTCCTAGACCCACTCCAGAAGACTCCACACATATAATGCCAGAAACAAGGAACAAAAGATAGTGCTTTACCCTTATAAAACACTTTATTGCATAGCCATTTTATTGCACTCACATTTAAATAATTAAAACAAGCCTTAATGCATAGCTCCTTCTAGCTGTACTTGCCGTATAAAAGCCGACTTGGCGTGGTGATGTCAGAGCCCCTCCCCTACGCGTTACACCACCGGTCACATGGCTTCATCAGGGGGAATTGATTCAAAAATCAGATTTTGTTAGAGATTTCTGGGTTCCACCAAGCTTTGGTTTGATCAAGAATGGCAGCTTTATATTAGGTTTTGAGGTTCAGTGCTATAATTCCTCCAATCTTGGTTGGGAGATATAAAACAGACTGATGTATACAAGGTTGTTTATGTTCCCAGATGAAGGAGTTTATAATTTTTTGTATTTTGTTGATGTGATAGGAGAGTATAGGGACCAGGAGAGTTCTGAAGAGGTATAAATCATGTGGTAGGAGGAAGATTTTAGTGAGTGCTATTCGTCATGCCCATGAGGTTTTAGTCCCTTTTAGGTTGGAGGTATATTGTTGTAGTTTTGTGTTGAGGAGTTCGATGCTGGTACACAATAGAGCAGAGAAGGGGGTGGTTAATTGTATCCCTAGATATGAGAACATTGAGTTATGTGCCCATGAGAAATGTGCTTTCTGTGAGCTATCCTCTTTGATGGCGTGAGTAAGGTGGATGCCAATTGCTGATTTAGAGTGATTAACCTTATCAAGTGAGACTCGTCCAAATTCTTCTAGTGTCTGAAGTAACGTGGAAATAGATTGGGAAGGGTTGAATAAAGAGACAATAATGTTGTCTGCGTAGAGGCCTATTTTGTGAGAGACCAACCCTATGTTGACACCAGTGATTAGTGTATTGGCTCTGATTGTGGCAGCAAGGATTTCGATTACCAGGGCAAAGGTAAGCGGGGATAAAGGGCAGCCTTGCCTCATACCCTTAGTAATATGTAGTGAGTCTGATAGGTAGCCCCCTGACCAAATTTTAGCTGTGGGAGAGGAATAGAGGCCCTTTATGGCCTGAAGGAAGGTACCCATCATTCCAAACTTTATTAGGACTTGCTCCAAGTACCTCCAATGCACCCTATTGAACACCTTCTCTACATCCAAAGAAATGAACAGAGAAGGCGTCCGACAATGTTCAGTCCACTGAAATAGGTCTATAAACCTGCTTGTGTAGTCTGAGGCTTGTCAGTTGGGGATGCATCTGACTTGATCAGGGTGTATCAAGGAGGGGATGTGGGTAGCCAGGTGGGAGGCTAAGAGTTTCACGTAGAGTTTCAGGTCGGTGTTGAGTAATGAAATAGGTTGGTAGTTAGCGGGGTCATCAAAAGCTTTGCCTGTTTTGGGGATGGAAATTATGAGGGCTTCCAAGGATTCTAAAGGAATTTCACCAGTCATCATAAATCTATTTAGGGAGGTGCATAGATGGGGAGCTAATAGCTCTGCAAAGACCTTGTAGTATTCATTGCAAAACCCATCTGGCCCCGGGCTTTTGTGTAGAGGTAGGAATTTAATGGCTGCTAAAAGCTCATGTTCAGTGAAGGGCCTGGCTAATTGGTCTCGTTGGACAGGGGTCAATGAGGGTAGCTGAATTGCTGATAAGAAGCACTGAATGGTCGAGTCTGGGGGTGTCGCAGTTAGGGTGGTAATGTTGTAGAGTTTGTCATAGAAGTTCCTGAAACAGTTGGCTATGTCAATAGGATTAATACAGGGGTGGACTGACCATTCGAGCACTCGGGCACTGCCCGATGGCTCGGGGTCAGTAGGGGGCCCCATAAAATGCCCTTTTATAGGCTTTTTGGGTGTGTTTTGAGTGTGGGCAAGGACAAAGGGGCCCCATGATCCCCGATTGCCCGGGGGCCTTATGAGTTGTCAGTCCGCCCCTGGATTAATACATCTTTTGCCTTGCGAGTTTGTCATATATGGGATCTTAGATTGAGCTACTCTGCATTTATATTGGTTAGCTAGGACCTTACCAGGTCTGTTGCCCTGGAAGTAGCAGGAGAGACAAAGTCGTTTAATATAGAAATCAACATTTTTATAGAGGTGGGAACTAAGCTCGAGGTGGAGTTGGCTAGAGAGCAGGACGTCTTGGGAGGATTGATTTTGTTTGTATTTTGAGACTAGGTTATTGATGTAACGGGGGCAGAGTTATGATGGCTTTGTAAGTTATTGTCAGTATTTTGAATTTAATTTGTTGGGCGAGTTCAAGCAAGTGGAGGGATGGTCATAAAGGAGTAGCAGACACTGAAGGGTTGGCTAGGTGGATGAGTCTGGCAGCAGCATTCATGATGGGCTGAAGGGAAAGTAGTCTATGTAAAGGTAAACCAATGAGAAGGGAGCTAAAGTAGTCAAAGTGAGAAATGGCCAGGGATTGGATTAGGATTGGTTGTGGTGTCATTGGTTAGGAAGGGGCACATTTTGGAGATGTTTTGGAGGTTGAGGTGGCAAGCTTTGGATATTGATTCAATGTGGGGCTGCAAGGATAGTTCAGAGTCCAGGATTATGCCTAGCAGCTTGGAATGCGGGGATGAGCTGATAGTTGTGCCATCGATCTTGACAGGGGAAGGGGCACGTGGAAGAGAAAATATTATTGATTGAGTTTAACAAAGTTGTGTGACATCCAGTCTGATATGTCTGTTAGTAAATTAGTGATGTATGCAAAGACTGATGGAGTGAGCTGAGGGGTAGAGAGATAAATAGTCAAGTTTATATAGTATAGATAAGAATGCAGCTTTCTCAGCCTGATTTTTGCCTTGTCAGCTTTATTGTTGGGATTATTTATTTTTTTCTTCATAACGGAAGGAAGAATGTAGTCTGGACTTTAACCGCCTCCCGTCCGCCATATAGTAAAATGACAGACGCAAGGCGGTTCTCTCGTTCTTGGAGGACGTCATGTGAAGTCCTCCCATTTTAACCGCACATGCGCGGCTCCGGGAGCGCGCAGCGTGGTGATCGTGGTGCGCTGTGTCCCTCGGACACAGCGGATTACCAATCCATGGAAAGAGCCGAAGATGTCGGCTCGGTCATGTGATCAGCTGTGTCCAATCACAGCTGATCATATATAAATAGGGAAAGCAGCGCGGCGATCGGCATTGAACTGTGTCCCTCGGACACAGCGGATCACCGATCCATGGAAAGAGCCGAAGATGTCAGCTCGGTCATGTGATCAGCTGTGTCCAATCACATGTAAATAGGGAAATGCCGGTTATCAACATTTCTCTCCTCACGAGCTGCCATGCTGACAGCTCGTGAGGAGAGGAGAGCTGGTAATCAGCATTACTCGGAGGAGACATCTACACAGATCATCAGAGCACTGATGATTAGTGTGCCCTGATGATCTGTGTAGCCCCAGCAGTGCCACCTGTCATTGTCCATCAGTGCCAGCTCTCAGTGCTCATCCATGCCACCTGCCAGTGCCCATCAGTGCCACATCAATGCCACATATCAGTGCCCATCTGAGCTGCCTTTCAGTGACACCCATCAGTGCAAGTCAGTGCCACCTATCAATGCCAGTCAGTGCGACCTATCAGTGCTGCCAATTAGTGCCGCATATCAGTGCCAGTCAGTGCCGCCTATCAGTGCCAGCCAGTGCCACCTATCAGTACCAGTCAGTGCCGCCTATCAGTGCCATATATGAGTGCTGCCTTTCAGTGCCCATCAGTGATGCCTGTCAATGCTCATCAGTGCCACCTACCAGTGCCTCATCATCAGTGCCCATCAGTGCCACCTATCAGTGTCCATCAGTGCAGCCTATCAGTGCCCATCAGTGCAGCCTCATTAGCGCACATCAGTGAAGGAGAAAAATCACTTATTTACAAAATTTTATAACAAAAACTAAGAAAAAACACTTTTTTTTCAAAATTTTCAGTGGTTTTTGGTTTGTTTAAGAAAAAATTAAAAACCAAGAAGTGAATAATTACCACCAAAATAAAGCTCTAGCTGTCACAAAAAAATGATAAAAATGTCATATGGGTACAGTGTTGCATGACCGTGCAAATGTCAAAGTGCAACAGCGCTGAAAGCTGGAAATTGGACCGGGGCAGGAAGGGGGTATAAGTGCCCTGTAGGCTAGTGGTTAAACAAAGATGGTGAAAGATTAGATAGATAGATAGATAGATAGATAGATAGATAGATAGATAGATAGATAGATAGATAGATACAATACGGTATGTAGTAAAAATATGATTTGAGTTCTGCTTTAAATTGAGAATAATTTTAAGGAGGGACTAAGAAGATAGATAAAAGATAACAAAAGTTTAAACAAGGTGAATGGTGTATAATTTAATTTGCAAGGATGAATGACCAAGATGAGAGTAAAGTTAAGTTGTACTTAGTGTTTTAAGGAAATAAAGATAATCTTCCGTAAAAGATGAATTACTTAAAATTCTTTAGTAAATCCATTATCATAGTTAAACCTAAAATTAACTATCCAGCTTCTTCCACTTAAACTCTGGGGAAATTTTCAATGTCTTCAAATGAAAACAAGAAATACACTTCATGGTTGAGTAAATGTGAAAATTAAGAGAACGTTATTAAAGTTCCAAACCAGTTTCAAACATATTTGTTTTCATGAAAAATAAATAAATAAAAGGCATTGCTAAAATATGCTATAATACATTTATAATAAACATTGTAAAAAATATATTGTTAAAATAAGGTTTATTTGGTAAATGTTTAATGCTATTTATATTATTGTTATTATCCTATACTATAAGAAGCTGAACCAACAAACATACTTTTTTTTGTCTTTTCTTATACATTACCAGATATTTCTCTTGTTTGTAAGCAGATGTTCATTTTTTAGCATTAACTTGCTTAGTAGACTGTATCACGCGAATGATAATAACTGGCACCTGCTATAATTTAATTATTAAGGTTGAAAAAAGCATACAGCATAAAGCAAGCAAAACATTTGGTTAATTATCATTTAATTTTGGCATTTGTTTCAAGGAAAAAATATCTATCTTTCACCAGTCTTTTTCCAGTTAAAATGGAGCACCATCCAAAAGGGGAAGTTCCAGTTTAAGGACTTGTTCCCTGCTTCCCGTGAATAATTGGCACGTTTGAGGAGTGGGGGGAGCAGGTACACGATTTTGGCAGGTACCCATTCCCACTTCCGCTCTGACTTCATAAGCAATCGAAAGCACGTGAGAGGTCCCAGAAGACTGCAGGACCATGCACAATGCACAGCGCTGCTCAGGCATGCTCAGTGATCACCCGGCTATGAAGGTGCAAGCTGTCACAGCTGGATGCCCCCAGTTAAGATGTTGGACACAGATGTCTGTCTCACTGGAGACAGAAGATGACAGGTGGACACGGCTAGGATGAGCACACTGCTGGATTATAGGACTGGTGAGTGGCTGTTTTTTTTTTAAAGCCAGCAGCTACAGACTTTATAGCTGCTGACTTTTATTTTTTTTCACAGGAGACTGGAGCTTCACTTTAAGCTCTGAAAGATTTTACCCCCTTCATGACCTGGCCATTTTTTTGCTTATTAGCACTGTGCTATTTTAACTGGCAATGGTGCAGTCATGCAACATTGTACACAAATTACATTTATATATCTTTTTCACACAAATAGAGATTTGTGCTTGCAGTATTTGATCACCACATTTTAATTATTATCATTATTATTATTATATTTTTTATTCCATACTCTTACTATTTGACCCCTCTGAGGCTTTTGATACTGTTGACCATCCCCTCCTCCTCAAAAAACTCCAATCTCTTGGCCTCTGGGACTCTGCTCTCTCCTGGTTCTCCTCCTACCTGGACCTTCAGCATTACCTATAATTCTGTCTCCACCTCAACACTTCCTCTTTCTGTAGGGGTCCCTCAAGGTTCTGTCCTTGGACCCCTTCTCTTCTCCATCTATACCTCCTCCCTTGGTCACTTGATAAACTCCCATGGCTTTAAGTATCTCTATGCTGATGACACACAAATCTATCTTTCTACTCCTCACCTCACCGTCTCCTCTCGCATTACTAACCTACTAAGTGACATATCAGCATGGATGTCACTCAAACTAACTCTTTTCAAAACAGAGCTCATACTATTCTCTCTAGCCCATGCCCCCTCCCCTGACTTCTCCATCAAGATCAATAATACAACCATCAGTCCCTCCCCTTATGCAAGGGTACTAGGTGTAATCCTAGACTCCCATCTGTTCTTTCAGCCCCAAATCCAATCGCTGTCTAAATCTTGTAGACGTCAACTCCGCAACATCTCCAAGATACGCCCGTTCCTAACCTCTGAAACCACTAAGAAACGTATTCACTCCCTTGTTATATCTTGCCTTGACTATTGTAACTCCCTCCTTATTGGCCTACCTAATCCAGGCTATCCCCTCTTCAGTCTATCATGAATGCTGCTGCCAGACTCATCCACCTTACTAACCGTTCCATATCTGCCATCCCTCTCTGCCAATCTCTCCACTGGCTTCCCATTGCCCACAAAATAAAATTCAAAACATTAGCAATAACATATAAAGCCATTTGTAACTCTGCCCCAAATTACATCACCAATATTGACTCCAAATATCACCCAAACCGTCCTCTCTGCTCCTCCCACGACCTCCTGTTCTCTAGCTCCCTTGTCTTCTCCCATTCTCGTCTCCAGAACTTCTGCAGGGCTTCCCCTATCTTCTTGGACTCTCTACCCCAATCTATCCGACTATTGCCTACTCTGCCCACTTTTAATCGATCTCTGAAAACCTATCTCTTCAGGGAAGCCTATCCTGCCTTCATCTAATAACAGAATCTTCTATTCCTCATATCAGCACATCCCCCACAGCTATTATCTTTTGTACCACCAGCCCCTCCCTCTTAGATTACAAGCTCCAAGGAGCAGGGCCCTCCTAACCCTAGTGTATTGAACTGTATCGTTGCCGTATTGTCTCCCTTTATATTGTAAAGCACCGAGCAAACTGATGGTGCTATATAAATCCTGTATAATAATAATAATAATAATAATAATAATAAATGAAAAAAGACCAAAAATTTTGAAAAAAAAACAATATTTGCTATTTTCTGTTACAAAATACATGAAATAAAAAATAAGAAATGTATTCTGCTACATGTCTTTGGTAAAAAAAACAAAAACCTAATAAGTATATACTAATTAGTTTGTGTGAAAGTTATAGCATTTACAAACTATGGTATATATATTTGAAAATTGATCAATTCTGATGAACTAACCACCTACCTCATTTCTTGAGGCCCTTAATAAGCCAGTACAGTACAAATACCCCCCAAATAACCCATTTTTGGAAAGTATCTAATCTGAGATATTTATTAAGGTGCATGGCGAGTTTCTTGAAGTTGTAATTTTTCTAACAATTTTTTTGGAAAAATTAAGAAATTAAATACCTTTTTTTACATAATGTCACCAGCGCAGTACACCATCATCATATGACTGGTGTGGTGGTGATCAGGGACACTAACTGGTGAGAGTATGTTAAAAAATATATAAAAAATTTAAATAATTTTTATTCAATTTTTAAAATACTTCTTTTCTTTTTTTTTTTCTTTTTTTTTGCTGGATGAAGATCATCGTACCAGCAATGCTTTGAACTGTCATGAATGAGTTTTATTCATGACAGCTATGATTATCAGTGATCTGTGATTGCCTACAGCTAATCACATGGTACAGGGTACTGTGATTGGCTCAGGTATCATGTTATAGATGTGGTCCAATCACAGCTTACTAGTAAAGGAAGCAGAGCTGTTATGATTGAGATTCACTCACAACAGCTTTGTTGACATTGTGTATCTGCTCCTTAAAAACTGATAACTCATCCCTGCTGCTTACATCAGGGATAACTCATTGCTTTTAGGACATTGACAGGTGCTGGTTCCTAACAACCAAAGCCCAGAAAACTTTAGTTAATAAAGACAAGAGGAAAAAAATTCACCGGACCACTTACCAAGTATCAGAAAGGCACCAAAAACGCATCAAAAACACATGTAAATGCACATGCACACACACATCTGGAACGCATCTGGACTGCATTTCTGTGGTGTGTACCAGCCCCAATGAATGACTCTCTGGCCTGCCCGCCAGCTTGTTTTACATATTTAACAAGTCAGCGGGTATCACTAGTGATGTCATTGAACAAGTACAGGTATAGTCCATATTTGGGCAATGATGCCAGCCAGCATAACTGTTTGGCGTTTGGACATTCAGCAGGTGGCTATGGAGCTATAATTTAATGATGGAAAAGGATTGTCAGTGCTGGTCATTTTATTTGTGTTGGCAGCTCAGAGGAGCACTGTTTGCTGGATGTCATAATTGATGATAGATTTGCATGGGGAAACAGTACTTTGTCAACTGTGTCTGTTTATTTACATTGTAAATTTTTTTCTGTGAATGAGTTACAAGGAGTAACATGTACCCCTACTCATTCACATGTGGAAGAATGGATATTTGCAGACCCTCACATCCACTGGGCCCTTTCCCCATCAACATGGGGATGTGATGCCTTACCAGGGGCACCTTCCTGGCAAGATGCCCTTGCATTGTTGGGTGCATGTACCAAGGTATGATTCAGGAGGGAAGAAGTCAGACTTTTTTTTGCCTAAGGACCCCTTCCAAATCCTCACCAGACCCTATTAAAGATAAAGGTCTGTATGGATGTTGAAGGGAACTCAGAACATTTATTTAATTATTTTTTTTTTGTCTGTGGTCTTTCCATACCCTCATAAAATCCATACTGGATCTATAACTAGAATATTGGTCCTGTATAGATTTTAAAGGGGATCCCACACTTTTTTGCCTCTGCAGGGCATAAGGCCTGGTATGTTTCAAGAGGTGGGCTACATGCACTCTGCCCATTCCTTTCCTGTCCACCCATGCTGCATTCCTGGAATAGGATTTGATATGTATTTGCACAAGATTGCCAAGCAAAAAAAGTGTAATGGAGTCCCCCAAAATTAATACCAGACATGTGTCCTTAATAAGGGTCTTGTATAGATTAGATTGGGGACCCAAAGTAAAAAAAAAACAGTGTAGGGTCCCCCCAGGTTTCATACCAGTCCCTTATCCTTAAATAAAGTCTGATATGGATTGTGAACCTTAGGCAAAAAAACAGAATTGGGTCTCCGCAAATCCCATACCAGGCCATTATACAGGTAGAAGAAACAGAAATGCTACAAATGGACTTTATAGGCACAAAGACTAGGTACACATATAAATAAAATCAATATTGCTTTATTTGACATTATGTCACATATAGACCATAATATTAAAAACGTATTTGGTGATATTCTCGTAACGAATATCCCAGAACACACCATGTACAGAAGGAGCACAACCAGTGATGAGGCATGGAAAAGACCACCAAAATGATCCTATGGGGGGTGAGGGACATTCTGACACTGGAGAATTGCGACACTGCGACTGCTGTCACTTTCTCAGGGGCTATTTGTATATCTTATGAAATATGCTTAGTATCCCAAGTATAAATACAGATATAATAAGTGCTCAAAACAAAAAACAAAAAACACACAAGTCCCAAAATAATAAATTAGTCCTTCAAAATATCAAAGTCATTCAAAATCTCAAAATCAACCTCCAGTTGAAGACAGACTCCAAAGTAATTTGTGAAACAAACAAAAACAAAAAAAATATATAAACACAAGCTTAGTAATCCTCCAGGCAGGGTACTGACATATAATAAGTTCCTCCAGAGGGATCTGCACTAGAGATGAGCGAATCGAACATGGCGAAGTGGAATTCGTTTCGAATATTGGGAAATATTCGATTCGCGCCGAATCCAAAAATTAGCCAACTTCAGATGCACGAATCGAATTTTCCCAAAAATGGCGGCGACATGTGTGGCGACGGAGCGGGGATCTCTGGGAAGGCGCGCAGACAAGGCACGCTGACCCATAATGCATTCATTCATGACATGTGATCGCATTAGCCAATCAGCAGCCAGCCAGCACTGTGTAATGGTGGAGCTATAAATTGCGGCCATCTTACAATTCTCCATTAGCCTCCGGTCATTCAAGAGAGACAGACCTGTCTGTATTAGGGACAGAGTTAGGGCCAGAGAGACTTTAGGGCCACAGAATCGTTACTTAGGGACACAGAATCGTTACTTAGGGACACAGAATCGTTACTCAGGGACACAGAATTGTTACTCAGGGACATAGAATTGTTACTCAGGGACAGACACAGAATTGTTACTGAGGGACACAGAATTGTTACTGAGGGACACAGAATTGTTACTCAGGGACACAGAATTGTTACTCAGGGACACAGAATTGTTACTCAGGGACAGGCACAGAATTGTTACTGAGGGACACAGAATTGTTACTGAGGGACACAGAATTGTTACTGAGGGACACAGAATTGTTACTCAGGGACACAGAATTGTTACTCAGGGACACAGAATTGTTACTCAGGGACAGACACAGAATTGTTACTGAGGGACACAGAATTGTTACTGAGGGACACAGAATTGTTACTGAGGGACACAGAATTCTTACTCAGGGACACAGAATTGTTACTCAGGGACACAGAATTGTTACTCAGGGACAGACACAGAATTGTTACTGAGGGACACAGAATTGTTACTGAGGGACACAGAATTGTTACTCACGGACACAGAATTGTTACTCAGGGACACAGAATTGTTACTCAGGGACAGACACAGAATTGTTACTCAGGGACACAGAATTGTTACTCAGGGACACAGAATTGTTACTGAGGGACACAGAATTGTTACTCGGGGACAGACACAGAATTGTTACTCAGGGACACAGAATTGTTACTCAGGGACACAGAATTGTTACTGAGGGACACAGAATTGTTACTCAGGGACACAGAATTGTTACTGAGGGACACAGAATTGTTACTCGGGGACAGACACAGAATTGTTACTCAGGGACACAGAATTGTTACTCAGGGACACAGAATTGTTACTCAGGGACAGACACAGAATTGTTACTCAGGGACACAGAATTGTTACTCAGGGACACAGAATTGTTACTCAGGGACAGACACATAATTGTTACTCAGGGACTCAGAATTGTTACTCAGGGACACAGAATTGTTACTGAGGGAAACAGAATTGTTACTCAGGGACACAGAATTGTTACTCAGGGACAGACACAGAATTGTTACTCAGGGAAACCGAATTGTTACTGAGGGACACAGAATTGTTACTGAGGGACACAGAATTGTTACTCAGGGACAGACACAATATTGTTACTCAGGGACACAGAATTGTTACTCAGGGACACAGAATTGTTACTCAGGGACAGATACAGAATTGTTACTCGGGGACACAGAATTGTTACTCAGGGACACAGAATTGTTACTCAGGGACAGACACAGAATTGTTACTCAGGGACACAGAATTGTTACTCAGGGACACAGAATTGTTACTGAGGGACACAGAAATGTTACTCAGGGACACAGAATTGTTACTCAGGGACAGACACAGAATTGCTACTCAGGGACACAGAATTGTTACTCAGGGACACAGAACTGTTACTGAGGGACACAGAATTGTTACTCAGGGACAGACACAGAATTGTTACTCAGGGACACAGAATTGTTACTGAGGGACACAGAATTGTTACTCAGGGACACAGAATTGTTACTGAGGGACACAGAATTGTTACTGAGGGACAGACACAGAATTGTTACTCAGGGACACAGAATTGTTACTCAGGGACACAGAATTGTTACTGAGGGACACAGAATTGTTACTCAGGGACACAGAATTGTTACTCAGGGACAGACACAGAATTGTTACTCAGGGACACAGAATTGTTACTCAGGGACACAGAATTGTTACTCAGGGACAGACACAGAATTGTTACTCAGGGACACAGAATTGTTACTCAGGGACACAGAATCATTACTGAGGGACACAGAATTGTTACTCAGGGACACAGAATTGTTACTCGGGGACACAGAATTGTTACTGAGGGACACAGAATCGTTACTGAGGGACACAGAATTGTTACTCAGGGACACAGAATTGTTACTCAGGGACACAGAATCGTTGAATTAAAGAGTATGTCAGACAACACGCAGAGGAGTGGCAGAGGAGGCAATGTTTCAGGAGCGAGCAGACGTGGCAGCAGAGGAAGGGGTCGAGGCAGCACTAGTCGCAGCCAGAGGCCAGTGCTCCCGGTGTCATCCAGCGGTCGTGTCTCCACCGACAACCCTGCCGTCATCGATTGGTTGGCTCGGTCGTCTTCCTCTTCCCAGGTCACCTCTGACACCTACAGCCAACGGTCGGTGGGTACGTCAGACACAACCGTTAGTTGGCATGGCCCGGGAGCAAGCCCACTGAAATCACGTGTCCTCTACCTGCCCCTGTCCTTTGGTGTTCCCTCACCAAGCGAAGTATCGCATGCTGTGGGCTCAGCCCCACTGTACAGTGAGGAAGAGCTAACAGAGGGCGGTCAGGAACGGGGGGAGACATCCGCCTCTTCAGCAGCCAGGCGAAGAAGTACTGGCGAGGAGAGTGGCTCGGTAGCCGGTCTAGAGACAGGTCTGTCTCCTGACCCACACGCAGCCGAGGGGGCTGGTAGTGAGGCGGAGACCCTAATTGATGATGATGAGACTGATCGCACTTGGCAGCCTCGTCGTCATCTGCCAGGCCCGTAATCTGCCATGGGCCCCCGTACCGACTCCTCATGCTGCTGCCAGGCCCGTAATCTGTCATGGGCCCCTGTACCGCCTCCTCATGCTGCTGCCAGGTCCAGAGTGTCTCATGGGTCCCTGTACGGCCTCCCATTGCTGCTGTCTCCATCGCCACACTCTGCCATGTGCCACTTTCAGGTCTCCTCACACTGCTGGTGGGTTCCATTTTGTCATAGGGTGCTGGCAGATTACGGGCCTCCCATTGCTGCTGCCAGGCCCGTAATCTGTCATGGGCCCCCGTACCGCCTCCTCATGCTGCTGCCAGGTCCAGAGTGTGTCATGGGTCCCTGTACGGCCTCCCATTGCTGCTGTCTCCATCGCCACACTCTGCCATGTGCCACTTTCAGGTCTCCTCACACTGCTGGTGGGTTCCATTTTGTCATAGGGTGCTGGCAGATTACGGGCCTCCCATTGCTGCTGCCAGGCCCGTAATCTGTCATGGGCCCCTGTACCGCCTCCTCATGCTGCTGCCAGGTCCAGAGTGTGTCATGGGTCCCTGTACAGCCTCCCATTGCTGCTGTCTCCATCGCCACACTCTGCCATGTGCCACTTTCAGGTCTCCTCACACTGCTGGTGGGTTCCATTTTGTCATAGGGTGCTGGCAGATTACGGGCCTCCCATTGCTGCTGCCAGGCCCGTAATCTGCCATGGGCCCCCGTACCGCCTCCTCATGCTGCTGCCAGGTCCAGAGTGTCTCATGGGTCCCTGTACGGCCTCCCATTGCTGCTGTCTCCATCGCCACACTCTGCCATGTGCCACTTTCAGGTCTCCTCACACTGCTGGTGGGTTCCATTTTGTCATAGGGTGCTGGCAGATTACGGGCCTCCCATTGCTGCTGCCAGGCCCGTAATCTGCCATGGGCCCCCGTACCGCCTCCTCATGCTGCTGCCAGGTCCAGAGTGTCTCATGGGTCCCTGTACGGCCTCCCATTGCTGCTGTCTCCATCGCCACACTCTGCCATATGCCACTTTCAGGTCTCCTCACACTGCTGGTGGGTTTCATTTTGTCATAGGGTGCTGGCAGATTACGGGCCTCCCATTGCTGCTGCCAGGCCCGTAATCTGCCATGGGCCCCCGTACCACCTCCTCATGCTGCTGCCAGGTCCAGAGTGTCTCATGGGTCCCTGTACGGCCTCCCATTGCTGCTGTCTCCATCGCCACACTCTGCCATGTGCCACTTTCAGGTCTCCTCACACTGCTGGTGGGTTCCATTTTGTCATAGGGTGCTGGCAGATTACGGGCCTCCCATTGCTGCTGCCAGGCCCGTAATCTGCCATGGGCCCCCGTACCGCCTCCTCATGCTGCTGCCAGGTCCAGAGTGTCTCATGGGTCCCTGTACGGCCTCCCATTGCTGCTGTCTCCATCGCCACACTCTGCCATGTGCCACTTTCAGGTGTCCTCACACTGCTGGTGGGTTCCATTTTGTCATAGGGTGCTGTATGGCCTCCCATTGCTGCTGCCTCCACCGCCACACTGTGACTCCACACTCTGGTTTTGGCCCCGTGACTGCCCAAATGAGTGAAGTGTGCGGTGATTCTAAGATCGACGGCACTCATCTGCATGTCATACTGACTGACAGTATTATTTCTCTTCCCCAGCAGACTCCAAGGGCATTTAAATTAAAGGTACAGTGTTCTGCACTAATATAAAGGCTCTCTGAAGCCTAGAAACACCCTTTTTATAAGTTAAATTCGCAGCGAATATATTCGACTCAAATCAAATTTATTCCGCGAATTCGCCGAATCGAATTTTTGAATACTTCGCTCATCTCTAATCTTCACAGCCACAGTATTATACTCCTCTCCACATCAGTCTCCAAATGATGCCCGCCATAAATGAAACCACAATAGTGTAATTCCGTAAAAACCTAAACAGAATAAACTTTATTTATGTGCTTACATATATCTTCATCTTTAAAATTGCCATCAAACAAGAAATCAGCCCAGCCAGACCTCCAGAAATCCTGGCTGGCTATACACCCTTCTGTATCTTTAAAGATTTTCAAGTCCAAAATTGCAATAGTATTACTATGCCAGGTCATTATACAGGTATGCAGGGAGGGGAAGTGGTTGTGTGCTCCCTGAACCATATTAGGTTACATACCCTTAACAAGGTACCTTGACAGGGGGGGTTCACCAGCAGTAAGGTTCCAAGTCCCCATGATTCATCTTCACATCCCTGCTGATGTGATGCTACTGCAAGGGGAGACTTATTAGTATAGTTCCTGTTATGTTTACCAGCCCCTTCCTTTCTTGAATGAACAAAAGAGGCATTTGTATCGATTACTCCGGTGTTCATACATCACTGAAGCATAATAAACATTGTTTATTAGGCTGAAGTTTGTGAAAGAACGGGAATGCTCTGTGCAGAGTGTCTGTTCATTTATCTGCAGTGCAGCTGAGGCTTCAGAGAACAGGACTGATGACCTTATGTCCTAAGACCATTTTTCCACCTCAAAACATAGACATCAGAGATCTATTTAGACCCCTAATAACTCATCAAAGCCCCCCAGCATGGCTGTATAAAAATAAATAAATAAATTGCAGTCACATTGATGCAAATGGAGATGCAGTGGCTGCACAAACGTAGTCGCTGATCTTAAATTTTCCCCCGACAACTCCTCTCTTTGCTGGAGAGGTTGTGGACAAGTGGGAAACATCCTTCATATTTTATGGCCTGTAAACATTTGATTGGGTTTTGGCATCAAACGTTTCAATTAATATACAGAATGACTGGCATAATATCTCCTGACCCAACATTATCAGTACTCAACTTGGTTATTGAGAACTTTCCTACTCTTTATCATACTCTTATACTAAATATCTTGCTAGTAGCCAAGTCACTAATTACCAAAATGTTGCGAAAAAACATAGCACCCAGTATATCAGAACTTATAGCCATGAATAATCTTAATTACATTTACAAAAGAATGCTTGCTCTTAGAGCTAATTCCTTACCAAAATTTGAACAGACATAAAAATATTGGACTTCTGATATACCCGTTTGAGTCTGATTGATATGTACATATGAATGTTGCCTTTTGTTTATTACTTTTCACGAATGTCATGCTCTTGCTTTATTTTCTGAAAGTTGTAACTGATAAAAAAAGTTGAAAAATTGCAAAAATCGTCATGCCACCAGAGTTTAAAAGCAGAACACAGGGCCTGACAGCTAAAGGGATAATAAACCTTTACAGTTCATCAGTTAAGAGTTAACCATGAAGTATGGTACTAGAATTATTGCTCTCACTCACATTTGTGACAATACTTCACATGTTTGACACAATTGATGTTGATATACACATTCTTGCCCTACACTGTACTTATTATATGGGGTGTGTGAGGGTGATCGGGGCGGGGGGGGTTTACCAAGCCTCTTTCTCTTTTGGTGCCCACTCTTCCTCTGCCTTCGCCCACAAATGCCCATGTTCCTCCTTTTCCTTTGGTCTTCACTCTTTTTCTGTGTCCTATGACAATCCCCTCGTTTTGCCTTCTCTTTTGCCCAACACGTCTCCTCGTGTTTGGTTTCAAAGTGAGTTTTCACTTAGCTCAATAAATTTAGTGAAAAAAAAGTAAAAAACTAGCTTTGAAGATCATTTTCAGTCATAGTCAAGAAAAAGATAACAATCAGAATTAGAAAATAAAGGTATTTTCCCTTAGCTTAGTGAATGGCCAGAATGTGTGCTAACATTGGTTGTCTTATGCATGACTGGTTCTTACTTGTAAAATTAAGTAAATATTTTTTCAGTTCATTCAATAATAAGGAAATTAATTTGTCTACCATTACCAGAATGGGTGTAACTAATAGTAATGCCACTCTGTTTTCCCCAGTAATCTCTCTGTTTGGCACCTGGCAGTGTCAGTATAGAAAATAGTATAACAATTAAAGTGTATGTCCAGTCAACGGTTTTGCCTAAGTTTCAGCTGAAATGAGTAAATGATTAGAGCCCCTGTCTGGTTTTTACTGCTATTCAGGACCTCGTTAAATAGATTTCACCTTAATTCCTGTCCTGTTGGAAACATTTTGACAGAGAGAAAGTGAGATGAACTCCAACTACAAACACACGCAAAAGCAAAAATTATTTTATTTAGTATAATAAGATAATGATAAAACCACTACGCAATTTATTTGGTTTGCTTTTAGGTGTGTGTTCATGTTGCAGTTTTTTCCTTACTTACTGTTT
Source organism: Staurois parvus (assembly GCF_062004578.1). Taxonomy (NCBI): domain Eukaryota; kingdom Metazoa; phylum Chordata; class Amphibia; order Anura; family Ranidae; genus Staurois; species Staurois parvus. The sequence continues at coordinate 10,933,768 of NW_028317994.1, read as the reverse complement.
GTTAAAAACATATCAGAAAAACAGGAAGTGAGGTGTAATCTTACTAATGGAAATCTAGAGGGCATTAGAAACCAAACATGAGTTTAAATGGTTCTTTACTCTGTTCGAAACTACAAAAAAATGTTTTGGTTGACATACACTATAACATACTATGTATAATTATTAAATCAGTGGTTGGTAACAGGAGAGATGTCAGCATAGTCAGTACTCTTTATGGATTTCTGCACTGGATAGAAGTTGCTAGGGAAGAGCAACATGTCGAACATCAACTTTTAGGCTATATTTAATCCTGCTTGTTGGACCACACAGTTCTGAAACTGTAAAACTTTTTTTCTTTTCCTGTTTGCCTGCACAAACAAACTTAAAAAAACCCACAACTTACCCTGAATTGGGTTTCAACAACAATTACCTATCAAACTGAGAGGTTTTTCTTCATATGTTGTTGGTAAGTTGTAGTCATACACTAAAGTATTATATTTAACACAGTCCTGTTTTTCAAAGGAACTTATAGAAACCTTGCCTTGTCCTTAGTAGGTCACCTATCTAGCATTTTATGGTGAATTGCTAGAGTAGAAATATAGGGGGTCTAATAATGAATGTTCTTCTACACTTATACAGTATATACTGTAATTTTTAAGAGTTTTTACTGCATTTCCCTTTTCTTCTACTCAGGAAATGTGGTTTGAAGATTGTACCTATGACGTAAGCATCTAGCCAGCTTTCAAGGCTCTCTTCCAAGGTTAAGAAAAGCATCTTTTGGTCAAACCAGTTTGAACCAGCAACTGTCATGATGGATGACCACAAGTCTCTATTTTGGACTAATCACATAATGTTAACACCCACTTAACTCTGAGCTTGCTGTTAAGCATATAAGGATTTGATTGGATTAAAGCTATATGAACACGCCTGAACCTTATATGATCACACCCGGACCTTATGTCTATATATGCTATAGTCTAAAGTTTGAGAGATCAGATATATTTTGCTTACCTTGGTTCATTTCATACAAGATGAACTTTTGTATGCTATATTATCTCCACTGCAGTGTAATAATTGCACCTTTATTAATCAATTTGGACTCACTATCTCATCTGAAAGGTCTCAGTTGTAGACCCCATAACCTGACTCAACAGCCCCTATTTTCTGTACAATCTTTCATAAAAATGTCCACTAAGGCATTATACACGTTTTTGTACAATTTGCCTTTAGATTTACCAAATCCATGTAATATGAGATCAAACCTTAAAGGAGAAGTATAGCCAGTGATATCTTGGCTATACTTTTCCTATAGGTCATGGTAGCGCAGGCTGTCCTGTATTCCTGTGACCCATTTTCAGTTGACAGTGAAGTTGGTTGATGTCACTGAGCCGGTCACGGCTCTGAAAAGACAGGCACCTGTCTCAGGCTCTTAGCAATCCTCAGAGACCCTAAGCCAGCCTCTCCCATCCCTCCACAAGCCAGCACTTCTCAAACCCCTCCACAACCCAGCACATTAGCGAGTGCTGAAGGTGCAATGCAGAGAGCTGGAGACTGACAGCCACAGCTCTTTGCTCAGAGTGGCAGGGAGAACTGAGCAATCAGCGGTGTTTGATCACTCAGTTCCTACTGCAGAGCTGGTGAGGGACACCACCTAGGTGAGTATAGTTTTTTTTTTTTAAGTCCATACTTCTCTTTAAACACTTTCAATTTGTATGCAATCAGGCAGGCCCTTGCACTACAGATTTGAAGGTAAATCTAAGGAAATTGTATAACGAATGGCCAGCCTAAGGCCCCTTTCACACAGGGTGGACCCGTCAGTGGATCCACTTTCTCAGCAGGAAATCTGTCTGCTGATCCCTGCTGAGCAAGCACATGACAGGTCCATTTCCAATCCGCTTACGCAGAGAGGACACGGACACAGCTCGCTGTCCTCTATGGGTGGTCAGATGGAAACGTACTGCTACTTCAATGAATGGAAGGCAAATAAATCCTCATCTGTCTCTTTTCGGTAGACTTATTTAGATTGGATGTTGGTGGGTGTAAATGGACACATGTCCATTTACTGTACACCCTCCGCTCCATAGAGGAAAATAGAGATTCTGATCGGTTCCACCTGAAAAACAGGCAGGTGGACCTGATCAGAATAGCTGTATGAAAGGGGCCTAATTCTACCGTTTTTAATGATATGCATATGCATTACATTACTTGGTGTATACTGATTTAATCTTTGAAAGAACAAAGGTTTCTACAACTGTAACAACACACATGTGTATTAATGGGGTTGATTTACTAAAGCCCATTTACAACCATCCAACAAAAAAGGAAAACCTTTTGATTTTATTTTCCATGGTTGGGTATCCGGAGTGAACAATGATTCACCTCATTTACAAAACTAGTAAATATTTATTTTTCTAAGTGAACATGACATTCTTTACTCTTTTAGTAAATAAATCCCAAGGATTGGTGATGATATATTTTACATGATTTAACAACTTCCTTGATATGTAGAGGTAAAAAGAAAAGTGGTCTTATATGAGGACTTCAGGGCATGAAAAGCTTGTAGTTAGTCCCATTGAATAAATTGGTAAGATCTGTGTAATCTAAACTGTTACTGCATTTTCACTAGGTTTGGATTTAACATTATGCAGTATGCTTTTCCCTTTTCAATTATTGGTTACACATATTCCCATCATCATTAGGAATATTATTATCATATAAGGTTATTTACACATTATCACACAATTATAAGCTACATTAGGACAAGAAAAGCACAAGAAAGTCCAATGTAGGAAGGGTTATTTAACTAAGTGGCAAGGGGTTATCTAACCACGATATCTGGATCTAACTTCTTTATTTTCAGTGATCTCTACATTTTGCACTGGGATTTAGTGTCCATGGTTCACTGCAATGCATACTAACTGCCACTGTAGCAAATCTATATATTTAGTTCATAACTGTATTTTATATGCATCACAAGCAGCAAAATGGGCCACCAAAATGGTGGATGAAACCATCTCTCAGTTTGAAAGTAACTGTGTGATACAGACTAAAACACCGAATAAACATCAAGATAACAGATGGCATAGCTCAAGAGAGTGAGCTGCTTTCTGCTATGGATTACATTAAACTACAATTATTTGTAATGATATTTTGCTAAATATGACTTGCCCATATGTCCAGCTGAAATGTCTATACAGAGTTTACATAGCAGTGTTCATTTTACATTGTCTGCTATCTTCTGGCAAAATGCATTTCACATTTTAGGATTCTAGACTAAAGGGTGATACCTAAATACACTGCTCAAAAAAATTAAAGGAGCACTTTTTAATCAGAGTATAGCATCAAGTCAATTCAACTCCTGGGATATTTATCTGGTCAGTAGTAGCAGAGGGGTTGTTAATCAGTTTCAGCTGCTTTGGTGTTAATCAAATTAATAATAAGTGTTCTAGATGGGCAACAAAGAGACTACCCCCCAAACAGGAATGGTTTTACAGGTAAAGGCCACTGACATTTTTTCCCTGCTCATTTTTTCTGACTATTTTTCACTAGTTTTGCATTTGGGTAGGGTCAGTGTCACTACTGGTAGCATGAGGTGATACCTGGACCCTTCAGAGGTTGCACAGGCCGTCCAACTCCTCCAGGGTGGAACATCAATACGTGCCATTGCCAGGTTTGCTGTGTCTCCCAGCAGAGTCTCAAGAGCATGGAGGAGATTCCAGGAGACAGGCAGTTATGCTAGGAGAGCTGGAAAGGGCCTTAACCCATCAGCAGGATTGGTATCTGCTCCTTTGTGGAGCAGGATGAACACTGCCAGAACCCTACAAGATTACCTCCATCAGGCCACTGGTGTAAATGTCTCTAACCAAACAATCAGAAATAAACTTCATGAGGGTGGCGTGAGGGCTCGATGTCCTCTAGTGGGCCCTGTACTCACTGCCCAGCACCATAGAGCTAGACTGGCATTTGCCATTGAATACCAGAATTGACAGGTCTGCCACTGGCGCCCTGTGTTTTTCACAGGTGAGAGCAGGTTCACCCTGAGCACATGTGACAGACGTGAAAGGGTCTGGAGAAGCCATGGAGAATGTTATGCTGCCTGAAACATCGTTTTGGTGGTGGATCAGTGATGGTCTGGGGAGGCATATCGATGGAGGGACACACAGACCTCTACAGGCTAGACAATTGCAATCTGACTGTCATTAGGTATTGGAATAAATCCGTAGACTCATTGTTGGACCCTACGCTGGTGCAGTGGGTCCTGGGTTCCTCCTGGTGCACGACAATGCCCGGCCTCATGTGGCAAGAGTATGAAGGCAGTTCCTGGAGGATAAAGGAATTGATATCATTGAATGGCCCCCATGTTTTCCTGAGCTAAATCCAATAGAACACCTCTGGCATATCATGTTTAGGTCCATCTGACACTGCCAGATTGCACCTCAGACTGTCCAGGAGCTCAGTGATGCCCTGGTCCAGATCTGGAAGGAAATACCCCACAACACTATCAGTCATCTCATTAGGAGCATGCTAACGCTGCAAAATGGATTAGCCTGCTGCATTATTTTTTCACTTTGATTTTCAGAGTTTTAACATAGTTCATTGATTTTTCCTGTAATTCACTAACTGTCTACCCATACAAGCAGACAGTTCTACTGAGTCTCTGCAGGATCCTGACATTTCACCCATGATCTTCTGATTGTGGGTGGAATACAAGCTGCAGAATAAAAAAATAATAAATGCCCCCCTGTCTTCTCCCACCTTCACATTCCCCACCTAATATTGTTAACCAGTTCTTACCTGTTACCGTTCTGATGTTTACGGTTAATACTGCATTTCCAAGAAATTTCACTGTATAAGTATTGTATATTGTATACTTTATTTGTTTTATCTATGTTACCCCTCCCTATGAACAAAATAAAAATTTTGAACAAGAAAAAAATAATAAATGCATTTTTTTACCTGCAAAAACGATGTGCATTTATTATGTTTTATAAAAGATGAATTTAGCCTTTAACTAGTTGTGAATAAAAGGATATTGCTCTATATACTTGCAGAATTCCTATGATCTAATTTGTACATTACTGACTATTCACAGATCTCTTAACAATTTACTTTGAGTGGGTACAAAGTTAAAAAATACTTGTTGGTCAGGCAGGAGCTGAGTTAGAATGTGTAATAAAAATAATATAAAAATATATATATTTTTTTTTTTACAGAAAAAACAATCAAAAGGGTAAATTAAAGAAAATTGAGGGCAGTAGGCAACCTATGGGAAAAATCCAATGCCCAGCCTTCCTTTAAGGTTGGAAATTCTGCTATGTTACCACAAAAAAACACCCCAGCACCTCCTGAGCAGTAAAAACAAAACTGTTAGGGAAATTGAAAAAGTGACATTAAAAGAAGGTTAAGATCCTCACAATCATTAACATAATATTGTTCCCACTGTCAGGAATGCCTAGCATTTATCTTCCCCAGCCTTTTTTATATCAGGTCCCCCTTCAAGAAAAATCCTCCTCTTCCAACGGCACTGTTGGGAGTACCCAAAAATTAAATTGCTAAAATAGTGTTACATTACATTACATTACATTACATTGAGTTTATATAGCGCCAAAGGGTTTGCTCAGCGCTGTACAATAGAGGGGGGGACAATACATGAAACATTACAGCAGCTACGAACAGCACACGAGGGGTAAGAGGGCCCTACTCTTTCGAGCGTACAATCTGGGAGGGAGGGGGTAGTGGTACAGGAGGAAGTGGCTGTGGGGGATGGAGTGGTAGGAGGAATGAAGGAGAGCAGCAGTTAGGTGAGGGTGGGGTAGGCTTCCCTGAAGAGGTGGGTTTTCAGGGAGCGCCTGAAGGTGAGGAGGGAAGGTGACAGTCTGATGGATTGGGGTAGTGAGTTCCAGAGGATGGGGGAGGACCTGGAGAAGTCTTGCAGACGTGCGTGTGAGGAGGAGACCAGGGAGCAAGATAGAAGGAGGTCCTGTGAAGAGCGAAGGGTACGGGTAGGGTGGTACTTGGGAATCAGGTCGGTGAGGTAGTTAGGGGCAGAGTTGTGAATGGCTTTGTAGGTCAGAGTGAGTAGTTTGAATTTGATGCGTTGGGCGATAGGGAGCCAGTGGAGGGAGAGGCAGAGGGGGGTGGCAGAGGTGGAGCGGCTGGTGAGGTGGATGAGTCTGGCAGCTGAGTTCAGGATGATCTGAAGCGGGGAGAGTTTGCACTGGGGTAGGCCGGTGAGGAGGGAGTTGCAGTAGTCAAGGCGTGAGATAATCAGGGAGTGCACAAGTAGTTTAGCGGTGTCTGGGGTAAGGAAGGTGCGTATTTTGGCGATATTGCGGAGGTGGAGCCTGCATGTGTTTGTCAGTGATTTGACATGAGGTTGGAAGGAGAGGTTAGAGTCCAGAATGACCCCAAGGACTTTGGCTTGCGGGGCGGGATTGATGGTGGTGATGTTAGTAGTGATGGATAGGATGGGGGGGGGGGGGCGCGGGCAGGAGGGAAGACGAGAAGCTCGGTTTTGGAGAGGTTGAGTTTGAGGAAATGGAGCGACATCCAGTCAGAGATGTCGTTTAGGAGGTGAGTGATGCGGGCGGAGAAAGTGGAGGTGAGGTGAGGGGTGGAGAGGTAAATTTGAGTGTCATCAGCATAGAGATGGTAGTTGAAGCCGTGGGAGTGTATGAGTTTGCCAAGGGAGGAGGTGTAGATGGAGAAGAGAAGGGGTCCAAGGACAGAGCCCTGGGGGACCCCAACAGAGAGGGGGAGGGAAGGGGAGGTGGCACCATTGTAGGAAACGCTGAAGGAGCGTCGGGATAGGTAAGAGGAGAACCAGGAGAGAGCGGTGTCTCTGATGCCAAGGGAGAATAGTTTATTAAGGAGGAGGGGGTGGTCAACTGTGTCGAAGGCCGCGGAGAGGTCTAGGAGGAGGAGGACAGAGTAGTCGCCTTTGGCTTTGGCGGTAAGTAGGTCGTTGGTGATTTTGAGGAGGGCGGTTTCGGTGGAGTGTAGGGGACGGAAGCCGGACTGTAGTGGATCAAGGAGGTTGTTGTCAGTTAGGTGGGCGCTTAGGCGGTTGTAGACTAAGCGCTCCAGGAGTTTGGAAGTGAGTGGCAGCAGGGAGATGGGTCTGAGGTTGTTTGGGTCAGAGGGGTCCAGGGAGGGCTTTTTGAGTATGGGGGTGATGTGCGCATGCTTTAGGGGGGAGGGGAATACGCCGGTAGAGAGGGAGAGATTGAAGATGTGGGTGAGGGAGCAGATGAGGGAAGAGGGGGGTGACTGGAGGAGTCGAGAGGGGATAGGGTCTAGGGGGCAGGTAGTGAGGCAGGCTTCAGAGAAGACCCTGGTGACTTCCTCAGTGGTAGCGGGGCTGAAGGAGTGCAGAGCTGGTGGGGTTACGGTAAGCGGGGTCTTGGGTGTGGAGGGGGGCAGTGCGGTTGCGAGGTCAGAGGAGGGAAGAGATGAGGGGGAGATAGGGGGGGGGAGGCTAGGTGGGGAGGTAGATTGCGAGTTGACTATGTCCTGACGGATAGCATCAATTTTATTGTGGAAATGAGTGGCAATCTCGTGGGCGGTGAGTGAGGTACTGAGTGGAGGAGGGGGGGGAGAGAGCAGGGAGTTGAAGGTGGAGAAGAGTAGGCGAGGGCAGGAGGAGAGGGTGTTAATCAGGTTTACGAAGTAAGCCTGCTTGGCGGCGTGGAGGGAGGAGGTGTAAGTGAGGAAGGCAGATTTGTAGAGGGAGAATGAACGGGGGGACCTGGTTTTGCGCCATAGTCTCTCCAGCGCACGACTGCGACGTTTGAGGCATTTAGTGTGGTCGTTCTGCCATGGTTGGAGCGGTCTGGGTTTGATGTAGCGTGTGGTTAGGGGTGCCAGAGAGTCTAGGGTAGCTGATAGTGAGTCGTTGTACGTGTTAGTGGCTAGGTCAGGACAAGACAGTGGAAGGATGCTGTCGTGTAGGCGGTCGGCAGCTGAGTGGAGGGGGGCCGGGTTCAGGTTGCGAAGGTTGCGGCTGGTGATGGTTTGGCGCTCTGGGGGGGGGAGTTAGGGGAAGGGGAGATGGAGAACGTGAGGAGGTGGTGGTCGGAGAGAGGGAAGGGGGTGTTAGAGAACTGGTTGAGGGTACAGAGGTGGGAGAAGACGAGGTCCAGGGTGTTCCCAATGATGTGGGTGGAGGATTGAGTGTGCTGTGTGAGCGCGAAGGAGGAGGTTAGGTGGAGGAATTGGGAAGTAGCCGGGCTGTTGTCATTGATGGGGATATTGAAGTCCCCGAGGATGATGGTTGGTAGCTCAGAGGAGAGGAAGAAGGGAAGCCAGGCAGCGAAGTCATCCAGGAAGCGGGGTATGGATCCTGGAGGCCTGTAGATCACTGCGATCCTTAGGGGGGTGGGTGAGAAGAGCCGGATGCAGTGAGCCTCGAAGGAGGAGAAAGTTAGGGAGGGAGGGTTAGGGAGGACCTGGAAGGTGCTCAGCGGTGATAGGAGCAGGCCGACCCCACCACCTTTGTGACCGCTCAGTCTTGGTGAATGGGACCAGACGAGACCTCCATAGGAGAGTGCCGCAGGGGAGGTGGAGTCAGTGGCCTGTACCCAGGTTTCGGTGATGGCTAGGAGGTTAAGGGAGCGGGAGATAAAGAGTTATATTGCAATATAAAGTGTTATATTGCAATACAAAAAATTTTGTTATATTGCAATATAAAGTGTTATATTGCAATACAAAAAATTTTGAACTAGAAAGCCACTGCTCACATTTAGGTTAGTGCACAATGTGCCGATTACTTTAACCAGCTGTAGTACCACCACGTCATTGTGTTCCATTCAACCACTCCACGAGCCTTACCATATCTTATGTGCGTATCTAATCAATACCTTCCTTGGAATATTACTCCCATTTAACTCCAATAGTATTGCAGAAAATATGTTGCCAAACGCAGAAAAAAGTATATAGTGTAATGCTGCTTTAAAAATCTTTAATATTAGTGATATAACCACTCATATTTACCATGTAACCCTTGTGCATCCCTTATAGCCCTGTGAAATGTTCCTCCAATAACCAACTAAGAATCATTCCATGTACCTTACCAGACACAATAATTCATAAGTGCTCTTTATTGCACTGTATTCACATCAAGGTCTATAATCTAGTTCTTCTCCAGTATTTCAACTCCCCATGCAAAAATATTTTAAGAGATCCACAGTGCAGCAACTCCCACTAAAATATTTAATTTATTAAAATGCGAAGTCGCTTACAAACAAAATCTTGCAAAAGCATGTAAATCTTACCTAAGATGGTCCTTGCTTGACTTTTGGTGTGCAAGATGAGGTCAGTTCTGATGCATGTCATCACTTCCGACGAGTTTCATGCAAGGGACTTGGCTAGCTCTCAGAACTCCCCTCACTGATCTCTTCAGAGCGTAACTTCAGCTCTCTCCCTTTTTGAGCTCTCAGAAAATCTTTTATCTCTGGTTATCTCCTGAGTCCAGTCACTTAACGGTGCATATATATAGGTTAGAATTGAGCAACAAAACATTTAAAACGTTTCTATGCCCAAATCTTGAAAAGGTATGGTAGCTTTATATCCAATAAGAAAAGGTCAAAGGTAATAACCCCTGGCAGGTTTTTATGCTATCCGGGGCTTTGTTATAAAAATATCCCACCACTTTCATATCGTGGGTGTATGTTTTACCAGACATGAAATGAGGCAAAATCTTCAACAGTTAAAAAATTACAATGAAATGCTATAAATTAAAAAAGTAATGTTATCACTAAACCTATCATTAAAATATTAGGCAGATAAATTCATGTCAGTTGTTAGAACCATCATATCCTATGTTTGTCACCATTACAAACAGATTATTATAATAAATTACAGGTGAAACTCGAAAAATTTGAATATTGTGCAAAACTTAATTTATTTCAGTAATGCAACTTAAAAGGTGAAACTAATATATGAGATAGACTCATTACATGCAAAGCAAGATAGTTCAAGCTGTGATTTGTCATAATTGTGATGATTATGGCTTACAGCTCATGAAAACCCCAAATCCACAATCTCAGAAAATTAGAATATTACATGCAATCAATAAAACAAGGATTGTACATAGAACAATATCAGACCTCTGAAAAGTATAAGCATTACACATCCCCTACACACTTTACTGACTCACAATGCCTCCCCTCTTTTGTCTCATCTGCCTTCACAGTTTTTGTTCAGAGGTTCTAACTGCTGACATTCCGTTTAGCTCATTTTTTTTCGTAATGGGCATTACGTGAGTCATCCTCCCAATAATAATAAACGACAGATCTCAGACCCCAACATGGGGAGGAAGTGAATACTCTTCTTTTTACATGGGAGTGCTCCTCTTCATGTCTGAACACACTGAAGTCAATTTGGGCATTGGAACAGCGAAAAACACCAAAGGGGGCAGCACCAAAATTGGGATTAGATGGATCAGGACTGGAGACAGAACCTCACCCATTAAAGCTTAACCACTTCACACCATAAGGCACCAATGAGACCACAACAGCCCCTTCCCACAGGAAGCCAGTGTGGGGAGGCTAACATAAGACAGGGGTCTTTATGTCATACCCTATATCTGTGTTTTATTGGCCCTGCTGACAGCTGAAAGCAAAAGGCGGGGCCGGTAACCTGGAAACCGTTGTAGGTGCTGGAGGAGAAGTAACGGCAGAAGGGGTGGAGTGCAGTGCCGGTGTTTTTCTTCTAGTGAAGCTCAGCCCCGGAAAAGAGAATAACCCTTTCACCAATCATGCACCGCTTGTAACTTTGCATAAGACAGGAACAACTGTTGCAGCAACCTGGCAAACATTTTGACTATGCATGAATCCTGCAGAAGCTTCTGCTGCTACCATAACTCATGTATATAAATATATATACACTGGTACCTGCTCGTGGAGGAGTGAGCATTGGAGTCTGTGGAGTAACCTCTAGCCTGGAGAGAGCGTGTAGGATCCTGGGGTGATCCACAAGGCATTTTGGCCCCTGTGGGTCGCAGGGGAAAGGTGAGTGGGCATGCTAGCCATATAGGATTCTCACCTATTACCCGCACTGGCAAGAGGAGCATGCTTTTTAGTTTTGTGGCTTTTTGTGTGTTAAACACTGAATTTTGTGGACATTAATATCACTACAATTTTGTGTGTCATAAACACTGAATTTCATGGATATTTTTTGCACTAATAGGTGTAGATATCACTTATATAGTGGCTTATATCCCTTCACAGGGAATCACTGAGTGTTATAGTATAATCACTTAATATTTATGCTCGATTCATATTGCACCAGTTATCTATATATGTCATTTACCTGGTTCACAGTAACGTTTTGTACTCTGGATATGCCTTTTTATATTTCTATAGTGCTACACCATTAACATACTAAATCTACCTATTTATCCATTTAAAGGAGAGGATTGGGTGTTAGCAGCAGTCAAATCTCTTATAGTAGATATAGCAGCGCAGGAGGATTTACTATTCATATCTAGTTATATTAAATGAATTTAGAAAAGAATCCAGGCCTTTTTTTAAAACAATCTACTGAGCTGGCCAGAGCCAGCTCTTGAGGGAGTCTATTCCACATTTTCACAGCTCTTACTGTGAAGAAGTCTTTCCATATGTGTAGGTTACATCTCTTTTCCTCCAGACATATAGAGTGCCTTCTTCTCCTCTGTGAAGACCTTACTGAGAATAACTCTACACCAAGTTTACTATACGGACCATTTATGGGTTTTTTCATATGTTGATCATATCTTCCTTAACCGCTTGGGCTCCAAAAGGTTTTACCCCTTCATGACCAGGCCATTTTTTGCTGTTTGACACTGTGCTACTTTAATTAGTAATTGTGCGCTGTACAGAAACAAAATGTATACAATTTTTTTTCACACAAATATAGCTTTTTTTGATGGTATTTAATCACCACTAGGATTTTATTTTTTGCACTATAAATGAAAAAAGATATACAATTTTCTGAAAAAAAACTATATTTTTTACTTTCTGCTACAAACCATATCCAATAAAAAAATTAAAAAATATCAAATTTCTTCATAAATTTTGACCAAAATCTATTCTGCTGCATATCTTTCATAAAGAAAATCCCAATAAGTGTATATTGACTGGTTTGTGCAAATGTTATAGCGCCTACAAACTGTATGTATATTGGATTTTTTTTTTTTTATACTACTAATGGCAATGATCAGGGACTAATGGGAATAATGGGGCTGTAATAGTGTGGAAGGCAATCTGACACTAACTGACATAACTGACTAAATGCCAATGACATTACCAGTGACATTTCTACAATGATCAGTGATAATACTACACACTGCCATTATACTAGAGACACTGGCTGGTAAGGGGTTAACATCTAGGGCAGCAATGGGCAAACTATGGCCCGGCGGACCTTTTAATCCGGCCCGCGGAGCGTGGCAAACATCAGCTGTCAGAATGTGTGTAGGCGGGGCAGCGTGAGGAACGTGAGGGGAGGGGAGCTAGGCTCCTCTCACAGTCCGCCCTGAAGACCGGAACGGCGCGGGAACACGGCAAGCGGAACGCGCGGAGCAAAGGTAAGTGAATTGACACAGGGGGGACTTGGGGACTTAATATGGGGGATGAATTAATATGGGGAATGAATTACTAAAGGGGGGATGAATTACTATAGGGGGGATGAATTACTATATGGGGGATGAATTACTATGGGGGATGAATTACTATATGGGGGATGAATTACTATGGGGGATGAATTACTATGGGGGATGAATTACTATATGGGGGATGAATTACTATATGGGGGATGAATTACTATATGGGGGATGAATTACTATGGGGGATGAATTACTATGGGGGATGAATTACTATGGGGGATGAATTACTATATGGGGGATGAATTACTGTATGGGGGATGAATTACTATATGGGGGATGAATTACTATGGGGGATGAATTACTATATGGGGGATGAATTACTTTATGGGGGATGAATTACTATGGAGGATGAATTACTATATGGGGGATTAATTACTATGCTTACTATGGGGGAATATTACTATACTTACTATGGATGACACATACACATCATTCATCTACTCTTGGTCCGGCCCCCGGGTCCAATATATGAACCCATTGCGGCCCTCAAGTCAAAAAGTTTGCCCACCCCTGATCTAGGGTGATCAAGGGGTTAAATCTGTGCCTAACTATGTGTAATGTGTGTAAATTGTGCTGGTTTTTACTAATGAGCTCTTAGTTTCTTATCTCTGCTTTGCAGGGATGAGAAACAGAGAGATAATTCCCTTTGTATAGAGCTCTGGACTGCGATTGTACACAGCCTATTAGCAAGTCCTAGCCATGAGCCATAGGCCAGGACTTGCTGACAGGCTCCTGCTGTGTACAAGCACACTAGGAGGAGGCAGGTGGGGGCACGCACGCCTGCCTCCAAACCCTGAAACAGGCAGCAATGTACTGGTACTTAGCTTTACCTGAAAGGGCCACCCATCTGCAGTAGATTGTGAGTGGGTGATCCGCAAGTGGTTAATCTCCTCTTCTCAAGAGAAAGTAAATTAAATCAGAGTTTTCATGCTTGTGGACCTCTTAACCAGTTCACAATCCGGCACCCCCTTCCTGGCCAGGCCAATTTTGAAATTTTTGGCACTGTTGCACTTTGACAGTTGCACTGTCATGCAACACTGTAACCAAAGTAAGTTTTATCATTTTTGCACACAAACAGAGCTTTCTTTGGTGGTATTTAATGACCACTGGGCTTTTTATTTTTTGCTAAACGAATGAAAAAAGACCGACAATTTTGAAAAACAATTTTTCTTAGTTTCTGTTATAAAATTTAGCATATAAGTAATTTTTCTCCTTCAATGATGTGCGTTGATGAGGCTGCAGGTATGGGCACTGATAGACTGCACTAATGGGCACTGATGAGGTGGCACTGATGAACACTAATGAGTCGGCACTGATGGGCTTTGATAAGGAGGCACTGATGAAGCTGCACTGATGATCATGGCACTGATGATCGGTGCCCTGATTATCTGTGTAAATGTCCCCTGTCACACTTTCTGGTTACCATCTCTCCTCTTCTCTCGCTGTGACAGTGCATGAGAAAAGGACTTCTGATAGCCGGCAAGTCTGTTTAGAATGTGATCAGCTGTGATTATACACAGCTAATCACACAGTAAAGGGCCACTGTAATTTGCTCTTAATCGCAATCTGGCATCAACTGTGTCCGAAGGACACATCGATCTTGGAGTGCGCCGGCTGCACATCGCAGGGGGTGCATGGGGAGGATTGGTTCTGCGGAGACCCACCCAGAACAAGAGAGCCACTCTGTGGCTGTCTTTCAGTGTGGGTATGAAGTGGTTAAAGAGGAAGCAATCCTGGAGAGCCTTAGGTGTGATGACATTGACATCTATTTCAGAGCTCTTTGCCAATCATTTACATGAGAAACAATACCAACTGGTGAGTGAGATTGAAGACTAGTGTGAGGGAATACTTTCATACATGGTGTTTTTTGGAAGAGTGGAGTCACAGAACTGTGATTTTGTTACTTAAGATGGATTTTACACTTTTATTTGCACTGGACACAGGTTTTTGTGAGTTTTGGCCTTTTTTCAATTAGCTTATTGTTTGTCAATTATTTTCTTGTGTACTTAAATTTTATATTTGCCCATAAGGATTCATGGAATATGGGAGATCACAGTGCTGTTTCACATTTAATTTTAGATGTGGTTATGTTATATGAACTCTAGTTATAGAAAAAACAGCAGCAGTGATTTAACATTATTGCTTGTTTGATAAACACATTTTTGTTGTGCGGTAATTGGTGTGACTTAATACTACAACAATTAACACTGGTGAATATCTACCAACATTGCAATGTTATGTTATTTTTGGATATAATATGAAAAGATAATAAACCCTGTTGTGTTTTTATGTTATCCAGGTCTTCAATGTCCCATCTTTATCTGCCTTGGGTCCCAAAAGGATGTTATTGACCCTGTCTGTACCATGTGATCTTTGTAACCAATCACAATAGTACACAATGAAGTTGATTTACTAAAACTGGAGAGTGCAAAATCTGATGCCGCTGTGCATGATAACCAATCAGGGTATAATTTCAGCTTGTTCAATTAAGCTTTGACAAAAAAAACTTGCAAGCCGATTGGTTTCTCTGCAGAGCTTCACCAGATTTTTCACGCTCCAGGTTTAGTAAATCAACCCCAATGAATTGCTATGAATGAAAGCCATTGTGTACTATATACATGTGGTAGCTGTGATTGGTCACAGTAATCTAATGGTACCAGGACCGGCCCGGTACAATGATCTGTATTCTGCTGTGTCTGGTGGACATAGTGGGTGACAGATCACACTGCTGCACAACCCCTAGGGCACACGCGGCATGCACCTGGAGGACGTCACATGACTTCCACCCTGGATAACACTGTTCCCGCTCAGGCGTCATGTTACATTAGGCCAGGCGGGAGGTGGTTAAAAAGAAACACTTTCAAAAACATGTTTTTTTAAATCTAGGACCTTCCACAAAAATTAAGAAAATTTGGCATCTTTTTTATGCAATGTATTTTCCACTATAGAGGGCATTCTACTGTTATGTTAAAACAAATGGTTAACAGTCTAAAATGTAACTGCTCAATACAAACACACTCCAGGGGGTACAGTCCATGACCAGTTAACTGATCATTCCTTGCTAATTCAACATGACATACATGTCATGTTTGTCATGGTTGTAAAATACATTTACTGGTTGGAGTCCTGTTTATCACACACTGGTAAATCTAAGTTTCTCTAACATTAGTTGTGTTCATAATATAGAATATGTTACAACCTCTGGATGCTGATCTGGTTTGACAGTCACACCTTCTCATCCTATAAATTTACCATAGCACATTTTCTGTAATTTTGACATCATACAAATTAGGATTGTAGGCTATGATTCACCATTTACAATATATCTTCTTTCTCCACACACCACTATAAATAACAAAACTGTGCAGAGGGAATTCTAATAAATGACAGGCAAATTCAGCTGTTTCTGATGCCAATGAATGTGCCTACATTTATAAAAAAAAATATGGCAATGCAAGATTTCTGAGAAATATGCAAAGGTTGGTAACTTAAAGGTGCTGACTTTACCAGTGAAACTTTGGGACCTACATTAAGAGATCTCCTGGAGGTAAAAACATTTTTCAAGCAGACCTAGAAAACTAGTGAGTCAGATTTATTTGTACCTGTTTGTAGCTATGTGGTGGGGTGCTTCTCACAGTAGCATTACACCTGTTTGCAATGGAGCAGATGACTTAGAACTTTAGGAATTTGACATGTTTACCATCTAAATGCTGCCAGGTTACACTCAAAGATCCACCATCTGCTGGCGGACCTAATCGATCTCCTCTCTGGATCAGTCAAAAAACATCTGCCTATAGACATCTCACCCTCTTACCAATGAGCCTGCTTTTAAATTCTAAGATACGAGTTATACTTATCTTCCTATTAAATATCTTCGCAGTACACACTTAGAGGCGCTGTGTTTCTTTGTACACCCAAAGATCGATCTCACATCTGGGTATAATGGCTTTGTGCACTGTTCATAGCATAGGCTGCAATATACCACTGTCAAGGCTAATAATACTACTTTTGGCAAGTGTGCTTCCTTATAAGAATACTATATAAGACAATGTTAGGTATTTAATTCATTGGGCTTCACAACAGCCATATTTATTTTTTGTTTGATACTTTAGTCATTATTGTTGCTACTACTTTGTTTATGTTATTTGAGATCCTGTGTGAATGAAGTAAAGTTGAATTTTCTTCTATTTTTTCTATAGGTTGAATGTTATTCATCCATAAAAAAGAGAGAGGCTCAGCAAATAATGTGTTATGGCCACTAGATAAAGCCAAGGGTTAAAGTAAATAAATACTTCTGTCACGATCATGGGTCAGGCTCAAAGACCAGTTGCTATAGCAGTGGAAAGGCTCACCTGAAACCAGCAGGATAGGTCCACAGGCAGGTCACCGTGGCAGAGGAGTGGGATCACCCAAGGTGGGGAGTATAAGTACCAACCGGTGTTCACCAGAGCTCCTGATGGTGGAGATGGATTTTGCTACATGTTAACACCAGGTTGATATCCTCAGGTTCACCCCACCAGGAGGTGAGCAAGCGGAGGTCCAGTAGCATATAAGCAGGTAAAGATCAAACGGAAGTGTGGTCAGTAAACAAGCCAAGGTTGGTAATGAGCAGTCGCAGGTTGGGATCAGGCAGAAATGTAGTCGAGAAACAGCCAAGGGTCAATAACAAGTGGTAGAAAAATATGGATAATAACAGAGAAGACAAGGAGCAAGATACTCGCAGGAGAGCACAATAATTTGGCAAACAGGAAGTGCAGAGACATGGCTTATATCAGGAAGTTCATGGGGGGAGCAAGTGGTTCAAGGTTCATGATAAACAAGGTCAAGGTAGGATCATCCAAATAATTGTCGAGGGAGCTGTCCAGCATTCCAGGTGGCTCAGCAAAAAGAAACACTTCCACTCACTACAGAAGGCCCAGGCTCTGACAACTTCTTTTCTATGATCCTCAGCTACATCTAGTGGACATAATGCCTCATTTTCCCAAACAATTAACAACTGACGGGTAGAGGAAACTGAAGAGCATTGTATTTTGCCCCGTGCACACAGAATTAATTTCTCTAGATAAAACTATTCAATTTTTTGTCTATAAATATACCCCTAACACATTACATATGTTAGAATCTAGTTATGGACTCATTTGAACCATGTTTAAGTTTCTAACTTTTAACAGTTTTTATGTTTATTTGTGTCAAACAATTTATATATTATATGCTGACTATTTTGAGTAATTGTGTGATTACATTTAAATATTACAATGTACCGAGCAGTCTAATTTGAAGCTTCTTCCTGCATAACCAGTTGTTTTACATTATAATTGAATGCATGCATATTTGAAAATTGACTACTGTAGTATGATCCCCATTAAGTAAATTTTGTTTTGTTTTGTGTAGCTATATCAGTATCCATCTATAATAAGTAAAAACAAATTGTATATATATATATATATATATATATATATATATATATATATATACACACACATTTTCCTGCATCCATATGGGCTCCTACTACATTTATGAACAAGTGTTTTCTATTTAAATATTAAACTAGACTGATAATATATGTTGCTTATAGCCTGAAAACCACTATTAAACCAAATAAAGTGAAGTCATCAGTGTTACCATGTGTTGTATTTGTTAGCTTCTCTGAAAGAGATGTTTGTTGTCTGTATCTTAGAATTGTGATCAATAAGCTATCTTGCAAAGGCCATATTGGTCGCTTCCAGGTCACTGCACTAAAATACACACCATAATTTTCCTTTCTGTTTTTCAATGTGATATCCTGTTCACAGTATTTGTTCTTCAAATCATGACCTGCAATAGCAATAAAGTTTTGGAACCAAATAAACGTGAAATACTAAGATTTGTTAGCATACTTGATCTTTATTTTGACCTTTAAAAGAAAATAACTTTTTTATCATCCGACCCTTTTTTACATTTTCATTGCATTTAGATGGAAAATTTGTACATGCATATTCTGAGTTTTATTGTTAAAACAGTAATAAAACATTTGATAGAAACAAAATTAAAAGATACATAAAAATGGTTATTGATGTAACTAAATGAACCCATAAACACTGTTTTCACAGAAACAAATCTTAATTACAATTTATTATGAGAATCCTATTAAAGCTATGAAAATAAGTATGCAGAAATTCTTAATTATAAGCTAGGCTATTATACCTCCTCAATCGACTATAGGTCTTAAAGTGGAGATTGATGTTTTAAGGACAAAGCTGGATTAACTGCAAAAGTTATCAATTAATTTGTACAGAATAGTATAAAATATATTTTATTAAAGTGGTATTATTTAACACTGTGTGTTTAAAGACACAACCCAAAAAACATTATACACATTCCTGACCACGTTACAGTTTCTTTTCAAATGGTTCAGCTCACAACTATCCAAGGGGAAGAGGTAATGTATATTTATACAAGGAGTAAGGAACATTTAAAGAAACAATGCATGCAGTTTCAGTCAAAATGCACTTTTTTTGCCCCCTCTACTGATCTAGATAAGCTCACCCCCCCCCCCCCAAAACCCACAGTCTTGTTTGATTGTTAACATCCAGTACTGAAAGACATCTACCAGATTCCTTTTTTTTAAATTAGGAAGCTATATGGTACAAATCCTTTCTTTGGTAGAACATATATAGCTTAGAGAAGTATATTGAAAATTATTTTTGTCCACAAGGACTATGTATACAAGTAACTTCAACTAATGCTGTACATTAGTGACCTTATGGGTCATTGGAAGCTGGCACACTCTAACGCCCCCTACAGGTGTACTTATATATCAACCTGTATGATGGAAAACCTTTCTACAAACCATAAAAAATGTATACAAAACCTTAAAAATTAAAGATTTAAATAAACAATTAAATGAATATATAAATACAGATGGAAAGAAAATGTCATTATATAGGAAACCCCCTTGCTAATCAAAAAATTGTTAGCAAACAATTGAGGTAAAAATCAATGTTAGGGCCTTTAGGGGCTAGGGTCCCCATCTAATATATCCATTTTGTTTCATTTTGGGAAACTGCCCTTTTCGTATGAGTACCCCTCCAATGCCTCTCAATTTTATCAATATCCCAAATCTTATACAATGATGGATTCTCATTGTGCAGCACTCTAAATTGATTTGACAAACTGTGTGCTCGAAAACCTTAATGTTATTTATGTGCTCCCTTAGTCTAAATCTAAGTTCTCTGGTTGTCCTACCTATATATTTAACCTGATACCTTATGTGGCCAAGGTATCCTCTCCTGTATCCTTTCTCCAGGATACTTTCTTTTAGGATCTCTGCTTGGGCTTCATAATCATGTCCATCCATACAATTCATTTTAACATGGATGTATTGCCCTTTAGGGATAGCCCCCAGCCATGTAGGATGGTGGCAACTTCCGCCTGGAGTATATGCATTGCAGCCTGTCCCTTCAAAGTGAGTATGGGTATACAATCTATGTTCCTTTCTGTACATTACCAAATCTAAATATGCAACCGCCTCTCTATTGTAATTTCCAGAAATAGTGATACCATATGGATTAATATTTATACTATTCAGGAATTGATTTAGGGTTTTTCTGATCCCTCGCACACCACAAACACATCATCGATGTGTCTGTAGTATGTTTTGAGCCCTGGAATGTTTCTTTCATAAATTGTCTCCTTCTCCCACTTACACGTGAAAATGTTAGCCATGGTGGGGTCAAATTTGGCCTCTGTTGCTACTCCTTTTTTTCTGTCTGTAAAACTGTGATTCATACCAAAAATAATTGCCCACTATGGCTAGTTCCAAAATCTATAACATGAATACTATTTGTTTCTCTTTAAGCTCTGTTTATTTGTAAGGGCCCATTCGACCACTGCTAAAGCGTCTTTTTGTTGAATATTCGTATGATGAGTCATCATTATCATTATTAACTTGCCAGTATACATGTATGCCAACTCTAAAATTATCCAAATTACTGACAAGGTCCTTTCTAGCCTTCAAATATGACAAATAACCCTGAGCTAAAAGCTGAATAAACTGGTCTAGATATTCTCCAACCCTTGAGAATAATGACTCAACTAATTATAGGCCTCCCAGGGGGTTTGTTGGGGTCTTTATGCACTTTGGGGACCAGGTAGATAACAGGAATCCTAGGTGCCTCTGGTATATTTGGCTTCCCTCTTGTCTAAGATACCTTCTCTTTGTGCCTTCTTTATACATTTCAACAATTTTGCTTTATACTTATTGGGAGGGCTTTCTCTTAACAATTCATATGTTTCTTCATCTGATACTAATCTGTCTAGTTCTTTGTAGTAGTCTGTCTTTTTAAGGACAACATTCCCCCCCACCTTCCTTGTCCTCCGACCTAACTGCAACGTCCTTTATTATTTTCTAACTCCTCTATTCCTTTGAGAACTTCCTTGTGTCTCTAATTGGATCAATCATAATAATTTCTATTTCCTGTTCCACCATTAATTTAAAAACATCTAACATGGAGTTATTACATAATTCACGTGTGTCTATTCATTACTGTTCACATTGTTTCTTTCCTGTCTCTCTGCATAACATTTATTAATATTGACCTTCCGCATAAACTTTTGCAACTCTAATTAGGTACTGAATTTATTTATATTCCTGGGAGAAGCATACTGGAGTCCTAATTCTAATACTTTAAGTTCCTCATCAATAAAAGTGGAGCTACTTAAATTGAATATTCACACTCCTCTCTTTTCCTTTTTCCTCCACCCTCCTCTACAACCTCTGCACTTATTCCTTCTCCCGATATATATCTCTGTGGACTATGTTGTGGATTCCATGGGTTGGGGCCTGTATCCTCCCCTCCATCTTGGTCTGCCTCCTCACCTTCCTGGGCGTCCTTGATAATCTCTCATCCTAAAATCCCCTCAGGCCAGGAATCATTACACCGAGGAAGCAATAAGGTTAATTCTGAGGTGTCTCTATCAAAATATATTGTTCAGCATAGCAATGTTGCATGTATCCCCACACACAATAGATATGCTCCACTAGATAAGGACCTAAAATGTTTTAAATTCGACTGAGTGGAAACAATGGCACCTGTAGAAAATATTAGTGCTATTTGAGATGACTCCCTCTGTCCACCCGGAAGAATGAAAACTAGAAGAGGAAGAAGGGGAGGCTGGAGATATAGGATCCAGCAACAAAAAAGAGAAAATGAATCTAATATAACTCATAGTACTAGTGCCAGTACTATTAAATCTATAATATTTCTACATATAATCTTAATGAATCAGAGAACTCCCTTTTGAGGAAAGGGTTATGTTTTGCCCCCAGCTCCCTGCCTAACTAATTTGTTTTATTCAAAGATCTTAACAGATTTATAAGAAATTTATCTGTAAAGAGGCATTTCATTAGTGGTGATATTGGCCCCAAGAATGACCCCTTGCAACCAGATGGTCAGGAGACAGTGAC
Organism: Staurois parvus; assembly: GCF_062004578.1. NCBI lineage: Eukaryota > Metazoa > Chordata > Amphibia > Anura > Ranidae > Staurois > Staurois parvus. The sequence continues at coordinate 10,911,701 of NW_028317994.1, read as the reverse complement.
AGATGATGATCATCATGTTTATTGGAGGACCTCTGGGAAGAAGAAGGCTCAGCCAATCAGTTAATGGATGCTTGTTTATGTATCCCTGAAATCACCCATATGGCTTTTAAACCAAAGTCTGTCTTTTATCCTTCTCAATCTAAAGGCAACTTTATAGACACTTTCTATCAAGTAACCTATATGAAATTGGTTGAACTGTGTGACATCACCATGACACATGATAATCTTAATCTTACAGGTGAAGAAACACAAGCTCTTAAATAACTGATAAACAATCAGAGTATCATCATTAAGCAAGCCGATAAGGGCAGTAGTTTAGTAGTGCAGAATAAGGAGGACTATTGAAAAGAGTCCTATAGACTTCTAGGGGATAACTGTGCATATAGAAAATTACCTAGAGACCCCTTAACTGAATTCCAGAAAGAGCTAACTGGTTGAAGAGGCAATAAAGATGGTGTGATCAATAAAAAAGAGCAGGGCTTTTTACTACCAAATTAGTGTAGTACACCTTATTTGTATCATCTCCCGAAAGTGCATACGTTACTTGAGAATCCCCCTGGTAGACCAATCATAGCTAATGGTCTATCACAACATATAGATTTTTTTCTTCAACCGATCATCTACTAGAGGTACTTAACAGTATACATGGGGATGCGATTTCCTGTGGGTGTGACTTGATGTCAATGCACTTTATTTATCTACAAACCCATGGCACAGCCATGGGTACAAATTATGTGCCATGCTAAGCCAACATCACAATGGGTTATTGTGAGGATATGGCCTTATGGAAAAACAATCCTTTTTCAAAATACATTTTGAAACTTTTACTGGAGATACATTGATGATATTTTAATCATGTGGTGCAGTAGTAGGACTGACTTAGATTCTTTCTTGCATCATTGCAACAACAACACCCAAGGCCTTAGTTTTACTTATGTGGTAGACCCCCTGCATTCAGTCTTTTGAGACTTAGAATGGCTATATAAAAATAATTTTCAACCTACAGGAGGGAATTCATATCTCCACTACCATAGCTGTCATCACCCCTCATGGAAAAGTAACATCCCTGTATGCCAATTTAACAGAATACGGAGAAGCTTTTCCAGACTAGAGGACTACAAAACACAAATTCAGTTCTTGATTTAAAAGTTCAGTTCAAATGGTATCTACCATTCCTAGTTGGGGAAGCTTATGAAAAGTATCTAACAGAGAGACCACCTGCAAGAAAAAAGAAAGATTCTGAAAATGAAATCAAATGTATTACTACATTTAATTCTCAGTTTTATAAGATTCAAAATATTCTTAAAAAAAACTGGCACCTTCTTTTATTGGACCCCAAATTAGGCCCCTACTTACCAAAAGCTCCTAATATTGTATATAGAGGGGCCAGAACCCTCAAGAATATGCTGGCACCTAGTGATTTTAAAACAGGAATAAAAACCCCTATAAATATTAAGAGATATTTTTATAATAGGGTAAGCATGTTCAAATGCAAGAAAAGAGGATGCCTCACGTGTCAGCTCATATCAGATGGACAATTCTCTTTCCAGAGTACCAATGAGGTTACTTTTACTATCAATTAATTCATAACATGTCCTACTGATCATATTGTAAATGGATTATCATATTCCTGTAAGCTATTTTATTAGGGCTGGATAAAGCGTACTTTACACAAATGCATTGGGGAACGCCGAAGATTGATTGTGAAAGGTTCCCCTGATCACAGCATCCCACATCATTTTTTTGTCATAATACAAATATCCTAGCTTTGCAAGTTTTTGCCATTGAAAGTATGCCACATCACCTACTTAACAAGGAAAAATTCTCCAAATGCAAGCAACGAACCTACTGGATCCATAGACTTAATACTTTGAGTCCATGTGGACTCAATCAGGATATCGACATACGCACTGTGATTTATTCTTAACTAACTTATAAGCCATGACAATTCTTTTCATTTCATTCACTCTTTCTATCAAAAACCCTTTTTTATCTTTTACAATTGACCCTAGGCCCCTAGAGCCAATGTATTCCAAAGATAGAGTTGACTTATTAACATACATATATATATATATATATTGTATATATCTTTTAATGACACACAATATTTATTAATTCATTTTTCAGTCCAATGTAATATTAAAGTTTTAACTTGCTTATGTAAGTGTTTAATCCAATATTGGTATTTATATTTATATTATTTATATTATATATTGCTGATGGTGAGAACACTGGTGCAATGTGGAGATTAGACACACTCCAGGTTTTCCCATCCCCAATTCTAAGGTTGTCTATAAAAGTGACTCAGTTTGGTTGAACAGGATGGACTTTTTTCAGCCAGACTAACTATGTAACTATGTAACTAAGCTCATTGTTCAGATTTGATAAAGAAGTTTTTGCTTTGAAATGCATTATCCCTGTTCTCTAGATTCTTGGGCCTTCTCGGACACTGTCCGCAACACCGAGGTCCGTGGATGTCCCATCCGATCAAGTAGTGACATCACTTCGGTCTTCAATATCGCTTGCGGAGTAGACAGCCATCTTCCCGGTCAGTCTCCTACCAGCAGCTGCAGGAAACAGTGGAACCAGCTCCGGAGCTGTTTGCTCAGACTATCCAATGTTACTACAACCGTTATACATATTGAGGGTCATCTCACCTTCCACATGACATGGAAGGTTTATCAGCCTCCACATTCCATCGGGGGATGCCATCACCAGTTTGGTGAGACTGTACTGGGCTAATCTCCAACTATGAAGGTTTTTAATATGAAATATCAACATACATGGTTTACAATTTTAATAAAAAGGATTATAACTTCCCATCACTGGACTGTATTGTTCTCTTTGGGTTATATTCATACAGACTAAATTTTGATCGCCAACTGCAATTTCCTAGTGCACTGTTTTCTCTGTTTTTGTTTACTCAGGCTGGTCTGCAGCACACACCTACATGTGTGCATTCTATCTTTCAAGTACTTTGGAACTTCTAATATATATATATATATATATATACAGTCATGGCCGAAATTGTTGGCACCCTTGATATTTCTCCAGGAAATCATGTATTTCTCACGAAACGTATTGCATTAACACATGTTTTGCTATACACATGTTTATTCCCTTTGTGTGTATTGGGACAAAACAAAAAAAGGGAGGAAAGAAAGCAAATTCGACATAATGTCACACAAACCTCCAAAAATGGGCTGGACAAAAGTATTGGCACCCTTTCACAACTGCGGATAAATAAGAATGTTACAAGCATGTGATGCTCCTGTAAACTCACCTGGGGCAAGTAACAGGTGTGGGCAATATAGAAATCACACCTGAAAGCAGATAAAAAGGAGAGACGTTCACTTAACCTTTGCATTGTGTGTCTGTCTGTGCCACACTAAGCATGGACAACAGAAAGAGGAGACGAGAACTGTCTGAGGACCTGAGAACCAAAATTGTGGCAAAATATCAACAATCTCAAGGTTACAAGTCCATCTCCAGAGAACTAGATTTGCCTTTGTCCACAGTGCGCAACATTATCAAGAAGTTTGCAACCCATGGCACTGTAGCTAATCTCCCTGGTCGTGGACGGATGAGGAAAATTGATGAAAGATTGCAACGCAGAATAGTCCGGATGGTGGATAAGCAGCCCCAAACATGTTCCAAAGACATTCAAGCTGTCCTGCAGGCTCAGGGAGCATCAGTGTCAGCGCGAACTATCCGTCGACATTTAAATGAAATGAAACGCTATGGCAGGAGACCCAGGAGGACCCCACTGCTGACACAGAGACATAAAAAAGCAAGACTACAGTTTGCCAAAATGTACTTGAGTAAGCCAAAAGCCTTCTGGGAAAACGTCTTGTGGACAGATGAGACCAAGATAGAGCTTTTCGGTAAAGCACATCATTCTACTGTTTACCGAAAACGGAATGAGGCCTACAAAGAACAAAACACAGTACCTACGGTAAAATATGGTGGAGGTTCAATGATGTTTTGGGGTTGTTTTGCTGCCTCTGGCACTGGGTGCCTTGACTGTGTGCAAGGCATCATGAAATCTGAGGATTACCAAAGGATTTTGGGTCGCACTGTAGGGCCCAGTGTCAGAAAGCTGGGTTTGCGTCCAAGATCCTGGGTCTTCCAGCAGGACAATGACCCCAAACATACGTCAAAAAGCACTCAGAAATGGATGGCAAAGAAGCGCTGGAGAGTTCTGAAGTGGCCAGCAATGAGCCCAGATCTAAATCCCATTGAACACCTGTGGAGAGATCTTAAAATTGCTGTTGGGAAAAGGTGTCCTTCCAATAAGAGAGACCTGGAGCTGTTTGCAAAGGAAGAGTGGTCCAAAATTCCGGGTGAGAGGTGTCAGAAGCTTATTGATGGTTATAGGAAGCGACTGATTTCAGTTATGTTTTCCAAAGGGTGTGCAACCAAATATTAAGTTAAGGGTGCCAATACTTTTGTCCAGCCCATTTTTGGGGTTTTGTGTGACATTATGTCATATTTGCTTTTCTGCCTCTGTTTTATATTTGTTCCAATACATACAAAGGGAATAAACATGTGTATAGCAAAACATGTGTTAATGCAATACCTTTTTTGTGTGAAATACTTGATTTTCAGGAAAAATATCAAGGGTGCCAACAATTTCGGCCATGACTGTATACTTCTTTCTAGGCACATTGTATTCTATAAGCAGTGATCCCAAGATACCACCCTTAATAGCCAGCAATATTCTCACTGATGTAGTGATTTCAATCTACTGTTCATGCCTCTCATATGGTCAGTACTGTGGATACATGGCACACCAGCATGAGTGTATTTATTGCCCAGTTTGACTTTTTATGTCTTTATTTCTTTTGAATTTCCTTTTGAATGGTGCAGACGTGTGGTCTTCTCGTCTCCTGATGTGGCCATCGGCCTGGCCTCCTGCAAGTCTCAGATAGGAACACCCTCATTGGTGTGTGGTTGGGGTGCCCAGTGAAATACCTATTCATAACTGCTCTGATTTATGCTCACTATCCCCTAGACGTAAGGTAATTACACCATGCACAAACAATATATACACTCAGTAAAAGATTGGGGTTAAAGTTGAAACATTGTATATTTATAATGCATCATGTGATGTTCTAATATTATGTGTTTTCTAATTTAGCTATTCCTGATTTCCTGATGAAGATTGTTAATGCTGTGTATTGAAACATGTTGGGGGTTCTTGTTTTAAGGCAAAATTATAGTATGAAAGTCTTTGTATAGTTTTTCTGCCATCATCAGGGCTATCTCTGTATAGAAATGGGTCTCAATACACCAGAGCTCCTATTTTAAGCATTTCTTGTATTTTAGCTTTATACAAATAAAGATATGATTTTTTTATTGTGTTCTCTGACTTAATTTTGCTGCCTAAAAGTCCAAGGTGGAAGTTTCATAGTCTTTGTATGGTTTATTCAGGATGAGAAGCATATTTTTTTCTCTATGTGATCTCTTTTCTAGTACTGTTTTATAATCTACTAAATGAGAACCGTACCTTTTCTAAAACCACCACAATGTTTAAATGGGAAAACAGCAATCTCATCTACATATAAACCCTCCCATTGTTCCAACCATTGGAAACACTACCAAAAAGTGCTCCATCATTAGTACTTAACACCTATAAGTTGTCCAAATTTTTCCTAACACAATCTGCTGGTGACTGTTCAGAGAAACAGGATCTCTCTAGAATATCCTCTGGCTATAACTAGGTCTTCTCACTAATTTCTACTATTATAACATCCAAATAGCTCCTAATCCCACCCTAGCACTATTGCACTTAGGTATTGACCAATTATTCTCTCACACTAGACCCATGGTAATTCACTTACTCTTAGCAGCAAAACTAGAACTTGTTAGGCTATGGAATACTCAGCCCAGCATAAAAGTTACTCTTAGGGACATCAATTGTCAACACAAAATGGAGAAACTACTGGCCTCCAAAAATTTAGCAAATTAGAAATGTATCTCACTTTGGGCTGTATGATTACATCATCCAGATTGTACAGTTAACCACTTGACCTCCTGAGGATTTACCCACCTTCCTGATCAGGCCTTTCTTTGCTAATCCGCTCTGCACTATTTCAACTGGCAATTGCGCAGTCATGCAATGCTATGTATTCTGCTACATATCTTAGGTAAAAAAAAATCCCAATAAGTGTGTATATATATATATATATATATATATATATATATATATATATGTATATATATATATATATACACACATGATTCTGCACACCTGTGCCGCCCTGTAGCAGTATTTCTGCTATAGGGCGGAGTGGAAGTGGTTAAAGGTTGACGAATTGTATATATCTTATTTCCTACTGTAGATCCCATTGTTCTGGTTGTTTCTTTGTTTTGCCTATTTGTTATTTACTAACTATCCTATTTGACTTAGCAACCATTTCCCACCACCCTCTTCCACCTTGCCCTTTAAATGCCAAGTCTATCTTCCCTACCTCTTCTTCTCACCCACCCATTCCACCCCTCACGCAACAAAATGTAGCAACTTTACCCATGATTGGAATCGATGCTTGCTCGCCTATAATTTTGTAAACATCACTAATCTATCTCTGTCGCTTATGAGAATGTGTGCTGTATATCATAACTTCTTGGATACCAAAGTTTGTAGCTATACAACGTAAATATTGTTGTCACATTGTATTATTGTAAACTTTAGTAAAGAATATTGAAATCAAAAGTTTCAAGTCAGAGATAGACATCTTAGGTAGCTGCAGGGAATCAATGAATTTATAACTCTCCTCCATTTTTAAAAGATGATAGTTTCAGGGGAGAGGCAGTTGTACAGTTTGTTACAGAAGTCCCCAAAGGTCTTGACCATGGCTTGTGGACAGTAAGTTGGGATACCATCTGGTTGGAACAAATAGTCAGGCATAGATTAAAAGGAACATGCTCTAAGTTTGTTCACCAGCATTCTGTGGGGTTTGTTAGAATATCATACATTTTTGTTTACCCCTTGGATGTAATTTAGCTGTTTTATGCATATTCTGTGCTTTAAGTTGGTCCCTAACTGAGGTAACTACCTGCAGATGGGTCACTGAGAGAGTAGAGAAGCTGTTTTTCAGCTCTGTGCAATTGACTTAGCAAAGAGGCTTTAGCCTGATTTGTATCTCTCTTTAATTGAGTGCCAGCAGAAATATATTGACCCCTAATGTAAGCTTTATGTGCTTCCTACAATGTAAAGGTTACTTTACACTCAGTCCTTATTAATTTGAAAGAATTCTACCAAGTCCTGATCTGCCCTCAGATAGTGTCAGCTTACGGAAGGTATTTGTTGAAATGCCAATAACAAGTTTTGAAGTGGGAATTAAAGATCAATATACTGTAGGTGAATGTAGGGCTTGACCATGTAATAGTTTATTTTGGAGCCCACAGTGTTGGTAATTAAGGGTGCTGAGATTTAACAAAAAATGTCTAACCTAGAGCATGTTTTATCCGGAATGGAGTAAAAAGTGAACTGTTTATGTATGGGATGTTTGATTCTCCAAGCTTAGAATAGGTAATGTTCCCTAATTATCCTACAAAAAGATGCAGATAGTTTATTAACCTGTTTGGAGGTTGAAATCTGAAACAACACCTGTCTGTCCCTGGATAGGGACATGATCAAATTGAAATCTCCACTCACTACCATGAATGGGTTAAAGTTAGAGTGAAGTTCTGCAAAACTCAAGAAACCTACAGTATCCTGCCTGAATTAGGTGTGTAGACATTCAGCACAGTAAGTGGTGTTTCAGCATATTTACAAACTAACAATATGAATCAACCATGGGGCCAGAGAAGGAGGATTTTACTTTGAAAGGGTAATTATGTTTGATCAGAATGGCAGCACCAGCCTTCCTGCAGGAGTCACTAGCTAAATATGATGCAGGAACATGTTTCAGTGTACATTTAAAGGAACCATTTTCTTGAAAATTAGTTTCTTGTATCACGATCATGTCTACCCTTGAGGAGTCAAACTCCATCAATACTAACCATGCTAAGAATGCAGGCTGAGTAAGAAAGTGCTCCAGTGTGTGAGGCCGCAGGTCCAAAGGAGGGGAGATAGAGGGCTTCTGCTGACCTATCTCGTCCATATAGTGCTCTAAGTAGCAGAGTGTCAGGTGGCAGTGTCCCCTTGCTGAAGTCAATGTTGTAGACAAAATGGGGACCCAAGAAAGCTGAGGTTTGGTGGAGCTCAAAGACTACACATCTGCCATCACTATTAGCCGTGCTCAGGCCTCTCCAGCTCTCTTTTTTTAAAACAATCCACTGAGATGACCAGAACCAGTTCTTGAGGGTTAAAGGTTGAATCTCTTTTCCTCCAGATATAGAGAGTGCCCCCTTGTCCTCTGTAAAGACCTGATATTGAATAACACTATGATCCCTATAGGAATCACTGATGTATTTATACATGTTGATCATATCCCCCCTTAATTGTCTATTCTCAAGAGAGAATAAATTCAGTTCAGCTAAGCTTTCCTTATCCAGATATACTGCTACAGGGTGGCTGCCCTGCGCAGAATCACGTATGTAAATGCGATTCTGCACAACCTGGTCACAGAAGCGTGTGCTTGCTGACAGCGTGCCACTTCTGATGTGATTGGTCGTAGCAAAAGTGGGTGGCGGCCAATGGATGAGTATCGGCACCCGCCGACAAGGGCGGACTGACCATTTGGGAACTCGGGCACTGCCTGAGGGCCCGGGGTCAGTAGGGGGCCCCATGAGATGCCCCTGGTACCTTTCATAGGCTTTTTGGGTGTGGTTTGAGTGTAGACGAGGACACAGGGGCCCCATGATCCCCTATTGCCCAGGGGGCCCCATGAGTTTTCAGTCCACCCCTGCCCGCCGATCATCTAGGAGACTGACAGAATACAGTTCTGCCTATGTAAACAATGCAGAGCTGTGTCCTGTCTGCAGCAATGTGATGGATTCTCTTTCCCTGCAAGCAGGGGACAAAATCCAGCATATTACCTAATGAAAACAGCACACACAGTAAACATTGCACATAGCTAGGCACACAGTTAACCCCTTGATCACCCTAGATGTTTAACACCTTCCCAGCCAGTGTCATTAGTACAGTGTCAGCACATATTTTTTAGCACTGATCACTATATCAGTGTCACTGGTTCCCACAAAATGCCAGTTAGTTTCAGTTAGTACCTGCTTGTCTGCCACAATATTGCAGTCCCACTATAAGCCGCTGATTGTTGCCATTATTAGCAAAAAAATTAAAAATAAAATAAAAATTCCAGTATATATACCGTTGTTTATAGACGCTATAATTGTTGCATAAACTAATCGATATACGGTTATTGAAATATGCAGCAGAATACATATTGGTCTAAATTTATGAAGCAATTTGATTTTTTAATTTTTTTTATTCGATATGTTAAATAGGAAAAAGTAAAAAATCTATTTTTTTTTCAATATTTTCTGTCTTTTTTTGTTTATAGAGCAAAAAAACAAAAAATCCAGAGGTGATCAAATACCCCCAAAAGAAAGCTCTATTTGTGGGAAAAAATGAAACAAATTTTATTTATGTACAGCATTACATGACCGCGCAATTGTCAGTTAAAATAATGCAGTGCCACATCGCAAAAAATTGCCTGGTCAGGAAGGGGGGGAAATCCTCCAAAGGTCAAGTGGTTATAGCTGAGCTCCTTCATGACTCTTATCAGTGTGGCTGCCCTTTTCTGCACTGTCTCCAGTTCTCCACAGTTTTTCTGAATTGGTGACCCAAAGTGAATTCCAGATGATGTCTAATTAATAAGTGTAAGGGGAAAAATGTCTCTCTCTGGAGTCTATACTTCCTTTAATACAAGAAAATATTTTATTAGCTTTAGAAACTGCAGCTTGGCATTGTATGCTATTATTTAGTCTACTAAATTATTATGTACCAGAACACATAGCTCCTTCTCCACCATTGACTCCCTTAGCTGTTCTTCTCCTTGAATGTATGAAGCATGCATGCTTTTAGCCTCCAAGTGCATAACTTTATATTTATCAACCTTAAACCTCAGTTGCCCAATTAACTACTTGAATCATGGAAGGTTTTGCCACATTCATGTATTATGTATGTATTAACAGGTTTGTGTGAAAGTTATAGCATCTACAAACTATGATATATACTGTATATTGGAATTTACACAGCTATAGATGCTATACTGTAAAGGCAGTGATCAGCAACTTGTTGTGGGATTTTGATAGGGTGGTAGGCAATCTGGCACTAACAGACATGGGCTGGGAGGGTCACTAACTGACAATGACATCGCTAGTGACACTAATTCAGTGATCAGTGATAATACTGTACGCTGCCACTGTAATGGCACTAGCTGCAAAGGGGTTAACATCTAGGGCAATCAAGGTGTTTAGTGTGTGCACAACAAAAATAAAGTGTGTAATTTGTGCTGCTTTTACTTACCAATCTGGCTGTTGGTTCTCCCTGCTTTTTCAGGAAGAGGGAACAGCCAGATCGATGTTCCTATGTACACATTATATACATAGAACTCTGTGTGTGTTTAGACACTGCTGATCAGCAGGTTTCAGCCAAAATCATTGTCTGAAATCTGCTGCGAAATGCATGGGCATGCGCACCACCAAAACCTGAAAGAATACCGATCACGTACATGTATGTGACTATGCCTGTACCTGCCGCTAGCTCACAGTGTATTTGCTGTGAGCAGTTGGCAGGTGGTTAAATAGTGAATTGAGGTTGGCTTGTATGAGACATCATGTAAAGACATAATTCCACTGCATGGCTTGGTGTCATTCTTGTCCGCATAATTTAAATAGCGCACAATGACAGGCCTAGGATGAGCATGATTCTTCAAAGGGGGACCTGTGCCCTTCCCACCATGAAGGCAGAGCGTAGTCCTAGAGCCTCTGTAATGCGTGTGTAGCAGAGATGATAGAGGAGAACAGGCTTACAAGATTCAGGGAGGCTGATGATCCACAAGTTGTTTCGGTGGGAGCTGTTCTCAAGGTCTTCCACTTTGTCAATTATGGCTTGTTGCAGGCTAGGATGTGAGATGGTTTCTGCTGAGACTTGTTGCATGTGGTCCTCCACTGCCAATATGTGCTGTTCAGCCTCGTGCTGTCTTTGAGCTTGGTCCTGCAGCTATTTCTGGAAGTATGCCATACCCTGCATGACAACATGGTCGACTGCTTCTGTCATTTTGGGAGTGAGGAGCTACACCACTGCTTGGGAAATATGTGCATGAGCCATATCATACTCCAAACAAAGGCAGTGACATATGAGAGTGAGACAGCTCAGGTGGAGCTGTGTCTCCCATGCTCGATGCGGGCGCCATCTTGGGTGGCATGTGGGAGCCTGTGTCAGTGAAGGCCAGTGGTGGGTGCACACCGCCTCAGGGTAGAAGGCATGAAATGCAGGTGTGGTGGGTCTCAGTGGGAGCCGATGTACCTCATGTCTTCCCCATGTGGCATTGGAACCAGAAGTAGCTTGGTGTCATCTGTACTTTAAATCCCAGATCCTATACCATTTATAGATATGTTAAAAAGTAAGGGTCCCAACACTGATCCTTGAAGTACACCACTAATAACCTTAGACCATTCAGACTAAGATTCATTAATCACTGCTTTCTGACTAAGGTCTTTTAGAAAGTTTCCTATCTATTTCTAGAGTGTGGTCACAACTGTTGTCTGTGCAACTGATAGCTTCCTGACAGCTGCATATACAGTTTACTCATGCTTTGCTTTAAACCTATGTAATGCAAAGATTGTGGATGTTGCCATTAGCACAAAACTAGCAAATGGACATCTTGCTTTAGTCTCAGGGATATGAGACAGAAATGCACACCAAATTTTTAGGGAACAATTAGAGCTGAGAGGAAAGGCAGTTTTCTTGAAATGGGTGCCAGATATCATAAAGCTTACCACTGCAGTACTGGGCACTTTCACCCCCTTCTTGCCAATTTTTAGCTTTCAGCACTGTCACACTTTGAATGGCAATTGTGCAGTCATGCAACACTGTACCCATATGACATTTTTATCATTGTTTTGAGATAGATAGAGCATTCTTCTAGTGATATGTAACCGCCTACAGCCTGCCATATAAGGAAATGATGGCAGGGCGGTGGCTCTATCATTCTGGGAGGACATCATATGTCCTCCCACTCTAACTGTGCATGAGTGCCCACAACTGCTACCTGTCAGTGCCCATCAATGCCACAAATCAGTGCCTATCATTGCACATCAATACCACATATCAGGAGGCGTATCCAAGATTGTGACCAGAGCAGCCGCATAGCAAAGAGCTCCGCCGCTTCACCACCTCATCCATTGCCATCCTGCGGGTGGCGGCTTCCGAACCCACACCGGGGGCTCTGCTGATTCTGTCCACTGCCTGAGGAGGGGAATGGTGTGTGTTTGATCCCTCTCTGTAGCACCGGACATCTATGGCCTACCTAGGCCTGGGCAGCCTCCGCACTAAATGGGTCTTGCACCTGCCGGGGTGTGTTGCCTTGAATCCCAGACTCCATATAGTAGGTCCACCTTCAGGGGAGAAGTACAGATAGCTGCCTGACCCCCTTCCAGGCTCTTGGGGTCACGGCCTGCTAGGGCCTACAAACCAACGAGGCCCAGTCACCCCTTCTCCCCCATGACCCCCACTAGGGCCAGGGCCTTATCTCAGATTCCTATTGCTGGGGGGGGGGGGATATGGGCTCTCTACACCTCCTATGAGACTCTGGTGATTAAAGCTATGTAGCAGGAGCTCATCCCTGCATCGAGTTGTACCGGTCCTCTGGGGCTATTACCTCCCTTGGACTTTACACTTTTCAGTTGATCACCCCCAGGAGACTCCCTGCATACATCCACCAAGAAGAAAAGTAAGGGAAACACTCAGAAATCCCTTACAACATACTTTCTGAAAACGCAGGGAGCCTGCAACATGTCGCAAGATAGCACCGACTGAGCATCCCCACCCTGTTTCTCACAGGATACGGCAGCACATCCACCTGCACAGGAAAGTCAGTATACGCAACAGCTTACAAAGGAGGAATCTTGTCTGGAGACTATGCACACTAAATTGGCCGCTAAATTTCAGTCGGAGCTCCATAAAAGTACAAATGTTCTTTCTCAGGAAATAGCTGCCCTGGGTTCTAAAACGGATCACCTGGAAACAAAACATGATGAGCTCAGCTTGGCTTATGGTGAGCTCTCCAATGATCATGATCTTCTGCAAATGGCCTTTACACAGATACAGGCTCAGGTTGAGGATCTTGATAACCGTAATCGCAGGAATAATCTGCATGTTCATGGAGTTCCGGAGTTGGTGACCGATCTCTCACAGACTATAACTAAATTGTTCAAATCCCTGCTTCCAAACCAAGATGCTAGATCCTTCACATGTGACCATATACATAGAGCTCTGCTTCCTAAGCCTCCTAATGATAAACTGCCTTGGGACATTGTTCTGTGTATGAAATTTCCTGATTAAAGAAGATATACTTAGAGCTGCTCGCAGTATTCCTGTGATTTCTTTTGAGGGCTCAACTCTGCAAATTTTTCCAGATGTCTTTCTGGCCACATCAGCGAAATGCAGGAAAATGTGGGAGATCACATCTGCTCTTTCTTCGGCTCGAATTCGCTACAAATGGGGCTATCCCTTTAAGCTGATAGTTCCACACAATGGCAACACATATACAGTTACAACTCTTCCTGAGGTTCAAGAAATCCTGGCAAGGTTGGGCCTTGCAGATGCTCCCAAACCTCAATGTCCACCTTCTACCCCTCGGGTATCCCCTATCTGGAACACTCCATCTCCATGACGCAATGGGAGGAGAATCAGACAAGAACCGGGATGAATGAGATTTGCTCCTTTGACTACCATTCTCTATTTTGATATAATATTGAGACATGCTGCTGATGCATCATATTTATCTGTGTTTGTCAATTTTGGGTTTACCCCCTAACTATTTGGCCGTGATAAAATTTTTTAATGGAATATTAGACCCAGAATTTAAGGACTGCATGCTGTTTCTATGGAAATCATTGATGAGAAACCCCATCCAGTTGCTGGGCATGGTCGGAGGGGTCACTGCCCTGTTGTGGAGTGGCCACTCTGCTCTCTGTGTTTTACGGCGATGGGGTTTGGGCCCTGTTGGCCCTTGATACTAGGTTTCTTTGTTTGTTCAGGTGAGGCAACTCGCCTACCTGATCCATGGTTTGTTATGTCTTCCTTAGTTTTTGGGCTCTTTGGGCCCTGCTTCTACTGCTTTATGTTTTTGGTTTTTTTTATTTATTCAGTACATGATGGTAGTCATACACAATGCTCTGGAACTCCTTGCCACATTTCTGTGGTGTGGATATCTCAAAGAATAATGCTGGCAAATTTAACCTTACAAGTTGCAGATCTGGGTGCTCCAATAATCAGACCAAACTTTTCTGATGCAGATCAGATTGATCCGATAATGTTGTCAGATACTATTTTTCTTGCATTTAGCCATGGTGATTCATTGTATCTGACATAATGTCCAAGGATTTAATTCCCCAAACAAGCGCAAAACTTCCTTTCTCCAATATAAACATCTAGGGGCGAAGATTATTCTACTAGAGACCCATTTTGCAGAGGCTAAACATCCCACATTTTTTCACAGATCATATAGTCAGGGGTTTTACACCTTACACTCCACTAAGAGCAGGGTGTAGAGATTTTTCTTCACAATTTGTTTCCCTTTGAGGTGCAAAATGTCTACCGTGACCATGAGGGCAGATTTATTATTATTAAAGGCACCCTTTCTGGTCGCGAACTTACAATAGCTAATGCTTATACACCGAACTTGGCTTAGGCAACTTTTTTTCACTTTTTTTTATGTTCTGGATAAGTTCCTGTCCCCCCATTTACTGGTGCGAGGTGACTTTAATCTGGTGGCCAACCCCTTGTTGGATAGAAGTTCATCCTCACCTTCCTCCCCACTCTTCCCTAAATCCCTTACAAAAAGATTAGATGCACTTCAGCTGGTAGACTCCTGGAGAGCACACAATGTCGGAGCAAGGGACTACTCATTTTACTCTCATCCACATGACTCTTATGTTAGGCTGGATTATATCTATTGCTCTCCTATCCTGCTGGCCAACTCTACAAAGTCGGGAATACATTTGTGTTCCTGGTCAGATCATCATATTGTGGCGCTGTCATTCACCTTTTTTAGGTCTAGCGTCTACTCCCTACTCTTGGCGGTTGAATGACTTTATGCTTACAGACGTTAACGCCCGTCAAGAAGTAGCTACTTCCATCCAAGAATATTTTCAACTGATTGCAATTCATGACACCTCCCTAGCTACAGTATGTTATGGGTGACTCACAAGGCGGTTCTAAGAGGCCGCCTTATCTCTATGTCGGCAGTCAGAAATAGGGAACGTTGGAAACAAATTCAAAATCTTACTAGAGAATTGGAAATGCATTACAGAACTCATGTAGGCAACCCTTCTCTCCTGAATAGAAACCTGATATCACAAAAGCGCTTAGCATTGAATACTTTACTTTCCCAAAAAACTGAGAATGCTTTGCGCTGGTCTAAAGCTTACTTTTTATTATATAGCAATTCAGCGTCAACTATGTTTGCACGAAAACTTAACCATGCTATACGACCTCCACATATCTATAAGCTACATACTAAGCATGGTAACATTTTATCTCTGCCACATGAAGCTATGGAAATTTTTTAAGAATTTTACTCCTTCTTGTTAGCTCCCCGCCAAATGATTCCCACTGCCCTCAAAGGCTCGTGGCTTGATTCTTTACCCCTCCCTGCTCTTACACTCTCTCAGATATCTTCCCTTAATGCCCCATGCACTCTGGAAGACGTAACCCAAGCGATTAGCGCATTGAGAACTTCCACAGCACCAGTCTAGTTATTATAAGCATTTTGCCCCTCTGTTAGCTCCTTCTTTGGTATCTCTTTTCAATGATATCTTACAAGGCGGCAGCTTCCCTGAGGAGATGCTTTTCATTAATATGTCCCTGCTACCTAAACCCTCAAAAGATCATTTTTTACCACAAAACTATAGACCTATTTCTGTAATGAATAACGATTTAAAGATATTTAGCCATATCTTAGCAGATAGACTGGCCCCTATTATCTCCTCTTTGGTCTCACCTGACCAATCTGGATTTATTCCAAATCGATTTATCACAGACAATATTCGTCTCACATTAAATTTTATTCAGGATGCCAATTTGCACTCTAAAGAAGTGTTGTTACTGAACCTTGACATTAATAAGGCCTTTGATAGTGTCCTCTGGCCCTATTTGTTTCCACTGCTGCAGAAATTGGGCTTCAGTGATGAATTTTTGTGTGGGGTACAAGCTCTGTATGCCTCCCCCAAACAAGGATTAGACTCCCAGGTTGCAATTCAGACTTTCTTATGTTTGGCCGAGGTACTCGTCAGGGTTGTCTGCTTTCACCCTTACTATTTGCGCTTGTTTTGGAACCCTTGGCTATTGCTATAAGATCACACCCGGATATTTCGGGGTACCCACTTTTGGTCTCACAATTCAAGTTATGTACAGTTGTGTCCAAAATTATTCAACCCCCAATGCTGTAAAGGGGTTTAGGGACTATAGTGTACATTTGGAATTGTATTCAGAATCAAATCCTACAAGGACGTTGTAACTACCCAAATGCAACTAAAATGACATCAATTGTTTATGTAATACAGTAGTAAATGGTTCTTATGTGGTTTCTTCATTGCCACAATTATTCAACCCCTTAAAGACTACCACTCTGAAGAACAGAGGTTCATACAGGTGCTTTCCATCAGGTATTGAAAACACCTGTGGATGTCACCGAGCAGCAATCAAGCATAATAAGCACCAATTAGGCAGCTTTAAAATGACTGTGATACTCAGCTCCTTCTAGACATTTACTGGTGTGGTTACAAACATGGTGAAGGCAAGAGAATGGTCCAGGAAGACAAGAGAAGAGGTGATTTCTCTTCACAGGAAGGGCAATGGCTATAAGAAGATTGCAAAGATGTTAAACATACCAAGAGACACCTTAGGAAGCATCATTCGCAAATTCAAGGCAAAGGGCACTGTTGAAACGCTACCTGGTCGTGGCAGAAAGAAGATGCTGACTTCAACTGCTGTGCGCTACCTGAAGCGTAGAGTGGAGAGAAGTCCCCGTGTGACTGCTGAGGAACTGAGAAAAGATTTGTCAGATGTGGGTACAGAAGTTTCAGCCCAGACAATAAGACGCACACTGCGTAATGAAGGCCTCCGTGCCAGAACTCCCAGGCGTACCCCCTTGCTGTCTCCAAAGAATAAGAAGAGTCGACTGCAGTATGCCAAAAGCCATGTGGACAAACCACAAAAGTTGTGGGATAGTGTTCTGTGGACTGATGAAACAAAATTAGAACTGTTTGGGCCCATGGATCAACGCTATGTTTGGAGGAGGAAGAACAAGGCCTATGATGAAAAGAACACCTTGCCTACTGTGAAGCATGGTGGAGGGTCAATCATGCTTTGGGGCTGTTTTGCTTCTGCAGGTACAGGGAAGCTTCAGCGTGTGCAAGGTACCATGAATTCTCTTCAGTACCAGGAGATATTGGATGGAAACGTGATGCAGTCCGTCACACACCTGAGGCTTGGGAGACGTTGGACCTTTCAACAGGACAATGATCCCAAGCATACCTCCAAGTCCACTAGAGCATGGTTGCAGAGGAAAGGCTGGAACATTTTGGAGTGGCCATCGCAGTCACCAGACTTAAATCCGATTGAGAACCTCTGGTGGGACTTAAAGAAAGCAGTTGCAGTGCGCAAGCCTAAGAATGTGACTGAACTGGAGGCCTTTGCCCATGAAGAATGGGCGAAGATACCCGTAGATCGCTGCAAGACACTTGTGTCAAGCTATGCTTCACGTTTAAAAGCTGTTATAACTGTAAAAGGATGCTGTACTAAGTACTAAGATTGAATGTCACTTGGGGGTTGAATAAAACTGATAATGCTGTGAGCACAGAAAAGACATTTGTGGTTATTTCATTATAACTGTTATGTTATATTTGTCTGACCTACAAGTGCCTCTTTAATGTAAATGTAAGCAAGATGACTGAATGATCAAAAGCAATGTCAAACTGGCCAAAACACTCAATTTCAGTGGGGGTTGAATAATTTTGGACACAACTGTATGTATGCTGATGATGTCATGCTTTTTCTTACTAACCCATTAGTATCATTGCCTAATTTCTGTATGTTGCTGAATGAGTTTGCATCCATATCGGGTCTCACAGTAAATTTTACTAAATCAGTTGTCATGCGTATTAATGTCACTGAACCCTTGGGGGGATCCCTCCGTAGCTCTTTCCCATTCCGCTGGTCCACAGACTGAATATTATATTTGGGGGTCTATCTTATGCCCAGGTGCTCTGGACTATTTGCAGCTAATTATCCACCATGTGTGTCTCGCCTTTCTACTTTGCTAAAGATCTAGCATGGGTACCCTATCTAATTTTTGGGTATGGTCACAGAGGTAAAAATGAACGTTTTACCTAAATTACTTTATTTATTTTGAGCACTGGTGGTATGATAGAACCCTTATCAGATTATCTGATTTTCAGAGGGGTGGGTCTTATATCTCTTTTGAAATGTTACGAACGTTCTTTGATATCCCATTTTGCGAACACTATCGTTATCGGCAAATAAGACACTTTTTTAGCTCACATTTTGGACTGACACCTTCGTCTCCGATCATGTTTTTTTAACTCATTAGTCGTGACTCTCCTAGGTGTAGGGGTCTTATTTCGGACTTGTATCGCTCTTTTTTGGTGGCTATCTTTCCCTTACCCCCCTTGTATAGACAAAAATGGGAGGTTGAATACTGTATCACCTTTTCTGAAGAGGATTGGGACTCCGTGGGGGACAACATACGTAAAAAAAGATCTCTTTCAGTCCGTGAGATGGCCCTTAAGGTTTTAACCCATTGGTATTATACTCTGGGGACGTCCCACCTCTGCTTCCGGGGTTGTGGCCTTGCTGGCACCCTTGTGCATATGTTTTGGGCTTGTCCTGGCCTTTCATTGGTCCGGCGTAAAGTTTCCGAAGTGGCCTCTACTGTGGTGGATACTCCGGTGAATTTATTTGTGCAGATTTGCTTACTGGGTGCCCCTATCTCAGAGCTACAGACTGATACTATGAGGCTAATTTACACCATTGTGTAATAGCCTCAATATGGGCAATAGTCTTTCACTGGAAGTCACTGGTGGTGCCTTTGGCTTCTGATCTACGTAGAGTAGATGTGGTGATGCTTGTGGAACGTGTTCATTACACATTGCTGGATAGGATGCACTTATTTGATAGAAAGTGGGACGGTTGGAGGTCTCATCGACATTTATTGTTTGACTGATGGATTATCATAATTTGCTCGATATGATTCCTTTGTTGGTACTTTTAGCATTCTGCATATCTTCCTGCCTACCTTGATCATGCACTTGATCTTTATTTCTTACATGATGGTACTTTATTAAGATGATTATTACTTATGTGCCCTTCTCCTGTTATATAATACACTTCATGTTTTTATGCTGTTTTTCAGTTTATTCCTTAAAAAAAAAAAAGTTTGTAAAAAAAAAATTGCCACATATCAGTGCACTTCAATGCCACATATCAGTGCTCATCAGAGCTGTCTTACAGCACCAACTATATGTGCCAGTCAATGCTGCCTATCGATACCAATCAGTGCTGCCAATCAGAGCCACCTATCAGTGTTCGTCAGTGCCACCTACCAGTGCCCATCAGTGCCGACTAACAGTTCCAATCAGTGCCGCCAGTCAGTGCACGGATATGGTGGCACTGATTACGCTGCACTGATAGGTGGTACTGATGGGCACTGAAAGGCGGCACTGATATGTTGCAATGATGGTCACTAATAAGCTGCACCAATGTGCACTGATTGGTACTGATGTGGCTGCACTAATAATCAGTGTAAATGTGTGCTGTCACAGGATTGCTGGTTATCACCTTTCCTCACACAGTGACAGTGCATGAGGAAAGGAAATGCCAATAACTGGCATTTGTTTACATGTGGTCAGCTGTGATTAGACACAGCTGATCACTTTGTAAAGGGCCCCTGTGATTAACCCTTTTCCTTGATCTTTTTCCAAAGGACATAGTGATCACAGAGCATGCCCAATGTGTGCCCTGGGGGTGTGCAGGAGGGCGGAGTTCTGAGAGGATATCTATAGAACCTGATGACTGCATTGTAGCTGCCTTTCAGCTATGGTGCAGTCAGGAAGTGGTTGAGGTAGTAAGCTTTTTAGTCTTACAGAACTTTCAGGCAGCTTCGGGTTTTGTAGAATGTTGCTATGGACTGCCTAAAGGCCCCTGCACCAACCCTTCAAAAACAGCAATATAACAAAGAGTATTGTATATCATGATTAAATACATTTTTTCCATTAAATGATTTTTACATACCCGAGCAGTTCCAGCAGAATACAATGTGAGTTGATGTTCTGTATATTTTTAAGAAATGCATTGCCCAAATTCACTATATTTAAACATTTAGAAAAATTCAACACATCGTCATTATTAAACCTAAAGTTTTCCCTACAGCAAAATCTTCTTGTCTCACAACATTTTAAATGAGAAAATTAGTCCCTTGCCAGGAGGGCAGACAGGTTCCTCATGAATGTGCATAAGCACTGCATCCACAGAATACTAGTGTTGGATGTATGCCTCTGTGAGGGCCTAGTGCTTGAAAGAGGAGCAGCAGCTCTGGAAACACTATTCTCCCTTTATAGTCTCTCCTTGGGATTGCCAGGAGGGCTATTTGGTCCCATAGAAGTTGTAAGACTTTCCCATTCACAAAAACAAACTTTTTGCCTAGCAGAGAAACTCCTCTGGCCTAACTGCTGGAGCATTCCTTTGTGTTTGGGACAAATGAGGTGCAGTTTCTTGCAGGGAATTTTTTGTTACAAACAAGTAGATGCAACTAGTGCTTTTAAACAGGGCCCATGCAAATTAATTAATTAGTTAAAGTCTGGAATCAGTTAATTAATTAAGGTCCATCCTTTTAGTGTTAATTAGCTGTGTTTAGGCTGGCAGATTTTCTAATTTTGCCAAGCGTAAAATTTGAAATGGAAAACTGTGTATCATTAAGCTAGTAAATGGGTTATAATGATGTTTTAACATGAGAAAATATGTGTAAGTCCTAATTCTCATTTTTATTATTGTCTAAAGTAAATCTATAATTTTTTAACTTAAATATGCAGAACTCAGAAGTTTTCCAGGATTATTGTGGCCTGTTGTAACCTTTATATAATCTGCATTGACCAGCATGAGTCCTGGCAGCTGACTGAGTAGAGAGAGCTGGGAGGTGCACCAGCTGCCTCCTTCAATTAGCCAAACCACAGACCCTGGATGTATTTTGAAGAATTAGCTGATTGCCAGCTTCTTCACAAGTATGTATTGGTTATAAGCCATTCATGTTCTACAGTGATGTAACATCTATCTCTCTGTCTTTTTATCTCTCTCTCAAATTCCAATATGTTACATTACCATAACTAAATATATTTTATCATCGTCCATCACTTTAGAAATAAATATGCATTGGTTGTGCTGGGAAGGACCCTTTTTAGTGGTGCAAGATAATATAAAGGGAAAAGGAGTTGAGTTCAGGAATGTCATGAGATCAAAAAATAATACGAGAGGCGTTCAAGTCAAACCAGGCCTTTTGAGTTTATATAATAAAAGGACATTTATTTTTTTACATGCTCCCCAGCTACAATAATATACATATACCGGCATTTATCTAATTCCCAGAAATCCTGCCACAGTGAAAATCACGGTGATAACCCAGGATTCTCAGCAATACAGGTTGAGGGGTTCCAGGCAGTTCACTTAATGCAGAGGAAACTGGTTTATCAGTTTCCTCTTTGGTTTGTAAAGCCTGTTTTGGGACCTGTGGTCTGGAGATTTCTAAGAGATTTGGGAGGGATGAAATCTCCAATCCTGGGTCCATGTTTTGAGAGAAGCCAGCACACTGATTGCGCAGGTGTGTGCAGGCATTTTTGTAGAGGTCCAAACCATGATTCTGGGCTCCACCCCGGCAGACAGGAGGTCACTGCCTTGGAGTCAGGTGGGCTTCACCTAGGAGAGGTGGAAGCCAGAGTAGCTGTGTGTGGAACAGCCATTTTGGAAAGAGTCTGCAGGAGATAGATGTAAGTCTGTGTACAATCCAGGAGGCTGAATATTTGTTGCATTTGTTTGATGGTGAATACCCCTGTGTGGGAAGCATGTTATTGAACTTTCTTTTAAATAAAATTGGGCAAGAAGGCCCTTAAAAAGAAGTGAGTTGCTGTGTGCTTTAAAAAGCCTGTCCATTCTCCCCCCAACCTTAATCAGCGAGGACTCACAACATATATATCACTTTTTGATACAGGGAGTCGCCTCTAGCTCTCTTATTCTCTCAAAATACAGCGTTCTGCATATTACCAAATATGCTCAACGACTTCTTGGGAGGGGATCTTCTGGCCCGTTCCAACATCATTTTCCCACCTCTTTTTTTTTTCCATCTTTTCTCCATACTAGCTTCCTTCTCAACTTTCTTCTCCTTCTGTATAGATCTACTTATCTTCTCTGCTCCTTCTTCTTTGATTATCTCCTCTTCATATGCTTCTCTCCTACTTCAACATTCATGTCTTACACATGACAACTGACATACTCTAAGTACCCCAGTTCCCATTCTAAGTTCTGTGGTATGTTCTGACCTTCGTATCTTTGGATATATCATAGCTCACCATTACACATCCCCTACACACTATACTGACTCAGAATGCCTCCCCTCTTTTGTCTCATCTGCCTTCAGAGTTTCTGTTCAGAGGTTCTAACCGCTGACATTTCGTGAATCTTTCTGATCAGTTTTCTATGCAAAATATTGTATTGCTCATATTGGTCAATCTGTCAGTACTGTTACAAAAGTTACTTTGTTGCCAGGATGCATCCTTGGAGTGTTTCATCGGCTGAGTTTATGTAAATTGAAAACCCAAATAAAGCTTTGTTTAAAAAAAAAAAAAAGCCTGTCCATTCTTAAACTGAAGCATAGTAAGCCGATCACTGGCTCTATTCATTAAGACAAGGAAGGGGCTGGTAAATGACACAGTAACTAGCTCCTTCCCCACTCTCCATGACAGCATCTCCCGTAGTGGCTGGTGGAAGACTAGAGGGGGGAAACCGGGGGACGGGGGGGCAGGAGAGAGCACGGAGGGACCAAGATAGAGTACATTGTCAAATAGGAGAGCATATAGATGAATAGGAGGAGGATGGATGAATACAGAGAAACTGATCTCTCTATTTTCCTCCTGAAGCCACTGAATGCCTGCAGGAGGGAGAAGAAGAGAAGCAGACATTCAGCGGCTGCTGGAGGGAATTGGAGTGACCACAGTGGAGTATCATCGATGGGTGCAGGGTGTTCACTGTGCTGCCGTGCATCAGATTTCTCTTTGTGGGCCCCCCTGTGTGTTCCTCAGTGCCCAGCACCTCCCCCCATCTTTTGCACCAATAGGAGAGAGAGAGGCTGGATCTGCTCTGCCTCCCCCTGTGCCTACCCACACTGCAGACTGTGTCCTGCAGAATAGGATGTGCGTGGGAAATACAGAGCATATACAGAGCATCCAACAGCTCTATAATGCTTGCTTCTGACTGAGCCAGTGAGCTGGGTGCTAGCCATATAAGTCCTTTCCTTTACTTTTCCTTTTCCTTTCCTTTCCTCCGCCAAATCTCTCTCCCTCCTCCCCTCCTCTTTCTTATTTTGTCCTCCAGCAATAGCATTCATGAGTGCAGCCAAAAAACTTTAGCTTTGTGTCATCAGCCCATGGTAAAATTTGGTCCCATGTGGGGACATCTGATGTAAGGGGAACTGTGATAGGGATGTGTGATTTAAGGCAGTGTTTCTCAACTTCAGTCCTCATGGACCCCCAACAGGTCATGTTTTCAGGATTTCCCTCAGATGAAACAGCTGTGGTAATTACTAAGGCAGTGAAACTGATCAAATCACCTGTGCAAAATAATGGAAATCCTGAAAACATGACCTGTTGGGGGTCCATGAGGACTGGAGTTGAGAAACACTGGATTTAAGGGGATACAGGTTCTGTTTATTTGCCTCAATCTAATGACAGCCCAATATATACTAGTGCTTCCTTTTTATCCCCTACTGACACTGTCCACTGCCCCCACACAAACATTGTGAAAAATATAATACAAAATTAAACTGTAAAAAATTATTTAAAAATTAAATAATAAAAAAATGAAAAAAATCTGACACCCACTCCACTGCTCTACTGACACCATCCAAAAGCATTTTGAAAAAAAGATAAAAATATTAAAATATTAAATTTTAAAAAAATTATAAAAATGCACTGCCTCATCCTGCACATACTACCCACCACCATACACTCCGCACTCCTCTCCCTGTACATACTACACACTGTCATACACTCCACACTGTACATTCGCTATTTAATGTAAGTCATCTCAGACACTATTTAACCACACCCCTTTTAAGCCATGTCTCTGTTGTGCATTTTAAACCACACCCACTCTTGCCACGGTGTGCTTCGTGCACCATATTTTTTCTTTATCACTGCCTCGTGCCCACTTTTGATCTTGCACAGGGGCCCACTGATTTCATGATACACCCCTGAGTGACCGGTTCCTCTGTATGCAGCCGCGCCTGCTGCTCCTCCTATCCAGGTGTACATGGGGGCCACATGGGCCCCCTGGAGCATGGGGCCAGGTTGCAATTGTGATCCTTGCGACCCCTGTAGGTACTCCCTGGTTTGAAAGGTTGCAAAACTGGTATTAAGGCAGAGAAGAAGTTACAAAACATAATTTCACGGGAGGGGAGAGAGATTTCTGCTGATTACCATCCCAGGGATGTAGCCTTGGCATTTCCATAAAACATTCTTTTTTTCATTCAAACAGCAGGTTTAATAAAAAAATTAACCAAATCCCCCATCCACACATTCAAGGTGGATGGATGAATCATTCCTTCCCCACTGGCAGAATACAACGCTCAGTTTTGCTTTTAGGAGCCTTTTCATACCTAAAAACCCAGAGACAGGAAGGGATGTACCGGTGCTTGACACTAATAAGAATTTTGGAAATTTTCATTTGAAAGTGCCCTGGGGTTTGAGCAGCCTGAGTGATGGGACATACGCTATATTGCCAAAAGTATTTGGAGAGTCCTCCAAATAATTGGATTCAGGTGTTTCCATCACCTCCTTGGCCACAGGTGTACAAAGTCAAGCACCTAGGCATGCAGACTGCTTCTACAAACATTTGTGAATTCAAGCGTTGTACTGTGATAGGTTGCCACGTGTGTGCACTCCACTGTGCAAGTCCATCCGTTAAATGTCCTTGCTACTAAATATTCTATGGTCAACTGTGTGTGGTATTATAACAAAGTAGAAGCAAATGGGAACAACAGCAATTCAGCCACAAAGTGGTAGACCACGTAAAATAACAGAGCGGAGTCAGCACATGCTGAAGTGCACAGTGCGCAGAAGCCACCAACTGTCTGCAGAGTCTAATAGCTAAAGACCTCCAAACTTCATGTGGCCTTCAGATTTTCACAAGAGCAGTGCTTAGAGAGCTTCATGGAATGGATTTCCATGGCTGAGCAGCTGCATCCAAGCCTTACATCACCAAGTGCAATGCAAAGCGTTGGATGCAGTGGTGTAAAGCACACCGCCACTGGACTTTAGAGCAGTGGAGACATGTTCTCTGGACTGACGAATCATGCTTCTCTGTATGGCAATCTAATGGAAGTGTCTGGGTTTGGCAGTTGCCAGGAGAACTTGCCTGACTGCTTTATGCCAAGTAAAAAGTTTGGTGGAGGGGGATTATGGTGTGGGGTTGTTTTTCAGGGGTTGGCCTTGGCCCCTTAGTTCTAGTGAAGGGAACTCTTAAGGCATACCCAGACATTTTGAACAATTTCATGCTCCCAACTTTGTGGAAACAGTTTAGGGATAGCCCCTTCCTTTTCCAACATGACAGCTCACCAGTGCACAAAGCAAGGTCCATAAAGACAAGGATGAATAAGACATAGATGAGAGAGTTTGGGGTGGAGGACCTTGACTGGAGTGGAGACTGCGAGCCAAACCTTCTCACCTGATCTCACAAATGCGCTTCTGGAAGAATGGTCAAACATTCCCATAGACACACTTCTAAACCTTCTGGACAGCCTTCTCAGATTAGTTGAAGCTTTTATAGCTGCAAACGGTAGGCCAACTCGATATTGAACCTACGGAGTAAGACTGTGATGCCATTAAAGTTCATGTGTGTGTAAAGGCAGGTGTCCCAATACTTTTGGCAATATAGTGTATCTGTCATGGTAAGAAATTTACAAACATGTTGCATAACATCACTCCACAGATGCACTTATATAAGCATCTGGGATTGCAAACCAATGCTTATCCATCAGTCTGACAATAAATCAGGCCCACTGATTCCTAGGGCGGGTCTGAAGATCGGGAGGAGTAGGTGTCCAGGAGAGCAAGAAACAAGAGTAAAGGCTTTAAAAATAA
Source organism: Staurois parvus (assembly GCF_062004578.1). Lineage (NCBI taxonomy): Eukaryota > Metazoa > Chordata > Amphibia > Anura > Ranidae > Staurois > Staurois parvus. The sequence goes on along the minus strand of NW_028317994.1, from coordinate 10,885,145 downwards.
AATGAAAGGTAAAAACATCAAAGGGAGTGGGCCTAAGAACTCACAAACTGGTACGATCAAGAAGTATGTGTCACAAGGAAATGTTACCCCAGAAAGATCTCAGGCAATAAATGAAAAAAGTGAATTAGAAATAAGTCTGGATAATAGCCCGAGACTCTCCCTGGGCCCGGTATATAATAGCCAACAATTAATGGAAAGCCAGGATCTGAGAGATTGTGAAAGAGATATGCAAATACCTAATAAAAAAGAAATGGCGGAGATGTTTAAAGGCTTGGAAAAATCAATGAAGCATGAAATGGGGATGATTCGGGAAGAAATGGGACAATTGTTAACTAGAGTGGAAGAAATGGAGGAAAAAGTGCAAAATTATACCCAAACCATCCCAAAATTAGAAAAAAGGCTATTAGAAGATAGAAAAGAACAAAGGAGATTGCTCTATAAGATGGAAGAACAAGAAAATAGAGAAAGGAGAAATAATCTCAGAGTAAGAGGAGTCCCAGAACTATCACAGAGGGAAGATATAAAAGACTTAAAAGAGCTAATTGGCAAAATTTTGAACTCCATAATGGACAAAGTGGATGAGGAGATGTTTAAATTGGACGGAGTATACAGGATTGGAAAGTATCAACAAGACAAAGGGATAGAAAAACCAAGAGATATAATTGTTAAATTCCATAACTACGGAGATAGAGAAGAGATATGGAAAAAGATTAAAGGAAAAACAAATATTATATACGGAGAGAAAATTATTCAAATTTTTGCAGATTTAACACCAGAGACTCTGAGAAGGAAGAGATCACTGAAACCCCTATTAGAAGTGATGAAAAATCATAATGTGAAATACAGATGAGGCCGCAATACAAGTTTAATCGGGTGGAGGGATGGAATTACAGCTATCTTAAAATTTCCGGAAGATTTAGAAGACTTCTGTGATAAACTTGGACTGCAGAGACAAGCAATACCGGGTTGGGAAGTGGAAGAGGGAGAGTTGGACACGGGTAGATGGCAGTTGGTTAAAAGAGGAAATAGAGAGACAATAGATAAGGAGACATTGGGGAGGAGGGGGGGAAGGTGAGCGGTCATAGTTGGAGTCGAACCCCTGTAGAGGGATCAAAGGTGGAACATGATCCATAGGCAAAGGAGGCCTAGGAGGGGGAGGAGGTTGGGGAGGGGGGAGGGGAAAGGGGAGGGATATGGTGAGGGAGGGAGAGAAGGATGGTATAGGGGGAAATTTTTAAAAATACTCTGCATAGTGAGGAGATGTATAAAAGACATATGGAAGATATAAAGTTTATAACCTACAATGTAAAGGGGTTGAACAGTCCTGGGAAGAGATTTAAGCTATTTAAGGAGTTGCAACATAGAGAAGCTTCGGTAGTTTTTTTACAGGAGACGCATTTTGAGATTAAGTCAAATATTAAATTAATCACTAGAAACTATCCAACATGGTTTTATGCAGACTCCCCAATTAAGAGAGCTAAGGGGGTGGCAATTGGGTTTGCTAAAAATGTAAGGTGGGAGGTAGAGGATAGAGTGACGGATCCTGAGGGGAGATTTTTGTTTTTGAAAGGTAGGTTGCAGGAAATAGAGTGTACAATAGCGAATATATACTGCCCAAATAAGAGACCTGAAGTATACCTGAAAGGGATACTAAGAAAGCTGATGGATTTTAAAAAGGGAAGATTGATAGTGGCGGGAGATCTGAACTTATGTTTAGACCCACAGATGGATACAACCTCTCGTGTGCAACGAGAGGGAGGTAGGTCTATGAAAATCTTAAAGAAGGAGATACATGAGGGCCAACTAGTGGACATATGGAAAATAACGCATGGAAAGGAAAGAGACTATACCTTCTTCTCTAATGCACACGAGACTTACTCGAGATTGGATTATATAATGGTAGATCATCAACTTATTGAGAGGGTGGTTAAAGTAGAAATAGAGACAATGACTATCTCAGACCATGCCCCAGTTATAATGAAGGTAAGATGGGGGAGGCAGTTGACAAGGGGGGTAGGATGAAGGTTAAATGAGGCCCTTTTATTAGATCAAGAGATCGATCAGCAGATCAGAAAAGAGATGGAAAGATACTTTCAAGAGAATGAAACAGGGGATGTATCAGTGGCCACTGTCTGGGAATCCCATAAGGTATATATTAGGGGTATATTGATCGCGCTAGGGACAAAAAAGAAAAAGGAAAGGAGTAAGAAACTGACAGGGCTCTTAAAAGAAATATACGACCTGGAACAGATCCATAAAAATAGAATAACAAGTGAGATAAGGCAGAAGGTATTAGGAAAGAAGAAGGAGTTGGAGATATTAATGGAAGAAGAAAGGAGGAGAGTACTCAATAAAGTAGCAGTAGAGAGGTATAGATGGGGAGATCGACCAGGAAAACACTTAATGAGAACCCTGAGAAAAAAGAAAAATAGAAATTATATAGAAAAAATAAGAAATCCCAAGGGAGAAATGGCTCACTCTACTAAAGAGATTGGGAAGGTATTCAAGGAATATTATAGCAAGCTGTATAATATTAATTCCCAGAATTTAGCAAATAATAGTGAAAATAAAAACAGAGAAAAAAGAAGGGCATATTTAAAAAATGCCTGGAGTTGGAAATTACACAGGAGGAAATAAAGATAGCGTTGAAAGATACTAAGGTGGGGAAAAGCCCTGGCCCAAATGGATATACCGTGAGGTATTATAAAAAATATAGTGAACTGTTAATACCTAAATTGAAGGAGTATATGAATGCCCTGGGTGGAGAAATGGAGATTAGACAGGAATCCCTACAAGCCCATATAACACTTATACATAAGGAAGGGAAGGACGCTACTCAATGCTCTAGTTATAGGCCAATTGCACTCCTAAATATAGATACAAAACTATATGCAAAGGTCTTAGCAAATAGGATGAAAGACTTGATGCCGGAATGGATTCAGGGAGATCAGGTTGGTTTTGTATCAGGGAGAGAGGGTAGGGACAACGGAATCAGAACTTTGTTGCTGATCCAGAAAGCTAAAAAAGGGAAAACCCCAGCAGTGGTGCGCTCGATCGATGCCGAAAAAGCTTTTGATAGAGTAAACTGGAGCTTTATGATGGATACCCTAGAGATCATGGGAGTAGGTGGTAGAATGAGGGAGTGGATAGGAAAGTTGTATAAAATGCCATCCGTGGTTATTTTGGTAAATGGTGAAAAGTCTGAGCCCATTGGGATGTCAAACGGGACAAGACAGGGATGCCCACTGTCCCCATTGTTGTATGTATTATCATTGGAACCCTTGTTGGAAACAATTAGGAAGAACGTAGATATAAAGGGAATACAAATAGGGGAAACTGAACATAAAGTGGCAGCTTTTGCAGATGACCTGTTGTTTTATGTGGGAAATCCTAGGATAACACTCCCAAATTTAATAAGAAGTTTAAAAGAGTATGGGGAAATATCAAACTTAAAAATCAACCCGACAAAAACTGAGATCTTAAACGTAAATCTTCCAAATGGTGAGAAAGAAAAGATACAAAGAGAATTCCCTTTTATATGGAGAGATACAGAGATAAAATATTTAGGGGTTAAACTTACTGCTTCATATACAAAATTGTATAAATTAAATTATATTGCTCTTCTAAATGAGATCAAAGAGGAACTGAGGATAATGGGAAGAGGAATTCCCTCTTGGTTAGGACGAATAAATCTGATAAAAATGATAATTGTACCCAAAGTCTTGTATAAATTTCAGATGATCCCAATAAGTCTCCCAGAGGCCTTTTTTAAAGAAATTAAAAAGATGATAACAAAATTTATATGGAAAAATAAAAAACCTAGAATATCCTATGACCTGATGAGTAGAGGTAAAGAGAGAGGGGGATTGGGAGTGCCAGATTTTAGGAGATACTATAACGCTGTAGTTTTAACAAGAATTTATGACTGGACACACAATATAAGGGGAAAAAGGTGGGTTAAGATAGAGAACGAACTGAGTGGAGTTGACCTGAGTAGAAGCATATGGGCACCAATACAATATAGAGGTTTAAAAAATACCACAAGTGTATATACACTGAATGTTCTAAAGGTTTGGGATAATTTACATAAACGTATGAAGTGGGATTTTAATTCACAATTAATGTCACTAAGAAATATGGAATATTTTCCACCAGGTATAGAGGGGATTATGGGAAAATGGATTAAAAAGGAAGACATTCAATTAAAGGATATTATGGATGGACAGAAATTGAAAACATTAAAAGATTTAAAGAAAGGTGGAGGGGAACTTTTTATTAAGATCGATGAGTGGAAATACCACCAATTAAAACACTTTGTTGAGAGTCTTCTGAAACCTATGAGAGGGAGAAAGGATTGGAACTTATTTGAGAAGTTGTTGGAATCACGGGGAGAGGGGAAACGGGGCACGGCAAAAATATATAAAATTCTCACTGAATTAGTCACAGAGGTAAAACCAATGTATATAGAAAAATGGGAAAAGGACTTGGGGACAGAGATAGATGAGGATAAACAGAGGAAAATATATAGACTCACACATGAAAATATCAGCATGAGAAAAGTGGAGGTAAATTATAAAAGTTTGGTAAGATGGCACATCACACCAAAGGTAGAACATAAAATGGGTATAGAGAGAACACAAGAGTGCTGGCGTGGGTGTGGAGGGATTGGTACGTGGTTTCATATTTGGTGGGAATGCCCAAGGATTCAAAGTTTTTGGGAGAAAATGGTCAACTTAATAGAGAAAATCTCAGGGATAAAGATAGGATTAGATCCAGAAGTGTGTTTGTTACATAAGACAGATATACCAGTGAATAAATACAAGGATTCGGGTATATGGTACTATGTAAATGCAGCAAAGGGGTTGATACCTAGATTCTGGCATAGTTTAGAGGTCCCGAAAGAAAAAGATTGGGTAGAGAGAGTAAATCAGATTAGTAAAATGGAGAAATTATACTATATCCAAGAGGGTAAGATGGAGATATATAATAGGAGATGGGAGAAATGGGAGGATTTTGTACTTCAAACGAATATATATGAAGCAGTAGAAATGAGAAGAGAAGAGGGGTAGGATACGCTTGCTTTAGACAGAAAGTAGGGAAGAACGCAGAGTGGGGGGGTTGTTTGGGGGGGAGGAGGAAGGGGGTAATGTTTTAAGAAGGGAAAAATAAAGGATAAGAAGGAATTGTGTATTTATTATGAAAAAGATGAAAGTTTATTGTTATCTTTATGAAAAATTAATAAATATTTAAATAAAAAAAAATAAATAAATCAGGCCCACTGGATTTCTTTTGTGGCATATTGGTTTTATTTTTGTTGTAGATAGGGTATTTGCTCAAGGTTAATTGTTTCTTGTATTTTATTGTTGCAAGATTTTTGTTTCAGGGATGGTTTTGTGGATGTTTTAATTTCTTTTATTTATTCTTATGTTTAAATATTCTTATGTAAAATATTTACAAATGGGCTGTGTAGTGATGGGTCAAACCTCCCCTTTTCTGTTCGCGGTAGAAAATTCAAACTTATTGAAAGTTCGACCACGAACTTTGAATAGTGGCAATTCACTAACTGTATTTTAACGCTTCTGAGTATGTGGTAAGATACCACACAACTACTAAAATGCTGCATGTGTTATATTATGAAGTCATGTGGTATTTTAGTAGTGAAGACATTATTTAATGTTTCAGCTGTCAGAAGGATTCCCCGCTGACAACTGAATGTAAAATGAATTGCAGCCACTCAGGTCTAGTATGGATTTTGTTATTTAAAATGGCATGGGGGTCCCCCCAAAATCCATACCAGACTCTTCTCTGAGCATGTAGCTGGGCAGGTCAGGAAAGGGAGGGGACGAGGCCAGGCCACATGCCCTCAACAAGTCACATGCTCTCAGCATATCAGGCCACATGCCCTCAACATAGGGGGTGCTTTGGGGCAGGGGAGCTCCCTCCCCGAAGCACCTTGTCCCCATGTTGATATGGACAAGGTCTTCTTCTCCACAACCATGGTCGGTGGTTGTGGTGGTATGCGATCAGGGGGCCTATCAGAATCTTGAAGCCCTCTTTAACATGGATGCCCTCAGATCCTGCCAATCCATGTGAATGAGTATGGGGTACATGGTATCGCTATCCATTCACAAAAAAAAGTGTGGTGTAAAAATGACAGTAGACAGTCTTTTACAAGCCTTTTTGTAAGGGACCGCCCGGCGGTACCACTAGCACTCCACTGATCGGATGTTCCCAGCGCACGGAGTCTAAGCCCCAGGGTACTTGTTCACCAGGGCCCCTGATGGTGGGGATGGACTTGGAGTACCCCAGGACCAGGTCGTGACTATTGAGGACACCCGTCAGTGGTAGGGGTATTCGCCAGGGGCTCCCACGGGAGAGAGCCAGGTATGAGGAGGTCTGGAGACCCCGTAGAGAGGGACGGATGGAAGGATGGATGGATGGCTGAGCAGGAGCAGGGTCATACAAGCCGGGTCGGTAACTATGGGGACGGTGCGGTACAGAGCAGCGGGCAGAGAATAGTTGGGTCACACGCCAGGTCAGCAACAGCAGGTCAGATCCAATAGGGGGCATTCAGGAGAGAGGTCAGGCAAGCAAGGGTCAAAACAGGAGAAAACAGCAAGGTCAGGGCACAATCCGGGTCAGCAACTTACTTCAAACAGGTTCACAGGTTCACAGGATACAAAAGACCAAAAGGCACTGAATGACAGCTCAGGGCCGTTTAAATATCCCGCCCTGCGCTGTCATTGGTGCCAGGCGCGCGCCCGCGGTCACTACTGCGCATGCGCGAACCTGATTGCCGCGGTCGGCCAAGTCCCGGCGCTCGCGTACAGGGAGGTGTACTGCGCCTGAGCCGAGCCCAGCGGCGCGACGGTCTCCGACATTGCCCCCCCCCTACGGGCAACCTCCGGATGCCCACCCGATCTCTCCACCATGGGTGATCACGAAGAAACTCCCGGACTAGTCTAGGTGCGTGGACATTATGAGCCGGTTCCCAAGAATTATCCTCAGGACCATAGCCCTTCCACTTAATTAGGAATTGGGTCTGGCCCCCCCTTCTTCGGCACTTAAGGATTGTTTCCACCTCAAATTCCTCTTGTCCTTCGACCGTTATGGCCTCTGGGGGTCTGGATTCTCGTTCTGGGAAGGCATCTGGGATTACTGGCTTCAGCAGAGATACATGGAAGACTGGATGAATTCTGAACGTGGCCGGAAGGATCAGCTCATATGCCACTTCGTTGACCATCCGCTTTACCTGAAAAGGCCCCACAAATTTAGGTCCCAATTTTTTCGAGGGACAAAGCATCTTTAAGTTGGTTGTGGCCAACCACACCTTCTGCCCAGGCCGCAACGCCAAATCCCCTCTTCGTTTCTTGTTAAACCCCTTCTTATTGTCCTCTTGGGCCCGAGCGATGGCTTCCTGGAGTAATTTGTTATTGACGGAGAAGAAGGTCAACGCATCCTGCGTTGCTGGAACTGGGCATTCAGAGACCAAATCAGGGAGAAAGACAGGGTGAAACCCATAATTCGAAAAGAATGGGGACTGCCCCATTGCCGAATGGCTTGCGTTGTTATAAGCGAACTCCGCCAAGGGTAAAAGAGACAGCCAATCATCCTGCAGGAAAGACGTGTAGCAACGCAAGTATTGCTCCAGGGTCTGGTTCGTCCTCTCGGTCTGACCGTTGGTCTGAGGGTGGAACGCGGAGGAGAGGGACAACTTGATGTCCAGGGCCTTGCACAGAGCCCTCCAAAACTTAGATGTAAACTGGACCCCTCGATCAGAGACGATGTCCTCGGGTACTCCATGAAGTCTAACGATCTCCCGGATAAATATTCGCGCCGTCTCGGTTGCTGACGGAGTCTTCCTTAGTGGCACGAAGTGAGCCATCTTGGATAGGCGATCAATGACCACCAGAATTGCTGTGGGGTCTTGTGACGGTGGGAGCTCGACTATGAAGTCCATCGCGATCTTCTGCCAAGGCCGTTCGGGAATCGGCAAAGGTCGCAACAGCCCCCAGGCTTTGCTCCTTGATGGTTTGCTCTTTTGGCAGATGGTACAGGATCTCACGTAGCGCTTGCAATCCTTAGCCATGTTTGGCCACCAAAACGAGCGCCGGAGAAGCTCCAGAGTCTTGACTGGGCCAAAGTGACCTGCCAGCGGGTGATCGTGGCAATGCCCCAAAACCAGGGTCCGGACTTCCTCAGGTACCACGATAGAATCCTCCTTCCACAGGAGTCCCCCTTTGTTCTGGAGGGATACCCCAACTGGGGTTGGTGTGGCCGTAGATGCTTCTATTAACTTGGAGCGAAGGTCCGTCTGGAGCGCCAAGAAGTTCCCTGAGGACAAGATAGTGTCGGGTACCAGTTCTTCTTCGGAGTCCTCAAACATACGAGATAGCGCGTCAGGCTTCGTATTTTTAGATCCGGGCCTGTAAGTAATATGAAAATTGAATCTGGAAAAGAATAGGGCCCATCTTGCCTGCCGTGGGCGTAGACGCTTGGCAGTCCTCAGATATTCCAGATTCTTGTGGTCTGTGAAAATCAATATAGGGTGTGAGGCACCTTCCAGCAGGTATTTCCATTCTTCTAGCGCTGCTTTGATAGCCAGCAGCTCTCGATCCCCGATATCGTAATTCTTCTCTGCTGGGGTGAGTTTCCTCGAGAAGAATGCTACGGGATGGAGTAACTCTTTGGTGCCTTTCCGCTGAGACAGGATGGATCCTACCGCATTCTCCGATGCATCTACCTCCAAGATGTAGGGCAGGGCCGCGTCCGGGTGGCCCAGGATGGGTGCCGAGGTAAACAGCTTTTTCAGAGCTTCGAAAGCTCTTTGAGCCTCTGGTGTCCATTTGAACCGGGTTCCAAGTTTGGTTAGTTGGGTAATGGGGGAGACCAGACCCGAGAAGTTTTTGATGAACTTCCGATAAAAGTTTGCGAACCCTATAAACCGTTGGACACCTTTTTTGTCCGTGGGTTCAGGCCAATCTAAAATTGCAGAGACCTTCTGGGGGTCCATCGCGACCCCCGCAGTGGAGATAATCAGGCCTAGAAACGTGATGCTAGATTGCTCAAAGCAACATTTCTCCGCCTTAGCATATAACCCATGCTGCCGCAATCGCCCCAAAACTTTTGCCACATGTATCCTATGATCCTCTAGAGAGGGTGAAAAAATTAGTATGTCGTCCAAGTAGACGATAACGAAGACATCCAAAAAATCCCTGAAGATGTCGTTCACAAAGTGTTGGAAGGTGGCTGGTGCATTGCACAGCCCAAATGGCATGACCAAGTATTCAAAGTGGCCAAACCGGGTACGGAAAGCTGTTTTCCACTCGTCCCCCTCTCTTATGCGTACCAGGTTATAGGCCCCCTTAAATCAAGCTTTGTGAAAATAACCGCAGCCTTTAGGCTCTGAAACAGTTCTGGTACCAATGGCAATGGGTAACGATTTTTTATCGTGACCCTGTTCAGCTCCCGGTAGTCAATACAAGGTCTCAGGGTTTTGTCTTTTTTCTCCACGAAGAAGATTCCCGCTCCTGCTGGAGAAGTGGAGGGGCGGATGAATCCCTTCTGGAGGCTGTCCTCGATATATTCCTTCAGGGCCCCCAATTCAAGCTCAGATAGGGGGAAAATACGCCCAAAAGGGATTTCAGAGCCTGGTAACAGGTCGATTGGACAGTCATACGGGCGGTGGGGGGGCAGAGTGTCGGCTCCCCGCTTACTGAACACGTCCAGGAACCCATGATAGGCTGCGGGAATAACCTGTTTCAAGTCGGAGTCTCCTTCGGAGCAAAGGAGAACTCGGGGCCCTGCGGGGCCCGAAGTGCGACAATGTTCCCGACAGTATGGGGAAGGGAACGAGATTGACCCGGTCTCCCAGTCAATCTGGGGGTTATGGGCCCGTAACCATGGGAGCCCCAGAATGACTGGGAAAAGAGGTGATGCAATAGCGTCCAGGCGGAGGAACTCCTGGTGCTGGTTGGCAATGATAGTGGCAATGGGGGGAGTTTCCTGATTAACTACCCCCGATTTTATCTGGGAACCATCAGCCAAGAAGATGTTGAAGCCCTTCTGTCTGTGTTGGAGAGGGATACCCTGTTGGTGAGCAAACTCTAGATCCAGGAAACAGCTGCATGCCCCCGAATCAACTATGGCTGTCACCTCCACGATCTTTCCTGGAAGCTGAAAGGAGAGGGGCACTACTAAGTATTGCGAAGGGCAGGTATTGCTAATAGACAAGGAAGAAAAACGGGTGCACTTACTCATTTTCTGAGGGCAGGATCGCACCATATGACCAGCTTCACCGCAGTAAAGGCAGAGGTTCTGGGCTCGTCTGCGCTGGCGTTCCTCCGGGGATAATTTAGGCCGTGCCAGACCTAGCTGCATAGGTTCCGGAACATCTCCTGGTGGTGGGTTCTGGATGCTTTGTCGGGTTGGTGGGCTGGGGCCTAGGAATGGACCCCAGGTATTTCCGCGACCCTGGCCGGACCTCTCAAGCCTGCGTTCCCGCAGTCTTCGGTCAATCTTAATTGTCAGGGCAATAAGGTCTTCTAGAGACTCGGGAACCTCCACCCGGGCCAGCTCATCTTTCAAGGGATCGGAGAGCCCCATACGGAACTGGTGCAATAGAGCGAACTCATTCCAGCGTGTGTCCCCCATCCACTGCCTGAAATCAGAGGCGTATTCCTCTGCCGCCCGCCGGCCCTGTCGGAGCGCATATAAGGTCGCTTCGGCAGAGGCTGCCCGCTGTGGGTCATCATACAAGATGGCCATTGCTTCAAAGAAACTATTGACCGATCCCAGGTGAGGATCATTGTTTCCCCTTAGCCGGTGGGCCCAATCCTGGGGTTCCCCCTGTAGTAGTGAAATAATGAATCCTACCTTCACGTTTTCGGTCAGGAAGGTACGGGGTTGTAGCTCAAAGAACAAGAGACAGGAATCGCGGAATGACCGGAAGCGTGTGCGGTCCCCGTGAAAACGCTCCGGTAGGGGTACTCGGGGTTCTGCCATAGGGAGCGGGGCGGAAGCCCCTGAGACTGGCTCCTGAGCTACCAGGGCCGGGGATGCAGAAACCGGGGCCTGTGGGGCAGGGTCAGAAATAGAGCCAGTCTGGATGCGATTCTCCAGCTGCATGCATCTGTCCTGCAGGACTGTTACGGCCTGCGTCAAATTAGCTAGGTGCCTGCAAATTTCCTCTAGCGGGGAGGGCCCTCCTCTAGGCTCAGTCATGGCCTTTTGGTACTGTAAGGGACCGCCCGGCGGTACCACTAGCACTCCACTGATCGGATGTTCCCAGCGCACGGAGTCTAAGCCCCAGGGTACTTGTTCACCAGGGCCCCTGATGGTGGGGATGGACTTGGAGTACCCCAGGACCAGGTCGTGACTACTGAGGACACCCGTCAGTGGTAGGGGTATTCGCCAGGGGCTCCCACGGGAGAGAGCCAGGTATGAGGAGGTCTGGAGACCCCGTAGAGAGGGACAGATGGATGACTGAGCAGGAGCAGGGTCATACAAGCCGGGTCGGTAACTATGGGGACGGTGCGGTACAGAGCAGCGGGCAGAGAATAGTCGGGTCACACGCCAGGTCAGCAACAGCAGGTCAGATCCAATAGGGGGCATTCAGGAGAGAGGTCAGGCAAGCAAGGGTCAAAACAGGAGAAAACAGCAAGGTCAGGGCACAATCCGGGTCAGCAACTTACTTCAAACAGGTTCACAGGTTCACAGGATACAAAAGACCAAAAGGCACTGAATGACAGCTCAGGGCCGTTTAAATATCCCGCCCTGCGCTGTCATTGGTGCCAGGCGCGCGCCCGCGGTCACTACTGCGCATGCGCGAACCTGATTGCTGCGGTCGGCCAAGTCCCGGCGCTCGCGTACAGGGAGGTGTACTGCGCCTGCGCCGAGCCCAGCGGCGCGACAGTCTCCGACACTTTTATTAAAAACAAAAATTAAAAAAATGTCCCCTGAAGTAGATTCAATGAGAATCACGATGCTCGCCACCACCAAAAAAAAAACGCTCCGCTCACGTTGTTGGCTCCTGCCGTCTGACAGCTGAGCCTGGATGACAATTCTTAAATCGATGTCATCAGGATCATCCCCCGCCCCCTTGTGATGTCATCATGCACTTTGATCGGCCAAAGCATTGCACCTGACCTGTGGCCAATCACTGCACTGTTAGGGCACAGTGCATTGTGGAGTGTGGTGGGCGAAAAGCCTGCCGAATGCCCTTACCATTCATGTGCTTGCCGAACTCACAAACGGCCCACTTATGTTCAACTCGAACATGAAGCCCAACCCTAGTGCTGTGTAACATTTTTCCACAGGTGCCATTATATAAGCATCTAGACTTGCAAACTAACATTTATTCATCAGTCTAAAAACAAAATGTTTGTTGTAAACACTCAGCTGTTGCCCAAACCATTTCTCTTTGAGAAAGCATTGGCCTGTGGATAAATGATAAATGCACATTTTTTTGCAAGTAAAAGCAATGTGCATGTATTATTTTTTTCTAAGAAGCCTTAGTTTCTTGAGAGCAGGAAGATCAATAGATTACAAGAGAGCTCACCAGCACCCTCATAGTTCATTGAGAACTACAAGCCATCAGCCGCAATGGGTGATGATGCTTGTAGTCTATCCATTCACAGGAAGCTGTTTTCAAATTGTGACAGCGGGTGCTGGAAGAAGATCCCCTACCCACTGTCACATGGAGAGGGATCAGGGGGAGAGGAGGCAGATGCTGGAACTTGTTACATGTTCCACCCTTAAAACAGGTGGAACGTGTAACATGTTCCAAAGGTGAACCAATCCTTTAATCAGTTGCCATTGACTTTTCTGCTTTCCATGAATAAATCTTTGTTATATAAAGAAGATCCATTTACTGATTACTATGGCTTAAATTAAGGAAATTGTCTTCTGTGTCTTCAGTTTTACGTCTCTTTAAGTCCTTTAATTACAAAGTTTTTATTGAACTGTTTGATGGAAAATATGCAGAGTAGCAGTGGCAACACTCAATGTACCACTATCAGGAAATCCACCCCAGAAATGTGTCAAAGCCTATAGCTTTAATGTAGTAAGTGTTCAATATACTGTATTTACATGTCCTACCTTTATTTTATTTTCTATGTTCTACCTTTATTGCTGACAGGCAACCCACCCTAGAAAAAGACAGGGATCAACAGCTGGAGTGCATGTTTGTAGACAGAAAGTGGCTGCAAAGAGGTGTAAGAAGTCAGTTTCACTGGTATGTAAATAAGATTTAAAAAAAGGTAAACTCAAAAAACATGGAAATTCTTTATTATACACAGTGCTTTGCAAACTAAATGTCATCCAGTTATTGTTCAAATCTATTATGAATGACCTTGTAACCAAGTTACACGCTATATATAGTATTGAAATACACTGCTCAAAAAATATTAAAGGAACACTTTGAAAACACATCAGATCTCAATGGGGAAACATATCACTCTGGATAGCTATACTGATATGGACTGGGTAATGTGTTAGGAACATAAGGATACCCTATCGTTTGATGGAAATGAAAATTATCAACCTACAGAGGACTGAATTCAAAGACACTCTGAAAATCAAAGTGAAAAAATGATGCAGCAGGCTAGTTCATTTTGCTGAAATTTCATTGCAGTGAATCAAAATGGTACTCAGTAGTTTGTATGGCCCCACATGCTTGTATGCATGCCTGACATCGGGGCATGCTCCTAATGCGACAACAGATGGTGTCCTGGGGTATTTCCTCCCAGATCTGGACCAGGACATCACTGAGCTCCTGGACAGTCTGAGGTGCAACCTGGTGGTGTCAGATGGACCAAAACACGACATCCCAGAGGTGTTCTATTGGATTTAGGTCAGGCAAGTTTGGGGACCATTCAATGTTATCAATTCCTTCATCCTCCAGGAACTGCCTGCATACTCTGGCCACATAAGGCCGGGCATTGTTGTACGCCAGGAGGAACCCAGGACCCACTGCACCAGCATAGGGTCTGACAATGGGTCCAAGGATTTCATCCCGATACCTAATGTCAGTCATGGTGCCGATAGCGGCCATCTTGCTGGTTAGAAACGTTTCCATCCAAGACATGGTGACATGCTGTTTTTTCTGTATTACTATGTACATGTTATACTAAGTTTGAGGCAATACATTTCACATAAAATACTACACTATGAGGATTCCTTTCACTTTTTGAATTGGATTGTCCTCCATGAGGAGAATTCTTTTTTAAGTTCTTCCTTGAGTTTTGTGTGGAGTGAAGATTTGAAATCTAAGATCATCCATATCCACAGCTTGCCTTTTGGGTTATCATACAGCGCTATTTGACCCATCCGTAATTGGGGGTCAAAACTATTCGGTAAGAGGCAGTGTGTTTAGTGATGGTGAAGGATTCTTCCTCTCTTTCCTCTTGGCCATTTTTTGAGTTATCCATAGAAGTGTTGTGGATCCAGGGGAGAGGGGCCTATTCCCTATATATCAAGCCGTGTGGATTGGACTTTTGATTTTATTACTATATGTGTTCTGCATTTATATGTAAATTATTTGTAGCGCTGCGCTCTATTTATTATTAGTCATGGTGCCATTGTCTAGCCTGTAGAGGTCTGTGTGTTCCTCCATGGATATGCCTCCCCAAACCATCACTGACCCACCACCAAAATGGTCATGCTGAACGATGTTACAGACAGCATAACATTCTCCATATCTTCTCCAGACCCTTTCACGTCTGTCACATGTGCTCTTTGTGAATCTGCTCTCACCTGTGAAAAGCACAGGGCGCCAGTAGCAGACCTGTCAATTCTGGTGTTCAGTGGCAAATGCCTATTGAGCACTATGGTGCTGGGCAATGAGCACAGGGCCCAGTAGAGGACATCAGGCCCTCAGGCCACCTTCATGAAGTCTGTTTCTGATTATTTGGAGCAGCTGCCGGTCCTAATGATGATTAAAGCACCTTCTATGGCCCTGTCCAGCTCTCCTAGAGTAATTTCCTGTCTCCTGGAATCTCCTCCATTCTCTTGAGACTTTGCTGGGAGACACATCAAACCTTTGTGGCAATGGCACATATTGATGTGCCATCCTGGAGGAGTTGGACTGCCTGTGCAACCTCTGTAGGGTCCAGGTATCGCCTCATGCTACCAGTAGTGACACTGACCCTAGCCAAATGCAAAACTAGTGAAAAACAGTCAGAAAAGATGAGTAGGGAAAAAAATTTCAGTGGCCTCCACCTATAAAACAATACCTGTTTTGGGGGTCATCTTATTGTTTCCCATCTAGTGCACCTGTTGTTAATTTCATTAACAGCAACACAGCTGAAACTGATCCACAACCCCCTCTGCTATTTTACTGACCAGATCAATATCCCAGGAGTTTAATTGACTTGATGCTATACTCTGATTAAAAAGTGTTCCTTTAATTTTTTTGAGCAGTGTATATGAAAATGTTACTTCATTTCCAAGAACTGTCTCTCTCTCTCCCTCTCTCTCTCTCAAAGTGAGTGAACTTCTTGGACCCAACATGGTGTCCTGCATTAAGGCCGGTTCACACTGCCATGATGTGGCACATTGCATTCCTTTGCAAATCACATGCAATTTTTACAGCAATGCAATTTGAGCCTATTCATTTTGTATGGCTCAAACTGCACCACATCCACACCAAAATTGTGCAGGAAACATTTTTTGCCACACCAGAATCGAATTGCATGGGTGTTCGACCAATCCGAATCTGCAAATCACACTGTGTTTTGTGAACCAATTTTCGGTTGTCGTTAACTTAGCATACACACGTGCAGCAGTTCACATGAAGAGAGTACAATTCTGATGTGGTACTGGAAATGCACAGAAATCAGCAAATTCCACACCTCATCAGTGTGAACTGGGTCTCTGTAGCAAGGGTGGATTGGGTTGTCTCTTTGCTTGACTGGGCTGTCTCTTTGCTGGATTGGGATACCTCATTGCTGGACTGAAATGTCTTGTTGCTGGACTGGGCTGTCTCTTTGCTGGACTAGGCTGTCTCTTTGCTGGATTGGGATACCTCGTTGCTGGATTTAAATGTCTCATTGCTGGACTGGGCTGTCTCTTTGCTGGATTGGGATGCCTCGTTGCTGGATTGGAATGTCTTGTTGCTGGGCTGGGCTGTCTCTTTGCTGGACTGGAATGTCTCTTTACTGGACTGGGCTGTCTTTACTGGATTGGAATACCTCATTGCTGGATTGAAATGTCTTGTTGCTGGACTGGGCTGTCTCTTTGCTGGATTGGAATGTCTCATTGTTGGACTGGTATGCCTCGTTGATGGATTGGAATATCTCATTGCTGGACTGGGCTGCCTCTTTGCTGAATTGGCCTGTCTCTTTGCTGGATTGGGCTTGTCTCTTTGCTGGATTAGGATGCCTCTTTGCTTGACAGGGCTACCTCTTTGCTAGAATGGACAGTCTCTTTGCTATATGGGAATGTCTCTTTGCTAGCTAATGATGTCTCTTTGCTGGATGGGGATGTCTCTTTGCTGGATGGGGATGTCTCTTTGCTGAATTTATAGGAGGCACTAGGATTAGAGAGAAGGGGGGGCATGACTGCAAGTGGCACTGTGATAGGGGGCTGTGATTACTAGGGGCACTGTAATGTAAAGGGGCACTGTAATCAATACAGTGCCCCTTTGCAGGTCAGTCCCCTTTATATTACAGTGCCCCTTTACATTACAGTGTGGAGGACCGACTTCGTGAATATCTCGTCACCAACCACCCCCGTGAACACCCAACTCCTACATCCCCGATCCTGGGGGGAAAATGCCCAGGCCTATTTTTCATTCTAGGCAGGGCTTGACCGCAGCCATGATCTTGTTGTAAATCTCTCACACTCTGGTCATGCATGGTATGAAGGCAAAGTTGCACCAATGGACACTGGTGGGGCTGCACTTATGGAAACTGATGAGGCTGCACTGATGGGCACTGATGAGGCAGTGCTGATGGGCACTGATAAGGCAGCATTTATGGGCACTGATGAGACGGCACTAATGGACACTGATAAGGAGGCATTGATGAGGCCGCACGGATAGGTACTGATAGGTGGCACTGATGAGCACTGATAGGTAGCACTGATGGGCACTGATAAGCTACAACGAAGAACACTGATTAGCACTGATCACCAGTGCCCTGATTATCAGGGTAAATGTGTCCTGTCAGGATTTCCTCACACAGTGACAGAACGTGAGGAAAGGAAATGCTGATAACCAACAAGTTTGTTTACATGGGATCGGCTGTGATTGGACACAGCTGATCACATAGTAAAGGGCTGCTGTGATTGGCCCTTTACCTCGATCTGTGATTAGCTGTTCCCAAAGGACTCAGCAGGCACAGAGTGCACCCAATGCACAACCCGGGGGTGGGAAGGAGGTGCATTCTGAGAGGACGTCTATGGATGCCTCCCCAGCCATGCTGTAGCCGTCTTTCAGCGATGGAACAGTAGTGAGGTGGTTACATTATGAATGAGTAATCACTCATTTTTATGGGTGATGGTAGTTTCCTCTCTCTTGCTAACAGTCTGATATCTGTCCTCCTTATATACCATATGTATATTTATGCACAGATTTCTATACTAAGTGTTTCGTGTGGAGGTCTTTTTGTCCTTACTGTTTAAAGCGGATGTCAAAATTATTTATTGATTGCAATTGTGTATTTTCACACATTTATATTTACATTTTTGTGTGTTAGCACACATTTATACATATGCTTGTGAGTTTGGGAGCATAAATCACCAACCAGGTTCAGCTGTATACTTAATTAGCTATTATTGATTACAGGTACTTATGTAGCACCATCATTTTACGTAGCGCTTTACATATATATATTGTACATTCACATCAGTCCCCAACCCTCACATTCTTACATGAGAATGTAAGAGAAGAAACTGAAGTAACTGTAGGAAACCCATGCAGGCACAGAAAGAACATGCAACCTCCAGGCAAATAGCACCGTGGTTAGAGCAATGACCAATGAACCAATGACTCCAGTGCTGCTGGGAAGAAGTGCTAACCACTTAGCCACTGTGCTGCCCAAATATGTGCTTTACAAAGTTGTGAACCTATGGGTGGAGTGTTATGATTAGGCACCTGCTGGGGGAAATACATTAAAGTGGTATTAAACCCAAAAGCAAACATTTATCTCCTAGATTGTAAGCTCAAAAGAGCAGGGCCCTCAAACCCCTCGTGTATCGCATTGTATTGTTACTGTTCTGTCGCATGTTCTGTCCCCCTTTGTAATGTACAGCGCTGAGTGAACTGTTGGTGCTTTATATATACTGTATAATAATAATAATTTTATTGCAGTTTACTGATACTTAGTTGTTATGACTGTATTAGTTTTCTTTTTTATGCTTTCTTTCTTCACTTCTTTATCTGGTGATATGGCCAGAAAGTCTTTTGATTTTCAAAAGAACAATAATGCTGCTGTAACTACCTAAAGTGCTGGTTGGAGTTTAGCTTCAATTTTGCAGCGTATTTAAACCTGCTAGTACATCAAACATTCCCTCCCCAGACTGATAATGATGCTGTGCAAATGTGCCTCCTGTGCTCCTTTATCCAGAGTAGAGGCACTCTTATACAGAGGTTAAGGCCAGACACCAGGTGAAAACAGAGGGGGAAAAGCCTAAAAAAGAACACTAATACAGCCATCACATCTAATGATTGGTAAGCTGCAATATATTATAACCAAAAGAGTGGAGGACCAATGGGTCTAAACCAAAAAAGAAGCTTTGTAAGGGATGAAACTTCGGTCCTACCTTTAAAAACAGTTAAACTTTATTAAGTTGTAGAACAAAAATACAAAAGGTTCAAAGAATGCACCCAAATTCCCACCATTAAAAACGAAAAAGGAATGACAGCATTGACACCTGTCCAAATCACCCAAACCCAGGCCAACTTTCACACATTCATACAGACACACACAATGCAGTAATCATTATATTGAGTCAATAACCAGAACATATTGCACAAGTTGGCCAAGTAGTCCAGAGAGGTAGAAAGGACTGCACTAAAGGCTAATTAAAGACATGACAAAAATTAGAACAATCCTCCTGGGTGATAAATATTAGGTGCAGTTAACTTTACAACCTACTATTGATGGATCTTAATTCAGCATAGATAAGTGTACTTAATGGGATCCTCTGTAAAGTTCCATACACATTATTGCTATTCAGTCCACTTCAAGGCAGGTCGGTATTCAAAGGTGGTAACAGAACAGGCTAATTGTAGTAGTTTAAGAGGTAACTCTTGCTGTAGGGCAGTTAGTTCAGCCATCTTTCATTGTAATGTAAGCAAGCAGAGTACTAGCAGAGTAAGCTGATTGCAGCAATTTAAGAAGCAGCACCTGCTATAAAACAATGTTAGTTCAGCCACCTTTCACTGTGAAGCAAGCAAGCACAGATGAAAATAGAGACAGACAGGCAGATGGATAAGGGAGAAGCAGAGAGCAAAGGCTACAAACAGACCCTATTGCACTGGTCGTTCATACATTCACTGCAGTTAGCCCCGTCAATCCCTTAGAATGGGCAGTCCCTAGAGCATTGCAGTTAATCACATAAAGTTAGGTTCACACCTATGCAGGCTGCATTTGAGCCATTTCTGCATTGTGTTTTGCGTTGCATTTTTTGCTTTTGTCGCGTTTTTGATGTGTTTTGCTTTTTTTAAAAATTTTTAAATTTTTTCTTGTTGCTAGTCGCAAAACACATAAAAAATGCAGCAAAAACAGAATACATGCTTTTCTGCAGCAGTTCCATTAACCATTTCAATACCGTGCAATTTTACACCTTTCTGCCCAGGCCATTTTTCAGGTTTCAGCGCTCTCACACTTTGAATGACAATTGCGCGGTCATACAACATTGTACCCAAACTAAAATTTTATCATTTTCTTCACACAACTAGAGCTTTCTTTTGGTGGTATTTAGTCACCGCTGGGGTTTTATTTTTTGCTAAATTAACAAAAAAAGACCAAAAATTTTGAAAAAAAAACACATTTTTCTTTGTTTCTGTTATAAAAGTTTACAAATAAATAATTGTTCTTCATAAATTTAGGCCGAGATGTATTCTGCTACATGTCTTTGGTGAAAATAACCCAAATTAGGATGTATTTTTTAGTTTGTAGGAAAGTTATAGAGTTCACAAACTATGGTATAGATCTGAATATTGATCAATCCTGAAGTACTGACAGCCAATCTAATATCTTGAGGTCTAAGAATGTCAGAACAGTACAGATATCCCCCAAATGACCCCTTTTTGCAGAGTAGACAGTCCGACGTACTTCATAAGAGGCATGGCGAGTTTTTTGAAGTTGTATTTTTTTGTCATAATTTTTCGGAAAATTAAAAAATTAAAAAAATTCTTTTCACTATTTTTTTTTTTACATACTGTCACCAGTGCAGTACAGCGTCATCATATAACTGGCATGGCGGTGAACAGCAACACTGACTGGTGACAGTATGAAAAAAAAAAATATATATTTTTTTTTAATTTTTATTATTTTTTTATTATATTTAATTTTTTATTACATTTTTTTTAATTTTTTTTAAGATTTTTTTTTCATATTTTACTATGACCAAAATAGTACAATGTTACCATAGTAACATTGTACTACTTTGGGGAAGTGATCAGTATTTTTTTTTTTTTTTTTACACAATTTGCTTATAGCAAAGAATTACTTTGCTATAAGCAAGCATTTGCCTGAATGAAATCGATTCATTCAGCTTTTTTTTTTTTTTTTTTTTGTGCTTAGCTGTGATTTGGTCACAGCTAATCACATGACATGTGCATGTGATTAGCTGTGGCCATTCACAGCTAGGCACTAGTATACAATGGATGGCATCATGAATGAAGCCATCCATTGTATACAACTGTCATGTGACCTGCTGTGATTGGTCACAGCAGGTTACATGGTACCAGCAACGGGAGCCGGTACTCGGATCTGTCATCGGCCGTGTCCGAGGTGCACGGGCGGTGACTGATCGCACTGCTGCGTCGCTCTGCAACCGCGCAAACCGCGCATGTGCGGGAGCACGCCAAATGGCGTGCACCCGGAATACAGGAGCACATTTGAAGCTGCCAAACAGCCATTGGCTAATGGTTAAAGTCTAAAGAACCAAAAATGCAACTTTTTGCGTTCAAAAAAATCCCTGACCGTTTCCAAAAAATGCAGCGGGTGAAGACACACAGATGTGTACATGTCCCATAGGAAATCACGGTAAATGGACTATACTATGTTTCTGCAAAACGGTGCAGAAAACGCTTAGGTGTGAACCTAGGGTAAGTTGCATTCACAGGTTGCCAGAAGGCTCTCACCGCATTGATGTTAATTCTGCTTGCAGGCTGACAGGTAATTTTCCTGCTTTATTGACAAAACCTGTCCAATTGCACTGTGCGGTTTACTGGGACTCAAAGCTATTGTGGCATCAGTGGAGCGGCATGATGAAAGCTGCTAGTGAACCCAGACGTTTCGGTCACGTGACCGTAAGCTTCTTCAATACATGAACATAATGAATTTTAACCTGTTTTTAAGGCAATACTGCAGTTTGTCCCCTATGAAGCTTCTTTTCTGGTTTGGACCCCTTTGGTACCCCACTCTTGGTTATATTAGGCTGCTAGGCTTCTGGGATTGCTACCACAGCAATTTAAGGTGAGTCGGTGCCTGCTCTGGATGGTAGCAGTATAGGACCCACGTTTGGTAATACTCCCTATGTTTTTATATTTTATTGTTTGAAGCTGCAATATTTTACATTTTGATATTGGGTTTTTATACTGCTTTAACTTTTAAAAAATAAATAAGTAAATGTGCATTTTTTTGCATGTAAAAAAATTTGCATTTACTATTTTTTTTAGGAGCCTGGAAAGCATTGTACCAGCAACCAGCAGATCTCAGGTGCCATGCAGGACCCCTGCAGACTGTCAGTGTGAACTGTCAGCCTGTAAATTGTATGGGCAGGCAGTTTCACACTGACAGGAAGAATTAATTAACTATTACAGTGCTAGTTCATTGAGAGCTACAAGCCGACAGATGCAACAGCTGTAGGGACTTGTAGTTTCCCATTCACAGAACTCTTTTTTTTTTAATTGTGACAGCTAGCGGGGGGAGAAGATCCCCACTAGCTGTCACAATGGGGGATCAGGGGTAGGGCCGTGGATAAGAGGGTACCACCGGTCCTCCTGTACAGAGCCCAGGCCAGCAAGGGGCCCAGGAATCTGGCTGAATTGGATGTGGGCAGAAAGGGTGAGCGGGGCAATTACTGAAACCAATCACCTGTATGGTGCTTTCTGCAGCAGCTGAAAGCTGGCTTCTCCCCCACCCCCAATGGCTTTTAGCTGCTGCAGAGAGATGTACAGGGGATCAGTTCCAGTAATTTACCAGCCCCTTCCTTTCCTGAATGAATACAATGAGTGATTGGTACCGATTACTCACTATGTTCATTCATAACTGAAAGATGGTAAACTATGTTTGTTTTTGTGGGGATGAGGGGCCCTGTTAGGTTGGCTGTATGGGGCCCTGTGGTTTGGGGGGCCCTGTCAGGTTGGCTGTAAGTTTCTAACATGTAATCCTGATCAGGGGGTGCAGGATCCGGTGTTACAGTAACATGTTACACCCTGAATATGGGTGCAAAATGTTACGAAAGGTGAACTTATCCTTTAACATATGCTTCTTCTCTGTGTGCTGTAATTTTTGGATTTTTAAACAGTGCAATAAAGACGTCAGTGTGAGGTCATCCAATTTTTGTCTTTTGCTCCTCACTAATACATTTATGACTAGCAAATAAAGCACCCTCTACTGGAGATAGGGATGAGCAGAAACTACTAAACATTGCATGAAATTTAAGATAACAATTAGAGATGAGCGAATCGAACCAGGCGAACCGGAATTCGAGTCAAATTTCAGGAAATATTCGATTCGCGTCGAATCCGAAATTTTGCCTACTTCGGGTGCGCGAATCGAATATTTCCCGATCAGCCGGCAAAAGTGTCCCTGCAGTGAGCTCCGCTATTTCTGACAGTTCTCTGACAGAAGGAACACATGTTTAGCGGTTGAAACATTGTATCTATTAGTTTCCATTTAGGATACAGATGTTTCAACCGCTGTACATGTGAAGAAGCTGTCAGAGAACTGTCAGAAATAGAGGAACTCTGCACATACACTTTTTGCCCGCTTGGAATTATTCTTATTTTCATCCTATTTCTTCTTCTTCTTCTTCATCCTCATCCTCTTCTTCTGAGGATGAGGATGAAGAAGAAGAAGTAGGATGAAAATAAGAATAATTCCAAGCCGGCAAAAAGTGTATGTGCAGAGTTCCTCTATTCTGCAGATACACTTAGAGGAGCTCTGCAGATACACTTAGAGGAGCTCTGCACATACACTTTTTGCCGGCTTGGAATTAATCTTATTTTCATCCTACTTCTTCTTCTTCTTCTTCTTCATCCTCATCCTCAGAAGAAGAAGAAGAGGATGAGGATGAAGAAGAAGAAGAAGAAGAAGAAGAAGTAGGATGAAAATAAGAATAATTCCAAGCCGGCAAAAAGTGTATGTGCAGAGTTCCTCTATTCTGCAGATACACTTAGAGGAGCTCTGCAGATACACTTAGAGGAGCTCTGCACATACACTTTTTGCCGGCTTGGAATTAATCTTATTTTCATCCTACTTCTTCTTCTTCTTCATCCTCATCCTCATCCTCAGAAGAAGAAGAAGAGGATGAGGATGAAGAAGAAGAAGAAGAAGTAGGATGAAAATAAGAATAATTCCAAGCCGGTAAAAAGTGTATGTGCAGAGTTCCTCTATTCTGCAGATACACTTAGAGGAGCTCTGCAGATACACTTAGAGGAGCTCTGCACATACACTTTTTGCCGGCTTGGAATTAATCTTATTTTCATCCTACTTCTTCTTCTTCTTCATCCTCATCCTCATCCTCAGAAGAAGAAGATGAGGATGAAGAAGAAGAAGAAGAAGAAGTAGGATGAAAATAAGAATAATTCCAAGCCGGCAAAAAGTGTATGTGCAGAGTTCCTCTATTCTGCAGATACACTTAGAGGAGCTCTGCACATACACTTAGAGGAGCTCTGCACATACACTTTTTGCCGGCTTGGAATTAATCTTATTTTCATCCTACTTCTTCTTCTTCTTCTTCATCCTCATCCTCAGAAGAAGAAGAAGAGGATGAGGATGAAGAAGAAGAAGAAGAAGTAGGATGAAAATAAGAATAATTCCAAGCCGGCAAAAAGTGTATGTGCAGAGTTCCTCTATTCTGCAGATACACTTAGAGGAGCTCTGCACATACACTTAGAGGAGCTCTGCACATACACTTTTTGCCGGCTTGGAATTAATCTTATTTTCATCCTACTTCTTCTTCATCCTCATCCTCATCCTCAGAAGAAGAGGAAGAGGATGAGAATGAGGATGAAGAAGAAGAAGTAGGATGAAAATAAGAATAATTCCAAGCCGGCAAAAAGTGTATGTGCAGAGCTCCTCTAAGTGTATCTGCAGAGCTCCTCTAAGTGTATCTGCAGAATAGAGGAACTCTGCACATACACTTTTTGCCGGAAACCGCTGTATGGAGGGAATGTCCCAGAACTGTCAGAAATAGACTATTTCTGACAGTTCTGGGACATTCCTTCCATACAGCGGTTGAAACATTGTATCTATTTGTTTCCATAAATGGATCCATTTATGGAAACAAATAGATACAATGTTTCAACCGCTGTATGGAGTGAGTGTCCCAGAACTGTTAGAAATAGTCTATTTCAGACAGTTCTATGACATTCCCTCCATACAGCGGTTGAAACCGCTGTATGGAGTGAATGTTCCATAACTGTCAGAAATAGACTATTTATGACAGTTCTGGGACATTCACTCCATACAGCGGTTGAAACATTGTATCTATTTTTTTCCATAAATGACATTCTGCAAATACACTTAGAGGAGCGCTGCAGATACACTTTTTGCCAGCTTGGAATTAATCTTATTTTCATCCTACTTCTTCTTCTTCTTCTTCATCCTCACCCTCATAAGAAGAAGAAGAGGATGAGGATGAAGAAGAAGAAGAAGAAGAAGTAGGATGAAAATAAGAATAATTCCAAGCCGGCAAAAAGTGTATCTGCAGCGCTCCTCTAAGTGTATCTGCAGAATGTCATTTATGGAAAAAAATAGATACAATGTTTCAACCGCTGTATGGAGTGAATGTCCCATAACTGTCAGAAATAGACTATTTATGACAGTTCTGGGACATTCACTCCATACAGCGGTTGAAACATTGTATCTATTTTTTTCCATAAATGACATTCTGCAAATACACTTAGAGGAGCGCTGCAGATACACTTTTTGCCAGCTTGGAATTAATCTTATTTTCATCCTACTTCTTCTTCTTCATCCTCATCCTCATAAGAAGAAGAAGAGGATGAGGATGAAGAAGAAGAAGAAGTAGGATGAAAATAAGAATAATTCCAAGCCGGCAAAAAGTGTATCTGCAGCGCTCCTCTAAGTGTATCTGCAGAATGTCATTTATGGAAAAAAATAGATACAATGTTTCAACCGCTGTATGGAGTGAATGTTCCATAACTGTCAGAAATAGACTATTTATGACAGTTCTGGGACATTCACTCCATACAGCGGTTGAAACCGCTGTATGGAGGGAATGTCATAGAACTGTCAGAAATAGACTATTTATGACAGTTCTGGGACACTCACTCCATACAGCGGTTGAAACATTGTATCTATTTGTTTCCATAAATGGATCCATTTATGGGAACAAATAGATACAATGTTTCAACCGCTGTATGGAGTGAGTGTCCCAGAACTGTTAGAAATAGTCTATTTCTGACAGTTCTATGACATTCCCTCCATATGGAGGGAATGGAGTGAATGTCCCAGAACTGTCAGAAATAGATTATTTATGACAGTTCTGGGACATTCACTCCATACAGCGGTTGAAACATTGTATCTATTTTTTTCCATAAATGACATTCTGCAAATACACTTAGAGGAGCGCTGCAGATACACTTTTTGCCGGCTTGGAATTAATCTTATTTTCTTCCTACTTCTTCTTCTTCTTCTTCTTCATCCTCATCCTCTTCTTCTTCTTATGAGGATGAGGATGAAGAAGAAGAAGAAGAAGTAGGATGAAAATAAGATTAATTCCAAGCTGGCAAAAAGTGTATCTGCAGCGCTCCTCTAAGTGTATTTGCAGAATGTCCCAGAACTGTTAGAAATAGTCTATTTCTGACAGTTCTATGACATTCCCTCCATACAGCGGTTGAAACCGCTGTATGGAGTGAATGTCCCATAACTGTCAGAAATAGACTATTTATGACAGTTCTGGGACATTCACTCCATACAGCGGTTGAAACCGCTGTATGGAGGGAATGTCATAGAACTGTCAGAAATAGACTATTTCTGACAGTTCTGGGACACTCACTCCATACAGCGGTTGAAACATTGTATCTATTTGTTTCCATAAATGGATCCATTTATGGAAACAAATAGATACAATGTTTCAACCGCTGTATGGAGTGAGTGTCCCAGAACTGTTAGAAATAGTCTATTTCTGACAGTTCTATGACATTCCCTCCATACAGCGGTTTCAACCGCTGTATGGAGTGAATGTCCCAGAACTGTCAGAAATAGACAGAAACTGTCACAGAACTGTCCTTCTTCTCATCCTTCTCCTTCTTCTCATCCTTCTTCTCATCCTTCTTCTCATCCTTCTCCTTCTTCTCATCCTTCTCCTTCTTCTCATCCTTCTCCTTCTCCATCTTCTCATCCTTCTCCTTCTCCTTCTTCTCATCCTTCTCCTTCTCCTTCTCCTTCTCCTTCTCTTTCTTCTCATCCTTCTCCTTCTTCTCATCCTTCTCCTTCTTCTCATCCTTCTCCTTCTCCTTCTTCTCATCCTTCTCCTTCTCCTTCTTCTCATCCTTCTCCTTCTCCTTCTTCTCATCCTTCTCCTTCTTCTCATCCTTCTCCTTCTTCTCATCCTTCTCCTTCTCCTTCTTCTCATCCTTCTCCTTCTTCTCATCCTTCTTCTCATCCTTCTCCTTCTTCTCATCCTTCTTCTCATCCTTCTTCTTCTCATCCTTCTCCTTCTTCTCATCCTTCTCCTTCTCCTTCTTCTCATCCTTCTCCTTCTTCTCATCCTTCTCCTTCTTCTCATCCTTCTCCTTCTCCTTCTTCTCATCCTTCTCCTTCTCCCTCTTCTCATCCTTCTCCTTCTTCTCATCCTTCTCCTTCTCCTTCTTCTCATCCTTCTCCTTCTTCTCATCCTTCTCCTTCTCCTTCTTCTCATCCTTCTCCTTCTCTTTCTTCTCATCCTTCTCCTTCTTCTCATCCTTCTCCTTCTTCTCATCCTTCTCCTTCTTCTCATCCTTCTCCTTCTCCTTCTTCTCATCCTTCTCCTTCTTCTCATCCTTCTCCTTCTTCTCATCCTTCTCCTTCTCCTTCTTCTCATCCTTCTCCTTCTTCTCATCCTTCTCCTTCTTCTCATCCTTCTTCTCATCCTTCTTCTTCTCATCCTTCTCCTTCTTCTCATCCTTCTCCTTCTCCTTCTTCTCATCCTTCTCCTTCTTCTCATCCTTCTCCTTCTCCTTCTTCTCATCCTTCTCCTTCTCCTTCTTCTCATCCTTCTCCTTCTTCTCATCCTTCTCCTTCTCCTTCTTCTCATCCTTCTCCTTCTCCTTCTTCTCATCCTTCTCCTTCTTCTCATCCTTCTCCTTCTTCTCATCCTTCTCCTTCTTCTCATCCTTCTCCTTCTCCTTCTTCTCATCCTTCTCCTTCTTCTCATCCTTCTTCTCATCCTTCTCCTTCTTCTCATCCTTCTTCTCATCCTTCTTCTTCTCATCCTTCTCCTTCTTCTCATCCTTCTCCTTCTTCTCATCCTTCTCCTTCTCCTTCTTCTCATCCTGCTCCTTCTCCTTCTTCTCATCCTTCTCCTTCTCCTTCTTCTCATCCTTCTCCTTCTTCTCATCCTTCTCCTTCTCCATCTTCTCATCCTTCTCCTTCTCCTTCTTCTCATCCTTCTCCTTCTCCTTCTTCTCATCCTTCTCCTTCTTCTCATCCTTCTCCTTCTCTTTCTTCTCATCCTTCTCCTTCTCCTTCTTCTCATCCTTCTCCTTCTCCTTCTTCTCATCCTTCTCCTTCTTCTCATCCTTCTCCTTCTCCATCTTCTCATCCTTCTCCTTCTTCTCATCCTTCTCCTTCTCCTTCTTCTCATCCTTCTCCTTCTTCTCATCCTTCTCCTTCTCCTTCTTCTCATCCTTCTCCTTCTTCTCATCATTCTCCTTCTCCTTCTTCTCATCCTTCTCCTTCTTCTCATCCTTCTTCTCATCCTTCTCCTTCTTCTCATCCTTCTTCTCATCCTTCTTCTTCTCATCCTTCTCCTTCTTCTCATCCTTCTCCTTCTTCTCATCCTTCTCCTTCTCCTTCTTCTCATTCTTCTCCTTCTCCTTCTTCTCATCCTTCTCCTTCTTCTCATCCTTCTCCTTCTCCATCTTCTCATCCTTCTCCTTCTCCTTCTTCTCATCCTTCTCCTTCTCCTTCTCCTTCTTCTCATCCTTCTCCTTCTTCTCATCCTTCTCCTTCTCCTTCTTCTCATCCTTCTCCTTCTCCTTCTCCTTCTTCTCATCCTTCTCCTTCTTCTCATCCTTCTCCTTCTCCTTCCTCATCTCCAAGGGCATTTAAATTAAAGGTACAGTGTTCTGCACTAATTTAAAGGCTCTCTGAAGCCTAGAAACCCTTTTAATAAGTTAACTTCGTAGCGAATTAATTCGCATCGAATCAAATTTCATACTGGAATTCGCCGAATCAGCCGAATCGAATTTTTGAGAAATTCGCTCATCTCTAATAACAATATATAATTTTAATCAGACACATTGCAAAGATTTATTAAGCATAGTAACCAATAAGCTTTTAGGTTTTATTGTCAAAGATTAATTGAACAAACTGAAGTTTGAAGCTTATTGGTTACTATGCACAGCTGCACCAGATTCTGTGCGCACCAGTTTTTTGTAAATCTCTCCCATTGATTCACTGTAGCAAAAATACAACCAGCAAAACACACTTATTAAAACAATTTAAAACAGGGGCCTGAACATGGCGGCAGGGGAGAGCTCAATGTAGGAGCTCGTGGATGGAGCTCCGCTGTCTGACCTCCCCAAGCCTCCAAGCCTAGCCCCTGAGGCATGTTAGAGCCCTGCGGTGTGGGACTTACCCGGCCTGACGGCTCCTGGTGGAGGAGAGGTTGATGCAGGCGAGGGGAGAGAGAGGAGCGGCTGGAGACTGGCAGAGAGAGAGTCCCTGGACGCTGGGAGATGAAGGGGGCCGGTGCGATCACGTGACCGGCCGCAAAGCACCACTGGAAGATCGGGAAGCCGGCCGACGTTTTGCAGTGAGAGAGCAACGCCGACCTGTTTGCCCGTGGCCGACACATTCTCCCCCTATCCCCCTAGTACCCCTTGAGCCTAAAAGAAATTGCAAGGAGAACTACTGAGACCTGGACAAGGAGTCTGAAGAGACCCTGGGGAGTTCCCCCCCATGAATGGACCCTCAGAGGAACTGAGCGAGAAGGCACTCCCTGGAAGGGGACATAGGAGGAGGGTGAGTGATTATGAATGAACTGTGACTTGCATTTGAGGAACTATTGTGCTGACCCCCAAGAAATAGAGTGTAAGTGAAAGGGGGGACCCCTGGAGAATGTACAAAAGGTGGAAGAGGCTCGCAGAGAGAAGAAGAGAGGCTTAAGGGGAAGGAGGGGGAGAGGAGGGAAGGAAGAAGAGGAAAAAAGGAGAAAAAGGAAAACAAGCAGGGGGACAGGGCAGAGACTTGAAAGTTTAAAGAACTATTTCCCCTCCCTACCCACAAATTTATAAAGGACTATAAGAAGGATAAGTGCCATAGAGAAAAATGAAAAATAAAAACGTAAAAGGAAGTGGGCTTAAAGGGTCCCAGACTGGTACAATTAAAAAATACACATCCCAAGGAAACGTAACCCCAGAAAGACCCCAGAGCAGGACTGAAAAAGGAGAAGCAGATCTTAGTATGGAAAGAAGTCCTAGAGTATCATTAGGCCTTGATACTAGTAATCAGCAAATACCAGGCAATATAGAGATGGAAAAAGATCTACAAATACCTAATAAAAAAGAAATGGCAGAAATGTTTAAAGAACTGGAGAAAACAATAAAACAAGAAATGGTAAATATTCGCAGTGATCTGGGACACCTGTTGGAGAGAGTTGAGGAAACGGAGGAGAAAGTTAAAGGTCAGACCCAGGCTATCTCTGAATTTGAAAAAGAACTAACTAATATAGGGAAAGCCCAAGAAAAACTGCTATATAAGGTTGAGATACAAGAAAATAAAGACAGGAAGAGAAACATCTTGATACGTGGGGTCCCAGAAAACTCAAAGGGAGAAAGTCTGCAAGAGGTGGTTTGTAAAATATTTAACACTATAACAGACAGCTCTGAAATGGAAGGGTCTAAAATAGAAGGAACCTTTAGAAAAGGAAAAATTCTGAGAAATCTGGGGAAAGAAAGGCCGAGAGATATAATAGCTAAATTCTATGAACTTCGGGATAAAGAAAAAATCTGGAAGAAGTCCAAGGGAAAACCAGTAATTAAGTATGAAGGAGGAGACATACAGATATATGCAGATCTGGCTCCAGAGACTTTGTGGAGAAGGAGAACTTTGAGACCCCTATTGGAAAGGTTGAAAGAACAAAATGTGCAATATAGATGGGGGACTCCCGAATGCCTAATAGGATGGAAAAATGGGACTACAGCATACCTCAGGTTTCCAGAAGATTTGAAAAATTTCTGTGACAGTTTAAAAATCCAAAGAATGGAAATTCCTGGCTGGGAAGAAGAACAATGGGAAAATAGAACGAAGAGAAAAGAGTACTGGCAATATGTGGGGGGGAGGAGATGGAGGGGAGGGGAGAGAGGGAGAGGGATGGAGGAAGAGAAATAGTTTTTTTGTTTTTTTTCTCCTTTATCTTTTTCTATCCCCACCCTATCGCCCTCGTTTTTTTTTTCTGTGCCTATGATAAATCTGGGAGGGGCTTGGGGGGTTATGGGGAGGTTAGACAAGGGGAAAGTCGTCCATGGACGGAGTCTTAGCCCAAGGATCGAATCAAAAGTGGACTTTATAATCCATAAATGATTAGTAGGCAAATGTTAGGCCTAAAAAGAGGGGGGAGGGGGGAGGGAGGGGGTTGGAGGGGGGGAGGGAGGGGGGCGGGTTGGGAGAATGGGAGGGAGGGGGGAGGGGACGGGAGTTGGGTGGGAGGGAGGGAGGGGAGGAGGTATTGGGTCAACACTCTGCATGACAGAAGGGATAAAGAGGAAGAGGCAATTTGGAAGAGAGATGGAGTTAATTGGGAAAGATGGAAGAAATACAGTTTATAACCTATAATGTGAACGGGCTGAGTTGTCCAGGGAAGAGATTTAGGTTGTTTAATGAGTTACATCATAGGGCTACGTCAGTGGTATTTTTACAGGAGACGCACTTTGAGATAGAGGCAAATGTGAAATTGAAATCCAAACACTACCCAACATGGTATTATGCAGATTCTCCAATTAAAAGAGCAAAAGGGGTTGCAATAGGTTTGGAAAGAATATGGGATTTGAGCTGGAGGATAGAAGAACCGACCCGGAGGGGAGGTTTTTATTCTTAAAAGGTAGACTTCAGGGGATTGAGTGTACTTTAGCCAATATATACTGCCCTAATAAAAACCCGGAGATGTATATGAAGGGTCTGTTGAAAAAATTAATGGAATTTAAAAAAGGGCGCTTGGTAGTAGCAGGAGACCTAAATTTCTGTATGGACCCACAAAAGGATAATACCTCTTCCGTGCAAAGAGAGGGGAGTAGGTCTCTGAGAGCTTTGAAAAAAGTGATGCATGAATATCAACTAGTGGACATCTGGAGAATAATGCATATGAAAGACAGAGACTATACCTTCTTCTCTAATGCACATGAGATATACTCGAGATTAGATTACATCTTAATAGACCATCAACTTATAGAGCATCTGGTTAAAATTGACATAGACACAAGGACGTTCTCGGATCACGCCCCGGTCGTAATGAAAATGGGATGGGGAAGAAGGTGGACTGGAGGATTAGGGTGGAGGTTAAATGAGGCTCTTCTTCTGGATGAGGATTTAGCTCAGAAAATAGAGAAAGAGATTAAGGTATACTTTAAGGAGAACGAAACAGAGGAAGTATCGATAGCTACAGTCTGGGAAAGCCACAAGGTATTCATAAGAGGAATCTTGATTGCGGCAGGAGCAAGGAAGAAAAAGGAAAGAAGAGAGAGGGTCAGTGGGCTTTTAAAAGAAATATTGGACTTGGAGCAGATCCATAAGAAGAAAATAACAAAAGACACAAGACAGAAGTTATTGGACAAAAAAGATGAGCTAGAGAGGTTGATGAATGAGGAGAAGAGAAGAGTATACAACAGGGTTTTGAACGAGAGATATAGATGGGGAGACAGACTAGGAAGATATCTAATGAGAGCTTTGAACAAAAAGAAAAATAGGAACTATATAGAAAAGATAAAAAGTTCAAAGGGGGAGTTGGTCCACTCAACTAAAGAGATTATTAAAGTGTTTACGGAGTATTACAAAAAGTTATATAATATTAGTCCCCAAGGTCCTCTAAAAGAAGCTCAAGAGGGAAGTAATGAAAAAAAAGATGATATACTTAAAAAATGCGGGATTACCAAAACTAAGTGAAGACAGTTGAACTCCTTAGACGCAGAAATTTCCCAGGAAGAAATTAAAACAGCATTAAGAAGCACAGGGGGGGGGAAAAAGCCCAGGCCCGGATGGCTATACAGTTAAGTACTATAAGAAATTTAGTGAAGTACTATTACCCAAGTTGGAGAAATATATGAATGCTCTGGGAGGTGGGATGGAAGTGAGGAGAGAATCCCTACAGGCCCATGTAGTACTTATTCACAAGGAGGGAAAAGATCCATCTCAGTGCTCCAGCTATAGACCTATCTCATTATCGAACACAGATACTAAACTGTATGCAAAGGTGTTAGCAAACAGGTTGAAAGATCTAATGCCTGAATGGATCCATGGAGACCAGGTGGGCTTTGTACCAGGGAGAGAAGGTAGAGATAGCGGCTTGAGAACCCTGATGCTTATTCAGAAAAGTAGAAAAGGGAAAGCCCCGGTGGTGCTCTTGTCAATTGATGCAGAGAAGGCATTTGATAGAGTGAACTGGGGCTTTATGATGGACAACTTAAAAGTGCTGGGGATAGGTGATAGAATGCGAGAGTGGATAAGTAAATTATATAGGGAGCCTACTGCAATCATCACGGTAAATGGGGAGAGATCAGAACCCATTGGAATGTCTAATGGTACAAGACAGGGCTGCCCACTGTCCCCTTTACTATATGTGTTGTCACTCGAACCTCTGTTGTCAATAATAAGGAACAGTGGATCGGTAAAGGGAATTCAGATAGAAACCATAGAACATAGAGTAGCGGCCTTTGCGGTCTACTTATTGTTCTATGAGGGAAACCCCGAATAACTCTCCCAAATATAATGAAGATTCTGAAGGAGTACGGTGAACTATCAAATTTAAAAATTAATCCAACGAAAACAGAGATCCTGAATATTAATATATCAAAGAATGAAAAAGAAAAACTACAAAAAGAATTCCCCTTTATATGGAGAGAAAAAGAGATAAAATACCTAGGAATAAAACTCACTGCCTCATCTAAGCATTTGTATAGATTAAACTATATCTCTTTGATAAATGAGATCAGGGAAGATTTAAAAAGACTAGAAGGAGGAAACCCATCCTGGATAGGACGTATAAACCTAGTCAAAATGGTAATTATGCCTAAAATACTGTATAGATTTCAAATGGTACCAATTAAAATTCCAGAGGCCTTCTTTAAGATAATGAAAAAAATGTTAACAAGATACATATGGAAGAATAAAAAACCTAGAATAGCATATGAAACATTGAGTAGGACTAAAGAGAAAGGGGGATTGGGTCTACCAGATGTCAAGAGATACTATAAAGCAGTGGTTTTAGCAAGAATATATGACTGGACATTTAACCATAAGGGGAAAAGCTGGGTAACAATTGAAAATGATCTTAGTGGCATTAGATTGAGTCAGATGATATGGGTTCCACCACAGTTTAGAGGAATTAAAGAAAGCACAAGTATCTACACTTTAAATGTTTTAAGGGTATGGGACAATTTACACAAAAACATGAAATGGGAATTTAATTCTATATTAATGCCTCTCACAAACACTGAGTACTTTCCCCCGGGAAAGAATAAGATATCAGGGAGATGGTTTAGAAAGGAGGATACCCAACTGAGAGATGTTTTGGTGGAGGGGGAATTGAGATCACCTAAAGATTTAATAGAGAAGAAGGGAGATATTTTTATTAGAATAGATGAGTGGAAATATTATCAATTGAAATGTTTTATTGGAAATCTACCGAAACCCCTGAGATTAAAACAGGAGTGGAATATGTTTGAAAGGTTGTTAGAAACACGAAGGGATGGGAAGCACGATATTTCAAAAGTGTATAGAATACTCACAGAATTAGACACAAACACAAAGTTAATTTTTATAACACAATGGGAAAGGGATATGGGAGTTGGGTTTGATGAGGATAAACAGAGAAAGATGTTTAGATTGATACACGATAATGTTAGTATGAGAGAGGTTGAGATTAATTATAAGTGTGTGACACGATGGCACATTACACCGAGTGTAGAGCACAAGATGAATGGGGAAAATTCAAATATGTGTTGGAGAGGATGTGGAGAGATAGGCACGGTGTTTCACATATGGTGGGAATGTCCGAAAATCCAGGTTTTTTGGAAGATAATAGTCAAATTGATTGAAGAAATAACTGAAATTGACATAGGGTTAGACCCAACGACGTGCCTCCTACACAATGTGGAGACATCTGTAAATAAATATAAAGACTCAGGTATATGGTACTTCTTGAATGCGGCGAAAGGGTTGATACCCAAGTTTTGGCAGAAATCTGAGGTACCGAAGGAGGAAGACTGGATTAATAGAGTAAACCAGATAGGTAGAATGGAAAGATCATACCATATGCAGGAAGATAGGATGAGAGTTTATTATAGGAGATGGGAAAAGTGGGAAAGAGCAGGATTGAAAGAGAAATATAGGAAAATATGAACTAGGATGTTAGTAAAAAATTAATAAGCCTTGAGAGATTAGAATGGGCTAGAGTCTGCAGAGGGGGAGGAGGGGGGATGAGGGGCGGGAAGGGGGGGTAGTGGGATGGGAAAGAAAAGTTTTTAGTAGGGGAAAGGTAGAAATGTTATAAATGTCTATTTGTATGAGAATTATTCCCCTTTTTGGGTATTTGTATTAACATGAAAAATTTAATAAATATTTAAATTAAAAAAAAAAAAAAAAACAATTTAAAACATATAACCACAAAAACCACATATATTTCAATAACCGCTTGGGTACAGATGTCACAATAAGTTCCAAAGATGTATTCCAGCTAGTATGAATTTAGGATGTAAACATATAGTCAAAATAATAACATAGCAATGAGCGATGTAACAACTGGTGTGAGAGTGGAATCTAAAGTTTGTTTGACCAAAGGTAAAACGGGATCAGTTCTGACTTGTATCATGC
Source organism: Staurois parvus (assembly GCF_062004578.1). Classification (NCBI taxonomy): domain Eukaryota; kingdom Metazoa; phylum Chordata; class Amphibia; order Anura; family Ranidae; genus Staurois; species Staurois parvus. The sequence goes on along the minus strand of NW_028317994.1, from coordinate 10,849,494 downwards.
AAAGGAGAGTCTTTTGATATACATCGGTTGACACTTAGACTAAAAGTACTTATCTCCCAAGGTACCCTCCCAGGTAGGGTATAGATCAACCCGCATAGGGGAGCCAAATGTAGTGCTACCCCTGGAGAAGCCACTAGTATTTTTGCCCAGGTTTCCCCCCCTTTCTTCTCCCTGCAACAAGGCACCAAATATTTTCCACAGCTAGGTACACACACTCTTTTGCTTGTTGTCTTCAATGACCAGTCTAGGGGAGGTTTGTATTTTTGGAGTTTTATTGCAGAGCTGGAGATAGGGATTGGGAATTTAGTAGGATACTCCAAAATTAGAACTATTCACAACTGAGGATATTTAGCTAATCTCTTAGTTGAGCATTATTGAAGTGCTGGCTGAAAGCAGATAGCAGACTTCTCTTTAAAGTGTAGCAACAAGTAGTTTAGGAGTGAGAAAATTCCCTTTAGCAGTAGTAGTAGTTGCAGGGCTGAGCTCCTCAGGTACAAGCCTGTTATGAGAGACTGTTGCAGTCCAAAGGTAATAGAACTGAGCAAAGTCCATTGCAGTAGCAACAGTTGAAAAAGCTCTTTAAAATCCCAGCCAGTGTTCCCTTTTTCTCTGAGACCCATACTGACTATCAAGCAACATAGAGGAAGCAAAGCACATAGAGTCCCCAAGATCTCTCAGTGTCCATACTCACAAGTCCAAGAACAGAATGGCAACCTCCTTCCAATCTTCCAGGCAACTCTCTCCAGGGTTGCCATTCAGATTTTTAGCAGACAGCTCCTCTCAGTCAGCTTACTGTAGAACCAGGGCCACTCTTCCTAACTTCAGGCCCTCAGGTTGCCCAGCAAGTTCCAGGTGAGGCAAGCCTGCCTCTGGCCTGGCTTGGTTTAATCCTCTCCATGGAAAGATGCTGAACCCATGTGCTCACAGAACATATATACCACTCCCAGCATGCAAGGGGGCCATCCTCCCCTGTAAGTGGCCAGGGCTGTATCCATAGTCATGCTGTTCATCTGCCTAGTTCCCTTTCAGGTTCTGTAAGGCTCTCATAGCTTTCTGAAGGTGGGCAAAACTCAAGGCAAACTCAGCAGCACTAGAGCATCATGAGCAGAGCTGACTAATCCATCACAGCACTCTGGTAAGCAGAGAGTCTAATTAGATTTTCCTAACAGTCTCTCTGTTCTGCAGAGAAACACAGCTATACTTATCCTAGATATACCAATTCTAGCACCTAACTAGGAGGGTGTTACACAAAACTGTGGGGATAAGGCCAAATCATTCCAAATTATGGTAAACAGATTCCATATATATAGAGCAACAGAGAAAGGCAGAGGCACTGCCACACAGTCTTACCCAAATTACCACAATGAGAGTTTAGCAACACTAACTGAAGAGTCCAAACTCAACAGAGTTGATTAACTAAAACCAGAGTGATAGAAAGAGGTACTGAGGCTTCCAACTTTGCTGGTTTCAGTCTCATTTTGTAACACTGACAAATTAATTATTAAAAACAGACAATAACATTAGCCAGGAAAGCACCATTTTCTGAAAATAATGTATTTTCCTTATTAATATTGCTCCTTAAATATACACCATTTTATTTATGATGCTACTAAACAATTTTGCTTAATAAAGTTATAATACTTAACCTTGTTGCAAGTATTATTCTGGACTCAAACCTTTCCTTTCAACCTCATATCAAATCTCTCACAAACACATGCAGGCTCCACCTCCGGAACATCGCCAGGATACGTTCCTTCCTTACCCCAGACACCACTAAACTACTAGTACACTCCCTGATTATCTCACGCCTGGACTACTGCAACTCCCTCCTCACCGGCCTACCCCAGTGCAGGCTCTCCCCGCTTCAGACCATCCTGAACTCAGCGGCCAGACTCATCCACCTCACCAGCCGCTCCACCTCTGCCACCCCCCTCTGCCTCTCCCTCCACTGGCTCCCCATTGCCCAACGCATTAAATTCAAATTGCTCACCCTGACCTATAAGGCCATTCACAACACTGCCCCTAACTACCTCACCGATCTGATCCCCAGGTACCACCCTACCCGTACCCTTCGCTCTTCACAGGACCTTCTTCTATCTTGCTCCCTGGTCTCCTCCTCCCACGCACGACTGCAAGACTTCTCCAGGTCCTCCCCCATCCTCTGGAACTCACTACCCCAATCCATCAGACTGTCACCGTCCCTCCTCACCTTCAGGCGCTCCCTGAAAACCCACCTCTTCAGGGAAGCCTACCCCACCCTCACCTAACAGCCGCTGCCCTTCCCTCCTCCTACCACTTCATCCCCCACAGCCGCTTCCTCCGGTGCCTCTACCCCCTCCCTCCTAGATTGTAAGCTCGAAAGAGTAGGGCCCTCTAACCCCTTGTGTACTGTTTGATGTTACTGTTCTGTTTCATGTATTGTCCCCCCCCATTGTACAGCGCTGAGCAAACCCTTTGGCGCTATATAAACACGATAAATAAATAAAATAAATAAATAAGTAAAACACATACATGCTAATATAAACTCTTTCTTTATAACTTGCATTTTACCAGTAAAGCAATTTAATCTGAAGTGTAACAGCCTCCATTATCTGTTCCCTTGATGTAAATTATAGCATGAATTGGTAAATCTGTTAAATATTTAATTCTGAAGTGCATTTACCAAAATAAACAAGTGCATTTGATACTAAATCAAAAATAAGACAATAAAAGCATAATGGAATTTTTACAGTTCAAGTCTAGAAATACATTTTTTGCATCATTATAAATATCTCTTATCTTACTTAGGAAGTGACTTTAGTGGAAAAAAGGCAACTGCAAGTGTTTTGTTCCAACGTGGTATATCTGTATACTTCCTTTGTCAGATTGTGAATTTGTGTAGCACAACTAAAATCTATATTTACACAAAAACATATTGAAAAATAAAATGCATTTTTAGTTACAGTAAGTATTTCATGCTAGTTTTGTGATTCTTCTCATGACTGTAGATTTTCTTTCAACTGGAAGACTTGCTCAGTGGCATCAGTTTGTTAACACCGTCTGCTGAACACTGATGACTCTTGGTAATGAAAATGTATTGTTAAGTGAACTGTAGGGAGGTAGATAAGCTTGCAGCTAATGCATTCTCAAAGCTCCACTGTATGAACAAAGTAGGTGAAAAGTAAAAGCAATAATAAAAAATTGAAAAGACTTTAAGGGCCATCATTATTACAATAGGCATTTTTTTCTCAGTTCTTTTGAAAAGATTATTCTTATATTTTGTAAGACACAAAGCTTTGTGAGCTACATATTGTTTATTCATATTGGCATCCTGATAATGTTTTGCAAGTTATATATTTCAGTATCTAACTATTAAAGGAAATATTCACAAAAATAATACTGTTAGAACAAGAATATGTAAGGGTATTTTGCAGTAGCTCAAACAGGGGCGGACTGACAACTCATGAGGCCCTTGGGCAATAAGGGATCATGGGGCCCCTGTGTCCTTGCCCAAACTCAAAAAAGCCTATAAAAAAGGTACCAGGGTCATCTAATGGGACCCCCTACTGACCCCGGGCCCTCGGGCAGTGTCCGAGTTTCCAAATGGTCAGTCCACCCCTGGGCTCAAAATACCCTAAAACTGCAACATTCTACAATCATACTTCACCTTTGGTTCATGTATGCTGTAGAGATGAAGCAGAGGGCAATTAGGATGGTGAAAATGTAACCTTAAACAATATTCAGTCAAATATGTTTTTATTAAACATTTTTACAGATTGGATTACAAACATTTATAATGTAAGAACATGTTACATAACAAAAGAGGAACATAGTACAAACATTGGTCTTGAGGAGGATTCATCAGAAGAAAATGAACAGCCAGATACAAAAAAGTATCAACAAGATAAAAGAGAATGTATCCATATCTAAGGTAAAAAAGGAGGGAGGAGGACCTTAAACATTATTATAATTTCTTAATAAATCAACGCAAGGAACAACTTAGATTTGTCAGTTTGGAGTTTACAATATTGTGATTGGCGAATTTGCCCTGGTTTGATTTGCCAAGGGCTTGGAAAATCTTGGTCAAAATTTGAACCTGAATGCCAAGTGATGAATTTCAAAGAACTCTATGGGGTTGAATCTTTTTGGTAAATTGTAGTCAATTTTAGGGCTATTAAGCAAACTGATGCCAAAAACGTTATGGGAATCTGGATACTTTCTTGGGGGACACATAGTACAGCAAAAAACATTTTTTAAATAACCATACAGTGGGGAGTGGGTCTTGTCATATAGCTTTTGAAACACGGAAAATATATAAATATTTTAATTATCATGCTTGGAGATGCCTTAAAGTGGTATTAAACCCAAAAGCAAATATTTATTATATTACAGATTACCAATTCTTAGATGTGATGGCTGCATTGGTTTACTTCTTAGGCTTTCTTTCTTCTATTTTCATCTGCTGACCTGTCCAATATGTTGTTATTCAGAAGCTCAAGCTCTTTAGCAGAATGTATCAGTATACATGAATGAGACAAGCCACTGGCAGAGGGGATTAAATGATTAGATGTTATTTAATATGTAAAATCTTTATTCCAAATGGAAAAAAATGTTTGCTGTAACTGATTATAAACTGTGAGCTGAAGTATGGCTTCAATTTGTTTAGTGTATTTAAATATGCTAATACATTTAACACTCCCCTCAGACTGACAATGCTGCTGTTTTCTGTGCCTCCTGTGCCCTGTCATCCAGAAGTGATGTTCACTAATAAAGGAGGTAGATGTGTTATTGGCCAGAACACCAGGTGAAAAATGGAAGGAAAAAAGTAAAAAAAAGAATATTGATGCAGCCACTACAGCTAATGATAGGTAAGCTATAATATACTGTATCACATGTATTGTGTTGGGTTTAATACCACTTTAAAGCTGTTTGTAGTATTATGGAACTACATGATTTTCACTGACACTCAGGAACAACATATACTGGCAGCACAAATTTGACTATGGAATTGATTTTATTCTTTTACAATTAGCTTGGCTTACATACAGCAGCAGCCAAAAATGGCTTTTTTAGGTAGCAGCAGCACATGCTTCTTTCATCACATGGAAATAGGTTTATGACTGTGTATATTTATTGCCCTGCAGAAAGTCATGATGTTAATTTTCATGAAGCTCGCTGTTGAGCCTTAGGAGCCAATTTTGTAGCAGTCCACCATCTATGGATAATTCTCCAAAATTGTAGGTACATTTATTTTTCTGAGTATTTATTGATTATGGTCTAATCTCTATTACTACTGATAGTTACAAGCATTTATGATTTTTATTTACTAGCTTCCACCTGCCAAGGAATCACTAGAGGGTCCATTTTCTCTAGCCACGCTGGAGGAGATCTGTGAAAGGACTGGTTTTGATTTGACAAATAGTTATGTAAGTTAATGTATACATATGAGAAGGATTTTGTACTATGTGAAGATTTCATACTGTTTATAGTGTCTATACGTAATACTTATGTACTGTATTTTGTAGAAGCTTCTGCTGTATTCTTATATTTTTACCCTGAAGAAGATTCCAATTGGGAATTGAAACGCTTTGAGGTTGTATAATTGTTTAAGACTAGTCTCCTGGATGCAGATGAAGCCTTTGTTTCTCTTGTTAGTGATATTCCTGTACATTGCATGTTGGCAATTCAAGTAAAGTCCCCTTTCCAAATAAGTATGTCTTTATATGTTGTTAATAAAAGGTGGTTCCAAGGAAAAATGGATGAAAACAAGTGAATGCTTTCCTTTGAGCACCCCAAACGCCAATAGTCTTCCAATGATAAAGAACTAAAGTACAGCTTCCTTATTGCCCTAATCTTTTCTTATGCAATTTGTCAGCTTTGCCTATGAGGACACCGTGGCTGTTCTGTGCTCCTTTTTATATTGAGGGAGTTGGCCTTACCAAAATCTATCTTATTGGCCCTTCAAAGCCTGTTGGCCAAAGTTCAAAGGTCATACAATGCATTATGGTAAAAAAAAATAAAAAATACGCGTATCATTTTTCAGGTCCTGAACCTGCAGGATTTTACTTGAACCCATGGTAGCAGTGAACTCAAACCACATCCCTACTAGTAAAATCAAAGTAAGAAGAATATAAGATTTGTACCAGTCATAGCTAATGATTCCAGTTAGTTTACTGTGTTCTATAAACTGTTCTTTTAATTAATTTCAATTCTTTAATGCAATAAAGATAAGCATTATTGGTTAGAAGTTATTTTATGAACATGTGGAAAAAAATTAAGAATCGCTATTACTCTCCTAACTTTTATTTCCCAGTATAAAGCCCATACTTTATCCACAATAGTCATGAGGGTACAATAACAGTTAAAATATATTTTTGAAGAATGAGTGAGAGAAAAATAAACAAAATAGTTATTTTCAGTTGTCAATGATTTTTGGGGACTTTTAAGGGTATAGGTAAAATATTTTCAATTTGCTGATAAGTAGATTATCTTACATGAATGGATGGATCCACAATTCCACACTTTCACATTGCACCACTGTAAGTGGATAATCTATAGTAACAAGCTCTTCTTGGCAACATGGTTAAATGTTACTTTATGGGATTTAAATATAGATAAAGTAAACATTGCAGAAAATAAGACAAGTAAAAGTACCTCTTATGGACTCGATCAATTTTTACATTTCGAGTATGAACCTATTTATTTGGTGATAACTTTATCATTACTTAAGATAACAAAGTAATACATGCATTTATTTTGTAAACAACAAGTTTATTTTGATAATAATGCTTGCAATTATTATTTTTTTCTTTCAAATCTATAGGCACCAATGCATTAATAATTTTTTTTTTTTTTCCGAATTTAACCAGTGTTATTTTTATTAAAGTAATTTTAGTGTGAAAAAATATACATGCCATTCTACAATCTGCCCTGTGTAAATGACACTAAAATGATGTTCCTTACACAAAGCATTGCAAAGTTATTTGTACTGTATATAATAAAAAAAGTTTTTTTTTCTATTTTATGCAACACTGAAAAGCAAAAACAGGATTCAAAACAAATAAATATTGATATAAAAAGACAAAAATGGAAAAATAATCAGCAGAAAAAATATTAGCTAACTAAAAAAGGTAGAAAGGAGTTAATTATGGGTGATTCTGGTTGCTAATGAATAACAGGGGTAGAAAATAAACACATTATACTTAAAAAAAATAAATTATAAAGTTTGTTTAATTGATGTGGTGCAAAAGTTTACATATGAATAAAACAATAAAGACATTAAAAAATACATTGTTTCACTGCATTAATTCAGTAGCGGTGGAGGTAGCCAACAATAGTGCTGGGTCAAGGCTAAACCAGTGATGCCTTGTGATTAGCTGAGGTGCTCTGCGTTCCTAGGGATTTACCTACCTGGTCACTTTATTAGACTGCTTGAGTTTACTATTGTTCCCTATTGGGCTATTATGGCCATTATGGTTAATGGTGACCCTAGGAAGATCTGAGGTGGCTGATCCATAGCTCCACTCTTCTGGGGTTATGTATTGGTGTGAATATGCAGCTGATGTCCGGACAATGGATTTGTTTTTTTTTAATTGGTAAAGGGTGAAAGTATATGCATATTTTGAAATGATATTGAATTTTTCTACTGTTAAAATTCTTTTTGAGCAAATTTGTTATTCCTCTAATAAAATGTATAAGTTGGACCTTGGATAATAGCAACTTTATGTCAGTGGGCTTCTCTTAGCCCCTGCCCATCTTCTATATGTGAAGTTGAGTGTTACAATGATCGCATCTATAAATAGTGGTGAGTTGGTGAACTTATATTTATATTTTACTTTTTGTTTTTCCCTTTGAAGCCTTTTTTTTTGGTAGACCTTGGAGCTGACTCTGATAAAGTGAGCATGTGTTGTATTTGTGCATGGTGACCATACTCCTTGAAGCATTTTATTGCTGGTGATGCCGATCTAGGCTTTGCAGCCACCTGCTGCTGGGAAGCTGCAATTCTTACTAAGATGTCCATTTATGAAAGAGAGGAAAGGCAAGATCCTGATGATCATAGCTTATCTCTCAGATGTGCCAGTTTATGAAGCTGAGGTGAGGAGCGGAGAACATTTTTTTCACTTCTCATCACAGGACACACCCTTCTGTCATTCACATTGACAGAGATGGCCAATTTATGAAGGTGAGATCTGAAGATCTCACTGGCCATCTCTTTAAAATATTTCATTTCCAGATTCTCCAGTGCAGAGCTGGAGAATCTTGGTGAGAAGCTGCTGTGATATGGGGGAAGAAGGCTTCTTAGGTGTCCGTTTATGAACCAGCGGTAATAGATCGCAGCTCAGTTCTCCGGCATTCTCGGAGAACACAGTTCTCCTGTGAATGCAGTTTATGAAGCAGATCTCCGAAGGGAGAACGATCTCCCAACGCTGGAGAACGGTCTACAAACTCTGGAAAATAGCTGATTTTACTATAATCTCGCGAGATTACAGTAAAAGATCAGTTTACTAAGCAGAGGTAAATTATCTCTGCTTAGTTTTTGGTCCCTCCGATTCTCCAGCTCTGGGCTGGAGAATCTGGAGGGAGAACACAGATCTCCAGAGAAGGGCTGAACATATTCTCTTGGGTGTTATAAACTGTGAATGACCAGAGAATAGCTGTGATCCTCTGAATCTCAGCTATTCTGTGTGTCATAAACGGACACCTATGTTCCTAATATCAGCACCAGTGGGGTTAAACATTGATATAAATTATAACTATATATGTTTATGTATGTATATATGTATATTTGTGTTTTATACATAGTGTACATTATATATATATATATATATATATATATACTGTATATATATATATATATATATATATATATATATACATACATATAGTATAGTTATAGTGTATTGTCTTGTCGTTTAGAATGCATTCACACCTGAGCAATGCAGAATTGTTGGCAGAATTGCACAATTCTGACTGCAATTCCAAATTGTGTTAAAATTGTGTTAAAATACGCAGTGCACTTTTGGGTGCCACTCATTGTTAATGGCACCCCAAATGCTTTTAGCAGACATGCATTTTGCCACATATTTTGTCATTTGACAAATATGCTATCAATGCACCTTGAAAAAACACACAACACTCCATGCCCAAAAAAGGTTCAGCTTTTGATGCAGTTTTAACAAAAAATTTTTTTTTTTTTTTTTAAACAATATCAGTTGAAATTTGTATGTGCATTTTGGTAGTTTTTAACATGTATTTTGGTAATTTTTTACCTGTGTTTTTTGTGTGTGTTCTGGAAATTCATGCAAAATACATGTCATGGTTGCGGTGCCATTATTTGGTAATGGCACCCAAAAGTGGCTAGCAGATGTGAAGTTTGCCAAAATATTCATAAAAACCAAATCAAAATGCACTTTAAAAAAGTGCCAAAATGTGTGCTAAGAAAAGTGCCAAAAATGTGCAGTACAGACCACACCAAAATGCATGTTAAAATAACCAGTGCCAAAACATGTGTTAAAGTGCCTAAATGTGTGTTTAGAAAAGTGCCAAAATGCACATTAAAAAAACCCACTTAAAAATGCATGTTAATAAAATACAGCATGTTAACAAGCAGCAAAATGGACGTAACAAATGCTAAACTGTGCAATAAAAAAGAGCCAAAATACGCATTTAACCACTAGCCTACAGGACACTTATACCCCCTTCCTGCCCAGGTCCAATTTCCAGCTTTCACTTTGAATGACAATTGCGCGGTCAAACATCACTGTACCCATATGAAATTTTTATCATTTTTTTGTGACAGATAGAGCTTTATTTTGGTGGTATTTAATCACCTCTGGGTTTTTTTATTTTTTCATAAACAAACCAAAAACCATTGGAAATTTTGAAAAAAAAATGTTTTTTCTTAGTTTTTGTTATAAAATTTTGTAAATAAGTGATTTTTCTCCTTTATTGATGTGCGCTAATGAGGGTGCACTGATGGGCACTGATAGGCTGCACTGATGGACACTGATAAGTGGCACTGATGGGCACTGATGAGGAGACACTGGTAGGTGGCACTGATGTGTATTGACAGGCTTCACTGACTGGCACTAAAAGGCAGCACTGATACATGGCACTGATAGGCAGCACTGATAGGCAGCACTGACTGGCACTAATAGGCGGCACTGACTGGCACTGATAGGCGACATTGACTGGCACTGTTAGGCGGCACTGATAGGCACTGTTAGGCGGCACTGATACGCACTGATAGGCGGCACTGACTGGCACTGATAGGTTGCACTGATTAGCAGCACTGATATGTGGCACTGATTGGCATTGATAGTTGGCACTGACTGGCACTGATGGGTGACACTGAAAGGCAGCTCAGATGGGCACTGATATGTGGCATTGATGTGCACTGGTGTACACTGATATGTGGCACTGATGTGGCACTGATGGGCACTGGCACGAGGCACTGATGAGCACTGACATAAGGCACTGATGGACACTGACAGGTGGCACTGCTGGGGCTACACTGATCATTAGGGCACACTGATCATCAGTGCCCTGATGATCAGTGTACATGTCCCCTCCGCGGAAAGCTGATTACCGGCTCTCCTCTACTCTTGAGCTGTCAGCGTGACAGCTCGAGAGGAGAAAAATGCAGATAACCGGCATTTCCCTGTTTACATGTGATCAGCTGTGGTTGGACACCGCTGGTCACATGACCGAGCCGACATCTTCGGCTCTTTCCGTGATCGGTGATCCGCTGTGTCCGAGGGACACAGCGCACTGACGATCGCTGCGCATGCGCAGTGAGAATGGGAGGATGTCATATGACGGCCTCCCAGAACGAGAGAACCACCTTGCGCCCATCATATTACTATATGGCAGGTGGGAGGTGGTTAAAGAATGTGCCAAAATGTGCATTAAAAAGTATCTGTGGTCAGTGCTTACATTTTTATGTAATTACATGGTCTTTTTAACTTTGGTTATACTGTTTAAACTCAGGTGATATGTAAGCACACAATTAATTCAGGAGATCACATGCAGCCCTCCCTTTTCTGCACAGATATTACTTCTCTCTTCTCCTTCTGAGAACAAATGTTCTCATCTTCATAAATAGGGGAACAAAGGAGAAGATTTTTCCCTGAGAAGTGCAGAGAACTGAAATGAGATAAATTATTTCTGCTTAATAAACGTACACCTAAATCAGGTTTCATGTTGTCATTTTAAAAAAGAGGATGCTCCATATGCAGAAATACATAAATTTGGTTTTCTGTCAGTGATCTCCCCTTCTACTCAACAGGCATATGGGGAATAAATACTGAGAAATACACACAGAAAACCTACACAATGGATATTTTGTCATGCGAAAACCACATCTTCATAGATGCTCAGAATTTGTTTTATTTGTATTATTTATTATACATTGAATACAATTTTTTTTATTTATGACTGTTGCTACATACACACAATTAAACTGATACATCAGTCATACAAAATAATAGTTCATTTTAATATTTTTATTAAGCCATGCAAAGAGAAATTTATAGATTGAAGCAACCAAGAGTGCCAGAGTTCATGGTGAACCAATTGCCCTTCTGTGTTTTGCACATTATCATTGCTTTTTACACTTCCTTATTAAACAAGCATGAAAATTCTCTAAATTCCCCATATAAATGAGATGTATACAGAGAACCATCAACACTGTTTGGTTTAATTACCTCAGATTATGTTGCAGAGTTTTTCATGCATTGCACTGTAAGAATTAGCTAACATGCTGTTCACATTTAAACGTAACTATAATGTCACAAATTTTTGTTTTGCAACATAGTAATGAAACAAATAATTCACTTGACAATTGCTCTATTGAATTATGCTTCTACTACTCCTGATCTTTTAAACATAAATGAATAAGATATATCAACTTAATGCAGAGAAGGCAAACAATATTTTTAAAGGGATACCTTTTAGCCATTAAACTTTATCCCTTTAATAATTTTGTACATTATTTGCCAAGGTATTTACTCATGGATAAGACAGTACAATACTTTTTTCTAAGATATAAAATAAGCACACATTCCACTTATATGAAATATCTAATACTAACAACAATAATGTGTAAATGGAATTACAGTTAAAACATTAAAGCAGACTTAGTAAATTATATACATGCTTTACACTGCTTTTTATTCTGCTCAAAGGTGTCTTTTACATTGAGTTCTTCTATTTTGTTTTCACCATGTTTATTTAAAGTGCTGCCACAAGCTAATAATATACATCAAAGTGGAAAAATGATAAAGCAATACAGTTGAAGGGCTTTTTTGTAGCATTGTGGATGTCCATGAAAAAGATGTGAAAGATACTTAGAAAACTTCAATCAATGATGAGGGTATGATTCACTTCATCACCTTCCATGGTCCTGCAATTTCAGCCTGAAACTGACTGAACATATATAACTCCATAGGTGTAAAACAAAATGGCAAAACATGGTAATTTAAAGAGTCATCTGGTATTATTTCATTGGTCACACAGTAGATTATTTTATGGTATCTTATTTTTAAAAGTGGTCTAACACGACATTTCAGTTGTGGTTTAAAAAGAGAAAATATTTTGTTCGTTGGTCAATTTTAAATTGTTTTTAGGTTTACATGTATGTAAACTGACATTTTACATTTATGTTGTAATTTTATGCATAAAAACTTTATTCTACAGTTAAGCATTTAATACATAATTAGAGTGAATTATGGTATGATAGGCAACATAGTCTGTACACCCCCCATGTTCACTATTCTGTATTGTGATACATAACTGTAAATTGCAATGCATTAGGGTTCCATTTTATTGTAAACCTACAGTACATCTGTGTTAAAATATACCCTTTTTAGGACCTTCTTGTGTGTGTCAAAAATAACTTCAGTTGCTGTTCAGCTGTTGATCCCCCCCCCCCATTTTTTTTTTCTTTAAAATTTTTCTTCATTACAGTTAGGCTTAAAAGGTTTAGTTTTAGTTTTTGTGAGGAGGTATATTCTATTTGAACACACACACAAGCCCACGCACACACACATATATATATATATACTATATATATATATATATATATATATATATATATACACTGTATATATATATATTTTTTTTTTCAAATATTTTTTTTTTCGGCAGGGGGAGGGGGGTGAGGTCAGCAGCATGTACTTGTTACTGAAGTAGCCAAAGCTTCCCCATTGCATCTCTGCATGCTAGTGTGATACAATTTTGTTCACCAATCATCGCATTAAGTTAAGTGCACCACATCACCACATTCTTAATCCCCTTATTTCCATAGCTTCTAATAACACCCTGTATTTATTATGTCTGGTAGGACTAAAGGGAAGGGCAGAGGTTCTTCATATACAGTTAGTAGAGGATGAAAAGGTTTTGCAGCTGCAGGAAAAAACAGTGGTTGGGTCACACCTTTGAGAGAAAGTGCACTTTTTCCTTTTCTTTCTGGACAGTAGGCATTCTACATGGCTAGAGAATATGGAGAAGTTCATGAAGTGGTTAATGAGGTCTTGTTCATTCTCCTCCTCCTAGATGTAGGACAGCATATTTTCCATTCTCCTCCCAGATGCAGGACAGCATATTTTCCATTCACCTCCTTCCAGATACAGGGCAGCAGTTGAAAATGTGCCCTCTTCTTCCCCTTCCTCTACAGCTAATCTGGCAATTGCCCTGCAAACTAGCATGGAGGAGTTATCTGAATTATTTCCACACAGCATGCGTCACTTAGGAGTTCTTGTTATGGAATGTTGAGGAGAGCAAAAAGGAGTGCATTACAGGCAGGGAGCAGCAATTACCATTGATGTTGCTACAGATTACTGCCAAATGGTCTTGAGCAATAGAGAGGGTAGAATTGATATGACAGAGAGCTCTGAGGAAGAGGTAGTGCCCTCAAAATGCCTCCGCATCTGCAAGATGTTGTGGTGCTATCCTAGCACATCTGGGGGCACAAATAATGGTTCTGGTTGTTTCTTTCTTGATATATTTGATGAGCTTTTTTATACTGCTTTGTTTGTTAACTTTATTATCTTTCAAATAATGGTGTTTTGGATAATGCGCTAAGGTGGTTTATTGCTGTAATGTAAGATTTGCCTGTTTCCTAACAGGGTTGAATGACTAACTTTTGTAAAAACAAATTCATCTTGAATCAGGAATGAGTACAAAATCTCTTCAGCTAATACTAACAAATACATTTTTGCTTGGAATCTGGCCTCCAAAAATGATTATACCTTACACCATTACCATTTCCTGCCACTGTTGATGTCCTGCTACCAATACAAGCTCCTTCCACCACTGCTGGCCTTCCTTAATTCTGCAAACACTGCTGATTTTCCACAAGTACAATCACCTGTCATACTATGACAGACCCAACCTGTGGACTGGGTTGGAGAAGCTCCTCCATTTGGGACAGACACATGAATCAACAACCTCCCTCAATAAATAAAGAAGATAAAATATTTCCACTTTTTCAAACTTGGAATATTGTATGAGTTTTGTCTTCTGGAAAGATTATACAAGTGAAAGCAAACACCTGAAAGACAGCAGGTGTAGTGGCATTTGTGTATTCAGGGTGTGGGCTTATTGCCAGTCAGTCTGGGGTGGGCTGAATGCCTGGCTTATGCTAATTAGATCACTGTTAGCTGTTGGCTGTACTGTTTAGGATGTGCATTGTTTAGGATAATGTGATCAAGCTCTTAACTAATAAGTGCAGGATGTTTATCCTAATGTATAATATTTGTGTTTATTTTTCCTGTGGGCACTGGCCCTATTTCTGGAGTGTACACAAACCTGTGTTTTTAGTTCAATAAAGAATTCTAGTTTTGGTATCTATGCTAGTCTCTTCTAGCCTTGGGTGAAATGCCCAGCTATAATACTTTGGTGCTGTGTCCCATTTGGGGTGACAGGCAGTCCATCACAATTACCAACTCCCTCCACTACTGCTGGTCTGCCACCATTTCCAGCTTCTGCCACCATTTCCAGTTATATACCTACTGCTGTTAGCCTGGCACCATTACCAGCTCCTTCCACCACTATCAGCTTTTACCATCAATACCAGGTCCATCCATCACTGCTTTCTTTCTACCATTGCCAACTCTTGCCACCACTGCTGGCCTGATACTCTTGCCATCTCCTGCCACTACTGACGGCCTGTCAGAATTACCATCTTGTGCTGCCTTTTCTGCCCATTTCAGTGCTCCTTACTGTGTAAGGTGCCACACAGGCTGAATTTTTTTTATCAGTTTCTGCAGGGTAAATTCTGTGATGCATCCTAAATTTTAAGCTTATTTTAGTGATCAATTACTAAAATCCACTGTTCTGGCAATCATAAATAGTGGTGGCTATTTTTTCTTAGAAAAAACTGCACTCTTATTGTGATTTCCTTATTAAAACCTATCTGGTCTCTCTATCTTAAACTGTGGCATAGCAAAAGTGCTTGCATTCTTTGTATGAAATCAGTACAATATTTTGCTGGCTTTACTCAAGCGTTCCTTTTTAAATTAAAAGCTGTTTGTTTTACTTCCTGTTAAAAATGTTGCCTACTAATATTATTCAAATACTCTGCATGTAGCCTATATTTTGGTGACTTTTCTCTGTTTAACAAAAAAATTAGAAGCTTTTGGATTAAAAGCTAACTGCTATCTTTTTTAGGAAACATCTAAAATTTTACATGTATACATATATAAATTTCAAGTGACATGTTTACATTGACATTCAAGCAATAACCTGAAAGATATAACCATCGCTGTTAAGCTTAGAAACCATTTTAACATATGGACAATGTACTTGGAGCTAGGTTTACAAGGGAAAGGCCCAGTGTACTTCTCCAATCAAAATTCTAGTTTAAGAGAATGTCAATTCCCAACTCTTGGAATTTTTTATAGGGTGCGCCGCAGTTGTATCTTGGTATAACAAGTGGATGGGTTGGGGGTTAGGGGAAAGGGGGAGAGGAAGGGAGTGGTTGACAAGAGTTGGAAAACCCCACTCAAAGGATGGGTCAGGAAAGTGCTGCTCTTCTAAGGGTCAACTACAAAAGGAGGCATGTCTCCAAGTGACACCCCTCCATTTGGGTATCCAAGAAGGTGTAGCTTTGGTATCAAGCTACATCTCTTTGGACTGAGTGAGTGGTGTCTGCAAAATTACCTATAGGTAATGGTCTGTAGTTTTGAAATATAATCAGCTTCCAAGTAGTTCTGAGTTTCTCCTTTGTATTGTGTGGTATAGAAGAGAAGTCCTACATTTGAAAGATATTGTTTAATTTTTGTTGTCCTTTTTATTCAGAATGTGGCCTAGTGAAAGTGCCTAACTACTGTACACGCCACTACAATTTGTGCATTTTTTATGCACCTTACCAAGGTGCATGAATACTGTTTATGTGAAATAAAAATACTCTGACTTTGAAATTTTGATTTGAGGCTGACAAGTATCCTTCCTATTCAAAATATGGCCTATACCAAAAGTTTAATTACTGTCTTTGGAGTCTGTATAATATTTTTTCTTCTGTGAAATATGTATATTTTAATGTGGATTTTTGGAATAAAAAGCTGCATGCTATGTATCTCTAGAAGGTTTTACCCCCTTCATGACCAAGCCATTTTTTTCTGTGTAGCACTGTGCTACTTTAACTAGTAATTGCGTGGTCATACAACACTGTATGCAAATTAAATGTATATAATTTTTTTCACACAAATAGAGCTTTCTTTTGGTGGTATTTGATTACCATTGGGGGACAATTCACAAAGCAGTATCTTACCACATCCAAGTATGCGGTAAGATACCACACAGTGCTTTTCAAAATGTTTGTTGGCATTCACTAAAAAATGCTACTAAAATACTGCATTAGTTATTTTCTGAAGTCCTGCACTATTTTAGTAGTGAAAGCATGCATGAATGCAATGCCTCGTGGTAGCCAACGTATTTATTAATAGCAGTAAATACCGGTTCTTAAGGAGCGGGAGGCCGTCAGCTTCCTTAACAAACAGTAACTTAACAAACAGGAGCCGCATCTTTAAAAACTAATGAGTCATCAGCTATCAGCAGGTTCCCTGTTGACAGCTGAATGTAAAGACAAAATTAAGAAAAAAATGGCGTGGGTTTCTCCCTCAATCCATACCAGGCCCTCCGGGACTCGTATGGATTTTGAGGGGAACCCCCATGCCAAAATAAAAGAAAATGGCATGGGGCCCCCCCAAAATCCATACCAGACCCTTATCTGAGTATGCAGCCCTGCAGATCAGGAAAGGAGGGGAACAATTGAGTTCCCCCTCCTGAACCATACCAGGCCACATGCCCTCAGTGTGTGTGGGGGGGCTTTAGGGCAGGGGATGGAGACAAGGGCCCCTTCCTCACAACCCTGGTCAGTGGTTATGGGGTCTGGAGGCAGGGAGATTGTTAGAATCTGGAAGCCCCCTTTAAAAAGGGGTTCCCCAGATCCCAGCCTCACCCATGTGAATTAGTATAGGGTAAATTTTTTATTTTTGTTTTTTTAATAAAGGACTTGTCAAAAACTGCCTCCTGTGTTTTTTTTACACTACACTTTTTTTGCTGAATAAGTAGGGGTACCATAAACCCCATACATGGGGGGGGCGGGATCTGGGGACCCCCTTGTTAAAGGGGGCTATCAGATTCCGATAAGTCCCTCAGACCCCCACAACTACTGGCCAGGTCTCTTTAGGACCATCAGTATTAGTCTTTAGTATATTTGGACTGACCCAATGTGGTTTTAGGGGAGAGTACCATCAGGTGGGTTCTTCAGCTCCTTCCAGGTTGGGGAAGTGTGGGTGGGTGTTTCCCTTTGGGAGGGGGTCAGTTGGGGCCTCATCTAGGGGGTGGGGCATAGCAGTGGGGTAGTGTGGTTCAGGTTGGGGGTGGTTTTCTTCTCGGAGGGATCTGGGTGGTTCAGGGGTGGGGGGTTTGGATCATAGACTAGTGATGATTTTACTATTTATTGTCTTTTTTTCCAATACATTTCTATGAGTAGTAGCCAGTTGGGTGTGCATGCCTATTTTCTTTTTTTTGTTTGTACGGCTCGTGTTTTGGCAATACCCTGCCTGATTGTATTTGGTGGCATCTCATTTTCCTTTAAATGTGTGTGGGGTCCTGTTCTGCTTAAAAATTTATATATTTTTGTCATAGTTGCTGTTCTCCCTTCTGCATCACAAGTGTACCTCCTTCTGTGTCAGCAGTGGTTCCTTTTTTTTTTGGCTTTCTGTATTTTTTTTTCCCAGCAGCAGCAAAAACTTTTTCTTCATTATTGCTGTTTCTCTTTCTGAGTTGCAGGTGTTCTTCTTTCTGCGTATTTTTTTGGCTTTCTTAATTTTTTTACATTTAATTAATTTATGTTTTGCAGCAGTAGCAGTAAAAAAAAATCTCCATAATTTCTGTGTCCACAGTGAAAAGTGGTGGTCATGGACATGGAGCATCCTTTGCAGCAGGGCACTATTGTCCTTTTTTTTCCAGTGCTGGCCATGTTATTGAGCCACACCATGCGTAAGAGGCAGTGAAGTGGATAACTAAGCCATCCTCATCCTCTATCACCCAGACTCATACTAATTCACCTTCCACCTCAGCTGCCAAAGTGGCCTATTCCACAGGCTCCTTGTCCACAGTTACTCCTTTCATAGCCCCACCATCATGCACGGAGGAGTCAGCTGAATTACTTGAACATAGCATAATTCCCATACTGCTGGAGGATGTGCAGCACTTTCAATGGTCAGATGTTGGTTCCCGGGTTGAGGAAAGGAGTGACATGAGCCTAGAGAGAGGGGGTGCCAATGACAGACAAGAAATTGGCAGTCATGTTCCCCCAAACGCAGCATACTGCCAAGTTGGCTCCAGTGACGAGGAGGAAGGGAATGATGAGGTCACTGACTGTACTTGGGTGCCTGAGAGAACAGAGGAGGAAAGTGGGGAGGAGGCACAACTCCAGCGAGGCAGGATGTCTTCCAGGGGCAGGTTTAAGGGCAGCCACTATTGCATCACACGACAGAGCTCCACAGGTGCAGGGCGCTGCTGACTCCCTGCTAACTTCCAAAAGTTCATTGGTGTGGGCCTTTTTCAACACATGTGTAGCAGACCCCAGCGTTGATGTTTGCAGTCTTTGTCTGAAGCAGATCAAGTGTGGCCAAAACACCAGCCTCTTGGGCATCACATGCTTGACAAAACATATGATGACCTGCCATGCAGCCCATTGGCAACAGCACCTGAAAGACCCACATCATAAAAAAGTGCAGACTTCTCCTTGCTCCTCATCTGAGATCTCAACCCCTACTGTACCCCAATTCTTCTCAACAGCCTCCACTGATAGGGATGATGATATACAATAACAATGGGTACCACAGGACATTGCACCCACTTCGACTGGCTGACATTCAACGGGAATTCAACCTGATCACCAATCACCTCATTTGCGACATGCCCAGCAGGTGGAACTCAACATTGGCAATGCTGCAGCAGCTGCACATGAGCAGAGGGATATTAATGAGTACCTGTGTGAGTATGGCACAAAGACAGGCTCAGGGGAGCTTGGCTTCTTTGCGCCATGCCATTGGCTGCTGATAAAGGATGTGTGCACTGTCCTGTCACCGTTTAAGGAGGCCACAAGGATTTTCTTTCCTCTCAAGGCCCCCTTTATGCAGATACCATTCCTGCAGAACACACAGGAAGAGGAGGATTGTGGCAGCATGGAAGTAGAGGATAACATATGGCAGTTTTTAAGGGATGTTTCAGTCCCCAGAAACCCCAGGATTAGTACGTAGCTGGGAGGAGGTAGTTCCTGACAGTGTCATTCTCAGTGACTCAGATGACCCAGAATCTCATGCCTCCTCAAACTTACACTGGATGGGCTCCCTGATTCTACAAAGCCTGTGAAAGGACTCAAGGATTCGTGGTATCAAGGATAAAGATCATTACTGGTTAGCAACCCTTCTTGATTCACATTACAAGGGTAAAGTTACAGAGCTCATCCTGCCTTCCCAGAGGGAGCAGAGGATGAAACATCTTGAGAACTCCTGGGAGGTTACCATTTCCTGCACAATGTGTTTTTGAGGCTTCGATCATTCAACGGAAGAGTGGCTGGAGAAGGTGGCCAGCTGACCAATGCCTTTAAACAATTCTTTAGTCTTCAGCGCCCAGGGCTGTTAGGTTTAAGCACCCATCGGCAGTGTCTGCATCATGTGGTGCAGGATTGTCTATGGGCAAGAGCAGACCTGGAGACCTTTCCAACTGAGGATTCACTGCATTACTTGAGGATAGGTCACTGGCCAAAACTTGCTCAATATGCAGTCAAGCTACTGGCCTGTCCTGCATCCAGCATGTTTTGCGAATGGACATTCAGTGCTGCTGGAGGTTTTGTGATGGATTAAAGAGTGCATCTGTTCACAGAATCTGTTGACTGGCTGACATTTATCAAAATGAATCAGTCCTGGATCAACTGCAGCTATCAAGCTCCTGATACTGATGTAACTGATTAAATTTGTTAGGGATCTGGGATCCCTTGAAGGCTGCCTATGCTGCTTATCCTATTCCTGATTATTAGAGATGAGCGAATTATTCAAAAATTGGAGTCTGCTGGGGAAGAGAAATAATACTGTCAGTCAGTATGACATGCAGATGAGTGCCGTCGATCTTAGAATCACCGCACACTTCACTCATTTGGGCAGTCACGGGGCCAAAACCAGAGTGTGGAGCCACAGTGTGGCGGTGGAGGCAGCAGCAATGGGAGGCCATACAGCACCCTATGACAAAATGGAACCAACCAGCAGTGTGAGGAGACCTGAAAGTGGCACATGGCAGAGTGTGGCGATAGAGACAGCAGCAATGGGAGGCCGTACAGGGACCCATGACACACTCTGGACCTGGCAGCAGCATGAGGAGGCGGTACAGGGGCCCATGACAGATTACGGGCCTGGCAGCAGCATGAGGAGTCGGTACGGGGGCCCATGGCAGATTACGGGCCTGGCAGCAGCAATGGGAGGCCCGTAATCTGCCAGCACCCTATGACAAAATGGAACCCACCAGCAGTGTGAGGAGACCTGAAAGTGGCACATGGCAGAGTGTGGCGATGGAGACAGCAGCAATGGGAGGCCGTACAGGGACCCATGACACACTCTGGACCTGGCAGCAGCATGAGGAGGCGGTACAGGGGCCCATGACAGATTACGGGCCTGGCAGCAGCATGAGGAGTCGGTACGGGGCCCATGGCAGATTACGGGCCTGGCAGCAGCAATGGGAGGCCGTACAGGGACCCATGACACACTCTGGACCTGGCAGCAGCATGAGGAGGCGGTACAGGGGCCCATGACAGATTACGGGCCTGGCAGCAGCAATGGGAGGCCCGTAATCTGCCAGCACCCTATGACAAAATGGAACCCACCAGCAGTGTGAGGAGACCTGAAAGTGGCACATGGCAGAGTGTGGCGATGGAGACAGCAGCAATGGGAGGCCGTACAGGGACCCATGACACACTCTGGACCTGGCAGCAGCATGAGGAGGCGGTACAGGGGCCCATGACAGATTACGGGCCTGGCAGCAGCAATGGGAGGCCCGTAATCTGCCAGCACCCTATGACAAAATGGAACCCACCAGCAGTGTGAGGAGACCTGAAAGTGGCACATGGCAGAGTGTGGCGATGGAGACAGCAGCAATGGGAGGCCGTACAGGGACCCATGACACACTCTGGACCTGGCAGCAGCATGAGGAGGCAGTACAGGGGCCCATGGCAGATTATGGGCCTGGCAGCAGCATGAGGAGTCGGTACGGGGGCCCATGGCAGATTACGGGCCTGGCAGCAGCAATGGGAGGCCATACAGCACCCTATGACAAAATGGAACCCACCAGCAGTGTGAGGAGACCTGAAAGTGGCACATGGCAGAGTGTGGCAATGGAGACAGCAGCAATGGGAGGCCGTACAGGGACCCATGACACACTCTGGACCTGGCAGCAGCAAGAGGAGGCGGTACAGGGGCCCATGGCAGATTACGGGCCTGGCAGCAGCAATGGGAGGCCGTACAGGGACCCATGACACACTCTGGACCTGGCAGCAGCATGAGGAGGCGGTACAGGGGCCCATGACAGATTACGGGCCTGGCAGCAGCATGAGGAGGCGGTACAGGGGTCCATGACAGATTACGGGCCTGGCAGCAGCAATGGGAGGCCCGTAATCTGCCAGCACCCTATGACAAAATGGAACCCACCAGCAGTGTGAGGAGACCTGAAAGTGGCACATGGCAGAGTGTGGCGATGGAGACAGCAGCAATGGGAGGCCGTACAGGGACCCATGACACACTCTGGACCTGGCAGCAGCATGAGGAGGCGGTACAGGGGCCCATGACAGATTACGGGCCTGGCAGCAGCATGAGGAGTCGGTACGGGGGCCCATGGCAGATTACGGGCCTGGCAGCAGCAATGGGAGGCCCGTAATCTGCCAGCACCCTATGACAAAATGGAACCCACCAGCAGTGTGAGGAGACCTGAAAGTGGGACATGGCAGAGTGTGGCGATGGAGACAGCAGCAATGGGAGGCCGTACAGGGACCCATGACACACTCTGGACCTGGAAGCAGCATGAGGAGGCGGTACAGGGGCCCATGACAGATTACGGGCCTGGCAGCAGCAATGGGAGGCCCATAATCTGCCAGCACCCTATGACAAAATGGAACCCACCAGCAGTGTGAGGAGACCTGAAAGTGGCACATGGCAGAGTGTGGCGATGGAGACAGCAGCAATGGGAGGCCGTACAGGGACCCAAGACACACTCTGGACCTGGCAGCAGCATGAGGAGGCGGTACAGGGGCCCATGACAGATTACGGGCCTGGCAGCAGCAATGGGAGGCCCGTAATCTGCCAGCACCCTATGACAAAATGGAACCCACCAGCAGTGTGAGGAGACCTGAAAGTGGCACATGGCAGAGTGTGGCGATGGAGACAGCAGCAATGGGAGGCCGTACAGGGACCCATGACACACTCTGGACCTGGCAGCAGCATGAGGAGGCGGTACAGGGGCCCATGACAGATTACGGGCCTGGCAGCAGCATGAGGAGTCGGTACGGGGGCCCATGGCAGATTACGGGCCTGGCAGATGACGACGAGGCTGCCAAGTGCGATCAGCCTCATCATCATCAATTAGGGTCTCCGCCTCACTACTAGCCCCCTCGGCTGCGTGTGGGTCAGGAGACAGACCTGTCTCTAGACCAGCTACCGAGCCACTCTCCTCGCCAGTACTTCTTCGCCTGGCTGCTGAAGAGGCGGATGTCTCCCCCCGTTCCTGACCGCCCTCTGTTAGCTCTTCCTCACTGTACAGTGGGGCTGAGCCCACAGCATGCGATACTTCGCTTGGTGAGGGAACACCAAAGGACAGGGGCAGGTAGAGGACACGTGATTTCAGTGGGCTTGCTCCCGGGCCATGCCAACTAACGGTTGTGTCTGACGTACCCACCGACCGTTGGCTGTAGGTGTCAGAGGTGACCTGGGAAGAGGAAGACGACCGAGCCAACCAATCGATGACGGCAGGGTTGTCGGTGGAGACATGACCGCTGGATGACACCGGGAGCACTGGCCTCTGGCTGCGACTAGTGCTGCCTCGACCCCTTCCTCTGCTGCCACGTCTGCTCGCTCCTGAAACATTGCCTCCTCTGCCACTCCTCTGCATGTTGTCTGACATACTCTTTAATTCAACGATTCTGTGTCCCAGAGTAACGATTCTGTGTCCCTGAGTAACAATTCTGTGTCCCTGAGTAACAATTCTGTGTCCCTCAGTAACAATTCTGTGTCCCTCAGTAACAATTCTGTGTCCCTGAGTAACAATTCTGTGTCTGTCCCTGAGTAACAATTCTGTGTCTGTCCTTGAGTAACAATTCTGTGTCCCTGAGTAACAATTCTGTGTCCCTGAGTAACGATTCTGTGTCCCTGAGTAACGATTCTGTGTCCCTGAGTAACAATTCTGTGTCCCTGAGTAACGATTCTGTGTCCCTGAGTAACAATTCTGTGTCCCTGAGTAACAATTCTGTGTCTGTCCCTGAGTAACAATTCTGTGTCCCTGAGTAACAATTCTGTGTCCCTCAGTAACGATTCTGTGTCCCTCAGTAACGATTCTGTGTCCCTCAGTAACAATTCTGTGTCCCTGAGTAACAATTCTGTGTCCCTGAGTAACAATTCTGTGTCTGTCCATGAGTAACAATTCTGTGTCCCTCAGTAACAATTCTGTGTCCCTGAGTAACAATTCTGTGTCCCTGAGTAACAATTCTGTGTCTGTCCCTGAGTAACAATTCTGTGTCCCTGAGTAACAATTCTGTGTCCCTGAGTAACGATTCTGTGTCCCTAAGTAACGATTCTGTGTCCCTAAGTAACGATTCTGTGGCCCTATAGTCTCTCTGGCCCTAACTCTGTCCCTAATACAGACAGGTCTGTCTCTCTTGAATGACCGGAGGCTAATGGAGAATTGTAAGATGGCCGCAATTTATAGCTCCACCATTACACAGTGCTGGCTGGCTGGCTGCTGATTGGCTAATGCGATCACATGTCATGAATGAATGCATTATGGGTCAGCGCGCCTTGTCTGCACGCCTTCCCACAGATCCCCGCTCCGTCGCCACACATGTCGCCGCCATTTTTGGGAAAATTCGATTCGTGCATCCGAAGTTTGCTAATTTTCGGATTCGGCGCGAATCGAATTTTTCCTGAACTTCGAAACGAATTCCACTTCGCCGTGTTCGATTCGCTCATCTCTACTGATTATGCTAGCTTCCAACAGTGTTTTTGTTTTAGGGCACCACCAACACCCAAGGCTCAAATTTTTTAATTTAATTTTTTTACAAATGTCTTCTAATTTTTAACAATTTTCAACAGCAGGGCCCATTCCTGTGCTCACAAAAAGTAATTGTGCGGTATTACAGTGTTCAGGCACCACCAACACCCACCCCCACGTCACAAGTGCATTAAATTTACATTTTTAAGTTTTTTTTTAATTTTTAACAATTTTATTTATTTTTTTTTACAGCAGGGCCCATGCCTCTGCTCAACAAGAGTAACTGTGAGGGGTTACAGTGTAGAGGCACCAACACCCAAGGACCATTTTTTCAACACACTGTGTGACAAATGCATGTAATTTGAATTTTTAGAGCAGGGTCCAATCCTGCATGTGTCAAAGACAGAGGGGAGAATATTCTCCCATAAATAAATAAAAATATAAAATACAAGTACAAATCAAATAAAAAATATATTAAAAAAAAGAAACAGCATGGGTGTCCCCCCCCCCCCCAATCCATGCCAGGGCCTTTAGATCTGGTAGGAAGGTTAGGAGGGACCCTGCAGTCAAAATTGTTTTTAAAAAGTGCATGGAGTTCCCCCTAAAGCCCTGTTAAACCCTTTAGGCTTGGTAGGACTTTTAGAGGAAACCCCTCCTCCCCCTAAAAGCCCTACCAGGCCCTTTTTAACAAATTCTACCGGGACCTTCTTTCATCTTCCTCCATTAAGCCTAGCTCCATAACCTGGTTTGATGACCTTCCACTCCCAAAACTCTCAGACACGCAGATGCGAGTTCTGAGTGAAGACATTTCCTCTGAAGAAGAAATGTGTGCCATCATTGTGTAAGCAGGGGTGCAGCGCTAAGGACTGAGTAAATTCATAAAAATATATAAGATTCAATAAATATAAAATATATCCAATAAATAGTTCATAAGTAAAAATAGAAAGGACAGTTCATAAAGTGACTCTTGTGCTCCTGTTAAGTTAGAACCGGTGTCCGTGCGGTGATATAGTAGGTAATGCACACTCACAGGACGCGCATATAAAATGCGCCTTTAAATCAATATTCCAGATGTCATCAGCAATGGGTCAGGGACTGGGTGGTCTTCCCTCTAAGGGATGGTAGGTCATCAGACAGGATCCGTATGGGCTTTATGAATGATCCACGTCTGCCAGAGTTCCCTTTAAGGGGTTAAACTGGTATTGCTCCCTGGGTGGTAATTCCTTCTATGGATACAGGGGTCCGTCCTGAGACAGTTTGATCTGAGGATTGAAGACTCCCCCCTCCTCTGCTGCCACTTCCAGCAACGTCTTCGATCTGCCATCACTGCCACCCTAAAGCCCTTGGTCTAGATCAGTGGTGGGCAACCTTTTTTTTCAACTGAGCCAAATCTCGCCAAAACCATGATTGAAATTTATTTTGAGAGCCACATTTTTAAAACTGAAAATACATCTCCCATATAGTAATTCATCCCCCATAGTAATTCATCCCCCATATAGTAATTCATCCCCCATAGTGTAATTCATCCCCCATATAGTAATTCATCCCCCATAGTAATTCATCCCCCATAGTAATTCATCCCCCATAGTAATTCATCCCCCATATAGTAATTCATCCTCCATATAGTAATTCATCCCCCATATAGTAATTCATCCCCCATAGTAATTCATCCCCCATATAGTAATTCATCCCCCATAGTAATTCATCCCCCATATAGTAATTCATCCCTCATAGCAATTCATCCCCCGTATAGTATTTCTTCCCTCGTATAGTATTTCATCCCCCGTATAGTATTTCATCCCCCATATAGTATTTCATCCCTCATATAGTATTTCATCCCTCATATAGTATTTCATCCCTCATATAGTATTTCATCACCCCATATAGTATTTCATCCCCCCATATAGTATTTCATCCCCCCATATACTATTTCATCCCTCATATAGTAATTCATCCCTCATATAGTATTTCATCCCTCATATAGTATTTCATCCCCCCATATAGTATTTCATCCCTCATATAGTATTTCATCCCCCCATATAGTATTTCATCCCTCATATAGTATTTCATCCCCCCATATAGTATTTCATCCCTCATATAGTATTTCATCCCCCCATATAGTAATTCATCCCTCATATAGTATTTCATCCCTCATATAGTAATTCATCCCTCATATAGTAATTCATCCCTCATATAGTATTTCATCCCTCATATAGTATTTCATCCCCCCATATAGTATTTCATCCCTCATATAGTATTTCATCCCCCCATATAGTATTTCATCCCTCATATAGTATTTCATCCCCCCATATAGTATTTCATCCCTCATATAGTATTTCATCCCCCCATATAGTAATTCATCCCTCATATAGTATTTCATCCCTCATATAGTAATTCATCCCTCATATAGTAATTCATCCCTCATATAGTATTTCATCCCTCATATAGTATTTCATCCCCCCATATAGTATTTCATCCCTCATATAGTATTTCATCCCCCCATATAGTATTTCATCCCTCATATAGTATTTCATCCCCCCATATAGTATTTCATCCTTCATATAGTATTTCATCCCCCCATATAGTAATTCATCCCTCATATAGTATTTCATCCCTCATATAGTAATTCATCCCTCATATAGTATTTCATCCCCCCATATAGTATTTCATCCCTCATATAGTATTTCATCCCCCCATATAGTTATTCATCCCTCATATAGTATTTCATCCCTCATATAGTAATTCATCCCTCATATAGTAATTCATCCCTCATATAGTATTTCATCCCTCATATAGTATTTCATCCCCCCATATAGTATTTCATCCCTCATATAGTATTTCATCCCCCCATATAGTATTTCATCCCTCATATAGTATTTCATCCCTCATATAG
The DNA here is from genome assembly GCF_062004578.1 of Staurois parvus. NCBI lineage: Eukaryota > Metazoa > Chordata > Amphibia > Anura > Ranidae > Staurois > Staurois parvus. The sequence continues at coordinate 10,821,863 of NW_028317994.1, read as the reverse complement.
TATTTCATCCCTCATAAAGTATTTCATCCCTCATATAGTATTTCATCCCTCATATAGTAATTCATCCCCCATATAGTAATTCATCCCCCATATAGTATTTCATCCCCCCATATAGTATTTCATCCCCCATATAGTATTTCATCCCCCATATAGTATTTCATCCCTCCTATAGTATTTCATCCCCCACAGTACTATTCCCCCCCCCTCTTCTAGTAAGCCAAGTCCCCCGTGTCAATTCACTTACCTTTTGCGTTCCTCTCGCTGTCTTCCCGCGCCGTTCGGGTCTTCAGGGCGGACTGTGAGAGGAGCCTAGCTCCCCTCCCCTCACGTTTGGCACGCTGCCCCGCCTACACACATCCTGACAGCCACATCCGCGGGCCGGATTAAAAGGTCCGCGCGGACTTTTGGGGCTGCCAACCGAGAGGAGGCAGGGGAGCGGCCGACCGAGAGGAGGGAGGGGAGCGGGCGCCCGGCACACAGAAGAGCCGCATTAGAGTGGGTAAAGAGCCGCATGTGGCTCGCGAGCCGCGGCTTGCCGACCACTGGTCTAGATGGATATTCAGTCTCCTATTATAAAAAATTTCTTGGCCAGTTGATACCAAAACTAACAAAACTATACAATTATATCCTTAAGGGTCACACTTTGCTGATGATATATGCTCCTAGCGAACATGTACCTTATCCCCAAACCTAACAAGGACCACACCATTCCCAAAACCATTGCCCTATCTCAGTCATAAAAACAATGACCTTAAAATCTTTGAGAGATAGGCTCTCCTCAATCATAACAACATTGATCACCCAAACGAGTTTTATACTATTCAGACAGATCACAGATAATATCTGCCTGGCCTAAAATATTATTCAGGACGCAAACCTTTCTTCCTGCAAAGTGCTCTTATTAAGCCTAGATATTCACAAAGCTTTTGACAGTGTACTGTGGCCCTATATGCTATCCTGTCGAAATCTGGATTCCAAGATGCTTTTTTGCATGGCTTCTGTGCTCTTTACCACCACCCTCATACACACATTAAATTGCAAGGCTGCAATTCAGATTATTTCACCCTGGGCCGTGGAACAAGGCAGGGTTGTCCTCTCTCACCCCTGTTATTTGCATTGGCAATAGAACCCCTAACTCGGTCAACTGACTTGAACTCTAATATCAAGGGATATGAAAAGGGAGACTATGAATTTAAGCAAAGTATGCATGTGGATGATGTTCTATAGTTTTTGTCTGACCCACTGGCCTCCTTGCCAAATCTGCATGATCTGTCAGGTTTAGGGATAATTTTCCACAGCCCTTGATTGCTGATATCCAATATAAATTTAACTTTTCTTAGTACGGGGGGGGGGGGGAATGCTCCCATATTTGGGCATTCACTTAGCCCCATCCTCTTGTAAGATGTACTATTCTAATTACCCACAGGTGTTCTCTCGCATCAAACAACTGTTAAGAGTATGGGTACCTTACCATATCTCCTTTTTGGGAAGGGTTCCAGCAGTGAATATGTTTATTTTCCCTAAACTGTTATTTTTTTTCCGAGCCTTAGCCCTTTTTGTCTCTCGCCAAACAATTGAAGTGATACAAAAGGAATTTAATACTTTTATTTGGCAAGCAAAAAAAACATGCTTAGGCAAACTACTAGCATATAAACCCAAGCCCAGGATGGATTGGGCCTACCCAACTTTGGTTGTACTATCTCTCAGCCAGGTTGGTCCAGTTAGCCCAGTGGCATGCCTCTCTTGCCCATATACCATGGCTCCATTTGATGGCTCTTCTATAGCACCCTAATATTTCCCAGGCCTTTTATGGATGCCTTCAGTTTGTCCTAAGGATCTAGCTCCCTTAAATTAAGTAGTATGAAGTATAAAGAGAAATACAGATTGAGACCCCCTAAGCCATTGTTGGCGTCTTTCTTCGGTGACCCCAGGTTCCTTTAGATCTGAATGTGATTTCATGCCATCCTACAGTCAGATTTGTATCAATATTTACAAAACCAACATTTCCTTTCCACTAACTACCTCCTAGAGATTGATAACTTAGGAACCACCTTCAAACATTTATGCAGGACATCACCTAGAGATAAGGGTACTATCTCCACTATCTATAGATATCTTAATGAGCTATTTTTTGCTGACTTAACAGAGGTGACCCCCTCCCTGACAAAAGCTGTCTCACACCTTATTTAGTGCTATTCATTGGGCTATTTCTTTACACTGGTGCTCCCCTACTGTCCCTTGGACCCCAGTACTACAACTCATTGAGGCTATAAAGCTCATGGAACGTATTTGACATACTGTTATGGAAACCTGCAGGTCTTTAATAGGAAATGTGATTCATGGTCTTCTTATTAACATGCAGACTAGTGAATTAGATACTGCTACATACCTATGATGCTATATTTCTACACAGTCTATTTTTCTTATGACACTTAAAACTTTTTGATGAATTTGTACCCATGATAGGCCCAACAGATAGATCTTTCTCTCTCTCTGGTCTTAGATGCTAGATTTTGTTTGGGTTGCGGCCTTTATTAATGTTTTCCCCTCCATTTTTTCTTTTATTTTTCTTCTATGGTTACTCTTTTTTCTCATTTTGGATATATCAGCTAAGAACTACAGTACATTTGCAGTTGATTTGTAGCTGTACCTACCACAATGATAAATCAATGGTAATTAAGAAAACACAGCAATGTTTTGAAATGCCATGAATGGGCTACATTCATAACAACTGTGATTACTATTTTGTATTGTGGTTGGATCACAGCTATCACATGGTGCAGGGTGCTGAGATTGGCCCAGGTACCATGTGATAGCTGTGGGACAACTACAGCATCACTATAGGACTTACAGCTGTTATGAGTCAAATTAATTCATAACAGCTTTCTTGACATTGTGCCAATTCACCGGACACTGTGGTCGTGGTCACTGTGCATTGTGTGCTCCTCGTCTGGTGACATACATGTATGTGAGCCAGCCTGCTCATATTGCCAGCCAGCAGTATATGTACTGTGGGCAGGTGGGAACTGGTTAATTACTGTTTATGAAATTTTCACAACAATTTTTCTTTTTTCTGTAAAATATATTCACTCTATTGTTGATTTTTTTAGACTGTAAAGCTGCATATGGTGTATCATTTTGAAAAAGCAGCCTACTCTAAGTGAAAAAAGGAGTGGGGTCTGTATAATATTGCTTCTTTTTTTCTTTTCCTAACAGAAGAATATTGACTCTGAAATATGAAACTGTAATTTTCATTTCAGAATAAAAACAGTCTTTTGTGAACTTTATTTTAACATTTTATTAAAATTTAATACAATACAGTGTGGTACTGCAAAGATTGAAGATTACAAGCTATTTCAGCACTTACCTTCGAGGGAGCCACTTGATGTGATAGGTCCTCTGTTCTTGTGCCTATAACTTTGCTAACAGTTCTATACTCTCTGGAACACCTGGCTGGGATGAGAAGATGGTTGCAGGTACCTGTGCTTGTATTAGCATTAGAAGAATACACTGGACAATCAAACTGTATAAAATAGTGGTATTGCAACAGCTGGACAGTTTACTAAGCAGACAGCAAGCAGTAAATGTCCAAAGGTGTACCTCTTTCTTTTACCTGCTAAGGGTAAACCTAACTAGGGAAAAGACCTATAGGGGATCTTCACAACACTCAGTAATCACTAGTACTCCTGCCAAAAACCTTGTTGTGGCCCAGGACCTTCCATTGGAGTGCTCAGGGTATTGTCTCTTTAATAGTCTATACATGAAATGGTCAAGTGTTCCTAGGCAGCAAAACTCTCTTTCTGCTAGTAGCTGCTGTATATGGTTGGCAAGCAGTTTCTCACCAGCCCTGTGTGCACAGAGGCTTTTAGTCCATATGCCTGTCAAAGGGCTTCATTCTTTTTTCCCTGGTGGTATGCTTACTTTTGCTGAAAAAAAGCCCCCCCCCCCCCCATTGTCCAGGTCACAGTCCATGCTCAAGGATAGTGTCTGCTCTGCTTTCAGATAGGCTTGTCCTGCTCCCTGCTCTCAATGCACAAAGGTGGGTTAAAGCGTGTTTCAGCCTGGAAGAGAATGTTTTTTCTTTCTTCAACCTTGGAAAAGCACTGTTGTCCCCCCCCCCCTTTACAGTACTGTCTCCAGAGGTGGGAGTTGTTTTTTTTCAGGCAGCCTGTAGTATAGTTCAAACCCTCCTGCAAACTAAACTTCCCACAATCCACCACAATCTTTCTCAGAGTCTCTTGTAGTCCAAGTTTCTCTGGGTGTCCTTTAGTGGATGGAGGTAATATTGTTCTGGCTGTTACAGTTCCACAGTAAACGTCTCTGCTAGGGCTGTGTCTGCTTAAAAGTCCTCTGTGGGCGCGCGCACACACACACACACACACAGACTATATTGCCAAACGTATCGGGATACCCCTCCAAATCATTAAATTCAGGTGTTTCAATTACCTCCATGGCCACAGGTATATAAAATCAAGCATGTAGGCATGCAGACTGCTTCTACAAACCTTTGTGAAAGAATGGGTCGCTCTCAGGAGCTCTGTGAATTCAAGCATGGTACCGTGATAGGTTGCCACTTGTGCAATAAGTCCATCCGTGAAATTTCCTTGCTACTAAATATTCCATGGTCCACTGTTAGTGGTATTATAACAAAGTGGATGCAACTGGGAACATCAGGCCATGTAAAATGACAGAGCGGGGTCAGCGCATGCTGAAACACGCAGTGCACAGAAGTCACCAACTGCCTGTAGAATCAATAGCTAAAGACCTCCAAACTTCATGCGGCCTTCAGTTTAGCAAAGCAACAGTGCATAGAGAGCTTCATGGAATGGGTTTCCATGGCCGAACAGCTACATCCAAGCCTTACATCACCAAGTGCAATACAAAGCATTGGATGCAGTGGTGTAAAGCATGCCGCCACTGGACTCTAGAGCAGTGGAGAAGTGTTCTCTGAAGTGACGAATCATTCTCTGTCTGGAAATGCGATGGACGTGTCTGGGTTTGGTGGCTGCCAGGAAAATGGTACTTGCCTGACTGCATTGTGTCAAGTGTAAAGTTTGGAGGAGGGGGGAATATGGTGTGGGTTTTTTTTTCAGGGGTTGGGTTTGGCCCCTTAGTTCCAGTGAAGAGAACTCTTAAGTCAGCATACCAAGACATTTTGGCCTGCAAGCCAGACCTTCTCATTCTACAACAGTGCCTGACCTCACAAATGCGCTTCTGGAAGAATGCTCAAACATTCCCATAGATACACTCCTAAACCTTGTGGACGGCCTTCTCAGAAGAATTGAAGCTGTTATAGATGCAAAGGGTGGGCCTACTCAATATTAAACCCTACGGACTAAGACTGGGGTGCCATTAAAGTTCACATGCGAGTAAAAGAATGCGTCCCAATACTTTTGGCAATATAGTGTATATGTAGTGTGTGTGTGTTGATAGACAGATAATTAGATAAATACGGTAAATTGAAAGATAGATAGATTCTGGTGGAAAGGACTCAAAAAGTCCACAGATTAGGGAGTAATACTTGCCTTGCCTTGGGCACTGGCAACCCATGCTATGCCACTACCTACTACTACTGGGTTAAAAAAACAGCTATCACAATCATAAACGACATAAAAAAGTATATTTTGCAAGTTAAAATGAATCAGTTCAGCATGCTGCTGCTGTATTTAAGCCAACCAATAATTTAACAGTAAAAGAAAATCAATTGAACATTCAAAATATTTTAAGCCGGCATATGAAGTCCCTCACATCCTTACTGTATAGTAACACACATAGCTTAATGGCACCATGTTATCATTTTAAATATTTTTATGAATATTATTTTTATACAGATTTCATATATTGCCAGTGGTTTGCATGGAATTTACAAAATAAAGGGTTAAGAGGGCCCTGGTAATGAGAGCTTACAATTGCAGGACCCAGGTACACAATGGAAAGTAGGTTCTGAAACAACAGATTGAATGTCAAAACTCCAGTGCTTAAGGGATTAAAGTGTCCCTTTGTCAGTGCAGTTCACAAAATGGGTCATTCTAAGGGAGAGCAGCAAGCATGGACCAAAAAAAAAAGAAGCAAAATAACAAACTCGCACTTTGATGGAGCAGCAAGTCAGAGCCAAATGTAAGCAAACCTTAGTATTAAAAAAAAAAGTGTATTGCCAATTATTGAATGCCAATAACACATACTGCATTCCTGTTAATATAACCCTTTATATAGGTAGCCAATGGTGGAATTAGTGCCCATTTAATGATAACCTGCTTAACATTGTTGGTTATTTGTGTCTCATGTCTCTATATAAAATCTTCTTTAACTATATCAGTGCCAAGACATCTTCCATGTGGCTGCTAATGCACTTTTTTCATACAAAACACACGTTTTTACTCACAATACCAATCTGAGAGATGCAGTTTTCACTTTCTTTTTTGATGCTGATTTCTATTGTCGGGGAACTGTAAACAGAAAACTGCTCTGGGTTTATATGTAAAATGCCCAACTGATAAAAGCCTTATTAATTATACTGCTTGTGACAGATCTTGGAGATGGACTTTAAGAGGTAGAAAAGGATATATCAATTGTTCAGTATAAAATACTAACAAGAGAATTTGGGTTTTTTTCAACATTCTTACCTAGAATGTTTATGATCATATAGTACATTTTTCCAGTATGGAGCAGTAAAATAATTTACTTTATGTTGTAGTGCACTGCAATTTAGTATTACCTAAAATGTTGGCTACATATTTGTATTTTATAATTTTATACATTTATTCATGACTTTGAAAAAGTGAGTAATTTAAATAAAATGTGATTATTTTGATAAACATATCATGCAAAAAAAATATGCTTACCTTTCAGATTGAACCAACATAGGATGTAAAAGTTATCTTTGTTTCAAAGTAAGCCATATGCATTATTTTCCTTTTTGGCTAGTTTGGAAGGTTTTATATTTATGTATAGGAATTTAATTAATTATCTTTTAAATTAGTTAAGGATCTACCGAAACCAATAAATTAAAATGAATTAATATTATTTACATATGGACAGCTACTTTTTTATCAGATGGTGTTTTGTAAAGTTTATTAAATTAAGATGATAGCCTTTTCATAATAGAGTTTATACTATGCACTTACGTTGAAGGAAAACAGCAATTACTTATGTTGTCACAAGGTCTTAATTTAATAAGATACACTTTTGCCATGTCTTATTGTTAATATAATAAATCTTTATTTACTTGTTACACATTTGCAATACTAAATTCTATGTTATACATAAACATGCTTAATTTTTCTTACTACACTCCATCTCTTCATTTCAAAGCTGATAAATATCCTATAGTGTTTTATAGAGAAATTGGTAATGCTACTTTCTAGGCTAGCCAAAGTTGGCCAAAGAAAGCAATAAGTAGTAGCAGGCTTGCATTCCCAGGGCTCCAAAACCTGCTATGACCTTCTCCTTGACTAGAAATGTAATCTCTTTTCAGTTAATAAAATAAACTTTATTTTTCAGATACATGTTTATGGAGTTTTATATAGGAAAACACAGTGATGCATGGAGATCCAAAGACATTAGGACATGGAGGAAGTCAATTTCTTTAGTATGACTCTGCAAGCGACTAACAGACAGATATAGAGCCATTGCAGATATTGGAGAAATCTACTAGCATGCTTTGAAGTTGGGTGCTCAGCTGGGGAGTCATAACCAAATAGCAAGAGGTGTGGATCCTTGGGTACAGAGAAGCTAGTGACACCACATATGAAGCTAGCCACCTGGTCCCAGAAGTGGGACTGGTGGAAATTCTTGGGCACACCCAGAAATAGTAAGAGAAAGCCTAGGGGAGCAGCACCAAGACTATAGCCTATAGACAGCTGAGGATTTTCTTTTATCGATACAAAAGGAACAAAGGCTCTATGAAGTAACTTGAATTGCAACTCTCTCCAAGCTTCATTAGTGACCAGTCTCTGTACTTTATTTTATCCCTCAATGAGCTTGTCGGCACGCACATCATCCAGGAAATCATTGCTCCAGTTGGAACTGGAGGGAGATGTAAGTGATTTAACAAAGAATAGATTAAGAGGCTGATAAATGTTCTTTTTAGAGTAAGATTTCTTTTTAATCAACCGATCAATTAGGGAGAGTGTAAATCTCTTAGTCTTGTCCAAGCAGCAGGATTTTGAATAGTTAGAACATTGTAGGAAGTATAAGAAGTGGTGGTTCAGCAATGTAAATGTGTCAATAAGGTCCTGAAATGAGTTTAGGTTGCCTAACTCTAGCCTAAATAATGACACAACCTGTGAGAGACCCTTGTTTCTCCACAAAGAATACATAGTGTATGCTTTGAATAGATACTTACCATAGTTACATTTTTTTCTGTATTTCTCTCCTGGCAATTATTGTATTCCAGAGCAGTAAGTTGTGGATACTATCAAATTTTAACTGCACACATTTTCCAGTGTGTAGGTAATGTCCTAGAGCAGCAACAATCCCTTTCAGTTTTCATAACTCTTGTTATTACTGCTTAATAATCCATAGTTGGCTTGCTAATGTTTTGATCTGATCCTACGCAAACTAATGCTAGCCATACATAGCTCAATATCTCTCATTCAGCCATTGAATACTCAGTGACTCCATTCTGAAATTCAAGCCTTCTATGGCAAGCTTACGACTTGTCTGCTGGAGCTTATAGTTCATTTGTTGCACACATATTAAAATTCACATTTTAGGCCTAAAGATTAAACCCCCAAAATATATATTTTCTGAAAGCAGAAACCATTGAGAATAAAAGAGAATATAATTGTGCTAGCTGCACTTTTTTTATACCACTCGATAATTGCACACATGTTTATTTAACTAATATTTTAAATTCATTTTCATGTACACAAACACAATATATTACCCAACTTTTGGTAAAATATAAAATATGAGGTTGCATCAAACAAATACATACCAGACATGTCAAGCCTTCAAATTGATCACATCCATGAAATGGCCACAAACTTCAGTACCCAAAATAATCAATAGGTCATACTATAAAATACCATGTACTTGATCAATGTAGAGTTATCAGTAAATGATGGCCCTATAATGACTGCTTTTACTACAACATTTCTAGTTATCACTAGGTATCCCCAGTATTAGGGATGAGCTATTGTGCCAATGGTTGGGTCCTAACCTAAGTTCAGGCTGAACTCTGGCCGTTCACTCATTTGCTTTTTTGACCGCCTGTTTGTAGGAAGCCAAAAATCAAATATGGAAGCCATATTTTCCCTGCTGTTACTGGTTACTAAGGGGTAAGCTGGTGTTTGCACATGGTGCATCCCTCGGTACCCCTGACTTCACTAGGAATCCCTGACACTAAAGCAGAGGGGCCTGGATAGCAGTAACCCTGACCAAATATAGCTATGGCCTTATTTGGCCAATGCTATCACAACCATCCAAACCCTCTCTCATATATAGCTGATAACACCTTGGATGCTATGACATTCAGTTATATGCTGTGTCGGGATAGGTTATGTGAACTGGATTGTCTTTTTTTTTTCAATGAGTCAGTGGGCATCAAGAATGATGATGGATTTGCATTGAAGTATTTTATGTGTTTTTTTTTTATAATTAACTTGTGAAACATGTGGGTGTCTTTTTTTTCTAGGTCACACTTTTTTTGTGAATGAGCAGATGCATAGGAGGGGCACTATTCAAATAGGAGGGGCAATATCTGGGCCCACCTTTTTATTAAGAGGGGCTTCCAGATTCCATTAAGTCTCCACCCATAGGCTACCACAACTATTGGCCAGGGTTCTGGGGACAATGGATTTTTACCTTCCATCATTCTAAAAAAACGATTTGTGTACAGCATCCCCCCCTCCAATACTTATGTGAGCCCCATCTTTATCCAGTGATGTGCACAAATACCTGTCATCGTTCTTAACACAAAATATGCCTAAAACAAGGAAAGGTGGAAAGAAAGCTTTCAGTATAGTCAGTATGCTACACAGGTAACATCGATATGGAAAAAAGTTATAGTTGTAGTAGAAATAATATCCTAATGATATAAGATGTCCTATTGGGTTTTAGCTGAGCAGAAAATGTGGGATTTTTGTCTGCATTAGTCATTCAGTGTTAACTTCGGTCTGTAGCTCAAGTTCACAGGGTATCAAACCTGCACTGCTTAGTCAAATGCTTCGTACTGCACAGAGTAAGGTCTGTGACAATCCTGTGGTCTGACACCAGTCCCTTAAAGGCTCCATAATAGGGCTCACTTGCTACCCCAAGACCCATATCAGCATTTTGGGTTGCTATGGAAATTGTTATGCCACTTTCTGCCAGTATTCAATCTGTTGCTATAGGAAAGATATTCTTTTTGTTTAAACCTCTTTTAAAGCACCCCCCGATGCTTAGTAGCATGTAGGTTGCCATCAGCATGGAGACGGCAACTGTTACTTGCCATGTGATTTACAGCCTACATGTCGGATAAATGAAGCAAGCAAAGTTTTCTGCACTAGATATTCACCGAAGAGATAGAGCAAAAAACACAAACCGAACATAAAACCCAAACCCAATTGAAGTCTATGGAAGCTGAATTTTGACAATTCTTTCTAGCAGTTTTTAAGGCCAATTTGCAAGCTTTTTTTTCAATAGACTAAGGGCATTGGTAGTTGGGCACTGCCATGGGGGAACATATACAAATGCAGATTTTTTTTTTTTCAAATGCTTTTTAGCAGGGAGACAGTATATTAATGCAATTAAAAGGACACAATTAAAAATACAAAATTCCTTTACATAACATGCTTGGGGATGCCTTAAATTAGATGTAAGGGCTGAAGTATTTTTACCTTAATGCATTATTTTAAAAAAACATTATATATATTATATAGAAAAAAACTTCTGACAACTCCCCCTTCCCACATAATTACCTGAGCCCAATCTTAATCCAGCACTATGCCTGAGAGCAGAGATGCTACTCTCTCTCTCCCTCCTCATTGGACTAATTGTCAATCAAATCCAGTGACAATGGAAAGGGGAGGGGGTGTCTGAGCTGCACTGTGTGTGTGTCAATGGACACACAGAACATAGCTCGAGATCGAGTCTGCACATGTGTCAGCATAGGAAGTCGCTTCCTATGGTGACACACAGAGAAGAGGAGGAGCTAAGAGCACAGGCAGGGGACCCCAGAAGATCAGGGTCAGGACTGCTCTATGCAAAACCATTGCATAGATCAGGTAAGTATGACATGTTTATTATTTACAAAAGTATAATAATACTGTATTAACTTTAGAAAAAAACAAAAAACACATCTAGCAATACACATTAAACTGAGCATGTGAAGCTTGCCCCCAAGGCTCTGTTCTATCAGGGGATTTATTGAGGACAGTAGAAGAAGGGGGGATCAGAGAAGACAGGATCAAACATCCTTTTTTTCACAATGTGAAGGATTAACCCCGTAGGTTCCACAGTGAGTATAACAAGCATGCTTCACTGCATATACAGACTGATTTTACTGTTGTGGGTTTAATAACACTTTAATTTTTGATATTACGTTTACGCACAAATTATATTCCAAAACGAAGAAACATGTTAATGGTATGGCTGAATTTAAATGAATAAACATAAATATTTATTAAACACAACAAACCATTAAATTAGAGATCATTCTATGGTTTTCTTCTAGCTCAATTGTTACTTTTACTTTATTAGTACTTCTACACATTTAGGTGTTAATAAAGACAGATGGAATGTCAAGTTAAAGCTGTTAAAGTGAAGCATGTGATAGGTGTAGGAGTATAAAAATAATAAATAAATCATCACAATCATTATGTTCTAGAGTTATAATGCATCAATATTCAATGAGACTGACAACCCAGTTATTTGATTGAAAACCATTATATATTTCATTAAGACTAACTTACCTTATCTGAATAGATAGTGACTTTATGTGATAGATGTTGAATATACTAAATAAAATGCATATTAAAGTGTATATAAACCCAAAAACAGAAAATAATACATTGTGGCATACCAGTCCTCAAGAGTTGTGGTTGCATTATGTTTCCTTTTATTTTTTTTATTTTTACTTGAGGATCTTGCTAGTAACACACGTTCTGCCCTAGAATGAAAATGTTCTGCATCTATGAAGAGTAGTATAGTCATCTTTAAAACAGCTCATTTTCCCCGCAGCTCCATAGCATAGAAGGAGAATCTCTGTAGTCCATAGAGGTAAACTATGTACTGTAGTTCACTAATAAAATATTTCATCTGGCCTAATTGTCAATTAGACCCACTTGTATAATGCACATATTTTTATTTATATTGAAAGATATTTTCAACATAAAACAAGGCATGGGCTATATAATACACCTTTCTAGGATTAGTTTTTTTTTATTATGTTTCTTTCCATAATTTGAAGCACTATGTATAAAACACTGAATCCATCCACCGACCAAATTCATATTTTAACTCTTACTGCCAGGCCATGTGCTCCATTTTTAAACTCAGCTGGCTGAACCATTTTTGCAATTTCACCATTGCTTTTTTATTTTTCCCTTACAGCTTTCAGAATTTGTAAAAGACCCCCCCCCCCCAACCATATCTTTTCTGAAAGCACATGACCAATAAAAAGAAGTGCTACTGATTTTTATTGCTAAGGAAAGCAACAATACACTAAAATCTTTATTAGCAGATAAAAACAAAGCAAATTTTACAAAAGTCCTGCTAAAATATAAAAGTTTAACCTGTATTGAGTTAATAAATAACAGATATTTGTACATTTTAAATTGCTCCTTTTTGTGAAATGGTAAAAATTGAACGTACACAAAAATGTAAATATCCAAAAGAAACTGGAGATTTTAATTTTTCAGTTACAGCTTTCAGAGTTTGTGTAAAAACACTCTAACCATATATTTTCTGAATGCATAGGACCAGTAGAATAAAAGGAAGATGGCTCTGATTTTTAAGGCCCTGTGATATTTGTGCAAATGTTTATCAAATCAATATTTTTGCTAAAAATACAATAAAATTATTATTAGTGGATACATACCCGGTAAAATGTATAAAATTCCTGCTAAACTCCTACTAAATATAAGAGTTGAATCTGTATTGAGTTAAACATTACAAATATTTATACATTTTAAATTGTGCCTTTTTGTGAAATAGGGAAAAAGAAAGGTATGCAAAATTGTAAAAAAAAAAAAATACTCAAAACATTTGGAGGTTATCATTTTTCACATGCAACTTTCAAAATTTGTAAGAAAGACCCCAAAGCATATATTTTCTTAAGGTACATGACCTATGTTATAAACAAATGTGCTATTGATTTTTAGGCCCCGCAGTAGTCGTACAAATGTTCATCAATTCGCTATTTTCACTTAAAATACACTAAAATCATTATTTGTAGATACATACATGGCAAAATTTACAAAATTCCTGCTAAATTCCTACTAAATATAAAAACTAAAACTATTGAGTTAATAAATAACAAATATTTGTAAATTTTGAATTGTGCCTTTTTGTGAAATGATGAAACCTGCAATTAAATCCAATCTCAAAATCTGGAGGTTGACATTTTTCACGTACAGCTTCCAGAATATCAAAGGATACCCCAAACCATACATTTTCTAAAAGAACATGACCTGTAGAATAAAAAAAAGTGCTACTGATATTTGTAGCCCTCGCAATAGTTGTGCAAATGTTAATCAAATTGTTATTTTCACTGCAAATACACCAAAATCATTGTTAGTGCATACAAACACAAACTATCTTTTTTTAAATGTCTGCTAAATTGCTACTAAAACCTTCTTAACATGGGGCTTACTAAAATGTATGCCCATGGGGGGCCATGTTTACCCAAATGGAGATGCCCAGGTGTTCTTTGCATCGCCGTGCAGGCAGTCCCATTCATGTCAATTGGGATGCAATGGCTGCATGGGCATAGCCGCTGTTCCCCCTCTCTCAATCAGCTTCTCTGAGCGCCAGAGCAGCAACTGCAGAGTGGGAGAGGAGGGAACGCCACCCATCAGCCAGGCAGAATCGGTGATTTGGGGGATGTGCACTGCTGGGGGAGGCTAGAGTGGCAGGGGAACACTTCCAAACCCCTGCAACACCTGGAACAAGCTGGTGGGTGAGGCAGAGGAGGGAAGCTGGCAGCTGCAGGGGATTGGTTATGCCAGTGGGGGTGGGGGTGGATCGGGGTATCTGTGCTGGGGGTGGTGAAATCAGAGTAGGGGGATGGCATTTAAAAAAAGAATAGAAAAGTGAGAGTCAATGGTCTCCTTTCAGAAGCTTTTTCCATAAGAAATGGGACCAGACAGGGCTGCCCACTATCCCCCCTCCTATTTATTCTCACGTTGGAACCCTTTTGAATTATATTAAACAGAATGAAAATATTAAAGGGATTTCTATCAATGGCAATACTCATAAAATAGCAGCCTTTGCTGATGACATCTTACTCTTCTTGACACATCCACATACTACACTACCTAATCTATTGCAAGACTTCATTCTGTTTCAGTATCTGGCCAATTTTAAAATAAACTTTAACAAATCCCAAGCACTTAATGTTTCCCTGACCCAGGACATGATTAGACAAGCAAAATCTAATTTTCCTTTAACGTGGCAAACAGAAGCCATCACATACTTAGGAATTCAATTGCCAACCCATCTCACAGAGCTTTACGCCAAAAACGTTCTACCCCTTTTGCGCACCATCACTAAAGATCTGCAACAATGGGATAAACCATTTTTCTCTTGGTTTGGCAGAGCGGCTATCCTCAAGATGAATGTGCTTCCAAGACTTTTATACCTACTACAAGCAATTCCAATTAAATTGCCCAACTCCTTCTTTAAGTCTTACAAAACATTATGTACCTCATTTCTATGGTGCAATAAACACCCTAGAATTGGTTTTGACCAACTAACCATGCCTAAAACGGGTGGAGGTGTAGGGCTACCTGACATCTCCCGATATTACCAAGCTTGTCAAATGGCAAGAATAGTTGATTGGTCCACAAACCAAGCTCATAAGGCCTGAGTTGAAGTGGAAGCTGTTTTTTTCGGAGACCCCACTCGCCACTTCTCCCTGGCTACAAAAATCTCACATTCCATGTGAGCTCAAGGAACACCTTTTTATAGGCCCTACTTTGTCCTGTTACCACCAGATCGGCAAGAATACAGCATTCTCATCCACCCCGGGTCCACTCACTCCTGTCAGAATGAATCCAGACTTCCCCCCGGGTATGTCGCATGCCTTTCTGTTAGGAATGGACTGGCCAGCAATGGTGGGACTCACCTGCCTTTTGATCTGCAGTACCAGGGCTGGCCAGCGGGTGCTCCCAGCAATCAGAGACTCAACCTTTCAGCCAGCTAACACCTGGAACTGATGATGCTGGGGTATTTAAGGGATGGCCAGACCCACAGACTCTGCCTTGGTGTTGTGTTTGTCCTGGGCCCTGTATCTGTCCTGCATCCTGTTTCTGTCCCTCTGCCTGACCCTCTGTACTACGCTGCTTGTTACCTGTTTTGATCTCTGGCTTGTGACCCTGACCATCCCTCTGCCTGACCCTCTGTACTACGCTGCTTGCTACCTGCTGAACCTGGCCTGTGACCCCGACCATTCTCTGCTTGCTCCCCCTGTACCTACCTGCCCAATTGATATTGACCCGGCCTGCCTGACGACGCTTGCTTGTATGTACTGTTATCTGTGGGTGGTTTGGTTTGGTTTGTTTGCACTGTATTATGTTTAGTATTGCACTGCGTTTATGTTTGTATGGTTAGTGTTAATAAATTGTATTGTTTATCACATATCTGAAGTCTGCGTTTCCCTGCATCAGTCACACACCTCTGGTCATACCTGGGAGCCCTGACATTACACCAAGGCCAATCCTGACCAGAAGTGGCTGCACAGGGAAGCCATCTTGGCTTGTTGATGGGAAGGATGGATCTTGATGAGGTTGAATATTTATATCTGCTAGTGTTTGATGACAGGGAGTATGCTTATCAAACTCTGAAGGAGTATACCCGGGATGAACTGCTAGAATGTATACGGCTCGCTCATGTTCTAGTAGATCAGGGCACAGAGTTCTCTGAGGTGCAGCCTTTGATTGAGGTTTGTGCTGAGTTGGTTTCATCTGGTTCCCCCGAATGCAGGGATGAATTTTTGCCACCATTTAGTGCAGACCAGGTAGAGTCCCTGGTATGGTTATTAGAGGATGATGTGGGTTACTTTCTGGAGCGTTATTCCACATGTTCACCACAGACACTAAGAGATTGTATAAACGCAGTACAGTCATTGACCAGACAGGCTTTGTGTAAGCTCAGCTTTGTTCAACCCATACTGCAGACATGGACAGATTTGTTGCACCCAGCCTCAGTCAGCTTACAAAGACCCAGTCCTGCTTCTAATCTATTTCCTCAAAACTCTATTCCTGCATTCCCAACAGCTCCTCCTGCCCTGCTATCTACCGCATGTCAGTACCCTGTTCCCACTCGCTGCACCTATCCTGCCTTTAACCCTGTAAAAGAGCCCTCTGTAGCAACCGCTCCCTCTCCTGTTCCATCCTCCAGTTCTTCTCTGTCTCCAGCTGCTCCATTTGTTTGCAGACCTGCGTTTACTTGCAGTGCTCCAGTAGTTAAAACCAGAAAAAAGCGAAAATTCTTTCCAACCAATACCATCCTGCCAGTATCCAAACCGGTGAGCCTGCCTTCCGTGGTTCAGCCTGAAGCCTCTACTCAGCCTGAAGCCTCTACTCAGCCTGATGCCTCTACTCAGCCTGATGCCTCTACTCAGCCTGAAGCCTCTACTCAGCCTGATGCCTCTACTCAGCCTGATGCCTCTACTCAGCCTGAAGCCTCTACTCAGCCTGAAGCCTCTACTCAGCCTGATGCCTCTACTCAGCCTGATGCCTCTCTTCAGCCTGATGCCGGTACGCAGCCTGATGCCTCTCTTCAGCCTGATGCCTCTCTTCAGCCTGATGCCTGTATGCAGCCTGATGCCTCTCTTCGGCCTGATGCCTCTACTCGGCCTGAAGCCTCTACTCGGCCTGATGCCTCTACTCGGCCTGAAGCCTCTACTCGGCCTGAAGCCTCTACTCGGCCTGATGCCTCTACTCGGCCTGAAGCCTCTACTCGGCCTGAAGCCTCTACTCGGCCTGAAGCCTCTACTCAGCCGAACGCCGGCATTCAGCCTGATGCCTCTACCCAGTATGATGAACTGATCCAGCCTGACGATCCTATTAGGCCAGTTGACTCAATGCCCGCTGTTGATCCAGATGATCCGGTACCTGATCCGGTGCCCGCTGTCGAGCCAAATGACCTGATGCCTGGTGACCCAGTGCCCGCTGTCATACCTGGTGACCCGATGCCCGCTGTCGAGCCAGACAATCCGGTACCTGATGACCCGGTGCTCACTGTCGTGCCTGTTGACTCGGAGCCCACTGCCTTGCCAGATGACGCGGTGCGCGCTGTCAAGCCAAATGACATGATGCCTGGTGACCCAGTGCCCGCTGTCCAGCCAGACGATTCAATGTCTGACCCAGTGCCCGCGGTCATACCAGTTGACTCGGAGCCCACTGCCTTGCCAGATGACGCGGTGCCCGCTGTCGAGCCAAATGACCTGATGCCTGGTGACCCGATGCCCGCTGTCCAGCCAGACGATCCAATGTCTGACCCAGTGCCAGCGGTCATCCCAGTTGACTCGGAGCCCACGGTTGTGCCTGGTGACTCGGTGCCCGCCGCCCCGCCTGGGGGCCTGAGACCTGTCGTTCCGCCTGGGGGTCCGGCGCCCGCCACTCCGCCTGAGGGTCCGAGACCTGTCGCTCCGCCTGGGGGTCCGGCGCCCGCCGCTCCGCTTGAGGGCCCGAGACCTGTCGCTCCTCCTGGGGGTCCGGCGCCCGCCGCTCCGCCTGAGGGCCCGAGACCTGTCGCTCCGCCTGGGGGTCCGGCGCCCGCCGCTCCGCCTGAGGGCCCGAGACCTGTCGCTCCACCTGGGGGTCTGGCGCCCGCCGCTCCGCCTGAGGGTCCGAGACCTGTCGCTCCATCTGGGGGTCCGGCGCCCGCCGCTCCGCCTGAGGGCCCGAGACCTGTCGCTCCTCCTGGGGGTCCGGCGCCCGCCGCTCTGCCTGAGGGCCCGAGACCTGTCGCTCCATCTGGGGGTCCGGCGCCCGCCGCTCTGCCTGAGGGCCCGAGACCTGTCGCTCCATCTGGGGGTCCGGCGCCCGCCGCTCCGCCTGAGGGCCCGAGACCTGTCGCTCCTCCTGGGGGTCCGGCGCCCGCTGCTCCGCCTGAGGGCCCGAGACCTGTCGCTCCGCCTGGGGGTCCGGCGCCCACCGCTCCGCCTGAGGGCCCGAGACCTGTCGCTCCATCTGGGGGTCCGGCGCCCGCCGCTCCGCCTGAGGGCCCGAGACCTGCTGCTCCGCCCGGGGGCCCGGTGCCTGCTGCTCCGCCCGGGGGCCCGGTGCCTGCTGCTCCGCCCGGGGGCCCGGTGCCTGCTGCTCCGCCCGGGGGCCCGGTGCCTGCTGCCCCGCCCGGGGGCCCGGTGCCTGCTGCCCCGCCCGGGGGCCCGGTGCCTGCTGCCCCGCCCGGGGGCCCGGTGCCTGTCGCCCGGCCCGGGGGCCCGATGCCTGTCGCCCGGCCCGGGGGCCCGATGCCTGTCGCCCGGCCCGGGGGCCCGATGCCTGTCGCCCCGCCCGGGGGCCCGGTGCCTGCCGCCCCGCCCGGGGGCCCGGTCGCCCCGCCCGGGGGCCCGGTGCCTGTCGCCCCGCCCGGGGGCCCGGTGCCTGCTGCTCCGCCCGGGGGCCCGGTGCCTGCTGCTCCGCCCGGGGGCCCGGTGCCTGCTGCTCCGCCCGGGGGCCGGTGCCTGCTGCTCCGCCCGGGGGCCCGGTGCCTGCTGCTTCGCCTGGTAAACCGATGTGCCTCTGCCCGGAGTCCTGCCCGATGTGCCTCTGCCCGGAGTCCTGCCCGATGTGCCTCTGCCCGGAGTCCTGCCCGATGTGCCTCTGCCCGGAGTCCTGCCCGATGTGCCTCTGCCCGATGTGCCTCTGCCCGGAGACCTGCCCGATGTGCCTCTGCCTGATGTGCCTCTGCCCGGTGTGCCTCTGCCCGGTGTGCCTCTGCTCGATGTGCCTCTGCTCGGAGTCCTGCCCGATGTGCCTCTGCCCGATGTGCCTCTGCCCGATGTGCCTCTGCCCGGTGTGCCTCTGCCCGGTGTGCCTCTGCTCGATGTGCCTCTGCCCGGAGTCCAGCCCGGTGTGCCTCTGCCCGGAGTCCAGCCCGGTGTGCCGCTGCCCGGAGTCCTGCCCGGTGTGCCAGTCTTTGATATCCCGCCAGTTACCAGACCCGGGCGGTGGAACATTTTGCCCAGCTAGGACTGTTTGGAGCGTCCTGAGGCCGCTCCTTGGGGGGGGGGGTACTGTTAGGAATGGACTGGCCAGCAATGGTGGGACTCACCTGCCTTTTGACCTGCAGTACCAGGGCTGGCCAGCGGGTGCTCCCAGCAATCAGAGACTCAACCTTTCAGCCAGCTAACACCTGGAACTGATGATGCTGGGGTATTTAAGGGATGGCCAGACCCACAGACTCTGCCTTGGTGTTGTGTTTGTCCTGGGCCCTGTATCTGTCCTGCATCCTGTTTCTGTCCCTCTGCCTGACCCTCTGTACTACGCTGCTTGTTACCTGTTTTGATCTCTGGCTTGTGACCCTGACCATCCCTCTGCCTGACCCTCTGTACTACGCTGCTTGCTACCTGCTGAACCTGGCCTGTGACCCCGACCATTCTCTGCTTGCTCCCCCTGTACCTACCTGCCCAATTGATATTGACCCGGCCTGCCTGACGACGCTTGCTTGTATGTACTGTTATCTGTGGGTGGTTTGTTTTGGTTTGTTTGCACTGTATTATGTTTAGTATTGCACTGCGTTTATGTTTGTATGGTTAGTGTTAATAAATTGTATTGTTTATCACATATCTGAAGTCTGCGTTTCCCTGCATCAGTCACACACCTCTGGTCATACCTGGGAGCCCTGACACTTTCTGGTGGGATCTGGCCCCACAGATGGCTTGAGTCTGCACCAATTCTTTAAAGACGGAGTGCTCTTATCCAGAGACCTCCTGCTGAATAAATGGCCTACCCAGATCTTAACGCAATGGATGTATAGACAACTCCACCATTTCATCCACAGCTCCACACATCTAAAAGCTTACACTAGAAAATTTGACTCCCTTTGAGAAACTTTGCGCAACGGACTCTCCCCAGAGACTTTCCCGGCATTATTCTTGTCTAGAAAACACCAATGACCTCTCAACGAGGAAAGCTTGTAAGGCCTGGAGTGCGGACCTACAACTCCAACTATCGCCGGAAGACTGGGACCACATATATGAACACCTGCACAAAGGGTCTATATGGGTTTCCACGCAAGAAAATAACTTTAAAGTGTACTCTAGATGGTATAGAGTTCCATCATTGCTTCATCGCTTCAGCCCCAACGTATCAGACTTGTGTTGGAGATGCCATCAAACGACAGGTACACTCCTACACATTTGGTGGGACTGTCCATTGTTGCAACCCTTCTGGGGGAAAGCCCAATACACAATTGCACAAGTTACTACGTATGCCCTAGACCTTTCCCCCATGCAATTTCTACTCCATCATACCGTACTTCCATTTCGGACTTACCGCAATCACTTGCCATGCATATGGTAAATGCTACTAAGCAATGTATCCCAGTCCACTGGCACTCAACAAACGTTCCCACTATACGAGAATGGTTTGCTAGGATCGACAAAATTGAGGAAATGGAGGAACTGATTTCTGTAGCTAAGGAACATCCCGAGAGATTCAGAAAAACATGGGCACGCTGGAGTCTTTTCAAATCCACACCTTCCTATCATCTAACAGTACACGATCAACAGAAACCCTCTGGCTGAATGTCTATTTACAATGCTGTAGGGGGAAATACCCTGATAACTGAAGACACCTCTCTCACACATAAGGATGGTCTGTGGATCTACACCTCAATATGCCTTTTGGAGTTCGTGATCCACGGGTTACCCCACTGAACGATCCTGTACGTATATTTTAAGCTCTAATAATACCTGTCTGGCTTGGCTAATACATGAGGAGGTAATCCCTTCTTTACCCCCTACCCCCCCCTTTTTTTTCCTTCCCCCCAACCTCTCTCTTTCTTTCTTTCTAACCTCCTTTTTCACACCTGTTATTTACTTGTATAACTTAGTCTCTACCAGCCACATAGAGCATTTACCTGCACACAGTTATGACTAACTTCAACCATAGCATATACTCTAGTTATGAATATGTAAACAATGAACGTCACAATATCCAATGCTTTCCCCACCCCTATCATCACACTACCTTACCATTAAAAAGTTGACGAGAGTCAAGACGAGATAACACTCACCAACACTACTGCACCCATTTGCCTCTTGTTATCCACCATTTTGCATTGTTTGATTGATGTAATGTTTTACACCACTTTGTCTTGTACAACTGTTTACAATTTGCTCCGTCTGTGAAACGGGAAGCAACATGTTATGTCGCTGTTTTGACTGTGATCTATGGCTGTACATGCTCTAAATGCTTTTTTTGTCTTCTCTTATAAAAATAAAGTATTTTTGGAACAAAAAAAAAAAGAATAGAGGTGGTGGGAGGTAGAGGCTGGGGACAGGGAAACAAGAACTGTGGTGGTATGGGGGGGTATTAGATTGGAGGTGTATAGCTCTGATCAGGGGTGGACTGACAACTCATGGGGCCCCCGGGCAATAGGGGATCATGGGGCCCCTGTGTCCTTGCCCAAACTCAAAAAAGCCTATGAAAAAGGTACCAGGGGCATCTCATGGGGCCCCCTACTGACCCCGGGCCCTCGGGCAGTACCCGAGTTTCCAAATGGTCAGTCCTCCCCTGGCTCTGATCAATGGACTGTTATCAGAGCTATCTGCATGTTCAGCAACATCTGCTGAATAGTTTGCTATAAGCTCATGGTCACTGAAATGACCATGAGTTTATAGAAGAGGAGGAATGCAGGTACATACATCGTACGGATCTGGCCAGCTAGAAACAGTGCTGTAGGCCCGTATGCAGTACGGACCTGGCAGTGAAAGGGTTAAATATGGGAATTGGTATATACCTACAACAAGTTCCCATCACCCTAGGTGGATCTCCAGTGTTTCAAAGAGCTAGTTAATGAGAGGGAAGAGGAATTGTGAAAAAAACAGTTGATTTCAAGGAACAAAGTAACACCCCATGAAAATATCTGACTAAAAAGAAAAGTTGCAGCAATAGATCGGACTTCTTTGTTAGTAGATAATAAACATAAGGTAAAGAATGTGAAATAGGAATTCACTTTTATTACAGATTACAGTATACATAATAAACAGCTGGAAGGATGTTTGAAAAAAACATTGGCCCATTTTCTTAAAGATAAAGTTTCAAATATGGGAAATTATCAAAAAGTGTGGCGCTCACAATCTACTATAAATAATGTCCCTGTGAATAAATTTCTATACCATAAAGGTTAATGTGACAAAGTCCCACACCAAACAATAAAAGGATTCTCTTTTTCTGTGCCAAAAAATCTTCTTAATAGTGCTTCACAACTTGTGCCACTCCAATGCACCCACCACAGATTTATGACCAACTTAATTACATGGAGGGTCAAATGCACCTTGTATCCCGGAATCCTTGATTCAGCTCACTGCTCACAACTTTCTTTTGTACATAAAGATCTTCATAATACCAAACAGCTTTCCCTTGATGTTGAAATAAGGATCATAAAAAATAATCACTCATGGTATAGTACTTATTAAAAATCTCAATGCCAGATTTAAAAAGTAAGAAATGAACTTACATATTAAGATTCCAATATCTTAGCACCAATACACTTAGCATGTGTGCACCACCACACTGCTTCCTAGAACTTGGCTTACATTCCAATCCTCTGAACCAAAAGTGATGTCAATATTAGATAGGATATGGCGGACGTACCAACTGCCTCTACATGTTTTGCCAGTTGGCGTCTTCAAGAAGCTCATTATTATAAAGTTCCAAATATTGTATTTCCCAAGACCCCAAAAGTAATATATAGGAGAGCTCCCTCACTAGGAACAGAACTTGTCTATAATTTTATAGAGTCAGCTAAAACAAGATCTACTTAATTTGACCTAAAAGGGTTTTCGGCATGCAAAAGATATGTAGGCTATAGCCCAATTGGTGACAGACTAAAGAAATTAACAAAATTTAAGAGGATGATTGTTGATAAAACTTCTAACATTTTATTTCCTGTGATACTACCTATGTAACCTACATACTGGCGTACCTATGTAGTCTCCAGTATGTTAGAAGAACCACTAGAAAATTGAAGGTGTTTCTGTAACTGTTTACAAAGGGTTAGCTGAAGTTCAGCATTAATTTGTTGGTGACTTATGTATCTACTAGTCCATCTAACAATAACCTTTCCAGACAGTGCTGCTGGCTAAGAGAGACTCTGTTGCTCCTCCATACATTGAGGGACACCCTAAGACATGAAGTATTTACTGGACAAATCACCAAAAAAGTCTAAAAATGAAAACCAATGCAGCCACTGCATTTAAGGACATTTAACTTTTGAGTTTAATATGGCTTTAAGATTCAATGGAAATGAAACAAAGTGGATCTATGAGTTGGGCATACTGAGGCTAATTTATTAAAGCTAACGTGTGTTTGGCACAATTCCACCAACATGCAAATATGCAAAATTGAGCTTCCCAACATTTATCAAACTCAATAGGACTGGTGATAATTTATCAAGAACTCCCAGCTGAGATATGCTCTATTTAAGAACCTGGATGTAATAAGTGTCAGGCATTTGAAATGGTGCCAGCTACCTCATGGCAAACAAAAAGTTTAAACCAACACAACAGACACAAGCATGAAAGCATGAACCTTTGACAGAACTGTGGTAAGTTGGGAGTTAGCCTAAGTTGCAAAAGGATGAATTAAATAAATATAAGTGATCAAAGCAAAAAAAACTTACCCAGCCATAAAAGTATGTTCACAGAAAATGGAAAGCCCTGTGAATTAAGTGCAAGCACAGCAGCTTGTCAACATAATGGTGCTGGGTTTTCACTGGCTTCTCACTTCCTATATATACAGTATATGATGGTGGTGTTACCTCACCATCCTGCTTCATATACATATTATTGGTGGTGCATCTTGCAACAGAAATGTACCAGGCTTTCCTATTTCTGCATTAGCCATAGTTAAATTAGATTGTGTTGGTATTCATTATTCCTACTAAAGTAAACCTCTAATAACTTAACACCTTAATGACTGAGGATAAAACAAATGTTAATGCCTGAACACAATTTTGCAACTTTGACATGTGTTAGCAAAACCATACATATCATTCCAACTACATTGTGTATCCAGGTTGACTATAGGTATGTTGGTTGGGTATAGGTTTGTTTTTCAGGAAAAATTGGACTTTCTTTTTGTGGTAAATGGTAAAGGATATCTCCTGATTTTTTTTTTATTATCAAAGGAAAACTAGCCTGTAATAGTAACATTTTTTTTTTAAATGTAGCTGTATATTTTTTGCTACTACTACAACTTACCACAAAAGAACCATAACATTTGACCTTGACCTTGACCTTTGATCCTTACTTGACTCAAACACTAATCCTGGCACTGACAAATTATAATCTAGCTATATTTTCTTTTTTTTAAAACAATAAAGATTTTATTGAAAAAAAGCCAATCACTGAAATAATACATATTAAACTAAACATCCGAGAAAAGGAACCCGCAGCCAACACCACAAAAAGTCACAAGCTTAATTATGCCCCATCAAATCTGCTCACGGCTATCATCAAGATATATCCTTAGCATGTGGAATATGTGGAGTAAGAGAGGAGTAAGTGCCACCATTGATTGGATCCAGTGTGGACACTGTCCTGTGACGAACCAATACCTGTAAGGATCATCCTATGATCCTAAAAGCGAGCTGGCCCTTGTGGTCATTGTAAGGAGGTGAGGGGGCATTTTGGCCACTTGAAGATTTACACTATTGCTGTGACCACGCATACACTTCATCACTTGCACGAATTCGTTGTTGCAGCACATGTTTATGTTTTCAACAATTTTGGACATTTTTTGTATATATATATATATATATATATATATATATATATATATATATAATTTGTGCATTTATGAATTATTTACACTTTTTTCTATGTGGAATTTGGATGTGGTTAAGTGTGGTTTGTTGCACTTATCACTTTTCTTTTTGTATAGGTTCATATCCCCATAGCAGGGGATTAACTTTTTTTTTTTGTAATAACAATTTTTATTGATTTTCAAAAATATACAAACAGTATGTTTAAGAAAAAAAAAAAAAAGGATAAGAAAAGAAAACAAGCAAAATAGAAAGTTACATCGATGGCAAAACTGCGTAAGGACAGGACCAACAAAAACATAAAATAACAGTGTGAAGGTTATCAGGACCTTACATTTTGGGCCGGCATAGAGGAAATGAAGGTATCCCATGGGAGCCAAATCATCTCAAACACAGCAAACGAACAATTATGTAGTGCAGTCAAGTATTCCATCTGTCTAACATCAGCAATAAGTTTGTACAGAATCGCCATTGAAGGAGGGGTAGAAGACAACCAACACATAGGAATGCTTCTCCTAGCCGCGGTCAGAACATGTACAGCAAGTTTTCCGGATGGTTTAGGTAAACCCGGAAATGGTAGACCTAGCAAAAAATGTAGTGGATCAAGTGGGGGAGAGGTACGCATTAGTGATTGTAACAGGGAGAGAACATCTTTCCAGAAAGGAGTAATGGAGCTGCATGTCCAAAAGATATGGTAGAGAGAACCCTGGTCTCCACCACAGCGCCAGCAGGCAGGAGAAGCATTCGGATTATAAGCATGAAGAACTTCAGGTGTTTTGTACCATAACATCATGAGCTTGTAAATATTTTCCTTAAAAACCACACAAACAGAAGATCTAGATGCATTTTCCCAAATTTTCTTCCACGTTAATAGATCAATATCACATTGTACGAATTGAGACCACCTACGCATGTAAAGGTGAGTGGCATTGGACAAGGAGGGGGCATCTAGAAGTAGTTTATATGTGTTAGAAATAATACCCCTTTGGTGGGGGCCCTGCATACATAAACGTTCAAAGGAAGTAGGCTTCCCCAGGGTTAATGAGGGTGATAAGGTAGAAAAAAAGTGGCGTATTTGAAGGTAAATATATAGGTGTTGAGAAGGTAGAAGAGATTTTTTCTGGAGATCTGGGAATGAGTGTAACTTACGAGTCACCGGGTGTACCAAGTGACGCAATTGAAAAAGGTTAGCTGCTACCCAAAGAGACATCCGGGACATGGCCATATTATCTGGAAGATTAGGGTTATGGAGAATATTTGTCAGTGGGGAGCAATCAGAGGCCAGTGTAAATTTAGCCTTACATTTCCGCCAAACAGCCAGAGAAAAGTGCATGGGACCAAGGAATAGGTGGCGAAAAGAAGAGACATCCACTGTTGAGGTCGACCAAAGGAGGGAGCATGGATGAGCCGGAGACAATTGTAAAGATTCAATCTCAGCCCACGTGTTGGGAGGATAGTGAGTAGACCATGACATGAGAAAACGAAGATGAGTTGCATAGTAGTATGTTATTATATCCGGTACCCCCAAGCCCCCCCTAGAACACGGAGAAAGCAAAACAGAACGTGCAATCCTGTGCCGCTTGTTGTGCCAAATAAAATGCAGGAAAGATTTCTGGAGGGAGTGAAGTTTGGACATAGGAACGGGAACGGGGAGAGTCGCAAACAGGTATAACAGTTTGGGTAACACGGTCATTTTTAGTACATTAATGCGTCCGAGAAAAGAAATGGGCAGGGCATCCCAGTGTTTCAGAGAACGAGAAATTGCTATAAATAATGGGGGGAAATTGGCCTCGTATATGGATTGGTAAGAGGAAGTCAGATTAGTACCTAAATATTTTAAAGAGTGGGTGCACCACCGGTAGGGAAAGGCTTCCTGAAGCGAGGATAAAACGCCAGAAGGGACATGTATCGGAAGTGCCTCAGTTTTAGACGTGTTAACTTTGTAGCCAGATATGGCCCCAAATTGTTTCAAGGTCTTATGCAAAATCGGTAGGGAGGTATGAGGACTCGCAAGCGTGAGGAGGATGTCATCAGCAAACAGCAATAATTTGTATTCATGGTTATGGGATCGTATCCCGCGAATATCCGGATTCGACCTTATGGCGATGGCTAATGGTTCCAGACAAAGAATGAACAGTAAAGGAGAGAGTGGGCAACCCTGACGTGTACCATTTGACATCTGAAAGGGGAGTGAAAAAAAAGAGGCTAATCTGACCTGCGAAAAGGGGGAAGAATAAAGGGCCTTCAAGGCTGCTACAAATGGACCCCTGAAACCATATCTTTCCAAGACCATGAACATGTAAGGCCAACTTAAACGGTCAAAAGCTTTTTGAGCATCTAAACTTAATAATATAGCGGGGGTGGAGGATCGGTTAATCAAGTCAACCAGATCAATGGATCGCCTGGTGTTATCTGCAGCGTGTCTGGCAGGTACAAAGCCCACTTGGTCCCTGTGTATGAGTTTGGAAATAATTCCAGACAGTCGGTTGGCCAAGATTTTAGTGAAAATCTTGTAATCGGAGTTAAGTAGGGCAATGGGGCGGTAGTTGTCTACTATAGAGTGATCTTTATCGGGTTTGGGGATAACCGAGATATATGCTCGGGAGAATTCAGTCTGGGGTGTGACCCCCTTGAAAAGATCTCGATAAAAGGAGAGGAGATGAGGAGCCAGGATACCAATAAAAGATTTATAGTAGGAGTAGGGCAATCCGTCCGGTCCTGGGGCTTTACGAGAGGGAAGATGTTTAATTGTGTCAAACAATTCCTCTGGCGTAATATCAGCGTTAAGGGTGGCAATGTCTGAGGGTGAAAGACTCGGAAGTGACAGGGGGTCAAAAAAATTATCAAAAGATAACTGTGTGAGGGGCGGGTGAAGGTCTGGGGTCAAACAGTTATAAAGATTCTTATAGTATGAGCCAAAAAGGGATGCCATGACCTGAGGATCATAGGTAGGGCTTCCATTTGGTTGGATTAAAAGATCAGGCATCGTGGAAGGAGACTGAGCTTTGAGTCGATTGACTAACATACGATGAGGTTTGTTGGAAAATTCGTAAAATTTTTGCTTAACCCATAAGAGGGATTGCGCAGACTTACTAGAGTCAAGAGTTTTAATGCGGTCACGTAGAGATGTTACCTTCCGGAGCCCAGAAATGGACGGCTTGGCCAACAACTGTCGTTCTGCCAAAGATAGTTGATGGATGAGAGAAGCCCTAGCACTCGCTGAAGATTTTTTTAAACGAGAACCCATAGAAATACAGAGTCCTCGAAATACCGCCTTATGAGCCTCCCATAGGGTTGAGGAAGAAGCTACGGAGCCAACATTGTGGGTGAAATAGGTATCAAGTCCCCGTGACAGTTCATCCCTAAGATGTTCTGTAGAAAGAAAGGTCTCAATAAGGCGTCAATGACATGGTTTGGGTATAATAGGAGGGAAAAAAAGGTTTAAAGTCAGAGAGGCATGGTCAGACCAGGTAATGGGGTTGATTTCAGAGGCGACCAGGAGTGGAAGAAGTGGGGCAGAGATAAAAAAATGATCTAGGCGGGAAAAACTACGGTGAGGGGTGGAGTAGAAAGTAAATTGTTTATGGAGGGGGTGTTTAATCCGCCAGGCATCAAAGAGACAATGCTCCCTTATCAGTCTACGGAAAGATTTTGAAGAGGAGCATTGCCGCTTCGAGGGTGTGGACTCGAAAAGAACTTTCCTGTCTTTATGGGGGGAAAAAACCAAGTTGAAATCGCCCCCAACAATCACATGCGAAATGGGAAAGGAATCTAAGTTGGCGAGTGTTTGTGAAAGAAATTGCAATTGACCCGAATTTGGGGCGTATAGATTCAACAAAACAAGGGGAGTGTCACCAAGCATACATTCCAAAATAATAAAGCGACCCTGTTGGTCAACCCTGGAGGAAACAACCCGAAGGGAGCAGTGAGACCTAATCAAAATTGCCACCCCAGCCTTTCCGGAAGGATCAAAGGCCGAATAGGCTTGAGAAAAAAATCTCGAGGCAAAACGGAAGGAGCCAGTTGATTTGAAATGGGTCTCCTGGACAAAAATAATGTCTGCTCCTGAGGATCGAAATTCCCGCAAAGCCATCCAACGTTTTTGAATGGAATTGAGACCCTTGACATTATATGACAAAAACCTCAAAGCCATTATAAAATAATAATAAATTAAGCACATGTATTAGCATGAGAAATGCATAATATACCATCGATGTAAAAAAATGGAGAACAAAAAACATTAAACTAACACAAGAAAGAACAAACACAGTAGTTGACATAAGTATCCGCAAGGATATAAACTTGGGAGCAACAATTTGGCCCAAGTCGTCTAGGCCTATGGCTAGACAAAATCGGGAGCAACACGACAACCAAGACATCAGGGAGATCGCCAAACCCGGCCAGAAAAAACAAAAGTGAAAAAAAAACAAAAAAAAAAAAACACCCAACAATGGTTCGGCCGGCCAGAAATGAAAAACCTGTGGAAAAAAACATGTATAAACCAGGAGGGAAGGATCGGCATCGAAGTCACTTCGGAGAAGCACCCCAGGGAGTCATCAGACAGGCGGATCAGTTGTCCGAGGATGTCGTGGACGTTGTGGGGTACGTGAGAGCCTCTTCCGGCCTCTGTGGACTGGAGTCCAGATCTTGTTGGGGGTGGCAGATGGACGGACTGGAGTGGGTGGCAGAGGGGTCATGTCATCTGACAAAGGTGGAAGTCCCAGGCGCTTAAAAAAAGAATCCGCCTCATGAAGATCACGGAGCACAACTTGAGTATTGTCCCTAGTTACGATCAGCCTGAAGGGGAACCCCCACCGATAAAGGACACGGTGTTGCTGGAGGTGTGAGGTGATCGGCTTCAGAGCTCGCCGCTTGGCCAGGGTAATCGGGGACAGATCGCAGAAGAGTTGGAGTCTGTCACCTTTAAATTCCAGAGATGGCTTGTGGCGAACTGCTGATAATAAGGCTTCCTTGCTTTGAAAAAAATGGAAGCGAACAATGACGTCGCGAGGTCTGGTGCCTTCAACAGGTTTTGGGCCCAAGGAGCGATGAGCCCTGTCCATACGCCAATCAGCTTCTGGAACCAAGGGAGCAGTTGCGGTGAAAAAGGATAATAGGTGACGGTGTAGTTGTGCATCATCAATAGATTCGGACATACTGCGTATACGGATATTTTGGCGCCGTTCCCTGTTTTCCAAATCCTCTTGTTGGAGCTGCATTTGGGACATGGAATGTTTCAAATACGCGTTGTCCTCTTCCAGAACATGAACGTATTGCACCAAATCATCAAACTCAGTTTCCAATTTATCCGTGCGGTCACCAATCTGCGCTATTTCCCCTCTGAGATCCAACGCCAGTTTTCCAATTTCAGTGGAAATGGATGCGGTGATATTGCGTAAGAATATTTGCAATTTATCATCTAGCGCTGAAATTGTGAGAGAAGATGATGTGACAGCCTGCTGGGAAATCTGGGTGGAGGGGTGTTGATTGCCTGAGGCAGGATGAACTATTGCCCCCCCAGTTATATTCTGGGGATCAGGATCCTCCATCTGGGGCTGGAGCAGGGCAGAGGCAGTCAGAGGAGCTGTAATGCTTGAGGGTGCAGTACCCTCCGTGACCACCGGGAGTCCGGGATCGTTTCCTGGGTTCCTGGACATGCCAGAGGCCGGGGATTGCGGCCTGGATAAGAACCGCCGAAGCGGTGACGGCCGCGGATCCTGTGGCTGCGGGGAGGGGGGCTTCCAGCGCCCTATCTTCCCCATAAAGGGCTTGTTCTGGTGCCGTGCCAGGTGCAGAGGGTGTATGACTCACCCGGAGCTGAAGGAAGGCAGTGGCGCGTGACGGGTGAGTCCGTGCTGGCCGGGGATGAGCGGAGCTCAGGGATTACACAGCCGCCATCGTCCCTGGTCGCGCATGCGCCCCGGGATTAACTTTTTACGGATTTGCACCATTGTATTTGAGAGTGTTTGAAACCTCAATTGAGGATAGGGGGGATTGTGGTATTTTTCACCAATTTATAGGATTTATTCCTTCTTTTTTCACATTATCACTGTATTTCACCATTAGATCCTGGCAGGATCATATCACTTTATATATTCTTTGTATTAAAATTGTAGGTTGGATACATTTATTGTGTTATTAGTGCTACACTATTTTGTATTTTTGGTTATATTCACTTATTGGGTATAGGTTTGAGTGTGAGCAGCTTAGGGCTAGGGATTATCCATTTAAGCGCAGGAGGATTCATCATTATTATAACTCTGTGCAAGACAGTCAAGTTCCTCCACCCCAAACTCGCTTATCCATGTCTTTATGGACCTTGCTTTGTGTACTGGTGAGCAGTCATGTTGGAAAAGGAAGGGGCCATCCCCAAATGTTTCCACAAAGTTGGGAGCATGTAATTGTCTAAAATGTCTTGGTAAGCTGATGCCTTAAGAGTTCCCTTCACTGGAACTAAGGGGCCAAGCCCAACCCCTGAAAAACAACTCAACACCATATTCCCCCCTCCACCAAACATTACGCTTGGCACAATGCAGTCAGGCAAGTACCGTTCTCCTGGCAACATGTCCATCGAATTGACAGACACAGAAGCATGATTTGTCACTCCAGAGAACACATCTCCACTGCTCTAAAGTCTAGTGGTGGCGTGCTTTACACCACAGCATCTGATGCTTTGCATTACACATGGTGATGTTATTCTTAGATGCAGCTGCTCGGCCAAGGAAACCCATTCCTTGAAGATCTCTATGCAGTGTTGTTGTGCTAATCTGAAGGCCACACAAAGTTTGGAGGTCTTTAGCTATTGGCTCTGCAGACAGTTGGTGACACCTGCATACTGTGCACTTCAGCATACTGACTCCACTCTGTCATTTTACGTGGCCTACCACTTCTTGGCTAAGTTGCGTTTGTTCCCAGTTGCTTCCACTTTGTTATAATACCACTAACATTTGACCGTGGAATATTTAGTAGCAAGGAAATTTCATGGATAGACTTACTGGACAGGTGGCAACCTATCAAGGTATATATAAATAAGACAAAAAAAAAATTGCCAACCTAATCGAATATAATTATATATCCTTATAGTATCTCTGTCTCACTTCTAATTAAGTGTGGATTATAAATCCAGCAATACATTGAAAAACAAAATGGCAGTTGACTAGTGCAAAACCTGCCTGAAAGGTGGTTTGTATTAAATCCTATGCGGAGTAATATATCACTACATTGGTGAATGCAATATTGTATTTATTTGATCTCAAGGATCGTAGAAAAGGTAGACGTAAACATGGTGAACATGGTACAATCATGTTTTAAAATCAAAGAATTAAAATTTAGAACCGTGCGGCGTCTTCAAAATAGCTGTATGGGCAAAATGGTCAATGTGAGGCTGTGAAGATTCTACTGTTTTCATCAGTGAAATTTCCATACTTAATGACCTAATCAATTTGTTTTCCTCTTTAACTGTTGCTTATAGTGAACATCAAAGTATATATGACGAGGTTCCTAGGAATAAATTGTGGATAATCATGAATTCAGGAGAATCAAAAAGCTTGTCATCATCATTTCAACCTAGTAGGATGCACATATAGGATCTATTTTTTAATAAATATTCATCTCATTACCTTCTGTGTGATGTACCATATCTTGTAGATAGTGGGTATGGATTTCCTTGTGTGACCAAGAATGGTGAAAAACTATCCAAAAAATTAGATTTATGGTGGTGAGGTTTCTAAAATGAATAAAGAAATTCAATGAAATAATATAAAGTGATACATAAGTGTGGGTCATAATTAATACTAGGTTGAAATGATGATGACAAGCTTTTTGATTCTACTGAATTCATGATTATCCACAATTTATTCATAGGAACCTCGTCATATATAATTTGATGTTCACTATAAGGAACAGTTAAAGAGGAAAACGAATTGATTAGGTCATTAAGTATGCTTGAGGTGATTGTAGCCGTATTAGTGCACTTGCAACAGAAACAATTGAGTACTGACGTGATACTTTTTTTATTTGCACTAACATACAATTTTGAGGACAAGCTTTCAGGGTATTTCCCCTTCTTCAAGGTCCAAGCAGTACTATTACAACGTTTTAGCAGAATGTTAGAAGACATGTGGGGGATGAGAAAAAAAAAAAAGGCAGAAACACAAGCCTAGGGTTAGCCTAAAGATAAGACACACCAAAGCAAAAGCAAAGATTGGGGAGGGGGGACAACACTCACAGCGGGAGTCATAAAAATGTTGGATAATGATTGAGGAATCCCATGTCCAGATTAAGGCTCTTATCTCTTGGCCTTATTTTGGACATGGTATTCCTCAATGTGGACCAAGCTGACCGCAATTCATTCTTTTTTGTAATGCCCATGTTGAGGGTTAGGCCCAAAAAAATGAAAAAAAGTTTTAATTTCAGAAACTGTGAAAGGTTTCCATGCAAATTGTCTGGCAAGAGCTGAATTTGGGTGGGTGCTGATGTATTGTTGTGCATATAAATTGCTTTGACCCACAATCAATCGATTCAAATCTTCCTTGAAAAACAGCGGAGGGGCTAAACACTAGTGCTGGCAGCAAACTAGGCAAACAGGGATGATCCTGCTACCATTGCATATTTGGGGACACTACTAAGGGGACACTAGTATACAGTAGTTTTGTTTGTGATCAATATATTGATCCATACAAACACAATACTAGTAATGGTGGTGATGAGCAACCTATAGCATGAGTGTGATAGTGTGTGAGCAATCTGATGCTACCTGAAGCTGGATGGGAGAGGCGCTAACTGACCCTGATGCTATCTGATGTCGCTAGTGGCAGTACTACAGGGATCATTGACAAATTCTATATACTGACACTGTACTAATGGCACTGGCTGGGTGACAGGGGTGATCAAAGTATTATTAGGGGCGATGAAAGGGTTATATGTGCTAATCTAACATGTGTGTGTAAAATCTAGTTCTTTTACTCACAGTATGGTGTTCTCTGTTCTCTTCCTGGACCGACAGGAGGGCCACATGCATGTGTGCTCACACCCAGAAATAAAAAGCAACATAAGGGTATATCGCTTTACCCAGAGTCATCGCTCACCTGCACATAAATTCTCAATATTTTAATGTTTTACATTTTTTTAAACATTATTTTTAATGCTTGCCTTGAATTGGGATGAATAAGTTAAATTGATAGTTCAAATAACTAGTGATCTGTGATTGAATACAGGTAATCACATGGTACAGGATGCTGTGATTTGTCCATGTGCCACATGTGAGCTGTGGGCCAATTACAGCTCACCAGGGAGAGAAGCAAAGCTGTCATGAATCAAATTGATAGTAATTAGAGATGAGCGAAGTATTCAAAAATTCGATTCGACTGATTCGGCGAATTCGTGGAAAAATTTCGATTCGAGTCGAATATATTCGCTGTGAATTTAACTTAAAAAAGGGTGTTTCTAGGCTTCAGAGAGACTTAATATTAGTGCTGAACACTGTACCTTTAATTTAAATGCCCTTGGAGTCTGCTGGGGAAGAGAAATAATACTGTCAGGCAGTATGACATGCAGATGAGTGCCGTCGATCTTAGAATCACCGCACACTTCACTCATTTGGGCAGTCACGGGGCCAAAACCAGAGTGTGGAGCCACAGTGTGGCGGTGGAGGCAGCAGCAATGGGAGGCCATACAGCACCCTATGACAAAAATGGAAACCACCAGCAGTGTGAGGAGACCTGAAAGTGGCACATGGCAGAGTGTGGCGATAGAGACAGCAGCAATGGGAGGCCGTACAGGGACCCATGACACACTCTGGACCTGGCAGCAGCATGAGGAGGCGGTACAGGGGCCCATGGCAGATTACGGGCCTGGCAGCAGCATGAGGAGTCGGTACGGGGGCCCATGGCAGATTACGGGCCTGGCAGCAGCAATGGGAGGCTGTACAGGGACCCATGACACACTCTGGACCTGGCAGCAGCATGGGGAGGCGGTACAGGGGCCCATGACAGATTACGGGCCTGGCAGCAGCATGAGGAGTCGGTACGGGGGCCCATGACACACTCTGGACCTGGTAGCAGCATGAGGAGGCGGTACAGGGGCGCATGACAGATTACGAGCCTGGCAGCAGCAACTTGGACAGGAGGACGTTCAGCTTCTGCACCGTCTGGTGCGTGCTCGCAAACTGTTGTCTCTTGGAAACGGATTCCAAGAAAGACTGCTGACGGAATCCGTGAAGAGGAGTAGCAGGAGAAGGAGCATCTGAACGAGCGGAATATGCCAACAAGCGACAACAGGGGCCCATGACAGATTACGGGCCTGGCAGCAGCATGAGGAGTCGGTACGGGGGCCCATGGCAGATTAGGGGCCTGGCAGCAGCTATGGGAGGCCCGTAATCTGCCAGCACCCTATGACAAAAAATGGAACCCACCAGCAGTGTGAGGAGACCTGAAAGTGGCACATGGCAGAGTGTGGCGATGGAGACAGCAGCAATGGGAGGCCGTACAGGGACCCATGAGAGACTCTGGACCTGGCAGCAGCATGAGGAGGCGGTATAGGGGCCCATGGCAGATTAGGGGCCTGGCAGCAGCTATGGGAGGCCCGTAATCTGCCAGCACCCTATGACAAAAAATGGAATACACCAGCAGTGTGAGGAGACCTGAAAGTGGCACATGGCAGAGTGTGGCGATGGAGACAGCAGCAATGGGAGGCCGTACAGGGACCCATGAGAGACTCTGGACTTGGCAGCAGCATGAGGAGGCGGTACAGGGGCCCATGGCAGATTAGGGGCCTGGCAGCAGCTATGGGAGGCCCATAATCTGCCAGCACCCTATGACAAAAAATGTAACACACCAGCAGTGTGAGGAGACCTGAAAGTGGCACATGTTTGGGGCATGATTCATGGCGGATTTAGTCAGTTGTGTCAGGAACTGGTGGTTTGAAATCCAGACTAATCCACGCCTGATTCATTTTCACAAACGTCAGTCTCTCCACACTTTGGGTGGACAGTCGTGTCCTCCGCGGAGTTACAATACCTCCTGCCGCACTAAACACGCGCTCCGATGCCACGCTACTGGCCGGGCATGACAGCCTTTCAAGGGCAAATTCAGCTAGTTGGGGCCAAAGGTCAAGTTTCGTTGCCCAGTAGTCAAGGGGATTGTCTACCTCGGTTGGCAGGGTGCTGTCCAAGTAGGCCTAAGCCTGTTGTTTGAGGTCCTGCTCCAGGTCCACCTGATGCTGCTGCTGCTGCTGCTGCTGCTGCTGCGGCTGGTTAGTAGTTTCCTCACTGCGCTGGTGAAGAAAGCTACTCATCATCGACTGCAGACTGAGGCAGCCGCTGCTGGTGGAGCTGCCACTGCTCCTACCACCCCACCCCTCCCCTGCTGCCATGGCAGCGGAACGCGAGCGCACAGGGCCCACAGTGTCTGAGGATGGACGTTGGCGCAGACAGGCAGAGACCAGCTGACTACATAGGTGGTTTTTATAGTACGTTATTTTGGCCTCCCTCTCAGCAGGTGTGAAAAAGGCCACCATTTTTGAACGGTAGCGAGGGTCCAACAAGGTGGACAGCCAAAAGTCATCCCTCTGTCTGATGGTTATTATTCGGCTGTCGCTACGCAAGCAACCGAGCATGCTATGGGCCATTTGTGCCAAGGAATGCGAGGGACTCCCTGCCTCCATCTCCACAGCATACTGCCACGGTGCGTCTGGGTCCTCTGTCTCCTCCTCCTCCTCCTCTACCAGATGCTCCTGCTCCTCCACTCCTGTCCGCTGAGTGGAAAAACCACCCATTTCACTCAATAATTCCTGAGCACCAATGTCCTCCTCTACCTCCTCCTCTTCTTCCTGTCCTGCCCCCACAGGGGTCATGTGGCGTTGAGATCTGTGCGCCACGTCTACCGCACCCTGACCAGCCATTGTTAACAGCATTTGTTCCAGGACGTGCAACAGAGGAATGACGTCGTTCATCCCATAGTCCTGCCGACTCACGAATAGCGTGGCCTCCTCAAAGGGCCTGAGCAAGCGCAGGTGTCACGCATGAGCTGCCAATGGCTGACATCTAAGTTACACAGGGAGTACCTTTATACGCTTTTAACATCAGGAAATCTGTGATGGCCTTTCGCTGTTCGTAAAGGCGGTCTAACATATGTAGGGTTGAATTCCACCTTGTTGCAACGTCACAGCATGAGGAGTCGGTACGGGGGCCCATGGCAGATTACATGCCTGGCAGCAGCAATGGGAGGCCCGTAATCTGCCAGCACCCTATGTCAAAAAATTGAACACACCAGCAGTGTGAGGAGACCTGAAAGTGGCACATGGCAGAGTGTGGCGATGGAGACAGCAGCAATGGGAGGCCGTACAGGGACCCATGAGAGACTCTGGACCTGGCAGCAGCATGAGGAGGCGGTATATAGGGGCCTATGGCAGATTAGGGGCCTGGCAGCAGCTATGGGAGGCCCGTAATCTGCCAGCACCCTATGTCAAAAAATTCTACACACCAGCAGTGTGTGAGGAGACCTGAAAGTGGCACATGGCAGAGTGTGGCGATGGAGACAGCAGCAATGGGAGGCCGTACAGGGACCCATGAGAGACTCTGGACCTGGCAGCAGCATGAGGAGGCGGTATATAGGGGCCTATGGCAGATTAGGGGCCTGGCAGCAGCTATGGGAGGCCCGTAATCTGCCAGCACCCTATGTCAAAAAATTCTACACACCAGCAGTGTGTGAGGAGACCTGAAAGTGGCACATGGCAGAGTGTGGCGATGGAGACAGCAGCAATGGGAGGCCGTACAGGGACCCATGAGAGACTCTGGACCTGGCAGCAGCATGAGGAGGCGGTATATAGGGGCCCATGGCAGATTAGGGGCCTGGCAGCAGCTATGGGAGGCCCGTAATCTGCCAGCACCCTATGTCAAAAAATTCTACACACCAGCAGTGTGTGAGGAGACCTGAAAGTGGCACATGGCAGAGTGTGGCGATGGAGACAGCAGCAATGGGAGGCCGTACAGGGACCCATGAGAGACTCTGGACTTGGCAGCAGCATGAGGAGGCGGTATAGGGGCCCATGGCAGATTAGGGGCCTGGCAGCAGCAATGGGAGGCCCGTAATCTGCCAGCACCCTATGTCAAAAAATTCTACACACCAGCAGTGTGTGAGGAGACCTGAAAGTGGCACATGGCAGAGTGTGGCGATGGAGACAGCAGCAATGGGAGGCCGTACAGGGACCCATGAGAGACTCTGGACCTGGCAGCAGCATGAGGAGGCGGTATATAGGGGCCTATGGCAGATTAGGGGCCTGGCAGCAGCTATGGGAGGCCCGTAATCTGCCAGCACCCTATGTCAAAAAATTCTACACACCAGCAGTGTGTGAGGAGACCTGAAAGTGGCACATGGCAGAGTGTGGCGATGGAGACAGCAGCAATGGGAGGCCGTACAGGGTCCCATGAGAGACTCTGGACCTGGCAGCAGCATGAGGAGGCGGTATATAGGGGCCTATGGCAGATTAGGGGCCTGGCAGCAGCTATGGGAGGCCCGTAATCTGCCAGCACCCTATGTCAAAAAATTCTACACACCAGCAGTGTGTGAGGAGACCTGAAAGTGGCACATGGCAGAGTGTGGCGATGGAGACAGCAGCAATGGGAGGCCGTACAGGGACCCATGAGAGACTCTGGACCTGGCAGCAGCATGAGGAGGCGGTATATAGGGGCCTATGGCAGATTAGGGGCCTGGCAGCAGCTATAGGAGGCCCATAATCTGCCAGCACCCTATGTCAAAAAATTCAACACACCAGCAGTGTGAGGAGACCTGAAAGTGGCACATGGCATGAATACGCTGTAGTCCCAACATGGGCCCCCTGGCCACGCTTGACTTTCTGGCCACATAGTCGACATACGGCTACGTTTACTTCCTCGGGCGGCTTGACGAAAAATTGCCACACCGCCGAGTAGGAAACTTTGCGCCCGATACTCCTCACTGGCTGACTGCTGCTTCCTCCGTGCACACCGGCACCACTACTGGCCGTGGTGGTAGGCTGCAGTGGAGCTGGTGCTCTACTCCGTGGCCGTTTGGCTCCACTGACACTGCTTCCACTGACACTGCTGCGACCCTGCTGCTGTCTCCTGGGCAACCCACCGACTGTTTCGCTCACTGCCAAGCTGCCACCCTCTTCTCCTGATGATGCGGAAGAAATTGCCTGATGACGACGAGGCTGCCAAGTGCGATCAACCTCCTCATCATCAAGTAGGGTCTCCGCCTCACTACTAGCCCCCTCGGCTGCGTCTGGGTCAGGAGACAGACCTGTCTCTAGACCGGCTACCGGGCCACTCTCCTCGCCACTACTTCTTCGCCTGGCTGCTGAAAAGGCGGATGTCTCCCCCCGTTCCTGACCGCCCTCTGTTAGCTCTTCCTCACTGTACAGTGGGGCTGAGCCCACAGCATGCGATACTTCGCTTGGTGAGGGAACACCAAAGGACAGGGGCAGGTAGAGGACACGTGATTTCAGTGGGCTTGCTCCCGGGCCATGCCAACTAACGGTTGTGTCTGACGTACCCACCGACCGTTGGCTGTAGGTGTCAGAGGTGACCTGGGAAGAGGAAGACGACTGAGCCAACCAATCGATGACGGCAGGGTTGTCGGTGGAGACACGACCGCTGGATGACACCGGGAGCACTGGCCTCTGGCTGCGAATAGTGCTGCCTCGACCACTTCCTCTGCTGCCACGTCTGCTCGCTCCTAAAACATTGCCTCCTCTGCCACTTCTCTGCATGTTGTCTGACATACTCTTTAATTAAACGATTATGTGTCCCTGAGTAACAATTCTGTGTCCCTGAGTAACAATTCTGTGTCTGTGCGAGTAACAATTCTGTGGCCCTAAGTAACAGTTCTGTGGCCCTCAGTAACAATTCTGTGTCTGTGCGAGTAACAATTCTGTGGCCCTAAGTAACAGTTCTGTGGCCCTCAGTAACAATTCTGTGTCCCTGATTAACGTTTCTGTGGCCCCAAGTAACAGTTCTGTGGCCCTCAGTAACAATTCTGTGTCTGTGCGAGTAACAATTCTGTGTCTGTGCGAGTAACAATTCTGTGGCCCTAAGTAACAGTTCTGTGGCCCTCAGTAACAGTTCTGTGTCCCTGAGTAACAATTCTGTGTCTGTGCGAGTAAGAATTCTGTGTCTGTGCGAGTAACAATTCTGTGGCCCT
This sequence comes from Staurois parvus, assembly GCF_062004578.1. NCBI lineage: Eukaryota > Metazoa > Chordata > Amphibia > Anura > Ranidae > Staurois > Staurois parvus. The sequence continues at coordinate 10,781,547 of NW_028317994.1, read as the reverse complement.
AAGTAACAGTTCTGTGGCCCTCAGTAACAGTTCTGTGTCCCTGAGTAACAATTCTGTGTCTGTGCGAGTAACAATTCTGTGTCTGTGCGAGTAACAATTCTGTGGCCCTAAGTAACAGTTCTGTGGCCCTCAGTAACAGTTCTGTGTCCCTGAGTAACAATTCTGTGTCTGTGCGAGTAACAATTCTGTGGCCCTAAGTAACAGTTCTGTGGCCCTCAGTAACAACTCTGTGTCCCTGATTAACGTTTCTGTGGCCCCAAGTAACAGTTCTGTGGCCCTCAGTAACAATTCTGTGTCTGTGCGAGTAACAATTCTGTGTCTGTGCGAGTAACAATTCTGTGGCCCTAACAGTTCTGTGGCCCTCAGTAACAATTCTGTGTCCCTGATTAACGTTTCTGTGGCCCCAAGAAACAGTTCTGTGGCCCTCAGTAACAATTCTGTGTCTGTGCGAGTAACAATTCTGTGTCTGTGCGAGTAACAATTCTGTGGCCCTAAGTAACAGTTCTGTGGCCCTCAGTAACAATTCTGTGTCCCTGATTAACGTTTCTGTGGCCCCAAGTAACAGTTCTGTGGCCCTCAGTAACAATTCTGTGTCTGTGCGAGTAACAATTCTGTGTCTGTGCGAGTAACAATTCTGTGGCCCTAAGTAACAGTTCTGTGGCCCTCAGTAACAGTTCTGTGTCCCTGAGTAACAATTCTGTGTCTGTGCGAGTAAGAATTCTGTGTCTGTGCGAGTAACAATTCTGTGGCCCTAAGTAACAGTTCTGTGGCCCTCAGTAACAGTTCTGTGTCCCTGAGTAACAATTCTGTGTCTGTGCGAGTAACAATTCTGTGGCCCTAAGTAACAGTTCTGTGGCCCTCAGTAACAATTCTGTGTCCCTGATTAACGTTTCTGTGGCCCCAAGTAACAGTTCTGTGGCCCTCAGTAACAATTCTGTGTCTGTGCGAGTAACAATTCTGTGTCTGTGCGAGTAACAATTCTGTGGCCCTAACAGTTCTGTGGCCCTCAGTAACAATTCTGTGTCCCTGATTAACGTTTCTGTGGCCCCAAGTAACAGTTCTGTGGCCCTCAGTAACAATTCTGTGTCTGTGCGAGTAACAATTCTGTGTCTGTGCGAGTAACAATTCTGTGGCCCTAAGTAACGGTTCTGTGGCCGTCAGTAACAGTTCTGTGTCCCTGTGTAACAATTCTGTGTCTGTGCGAGTAACAATTCTGTGGCCCTAAGTAACAGTTCTGTGGCCCTCAGTAACAATTCTGTGTCTGTGCGAGTAACAATTCTGTGTCTGTGCGAGTAACAGTTCTGTGGCCCTCAGTAACAATTCTGTGTCCCTGATTAACGTTTCTGTGGCCCCAAGTAACAGTTCTGTGGCCCCAAGTAACAGTTCTGTGTCTGTGCGAGTAACAATTCTGTGTCTGTGCGAGTAACAATTCTGTGGCCCTAACTAACAGTTCTGTGGCCCTCAGTAACAATTCTGTGTCTGTGCGAGTAACAATTCTGTGTCTGTGCGAGTAACAATTCTGTGTCTGTGCGAGTAACAATTCTGTGGCCCTCAGTAACAGTTCTGTGTCCCTGTGTAACAATTCTGTGTCTGTGCGAGTAACAATTCTGTGGCCCTAAGTAACGGTTCTGCGGCCCTCAGTAACAGTTCTGTGTCCCTGTGTAACAATTCTGTGTCTGTGCGAGTAACAATTCTGTGGCCCTAAGTAACAGTTCTGTGGCCCTCAGTAACAATTCTGTGTCTGTGCGAGTAACAGTTCTGTGGCCCTAAGTAACAGTTCTGTGTCCCTGAGTAACAATTCTGTGTCTGTGCGAGTAAGAATTCTGTGTCTGTGCGAGTAACAATTCTGTGGCCCTAAGTAACAGTTCTGTGGCCCTCAGTAACAGTTCTGTGTCCCTGAGTAACAATTCTGTGTCTGTGCGAGTAACAATTCTGTGTCTGTGCGATTAACAATTCTGTGTCTGTGCGAGTAACAATTCTGTGTCTGTGCGAGTAACAATTCTGTGGCCCTAAGTAACGGTTCTGTGGCCCTCAGTAACAGTTCTGTGTCCCTGTGTAACAATTCTGTGTCTGTGCGAGTAACAATTCTGTGGCCCTAAGTAACAGTTCTGTGGCCCTCAGTAACAATTCTGTGTCTGTGCGAGTAACAATTCTGTGTCTGTGCGAGTAACAATTCTGTGGCCCTAAGTAACAGTTCTGTGGCCCTCAGTAACAATTCTGTGTCCCTGATTAACGTTTCTGTGGCCCCAAGTAACAGTTCTGTGGCCCTCAGTAACAATTCTGTGTCTGTGCGAGTAACAATTCTGTGTCTGTGCGAGTAACAATTCTGTGGTCCTAACTAACAGTTCTGTGGCCCTCAGTAACAATTCTGTGTCTGTGCGAGTAACAATTCTGTGTCTGTGCGAGTAACAATTCTGTGTCTGTGCGAGTAACAATTCTGTGGCCCTAAGTAACGGTTCTGTGGCCCTCAGTAACAGTTCTGTGTCCCTGTGTAACAATTCTGTGTCTGTGCGAGTAACAATTCTGTGGCCCTAAGTAACAGTTCTGTGGCCCTCAGTAACAATTCTGTGTCTGTGCGAGTAACAATTCTGTGTCTGTGCGAGTAACAATTCTGTGGCCCTAAGTAACAGTTCTGTGGCCCTCAGTAACAATTCTGTGTCTGTCCCTGAGTAACAATTCTGTGGCTCTAACTAAAGTTTCTGTGGCCCTAAGTAACAATTCTCTGGCACTCAGTAACAATTCTGTCTGTCCCTGAGTAACAATTCTGTGGCCCTAATAACGTTTCTGTGGCCCTAAGTAACAATTATCTGGCACTCAGTAACAATTCTGTCTGTCCCTGAGTAACAATTCTGTGGCCCTAATAACGTTTCTGTGGCCCTAAGTAACAATTCTCTGGCACTCAGTAACAATTCTGTCTGTCCCTGAGTAACAATTCTGTGGCCCTAATAACGTTTCTGTGGCCCTAAGTAACAATTCTCTGGCACTCAGTAACAATTCTGTCTGTCCCTGAGTATGAATTCTGTGTCCCTAACTAGCGTTTCTTTGTCCCTAAGTAACGATTCTGTGGCCCTAATTAACAAATCTGTGTCCCTGAGTAATAGTTCTCTGTCCCTAAGTATCGTTTCTCTGTCCCCAAGTATCGTTTCTGTGGCCCTAACTCTGTCCCTGTCCCTAATACAGAGCGGTCTGCCTCTGTTCAATGACTGCAGGCAAATGAAGAATTCCAAAATGGCCGCTATTTATAGCTCGACCATTACACAGTGCTAGCTGGCTGGCTGCTGATTGGCTGATGCGATCACATGTCGTTGAGGAATGCATTATGGGTCAGCGCGCCTTGTCTGCGCGCCTTCCCAGACATCCCCGCTCCGTCGCCGCACATGTCAGCCGCCATTTTCGGAAAAATTTCGATTTTCGAATTTTTCCGATATTCGACTCGAATTCCACTTCGGCTACTTCGATTCGCTCATCTCTAATAGTAATCACATGATCACTGGTTCCGGACTATCAGGATCCCCATTTCAATGTGTCTGGTGGCGGTCATGGGCGCGCAGCATGCCCCTGTGTTGGTACGGCTAGAACGGGATACGAGTATGTCTCTGCCTGTAGCTGCCGCCTGTCCGCAGTACAATTACTGTGGGCAATCAGCAAGTGGATAAGGAGTTTACAACAGAGTGTGATTCTTATCTTTTAACAGTACCTGTTATTTTGCTTCTTTCTTAATGTATTTCCTTATTTCTTAATATATTTTATGGTTTTACCCAATGTTTGCTTCCAATTCGCTGGATTTTTCCTCCTCTATCTGAGATGAACATTGGGCCAAATGGGTTCAGGCATATAAGGCTAACATACAGTATAGAATATGTGCAATAGACCTGCTTTACAAAATGAGGTAATTTTGGTTAAATACAGGGGAGAGAAAGAAGGTTAACCCCTTCCCGCCCAGCTCTATAATCTCTTTAATAGGGTTTGTACATCTGGGGGTGGGAAGGATTGGTAATCATGTAACCTCTGTGATTGGCTGTCACAGTGTTCACATGATCGGGAGTCGGTCCACTCTGCTGTGAATTAGTGGTGACTGAGAGCTGTCTTTGAAAGCTCAGTCTCTGTGCTGGGAGTGTCCAGTAAGTGTGCACTAAACACAGAAACATTGGCTATCCAGTGATGCTTACACATGTGGGCATTAAAGCTTGCCCTTATGCCACCCCACATATGTGTTATGTGGGTGGCAACAGGTTAAGGATGAAGCACTAACTAGGAGCTGTTTGATGTTTGAAGCAGAACCCTTGAATCACACTCCCCAGTTTTCTGGGAAATAGTTGCATGGTGAATGAATTGTGGATTAATCACTTTTATATTATGGCCTATATGTATTGATTAATTACACTTTACAATATGGACAGGACATGATGAAACACACCCTAACCATTGAAGACGGTGCCATCTTGGCCTCTATTTACATTAGATCTGCTGTTGACCTGATGCCACACATGTGGCCAGTTTTCTGAGAACTGATAAAAGCAGAGACATATCTTGAATTTAGCATACATTGCACATGTGCTAGCATGTAGAATGTAAATGATTGTTATGTTTGAGTTTGTACTTGAGAACATGTATTGAACATATCTACCTTGAACTTTCTTTTGGAAAACATTTATCTGGTGGTTTTAGTTTTGCTTTAAGTTAGACACATTATCTACCTTAGATTTTAATCTGTCAAGTCAGCACAAATTACTGATAGCTATATACTGTTAGTGCTTATCTGACTGTTAAATATATTTTTTATGTAGGCCCTGGCATAACATATCTATGAATGTGAATTGTGCTGATCCTATAGTCTCTAACTTCTTCATGTCTTTTTAATAGCACTAAGGAAGATTTGTAACTCCTACACATTATCCCTGAATAATTCCTAGCTGTTAACTCACTAACATAGCACCATAGAATTTTAGAACTAGCAAATATAATCCATTTACTCATTGCTTAAAACATCATAATTAGGAATATGGCATTACACTCCTACCAGATTATCTAATCTTTAAGGTTTTGCCCCATAATGTCTCACTTCAGAAGACTTGACAGCCAAGAATTAAAAGTGAACTATTTTTCTGAAGATAAAGTTACAAAATTAAACTGAAAAGTGGAACATAAAGGATGGAATTTTAACCTTTTTCAAATATGATATTATGCATTTTAGCTTTAGACTACCTAAGTACAGCACTGTAAAGCACATTTTAATCTTAACATTCTAACAAAACTATGATCAATTGCTTTGTTCTTGTGAACTTGTTAACACTTGGAACCTTAATCATCCTGGCTTCTCTTTAAAAAATTCAAGTAACACAGACCTGATGATCACTACAAATACTGATGTTCTCATTATACGATGCCATCATTGCTCAGTTTTTATTCAAGCCACATATATGTAGGTCAGGGCAAGCAGAATCACAATTTCTCCCTCACTAATGAAAGAAACAGAGAAATGCACAAAGTTCACTCAAAATGAACATCATGTAGTTCTAATCTACAGAAAATTGATTCTAAATCATTAACTGTGTTGTACCATCCCTTCAATTTTATCCTGATGGACAAATAAGAAAAAGGTTTCACTGGATCAATTTGGAACTGATACAAATATGAAGCTGCATAAAGTTACAGTAAATATTATGGAAGATAATAGGGAATTATTGCAGTCTAAAATTCTATTTTTGAGATGGATGGGAATGACTTACTACAGTTTATGTTTTCACTCTTCCAGCAAACCCATAATTCTATAATTACTTTATATGTCTAGTTATTTTAAAACTTGCTGTTTTCATATTTTAATTCCTCTAGATCATTTAAAATTAAAGTAGAATACAAACCCAACTACCTTATTTTATATAATTTTTACATGTTACAGTAGGTTAAAAAAAAATGGTGTTCACTAAAATTACACTTGTTATTTCTGCAGTGAATGACCTTGTTCCAGTACTTTTCTAAGTACTGGAATGGAGTGAAAACAAATTAGAGTGAAAACAAATTACCCAAAAATATTCCCCATTCCCAAATGTATCTCTTGTGTTGTCACCCTGTCGAATGAATTTCAGATGGAGACTATAGGATAAATAATTGTGGTGACGCCCAAAATGTAGGAAGTTTCTGCAGTTGTCAGTATCAGGAAGCCCTACCTTAACAACAATGTACAGCTGTTAGTGGAGTTCATGCATGTAGACAGAAAGCGGCTGCAAAATTGCTGCATGAGATCGGCATTAGTGAGGTAAGATGAAGGATGAAAAAGAGATGGAAACAGCACTACAACTGTTAATGATACACAGTCCATTAGAAAACTAAATGTCTGTTGGTTAGATTTTAGATCTGCTTAGAAAATCTTTAGAACTGGTAAAAATAAAAATTAAGAATTATAAATATTACTTTAACATAAAAGGTATAGTGTGTATAATCTTCATGTATTTATTATAGTCACAACTGTAAAATACACATTTTTTGTTTTCTTTTGGTATGATTTTTTTTCAAAGGTGTATTTCTTGTTATGTTATGATTAGCCTTAAAGTCTATATTATGCGTAGAAAATCAAAAGGCACACAACTTACAGATAAGGCCTGTCTGGGTTTTCAGTGAGATAGAGGAAATGTTAAAGCATCCAGACATTGATGGGCTCTCTGATTAGAACTCCCAGCCTGCTCTTTAAACAGTGTCATTGAGGCAGTCTCTTATAAATGTTTACTTGTAAAATAAAGATTTATTTATTTTTTTATAGTTTCAGCAAAAAACATGACTTTCAAAGTACATAGAACAATAAAAGTCATATGTCGTAGAAGTACATAGACGTATTAACATTAGCAGTAGCAAGATAACAATGTATGTAAATGGATAGAAAACTGGCTAAAAGATTGTATTTAGAGAGTAGTGGTTAATGATTCATACTCTGTATGGTCTAGGGTTCTCAGCGGTATACCCCAAGGTTCAGTGTTGGGACCCTTACTTTATATATTTATAAACAATATAGGGTCTGAGATTAAAAATACCATTTCAGTCTTTGCAGATGACACCAAACTGTGCAGTGGAATAACGTCCTTACAGGATGTCTCCAACTTACAAGCCGACCTCAATGCACTGTTTAATTGGGCAACTATGTGGCAAATGAGGTTTAATGTTGATAAATGTAAGGTTATGCACTTGGGGACTAAGAATACACAGACATCATACATACTAGGGGGGTACAACTGGGGGAATCGATGGAGAAGGATTTGGGGGATTCTGGTAGATCACAAGCTTATTAATGGCATGCAATGCCAAGCTGCTGTTTCTAAAGCAAGTAAAATCCTATCTTGTATTAAAAGAGGTATAGACTCCAGAGAGAGATATCATATTACCCCTGTACAAATCATTAGTAACACCTCATCTGGAATATGCAGTTCAGTTTTGGGCGCCAATTCACAAAAAGAACATTGGGGGAGGGCGCATTGACGGCCGGCTCCGGAGATGGACGCTCAGTGAGGAGAGCTCCGTCCTCCCGCCAGCCTGACAGCGGCACACTACGACCCCAGGGAATCTAAATAAGCGGCAATCACTTACCTTCCCCTCGCCATCCGAACAGGCGATGACCCGCCGCCGCAAGACACCAGGGAATCCAGGGAAAATTACAAGTTTTTTCCCTGCAGGGAAAATGACAAGTTTTTTCCCTGCAGGGAAAATGACAAGTTTTTTCCCTGCAGGGAAAATGACAAGTTTTTTCCCTGCAGGGAAAATGACAAGTTTTTTCCCTGCAGGGAAAATGACAAGTTTTTTCCCTGAAATCTCCTCAGGCACCCAAGATGGCGCTGGCTGCACAGCAAACGGTCTCACAGCACAGCAGGGAGAGAACACAGGATCGCAGACAGCATCCCACCCAGATGTCAGGCTGAGAAGATCCTTATACCCAGGGGACCCGGGTGAGTTGTCTCCCCCCCTGTCCCCCTCATCCACTAGCCCTGCTAAATCCAGGCCCAGACTGGACACAGGATCACCCCCTGACAGACAGTCATCCCTATCAGCCACAATTCTGACAGGAAACAATCCATCTTTAATTGAATCCTACCCTGCCTCTGACCAGCCTATCACAGAGATTGCTATGAAAAACATGCTCCTATCTCTGCGCCAAACGCTACATAACGACATGATGACATCACTATCGCAAATCTCAAATACGGTTCAAATACATGAGACGCGTATCCGCCATATTGAGAACAAATTAGGAGAAATATATACCATGCACAATGACCTCATAGATGCCCACACAGACCATACAGATGAGATTGAACAAATTAACCTCAAATTGGCAGATTTAGAAGATCGCTCCAGGCGAAACAACATCAAATTCCGTGGTATACCGGAATCCGTCACCTCAGAAGCCATTGTCCCATATATTCAACAGTATATGAAAAATTTAATCCCTGCCCTCACAGAAGTGGAACTAACAATAAATCGAGCACATCGAATCCCCAAACCGTCATTTCTACCAGCGTCGGTACCCAGAGATACACTGGTGCGTATACACTTCTGTCATGTAAAAGAAAAAATTATGCTCGCAGCAAGAAATATCACCTCAACTTCCTCAGACCCAGCAAACATTAAATTGTTTGCAGACCTATCCAAAGCCACACTCGCCAACCGTAAAAAGCTTATCACCATAACTAAAGCTTTACAGAACCATGGGATTGGATATCAATGGTGCTTTCCCACAAAATTAAATGTCAAACACCAAGGCAAATTTTACACAATCAAATCTCTAGAAGCAGGCATCGAATTACTGAAAACGTGGAACATCATTCCAGTGGACTCCCAACGATCAACACCCAACAGGCCACAACGGATGGAAGCAGCATGACCATAAACCCACACACAATTGTTCTCTCTTCTAGTCCAATACCCTGGGCCTCACCAAAGCAGTACCTGGCGATCGGCCCTAGATCGAATATATCTAGACTTCAAGTTCGTTTCAGGCATGAGCTCCCGTGTGAGTCATGCCTATCCGTGCCTCCTCAGTCTACAGTAGCTATTTTTGCTACACATGTTACCTGTTTTTTTTACAGGTCTTTTATACCCGTTTTTCCCCCAATCTACCAGTCAACAGTCGCCAACACCACCCCTCTCAAGGAACCCATTTACACTAATGAACACTCTCACTACAACCAATACCAACCTATACCTAGTGAATTTTATACTCACCGGTCCACCACCTCTGTCAAGCGAGACAATGCACATCTTAGCAATTCCTGAATCGCCACCGCAATAAGATTCTACCCATCTACTACCAGTAATATGATTATTATAACTTCGCTAAATGTCCGGGGCCTCAACTCCCCCGTCGAAAGATCTTTGCTCTCTAGAGAAATTCGCTACATACATCCTGACATTATAATTCCTACAAGAGACTCACTTTGCATCATCCAAAATTCCTAAACTCAACATTCCCCACTTTTCCAAAATGTACATGGCAACAAACCCCAAAAAGAAAAATGGCGTTATTACAGCCATAAAAGACTCCCTACAATTCCAGCTCATCTCTGAAATATCAGATACTTAGGGACGTTACCACATATTAATCTGCAAAATCAGTGATACTCCATACACACTGGAACGTCTATGGTCCCAACTCCAACCAACTCCAATTCTTCAACAAACTTAATCCCATCATCGCTCAGCAAAGAAAAGGCAGAATACTCATCGGCGGAGATTTTAACATCATCGGCAATCCTCTTCTGGACTCCTCTTCAAGAAAGAGAGCTTCAAAACAGTCCTTTAACCAATTTCTTCACTCCAATGACCTTTACGATATCTGGAGATGTCAACACAGTACAGAAAAGGACTATACCTATTACTCTCCGTCCCACCTTTCATACTCCAGAATCGACTTCTTCATCACTGACAAGTGGACCCTACAACACGTCACTTCCTCCAAGATAGGAACTATTACATGGTCAGACCATGCTCCAATTACCATCTCTCTTGATGACATACAACATTCCAAGATTCCCCGAATATGGCGTCTGAATACGACTTCGTGACTACAAACAACAAATAATGGATGCTCACAAGTCATTTTTTAAACTTAACGATACACCTGATATTTCCATATCCATCCTTTGGTCAACCTATAAAGCATACATTAGAGGTATTTTGATTCAATTAAATTTCCGTATAACCCAACAAATAGACAAACTCCTCATATCGATTAAATCAAAAGAGGAAAAAAACAAAAAATCCCCAGACCAAACAACCTCCGCATCCCTCACTGCAGACAGAAACAAACTAAGATCCCTCCTACTATACAAATATGATCTAAATCTCCAAAAAATGAAAGCCAAATTCTACTCATTAGGTAATAAAGCCAGTTCACTATTATCCAAAACAATAAAACAAAAACTTTTAAAATCCAAATTAGCTTCAATCAAAAATCCGTCTACAAATTCCCTTCACACTAACCCACAAGAAATAGCTAATACCTTTGCAGAATATTATCAAAACCTATACAACCTCAAAAATTACACAAACACCATTCAACCGACAGTCACACCCATCCAACAATTTCTCCACAGGACCAACCTCCCCAAACTATCCCCGGACCAACTTGTCGCCATCTCTATCCCTATTTCCCCCAAAGAAATAGAATCAAACATCAAAACACTCCCACTCAACAAATCTCCAGGAAATGACGGATACCCTAACGAATACTACAAACATCTTTCCACAGACCTATCTCCATATCTTTCCAAACTTTTTAACCACGCTGCCACAACAAGTTCATTTCCTAAGGACATGTTGCAATCCATTAGAACGACCATTCCAAAACCTGGCAAAGACCTGCGACTGGTCCAAAATTACAGACCACTCTCACTACTCAATACTGACATAAAATTATACGCGAAAATTATATCTGGGAGACTTCTCCCATACCTCCCCACTCTTATCCACCCAGACCAAGTAGGCTTCATCCCAGGTCGCCAAGCACCCGATGCGACCAGAAGACTTATTTCCTTCATACACAACTTAGAAAACACCAAATACCCCTCCTTACTCTTATCTCTACATGCAGAAAAAGCATTCGACCGGATTCATTGGCAATTTATGCAACTCACTCTCCAAAAATTTGGGATCACAGGCTGGATGCTTAACGCCATCTTATCACTATATTCACAACCATCCGCCAGAGTTTTGACAGATGGCACATTGTCTGACCCCTTTGATATCTCTAACGGCACCAGACAAGGTTGTCCACTTTCCCCAATAATATTTACTCTCCTTATTGAACCCCTAGCATCCAAACTCAGAGAAGACCGATCCTTCTCAGGTATCACACATCTCAACATAGATTACAAAATTAGCCTATTTGCAAATTATATCATACTGATGGTAACCAACCCAAAAACATCTCTTAAAACAATTCACTCACACCTCTATGACTACTCGATAGTATCATTCTATAAAATCAATGAAGCCAAATCCTCCATACTAAACCTTCACACTCCACCGCATATCCAAACCCTACTATCGACCAAATTCCCCTTCTCATGGGAAACAAACCACATCCCTTATTTAGGTATCAAACTCACACCAACAACAGATCAACTATACTCCGCAAACCACAAAACTCTACTTGAAAATATTCCTCAAGAACTAGCCACACTCCATACTTCAGAACTCTCCAAATTGGGTCGAGTGGCAACCTTAAAAATGTTAATTCTACCCAAAATCCTATACATATTCCATACACTCCCAATCACAATTCCTAAATCATTTTTTTCTAGCCTACAAACAATCTTCACAAAATTCCTATGGAATTCCAAAAAACTCAGATGCACCACAAACCTATTAATATGCCCTACAACGAAAGGAGGGGCAGGTCTCCCACACCTCAAATCTTACTACACCGCGGCGCTCCTGGATCAAATGTACTTTTGGTGGAACCCATCAAAGGAAAAAACTTGGTCCATAATGGAAACCCTCTCTCTTTACCCCTTGAAACCCCAAAACCTAATCCTAATTCCACCAACCAACCACATAGAACACAAAATAAAACACCCCTGTATACAAGCCTCTCTACAAGCCTGGCGTGATCTACTGTCCACCAATTTCAAAGACATCAAACAAATCCCCACTCCAACTAATTTATTACATCTGTTTATACCCTCGTTAGAACTATCGCATTGGACAAAACAAGGCATAATTAATATTTCAGACCTCTACACCAACCAATCTATACGCCCCTTTCATGCTCTTCAAACAAAATATAATCTACCTATATCTGAAAATTTCACATACCTAAGAATTACTCACTGCCTACAAACAACAATAATACCTCACACTACCAAATTACCATCTACAGCATACCTTTTTCTCACCAAGTCTAAATACCCAGGTAAAGGCATCTCTACCTTTTATACGTACCTCAATAACCTACAATTCACGCTACAAACTACCTCTCTTACCAACTGGGAAAAAATCCTACCAGAACCAATAACTTCACAATGCTGGGAAAATGCTTTCACAAATACATATAAAGCCACCCGATGCAGCTCCCACTGGGAGTCATACCTAAAAATCCTCCACCAATGGTATCTGACTCCGGTCAAACTCTCTCTCAACTACCCAAACTACTCCCCTGCATGCTGGAGACAATGCGGGGAAACAGGCTCAACGATACATATCCTGTGGTCTTGTAAATCACTTAGATACTTCTGGAATACTACCTTCCAACTAATATCTGACATAACCAAAAGTGTAACTACCCCGAATCCCTCATTAGCACTTCTACATATCGAGATTGAAAAATTTCCCTCTCACTCCTGCACAATTATCACCCACATTCTCTTTGAGGCCAAAATAAACATCACTAGACTATGGAACTCAAAAAACACCCCCTCAATCACCTCACTGATTACAGACCTCAACTTCCAATGCGAAATGGAGAGAAAATGGGCAATCAACACTTCCTCCCTCCTTAAATTCAACCACAAATGGACCCTATGGTTAAATCACCCAAAATGCTCTGTACAACCCTGATAACACTCAACATATAAAAACATCACCTAATCCCTGACTGGTACATCCTTCCCCACCTAGTTACACCTCTCCCCCCCTTTCCTCCATCCCCCCTACCAATAACCCCCTTAACATCCCAACCCCTCACCAAAGTTTTTCATTCATATATAATTACCTCTGATGATATAGCTAATTAAGACCATATTCATCAGTGCCTCAAAAGTGAAATAACAACTACACTGCTCAAATGTACAATGTTTATTGTATTGTATTATGATATGAATGAACAATGTTTTGTTTCCTTGTTCTCCTTTTCTTTGAAAACCCTAATAAAAATATTTTAAATTTAAAAAAAAAAAAAAAAAAAAGAACATTGGGGAACTGGAGAAAGTACAGAGAAGGGCAACCAAACTGATAAGAGCAGTGGTGTATTTAGGTTTCATCCTGCCCTAGGCAACACAAAAATTGCCCCCCACCCACGGAGAGATCCTGACACTGACAAACACCCCCCTCCCCCATGATAAGAGCCTGACATTGCGCAACAACACCCCACCCTAGTCTACTCCACCCGAGAGGGCCTTCCACTACCACCACCCCATACACACTGGCAAACCCCCCCCCCACCCTGGTGAGAGAAGACACTCACCTTCACAGCTCCGGACAACTCCAGGAACAAGAGTTAGGGTCTGCATACACCATCAAGCAGCCTGCAGCCTCTCTCAGATACCACCTGGTCCCCATGGTGCGTGTGTCCTTTATTTCATCCCTTCTTTCAGGGGGTGGCGCTGCCCCCATGAAAAATGCCACTGCCCCCCTGAAAAATGCTGCTGTCCCCTAAAAAAATACCACCCTATGCAAATGCCTTGTTTACCTTGTGGTAAATACGCCCCCGGAAGAGGCATGGAGGAGCTGAGCTATGAGGAGAGATTAGAGGAACTGAATTTATTCTCTCTTGAAAAGAGGAGATTAAGGGGGGATATGATCAACATGTATAAATACATCAGTGGTTTATATAGCGAACTCGGTGTAGAGCTATTCACCCTGAGGTCATCACAGAGGACAAGGGGGCACTCTTTACATCTGAAGGAAATTAAATCTAATCTCCAAACACAGAAAGGTTTTTTCACATTAAGAGCTGTGAAAATGTGGAATAGACTCCCTCAAGAGTTGGTTCTGGCCAGCTCAGTGGATTGTCATAAAAAAGGCCTGGATTCTTTCTTAGATACACAGAATATAATTGGATACTAACATTTATAGGCAAATTTGATCCAGGTAATATCCAATTGCCTCTCAGGGGATCAGGAAGGAATTTTTCTCCTGCAGGAGCAAATTGGATCATGCTATGCTGTTTTTTTGCCTTCCTCTGGATCAGCTGTGGCTGTAGGATTATAGCTTTTTTTTATGGTTGGACTGAATGGACTTTTGGCTTTTTTCAGCCAGACTAAGTATGTAACTATGTAACAAAAGTTTAACTAGCATTCAGATGTTCAATTAAAGCTCTAGGTGTTATGGTCTAGGGATTAGAATAGATTAGTGTGGATACACAGTCAATGCTGGCCTGTGTACAATGGGTAACATGCCTATCAGGCTAATGAGTATATGGATTTGGGTAAAGAATTACTCTGTTCTTGAAGAAATTACACATACAATTGACCTGGTGTATTCAGTTTCATGATAAAAAATTAGTTTATATGCAGATTTGTTATATACAAAAAGGAATTATATCCCTTAAATTTATCACCACTTCAAATACATAAAATTAGAATCCAGTGTTCCAGATTAGATGCTAATGATTAGAACCTCTATAAGAAGTATTCAGGTGGAATCTTAAACCTCAGATATGTTGGGTATGGTGTTCTCTTTGCTTTAGACATATGTGTGTCTTCATGACAAGATCAAAGGCCCTCAGAAATAAAGTTGTGGATGCCTATGAGTCTGGCAAGGATTTAAAAAAAGATTGGTAAATGATTTGAAATCAATCAATCCACTGTCAAAAAAAAAAATATACTGATGGAGTAGATTTAAAACTACTTTCAATTTGTCCAAGACTTGCTGGTCAATCAAATTCAGATCAGGAGCTGACCATCTAATTCTAAAAGAAGTCTCCAAGAACCCCAAAATTTAATTGCAATAGTAGAGGTCTGAGTACATGAATCTACAAGAAAGAGATTGTGCTAATTTAACCTGCATGAAAGGTGTGTTAGGTAAAATAAATTGCTGTCCACAAAAACCCAAAAACTACAATTTACCTTTGGACAAAGACAAGTCCTTCTGGGGCAATGTGCTGAAGACATCCATTAAAGAGTAATTTTTGGGGGGCACAATAGCAGTAGACATATTTGCCAGAGACTGAAGACAACGTTTCAGGAGAAGAGTCTCATAACATGAAGCATGGTTGTGGAAATGTTATGGGCTAGGGTGGTTTTTCTGATTCAATGTGTGGGCAACTTGTATTCATCGATGTTGGGAATGCAACAGCATGTACTATAATGTACTATATACAGTATTCTGTGGTAATATCACTTGACCAGTAGATGGCACTGTACGCTAAAGGTTACTAGTTGTGTATGTGTAAAACTTGCTGATACTTTCCTCTTCTCTATCATCTCTTCAGGAAGTAATGTGTCTGTAATATGTCTGCCGCAATGTGCTCTGTATGTTTGTAACTTAAGCCACACAAGTAAAGTCTGAATTCTGCTATCACTACCAGTGTCTTCTATAACACATAACCAACAGGTTATGGGCCCAGCTCCAGACACTGAAAAAAAAAGGAAAACTACAAGCAAGTAAGTGCTGCATTTACAATCCAATTCACTGAAAGATGGCAAGCGCTTCAGATATGAAGTTTACAATAGCAAAGCTCAACAACACCAACTACCAGCTATGGAAGTTTAAGCTTGAAATGCTGTTATCCAAAGATGACTTGTGGCAGGTACTAGATACACACAGACCCAATGACAACCCAGAAGAATGGGACAGAAAAAACAGGCAAGCAAAAGCAGTCATAAGCCTGTTAGTGGAGGATGATCAACTCATTCATATAAGGAAAGAAAGCACAGCTAAAGGTATGTGGACTGCGTTACAAAAAGCTGCATGAACGTGCAAACCTAAACAGTAAACTATATCTACTGCGCAAACTGTATAAGATGAGGCTGGAAAAAGGGCAGGAAATGGGTGAACATGTAAATGCTATGCTAGAAATTGTGGACCAGCTGGGTGCAATAGGTGAAGAAATAAAAGGCAACCATGTTGTGGCGCTACTTCTGTGCAGCCTTCCAGAATCATACAGTGCCCTTATAAATGCTCTAGAAACTAGACCGGAAACTGAACTGACGCTAGAATATGTTAAGGGAAAATGAATTGATGAATACAGCAGAAGAAAGGAAAATTTGCATAGTGAAGAGACGAGAGACCAGAGGCAGCTCTGAAGGTGCATGAAGGCATAAGACAAAGCAAAGAAACCAGGGCATGTTTTCACTGCAAAAAGGCCGGTCACCTGAAAAAGAACTGTTCAATCTGGAAAGCTGAGCAGCGAAAGCGGGAGCTACCCACAAGAGAAAGAGCTAAAGCAGTCATGAAAGAAAATGAAAGTGCATCATGGAGTGGTACTTTTAAAGTGACTCAGAATAGTACCTCACATGGATGGTACATTGATTCAGGGGCAACAAGTCACATGACAAGCGACGAGACATTCTTCACAGAAATTGATTTTAGTGTAAAAGATAAAGTCTTCCTAGCAAATGGGAAAAGTATTACTATTAAAAAGTAGAAGGTAAAGGTCAGGGATTTCTGAACTGCAAAACGCCATCAGGGGGCAAGCAGAGCATCCTTGTAAAGAATGTTCTATATGTTCCAAGCCTAGAAGGAAGCCTCCTATCAGTTAAAACCCTTGCAAGCAATGGACTCACTGTCCAGTTCAGAGGTAATGAATGCACAATTCAAAATGGAAAGCAAATTTTAGCAAGAGGAAGATTAAATGAACATCTGTACAAACTCGTCACTGAAAGTGAGAAGGCTAATGCGGCAACTCATAACCCACATGACAAGTGCATCCACCTGTGGCATAGAAGATTGGGGCATCGAAACCCAGAAGCTATAAAGGACTTTGCAAAGAGAGGTCTATCAGAAGACATGAAAATATTGCCTTGCCACACACTCAGCAAGTGCACGTGTTGCATCAAAGCAAAGGCCACCCGAACCCCTCTTCCACAGACCAGTCAGAGTAAAACCATTAAACCCATGGAACTGATACACAGTGATGTGTGCGGACCAATGAAAACCATCACACCTGGCGGGAACAGATATTTACTGACTTTCATCGATGAATATTCCCGGTACACAATAACGTATCTAATGAAGCACAAAAGTGAGACACAAAAATTTCAAGAGTTTATAGCTATGACAAGCAACAAGTTTCAAAGGAAACCTGGAATAATACGCACTGACAATGGAGGGGAATATATGAATAAAGAGATGGAATCATACCTAAAGAAACAAGGTATTATACACCAAACAACCGTACCATACACTCCTGAGCAAAACGGTGTAGCGGAAAGAAAGAATCGCACTCTTGTAGAAATGACAAGATGTATGATTACGGATGCTGCCTTACCTAACAAATACTGGGGAGAAGCAATAATGACTGCAACATACCTACAAAACAGGCTCCCATCAAAAGCTATTGAGAGTACACCATATGAAATGTGGAATGGATCAAAACCCAACATAGGACATATCAGAGTATTTGGCTGTAAAGCATATGCCCACATTCCAAGTCAGAAACGCTCCAAGTTGGAGAACAAAGCCATAGAAGGCATTCTGGTTGGCTACAGTGAGCAGAGTAAGGGATATAGAATCCTTTGTCCAAAGACCAACAAGGTCACAGTAAGCCGCAGTGTTTATTTTGATGAAAGTGAAGCACCAGATAATACAATTCTTGAAAAATGTGGAGAGGATTTACACACTGAATCGGCAAGAGACACTGATTTATGCGAAGCAGGACAAGAGCCAGAACAAGAAGTGGAACTTACAATCAACGAGCCAATAGAACCCACTGAACAACAAGAAATCAGAAGATCCTCTCGAATGACAAAAGGGATACCACCTCGCAGGTTATCATACGCTGCTAAAACACATCAAACACAGGAGCCAACATCCTGGGAAGACATAGAAACTTTGCCGAGAAGGGAAGCCGATCAGTGGAGAAAAGCAGCTGAAGAAGAAATAAAATCACTTCAAGAAAATAAAACTTGGTCACTAACAGAACTCCCTCCTGGTCGCAAAACCATCGGAAACAAGTGACTGTTGCACTCTCTTCAACTGAAGCGGAATACATAGCAGCAGCACATGCATGTCAAGAAGCCATTTGGATTCGTCAACTTCTACTAGACATGGGACTGAATATGTCACAACCCACACCCATCTTTGAAGACAATCAGGGATGCATAAAGCTTACACACTCTGAGAAGATTAACCCAAGAACCAAGCACATTGATGTAAGATATCATCTGCTCAGAGACATGCAAGAACAAGGGGTTATCGACATCCAGTACTGCCCATCAGAGGAGATGACTGCAGACGCACTCACCAAACCTTTGCCAAGGGAACGTCACTGTTTTCTACAAAAGAGACTAAATGTCACATAATTATGCACATGCCCTTGAGAAGGGGTGTTGGGAATGCAACAGCATGTACTATAATGTACTATATATAGTATTCTGTGGTAATATCACTTGACCAGTAGATGGCACTGTACGCTAAAGGTTACTAGTTGTGTATGTGTAAAACTTGCTGATACTTTCCTCTTCTCTATCATCTCTTCAGGAAGTAATGTGTCTGTAATATGTCTGCCGCAATGTGCTCTGTATGTTTGTAACTTAAGCCACACAAGTAAAGCCTGAATTCTGCTATCACTACCAGTGTCTTCTATAACACATAACCAACAATCGAGTCATGTATAGTCATGTATACAATCTGCATTATATCAAAGATTTCTTGATAAGAATATGGGGCCATCCATCGACTCAAAAGTACATTAGCAAATCCACAATGGAATGGATCAATGAGAAGAAATAGGCGAAGAGAGTGGATAAGAAAGATAAAAAATTTCAGTGAGTCAATGTCAGAGACTGTAAGGCAGTCATGCAAAAAGCCTTTGAGGCATGCTTACTGCTAAAGGGGCAAAACCAGCTTCTGATGGAAGAGTATAATTACTTTTTGACAGTACACCATTACATCTATTAATAGTTTTGTTGAAAAAGCAATGGGAAAGGCATTTTTCTTGTAATTTTATTGAAGTATTATCTGTAGTCACTGTTTGAATAAAGGTCTAATGCTTGCCTGTTCAAATATGCTGAAAATGCCAACAAATTCCATGAGGTGTACTTAAAGAAGTATTAAACCCCAAACCAAGAATGTAATATATTGCAGTTTACCAATCCTTAGTTGTGGTGGCTGTATTAGATTTCTTTTTTGGCTTTTTCCCCTCCTGTATTCAAGTTTCCTCACTCTGGATGAAGGAGCACAGGGGCATCTTTGGACAGCAGCATTATCAGTCTGGGAGGAGTGGAGTGATAAGTGTGCTAGAAAGTTTAGATACACTAAGAAATCAAACCTATACTCTAGGTATGCTAGGTTTGCTTTTTCTTTTGGGATAAAGATCTTATATGAATTAAAAAAAAACTGATCATGGTAAGTACCCCAGTCAGTGGAAAATTGTTTGTCTCAACATTCTAACTGATTTTTCTGTTGAATTATAACAGACTTACTGGAAGCATCATAAAATGAAAATAAAGAGAAGAAATTCTAAAAAAGAAAAGGAATGCAGCAATCACATCTAAGAAATTGGTAAGCTGCACTATAATACATGTTTGCTTTGGGTTTAAAGTAGTTGTAAAGCATAGAGGTTTTTTACCTCCATGCATTCTATGCATTAAGGTGGAAAATCTTCAGTATGCTTCTCCCATCGCATCCCCACCCCTACCAATAATTATCTAAGCCAGATCCCAATCCATGTGCATGAGAGCAGCCATTACCCTGGGTCCCTTTCTTCTTATTGGCTTAGACACATTGGCTCCCATTGCTGTCAATCACAGCCAGTGAGGAGGGTGTGGATGCAGGGCCAAGCCCTGTTCTGTACGTCTTAGGGAAACAATGATTGAGGTATGGAAGCGAGCACGAATTAGCTCCCCCATAGCAAGCCGCTTGCAGGAAGAGGAGTCTAGATTGGGGCTGCTCTGTGCAGAAAACGTGCACAGAGCAGGTAAGTATGCCATGTTTTATTTAAAAAATAATAATTTAAGCCTTTAGTATCACTTTAATGCTGCTTTAAGTTTTCACATGACTGCACACGCTTCATATAAGACTTTCTGAAGTTTGCTGACAACTTTCACCAATCCATAGAAGCCATAAGACATTATTATAGATGAAGGAAACTAGAGTAGGAACTTTCCTCAGGGTAGTATATACTTTTTTATTTATGTGTTCAGACTTATGAATCAGGGAATATTGTAAAACTTGTAAACTATGTAAAACATATTAGAGCAAATTTAATCTTTGAAATTAGCAGAAAAGGTCAAAATTATCAACTACACTGAATTTGTTCGGATATGGGGTAGATTTACCAAAGATAAGTAGGCTGTTGTAAGGGAATATTTATTTTTGCAAGTGAATTTTCCCTTAGCTTAGTGAATGTGGGAAAATTGCTAAATTTAATTGCACCTTGCAATGAAAGACCCAATTACTTGCAAGGAAACGACACAAAATTAAAATAAATAAATAAAAACAATCTACAACACTGAGAGAGCTTTTTCAGTAAACATACACATATCTTTTAAAATACAGGTTGCTGGACGTGGACAAAGTGCAGAAGAGGGCTCATTGGTATTGCTGGCAGACTTGACTCCATTCCTACACCTCCAAAGGCTTCCTCAGTAGGACAAGAGCAGACCAGCACAACCTTGGGTCCATCTTGCCCCCTGTGTTCCCAAATGGGAAAATACAGAGAACATCAGAGAGTCAGGTCAGCACATTTGATACCACCACCGGGAAGTGAGAAGACCCTATAGTCAGAAGGCCGTTTTTTTTGTACAATGTGCAGAACATGGCACTGAGAGTGAATTTGTTTGTGAATGTCCCATTTTAGATTTTATTAAATTGTTTTTAAATGTATGTAGAGCACTATTGGTTTTATTCCTTTTGCATGAGTACATGTCACACAGAGATGAGGAGGTCGAACAGAAGTTCCATTCCCTGTGTTGATGCCTGTGATTGTCACTTGGAACCAGTTGGAGAATAGCCCTAGAGGGGCAAAGTGCATTTGACCTTGATTATTGATTAAGATCCAATCCAGGAGGTGAGGGTATATGGTTCACTGGGTAATGCATGTGACATGTGAGTGATCCGTTGAAGAGAAGGCTGTGATATCTAGAATTCTCTGAATTCTCTGGTGGTTGGCCACCCATACATATTCAAGGCCTTTTTTTTCATTATTTGGGACTTATTTATTTAAGAGACACTGTTTTAGTTGAGCTTCCAGGTTTTATTTTCAAAGCTTAATTGAACAAGCTGAAGTTAGAAGCTGATTGGCTATCATGCACAGTTGCACCAGAATCCGTGTGCTCCAATTTTAATAAATCCCCAAAGAGTCCTATGAAGGACAATTGGGTCTATGACAGTTTTACCAACCTCCCACAGCATTTTTTTACTGGTAAAACATGGAAAATTAACTGACGGAGCACATTTGTTTATTGGCAACCTGAAAAATGACATTAAAAACTAGGACAATCAATATTTAAACAGTATAAACACAATATGGAAACACTGAAATACCCTAACAAGTAATTTGACTAGTTTTACTTACAAAAGTCAATGCAGCATGACAACTTATCAGACCCTGATATTTACAGACAGTTGTAAAAATCACTGGGTTTACACAATGGGTCTTTGAGACCCATCTGAGAAATGCAGTGTTCAGGCACACATTTTTGGCAATGAATTTGGAGTTTAGCTGAACCATAAAACAGTTAGATCCACCGCAAATCCAAGATGGCTCCGAACCTAAACCTCATCACTACCTATGAACTACAATTCAACTTTGATATCCAAAGGCTGGCAATAGGGTATGAACTATGCTTTGGTGAATTCATAGTGAAGATTCTTGTGATGACATTACCCATATTTGGACTTAGTCCAAATATGGGCAGTGATGTCACAGGGAACTCTATTCCCCAGAGTTCTCTGGGCACATAAAACCATCTCAATTACCAAGCTGTATTGATTGAAGTGTTATTAAAGTGGTTGCAAAAGATTTTTTTAAAATAACAAACATATCTATAGTCACCTGCTCTGTGCAACAGAATTGCAGAGAGTGGCCCCAGTCCTCCTCTTCTTGGGTTTCCCGACAGTGCTCTTGGCTCCACCGCTCTTGCTGCTCCTGATAGGAAGCCAATTCCCATGGGGGCACTCATCCAAGTTCACTTCTAAATCCCGCTAATGCGTTTGTTGACACAGACAGTGGGACTTGGCCCTGCCCCCTGCTCCCTCATCACTGGAGTTGATTGACAGGAGTGGGAGCCAATGGCTCCTGCTGCTATCAATCTGCCTAGTAAGGAGGGACAAAGGCAGGAGAGCTGCAGCTCTCACGCACAGCACTGGATCACAATGGGACTCAGGTAAGTAAAAGGGGAGTGAGAGGGCGAGTCTGTGACACAGAAGGTTTTTTTACCTTAATGCATAGAATGCATTAAGGTAAAAAACCTTGAGGCTTTAGAACTATTTTGTTCCCAACTGAGTAAAATCTAATCTTGTCACCAAACGTACTGTGATTTTTCTATGCTTAGCCATTATGTTCTTCTAAAAATGCAGTTAAAAGTTTACTGGAGTATACTTCCATTTTGTGGTGGCTTCATTCACTGTGCAGTCACCCTGATATGAAGCTGCACTGTGCTCAGACATGACACAATTAGGCTGTTGTGTAGTAGGACACCTTCCCCACTCACATCTCCACCCTCCTGATTATAATTGGCAGCTGGCATGTGAATCCATTTTCAGCTGAGAAGAAAAGAAGTGCATCTGTAACAATATGACCAAACCTGTTATTTAAATTAAAAAAAGTATACAGTATATCACTGTAAAACTGTTTTTACCTTTTTACTTACATTTCTTCTATTCCTCCACCTAAGGAATAAGACAGAGGGGAGACCATAAGAAAATCTATGAATCTTCAGTGCTCATACACGTTACAAGCACAAGTGCTCATGGGCCAGGCAAATGATTGTGTGAGAGCTCCCCAACCGGAAGTTTGGGAGTCACTGCAACAGAGACACAGAAGAGGATACATATGATCTGCAAGGAAAATGAATGATGAAGTCTAGAAACAAAAAAAATGGAGTATTGTAAATATGCTTGTAGTGTAGTGCAGTGTAGTCTGAAGTGTGGTCGTAGATCAGGTTGTGTGCCTTGGTCACAAGACTTGCTGAGTAGAATCAAAAACCTTTAGGCAGGTAAAATGAGTTCCAATATATGAACTACAAGGCATTTAAAGGGTTGCTCAGAATTTAAGTTTCATAAAGGGCAGAAATTAACTGCAGATACTAGATCTAATTCTTTTTCTTGCCAGTAAAGTACCTGCTGCCAGCCTGCATGGATTGTTTCAGCTAAATTTGCTGTAGAATGACATTAGCAGTGATGCTGAGGGGAAAATGGTTCAAATCAGTAAATTAAATGCTCTGCTTTGAAATGATGACCTGATTAGTGAGTCTGATGTTGCTAATAAGAGAAGTATATATAACATGTCATAATAGTAATTTATATGAAAATTAATGTGTAGTTGAAGATAATATATAAGCGATTATTGCCTTTGTTCTTTGTTTCAGATTAATAAAAATAATTTAGAAAGGAGCTGGAAGTGTGTCTTTTTAACTTCCTGTTAATTTGTAACAGAAAACAAGGAATCACTGAGAAAAAAAAAAACAACAAACAAATCCAGGAGAATCATAACTCTGCCTCCAAAAGCAATAATGATTACCAAATGCACAAGAGTTTAGGGTGCTTCTCCAAAAAATAACAAATCTTGAGAATACATTTTTAAATATGCTAACATTTTACCTAATAAATGTAGACATATCAAATTAAATTTTTATTGAGCCAACTAACCCCTAGAAACCCACTGACCTCCCCAAGAATAATAAAAAACAGTGAAAAATACAACAAATCACTAGCCATGATGTCACTTCAGACATACACTTTATGTTGTTCATAGAAGATTCAATGTTAGAATATCAGCAGGACTTCTGCAAGGTTCTTGCTTATACTAAAGAACATATACCTAAAACACGTATACAGCAATAAATTAGAATACACATCAAAGCACCATTCATTCCAATAGAAAATAAACTGTAATGCTTTTTCTGTAAGACTGAATAATATTTGAGAAATTATAACTTATAGCATAAGTCTTGGTACAGATTTTGAATCATGCACCTGTACTGATAGCATTAATACAGGGTTAATAGGAAATGCAGGATCACCTTTATAGGGCACAAATGTCAATATTTCCATCTGAAAGCTTATGTGAGTTGTTGTACTTGTAGATTTCCATTTTTATTTAAAAATGTTTCCGTATATAGAAAGCATTGCTGCAGGAAAATGCCATGCCATCATTAGGCTTGTTACAAAATAGTTACAAATATTAAAATATATAAACAAATTAAAATGTATATTAATTTATATTAATGGTTAATGATTCTCAGAATCTTAAAATACATAACAAGTGAAATACAGTATGTACTTGAAGCTATCTACACAATATTGTACCTTTGTTTTGGCAGGCAAAATCACTTTAACAGGAATAGATCTGTTAAATGTAGACCAGATGGTTTAAAATAAAAATAGAAGTTTCCATATCAAAGGTATACTTGAAACAGTTACAAAACGTCTACTCAATTTCTGGAAAAGTTTTAAATTTTGGCACTAAAGCAAAAAAATTATATTTTAAGTACAACACATGTAAAGTTTTTTTTTTGTTTAGTTTTTTTAGTTTTTGATAGATTGATAGCATTGATAGATAGAGTTAGGCCCTGTCAGATTTTATTGCTATCTGTGTCTATGTTTGGAAGAGTTGCCACTCTATTTATCCTGGTGACAATTGTCACTAAAACAAAAAGTGATAGGAAATACACATTTTATCAGATGTCATCAAAATCATCCAACAAAAACACATGCCCCTATGACAACTTTCTAAGATGGGAATTCTTTTCACTTTAGAGAGTTTTCCTTTACTTTTTTTTATATCTCAGGAACAGGATGTAGTGAGAAGTCTCAGTGGAACACAAAATAACCTGAGAGGGGTTTTAATCACCCTCCAGAATATAAAATCCTACTCTATATAAAACCTAAAAAAGTACATTTCAATATAGATGAGAAAACTGATCTTGGCAAACTGACACTCAAGCCTGATTATGCTGACTTACTGTATATCTCTGAATATTTGGCACCTTGCTTTTTAGCATAGCCATTACGGTATGCATGCTCTACTATGCTATCTTATGACTGCCTTCATTTTTTAAAGCCTAATCATTTATTACAGGTACAGGTACAATGTGCAATGGGGTCACTATAATCCCAAGGCTACACAGTGCATATACTATACTGGTAGCATTCTCTGCAAGATGTCATTAATATGTGCTCATTTTTCAATTGGTTCCATAAATGGCATTGATCATCATCATTATTATAATCATTCACCACATTTATGGACAGTCCACTAGCTTATTATGAAGATTTACTTTAATCTTTCAAAACTTCTTCTGTGTCAAATTGTTGATGCCCTGATTACTTTCACTGGAGGCCATCAGGCAAGGTCAATTTTGGTGTCTAACCAAGGACAACATGAGAAAAAAAGACAAAGCTTTTAAATCACATACTTGAGCAGTAGTAGTAGATAATCACACTTAAATTACTTGGTTTGTGAATTTGAAGACATTTTGTTTTTGCTCTCCATTCCTCGTCTTCAGTGCTAGTCAGTGTCAGGAAGTTGCTCTTCAGCCTTTCTGCACCTTAAGAAAAAGGAACATTCATTCAAGGACAGTGAGATGCATATTTGAACAGAGAGGACAATTAGTTCACATGACCTGTAAAAGAGACCATCTATGCCAAGCTGGAAAATAATCTCTGAATAGGGTTGGGGGCCTTCTGTCATTCTTACCATCTGTTTTCCATATATAATTAATAAAATTATATGTAGTGCAGCGCTCAAATAAAAAACAAATACTACAATAATTGTGCTCACATGCAATAGTGTCACAAAATAAATCAAACACAAATCATAAGGTGAGATATCTTCGTTCACAAGTGCCACTCAGTGTTATTCATCCCTTCGTGCCCACATACTATGGCAATTATAAGTAAATATAAATAAACTATCATAAGAAAAAAATAAAAAACATAATTCTCACAGTGCTCCAAATATGATGTGTGACCACACTTAATATATTAATGAAATAAGTCCCAAAAAAAATGAATTAGAATGTCCATATAAATCGGTAAAGTTCATGCAATGTGTAAAAAAAATGTGCAAACAAATGTGATCTTGTTCCACAACCGTGCCACTCTTCACCTCCTAAGACTAAATTGCCTCCTCACCTCCTTAAACTGACCCCTAAGGGCCAAACAGCTTTCAGGATCACTCAGGATCCTTATCCCCTGGTAACAGGCACTTCTCCTGACGTTGCAGATCACTTTAGGGTACATCCATTACCCCAGATCGGAAGCCTCTAGGAAATAATTGCTCACCAACCCAGTGAGCAAAAAAGAATCCTCTGCACTAATGTGAAGGGTGAAAAAGGTAGCTGGAGCTGAAGTCTCTGCTGGGCAGCCGGGAGGGGAAGAGAAACACACTTCACGCTGGAAGCCCGGCCCTGACGTCACCGCCCTCTGTTGCTCCCAGCGCGGCGCAGTCACGCATGCTCACTGCTCTCAAGCAGAAGCCTGCCGTAGTGAAAACCGTACTCCGGGTGGGGGCTGGGTACCGGAGCGGACGCATATATAATGCTGTTTAAACATCTCTGCTCTGGCAATTTGACAACAATTCACATTCTGCCCTGGTCATCTTTAGTTACAGAAATAAAAAAATCAGCACATATGCAGATTTTCAGATACCGAGTATGAGATTATGTAATTAGAACATTAAAGACAAATAGACTGTGCACTTTACAATAGCTAAGTAAATGATGTGAAGCTTCACCTTCAAAAAATACCCAATCACGTGTAAGAAAAAAACAAAACAGAATTTTTGCTTGCACATGATTGGATGATGGAATTCAGCAGGGCTTCACCTCATTTACTAAGCGCCAGAGCAAGTTACCTTACAGAATGCAACTGCTCTTGCAAAGTGCATAGTCTGTTTGCCTTTATTTTTCAAAAAGGTTACATTTTACAGAAAAATATACAAGAAATGGGTGTACATGTCATCACCTAATAACAAACAATTAAGCAAGGTGGAAAAATAATACAGGTATGAAAAAAAAATACGGATCGAGAAAATAATGTGTAAAAAAACTGTAGAAGACTACAAACTATGTAGTATAGTAACAGTCCACAAGCCTGCAGTATTAAGGCACTCAGTATAAAACTGAAGGTAATAGAGAGAGGGATCCTGCGATTCACAACCAGTACAAGTCAAGGAAGCAATGGTCATGTTATAGATGAAAGCTTCTAAGCAATAGCAGATGTTATTTGGCAGTATAATAGGAGTGTGTAAGCCATGAATTCCAAGAAGGGTTAAACTTAGAAACACAATAATTTTTTCTGATTCTCTTCTTTAATAATATCTGACATCCTTGGGATAATGGAGGAGTTCCAGTGTATTGTATTATTAGGTTTCGCAGATAGGAGAATTTGAACAATGGCAATTATGATCTTGGAGGGGATGGTATCTATGTTTATATGTAAAAAAGCCAATTCAGTAGAAGGAGGGAGTGGTGCGGGTGTAAATTCTGAAATTAATTTGAAGACATAATATGGATTACACAGAACCACAATTTCTCCAACACTGTGTGGGATTACTGAGGATATTTTGGAGTATATGGAGTGATATATCACCTATGTAGGACTTTTGGAGCAATTCCAAATTTTGTGCATAGAGAATAGAGCTGTAAGACATCCTAAAGGCTGCTTGCCATTTGGTTTCTGGGTAGACTTGGTCAAGGTCATGTTCCATTTTAATATGGTGATGGTTAGTGAATCTATGAGAATTACTTAATTCCTTTTAGAAAAATTTAATACTTTTGGTTAAGGGTAAGGTAGAGTCATACAAATTAAACAGCTCCACATTCATCAAGTATGTTGGTGGAAACAGTAGCGTGAGAAACAAACATGAGATTTGCATATGGTGATAAGTCTCCAAAATGAGTTATGTCCTTCAGAGACCACCAAATGATGCCAATTTATTGTTCACAAATATTTCTTGGATAGTCTGAATTCCTAGATGAAACCATAAGGACAGATTTAAGTTAGGAATATGGAGTTCTAAGCAGTCTAAAGGAAGTATACAAAGTAAAAAAAACTATACTAAAGGGATTAGTATAATTAAAAATATAAAACAGCAGTAATTACTATTGTTTGAACACCAGCAATGCAAAACATATGAATCCAATCAATGTGTTGCACTATTACTTTAAACTCTTAAATATGAAAAATCATGCGTGAATAACAGTCAGAAATTAACAATAAAAAATATCACACCTGCAGTGTCACAAAAAACAAACAAACACAAACATATACAGTGCTTTAAATCAATGACATAAAGCCCATAAGTGTCAACACTCCATGCTTCAAAATGTGTAACTTGTGTTTAGAGAGTAATTCTCCAAGTGCCCCTCCACCATCAGATCAAACTGCTTACCCAGACTAATGGACCGTACAGATCAAGAGGTCTCACAGAGCTTCAATGTGATCCAAAGAGCAGCCAGGATCCTAACATTCTCATCACAAAGAGCAGCTCTGTAGCTAACAACTCAACCATGTTGCAGGAATAACACAGAAAGAGGCTCTATAGTGCAGTATTTAGTTTGAAGCAATTATTAAAAGAGGTATGGTACTAACAAAACTTTAGTGTACAGCAAGGTGTACAAACGAACATTGCATGAAAATGCTTTATCTTTCATGGTGTGTGATGATGTCACCGCTACATTCTGCCCTTAGCTTGATGTATGTTTCATCTCAAAAGACATCTTTCAGGGGCATGAAAGTACTTAGGGGTCAGGATCTTTTCGTGTTAACTGCCATAGAATCAGGGGCAGGATCACCAATGGTATTAACATTAAAGTTGATCTGTCTGACAGAAGGGGCATAAATATTGACCAGAGTGAACAATACATCATTAAGTTTACAAGCAAACAATGTATCTTCTATTAACATCTTCCAAAGAGATACATTAGAAAGGAATTGGTAAGTAGCAATATAATAAATGTTTGGTTTTAGGTTTAATACTGCTTTAACCACTTACCTACTGGGCACTTTCACCCCCTTTCTGCCCAGGCCAGTTTTCAGCTTTCAGTGCTGGCACACTTTGAATGACATTGCGTGGTCATTCAACACTGTACTCATATGAACATTTTATCTTTTTTTTTTCAAACAAATAGAGCTAAACAAAAAAAGAGAAAAAGACTGAAAATTAAAAAAGGGCACTGATGGGCACTAATAGGCAGCACTGAAGGGCACTGATAGGTGGCACTGTTTGGCAGCACTGATATGCAGCACTGATGGCACTGATAGGTGACACTGACTGGTGGCGCTGATGGACACAGATTGGCAGCACTGATGGCACAAAGTGGTAACACTGACTGGCACAGATTAGCAGCACTGCTGGGCACAAGTTGGCATCCCTGGTGGGCACAGATTGGCAGCACTGATGGGCACTTTTGGGTCTGTACTGATAATCAGGGCACTGATAATGCGTGGGGGCTGCAGTTCTGGGAGGACATCATATGACGCCCTCCCAGGACTGGATTAAAGCGCTGTAGCCATCATTCGGCTATAGCGTGGTCAGGAAGAGGTTAAATACAACAGCAGCACTCCAACAGAATTATTTCAAAATGCCCTTTTCTGCTAGGTTTGTCTGAAGGGCCTGAATTGATTGGTAGAAGTAGCAGCTACAACAGATCTAAAAGAAAAAAAGAAAGTTTACTGTTAAAATGAAAAAACTACAGACTTCAGATTTGTACTAATTGACCAGTGGCAAACCTGTTAAATAGTATGGTATAAATGACTGGGTGCCTTCTTACCTAAAATAGATATATAATTTAATGTGGAATGCATATTTGAATAGTGCGCTTCTGCAATGGTGATATTAGCGCCTATAAAAGAGTTAACTCCTATTAAGAAAAGAAAAACAAAAAAATATATATATATACAGTATATATATATATATATATATATATATATATACAGTATATATATATATATGAGATAAATATTCAAAAGTCCCACTCCAAATCAAATATGGTGCCAAAAATATTCTTCTAGTGCTTGGTATACATCTTTGTGTGAAACCTCTTAGTGCTCCACTACCATGTGTCAATATATTGCACTCACCAACCCTCCATGATCCCTTAATTAAAAGAAGGTCTATTGCACTTTGTGTCACCAGGGTTGATGCTCACAGTAGATTTCTTCTCTATATTTTCCCAATAAATCCACAGTTTCAGATATTTGTTGGTGCCCAATCCTCGGCACTGATACACTCAGCTTTTCTGCGCTAACCACAGGAGTGAGCTCCAATAGTCGGATATAGCTGAATGTGACAATCTGCCTCTACATGTTTTGCCAATCTGGCATCCTCAGGAAGCTCACATCCGCCATTTCCCCTCCGTCTAGTTCTGGGTTAACTAATATTTATGTACAGTTGTGTTCAAAATAATAGCAGTGTGTAAAGTGAATAAAGCTCAAAATCCTTCTAATAGCTTTTATTTCCATACACACAAATGCATTGGAAACACTACACATTCTATTCCAAATCAAAACATGAAGAAAATATATCAAATTTGTGTTGTTCCTCTAAAAAAATTGAAGAAAAGTGAATATTAGACTGTTCAAAAAAATAGCAGTGTTTGTATTCTTCTTCACAAACTCAAACATTCACTATATAAACTGAAAAATGTTTGAAGATTTTGCTTTCCTTTGAATCACTTAATTAATATTTAGTTGTAAAACCACTTTTTCTGAGAACTGCTGTACATCTGTGTTGCATGGAGTCAACCAACTTCTGGCACCTGTGAACAGGTATTCCAGCCAAGGATGATTGGACTACATTCCACAGTTCTTCTCTATTTCTTGGTTTTGCCTCAGAAACTGCATTTTTGATGTCACCCCACAAGTTTTCTATTGGATTAAGATCCAGGGATTGGGCTAGCCACTCTATAACGTCAATCTTGTTGGTCTGGAACAAAGATGTTGCACGTTTATTGGTGTGTTTGGGGTCATTGTCTTCTTGGAACACCCATTTCAAGGGCATTTCCTCTTCAGCATGAGGCAGCATGACCTCTTCAAGTATTCTGATGTATTCAAACTGATCCATGATCCCTGGTATGTGATAAATAGGCCCAACACCGTAGTAAGAGAAACAGCCCCATATCATGATGCTTGCACAACCATGCTTCACTGTCTTCACAGTGTACTGTGGCTTGAATTCAGTGTTTGGGGGTCGTCTGACAAACTGTCTCCGGCCACTAGACCCAAAAAGAACAATCTTACTTTCATCAGTCCACAAAATGTTGCGCCATTTCTCTTTAGGCCAGTCAATGTGCTCTTTGGCAAATTGTAACCTCTTCAGCACATGTCTTTTTTTCAACAGTGGGACTTTGCGGGGGCTTCTTGCAGATAGCTTGGCTTCACATAGGCGTCTTCTAATTGTAACAGTACTCACAGGTAACTTTAGACCTTCTTTGATCTTCCTGGAGCTGATTGTTGGCTGAATCCTTGCCATTTTGGCTATTCTTCTATCCATTCGAATGGTAGTTTTTCGCTTTCTTCCATGTCTTTCAGGTTTTGGTTGCCATTTTAAAGCATTTGTGATCATTTTAGCTGAGCAGCCTATCATTTTCTGCACTTCTTTATATGTTTTCCCCTCTCCAATCAACTTTTTAATCAAGGTATGCTGTTCTTCTGAACAATGTCTGGAACGACCCATTTTCCTCAGAATTTCAGAGAGAAATGCACTATAACCAGCATGTACAACATTTGCTGCCTTCCTTCCTTAAATAAGGGCAATAATTGCCACCTGTTTTTCAAAGAATGAATGACCTCACTAATAGAACTCCACACTGCTATTATTTTGAACATGCCCCTTTCAATTAGTGATTCAATTACACAGAATCAGCAGCATGCATGTCATGACTGTTGGGTCTGTTGGATTTCTATTACTCTACTACACCTGCTATTTTATTTGCCATGTAGAAACATCATTTCTACCAAAAACAGTGATTGATCAGGTTAGTGATGTCTGACTGCTATTATTTGGAACACAACTGTATGTTAAGAGCCGGACCTTCATTCTGTTATTTTGTTAAATAGTATAGTTTGTAAGCTCCTCTTTTCATAGTATCACACTATGTTTAAAGACTGACTCCATTTTTGTTGAGAAAAAAAAAACATTCCCCTCTGGGTGATCTATGTACATTGCAAGGATTTTAACACATTTTGTTGCAGATTCTGTTATTCTGTGTGTTTACTAAATTATAAACATGCAGTACTTAACAGACCTATAACAATATATAAAGTCCATATAGTAGACAGGAGCTCCCATCAAGGAGAAAAAGAAGAGATCCCTCCACCAACTTGAGTGTGGAGGTAGTCATACACAATACTACGGTGATCCGTGAGCCAAGCAGTTTACTGTATCCAAAGACCCTCAAATTATAGAATGGTCATATGTGCCTGATGAACATTAAACTCAATGGCTTAACATCACTCTATCCATGTCCAACACAATAAACTTTAAATCTAAGGTGGTTGTGCCTTTAAAAATGATCCTCAAAGAATCCCCACACTGTAGGATAACAACAGAGATGAAACAAGGCAATCCTCATTAAAAAAAATTAAATAGAGAAAACTCCCACACTGTAGTATGCTCATAAAAACAATTTATTAAGGTTATTACATTCACCTATAATTAAGTAAACAGCGCTTGTAATAATTTATCAAAATAGCTGTGGCATCCATCGTGCTGGTGTAATAAATCACAGGCCCCGCCCCACACATTTCTTCACAAATTGACGTTATCAGGGGCATGGAAAATAGACAGTAGCATGCCATAAATACTAAGAAGTCAGAAATCACCCTTCGTTCCATAGGGAGGAAGCAAAGAAGGCCGGAAGTATACAATTCTTGATGCGTTCCAAAACCCATAAACAAAACAGTTCACGTGTAATTCTAAAGGCCGGCCAGTGGGAAGAAAAAACTCATAGTCACAAAGCCAATGTCTGGAAAAACACCCAACTGGTTTCATCTTGTGGAAAAACATAAAACTACAATAAAGCAGCATTAAAAATTTCCACATAAAATGTAACTTAAAACGTAAAAACAATCATAATGAAACAATCCATATAAAATATGAGTTTCAAAATTAATATGCCATTCTTATAAACTATTAATGTCCCATTCTATGTCCGTTCCATGAGGAGTAAAAGATTTATGCTCATATATCCAGCGAGTTTCCAATTTCGAAATTTCTCACCAGATACAACTGCCTCCCCAGTCTGGAACATATGTATTTGTCAGTGGCAAAAAACCTAGTGCCCTCAGGATTCTTGTCATGAAACCAGGCATAATGCTTTGAGACACTATGCCCCGGGAACCCACATTTTATATTAGCAATATGTTACTTAAAGTGTTGTTAAAACCACAACAGTAAAATCAATCCGTATATGCAGTAAAGCATGCTTATACAGAGGAACAGAGGAACTTAAGGGGTTAATCCTCAGCATTGTGTGAAAAGGATGTTTGAGCCTGTCTCCTCTGATCCTCCTCTTCTTTCACAGTCCCCATTTCATCTGCTGATAGAACAGAGCATCGGGAGAACTGTGCACATGCTCAGTTTGAAGTGTATTAATAGTTTTTTCTTTTTCTTTGGGAAGGTGCATGTGATCAGATCAGGGCTAATCAGCACTGTCCAGACAGAAGGTCAGGGGTCCTGCATCCTGAAAGGACAATCAGGGGAGAATGAAAACCCCTACTACAAACTTTAACCTGTGCTCTGCTGGACACTGATAGAAGTCACAAGACTGCTTTAACTGCTGATGAGAAAAAGGTATTTAGCAGTTTATATTTACTAAAGTAATTGCATTTCCATCTTCTGTGTATTGGGGGAGACCAGATATAGTGAATGCAGAGTCCTGGGTTTAGTAACACTTTAAGCAGCACCTGCATCTAATTGTGTGGCCCACGTACTGTAAACTGTATTGACATTGAATCAGATACACTACATATGTGGAGGAGCATGTAATAAAGGAATTAATCTCACAGGATTTAAATGTAACCTTGGAACAAAACTGACAAATGCCTCTCTCCCCAATTTTATTAAGTTAGCAAACCACACATTTATGGGAAGGAAAAAAGCCTTTAACATCATAAAACATAGTAGGTTTTTTATGGGGGTCTATAACATTGAGAAACAGATGTAACCATAAGTGTGGTACTCCCCTACAGACCACTTGAGGAACCTCAGTAATTAAAAGGACCAGAACGTTTTCCTTTTTCTGGGACTTTCCAATGCTTTCAAAAGATCCTTTTGACATCATGATATTGGTGAGAATAGGTGGTCACAAAAGCACGATTAAAATTATCACTGGCCAACCCACCTTTATCTCTGGGCTTATCCTGCAACATAAGATTCCTTTCCTGTGCACCAATTTCTGAAATGCTCATTTGAGGAACTGATATCACCATACCATACCAAAAGCACATCATTGATGTACCTTCTCCAAAATAGAAGTTCTAATTTACTTTCATTAAATATAATGTCTTCCTCCCATTTGGCCACAGAAAGGTTGTCCATACTGGGAGCAAATTTAGTTCCCATGGCAACACCTCTATTTTGAAGGAAATAAGATCCTCCAAACTAAAAACAGTTATGTTGCATAGTGAACTCCAATAATTATAAAACAACATTTCTCTGCATAGATGACAAACTAACATCACGTTTTAAAAAGGTATCTACATCTTCAAAACCATCCTGATGAGAGATGATGGTGTAAAGAAATGTTACATCCCCAGTAGCCAAAATTGAACTGTCTTTCCACTGGAAATCACTTAATAGTCTAATGACCTGAGAGGAGTCCTTCAAATATGAAGGAGTCTGTATGATGAGCGGTTGGAGTAAACCATCAATATAGGAAATATGGAAGTATATTGATGGTTTTCTCCAACTGCTCATCATTCTATAATTTGAGGAACTTGGGATCTGGTAAGCTGCTTGGCTCTATCACCATGGTGTTATGTATGACTACCTCCATACTCAAGTTGTCGTTGGGATCTCTTTTTCTCCTTGGCGGGAGCTCCTGTCAACTATATGGACTTTATATATTGTTATAGGTTTGTTAAGCACTGCATGTTAATAATTTAATATGTTTTATTTGTGATCAATCAAATTTATGCTGGCTGCTTTTATTCAGCTATCCAAGTGCGGTTAATTGTATTATTTGTTATTCTGTGTGTTTATCGGTGTTCATGTGCAGAGTGAATCTTTATGGGAGTGGTTTTATAATTATCAATCATCTGCTGGACTTGCAGGGCTCTAATGAGGAAATTGCCAAGATCTGCATCCCCAAAAATGACATTTTTGTTACAGGGGATGCCAAAAACGTGACATGTCACTTAGTGAGCCAATAACGCATGCAGGAAATTATATTTTCAGGGGGTGTGTACAGAATTTCTCCAGGTATCCACAATGCATTATATTTTACAGAAAATTACAGAACTGCAAATTGAAAAGGAAAGGTAATTTTTAAAACATTCAATTATAATATGGCTTGTATCGCAATCGTATATATTATATCATTTTGTTTATTTGCTAATTTTTTTCCCACAAAAATTACCCTTAACCTTTAAAGTTAAAAAAAAAGTCAGAATGCAAAAAAACTATTTAAAATCACAGCTACACATTCTCTGAACCCTTTCCCAACCCCAATATCCAAACATTATTCCCAACATTCCAGTTATGTGTTAGGTAGGAAGGTAGGTAGCACTTAAATAAGCACAAAATTGAAGGAGACAATGCAGGTTTTGTTTTGCAATTAAATTCAGAGTGTATTATCTGAGAGAAATAAGACACTGGTTGTTTCAGAGTGGCAGATTCCAATTTATAACTTTTTTTTGTTGTTTTTACTTGTTTTAATTTACATATGTATTTTTAAACTATATTTTTTCTGTATTTCTTTGGTATTGATGTGGTGCTTGGTCTTCACAGTGTGCATCTGCAATTCCTCTGCTTTGCCATCATTTTCTTTATCCTCCCAGGCATTTAACAGCCACAACACAGGGGGAAAGGCAGGCTGCAGAAAAAATATTCATAGAATCCCAAAGCCATAGGCTGATCAGCCTTCTCCACCATTCAGGTTATATTGTAATTTGACCACTTGTAATCTGTTCTGATTAATGAGCTGTTGTAATTGAAGAGAGAAGTAACAGTACTTGTTATGCAGTGGCATGAGGGACTAAAGTGCCTCTTAAACCTGGTAAAGAACTGATGTAGAAAGTCTATCACAAAGGTTTTAATTTTATTACTCAAGGAAATATTAACTGAAACTGTCTTATGTATTTATTGTAAAGTTCCTGGCTTGGACACAGGGCTGCCTTTAGAAATGAAGGGGCCTTATGCAGACTTTATTTTCTCATATCTTCCTACTATATACTATCCCATACCCAGAATATAGTGCTCAGATCTCTTCTCAGCATGTAGAAACCCTGATCTCCTCATTTTATTCTGCTTATCCTGGCTGTCGAAGATCCCATCTCTTCTTTGTATGCTCCTGTCTAAAACATAGATTCCCCATTAATCTCTTGGTTGGTTTTCTCCTGTTCTGCTTTGATGCATCTGGGAAACCAGTGTTTTCACAAGTTTACATCACCCCAGTTACAGTTGTGGCCAAAATTATTCAACCCCCACTGAAATTGAGTGTTTTGGCCAGTTTGACATTGCTTTTGATCATTCAGTCATCTTGCTTACATTTACATTAAAGAGGCACTTGTAGGTCAGACAAATATAACATAACAGTTATAATGAAATAACCACAAATGTCTTTTCTGTGCTCACAGCATTATCAGTTTTATTCAACCCCCAAGTGACATTCAATCTTAGTACTTAGTACAGCATCCTTTTACAGTTATAACAGCTTTTAAACGTGAAGCATAGCTTGACACAAGTGTCTTGCAGCGATCTACGGGTATCTTCGCCCATTCTTCATGGGCAAAGGCCTCCAGTTCAGTCACATTCTTAGGCTTGCGCACTGCAACTGCTTTCTTTAAGTCCCACCAGAGGTTCTCAATCGGATTTAAGTCTGGTGACTGCGATGGCCACTCCAAAATGTTCCAGCCTTTCCTCTGCAACCATGCTCTAGTGGACTTGGAGGTATGCTTGGGATCATTGTCCTGTTGAAAGGTCCAACGTCTCCCAAGCCTCAGGTGTGTGACGGACTGCATCACGTTTCCATCCAATATCTCCTGGTACTGAAGAGAATTCATGGTACCTTGCACACGCTGAAGCTTCCCTGTACCTGCAGAAGCAAAACAGCCCCAAAGCATGATTGACCCTCCACCATGCTTCACAGTAGGCAAGGTGTTCTTTTCATCATAGGCCTTGTTCTTCCTCCTCCAAACATAGCGTTGATCCATGGGCCCAAACAGTTCTAATTTTGTTTCATCAGTCCACAGAACACTATCCCACAACTTTTGTGGTTTGTCCACATGGCTTTTGGCATACTGCAGTCGACTCTTCTTATTCTTTGGAGACAGCAAGGGGGTACGCCTGGGAGTTCTGGCACGGAGGCCTTCATTACGCAGTGTGCGTCTTATTGTCTGGGCTGAAACTTCTGTACCCACATCTGACAAATCTTTTCTCAGTTCCTCAGCAGTCACACGGGGACTTCTCTCCACTCTACGCTTCAGGTAGCGCACAGCAGTCGAAGTCAGCATCTTCTTTCTGCCACGACCAGGTAGCGTTTCAACAGTGCCCTTTGCCTTGAATTTGCGAATGATGCTTCCTAAGGTGTCTCTTGGTATGTTTAACATCTTTGCAATCTTCTTATAGCCATTGCCCTTCCTGTGAAGAGAAATCACCTCTTCTCTTGTCTTCCTGGACCATTCTCTTGCCTTCACCATGTTTGTAACCACACCAGTAAATGTCTAGAAGGAGCTGAGTATCACAGTCATTTTAAAGCTGCCTAATTGGTGCTTATTATGCTTGATTGCTGCTCGGTGACATCCACAGGTGTTTTCAATACCTGATGGAAAGCACCTGTATGAACCTCTGTTCTTCAGAGTGGTAGTCTTTAAGGGGTTGAATAATTGTGGCAATGAAGAAACCACATAAGAACCATTTACTACTGTATTACATAAACAATTGATGTCATTTTAGTTGCATTTGGGTAGTTACAACGTCCTTGTAGGATTTGATTCTGAATACAATTCCAAATGTACACTATAGTCCCTAAACCCCTTTACAGCATTGGGGGTTGAATAATTTTGGACACAACTGTATATGCTCTATTTGCAGATATATTCAAGGAAAGCCTTTTCAGATCTTAGAGGTCACATACAGATACATATGGATTAGTGGATGGTACTGTTGGTAGAGGATTAAATTTTTTCTTTTTAAGAGTTCATGCACACTAGGCCAGTTCCTTTGGCAGAACAAAACACTCATATAGACACACTTATATGTATACATAGGTACACACGTTTAGGAGCATTTAGCATTTTTTTCTGCCAGAAAACTCTTCTCAAAAACTCAATCCAGAAGAGTTTTTTCTGCCTCTAAGCTCAGCTTGAAATATGCCTCTAAACGTCCTAATTAGAGATGAGCGAATTATTTAAAAATTCGGTTCGGCTGATTCGCCGAATTCGCCGAATAAATTCGCTTCGAGCTGAATATATTCGCTGCGAATTTAACTTATAAAAAGGGTGTTTCTAGGCTTCAGAGAGCCTTTATATTAGTGCAGAACACTGTACCTTTAATTTAAATGCCCTTGGAGTCTGCTGGGGAAGAGAAATAATACTGTCAGTCAGTATGACATGCAGATGAGTGCCGTCGATCTTAGAATCACCGCACACTTCACTCATTTGGGCAGTCACGGGGCCAAAACCAGAGTGTGGAGCCACAGTGTGGCGGTGGAGGCAGCAGCAATGGGAGGCCATACAGCACCCTATGACAAAATGGAACCCACCAGCAGTGTGAGGAGACCTGAAAGTGGCACATGGCAGAGTGTGGCGATGGAGACAGCAGCAATGGGAGGCCGTACAGAGACCCATGACACACTCTGGACCTGGCAGCAGCATGAGGAGGCGGTACAGGGGCCCATGACAGATTACGGGCCTGGCAGCAGCATGAGGAGGCGGTACAGGGGCCCATGGCAGAGTGGCGGAGCGTAAGCAGCTAAAATTGAAGGCCATACAGAGGCCTATGTTAAAAAGTCCCCCCAGCAGCAGCGTGGGGAGACGACTATCAAGAGTCCAATGGCAGAGTGTCGGAGCAGAAGCAGCTTCAATTGAAGGCCATACACAGGCCTAGGTTTAAAAGTCCCTCACAGTTAATTCCAATAACGAACTCTACTCCTCCGTGCAATCTACTTACGAGACCCTGGGCAGGTCTGGGTCCAATTTGTGGTAGAGACTGGTTTTGTTCAGCCATGCTTGAGCAAGTAATAACAGGTCTGTGCTGCCCTTTGGTGTCTGGCTTAATGCGCACAACACTGAACGTCCCAGCGTTTGTCAACGATTTGCCGTTAAGTGATGCAAACCCGCTGAACCACGTTCATGAGGAGCCGGTACAGGGGGCCATGAATCAGTATGGACCTGGCAGCAGCGTGAGCAGACGACAGAGGCACATGGCGCAGGGTGGCGGTGTAGGCAGCATTATTCTGAAGCCATACACAGGCCTAGGTTAAAAAGCGGAAGCCGTCAGCAGCGTGAGCAGACGACATAGACACATGGCGCAGGGTGGCGGTGGATGCAGCAGTATTCGGAAGCCAAACACAGGCCTCGGTTAAAAAGCGAAAGCCATCAGCAGCGTGAGCAGACGACAGAGGCACATGGCGCAGGGTGGCGGTGGAGGCAGCAGCAATGGAAGGCCATACAGCACCCTATCACAAAATGGAACCCACCAACAGTGTAAGGAGACCTGAAAGTGGCACATGGCAGAGTCTGGCGATGAAGTCAGCAGCAATGGGAGACCGTACAGGAACCCATGACACACTCTGGACCTGGCAGCAGCAAGAGGAGGCGGTACAGGGGCCCATGGCAGAGTGGCGAAGCGTAAGCAGCTTAAATTGAAGGCCATACAGAGGCCTATGTTAAAAAGTCCCCCCAGCAGCAGTGTGGGGAGACGACTATCAAGAGTCCAATGGCAGAGTGGCGGAGCAGAAGCAGCTTCAATTGAAGGCCATACACAGGCCTAGGTTAAAAAGTCCCCCCAGCAGCAGCGTGGGGAGACGACTATCAAGAGTCCAATGGCAGAGTGGCGGAGCGGAAGCAGCTTCAATTGAAGGCCATACACAGGCCTAGGTTAAAAAGTCCCCCCAGCAGCAGTGTGGGGAGACGACTATCAAGAGTCCAATGGCTGAGTGGCGATCCGGGAAGTCAGCGTTGTGATTGCAGATGCAATGCAGAAATTCTACAAAGTAATGCCGTGGGTGCGAAGAAGATCATATACCGTCGTACTTCCATCCATAAGACGGAACAACCTGGGAGCTTTATTGCCCTGACCCGCTGAGCAGCTTCTGGGATACCCAAGAGGCCCATGGCAGAGTGGCGGAGCATAAGCAGCTTCAATTAAAGGCCATAGTGTCTGAGGATGGACGTTGGCGCAGAAAGGCAGAGACCAACTGACTACATAGGTGGTTTTTATAGTACTTTATTTTGGCCTCCCTCTCAGCAGGTGTGAAAAAGGCCACCATTTTTGAACGGTAGCGAGGGTCCAACAAGGTGGACAGCCAAAAGTCATCCCTCTGTCTGATGGTTATTATTCGGCTGTCGCTACGCAAGCAACCGAGCATGCTATGGGCCATTTGTGCCAAGGAATGCGAGGGACTCCCTGCCTCCATCTCCACAGCATACTGCCACGGTGCGTCTGGGTCCTCTGTCTCCTCCTCCTCC
Organism: Staurois parvus; assembly: GCF_062004578.1. NCBI lineage: Eukaryota > Metazoa > Chordata > Amphibia > Anura > Ranidae > Staurois > Staurois parvus. Next base: position 10,740,165 of record NW_028317994.1, on the reverse strand, counting down.
TCTACCAGATGCTCCTGCTCCTCCACTCCTGTCCGCTGAGTGGAAAAACCACCCATTTCAGTCAATAATTCCTGAGCACCAATGTCCTCCTCTACCTCCTCCTCTTCTTCCTGTCCTGCCCCCACAGGGGTCATGTGGCGTTGAGATCTGTGCGCCACGTCTACCGCACCCTGACCAGCCATTGTTAACAGCATTTGTTCCAGGACGTGCAACAGAGGAATGACGTCGTTCATCCCATAGTCCTGCCGACTCACGAATAGCGTGGCCTCCTCAAAGGGCCTGAGCAAGCGGCAGGTGTCACGCATGAGCTGCCAATGGCTGACATCTAAGTTACACAGGGGAGTACCTTTATCCGCTTGTAACATCAGGAAATCGGTGATGGCCTTTCGCTGTTCGTAAAGGCGGTCTAACATATGTAGGGTTGAATTCCACCTTGTTGCAACGTCGCAGATCAGGCGATGCTGTGGAATTCCGTTCTGCCGCTGCAGCTCAAGGAGGGTGTGCTTTGCGGTGTAGGAATGGCTGAAATGCATGCAAAGTTTACGTGACATTTTAAGGATGTCTTGCAGTGGGATGGTGGATTTTAGGAACCGCTTGACAACCAGATTGAACACGTGAGCCATGCATGGCGCATGGCACAACCTTCCTTGACGCAGAGCAGACACCATGTTCTTTCCGTTGTCGGTCAACATGGTTCTGATTTTCAGTTTGCGCGGAGACAGCCATCTGTCGATTTCTCTGTTCATTACACTCAGAAGTTCCTCCCCTGTGTGACTACGTTCGCCAAGGCATACCAGGTGCAGCACAGCGTGACACCGTTGCGCCCTGCACATGTGATATGCCGGTCGGGTAATGGGACTTGGCACGGGGGTGGCGGCTGAGGACACGGCGGAAGAAGAGGTGGTAGAGGCGGACATCTTTGCCGGACCAAGGACGTGCAAACGTGGAGGCAAAAGCGGCGTGACCTGTCCAAGTTGCTGGTGCGGCTGTGCCGGCACCACGTTCACCCAGTGGGCCGTAAATGACATGTACTGTCCCTGACCGTAGTTACAGCTCCACACGTCGGCGCTGCCATGCACTTTGGCAGAGACCGACATGCTCAAAGACTGGCCCACCATCTCTTCTACATGTGAATGCAGGGCTGGCACTGCCTTTTTGGCGAAGAAATGCCGGCTTGGCACTCTCCACCGCGGCGCTGCACAAGCCATCATTTCTCGGAAAGGTGCTGAGTCCACCACTTGGAAAGGGAGGGACTGCAGCACCAGCAACTTGGACAGGAGGATGTTCAGCTTCTGCACCGTCGGGTGCGTGCTCGCAAACTGTTGTCTCTTGGAAACGGATTCCAAGAAAGACTGCTGATGGAATCCGTGAAGAGGAGTAGCAGGAAAAGGAGCATCTGAACGAGCGGAAGATGCCAACGAGTGACAACTCCCCTCAGCAGAGGTGTTGGAGCCTTGACTGGCTGATAGAGGGCGATTGACGTCGGGTGACGGAGCAAGTAACGGAGCGGGTGATGGAGCGGGGGCTGGGGCAGGCAGAACCGCCGTATCTTTATCACGGTTTTCCCAGGCCACCGAATGGCGACGCTGCATATGCTGATGCAACGCTGTAGTCCCAACATTGGCCCCCTGGCCACACTTGACTTTCTGGCCACATAGTCGACATATGGCTACGTTTACTTCCTCGGGCGGCTTGACGAAAAATTGCCACACCACCAAGTAGGAAACTTTGCCCCCGCTACTCCTCACTGGCTGACTGCTACTTCCTCTGTGCACACCGGCACCACTACTGGCCGTGGTGGTAGGCTGCAGTGGAGCTGGTGCTCTACTCCGTGGCCGTTTGGCTCCACTGACACTGCTGCGACCCTGCTGCCTCCTGGGCAACCCACCGACTGTTTTGCTCGCTGGCAAGCTGGCACCCTCTTCTCCTGATGATGCGGAAGCAATAGCCTGATGACGACGAGGCTGCCAAGTGCGATCAGCCTCATCATCATCAATTAGGGTCTCCGCGTCACTACTAGCCCCCTCGGCTGCGTGTGGGTCAGGAGACAGACCTGTCTCTAGACCGGCTACCGAGCCACTCTCCTCGCCAGTACTTCTTCGCCTGGCTGCTGAAGAGGCGGATGTCTCCCCCCGTTCCTGACCGCCCTCTGTTAGCTCTTCCTCACTGTACAGTGGGGCTGAGCCCACAGCATGCGATACTTCGCTTGGTGAGGGAACACCAAAGGACAGGGGCAGGTCGAGGACACGTGATTTCAGTGGGCTTGCTCCCGGGCCATGCCAACTAACGGTTGTGTCTGACGTACCCACCGACCGTTGGCTGTAGGTGTCAGAGGTGACCTGGGAAGAGGAAGACGACCGAGTCAACCAATCGATGACGGCAGGGTTGTCGGTGGAGACACGACCGCTGGATGACACCGGGAGCACTGGCCTCTGGCTGCGACTAGTGCTGCCTCGACCCCTTCCTCTGCTGCCACGTCTGCTCGCTCCTGAAACATTGCCTCCTCTGCCACTCCTCTGCGTGTTGTCTGACATACTCTTTAATTCAATAAGCACCCCAAAAATAAAACCGGATTTAACTCTTTGAACGTACAATAGTGGTTGTGAAGCAGAAAGTCAGTTTATTTAGCACAATCGGTCAATTGCAGCTTGCCGTTGGCTGGAAACTGTACGTTTATGTCACTGGAATGCACTAATCACCCAAAAAATATTACCGCCACCCGGCGTGTAAATGGATCTAACTCTTTGAACGTACAATAGTGGTTGTGAAGCAGAAAGTCAGTTTATTGTACACAATCGGTCAATTGCAGCTTGCCGTTGGCTGGAAACTGTACGTTTCTGTCACTGGAATGCACTAATCACCCAAAAAATATTACCGCCACCCGGCGTGTAAATGGATTTAACTCTTTGAACGTACAATAGTGGTTGTGAAGCAGAAAGTCAGTTTATTTAGCACAATCGGTCAATTGCAGCTTGCCGTTGGCTGGAAACTGTACGTTTATGTCACTGGAATGCACTAATCACCCAAAAAATATTACCGCCAGCCGGCGTGTAAATGGATTTAACTCTTTGAACGTACAATAGTGGTTGTGAAGCAGAAAGTCAGTTTATTTAGCACAATCGGTCAATTGCAGCTTGCCGTTGGCTGGAAACTGTACGTTTATGTCACTGGAATGCACTAATCACCCAAAAAATATTACCGCCACCCGGCGTGTAAATGGATCTAACTCTTTGAACGTACAATAGTGGTTGTGAAGCAGAAAGTCAGTTTATTGTACACAATCGGTCAATTGCAGCTTGCCGTTGGCTGGAAACTGTACGTTTATGTCACTGGAATGCACTAATCACCCAAAAAATATTACCGCCAGCCGGCGTGTAAATGGATTTAACTCTTTGAATGTACAATAGTGGTTGTGAAGTAGAAAGTCAGTTTATTTAGCACAATCGGTCAATTGCAGCTTGCCGTTGGCTGGAAACTGTACGTTTATGTCACTGGAATGCACTAATCACGCAAAAAAATATTACCGCCAGCCGGCGTGTAAATGGATTTAACTCTTTGAATGTACAATAGTGGTTGTGAAGCAGAAAGTCAGTTTATTTAGCACAATCGGTCAATTGCAGCTTGCCGTTGGCTGGAAACTGTACGTTTATGTCACTGGAATGCACTAATCACCCAAAAAATATTACCGCCAGCCGGCGTGTAAATGGATTTAACTCTTTGAACGTACAATAGTGGCTGTGAAGCAGAAAGTCAGTTTATTTAGCACAATCGGTCAATTGCAGCTTGCCGTTGGCTGGAAACTGTACGTTTATGTCACTGGAATGCACTAATCACCCAAAAAATATTACCGCCACCCGGCGTGTAAATGGATCTAACTCTTTGAACGTACAATAGTGGTTGTGAAGCAGAAAGTCAGTTTATTTAGCACAATCGGTCAATTGCAGCTTGCCGTTGGCTGGAAACTGTACGTTTATGTCACTGGAATGCACTAATCACTCAAAAAATATTACCGCCACCTGGCGTGTATATGGATTTAACTCTTTGAACGTACAATAGTGGTTGTGAAGCAGAAAGTCAGTTTATTTAGCACAATCGGTCAATTGCAGCTTGCCGTTGGCTGGAAACTGTACGTTTATGTCACTGGAATGCACTAATCACCCAAAAAATATTACCGCCACCCGGCGTGTAAATGGATCTAACTCTTTGAACGTACAATAGTGGTTGTGAAGCAGAAAGTCAGTTTATTGTACACAATCGGTCAATTGCAGCTTGCCGTTGGCTGAAAACTGTATGTTTGTGTCACTGGAATGCACTAATCACTCAAAAAATATTACCGCCAGCCGGCGTGTAAATGGATTTAACTCTTTGAATGTACAATAGTGGTTGTGAAGCAGAAAGTCAGTTTATTTTGCACAATCGGCAAACTGCAGCACCAACTGTGCACGACAGCCACCAAAAAAAAAAGGGTGTATGTCACTTTAAATTTTCAATTCTTTGATAGCTGTGGCCCTAAGTAACGATTCTGTGTCCCTGAGTAACGATTCTGTGTCCCTGAGTAACGATTCTGTGTCCCTGAGTAACGATTCTGTGGCCCTAAAGTCTCTGTGGCCCTAACTCTGTCCCTTAATACACACAGGTCTGTCTCTCTTGAATGACCGGAGGCTAATGGAGAATTCTAAGATGGCCGCGATTTATAGCTCCACCATTACACAGTGCTGGCTGGCTGCTGATTGGCTAATGCGATCACATGTCATGAATGCATTATGGGTCAGCGCGCCTTGTCTGCGCGCCTTCCCAGAGATCCCCGCCCCATCTTCTCTGTCCATTTTTGTCGCCCCATCTTCTCTGTCGCCACACATGTCGCCGCCATTTTTGGGAAAATTCGATTCGTGCATCCGAAGTTTGCTAATCTTCGGATTCGTCGCGAATAGAATTTTTCCAAATCTTCGGAACGAATTCCACTTCGTCATGTTCGATTCGCTCATCTCTAGTCCTAATGTGCATGGACACATAGGATAACATTGAGCTGCTTCTCCAGGCAAATGCAAAAGTTCTGCAGAAGCAGAATTTTTAAGCCCAGTGTGCATGGACCCTAAAAAATGCTATGAGGATTCTTGCATAACTGGCCTACCTTAGAGCTACATGAATCAGGGCTCTTGTTTTTAAGCATCTCTGTTGGACCATATCCAGTTGGTGTTCTACATATGCATATGTGAAACCTTGTTCTTATCAGACATCTGCATTTGGATTGATAGTTACTTGGTAACAAATAAATCAAACACTGCTGAAATTTTGAGCTATTTTTCATCACACAAACTGGGGAGTTTATCTAACTTTTTCATGTATACAGGATATATTGGTTTGCATCCAGTGTATACATGTGATTTCAAACATTCAAGGAGATGGTGTACAAGGAATTATTTTTAATATTGTGATTACTTCTAAGTATTATCTATGAAAATCTCGGTATGTAACACTGGGCACACAAGGGAATTTTCACTATTGTTTGTACCATGGTCTTTTAGATTACACGTATGTGCAAAAACACATTTTTGTGTATGCACTTGGATGAAGCAGCTTCATTGACTACTTACATCAATAGTTCTTTTTATAACTAGGTAGCTTGTTGAGCCCACAATCTGGGATTTCCTTTTTCTATACTGTTATATTTTGTGTACCAAGGGCCCCACTCCACCATAGTAAATTTAGAAATTTTGAATTTATTGAAATCTGCCATGGGATCTTTCTTTCTTTCTTTCTTTCTTTCTCTCTTTCTCTCTTTCTCTCTTTCTTTCCTCATAAATTATTTATTGAAAATAAATGCACCAAGTACAAAGCAAACAAAAATGGGTTGTTATAAAAGATGCCAAAGTTGCATCCATAGTCATAACAAGGGATATTATTATTATTATACAAGATTTATATAGCGCCAACAGTTTGCACAGCACTTTGCAAAATGAAGGTAGACATCACAGTTACAATACAATTTGGTACAAGAGGAAACAACAAAATATAGATGCTACCCCTCCCATTCATTAGAGCACAAAAACTTCAACATGTACTTGGGCAAAGTATAACCTAAATAGCATCTATACTAAAGAACTATTGAATACACTTTATAGAACCATTCTACATAAAAATGTTTGGAAAGACGAAAATGACAGGCAAAATATGGAAGGGAAAGGGGGAAATGGAAAAGGGGAGAGAAAAAAAAGGGAGGAGGGGAGAGGGTGGAAGGGGAGGGGCACAAGGGGGAAAGAGGGGAAGGGAAGGGGGAGGACAAAGGAATGCCAGTTCTGCTGGTCTCCTGTCTCTATCCATGATCACCCACCACGGGTATCACCACCCTGAGTGGCCAAGAAGAATGCTTAAAGTGGCTTAGTTTGTAGACAATTCAGAAGCCAGGGATAAGGTCCAAAACCTTTTCCAAATGTATGTACTGTGCAGAATTAGACCTTCATAGTTTCAAGAGTGGTCCTGCAGGAGCTCGCTATAGAACATTTTCATGGAAATGTTTCTGGCATGACTTAATTCCGGTATATTTGGATATTTAGCCCTGTGTAGTGTAGGTCAGCTCCTCCATCTCTGCAATACAAGCAGTTCAGTGAAGCCATTCCTGTATTTATGGAGAGTAGGAAGACCTCTAGCGCACTGAAACACATAGCATAGTGGCATTAACCACTTTCCATCCGCTCATACCAGCGTCCTGATCCCCGCAATACCTCATACCAATGTCCTGATCACCGCCATACCTCTTACCAATGTCCTGATCACCACTCTTCCTCATACCTGCTTCCGGCATTTTAGGGTCTCAATTTATCAATTTTTCCCCAGTAAATGTAGCAGAATCCATTTTGGCCTAAATTTAGGAAGATTTTTTGCAAAATTTTATAGCAAAAACTAAGCAAAAATATATTTTACATTTTTGCACATTTTTTTTATATAGCAGAAAATTAAAAAACCAAGTGGTGATTAAATGCCACCAAAAGAAAGCTCTATCTGTCTCAAAAATGATAAAAAATTCACATGGGTACAGTGTTGCATGACTGAGTAATTGTCACTCAAAGTGTGACAGTGCTGAAAGCTAAAAATTGGCCTGGACTGGAAGGGGGTGAAAGTTTCCAGACTTAAAGTGGTTAATCATATGCATAGTAACTGATTTATGGTATTGTAGTTTGGGAATCTTAGAAAAGTGAAGAAGATATTGCACTGGGGTAAGTTCTAAGGGAGGGGTCAAGAAGGCCATTGTCGTATCATGAACCTTCTGCCCGAACACCTGGAGCTCTGGACAGGACTAGCAGATGTAGAGAACAGTGCCTTACTGTTGACCACATCTCCAAAACTGATTTGAGACTGATGGTAAAAGCACAGATGGCGCTTTCCACCAAAGGGTCTTTATCTTATATCCATTTTCCTGGATGGAAACATTCAATGAGCCATTATGTATATACAAGTAAATAATGTCCAAGTCTTCCTCATCAAGGGTAGTCCCCAGCTTTGCTTTCCATGAAGCACAATCAGTGTGCAAGCAGTCAGAGCAAGCTCCAAATTGAGATGCATAAAAAGCTGAGAATAAATGGCTCTGATGTGTTTTTCATGAGCACAGTGATTTGAGTACAGTTGGCACAGTAGTTTTACAAAATGTGGCTTGCGACTTGGATCATTCAAAAAAATGTTTAAGCTGGAGGTATGGTCAGAAAGGAAATTACTCTGTGGTAGAAATTTCCATTAACTTTGTGAGACGAGGAAAACAACCTCTTTGGAAAATGTTTACCTAACACCATAGGGTGGGGCCATTCAGCTGCAAAGAAGGATTTGGACATTCCGGGCAGAAAATCCAGGTTACCCCTGACAGTTATAATGATACAGAGTTTGGAGCACACAGAATAAGTTCCACAAGCTCTACCAAAATTATAGAGGACATCTCCTATGCGAGGATGAGAGAGAAGGGTTGGTTGTATGTATTTTATGTTAAGCCATGGCACAAGGCCCAAGTCAATCCCAGCTAAACTATCTTTTGCAATGGCCATGGAATTTCCAGTCCACTACCCAAGTTAAGTGGGATGCCCAATAATTCCACTGAAAATCAGGTAGGCTAATGCCTTATATTTGGGCAATACCAGTCTTGTAAGAGGTAAAAAAAAAAAGACAGTGGCAAGTGGATTGGCAGGGTTTGCGCCTTATACTGTATATGAGTCATGGGAGTACTGACATCTTCAAAACAGATGCACTTCCAAATCAGGAAAAGGTGGGCCTGTTCCGCCTTTGGAGGTCTCAGCAGATATTATCTAATTCTGGAAGAAACTTTCTAGCATAAAGTTCTGTTAGGTCTGCAGACAGTAAAAATGCACAAATATATTATGGCATCCGCTATCCAACAGAAGTGAAGGACATTATCAGGAATAGCTGCCACCTTACCCTAACCCTCACTGATACAACTTTAACATTGAAATTTAATCTAATGCGTAAAAAGACTCTAATGTCCGGACATAAAGCAATGGAGATAGCAGGCACCCTTGTATGGTACCATTGTGGATGTAGTAAGTGTTCAATAGGTGGCCATTTACTGTGACCCTGGCTCTGGGGTTAACATAGAGTGACATAATGCAGGCATGCATATTTGACCAGAGCCTCTAAGTCCCCAGGACCGCTTCCATATAGTCCAAGGCCATTCTATAGAACACTTTGTCTGCATCCATCAAAAGAAAGAAGCCTGCCTGATAAGTAGAGGTAAGCCAGTGATCCAAATTCCAAGCTTTTATGGCATTATCCTGTCTTCCCAGCCAGGTATAAACCCAACTTGATCACATGCAATCCATGCTGGTAGATGGTATGTCAAATGGATTGCCAAGATCTTTGCAACAATCTTGGTATCTACATTGAGAAGGGAAATTAGCTGGTAATTGGCAATGTGAGAAGGCTCTTTACTTATTGGTTGTTAGGAAGAACAGTGACATATGCCTCCAAGAGATTCTCCAAGGTGCAGCGATCTTTAGAGAGTGATTTAAAGGCCCTAAGGAAACATGGAGACAGAAGATTAGAAACGCAATTATAACATTGCACTGGGAAGCTGTCCGAACCCTGACTTTTTCCTGGTTTCATACTTTTCAGTGCAGCTTCATATTCTTCTTAAGATAACAGGGCCTCTAAAGCTTGCACATTGGCAGCAGACAATGAAGGTGGACAAGATAACTTCAAAAAGTTCTGAATCAAATGTTGACACTTACCATTGGAAGATGTTAGACTCCTGAAGGTTAAGGCTGTAGAGATCTTATTAAAAGTTTTTAAATTGGTGGGCAATATCCTCATTTTTAGAATGTTGCATAATAGCCACAAGATGGACAGTAGAGTCAGTCTTTTTTTTTAATATACTGTAGCTCTGGCCAGGAGTCTGCAGGTGTTCTCAGGAAAGCTGTGCAGCCATCCACCATCACTGGAGGGCAAGAAGAAAACTTCTATCATGCAGGACAGTGAATAGTGGGCGTAGCTCCCTTCTATGCTGGAGTGTAATACTAGACAAGTACTGGAAGATCTGTATCATTGACCCGTCTTTAACCTCCCTGGTGGTATGATTATTTCAGATTTTTGGTGCTGAAAGCGATACCATTATTTTGCATGGAAATTTGGCTTTTTATATTGTAGGCCTGTAATTTTTAGGAATAACTCACTGAAATCTGGTCGAACAAGAGTCTGGTAAACATTTTGGGTAGGATAAACCTTGAAACACAAAATCATAAATTATAATTTAATAAATAATCCTAAAAAATAATAATATAATATATAATAATATAATAATAATAAATTTAATTCAATAATATAATCAAACCAAAAACACTGAAATTTGAAATATAGCACCAAGTTCGTATATCGCTGAGCAAAGTCGCAGAATCGTTTTCAGTGTCTGATGACGAATTTCCCCACGAATCATTGTCACTCAATTCTGCAAGTGGTTCTGATTTACTATCACTGTTCTCTAGCTGGTCTAAAACCTCTTTTGACCTAAAGCGATGCTTTTTGGACGCCATGGACTTTTCTACGTTTCCAGGCAGAAAGAACAGTCAAAATGCAGGCAGGGCACAGGACAAAGCAGTAGGGACAAAATGTATGTGAAATGCTTTGAAACAGTAATCTGTAAACAGTAAACAGTTTTACTATGTCATATTCGTTTATTAGAAAATGACAGTTTCTAAAATATTTAAATTTGCCGCTGGTTCCGGCCCCCGGACATCCCGATGCTCGCAGGGACTGGAACACGGAAGCCGGATGCCGGCATCGGCCGGAGGAGATGGCCGGGGACGCTGCAGCGAAGGACAAGGTAAGCACTGCATGGAATCCCTGAGCAACGCCGCATGGTAAGCCCGAGTGTAGCTCAGGGATACCGCTTATGGTACTGAAATTTTACCTCGAGCTACACTCGGGAATACCGCCAGGGAGGTTAAAGAGGTGGCCATGGGTGTGGGCATTTTGTAGGATGTCTTCCTTCTGCGAGAAGCTCACTAAACAGCATACGGTGTCACGTGGAGAGTCAGTGTCCTGACCTCTGGGCCTAAGAGCTTGATGACACTGCTCCATATTAATAGGTGAGTTATAGCTCACCCAGCAAAGTGTTAAAGATAGCCCAAACACCCAGTTCCAGGTATGGGCCATACACAGATTCAGGGATCCCCCTGATCCAGAGGCTGCACCTCCATCACCTACTGTTGAGATCTGCAATGTACTGTACCCATGTAATGGCTTCCCCATGGGCCATGCTGGTAACCTCCAAAGCTTTCAGATGGGAAGCAATAGCTTTAATATCCATCTTCAGGTTAGAGATTGCTGCTGAAAGAGTCCAGCTCCACTGTTCATAGGTCTGCCAAGCTACAGAGCATCGCATGGTCCGATGGGACAGAGGCAGACAGACTGTTAGTAAAGCCATGGCAGGAGGCGGATCAGCTGTCAGATGGTGGGAGCGAATGTCGGGTACAGAGTTGTTTTTTTACAATGTACCCCCTACCCCATACACAGTCACATAGGGGGGCCAGGATATGGGGGCCCCCTTGTTAAAGGGGCTTCCAGAGTGCCATAAGCCTCCCTCGCAGACCTCCAGAACCACAAACGCAGGGCCGTAGGGAAGAAGCTCTTGTTCCCACCAATATGGGGACAAGATGCTTGGGGGGGAGCCCCTCTACTCCAAAACAGCTCCCATATTGATGGCATGTTGCCTGGTATAGCTCGATGGGGGTCTTCGCTCATCCTCCCTTTTCCTGGTCTGCCAGGCTGCATGCTCAGATAAGGGTCTGGTATGGATTTTGAGGGCCCCACACCATCTTTTTTTAATTTTGCATTGGGGTTCCCCTTAAAATCCATACCAAACCCAAAGAACCTGATATGGATTGGGGGGACCCTCACATAGTTTTTTTCTCATTTTATGGTTTACATTTATCTGTCAGTGGGAACCCACTGACAGCTGATGAGTCATCGGTTGTTAAGGAAGCATCGGTCAGCTTGCCAGTACACTCCATAACAACCAGCTATTGTTAAGGTTGCTGGAGGCCACCCACTCCTAAAATTTGTGTTAAAATCTGACATGCCAAATTGCATCAGAACTGTATCTAAATTGCAGCTAAACCACTGAACAGCTACTTTGGAAATTTGCACTGAAAACAGACCTGAAAATCAACCTCACATGTATCAATCAGCACCAATTATCCCAGATATGACCAATCAAGCCTACATTTTGTCTGCATCATTAGTGTCTAGGTCAGCAATGACCCTTATGTTTTAGGGCCAGCAATAACCCTCAGCACATTTCACGGCATGAAATAACCCCCAGCAATAATAATCACCCTCCCTCAGGCAACAATCATAATATACTCCATATCAACTGCCCAGCTTGTCTGACCCAGCAGCTAAACAGATGTTAACCCCTTAATTCCCTGTGTCATTAGTACAGTGTCAGTGCTTTCCCTGTATTAGTGTCATTGGGATGTCAGTAGCAGTTAGTCATTTCCCCCCGTGTCAAAATGCCCGCTGCAGTCCTGCAGTCCCGCTATAAGTCGCTGATCAGTGCCATTACTAGTATAAAGAAATAAAAACAAAAGTTCCTATATATACCGCCATTTATAGACGCTTTAACTTTCACATTTTTTTTAGCAAAGACATGTAGCAGAATACACTTTGGCCTAAATATATGATGAGATTTTATTTTTTAATTTTTTTTTTTACTGGATATGTTTTATAGCAAAAAGTAAAAAATATTGTTTTATTTTTTTCAAAATTGTCAGTCTTTTTTTGTTTTTAGCACAAAAAAAAACACAGAGGTGATCAAATACCATCAAAAGAAAACTCTATTTGTGGTAAAAAAGGACACAAATTTCATTTGGGTGCAGCATTGCATGACCGCACAATTGTCAGTTAAAGTAATGCAGCACCATAACGCAAAAGATGGCTTGGTCAGGAAGAGGGTAAATCCTCTGGAGGGCAAGTGGTTAACACTTATCCTACCTAAAAAGATGAATGTTTCCTTTCCTGCACATCCCCCTAATGTTCACTTAATACATGTAAAAATATATGGACATTGATTACGCAGTGATGTTTATGGGGAGTGTGGAACCTCTATTTTTAACACAAGTTCAGAACGTATAAGATTATTTTTTTCTACTTTTTTAATTGATAACAAATGTTCCCCCCATTCCAGACAAAACCAGACAAGATATGTGTGTGGATTATCACCAAAGCAGAGTTCACCAAACATTGAACCTCCTTCTGTGTTTACATGAAGCTGTATGTCCTAATAGTGTGTCATGTTACCCTACTGCTTAAATGCATTTGGCTTTTTAGAATCCTCCAGTGGCCAGCAGAAGTTGCCCTCGAGGTTAGGTGGGTTTATTCAGGAGGTCGCTCATTCTCTGGTGAACTGCTTTTTTTTAATGGAGAAAGAGACACAGACTTAGCATAAAATACATTGAATGTTTTAATGTAATTGAGTTTGCTAGGGTAAGTGTACTTCCTAAAAGGCTTATTAAAATCAGTTTGTTTTCCTTTATACTAAAGCCAGCCATAGATGGATTGAAATTCAGAAGGAACCGAACAAATTTCGATCCATGTATGGGCAGGTTGGTTGTACTAAAGTTAATTGCTAGAATGCTATAGCAGCCAGCAGTGGTCATTGTGTTCTGACAGCTAGGAAACCTCCCACTGCCAGAATACAAATGCTCCAGGGAGATATTCCCCCATCAACCCTGACTGTGTTGATTAAGGAATTGAGCAATTTTCTTTCCTGCAACAAAAAAAAATTGCATAAATGTATTGCCTGCTTTAAACTCTTGCCTGTATTTCAAGACAGCCTTTCCCACCTCAGTTTTGTTGCTAAAGCACATTTAACCACTTCCATACAGGACACTTTTACCCCTTTCTGCTCAGGCCAATTTTCAGCTTTCAGCACTGTACTTTGAATGACAATTGCGCAGTCATGCAACACTGTACCCATATGAAATTGTTATCATTTTTTTCACAAAAAGAGCTTTCCTTTGCTGGTAATTAACCGTCGCTGTTTTTTTTTTTTTTTTTTGCACTATTAATTAAAAATACAAAACATTTAAAAAAAAGAAAGGTTTTCTTTCTGTCTATCATAACATTTTGCAAATTAGTTTTTTTTCTTCATACATTTAGGCAAAATATTATACTGCTACATTTCTTATTATTTCATATTATTTAGGTCGTGTGAAAGTTATAAAGTCTACAAGCTATGGCGCCAACCATTGAAAATTGATCACACCTGATCACACCTGAAGCACTGAGGGCCTATTTTGTTTCTTGAAGCTCTAACATGCTAGGAAAGTAGAAATAGCCCCCAAAGACCCCTTTTTGGAAAATAGACAGTCCAAGGTGTTTAGCAAAAGACATGGTGAGTTTTTTGAAGTTGTAAATTTTTTCCCACAATTCTTTGGAAAACAAAGAAATTATTAATTTTTTCACACATAATTGTCAAAATAACAAGCTATTTCTCGCACCTGGCATATACATACTTGCAATTGCACCCCAAAACACATTCTGCTACTCCTGCTGAGTATTGTGATACCACATGTGTGAGACATTTCCACAACCTGGCCACATATAGAGACCCAACATCCAAATAGCACCTTCATGCATTCCAGGAGCATAAAAGGACCATAAATTACACATATAATTTCCTGACTACCTATCACAGTTTTGAAAGCCCTGGAGCACCAGAACGGTGGAAACACCCACAAAATGACCCCATTTTGGAAAAAAAACATTCCAAGGTATATTTTATTAGGCATAATAAGTCTTTTGAACATGTTATTTTTTTCCACAAGTTTTTACAAAATGTGGAAAGAAAAATGAAAACTTTTTTTTCACACAAAGTTGTCAATTTATAAGATATTTCTAACACACAGCATGTACATACCAAGAATTACACCCCAAAATACATTCTGCTACTCCTTCTGAATATGGCGATACTACACGTGTGAGATTTTTTCACGGCCTGACCACATATGGAGACCCAACATCCAAGTAGAACCTTCATGCATTTTAGGAGCATAAAAGGGGCATACAATACACATCTAATTTCCTGACTACCTATCACAGTTTTGAAGACACCAGGACAATGGAAACACAAACAAAATGACCACATTTTGGAAAGAAAACTCTTGTATATTCTATGAGGCATAATGAGTCTTTTGAAAATGACATTTTTTTCCAATAGTTTTTGGAAAATGTGGAAAGAAAATGAAAAAGTTTTTTTTTTTTTTTTTACACAAAGTTGTCAATTTATAGGATATTTCTTCTATACTCAAAATACATTTTGCTACTCCTCCTGAACATGACAGTACCACATGTGGAACTTTCACAGCCTAGCTGAAGAAAGGATAAACAAAAGATTACCTGTGGTTTTAGTAAAGCAGTTGTCCACAGAGGAAAGCATTGCACCAGGAAGCAGGCAACAGCCACAGGAATTGCCCAGGCATCAGGCATGAATATGGTGGATAAACAAGCCAGGGTCAGAATAGGCAGCAGACTGACATCCAGGCAGCAGACAGAAACGTGGTCCTTAAAATGTCTTGGGTCAGTACAGACAGCAAGAAGAGATATGGTCAGCACAGCCAAAGTATTGGTCCAGGCAACCGGCAGGAACATGGTCCGAAAAAGTTTTGGGTCAGTACAGGTAGTGAGAGGAGATATGGTCAGCATAGCCAAAGTACTGGTCCAGGCAACAGCCAGGAACATGGTCCATAAAAAGTCATGGGTCACTACAGGCAGCAGGCAGAGATATGATCAGCACAGCCAAAGTATTGGTCCACGCAACAGGCAGGAACATGGTCCATAAAAAGTCTTGGGTCAATACCGGCAGCAGACAGAGATATGATCAACACAGACAAAGTATTGGTCCAGGCAGCAGGCAGGAACATCAGGATTAGGGCCTTGGTCAGGTAGGAAGGAGGCACAGGGGTAGAGGCTTCGTCCCACCCAATCTCTCCGAAGCCTACAAACAAACAGACCCTGTTGCGGGAATTACAAAACCTGGAGAAAACCAGAAATAGTTTTTGCTCTACTCTGAAGCCCGACATATGTGAGACCCCTGTGTTATCTTGAATCCCAGTACTGCAGTAGCAGGGCAAAAGATCAATCCAGGCAAAAAACAATCGATTTAACAGGCCGAGGTCAATCCAAGAAGAAGGCATAAATGTTGATAAATCAGATGGCAGGCAGAAGCATAATCGATAAACAGGCCAGGGTCAGTTCTGGTGGAAGGTAGAAATGTAGTTTAGAAACAATTCAGATGGCAAGCAGAGGCATTTTTGGTAAAAAGGCCAGGGTCAGTTAAGGTGGAAGGCAGAAGCATGGTCAATCAAGGCAGCAGGCAAAGGTTCAGCACAGATAATAAAAATGGGGAAATTGCAGGCTGTTAAAAATATGTGCAAAGCAATATAAATCTATGAGGAAGTCGATTGAATGACGAAACGAGTCAGAGGGATGTGACATCAGATGCAACCAGAAGTGCCACAGTGGCCATTTTGGAGATTAGTAAAATCAAGCTGCTTGTACCTCAAATATATGTAAGCGCAATTTTACATTATTAAGTTGAATGTCACGTCTATGGTAGTGGGCTCTATAAAACCACAACTTGGGGTTCCCCAGGGCGCGGAGTCTAAGCCCCTGCCTGCTTGTTCACCAGAGCCCCTGATGGTGGGGATGGACTTGGAGCAGGCCGGAACCAGGTCGCAGCCCCCAGGTACACCCAGCTGAGGTAGAAGAGACCGCTAGAGGGAGCAGGGTACAATGGGAGTAGACTCAGGAGATCCAGTTGGCAAGCCAAGGTCAGGACAGGCAGAAAACAAGCAATGTCAGGAACGAAGCCAAGGTCGGTACATGGATAGACAAAATAGGAGGAATGTCAGGGACGAAGCTAGGGTCGGTACACAGATATACTAAATGGATTCAGGAGAACACTGGGGAGCTCCAACAACAAATGTTGCTCAGGCAATGTGGCCTGATCTGAGCACATCTTAAATAGACAGGCAGACAAGGAGGTGGGACAGGAAGTGATGGAAGGGAAGGACATAAAACCCATGGGATAGCAGACGCCCATAGGTGAGCACAGAACAACACACAAGTGAAGGAATCAAGAGCAGCATGGAGGTAAGAGTAAACACACAAAAGGCTGCAAGCTAACTTGTGACATTGAAATTTTAAGCAATACTGCACTATGAGAGTATGTTTATCTTTCATGATCACTGAGAATTTATGAAGAAGCGAGGGGGAGATTGAGCATGTTTATTATGTGATTTTGAAAAGGCTATTCACAAGACATACAGGATAAGGTGCATGCCTGAAGGGGAAGGGATTGAGCATGTTTGTTTGGCTTCACACACAGGTGGTGGATGCAGAATGGACTCACCTGTATTGTGGATTTTATTCATAGTATAAGAGTGAAATGCACATTTTCACCCTAAGAGGGTAAGAGTATGTAGGGGAAGAGTGGCGTACACCTTTTATATATTGCACTATGTATATTGCACACAGGTGCACATGTAGCACATCTGTATAAGAAATACACATTATATTCGTTTTTTCTTTTGAGATTTGGATCAGTACACTGGAAGATCACATAAGAGAGAGAGATTCTATGGTACACAACACATTCTGGCTAAAGAGATCTTGATGAGAAGACAGGAAGATTGGAGTACAAAGTAATGCTCTGTTGCTGGCATATAAAGACTTTTTACCCTGGGGGGTATTGGACTGATAGCTGCACGTTTGTTTATGTTGTTTTGTGGCACTTCAAATAATTAAAAAAATGTAAATGTTAAAAATATGGGGAACTAATATTTTACTAACGTGTGATAAGCAGTCTCCGATGCATAGGCCTGGTTGGGAGGGACATTGGGGACAATAAAAATTGGTGTCTCCCCTAACTCCCTTGTTGCATACCCTACATTTTTCTTAGCGTCTTCTTCCTGTTTTTGTTAGTATAATGTTCCCAGAGAAATGGTGTTCATGAAGTCTGCTGACACAATCGGAGCGAATGCTTTGTGGTGGAGATCCTTGCTGATAGATTAGGGTGGTGAAGACAACTTCTATAAATTTGAGGAAGGTGATAGGTCTTTCCATTGACTTTTGATAGGTGATGTATACATTAAAAATGTGTAAAAAGTATATTTCAACTTTTTTATACCAGAAGAGGGACTTCCTTGTTGATAAATAGGGCTGCAGCATCTGATCGCTTAAACCCCCCCCCCATGAATCAATTATAATTGTAGATACACTCTGATTTTCGGATGGGACCTTGTCTTGTGTGAATTTCCACCATGATGTCATTATGGATGGTGGACATAAACATCTCTCCTATCCCTCCACGTCATGGCCAACATTTCCTCATTCCTCAGACTTGCAGATTCCCCCCTTTGTAGCCTTGTGTTCACTAAATTTTGTGGGAAGCCTTTCCTGTTTGTTCAGATGCTACCACAGGTCATCATTTTCTCAAGGTACAGGTGGCGGAAGAGGGGCAGGCTTGTGTAATAATTTTCTCGGTAGATGTTTTGGAAAAGTGGAAAGGTCAGGTCACAGACAATTTTTCCACTTGTGCCAATGTAGGTTGGGCACCCAGGGGGCTGGAGCTGGAGTCTTTGCCTTCATAAATGTGGAAGGCATGCACATATCCCATGGTACTTTCACAGAGCTTGCTGCTTCAGTCCATATGTATCCCTTTTACTGGGAATGTATTGCTTGATTCCCGGTCAGCCAGTAAAGTGAACAAGAGATTTGCCCACACAGATATTTTGGTCAGGGTCATAAAGTTCAGAAAATATTTTAGAAAAAATAATTAATTAGCGGGCAAATTTTAGAGAGTTTGTCATAGCTAGGCTGATCTCGGGGAGGGCACTGGGAATTATCACAGAAATGCAGCAAGTGCCTTATCATGTCATGCCATGTCATCAAGTCATAGTGTGACCTGAACATTACAGCTGAAAAGATGGGAATGTGATGGATGGGGTGGGTTGACCAATATGAATGTTTTTTTTTTGCAAGCCCCATGTTGATCGTAAGACCCAAAAACAATTTAAACTTCTCTACTGTTAGCCGTCTCCACTCAAATGGATGAGCATAGCATGAATTGGGGTTGTCTGTGATATATTGTTGGGCAAACAGGTTAGTCTGTTCCACAATAGATTGAAGGAAATTATCAAGGAAAAATAAATTTAAAAAATCAATTGGGGAAAAAATTTCTGTGTTGGGCTGCATGCCTGGTTGTGCAGTAAAAGGGGGGATTGTAGCTGATCCGGAGCTGGAAGGCAGCCACAAAGGGTTTGCCAGAGCATCTGGGAGGTATGTTTGGGCCTTGACTTTTGAGATCTGGCGTTATGTTCCATTGCTGGTACTGGGTCTTTTATCCTTGGGTCTAGCTCAGTTGACGTTTGCTGATAGAGCATTTGGGTGTAATGGCGCTGGTACATTGGCTCCGCTTGTAATTGCCTGCTCTTCAGAGCATCTTACTCTTTTAGGAGGGACTGCTTCCTCTTCCGATTCGGTTACCGATACACTGCTTTCTACTGGCTCGTATTCTGAATCGGAATCAGAAAGTGAGAGCTTCCCGCTGCTCTTGTCCGTCATGCTGAGGATATTGAAAGCCTCCTTACTAGTGAAATATTTTTTTGACATCTTGGCTGTATGACAGGCAGCTGTGATGGGTACACTGCTGATGAGCGGCAGTAATGGTGGCTCTGTTATGGGTACCCTGTTTAGGCTGCACTGATAACAGGTGCACTGATAGGCTGCATTGTTGTATGTGCCAACATGTACACTGATAGGCTTCCCTGATGGATGTTCTGACAGCTACACTTATGGGATGCTGGACAAGTACACTGATGGGCTGTACTGAAAGGTACGCTGATGGGCTGCACTGAAGGTACACTGATGGGCAGTGCTGACAGGTACGCTGATGGGCTGTGCTGACAGGTACGCTGATGGGCTGTGCTGACAGGTACGTTGATGGGCAGTGCTGACAGGTACGCTGAGGGGCTGTTCTGGCAGGTATGCTGATAGGCTGTGCTAACAGGTATGTTGATGGGTTGTACTGACAGGTACACTGATGGGCTACACGAAAGGTACACTGATGGGCAGTGCTGACAAGTACGCTGATGGGCTGTGCTGACAGGTACATTGATGGTCAGTGCTGACAGGTATGCTGATGGGCTGTGCTGACAGGTATGCTGATGGGCTGTGCTGACAGGTACGTTGATGGGCTGTACTGAAAGGTATGCTGATGGGCTGTGCTGACAGGCTGCACGACAAGTACACTGATGTGCTGTGCTGACAGGTATGTGATGGGCTGTGATGATAGGTACATGATGGGCTGTAAAACAGGTACACTGATGGGCTGTGCTGACAGGTATGTGACGGGTTGTACTGACAGGTATGATGACGGGCTAGCGACAGGTATGCTGACGGACTGGCGACAGGTACGCTAATGGGCTAGTGACAGGTACTCTGATGGGCTGTGCTGACAGGTACGTGATGGGCTGTACAACAGGTACACTGATGGGCTGTGCTGACAGGTATGTGACGAGCTGTGCTGACAGGTACACTGACAGGCTGTGCTGACAGGAACACTGATGGACAGGCAACAGGTACTCTGATGGGCTGGCAACAGGTACTCTGATGGGCTGGTGACAGGTACACTGATGGGCAGCTGTGACAGGTACACTAATGGGCAGCTGTGACAGGCAATCAGGGCAGTGTGACAGGCAATCAAGGCAATGTGATGCACAGTACTGAATGCAGAAACTCACTGTTCCCCTTCTCCTTCTCGCACAGGATCCATGTTTGAGGAGGATAAGCAGTAACAGCAAGTTACTGCTGTTTGTTTACACTTGTGATGGGCTGTGATAGGACACAGCCAATCACATGGTAAACAGCCAATTTCATTAGCTGTTTATCTGCATCAGTGAAGCGTTGTGTACTTGGGAGGAACGAGAGAACTGCCTGACAGATATTTTACCATACACCGGGCGGGAACAGGTTAACATATGTATAGGCATTGTCCTAGGACATCTTATCATCCAAGAATACTTTTTTATTTTCTGCTGTCATAGTAAGCCAGGCCATACAGTACATTATGCAGTTTGAAGGAAAGAAAATTGCTTGATTTACCATCAACATAGTCCTTATTAATGGAGGAATCCTTCCTATTGTGCTATTGTATTCTGACAGTGGGTGATTTCCCAGCCTTTAAAAAGACAATGATCATTGCTGGCTGCTATAGCTTCCAGCAGTTATCAAACTAAAAAACTCAACAAGCTTGTTGTACTGTAGTCAATCAATAGATCAACTTCAGTACAACCAGCCTGCCCATGTATGGACCTAAATTTGTCTGGTTCCTGCTGAACCAGCTGAATTTGGATATGTCTATGGCCTGCTTAAAGATCTACAGTAAGCAATTTTACATGGATAAGGTTGTTATATTATTGAAAGTGACCTCATGTTATATTAGATAACCAGTTTAGATCAGTTTAGATCTCATTCTATTTGCCTGAGAGTGGCTCAGAGGGCTCATTGCAAAGTTCTAATCCTAAAGCTGAAGTAAAAGCTCAGATACAGTGGATATAAGTTTTTTTTTTTTTTTTTTAAAGAAGCTTTATTGGGTTTTATTCTACACACAAAATAACCAACGATGAGGTTTGTCAGTATTCATAGCGTGGCAACATGCCAAATCAGATGAATAAATTCCAGGATAACAATTTTACTCATAAACATATTACAGAAGCCCCGAAAGAATCCGAGAGGGAATGGAGAAGTTTGGAAAGAAGAGTATCTATGGGAAAATATAGAACATGTAATATATCAGGGTACAAGGGCTTGAAGTTAAAGTATGCAGGATTTCGAAAAATCACATATATATATATATATATATATATAATCATATGTAAAGCAAAAGAATAAGCGACGTGAGCAATGTTAACCATTTGTCATATCGACCGATAGGGAGGTCATCGTGCATGAGAGTAAAAAGTGAAAAAAAAAAAAGTAAAAATATAGGATAGAGATATAGCAGTAGGAACATAAGACCAGGGAGTTGGAAAAGCCAGCATATAAAGAATATGCCAAAAGGGAAAGAAAAAAGGAGAACTGGAGTACAAGAAGTTATGTACCAAAAGTCTGAGGCCAGAGGACCATGAAAACAAGCCAGGATAAAGAGATTAGGATAAAAAAGTAATAGACTGATAAAGTAATAAGATAGTAAAGTATAGTGAGATAGTAAAGTATAGTGAGAAGCAGCGCATCAGTATGTATAAAGATGTGCTAGTAGGGGACCACTTCATATAGGTCAGCCAGGAAAATAAGAGAAAGAGTAATAAGCCAGATTGGCGAAGTGGGAGTGGAGCAAAGCGAGAGCAAAGGAGATTTCTGAGAGGTACACAGCATTTATAATGTAGCAATCATTTGACCCCTTGAGCAATAGTAACACCATGCATCAGGAATACCCTGGAAACTAGCTTAAATCTAGTTTAGAGAACCATGAGAGGGGTGCTGGGGCTCTGGACTTGGGAGAACTTTTGAAACGTATTGACCCCACTTGCGGTTGAACTTTTCCACTCCTGTTGTAGAAGGAGCTATATGCAGACCAAGCCGATCCAATCGAAGTAGAAAGTTGAGTTGCAATTTGACGTCTGAGATGGTAGGCGGACAGTTGGAGACCCATTTTTTCAAAATAGACCTTCTCGCCGCCATCAAGCAAATGGATAGCCATGGTTTGGTTGCTCTGAACAAAGCAAGATGGCAGTGTGAGGCAGCAGACACTGATATTTCCAGATTGCCAAAGAGAAGGAGCAGCGGGTCCCTAGGTAACTGGAGAGTAGTGACGAAAAGCACAAAGTTCAAAAGTTGGTTCCAGAAGACACAGACCCGTGGACAATTCCAGAATCTGTGGTGAAGTGACGGTTTATATGAACCACAGAGCGGGCATGTAGAGATCAATGAGTCTGCTCGGGAGTACAGGCAAGGCATATAGGCATGGTGCATAATTTTGAATTGCTGCTCCCTCCAAAATTCGTTCGTATTGAACGCACAGGTAGTATTAAAACCTGTGAGCAATTGCTCCACGGTGAAGGCATTGTCAAAGTCTCGTATCCACGTTTTGACGGAAGTATAAGAATCCAGCGGTTTTGCATAGTGCATAGATAGTTGACCATATATATTGGATATGTTGTATTTTTGATTCCTTACAAGGACTTCTATCATAGTAGAACAAAAGCGAGAAGACTTGTTTTGTACTATAGAATTCACATAATTCCTAACTTGCAAAATATACAAAAAATTATGGGAAGGTAAGTCAAACGCGCTGAGAATTTGTTGGAACGGAAGGGGGGATCCTGTTGCTGAGTCATACAACTGACTTACAAATCTAAGACCCTGGTCATACCACTTTTCATAAGCTGCATAATGTTGAGAGACAGAAAAGGAAGGATTGTGATGAATAGGGAGATATCGAGACAGCCAGGGAGAAACTCCTAGTCTACGTCTGACCTCCCTCCATGTGAAGAGGGTATCCCGTATGAGTGGATTGTGTTTAAGATGCGGAGGAAGTGAGGCAGAATTAGAATGTAGGAGGGCCGACAGATCATATGGGCTCACCATGGCAGATTCGAGTCGGTAATTAGAAAACACGGACGAACGGGAGATCCAATCTACACATACCCGTAAAATACAAGATAGATTGTAAAGCCTAATGTTGGGAAGGCCCAGACCACCCTCACATCTAGGAAGAAACAACTTATGTATAGCTATTCGCGGACGGCGCCCCCTCCATAAGAAACTAGAAATCGCTTTATTCAGCCTGACTATATCCGTATGTTTGAGCAGGAGAGGAATAGTTTGAAGAGGATACAGAAGCTTCGGAAAACTCGTCATCTTGAAGAGGTGGACTCTACCCATAAGTGATAATGGCAGTTCTTTCCACATTTCCAATTCCCCTAAAATTTTTTGAATTACTGGTGAATAGTTAAGAGAATAAAGGGACAAGGCTAATTTCCCAATTTTAATACCTAGATAAGTGATATGGTCCGTATTAATTTTAAAGAGTGAGTCGCCAGCCCACTCAGGGAGTCGAGCGTGATATAACGGCAGAACCTCACTTTTCGCAAAATTAATACGGAGGCCCGAGCAGCATCTGTGAGCTGTGAGCACTTTGCGGATATTTGAGGTGGCCGAGCGCCCCTTTATAAAGCCAGCTTGAGAAGGATGAATAAGGGTGGGCAAAATGATGGGCAAACGGTTAGCTACTATTTTAGAGAGAATCTTTGCATCTCGATTAAGGAGAGAAATCGGTCGTTAAGAACCAGGGTCCGAGCGGTCCTTGCCTTTTTTGGCTATTAACTTAATGTGGGCCTGCGAAGCTGATGGCAGATATACCCCGCTCTCCTGAATAGACTGATATACCAGCTGTAGAGTAGGAGAGAGGGTTTTATCCATAAGTTTATAAAATTCAGAAGTGTACCCGTCCGGGCCTGGAGCTTTACCATTGGCTATGGAACTAATAGCTAGACAAATATCCGCCTGTGATATCGGGGCATTTAAAGATTGCAGTGCTATTGGATCTATTTGTGGTAGATGTACGCTGTCAAGAAAGGAGTGCGCCCGTGCCTGGTCTATAGGGTCCGACCCATATAAATTTGCGTAAACACTTTCCAGAATAGATATAATCTCTTCCGAAGATTGTTTCCCCTGAGAATCCTTTAAAGAGGTGAATTGCGTGGGGGTAAAAGGCTTCCTACACATGCGCGCCAGAAATTTTCCTGATTTGTTACCAAACCTGTGATACTGTAAGTCAAGGTATGAGTGATGAAGTGTTTCCTGTGCTGCCGCCCAAGTGTCGAACTGGTTCTTAGCGTCCGCCCAAGCTGTCCTATTTTCCTGCGTATTTGAGTCCATCATCCTGCGCTGAGTCAGTCTAAGAAGGTTACTAGCCTCCGTGAAATGGTGCAGAATTCTTTTTTTAAATGCGGACGTAAAAGCAATAATTTTACCGCGTAATACCGCCTTCCCCGTATCGCATTAGTAGATTGGAAATCTGCCCAGGTGTCTTGTAGCTGCCGGGAAAGCTCCTGATTATTTGCCAAAAACGAGGGGAAACGCCATATCCTAGGGTGCGGTGTAGGATCTAAGAAATTTATCATGATAGAAATTGGAGAGTGATCCGATATGGCTATGTCATGTATAGTAGATGATACAACATGTTGCAACGTTGTGGGGTTGCAAAAAATATAATCGATTCGTGATAAAGAGTGGTGAACGGGAGAATAGAAAGTATAATCTCTACCGTCTGGGTGTGTCAAGCGCCATATATCAGTAAATTGCATAGCTTCAACGAAACTACCAAGTAATGTGGGCGTTGGACGGGGAGGCTGAGTAGAGCGATAGTCTCGGTCAACACTCTGCGATTTATCCTCCTGCTCCTGCATAACAGAATTAAAATCACCTCCCATGACAAGCGGCTTGTGGATATAGGGTGCCAGCCGTGAAGACAGGCCCTGAAAAACCTGCCTCGTCGGGGAGTTAGGAGCATATATGTTGGCAAGGACCAACTCTTGGGGTCCTATTTTGACATGTGCTGCTATGAAACGGCCTTCGGCATCTGCATCCACAGAGACCAATTCAGGATTAAGTCTCTTGTGAATAAGAATAAGTACCCCTGCTTTATTATTAAGGGAGGAGGAGCCGAAGACGTGACCCACCCAGAGTTTTCGCATACGGACAAAGTCAGGCTGTGTAAGATGAGTCTCTTGGAGTAGAGCTATATCCGCGCGTAAGCGCCGCAAATGTCTTAGTACTGCCATGCGTTTGTGAGGGGATCTGAGGCCTTTAACATTCCAGGAAAAAATACGTGTCATTCTAGCTGGGATAAGGTATGTGATAAGAAGATACGGGACTTACCAATTAGAGATGTAGTAACAATTAGCGCTGCTTCATTAGGCGGATGTGGGTGGTGTAAATCTGGTCTCAGAAGACGACGGAGATCTCCAAAGAAGAAAAAGTGAAATTGGAGAGAAAAAAGAGGAGAGAAAGCGAAGACAAGAGCAGGGGCCCTAGTAAAGCCCAACAAAAATACCAAACATATAATATACCACAACAGTATAAAGGACTTCACGTCATTCCGCATGCTGTATCCACCAACATCAGCGTGACCGGGAGTAGCAGTAAGATGAGCCTGCCCCTGGGACCAAGTTATAATTGCTAAGGATACGTGAGGGCGTCCCTCAAATGAACTCCCGACAGCGGCTCCAGCACCCCTCCCCTGCAGCACCGCTGATGTATGGAGTAAGGCAAATGCAGGAAGGAAGAAGTAAAATTCAGGCATATATGTAAATAAAACATGACATTGAAGTAGGCGACAATGCAAAGGCCTTGTGCCAAACAAATAATACATAGAACATCTAGCGCTGAACAACCGAATAGGCTCAGACTTTAGAACGTGTGAGCTTTCAGTATGCAAAAAAATACCATTCAAAAATAAAAAATACCAATAGAAAGCTCTTTCATCAGAGCCAATCGGATCAAGAGAAAAGCTTGAAGCTTTAATGTAGAGACCAATGGCCTCCTAGACCTTCAAGGCGGACGAGCTTTAGAGGACGATGGAATGATGCGTTGACGTTTAGGTGGGTCTTTGCGGGGACTGCGTTGATCTCTGGGCCCAAAATTTCTACCCGCCTGCTGTGTTGCCGGATCCCCTTCGGCTAGGTGATCTCGGAGATATTGGTGGGCTTCTTCAGGATGGACAAAAGATTTAGAGACCCCAGATGGTGCAGTGAACCGTAACGTGGCCGGATACGCCAATGTGAACTTTATTCCTTTCTGATAAAGAGGTCTGATGAAAAGGCAGGTTGCCTAGAAACGCGTCACCGCCCCCTTGGAGGATTCCCAGCAACGTTCTGATGTCATTTCCTGCCCGGTGGCCATCTTGGATGTGCCTCAAGCTGGCTACTGTACCCACGCTGATGTGAGAGATCAGCAGTGCCTGCCCTGGATCCCGGTTCTTATCTGCGCCGCGACTCCCGGTTACTGCGCCTGCCATCCTCGCTTCCTCCTGTGGGACCCGCCTAGAGCGCCAGCCACGCAACACCTTGACATTACAGCCATCCATTTGTGAGGTGCAGCACAGATGACATCCTCCTCCTTATATATTGATGCCTGATATCTACCCACGTCTTGTGAGTTTTTATAATCTTGTGTGCAATAAACTTTTATATTCATACTGCACTTAGTCTGGCACACTTCTCTTTCTTCTCCATACTCGCTGGAATGCTTTCCGTTTACGCGACACTTCCTGCGAGTAGTCCACAAATAGCAGTAATTTGTGACCCTCAATCTGCAAAGAGCGTGAGTTACAGAAAGAGGTGAGGATCGCTACGCGGTCAGCATAATTGAGATAGCGGACAATCACTGAGCGTGGCGTTCGGCGCTCGGTAGACGGAGGCCCCAGGCGGTGAGCTCTCTCGACCTGGCAGGAGGAGGATAGGCCTAACGCCGCCGGGATCCATGTTGAACATAAATCGGGGAGAGATCCAGTATTAAAAGATTCTGGAAGACCCACAATGCGTAGGTTATTCCTACGTGATCGATTTTCCAAATCTTCGATTTTATCCAAAATACTTTGCTGTATACTATTGGATTGTGATGTACCCGCTTGCATTGAATGGACTTCATCTTCTAAATCAGATAAACGCTGTTCAGCCTCAGTCAATCGTTTAGAATGATCGCATAGATCCTTTCTCAGCTGTTCCATGCCCATTGTGACAGCTCTATCCACAGCCTGAGTAATATTAGGGAGCAAGATAGAAGACACTGCCTGTGCTATCTTATTATACTGCTCATTAAGGCAGTCAGTGCCAAAAGGGAGTGGAGAGGCAGTGAGGAGGTTGGAGGGAGATTCCATTATATCTGCTCCCTGAGTGTGAGCTCGCTCCTTGCCTGTGTCCATAGTGTGACAGGCATCGTCGACCATCTTGGCTGCAGGAGGGGGAGAGCCGCACCCCTCCGCTCTAGCCGCCGACTCGTGGCCGGACTGCGCCGGCAGAAGGTACCGCTCCATGCCGGGGCCACTGCCAGAAGGTAAGGGACACCCGAGGGCTGAAGAGCGGGGACCCGGAGACAGTTAGCGGGATTTGTATAGCCGGGATCCCGGGAGCCGCGGGTCCCGCGTGTTACAGCATCCAGCGCTGGAACCGGAAGTGGTATAAGTTTTTTAAAATATATATTCTTTTTCATCCTGATTTTTTCACATAGTTTCCTTCTTTTCCTGTTCATTTGCTTTGCTTATTACAATTCTCTTCATATTTCTTTATATCATTTTTCACACACATGTTAAAAATCTGCATTTTTTGCCTATAAAATTACTTTAAAAACTCAAAATAGTACATATTTTCTGAAAGCAGATGTCCTGTAGAATAAAAAATGGTAGTTGCAGTAAATTATACTTAAATTAATTTCATTGCACACAAATACTATCAGAGTCCTGTAAAACAATTGGGCAACTATACAGCCACCGTATAACTTTTACATAAAAGTGCTGAATCAGCAGCACAAACCATTGTTTGAACCTCTTGACATACCAGACATATCCAACGTGCGCATCTTAAATTTTATTTTGTTGTATATTTAACATATAAAAATTTTCATTTGTTCAGTTCATACTGTAATATATTCTTTATTGTAAAAAAAAAAAAAACAAAGTGCACAACATAGAGGGCAGCATTCTAAATTTGATTAAGCTCAAAAGGTCTTCTTTTTTAAATTGTTTACCTATTCTCATACAGCATAGGCACTCTATACAATGTTTCTTTGATTTAGTGTAGTAATATAGTAATTCTTCATTTAATTATTTCCCAAATAATATTCATGAAGAAACTGTATTCTATGAGGTCACAGAAAGATCATCACCTGTCGAGACAACCTCTTTCATGGCACTGAAAACTGAACTCCATGAGCTTTTTACCAATTCATCTAATGTAGCAACAATCAAATAACACTATAAGTCAGAAATAAATCTTACTCCCCAGGTACTCGGGGCTATAGGTCATCTTTCATGCTGTGCTCCTCATGAAGTATTTTTCATAACAAGTAAATGTTAACAATATTAAGGATTTAGACATTATGTACCAAAAACATTTTCTGGCATATTGTAGTTCATCTATTGTATCTTCAGAACTGTAAAAGGTAAGATGTTTATTTCCCTGATATTTGGAGGAACTATGTTCCCATTGAAGGAATACTTTTAGCCTGTTTAGATGAACATATTTTGTAGCTTATGATTTGTAAGTATCTGACATTTTGTGGTTGCTTCAAGCTGTAATGCTACTGCTGACAGGCAAAACAAGAAACATATACATATGTTAACTGTGCAGTTAGTTTTTTTTTTGCATGGCATTCCTTTTTGATTACTTTTGTTTTGGAGTTAATAAGAACTACTTTGTAAAAAGAAACAAAACATAATGGACTTTACTGGTACATTAAGCAGACAACCTCATGTTTGTACAGTAAACATATTTATTGAAATGCATCTTCCAAACACATTATGTAAAAAGAATACTTGGCTAATAAGCCCAAGAAATTACAGCATCATGTTCTATGGCATCAATGTCCTCCAGAGGTCGACACAATTCAATTGTTAGCTTCTTCAGGACCCCAAAACTGAAGGCGAGAAATTCAAATGCCTAAGCTGGAAGATGTGTATGTGTGTGTGTGTGTATATATATATATATATATATATATATATATATATATATATATACATACACAGTCAGATCCATAAATATTGGGACATCGACACAATTCTAACATTTTTGGCTCTATACACCACCACAGTGGATTTGAAATGAAATGAACAAGATGTGCTTTAACTGCAGACTGTCAGCTTTAATTTGAGGGTATTTACATCCAAATCAGGTGACCGGTGTAGGAATTACAACAGTTTGCATACAGTGGGACAAAAAAGTATTTAGTCAGCCTCCAATTGTGCAAGTTCTCCCACTTAAAAAGATGAGAGAGGCCTGTAATTGGCATCATACGTAGACCTCAACTATGAGAGACAAAATGAGAAAAAAAATCTAGACAATCACATTGGCTGATTTGGAAAGAATTTATTTGCAAATTATGGTGGAAAATAAGTATTTGGTCAATATCAAAAGTTCATCTCAATACTTTGTTATATATCCTTTGTTGGCAATGACAGAGGTCAAACATTTCCTGTAAGTCTTCACAAGGTTGGCACACACTGTTGCTGGTATGTTGGCCCATTCCTCCATGCAGATCTCCTCTAGAGCAGTGATGTTTTGGGGCTGTCGCTGGGCGACACGGACTTTCAACTCCCTCTAAAGGTTTTCTATGGGGTTGAGATCTGGAGACTGGCTAGGCCACTCCAGGACCTTGAAATGCTTCTTACGAAGCCACTCCTTCATTGTCCAGGCGGCATGTTTGGGATCATTGTCATGTTGGAAGACCCAGCCACGTTTCATCTTCAATGCCCTTGCTGATGGAAGGAGGTTTGCACTCAAAATCTCACGATACATGGCCCCATTCATTCTGTCCTGTACATGGATCAGTCGTCCTGGTCCCTTTGTGGAGAAACAGCCCCAAAGCATGATGTTGCCACCCCCATGCTTCACAGTAGGTATGGTGTTCTTTGGATGCAACTCAGCATTCTCTCTCCTCCAAACACGACGAGTTGTGTTTCTACCAAACAGTTCTATTTTGGTTTCATCTGACCATATGCCATTCTCCCAATCCTCTTCTGGATCATCCAAATGCTCTCTAGCAAACTTCAGATGGGCCCGGACATGTACTGGCTTAAGCAGGGGGACACGTCTGGCACTGCAGGATCTGAGTCCCTGGTGGCGTAGTGTATTACTGATGGAAGCCTTTGTTACGTTGGTCCCAGCTCTCTGCAGGTCATTCACTAGGTCCCCCCGTGTGGTCCTGGGATTTTTTCTCACCGTTCTTGTGATCATTTTGACCCCACGGGGTGAGATCTTGCGTGGAGCCCCAGATCGAGGGAGAATGGTCTTGTATGTCTTCCATTTTCTAATTATTGCTCCCTCAGTTGATTTGTTCACACCAAGCTGCTTGCCTATTGCAGATTAAGTCTTCCCAGCCTGGTGCAGGTCTACAATTTTGTTTCTGGTGTCCTTTGACAGCTCTTTGGTCTTCACCATAGTGGAGTTTGGAGTGTGACTGTTTGAGGTTGTGGACAGGTGTCTTTTATACTGATAACAAGTTCAAACAGGTGCCATTGATACAGGTAATGAGTGCAGGACAGAGGAGCCTCTTAAAGAAGAAGGTACAGGTCTGTGAGAGCCAGAAATCTTGCTTGTTTGTAGGTGACCAAATACTTATTTTCCATCATAATTTGCAAATAAATTCTTTCCAGATCAGCCAATGTGATTGTCTGGATTTTATTTCTCATTTTGTCTCTCATAGTTGAGGTCTACCTATGATGCCAATTACAGGCCTCTCTCATCTTTTTAAGTGGGAGAACTTGCACAATTGGTGGCTGACTAAATACTTTTTTGCCCCACTGTATGTGCCTCACACTTGTTAAGGGACCAAAAGTAATGGGACAGAATAATAATCATAAATCAAACTTTCACTTTTTAATACTTAGTTGCAAATCCTTTGCAAACAATTACAGCCTGAAGTCTGGAACACATAGACATCACCAGACACTGGGTTTCATCCCTGGTGATGCTCTGCCAGGCCTCTACTGCAACTGTCTTCAGTTCCTGCTTGTTCTTGGGGCATTTTCCCTTCAGTTTTGTCTTCAGCAAGTGAAATGCATGCTCAATCGGATTCAGGTCAGGTGATTGACTTGGCCATTGCATAACATTCCACTTCTTTCCCTTGAAAAACTCTTTGGTTGCTTTTGCAGTAAGCTTTGGGTCATTGTCCATCTGCACTGTGAAGCGGCGTCCAATGAGTTCTTAAGCATTTGGCTGAATATGAGCAGATAATATTGCCCGAAACACTTCAGAATTTATCCTGCTGCTTTTGTCAGCAGTCACATCATCAATAAATACAAGAGAACCAGTTCCATTGGCAGCCATACATGCCCACGCCATGACACTACCACCACCATGCTTCACTGATGAGGTGGTATGCTTAGGATCATGAGCAGTTCCTTTCCTTCTCCATACTCTTCTCTTCCCATCACTCTGGTACAAGTTAATCTTGGTCTCATCTGTCCATAGGATGTTGTTCCAGAACTGTGAAGGCTTTTTTAGATGTCGTTTGGCAAACTCTAATCTGGCCTTCCTGTTTTTGAGGCTCACCAATGGTTTACATCTTGTGGTGAACCCTCTGTATTCACTCTGGTGAAGTCTTCTCTTGATTGTTGACTCTGACACACATACACCTACCTCCTGGAGAGTGTTCTTGATCTGGCCAACTGTTGTGAAGGGTGTTTTCTTCACCAGGGAAAGAATTCTTTGGTCATCCACCACAGTTGTTTTCCATGGTCTTCCGGGTCTTTTGGTGTTGCTGAGCTCACCGGTGCGTTCCTTCATTTTAAGAATGTTCCAAACAGTTGTTTTGGCCATGCCTAATGTTTTTGCTATCTCTCTGATAGGTTTGTTTGTTTTTTTCAGCCTAATAATGGCTTGCTTCACTGATAGTGACAGCTCTTTGGATCTCATCTTGAGAGTTGACAGCAACAGATTCCAAATGCAAATAGCACACTAGAAATTAACTCTGGACCTTTTATCTGCTCATTGTAATTGGGATAATGAGGGAATAACACACACCTGGCCATGGAACAGCTGAGAAGCCAATTGTCCCATTACTTTTGGTCCCTTAGCAAGTGGGAGGCACATATGCAAACTGTTGTAATTCCTACACCGTTCACCGGATTTGGATGTAAATACCCTCAAATTAAAGCTGACAGTCTGCAGTTAAAGCACATCTTGTCCGTTTCATTTCAAATCCATTGTGGTGGTGTATAGAGCCAAAAATGTTAGAATTGTGTCGATGTCCCAATATTTATGGACCTGACTGTATATATATATATATATATATATATATATATATATCCGCTGCTTGTCTCTTGAGTCAATGACTGGTCTACTGCTAGTTATGCTTGGGAGTTATTATCTCTCCTTCCTTTCCTTCTCCTTCTTTCGCCTGCCCTTTTTCTTTATGTAGTGGGACTGTCTTTGTTGCTCTCTCTGCAGAATTCCATTTGATTGGGGACAAGGGGGAGGGGCTCTGGATATGGACGCTTACCCAAGACCATGTTTTGACTCTCTTTGTGGTTGCTGTTGCCTCGCATCACAGTTTATGTTGGCACCTTTTGTAAGGTTTTTGATGCTTTTGTGACACTGTATTTGCATGATTAATGGTATATATATATATATATATATATATATATATACATACAACATCCAGCTTAGGCATTTGATTTCCTTACCTCCAGTTTTGGGGTCCTGAAGAAGCTAACAAACAAATTGCGTTGACCTCTGGAGGGCATTGATGCAATAGAACATGATGCTGTGATTTCTTGGGCTTATTAGCCAAGTATTGTTTTTACATAATGTGTTTGGAAGATGCATTTCAATAAATATGTTTAATTTACAACATGAGGTTGTCCACTTAATGTACGAGTAAAGTCCCATTAGGTTTTGTTTCTTTTTGTATTGCACATCAGGAATGAGGTACACTTGCAATCCAATATATAATATAAGAACTACTTTGTACTCTGAGCCACGTCTTTTATATAGCTTTTTAAATTTCATAGTAAAATCATCTTAGACTTTTAAAAAGAAGAATTTTAAAAAGGTATAAATTAAGTTTTTCTTTTTTTTCAGTGATAGTGCTTGTCTGAATTATTTCAAATTTAAGAAGGACAAATGTCTTGAGGTGGTTGTACGATAATTCTTCCTGGGACTTTTTAAATTTGGGCACATCTTATATTTAAAGTGATTCTGAAGGCTTATTTTTTTAATGAAAAAATAACAAACATATCTATACTTACCTGCTGTGTGCAGTGGTTTTGCACAGAGCAGCCTGGATCCTCCTTTTCTCGGGTCCCCTACAGGCTCTCCCAGCCCCTCCGTCCTGTTGGGTGCCCCCACAGCAAGCTGACTGCTATGAGGGCACCCGTTGCTCCATGTGTCCATTCACACAAGGAGCCACAGCTTGGCCCCACCCCCTCTCTCTTCTCATTGGCTCACTGGCTGTGATTCACATCAGTGGGAGCCTATGACTCCCGCTTTTGTCTCAGCCAATGAGAAAAGGGAGTCCTGGGATAGACGAGACTCCAATGCACATTGCTGGATTGAGAGAGGGCTTAGGAGAGCATTAGAGGGGGCTGGGGTGATGCAGTGCAAGTTTGCAAAATGTGGAAAAGTATAAATCAAATAAATGTAAGAAAAAAAACATAAAGAATATACCTAGAGTGTCTATTGGCTACTGTATGTCCATGCATAGCAATAGGCTAACAACTTTATGTCGGGTTTTGCCTCGTCAGGGCAGTGTTTGATTAATTTCTTACTACTATATGTGCTAGATTGACATCCTGGCGCACAGAATTTTTAATGTATTGCAGTGTTAATATGAGTTATCCATAAACATACTAAGAAACAGTTTGCATAAGTCGTAATAAAAAAAGCTAAGGCAATAGCTGTGTGCAATCAGGAAATAAAATCATTAGTAATATCAAGTAAATGTAACTTCTTATTAGTAAAGTAGTAAGATATACAAAAAGGCATCAAACTAGGTTTGGCAGGCTTTTGGCTCATATCCACTTCAGCTGCATTACTGATCTGTGTGTTGTCTAAGAGAGTGGGACTTGATTTATATTAATGTTGGGCTCATGTGATCCTGGGGTCCCATTTGGTAAGGAAGTTAGAAATTGTCAGGTTAGCTTTATCAAACATGTATTCAAGAAAATATTTGAAATTTACTAGGCCAGTTAACAGTTTCCAAACCAAACCCAATAAGACCGCATGTTGGGTAGGGACAAAAGGAACAAAGGTTCTACCTGCACCAGGAGGAGGGGAGCAGTGTCCCTTAGGCCTCCCTCTGAGGCGACTGCAGCACCCGGCCTGGCGGGGCCTGCCGCGGCCTACCACGGCACACTCCCCTGACATCCGAGCAGTGGTGAGCCTGCAGCGGGCCTTAAAGAAACATCGCACACACATCCCTACCCACACCTGAAGGAGGGAACTGGAGGGGGCCTATTTCCACTTGAGCCGGCAGATACCTGGGAGTCAGGCACCTGGACTCCCTACACACGCACATACATACATGCCAGCTCCGGGTCCTGGAACCTGGGAGACCCTATACCTCGTAGTCCCCCGTGCCTTACTTTACCCCATCACAGCGGTCGGGCCAGCCTCTGGTTCCTTGGTCCCCTAGCTCCTACTACATTCAACTGCCACAGCAGATATCCACCCCTCACAGCCTTATGCTAAATTTCATTTCTACAATTTGGGAACTATACTATAAGGAAATCGACACCTGATGGCATGGTTCCCCCGCTCTTATCGCATACAATCTCTACAGCTGACATCCATCCCTCTCCTCCCCAAGTCAAATTTCATTTCACAATCTGAAACTTGCACAAATTGGAACTTGTAGCTTGATTTGCAACTATGCTACTACCCCTCTGCACTGGCACTGGGCGCCATAGATCCCCCGAGGCCAGTACTACCCTTGGTCACAAGATATTTAACTGAACTTAACCTATCTTGAGCTTAAGCATCTCTAGCTGCAGGAAAATACAAGAACGAGATACTCTACTGCATGCTGGACTATCTGCAATCAAGCGCCCTGGGAAA
Source organism: Staurois parvus (assembly GCF_062004578.1). Classification (NCBI taxonomy): domain Eukaryota; kingdom Metazoa; phylum Chordata; class Amphibia; order Anura; family Ranidae; genus Staurois; species Staurois parvus. Next base: position 10,704,838 of record NW_028317994.1, on the reverse strand, counting down.
CATTTATCCACACCTGACTGCCACTCCGTATACTTTTAAAATGCTTCCTCTACTCCTCCTTTTCATATTCCTCTCTTGCGTTCCCAAACTCTTTTCTCTGTCCTTTGCTCCACCCAAACAATTGTACATCTCACCTTCACTGCTTCCATCTCCCTACTACTGCTCTCATCACCTCCTGCTGATACTCCACTCTCCTGCTGACCCGAACACCAGAACTGGAAGACATACGCGCTCATGTACATCCCGCTCCCATGCCACCTTTTTCACTCTTCTTCTTCTCCTAACCTCTGAGGATATCTCCCCGAACCCTGGTCCTCCACTACCTCGCCCACACACAAGACATCCTCTTTTTTCCGTGAACTGCCGTAACCCCCTCAATCTAATATCTGTCCCCGTGCTCCCCAAAACCACCCTCCCATTTTCATGTGCACTCTAGAACGCCTGCTCGGTCTGCAACAAGCTCCCCTCTATCCATGACCTCTTTGTCTCCTGCTCCCTTAACCTTTTAGCAATCACCAAAACCTGTATCCCAGCAGCAGATTCTGCCTCCCCCTCAGCACTCTCCTATGGAGGTCTCATCTGGACCCACTCACCCAGACCCAGTGGTCGGAAAGGTGGTGGGGTTGGTTTGCTCCTGTCACCACTGAGCACCTTCCAAGTCCTCCCTAATCCTCCCTCTCTATCCTTCTCTTTTTTCGAGACCCACTGCATCCGGCTATTCTCTCCAATCTCTCTGAGGATTGCAGTGATCTATCGGCCTCCTGGACCCGTGTCCCGCTTTCTTGATGATTTCTCTGCCTGGCTACCCTTCTTTCTCTCCTCTGAGCTACCCACTATCATTCTTGGAGACTTCAACATCCCTATCCAAATCAATAACCCGGCTACATCCCAACTTCCACATAACCTCTTCTTTTGCACTAGCACAGTGTATACAGTCCACCACTCACTCTGACGGGAACACTCTAGACCTTGTGTCCTCTCATCTTTGCACTCCCTACAACCTCACAAAAAACCCCTTTCCTCTCTCTGATCACTACCTCATCACCTTCTCTGTCTCCTCGTCCTCAAACACCAATACCTCCAAATGGCAAACAATTACCAGCAGAAACATCCGAAACTTGAAACCTGCTCCCTTCCACTCTGCAGCTGACCAACTTTACGACAGTATCCATCCCCTGTCCTGCCCTGACCTGGCCACTACTGTCTACAACAATTCGCTTTCAGGCACTCTAGACTTGCTTGCATCCCCAACAACACGAAGTATTAGGCCCCGACCGCTACAACCCTGGCAGACTGACCACACCAGAAATCTCAAACGACATAGTCGTGCGCTGGAGCGAATATGGCGTAAATCCAAATCCCAACAAGTGTTCACCCAATATAAATCTACCTTGTTAACATACACTTCCTCCCTTCATGCTGCCAAACAAGCCTACTCTGTTAACCTCATTATTACCTTCTCCTCCAGTCCTCGTCGGCTCTTCTCTACTTTTAACTCTCAACTTTCTCCGCCTCCTCCTTCACCCAGTACCTCACTCACCGCCCACGAGATTGCTAACCACTTCAAAAACAAGCAATTCGTAGGGACATCGCCACTGCTAAGACATCCACCCCACTTAGCATTCCTCACACTAAAACCCCCTCAACACTTCGCTCTTTTGACCTCACTACTACCGAAGAGGTCACTAAGGTTATCTCAGAAGCCCACCTCACCACCTGCCCCCTGGACCCTGTCCCCTCACAACGCCTACGGTCACCCTCTTCTTCCATCCTATGCTCCCTCACTCACATCTTCAATCTTTCCCTCTCTACTGGTAACTTCCCCTCCCCTCTAAAGAACGCACACATCACTCCCATACTTAAAAAACCCTCCCTGGACCCCACCGACCTGAACAACTTAGGACCCATCTCCCTACTGCCATTTACCTCTAAACTCCTAGAATGCTTAGTCTATAATCGCTTGAGCTCCCACCTCACCAACAACCTTCTTGACCCTTACAGTCTGGCTTCCGCCCCCTACACTCCACTGAAACTGCTCTACTCAAACTCACCAACGACCTACTAGCCACCAAAACCAATGGTCACTATACAGTACTCCTACTTCTCGACCTCTCTGCAGCTTTTGACACGGTTGTCCATCCCCTCCTCCTCAAAAAACTACACTCTCTTGGCCTCAGAGACTCTGCTCTCTCCTGGTTCTCCTCCTATCTATCACAGCGCTCCTTCAGTGTTACCTATAACTCTGCCACCTTCTCTTCACTCCCTCTCTCTGTTGGGGGTCCCTCAAGGTTCTGTCCTCGGACCCCTTCTCTTCTCCATCTACACCTCCTCCCTTCACCAATTGATAAACTCCCACGGCTTCAATTACCATCTCTATGCTGACGACACACAAATCTATCTCTCTACCCCTCACCTCACCCCTTCAGTCTCCACTCGTATCACTAGCCTACTAAGTGACATATTGGATTGGATGTCACTCCACTTCCTCAAACTCAATCTTTCCAAAACTGAGCTCCTAGTATTCCCCCCAGGCCTTGCCCCCCCCCCCACGACTTCTCCATCAAGATCAACAACACTTTCATCAGTCCCACCCCTCATGCCAGGGTACTAGGTGTAATCCTAGACTCCAATCTGTCCTTTCAGCCCCAGGTCCAATCACTGACAAACTCATGTAGACTTCACCTCCGCAACATCTCCAAGATACGACCGCTCCTAACCTCGGAAACCACTAAGCAACTCATTCACTCCCTTATTATATCGCGCCTCGACTACTGTAACTCCCTGCTCATTGGCCTACCTCATTGCAGGCTATCCCCTCTTCAGTCTATCATGAATGCTGCTGCCAGACTCATCCACCTTCCTAACCGTTCTGTATCTGCCACCCCTCTCTGCCAATCCCTCCACTGGCTTCCAATTGTCCAACGGATAAAATTCAAAACACTAACACTGACGTATAAAGCCGTTCATAACACTGCCCCAAATTACATCACCAATCTTGTCTCTAAATATCACCCAAACTGTACACTCCACTCCTTGTAAGACCTCCTACTCTCTAGCTCCCTTGTCTCCTCCCATGCTCATCTCCAAGACTTCTCCAGAGCTTCCCCCATCCTCTGGAACTTCCTACCCCAATCTATCAGACTATCGCCTACTCTGCTCACTTTTAGGTGCACTCTGAAAATCAGGGAAGCCTACCCCGCCCTCAGCTAATACTGGAATCCTCTACTCTTTCAACCACTCCATCCCCCACAGTTATTACCTTTTGTACCACTATCCCCTCCCTCCTAGATTGTAAGCTCCAAGGAGCAGGGCCCTCAAATCCCTCTTGTATTGAACTGTATTGTTACTGTACTGTCTCCCACCATAATGTAAAGTGCTGAGCAAACTGTTGGCGCTATATAAATCCTGTATAATAATAATAATAATTATAGAAGTGATAAACCTGGAAATTTCAGACCAGTAAGTAGTAAGGCTAGGACACTCCCATCAGATGTGATAAAGAGATATTTTTTTCCATAATTCTTCCAACAGGCTCAGGAGAAAGAAGGATAAATAGCTGCAAGCCTATAGTCAGTGTAAAGTACCCTTTAGGCTCCGTTCAGGTATCGCTTAGCAGGAACGAGTGTTCTCACTCAAGATTTATGTTTTCAGATTTTTAGACAATTTCATGTTTTGCACACATGGCAGCCCATTCACTTCAAAGGGCTTCCCTATGCACATTTATCACCCAAAAGAAGCTCCTTAGCCTGATTTTTAAATACTCGCTTTGCCACCATTGCCGTGCAATTCTGTTGAGCAACAATCTTCGCAGAATTTCACCATGATTGGTGTGCCATTAAAGGATAATGGCATTAAGAATAATTGCACACAAATTACATGTCTTCCAGTGATTTGGAATCATGTGCAAAATTGCAGTGATTCTGCAAGCTATTCTGTGAAGCATAATGTGAACAGTGCCTTATTGAAAGTCTTTTGAATAGATTCCCACTATGTTATGCAAGGGGGGGGGGGGTTTAAGCGTAGTTAGCACCACTGAGTAGGATAAAAAGATAGGTTAGTAACTTTGTCCCAGTATTGCATCAAAAAGTTTAGATTCCAGTTTGGCCAGTAGCCTATAAATAAAGGAAATTCCTTTACATTGGGTATTAGGGCAATCATAACATTTTAATAATTTAGACAGTGATAAGTTTTCATTCCAGGATATTTGTGAGAGGCTAAAGTGTACTGTATATACAGGTATATTTAGGCTTTAACTGCTATGTCAAATTTACTGTGCAGATATTAAAATGAGTGGATGATAGCATGCGTAAGCAAGTCTTCCACATTTATTATTCCAGCCAAGATCTATTGTTTAAAAAATAGGTGCGTTAATAACATTCCCAGTGATGAGAGAGGTAGGGCTTGCAAAAGTATTTTAGGGAGTCCCTTAATGATCAGAGTGATAGCTGTCGAGGTTCTCACAGAGGCATGAATCGTATGAAAGGAGTGTGAGAGATGAAATTGAAAAAACAAGGCACTTAGAAGGAGCTTTGAGTTTGCTGCAAAAGCAGTATGTTCTATTTGCATCCAATTGGTTTGTTGAGTAGGAGACCAACAATATTTGGCCTGATGTAGGATAGTTAATGTACAGTAAGAGTGGATATTGGGGGCTCCTAGGCCCTTGTAAAAGATATATTTTAACCATTGCTATATGGCCAGCCCCTGAGGCATTTGTGAAACCAAGTCCTCTAGATAAACATTGACGTTTTGTGAGTAAAATGGATAAGTTGATTTGAAGAAGGTTATCCTTCTATAAGTGATATTTATTGGATATCTAAATAAGGAAAAGTAGAGCTTGAGGCTCATGAGAAAGGAGTTGTGGTAGTTATACTATTTCTGGTGTCACTATCAAGGAAGATATCTTTTTTGCAGGATGTTATATAATTCATTTTAAAGAAATATATATCACTAAAGTGGTCAAGGGTGCATTGTAATGCAGGAAGAGAGCAGAGAGGATCAGATAACTAAATAATTATATCCTCAGCATAAAGGCTTATTTTATGTTCGGTGTTCCCAATTATGATGCCAGAGATAAGGGGTTTGAAACAAATAGTTTGTGTCAATGTTTCCCTAATCACTAATCCAAAAATTAAGGGAGATAATGAACAACCTTAATGGGTCCCTCCCTAGTGCTTGGAAAGACCAAATGTATGGAGTAGAGAAGGTATTCAGTGATGCTCAGCCCATTGCATTAAATTGATAAACAATTTGGTGCCATCTGACACTTGCTTACCAGCCACAAACCCCACTTGGTTTAAATGTACTACTTGAGGGATGATTAGGGACAAACAAAATGCTAAAGATTTTGCAAAGAGTTTAGTATCCATTTTTAACAATCAGATAGAGTAGGTCTATAGCTGGCAGGTTGTCAGATGGCTTTCCAGGCTTGGGGACTGTGATTATGAGAGCTTAGGCATCATACTAGTAGGGCCAAAATGATTAAAGGTGTCACAAAGGTGTGGAGAAAGGAGGTTGAAGAAGGATTTATAACATTCATTACAAAATCCATCAGAACCTGTCTTATGCCATTACCAGTGTTCTAGTAACAATGTCAGTCATCACCAGTGTACCAATCACCAGGAAGTAGGGATGAGCCAGATGTTCTATCAAAACATAAGTTTGGACAAGATCTGAATTTTTTTGAAATTCGCATACGAGGGTTTAGAGAAAACGACATATGGTGAGTTAAGAAGCTAATGTACAGCGCTGAGCAAACTTTTGGTGCTATATAAATACTGTATAATAATAAAGGGTAAAGTTGCAGGCCACACACTATAAAAGACTGCTTTTCCAGAGTAAGGGCAAACATAGGCAGAAATCTTGTTCAGATTCTTCCAACGTCACACTATCAACTAGAACACTGAGCAGGCAAATTTTTCTCCCCTAACTGCTTGAATGGAAAAGAAAATATACCTCAGCCACCCCATGCTCATTGTCTAAATGCCAGCTTGGATACACTGATAGCTTTATAACTCCTGACCTTTAAACTGGTGGATTCAGCTCACTTTTGGGAATTTGCAGATTGTGCAGTAGCACAGTGGCAATTTCCTGGATTTCCAGAGTTCCAATCAACAAGTACCCATTTGAGTATGACACAAGTACAGGTTCAGTGGAGCTAGTTTTGTTCCCCCATACCAATGGCTGGTGATACAGGTTGCATGCAATTCATTGTCACTATTTGAGAAGGTGAACAGGAATGGTGACATGTATCAGGTGTGTTCCTGTTGGAACATAAACTGAGTGGCATCATGGGCACTTGATGGAGAGCAGAAGGAGGAAGAAGAGGACTTTCTTTCATCTCATGGCCTGCTCTATGCAGACACTATCCATGTGAAGCCACAGCAAACAAATGAGGAAGATGATGGTTTCTGTGGGCACAGTGAGGCTAAAGGTAGCATAAAGCATGTCTTCCAAACCTGGGCTGGGGACTGCTCAGGAAAATGTTGTCCTCAGTGACACTGACGACTTAGGTTCTTCCCTCCCACTAATTTATGATGCATGGACTCCCTGATCCTCTTGAACCTGCAAAAGGACCTTAGGATTTGTTGCATCAAGGATAGGGACCATTACTGGTTGGTTATTGATGCACATTACAAAGGAAAGTCAAATATTTTATCCTGCCCCCACAGGATGAAACATCTGTCAAAGGATGCTTTTTAGAGGTATCTGTGTAATGCATTTCCAGGGGCTGGCAGGATAATGTCTCATGGATATGGTGTTACTAAGCCTCCTGTTGGTGAAAGCAGCAATGGTCAAGAAGGAGGCTGCCTGAGTGATGCCTTTAACAAATTGTTTAGTTATCAGAGCCCAGGGCTATATGAAGCAGACACCTTGTTGCATCAAGGATAAGGACTATTACTAGTTGTTCGTTGATCATTATAGGGGCTATTACTGGTTGGTCATTGATCCACGTTACAAGGGAAAGTCAAAGATTTTATTCTGCCACCACAGAGGACGTAGAGGATTAAACATCTGTCTAAGGATGCTCTACAGAGGAATCTGTGTAATGCATTTCCAGGGGCTGGCAGGTTAATGAATCATGGACATGGTGTCATCTGTTGGTGAAAGCAGGGGCGGTCGAGAAGAAGTCTGCCTGATGCCTTTAACACATTTTTTTAGTCATCTGAGCCCAGGGCTGTCTGCCGAAGGCACCCACTGGCAACATCTGTATCATATGGTGGCTGATTATCTGGGGTCAGAGTATACAGAGTTGCCTAGTACGTAATTGAGCTGCTAGGCTGCCCTTTAGACAGTGTGCTCTCTGAACCCACATTTAGTACTGTGGGAGGCTTTTTTAAAAGTGTTTGTCTGTCAGGAGATAAAATTGGCCGACAATTTGATAATGAATCAGTACTTGATCAGTAGCAGCTACCAAGCCCCCGATGTGGATACTGCTGATTACATTATATATTCATGACCAGGCCATTTTTTGCTAAATGGCGCTGCGCTACTTTAACTGATAGTTTTCATGCAACACTGTACACAAATGACATTTATATAATTTTTCTCACACAAATAGAGCTTTCTTCTGGTGGAATTTGATCACCACTGTTTTTTTTATTTTTTGTGCTAAAAACAAAAAAAGACAGAAAATAATAAAAACAAAAAACCAATATTATTTACTTTTTGCTATAAAACATATCCAATGAAAAAATTAAAAAAAATGTAACTTCTTCATAAATTTAGGTCAAAATGTATCTCTGTATGTCTTTGCTAAAAATAAAATTCACAATACGTGTATATCAATTGATTTGCGTAAAAATTATTGCCTCTACAAACAATGGTATACATACTGAAATTTTATTTTTTACTACTATTAATGGTGGCAATTAGCGACATATAGCAGGACTGTGATTGTACAGTGGGCATACTGACACTGGGTGAGAACAGACTAACTGCCACTGACATCTCCAGTGACACTAATAGTGATCAGTGCTAATAAAAAGCACTGTCAATGTACTAATGACACTGGGCAGAAAGGGGTTAACATCTGGGGCAATCAATTAGTTAAATGTGTGTTAGGGAGTGTGATTACTGTGTACTGTGGTGTTTTACTAGGAGATGTGCTGGTTTTTATCTCCATGCTTTACAGGGACATCCCTGCTGACAAGAGAGAGATCTGTATTGTTTACTTTCACAGACCTCTCTCCTGTGGGTTGCTCTGCTGATTGCCGGGTCCCGGCCATAAATTGCAGGCTGGGACCCAGTGATTGACAGGTGCATGAGCCAATCACAGCGTGTGTAGGCACACCTACCCAGCCACCCTGTAGCAAAAAAGCTGTTATAGGTCTGCCGGAAAGTAGTTAGAGAATAGTGTGTAATTTTTGGAGTTACAGATGCAGCCTGCTTGCTCTATCCCTCTCAAATTGCCTCTGATGAGCACTCTTTTATGCAGAAAATTGGTTTGATTTCTTGATTATGTGTCATAAAAAAAAGTCTGCTTTCATTAATAAGGATGAGATTCTCTTTCTGAAATATGTACAAAATGTATGTAATAACTCTCCAAACCTGCGTTCTAATTATATTATTTCAAGTTAAATAATGTCAGCTCTGTCTCTCAAAAACAGTGGCCTTCCCACAAAATGTAAAAAAGCTGTGCTGGCAAGTACTTTCATTTTTGTAAGGTGTAATCTGCTTGTTGTCTCTCACTCACAAATAACAGACAGTCTGAAAAGCTTTAAAAAAGGTATGCAAGGTTGTAAAATTGCGATCTGATTACTCTGCCCATCACAAATTGTGGTCTTGACAATGAAGGCTTCAAAGTTGTGTTGCAAAGATGTATGCAGTTTCCATATTCAGTGTCCAAAACAAAGGCACTTATGTACAATGTTCTGGTGTAAAATGATTCAAGCAAAATCAACGAAAGCAAGCACCACATGGCAGACTGCAAACTTTGTTCTGCAAAAATATCATAATAAGAGGAGGTTCAAAAATAAGTGCTTGTAATCTTATAAAACACCTCAAAATTAAACACAAAAGTGAGCATGGAGAATGTACAGCTGTTGCTAGCACTATCATTAGCTGACACTGCAGCAAACCCTCTCAAGGCAAGAAAAATTATTCATGGATAACCAAAGGGCTATAAAAATTACGGAGGTGATTACCAAATTCATAATTTTTGATGGTCAGCCATTGTCAATAGCTGACAACGTGGGTTTTTGGCGACTTCTTAATGCTTTGGAGCTTAAGTATGAAATTCCCAGTCTCCGTTATGTCATAGATGTTGTCATGCCCCAATTACATGACACACATTACCAGAATGCTTCTGGAGGACATAGAGGTGATCAGTTTCACCATGAACATTTGGATGAATAGTATGAGTCCAGTGTAGTATGAGTCCAGCCTAACTGTGCAATGGATTGATGGCAATTTCACTCTGCATCAAGTCATGCTCAACGCAAAGAAATTTCTAGGCTCTCACAGGCCAAGCTATAAAGAGGATACTTGAAGAAATGCTTGAGATTTGTGCGATTCCCAAAAGTTATGTCCATATGGTAGTCTATAATAATGCCAGAAATATGATAAAAGGCGTGGAAGATGCTTGACTTCAGAATCTTTCTTGTGTGGTAAATACACTGCAGCTGGATGTCTCAGAGCAGGCGCGGACTGACAACTCATGGGGCCCCCGGGCAATAGGGGATCATGGGGCCCCTATGTCCTTGCCCAAACTCAAAAAAGCCTATGAAAAAGGTACCAGGGGCATCTCATGGGGCCCCCTACTGACCCAGGTCCTCGGGCAGTGCCCTAGTTACCAAATGGTCAGTAAGCCCCTGTCTCAGAGGGTCTTTTATCACAGCACAGCATTGCGGATTCAGTGTGAGACGGGTGCAGAATAGTTGGCCAGTTGAAACATTAAAACCTGGCATATTCTTGGCTGCACAATATTTAGATCCAGCTCAGTCAACCCGTTAAAAGAATTCAACAAGATGTTCTGACGCGCTGAAACAGCAATTTTTACATGCTGCAGTCTCTGATTGAGCAGAAGCTGGGCATTGTTGTACATATGTCAGAACATGAGCTGTCTGCAACTATCACTGCAAATAAGTAGAATCTCATGGAAAAGATGAGTAACATCTTGACTCCCTTTGAAGAACTGACTCATCAAATGAGTTGTTCAGATTATTTTACCTCAGGTGTAATTCCTTCAGTTACTGAGTTACAGAGACTCTTATAGAAAGAAGTAGATGAGGACCACAGTATTAAAAGTATGAAGGACATGTTGCTTGGTGCTTTGCAGAAACGCTTCTCAGACATGGACCAAAACCCACTTTACCGCATCACTACCTTACTCGATCCAAGGTAATATTGAATTACTGGCTGCTATATAAATTCATAAAATAAGCTTTAATTTGCTAATAAAATAAAAAACTAAATACATGTTCGAGAGAGCTGATATTTTATTTAAAAATTTTAAATGTAAAAAAATTAGACTATAGTTATTAATAATTATTTATTATTTTAGTTATTTATTAATTTTTTACTTTGTTTACTTAAAGTGATATATTAATTATTTTTGTTACAATAACAAACATGTAGTATACTTACCTCACCTGCTCTGAGCAATGGTTTTGCACAGAGCATCCCCGATTCTCCTCTTTTTGGGTCCCCTCCTGTCTCCATTCGAGCGATGCCCCCACAGCAAGCCGCTACCACTGGCGGCACTAGTGCGGGCTCACTCCTGAGCCCGCTCTATGCATCCATTTGAGATACATAGAGCTAAGGCTTGGCACTACTCTCCTCATTGGCTCACTGTGATTGACAGTAGCGGGTGCCAATGGGCTCCCGCTACTGTCTAAGTCAATGAGTGTCCCAGGAGAAGTTCAGCTCTCATGCACATCGCTGGATAAAGAGGGGCTCATATAAGTATTATGGGGGCTGGGGGGGCGCTACACAAAGAATGTTTTTTACCTTCATGTGAAGAAAATAAATAGAATGCATGAAGGTAAAACCTTGAACCTTTAATAGTACCACTTTAATCACTTTTTGGTGTAAAAAATTAAAGGGGTTCAATTTATATTTTGTTTCTTAATGCACAGACAGGTTAGCATGCTGCTTGCTTATTCATCATTGTTGAATTGTTGTTTAGGTATAAAAATTGGTTCTTATTAAATGCAGACACTGGCACGCAGGCCAAAGAAATGTTCCTATTGGAATTGCAAAAAATATCTGAACAGGCAGCTACACCCGAGGTGCTTGAGAAACCTGCTGTCAAAAAGCCTCACACTAACCAGCCAGGTACCAGTCTGGACAGTGTTTTTCAAGAGATTTCGTATTCATCTACATCTGAGAGCAGTGCTCCCACAGCTGCTACCATGCAACTAGAAGCATGTCTTGGAGAGGTCACTGTGCCTCATTCGGACAAACCTCTTAAGTACTGATGTCAGGGATGGGCTCCTGCTACTAAACAAGCAGATCTTTTCTTTCAGTGCTCAGAAGCTGCTCAGCAGTTGGTTAATTACCAGCCACTCATTGTCTCCACAGTGACTCACCTGGATACCATTACCTGACTCATTAGATCAGCCTACAGCCAGCCCTTTTTCCTATTTTAGCAGCTTAGCTCATTTCCCCAGGGCTCTGAGGAAGAGGCAAGTCCTCGAAACGCATCAGCCTATTGGATGTCTACACTCCCTATTGTTGACTGTTACTCAGCGCTGTGTTGACCCAGCTGTTCTTTTATGATGTGCCTTGACTTTATTGTCGTTTGTGAGTACAACATCTACTTTATTTCTTATTAAACATTTTTATGGAAATGCATTAGGCCTGTGCGCCCTTTGTTTGTTCTTTCCTCACAGAATCTGTAAACCTGTATGTTATTTCGATCATTGGTGTCCAAAAAAAAAAGACTAATTTTTTTTCTCAGATGCTAAACGCCTTTTCCACCTCTCAGAAATATGTGGTTTGTTCAAAAAGGCTTTCTAAGTGTGATAACAACCTGTATGTTCTATCGTCAGTGTCCAATAAAAACACAAAATTTTTTCTCAGTTGCTCAATCTCTCAGAAATTGTGCCTTGTTCAAAGAGGCTTTCTAGCTGTGGTGCAAACCTGTATGCTATTTCCATCATTTATGTAAAGAAAAAAAAGACACTTTTTTTTTTTACAGATGCTAAATGTCAGCTAAAATTCTCAGAAATTGTAGCCTGTCCACACAAGCTTATTATCTGTGGTGCAAACCTGTTTGCTATTTTTTATGTATGTATATAAGTACCTGAAATAAAAAAAATAAATGTATGCTAAATACCTGTTCAATCTCCCAGAAATTGTGTCTTGTTAAAAAATACTTTCTAGCTGTGATGCAAATCTGTATTCCTTTTTCATTGTTGGTGTCCAAATGAAGACACTTTTTATGAATGCTAAATGCCTACTCAAGCTTGCAGAAATTGCAGCCTGTTCAAAAAGGGCTTTATAGCTATGATGCAAGCCAGTATACTATTTCCATCATCAAGGTCCAGAAAAAAGGCATTTTTTTTGTTCAGATGCTAAATGCCTGCTTAATCTCTCAGATATATTTATCTTTTCAATAAGGCTTTTTAGCTGTGGCAGAAACCTGTATGCTTTTTCAATTGGTGGTGTCCAAAAAAACCCACTTTTGTTTTTATTACAGATGCTAAATGCTTGCTTAAGATTTCAAATTGCAGCCTGTCTAAACAAGCTTTCTGGTTGTACTGCAAATCTATTTGATATTTCGAATATCAGTGTAAGAAAATAGACCTTAATTTTTTTGAAAATGTTAAATGCATGTTCAGTTTCTGATTGTGGATGTTCAAGTAGGCTGTGGTGAAATGCAAACAGAAAATTCCCAGCTCACTTACCAACTAGTCTGGGATAAAACCAAAATTGCCCTGTCTAACTGTTCATGTTAAATCAATGGTGTTAATTGCACACATTTTAAAAAATATGCAAAAGCCACAGTTCCTTTCCAAGTCTCCTCTATATAATGTGGTCCTAACTCAGTTTTGAGAGTCTCCAAGTTGGAGAACATATAGCAGTGGATAAATTAAGAGCATGCTTGCCTAAAGGTAGCCCAATCTTCCTTAAAGGCACAGGATGGTGTAAACCTGTATGCTATTTCCATCGGCATTTCCTGATGGTAAATTTCTACTCAATCGCTCATAAATTGCATCCTAGTATACTTCAAAATGGTTCAATTTTTTAGTATTCAAACTTAGAAGATAGCCTTAATTTTTTTTTAATATATAATCTGCCTGCTCACTCTCTATGGATTAATGAAATAGCAAAAATGCTTCAGGAAGTCTGCATCAAATTTTTACAACTGTTTACATATTCAGTCCGAGAAAAAAAGACATTGTGATTTGTTTATTCCAGATCAGGTCTGCTGAATCTCCCTTTGAAAATATTCAATTAAGGAGTACATACAGTACAGTTTTCCTGGCTTTGTGGTCTATTCAAAACTGTTACATGGTGTGTTGTATGCCCATATTATATTTCTAGCTTTTAACTATGACATAATTAAATATTATTTTATCTAAATAAAATATGCCTCATCTCTTTCTCTGACAGTGACCAAGTGAATATGCTTGCTTAATGAGCAGCAAGAGCTATATACCATGGTTTACAGGCTTCTTTCCTTAGTCTAACAGACTATTACTTGTCAGTGCCATGTGGGTTCAGTGCTTTGAGAAGTTAGGCTATTCCCTTTTCATTTATTGAGGCATGTGTTTGTATAAGATGCATAGGTGGTGCTTGGTCACATCCTTTGATAAAGTTGTAATGACGAAACGCGTCAGAGTGACATCAGACTCATATCAGAAGTCTAGCGGTTGCCATCTTGGAATAGGTCCCGCCCAGGTATTGTATGCTGGCTTTCTTTTTTATGCTGGCTTACCATCTCTTTTGCCTATTAGGGATTTGGTGGATTTGTTCCCTACAGCACCTTTTTTTTTGTGCTTCCTTGCAGACTTGCTGAGCAACAATGTTTGCTTTTTGTTTCTTGCAGAGTATATTATCATATATCTCATAATCAGGTGGCTTTTATTTTCTCTTTTGACCAGCATTGATAATAATTTTTGTTGCAGTACAATACATTTGTTCCATGGGATTTGACATACTTCCATTTAATGGAGAAATTAATATCTCAAATTTATGCAAAATTGGATTTCTTTAATTTAATTTTTTTGTGTGTTTTTGTTTTAGTGTACATGGTTTTTCACGTTTATTGGAGTGTACAGAGTGATTTTTGCATGATTCCGGTGTCACTCACAGTTGAATTTGTTGTTAATTATTTTTGCACTAATAAGGTATATACCAAATTTAAAAGTATATACATTGAAGGTAGTTTTGAAGGTAATACACTATTTTAGTTATTTTTTTCGAGGTATCACGTGATCTGGAATGGAGGATAAAGTTGGATGCACTGGATTGGAACATTTTGGTGGACGATTCATATTTGGAAATTAATTTTTGGACACTAATTTCTTGGACTTTATTTTATTGTTTGTTATTTTTGGTTTAGGGGTTTGAGTTTCTTATAGAGAAAAGGTTCTAGCATTGATTTTTGCTTTCAAGGGTGAAAGTGTGACTTTTTTTAGGGGAGTTTGTATTTAGTCCATATGTGATTTACGTAATTAAGGAATTGCTGAGTGATTTATTGTTTAATATCTCAAATTTACCACTCTATTTGTTACATCCATTACTGAATGAATAAATATTATAAAATAAATAGATGAATAAAATTTAAATAATTCTAAATAAATCCAAAGTGATAAAATTAAAAACCCTGGTGTTATATTTAATTAACCATACACATAAAAATATTGTAAAAAAACTAATAAATTCAAATTATATAGACACAATATTAATTAAATCAGGTGAACTAAAGAAAATCAGATAAACTAAAAAACCCCCATACGTAGTGGTATATACATATACCACTACGTATGGGGTTTTTTTAGTTTATCTGATTTTCTTTAGTTCACCTGATTTAATTAATATTGTGTCTATATAATATGAATTTATTAGTTTTTTCACAATATTTTTATGTGTATGGTTAATTAAATATAACACCAGGGTTTTTAATTTTATCACTTTGGATTTATTTAGAATTATTTAAATTTTATTCATCTATTTATTTTATAATATTTATACATTATCCACTACTAAATAACATTGAGGAGCGCGACACATTTGATATTTTATTTATTCATTTTCACATAATATTATGAGTATGTGTTTTTGTGTTGATGCACCGTCACATTTATAGGAGTTAATTATTTGTAAGTATTTATATACCACCATAGTAGCTCACAGGTTCACATTATTACAATATTCATTACTGAATGAAATTCTATTTGTTCCATACATTGGCCTGCTCAAGACACGGTCAGTTTAATCTCTTGATATTATTCTTATTATTATTATACAGAATTTATATAGCGCCAACAGTTTGCTCAGCGCTTTACAATATAACGGGAGACAATACAGCAACAATACAGTTCAATACAAAATGGATTTGAGGGCCCTGCTCCTTGGAGCTTACAATCTAGGAAAGAGGGGCTAGTGGTACAAAAGTTAGTAACTGTGGGGGATGGACTGGTTGGAAGAGTAGAAGATTCCAGTATTAGCTGAGGGCAGGATAGGCTTCCCTGAAGAGATAGGTTTTCAGAAATCTCCTAAAAGTGAGCAGAGTAGACGATAGTCTGATAAATTGGGGTAGAGAGTTCTAGAGGATGGGGGAAGCTCTGGAGACAAGGGAGCTAGAGAGTCGGAGGTCTTGCGAGGAGCGGAGATTACGGTTTGGGTAATATTTAGAGACAAGATCGGTGATGTCATTTGGGGCAGAGTTATAAATGGCTTAATACGTTATTGTTAGTGTTTTGAATTTTATCTGTTGGGCAACGTGAAGCCAGTGGAGGGATTGGCAGAGAGGGGTGGCAGATACAGAACGTTTAGTAAGGTGGATGAGTCTGGCAGCAGCATTCATGATAGACTGAAGAGGAGATAGCCTGCGATGAGGTAGGCCAATGAGGAGGGAGTTACAATAGTCAAGGCGAGATATAACAAGGGAGTGAATAAGTTGCTTAGTGGTTTCCAAGGTTAGGAACGCTCGTATCTTGGAGATGTTGCGGAGGTGAAGTCTACACAATTTGGACAGTGATTGCATTTGGGGCTGAAAGGACAGAGTGGAGTCTAGGATTACACATTGTACCCTGGCATGATTTATCTTTTATGGGCTATTCTTGAATGAACATTCTTTTTTAGGTATATCCCTTTGGTCTGATGATTTGCAATTTAATATATTCTGCTTTTCATACCATCTTTAGTCCCATTGGGGGCATGTTTTGGTGCCCCACTGTCAGTTCTTGTTGTCTGGTAACTTACATCTGACCACTCTTGCCCTCTTGGATGATGCACCCCGAACATGGTGCCCAGCCTCTCATCTTGGAAGTCATTGTCTCTTTTGCTCTGACATATGTTTTTGTAAGTAAAAAGTTATTTGGTTATATGATAAAAACATTTTTTTTATATATGTATTTTTTTTTTGTGGTATACTCATTTATGATTTCTACTAGAAAGCCCTTTGTCTATAATGCCCCCTGAGAAAGATCTAGAATGTGGAATGACCGAAACACGTTGGGATTTTTCTTTCTTTTCTGTCTGGTTTCATATTCATATATTAAGAGTTCTCTTGTAAGAATACTGTCAGAGCAATATTCTTTTTAGAAATCATGTATTTAATATTATAATGGAAATGTGTATGTAATAAAGTTGATAAAAATAATTTTTAACCAAATGTCTCTTTCAATATATGTATAATCCTATTGCTGCATTTAAGTCCCACTACTGGGGGTTCTTTGGGTACATGCATTCATATAGGGACGAGCAGCCAGATACTCAACCTTTTTGGTTACCTCTTTCTCAGTATTATTCTAATAAACTGCATTGTCAGAACCAAATACATTTTACCATTGCCAAAACACTTTGGGATGTATCCTGCATTAGATTATACTGGGGTGAACTTTTTTAGGGGTGTATGATAATGCAAAGGGAATAGGAGACCTGTGATCTTATTTGTAGGTACTAGATATAAAGGGAATAAGAGTTGAGTTCAGGAATGTTATGAGGTCAAAGTATACTCTAAAGGAGGATAGGGGTTGAGTTTTACTGAAATGTATATACAGTATACTACAATAAGTACTACCTAAAGTGTTACTAAACCCACAACAATAAAATCAGTCTGTATATGCAGTAAAGAATACTTGTTTTTGCTATACATTCTGGCTCGACAGCTGTGTTCAAGGCAGTGTGGCACCCATGGGATAATTTCTCTCCTTCCCACCCTTCTCCAACTGTGCTGTTCTGATAGCCTCCCCACGGTAGCTTTGTGACGTTATTATGTTTGTAACCATGCAGATTTTACTATCGATGTGCTCCTTCTTTCTATTTTGTTCTCTTTCAACATTTTCTTTGTATATATATATATTTATATATATATATATGTGTGAAAATCAATAAAAATTGTTAATACACAAAAAAAAAAGAATACTTGTTTTACTCACTGTGGAACCTAAGGGGTTAATCCTTCGCATTGTGTAAAAAGGATGTTTGATCTTGTCTTCTCTGATTCTCCGACTCCTCTACTGTCCCCAATCCATCTGCTGATAGTACAGAGCCCTAGGAATCACTCTGAACAAACTCAGTTTAGTGTGTATTGCTAAAGATTTTGTTTTCTTTGGGTGGGTGCATGTTATCAGCACTGTCCAGACAGAGGGTCAGAGGTTAAACAGTCTCATAGGACAGTCAGAGCAGAATGAAAACTCCTCCTACAAGCTTTAACCAGTGCTCACTGGACACTGATATAAGTCACAAGACTGCTATATACTGCGGATTAGAAAAGGTATTTATAAGTTTATATTTCCTAGAATAATTGCATTCCATGTTCTGTGTACTCTGGGAGACCAGTAAATGTAGGGTCCAGGGTTAGTAACATTTTAAAACATGTTTCTATTATTTTTTTTAGGTTGATAATATTCTATTTGTGGCATGTACCCTTGAAAGTCTAGAAGTTGGCTTCACAGATGTAGAACTTCTTCTGGGAGGAAGCAATCTTGAGGTTCTCCATATGATGTGTTTTGAGAAAGTAAATGTATTGTGTGTGCAAGGCAATAATTGCATTAACCACTTCAAGTCCAGACACTTTCACCGCCTTCCTGCCCAGGCCAATTTTCAGCTTTCAGAGCTATCACACTTTGAATGACAATTGTGTAGTCATGCAACACTGTACCCATATGAATTTTTTAGCATTTTTTTTAGACAAATAAAGCTGTATTTTGGTGGTATTTACTCACCACTGGGATTTTTATTTTCTTGCTATATACAGGTGAAACTCGAAAAATTAGAATATCGTGCAAAAGTTCATTTATTTCAGTAATGAAACTTAAAAGGTGAAACTAATATATGAGATAGACTCATTACATGCAAAGCAAGATAGTTCAACCTGTGATTTGTCATAATTGTGATGATTTTCGCTTACAGCTCATGAAAACCCCAAATCCACAATCTCAGAAAATTAGAATATTGTGAAAAGGTGCAATATTCTAGCTCAAGGTGTCCCACTCTAATCAGCTAATTAAGCCATAACACCTGCAAAGGGTTCCTGAGCCTTTTAAATGGTCTCTCTGTCTGGTTCAGTAGGAATCACAATCATGGGAAAGACTGCTGACCTGACAGTTGTGCAGAAAACCATCATTGACACCCTCCATAAGGAGGGAAAGCCTCAAAAGGTAATTGCAAAAGAAGTTAGATGTTCCCAAAGTGCTGTATCAAAGTACATTAATAGAAAGTTATGTGGAAGGGAAAAGAGTGGAAGCAAAAGGTGCCCACGCAGCAGGGATGACCGCAGCCTGGAGAGGATTGTCAGGTTTAGCCATTCAAAAGTGTTGGGGACTTTCACAAGGAGTGGAGGCTGGAGTCAGTGCATCAAGAGCCACCACACACAGACGGATTCTGGACATGGGCTTCAAATGTCGTATTCCTCTTGTCAAGCCGCTCCTAAACAATAAACAACGTCAGAAGCGTCTTACCTGGGCTAAAGAAAAACAGACCTGGTCTGTTGCTCAGTGGTCCAAAGTCCTGTTTTCTGATGAGAGCAACTTTTGCATCTCATTTGGAAACCAAGGACCCAGAGAATGGAGGAAGAATGGAGAGGCACACACTGCAAGATGCTTGAAGTCCAGTGTGAAGTTTCCACAGTCTGTTGATTTGGGGAGCCATGTCATATGCTGGTGTTGGTCCACTGTGCTTCATTAAGTCCAGGGTCAACACAGCCATCTTCCAGGAGATTTTGGAGCACTTCATGCTTCCTTCTGCAGAGGAGCTTTATAGGGATGCTGACTTCATTTTCCAGCAGGACTTGGCACCTGCCCACACTGCCAAAAGCACCAAAACCTGGTTCAATGACCGTGGGATTACTGTGCTTCATTGACCAGCAAACCCTCCTGACCTGAACCTCATAGAGAATCTATGGGGCATTGCCAAGAGAAAGATGAGAGACATGAGACCGAACAATGCAGGAGAGCTGAAAGCCGCTATTGAAGCATCCTGGTCTTCCATAACACCACAGCAGTGCCACAGGCTGATAGCTTCCATGCCACGCCGCATTGAGGCAGTAATTGCTGCAAAAGAGGCCCAAACCAAGTACTGAGTACATATGCATGCTTATACTTTTCAGAGGTCCGATATTTTTCTATGTACAATCCTTGTTTTATTGATTGCATGTAATATTCTAATTTTCTGAGATTGTGGATTTGGGATTTTCATGAGCTGTAAACCATAATCATCACAATTATGACAAATCATGGCTTGAACTATCTTGCTTTGCATGTAATGAGTCTATCTCATATATTAGTTTCACCTTTTAAGTTGCATTACTGAAATAATGAACTTTTGCACGATATTCTAATTTTTCGAGTTTTACCTGCAAATGAAAGTCCAAAAATTTTGAAAAAAAGTGTTTTTCTTAAAAAGTTTAGCAAATATATTCCATAAAAGTTTATTTAGAAGTGACAACATGTTACAGGAAAATATAAAGAAATGCACACGCAGCATCAATCAGGTCATAGACACAGCTTAAACCAAAATACAGGAAGAAACAACATGGTAGAGTGCGACACTATGGATAACATAAGCATGGCAAATTACGGCAGAGATATGCCTGTAGTACTCAAGATTCAAAAATGTACAATATAGAAGGTGATAACAGCTTACTTCCACCAAGTGAATATTGGCGTACTGGCCTAAGCATGGAGGAAATGAACCTTCAGAGCCTAAACCAAAAGCAGTACACTATCATGAGGCTAAGTGAGCATTGTAGTATAAGAGAAGACGTCGTGAGTACCATTGACTATCCTAGAGGAGAGAAGCTAACCATATACCAAGTAATCCTGGATAAAATGAAGATTAAGCCTGATCGAAGACTAAGAGGTTGTCGAGAAAGAAAAGAAAAAAGGGGAATAGAAAGAAAGAAAAGGATAAGAAAAGGAAAAGAATGGGAGTCATAGTAGAGAGAGAGAAGAGAAAGAGGGGGAGAGAAAAAAAAAAAAAAGGGGGTGGGGGGGTAGAGTAAGGGGAGAGGGAGAAGGGGGAATAAGAGGCAAAAAAAAAAAAAAAAAAAAAAGGGGGGGAAGCAAGGGAAGCGAAGGGTCCGGGCTGCGACGTTCGTGTCAGCATTGTTATTGGAGATCATAAATGAGAGTGTCAAGAATTTAAACACTCACCAAAGCTAAGCAGGCAAATATAAATTACCGGAAAAGAGGTCATAACCACACAGATTATGAGAGAACCAAGGGCATAACCAGAGGTAGGGCTGAGCTCAATCGGGTATCCCGACCCATGAGAGATCCGAATTCAGGGGTAGTTACAAAGTGGGTCCAGCAGGCCCAAACATGTGAGTATTTAGTTGGCAGATCAAGTGCAGTCGCAATCAGTTCCTCCATTTCCGCCACTTTGCCTACTCGATTGAGCCAATTGCGTATAGTTGGGGGGTGAGTGGAGCCCCATAGCACAGGAAGACAGAGTCTGGCTGCGTTGATCATATGCATCGCTAGGGACTTGAAATATTGACTCCTAGGAATGGGGGTATGATGAAGCAATAGCTGAGCAGCAGAGAAAACTATGGGCAGAGTGGTCACTGAAGTCACCAACCGGTGGACCTCCTGCCAGAATGGTTGAATAAGTGGACAGGACCACCAAATATGCAAGAAAGAGCCATCAGGTGTCCCACATCTCCAACACACGTCAGGGACAGAAGAGTTAAACCGATGAATTCTGGAGGGAGTACGATACCATCTAGTGGCTAATTTGAAGCCATTTTCCTGCGTCGAAACATTACTCGAGCAGGAGTGGGAGTACATAAAAATGCGGTCCCAATCCGACTCTGATAAATCCGTCTTTAGGTCTCTGTTCCACGCACGGCAAGAGGGGAAAGAAGTGCAAGTCCTGCTGTCCCCTAGGAGAGGATAAATCTCAGAGATAAAATGCTTCCGCGGTTCGGATTGAGAGCATAAGGATTCAAATGGAGTAACAGGGCGAGTCCAATTATGGCGGGATTTATGGAAAAGCAGGAAGTGTCTAATCTGAAGAAAGGCCCAGAGAGGGAATTCGCGGATATTCAAGCTAACCTTCAGCTCCTGTAATGTTTTCACCTTGCCGGAGTGAAGAAAATGTTTTACTAAAATCTGAGCGTATGGCCAGTAATTTGATAAAAAATCCTTGTGCAACCCTGGGGGAAAATCTGGATTCAGGCGGATCGACGTCAAGGGACTAGGAGAGTCCGAAACGGAAGACGTTTTACAGGCCTTACGGAAAACTTCTAACGTGGGACCTATCAAAGGATGGGAGAGGAGAACTTGAGGTGTGTGTTTCGGCAATAGCCAAGGGATCGATGGTAGGGGAGTGGGCGAAAAAGCCTTCTCCAAAAGGACCCAGTCTTTGGAAGCAGAATGAATGTGCCAATCGACTATGCGGGAAAGATGACACGCCCAGTAATAGCGGTGCAGGTCAGGGAGCCCAATGCCCCCGCTGAGTTTGGGACGAGTCAGCTGAGAGAACGAGACCCGCGGACGCTTGTGATTCCATAAAAGTTTAGCAAATAAATAATATTTCATCATAAATCTTGGCCAAAATGTATTCAGTTATCTTTTTAGTAAAAAAAAAATAACCCAAATTAGTTTATAACCAAACATTAGAATTCTTTTAATTTTTTTTTTTTTACATATTTTTATTTTTTACATACTGTCACCCTAGCAGTACAGTGTCTCCATGGTGACACCATGGTGATACTGTACTACTTGTGGGGGGTGATAAAGATTTTTTTTTTTTACACTGATTGCTTTTACACCCATAAAGGCTGTAAAAGCAGTCATTTCTTCTCTCTGGCTGCATTTTTGCAGCCATTGAGAAATACTGTGGGAGCTGTGATTGGTCACAGCTTGTCACATGGTACAAGGCTGCTGTGAATACCCTTGTACCATGTGACCTCTGTGATCATTCACAGATTTCACATGTAGTAAGCAATGATGTCACAAGTGACATCTTGCTTAATACTGTTCAGTGATCACATGATCGGGACCTCGCACAGAGGTTCCGTACAATGATCGGTGTTCCACTGTGTCCGGAGGACACAGCGGGCACCGGATCGCAGTGCTGCGTGCTCCTAGGGAGCGCGCACAGTCCAAAATGGCAGGTCCCGTTTTTGAAAGGCAACCCGCCCCTGCACTGCCACCATCCAGCCGTTTATATACAACGGCCAGACGACAAGTGGTTAAAGGCTTACAAAAATACCTTGCCATGTTAGAGGTGGATCACAAGGAGATCAGCAGCTTCATCATCCCTTTCCCTTATGTGGATGGTGCATAATAGTTTCCCTGTTCAGCCAGAGTGTACTATGGATATTGATTGTCCATATGGCATCTAGATGTTTGTGTGGATCAAAAGTGATTGCCAGAATCAAGAGGCTTTTTGATTTAGTAAAATCAGGTGTTCTTGCTTTTCTAGTATTTTGCTATTATTGTTTCAGTGCTATATTGTGGCATGTTGCTAGGCCATTGCAATATATTGATTAATGTAGCAAAGTGTTTTACCCAGAAAAAACAATGTGTACTACAGCTGGCAATGCACTACACATTCTGATTGTTCAATCTCCTTTACACTTTCAAAAACTATGGAATATCTGGTTAAACCTAAACAATTAATTGAATTAGTATTAAATCAGGCAGGTCTTTGCACTACATCATTGATGGCAGATATACAGGAGATTTTACATTCAGATTGAATAGTGTATGGCCACCTTAAAACAGTAATAAACCCTAACATAATCCCACTGAAGTGGCTAGCCTCAGATGATACACAGTGGTGAAGCAAATCTTTCCACATTACTCTTTAGTTGCACTTCCCACACTATTTTAGCTGCAGCCCTATCTCCTCCATGGCCTTTCAAAATACACACATCAACAGTATTTCACAGTTTCCAGGAAGCAGAGGGCAGATATCTGATGTCACACACTGCACAGAGAGCTGAGTGTAAGCTGACACCTGAGTGGAGGGAATGGACGCAACCCTCTATACAGTCTCATTGGGAAACATGAACTGAGGCTGTCAATCACCTATTGTGTGCTAGAGGGGGATGGGCATCATCATGGATTGCCTGATGTAAAAAAAATCAGAAATTAATGCAGATCACAGGAGAATTCAAGAGCAGCCAGGATTCAAAATAGGTGCTACTGATTGCACCAAGTATACTCTATCATAATATGCATATGCTTTGTTCATTTTCCTTTCAAAAGTTTACAAGTGCTTTAAGCTTGATTTCACCAGGTTTAGTGACATAAGCATAGTGTGCTAGGCAAAATACATTGAATTGCAAAAAAAAAAAACACTTTTACTAGGCAAGCAAAATTAGCTTTCTTTTGTCCCTGCTTTTCTCCTGAACATGAGAAATTCATTGTTTCTTCCATTTATGCCATACGAAAATTGATGGAGGAATCTCCCCTGCCTTCTATTAATTCTCAGCGGCAACTGCAGCACCTGCTGTTGCCTGATAACCACTACAGTGATTGCCTGTGATTAGATGCAGTCACTGTTAGACCAATAACTAGTAAGTGAGTTCAGTTTGGCAATGTGTTTGGTCAAATCAAGAAGGAAATGACATGGTTAAACACATCTTACATTTGTGGGAATTCAGCAGGATATGTCTGAATTTCAAGCCATGCATGGGCAGCTTGTTGTAATTCAGTACTGTCCTATTAAACCACCTCAATACCATCGTACAGCCTCATAGTAAATGATAAGTTCACCTTTGGGAACATTTTACATATATGTAACATGTTCCCGCTCCTGTATCAGCTGGGCAATACAGGCTCTGCATGTGACAGTACAGGGAGAAGTTTCACCCACATGGCCACATCATTCATTCATAGAGTTGAATCAGCTACAAGTACCAACATCCTTTGCAGATGTCAGATTGCAGTTCTCAATGAACTACCTCCACATTGAGTGCTATGATAGTTCATGCTTTCTTCCTGTCAGTGTGAAACTGACAGTGTGCTGGAGTCCTGCATGGCACCAGCAATTTGCTTTTCGCTGATGCAATGCTTTCCAGGCTCCTAAAAAAAAACAAAAAAACAGTAAATGCACATTTTTTTTTACCTGCAAAGAAAGTGCATTATTATCTTTTTTAAAAAGATGAACTTGCCCTTTAAGAAAGTTATACCAAGATCGCGGCTGCAGCTACAGCTATGATACATGTACCATTCTCTTCATTAGAAGTTTATTTTTTTAAAAGTTAAAGTTTAAACTTTTAAAGTCAGCAAAAGGGGAGCCCCTTCCACCTCCACCATATTTCTTTTGCTTATGCGCAAGGTGGATAACCACGTAGGACCAGCAAGCATATGTAAAGGTTAATGTCATGTGAGGTATTATCGCAAATGTCAGAGTGAGAGCAATAACTGTAGTGCCAGACCTCCTGCATAACTCTAAACTGGTAACTTGTAAAGGCTTTAAATGCATTGCCCATGACGATTTCTAGTTATCGTAGTTTGTCACCATTCCATTGGTGTATGCAATTTTAGCCAGTTCCCATCCAGCCTATAGGAGAATGATGGCTGAGCAGAATTTTTGGTGATCCAGGTGGACGTCATATGATGTCCTTCGGGATAGCCGCCTTGCGCTTGGCCAATCACAGCAAATCACAACAAAATACACGGAATGAATCCTTTTCATTCAGTTAAATGCTTGCCTATAGCAGTGAAATTCACTGCTATACGCAATCATAATTTGTAAGGAAAAAAAAATACTGATCACTTCCCCAGAGTAGTACAATATCACTATGGTAAAATGATATTACTCTGGTCAGTGTTTTTATTTAAAAAATTGTAAAAAAAGGAAAAAAATTATAAAAAAAAGTATGTATGTGTATATATAAATCCCCCCCCCCCTGCAGAGTCACGAGTTAGTGTCCATGATCACCGCCACACCAATTATATTATAGCGCTGCACTGCATGATGGCAGTATGTGAAAAAAAACTAGTGAATTTTTAATTTTTTTTCTATTTTCCAAAAAAATTATGACAAAAAAATTACAACTTTAAAAACTCACCATGTTTCTTACTAAATACCGTAGACTGTCTACTTTTTCAAAAAGGGGTAATTTGGGGGATATCTGTACTGTCCTGACATTTTTGGGACTCAAGAAATTAGATCAGTGCCATCAGTACATGAGGATTGATAGATTTTCAGATATATACCATAGTTTGTGGACGCTATACTTTTCTATAAACTAAGTAATAAACACTTATTTGGGTTATTTTCACCAAATAAATGTAGAAGAATACATTTAGACCACATCAGTGAGTTCTTGCTGGAAAAAAATGTTTTAGACAACAGACAGCATGGATTCACGAAAGACAGAAGGAGGAGGTGAGCAAAACCTTGGACAGAGGGGTGGCAATGGACCTGATATACTTGGATTTTGCAAAAGCGTTTGACACAGTTCCCCACACACTGCTAATGTGTGAGGCAAAGTCTACGGGCTTGGAAAAATCCATATGTAAATGGATAGAAAACTGGATAAAAGATCGTATTCAGAGAGTAGTGATTAATGATTCATACTCTGAATGGTCTAGGGTTGTCAGTGGTGTACCCCAAGGTTCAGTGTTGGGACCCTTACCTTTAAATATATTTATAAATGACATAGGGTCTGGAATTAAAAATACCATTTCAGTCTTTGTAGATGACACCAAGCTGTGCAGTGGAATAATGTCCTTATAGGATGTCTTCAACTTACAAGCTGACCTCAATGCACTGTTTAATTGGGCAACTATGTGGCAAATGAGGTTTAATGTTGATAAATGTAAAGTTATGCACTTGGGGACTAAGAATATGCATGTATCATACATACTAGGGGGAGTACAACTGGGGGAATCAATGGTGAAGGATCTGGGGGTTCTGGTAGATCACAAGCTTAATAATGGCATGCAATGCCAAGCTGCAATTTCTAACGTGAGCAAAATCCTCTCCTGTATTAAAAGAGGTATAGACTCCAGAAAGAGAGATTATTTTACCCCTGTACAAATCATTAGTAAGACCTCATCTGGAATATGCAGTTCAATTTTGGCCACCAATTCACAAAAATAACATTGGGGAACTGGAAAAAGTACAGAGAAGGGCAACCAAACTGATAAGACGCATGAAGGAGCTCAGCTATGAGGAAAGATTAGAGGAACTGAATTTATTCTCTCTTGAGAGATTAAGGGGGGATATGATCAACCTGTATAAATACATCAGTGGTTCATATAGTGAACTCGGTGTAGAGCTATTCACCCTGAGGTCATCAGAGGACAAGGGGGTACTCTTTACATCTGGAGGAAAAGAAATGTAATCTCCAAACACAGGTTTCTTCACAGTGAGAGCTGTGAAAATGTGGAATAGACTCCCTCGAGAGTTGGTTCTGGCCAGCTCAGTGGATTGCTTTAAAAAAGACCTGGATTCTTTCTTGGATACACAGAATATAACCAGTTACTATTTTTATATGAAAAGTTGATCCAGGGAATTTTTGATTGCCTCTCAGGAAATCAGTAAGGAATTGTTTCCCTTGCAGGAGCAAATTGCATTGTGCTTTGCTAGGTTTTTTGCCTTCCTCTGGATCAACTGTAGGTGTAGGTTTCTAACTTTTTTTTTATATGGTTGAAATGGATGGAATTTTGTCTTTTTCAGCCAGACTATTGTATGTAACTATTTAACTGCATTTATGAAGCACAATTATTTATTTGCAAACTTTAATAACAGAATCAAATAAAAACTTTTTTTTGTTTTGTTTTTTTTAATATGTGGACATTTTTCATTTATTTAGCAAAAAATAAAAAACCCAGTGGTGATTTAATAGCATCAAAAGAAAGCTCTACTCTATTTGTGTGAAAAAAAAATTATAAAAATTTAGTTTGGGTACAGTGTTGCATGACCACGCAATTGTAATTCAAACTGAGAGAACACCAAAAGCTGAAAATTGGCCTGGGCAGGAAGGGGGTAAAAGTACCGGGTATTGAAGTGGTTAAAGCGTGAAATGTTAGTTATCAATTTATTCAGTGTAACATCATATTTTATATGTTACCAAAAAATGGGTATTATTTTGCATTGGTGTGCACTTAAATTCATTAAAATGTTTTTGTTTTCCCTGAAAATTTGCATTTGCAAATATTGTGCTACATAAAAATTGCAACAATCATTTTATTATCCAGGCCTCTGCTTAAAAAATAAATAATATGGGGGGTTCTAAGTAATTTTCTAGCAACAAATATCAGAGAAATGTCACAATTGGCCCGGTTTTGAAGTGATTAAAAAAAGTGGTTAAAAAATATGAAGGATGCTATTGAAAGAAAGGGACACACTGAGCCAGGTAGTGCCATGGGTAACATGTACATGAAACACAAACATTTAACAAAGCTCACTCATCAAGAAGAGGGGATATTGAGCTTCCAGGTCTATAGTTGAAATAGCATAAATCGTATAAAAGGCATGGCAAAAACATTACAATGTAGTACTCTGAAAATGAAACACCCAGGAAAATAAGTGCAGGGTACATAAGTAACCCTTGTTGTTCATTGCAAGAAGGTGTTCAATGTAAAGAAACACATACACTTTCAAAAAGTCCATTAATTGAAAAAGAAAAGAAAAGCATAATTAAAAAATAATGTTCATTGGACATTTCCAATATCTAGCACTGTAAGCCTTATAATTTACGATATTCTTCTGCACTTCCTTCTTTAATACATGACTGCTGATAACTGACACATTCTGCAGTAGAATAATTAAAACAGGATTTTAGTATTAGACTTCAATGGGGATAATCTTCTGGTAATTAGGTTCAATGGTGGCCAATTGGAACACAGATGCACCAGACAGACTTGCTAATCACTTACTAGACCAGTTGCATGATCCAGTCATTTGAAAAGCACTACACCAATGATGATGTATGCTTTACTCTGTGTACTAGCAATGAAAGAAAAGTTAGGAAAATGTATTAGCCAAGAATCCTTGCAACACTAAAAACCAACACATCTGTACTGGTAAGAAATTTACCTAAGTTTGGCACTTACTATAGCACCACAGGTGCAATAACGTCTGCTCTAACATGAAATATCAATATTTGCAAAGGCTTTTGTGGGCATTAGTGCTGCACAGATTTCTCATTAAGTTTAAGATTGCCAATAGAACAACTTTACACACATTTGTGAATGCATGCTAGCTCGTCACTGGAGAAAGTTGTTTTCAAATCAACACTTATTTCACAGTCTGATAGTATATCAGCCCCAATGTGTTAGGATTCATAAGTGGGAGGTAACGTCAAAGAACATGGGGCACAGCAATATATTACCCAAAGCATGCATTCCTGAAAAAAATTAAAAGACAAAATACAGTTAAAGAAATGTAAATAACTAACCTCCATTGGATAATGTATTAATTAAAAAATTTAAATGACCCTTCCAAACAGAGCTTAGATATCATTGTAGTGCCCCATATTCTTTTTCTGGGGCTTCCAGCCCTATTAAGGCTAAAGCTGGCCATACTCGCCCTATACCCAGAAGAACTGGATCATGTACAGTACATGTACTGCAGTCAGTCCACAAGCAGTTGCTATCTTCATTTTTTGAAAAGAAAAAATTTGAACAGCAGTAAAATTGTTTTCAGGTTTGAATGTGAGAACAGATACTCAGTTTAGTGTAAGGTTTTGCAGAAGCCTAGAACTGCTGGCAATTAGAAATATCTGGGTTGATTTACTAATGACAAATATACTGTTCATTTTGCAAGGGAGTTTTCACTTTGCAAGGACATTTTCCATATTGCCAAGTCAAATGTGCCATGCTGATATACTCATACCCAAAAAGACTGAGTGCTGTAAACAAAATAAAATGGTGCTTCAATAAAGTATTACAGTAGTTTAAGGGTGTGCACACTTATGCAACTATACTATTTTAATTTTTTATTTCCCTCCACCTAAAATATTTCAGTTTGTTATTCAACTGAATTGTACAATTTATAGATTACATTAAAGATGGAAAAAGTTCTGAAACAGGGGTGTGTAGACTTTTTATATCCACTGTATCTTTAACCACCTCCAGCCCAGCCTGTTGTAAAATGATGGGCCAGCAGGAGCTTTCTTATGATCTACCACTGTGTTCACTGGACACACCGGAACACAGTGATCAGTACTGGGCCTCTGTGATGACCAATCACATGACATGATCACAAGCAAGCAACTGTCATGAATGGCTTTCATAAAAGCCATTCATGACAAATAATCCTCATCAACTCCCCCCCCCCAGTAGTACAATGGTTAAAAAAAGTGTTTAAAATTTTTTATATATTATATATACAAATATAAACACCTATCCCTCCAAGCAGCAAACAATTACCCGCAGAAACCTTCACAACTTTAACCCTTCTCTTTTCTGTCCTGCCCTAACCTGGCCGCTGCTGTCTACAACAGTTCACTTTCATCCACATTAGACTCACATTAGACTCACTTGCTCCTCTAACTGCACAAAGCATCAGGCCGGAACCATTACAACCTTGGCAGACTGACGACACCAGAAATCTTAAGAGACATAGTCGTGCGCTGGAGTTAATGTGGCATAAAACCAAATCACGCCAAGCTTTCACCCTATATAAATCTGCTTTATTAACATACAATTCCTCCCTCCATGCTGCCAAACAAGCCTACTTTGCCACTCTCATCAATAGCTTGTCATCCAGTCCCCGTCATCTCTTCTCTTCCTTTAACTCTTTACTTTCTCCACCTTCACCTCCACCCAGCACCTCACTCACTGCTTACGAGATTGCAAATAATTTAAAAAACAAGATTTATGCAATTCATAGGCGCAACTCTACTGCATAGACATCCATCCCACTTAGCATACCTTATACTAAACCTCCCTCTACACTTTCCTCTTTTGACCTTGCTACTACTGAAGAGGTCACTAATGTTTTCTCAGAAGCCCGTCTCACTACCTGCCCCCTGGATCCTGTCCCTCACAACTACTATGGTCACCCTCTTCTTCCATCCTATGCTCCCTCACATCTTCAATCTCTCCCTCTCTAACAATGCCTTCTTCACCCCTCTAAAGCATGCACACATCACTCCCATACTTAAAAAGCCCTCTCTGGACCCCACCAACATGAACAACTTAAGACCCATCTCCCTGCTCCCGTTTTACCTCTAAACTCTTAGAATACTTAGTCTACAATTGTCTGAGCTCCTACTTCACTGACAAAAACCTTCTTGACCCTTTACAGTCTGGCTTTCACTCATTCCACTCCACTGAAACTACCCTAGTAAAACTCACTAATGAGCTACTAACTGCTAAAACCAATGTCCTCTACTCCGTACTCTTACTACTTGACCTTTCTGAGGTCTTTGATACTGTTGACCATCCCCTCCTCCTCAAAAAACTCCACTCTCTTAGCCTGCAAGAGTATGCTCTCTCCTGGTTCTCCTCCTACCTATCGCAGCGCTCCTTCAGTGTTACCTATAACTCTGTCTCCTCCTCTCCACTCACTCTTTCTGTAGGGGTCCCTCACGGTTCTTCTCCATCTACACCTCCTCCCTTGGTCACTTGATAAACTCCCATGGCTTCAAGTATCATCTCTATGCTTAGTATTCCCTCCAGCCTGTGACCCCTCCCCTGACTTCTCCATCAAGATCAATAATACAACCATCAGTCCCTCCCATCATGCCAGGGTACTAGGTGTAATCCTAGACTCCAATTTGTCCTTTCAGCCCCAAATCCAATCGCTGTCCAAATCATGTAGACGTCACCTCCGCAACATGTTCAAGATATGGCCATTTTTAACCTCAGAAACTACTAAGCAACTTATTCACTCCCTTGTTATCTCTCATCTTGACTATTGTAACTCCCTCCTCATTGGCCTACCTCATTGCAGGCTATCCCCTATTCAGTCTATCATGAATGCTGCTGCCAGACTCATCCACCTTACTAACTGTTTCATATCTGCCACCCCTCTCTGCCAATCGCTCCACTGGCTGTCCATTGCCCAACGGATATAATTCAAAACATTAACAATAAGATATAAAGCCATGTATAACTCTGCCCCAAATTACATCTCCAATCTTGTCTCCAAATATCACCCAAACCGCACTCTCCGCTCCTCACATGACCTCCTGCTCTCTAGCTCCCTTGTCTCCTCCTCCCATGCTCATCTCCAGGACTTCTCCAGAGCTTCCCCATCCTCTGGAACTCTCTACCCCAATTTATCAGACTATCGCCTACTCTGCTCAACTTTAGATGATCTCTGAAAACCTATCTCTTCAGGGAAGCCTATGCTGCCCTCAGCTAATAATGGAATTTTCTACTCCTCCTACCAGTTCATCCCCTACAGTTACTACCTTTTTGTATCACTCGCCCCTCCCTCTTAGATTGTAAGTTCCAACCCTCTTGTATTGAACTGTATTATTGCTGTATTGTCTCCCGCTATGTTGTAAAGCGCTGAGCAAACTGTTGGCGCTATATAAATCCTGTATAATATATATATATATATATATATATATATATATAATTTTTTTTTTTTACATACAGTCACCAGTGTTCTTAATCACTGCCACATCAGTTGCAGTGTTCTTGATCACTACCACACCAATTGCCGTGTCTGTGATCATCGCCACACCAGTTATAGTGTCCATGATCACCACCACAGCATTCACAGTGTCCGTGATCACCGCCATAGCAGTAACAGTGTCTCAGTGTCTCTGATCAGTCACAGCAGTCATAGGGGTTGATTTTCTAAACACAAAGTGCAGTCGCTCTAGATCTGAGGGGAACATGCAAGGAAGATAAAAAGCATTTTTGCTTGCACATGATTGGATGAAAGAAATCAGCAGAGTTTTGCTTAATCTCAGAGCACTTGCAGTGCACAGTATATTTGCCTTTAGTAAATCAACCCCACCGTGTCACCATAAGAACTTGTTCACAATTGCAATACTCTCTGAAGAGCTATCCATGTTCAGATTGCTCTTTAGAGACCATTTGACAGGCAGTGAGGATGTATTGGGGTTTATTTACTGGAGTTAAATATACTGTGCAGTTCAAGTGCAGTTACTTTAGATCTGAGTAGAAGCTCTGCTCTGCTGATTTCTATTCCTGTACATCCCTCAGAGTGGGTGCCTGTGCGTGTCCCCGTGGCTGTGCAGCAGTGCAATTCTGTGATGGCTGCTTCCCCTGGAATGTCTACTTTCCAAAAAGGGGTCATTTGTACTGTCCTGGTGTGTCAGTGTCTCTAGAAATGAAATTGTCGTAAGTACATCAGTTGTGATCAAGTGCGATCAATTTTCAATGATTGGTTCCATAGCTTGTAGACTCTATAACTTTCACACAGACCAAATAATATACCGTATTTGCCGGCGTATAAGACGACTTTTTGACCCTTGAAAATCTTCTCAAAAGTCGGGGGTCGTCTTATACGCCGGTACACATGTTTAGGGGAGCTGCGGCATTAAGTACAGGGGTTTGCAGGGGCTGATGTCTTTTACCTGGATCCAGTCCCACGACGATCCGGTCCAGGAAGCGCGGCGTCTCCTTCAGTTCGGCCACTGGATGTTCGTGCGGCTGCTCGGCTCCGCCTCCTCACCGGTGATTGGCCGCCAGAACTGTAGCTCAGGAAAGGCACACAGGCGGCCAATCACCGGCGAGGGGGCGGAGCCGAGCGGCCCCGCGAAAATTGAGTGCCGGAGCAGCAGGTAAGTGTTCTGTGTAGAGGTGCTGCTGCAACCACATATGCTGGCTGCAGCAGCACCATACGAGAACAGGGTCAGCAAGTCTCAGTGGGAGGAATAGTGCCCCATCATTGGTGTCACTGATACCAATGATGGGGCACTATTCCTCCCACTGACACCAACGATGGGGCACTATTCCTCCCCCCCACTGACACCAATGATGGGGCACTATTCCCCCCCCCACTGACACCAACGATGGGGCACTATTCCACCCCCCACTGACACCAATGATGGGGCACTATTCCACCCCTCACTGACACCAATGATGGGACACCATTCCTCCCACTGACATCAATGATGGGGCACTATTCCTCCCACTGA
This sequence comes from Staurois parvus, assembly GCF_062004578.1. Taxonomy (NCBI): domain Eukaryota; kingdom Metazoa; phylum Chordata; class Amphibia; order Anura; family Ranidae; genus Staurois; species Staurois parvus. The sequence continues at coordinate 10,671,186 of NW_028317994.1, read as the reverse complement.
CACCAATGATGGGGCACCATTCCTGCCACTGATACCAATGATGGGGCACCTATTCCCCCCACTGATACCAATGATGGGGCACTATTCCTCCCACTGATACCAATGATGGGGCACTATTCCTGCCACTGATACCAATGATGGGGCACTATTCCTCCCACTGACACCAATGATGGGGCACTGTTCCTCCCACTGACACCAATGATGGAGCACTATTCCTCCACTGATACTAATGATAGGGCACTATTCCTGCCACTAATGCCAATGATGGGGCACTATTCCTGCCACTAATACCAATGATGGGGCACTATTCCTCCCACTGACACCAATGATGGGGCACTATTCCTCCCACTGGTGTGCATTGGAAGAGGGGTAGTCTTATACGGCGAGTATAGCCCAAACACTACATTTTAGCAGGAAAAGTAGGGGGGTCGTCTTATACGCCCAGTCGTCTTATACGCCGGCAAATACGGTACACTGATTTAGGTTATTATTACCAATGCAGTGTAGCAGTATGAATTATGGTGAACGTGGTCAAAAATTACTTATTTGTAAAATATTATAACAGAAACTAAGAAATTTACCTAGTGGTAATTAAATATCACCAAAAGAAAGCTCAATTTGTGTGAAAAAATTATAAACAAATTCATATGGGTACAGTGTTGCATGACTATATCGGCAAAGTGTTGCATGGGTAATTTTCAAAGTGTGAGAGTGCTGAAAGCTGAAAATTGGCCTGGGCAAGAAGGGGGTGGAAGTGCCCAGTACTGAGGTGGCTAATGCCCAAGTAATTGTCATTCAAAGTGTGACAGTGCTGAAATCTGAAAATTGACCTGAACATATCTGATATGTTGTATAAAGAAGCCAGTTTAAAAAAAAAAAAGATTACCATGTATCACATTCTTCAGTCTCAAGTAATTGTATAGTGCGTGTTAAAACACAGAAGACAGACTGAGCAGTCTACAGCATTAAACCACATTTTGCCCTGCTAGGTTTACAGATGGAATTGCCTAGACATGTGTGCTTAATTTCGTTCCTAATTGAAATTCGGACTAATTTTTCATTATTTGGATATATTCGAATCTCTGGATACAACAGTAACGAATTCCAATGAATCTAATTAAACATTAGCAAAATTCATTAGTTTCATTCAGAACCAAATGAAACAAATGATTTAAATTAATTTGATAACTGAATGCATGCCCCCCTCCTGAACCATACCAGACCACATGCCCTCAACATGGGGGTTGCTTTGTGGCAGGAGGACTCCCTCCCAACGCACCTTGTCCCAGTGTTGATGGGAATAAAGGGCTCTTCCCCACAACCCTGGGCAGTGGTTGTTGGGGACAAATCCTTTATTAAAAAATAAATAAATAAATAAAATGTCCTGTAAAGTAAGTCCAATGTAAATCACAATGAATGCCACTACTGACCCCCCCCCCCCCAAAAAAAAAAACAGGCCCCATCTCGCCGCTTGCCTCCCGACATCTGTTAGTCCTCGTTCTCACTGAATGTAAATAAACAAATGGGCATGGTAAGGTGTGGGAAGTCCGCTGACAGCAGATGAATCATGGTTAAGGACACGGCGGCTGGGAGGCCACCCCTCTCCTTAACAGCCAGCTATTCGAATTCTATTTGAATATTTTGAATTCAATGGGAAAATTTTGAATCCGGTCAAAAACTAATATACTAAGTGAAGCAAAGTAAATTTTGTTACAAATACAATTAAATTAAATTAGTAACGAAACACGTTTTTTTGTTCTGCACATGTCTAGAATTTGCATTAATCAGTGTGCAACTACAACTATATTATCCAGTTAGCTTTGCATGCTAAATGAGCTTGCTCAGGGATAAGGCAAATAGTTGATTCTTTTTCTTGCTTCTTATTGCTTGGATTTTTCAGTAAACCATGACTTATTCCAATAAGATGTTTTGCATGCATTTTTATAACTTATTATATTATATACAATATATCAGATTATTAAGACATATAACCTAATAAAAACATAATAAACTGCATCATAACATTTTATGGTAGAAATATCTAGATGCTACTAGCAATTACCAATTTCCTGCCAATAGCACTGTTAACCCACAATGAGCTACTAAAATGTTCCTTTTGAGAAAAGCAGTGCAATATGATTTTATTGATTGCTGTTTATATAAAGTTAAATATCTTTTAAGGGATTTAATAAAGAATTATATACTTTTTCCAAACCTAGTGCCTGAAACACACATAAATGCAAGTGAAATCATTTAAGTTCATTAATCATTAAGGCATGAAAACATTTAACTATAATACATGTCATTTACATGGGTATTTACACAAGTGAAGTCTAACAGATAAAGTAATTATTTTATTATTATTATTATTATTAATAATAATATTATTATTAATATTATTATTATTTCATTATTTAAAACGCAGGTGCCTGTTTAACCAATGATTTTCATTCTACTTTAAAAATGTTCTTTTTTTTCTTCTTCTTTTTAACCTTTACATTGGATTGTAAGGCTGATACATCTTCATTTGTTCACTTGCTCTGCAAGATATCTTTGATGATTACAGTGGACTATTTCCTGCCTAGAAGGTGGTTAATCCTAGTAGAAAGAAGGCTTTCAATTCTTGAATGCTCTCTGTGCATCTAGTCTTTCTTGACTAGGATACTTCATTAGTGTTACATGGCATACTATATCCAACTGTTGTATTGCCTGTGCAGCGGAATCTATGTAGTGTGTGCCTCCTTGATAAATCTTTTCATACAGTATGCTTTGTGATCTCAAGGGATTAAGCATTTGGAAATATGTATGATTGTTTCAGAAGTTCAATAGCTGAGATAAGATATTGCTGAAGATTTGTGGCAAAAAAGAAAAAGTAAATCCTAAAAGGAATTTTATTCTAGGTTTAATTCAGGATAAAAGAACACCAGAGAATAAGCTGGCACAAAGGTGAAGGTATTTTGGAAAGAATAATACAAAGGAACTGCTAAACATATCAAATAGTCTAGTGGCACCTACCAACAAAATTGAAGATTAATTTGATAGAAACTTTTAAAAGCTGCATTAGAAGTCATAGCAGCAGTCACAGAATTATTTTTATTGTGTATTACAAAGAATACAAAGTTTCAGCTCTAGAGAACTGATTTTTAGAGCATTTTACTTTGTTGTATTCAAACAAGACATTCAGCAATTATTTGCTTTAGCAACGCAAATCAGAAATGTTGGGATTGTACAAACCAAGCCAAGTGCCTTACAAATATATGTAATTAAGATTAAAGAGAAACTAGCCAACAATATGAGAAAGAATAAGCAGCTGGGAGCAGATGTTGTCTGCTGTTTCCTTGCAGTTATTGTATGCATCAAAAATCAATCACAGAAATTAGATAAAGTTGGTGGTAGATAGGTTAGCCAATGACATAATTTTTATGTAACACATCAGCAGCTTTCTGTGTCTAATATTTTGAGCACTGTCCAGAAGGCTCCAGCAGGGTTCCATACATATCATCTAATCATTTCTGTATCCCTGTACAGTTATTATCAATGATAAGAAAGATTAATGCAGATTAATACTTGTTTTTTTTTTTAATTGTTTATGCTATGATTCATGGATACCCTCTTTTTTACGAAATACAATGCTATATGTTTTATTGGAGGTATTTTTGAACAGTCTATGTAGGGTAGGATTGATTGCTTTCCAAAATTTATTGAGGCTTTAATGCAATACATCTATAGTTATTTACGGCCTTCTGGATGTTATTTTTATTATCAAAAGTGGTTAAGACTAGCAATCATTTACTATAGTTTATACGACAAATTTGGTCCTGTGATTTGCTTTGCTGAACTGGATATTTGTTTTAGAAAATGTAACCGGTAAATGAGTCCTTTAGGCCCTTTATTAGCTCATTCTTTCAGTTAGAAAAATCAAGTCTGAATTACCAGAACCACATGATGCTCCACCTCCAGTGATTTAATTGCCCCTATACAGTATTTAGATGTATGTAAAGGATTGGTTTGTATTATGAGATTAAAAGCGGGAAGGGTGACAGATAAACTGCCTAAGCCCAGTATTGTGTGAATTCCATATGGCTGCCAACAAAAAAAAAGATTGTTAGAAAAAAATAGGGAAGTGGCTTTTAATTTAGAAAAGCAAAAAAGTAGCACACCTAAAGTCATCTGTATATATTTGTTATTTGTCAAATCCTAGGTTAAATAGAAGAGTTAAAAGGAGACAGAGCTGCATTGTAGAGAAAGGATAAGAAAACTGAAAGGGTCAGATTTCCCAAATGTGATGTTTTACTTATGGATGGAGCCTAGTAGACTGGGACTTCCACAAGCTTCTTATACAGTATATCTTGGATACTTCAAAAATGAACATTCCCTGTCATAATTCCCAACTCAATTCCAATCCGCACAGAACTGTTCCTTCCATTTCAGTTTTATAAACCACAAACTCTATCTAATAAACCAGCTAATCAATAAGCACGACCATTTTATTTTTGTAAAATTGCAGGACACTTGGGAATTACCCAAAGCATCCTTACTTTGATCTGGGTGGCAACAGTTATGAAATATTTTGTTATTTTAAATTTTGTGAACTCTTTACTTGTGCTGTCACACTCCTTGCTAAGTCTTCCATTGTCCATTTTAGGACATATCTAAATTATTAATAATCCATCAAATCACAGTAGAACTTCTCAGGAGTCAGAGTCAGAAATTTAAGTTAGGTGTCAGTGTCAGCAGTCAGAAAAATAAATAACCTTTTAAACGTTGTCCCCCTCTCCTTTAGCCCACATCCTCCCTACATTTTTCCCGCGTCTTATTAAATTTGTTGTTTAACTTCTTCCCGCCAAGCCTATTATACATTGATGGCCAAGCGGGAACACTATTATCATGGGACCATATGACGTCCTCCCAGGATTGCACTTTGCACATGCCCAACGGGCCGTGCTCCAGTGTGCTCTGTCACCGGCTGTGTCCATGTGACATGGCCAATGACAAATCACTACACTGGCCCACTGCCAGTGTCACCTGATTGCTGTGACCAATCACAGAGGATCACATGACAGTTGTAAACAATGAATGGCTTCCTTTCATGCCATTCACTGCTTACAACTATGCTGCGAGCTGTGATTGATGATCACATGTACAGACTGGGTCAATCACAGCCCATCTGTAGCATGTGATCAGCTATGGCCAATCTCAGCTGATCACAACAAAAACTACTGAATGAATCAGTTTCATTCAGTAAAAACGCTTGCTTATACCAATGCAAACTGTTGATATAAGTGATCATAATGTGTAAAAAAAAGAAAAAATCCTGATCACTTGCCTAGAGTAGTACAATGTTACTATGGTAACATTGTATTGCTCTGGGTACAGGAATATAAAACAATAGTATAAAAATGTAAAAAAGTAATACAATTTTTTGTTTAAATCGCCCAAACATTTTTAATTATCTTTTTTTTTTCTTTTTTACATACTGTCGCCAGTTAGTGTCCCTGATCACAGCCATGTCATATATATGATGATGCTGTACTGCATTGGTGACAATATGTAGAAAAAAAATATATATCATAGTTTGTGGAGTCTATACATTTCCTACCAACTAAATAATAAACACTGATTTTGGTTATTTTCACCAAAGACATGTAGCAGAATACATTTTGGCCTATGTTTGTGTAGAAAGATTATTTATTTACAAAATGTTATAATAGAAATGAAGAATAATATTTTTTTTTTTCAAAATTTTCAGTCTTTTTTTGTTTATAACACAACAAATAAAAAACCCAGTGGTGATTAAATATCACCAAAAGAAATTTCTATTTGTGTGAAAAAAGTTATAAAAATGTAATTTGGGTACAGTGTTGCATGACCGCACACTTGTCATTTAAAGTGCAACAGCACTGGAAGGTGAAAATTGGCCTGGGAAGGAAGGGGGTAAAAGTGCCCGGTAGGCAAGTGGAACTAGGATTAAGTGTATATTCCCTGTGTTGCTTGCTTGCTTGTAATGCTGGGCTCACATGTTGTGGCTGCAGTTTGTAGTGCTGTGGCTATTCAATTCCCTTATGTCCATGTATGCATTCATCTAGCTTGTTCCTATTTTCTAAAGGGACAAGCAACTTCCAGATCACACAGTGTCCAATCCATGCCTTGGTATTGCCTTTGTGTTACATCAACAATGTGCTAATCTAAAGAAACACATCTCTTCCCTTATTGTTCTGCCTTCCTGTGTCTATTTCAATTCTAATTACTATGTAACTCTCACCTGCAGGGCACTAGACTGAAAGACCCAGTGACTGAGGGATATGTAATTTCTGCACAGTAAGTGTTGGTTCTCCAATTATAGACAGAGGTCATACATTAAGCTGTACAGTGCCATGTGGCATGCCTCACATATGAACTCAAACAAATTGCTGAAAGGAATGTGCTGATTTACTCTACTATAGCCTGTGCATACAAGGCAACAAGTTACACCAGTAAACTACATAATCAATGTGCATCCTTTACAAGTGAAAAATGCAAGGTGCAGATAGTAAGGTTTATAAAACCTTTAAAAGAACTTTCTACCCATGTTTAAGTCCAATAAAAAGCACCATTATTGTATTTTAATGTAAAGAAAGCAAAATGTTTAATATTCATATTATTTATGTTGTAAAGTATATCAGTAATGCAAATGTCCCTAATGTGTGACCTCCATCCTTCATGTTTCTGAAGATCACAGTTTAATATTCATAATGATGCAATGATGCAATCATGGACCACTCAATAATGGTGGGAGGGGCTAGCATTATCACGTGGTACCTATACTTGTGTTATATTAATAATTAAATTGTGATCTTCACTGCCAACAAGGACTCCTGACCATGGCACCTGATGCTAAAACTTGATTCTGACAAATGACTCGGACTCCTGACATCTGAATCTGACTCTAACATGTTTGATTGTGGTTTGATGGATTCTTAATGGGGTCAGTCATAGTTTGCTTGATAAAGGATATGTTCTAAAATTTACACCGTACACTGGTCTCTAAAGGACCTTGGACTTACATCATTATAAAGATAAGCATCCAGCTATCATTCTCTTTTGCATATAACGCTGAAACCAACAGCCAGAGGAAGCATACAAGTAAATATTTAAACAATATCTACTGCTGCCTTGCCATTTGGGTGGATTACATAAGTTTTGTTGACTTTACCTTCAGTGTCTATCCTGGCTCCTTCATACTCATCTTTCAAGGAATCTCCTTTTCTATTATATCTTTACTAAACATCCTCAATTCTGTCAATTCACAAGTCTCTCCAATGTTTTTTTGTTGATATATCGGATGTTAACATGTACCAGTATGAGATTGAAAAGTAATATAATTCAGTAAATATCACAAGACCAAGTCAGCAGTGTCAAACAGGCCAAAATCAGAAAAGACAGCAAAGGTCAATAATTAGTATGTAGCAATAAATGTTCAAATCATACTTCAGAACCATAACTGAGATCCATTACAGACAAACGGGTATGAAATTATTGATTAGAACCTTGTTCATGTTTTAATGTCATCCAGGCTTCGTTAGAAATATTTGCTCTCACTTACTGTCACAGACAGTAAGAGAAAATCTGCAACAGCTACTGTATATAGATAAAGAAAAAATATGATAGGGTTTCTAGAATTCCCCTACTCTTAAAAAACACTCTTACTCCTATCTGTGCTGCTGTGATTCTCTGAAAGTGGCTTTGAGTGCCTCTCCAAGTGTTTCTGCTAGTGCTCTGGTGATTCACTGAAGAAGCAGGTGCTGGCAATCACAGAGTTCATCCAAGTCTAATCAGTAATACTGAAGTGATGAGACACTGCACACCGGTCAGTCAGTGTATTCAGTATAGAACTAAAATGGCCTCAGCCTTGGCTCCTCCCAGGTAACACCCCTTGACACATTTAGCCCCAACCACAGGGCTTAGTCATAGAGGTCAACAGCAATAAAGATAGCAAAAAAAAGATAATAGGGATTCTAGCCTTTCCCTACTCTTAAAAAACACTTTTACTTCTACCTGTATTGCTGTAGGAGTTTTTTTTCTAGTTTCCTGTCTGGTGAAACCATTGTCACCAGGGGAGTAAGTGAAGGGAAAAGAGAATCCCATATAAATCAAATGGCAGCCATGTCCTGCATGAGTGGTAGTACAACTCAAGTTTGCTTCCTGTTCTATGTATGCACTCCATGAACAAACCTGCAATGGTGTGAACAAATTGCTTGTCTGGGAGCCTAGGTCCTAGATCTAATGGCAAAACTTCAGAGCATTAACAACTTGGAGAGAAGTTTGAACCTTACTCATCAGGTGCTGGCTGGCTGTCAGAATAGAGGAGGGTGGTGTTATGGAGGCGTGGGACTCAGAGGTAAGAAGCTCAGTTACAGTTAAAACATAGGGTAGAGTGGAAAGTGTTAGAGAGGCTAGTCCTGAGTTTATACACCCCAATCAATTTGCCCATTTGCATGAAATTTGGAATACCATCTTAGTAGAAGCATTGCTTGAGACAAATACCTCCTCTAGCTACCAGATGAATGAATGCTCCAATAAGGATGGAAGCAGGTGTATGGGCAAGGAGAGGCAGATACTTGAGGTAAGGAATAATATTAGACTGTAATTACTGAATTGTATGCTGTGTACTGCCAGGTGTTCAGGTTTGAAACCTTGTGGATTGGATTGGCAAATAGTTGAGGGGGCTTGAGTAGACCCAGCTACATATATATAGATATTAATACAAATGACAAATTTAGAGGAAGATAGAGTAACCCATAAATTATTTCAGGGAATTAAGCACCAATATAAATAAAAGGACAGCCAAGGTAATACTTTCAGGAAATACTTCCCATGCCATGAGCCACAGCTGAAGGGAAGCTCAGCAAGTGGCTGAAAAACTTGGTTAATGAGGAGGGCTTTGGAGGATAATTTACCCTATAGAGCAAGGGTCAAAGGAGGACCTGGATATGGAAGTGGGTGGATTAGGGGAAAAGGAGGGTCTTAAATCAGTCAACAGGTAGGTTATGTTGTCTACATCCAATACAAGATATCTGGTAGAACATTTTTTGCAATTCAAGGGTGAACAAAAAAAACCACTAACTTCTAATACAAAATCAAAAGGTATGCACACAAATGCTATCAGTCTGATAAATACATTGGAGGAGATAGATCTTCTGGCAATTGATGAGGATTTTGATTTGGAGGGATTACTGGAGACCTAATTAGACCAAATTAGACTAAAAATCCAAGAGTACACCCTATTTCAGAGTAACAGGGTTCATGGAAGAGGTGGAGGGCTCCTATGTCAAAAGTGGTCTGAAAGCAAATGTAGGGAATATCATCGTGAGAATTGTGATGGACTCTTGAGAGTCCAAGACAACATTGTCCTTTTTATTGCTGGAATAAGGGTATTTATATATGTGTGTCATTTTTTATACTATTTTCATTCAAAATTGACATTTATAAAGATATTTTGTATTTACTTAAAGTATAACTAAGGAAAAACTTTTTTTTTTTTTGGGATAGAGTGGAGATGTATTAGAACACCTATTAGGTTTTTATTGCTTACCTTTATTAATAAAAGTGAAAGTAAAAAAAAATACCAAATTTTGGGTTGTCCCCAAAAAAGTAAGAGGGGAAATATTCCAATGGGGACACTAGTTCTGGTGATCTAGGGGCAGGGATTTCAATTTGCAGGGATTTCCTCTCACTTTCTGTTTTGACAATGGAACAGGAAGTGAAGGTAAATCTCCATAATGGGACAAAAAACGTTTTGCTTATAGTTCTTTAATTTAAATTTTTTTGATACACCACATGTGTCCTGTGAATGTAGCTTCCCTGGTATTCCAGTTGTCTTTTATTCTTCAGCTTTTATTGCTGCCTGTACCCCCATTAGGGAAATTTACTCTCTCTATTGTTACAGTTTTTGGATTGACATTGAACACTAATAGTGGGTAAATCTCCCCAATGGGACACACATGGGAAAAAAATGACAGGGGTTCTAACCCTCCATTACGCTATACGCTAAATGAGAAAGAAAGTCTTGCCTTTAGTTACACTTTAAAGCAGCCTTTTACAACCTTTTCAACACAGAGGAACCATTAAAATAACTTTCCAGTCTCTGGGAACTCCTGATAAAAACTACAACTTATGATACATTAGTGTGATGGTCAGTGGGAAGAATGCTCCTTACACTTGTGGTCACTGGGAAGAATTACCCCTTATAGATAGCTAAAAAGATCAACTTATATGAGATGCAGAAATTGCACTACTATTACACTATATTGCCAAAAGTATTGGGACGCATGCCTTTACACTTCAATGGCATTCCAGTCTTAGTCCGTAGAGTTCAATATTGAGTTGGTCCACCCTTTGCAGCTATAACAGCTTCAACTCTTCTGGAAGGCTGTCCACAAGGTTTAGGAGTGTGTCTATGGGAATGTTTGACCATTCTTCCAGAAGTGCATTTGAGAGGTTGGACGAGAAGGCCTGGCTCGCAGTCTCAGCTCTAACTCATCCTAAAGGTGTTCTATTGGGTTGAGGTCAGGACTCTGTGCAGGCCAGTCAAGTTCCTCCACCATAAACTCACTCATCCATGTCTTTATGGACCTTATTTTGTGCACTGATGTGCAACAGGAAGGGGCGATCCCCAAACTGTTCCTACAAAGTTGGGAGCATAAAATTGTCCAAAATGTTTAGGTGTGCTGACACCTTTAAGAGTTTCCTTCACTGGAACTGGGAGCCAGATCCAACCCCAGAAAAACAACCCCACATCATAATCCCCCCACCACCAAACCTTATACTTGGCACAACGCAGTCAGGCAAGTACCGTTCTCCTGGCAACTGTCAAACCCAGACACTCCCATCAGAATGCCAGACAGAGAAGCTTGATTTGTCACTCCAGAGAACATGTCTCCACTGCTCTAGAGTCCAGTGGTGGTGTGTTTTACACCACTGCATCCGACCCTTTGCATTTCACTTTGTGATGTAAGGTTTGGATGCAGCTGCTCGGCCATGGAAACCCATTCCATGAAGCTCTCTACGCACTGTTGTGCTAATCTAAAGGCAACATGAAGTTTGGAGGTCTTTAGCTATTGACTCAGGAGACAGTTGGTGACTTCTGCACACTGTGTGCTTCAGCATGTTCTGATTCCACTCTGTCATTTTACGTGGCCTACCACTTCATAGCTGAGTTGCTGTTGTTCCCAGTGTCTTCCACTTTGTTATAATACCACTAACAGTTGACCGTGGAATATTTAGTAGCAAGAAAATTTCATGGATGGACTTGCATAGGCGGAAACCTATCACGGTACCACACTTGAATTCATTGAGCTCCTGAGAGCGACTGATTCTTTCACAAATCTTTGTAAAAGCAGTCTGCATGCCTAGGTGTATAATTTTTTTACACCTGTGGCCATGGAGGTAATTTTCCTTGCATGTGATTGGGTATTCTTTGTAAAGTGAAACTTCACCTTAAGTTTCAGATCAACTTGCTAAGTGCACAGTCTATTAAGTAGAACTATAGGCAAAACATTTTTTTTCATTTTGGATAGAGTAAGGGAGGTTTCTTACCCGTTAGGTTTTTTTTGCCATCTGTTTCCCATTGGTGAGATTTACCTACAAATTCTGTCCCATAACCAAAGCAGGAAATGAGAAGAAATCCCTACAAATGAAAGGAATCCCTTGGGGACCACAGGTCAGTGTCCTCAGTAGAAAATTTCCCCTGTATTACTTTTCTGGAACAACCCAAACTCAGGATTTTCTTTTACTTTCACTTTCAATGATAATGGTAAACAGGACAAATAGAAGGGGTGAATCTCCTTAACGGGGGCATGGACATCAATAAAATCCTGACAGATGTTCTAATTCATCTCTGCTCTATCCAAAACAAAAAAAAAATTGCCTAGTTTTAGTTTAAGTAAATCAACCCCAATGATTCTGTGTTTACCATATTTGGATTTCTATGCATTATGTTTGAGAGACTGATCCACAAAAGATCCAAACTGGCTATTGTATTTTAGCCTGGACAACTACTTATTTAACTCATGCATTTATTTATTTATTTCCTTTAGTGTATTGACTTTAATGCCATTTCATGAGGTATTTACTAAGTGTTTTTGCTTTTTGAGCGAAATACCGCATAATTGTGATAGCGAATTGACATTTTCAGCATTACATGTGATATTTGAGACAAATGTGTCAGATCACCTTAACACTGCTTCAAAGAATGGAGCACATTGTTTCTAATGTTTACAGTGATTGTAAAGATAGATTTTTTTTTTTGTATTATCAAAATGAAAAAGATGTTATACTTACCTGATCTGTGCAGTGGTTTTACATGTAAAAAGCTCTGAATGCGGAGGTGATATAGATAGATCACTTCTTCAATTTGAATCCAAGTGGATTTTTTTTTCATTCATTTTAATTTTTTCCAAGCATAAACACATACTGTACAAACATGTACAAAATAGCACATAGAAGAAAAAAATAAAAGAAAACTTTTCATAATGTTTATGAAGTATACAGGTATAAAACTGTAAGCTAGGACAGTGACTGTGAAGAAAGGGTCTGAAACCATATATACAATTAGATACAAAGTTAAGTAACACCTAGCCAGCTTGTTCATAGCTTCCACTGGAGGTCAAAGATCTTAGTAGTACCACATTTAAAGGCTAGAAGGCGTTAATATAGGTACTTTATCTTGACTGTTTCAATAACCTTTGAAAGGTTAAGGGTTAGATTTGATTTCCAGTGCCTCGTTATAAGCAGATGGGCTGCCAGTAAGAAATGGGTAATTACAACATGAAGGGAACTTATCAATACCCATGATCAAAATCTGGAGACGGGGTGGTAAGTATTCCAGATATGTTGGAAATGCATTGAAAGACTCTATTCCAGAAGCTAGTGAGATGCTTGCATGACAGAAGATGTGTAGTAACTGGCTTACTGAACCACACCCTCTCCAGCATAATGGGGAGCTGGATTTCAGAAATGTGGATATTCTATATGGTGTAAGATACCAATGTAAGGTAATTTTTTTGGATAACTTTGGATAATTCCCAATGATTTACACAATTGAAGGCCCTGTATACTGCTGGGTGGGTGGGGTCGAAATCTTAGAGAAACATAGTTTGTCCTGCAACAGGTTGTAAAAGGTAGATATACCTCTAGGTTGGGGGGACATGTAGTGTAATGTTGCCAACCTCTTTTGCTTAGATAGATACAGTGGGTATTGGTAGTAGAAAGGAGATGAGCAAGCTGGAGGTATTTGTAGGAGTCTGCTAAGTATTTGAAACTCCTGGAGTTGAGCAAAGACTTTAAGCTGATTACCTGTATAAAGATTGTTAAGAGTAGGGGGGTGCACATGCACGAGCCGGCGTGACGGACATGTCCGCCTGAGGCTCCGCTACATGGAGAAGACAGCCTCCCGATCTTCGCTCCCGGCCCGAAGTGTCACATAAGCGGGTCCGGTCGCCATGGCAACCTCCCTGGCACCCGACGGGATGGTCCTGGGAGCAGCCTGACACCAGGCACCACTGCACAGCAAGCCAATCAAAGAGGCCCTGGTAGAAGCCTCTGTTAAAATGGCCACCATACCAGCAGTAGGAGGCAAGACACAGACACATCCTTATGCAGCCCTGAAACCTGCTCATCCCAGCCCCTCCTGTACCGCGGATGGTGAGTCTGACACTGACCTGGCCGACCCCCTTACATGCTCCCATCCCTGACCTTTCTTCACCTGACCTTCTCATGCGTTTTAAACGGATGCTACATAAGGCCCTGAACAAACCTCAGACAGCATCACTGACAAGATGTCTAAGGAAATCCGCGAATTGGGGCAACGCACCGCTGACTTGGAACACCGGTTCGATGACCTTTACACCTCTTTTCAAATGCATTCAGATGAGCTTGAGCTCTTATGCAATGAGAACGCGACACTACAATCTCGCCTTGAGGACTTTGAAAACCTGGCTCGCCGTTCAAATTTGCAGATACGCGGCCTCCCAGAATTTATCGTAGATGTCCAATCCACTGTCACTGCCCTATTTCAAGAGCTGGCCCCTGCTATACCAATTGAACGCCTAGAAATGGACAGAGCCCACAGGGCACTGGCTCCGCACCGCACAGACGGCCCCCTGCGAGACATCATCGCCAAGCTCCATTTTTTCCGCTCCAAGGAACAGCTCCTCCAAGCCGCCCACGATGCGGGCTCCCTGACATTCCAGGGCCACTCCTATCAGCTGTTCCAGGACTTATGCCCTACAATGATCTCTAAACGCAGAGCTATAAAGCCCCACCTTCAAGCGCTCCAACAACATGGCATACCTTATAGGTGGAGCTTCCCATTCGCTATATGCTTCCATTTCCAAGCCAGAGACTACACCTGCAAGACCCCTGAGGACCTCCTTGACACACTGCGAAGTCTCCAACTCCTACCATCAGCGATTCCCCCTGAGGGCTCCTGCCGACGATCCGCATCCTGCTCTCCACTACAATCGCATCTCATCTCGCCGCTGGTCAACTCAGTGCCCACAAGAGAGGACGTTTCTCCTCACCTGCTCCAACTCAACAAGACTCCTTTGTTTGCACACCACCGGTCGGTGCCAACCTACCGATCGCACATCCTTGGCCTCTATTTCTTCTCGACTCACACTAAAATGAGGAACTTACGTATCCTTGCTGACAATTTACCCCAACTGTTAAAAATGTATTCATATTGTTCCCCCCCCCCCTTTTTTTTTTCTCTTCCCCTCCCCATCCGCCCCTTTTTTTTGTGTGTTATCTCCCCCCAGTTTTGTACTTGGTTGTATGGTTAAGTTAACAGTTGTGCTTATGCACCTATACTAGAATCCTGACCCTGGCTACACTCGCGACTTGTCCATGTTAATGCCCTTGTTGGGCTATGTTTATGGCACGAGTCACCTGGTTTCAGGGCCCCCCAGTTTCCCACGGGAGCTTAGGTTCCGGCTTTAAATGCAGGAATCTAACACCGTATGTTTGCATATTTGCTGTCATCCCCTCAGTGTACACTACTGCGCACTCGCCACTAGCCTCTGCGGTATAGCATTTTTGTACTGCTCGGGCTACTTATGCTCCCTGGGCCTCTCCACTCTACGGAGACCCCAGGGATCACCACCTGGGCTATAATAGCCTCCCGTTACTTTTGTTTTATGCCCCTTCCTACTCTCACTCTCCCCCCCAACGTTTCTGTGTGGCTCCTTATACCCCATTTTTCACCTCTACTATTTCTTTTCCTCCTCTTAAGACTATCTATTACCCGCCCGGATGAAGTCCTATTAATGCATATTTAATCACTCACTCCTCCCATGGGTTCCCTAAATATTCTTACCCTGAATGTCCAGGGCCTTAACATACCGCAGAAGCGTAACAAAGCTTTCCGATCATTTGCGTCACACAAAGCACACATTGTATGTGCCTACAAGAGACACATTTCTCTTCCACATCCACTCCTACATTTTTCGGCCCTCGCTACCCACAGATCTACACCGCCTCGTCTACCTCCAAACGCAGAGGCGTTCTCATCGCCTTCCACCCCACAACCCCCTTTACTCTACATTCTGAAATCAAAGACCCTGAAGGGCGCTATCTCCTTCTGACAGGGCTAATGCTTGATTCAGAAATCACCATTGTTGTTTACTATGCACCCAATCAGTCCACTCCCATCTTCCCACTCTCCCATCTTCTGGCAGTTATTGACACCACAAACATGGCACTCTCTTCATTTGCGAAGATTCTAATTGCACCCTTTACCCCTTCCTTGACAAGTCTCCCCAATCCTCCCTCTCTCCAGCCTCCATACATGATTTTCAATCTCTATTACACTGTCACTCTTTGGTTGACACTTGGAGGGAACTAAACCCGGCAAAACGCCAATATACCTTCTACTCTCATCCTCACAAGACATTCTCATGAATTGACCACATCCTCGCGACTGTCAGTTCCTCTCCCCACCTCTTGACCTCTGCAATTATCCCCATACCCTGGTCAGACCATAGCGCTGTCTTTACATCCATCGCATTATTGGCACATTCCCCCTCTGATCCCCCCTGGATTCTTAACGACAACTTACTATCCCACCCATCACATTGCTCGGACATCGAGTGTGCTCTTAGGGAATACCTTTCCTATAACGCTCCCCCAGACATCTCCCCCTCCTTCTGTGGGAGGTGCACAAACCTGTTTTACGTGGGTTCTGTATCAGTAAAGCATCTTTTATGAACAAAGAGAAAAGACTACAATGCTCCCGCCTCGAACAGGCTTATAACCAGTCACATCAGGTTTTCCAGTCGGTTCTGTCAACCACCAATCGAAAAGCGTTAGAACAATCATGTTTGGCTCTTGATCTTTTCCTTACTGATCAGGCAGAACTGTCTCGACACAAGTACTACATCAAAGCAAATAAGCCCAATACATTTTTAGCCCTCTCGCTCTGTAGGCTAGATCAGACCACCAAACCCATCCGACTACAGGTTTCCCCGGGTAACTTCAATAGCAACCCTGAGTGCATTCTGGATGTCTTTCGCAAACACCTTTCACTACTCTACGCCCCCTCTGACCCTTTTGATCCATCCTGCGCAGAAACTCTCTTAGCCCCCCTTTCTTTCCCGAAGCTGTCGGATCACCAACTATCTGCTCTAGAGCAACCAATAAGTTCCATTGAAACCTACAACGCCATCAAAAACCTGAAGCTACGTAAGCGCCCAGGTCCTGACGGCTTTTCTGCTGCATATTATAAAAAATTTGCCCACCTCCTGTCTCCTATTCTAACAAATGCCTTCAACGCAATCTTGTCTGGCCATTCTTTCAACCCAGACATGGTAACAGCTAACATCTTTATGCTCCCGAAACCAAACTCTCTTCTCAACATAAACGGTAAGCTTCTCGCAAAAATCCTTTCTACCCATCTTAATACATGCATAGGATCCCTAATCCACAATGACCAAGTAGGCTTTATCCCCACCCGGCAAGCGGGTGACAACGTGAGACGTGCTATCCTTCTTACTCATTTGGCTCGATCCCATAACATTCCCACTTTCTTTTTGTCCCTAGACATCAGAAAAGCCTTTGATACAGTCTCGTAGCCGTACCTTGATTACATTCTATGCCGCTGGGGTTTGGCCCCACTTTTTATCATGGATCTTCTCTTTATATCATGAACCCTCGGCTAGAGTCAGATATCTAGGTCATCGGTCGGCTCAGTTTTCAATTTCCCGCAGAACTTGACAAGGCTGCCCATTATCCCCCCTGCTCTTTGCCCTAGCTATAGAGCCTTTGGCCCTCCTGATAAGAGCTAACCCAGATATATGAGGACTTGAAGTAGGTGGATCCCACCATAAGCTATGTCTCTTCGCCGACGATATCCTACTTTTCCTCACCTCTCCTCTGACCTCCACTCCTACACTCCTCTTGAGGACTTCTTGAGGACTTTGGCTCTATATCTGGCCTCCGTATCAACCCTCAGAAGTCAGTAGCACTTAATATATCCCTCTCCCCCTGGGATTTAGCCAATTTGAAACAGGTCCTCCCATTCTCCTGGTCACAGCTTTCCATCCCATTCCTAGGAATAAAGCTGACCTCTAACCTTTTGGATCTATACACAGCCAATTATATGCCCATGCTGACCCACCTCACAGCCCTTATGACCAAATGGTCTTCCCTACCACTGGCCTGGCTGGGTAGAATTACAGTCGTGAAGATGTCTATATTACCCAAAATACTCTACTTATTCAGAGTCCTCCCCATCCCAGTACCGACGCACTATCTCCGTACTCTACAACATCGTATATACACCTACAGTGGGGATCGAAAGTTTGGGCACCCCAGCTAAAAATGTGTATTAATGTGCATAAAGAAGCCAAGGAAACATGGAAAAATCTCCAAAAGGCATCAAATTACAGATTAGACATTCTTATAATATGTCAACAAAAGTTAGATTTTATTTCCATCATTTACACTTTCAAAATAACAGAAAACAAAAAAATGGCATCTGCAAAAGTTTGGGCACCCTGCAGAATTTATAGCATGCACTGCCCCCTTTGCAAAGCTGAGACCTGCCAGTGTCATGGATTGTTCTCAATCATCATCTGGGAAGACCAGGTTATGTCAATCTCAAAGGTTTTAAATGCCCAGACTCATCTGACCTTGCCCCAACAATCAGCACCATGGGTTCTTCTAAGCCTACATGTGTGTCACTATGCTTTAATACAGCTATGCCTTCTTTTGGTCATCTAACCTGCTACATTTTGTGTATTGGTGCTTTTCTCCCTGACCTCATATGGACACTATACCTGTTTTCACAAATTGTTCTGTTCAAATGTCTATAGCTTGTCCCTTGCCTATGTTTCCAACCTTTGAAAACTAATAATGTTTGAACAAGAAAGATTGTTAAGAGTAGAGGTTTCTTGGTGGTACAAGCCAGATAGAGAGATGTGGGGAATCAAACTTTCCAAAACCGTTATTGGAACAGGAACTGATACTCTTTCAACAGCTGTTTGTGAATATTCACAAAAGAATCTCCATGCCAGGATATAGACCTGCATTGTAGGAGATAAGTGTTTCAACGAGTTGGGCTGCCAAATATCCGCTAACAGGAGAGACTGAAGGGAAATGACAGGGCTGAAGGCCTGTTCAATCTCACTCCATAAAACTTTGGAGGTGTGGACAAATCAGTATCTCAGTTGATGCAAAACAGTAGCTAAATAGTAATCTTTAAGTTCTAAAATGCCCATCGCTCCAGCTAGTCTGTGTTTAATGAGTTTGGAATGAGCACTTCTGGATTTTTTCCTTCTGCCAGATGAACTTTTTTAAAAGTGATGTTAGCGTTTGTAAGTAATTACTCTTAAAAAGAGATTGGCAGTGTCCTAAACGAGCACAATATTTGGGGTAGCAATATAATTTTGAAGGATGCCAACCTCCCCAACAAAGAGAGTTCACACTTGGCATAATGATTAGATTCCTTAGCTTATCAATAAGTGGGATATAATTGTTTTCAGCTAGTTTTGAGGAGTCATCTGTAAGTAGTAGGGCCAAGTATGGGATTCCAGAGTCACTCCAAGCATAGGGGTATAGCTTTTATAGGTCTTTCTTGGTGCAAGGATCTAAGCCCAGGTCTAGAATTAAAGACTTTGTAAAATTAACCTTGTAGTAGGAGATTCTACTGAATTCAGTGAGAAGTCCATGTGCGGCAGCTAAGGAGGAGCAGGGGCGGACTGACCATTTGGAAACTCGGGCACTGCCCGAGGGCCCAGGGTCAGTAGGGGGCTCCATGAGATGCCCCTGGTACCTTTTTTTCATAGGCTTTTTTGAGTTTGGGCAAGGACACAGGGGCCCCATGATCTCCTATTGCTCGGGGGCCCCATGAGTTGTCAGTCCGCCCCTGAGGAGGAGTATGGATTATTTAGGAAGAGAGTGCCATTTTCTGAAAATAGCTTAATAATATGCTCTCTACTATTAAAGATGAATCTTGTGATGTTCGTGTGAGTTATTATGGTTTCAGCCAGGGGCTTTATGAGGAGATTAAAAATGGATAGTGATAGGGAACATCGCTGGCATGTGCCATTAGAAATAGGGAAGTTGTAAGACAACATATTGGACGTATATACCTGTGCAGATGTAGATGAATATAATGTGTTTGGGTCATGTATTTCCAGTGGACTCTATTGAATGCTTTCTCTGCATCCAGTGATAGGAGTAGAGAAAGCATTTTATGAGTTTCAGCATAATAACCCCGCATCATGCGTCAGAGGCTTGCTTTCCAGGAGTAAAGCCCATCTGATTGGATTTAATCAAAGAAGGCAAGATATGAAAGAAATCTTTGTGCAATAATTTTAGCATACAATTTAACATCAGTATTGAGAAGTGAGATAAGTCTACTAATTTACTAGTGAAGTTGGCTCTTTACCAGTCTTAGGCATAATTACAATATATGAGTTAAGCATTTCAGAGGGAAACAAAGCAGAAGACGCTGCAGAACCAAATACTGAAGCTAGTGTAGGGCATAAGATGTCCTGAAATTGTTTGTAGTATTCATTAAATAGTCCATCAGGACCAGGTAATTTACCATTGGGTAAGGATTTGATGGCTTTAATTATCTCTAGAGGATTGATAGATGCGTTAAAGGCATGTAATTGGGTTTGTAAGAGAGAGGGCAGGCATATCAAAGAAAGGTTTCGTAGTCTCATCTGTAGGATGGGGGTGTTATGGTCAGTTTTCAGGTTGTATAGGGAAGAGTAATTTGTAGCAAAGGAGTCTGCTATCTCCTGTGGGTTTATCTTTTTATGATTAGTCTGCTAATGTATGAGATGGGTGATTTTAGTTTTAAGTTACGTGCCTTAAGTTTTTGAGCTAACCAGCAGAGTAATGTGTTGATTTTAAGTATTGAAGATGTTTGCTGAATCTTTCAGATAATAATAGCTGTACTTCGTTACGGAGCTTATAAAGTGTGTTGGAGGATTGAGATGTGGGGGTTACCTTGTGTTGAAGTTCCAAATGATGAATTTCAGCTTGAATTTTATCTACTTTCTGTGTCGTCTGTGTTTTCATCCTTGCACACAGTTGTATCATAATACCCCTGATGAATGCCTTATGAGCATTCCACAAAGTGAATGGGTTAGTAACAGAAGAAACATTTCAAGTGAAAGAATTTGGTCAAATGTTTAGCAATTGAATGAAAATAAAAGATTGAATGATTTGAGAATTAATTCTCCAGACATATGTAGGACTTGGGGCATGCTCTTCCACAGATTGGCAGATATAGAAATTGGAGCATGGTCTGATCTTGATATATCATAGATGGTGGAAGAGGAGACATTCTGCAAAGTAAATTTATCCACTAACATCATATTGATTCTAGAATAGGAGTTATGCCGCAGAGAGTGGAAAGTGTAGCCCCATTCATTTGTGTGTTGGCACTTGCAAATATCTAAGGTGGCATCAGAATGAAACAAGGATTGTAGAGATAGTGGAGGGTGTTTCAGGGTGGATGTAGTGTCCAGCAGACTGTCCAAAAATAATATTAAAATATCTGTGTATATATGTATGTGTGTGTGTATATATGTGTATATATATGTATGTGTTTGTATGTATGTGTATATATATATATATATATATATATATATATATGCAGTATGTGTGTGTATATATATATATACCTGTATACACACAGTATATTGTATTATCTTTCCAGGATACACATGGCTTTGTGACAGGCACTCAGAAACTGCTCTTTGATAAAAATGGACACTCATAAGAACATCCCTGGGTATGTTGTCTGATAGGTGGGATGGCTTTGGCAGATGATGGATTTTGTCGATCGCCAACTCTGAATCTGTGACAGAATGTAGTATGGCATGGAGGAGTTCAAGTGGAAACTGATGCAGCTGGGCTGGCTGTATGGATTCAGGGACAACTCACAGTTTGACATTATTTCGCTGTGGCCTTTCCTCTAAATCCGCTACTTTTTAGCCACTCTATATCATCGTCATGTTCATTGTGAGCATCTACTAGATTGTTGTAAGATGAGGCAAACTCTCCCATTTTTTCTTCGAGGTGATCTACTCTGCCTATCTAACTCCTGCACCTCTACCTTTAAAGTTCATGATGGAGGCCATCATGGCAGCATGTAGAGAACTACACAGAGAAACCATCATGTCCTTCATAGTATAGGCTGGTTGATGGTAGGGAAGGAATTAATGGTGTGTGCAAGTTCTCTAGTATCATCAAGAGAAATATGACATGCGATCACCTCTAAATATTGAGAAGCTGGTGACAGGCAAGATTTGACTTGGCAGGGCTCCTTGAGAGCTGAGTGAAGGCTCCAGAGTATAGTGAAGGCTGTGCTCTGACACATCGTTGGCTCTGGGAGGCAGGAGAAGAACCATCAGAGGAAGCTGGACAGCGACAGCTGCTGCTATATTGGGAGCTGCCTTGTGCTGCTGTGGTAAAGAACCTCAAAGTTTCTTAGGCTGTGAAACTTCTTTCCTCTTGCAGGTCATTGCTGTGTGCTGGCCGATGCTTTAGGAATCTCAGGAGGTAGCAGGTGTTGCGGAGGATCTCCTCTATTCGCTGCTCTTCCAAGCGCTGGAGCTGGGGGTTCAGACTTCCATCTAGGAGTACAGTAGCCAAGCCCCCAACCAAGTAGATTTTAAACTACAAGCAACGCAAATGCTGGACTTAAATGAGAACATTAGTTTTACACCATTTTGTAAAAATCCCAACTGCCAAATATTCTTGGGTGAATTTATATTTAGGTCTATTATTGTGTCCACGAGATTAAATACCATTGGGATCACCTTTTAAGTATTGCCTACTAATTTGTAGTCATTATATGCTGTTATGATTTATATTTTGTGTTTTTTTTTCTTATTTTTTGTAAAGTTTGTACTGCTGTTTTGAGTGGGAGGTAGCACTTTTTTGTTTTCCCAGGGGGTGACTCCCAGGTCAGTGGGTTGATTTAGGTATGTGAACCTGGTCTTGTTTATGTTTTTGCTCCCACTCTGCTTTTGGCATCTTTCTTATTGTTTTTCTATTGTTTTTCCTTGCTGTGTCTCATTGTGTGAGGCTGTGCTTTCTTTGTATGTTGTTTTGTTTGTATATTGGTGAGGGGGTTGGCTGGTCCTTGGTGGGGCATGGTGGTGTGTCCTCCGTTCCCAACTCTCTTTTTCAATCAAGAGTCCTGCTTTGTCTGGATGCAGGGACTTGCTGGACGCCTATTTGCAGCATGGGTTCCTGTGCTTTCGGTGTCCGGTGGCTCTCAGGTGTGTGTGTGTGTGTGTGTGTCAAAATGGAGGTGGGCTTCTGGCTTCCACCTGCACCGGATACTGACATGATTGTGCCAGAGGTTGTGGGGAGGGGTACCTCCCAGATTCAGGTTTTATTTATAAATAAATAAGCCCACCCAGAGAGTACAGTTGTTGTTGATGGCTTGGAGGGGGAGACATTTTTCTACTGCTACTGAACAGCAATAGCTGACTATACTTTCCATCCTGTTGTTTCATGGACTCCTTTAGGGTGTAACTTACCTGAGGGAAATTTCCAATGAGTCTCTCTTGTGTTTTGTTTTATAGCATTTCTATGTGCTGATCTTTTTCTTTTGCAGAACCATTAGGGGTTTGTGTTTCTCAACAGTATGTTTCATATAGGGGTTTCAAATATGGCCACCACGCTGGAAATGATGTCACTGCGCTCCCAGAATCCTCCTCGCATACCAACACGTTGCGTCACGATAGACACGTGACTTCCTCAGGGAGGGATTCTGGGAGCGCGGTGACGTCATTTCCGGCGTGGCGGCCATATTTGAAACCCCTATATGAAATACCCATGCAGGACATTCATAGCATGAGCTATAGAAGCCTGTGATTGAAGATTTTAATGTGAGTGGGCATTTTTATTATATATATATGGAATAATATACAGCTTTACACTATGAGAGTTTTTTGTCTATATATGAACTGAGGAGGAGGCTGCTGAGAGAGTATATTAGTCTGGGGAGGATCCGGAGATTCATCAGAGTGGTGTTTTATCCTAAGGCAAGCTGACCCTGTGGGGTCTATGCAAGGAGGTGAGGGGCCACTGCAGCCATTGTTTGGATTCACACAGTGTGGACACTTGTGATCACATGCATGAAGATTGAGAGTTTTTTTGTTTGTTTGGACACTATTTCTTATATGGATTTATTTTGAGTAATATATATTTGCAGTGATTTTGTATTATTTATTGCTATCATTTTGAACACTTCTAATATTCTCGGTGGGAATACACGTGTTGCACTTTATTATATCTGCACTTTTTTGCACATATTTATATATTTATTATTATATATAGGATTTTATGTTTAGTGCTGTATTGTGTATTACCCATTGCACAGGTATACATTTTGCACAGATCTTTAGCACTTATTTTTATATTCATTATTATATATGGGATTGTAGGTTTAGAGCTGCACTTTATATTATTTATTCTGATCTCATAGTGCCTCACTCTAGGCTGTTTCATCTCTTTTCCATAATTGTATGACCAATGTTTTAAGTATAAAACTTGCATTCTTTTCTGAACCTCCTTTTTTATTATTCTTGATGTTTTTTATTCAACCATAATTACCTTTCCTGCTCTCCTCTATTAATCTCTTCTACCTCCTTTTTTGTCTTTTATCTAATTTCAAAACAGTATACTGAATGTAGGTTTCATTTTTGATATTCTTATTGGTTATTATATGTTGTTATACTCAGTCCTATTTGCTGAAATTGATGTTTGGTGATTGCCGTGGTACTATTGTACTCTCTTCTGATGTATTTTGTATAGTCCTTCTTAAAATTCAATAAAGACTGACAGTTTAAAAAAAAGCTATACAGTAATTCTGCCACTTTACAAAACTCTGGTTCAGGCAAATCCTAAGTATGCTTTCCAGTTCTGGTCACCAGTCCACAGAAAGGATGTCCTGGAGCTGGAGAGAGCCCAGAAAAGGGCAACAAACATTAATGTAGTAATTTAGATAGGGGAATGCCTGTGGATATTGTTCATCTGTATGTTGCTAATACATTTGATATAGTACCTTTGTAGACACTTGATTTATTAAATAAGGTCTATTGGTGTTGAAGAATTTGTTTGTACAGGAATAGAAAACTGGTTAAAGGATCATATCCTGAAAGTATTGTTAAATTGCTCCTTTTTCAAATGGACTAAGGTTGTGAGCGGTGTGTGGTCCAGGGTTTAACATGTTTATAAATTATATATAAATTATAGTTAGAATTGTTATAGAATGATTAGTTCATTTTCATTGTTTGCTGATTATACAAAACTATATAGGATAAAAAACAAGATATAGCACAACACATGATATAGCAGCTACAGGGTACAGGATATTTATATTGAAAAATGTAAAGTTATGTACTTATGTGTTAAAATGTACATTATAATATATGCATTAGATGGGTCTCTTCTGGGGAGATCAGTGATGGAAAAAGATTTGGCGTGATTTGTAGACTGCAGTCTTGGCAATAGTATGCAATGCCAAGTAGCAACAAACAGAAGTAGCAGTATACTCTTTCAAATTAAAAAGGTATTTATTCAAGAGCTAAATGTATGATTCTACCACTTTACAAAACACTGATTCAGCCTCTGGTTCCTAAGTATAGAGTTCAGTTCTGATCACCAATCCTCAGCAAGAATGTCCTTTAATTAGAGAGTTCAGAGTATGGCAACAGAATTAGCCTTTTTGCTACCAGAGCCATTTTTGCATTTTTTGTGCACATGCTTAAAAAATCATTTTAGGCCTGAAGATTACACAAAACCTCCAAAAATTATATATTTTCTGAAAGCAGACACCCTAGAGAATAAAATAGTGATAGTTACTATTTTTTTATGTCACACAATATTACCTCAAAGGTCTAAGAAACACACACATTTCAGTATAAAACACACTAAAGTAAATTTTAGGGCAAACAATTGCAATAAATTACCCTGGTAAAATATATAAAAGATGAGGTTGCACCGAGTAAATATATACCCAACATTTCAAACCTTAAATTTGTGTGCGCCCATGAAATGATGACAAACTTCAGTACCCTATATTATCTATAGCCCCCACAGGTCATCAGTATAGCATTATGGAGGAGGTCTTGTGCTAGAATTATTGATCTCACTTCGGTGTGCATGGTGATGTGTAACATGTTTATCACAATAGGTGCCCATGATGCGTGCATTTCCATTCATACATGCGTATATGTGGGGGTGGCGAGCCTCAAAATTTTTTTGGGGGGTATGTGATGTGCTTGGTTGTAACTTTATTCTTTTTTTCATCACGTAGGGGACATAAGGTCCGCTATTGATGGTTTTTATGTGACAGGTACTCTTTAATGAAACGCGCAGGATCTAAAAAACCCTGCATGTCTCCTTTGGGCTCCACTGAAGGTTATGAAATCACATTGCAATACATTTCTCACTGGCCAGAATAGTGACAGGGGTGACCCGGACGTGATGTCATACACGTTGCTTTACAGGTCACAGCAAGAAGAGGAGGAGAGGGGATGTGTGTCCCCTCTCCTCTCTCCCCTCCACCCACCAGCACCCGCCATGTCAGCCCTGGGCCCGCAGATGGGCAATCAGAGTCACTACTGGGGGTGTGTGGAAACAATCAGGCGGCAGCGCAGCCACCCAGCTGCTGCCACCTGATCGGCATTTTATACACAACCCTGGTGGCTGCAGCCATTGGATTGTGAGTAAAATCTCCCTCTGTCAGGTACATACAACGTACGAACCTGGCAATGAAAGGGTTAATAAAGGGGTGGAGTGCTTTACTTATAAGAAACAATCACAAAAAATCCAAGTACTTATCCTGGAGAAGAGGCACCTAAGAAGTAATCAAAATGTTAACATTTTTCAAAAGTGGCTGTAGTATCAGTATTAAACTAGTATTATCCTAGAGGAAGACATGCTGCCACAACCTGGGATTGGAGGAAAAGAGGTATAATCTTAAACAGGGCAAGGGTTTATTTTACTGCTAGAGCTTCCTCAGGCAGAGGTATCAGCTGAAAGTGTAGATAGATTAAAAAAAGTTAGATGTCTTAGTGAACATAATATACGTACAGGTGTATGGGAATTCTTAGTTAGTCCCATACACACACACGTTGAACTGGAAGGACCATGTCTTTATTCAACCCATTATGTACATTAATTTCTGCAAAGAAATCAGTGCGAGGAAGGAACACACTTGGAAAAATAACAATATTTTAATGTATTTGTAAAATCAAAATGATATGTTAGCCATGAACTAGCTTGATAAAGGTTATCAGTCAGTCAACATTCACATCAAAATTAATTTACGTGTAAATTTCACTACTGGCCTAGCCTGGGTACACAGCAATAAGGACATCTGCTTTCAGACTACCATGGCCTTTATTATAAGTTAAGGTAAGATTAGTAACCACATACATTCACTGGCCACTTTATTCGGTACACCTTCTAGTGCCAAGAAAATATCCCCCATGCCATTATACCACCACCACCATCCTGAACCATTGAAACAAGGCAGGATGGATCCATGCTTTCATGTTGTTTATGCCAAATTATGACCCTACCATCTGAATGTTGCAGCAACCAGTCTGCCCATTGTCCTCTGACATCAACAAGGCATTTTCATCCACACAACTGCCACTCACTGGTTATTCTCTTTTTTAGACCATTCTCTGTAAACTCTAGAGATGGTTGTGCATGAAAATCCCAGCAGATCAGCAGTTTTTGAAATATTCAAACCAGCCCGTCTGACACCAAGAACCATGTTCATAGCCACGTAAATTCCCTTTCTTGCCCATTCTGATGCTCAGTTTGAACTTCAGCAAGTGTTTTTCACCATATCTAGATATCTAAAGGCATTGAGCTGCTGCAATGTAATTAGCTGATTAGCAGGGCCGGAGCATCCACTAGGGGCGCCTCAGCACAGTCCAGGACAGCACTCTCTCTGTGTGGGATGCCACCATGTCATGAATGATCCTTCAGCTGAGAGGAGGGGCGGCAGAGAGGAGGAAGAAAGGACAGAGGAAGATGTGGGTGTCTGGGGCCAGTGTAGCAGCTGAGCTTCCGTTCCTTCCTTCCTCTCAGACTCAGTCCCTTAATGCAAACAGGCTGGCACCTGTGATCACTATGGCATTCCAGCCCTTCTATTCCCATTCATCAGTGGAGGCGAATCTGCACCTGCGGAGGAAGGTAATGTCAGACTCTGATATCTCGTGCCTGTTGAGTGTGACCTGGTTGGCCGGACATCTATCACATGTGCAATGTGTCTGTCAGGGATCGCCGCGGCGCTGGTACCCTACGCATGCGCATTAGGCCTTCTCATGCAGGGATGCGGGCGCTAGGTCCCAGCCCACCGCGGTGACGGCGTTCGCGCATGCGCACTGGCGTCCACGGGTGCGCGCCTGGCACCAATGACAGCGCAGGGCGCGATAATTAAATCCGCCTGTGCTGTCACTGGTTGTCGAATGGTCTTGCTGCGATTCCTGTTCCCTGAAACCTGTGACTGTGAATACTATTGACCCAGATTGTCTGACCTTTGCTGCCTTCTCCTGTCCTGACCCTTGGCTTGCCTGACCTTGCTCCTGAATGTCCCTATTTAGATCTGATCTCCTGTTACTGACCTGGCGTGTGACCCGACCATTCTTTGCCTGCTGCTTTGTACCGCACTGACCCCCCGGCTACCGACTCGGCTTGTCTGACCTAGCTTTAGCTCATCCATCCATCCGCGTCCATCCATCCATCTCACTGGGACCCCCCGGTCCCCTCACATCAGACTCTTATACTGCAGGAGCCTCTGGCGGACTCCTCTACCACTGGTGGGTATACCCGGTAGTCGCGACCTGGTCTCGGAGCGCTCCAAGTCCATCCCCACCATCAGGGGCCCTGGTGAACAAGTGCTCCGGAACTTAGACTCCGTGCTCCGGGGAAGCCTGACCAGTGGGTTGCTAGAGGTGCTGTCAGGTGGTCCGTTACAGTGTCAATGAGTGATGACATCATCACAATCCCTCAGCCTGCTCTGATAGTGCCTGCTAATCAGTGTCAGTGTTGGTGGTGGTGTGTTGTGTCGAATCTGTCACTGTGTGGGATCGCTCAGTTCAGCTGCCTGCTGTCACAGTGTTTTATCTCCCCCCACTGCCTGGGGAATTCCAGCCTGGGATCTGTCAGAGTGTGGATCCATCGTCCTCCACTCACTGCAACTTTCACCCTGCCACTGCCAGTCACAGATACAGTCCACCTGTGACACTGATTTTGTATTTAATATTGGTGCTGGTGGCATTTTATGGCACTTATGCAAATTAAATTTTTTTTAGCAGTTTCATGTTTTGTTGATTTAATATTTTCTACTGTTTTTAAAAAATGTTATTTATTTTTTTGGGAGGTGGCGCAAGTAGCTGGTCTTGCCTAGAGTGCAAAATAGTCTAGCACCAGCCCTGCTGATTAGCAATTTTTGTTACCAAGCAATTGAACAGGTGTTGACTGTTCAGTGTAAATTAACTAATATGTACATATTTATGGTACAATTCAGCTCAACATACATTAGAGCAATATTATTTTCAGCACTCTTTCACAGATTAATTCTTTCTGGTAACAGGGACAATCTTGAACTTAAAGCAACTCTGTGCTTTTTAATCAGCAAACCTTAGCTCATCAACAAAGACAAACCTCAATATTAGTAAGAGTTGCAATAGTAGCAGAATTCATTAATAGGACACTGTCTTTAAATACTGGTAAGCACATATGAAAACATACTGTATATTCCTACTGAAGGCCCCTCTGACACAAGTCAACAGGACAATAGGTTTTCCCTCTAAGCTCTAGGTACACACTGTCTCTAAGCAGGCATCTTACCAGCCTATAGCACTAGAGCAGACTTGCAATGTTCCATTGTTCAGGATCCAGCTTGAAAATGGGGCAAAAAGCAAGCCACACCCCTATTTGCTATCAGCACCATGGTGTGAAACAGGCATGTGCGGCACTAGTTGGCAAGAAGAAGCCTTAAATTTTAACCAGGGACAGAGTGTTCCTCAGCAATGACCTTAACTGGTACTATAATCTATAAATGTATGTCTATTTGTAAAACAGACCACACACATGTGCTTTATTGACTATAGCAAAGTATGAGACTTTGTGAATCATTTCAAAATGTGTCCTAAGTCCTCAAGTTAAAAGATGCACTTAAGAATTGTGTTGTTTTTACTTAAAATTTGTTTAGGGGTTAAGAAGCTACAGTAAAGTACACTGCTCAAAAAAATTAAAGGAACCCTTTGAAAACACATCAGATCTCAATGGAGAAAAATATCATCCTGGATATCTATACTGATATGGACTTGGTAATGTGTTAGGAACGTAAGGATGCCCCATCGTTTGATGGAAATGAAAATTACCAACCTACAGAGGACTGAATTTAAAGAAACCTTGAAAATCAAAGTAAAAAATTATACAGCAGGCTAGTCCATTTTGCTCAAATTTAATTAAAGCAACTCAAAATGGTACTCATTCATTTGTATTGTCCCCACTTGCTTGTATGCATGGTTGACAATGTCGGGGAATGCTCCTAAAGAGACAATGAATGATGTCCTGGGGTATTTCCTCCCAGATCTTGGTCAGGGCATCACTGAGCTCCTGGACAGTCTGAGGTGCAAGCTGGTAGTCAGATGGACCGAAACATGATATCCCAGAGATGTTCAATTGGATTTAGGTCAGGCAAGTGTGTGGGCATTCAATGATATCAATTCCTTCATCCTCCAGGAACTGTCTGCATACTCTCCCCACATGAGGTCGGGTATTGTCGTGCACCAGAGTAGGGTCTGACAATGGATATGCCTTCCCAGACCATCACTGACCCATCACCAAAACGGTCATGCTGAACGATGTTACAGGCAGCATAACATTCTCCACGGCTTCTCCAGACCCTTTCATGCCTGTCACATGTACTCAGGGTGAACCTGCTCTCATCTGTGAAAAGCACAGGGCGTCAGTGGCGGACCTGCCAATTCTAGCATTCAATGGCAAATGCCAATAGAGCTCTATGGCAGTGAGCACAGGGCCCACTAGAGGATGTCGGGCCCTCAGGCCACTCTCATATAGTCTGTTTCTGATTGTTTGGTCAGACACATTCACACCAGTGGCCTGCTGGAGGTCATTTTGTAGGGCTCTGGCAGTGCTCATCCTGTTCTTCCTTGCACAAAGCAGCAGATATCAGTCTGACTGATTGGTTAAGGACCTTCTACGGCCCTTTCCAGCTCTCCTAGCGTAACTGCCTGTCTCCTGGAATCTCCTCCATGCTCTTGGCAATAGCACATATTGATGTGCTATCCTGGAGGAGCTGGACTGCCTGTGAAACCTCTGTAGGGTCCAGGTGTCGCCTCATGCTTCCAGCAGTGACACTGACCCTAGCCAAATGCAAAACTAGTGAAAAACAGTCAAATAAGATGAGTGCGGACAAAATGTCAGTGGCCTCCACCTGTAAAACCATTCCTGTTTTTGGGGTCATCTCATTGTTACCCATCTAGTGCACTTGTTAATTTTATTACCACCAAAGCAGCTGAAACTGATTAACAACCCCCTCTGCTTCTTAACTGACCAGATCAATATCCCAGGAGTTTAACTGACTTGATGCTATACTCTGATTAAAAAGTGTACCTTTTTTTCAGCAGTGTATTATGATATAGGATGATTTTCAATAGGTAAAAAAATTAAGACAATTTAGCCTAATTTTCCTACACTTAATTAATGTGTATGGTAATCATAACAATGTGAGACTCCAGGATTGGAAACTTGGGAAATAAGCATAAAAAACCTGATGATACTACATCACATTACATTTTACAAGTATGTTTTATTAAAGATTTAAGGTACAGATGCAAAGAGTAAGAGAAAGTGAAGAGTAAGAGTAAGTGAAATATGGGAAGTCAGAAAAAGAATGGGGCGGCAATAGTTTTAAAACTATATTGTATGTAAGGCTCAAACATATTGCTAATAATGCAGAGGAGGACTCAACAGTTCCCTGAGCCTAGGTTATGGATAAAATGTAACATGATATAAAATAATAAGTAAAAGGTACAAGTTACATAATTTAAAATGCCACAAAATCCCTACAAAAATGTAAAAGTAGACAATGTTTGAAAACAGAGGAGGTTCTATGCACTATCCAGCTAGAAAGTGCTATATGGATCTCCATGTGCATAAAATCACTGAGGACACAGGCATACTCTACCAATTACAGAATGAGAGTGTTTTTCTAGTGTCAAATATTAACAGCTAGTAAGAAGTGCCTCAGGATGCCTTTTGTTCAGTTTTTAAAATGACCACAGTGGCACAGAACAGAAGGAAAATCTTATGTTCACATCTTATTCCAGAAAAATATCTGGAGGTAAATGTGGAGATAAATGCCTGGAATTAACTCACATTGCTGATCAACCTCAGAGGAGGAGGGGAAGATGAATTTAAGTTCCTAAGATATTTCATATCATAAAGAGGGATTTGTGTAACTCTATTCTGCAGGTAAGACAACGCTGATTAGGACTGCGTCAGTGTGAAACTCTGCTTCTGATTCTGCTCTACTGCTTCTCTAGTTCTACTAGACTGAGAGAGAAAATTCAATTAGTGAGAGCTTCTCACCTTGCTGTGAATTGAGATCTACCAAGGGCAATGCATAGAGGGAGAGTGTGGTGTGAGTTGGGATGTCTGAGCACAAAGAAGTTTAGGCAGAAACTTTTTTATTTTTAAAGATATTAAAGTGGTTGTAAAGACTCAAGGTTTTTTACCTTCATGTATTCTATGCATGAAGGTAAATAAACTGCTGTGTGCAGCAACCCCCCCGCAATTCTTACCTGAGCCACCTCTGATTCAGCAACACTCCTGACAGCCTCTACTTTCTGGGGATTCTTCCTCCTGCATTGCCTCCCGATGTTGTCAATCACAGCCAGTGAGCCAATAAGGAGAGAATGGCTCTGTGTGCACACAGCGGTGTCCCCAGTGTGAGTGATGTTCCTTGAGGGCACTGCTTGATGGGGAGGAACCAGGAGCACTGGCAGGGGACCCAAAAAGAAGAGGATCAGGGCTGCTCTGTGCCAAACCACTGCATAGAGCAGGTAAGTATAGACGTATAGAAGTATGTTTGTTACTTAAAAAAACAAAAAAAAAACAAAAATGAAGCTTTTGTGTCACTTTAGCTGGCCTATACTGTAGATAGAGTAACTTGGATGGTGGAGAGTCAGACTGGAGATTCTAGGAGGTGAGTATAAAAAAGAGTTAAGTCCATCTCCAGTGGTTTAGTGAGGGAGTATATGTTAAAGTTTTGACCAGAACAGCTTTGACTCTTGGCCAAATGTCCAGGAGAACTGTAAAGAGATCTAGGTGAGAAGGTAGTTGTCTGGGCTTAATATATTTTTCCCAAATCTCAATTGGAGGAAGAGCGAGAAAAGGTAGGGCATTATGTGTTGGTTATTCAGTTGGGATTATCTGTGGCAGCACCCTCAAGTCAACAGATAAAATACAGGTGAAATATATTTTCTCCTTTGTTCATATATTATTTAAGGGACGAGTTATGGAATTGACTGGTCAACAACACTTTGCAGAACAGCCACTTTGTGATAAAGTTTGAAGTCAGGAGATTTCATACCACCTTCATTTTCAGCATGGGTAGAGTGTTATTGTTCACCTTAGGCTTTTTCTCTTTCCCCAAACACTTTAGGTTGCTTTTGGTTGTTATGAGGGAAAGGCCAAGGAGGATTGATTGGGACAGCATGGAAGATAAATATTAATCGAGTTAAAATGTTTAAGTAGAACTAAAGGCAAAACAATTTTTTGATACAGTAAGGGAGGGTTATACCCCATCATTTGTTTTGTCATCTGTGTCCCATTGGAGAGATTTTAATTCACTTCCTGACCTATAGCCAAAACTGGATGTGAGATTAAAATCCTGCAAATTAATGGAATCCCTTAAGGCTCTCCAGGTCACCAGAACTAGTGTCCCCATTGGAAG
Organism: Staurois parvus; assembly: GCF_062004578.1. Taxonomy (NCBI): domain Eukaryota; kingdom Metazoa; phylum Chordata; class Amphibia; order Anura; family Ranidae; genus Staurois; species Staurois parvus. Next base: position 10,637,669 of record NW_028317994.1, on the reverse strand, counting down.
ATTTCCCCTCTATTCTGTTCTGGGGACAGCCCAAAATTTGGGATTCTCTTTTACTTTCAATTATAATGGTAAACAGGACAAACAAAGATGGTGGATCTCTCTAACAAGGGCACAGACAGCACATCAAACCTGACAGGGGTTCTAACCCCTCTTCTCTCCATCCATAACTATAGTTATAGTCCTTAGTTATACTTTTATTCTTAGAAGATGTGTTCTCCCAGACCATGACATTCTCACACCAGTTCAGATTTGCTAAAATGTTATTTAACAGTGTATTATAATTTAATGAGTAGAGCTGGTCCAGTTGGATGGGTATGTGGGAACCCATAAAGGTGATGTGTACAGAATACTGCTTAAAAGTGTATGTCGTTTGCAGAATCTGTTTAGCTTTGAGTAACAAAATGTTCAATATCTCAGCTTTAGTGGCATTGTCTATATATTTGCTCAGGTCCCTAAACCTGTCAGATATTTTAGCATATTTGGGAGGCTACTGTGGGGGTGGATAAAAGGGCATCCACAAAGAGCAATAGTTATTAATGTTACTTACCTATGGTCAGTCCCCATAAAGAGTTATTAATATTACTCAAAATGGAACCAAAACATAAGTTATTTTTCCAAAATGTATAATAGAATAGGCAGTGGGCAACTCTGTCTCATTATATTATGTATAGTAATTAGGGAAGAAAGGGTCCATTTATGCTACTTTCATACTCATTCAGGGCTAAAACACATTTGTGTTTTTGCTGTGCTTTAAAATGTTTTTGCTGCACTCTTGCTGTGTTTTTATCGCATGTGCTTATTTTAAATGTTACTCAACATCGCACCAAAAATGCAACGCAGGTGCATTTTCCATGGATTTCAATAGGAAGGTGTATTTTTTTTTGTTTACAAACTATTTATTTGAAAGGTTTGTATAAAGGAAGTATACATTACAACAGATAAATCATTACATAAGAATATGTAATGTAGTATCAAGAAGCATAACAAAATATATTTATACAAAGAGATAAAATGTTCATTTTGTATAACAAAAACCATGAAATAAGTTTAATTCACTAATACAGTGTATAATATAATACTGTTGCAATGAAACACAGAAATACTGTTGACTAGATAAAAAAATTTACGTTAAATAAAAAAATAACCAAACATGGAAAAATATAAAATCAAACAAACTGAGGTCTTAATCACTGAGTGTTTTTCTGATAGAAAGCCATGGGTACTACTTTGCATTAAAAATATGCATGGTTTCAGAGGGCATATGGAAAATTCTCTCAGACAGCATAACACAGTTAACTCTATCCATGATACAGTATGTAAGAAGGGAACCAAAGGGCTTTTCCAGTTAAAGGCTATGGACCACTGTGTGGCAACACAGATAGTATGGATCAATTGTATTAGGATGCGGGGTAAGCCAGGAACTGGTACAAATAATAGACATATCGATGGAGAGAGATTGACGGGGCCAGACACCAAACAGGAGACTATAGAAGATATCCTAAGCCATATAGGCTTCAAAACTTTGCAATCCCAGAACATATGTAAGAAAGAGCCCACCTCTGAGCAGCCTCTAAAACAAATTTCATTCTAAAACAAATTACTTTCATGGCTGTTTCGCTTATGGAAATAGAATGGGTACATTAACGGAGATTCAGTAACATGTTAGACCATTCAACCAAAGAGTATTGAGCACCGCATTCCTGTTCCCACTGTAACATGTAAGAAAGTTTATCCGAGATAGGTGGTGTTTGTATAACTTTGTAGATAGACGATATAATACCCTTACCTCTAGGAGAAGATTTACATATCCTTTCAAAAATAGTCATATCCTTTGAGGTAGATAAGGAATAATTTGTGGCATAGAATTGTCTAATTTGATGATATCTATGTAGTTCTCTATGGGGAATCTTTTTAAGAGAATAAAGTTCTGAAAATTATATAAATCCAGGACTAGTTTGTAATGAGTACAAGGTGGTAAATTTTTTTTATTTCCCAAAACATAAAACTATTTGGGGAAGAGAATGCTGAACCCAATTTATGGCCTCCCCAGAAAGGAAATCAATGGAGAAACTGATCAAATTAAATGTTGTTTGTATGTGAGTACCATAAACGTACAGATTGTGCTATGAGAGTGTTATATGGGGCAATCATTGTATGGGATATACCTGTACTAGATGTCCAAAGCAAATCAAGCAGGTATTATGGATAAATTGACCCTGACTCAAATCTGATCCAGGGGACATTAGAGTGGTGGACATTCCATTGTGTTAACTGAGCAAATCTGGCGGCAAGATAATATGACCATAAATGTGGAACTCCCAATCCGCCAGAAGATTGTGAGTTATAAAGTATTGTTTTAGAGAATCTATCACTTGCCAAGCCATATAAAGATGTTTATCTCCCTTTGAATGCTATCTAGAAATGTCTTAGAGATTTTTATTGGGAGGGCTGTAAATAGGTACGATAGCTTTGAAGTATTTTAATGTCTGTCACTCTGCCCAAAAAAGATATAGGAAATGTTTTCCAGAGTTTAAGAAGATTCGTAATTTTTTTTATGGATAGTATAGAAATTGTACCAATTAATAAATAATTTGCGCTAGTAAATATATATAAATATATGTAAAGAAATCATCAAATCATAAGTCCAGAAAAATATATATATACCAATACCACAGAAAAAATATAAAAAACTTTTTAGGTGCAAAAAAACTTTTGTGCAAAAGGAGTGTCTCAATATAAAAAAAGTGTCTCAATATAAAAAAATTTCACCAAAAAACCTTGATAATATAATGGCAGATCATCCATAAAAATATCTTCAGAAACGGAAGCTCTCCAACACACCGATCCTCATCGATCGAAATAACAGGACGAAAAACTTTGTAGTTAATCGAAAATCCACTTCTCCAATAGAAAAAGGACCACCTTCAAACGTATCCATGGGGGGAAATGCCAAGCACTCGAGAGAAACAGAAAGACTTCATGGTGCAATATTATAAAAACCAATTCCTTTATTAGATACTCATTGCACTTACTCAAGAGGTGTCCCAGCCGACACCAGCATCAACAGCATCAACAGCAATCACATAAACGAGCCTGACTACTCAGCACATGTGCAATAGCTGGCAGTCAAAAACGTAATGACATCACATCAATCAAACTCCGCCCTACGCGTTTCGTCATCGACGTCCTCACGAAGAAAAACAGATAAATGTGAAAGCAGACTTAGTTGTCCTTTTATGAAACTGAGATCAGAGGCGATCCACAAGGATCGTTGCTGATCTCAGATCATTAGTGGTTTAGGAAACCGAAATGATCAGTGGAGAACATGTTCTCCGCTGATCATCTCTGCACCCAGAGAATTTGTCGCTGACAGAAATGGCCAGTGTATGAAGGAGCGATGTCAGCCCTTCACTGGCAATCTGTGTGAAAATTCTCCCTCCAGATTCTCCAGCCCAGAGGTGGAGAATTGGGGAGAGACGAGTGAATCCCGAGAGAACTGAGGAGTAAGGAGGAAGATTATTGACTTCCTTCTTCTTCAATCAGAGCCCCCAAGACAGTGAAAGGCAGGTAGAGGTGTGTGTGTGTTTGTAGTGATCTACTTAGCGGTCTCCTCTGAGAGAGCTGCAAACGAAACAGTGGTAATTTACAGCTGCTTAGTAAACTGTGTTTGACTGATTTCTTACTGTAATCTTGCGAGATTATAGTAAAAGCAGCCATTTTCTAGAGTTCAAAACATTTGTAGATCGCTTCACTCCTCATTAGGAGAAGCGGTCCACACCGCTTCATGAACAGGCATTCAGAGGAGAACTGTCTCCTCTGAGAATGTGAGAGAACTGAGCAGCGGCCATTTACCCCTGTATGATAAAAGGACACCTTAGTTCTAATCCTGGCTGTGGTATAGTGGTAAATATCCAGATTCATGAACTTTTGGTAGCTTTATGAGCTGTGTATAAGTTGCTTCCAGGAAAGGACATAAAAGTTTGTTTCAGCATGAACTGCTTGGAAAAAGAGAGGTATTGGAGTTGACTTACTAAAGGCTACTAAAGGCAAAAAGGCTGTTTTATGTTTACAAGGGAATATGCACTTTGTAAGGGAAGTTTCCTTTATCTTACTAAATGAGATAAAGCTTTGCTGCCTTTTATTATCCAACATTTGCAAGCAAAAATACTGGGTTTTTGCACGTGATTGAGTATTCTTTGTAAAAATGAATTTTCACCACATTCACTAAGCTAAGGGAAAATTCCCTAGAAAATGAAAATAATTATTTGCTGTTAGTAAATCAACCCCATTTGGAATTCTGCATTTGTCGTACGATTGGTGGTCTTAAACATATTGTTCTGGGCTTGATGGACTGGCACAAAGTAAACCTGTTCACTTCTGACCAAATCAGATAAATGGTTTTGAAGTCAAGATGCCATATATTTTTTCAAGTAACTTATTGTTAATATTAATAAAGGAGAATGACCTATAATTTCCACAGTGGTTCAAATCTTTACCAATGACTATGTTGGAAAAGGACAGAACTTGCATCATTACAGGCTTAAATTAAGAGGGAAACAATACTTACTTTAAATATTTTATACAAATGTGATTGAATGCTATCAGGCAAATCTCCAATACATTTGTGAAGTTTATCTTCTGTAAAGGGGTGGTCTAAAGTCTGAGAATTCTTTCTAGAAAGGGTCCAAGAGGTTCCTTTGAAATGTTCTTTTTGAGAGGATTGGGGGTGGGGGTTTAAAATGTACAGTTTTGTCTTGTAATTCTTAGGTGTTTGCCATAGATGAGGCAATGACAAGGATGTGGGATGTGGGTAGGCATGGACTGTGGATGAAGTTGTCTTGCTAAATATTTAGCACATGTGCTAGTGAAGTGTGCATGTTTTATCCTCCATCTTGACAATGCAGTGGTATGTCACAAACACATGCAGGCTCCACCTCCGGAACATCGCCAGGATACGTTCCTTCCTTACCACAGACACCACTAAACTACTAGTACACTCCCTGATTATCTCACGCCTGGACTACTGCAACTCCCTCCTCACCGGCCTACCCCAGTGCAGGCTCTCCCCGCTTCAGACCATCCTGAACTCAGCGGCCAGACTCATCCACCTCACCAGCCGCTCCACCTCTGCCACCCCCCTCTGCCTCTCCCTCCACTGGCTCCCCATTGCCCAACGCATTAAATTCAAATTGCTCACCCTGACCTATAAGGCCATCCACAACACTGCCCCTAACTACCTCACCGATCTGATTCCCAAGTACCACCCTACCCGTACCCTTCGCTCTTCACAGGACCTTCTTCTATCTTGCTCCCTGGTCTCCTCCTCCCACGCACGACTGCAAGACTTCTCCAGGTCCTCCCCCATCCTCTGGAACTCACTACCCCAATCCATCAGACTGTCACCGTCCCTCCTCACCTTCAGGCGCTCCCTGAAAACCCACCTCTTCAGGGAAGCCTACCCCACCCTCACCTAACAGCCGCTGCCCTTCCCTCCTCCTACCACTCCATCCCCCACAGCCGTTTCCTCCTGTGCCTCTACCCCCCCCCTCCTAGATTGTAAGCTCGAAAGAGTAGGGCCCTCTAACCCCTTGTGTACTGTTTGATGTTACTGTTCTGTTTCATGTATTGTCCCCCCCTATTGTACAGCGCTGAGCAAACCCTTTGGCGCTATATAAACTCGATAAATAAATAAATAAATAAATAAAAATAAATATGTTGTTTTAGATAATCTTTCTTAACATGAGAGCTATGATGACGCAGCATTTATAACAAGAAGTAAAGGATATTTAAAGCGGTATTAGACTAAAAAAAAAAAAAACATGCTATGTTGCAGCTTACAATATTTATTTATGGTGGTTGTATTGGTTTACTTTTACCCTAGGTTCACACTTAAGCATTTTCTGCAGCATTTTGCAGAAACTCAGTACAGTCCATTTAACATGATTTCCTATGGGACAGGTTCACATCTATGCGTTTTCACCTGGTGTGTTTTTTTGGACAGGGTCAGGAACTTTTTTGAATGCAAAATGTTGCATTTTTGGTTCTATAGACTTCAATGGGAGCGCTGCAGAAAAGCATGTACTGCGTCTTTGCTGCAATTTTGCAGCATTTGTTATGCATTTGTGGTACGTTTTGCATTTAAAATCTGCCTAGCAACAAGAAAAAAAATTAATAAAAAATGCAAAACACATCAAAAATGCTGGAAAAACACGTAAAAAATGCAAGTGCAAATACGCAAAATGCAATGCAGAAATGCATCAAAGCAACCTACATAGGTGTAAACCTAGGGTTAGGCTTTATTTCACTAGTTGCTCTGGCCAATATGTCTGCTATCTTATAGATTACTTTAACAGGATAAGTTGTCTAGCCAAAGTGGCAGTGATAGGGTTGAGACAAACCATTTAACACTGACAGGTGTGCTTACAATTGTTAGCTTTACCCCAAAAAGAAAAAAAAACAGAAAATTGTACCATACTTACCATAATTTTCCTTTCCTGGTGCCTATCCATGGCAGCATATCTGTGATAAGCTCTGCCTTAGACTCCTCCCTCAGGACCAGTGAACATATAAAAGAAAGGATTAAGGTACCCCCAGCATTCTCTGTAATATAGAATACCGAGGGTGGGATTGTACGCTGCCATGGATAGGCATTGGGAAAGGAAAATTACTGTAAGTATGGTACAATTTTCTGTTTTCCTGGTGCCTCCATGGCAGCATACCTGTGATAAATAACTAGCTGAAATGGGTGGGAAAAAGTTTTATTCTAAAAGTAGGAGGAGTTTTCTTTTGAACAGGCAATAGCCACCCTGATAGCTTGTCTGCTGAACTTCATAGATGAGAGGCCCTGGGTCCACTCTGTAGTGCCTCATAAATGTGTGTTGGGATGACCACATAGCTGCTCTGCAGATGGTCTCAATGGATAAATTTGCCCTGGCTGCCCATGAAGCGGAGACAGACCTGGTGGAATGCACCCTGATTGAAGCGGGGGGGTCCAAACACTTGGCCCTGTATACCTTATGAATTAACTTGACTATCCATGAACCAATTTTTCTTAATGAAGCTTCCTTTCCTTTGTTTTTGCCCCATGGGATGACAAATAGATTAGACGAATCCCTAAAGGATGCTGTGGCTTGAAGATGACACCTTAACACACTGGCAATGTCGAGCTCATGGGAGGTACCCGATTCCGGGTTTGAAAAGATTAGCAGCACCCATGGTTCTGAAAGATTGGAAAATGAAGAGACCTTTGAAACAAATCCACGCATTGTTCTGAGTTCCCTAGTTGGGTAGAAAGTAATGTGATTCTCTTCTGCTCCTAGGGCTTGAAGTTCTGACACTCTTCTACCAGATGATACTGCTATTGGAAAAGCCACTTTTAGAGTCAGATTCCACAAAGAAGTTGATTCGAATGGAGAAAAGGATTGGCTGGATAAAGCCTCTAGAGCTACAGACAGATCCCAGGTGGGAAAAGCTCTTTTGATGGGTGGATGTATCTTCTTAACGCCTTTGAAGAATTGGACCATGAGTGAATCTTTGGCCCACCTCTTGTCAGTTGCCGCCGAGATTGCTGCCACCTGCACCTTTAAGGGGCTCAGGCCTAAACCTAGGTTAAGGCCTGCCTAGAGGAAGTCTAGAAGCTGAAAAGTGGAGGGCAGATCTGAATTGAAGTTCCTGCTGGCTGAAAAGGCTTTAAACTTGTTCCAAACCGTGTCATACATATTAATTAGTTGTAGAGGGTTTTTTGGCTTTGAGTAGAGTCTAAATTACTTCCGATGAACATCCTAGAGCATGGAACCTCTGCCTTTCAATAACCATATGTGAAGATTCAATCTGTGAGGATTCGGATGTTTGTGCGGGTTCTGAAACAGAAGAAAAGGGATGAGTGGGATCTTTATCGGTGAGCAAACACTGAGAAACACCACTACAGGAAACCATGGACATCTTTGCCAGTACGGCAGGACTGCTATCATTGCTGTGACTTCCATCAGAAGCCTTGAAATGGTGGGAGTATGGGTATATGTAGGTATGCGTCTTAAAGGTCCACTGACAGCATCCAGTCCCCAGGTTGAAAGGCATGGATAATAGTCTGCAGCGATTCCATCTTGAAGCTCTCCAAGAGTATGTAGTGGTTTAATCTCTTGAGGTCTATTATGGGTCTCCAACCTCCATTCCTTTTGGGTACCAGAAATAGGTTGGAGTAAAAACCTGAAAACCTCTCGAATGGAGGAACCAGTATTACCACCTTCTGTGCCTGTAGGGAATCCAGATATTGGAGAAGTACCTCTTTTGAGGGGACTCTGGTATTCTTGTGGGGGTGAAGAAGTCATGAGGTGGCTGGTCTGAGAAAGTCCAGAAGTGTCCGAACTAAACTGTCAAGACCACCCTGCGATTTTAGCATCTTTGCATCCAAACCTTGGCAAAATGCCTCTGTCTGGCTCCTACTGGGTTTGCCTGGGCTGGCCTGGCGTCAAAAGGACTTGGAGGTGTCCTGCAGGTTAGGTAGAGCCTTTTGTTTGTGGGTCCTCAAAATAGTTGATTGTGTGCTTCTCCAAAAGGGATTTTACACCAATTTTGTTTTGACGCCATGTCGGCCGCCCACTGCTTCAACCATAAGGCCCGCCTTGCCATAACAGCATGCAGCATTGATCTTGTGGAAGATCTTATTGTATTGATAGCTGCTTCACCAATGAAGTCAGCCAAAAGATTGAGCTCATCCAAAGCCTTGACTATATCTTCCTTGGGAACTCCCTGCTGGATAGCCACCTTTATGTTGTCCGTCCATACTCGCAAAGCATTGGAGATCGACGTCCGTGCAATCGCTGGCTTGCAGGCATTTCTGGCCATCTTATAGGCCCTCTTTAGGTTAATATCTAACTGTCCATCTAGGAGATCTTTAAATGAGGTTGAGTCATCCATAGAAAATGGTAGAAAAATGTGCCCCAGCCAAATGGTATCTGTATCTGGAAGATTGAGCTTGGCTCGGACTGCCCTTGTTGGATTCCTCATGGTGCATGGATGTCCTCTTGGACCTCTTCTAGCATACAAGGATGAAATTCATAAACGTACCAGCATAAGCACACTCTTTTTTTTGTTACTTACTCGACCAGAGGCCCTTACCTTTGAATTAGAGGAGGGTCTTGTTTGGGCGGCAAATGGCTCATCTTAAGCAAAGGACAAAAAGAGCAGCTATAAGACAGGAAGAGGATTTAGATTATTGCGTTTCCTCCTCCACCCCTTTTTTTTGGGGGGGAAGAAGAGAAAAAAAGGAAATGATAAAAGGGGGTGCATGGGAAGAAGGAAGAGGGGGAGAGGGAGAGCAAAAAGAAAAGAGAGGACAAAAGGAAGAGAAAAAGAGGGAAGAAAAAAGGGAGAGAGAAAAAAAAAAGAGAAGACTTACCATCAGTGAATACTGGCATTACTTCCAGAGCTCTCAGCAAGGCTGACCTACACGGAAGCCTCAAGAAGACACACTAAATCTCCCAGGACTAAATAGTGGAAGGGGTAGAGTAAAGGGAAACAAAATCCCTCCCTTTCCTAGAAGAAAAAAAAACTGAATTTTAAGTATAGGCAAAAAAATCCTGTTTGTCTACAGCCAAGATGGCTGCCATAGCACCGAGCCAAATCTAGGCAGCCCCACCAGCCAGTTTAGACATGGCGGGTGTCCACACATGCAGTGTGCCCGGGAAGATGCCGGGACATTTAGAAAAGGCGGCAATGGGAACGCACTTGCTCTATAGGGGAGCAGGAGAAAAGAATTTGAACAAAGCCAAATAAATGGAAAGACAAGCATCTGGGGAGAGTCAGTCAGAGCACAAAAAAGAAAAAACAGGAACAGAGAAGGAGTGCATGAAAAGTCATGGAGAAAGGACAGGTATAGCAGCTCTTTCTGTCCTAAGCCCCAGCAAACGCCATAACCCTGCTGGTAGTTATAATGCACTGGATGAGCAAGTACTCCTGTCCCAAAAGACCCCCAGAAGGGACTCCCTACCTTATCAGTGCCTTTAGCTGCCCAAGAGTAGGGACTGCGACTGGGAGATCCTGAACCCAGGTTAAAGCTGCTCACGGCAGAGGTAAGGATGACCGACTTACATTCACTGACCAGAAGGTATGAGGAAAAAAAGGAGAATGCTGGGGGTACCTTAATCCTTTCTTTTTATATATTCACTGGTCCTGAGGGTGGAGTCTAAGGCATGGCTTATCCCAAGCATGCTGTCATGGAGGCAACAGGAAAAAGCTTTGCTGTAACTGTGCTATAATTTAAAATGTGTTAGCAGAATTTGGCTTTAATTTAGACAGGTCCATCTAAATTAGTTAGTTCATTTAACAGTACCTTCTGTCCAGATTGACACTGCAGCTGCCCAATGCTGCTGTCTTTTGCTCCTCCAGTTCAGTGGAGTCACCCCGACACAGGAGGTGTTTTTCTGGCCAAATTAACAGGCGAAAAAAAAAACAAATGCAGCCACTGCATTAGGATTATAAAAAGAAGTGAGTGCTAAAAGCAAAAAAGCAGCCAAAGCACCAAAAGGATACCAAATGACCTCTCAAAGCATATATATAAAAAAGGTGCAGCGCTACATATATCAACCTCACTCCTGCTGGCAATATGGCTCTGTCTCCCCTTTCATACAGCTCTGTGGGTTGTTGATAGCTCACAAATAGCCCAGAAAAGAGGAGCTGTGACGTCACGTCGGGACCCACGTGGTGCTGGCAGTGTGACATCACAGCACTGTAGCTCCCCACTGACGCGTTTCGTGCTAACCGCACATAATCATAGGGGGTGTGCTTCCTCTTCTGCTTTTGTCTTTTCCCTGTTTTTACGGCTTTACTGGAATAAACATATACCTTATGCAAAACGGTATCACGCTATTGGCCTCCTCTTTTCTGGGCTCTTTGTGAGCTATCAACAACCCACAGAGCTGTATGAAAGGGGAGACAGAGCCATATTGCCAGCAGGAGTGAGCAGTGAGGGCAATACCTGACCAGACCAGATCCATCCATACAGGAGCCTTCAGTGTATTCATAGAGAATATTGTCTCTAAATGCGCAGATTGATTGTGCATCTGGTGAGTGCACAGCCTTTACTTAATACCGGTTATCTCACCATAGTCTGGATGGAGCACCAATTACTGGAGATAATTTGATCTCCCATATTCACATTGGGACAATTACTCTAGCACTATAATAACACTACTGGTCACTCTAACAGTGACGGACTATATGATATCACGGACGTCACTGGATTCATATGAATTTTTGCCACTTTGTCACAAGTCACTTTATTCTTATGATGAATTTTATTATTTTATTAATCTTGGCATATTTTATATAATAAGGATCTATTATTGGTTGATATATTTAGCGCTGCACCTTATTTATATTACTGCATTAGGATTGTCAAGCCACAATACTGCACATACGTTTTTTGTTTTTTGGCTTAATCACACTTTAATGTCCCTAAAAAAATAGATGCTAAAATGTAATTGCAGGGCTAACGATGCTGCTCACCATATCAAAGCAGCAGTGCCCACATTGCCAGCCCATGGAAGGAATAATAAACTTTAATGCATAATAAACCTCAAGACCACACAATACACACAATACAACATCCTAGATAAACTCAATATTGAATTTTGCAATGTGTGCTGTGTTGTTGATCTTCACTACATTCTGCAGTTTGTTTTATTTGGTTTGGGGTGTAGTAATTCATATGAATACTTTTGAATTACAATACAGCTAAATGATTATTCAATTGTCTTAAACCTTTATCATTTTTAAATCTTGCTTGCATTTTTTTGTATATTCAACACTTCAATGTGATAGCTACTCAATATAATGTACAGACAGGTTTGAAAATCAGTCAGCCATAAAGAGATACATATTTGACCTTTAAATTATTAAATATGTGAATGCTTTCTAAAGAAGTGTTTCTATCTTTTTCCTGCTTTAATAATTTGAGCATTCCATCTGTTCTTGTTGGCAAGAATAATAAGTAAAAAGATGTGGATGCATGTATGCAAAGTAGTGAAGAACCCCCACCGCTAATGCTCTTGTTCATCTCCAACCTGCTGATTTTCAGATGGGTCTCACCCTACATCTGCTGCAATGCTGTGGAAATAGTTGTGCTCTTTCATGGATGTAAAACTTTGACATGTGTTAATAAGTCCTGTAGAAACAGTAAAGTGACATTTACGTATATACAGTCCTTTATCATGTAAAAGAACAAAGACATTTATATGAAAATTTCCTTTTTAGCATGTTTTACAAACATAAATCATGTAATGATATGTACAGTAAAGCATGCAAATGAAAATGTATATTTATTTATATTCAAAGCATTTAGTTGGCTATGTTTTTCTACATGTAATATACATACATATATGTATATAGCAATAATGGAACCTTTCACACGTTAGATTAATAAAGTCCTGGGTGCACACTGTAAAGAAGATCCAGTAGCATGAAAGCCAGGGTACGGGTATTTGAAAGAGCATACTGTACATAAAGGTTTTATATGAATGAATAATGCCTATGATTATTTATGCTCTTTCAAATACATTTGAGTACTCTGACCTTTTGTCTATTTGATATACACTCACCAGACAATTTATTAGGTCCACCTTGCTAGTATCATATTGGACCCCCTTTTGCATTCATAACTGCCTTAATTCTTCAAGGCATAGATTGAGCAAGGTGTTGGAAACATTCCTCAGAGATATTTGAGTTTCTTTTGGCTTTATATCATCTCAAACCAGTCTGCCCATTCTCCTCTGACCTCTGACTTCAACAAGGCATTTTCGTCCACACAACTGCCGCTCACTGGATATTTTCTCTTTTTTGGACCATTCTCTGTAAACTCTAGAGATGGTTGTGTGTGAAAATTCCAGCAGATCAGCAGTTTTTTAAATACTCAGTCCAGTCCGTCTGGCACCAACAACCATGTCACGTTCAAAGTCACTTGAATCCCCTTTCTTCCCCATTCTAATGCTCAGTTTGAACCTCAGAAACTCATCTTAACCACATCTAGATGCCTAAATGCATTGAGTTGCTGCCATGTGATTGGATGATTAGCAATTTGTGTTACCAAGCAATTGAAGAGGCCAGTGAGTGTACATCCTCCAGCCATAATGGTAAAATGTGTAAGCTTTGGCCAATCACAGCACAATTTGGCAGGTCTAGTGGTGAAGTCACTGCTAGCTCCACCCAATTGTTTACATCTGACCTGGAAATGTCAGATTGCAGCAAGTTCTAGGTGAGTGAAGACAGGTCGGTGGGCGACGTTTTTTTTTCACATTTTGGCGAGTCAGTGTCATTGTGACAATGCTGGATGCCGTGAATGATGATAAATTACAACAATGGAACCATTTTTTTGTCTTTTTATTTATAATAAAGGACTGTTGTTTTGTTTTTTGTTCAATAAAGGCATTTTTCAAAAGTCTGGTGTCTTTATTTTTTACTAATATTAACCCTTTAGTGAATGGGTAGGAGTACAAGTACCTCTCAATCATGGGGGGCAGTATCAGGGTACCCCCCTATTTAAAGGGGTACCTTGATGCTAATAAGCTCCTCTGCCCGCAGACCCCCACAACCCCACTGGGCTAGGGTTGTGGGTAAGAGGCCCTTGTCCTCATAGACATGGGGACACCCTCCCAATGCTGAGATCACATGGCCTGGTAAGCTACAGGGAGGGGGGTGCTTGTTCATCCCCCCTTTCCTGCCCTACCAAGCCTGTGTTTGGATCAAGGGTCTGGTAGGGATTTATTGGAGACCCCATGCTTTTTTCCCTAATTTTTGGGGGTGGGGTTCGTCTTAAAAGTCCTAAAGGGCCTGGTATGGCTTTTAGGGGGGACCCCACATACTTTAAAGAACAAATTACTGTGGGGTCCCTCCTAACCTTTCTACCAGACTAAAAGGTCTGGTATCGATTGGGGGGGAGACCCCATGCTGTGTTTTTTAAATAAAAAGTCAGTCCTGCTGCAGCAGGTTCTGTTTGCAACTTTGCAGGTTGTTTAAGGGGACCCCCCAGGCATCATGCACTATGTTGCCAAAAGTATTGACACCCCTCCAAATCATTGGATTCAGGAGTTCCAATGACCTCCATGACCATAGATGTATAAAATGAAGCACCTAGGCATGAAGACTGCTTTTACAAACATTTATGAAAGAATTGGTCGCTCTGAGGAGTTCAGTGACTGTAAGCATGGTACCATGATAGGTTGACACCTGTGGGATAAGTCCATCTATGAAATTTCCTTGCTACTTAATATTCCATGGATGGTCAACTATTAGTGGTATTATAACAAAGTGAGAGCAACAGCAACTCATGTGGCCTTCAGATTAGCACAACTACAGTGTGTAGAGAGCTTCATGGAATGGGTTTATATGGCCGAGCAGCTGCATCCAAGCCTTATATCACCAAGTGCAGTGCAAAGCATCAGATACAGTGGTGTAAAGTACTCTGCCACTGGACTCTAGAGCAGTGGAGACGTGTTCTCTGGACTGACTAATCACTCTTCTCTGTCTGGAAATCCAATAGACGTGTCTGGGTTTGGCGGTTTGATGGATGGGGGATTATGCTGTGGGGTTGTTTTTCAGGGTTTAGGCTTGGCCCCTTAGTTCCAGTGAAGGGAACTCTTAAGGTATAAGCATACCAAGATAATTTGGACAATTTCATGCTCCCATCTTTGGGGGAACAGTTTGGGGATGGCCCCTCACTGTTCCAACATGACTGTGCACCAGTGCATAAAGCAAGGTCCATAAAGACCTGGATAAGCAAGTTTGGGGTAGAGGAAGTTGACTGGCCTGCACAGAGTCCTGACCTCAACCCGACAGAACACCTTTGGGCTGAATTAGAGACTGTGAGCCAGGTCTGCTCGTCTGACATCAGTGCCTGTCCTTACAAATGTGCTTCTGGAAGAATGGTCAAACATTCCTTAGACACACTCCTAAACCTTGTGGGCAGCCTTCCCAGAAGAGTTGCAGCTGTTATAGCTGTGAATGGTGGGCCAGCTCAATATTGAACCCTATGGACTAAGACTGGGATGCCATTAAAGATCATGTGTCCCAATACTTTTGTCAATATAGTGTATTTAAAGGAATTTCTTTCTTCTTTTTTTTTATTGCATGTGCTGGCACCATGTTGTCTGACCTGCTGAACTATTAGAGTGTTTTTATTGCAGTGTACCTGGGCAGTTTGCATCTAAAGTGAATATATATATATATATACAGTATGTGTATAAGTATGTGTATATACATATATATATATATATATATATATATATATATATATATATATTTATATACTGTATATACACACATACACAACAATGAGATGTGGTTTATTGTGACTGATAAAGTGGAGTAAATCCAATATTTCTAATGGTAGCTAACAACAAAACAATGGATGGTAGAAATATCTTCAAAGAAAAACTTACCATGAAGTAACCACACTCCAATTTCTGTGCACACATAGAATACACACACATAATTAACTACTGTATGTAGAAATGTGAAAATATTTAGCAACAATGACTTCTGACCCACAATAGTAATATAGTGTGTCAACCACTACAGTATAAACATAAAATAGAGTGCAGCGCTAAACATTTATAGAAAATGACATATATTCAATCAATTCGATCAATATAGAAAGTCCTCTTCAAATAGATGGAAGAGAATGGGTGCTCAGGTAATCAGGTGACTTGATCTTGGTATCCGTGCATGTAAATGATAAAGCAATGCGCACTCACCAGACCCGCATAAATTATGCGCCTTTGTGTATAGATGTTCCAGATGTCATCCGGTACTTGGGTGGTCCACCCTCAGCTGTGTATGAGGCTGAAGATCCTCTCCACTTAGGGGTCCTCCTGATGTTGGATGTTAGGAGATCTGGTCTGGGTCCCTCCGGTGTATCCAGGAGTAGGTCTGCAAATTAGAGTGCTCCCCCAGGGGGTAACAAAGATACTCCCATAGTGTAGTATTTTGTATTAAAATAAGATTTTATTGAGGTTAGGCATAAAACGTTGCAGACAGTTATTGGTGCACAACTAACCGTCTGGAATGCTAAGATGGCCGCCAGAGCTCCGCGTTGCTCTGACGGCGTGACTTCACGGCGTGTTATGGCTCCTCCTTACACGTGTCGTGCTCCAGCACGTCTTCAGAGGGGGGTTGCCAAACACGCCATACCGTTCGTCACTCATATTTATGCGGAAGTGCGCACATGCGCAATAAGGTGTAGCCTGACGGGGCATGCAGAACGAACTGCGCATGCGCGAATAGACGTGCGCCATTTTCCCTTGGTCTCCCCAGGTGAATAGACAGTACAGGCAAACCGTCTGTATATTCAATATTGTAATATGCTAAAATTACACAGGGCGAAGAATGTAACGCCCTAGAGCAGAGAATGGATAAAAGTATTCTATATTTACATTATGGAAATGACCATACCCCAGCAGAAATACTGGATTAGCATGAATAATAGCTTAATAATAAGCAACTAAAAAGGAGTTTTGGGAATAATCTGTGTTAAATAGCTAGAATTACTGCGCATGTGCTGATCAGAAAAGACATAATAAAATCAAAAACAATGATATTATCAAAAAGGAACCAAATATGGTAAACAATAATAATATGTACCAGCCAACTCCAAGTCGGCTTAATATTACAAGTAGAAGTGGTATAACATCGTAAGGCCCACATGGGTACACAAATAAATCTTTACATACAGATGTGAGATAAAAGCAAGAAGACAAAAAGGAGTATCCACTTTCTAAATATTCCTAGGACCATAGATGAGAGTAAAAAATGTATAAAAACCTTAACTGTGTTAAAAATAAGTACACATAATATATATATGTGTATGGAAACACACACACATATATATAAAAATGACATAACCATAAAATGGTAAAAATGGTATAAAAAGAAAGAACTGTAAATTGAGATAGTTCGTCATAGAGAACCACAGAGGCCAGGTGATAAGAGTAAAAAAGTATGTAAATAGTATATTGACCCAATTAACTGTTTTCAATAAAACAGTTAATGTCAACCTCTATATTGAGTCCCTTAGGTTGTAAAGAATGGAGCTCATATATCCATTTCATTTCTAGTTGTGACACAGCTCTTTTTTTGTGCATTCCTCTCCAATGGGGTTTGATTAAGTCTATTCCTGTGAATTTAAGTGAGGTGGGGTCTTTATTGTGAAACCTCCTAAAATGATTCGAAACCGAATGTTCTCTGTATCCACGTTTTATATTATTAACATGTTCCCATAACCTATCCCTTAGTCTCCTGGTGGTACGTCCAATATACTGCAATTTGCACGGACATTCGAGCAAATAAACAACAAATTTACTATTACAAGTAATGAATTTGTTAATGTTATAGGTGTTTCCCGTTATGTGTGACATAAAGGTGGTTTGTTTATGTTTTCTAGTGTTATCACATCTACAAGCTATACATTTATTACATGGATGGTAACCATTTAAATCGTTAAACAAGGAGATCTCTTTGGGAGGGTCTATTACGTTAGGTGCAAGATAGTGGCGTAGGTTAGTCGCCCTCCGAAAAACAATCTCTGGTTTATCTGGTAATATATTAGCGAGTACTGGGTCAGCTTTTAGAATCTTCCAATTCTTATAAATGATATGGTTAATTTCTTTATATTGTCTCGAAAATGTCGTGACAAACGGACATACGTGGCTTTTCTTGGGCCTCTGTCTGTCAATCAGGAGGTCATTCCTATTTAGGTGAGCTACAGAGTCAATAGTGTTCTCTAGAATTTTTTCTTCATACCCTTTTTCTAAGAATCTACTTTTTAATATTTCGGATTGTTCTTGAAATGTTTCTAGATCAGTACAATTCCTACGTAACCGAATGAACTGCCCTTTGGGAATGTTAGCCAACCATCTGGGGTGATGGCAACTGTTCTTGGGTATGTAACCATTACGGTCTGTCTTTTTAAAAAACGTTTTAGTCACTATTCCACCTTGATAATTGATCAATGTTAGGTCCAGAAAACTTATTTCCTTTGTACTATAGCTATAGGACAACTCAATATTGAGGTCATTGTGGTTAAGGGTGGTGAAAAAATTGATCAGAGATTGTTCTTCCCCATTCCAAAGGAAGAAGACGTCATCAATGTAGCGTCTATAGAAAGCGAGTTCAGGCCATTCCCTGGAAAAAATTAGCATCTCCTCCCAATGTGCCATGAACAGATTAGCGAGGCTGGGGGCAAATTTTGCCCCCATCGCTACGCCCTTAGTCTGAAGATAATATTTCTGGTTGAACCAGAAATAATTGTTGTGAATGGCGAAATTAAGTAGAGTCAAAATAAAATCTATATGTAGAGAAGATAGGGTCCTTGTGAATTTTCGGAAGGATATATAAAACCGGAAGCTTAGGGGCTGTGGGACATAAAAAATCCCTTTCTTTCCTATTGATAATTTCTTTAGTAAAACCATCTTTGATGATGTTCTTTAAAACTCTTTTAAAAGAAAAAACAGGGTTTTTTGGTAAAACAGTATACGTTGTCACATCTTCCAAGATATTATAGACCTCTTTAATGTAGTCAGACTTATCAAGTATGACTACTCCACCACCCTTATCGGCAGGTCTGATTACCAGATCTTTGTGTTCCAAAAGGGTTCTCATGGCATTTGTCATTTGTGTCCGTGGGGCAGGTTTAATGGTCATTTTGTCAAGATCTCTCAAAGTTAAGTCTTTGAATAATTGCACATAGGATTGTGCCTGAGGTGGGGGATTGTAAGTAGATGCGTTCTTTAAATTGGAATGTACTGAACTAGTTATGTCATTATGGGTGATAGGGTTAGATGTAAAATACCTTTTTGGGACAATCGTCTAGAAAATTTCTGAATGTCTATATACGTTTGAAACTTGTCTAATTTTTTGCTTGGTGCAAATTTGAGACCATTATTCAATAATTGTACCTCCTGTTGAGAGAAAGTAACTTTACTAAGATTGAAGATCCCATCCTTCCTTATACTTTCCTCTTTTTTCCTGTATCTATTGATTTTTGTTCCTCCCCTCCTTCCCCTGTGGAATCGCTTCTTTTGCGGGTTTTCTTTCCCCCTAAAAAACGAACCTGAGGGTTAGAGTTAGCTTGTAAATTGGGAGGGGGGAGGAGTGGTGGTCGTACTGGAACAGGTCCATACTGACAGGGTCCTGTGGTATTGGGCTGTTTTTTGCGAGGTGGTTGATTGTAAGGTTTGTAATAATTATTAAAGTTGTTAGAAGGATGCTGGTATCCACCATAATGTGAGTTGTTTGGTTTGTTGTAATAACCATTCGGTTGATAGTGTGATCTGGGCGACTCTATGTATTGGGGCCCATTATTGGGGTGCCAGTATAAGTCCCTTGCCCCTATGTTTGGATCGGAAAGGGGTTCAAATCTGTTTTGAATGGGGACATTGTAGGTAGGTTTATCTGGATATTTATTCTTATTGTGGATATTAGCATTAGTGGGGGGAATATAAGGCTTGAATTTTTTAGATTTCTTAGGTTTTGGTGTGGGGTAGAGAGTACTCTGTACAGGAGTTTCTATTACCTCGTCTTTCAGTTGCCATTTAAAGACCAGCTGATCTTGGTAATCTCTTGCATCCCTGTTATATTTCTTTCTTTTTTCTTTCTTTTTTCTTTTTTTATTACGTTGTTCTTTTTCAATCCCTTCTAGGTATAGTCTTAATTTTTCTGATTCAGCCTTATATTCCTCGTTACCTTTGTGTGGACTGAGATTTTCCCGTATCAGGTTAATCTCAGAGTCAAGGTGTATCAATTTCTTTTTCTTGCGGGTAATGAGAAATTTGAGTAGGTCATTACCAGCATTATTAAAGAAATCAAACCATTCTGATAAATCAGTGGTATCATTGGTATCTGGAGGTACACTCCATCTAAGTGATCTGGGGATCATATGTTCCTTAACATACCTTTCCAGGAAAGATATATCCCAGAGAGTCCTAATTTCAGCTGATAATAGATTCTGTAGATGGAGAAATGATCCTCTTAGATCATTTTGTATCTCCTCCTCCAATGTGAACACATCATCTGGTATGGTTGTTCTTGCTAATCTAAGTTCAAAAATGTCTCCCATTCTAGAACCATGTACCAGGCAGCTTCCAAAATATTGGTAATAGAGAAATATAAAAGTGACTGGGAAGAAGCGCCTTAGTACTAAATATTGTAAAGCTGCTATGCACAAATGAGGTACCAATAACCCCTAGAAAACCATAATAAACATAAAATAGAGTGCAGCGCTAAACATTTATAGAAAATTACATATATTCAATCAATTCGATCAATATAGAAAGTCCTCCTCAAATAGATGGAAGAGAATGGGTGCTCAGGTAATCAGGTGACTTGATCTTGGTATCCGTGCATGTAAATGATAAAGCAATGCGCACTCACCAGACCCGCATAAATTATGCGCCTTTGTGTATAGATGTTCCAGATGTCATCCGGTACTTGGGTGGTCCACCCTCAGCTGTGTATGAGGCTGAAGATCCTCTCCACTTAGGGGAGCACGACACGCGTAAGGAGGAGCCATAACACGCCGTGAAGTCACGCCGTCAGAGCAACGCGGAGCTCTGGCGGCCATCTTAGCATTCCAGACGGTTAGTTGTGCACCAATAACTGTCTGCAACGTTTTATGCCTAACCTCAATAAAATCTTATTTTAATACAAAATACTACACTATGGGAGTATCTTTGTTACCCCCTGGGGGAGCACTCTAATTTGCAGACCTACTCCTGGATACACCGGAGGGACCCAGACCAGATCTCCTAACATCCAACATCAGGGGGACCCCTAAGTGGAGAGGATCTTCAGCCTCATACACAGCTGAGGGTGGACCACCCAAGTACCGGATGACATCTGGAACATCTATACACAAAGGCGCATAATTTATGCGGGTCTGGTGAGTGCGCATTGCTTTATCATTTACATGCACGGATACCAAGATCAAGTCACCTGATTACCTGAGCACCCATTCTCTTCCATCTATTTGAGGAGGACTTTCTATATTGATCGAATTGATTGAATATATGTCATTTTCTATAAATGTTTAGCGCTGCACTCTATTTTATGTTTATTATGGTTTTCTAGGGGTTATTGGTACCTCATTTGTGCATAGCAGCTTTACAATATTTAGTACTAAGGCGCTTCTTCCCAGTCACTTTTATAAACCACTACAGTATGTATCAACCACTTGATGGCATGTTAAACCCCCTTCTTGTCCAGGCCATTTTTCAGTTTGGAGCACTGTGATATATGAAATATACTGTATGTAATATGTGCTATGTGATGTGACTGAAATAATAGTTGGTCACGCAACACTGTACCCAAATTCGTTTTATAGCATTTTTTTTAGACATATAGACATATAAAAAAAAATATGTATATATATTTCAGTTGAACAAGTTAAAAAATATATCCAGTTTTAAAATCATATAAACTCATAACATGATCACATACATTGCAGATAGTCTAGCGGTGTACAGACGTATGTTCTCAACATGTTTCTCCCAATTCAGGCTTCTTCAGGGGAATGAAAATGGTAACCGCTAGTATTCTTTTGATTTGAAACAAGTTTAAGTTGGCAACAAAAAAGAGGGTTTTTTTTGTCTCATAAACATTTTATTGAAAACAAAATGGACATCTTACAAATAATAGACAAAAGTTATGGTAGAGACATAATAGGGTATGTCAAACATAAGATGTTAAAAGTGGAGCACATATGAAGATCAAAAAGAAAGAATTATAAACATGGAATTGACCAGGAAAATCATACAAAGAGAGAAAGGAAAAGGAGAAAGGAAAGTAAGGGACATGGAGGGGTTGGAAAGAAATGGGAAAGGGTAGAAAGGAGAAGGAAAAGGGGGATGAAGTGTTGTGGAAATATGTGAAGGTGTCAATAAGAATATCCTGTCTGTCCAACCAGAAAGACCTAAATTCCAGATAGACTCATACCGAAAAGAAAAGGGCACATAAGCGCAACTCACCTTCCAAAACGAAATTTGTATTCCACCACCGTTGCTTTAAATTCTAGCCAACAGACCCAGACCCACGTAATGGTAAATTTAGAAATCCTATCATGTGTAATGTGTATCAACTCTTCCATCTCCTCCATGATATTGATCCTATGAAACCACTCCTTTGTAGTAGGAACATCTCTGGAATATCACTGACAGGAGATACAATAACCGCGAACATTGCCAAAGATTTGTTATAGATCTTTTGTGATAAGGTGGAGTGGTGCAACAAGCATTGTGCTGGGGTAAAGTCTAGCTTGTAAGATGTAACAGCCTCTTTGATACCCTGAACCTGTCGCCAAAAAGACAGCAAAGTGGGACAGGCCCACCATATGTATAGCATTCTGCCCACTTCCTTGTTACATCTCCAACACATATTTGAAACTGAGGGGTAAAATTTATGATGTAAGTGTGGGGTATGATAACAGCGTGAAAATACTTTATATCAATTTCTTGTGTGGCAAAATTCAAAGAACCCTTGTGGGTGCACATTCTTTTCCATTCTTCATCTGTAAAGTTCTGATTCAATTCACCTGACCAGGCCTTGAAAAGCGAGGACATGAAAGCTTCAGAAGTATCAAATATCAATGAATATAATGTAGAGATAACAAGTGTCTGAGGGTGTTTACGAGAACAGATAGCTTCTAAGTCTGTCAGAGGACATGTCCAGGATGACACAGGGCCTTGAGCAGTCAAAAAATTGTGAATTTGAAGATAGGTCCACTATGGTATTTCATAGGGTGTCATTAAATTGTTCAGGGCTTCTTTAGTCATGAGAGTTCTTCTCAGTGTATTGCCATAACTTTTTTATGTGGCCATCCCTGCTGTAAGAAGGTGGAAGTCATGCCTGGAGAAAAAAAAGGGTTCAGTTGTAAGGGGGTCAGAGGCCCAATTTGTGCTGTGCCCTTGGATAAGGAAAAGATTCAGAAATAAAGATGCAATTGTGGGCCTATACAGGGATGTAGTTTGGCTTCTGAAGGGACCTCTTGTGGTTAAACCACAGTCATAGGCACAGTGGTAAAAAAATCTGATTGTGTTAAAGGGTGACCCAGTCCATGACAGGCTAGTGTACAGTCCAGTCTATAATGTGAGCAAGCAGAGAGGCCTTGTGATAACCAGATAGATCAGGGAGGCATATACCCACCTTGTGTTTAGGTAGGGTCAAACAGGAGAATTTTATCTGAGAAGACTTACATCTCCAACGGAATTTGAAAAATGCTTTCCTGAAAGTCAAAAAGAAAGATTTGGGGAATGTAATGTGTATAGCTTGCATGAGGAATAGAATGTGAGGCAGAAGTGACATTTTGATCAGCGCTGCTCTCCCAAACTAAGAGACTTTGATAGAGTCCCATAAACGCATGTCTCTACACATCTCCTCTAGAATCATCTGATGGTTTTTGCGATATAGATTCGAGAGAGCATGGGGTATTTGAATATCCAGGTAGGTTAAGGTATCTTGGCACCAAGAAAATGGAAAATTAACCCAGCATCTTTCAACATCCTCACTTGAAAGAGTGATATTTTAAACTTGGGATTTGGCATAATTTATCTTAAGGTTAGATATCATTCTAAAGTGCTCCAGTTCATGGAGAATATTAGTCATAGATATGTGAGGGTCCATAAGGAATAAAGTGTCATCCGCAAATGCGGCTACTTTATGTACGAAACTATGAACCATTATCCCATGAATATCTGTATTGGATCTGATTCTGTTTAAAAACGGTTCAAGGGTAAGTACGAAGAGGATGATGGGAGATAAGGGACACCCCTACCTACAAAAAAGAGGTTTTAACTTCAGGATGGTGTCAAGAGTATAGAAGTACTAGAATGGTGCAGCAACAGACTGAGCTCCAGAATATTCAAAACCATACAGTCGAAGCGCTGGCAGCTGGACAGAGAGTCAATGACCTCTGCCCCACCCACTAAGGACAACTACCCCTTGCAGTCGAGAATGGAAATCAGGTTGACCATCTATGTTATTTCACTCTGCTCTCAACTAACCAAACTGGATGAGACTACAGTCACCACCTGGATACCCCAGGGATGCTGGGCAGTTGGCCCAGATCCCCAACTGTCCCCATGCTGTCTTCTCTCCAGCGGCTGAGATGACTTCAGGGAGAAGGACCAGTCTGTACTTCTCCCCAGCAGCGGGTATGTTCTACGAGAGAGGCAGAGGTTGGCTGGGTGAGTAATGCTTTGTTTGGGACAATTTGCTTGGGGTACTGTGTGGGTGCTGGCATTGGGGGACTGGAAGTACAGACTAACTTCGGCGTCAACCCGTTTGGGGTCTCCTCCTGTGTTAGTCCCCTGCCGAAAGGGGAGATATGTGACTGGAGTCATTTTGGGTGGGGGGCACATGGAACCCAGCTCACTATGGAGAGGTGGGGAGACCCCTGTCTCAGCTCCCCATATAAATTGATTGTTTAATGTCATGTGGTTGCATCCCATTGTTCTATTATGTGTCTGGCGTGGGAGCAAAATATTATGGAATGTATGTGTTTATGTGTATTAGCTTAGTGGGGGGGGGTGTCTCCAGCAGCCCTCCCTCCTGATGGGACTGTCTGCTGGTGAGAAGTTTGAATACCATTGTGTCTCTTGTTACTAAATGTAGTTTGCCCCGCCATGTGTCATTATGCAGGGAGGGGGGATTGTCCCCTGAGTGTATATAACTTGTATCTGTGTTCAAATAAAGTAGTTTACCTTTGGATTATTTCAAGACTGGTGTCGTCTAGTCTTGTATGGTCAGCTGTGGTGTCTGTTGTCGGTTTTTCGGACGGGGAAGCGGTAGTCTAACAGAAGTACTCAAGTGCAGTCTGGGTTGGTTTCGTTAAAACTACCAAGATAGTTGTAATATCTTTTGAGAGAGGAAGATCAACCACAAATTCCATAGAAATTGACCCCCATGACCTTAACGGAACAGAGAATGGTTGGAGCATCCCCAAAGGAGAAGATTGGGATGTATTATTGCGTGCACAGGTGAGGCACAAGGCCAATGTTTTTGACATTGTCCTTGTAACCAGGCCACCAAAAGAAACACGTTTTTGTCTTAGAAACCCCAAAATGCCCAACAAGTTTGGAATCAACCTGATGGCTTCAACTCAAGCAGATTCTGGCACAAAAAGATGATGCCCTTGAATCCAAAAGCCATTTTTATAAGCAAGGGTAATGTCCTTAGGAGGGTGATTGAAAAGTGGCTCACTATTATACCCCTCTTTGAGAAGATTAAAGCATGTCTTAGAACATGTAGCTACTAGGATGTTCTTTTAAGACAGGATTTTTTTTTTTAAGCATTTCTCCAATTTAATGTACAGCTGATTCTCCCTTACCTTTTGCAGCTGTACAGTTTGCTGCCTGAAAGGAGCTGCAGCAGTTGTGGAGTGGTTTCTATGCTTTGAGATAGATCATTCTGTCATGGTCTGGGTCAAACTCGGAGGCTATTGGCTGTAACAGTAGATAGGTTTATGAGTAATCAGCTGGTAATACTGTATATAAGCAGATGCCACTAGGGGATGATGCGGGCTTACCTGAGCTGCAGGGTCTAAGCACTAGCCAGTCTTCACCAGAGCTCCTGATGCTTTCAGGGGTCTGGTAACAGATGTAGCAGGTAGGGATCAAGCCTAAGCATAGTCTCTAAACAAGACAAAGGTCATAAATCATGATTGCAGGTTGAATCAAGCAGAAGCGTAGTCAGGGAACAAGTCAAAAGTCAGTAATGAGTGGTAATGAAGATACGGATGGCAATATGAGTGTAAGCAACAAGATACTGGATGGGGAAGAGCACAATAATTTTGCACACAGGAAGTGAAAAGGAGTGGCTCAAACAGGAAGTTCATGGGAGGAGCAAGGAGTTCAAAGTTCCCTAAAAACAAGATAGAAAATAAGTTTGTCCAAGGAATCAGTCAGGAAGCTTAGAGGGCTCAGCAAGAAGAGCTACTACCAGACATAGCAAAGGTCCTGGGTTTAGATCCAGGTCCTGACAGTAACACTGTTACTAGTTGACAGTTGGACTGGTGTGGCGGTGATCAGGAACACTGTTGCTGACTGCACTGGTCTGGGGACACTGGACTGGATTTAGTGTGGCAGCACGCTGATCAGGAACTGGCACTGGTGTGGTTAGCAAGGTGAAACTTGATGGTGGCTGGGTTGGCTAAAGATTCATGGATGCTGGCTGGCTGCACTGGCGATACTGTACCGGTGTGCAGGGCAGCCATCAGAAATTTTGGGGCCCCTTACACAGATTTAGGCCTGGGCATCCCAGGGCCTAACCATCAACATTCCCCAGGGCCCATCCACTGGCCATCCCACCGAGTCCCATCCCATGTCCTTCTCCATCTCCATCCCATCTCCCCTTTCTAATGTTCTCCCCTTCCATTCTCATCTGCCCCAACCCATGTCCTCTTCCACCTCCACCCAATGTTCTCTTCCTCCTCCAGTCCCATCTCCTGCATCCCATGTCCTCTTCCTCCTCCAGTCCCATCTCCTCCATCACACATCCCCTTCCTCCTGCAGTCCAATATCCTCCATCCTATGTCATCCTCCAGTTCTATTTCCTCCATCACATGTCCTCTTTCTCCTCCAGTCCCATTTCCTCCATCCCACATCCTCCTCCTCTTCTGCAGTCCCATCTCCTCCATCCCATATCCACCTCCAGTCCCATCTCTTCCATCCCATGTCCCCCTCCCCCTCCAGTCTTATATCCTCCATCCCATGTCCTCCTCCAGTCCTATCTCCTCACAGGAGGGGGGGCAGTAGGACAGGTAGGGGCAGTGAGACAGGAGGGGGACAGTGTGACAAGAGGTGAGCATTGGGACAAGTGGGGATAGTTTGACAGGAGGGAGGCAGTGGCACAAAAGGGGTCCAGTGGGACAGGTGGGGACAGTGTGACAAAAGGGGTCCAGTGTGAAAGGAGGGGGCAATGGGACATGTGGAAGTCAGTAGGACAGGAGGAGGGCAGTGAAACAGGAGGAGAGCAGTGTCAGAGGAGGGCAGCAGGATGAGAGGGGGGCAATGTTACAGGATAGGAATAGCGGGACAGAAGGGAGGTAGTATCATGGGAGGGGGGCAGTGTCACAGAAGGGGGCAGCAGGACAGGAGAGGGACATGAGGGGGGCAGTGCTAGTTTGATCACACACATTTTGGGAAGCACCAGTGATCCCAGCTTTCACATGTCCTGCAGTGCCTCCTTCAGTTGCTGTCAGTGGAGAGGATCTTGTGCAAGGAGGGAAAGCTCAGTCTGTGTCTCATCTCCCCCAGGATCTCTGTTGGCAGCTGCAACAAAGAGCAGGGGCTCCTCCACCCTGACCTCCTCCTCTTCTTCTTCCTCCTCCATCGGACCCTCTGCCAGCACTCCCTGGCTGGAGAGTGCCTGACAGTGGGTCCCAACAGCTTCCTGCACACAACTGGGATCTGCCCACCACTCCACCCCCCCCTATTCACCCTATCAGGTCTGCTCTGGCAGCAACTGCTTGGGGCAGCTGCCTCACGTTAATGATAGCCCTGGTTATGGCCAGAGTCCTTCATGACATCTGCCCCCGCCCCCTAATGGTGGCCTTGTTGGTGTGGTTATTTGTTTGGGAACAGTCCAAATGTGAGGGAAAACAGATTGCTGACTGTAGTATGCAGCCTTCCTTTACATGCGTGATCACTTACGGCCTATAAATTGACCCTGTACTCCACTCAGTACACAGGGATCACAGAAAATACTGCTGCATGCACTGAAGAGTGCTCATGAGCAGAATAAAGTTGAGGAAGATTTAGACTAGACCCCCTCCCTCAGGAAATGGCTGGACAGCAAAGGTTAATGTAAAAAGCAATTGACAGCAGTAGAAGGGATGTATAATGGGAAAGAAGATAGATACTATATAAAGCATATTGGAAAATAAGTATAACATAAATGGGAGTGGCGAGTAATTATCAGTGCTAACACAATTGCATTTACAGGACCAGGATCTGAACTCGGGACCTCTATTGCATCCAGCAGTAACTTTTCTCACTGTGCAGCCTGAGATGCTGGACAGCTCCCTGCCTGATCCCTTGAACAACTTTACTTTCTGTCTTGTTTCTGGTGAACCTTGAACTCTTTGCTCCTTCCATGTACTTCCTTTTTAAGCCATGCATTTGCACTTCCTGTTTGTCAGTTTATTGTGCTCTTCTCCAGCCAAAATCTTGCTCCTTACACTGCTGCCATCCATACCTTCATTACCACTCGTTAACTACCGTATTTGCCGGTGTATAAGACGACTGGGTGTATAAGACGACCCCCTACTTTTCCTGTTAAAATATAGGGTTTGAGCTATACTCGCCGTATAAGACTACCCCTCTTCCAACGCACACCAAATAAAAATGAAAAAACATCAGATTTGATTTCAATATGGTATGCTATTTCAGTATGGTATTCCAATGATGGGGTGCTATTCCTCCCACTGACACCAATGATGGGGCACTATTCCTCCCACTGATACCAATGATGGGGCATGATTCCTCCCACTGATACCAATGATGGTACACTATTCCTCCCACTGATACCAATGATGGGGCATGATTCCTCCCACTGATACCAATGATGGGGCACTATTCCTCCCACTGACACCAATGATGGGGCATGATTCCTCCCACTGATACCAATGATGAGGCACTACTCCTCCCACTGATACCAATGATGGGGCACTATTCCTCCAACTGATGCCAATGATGGGGCATTATTCCTCCCACTGATGCCAATGATGAGGCACTACTCCTCCCACTGACACTAATGATGGGGCACTATTTCATCCACTGACACCAATGATGGGGCACTATTCCTCCCACTGATACCAATGATGGGGCACTATTCCTCCCACTGATGCCAATGATGGGGCACTATTCCTCCCTCTGATACCAATGATGGGACACTATTCCTCCCACTGACACCAATGATGGTGCCCCATCATTAGTGTCAGTGTGTGAGGAATAGTGTCCCATCATTAGTGTCAGTGGGAGGAATAGTGCCCCATCATTGGTCAGTGGGAGGAATAGTGCCCCATCATTGGTGTCAGTGGAAGGAATAGTGCCCCATCATTGGTGTCAGTGGGGAGGAGGAATAGTGCCCCATAGTTGGTGTCAGTGGGAGGAATAGTACTCCATCATTAGTATCAGTGGCAGGAATTGCGCCCCATCATTGGTGTCAGTGGGAGTAATAGCGCCCCATCATTGGTATCAGTGGGAGGAATAGCGCCCCATCATTGGTATCAGTGGAAGGAATAGTGCCCCATCATTGGTGTCAGTGGCGAGGAGGAATAGTGCCCCATCGTTGGTGTCAGTGGGGGAGGAATAGTGCCCCATCATTGGTGTCAGTGGGGGAGGAATAGTGCCCCATCATTGGTATCAGTGGGGAGAAAAATGCCCCATCATTGGTGTCAGTGGGGGAGGAATAATGCCCCATCGTTGGTGTCAGTGGGGGAGGAACAGTGCCTCATCATTGGTGTCAGTGTGGAGGAGGAATAGTGCCCCATCGTTACGGTCAGTGGGGGAGGAACAGTGCCTCATCGTTGGTGTCAGTGGGGGAGGAACAGTGCCTCATCGTTGGTGTCAGTGGGGAGGAGGAATAGTGCCCCATCGTTACTGTCAGTGGGGGAAGAACAGTGCCTCATCATTGGTGTCAGTGGGGGAGGAACAGTGCCTCATTGTTGGTGTCAGTGTGGAGGAGGAATAGTGCCCCATCGTTACTGTCAGTGGGGGAGGAACAGTGCCTCATCGTTGCTGTTAGTGTGGAGGAGGAATAGTGCCCCATCGTTAGTGTCAGTGGGGGAGGGGAGCGGCTGCTCCTTCTTTCAGTTCGGCCGCTTGATTTTCGCGGGGCCGTTCGGCTGCGCCTCCTCGCCGGTGATTGGTCGCCTGTGTGCCTTTCCAGTGCTGGCGCCCAATCACCGGTGAGGAGGCGGAGCCGAGCGGGCGGTGGGACCATCGAGCGGCCGAACTTAAAGAAGGAGCAGCCGCGCTTCCTGGACCGGATCGTCGTGGGACCGGGACCGGAGCCAGGAAAGGTACAGCAGCCCCCTGCCCGCCCCTGTACTTAGTGTCCGTTGGAGGAGGAGGGGGGGCGGCGCCGCCCCTCGAAAAAGTGCCGCCCTGACACCGGCTCGCCGTATACCGGCGTATAAGACGACCCCCAACTTTTCAAAAGATTTTCACGGGTTGAAAAGGCGTCTTATACGCCGGCAAA
This sequence comes from Staurois parvus, assembly GCF_062004578.1. Classification (NCBI taxonomy): domain Eukaryota; kingdom Metazoa; phylum Chordata; class Amphibia; order Anura; family Ranidae; genus Staurois; species Staurois parvus. The sequence continues at coordinate 10,607,429 of NW_028317994.1, read as the reverse complement.
TACGGTACTTTTGGCTTATTCCTCGACTAGGCTTCCGCTTGATCCCAACCTGCAACCAGGTGTTACCAACCTTTGGCTTCTACTGCTACATCTGCTACCAGATCCCAGCTTGCTTACCTCCTGGTGGGGTGATCCTGAGGACTGTGACCTGGTACTAGCATGCAGCAAAACCCATCTTCACCATCAGGAGCTCTGCTGAAGGCCAGATAGTGCTTAGACCCCACGCCTCAAATAAGCTCATGTCACCAGCCAGAGGGACTTGCTTGTGCATTATCCTGCTGATTTTTGTGTAAATCTTCACTGCAATAGCTACTGTCCTCCAATCCTAACCCCTGCTTATGACATGTATACACATTGAATAATTTGAGGCACGAGAGAATAATGTGCTGTGGAAGAGGGGTACAGGAGGAGATTAAAGAGCAATCTGAGGAGAGTGAAGAACTATCATCTTACTACAGAAAATTGACCCAGGAATATTAGCTAGGGGTTAGACTGGTAGTCTCATGATCTTTCCATACATGGCCCACTACTGGCAGTGTGAGGGAATAAGAAAATGATTGAAAAGCAACCCAGAATTATGTATTAACTCAGGAAGGCAGTGTGGCATTATAGCATAAAACAGAAGGCATAAGGTTTGCAACCAAAAACATGGTAGTAAATCAACAGAGTGATTGGCGAGAGAAAACATAAAGGAAACACACAAATCATATCAGATGGATGCTAAAACAAAAATGAATAAGAAAAAGTAAAATTGTAAAACACAAAAACAATTTAATAACACGGGAATGAGCAATCATTACTCTAATTCTTTGGTCAAAGTGAACCAATGAAAAGTTTTAAAATTATCACCCATTTGGTCAAAGTGAGTGGAGCAGAGAAATTTATACTCACTAGAAAATTGCGAAGGTTGCAGTTATGTCGGTAGCCCATCAATGGAAACAAAGTCTTAAAAAAACTGAAGACTGTGGTCACTAGAAATAATTGTCCAATAACAAGTAATACTATTCGGAGTCTGATTGTTGTTTCTTTGGGTCTGAGGGATAGCATTTGATAAGATGTAAACAGTGTGGAATGTTGGAACTGTTTCTGAAGATGCTCCAAAGTATGCTGCATTACTCAAGGTACTGAATCAGTTTTTTGCGTCGTAGCTGAGTCACAAGTGTCATATCTGGATCCATATTTTGGTACCTTGTCCTATGAATGTAGGCATACAAAATTAAAACAGTGAGACGTGCTTGCAAATGTACTAGAGTGTTATGGTAACTTGGTTTCTTGAAAAGGCCAGTTTAATGTTAGTTAGGGTCTCATACTCAGGGCTTTTTACAGCCAGAACATGACAGAACGGCATTCCGCCACCTCCGGCAGCCATCTGCTCTCCAGGCTGTCACGTAACACTGAAGGTGGTAGAGGAAGTTTTCTATATTACTCACTTCCTCCATCAGCTTCTGTGTGCTAGCGCCGACACCCAGGGCATGTAACCCACATCTGTCAAGATTTTTTTTAACTACCTAATAGTACGGATCTAGCTGCACTGTTCAAATGCAACTGTGAAGAGGTGAGAAAATCGAGGAGGGAAGGGGGTAGGAAGGGGAGGCAGGGGTGGCTGTGCAGAGAGACAGAGCCATGAAGAAGTTGTGGGCATTCAGCAGAGGGAAAACTGGAGGGAACTGGACAGTGTTAAGAGAGCTGTGAGGGGAGCTGACGGTTCAGAGGTCAAAGATTGAAGGTTGCAGAGCTTGAGAGCTATGGATTGTGGGGAGCTATAGATAGGGGTGCAGAAATGAAATGTGGAGGGTGGAGAGATAATGTGTAGATGTGGGTGCAGAGGTGACATATTGACAGAGGGTACAAAAGTGAGTTGTAGACGTGGGTCACGTGTTAGGCTAAACTATGGTATATGAGGGAGAGAAAGGGGGCTTGACCTGTGGGGGGGGGGCTGTGGACAGGGGGGAGGGTGATCTGTGGATAGGGGGGAGAGCGTGAGCTGTAAATGGGGACCGGAGGAGAGGGTGAGCTGTAGACGGGGAGAGGGCGAGCTGTGGACAGGGAAGGTGAGCTATGGATGGGGGGGAGAGAAGGTGAGCTATGGATGGGGAGGAAAGAAGGTGACCTGTGGGCAGGAGGGAGAGGGTGACTTGTGGATGGGGAAAGCAGGTGACCTGTAAAGGGGGAGGAGAGAAGGTGGCCTGTGGGCAGGGGGGAGAGGGTGATTGTGGACAGGGAGAGAAGGTGACCTGTCAACGAGGGTAAAGAAGTGTCACGTACCTGATGGGAAACTGAATTGACGAGGTCGGCCTCACTTGTGTCACTAGTCCTGACCCCGCTGAGGTTGGAACAAAGGGAGTCTAGGGACCAGGGGGATAAGAGTGCCAGTGGTTTGCTTGTGGCTCTTGCGGATGATGGCCTTGGTAGGCAGGGTATCAGTTGCTTAGAGTACTGCAGCGATTGCCCGGGCAGATTCGGTGGATTGCCAGATGCATGGCAGAGCCAGGTATGCAGCCAGGAGACAGGACTGGAGCAGAGTTGTAGGAGCCCAGGCAGGTTTGGCAGATTGCCAGATGCACGGCGGAGCCAGGTATGCAGCCAGAAGACAGGACTGGAACGGAGTTACAGGATAGCAAGGGTCATAACAGTCGGGCAGCGTGGTACCGAATCAGAGGGAGAAGCCAAAGTCAGGATCAGAGCCAAAGTCAGGAACGGGACAGGAGAGTACTCAGAGTCAGGAACAAGCCGGGTCAGCAACAAGAAACACGTATTGAAACAGGCAGGACACAGGGGGGAAGCTGAAGACCAGTCAGCACTGAATCAGCACCGAGGTGCTCTTTAAATAGCCCGCCCAGCTCCGACAGGCGTGCCTGGGTCCTAGTGCCTGGCCGGGGCCGTCATTGGTGACAGGAGTGCCTGGGTCCTAGAGCCCGCCTTCCTGTATGCCTTGTCAGGATCCTGCACATGCGCAGATTCATGCGCTGCAGCAATCTTTTTGTTCCCTGACAAGAAGGTGGCCTGTGGATGGGGGAGAGGAGGTGACCTGTGAACAGAGGGAGAGAAAGTGAACTGTATATGGGGGAGAGAAATTGACATGTGAACAGGGGGAGAGAAGGTGACCTGTGGAAGGGGGGGAGGGAGGGTGAGCTGTGGATGGGGGGAGAGGGTGACCTGTAGATGGGGGAGAGAAAGTGAGCTGTGGGAGGAGAAGGGTGACTTGTGGATGGGGAAGAGGCTGAGCTGTTGATTGGGGGAGAGAAGGTGAGCTGTGTATGGGGAGGGATGATGAGCTGTGAATGGGGAGATAGAGAGGGTGACTTGTGGACATGGGGGAAGAGGGTGCCCTGTGGATGTGGGGGAAGATGGTGCCCTGTGGATGGGGGGGGGGGTATAGGGTGCCCTGTGGATGGGGGGAAGGTGAGTTGCAGATGGGGGAGGGAGACAAGGCAAGTTGCGGATGGTGGGTAAGTTGAGCTGTGGGTGGGGGAGAAGAAGGTGAGCTTTGAATGGGAGAAGAGAATGTGAGCTGTGGATGGGGATGATGATTTTCTTCTGCACACTATGTAAGTCACACTCCTCAGCACTGCACAATATGCATTCCTGTGTTATGCACTCCTGAGTCCAGCACTCTGTGTTACACTTCCCTGAACCTTGCATTGTGTGCGAAACTTCATTCTGAGCCTTGACCACACCAATTATTTGGCATCATTTTACTTTTCTTCCCCGAGGAATGATGGGATTGGAGGTGGGGCTGGGGGGGCGGGGAGTTGACTGGAGGGGGTGGGTTCCTGCACCTATTCTCTGAGAAAAAAAGCTCTGCTCATACTGATATACAGTCCAAAAGATCCTTCAGTCAGGGAGTGTGTTAGGATTAGCCCTTAGGTGAAGGGAAAGTGTTAAAGGTATCTCTGATGAGTCAAAATAAAAAAATAGACCTGTTCAAAGCAAAGTCATCTGTATAGTACCTGTCCAGTAATCTTTGTTCCCCTAATGCTATAGGAATATAAGTATATATTTCTTATAATTTTGCATGTATAGATTAGCAAGAGTCAGTGTTACTCTGAGCCCATAACCAAATGTATAATATAGACAAAAGGAACACCATATACTGGCCAGCTGTGTAAGTAGTTCATGGTGATAGTAGGTGCAGACTAGAATGACATAGGCCCTACTTTATCTGTAAGCCAGATATCCATTGCCACAAGCAAATTACTATTTTGATATCAGAGATTAACTTCTTAATGGCCACTTATTCATCTGTGCACGTCATTAGATGTTGTATATATGTATCTATACCATGTATTCTGGGTTCTAGGAAAATGCCTATAGTGAGCAACCTTAAAAATGTAAACTCTACATTGAATGGCATGCTCAAAGCTGGTTTCCACTTCATATACTGTATGTTGTGAACCTTGACTATTTGGAACTCCTTGAAAGAATGGTAATGTGCCTTCCCTTATTCATCCTACCACATACGGTATATGCAATTCTATTCATCAGTTTGCTACTTTTCTTGTAAAATTCAAAGTACATTAGCAAATAAACCAAATATCCTAGTCCATGCTTTAAGTGTAGTCTATTAAGATAATTATGCTGCTGCTGCTAGTTTACATAAAAACACAGCTTTTGTTTCCTTATGTTTATTAACAAAATGAATTGTTTACTATAAGTAGATATATACAGTACCTTTGTAATGTGATCAACTCACAAAAGGATGACATTTGAGAAGTCAAAAGTATTTTCTCTTATTTTAAGAAAATACCATATATAAATTACTTTAGACTTTCACACTGTGAATGAAATGTATGAGATAAATATAATATAATCTCAGTGGATTTTAGTAAATTTATTTACTTCTCTTCCTGGCATAGTTTAGTGCATAGACACTGCAGAACATTATCATATACATCTTTTTCCAGAATGAATTAGTATCATGCAGTAACATTAATCATACATCATTCACTTCCTTTTTTAGAGGTCATATTTAAAAAGATAAGAAGATAATTTGATATTCACTAAAAATTCACTGCAGAGCAATCTTCCTGACATAGACGTTTGAATCCTTTTGGTGCCACTGATGTAAGGTATATGGAGGAATAGAACCCCCTCTAGCTAGCCAGGTCAGTATAACTTACATCAGCTGCATTTACTTTTCTGCTATAAGCTCATGCTAGCCTCAGTGACCATGAACTTATAACATAACTGGCCCCCAAACACTTCTGGATAAAGAACAGCTGCAACCATTGTTAAAAAATGTGACCAGCCCTCACTATTGTCCTTACTGCTGCTCTTGTTCTCAATGCTCCCTCTGTTTCTGCAGCTCATGTGCCAGCTTCTGTCCCCTGATGTATATGTCCTCTGATCCCCCTGCAAGATTTCCCCCACTTCCCTGATCCCCCACTAACTCCCACTTCTCCCGAAAGCACTTTCAGCTTCTCCTCCACTTCCTCCCTCTTAGCAGTCAGCTTTTTTTTCATGAAAGAGAAAAAGAAGCAGCGACTTTAAATGTAGACTTTTATCAATTTTAATGGTGAATAAAATAGGCAACTCACATGGCATAATAGAATAGCAGGCTCATCATAATATTTTCGGTGATGACCCTTTTATTATGCGCCTGTTATTTTACTATGCCACGTTATTTACCATCAAAATCAATAAAAGTCTACTCTTAGAGCCTCTGCTTTTTTTTTTTCTTTCATTACATGTTTCTTATACACAGCCTGCCCTCAGTGGATGAAGGTTACCCCATAACAAGCATCCTACTGGACTTAACCTATACATCCCCTATATTTAGCCGTATCAACTTTGGACTGTTTGAGTTTATACCAGTGTCCATTCACCTAATTTTATCCTCTGTCAGCCAGCACATAGGAGAATCAGATTTCTGGATAGCGAGTGGGTGTAAGTAAAAATGTTCTCATGTTTACCAACACCTTTCTTTCCAGACTGAACAGTAAGTGATTTGTACTAACCAGCCCTTTGTTAATTCATAATTAACCTCCTTGGCGGTATGATTCTTTCCGATTTTTTGTGCTGAAAGCGGTACCATTTTTTTGCATGGAAATATGTAGTTTTTTATTGTAGGCTGTAATTTTTAGGAATAACTCACTGAAATCTGTCCGAACAAGAGTCTATTAAGCATTCCGGATATGATAAAATTTGAAACACAAAATTATAAATTATAATTTAATAAATAATCATAAAAAATAATAATATAATAATAATAAATTTAATTCAATAATATAATCAAACCAAAAACACTGAAATTTGAAATACAGAGGCAAATTCGCACATCGCTGAGCAAAGTTGCAAAATCGTTTTCAGTGTCTGATGATGAATTTCTCCACGAATAATTATCACTCAATTCTGCAAGTGGTTCTGATTTACTATCGCTGTTCTAAAACCGCTTTTGACATAAAGGGACGCTTTTTGGACGCCATGGACTTTTCTAAGTTTCCAGGCAGAAAGAACATTCAAAATGCAGGCAGGGCACAGGACAAAGCAGTAGGGACAAAATATATGTGAAATGCATTGAAACAGCAATGACAGCAAAAATGAAATTTTTAAAAATTTCAAATTTCCCGCCGGTTCCGGCGCCCGTACGTCCCGATGTCACAGGGACCGGAACACAGAAGCCGGATGCTGGCATTGGCCGGAGGAGATGGCCGGGGACGCTGCAAGGGACACATCACGGGAGCGAATGACAAGGTAAGTGCTGCAGGGACTCCCAGAGCAACGCCGCATGGTAAGCCCAAGTGTAGCTCGGGGTTACCGCTCTTGGTATAGAAATTTTACCCCGAGCTACAATCGGGATTACCGCTAAGGAGGTTAAAACATAGTAAACCATGTCTACTATGTGTTTGTGAATGAACAGGAAGCCTCTGTGCAGAGTACTTCCTGTTCTATCAATCAGTGCAGTTGTGACTGCAGAGGGGGATATTAGGAACTTCTGTGTAAATCTCTTTCTCTGTCTCAAACATAAAACATCGGGGGTCTGATTAAACATTCTCTATTATGTATCATTTAAACATTGTTTACTATATATTAAGTTTGTGAATGAACATGAAACCTCTGTGCAGAGTACTTCCTGTTCTTTCAGTCAGTGTAGCTGTGACTGCAGAGGAGGATATGAGGGACTTTTTTGTCAATCTCTTTCATTATCTCAAAAGTAAAACAACAGGGGTCTGTTTAGACCTCTAATATTTCACTAAAACCCCACCAAAGGGGCTGTGAAGTAAAAAAAACTGTAGATAAATATTATTTAAAAAAAATAAAATTTTTCCTTTACACACAGAGCTTATTTCCACAAATCAATTACAGGATGAGAGACACCATGGATATATGTTACAGTACTTTCACATTTTGGGCACAAACTTGGCACTTCCTACATTTCTATATGCACGTAATCACTCAAAGGTGAAGGTACATGCTTGTGATTCCTGGGCAGAGATACATCCACAGAAAGGCCTTTAGAGTTACCATTCCTGTGGTAGTGTTAAAGTGTTACTAAACCCACAACAGTAAAATCAGTCTGTATATGCAGTAAAGCATGCTTGCTATACTCACTGTGTAACCTAAGGGGTTAATCCTCTGCATTGTGTAAAAATGCTGTTTGATCCTGACTTCTCTGATCCTCCCCTTTTTCCAGTGCCTACCTCGTATCTCCTGATAAGACATATCGTGTGTAGACACTGCACATGCTCAATTTGGTGTATATCGCTAGAGAGGTTTATTTTTTTCTTGGGAGAGTGCATGCGATTAGCACATGGCCAATCAGCACTGTCCAGACAGAGGTCAGGGATCTTGCATCCCCCTAGAGAAAACTCCTCATATAAGCTTTAATCAGTGCTCTGCTGAACACTGATAGAAGTCACAATACTGCTCTAACTGTTGATGAAAAAAGGTATTTAGCAGTTTACAGGTGAAACTCGAAAAATTTGAATATTGTGCAAAAGTTCATTTATTTCAGTAATGCAACTTAAAAGGTGAAACTAATATATGAGATAGACTCATTACATGCAAAGCAAGATAGTTCAAGCCGTGATTTGTCATAATTGTGATGATTATGGCTTACAGCTCATGAAAACCCCAAATCCACAATCTCAGAAAATTAGAATATTACATGCAATCAATAAAACAAGTATTGTACATAGAACAATATCAGACCTCTGAAAAGTATAAGCATGCATATGTACTCAGTACTTGGTTTGGGCCCCTTTTGCAGCAATTACTGCCTCAATGCGGCGTGGCATGGAATCTATCAGCCTGTGGCACTGCTGAGGTGTTATGGAAGACCAGGATGCTTCAATAGCGGCCTTCAGCTCTTCTACATTGTTCGGTCTCATGTCTCTCATCTTTCTCTTGGCAATGCCCCATAGATTCTCTATGGGGTTCAGGTCAGGCGAGTTTGCTGGCCAATCAAGCACAGTAATCCCCCGGTCATTAAACCTGGTTTTGGTGCATTTGGCAGTGTGGGCAGGTGCCAAGTCCTGCTGGAAAATGAAGTCAGAATCCCCATAAAGCTCGTCTGCGGAAGGAAGCATGAAGTGCTCCAAAATCTCCTGGTAGACGCCTGCGTTTTTTTCATTTACCCCAATCTTAACTTTGGGTTTATTGATAATTTAAATTATATAAAAATCTACAAACATTCAATAGCAATATTATTTCACTTAAAACTAGATTGTTTTGTATAGTAGAAAAACAGTAAAAATGCTTAATGGTCAGTTGAAAAGTTTGGTCAGTTGAAAAGTTTTAAGTGATACATCAGCAGACTCAAACATTGTACAGACTGGTTTTCTATTGATTATACATTTGTCTGTTTCTTTTTAAAAAATATAGTTTTATCAAGGGTGTCCTTTATGTCCATGCTACAATAAGTCATACCTCCATCTCTTAATATTAACTAAAATGAAACCAGTTTCTAGAACTAATTATTTATTTCCTGATAGAATGCACTCAAGAAAAAAACAGTTGTAAGAGTAGTAAAGAAGCATATACTATAACAAAGAATTAATAGCTAATGTTATAAAAGTGTTTGTGTTTCATAGGTTTCCTGTCTTTGGCTCTCTCTTAAAATCATTTGAGGTTTCTTTTAAATGTATGTATCTGGATCTAGGTCAGTTGTTACCTGTAAATGGCAAATACCTAGAAGAAATACCTAGAAGGTCATAATGCTCCATTTTTCTCTTTGGTACTGCACGCTGTAGGTTCATTGTACGTCTTAGTATATCATTTCTATGAGAAATTAAAATGAGAATTCCCATGGGTGATATTGACTCTGTGTGGAAAAGATGGTAAATTATACATTATCTATATTCATTATACAAGCATCAAGATAATGGTGAATCAAAATTCTTTAATTAATTGTCAATATTGTTGATTAAAAATAAATGAAAAACCGCAGGTAACTGACCAGAAATAAGATGCAAGTGATGAGGGTTTAGAAAAAAAATGAACACTTAATATATATTATGTGCACTTTTTTCATGACTTGCTCATGATTCTTCTCATTTAACAGCAAACAGTCAATTATTAAATGAATTGAAAATCAGTTGAAAATAATACATTATTTTTGAAAGAGAAAAGTAGAAAAGTACACTTTTTCTGAGACTAACAGCTATTTGTTACAGGAAGGATATATTGATTTTGCTCTAATAATTTATGAAAATAGTGCACCAATAAAGGGAGTTTACTACTTCCTTACTAGGTTAGTGATATCACAGGAGGATTCATGGCCCATAACCACCTGCAAAGTTAAAAGTGGAACCTTCACTTTATTCTGTGGAAGTCATCCAGAGATAGGGAGCCTAAATTTCAATTACTCACTCCTTTTTAAGCAACCCTTAGGTTTCCTACTGCCCCTAATCTGATCCCCAGTAACAAGCAGATCTTAAATTTGACTCTGCTTAAAACCTACTATGCCTGCAGGACACAGTGGACCTGATTTACTATTGCTGTCCTGAATTTGCCAGGACTGTGCTACCTTATGGCTGTCTAAATGGATATGCTATTGTATTTATGAAGCTCTAAATGTTGCTAATCTGACATAGCATCTCAGTGTAGGAAGAGATGCCAGATTCATGCCAGTTGTTTGAAGCGTGCCTGTGACTTATGAATATCCACCAGCTAGGTAGTGGTAGGCCACTCTTTTGTATGCAGTATGGTTACTTTTAAAGCAGATTATTAACAGTCATGTAATGAGCTAGGTATTTTTTTAATACAATTAACAGACCTGAATCTTACGAGAATGACAACACTGAAAGCCAGATGGAATAGTGACCCAGTGCATGCATGGCAGACAGACAGCAATCTTATGTTAGCTTTTAGTCATATGTAGTAGCAGTTGCATTTTTTTGCTACATCTGCTTATGTCCCTTCATTGTGAAAGTTTTACATTTTGTCATATGGATATTTGCTTGAGGTGATCACTTTAGGTTCACACTTCACATGTTGGCCAGAACTGTCCTGACAAATCACTAGAGGTTGCCATTACTGCATTCATTTTTTAACTCTTCAATGTTGGCTGTTATTCTGATGTTTTGGCAGCAATGTTGTTTATTTATTGATATTCCTGGAGTTAATATGGGCTGTCAGGGTACAGCTTTGGGCTTTGCATAAGGTTTGTTACTTTTCATTCCAAAAAAATCCAGAAAAGTGAAATTTTGCACCCATAACAGCCACACAATATGGGGTAGTTCAGTGTTGCCTCATACAATAAAATATGGATATATTGTCCAGATGTCTTCACATGCCTTACTTTTTCTGCAAATAATAATAAATCATAATAATAGTCATGTGATGTTTTCTGCTAAGTGCACCACCTTGTTTTACCCCCACATTAGTCATGACCTGCCTGCATTGTACATAGAAACTTAGTGGTTTGGTAATAACATCACGTGATCTAACATAATACTTGTACATGTTTAATGCTTTGGGTTTTTCTCCTTTTCTTTTTGTGGATAAGACTATCAGGAGTACTTCATGGCAGTGTATGGATAGGATATATCCTGACCACACTTGAGTGTTAACAACTATATATACAGTAAGTATATCTAAAGCCAGGTTTGCTTCCCATTTTGGATATAATGGTTAAACCACTGTGTTGTTTGAATTTTTCTAGGTTTTTGGCATTTTTGTTTCTTTAGGAAATGTTCCTCCACTTTCTCCCCTGTACACTTAATAGGAAGTGAAAAGATATATTTACACTGTGACAGAAATGCCTTCTTAGACAGTTGTCACCAGAGCAAGTGTCTCCAGGAATACTTCCTCTCTATTGCTGTTCTGGTAGCCAATTTAAATTTTGCATTTTATCATAACTTCAACTTCTGGAGACACTGGAGATCAAGACAAACAAAGCAATTCTAAACTCATTACTCTATCCAAAAAATTGCCTACTTTTACACCTGGTACATATGTCCACCCTCTCATAAGGCTCCATGTAGTTGTAAAATCAGTATATATCAAAACTAGCCACTAGAATCTGGCAGTATCAGTATCACCCACAGATGGAATGCCATAGTAAAACCTGAATCACATATCTGTCAGGGTATGGTAATTGTGATAATTGAGGTGCCAATCATTAACGTATAGCTGCCTTAGGACTATACATATCACCTTAAACACTGGCCAGGAGGCAGATAGAGATCTTCGTTATCTTGGTGGCTTGATCTTTTATCTATTTCCCCTGTTGTCACCCCCTGGAGTTTTTGGGGGGCTTTCACCCCCTGATGTAGTTGGTTGGTATCAGCACCTTTACTCACCTCTGATGCTCTCCTGTCCTGAAGGAAGTAATTTGACACCTCTGAAATGCATTGAGCCACTTTGACCCCACTGCATCATAAGCAATTCATATATAAAATGTACCATGAGAATCAACACTTTGAATATTTTGGATTCAAATAACTGTATCAGAATACTTAAATCTGTTTTTCTTGCTTAAAGAATGTGGTGAGGCCTGGTATCCCAGACCTGCATAAATGCTATCTTGCAGCTCACCTAAGAAATGTGGCATCTTGGTCTACTTTCCAACCATTTGATAATTGGATGGAACTAGAGAATCTAACAATTATAACAAAGTGGAAGCAATTGGGAACAACAACAACTCAGCCACAAAGTGGTAGGCCAAAATGACAGAGTGGGGTCAGTGCATGCTAAAGTGCACAGTGTGCAGAAGTCAACAACTGCTTGCAAAGTCAACAGCTAAAGACCTCTAAACTTTCTGTGGCCTTCATATTAGCACAACAACAGTGCATAGAGAGCTTCAGGGAATGGGTTTCTATGGCCCAGCAGCCGCATCCAAGCCTTACATCACCAAGTGCAATGCAAAGTGTCAGATGCAGTGGGGTAAAGCACACCACAATTGGACTCTAGAGCAGTGGAGACGTGTTCTCTGGAGTGACCAATCACGCTTCTCTGTCTGGCAATCCGATGGATGTGTCTGGGCTTGGTGATTGCCAGGAGAATGGTACTTGCCTGTGCATTGTGCAAATGTAAAGTTTAGTGGAGGGGGGATTATGGTTTGGGGTTGTTTTTCATGGGTTGTGCTTGGCCCCTTAGTTCCAGTGAAGGGAACGCTTAAGATGTCAGCATACTAAGACATTTTGGATGATTTCATGCTCCCAACTTTGTGGGAACACTTTGGGGATGGCCCCTTCCTATTCCAACATGACTGCTCACCAGTGCACAAAGCAAGGTCCATAAATACATGGATGAGCGAGTTTGAGGTGGAGGAACTTGGTTAGCCTGCATAGAGTCCTGACCTCAACCCAATAGAACACCTTTGGGATGAATTAGAGAGGAGAGTGTTAGCCAGGCCTTCTTGTCCAACATCTGTGCCTGACCTCACAAATGCATTTCTGGAAGAGTGGTCAAACATTCCCATAGACACACACCTAAACCCTGTGGACAGCCTTTAAAGATGAAGTTGTTATAGACTAAGATTGGACTAAGACTGGAATGCCATTAAAGTTCCTGTGCATGTAAAGGCAGGCCTAATTTGTTCCAATACTTTGGCAATACAGTGTATATTGCATATCAAGGATTTCAACAGCACGTTAACCTAGTCATAGATGGATTGAAATTTGGCCAGGTTAGCACGGGCTGAACAAATTTCGATCCATTTATGAGCAGACTAGTTGTACCGAAGTCAGGCTCTTGGTTGATTTCTGTAGAACCAGTCTATCTGTTTTTTTCCTCCTGATCAGTGTGGCAAGCTATGGCTGGAAACACTGGTCATTGTGTTCATTGATAATGCATGGCATGTCTTAGTTATGAATGCTGCATATAGCAGCATTTATTTTTCCAATATAATCCCTAAAGAATGGAGGAATTGGAGACATGGTGAGCTTTTTACATTGCATTCTCATATAAAACAAAGGGAGAAGGTAGGTGGGAGATAAGCAAATAATAACATCATTGTAAGATACTAGAATATACCTCACAATAAAATAGCAATTGGTGCTATAAAACCAGCCATAGACGGTTCAAATATTGGCTGGTGCAACAGGGTCTGGACAGGATTCAAACCATCTATGCGCATACTGATTGTACCCGTTGATTAGTATGACTTGGATACAACCAGCCTGTGAGACTTTTCATGCAATCATTGCCAGTGGTTATAGCCACTAGGAAGAATCACTGTGTTCTCCCCCAGGAGCCTCCCTGCTGGAAAAATACAATAGCTCCACAGGATGGATTTTGCCATAAACACTGACTGTATTGATCTTTCCTGCAACCATGGAGTAACCTCTTCTGCTCAAAGCAGGATGGTTTAAGTTGGGAGTTTAGGTTGGCATCGAGCATCAGGTTTTTCATTAGAGTAAACACTGTGAATGGCAGCTTTGACCTCAGCAACAGTAGGAGCCTGGGGACAATTCCATATGTAAATTATTTAGAGTTTGTTAGCTTTTAAGCAACATGTATTCATTTTGAGTTGGAGAGTCCTGACTTTTAAGGCTGGTCTTCATAGCAGAATAGGAGGAGAAGAGGATTGTGTGGCAGCACACTATGGGTTATAAATAATATGTATACTCTTACTTGGTTAGAGAAGTTAACAATAGAATGGCAAGTCCAGAAGCAGTGAGCTTGAAAAGGTTTAAATAGGCCACACTTAGGGCATATAGAGGTGGTAGGTTCTACACTTGTATACTTGTTAATAAAGTAGGGAATATACTCTATGCTCGATGGATTATTTTAAACTGCGTTTCCCTCCATGATTTGTTTGTGATCACTTATGCAGTAGTATGATAGCCTTGTACTAACTTGTCCAGAGTATTATCAGTGAGAAAGTCTTTGATCCATTTAGCAACATAAAACCTCTTGAGGTTTTTAGTAAAGGCAGTGAGGAGAGGAGTATACATGGTTGATATGGAAATAGTGCATCATTCCATCAAGGTATCTAGAGATTTGGTTGCAAACCTAATTTTTTTCCCTACTCATCTTTTCCAACTATTTTTCACTAGTTTTGCATTTGGCTAGGGTCAGTGTCACTACTGGTGGCACGAGGCAATACCTGGACCCTACAGAGGTTGCAAAGGCAATCCAACTCATCCAGGATGGCACATTAATGTGTTCCATTGTCAGAAGGTATGCTGTGTCTCCCAGAACAGTCTCAAGAGCATGGAGGAGATTCCAGGAGACAGGCAAGTACTCAAGGAGAGCTGGACAGGGCTGTAGGAGGTTCTTAACCCATCAGCAGGACCGATATCTGCTCCTTTGTGCAAGGAGGAACAGGATAAGCACTGCCAGAGCCCTACAAAATGACCTCCAACAAGCTACTGGTGTGAGTGTCTCTGACCAATCAATCAATCAATCAATCAATCAGAAACAGACTTCATGAGGGTGGCCTGAGGGCCTAACGTCCTCTAGTGGGCCCTGTGCTAACTGCCCGGCACCATAGAGCTCGAATGGCATTTGCCATTGAACACCAGAATTGGCAGGTCCACCACTGGTGCCCTGTGCTTTTAACAGATGAGAGCAGGTTCACCCTGAGCACATGTGGCAGACATGAAAGGGTCTGGAGAAGCCGTGGAGAATGTTATGATTAGAGATGAGCGAATCGAACCAGGCGAAGTGGAATTCGTTTCGAATTTCAGGAAAAATTTGATTCGCGACGAATCCGAATATTAGCATACTTCGGGTGCGCGAATCGGATTTTTCCCGATCAGCTGGCAAAAGTGTCCCTGCAGAGAGCTCCGCTATTTCTGACAGTTCTCTGACAGTTCCTTCACATGTACAGCGGTTGAAAAATTGTATCTATTTGTTTCCATTTAGGATACAGATGTTTTTATTCGGAAACAGATACAATGTTTCAACCGCTGTAAATGTGAAGGAACTGTCAGAGAACTGTCAGAAATAGCGGAGCTCTCTGCAGATACACTTTTTGCTGTACTGGAATACTTCTTCTTTTCATTCTTCTTTTCATTCTTCTCATTCTTCTTTTCATTCTTCTTTTTATTCTTCTTCTCATTCTTCTTTTCATTCTTCTTCTTCTTTTCATTCTTCTTTTCATTCTTCTCATTCTTCTTTTCTTCTTCATGAAAAGAAGAATGAGAAGAAGAATGAAAAGAAGAATGAGAAGAATGAAAAGAATGAGAAGAAGAAGAATGAAAAGAAGAATGAGAAGAAGAATGAGAAGAATGAAAAGAAGAATGAGAAGAATGAAAAGAAGAATGAAAAGAAGAAGAAGAAGAATGAAAAGAAGAAGAAGAATGAAAAGAATAATGAAAAGAAGAAGAAGAAGAAGAATCTTTTCATTCTTCTCATTCTTCTTTTCATTCTTCTTTTCATTCTTCTTCTTCTTCTTTTCATTCTTCTTCTTCTTTTCATTCTTCTTTTCATTCTTCTTCTTCTTCTTTTCATAATTCTTCTTCTTTTCATTCTTCTTTTCATTCTTCTTCTTCTTCTTTTCATTCTTCTCATTCTTCTTTTCATTCTTCTTCTTCTTCTTTTCATTCTTCTTTTCATTCTTCTTCTTCTTCTTGTCATTCTTCTTCTTCTTCTTTTCATTCTTCTTCTTCTTTTCATTCTTCTTCTTCTTCTTTTCATTCTTCTTCTTCTTCTTTTCATTCTTCTTTTCATTCTTCTCATTCTTCTTTTCATTCTTCTCATTCTTCTTTTCATTCTTCTTCTCATTCTTCTTTTCATTCTTCTTTTCATTCTTCTCATTCTTCTTTTCTTCTTCTTCATGAAAAGAAGATGAGAAGAAGAATAAAAAGAAGAATGAAAAGAAGAAGAAGAATGAAAAGAAGAATGAGAAGAAGAATGAAAAGAAGAATGAAAAGAAGAATGAGAAGAAGAATGAAAAGAAGAATGAGAAGAATGAAAAGAAGAATGAGAAGAATGAGAAGAAGAATGAGAAGAATGAAAAGAAGAATGAAAAGAAGAATGAAAAGAAGAAGAAGAATGAAAAGAAGAAGAAGAATGAAAAGAAGAATGAAAAGAAGAAGAAGAAGAAGAATATTCTCATTCTTCTCATTCTTCTTTTCATTCTTCTCATTCTTCTTTTCATTCTTCTTTTCATTCTTCTTCTTCTTCTTTTCATTCTTCTTCTTTTCATTCTTCTTCTTCTTTTCATTCTTCTTTTCATTCTTCTTCTTCTTCTTTTCATTCTTCTTCTTCTTTTCATTCTTCTTTTCATTCTTCTTCTTCTTCTTTTCATTCTTCTTTTCCTTCTTCTTCTTCTTTTCATTCTTCTTCTTCTTCTTTTCATTCTTCTTTTCATTCTTCTTTTCATTCTTCTTCTCATTCTTCTTCTCATTCTTCTTTTCATTCTTCTTCTTCTTCTTCTTTTCATTCTTCTCATTCTTCTTTTCTTCTTCATGAAAAGAAGAATGAGAAGAAGAATGAAAAGAAGAATGAAAAGAAGAAGAAGAATGAAAATAAGAATGAAAAGAAGAATGAAAAGAAGAATGAAAAGAAGAAGAAGAATGAAAAAAAAAATGAGAAGAAGAATGAGAAGAATGAAAAGAAGAATGAGAAGAATGAAAAGAAGAATGAAAAGAAGAAGAAGAAGAATGAAAAGAAGAATGAAAAGAAGAAGAGAAGAATCTTTTCATTCTTCTCATTCTTCTTTTCATTCTTCTTCTTTTCATTCTTCTTCTTCTTTTCATTCTTCTTTTCATTCTTCTTCTTTTCATTCTTCTTCTTCTTTTCATTCTTCTTCTTCTTTTCATTCTTCTTCTTCTTTTCATTCTTCTTTTCATTCTTCTTCTTCTTCTTTTCATTCTTCTTCTTCTTTTCATTCTTCTTTTCATTCTTCTTCTTCTTCTTTTCATTCTTCTTCTTCTTCTTCTTTTCATTCTTCTTTTCATTCTTCTTCTTCTTTTCATTCTTCTTCTTCTTCTTCTTTTCATTCTTCTTTTCATTCTTCTCATTATTCTTTTCATTCTTCTCATTATTCTTTTCATTCTTCTTTTCATTCTTCTCATTATTCTTTTCATTCTTCTTTTCATTCTTCTTTTCATTCTTCTTCTCATTCTTCTTTTCATTCTTCTTCTTCTCTTCTTCATGAAAAGAAGAATGAGAAGAAGAATGAAAAGAAGAATGAAAAGAAGAATGAAAAGAAGAAGAAGAATGAAAAGAAGAATGAGAAGAAGAATGAAAAGAAGAATGAAAAGAAGAAGAAGAATGAAAAGAAGAATGAGAAGAAGAATGAGAAGAATGAAAAGAAGAATGAAAAGAAGAAGAAGAAGAATCTTTTCATTCTTCTCTTTCTTCTTTTCATTCTTCTTTTCATTCTTCTTCTTTTTCTTTTCATTCTTCTTCTTCTTTTCATTCTTCTTTTCATTCTTCTTCTTTTCATTCTTCTTCTTCTTTTCATTCTTCTTTTCATTCTTCTTCTTCTTCTTTTCATTCTTCTTCTTCTTCTTTTCATTCTTCTTCTTCTTTTCATTCTTCTTTTCATTCTTCTTCTTCTTCTTTTCATTCTTCTTTTCATTCTTCTTCTTCTTCTTTTCATTCTTCTTCTTCTTCTTTTCATTCTTCTTTTCATTCTTCTTCTTCTTTTCATTCTTCTTCTTCTTCTTTTCATTCTTCTTTTCATTCTTCTTCTCATTCTTCTTTTCATTCTTCTTCTTCTTCTTCTTTTCATTCTTCTTCTTCTTCTTCATGAGAAGAAGAATGAAAAGAAGAATGAAAAGAAGAAGAAGAAGAATGAAAAGAAGAATGAAAAGAAGAAGAAGAAGAATGAAAAGAAGAATGAAAAGAAGAATAAGAATGAGAAGAAGAATGAAAAGAAGAAGAAGAATGAAAAGAAGAATGAGAAGAATGAAAAGAAGAATGAAAAGAAGAAGAAGAAGAATGAAAAGAAGAAGAAGAAGAATGAAAAGAAGAAGAAGAATGAAAAGAAGAATGAAAAGAAGAAGAAGAAGAATCTTTTCATTCTTCTCATTCTTCTTCTTCTTCTTCTTCTTTTCATTCTTCTTTTCATTCTTCTTCTTCTTCTTCTGAGGATGAGGATGAAGTAGAAGAAGAAGTAGGATGAAAATAAGAAGAATTCCAAGCCGGCAAAAAGTGTATCTGCAGAGCTCCGCTAAGTGTATCTGCAGAGCTCCGCTAAGTGTATCTGCAGAGCTCAGCGGTTGAAACATTGTATCTATTTGTTTCCATTTATGGAAACAAATAGATACAATGTTTCAACCGCTGTAAATGTGAATGTCAGAGAACTGTCAGAAATAGAGGAGCTCTGCAGATACACTTAGCGGAGCTCTGCAGATACACTTTTTGCCGGTTTGGAATTCTTCTTATTTCATCCTACTTCTTCTTCTTCTTCTTCATCCTCATCCTCGGAAGAAGAAGAAGAGGATGAGGATGAAGAAGAAGAAGTAGGATGAAAATAAGAAGAATTCCAAGCCGGCAAAAAGTGTATCTGCAGAGCTCCTCTATTTCTGACAGTTCTCTGACATAGAACTGTCAGAAATAGAGGAGCTCTGCAGATACACTTTTTGCCGGCTTAGAATTCTTCTTATTTTCATCCTACTTCTTCTTCTTCTTCATCCTTATCCTCATCCTCAGAAGAAGAAGAGGATGAGGATGAGGATGGAGGATGAGGATGAAGAAGAAGAAGAAGTAGGATGAAAATAAGAAGAATTCTAAGCCGGCAAAAAGTGTATCTGCAGAGTTCCTCTAAGTGTATCTGCAGAATAGAGGAGCTCTGCAGATACACTTTTTGCCGGCTTGGAATTCTTCTTATTTTCATCCTACTTCTTCTTCTTCTTCTTCCTCTTCATCCTCATCCTCATCCTCTTCTTCTTCTTCTGAGGATGAGGAAGAAGAAGTAGGATGAAAATAAGAAGAATTCCAAGCCGGCAAAAAGTGTATCTGCAGAGCTCCGCTAAGTGTATCTGCAGAGCTCAGCGGTTGAAACATTGTATCTATTTGTTTCCATTTATGGAAACAAATAGATACAATGTTTCAACCGCTGAAAATGTGAATGTCAGAGAACTGTCAGAAATAGAGGAGCTCTGCAGATACACTTAGCGGAGCTCTGCAGATACACTTTTTGCCAGTTTGGAATTCTTCTTATTTTCATCCTACTTCTTCTTCTTCTTCTTCATCCTCATCCTCAGAAGAAGAAGAAGAGGATGAGGATGAAGAAGAAGAAGAAGAAGAAGAAGAAGTAGGATGAAAATAAGAAGAATTCCAAGCCGGCAAAAAGTGTATCTGCAGAGCTCCGCTAAGTGTATCTGCAGAGCTCCGCTAAGAAATAGCGGAGCTCTGCAGATACACTTTTTGCCGGCTTGGAATTCTCCTTCTTCTCATCCTTCTTCTTCTTCTCATCCTTCTTCTTCTTCTCATCCTTCTCCTTCTTCTCATCCTTCTTCTCATCCTTCTTCTTCTCATCCTTCTCCTTCTTCTCATCCTTCTTCTTCTTCTCATCCTTCTTCTTCTTCTCATCCTTCTTCTTCTTCTCATCCTTCTTCTTCTTCTCATCCTTCTCCTTCTTCTCATCCTTCTCCTTGTTCTCATCCTTCTTCTTCTTCTCATCCTTCTTCTTCTCATCCTTCTCCTTCTTCTCATCCTTCTCCTTCTTCTCATCCTTCTTCTTCTTCTCATCCTTCTCCTTCTTCTCATCCTTCTCCTTCTTCTCATCCTTCTCCTTCTCCTTCTTCTCATCCTTCTCCTTCTCCTTCTCCTTCCTCATCTCCAAGTGCATTTAAATTAAAGGTACAGTGTTCTGCACTAATTTAAAGGCTCTCTGAAGCCTAGAAACCCTTTTTATAAGTTAAATTCATAGCGAATAAATTTGCATCGAATCAAATTTCTTCCTCAAATTCGGCGAATCAGCCGAATCAAATTTTTGAATAATTCGCTCATCTCTAGTTAAGATGCCTGTAACATTGTTCAGCATGACCGTTTTTATGGTGGGTCAGTGATGGTCTGGGGAGGCATATCCATGGAGGGACACACAGACCTCCACAGGATAGACAATGGCACCCTGACTGACATTAGGTATCAGGATGAAATCCTTGGACCCATTATTGGACCCTACATTGATGCAGTGGGTCCTGGGTTCCTCCTGGTGTACGACAATGCCCGGCCTCATGTGGCAAGAGTATGCAGGCAGTTCCTGGAGGATGAAGGAATTGATCCCATTGAATGGCCCCCACACTCGCCTGACCTAAATCCAATTGAACACCTCTGGGATATCATGTTTCGGTCCATCCAATGCCACCAGGTTGCACCTCAGACTGTTCAGGAGCTCAGTGATGCCCTGGTCCAGATCTGGGAGGAAATACTCCAGGACACCATCTGTCTTCTCATTAGGAGCATGCTCCAACATTGTTAGGCATGCATACAAGCACGTGGGGGCCATACAAACTACTGAGTACCATTTTGAGTTGCTGCACTGAAATTTCAAAATGGACTAGCCTACTGCATCATTTTTTCACTTTGATTTTCAGTGTATCTTTGAATTCAGTCCTCTGTAGATTGATTATTTTCATTTCCATCAAACAAAATGGCATCCTTACATTCCTAACACATTACTTAGTCCATATCAGTATAGATATCCAGCATGATATTTTTCCCCATTGAGATCTGATGTGTTTTCAAAGTATTCCTTTAATTTTTATTAGCAGTGTACTACCATGCAGCGTTTGACAGCAATTAATTAAAGGCAAACGCTACAAAGAAGAGTTTTGGATACTGCTCAAAAATCCATCCACATATAGAATGAAAAGAGAACAAAACCAAAATAACTTTAACTTTATTGTAACTTGAGATGAAGATAGGTAATATATGTAAGTATACAGTATCATATATATTGTATTAGGACAGTACATCCAAACCATGGAGATTGCTACAGACTACGGTCCATACATCAGTGTAGATATGGTATGGTATGGTAAACGAAAATTTCAGGTGAGCACATACTGTATACAGTATATTTGATATATATGCACAGTATATTACCATATAATGTCATGTGCCATGTAGAGAGAGAGAAATATACAGAAATAGCACTAAAAGGTCCAATAACTACTAGTAACCAGAACACATTTAGCATAGTGTACAGAGAACAGAAATTCAAAAACACCTAGAACAAGACGTCTAGTCGTGGAGTTCAGAGCAGCAGCAAAACTCCACTTAAAAATAAAATTTGGCACCTAATAACAGCACTGGAAGGACTACTCATCCACTTCAACATGTGCCAAAAGCTTTCTGGTAAAAGTGGAAAAAAATAAATACTATAGTGGATGTTCCTGGGGACTGGAAGTATAAGTTATGATATGGGACGTCCATGTTACAAAACTCCACTTATAAATTTATTTTTTAAGTGAAGTTTTGCAGCAGCAAAACTCTGCATAAAAACTAAGTTTGGCACCTAATAACAGCACTGAAAGGACTACTCATCCACTTCAACATGTACTATACTATACTGGACATTCCTGGGGACTGGAAGTATAAGTTACGACATGGGAAGTTGATGTTACAAATGGAGCACAAAATAATAAGCCACCACCAATACTGGAAGCATGCTACATGCATGAGTGAGGGGAAGGCAATTCCACATTCACTATTTGAAAATAGTTAACACCATACTTGAATTAAATGTCTAAATGTAACCTATTTACACAATATAATTTTAATTATCTATTCACTATACAAAACATACATTAATTCATTTTCAAAAATGATTACATGTTAAGGGGTCTACTGATAACTCATTTGTTGTGCTAATGTCTCAAGCATTCCCACAGCTGTCACAAATAATCACTGTAATGTGTGTAACACGCTTACTTCCTATGATTGTCAGCTTCATCTGGTGGCCGTATGGTGGAATTTTCCTTAAATGCTTTTATTAGGGAAGGACTGCATTGTGACCACTAGTTGGAGCTCATAATCTTTAGCATGATTATTTGATGATTTTTATAGGATGCCGGGGATGTTTCCTGGGTGGCAGGTTTATTTCCACACTGTTTGACATGTGGTCCCTTTAGACTGGTATGCAGTGTGAGTAATCAGGAGTTCTCACCCATGAAGATTGTGGGATTTTAAGGTAGTCCGCTAGAAGAGGACTGATTTGCAATGCCCTCAGAATTGGTAAGTTCTCATTTGGGACCCGTAATTTAGAGGTTTAGAGAGACATATGGATGAGAAAGAACCTCCAAACCTAGATTACAGGGTATTTGGTGCTGAATGGTTAAGCCACTTGCAAGAAGGGCTTATAGAGGAACAGGAAGGTGTGACCTATGCACCAAGGAGTCAGAGTTGTGGACTGCTTGGGCCTGAGTTGAAAGTTTCATCTTTAAAGGATAAGTTCACCTTTTAGAAAAAAATAATAAATGCACATTTTTGCAGGAAAAAAAAGGGCATTTATTATTTTTGTCTACAGGAGCCTGGAAAGCATTGCACCAGCGATCAGTAGACCAAGTCCTTCAGACTTGTCAGAATATCTGCTTGCGGTAAGGGATGTACGAGCAAGCAGATATTGTGACAGGAAGCTTCATAGAACTACCATAGCACTCCACAACACCATGGTAGTTCCTTGAAAACTACAAGACCACAGCTGCTAAGGCTGTTGGAACTTGCAGTTCATTCATTCAGAGAAGTCTGTGAATGAATTATGCGGCTGTGTGGGCAGAGCCCCACACGTCCGTGCTGTTTTCAAAGGCTTCTCCCCTTACTATCTGTCAGGGGGGGGGGCGGCGAGCAGCATCTGCGGCTATGGGAACATGTTCCACACTAAAAATGGGTGGGACATGTAACATGTTCCCAAAGATTAACTTATTCTTTAAAACCCCCTGGGGAAGGCAGAGCTGTGACCCTGTTAGTAGACAAGTTGGTGGGTGGTGAGCCAGGTGCTTGGTTTTGTTATGCAAGGAGTGTGGACTATTTGCTTTATTTCTGCTGAAGGAAGTTGTGTTTGTTTGCCTTTTCTGCAAGTTCAATAAAGACTGTCACTTGTGCAAGTGGCTAGCTGGTAGCCTTGATTTCCCATATTATATTACATATATACAGTAATGTGCAAACGTTTTAGGCAGGTGTGAAGAATGCTGTAAAGTAAGAATTTTATATACTATATATATATATATATATATATATATATATATATATATATATATATATATACACAGTGCCTTGAAAAAGTATTCATACCCCGTGAAATTTTCCACATTTTGTCACGTTACAACCAAAAACGTAAATGTATTTAATTTGGATTTTATGTGATAGACCAACATAAAGTGGCACATAATTGTGAAGCGGAAGGGAAATGATAAATGTTTTTTTCAAAATGTTTTACAAATAAATCTGTGAAAAGCGTGGTGTGCATTTGTATCCAGCACCCGGAGTCAATACTTTTTCACTGCAATACCAGCTGCAAGTTTTTTTGGGGATGTCTCTGTCAGCTTTGCACATCTAGAGAGGGACATTTTTGCCCATTCTTCTTTGCAAAATAGCTCAAGCTCTGTCAGATTGGATGCAGAACATCTGTGAACAGCATATTTCAAGTCTGGCCACAGATTCTCAATTGGATTTAGGTCTGGACTTTGACTGGGCCATTCTAACACATGAATATGCTTTGATCTAAACCATGGGTGTCAAACTGAGGCGGCCCTCCAGCTGTTGTCAAACTACTTGCCTGACTGCATTGTGCCAAGTGTAAAGTTTGGTGGAGGGGGGATTATAGTTTGGGGTTGTTTTTCAGGGGTTGGGCTTGGCCCCTTAGTTCCAGTGAAGAGAACTCTTAAAATATCAGCATACCAAGACATTTTGTATGATTTCATGCTCCCAACTTTGTGGAAACAATTTAGGGATGGCCCCTTCCTGTTCCAACACGACTGCTCACCAGTGCATAAAGCAAGGTCCATAAAGACCTGGATGAGTGAGTTTGGGGTGGACTAAGTTGACTGGCCTGCACAGAGTCCTGACCTCAACCCGATAGAACACCTTTGAGCAGAGACTGAATTAGATGAATTAGATGGGATGAATTAGAGAGGTGACTGTGAGACAGGCCTTCTCGCCCAACATCTGTGCCTGACCTCACAAATGCATTTCTGGAAGAATGGTCAAACATTCCCATAGACACACTCCTAAACCTTGTGGACAGCCTTCCCAGAAGAGATGAAGCTGTTATAGCTGTAAAGGGTAGGCCAGCTCAATATTTAATCATACAGACTAAGAATGGGAAGCCATTAAAGTTCACGTGAATGCAAAGGCAGGCATCCCAATACTTTTGGCAATATAGTGTTTATATATACTGTACATGTACAGTGTATATATATATATATATATATATATATATATATATCTCCAAAAGTATAGGGGCACCCCTCCACATTATTGGATTCAGGTGTTCCAATCGCCTCCCTGGCCATAGGTGTGTAAAGTCAAGCACCTAGGCATTCAAACTGCTTCTACAAATTTGTGAAATAATGGGTCACTCTCAGGAGCTCAGTGATTTCAAGCGCAGTACCGTGAAAGGTTGTTACCTGTGCAATAAGTCCATCCGTGAAATTTCCTTGCTACTTTTTTTATTATTTTTATTATTAATTGTTATTAATTTCCAAAATGCAAAGTGAGTGAATAGAAGAGAAATCTAAATCAAATCAATATTTGGTGTGACCAACTATTGGCTTAACACTGGCATTAGTTGTTACACTTTTACACTTCGTACATTTGCACAAAGTCAGGGATTTTGTAGGTGTAGCACTACCCCCACAGGAGCTGCTGAGTTTTGGGTCCCTCTAAGCTCTGCACAGCCAGGCAACATGCATTTTCCACTCTTGCGTCCAAAGTCAGTAAACAGTCCATGAGCTTGTTTTATTTGTTGTTATTTTATTAAGGGTTAACAATTTGCATGGGGTCTAGGGGTATATGAGATTCACATTGGAAGTGAAACATTTGATCAGCACACAGTCTTTTCTATGAGCACTTAGTCCCCTTTAAATGAACCTTCTTCAGACCCCAAATAAAAATCTTTTTATCCACCTGGCTGTCATGAAGAATATCCCAGAATAAGGGATTCCGAGACACACAGGAATGATGTCCTAGGGAGAACTAGCTGAGTATTTCACCTGACTGCCTACTCTCTTGTAGGCCCAGGGGGTGTAGAGGTACTCACACTGCACTCACACTGTCTGGTTCCTGTAATTTTGAAAAGTAAAGCTGCTTTCAGGTCTTACACTGGGTTGGCTGCTTCCCCTGCTGACAGACTGTTCCTACCCGACTCTCCTGCTGGCAAGGCTTTCTCATACTTATGGGCTGATCCAGCCTCACTACCAGGCCTCCTTCCTGGCATTGGCCAGACTCCCATAAATATGCAGACCATCCCTTCTTAACCCCCACCCACTGAATTTTATAGCAGGGGGAGGTACCAGAGGATTGCCATGTAGAGCCCTCCAGCTCTAACCTAAAGTAACCTTGCTGACTCACTCCCAGGCTGACTCACACCCAGGTTTCTAGCAAGCCTCTAACTTTAGACAAAAAAACCTACACTTGAGGACATTACATAGGATTAGATTCAGGTATATGATTAACCAATTATACCAAGCAGGTGCTAATGATCCTCAATTTCATATGTAGGTTGAAACGCAGTCATTAAATGAAACAGAAACAGCTGTATAGGAGTCTTAAAACTGGGTGAAGAACAGCCAAACTCTACTACTAGGGTAAGGTTGTGGATGACAGTTTCATGCCATAGGTCATCACCATGGCAAGACTAAACACAGCAACAAGACACAAGGCAGTTATGGTGCATCAGCAAGGTCTCTCCCAGGCAAAGATTTTAAAGCAGACTGGGGTTTCAAGATGTACTGTTCAAGCCCTTTTGAAGAAGCACAAAGAAACGGGCAACGATGAAGACCATAGACACAGTGGTTGGCCAAGGCATACTGCATCAGTAAAGTACAATAATGAGTGTCTGCAAGCAATAGTGAAGCATAGTGTAGGTTCCTTTCAAGTGTGGGGCTGCTTTTCTGCAAATGGATTTGGAAGATTTGGCCAGGATCAGGCAGACACGTACTCTTCATGCCATACCATTAGGGAAGCATGTGATTGACCCAGATGTATTTTGCAGCAGAGCAATGACCCACACATACAACCAATGTCATTAGGGAACTACCTTCAGTGTAAAGAAGAAGACATAGTCCGGAGTGATGGTTTGACCCCCACAAAGCCCTGATCTCAACACAATTGAGTCTGTCTGGGATTACATGAAGAGGCAGAAGGATTTGAGGCAGCCTACATCCACAGAAGAATGGTGATTAAATCTCCAAGATGTTTGGAACAACCTACCGGCTGATTTCTTTCAAAAACTGTGTGCAAGGGCATTTAGAGGAATTGATGCTCTTTTGAAGGCAAAGGGTATTCATAACAAATATTGATTTGATTTGGATTTCTCTTCTGTTCATTTACATTTCAGTTTATTAACTGATAAAAATAAATTATTAACACTTTTATTTCTGAAAGCATTCTTAATTTACAGCATTTTTTCACACCTGCCTAAAACTTTTGCATGGTAGTATTTATGTACAGTATATCTCTATTACTATGTTTGCTTACAAGAAAACATGCACATTTATGGCATCAATGCAGTGAATGCTTTGGATGGGACAGCAGCTAAAAATGACTGCTGACCTCAAATTATCCACAGAAAGAAAAAGAACAAGGGACTTCCAGGGGTGGAAAAGATGGTTGCATTTTTAAATGGGCTATGCAAAGCCCTACAATAATTGCAGACTCCCCTTGCAAATCTGCCTCCTGACAGCCACAGATAACTAGTGAGTGATTTACCACACTCCATTGAGAACCTCACAAGTTGTGCTGTAATCTCCCACTAGCATCTAAAACACACCTAAGGATGCATTACATGGATCTTTCTAGAAATCAAAACATCCTCTGCACCAGAGTGACCTACAGAATCCTCTTTATTGTGCCAGCCCACTGTGAATTTGGTAGCCTCTGAACATCCTTTGATAACTGCTGAAATGAAAGCTGGGAACATTTTAATAGCCTCACTACAATGCTGGCTCTCTCCTGCCCAGCACTATCACAACCGCCTGGTTCATGGGTCTATATCCTGGATGTGAATCTATGCAGGATTCACGGCATGGAGTTTAATTTGCCACTTTGAGCGCTGAATCCAATGCAGTAATAGCTGGTTTATTATTTCTCACTTACACCAGTGCTTCTTTGTTGGTTACTCTTTTAAGGGAAGATAGTGCAGTGACTGTAGTAACATTTGTCTGGCCTAGTTGTATCTCCAGAGAAACTTAGTATTAGCATCTTAAAGGAACCACTTTCTTTTTTTTCATGCATACTACCATCTTTCAACCAAACTGTTTAAGATGCCTAATACCTATTGCTACAGGAAGAAGAACATTCTTATAGACTTTAGTGTAGAAGAGTCTGAACATTTCTCTAGAATTCTGTGTTCAACACAAATAGAGTCCCACTTTGCTATGAGCCAGTTCATGAGTACTGACCGTCTATTACTAATTATCTATTTCCATGATCATAAAGGAAATGTTTCCATCAAGTCCTACAAATACAGAAATACCTTTGTAAATATATAGCAGCTGTGGAGAAACGAATTGCCTCAAAAACAAAAAGCAAACCTCAAAATAAGAAGGGCTGTAGTGAATTATTATCATTCTCACATTCACATTCTCTTCACATCCTCTTTCAGAACATCATGACAACTCTTCTCAGGACAGCACATTCCATCGTCTAAATCCATGGTAGAAAAAGTGTTCAAAGTACTCTTGTACTATTTTAACATAAAAGTTTGCATCTCCCCAAAAACAAAGTTAGTACTGGAAACCCTTACCTCCAACACCCACAGAATACAAGATCTTGAACAGCATGTTTAGATCAATTGCTTGAAACCCAGGACAAAACTGAAGCTCAGTCACTTCTCATCTCCTCCATGGGAGAAAACTGGAGGACTTAAAAGGCAGAAATCAAAGATGCTTTTTACATTTCATAGGCATACCTGAAACATACAAAGGTGAAGATCTCTTACAATATTATACAGTTGATCTAATGATCACCTAAGTCTTGAAAATGTTCCTACCCACAACAAAAAGAGGGCACATGACCTAGGTTCAGAAAAGAAGACATCAAAAAACAAGCCCAGGCCTGTTATAACTAAGTACTTCCATTATGTAGACAAAGAGAGCATCCTAAATGCTTACAGAAAACATATAGAATGCCACATTGACGGTAAGTGTAAAGAATACTATACAACACATTGGCGGATATTTTTTAAAACTGGTGCACACAGAATCTGATGCAGATGTACATAACAACCAATCCGCTTCTAGGTGTTACTGTCAAAGCTTAATCGAACAAGCTGACATTAAAGGCTGATTGGTTACTATGCACCAGATTATATTTGCACCAGTTTTAGTAAATCCCCCCTTTTTCAAAAGTTTTTCCTGGAAAACTTGGGGTGATTATTTTAGACCCCTCGTAAGAATCTTGATAAATTTGAAAGTAACGTTTAATGACTATAATGTATTTAATTGCAAAAAGGTGTTTTTGCTGCTGATTTAAATTTTTAATCCATGTCTAGTGCATCTCACAGCAGTGTCCAACAGTATTCAGGCAGCACTGATGGGTTCCAGTTGCCCTGATACCATTTTTCCATTCTGGCAATGTCCTGATGAAACTCTTCACCATGTTAGTAGTTTAGTGAGCCTAGATTTTTAGGAAAGAAAGAAGTGTGAAAGCAGAAAATGAATCTTCAGTGACATAATGCGCTTTGTGGTCTGGTATGTTGTGAGAAGTTTGTTAACCAGCTGAATGTATTTTGGCATTATGTACAGTAGTTTCCAAGGAAATATATGCATTCTGAATAGCAGATCCACTACTTTTAGATCTCCACAGATATTCAAGTTGCTGTTGTTCTGGGTGTTCTTCTACAACAGTTCCATGTTTTTGCATGTTTCATTCATGAGTGCAGCCTACCCATAACAGGTATTGCAGGGTATACATTGCAACTTTGTAACAAGACAGCCTTGAGACTTAACACTGATGAATCAATAAAGAGACACCATGCTACTACAGAAAACAAGGTTATCACCATGTGCAGAGAAATTTGTTAAATCATCTTAGAGGCTTCCAAAGACAGAAATCACATAAAAACACATGTAAACTGATATCAAATGCATACCATCTGGGCATGGATGCTGATTTTGCGGCCTTTCCGTGAGCATCAACCCAGCACCATCATGTCTAGATGTGCCCAAACTGTATCAGTCCAGCAAATGTGTTGCAATATTCCCTGACTGCATCCCTGAAGATGCATGATCTACACATAGCATTTTTATATTTCAATATTTTTATTAGAAAATTTTGAAACATACAAAACAACTGAAAACAGTGGTATAAGGAGGTTCACATTAATACAAACAAAATATGTATAGAGAAAATGAGCTGACGGCACCTCGCCAATTAGCCGAGATACAATGCAGAGTTTCGCTTTAGCTACATGAGAGGTATGCTCTCTTTTGTGAACCAGTTGGAGCGTTAGTAGGTATATTTAAGGGGAAGTGGAAGGAGTAGAAGGAGGGGAAGGGGAGAGGGGGGGAAGTAAAGGCACCTGAGTTGTCGGAGTCATGTAGTGCGGAAGGATATTATAGAATCATTTTATTGAACAGTTGGGATTCTGTAACCATCGAGTCCATTGGGTCTCAAATTTATAATACGAGGAATTGTGGAGTGCTGTTCTTCTCTCCATCTCGCATAAGAAGTTAAGGTTGGTCAATAGTCGGGACAGAGTAGGAGTGTTAATAGAACGCCAGAGCCTGGTGATGTTCAATTTTGCAGCTGACAAGACGTGTATGGTAACAGTGCGTGAAGACAGTGGAATTTTGTCTATGCCAATATGGAGGAGCGCTAGAGCAGGGTTTGGGGAAATTGGGGTTTTCACTATCGAGAAGATTAGTTGGAAAACCTGATTCCAGTAAGAAGTAAGGGATTTGCACGCCCACATCAAGTGGAGAAGGGAGCCTCTTTCCCCACAACGTCTCCAGCAAGTTTGGGGATGTTGAGGATAAAATAAGGACAGCTTGACAGGCGTTAAGTACCATTGATGGAGTATTTTCAAGTATGATTCCCAGTGTGAGCTACACTTTGAGGCTTTGAAAGTAGTGGTGAAAATTCTCTCCCAGGTGCAGGGAGATATCGGTTGTTGAATTATGTTTTCCCAGTTTGCTAGGGATGATGTATATGTGGTGAACTGTGAGTCAACCAGCATTGTGTAAAAAGTTGATATACCTTTTTTTGGGTAAGTAGATTTTTGAAAGAAGTGGTGTGCTGTCGCTGGGAATTTTATGTTAAATGGTACATTCGTCTTGTGGAGGGTATGGGTTAAGCGTATATAGGTGAAATATTCAGTAGCCGGAATTCGGTATTTGTCCCAAATAGCCTGAAAGGTATGTAATTTATTTTTAGTGTATAGATCTTGTATATGGAGTATTCCATGGTCTACCCATAGGTTTAGGTTTAAATGAGGAGAGAGGAAGTGTAGGGACGAAAGTGGAGTGGGAATTTGGAGGTTGTCTTTGCGTAATTGGGTATGAGTAAGAAAGTCCTCCCAAGCTGCTAGGGAAGCTCGTATACAAGGGTTATAGTGCGGGTTTGTGGGATGTACTCCGCGGGGTATGAATAGTAAGTCGGACAAGGTGTGTGGTAAGAATAGGGAGGTTTCCATGAGAGTCCAGGTCTTGCTAATTGTAGGTTGTCTCCAGTAGAAAAGCTGATCAAGTAGAGCAGCAAGGTAATATGACTTCACATGTGGGAGGCCCGCTCCGCATTTGGGGGAGGACGGATTAGAAGATTTGTGACACATCTAGGCTTTTTCGAGTTCCATAGGAACTGATTCAGAATTGTCTGAAGTTTTGTAAAAAAAATATGGGGAACTGGGATAGGGAGTGTTCTAAAGATGTAGAGTATCTTGGGTAAGATACACATTTTAATTGTCGCCATTCTGCCTAACGTCGAGAGGGTAGTGGTGCGTAGACCTTTAATCTCCTGTGGGATAGATTCAAGTAATGGTTTAAAGTTAGCATTGTATAGTTGGCTAATCCTTGGAGTGAGTTTAATTCCTAGGTACGGAACACTACATTTTTCCCAAGTAAAGGGGAAGTGTTTAGAAATAAGATTTTGGGTAATTTCAGGTGTGTGTAGATTCAGTATGGAAGATTTTGGTTCATTAAGTTTGTAGTAAGATACGGATGTGTAGTTTTGGATGTGCATTCGTATTGTGTTGAGGGATTTGTATGGGTTGGTGATCATTAGGATAATGTCATCCGCAAAGAGACTGATCTTGTGTTCGGATTTTAGGAATTGAAATCCTGTGAATTTAGGGTCGTTTCTGAGGTTGGTTGCTAGTGGTTCAATGAGAAGAGCAAAAATTATAGGGGATAATGGGCATCCTTGTCTAGTTCCGTTAGAAATGTAGAAAGGTTGGGATAGTGTGCCATTGGTTAGTACTCTGGCTGAAGGTCTAGAGTAAAGGGACAATATGGCTGATAACATCCAATCAGATATTCCAAACTTTTGCAGTGTATGTGTCATAAATTGCCAATGGATGCGGTCAAACGCTTTTTCTGCATCGAGCGATAGTAGGAGTGAAGATTGGGGATTTAGTTCAAGGTAGTGTATCAGGGATAAGATTCATCTTGTGGCGTCAGGGGCCTGTCTACCAGGAATAAATCCTACTTGGTCTGGGTGAATTAAAGTCGGTAGGTAGGGAAGTAGTCTCAGGGCTATTATCTTAGCGTATATCTTTATGTCTGTGTTGAGAAGTGAGATTGGTCTGTAATTTTGTACCAATTGAGGGTCTTTGCCAGGTTTCGGAATGGTGGTAATTATCGATTGTAACATTTCTTGGGGGAATTCTCCACAAGTAGCGGCGTGGTTGTATAGGAGAGATAGGTGCGGAGTGAGGTTGGGAGCAAGTGTTGTGTAATATTCATTGGTAAAGCCATCGTTCCCTGGTGATTTGTTCAGAGGCAGGGTGCGTATGATTCTCTCTATCTCAGGAGGGGCAATCGGTACAGAGATAGATGCAAGTTGGGACTGAGTTATGCGTGGGAGATTAGTGTTAAGCAAAAACTGTTCGATTGATTGTGCTGTTGGCTGGATTGTATCAGCGTCATCTTTTAGGTTATATAGTGTCTGGTAGTAGGCCGCAAAAGCATTGGCAATGTCTTGTGGGTTTGTCAGGGTGTCAAGTGAAGTACGATGTCGGATTGTGGATATCTTGGTTTTAAGTCGTTTTTGTTTGATAGTCTTGCTAAGGAGCGAATTTGCTTTGTTGCCTAGTGCATAAAATCTGGCTTTTGTTTTTTGCAGATTAGCATCGTATGCGTGTAGAAAAATGGTTCGTAATTTATTTCTATCAGAGTTTAGGGTCGCTGTTGTGGCTGGATTTGGGTGCTGTTTATTCAGTTTTTCGTTTAAGCGGATGGAAGTCATGAGTTGGTCAATTTGTCGGGAACGTTGTCTCTTAATGCGGGAGTTTAATTGGATGAGGATACCTCCCATGTAGGCCTTGTAGGCTGGCCAGAGCGTGGTAATGGATATATCAGGGGTGGAATTGGTATGAAAAAGGGGTTTGTGAGCTTCTTGAATATGCTTCAGGTTTTCCGGGGCTGTTAAAAGTGTGGAATTAAGTCACCAGATAGGTGGTAGTGCTGTTTTTTGATCATCGTCCAAGGATATTTGGATCAGAGCATGGTCGGACCAGGTTATGGTCCCTATTTTAGATGACGTCACCTGTTGCAGCGTCCATTTGTCCGTTATAAACATGTCTATTCGTGAGTAGGAAAGATGCGGAGGGGAGTAGTAAGTATAGTCCCGTTCAGAACCATGTTGACATCTCCAAATGTCATAAAGGTCATTGTCATGGAGACATTGGTTAAAAGTAGGTTTAGTGTATTTGGAAGTGGAGGATGAGTCTATGTCCGAATTTCCCAAAATGTTGAAATCGCCACCAACGATGAGTTTCCCTTGTTTATGTAGGGAGATGGTTTTGAAAAGTTTACGGAAACGTAACTGTTTGCAGTTTGGGCCATAAACATTCACTAAAGTGTGGGTCTTGTCATTTATTTGGCATACTAATATGTGAAAGCATCCTTGTGGGTCCGCTGTCTGTGATAGAATACGGAATGAAAGAGAGTCGTTGATAGCCGTGATCACTCCATTCTTCTTTTTGGTGTTGGTTGCCATGAATATTTGAGAGAAGCGATGAAGGTATAATTTGGGGGACTTTTTGGTAGCAAAGTGTGTTTCCTGTATGAAACACACTTTTTTAGATAGTAGTGACCATTTATAAGGTGAATTTAGGCCTCGGACGTTTAAGGATGTAAGATTAATCATTGGTATTTATAATTCCAAGATTTTGCTGTAACTGGAGTGTTATTTGGGAGAATCGTAAGAATATGTATTTTTCCAAGAGGATGAGTGTTCGAGTGTAGGTGATGGATCTGTGACTCAATCGAAGTGATAAAGGGAGTATTCCAATATGTTTCGCCATAGATGATACTGGGGTATTGAGTGGATGTCCAATGGTGCCAGGGTAAGGAAGGGGTGAGGATATGGTGAACAATAAAAAACCATTTGCGAAAAATGCGAATATCACGTGTAGCCAACATTGCTACCTCTAAACTGTGGGATTCAAGAGGGCTTGACCGCTGGGTGGTGGTCAGGCCAATTGTAAAAACTTTGAGCGAAGTTCAAGGGTTTAGGCCAAACGCCAGACAAATTAAGTGAATGAGTGGCTCCTGGGAGAGCGTGTGAGTATGCAGAGTAATAAAGAAAAGTATGTCCTGTAGGGGCTATGTTGCTTCCATAGAACTATGCGTAGGTTCTTGTGGTTCCGCAGGGATGATATTCCAGGATTTTAGTAGATCCAGGCCTGCCTCCAACGTTTTGATGGTGAAGATCCTACCATTTTGCCGCACCGTTAACTTGGTGGGGAACCCCCATTGGTAGGCTATGCCATGGTTTCTAAGGGCCTTGGTGATTGATAGCATACGTTTCCTGTTAAGGAGGGTAGCCTTAGATAAATCCGCATATAGGCGGAGATTTGTGTGTGATGGCGGGAGCGGTGGCGGGTTTCGGGCCGCCGACATGATTCTGTCTTTCACATGGTAGAAATGAATACGTGCTAAGACATCCCTAGGTATAGATGTTGGTAAAAAGGAGGGTTTAGGTAGGCGGTGCGCACGGTCAATTGCGAGTTCTAAGTCGGATATTGATGGTAGGAGGATTTTAACGTATTCCTGTATGTATGGGAGTAGGTCATCGTTTGCGACAGATACAGGTATTCCTCTGAACTTAATATTGTTGCGACGTGATCTGTCTTCCAAATCGGCCAATTTTTGATTGATTTGCTCTATGTCAGCTGAGTGATCTACGTGAGCATCAATTAAGTTGTTGTGCGCCGTAATGATGTCTCCCATGTTGTTCTCAATATGGCTTATTCTGTGTTCCTGTTGTTGTACTATATTTGACAGTTGGTTAAGTGACGTGAAGATATCACTATGTAGCGATTGGCGCAAAGACGTGAGCATGCTTCTCATGCATATCTCTGTCAGAGGTATATCTGACGCAGGGAATGCGTCTATATCAGGCATGGCTGGGTGGGATAGATGCGATGTAGGTTCTGAGGCCTGGAATAATGTGCTGGGGTCCTGCTCTAGCCGTGGCCTGGACTTAGCTGGGCTTCGTGATGTAGGGGACAGTGGGGGTGACAACTCACCAGGGTCCCCGGGGTAGAGTGGGTGCTGCAGCCTGGAATCCCTTTGTTGGGACCTGTAGTCCTCCTGCAGGTCTCTGCTCCCATCTCCCTGCTTGCAGCCGCGGGCGCCATCTTGGATTCCCGGCCCGACGGCCGGGAAGAATTGGGTCAGCTTTCCTGGCTGATCCGCCGTTTTTTTCCTCCTTGGCATATCTGCGGAGGGTTGGGAACCTTATGTGAGCGGTGCGGTGTCATGCTTGTGTCCCAGGGCCGATTTGTGCCGCTGTGTGTCTGGCGGGTGGATGGAGCTGCCTCACTGCACGTCCACCTTCAGAGCTGGCCGCGCATGCGCCCCCCACATAGCATTTTTATAACGCAAGTGAAAGTAAAATTAAAATATATTTAAGGAGAAAATTTAAAAACAGATGTTTATAAAACAATATGATATGTGATAGGTTAACTTAGGTCCAGTGTGCCTTTATGAAGACAAGACCACCAGTAATGGTGTTAAAGGAATTTGTAGATACATTGCTCCCCTGGAAGTCCAGAAAACTTGGAATTATGTGCCCATCTGAAATGTTGGAGGTTAAAACTGGGCACCACAAATGTCTTCCCTTCAGGAACAAGAAGGAATGGATGTGAGTAATGGCCAAGATATGAGGAGGAGAAATAATAGGCTCAGGGTTGATGGGGCATCAACATAAAAGGATCTGGACAAGCCATCAATACAAACATTTTTGAAACCTGTCCAAAAGGTAATTCCATGATTAATGATTATAATTTGATATTGGGAACCCTCATACAGATGTCACGACTCCTGCAAGGAAGTTTAGATCCCCAATGATGTAGCTCCTTGGCACAATGCCAAGACTTATCTCTGTGGGTTTGAAGAAGGACCCAGCAGATGAAGCATTAACCTCCAGAAGAAATCATTTGATAATGACTGAATGGAGTTAGGAAATCATCTTGAGTTTGTGGAATGCATACATTTGGGAAGCCAAGATCTTACATTTGCACCTTTCCTGGTAGTGTTAGTGATAGGGGCCATCTAGGTAGAATAGTTGTGCATAATTGTGGAAAAAATAATTGGTGATCAATGTAAAACAG
Organism: Staurois parvus; assembly: GCF_062004578.1. Lineage (NCBI taxonomy): Eukaryota > Metazoa > Chordata > Amphibia > Anura > Ranidae > Staurois > Staurois parvus. The sequence continues at coordinate 10,571,143 of NW_028317994.1, read as the reverse complement.
TTTATCTGCTTTTAGTCCAGAGAGTTGAGGCCAATCTGAGATAGCCTAAAGTTTTGCTAGATCCATGAGTAGGCCTTGATTTGTGACACTGCATCCAAGAATTAGGACCTGAGTTTTCTTCAAGGGGCACTTCTCCAACTTGGCAAATAGACCATTATCTCAAAGGTGCTGTGGAACCATTTTTGCATGAACATGAAGTCTTGTTAATCAAGTTTTGGAAGACAGCTGGGGCATCACAAAAGCCATAGGGCAGTATAATTTACTCTTACTGCTAATCCTTTTGTTGAACGCAGCCTTCAACTCATCACTTTCTCAATTCCTAATAAGATTGTAGCTCCAATTTAGAGAAGATGCGAGCACCCCAAAGAGTTTGGAAATTAGCAGAAGAGGATACTGCTTCTTGATGGTGATGGCACTGAGGCCATCACAGTCACTGCCAGGATAGAGTGAGCAGTCTTTCTTTTCAACAAAGCAACACATGACCCTTGTGGGAGAATTGGATTTTTTGATCAAATTTTTTTGCTGTTTTTTTTTTGAATAAGTATACCAATATGGCCAGTGTTACAGGGATGGAAAAGGATAAACAAGGCCATGGGTAGGAGAAGTACAGGGAAAGAGACCATGGGACAATTGAAGAATTGATAAGGAGGGAGGCCATTGTCTCCTACAGTGACCTGGGGGCCAGCCTCCTTCCCATCAACTATGGACCCAGGACTAACGAAATCCTCCTCTTAGGGTTACAAGGAATCTTTTCCCCAAGTGGGTTATATCATTTCCCTGGGTACCTGGCTGGCTGTGAATTATACCATCTACCCTTTCCATGCAATTAGAGCTTCAGCTCTATTTTGAAGGTTTTATCCAAAGGAAGGTTTCTGGGACCCCTTGGCATACTGTGCATAGTAGAACTATTATCCTGGAGCAATGTGTTATGTTCAGTTGGTGAGTTCCAGCATAGTGGGATTAAGAAACTTTATTTTCTGTTACAGGTTTTCTGGTATCAACTATTGTTTGCTGTAATTAGATCTAGGTGATAATCTCCCACTTTGTTTAAATATCTCCAGAGTCCAGAATGCTAGATGCAGCGAAGGAATCCATTGTTTTCTTGTGTTTTATTGTTTCTTTGATTGTGTAATGTAATTTTCTCCTGGAACTTGTAATGTGTGCCATACCTGTCTAGGGAGAAGGGATTTGTGTATAAATGCTGTGCTGTTTGTCAATAAAGACAGTCCAAGTTTACTCCAACATTGGTTCTCTTTAATTCTTGGGGTAAATTTTCTATATTCTGGTTCCAGAGTGGAGGAAGCTGTAGTTTGGCGGAGATACCCAGTCAGGGTGTCAGGCAGTCCATAACAATCATCTGCAGCCTTTTCACAACTAACATCAAAGAAGAGCTGGTAGTAAGTACTGGAAATTTTGACCAGGAGAATGGAGGGAAGTGTTTGCACCTTGGGTAGACAAGTATTGTGACAATGAGGACCCTAAGCTAAAATCTGTCAAGCTTTCCATTTTTTACTGAGTAAGGATCTTTTCCAACCAAGGCATGCCTAGTATGATAGGACTGATGAAATTCAGAAGAACCAGAAGGGAATTTCTTTACAAGGAAAAAGCTAAAATTAAAGGAGGGAGGGTTGAAACTGGATATGACCAACGGCCAAGGTGGAGCTGTCAACTGTGGACACTGAGAGGAAATAAGCAAGGTGACAAAAGTGTAAGCAGGTGGCATGGGATTTCCCAGGGTCTAAGCACCTGATGTTGGAGAAAGTTTTTTTTGCATGCTTGTGCCAGATTATGACCCAGTCTGCTCAAGATGTTGAGGCTAAATCATACAAGCAGATAGCAAACAAAGCAGAGGCACTGGTGAGTCTGAAGCATGCAGTGATATAGAAGGTCCAGTAAACAGGCCAAGGATAACAGCTGATGGCAGACAATCAGAAGAGAAGAGCCAAGGTTGGTACACAGGAAAGCAATTCTAGGAGAACAGCAGTTAGGGAGAGAAGTGGGGGCTCAGAGGCAAGCAGAACATTGGGACTGAGCTTCCTTAGTAGCTGCCCCTCATTCACATTGACAGCTGGCAAGAAACCTGATAGCACCCTCAGGAAGATAAGTTACAGTTGTGATGCATTCAACATCTTCAAAATTGTGTTTTTGTGAGACTGCTCCCTCTTCTTCTGTACACACCCTGTATGGGCTTCTGCTTTAAAAGAACATTTTCTTAAATAAATAATTGTTAATTGTACAAATAGAAGGTCAGTCTGCAAAATATTTCAGTTTTGGTATATGCTAGAGTGGTAATTCACCAGGAAGATTTATTTTGTATCTCAAAGGGACTCTGTTGGTGAGATTTCTGTGCTTGATTTCCTGGATCTGCATACCAGCTGTGGTTATCAAGAGTAATATTTAAAGCAGAGCTCTTGTCTCATTTGAAAAAAATAAAAGTCAGCAGCTACAAAAACTGTAGCTGCTGACTTTTAAAAACAGCCACTCACCTGTCTTATGATCTAGCGGTGTGTTCACACCAGCTGAGTTCACCGGCCATCCTCCCTCCCTGGCGCCAGCATCTTAAGTGTGGGCACTTAGCTGTGACAGCTTGCGGCTTCACAGTCGGGTTTTCACTGTGCATGCTACTGTGCCCACTGTTCGAGTAGCGCTGCACTCCCAGAAGACTATATGGAGGGAGGCCAACTTCCGATCACCTATGTGGTCGAAGCTGAAGTGGGTGCCTGACAAAATAGGGTATGTGCTCCTCCCCCCCCTCGCTCCCAAAGGTGCCAATTCTTCACGGGGAGTGGGAGACCAGTCCTTAAAGCAGAAGTTCCCCTTTTGTGTGGAGCTCCACCTTACTTTCCTTGAAAGATTTTTGTGTTTGTTTTATTTTTTGGAAATCTTATCCACAACCCTGGCCCAGTGGTTGTGGGGGACTGCAGGCAGGGGGGCTCATTAAAAGTCCTTTATTAAAAAAAAAAAAGTAAAAAAAATGGTTCCATTGTTCTAATCCATCATCAATCATGGTGTTCAGTGTTGTCAGGACAATGCCAACTTGCTGGAAAAAAAAAATGATGTCCCTGCCGACCTGTCTGCACCTGCCAAGCAGGTCACCACTACCTCTGCCCAATTTTGATGTGATTGGCAAAAGCATTGCACCTGACCTGTGGTCAGGTGGATTGCTTTGGCCAGTCACAATGCACTGTGAGAGAGCAGTGCATTGTGGGGCACAGTGGGCGAATAGCCCGTCGAATGCCCCTTACTGTTCATGTGTACAGTGAACACATGAAAGTCTGATGTTCAAGTCAAACTTACGTTCAACACGAAAATCAAGCCCATCCCTATTGTATTATATAAACTCAAAAGTCACAGTTTGACCTGAACGCCCCTCATATTGCACAACATCTAATATGGTGTACTATTTAATTTACTAAACTAGGTACAAACTATATATTCAAAATACAGATCGTGCCCCAGTGAAAAGCCCAGTGCTTTAGAAACCCAATTCCATTTGCATTGAATTCTCTAATAACTCATGTCATTTATTCTGTTAATAGAACCTCAGTGGTCCTTTTCTTTAATGTACTGCCTAGTTCTTTAAACATTTGATTCCACAAACTTTCCTTGTGTTTATAATTGGTCACAGCACTGACTAAGGCAGCCCTTCTAGCAGTCTGTTCCCACCTACTGAAGACTTCTTTCCATTCACCATATTGACCCTACTAATGCACTTCTCTCCTTAATGGTGGATTACCTTCAGATCCCTTTGTTCCTTCAGATCTCTTAGAGCTTCTACGAAACACAATCATTTTATCCTGGAACTGTTGCAGATGTGTATAAATGTGGCATACTATGCACAAAGTAAAATCCTTAACCATTCCACAATTCATTATGCTAGTTACAACATACAGTATGTAGATTATTAAGAGAAATGAAAGCTCACAAGACCAGTGTAAAAAGGGTAATATGAGTTTTGTAGTTTAATGAAAGCACAACACTTACATTCTTCTATTAAAAAGAGCACTTTGAGACAGTGACAAAGAAAAGGTATGTTGTGGTCCAAAATTATTTCTGAGTAAAAATGGCATTAGACTCTTTTTGTAAGCACAAAATGGGAAACATTTTGCCAGGGAAGCTAATCTTGTTCACATGTGCATGTTTTGAAACAAACTTCAGAAGCAGATGTGCTATCACAACATATATCAGAGATCAAAAAAGTGTTAAAATAGCCATTGCTAAGTACTATTTTCAAGTGTTTAACTAAACACTAATTTTTTGTCTTTTTTTCTTCTTTGCCACCCCACCACTCCACCAACCATCATACCCTCATCAAAACTTTGCCCACCCCTCCATCACTTACCATACACTTCCTCCAAATTGCCCAACATTTACACCAAATATGCATTCCTCTACCACTTTCTCCACCTCTCAACCAACCAGCATGTGTTTTCTCCTTACCTCTGCAGTGTGTTATTGGTAATTTATAACTTTATTTCGGAACATCAGTTTATATTATTCTAAATACAAAGTTATTTTTTGCAATATTCGAGCTGGCCATTACTATTGAGAAAAAAAAACAAAGTCCTAAATATTTCCATGGGCTTTCATATATTATTATATAATCATACCATGTTGTGATTAGGCTGGCTTCTTGCCTTTGAATTGTTGTACACAACAATTTTGAATGTTTTAAAGTATATGTGAACCCTCCCCTTGTAAAACAACCCATTCAGTTTAAAATAGAAATGAAAGGCAAACATTTGTGTATACTGTACATATAAAAAAATGTTATAAATACATTTCCCCTTTTTTTTTCATAAGTGATCACATACCCTCTGTTCTCAGCAGTGAAAGAAGCTCAGAGAGCTGGGGGGGGGGGGGGAGAAAAAGCAGATCTTCCCAATGAATGGCTGTGCAGTGGGGGGCACGTCAGCACAGGTCTGATCATTGGAAGAGAGCGGGAAGAGTTCTCAGCACAGCTAGAGAACTGACCATGCTGTGCTCTCATGCCTAGTGTGGTCACTTTTTAATAGCAAAGCAGAGGGACTGGCAGGAACACCAGGTATTTTATAGAAAGGAAGCAATACAAAGAGGACAGGATACTTTTTCATACTAGTACATGGTATAGCAGACACATAACAGGAATATTAAATTTTGGGTTGACATATTCTTTAATGTTAAAATAAAAACACAGAGGTATATTTTTTTTTCAGGGGAGGAATTAGTGTATATGTCACAAAATACCAGTACAAAAATACACTCACCAGCCACTTAATAGGGTACACCTTGCCAATATCAGGTTAGACCCACGTTTTCCTTCAAAACTGCCTTAATTCTTTATGGCATAGATTCAACAAGGTGTTGGAAACATTTCTCAGAAATTTTGGTCCATATTGACTTGAGTTGCCTATCATCTCAAACAAGTCTGCCCATTCTCCTCTGACCTTTGACATCAACAAGGCATTTTCGTCCACACAGCTGCTGCTCTCTGGATTTTTGTCTTTTTTTCGGACCATTCTCTGTAAACCCTAGATATGGTTGTGCATGATAATCCCAGTAGAGCAGCAGTTTTCGAAATACTCAAACGAGCCCATTGGCACCAGCAACCACGCCACGTTCAAAGTCACTTAAATCCCCTTTCTTCCCCATTCTGATGCTCATCTTGAACTTCATCAAGTCATCTTCACCATGTCTAGATGCTTAAATGCATTGAGTTATTGCCATGTGATTTGCTGATTAGCAATTTGTGTTACCAAGCAATTGAACAAGTGGCCGATGAGAGTAATACATGGACACGATGTGTTGTTTGTTCTGTATTTCTTTATATATCTCCTACCTTACTAACATTTGTGTCAAGGTATAAATAAATGTAACACCACTATACACATGAGCTTTTGCCTTTTTCCACTGCTGACCAGTAAAGTTTTTCTCAAGATCAATACTGGATCAGGAAAGTTCTCTCATGTCCATTACAAACAACCTGTCTAGCTCATCACTGCGTATGATATCCCCCAAAAAGTCATGGATAATACCACACAACTGGTGCTGGTCTGCTTAAAAGATAAGTTCACCTTTTGCAACATGTTACATGTTCTACCTGTATTTAGGGTGGAATATGTAACATGTTCCAGCAGTTCCAGCCTCTCTCCCTCTCCACCCACATGGCGACATCATGGATTTCCAGTTTCCTGTAAATTACTGAACTAAAAGTATAGTTAATTTGCTGGCTTGTAGTTATGAATGGACTGCAAGGTTGCTGATTAGCGGCCTCGTAGCTCATTCACAAGCCCTGTAACTTTCAAACAGACAGTCTGTATGAAGGTATGGTCTGAAAGCTGCAGGGCTTGTCAGCAGGAGCCTTGCATTACACCCCTGATCCACTGATCACAGGTGCAATGCTTTCCAGGCTCCTTAGGAAAAAAATAAAAAATGCACTTTTTTTTCCTGTATTTACAAATTGTTGTGGTGGTTTATGTAAGGATATATATTATTTATAAAGGGCGTGTCCCTTTCCCTTAGATGAAATATTACAGTGCCTCCAGCCGTTAAAATACGGCAAATATTTAGTAAACCAATAATTTGGACACCTTGATAATTTGATCACCACTTATTATTATACCTTGAATTCTTTTAGCCAATATGATTTCGTACCATACACACAAAATTTGCCTTATAATAGATAAATATAAAAATTTATTTATGTACAAAAATTATATATATATTAACACAAAACACAAAAGACTGGTGATAAATGAATATTGGTACACACAATCAAAAATATATCCTACCAATGTAAGACACACTAATAATGTCTCTAACTAATTACATCAATCACAAATTTAAATGATATGATATTTATTAAATTTATTAATAATTAATAATTTCGAATATCTCAAAGGTTATATTCTTACATGCCGTGGCCATAGGCTTGCAAGAAGTAAGCCCTTGATATATGATACTCTGGTTATTAATATTCAATAAATTATGAAATATGGAAAAATTTATAATATGGCAATCAACAATTTTTTTAACAGTAACACAGTATCTGACTACATATATCTAACTATCCAATATTGTTGTAATACACTACGGTAATTTTTATGATTCTACACAACAGAGAAAGTAATTAATACAAATCAAATAAACATCTCACCACACCCGGACGTCAGACTAGGCAACTCTCCCGTGGATTTAGCTGGCAGTGGTACGCCTTTAGACTGATATATAGGCAAGTGATAGATTCAATAGGGGAGAATGTAGGAAGTTATAAGTTTTGAGGTTTAAAGTTTTAGGAAGTTTGAAAAGATGGAAGAGTAGTTATTCAGCAGAGATCTTCTTCAGATGTCAGGTCTTTCCATGAGGTCTTTATGAGGGTTTTTTTTCTTTTTCATCAGCCTCTTTTTTTATGTCAAAACACATGGGCTTTTTATATCCACTAGTCCATTGTTCTAAGATACCTTCCCACCAGGCTTCCTGATTGGCTAGTTGAGAAATGTGTGTACATAAGCTATTTCTCACCTGCCCGCCAGGTGGCGGTCATGTATCATAGAACAATGTGAGTATTTGAGATGACTCATACCTTGGGTGGAATCTTCAGGTAATTTCAGGAATAAAATATACGGCTCTTTCCAGATATAGCAGTGATCATACCTATATTATTCTAAATAGGGACCATGGAATATAGGTGTATATTCAGTTATTCCTATTTGAAATACCATCCTGTTTGTTTCCTGGTAAGACATGTAACTAATGCTAGTTTATAATACATCTTACTTCCCATCATCTCAATACTCAAGTTAGTGATATATATAGTTCCCATTGCTGAGTATTTAATGGTGTTTTAAAGTCTATGACATCTTATTTATAATCTGTTTCTGTAGTACATTTATGTAATGATATACAGTGAACTTTTAGACTTAAATGTCCTGAATTTCACCTCTTGGTTTCAGCATCAACATTTCCTCTGTGTAGGGGAAAAAATTCTCTGTTTGCCTAGCCCTTGTATTGGACTCATGGTAAACAATTGTTAATGCTTTCACCCTTGGTGAACAATAGTAGATGGTAATAGTTTCAGAGGTTTGTTGGTTCATCACACTCTACAGGTTTTGGTTAAGCTTTCAAACAGTTGAGTTCCCGTCTCATTATTGTTGAAATGTTTACAAGTCAGAGTCCTATGTGTTTGACTTTCTGTAGATGCATTCTTCTCACTTCCATATACAAATAGTCCTTGTTGACAGTTTAAACAGTCCCATTGTCTTGGAAAAGTCTTAATTCCCTGTTCTCTTCAGTTCTTTAACTAGAATTCTTGAAGGTTCAACCAAGACAAAATTAACTCTTAACATACGGTTCTGCTGAGCTGTTTGCTATATAACATTATGTCTTGATAAAAGTCATATTCTTGAGACATGATTCAAAAGCCCACAACAAAATCCCCCTTTGTTTTTGGGGTATAGGCACGCGTAGAGGGGTGTCTGTATCGAAAAACATGAGTGAGGCTTTTGGCTAGAGTGATTGTTCGTCTTCTCCGGTGAAGGGAATGAAATAATAAAAAAAAATTTCCGATAATAAAATGGCAGCGGTCATGCTGGTTGTTCCTCAACTTGACTCGGCGTCTTTAGATGGACACTTCCGATGACGATCCTGGTCTTGTGATGAGGCCGGCCTGGCCTGGCACATCCACCTTGGGGTCCATGGGTCCTCCGCACGACAGGTCTCTTAGACGGTCTCCTAGGCGGGTCTTTTCCTCTGGACTGGCCCTTGGTGGCCTGGGACATCAGGTTATCGTCTCCGGATCGATCTCTGGCATCTGGTCTTTCCCACAGGACATTATAGCTTCCTTCTAGGGTCCGGTCATTGACACCTCCGATCGCCGGTCTGGTCATAGTCTGGGCCTTCCTTTCTAAATTATTAAAATGAACAGTTTAAGTATGGGATATACATAAAATTATGTTACTGGATCCTGTAAGGCAAAAGATGAATTATATGTTTAAAGGAAGTTTAAGAATGATCTCAATATCTCCAGATAGGAATTGGTGGGTTTAGTCTTCCAACAACTGCAATTGAGACTTCGGATGGCAAGCACGTAATTGGTTGATGTGCACCCATCTATCACTGATTTCACCATACCGGGTAACCTGCAATTTATATGCGACCGGAGAGATTTTATCAATGATAGAGAACGGACCTTTCCAAGATGGAAGGAATTTCCGTTCTTTGATCTGGTCTCTTGCGAAGTTGTATAGATAGACCTTGTCACCAATCTCATATTCCTTCTTGGAGGTTTTGAGATCATAGTATGTCTTAGCACTAGTTGCAGCTCTTTCCAAATTTCGCTGGGCAAAGGCAAAAGCATATTGCAGATGTTTACGTAAATCCTCTATGTACTGGTGTGTGGTGGTAGCATTGATCAAATTTTGATCTGTAGTGCGATACAATAAGTGCTGGGGCAGTACCATCCGTCTACCTGTCATCAGTTCAAAAGATGACATTTTTGTAACTGTATTCGGAGTAGCCCTCAACGCCATCAGGACCAGCGGGAGCTTGACATCCCAATCTTTGCCTGTTTCCTTAACAAATTTCTTAAGGACATTAACGATGGTCTGATTGTATCGTTCTACACCACCACTAGAGGCTGGCCGATAGGCGATATGCAATTTCCTTTTAACCCCCAAAATTTTCCACAATTTGGCCATCACTTCGCTAGTGAAGTGCGATCCTCTATCAGACTCTATCCTCTGAGGTAAACCAAAACGAGAAAATACATGATTTATTAGCAATGTAGCACATGTCTCGGAGCTGTTATTTGGTGCTGGTATACATTCGACATACTTGGTGAATAAACATGTAACTGTTAACATATACCGATTTCCTCGTGAAGATTTTGTTACTGGCCCAATAAAATCCATCTGAAGGTCTGACCAAGGCATACATATCCCCCTCTTCTGGAGAGGTGCTCTGTGAGTTGGCTTGGTAGGTTGAAATTGGGGACATATTAGGCAACCTTGGCAGTATTCCTTCACATCACGTAACATATGAGGCCAGTAGGCATAATCCCGCAGGATCTCATACGTGATCTTCTCTCCACGATGACCGGAAGTGGGAGCATCATGGGCATGCTGTAGCATCAAACCTCTAAATTTAAGTGGGACGACCCATTGTTGTACGCCACCCTTTGAGGTTCGTATCAACAATCCCTGGTATAAAGAAAATTGGGATTTGGATTTCATTAAGATACGTAAATCCTCCTTCCCGCTACATACTTCCTTATTTATGGGATTTTGGTTGGGATCTTCTATATGACTATAAAACAAGCCAATTATTGGGTCTTCTTTTTGGGCAGTAATTAAATCCTCACTAGGAGAATCGTGACTCCACTGTATTGCATTTGGATCACCAGCTGTTCTGGCCTGTTGCCTGGTGACAGCTTCGACCTGTACGGTACCTAAAAATTGATCAATGTCTAACAGTTCACCGGTGATTGCCCCTTCCTTGGCTAGAGAATCGGCCAGATCGTTCCCTTCTTTCTCGGCACCTAGAACCTTGGAGTGGCCTTTGGTCTTCTTGAAGTGCAGGGTGAGATCATTGAACCTTACCAGTTCATCGATGTGACAAAAGAGCTTACCATGTTTCACGGGTTTGTGATTACTCTTGTTCATGTTGTTTCGCTTCCACCTAGGAAAATACTCCACAAAACTATTCCTGACATAATTGGAATCGGTTATGATGGCACACTCTCTGATGTTGAACTCTATAGCCATCTCAACTGCTCTAAGAATTGCAGTAAGTTCAGCAACCTGACTGCTTTTTGGTCCAAGTTTGTATCCCACAGAAATTGGGGTGACACCTTGGGTCCAAACGATTCCAATACCTGCCACTAGTTGGAGCTGTTCCCCATCCTTGTGATGAAAAGCACAACCATCCACATATACACACGGCAGCTGTTTACAGTATTCTTCATCATAAACCTTGTAGGGAGAGAACAGTTGTTCTTCCAGAAAGTCAGTGTCCGGGGCCTCCATAGCAGGCGTAGTTGCGGAACAATCATGGAGCTCGGCTAGGCCCTGGGCTACTGGACTTTCCTTGTTCTGTTTGTACCGAATTTCAAGAGGCCACCCTTGCAAAGACAAAGTCCAAGCAGTGATGCGGCTATTAGACACATTTCCTCCCTTGATACGTTCACTCTTTAAATACTGTAAAGGCTGGTGGGCCGTTTCAACAATGATTCTCTCTCCCTGAATGTAACTGCGAAAATTCTGTAATGCCCACACGGTGGACAATAGAGCTTTTTCACAGTCACTGAACTTTACTTCAACCGGGGACAAAGTTTTACTGGCATAGGCAATCACCTTACTGACATCATCACGTTTCTGGTAAAGAACAGAACTCATACTTACCTGCGTAAACCCTGTCTCTAGATAGAAATTTTTACCCCCTTCGGGATATCCGAGACACGGCGCTTGTGTGAGACGTTCCTTTAATTCCTTCATGGCGTCCTCCTGTTTCTTACCCCACGACCATTCGACATCCTTCTTCAGTAGGTGAAGCAGTGGCTTGCTTATCTCGGCGTAATTGTCAATAAACTTACGCGAGTAGTTTACCATACCTAGGAATGATCTCAATTCTTTAAGGTTAGTAGGGACTTTACAGTTCAGAACCGCCTCAACTTTCTTCTTTTGTGGGTTCAAACCTTCAGCAGTAACTTCATGGCCTAGGAAGTTTACCTTCGTGCGACACCACTGGGCTTTTTGTAAGGACAGTTTAACTCCTGCTGCTTTTAATTGGCCCAGGACATGCCGAAGTTCTGTAATATGTTTGGTCATATCTGTACTTTTGATCAGGATATCGTCCACATATGCCAACGTCCCCCTTTCGAAGGCGTCTGGCATGGCCTTGTGCATGAACACAGCAAATTCATGTCCGGAATTTATGAATCCGAAAGGCATTCGTACCCAACAATATTGTCGATTCCCAAAACTGAAGGCCAGTTTGTATTGGTCTTCCTCACTCACCTTTATGGTCCAATACCCCTGTGCACAATCCAAAGCTGTGAAAACTTGGGATCCTTGGAGCTGGGCGAGACACTGGTCTATGTATGGGACAGGCCATCCTGACATGTACACACGTTTGTTTAGCTGACGGAGATCAGCGCACAAACGCCATTGTCCATTGGGTTTTAAGATACCCAGGATCGGGTGGTTGTAGGAGCTGTGGATGGGCCGAATTATACCCCTTTCATGTAACTTCCTGATAATCTCAGCTAGAGATTCATAGGAAGCTAATGGTAACCTATACTGTCTTACGAATACTGGTGGGGCATCTGGATCTGTTTGGATCCTAGCGATGTGTAGGTCAGTAGTCCCACAATCGTAAGAATCCTTGGCAAAGATTTCTTGGAATTCAAGGAGAAGCTCTCGGAGCAATTGTCGGTCGAGATCACTGGCACACGCGTCGGCGAGGGCCACCATCTCTTCCACTAACTCCTTGAATCCAGGAAAGCTTTCCGGCTGACCTATCTCATATGCCTCTTCAAGTTTCGTGGTGAGGTCATTGGGTATGTGATGTGTGTGTGTGTTCTCCTGCCATCCAGGTTCTTTGGGGTACTCTTGTTCTTTGATTGGGTGATCAAAGACAATTGATGTCTCTTCGATTCGACAGGTGCCATCTTTAGAATCGAATGGATAAATGGACTCTATGGTGAAAATACCCTCTGGTAATGAATGGAATGTTTGTTCAATTAATTGTTCCTCCGACAAATATTCATCGGGGATGAGTCCAATCACCTGGTTAGTGACCCCAAAGGTGTAATATTCAGTCTCTACCGCTAGACCAATAAGGGTCTCTTTGGGTAAGACGATGTCCTGATTGGACAGATTATGTACGTAAATGTACATCGGGGATTGATGTGTGTTGACTAGGGGCGTGTGTGTAATGTTCAGTCCCTCCCCCTGCATTTTATGGGAGAGGCATACTAATGCATCTGACCCCTTCAGTCTATGTCCCTTTTTAACTTGGATGGGGAGTATGAAATTATTTATGCCCTTAGGAATTGTAATCTTTTGGGCTACCTGGACTTCAACAGCATAAGGCATCTGTTGCTGGGATTTTAAAGCTAAGTCCAGATTTTGGTATTTTTCGGGGTCCCCCTTTAGTCGACTCCATAAACAGTCATTAATTAGGTCGACTTGCATTGCAAAGCGATGTAATACATCGTTGCCAAAATAAATTTTAGTTTGGGAATTATCCAAGACTAGGAACACATGGGTGGCTGTTTTGTTTCCTACAGTGACGTTTAAGAGACACCTAGCCATTGAATTGTAATCATCAGAGTCATCAAGGGAGTCTGAAATCCAATGACGCTGAGGTGTGGAGAAACGGATCATTTCCATTTCGGTCAGGTGTTTTATCAACCCATGGCTTACAAAGCTGTGTTCCTGTCTCAAATCTAGTTTGGCATATTTTGACCTATTAAGACCATTTATCCGGATGGGGATAAACAAGTCGCTGTTAACCCTTTCAATACCTGTCAAGAATTGGGTGTGATCTCCCCCTTTTCTTGGTTTATCCTCCTGATGAAAAGATATCGTAAGGATGTCATCTTGGAGGGAAATATCTTTGATTTTATCTTGGGGAATTCTAAAAATGTGTTCCTCATCTCTTCTGATAGGGTTACAGTCATCAGGTTTGATAACCGTTACATCAGGAAGTTGGCTGTTCCTGAAATGGATTTCTAATGATCCAGGCCTTTCTTCCACCAGGTGGCAGTGTTGTCGGGAATGGGGAGTTTTAAGTTTCCCATATTTAATTGGGGTATTTACCTGTGACCACAGGACTTGGTTCACACAATCAACTATGGTGTTCAGCCTTTTTAGGAAGTCCATCCCAATTATCATGTGGTGCTGTGATATGCTAGCAATGATGATGGGGTGTCTCAGTTCCTTATTACCCAGTTTCAGTTTAAGCCAGGCGGTACCCATGACTTGTAAAGGGTCTCCACCTACACCAATCAATGAGCTGTCAAAACTTTTAAGTCTTGGCTTGGTGGGCATGACATTCGCCACTTTGTCAAAATGCTCCTGTGACATGATGGTTGCTTGGGATCCAGTGTCTATTAAGCCGACAATCGAAAGATCACTGGCATCCTGCACCTGCACCGTGGCATAATATCTCCCATCAGATTCAGTCAGCTCACACATGAAATTAGTGTGGTTGAAGATCTGTGGGCCCTTCAATAACATATGACTGGCTCTTATCTCACCGCATGTGGTGGACACATTACCCTTATCCTCCCTGGTGGGATTCTTGGACTGTCTCAAGACAGAAGCACAACTAGAAGTTGGTGCTCCGTCTGGCTTGTCAATCCCGACGACTTCCGATGCCGCGACTATATTAGGGGCAATAGATGGACACTGAAAAACAGGAGAATCATTAATAACCAACAACTGGTCCCCCTTTGCCTGAGAACTAGCTTCTCCATTAGTAGGCGTGTCAGGGACGGGGCACACATCTCCTGTCATTTGACTCAGTGTCCTCCCCTGTTGGTTTAAGGCTTGGTTGCCTGTTAATTCTGTGACCCTTGGTTGGTCACAGGAGCTGCTCCTAAAAAAGGATTGGATGGAAATTGAGTGACAAGCCTGTCCATCTGTTCAGCCATTTTGCTGACCTGTGCCTCTATTTGTCCAATACGCTCAGAGGAGTCATTCTGTTGATTCTCCCTCTTCTTATACTTGCGCTTGTATTTTGGACGAGACTGGTAATGAGACTCAGAGTCAGAACTACTGCTCTGGTCCCGACGCCATTGTTCTCTCTGAGGTTTTGGGGTCTCCCTGTTATTAAAGGGAGCCTGGGGTACTGTATCCCCCCTTTGAGCCTGAGGGTGTTCTTGGCGTGGAGGAAATCTTTGGAAATCGGAGTTTTTATTAAAATTGGGATTCTTATTGTAATTATGGTTCCTGTTGAAATTGGGGTTCCCATAAAAATTCCCATGTTGGTTTTGGCGAGGATAATAGAACCTCTGAGGATACCATTGCCTCCTTTGATTTTCATCACTGTACTGGCCCTTACCATACTTTTTATTCTTCTCACTTCCACTACCGTAGTTCCCTGGCTTTTGCCTATCCTTTCTCACCCACTGGTTTTGGGGTGCAAAGTTATGGACCTCCTTCACTTGCTGGGTTTGAGGTGCAAATCTAGGGGAACCATTGGTTTTACCCCCACGGACTACTTCCGCATATGATTTCTTCTCTGCCTGCACATTTGGATTTGGAGGGGAAACGGTAGTGGCTGCTACTATCTTGGGGCTATTTTTAGGTTCTCTTTTTATCCCGCCCTCACTGGACTGTTGGATCGAGAATAAATAGTCACTCTCTCTCACCAACCAATCAAGAGAGCATCCCTTTCTGTAATCCTTTGCAAGTCCCAATTTTATGTAAGCAGGTAATGCTTCATAGAATAGTGTCTTGAATTCTGGCTGGTTAGGATTGGGATCCTTTTCAGCCAGGAAATAGGCATTTCTGAGGACAGCCAGAAATTCTGCAGGGCTTTGGTGAGGACCACACTTTAAATTGTAGGCCGCAGCCTTGGCAGAGGTTACAGTTTTATAAGGCCTAAATTCCATGTGGCACTTATGTTTAACCTCTCTCCAGGACTGATTGGAATAGGCCCTCAAGGTCTCAAAGAATTGCCGGTATTTCTCCTCAAACACCCATGGCAGCAATTCTATTTTGGTGTGGTCATCTCTAATGCCCAGAATCTCTAACGTCTGTTCATATGTTTTCATGTGTTCGGTGATTTCAAGGGACCCTTTCTTAGAAAACATAGGAACAGTGTCCTTCAGGAACTTAATGACCTTTGGGGTGTCATATCTCCTGAATGACCCCTGGGATTTCCCTTCCTGCCTATATGAAACCTCATATTTTTCTTCAGAGCGCTCTGGAGTGTATCTTGATAGCTTAGGAGGTGACCTATATTCTGACCCTGCCTCACTATCAGATACTTCGCTGTGATGCGGGTATCTCCGCTCATCAGCCTCCTGCTTGCCTGGGTTGGTCCGGTTTCGGACCCCAGAATTTATTTGGGCCGTCAACCTTATAATCTGCTCCTCCAGAGTTTTCTGCTCAGATTTTATCAAGGTAAGTTCTGACTGGTCATGCTTATCCCCTGGGTGAACTTTAATTTTGACAGGAGATAACCTCTCTGATCTGAAGTATTCCACCTCATCTTTTAAGTCCTGATACTTCTCTTGAAGTTGTTTTAACTCCTGAAAGTTTCTTTCATACAGGTCCTGAGCACTTCGAAAGTCTCCGACCAATCTATCATAATGTTTCTCGGATTCGTCTAAACGAATACCGGCATGACCAAGCTTCCCTTTCAAAGACTCAATGTCCTGATTTTTGCTTTCTAACAAGAGGCGGGCCTCTGACAACTCTTCCCTTAGAGTCATGGTCCGCTGGGCAGCTCCAGCGGTCATGAACCATAACATGGGCCAAGCTTCTAGGAGAAGTCTGTCACGGCCTCTATCACTTTCTGTTCCAGCAAATGCCATTAAAAACCCAACAACCTGGCCCTTTTGGTTAAACAGGTCCTCAAAGGTGCTCATGGCCTGCTCTTTCTCTTCATCCACAAATTCATTATTACTATCCCCCAAATTCAATCTCTTGCGGAGATAATTTATTACTTCATTTTCAACATACTTCTGCCAAGCACCGGCAGCTTTCCGAGCTGGCTTCATAACTTCCTGCTCAATGCCTTGAGCCGCCATATTTTCCTCGTTATGCTTGGAAGAGGTGGATCCGTGATTACTGGATGCCATTTTGATACAAAATATATGTTTGATAACGTGTACAAATATACAATCACCAGTGCGTTTTGTGTTATGGTACGATTTCTATGGCTCTCAGCAGCGCCTCCAAATTTATGTTGTGGTGGTTTATGTAAGGATATATATTATTTATAAAGGGCGTGTCCCTTTCCCTTAGATGAAATATTACAGTGCCTCCAGCCGTTAAAATACGGCAAATATTTAGTAAACCAATAATTTGGACACCTTGATAATTTGATCACCACTTATTATTATACCTTGAATTCTTTTAGCCAATATGATTTCGTACCATACACACAAAATTTGCCTTATAATAGATAAATATAAAAATTTATTTATGTACAAAAATTATATATATATTAACACAAAACACAAAAGACTGGTGATAAATGAATATTGGTACACACAATCAAAAATATATCCTACCAATGTAAGACACACTAATAATGTCTCTAACTAATTACATCAATCACAAATTTAAATGATATGATATTTATTAAATTTATTAATAATTAATAATTTCGAATATCTCAAAGGTTATATTCTTACATGCCGTGGCCATAGGCTTGCAAGAAGTAAGCCCTTGATATATGATACTCTGGTTATTAATATTCAATAAATTATGAAATATGGAAAAATTTATAATATGGCAATCAACAATTTTTTTAACAGTAACACAGTATCTGACTACATATATCTAACTATCCAATATTGTTGTAATACACTACGGTAATTTTTATGATTCTACACAACAGAGAAAGTAATTAATACAAATCAAATAAACATCTCACCACACCCGGACGTCAGACTAGGCAACTCTCCCGTGGATTTAGCTGGCAGTGGTACGCCTTTAGACTGATATATAGGCAAGTGATAGATTCAATAGGGGAGAATGTAGGAAGTTATAAGTTTTGAGGTTTAAAGTTTTAGGAAGTTTGAAAAGATGGAAGAGTAGTTATTCAGCAGAGATCTTCTTCAGATGTCAGGTCTTTCCATGAGGTCTTTATGAGGGTTTTTTTTCTTTTTCATCAGCCTCTTTTTTTATGTCAAAACACATGGGCTTTTTATATCCACTAGTCCATTGTTCTAAGATACCTTCCCACCAGGCTTCCTGATTGGCTAGTTGAGAAATGTGTGTACATAAGCTATTTCTCACCTGCCCGCCAGGTGGCGGTCATGTATCATAGAACAATGTGAGTATTTGAGATGACTCATACCTTGGGTGGAATCTTCAGGTAATTTCAGGAATAAAATATACGGCTCTTTCCAGATATAGCAGTGATCATACCTATATTATTCTAAATAGGGACCATGGAATATAGGTGTATATTCAGTTATTCCTATTTGAAATACCATCCTGTTTGTTTCCTGGTAAGACATGTAACTAATGCTAGTTTATAATACATCTTACTTCCCATCATCTCAATACTCAAGTTAGTGATATATATAGTTCCCATTGCTGAGTATTTAATGGTGTTTTAAAGTCTATGACATCTTATTTATAATCTGTTTCTGTAGTACATTTATGTAATGATATACAGTGAACTTTTAGACTTAAATGTCCTGAATTTCACCTCTTGGTTTCAGCATCAACATTTCCTCTGTGTAGGGGAAAAAATTCTCTGTTTGCCTAGCCCTTGTATTGGACTCATGGTAAACAATTGTTAATGCTTTCACCCTTGGTGAACAATAGTAGATGGTAATAGTTTCAGAGGTTTGTTGGTTCATCACACTCTACAGGTTTTGGTTAAGCTTTCAAACAGTTGAGTTCCCGTCTCATTATTGTTGAAATGTTTACAAGTCAGAGTCCTATGTGTTTGACTTTCTGTAGATGCATTCTTCTCACTTCCATATACAAATAGTCCTTGTTGACAGTTTAAACAGTCCCATTGTCTTGGAAAAGTCTTAATTCCCTGTTCTCTTCAGTTCTTTAACTAGAATTCTTGAAGGTTCAACCAAGACAAAATTAACTCTTAACATACGGTTCTGCTGAGCTGTTTGCTATATAACATTATGTCTTGATAAAAGTCATATTCTTGAGACATGATTCAAAAGCCCACAACAAAATTTTTTCCCAAAAGGTGAACGTATCCTTTAAATCCTTGATTGTGTTAACAAGACATGGGGTACATAGAGAAAGCTGCAAACACTTAAAAGTTTAGCGCTAATTACTTTACTCTATTTGTAGGTGCTGGTTTACATGAAACAAAAAAATGGTCTTACATTAAAAAAAAAACCCCAAAAAACATCTTTTATTGTGCCTTTTATACTAATACTACAAAGATCCAGTCCATGTAGTTCTCAAAATATTGTAATAATCAATATGTATAGAATAAATATAATTCAGTTTATTTGCCAACAATGTGTTGATGATGATACTAAGAAGAGAGGTGGTCGCTGTAATAGCATATGATCCATGTAACTGTAAGTGATGCACAGATATAAATCAGCGATAAATAATTATCACACATTACTTTACCCTTGCAGCATATTGCACACAGCAATTGAGAGTAGAGGTAATATGATAGCCGGAGTCCACATAGGAAATAATCAAAGGATTCCTGCACTGGTCTGATAACAGAAAACAGAACATTGCAGTTACAGCTGATCTGAGGGTAAAAAGTGATTAAAAGATTTGTTTGGTCTTCTTACTGAGGAAAATCCTTATCTAGAGTATAAGAAAAATGGATAAGCAAAGCTGAATGTTTTGTGCAACTGAAAACTATTTGTGCTTTAACTTTTATGCCATTGAAAAATTTTCTTCAAAACATTTGGTTGTTGGTTTTTTCTAGGTGCTAAAGGCAGGAACTACTGGATCACAAGGCTCTAGAACATTAATTTCCATTAAAACACTTAAATGAAACAAACATTTAAGTTTTTACTACAGAGTGTGTATAGCTTCATTCCACATTAGAGAATGTGCTTTGCCTAATCTGTTAGAATGGAAATACCTGAATGTACTGCTAAGTGATTTATCTCAACTAGTCTCAAGACTTTGACAGCTCTGAGATAGGCAAGTCCCAGTAGTTATAAAAGAAGCCACTCTCAGCACAAAGTAGTGGAAAAAATCACTGTTCTGTCAAGTCAGGTATGCCAAATAACATTGTAATACCATTATTAAGAAGTAGTTTCTCCTTGCAATATCCATTAACCTTTAATGTGCCATGGCCTATAAACAGCTTTAGTGCCTTATGATATTGTGGTTAATTTTAGCAGACCACGTAAAATTACAGCTGAGAATAATGTGATTATGTGCGGTCTTTATATTTGACATAATTATCCACTTGCCCTCCAGTGGATTTACCCCCCTTCTAGACCAGGCCACTTTTTGCATTACTTTAGCTGAAAAATTGAGCGGTCATGCAATGCTGCACCCAAATGAAATTTACGTCCTTTTTTCCCACGAATAGAGAGTTCTTTCAGTGGTATTTGATCACCTTTTTATTTTTTTTTGCGCTATAAAAAAAAAGACTGACAATTTTGAGAATAAAACTAAATTTTTGACTTTTTGCTATTAAACATGTCCAGTAAAAAAATTTTAAAAAGCAAATTTTGTTATAAATTTAAGCCAAAATGTATTCTGCTACATGTCTCTGCTAAAATCCCAATATGTGTAAATTCATTGGTTTATGTGAAAGCTATAGCATTTACAAATGGCGGTACATATACTAGGATTTTTTTTTACTAGTAATGGCAGCGAACAGCGACTTATAGCAGGACTGCAGCGGGCATTCTGACACGGGGGGGGGGGAACTGACTTGGTGTCCCTGACATCCCCAGTGACACCAATACAGTTATCAGTGCTAATAACAAGCACTGACACTGTACTAATAGCACTGGAAAGAAAGGGGTTAACATATGGGCTGATCAAAGGGTTAACTGTGTGCTGTTTTACTGTAAGCTCTGTGTTTGTGCGTCACTGTAAGCACACTGCTTTGTATGGCTCTGCTATGCAGAGCCATACAATGCAGTGTGCAGGATCTGACAGGGGAGATAACTGTATTATTTACATACAGTTCTCTCCCCCGTCGGTAATGATCACCGGGGACCGGTGAGTAATCATGGCTGGGACCTGGTGATTGACAGCCAAAGCCGTGAATATTGTGATTTTGCGCATCCGTGCCACCCTGTAGCAGTATATCTGCTAAAGGGCAGTGGGAAAGCAGTTAAAGTGAAATTCAACTTTATTGACAAATAAAGTAAATGTAAAGCTGTTTGTTAAAACAATAAGATTTTTTTAAAGGTTAAGTTCACCTTTTCAGGCAGAATTTCACTTTTCATAATAAATAGAAGCGTTTTCTATTGTTATTTTTGGCCCAGCCATCCTAATGTGCTTATCCCTCACTTACAGTACCTCAGCCACAGAATCTTTGAAATTTCATGTGTTTGAAAACAATTTTTTCTTCCATCATGTCCTGTAGATCATGTTACATCCAGGAAGCTTTAAATCCCAGAATGCACCGCTTTGCTGCATCACAGAACAGGGCAGGATAGGGGGTGTTCACCACTCAGGGCCACACTTCCCTCATTACTATAATACCTTTCACCCATTTTCTGTACAATATGATTTACAATCTCCTTGAGATCTACATCAGCTATGTAGTGCAAGGGCCTGTCTGATTTGATACAAATTAAATAGATTGTTCAGGTGGGTCCTCCTATTCCATCGTTCTGGTACATTTAATGGAAATTGTACAGAGATACAGATCAGATTGCATAGTGTATGGCCAGCTTTATACCTCGTATATACAGTAAGTACATACGAGGATGGAGACACTCCTGTATGCTTTTTCGTATGGCATTTTGGAGAGTTTTTGCTCGTGATATATCAGGCAGTCCATTCACTTGAATGGGCTGCCCTGTGCGCAACAATTGCCTCAAAGAAGCTCAGGAAATTTTTTAGAGCGGAGCTTGGTGCTTTTGTTACCATGCTTTGCATCACGTTTGTGAAACGCAAGGCAAAGCATGCATTTTCTGTGCGGTTTGCCATGCATTTGGAAACACACAGATGTGAATGGCATCCTCATTGTTCTTGTGTAAACAAACCAATTTCAGGCCTCATTCATACCTAGCATAGTGGGAGCGCTGTCCTACACTTGGCAAAGTAGCTCATGGGATATTTTGACATGATGTGGGTGCTCGTATTTTACTTTACATTTTGCTGCATTTATCACTTGTTTTTTCAAGTGGCAAAATGTCTGTTTGTGTATGTTTGCAGGGCCATTAACAGTTTAGGAAAAGAATAGTGCAGTGCTAAATATCACTATACCACAAATGTAAATTAACCTATAAATAAGAAAAATTCATCAGTGCATTAAGTGCAAAAAATAAGTGCAAAAAAATTAAAAACACCTCAAATTATTCATATAAAGTTGATATCCAAATTGAGCATAAATTAATAATTCATAAATAAAAAGATATTACAATATTCATATAAAACAATCCATCAGGTAGTGCTGCAATATATGTGTGTCCAGTCAATATAGTGTACTGTATATCCAGATTTTTGCAAATCCCAAAAAGAGCAAGGAAAGAAAGGAAAAGGACTTCTCCGCCCTGTCACCAGCTGTGTGCAATCCTCCATCTCTATGCACTCACCAGAGGGCTAAAATACAAGTGCATGTATTACAGCCAATTCGGTATAATCCAGATACTATCTCCAGCGTTTAAATGCCTTGCCGCCACTGAAGTTTCCTGAATGGAAAAGAGCTCACACCACGGAGCCTAAATGAAGGTATATGGTGTAGTATTTTTATTATAAAATCGCTAATACATATCATTAAAAACAACCACATGGGAATATCATAACAAGCAATCTGTCTGGATTTACTAAGATAGTCGCCAATCTCAATTCTGGAAACATGTAGTGTGACGCCACCACGTAAGGCCTTTCCTCCTTTCTCTCTGCTAGTACCTTTCTTTGCTTTGTTCCTCTTCCATCACACACACACCTACTTCCCTTTGACTTTCCCCCTTTCTCTCTGCCAGTACGTGTCTTTGCTTTGTTTCCCTTCCATCACACATACCTATTTCCCACACTAGGGGCTCAGCCAGCTACCTTAATATGTGTTCTGTTTCTGACTGCTGCTTCGGTGTCCAGCATTGCCATAGCAATGATGGATGGACCTCTTGAGCTAGTTGCCCATACTCACTTCACCATGAAATACTGCACTGCAGGTGTCTAAAAGGGTTCACTAATGGTGCTTGCCAGATCACCAAAAAGTAGTGCAGTTGGGTACTCCTGTTTTTAGTAGGGACCTCTTCACCATCATTGGAGCTAGCTGTCAGGGTGCCACTGCTTTCTACAGGTTCATATTCTGAGCTTGATTCTGGGAGTGGGACCTCCCCTTTGCTCTTATTTGCCATGCTCACAATCCTATACACCGCCTCACTAGTGTACCTTTTTGGACATTTTGGGCATACATCTATAAACTAGGAAGTCCCCCATGACATACAGGTACGTCGTGGGGGAACAACATAGCCACCAACCAGTAGTAAAAGTTGAACTGCTGTTTGGTAAGTGGATATGTCCTTCAGGCTCAAGTTTGTAGTGGGCTAGGAAGAAAGAACTAAAAAGACTGATAATATTGATGGTAATGGAATGCTTGCTGATGTTGGGAAAACCCTACAGTCTTGCAGACCAAAAACTGTGATTAAAGGTAGGCCATTTCCCATAGCAACTGGGTATAAGACAGCACAGGTGTCCCTTAAAACTTTAGTTAACTCCATGTGTTAGAACTGGAGATTACCCTGCATAATTGCGATGCCATTCTGGTTGAACAGAGTGGACCTGAACCTAATAAAAGGAGTGTGTTGGTGCAGTCTTGTAATACTGAAAGTGTTCAGGTAACCCCCGGTTCACATATATGCGGCCATGCGGGCAGTGCCTACTTATAAAACAGAATAATCAACACAAAATAGTGATTTGTGAATAATCGTGAAATAAAGCAAAACCACTAGTAAAATAAAAAAATCCAACATTAGAAGCAAAACCACTAAAGTAAACAGAATGGAGTGGCAGGCTGGGGAAAGGATGGAAGAAACTGGCTCAGGCTCTTATCGGCTCACTGAAAGGCTGCACCAGCTGCTGATCAGGTATCTGAGTGGAGCGAGATATTATGGTCAGGATCCTTCCAGAGCATGCAGTGGCTCTGTGACATCAGTTGACAGTGGGCTTTAGTTGGCTGTTCCTGGATCACAGGAGAGCAAAAGTAAGTGCACTCCTGTAACTTAGAAGAGAAGTATGGCCAAAGCTTTGGCCATACTTCTCTTTTAAGTAGATCCTAGAGATGTTTGTCTGTTAGGAAAAGGCCTAATTAGGAGAGTTTAGTTGAGAAGGGGGAAGAATTTTGAACTGTCAACTAAGTATGAGGATCAAGTAAAACAATGAGCATCTCTCAATTTGATAGTGTTAACTTTCAGACTGGATAATGATCCAAATTCCAAAATATCCTCAATACGCTGAGAAGAGAAATAATTAGGTTTGATTAAAAGAGCAAAATATCATCTGTGAAAAGGCAGAGTTTATGCCGATGCCCAGCTATTTCTATGCCAATAATGTCTGGAGAAAGTCTGATTAAGAGGTCAAGGTGTTCAATAACCAGAAAGAAAAGTAATAGGGACAATGGATATTTTTGTCTGATGCCTCTATATATGGGTAGTGAAATGGATGGACAGCATAACTGACATGTGTCAACAGTTTAGAATATAGTGCTGTTTTCAGTGTGGTTTTGTCAACAGAAAGTAAAAAAAAATACTAGAAGCAACAGGATGCTATGGCAAGCTATGCTTCTAGTTTTTGTAATATTAGCTTTCATTATTTTTTTTTTAATTTGGATTCCTGTAGGATTAACACGCCTCAAAGAATGGCTTTGTCAGCCTCCCGTAGAGCTGTTGTAGAAGGTACTGTGAGCTATTAAGTGAAAAGTATTCAACGGATGTTTCTGTGATTAAGGCTACACTTGAATTGCTAAACAAGAAGTCACAAAAAGTCCATTGAACTGTGTAAGGTCTAGTTTTCTGCCTAGGGGGGAAGGGAAGGCTGAGGCACGACAGAGTAGTGTGTAAAAAGAAAATGTGGTCATTTCATGAAGAAATTGTGAAGAAAATAAAAAGTAAAGTCAGAGAAGTGTGATTACCTCCAGGTGTCTAATGATTGATCATTTCCCAAAGTGTCTAGATTGGGTTTGCTGTTTATCATTTGCAAAAGGTGCCTCATGAAGTCTAAATGTCTGGGGTTAGGAATATAATAATTTTCTAAAGTAAGTGGCTTATCCTGGATATATATTACTATTAAAGCCTAAATCCTCATTTATTTTTACTTTAAATAGTTCAGTTGAGCCTAGCTAGCCCAAACAAACTATTCTCTTTACTAATAGATGTGTCACAGTCAGCACTGTTTAAACTGAAGGTTGTATCAGCTACATACAGTATGCAAACTCTGTTTTCCAGCAGTGGCATGGTGGGGGAGTTGCTGTCTGCTTCTGGATACAAAATCACGTCAGGCCATTCAGCCATTCACAGGAAGCTTTATACTTTATCAATGAATACAAGGCTTCTTATGATTGGCTGAGGAGGTGATCATGACATCATCTGCCTGCCTCTCCAACTCAGCCAATCAGAGGAAGCCTTGTGTTCATTGATAGAATACAAATCTTTCTGTGAATGATTAACCAGCACCAATATAATTTTGTTTTGGCAGCAGATTGGAGGTCTCTGTACTGTTACAGTGCTGTATACTGTATGTAGCTAATACTGGATAGTTTATACAGCACTAAAAGTGGGCACATCAGTTAGTAAAGGAAATAGTTTGTTTGCATTTTGTAACGTATTAGTAAATGTTCAAATTAGATTACACAGGGAAGGCATGATCCAAAATGGAGAGAAAAAAAAGAGTGGGAAAAAGGAGGAGATTGGATTAAGTAAGGGGGGGGGAGTAGAAAAGTGGGGAGAGGAAGGAAGGAGAGGGAGTTGGGAATAGGAAACCTATAGGGTTAATGCTCAACTAAAAGCTTCTAGATTCTAAGTGGTTGTGAAGCGTAAACATGTTTTAACTTTACTTAATTCCTTGCATTAAGGTAAAAAATGTTTAGGTTAAAGTATCACCCCCTTATACTTACCAGAGCACTCATTCTTGCCCATCTGCACCAGCTCTCTCCTTTTTTCCAAGCTCTGACAGACTTGGCTGAGAGCAGCAGGAGCCATTAGTTCCTTCTGCTGTCAGTCATGTCCTGTGAGGAAGGAGTTGGGGGGGAAGCAAGTCTCAATGACTGTGTCAATAGATTCAGGCTCCCAGCTCAGGATTGAGCATGCACAAGGTCTA
Organism: Staurois parvus; assembly: GCF_062004578.1. Taxonomy (NCBI): domain Eukaryota; kingdom Metazoa; phylum Chordata; class Amphibia; order Anura; family Ranidae; genus Staurois; species Staurois parvus. Next base: position 10,545,023 of record NW_028317994.1, on the reverse strand, counting down.
CCACCATAGGAATGCCAGGAGCATTAGAGGTTTGGGGCTGCTCTGTACAATTCAATTGCACAGAGGAGGTAAGTATGAGCCTGTCCTGTTTGTCATTTTAAAAAATAACATTTTAGACCTTGCAATTGCTTTATAGACCCTCAGATAATGGAAGGCTAAGGTCACAGGGTTTGGCTAGGGAAAAAAGGAAAGGTATTCTAACTGGTGAGAAATAAGCACCAAAATAAAATACATGCAAAATTAAGAAATGCCCAAGTTATATTACAGAACAGGTATTATATAGTACCCCATTATCCAAGCCAAGGGCCATGGGAAGGATGGCTAAAACTGCAGGAGTAAAAAGCTGGACCAATGTAACTATGCAAAAAAAATGTATACCTGGAATTTAGCTTTAATAGAAAATCTGTTTCTTGAACAGTGTATCTGCTTTTCTGCTTGTTCATCAAGGCAGAGATTACCGTAAGTTGGTTAAATACAACTATTTCAATATGGTGAAGATCTGGGGTCAGGGATACAGTTACTGTATGTTTTTGGTGTGGAACTATTACATGCAGGTATTGTTGTTTGCACAGAGTTAACAAGAGTTTTACTTCCTCAACTATTGAAGATAAGTATGAAATTCTACAGTACATTAACTGTGGTTCCATTTTATACATTGTTACATCTGTAACCTTCAGTATGTTGAAATTACTACCTGTGCACGTACCAGGATAGGGAAACATTGTGAAAGCAAAAATCCAAAAGCCTGAAACATCTCCCAGGTTTCCAAACAGTTTCGGGAGGTCCATAAAGGCAATATGACATATTTCTTTGTGGAATAGATAATCCCATGTACAAAGATGGCAACAGATATCGGAGGCTCCTGGATCGTGAGGTCTGGTGGATTTTTCAACTGCAGACCTGCATCCTCAGCAGACTCAATCACTGCTGGAATATGGAGCTGTGTCTCAGATGATTCCACTCCAGTCCTTTTCCTTTTTGTGTATCCACCTTTCAGTGTTGTTATTTTGCTAAATTCCCTGGTGAGCACTTTACAAGAACATACAGTATATGTTTTATATTATGTTTAGACAGTCTTTTTTTTTTCTTTCCTTTTCTGGTATATGTTTTATTATATATGCTGTTTTTGTTTCTTTTATGCACATTTGTGTATACTTTTTTTGAACTGTGATTGCTTGATTCCTTCCCCCGTTTCTGTGCTGTACCCTTGCACATGTGATTTATATTTTTTATTTAACATGTTTGGTTGGAGGTACATGTCAGTCATGAATAAGGTCTGGATAGCAAAAACATGTTGACTTATTTGTGTAATTTCTGTAATACTCTGCATTAAATAAAACTCATCATGTTCCTGACACATTCCATTGCCATATCTTTCTCTGGATTATTGGATCAGGGAGAATCTGAATTGCACGTAAAGTGAGAAAAAATTGTTTTCAAATTGTGCATCAGTTTTTGCCCACTTTTTTTCTAGGCGGCCAGTTGTATAAGAGTGCCTCTAATGACTACCTTGGACCATAATGGGATTTGGCCAGTATAGCACAATTTGAGTGCTCTTGAATTAGGCCAGGACGTGAGCTTCTGAGCAGCAAAAAATGGAGGGAGACAATGGTTGCCCACTAGTTGAGCCTAGATGAGAGAGCTTAACAGAGCACAATATTTAATATTTTGGGGGGCACAAGATAGACAGAGAACTGCATATGGCCACTGGGCCCTAAAATTAGGAGTATAGCAAACTTTTCCAGGTCATCTTAAAGGCGTGTTTGGGTGGCATGGGGAAGGCAACAAGAATAGCGGGAGGTGGGTGGGAGGGTGCAGGGTGTAGCCACTACTGGGTCCTGTAAGCAACACAACATCTGTAAAAAAATGAATTGACATGATATATAGAACATAAAATATAACAATTATCTGTAAACCCATGAAAATTTAACAGACAGAATTCTGTCTGCAGACTACTTCAAGCCCTTGCTGCAGACTACTTCAATTCCTTCCATAGATACTTTGTGAACTTAGATATTGGAGGTATGAAAAAGTTATTTAGAGAAAGCAAGAAGCACTTGGCTGAGAGGAGGAAAACAGTCCCAGGGGTTCATCAGGTATGACAAAAGGATCCATTAGCCAACAGGGGTAAACAATATTAACAAAAAACTAATCAGGAGGTAGAAGCCTGCCAGGCACCCCAGGAACAAGTGCCTTATAGCCCATAGAATAAAGGGTATGTATGGTAGGCCACAAAAAAGCCCAGTGAAGCATGTCAAGGTGTTGTCAAGCATACAGTAAACAGGCTTTTTTTTGTGGCATTGGCGCAGTAAAGGCTTCTTTTTGGCAACTTGACCAAACAGCTCATTTTTGTTTAAAAAGTGTTGTATTGAGCTCCTTAAAAAATCCACACTGTATTTTTTCCAGAGCAGTCTGTATTTCTCCTGAGATTACCTGTGGGTTTTTCTTTGTATCCAGAACAATTCTGGCAGTTGTGGCTGCATCCTTTCTTAGTCTACCTGACCTTGGCTTGGTATCAAGAGATCCCAGAACTTTGCACTAGTTAATAAGTGATTGAACAGAATTGACTGGCATATTCAAGGCTTTGGATATATTTTGCCATCTTTATAAAGCCCCATTACCTTGTTACACAGGTCTTGACAGTTATTTTATACTCCCCATGGCTCAGTATCTAGCCTGCTCAGTGCATCCACATGAGAGCTAACAAACTCACTTACTATTTATACACAGACACTAATTGTAATTTAAAAAGCCACAGATGTGGGAAATTTTTAATTGCCATTTTAACCTGTGTGTGTGTCACCTTGTGCATCTGTACCAAGGCCAAACATTTCAGGGTATGTAAACTTTTGATCAGGGCCAGTAAGGTGATTTCTGTTATTATAATTTAAAAAGGAGCCAAACAACTATGTGATAATAAATGGCTTCATATGATCACTATCCTTAAATAAAAGACAGTTTTTGAGTATGATCAGTCATATTTTTAATATAAATGCCAAACTTTCATGATTTCTACCTGGGTATGAAACTTTTGAGCACAATTGTAAATATACATGACGTGATTAAAATATTAAAGTGAAATCATTACCACAAATGTGCACATGTGAATCTGTGATCAAGTTCACAAAATATGTATATACATTATGTATAGTTAAACGATACACATTTTTTAAATTTCATTATGCGTATATTTATATAATTTAACAGTGCAGCATATTCGCATTCATAATATTGGGGTGATTTATTCACTTTTTTCTTGCAGCTTGGGTTTATACAACTGGTTCACAAAGTCACTTTGCATATAAAAATAATTATTGTTCATTAATGCATTATTGCTATTACAATGCTGATGTTATAAAAAATGAAAGTGTATGCTGTGAACATAGATCTCCTTTAAGCACCTTAAAGCCTTTGTAAGTACTGTTAATGTGGAAGCATGGACTTCATTCTGTTCACCCTTGGGAAAAGCTTAGAAAGTGCTCTGTTTCTATAGTTATGACTGCTGATTTACTATAAAAAAAAATTCTGAAAACAGCCTCTCTAAAAATAATTAGTTTTGTAGATTTTGTTTAAAAGGTATAGGGTGAAATACCTCATTATCCTTGGCATGTAGCCAATCATATAAAGCAAAAAAGGCAGCGCTCCATCTCAGTATGATTTCAAAGTGCTAATACAAATCTAAATAAATCCTTAAAACAGGCGGGGCTTCTGGAGGTGACGTCACCGTGTTCAGCGAGCTGCCAGCATGTGTGTACACCGGAGCAGGCTGTCTGATTTTTGCAGTGCACGCTATTTATGCTGGTGTTGGCTCAGACACCAGTAAATGTGAATGGAATATATGTGTTTTTATGACTACATTTTTTACACATTTGTTACACTATGAGTTTTTCCTCTCTTACTTCCTGAATTCATTCCGAGACTGAGAAGAATTTAGTGCCATTTGAATTTTCCCACATACGCTGGTTATCCATCTGCAGATTGTTGCTCCCAGAGCAGAAGCATTTGTGCTGGTTTATAATTTGACCAGCATATTGCTTTGGTGAGTTTACCCAATCTATCTAGTGGTGGATTTGTGCATGGTGATTTGTGTGTTTTTTTTTCATATGAAGTTTGAATATTGAAGATAAAAGCACTTATACATATATTTGATTTTTTTTATGGTGTTTGGACATTTTATATATTTTTCTCCCACATTCTTGGCTTATTGAATAAGTTGTAAAAGGACACTTTTTGCTGGAGATAATTTATTATTTTTGAGATAGATATATAATATTGATTTATATACACTTTTGTTTTAAGGATTTATTTAGATTTATATTAGCACTTTGAGATCATACTGAGAAGGAGCACTGCCTTTTTTGCTTTATATGTACACCTTATTAAGGGTTGGATTAGCTGCTATTTCATATATATATACAGTATATATAATTTTGCAAATTGGTTGGTTTATTGATTTTCACTGGCGCTGTCCATATTCTAATTAGTTATCATGTAGCCAATCATAGCATTTACATTTATAAAAAAAAAAAAATTAGATGTTGATGCATCTACTTTTCACCCAGGGGTTGTACATACAGGTGAAACTCAAAAAATTAGAATATCGTGTAAAAGTTCATTTATTTCAGTAATGCAACTTAAAAGGTGAAACTAATATATAAGATAGATTCATTACATGCAAAGCAAGATAGTTCAAGCCATGATTTGTCATAATTGTGATGATTATGTGTTACAGCTCATGAAAACCCCAAATTTACAATCTCATAAAATTAGAATATTACATGCAATCAATAAAACAAGGATTGTACATAGAACGATATCGGACATCTGAAAAGTATAAGCATACATATGTACTCAGTACTTGGTTTGGGCCCCTTTTGCAGCAGTTACTGCCTCAATGCGGTGTGGCATGGAAGCTATCAGCCTGTGGCACTGCTGAGGTGTTATGGAAGACCAGGATGCTTCAACAGCGGTCTACAGCTCTTCTGCATTGTTCGGTCTCATGTCACTCATCTTTCTCTTGGCAATGCCCCATAGATTTTCTATGGGATTCAGGTCAGGCGAGTTTGCTGGCCAATCAAGCACAGTAATCCAACGGTCATTGAACCAGGTTTTGATGCTTTTGGCAGTGTGGGCAGGTGCCAAGTCCTGCTGGAAAATGAAGTCAGCATCTCCATAAAGCTCGTCTGCAGAAGGAAGCATGAAGTGCTCCAAAATCTCCTGGTAGACGGCTGCGTTGACCCTGGACTTAATGAAGCACAGTGGACCAACACCAGCAGATGACATGGCTCCCCAAATCAACACAGACTTTGGAAACTTCACACTGGACTTCAAGCGCCTTGCAGTGTGTGCCTCTCCATTATTCCTCCATACTCTGGGTCCTTGGTTTCCAAATGAGATGCAAAGGTTGCTTTCATCAGAAAAGAGGACTTTGGACCACTGAGCAACAGACCAGGTCTGTTTTTCTTTAGCCCAGGTAAGACAATTCTGACGTTGTTTGTTGTTCAGGAGCGGCTTGACAAGAGGAATACGACATTTGAATCCCATGTCCAGGATCTGTCTGTGTGTGGTGGCTCTTGATGCACTGACTCCAGTCTCAGTCCACTCCTTGTGAAAGTCCCCAACACTTTTGAATCGCCTTTTCCTGACAATCCTCTCCAGGCTGCAGTCATCCCTGCTGCTTGTGCACCTTTTTCTTCCACACTTTTTCCTTCCACATAAGTTTCTATTAATGTGCTTTGATACAGCACTTTGGGAACATCCAACTTCTTTTGCAATTACCTTTTGGGGCTTTCCCTCCTTATAGAGGGTGTGAATGATGGTTTTCTGCACAATTGTCAGGTCAGCAGTCTTTCCCATGAGTGTGATTCCTACTGAACCAGACTGAGAGACCATTTAAAGGCTCAGGAACCCTTTGCAGGTGTTATGGCCTAATTAGCTGATTAGAGTGGGACACTTTGAGCCTAGAATATTGCACCTTTTCACAATATTCTAATTTTCTGGGATTGTGGATTTGGGGTTTTCATGAGCTGTAAGCCATAATCATCACAATTATAACAAATCATGTCTTGAACTATCTTGCTTTGCATGTAATGAGTCTATCTCATATATTAGTTTCAACTTTTAAGTTGCATTACTGAAATAAATGAACTTTTGCACGATATTCAAATTTTTTGAGTTTCTCCTGTACTTTTATTTAGTATAAAGTAGGGGAAAGCTGCATGGTGAAGTAAAACACTGTATGTCTGAAGGATGCAAAGCATCAAATGGGCATCAAACTTTGCTAGATGATCAAGACTATAAACTGCATCTTTTTCTAGCAAAGGATTCTACAGGTGCTGGCTGAGGAGCTTGTTCACATACCTAATCACAAGGAAACAATAGTTCACCAGCTACACACAGATGATATGACCTCTTTATAAAATCTTTACTGAACCACAAGAGGTATGCAAAGTGTCCCCACCTCCTGATGGACTTTAAAATAAGCATTCTTACCAATAAGCCATTGGGGTGAAGTGCAAAAGGAGGGGGTGTTCCACTATGTATGCTGTTTGTGGTTCAAAGTTTTTTCAAAGGAGTGACATCATCAAACAGACGTACATAGGAGTGTACTCTAGAAAACAGTTTCAAGCATCCCCACCTTTCATCAGGTTCAAAGGTACTGTGATACAATGTACTGTAAACAAGGAAAACATTAACAATATGTATATATAGTGAAGTCCATAACATAATATTTTACACATTGAAACACATAAATGCTAGGGGAAATCCAAACAGATCCAGTAAATTTCCAAGACAGAAGTAAAACAATATTTTTTTAGTTTGCAATATTAATCTGCATATACTTTTATTTTTAAATAAATACATTTTTATTGAAGTTTTTCAAGGTGAATACAACAATAAAACCCTTATTAACCAGAGGTATTTGTAAGACAATGAGTACAGAAGCCTGTACAACAACTACAACGTAGAAAAAACTGTGTTAGAAATAGGCATGCAAGGTATACCATGACCATAAAGAGGGCCGAACCTACAGGTTAAGCACTTCCTTAGGAATGGAAGCTTGGATACAGTAGCCTAAACAGAAGTACTTCTCTATCTGATAGAAACTATAAAAGGATTACCATATGGGCTAGGTACTACTTATTGCAGTTTTTGCAATCCACAGAGAGTTGAAGAGGATATGTGGGGGGTGGGGGTAGAGAATGAGTTGATCCCTTGGAGCTTACCCAGTGTATTGGTTAGTTGAGCTTGGAGATACCAATCTGTGTAGTGGAAGGGTTCCATGTGAGTGGATAATTTAGCAGGTGAGAAGGAATGCTCCATGTAACGTCTCCATCTTGAGATGAAACGATGAGTGGACTTATAGTTTTGGGTGATGGTGTCAAGCTTTTCCAGGTTGAAAAGGTTAGTTAGTGCCTGTTTTAATGCTTTGAGAGGTGGAGGATTTGGATGAATCCAGGCTTGCATGAGGGCACTGCGGGCCACCAATAGACAAATATATATCCACTGGGGGAAAGGGGTAGGGTGTGCCGACGTTGAAGGCTCTTCATAGCTAAAGAGACAAATCATGGGATCTTTGGACACAGAGATGTTGTATAGTCGGTTGATGTAATGAAAGATTTGGTCCCAGAAAGATGAAACTTGAGCACATTCCCACAAGCGATGGAACAAGGCCGGTCGGTTGCAATCACACCAAGGGCAAGTTGGGTGGGAAGCAATTGCCAAGTTCGTGAATGATTTTGAATTGAGTTTCGCGCCATGCTTCACCAAGTACAAGCAAAACAATTTTCCTGTATTCCAATAATAGTTTGTCTGGAATATCATCTGTAGAAAGTATGGGGATCCAGGGTTTAAATGGAGTAAGGTGGTATTTTGCAGATTGATGAGAGACCAGATGAGGGTAGATGTCTGAGATAGAATAGTGGTCTTGTTGAAGCAATATCTCTATGAAGGAGCATTGGAAGGTATCCTGTTTAGGGGAATAGCAGGAGATAGTTCACCAGCTAATGATGGTGGAAATTATGGGATCCTTGCAAAGAGTATTGAGCAGCTAACACTGAGAAAGGTTTAAATAATCAATGTTCACATCCTCACGCTGAACTCACCTTTGGATGTAACAATCCTTCCTCACGTCCTATTAGCCACAGTATAGTGGCGTATATCTGTATGCACAAAGACACCTTATACTGCATGAGTTTGTACATGTATATATACTTTCATCTAATTTTGTATTAGCGCTGCACTTTTTTATATACTATTGTCTGTTAGAAGGTCTTATATGGTGCCTTTGGTGTACAGCTGCTGCTATTTTGGAAGGCGCTCGCTTATTTATATGCTTTTAATTATCAAAGACTGACATAACCTTAGTAAGTTCATTATGTGTCCAATGGGTAAATGTTACGTTTTCACTAACTGGAGGGAACATAGGGTTTCCAAGTATAGGCAAGTAACAGGATATCCTAGATGGTAAGTCAAGAAGATTCTGCATTTCCCTCCAAGCCAATACAGTGTTTCTGATCAAAAGATTCGACCAGAGAGACACTGGTAGAGATTTAAGGTTAGAGTGCAGAATGGCAGAGAGATGGAACAGGGACACAAGGGCTTCCTGCAAAGAGTAGTTAGAGTAACATGATTTCATGGTAATCCAATCAAGACCCTGGCAAAGGAGGCAAGACAAATTGTAAAATCTAATATTTGGCAGGCCTGCGCCACCCTCACTCCTGAGGAGACTTAGCTTCTATAACTCAATGCGGGACTTTTTGCATTGCCAAAGAAAGGCTTGTAGGGCCGTATGAATTTTCCTTATATCAGAATGCTTTACCAAAATAGGAAGTGTTTGTAAAGGGTATAGCAGTTTCGCAAATGAAATAATTTTGAAGAGATGGCATCTCCCAAAGAGTGAGAGGAGGAGTGTCCACCAAGCTTCCAATTCCTGCACAATCTTATTGATTAGAGGAGGATTATTAAGGTAATAGAGAGACAATGGTTCCCTGCCTATGTGTATGCCCAATTAGGTAATTGAGTGTTTAGCTATACAAAAAGGGGAATATCTGAGCCAGTGAGTCAAGTAGTAGGGATCAAAGGGAGGACTACACTCTTGTCAAAATTGATTCGTAAACCTGAGCAGCTACAGAAAGTCGTGAATAAATTCTGGAGTAATCTAAAATCTGAAGGTGGATCCAAAGAGAACAACAATATATTGTCCGCAAATAGAGCTGAACAAAAAGTGTATTCGCCGATCGAGACTCCACTTACTCCTGCCGTGGATTTGAGTGGTCTGGATAAAGGTTCTAAAGCAATATTAAAAAGAAGTACATCTGTCATAAAAATTTTAAAATGGAACCCGATATACTAAACTTCTGCATGAAAATAAAGAGCCAGGTAAAACTAATATTGTCAAAGGCTTTTTCAGCGTCCAAGGATATGAGCGCCAAATCATGCATTGAGTGGGTTTTAGCATATTCTAGGGCCAACAGTACTTTACAGATATAAAGCATTGCTGATCGTCCCTGTACGAAGCCAGATTGGGCCGGATGTAACATGGTAGGGAGTAGCAGGGCTAGCCTGGCCTATACAATTTTCAATAGTATTTTGGCATCAACATTAATCAGAGAAATAGGTCAGTAGGATCCTGGAAACAGTGGGTCTTTTCCCTTTTTAGCTATGAACTTGATATGTGCTTGGGAGCCAGTTGGGAGATAAGGGCCATCCTCCCACATTGCCTTGTAAACATGACGCAAGGTGCCTGGGATGAAGTCCGTGGTTAGTTTATAGAACTCAGCACTAAAGCCGTTAGGGCTGGGAGCCTTAGCAGAGGGCAAGTTTGATAGTGGTACGGATATTTTCTAACATGATAGAAGCATTGAGAGCCTCTAGCTGGTATTGGGAAAGCTTAGGCAAGTGTACAGCAGCTAGCAAGTCCTCAGTGGCCTTAGGATCAATCAGGTCTTCTGAATACAGAACAGTGTAGTAAGATGTGAGAAGTGCGTTAATATCCGATGGCATCGTAAGATTTCCCATGGGAGACCAAACTGTGTAAATATAAGTAGGAGCCCGGGGGCCAGCACAGAGCCAGAGTGCTAGCAGTTTACCTGCCTTGTTGCCATATCTATAAAATTTTAGGGTGGAGTAGGATGATTTGGCTCCCTCCTGATGTTCAGCCCAATAATCAAAGGTTAGTTTAGCAGATTGCTAGATCAGCTTGTTCGCTGAAGTGCGATTGAGAGAGAGCGCGATGTGCGCTTGATGAAGAGATTCACTAGCCTGTTGGTATTGTAAGTGGAATTGTTTTTTAAATTGTGCGGTATAAGAAATTTTGCACCCTCTGAGGAACACTTTCGCCGCACGGCACACTCCCAGCACAAAGACTGCGATGTCACTGAGAGCACCGGGTCCTGTTCTAACGATCGGGACCTGGAACTCCAGATTCCGGTCACATGATCGCTGTGATAGCCTTTGATTGGCTATCACAGTGATCAGTCAGCCCCCTTGTTTTTTTTCTCTTCCCTATGAATGGAGGAGAGAGATAAATTGTATCTATCTAACTCCTGGCATAGAGGGGAAAAAAATTTTGTTAAAAAAAAAAAAGATAAATAAATAAATATAGAAAAAAAATAAAAGAAAAAATACCTAGATCAAGATTTGATCTAGTTCAGGGTTAATGTTTGGGTCAAGGTCAGGGTCAAAGGTCAAGGTCAAAGGTCAAGGTAAAAGGTCATGATTTAAAAAAAAAATTGGTATCAGTGTCAGTTAGTGTCAATGTCAGTGTCAGTGTGTTTTAGGTAAAAAAAAAAAAGACAAAAACAAAATGTGCACTATTGTTTCTGGGCTGTACTACAGGTACAAACAATAAATAACATACACCTATATGGTATCGCTGTGATCGTCAAGAGCTGGAGAATTTATTTTGGTTTGTTCTTTGGTGGTAGGTTATGATAGTAACAAGAAACACACAGCTAAATAAAAAAATGATTTTTTTTTTTTACTATTTTGGGCCAGTTTTCCTTTGATAATAAAAAAAAATCAGGAGCTATACATTACCATTTACCACCAAATAAAAGCCCAATTTGTCCTGAAAAAAACACGGTATAATTCACCTGGATGTACAAAGTAGTTGTGATGATATGTATGGTTTTACAGACACATGTCAACAGGGGCAGACTGACGGGGTCAGTAGGGGGCCCCATGAGATGCCCCTGGTACCTTTTTCATAGGCTTTTTTGAGTTCTGGCAAGGACACAGGGGCCCCATGATCCCCTATTGCTCAGGGGACCTATGAGTTGTCAGTCCACCCCTGCATGTCAACGTTGCAAAATTGTGCTTAGGCATTTAGATTCATGTCTGCAAATTCTGCCCAGGCTGTATAGAGATGAATTTTGAAGTCCTTGCTATTAGGTGAGTAAGTGGGGAAGCACCATGGGCTAGTAGTACTTGGAGCTTTCATCCCAAACAGCTGCATCAGAATAGGTTAATGATCAGAGATGGCTATATCGAGTATTGTCGTTTTGCAAAATTAGGGAAGGAGAGACTGCAAGCAGAAGAAATAGTCTATGTGGGAAAATAAGTCATGTGGGTGTGAGTAGAATATGTATTCCTAGTCAGTTTGGTGGTGAGGCACCATGTGTCATGAAGTTTAAGTGTATGGGTGGACTGTGCTAAAGAAGTAAGAGTGAAAGGCTGAGGCGGTTGCCGAGTGCGTTGCGTTAGACAGTCCCTGGTACGATCGGCATATTGGTTCATAACAGAGTTAAAATCCATCCCCAGTATATGGCAGGATTCCGGGATTTGAGGGCCCATGATATATATCAGTTCTTGGTAAAAGGTCTGTCCTGGGGAGTTAGGGGCATATACATTGGAGATAGCAATGTCACGAGAGGCGTTGGTTAGATGGATGGTAAGTTTGTGACCCTCATAATCAGAGTTGACAAAGCATATATTGTGGTGTAAATTTTTGAGTAACAGTATAGCTACCCCTGCTTTATGACCTATGGCAAGAGAACCATATACCTGGCCCACCCAGAGCTTCGACAGTTGTGAGAGATCGTTTGCCGAGAGATTCGTCTCCTGGAGGAGAGCTGCATCTGCCCTCAAACTCTTCAAATGTCGTAAAACTTGCATACGTTTGTTTGGAGAGCATAGCCCCTTAACATTCCAAGAGATTACCTTTAGGTGATCCCTATCGTCTGATGGAGCGATGTCTTTTGCAGTACAGGATTAGAATATAGCGCAGGAGGGCAATGTCACACCAGGCATTGCCCCAATGAGTCCAGGTTCCCAATTGTACCATACAGTTCCTAGGGAAATTAAACATAAAGAAACATTGGAGCAGGACAATAAAAGAAGAGTCTTTGTAACAAAAAGGTAGGTACTCCCAAACCAAAACTTCACTTTTTGTCCACATGAAGCAACCTCATTAATGCTCCTGCACTAGAGACTCCACTACTGAGAATTTAATCAACATTGATGTGGGGTGGAGGGAAGGAAAAAAAAAGAGGGGGGGAGGGGAGGATGGAGGGAAAAGGGAATGAGGGGGGAGGGGGAGAGGGAGAGGGAGAGAAAAAAAGGGGGGTAAGAAGGGGGAAATGTGATAGAAAGGGGAGAGATAGGAGAGAGGAGCACGTGAGGGCTGAGGGGTTACAAAAGGGGAAGGGAGCTAAGAAGCCCTCCTTGCCTACCAGGGGGAGGAGGCTGACATAGTAATTAGCCGTAAGAGAGGCAGGCAACAATACCATCTGAGGGTAGAGAAAAAAAAAGCAGAAGATATGAACCACCGGGCATGGGTGATAGGCACTACTCTCTGAAGGTGCATACAGGATGCAAGATGAACCATTGCTTGGGTCTTGAGGGGGCAAGTCAGCGATTAACATCCCTCTGGTCCTCTGGACGACCAAAATGGACACATTTGTGGGGTGGTTTTTGGGGGCTTGGTTGGTTTTGGAAGGGAGTGGCTTTTCCCCTGGGGGGCAGAAGGAAGATGGTGTAGAATGTGCCTCTTGATCCATCACTGTTTCAGGGGTGTTGTCCACTTCGGAAGGTGAGGTGAAATAAAGACCATCCTCCAGTGGTTGGATATGGAGGACAACGGGATATGCCAGAGTAAATTTGATATGTTTGTGGTAGAGAGCAGAGCAAATCCCCAAGAAGGCCTTGCGTTGGTGCATAACCTCTAAGGAATAGTCCACAAACAGGTGTAGTTGGTTTTCGTCGACAGCTAATGTGTACATCTGCCTGAATTTTTGAAGGATGGCTTGCTTGTCAGCATAGTTCAAGTAGCGGACTATCACCGGCCTAGGCTTGGGGTGAGAATCAGATGGTGGGCCAAAGCGGTGAGCTCGCTTGACTGCACATGGATAAGGCAGACCTAGTTATTCTGGGACAGACCTTGCACAAATAGTAACAAGCATAGAGGGAGTATATGTTTCAGGATATAATGCGCAGGTTGCTGCGCCGTGAGCTGTTTTCAAGATCGTCTACCTTTTCTTGTAACTCCCTTTGAACAGACGCAAGTCTGGCCACCACAGCTGATACCGCCATAGAGTCATCTTCAATGGAGGAGATTTGTTCTTCCACCTGAGTAATGCACTGGGCCTGAACATGGAGTCCTTTGTGGAGCTGTTCTAAGCCTTTAAGAACTACATCCACAGCTGCTGTAAGAGTAGGAGTGAGGAGTGCCATAACTGCCTGGTCTATGCCCTCTGGGGAGGCAATGTTCAGAGGCTGAGAAGGAGAGAGTTGTGATTGTGCACTGAGATTCTGGTCCCCTGTGTCAGTGTGTGCTGGAGTAGCAGCCACCATCTTGGCTGCAGCTGCCACTGTGTCCCCTTGTGACAAAAGAGGGGAAGAGGTGGAGAGAGCATATGACCGGTCTACGAAGTGGTCCATTGGGTTTCCCTATGGGAGCGGGTGTGGAGGGGAGGTGAACCCCCGGTCTGCAGCAGGGTTCTAGGGCAGTGGAGGAGGGTGGCGGGAGCGTGTGCCTTCACCTCCTCTCCATGTGTCACCGGAAACGAAAGTGCATATACTTTTAAAACATTGCTCTCTGGGAGTTCCCAAAAACAAATATAAATTGGAATCTCTATTTAACTTGATTGGGTGCAGACAGGCTAATTTATTAACTTAACAAACTTCCCTCCATTTTGGAATACTGAGCAACTGCTCCCTCGCTTCAACTTTATTGAGAACCATAAATAATTATTATTGTAATGCTTCTCAATAAAATATTTGCAAACAGGTAGGGGATGTGTTGATTTTTGTGTCTGAACCTTTCTGATGTCTGCTACACTAACAGATATTTCACTTCTTTTAAAAGCTTTAATCTCCTTGAGATCCCCACATGGAATCTCATTTCAAAGAAGAAAACATATTCTCTTCTAAATATTATTTCCCTAATCACCATGGAACGATGTATCCCTAAAGGCGATAATTCACAAATCATGGCTTCCTGAAGATAATTTTCAAGAATAACAAAAAGTACTTGACACAGTATTAGAAACAAAAGAATCAGAGACAGGTAAATAAGCATGAGCATCAGGCAAAACCACTGCTCCTGCACTATCAGTTAAATGTTCAGACATTTCAGCATTATCTGATTTAAAAAATGTAGCAATCAAAGACAGAGAAAGCAAAGATTGATTGCACTCATCACGTGACTGAGCAGCATTGTTATTATGGTCCATCAAAGTCTAACATGTAATCATTTAGCTAGATAAAATTGTAAAGTGATCATTACAATGATATTGCTAATGCCAGCCTATGGTCTACTGCTATCCTGTTAAGAAGATGCAGACCCACTGGTTAAATTATGATATTGTGCTAGAGCTCCATTGCTAGCAAAGCTACTAAAAAGTCTGCTTAAAATGTGTTTAGTATTGCTGTCCTGTGTGTGTCAGGAATGGACTGGCCAGCAATAGTGGGACTCAGCTGCCTTATGAGCTGCAGTACCAGGGCTGGCCAGCGGGTGCTCCCAGCAATCAGAGACTCAACCTTGCAGCCAGTCAAACACCTGGAACTAATTATACTGGTGTATTTAAGGGACATTCAGACCTGCAGACTCGGCCTTGGTGTTGTGTTTCTCTTGGGCCCTGTATCCTGTTCCTGCTCTCTGTTCCTGTCTGATTCTCTGCTGACCCTGCTCTGATCCCTGGCTTGTCTGACCATTCTCCTCTGCCTGACCCTCTGTACCACGCTGCCCGCTACCTGCTGAACCTGGCCTGTGACCCCGACCATTCTCCGCTTGCTCCCCCTGTACCTACCTGCCCGACTGATATTGACCCGGCCTGCCTGACGACGCTTGCATTGTATGTACTGTTATCTGTGGGTGGTTGGTTTGGTTTGTTTGCACTGTGTTATGTTTTAGTATTGCACTGCGTTTATGTTTGTATGGTTAGTGTTAATAAATTACATTGTTTATAACATATCTGAGGTCTGCGTTTCCCTGCGTCAGTCACACACCTCTGGTCATACCCGGGAGCCCTGACATTACACCAAGGCCAATCCTGACCAGAAGTGGCTGCACAGGGAAGCCATCTTGGCTTGTTGATGGGAAGGATGGATCTTGATGAGGTTGTGTATTTATATCTGCTAGTGTTTGATGACAGGGAGTATGCTTATCAAACTCTGAAGGAGTATACCCGGGATGAACTGCTAAAATGTATACGGCTCGCTCATGTTCTAGTAGATCAGGGCACAGAATTCTCTGAGGTGCAGCCTTTGATTGAGGTTTGTGCTGAGTTGGTTTCATCTGGTACCCCCAAATGCAGGGATGAATTTTTGCCACCATTTAGTGCAGACCAGGTAGAGTCCCTGGTGTGGTTATTAGAGGATGATATGGGTTACTTTCTGGAGCGTTATTCTACATGTTCACCACAGACACTAAGAGATTGTATAAACGCAGTGCAGTCTTTGGTCAGACAGGCTTTGTGTAAGCTCAGCTTTGTTCCACCCATACTGCAGACATGGACAGACTTGTTGCACCCAGCCTCAGTCAGCTTACAAAAACCCAGTCCTGCTTCTAATCTATTTCCTCAAAACTCTATTCCTGCATTCCCAACAGCTCCTCCTGCCCTGCTATCTACCGCATGTCAGTCCCCTGTTCCCACTCGCTGCACCTATCCTGCCTTTAACCCTGTAAAAAAGCCCTCAGTAGCAACTGTTCCCTCCCCTGTTCCATCCTCCAGCTCTTCTCTGTCTCCAGCTGCTCCATTCGTTTGCAGACCTGCATTTACTTGCAGTGCTCCAGTAGTTAAAACCAGAAAAAAGCGAAAATTCTTTCCAACCAATACCATCCTGCCAGTATCCAAACCGGTGAACCTGCCTTCCGTGGTTCAGCCTGAAGCCTCTACTCAGCCTGAATCCTCTACTCAGCCTGATGCCTGTACTCAGCCTGATGCCTGTACTCAGCCTGATGCCTGTACTCAGCCTGATGCCTGTACTCAGCCTGATGCCTCTACTCGGCCTGATGCCTGTACGCAGCCTGATGCCTCTCTTCAGACTGATGCCTCTACTCGGCCTGAAGCCTCTATTCGGCCTGATGCCTCTACTCGGCCTGAAGCCTCTACTCGGCCTGAAGCCTCTATTCAGCCTGAAGCCTCTACTCAGCCTGAAGCCTCTACTCAGCCGGACGCCGGCATTCAGCCTGATGCCTCTACCCAGCGTGATGAACTGATCCAGCCTGACGATCCTATTAGGCCAGTTGACTCGATGCCCGCTGTTGATCCAGATGATCCGGTACCTGATCCGGTGCCCGCTGTCGTGCCAATTGACCCAGTGCCCGCTGTCATACCTGGTGACCCGAAGCCCGCTGTCGAGCCAGACGATCCAATGCCTGGTGACCCGGTGCCCACTGCCTTGCCAGATGACGCGGTGCCCGCTGGCAAGCCAAATGACCTGATGCCTGGTGACCCAGTGCCCGCTGTCATACCTGGTGACCCGATGCCCGCTGTCGAGCCAGACGATCCAATGCCTGGTGACCCGGTGCCCACTGCCTTGCCAGATGACGCGGTGCCCGCTGGCAAGCCAAATGACCTGATGCTTGGTGACCCAGTGCCCGCTGTCATACCTGGTGACCCGATGCCCGCTGTCCAGCCAGACGATTCAATGTCTGCCCCAGTGCCCGCGGTCATGCCAGTTGACTCAGAGCCCACTGCCTTGCCAGATGACGCGGTGCTCGCTGTCGAGCCAAATGACTTGATGCCTGGTGACCCGATGCCCGCTGTCCAGCCAGACGATTCAATGTCTGCCCCAGTGCCCGCGGTCATGCCAGTTGACTCGGAGCCCACTGCCTTGCCAGATGACGCGGTGCTCGCTGTCGAGCCAAATGACTTGATGCCTGGTGACCCGATGCCCGCTGTCGAGCCAGACAATCCGGTACCTGATGACCCGGTGCCCACTGTCGTGCCTGTTGACTCGGAGCCCACTGCCTTGCCAGATGACGCGGTGCCCGCCGCTTCGCCTGGGGGCCCGAGACCTGTCGCTCCGCATGGGGGTCCGGCGCCCGCCGCCCCGCCTGGGGGCCCAATGCCTGTTGCCCCACCTGGGGGCCCGATGCCTGTCGCCCCTCCTGGGGGCCCGGCGCCCGCCGCTCCGCCTGGGGGCCCGATGCCGGTCGCCCCGCCTGGGGACACGATGCCGGTCGCCCCGCCCGGGGGCCCGATGCCTGTTGCCCCACCCGGGGGCCCGGTGCCTGCTGCTCTGCCCAGGGGCCCGCTGCCTGCTGCTCCGCCCGGGGGCCCGCTGCCTGCTGCTCCGCCTGGGGGCCCGGTGCCTGCTGCCCTGCCTGGGGGCCCGGTGCCTGCTGCTCCGCCTGGTGGCCCGCTGCCTGCTGCTTCGCCTGGTAATCCGATGTGCCTCTGCCCGGAGTCCTGCCCGATGTGCCTCTGCCCGGAGCCTGCCCGATGTGCCTCTGCCCTGAGTCCAGCCCGGTGTGCCCCACCTGGGGACCCGATGCCGGTCGCCCCGCCCGGGGGCCCGATGCCTGTTGCCCCGCCTGGGGGCCCGGTGCCTGCTGCTCTGCCCGGGGGCCCGGTGCCTGCTGCTCTGCCCGGGGGCCCGGTGCCTGCTGCTCCGCCCGGGGGCCCGCTGCCTGCTCTTCCGCCTGGGGGCACGGTGCCTGCTGCCCCACCTGGGGGCCCGGTGCCTGCTGCTCCGCCTGGTGGCCCGCTGCCTGCTGCTTCGCCTGGTAATCCGATGTGCCTCTGCCCGGAGTCCTGCCCGATGTGCCTCTGCCCGGAGTCCAGCCCGGTGTGCCTCTGCCCGGTGTGCCTCTGCCCGGAGTCCAGCCCGGTGTGCCTCTGCCCGGAGTCCAGCCCGATGTGCCTCTGCCCGGAGTCCAGCCCGATGTGCCTCTGCCCGGAGTATAGCCCGATGTGCCTCTGCCCGGAGTCCAGCCCGATGTGCCTCTGCCCGGAGTCCAGCCCGAAGTGCCTCTGCCCGGAGTCCAGCCCGAAGTGCCTCTGCCCGGAGTCCAGCCCGATGTGCCTCTGCCCGGAGTCCAGCCCGATGTGCCTCTGCCCGGTGTGCCGCTGCCCGGAGTCCTGCCCAGTGTGCCAGTCTTTGATATCCCGCCAGTTACCAGACCCGGGCGGTGGAACATTTTGCCCAGCTAGGACTGTTTGGAGCGTCCTGAGGCCGCTCCTTGAGGGGGGGTACTGTCAGGAATGGACTGGCCAGCAATAGTGGGACTCAGCTGCCTTATGAGCTGCAGTACCAGGGCTGTCCAGCGGGTGCTCCCAGCAATCAGAGACTCAACCTTGCAGCCAGTCAAACACCTGGAACTAATTATACTGGTTTATTTAAGGGACATTCAGACCTGCAGACTCGGCCTTGGTGTTGGGTTTCTCTTGGGCCCTGTATCCTGTTCCTGCTCTCTGTTCCTGTCTGATTCTCTGCTGACCCTGCTCTGATCCCTGGCTTGTCTGACCATTCTCCTCTGCCTGACCCTCTGTACCACGCTGCCCGCTACCTGCTGAACCTGGCCTGTTACCCCGACCATTCTCTGCTTGCTCCCCCTGTACCTACCTGCCCGACTGATATTGACCCGGCCTGCCTGACGACGCTTGCATTGTATGTACTGTTATCTGTGGGTGGTTGGTTTGGTTTGTTTGCACTGTGTTATGTTTTAGTATTGCACTGCGTTTATGTTTGTATGGTTAGTGTTAATAAATTACATTGTTTATAACATATCTGAAGTCTGCGTTTCCCTGCGTCAGTCACACACCTCTGGTCATACCCGGGAGCCCTGACAGTGTGCTTTGACTTAGTGGAGAGATTCTGGTACCTCATTTACCAGGCCTCTTTAGTAGTGATAAGATGGCGAAACAAGATTGCCTCCTATACTTGTCCTGACGCTTCTCATGCGAGTCATCCATTTCCATGGATGCCACTTCTCGTAGGGCCAGAATGAATGTCAGAGCCGGCTGAGTGGGGTGAACAATAATTCCTCTGTCCAGAGATATAGCTAATTTATTCTCAAAAATAGTCAAACGTTAAGATGGAGGTGTAGAAAAATCCAGAGGGGGCATGGCTTGGTGTGGAGCGTGGATGAATGCACACTAGAGGAGCTCCGTGCAATCTCCAGCTTTACATCACGGGTTCAGTCCAGTGGACGATGGGCAAACTCACCCGATACCACTCTGGCTCTTGTCCTCACCAATCCTCCACTACCTCCAATGCTCGTAGCATCCCCAACATGTTTAAATCTCAGCCGATATTGAGGCATGCCGAGGCCTTGGACAAAATGGCGCTGGATCCGAAAGAAGAAAACCACAGTGAGGAATCCCAGTCCACCCCGGAGGATGTGGTAAGAGACACAGACACCCCTGAACACCCTCTAATGCTCTCCGACTATAACGAGGCAGAAGACAGATATGTTGGCTCTGTCACAGAAGATGGCGGGTGCGGAAAGAGCTGGACAAGAAGGGACAAGGCCATTGCTAGGCTGGAGAAAGTGACTGACTCTCATTCTGATCATCTAATCATGATCAATCGCCACTTAGAGAACCTTGATAACAAGGGAAGGAGACAAAACATTAGGGTCAGGGGGGTCCCGAAGGCAATAACATCTGATCAAATGGAGTTGGCCCTATGGTCGATTTTCAATAATCTCCTAGACAGGCTGGCAGACACACATGTCTCGTTTGATAGAACTCACAAGGCTCTGAGAGCTTGCCCGGTTGATTCTGCACCCCAAGGGATATTATCTGTTGCCTTACAAATTAAATATATTAAAAGAGAAGATCTTAACCAAAGCTCATCAAAATGACTTGATTACTTTTAATGAACATACGGTGACCTTGTTCCAGGACCTCTCACCCATTACCCTAAATAACAGAAGAGCTTTACGTCCTCTTCTGGAGTTACTTTGCAGTAATAGAATTCCATATAAATGGTGCTTTCCCTTTGCTCTCAGTGCCATGTATCATGTGAAACAATATTACCTATGCACACCTGACGAGTTACAAGTCTTTTGCACCAATGTGCACCTGCCTTATATTGACTTACCGGAATAGTATCAAGAATTTAGAGATCCACCCTTAGCCCACAGTCCACCTGAAACACCACTATCTACACCAACTAAACCACCATTGAATAAAGGAAGACTTAACAAACACTATATAAAGGGGGATGGACTCATGAGCTGCCAAAGCTATAAAAACGAAGAAGCTGCTGACACCTAACTAGACTAGAATAGATGAAACATAAGTAGATATGGTTGTGTAGCGCTAATACCATGTGATAATTGACATAAAAATAAAATATTAAATAAAGTACTCAATATTTAAATGTGTGAATGCATAAATTGTATAAATAAATATATAGGTGTACAGTGGTGCACCTAATGTGTATTCCAAAAACATGCCATCAATAGTGTGACTAAATATAAGTGATAGGTGTTTTAAGTGAAACAAATATTAACCAAATATAAATACATGTGATCATAAATGAACACTATTCATAAATCATATAACACAAAGTCCCAAACGTATAACTGTGATGAATCAATTTTCAACCGTGAAAATTAATACGCGCCCAAGTGCATCAGACCATCTGTCACCGTCTAGCGTGCACGCTTACATCCAATATTTGACCCCCAAGGAGTCATAAGGCATAACAAATCACCAGTATAGTTCCAGGTGGGATGAATCTCACTCTCTGGATGGACACAGGATCAGCTTCCACACAGCCCACGGTTAATCCACCATTACAATGGTAAGGCACCTTTACAAAACTCCTCCGCTCTCCCAATGGCTCATAAACAGGGAATCAGAGAAAAAGCCACCATAGTGTAATAGAGTAAAGTTTATTATACCATACACAAATGCCAAAGACCTACTCACACATTAAAATCTCTGGAGAAGTCATGTGTTATCGTGACGAAACATGTTGGACTAGAGTGTGGTGACGCAATTCCGCACTGACAGCAGCCATCTTTGCACTCCCTATGCAAGCACCCTGACTGTGGGTTATACAGATCATGCCTGCTGGGTCTATGACCCGATTTTAATGTGCGAATAGGTCTTTGGCTGGCATTTGAGATTCAGGATTTGAATGCATTCAGCATTTAGCAGATACAAATGGCAGATATCTCTTTCTCAAAGGGAAATGCCATGGTGTTCAGATAACATTAGCAAACGTTTATTTTCCTAACAAAGCATATGTGATGTTTTGCCGTAAAATAATAGGTGAGCTTACGGGATTTGCTTCTGGTTGTATACTTTTGGGTGGTGATTTAGACCCACTCCAGGATACCTCCAATGGAAAATCTTCAATCTCTTTTAAGATAGTGAAGCAATTAAAAACCTTACTTGGATCTCTGACATTGATAACTCTTGGCGGACTGTACGCCCCTCTGACCGAGAATATACATTTTACTCAGCAGTACACAAAACGTACTCCAGAATTGATTATCTGTTTATCACCCAGAGGGCTTTGCGCATTTTAGAAAAGGAGGATATTGGGGTAAAAACTATTTCTGATCATGCACCTACAGTGGGGATCGAAAGTTTGGGCACCCCAGCTAAAAATTTGTATTAATGTGCATAAAGAAGCCAAGGAAAGATGGAAAAATCTCCAAAAGGCATCAAATTACAGATTAGACATTCTTATAATATGTCAACAAAAGTTAGATTTTATTTCCATCATTTACACTTTCAAAATAACAGAAAACAAAAAAATGGCGTCTGCAAAGGTTTGGGCACCCTGCAGAGTTTATAGCATGCACTGCCCCCTTTGCCAAGCTGAGACCTGCCAGTGTCATGGATTGTTCTCAATTATCGTCTGGGAAGACCAGGTTATGTCAATCTCAAAGGTTTTAAATGCCCAGACTCATCTGACCTTGCCCCAACAATCAGCACCATGGGTTCTTCTAAGCAGTTGTCTAGAAAACTGAAACTGAAAATAGTTGACGCTCACAAAGCTGGAGAAGGCTATATAAGATAGCAAAGCGTTTTCAGATGTCAATATCCTCTGTTCGGAATGTAATTAAGAAATGGCAGTCATCAGGAACAGTGGAAGTTAAAGCAAGATCTGGAAGACCAAGAAAAATATCAGACAGAACAGATCGCAGGATTGTGAGAAAAACAATTCAAAACCCACGTTTGACTGCACGATCCCTCCAGAAAGATCTGGCAGACACTGGAGTTGTGGTACACTATTCCACTATAAAGAGATACTTGTACAAATATGGTCTTCATGGAAGAGTCATCAGAAGAAAACCTCTTCTACGTCTTCACCACAAAAATCATCGTTTGAACTTTGCAAATGAACATATAGACAAGCCTGATGCATTTTGGAAACAAGTTCTGTGGACCGATGAGGTTAAAATTGAACTTTTTGGCCGGAATGAGCAAAGGTACGTTTGGAGAAGAAGGGGCACAGAATTTAATGAAAAGAACCTCTGTCCAACTGTTAAGCATGGGGTTGGATCAATCATGCTTTGGGGTTGTGTTGCAGCCAGTGGCACAGGAAACATCTCACGAGTAGAAGGAAAAATGGATTCAATAAAATTTCAGCAAATTATGGATGGTAACTTGATGCCATCTGTGAAAAAGCTGAAGTTAAAGAGAGGATGGCTTCTACAAATGGATAATGATCCTAAACACACCTCGAAATCCACGGGGGATTACATCAAGAGGCGTAAACTGAAGGTTTTGCCATGGCCTTCACAATCTCCTGACCTCAACATAATTGAAAATCTATGGATCGACCTTAAAAGAGCAGTGCGTGACAGACAGCCCAGAAATCTCAAAGAACTGGAAGACTTTTGTAAGGAAGAATGGGCAAAGATACCTCAAACAAGAATTGAAAGACTCTTGGCTGGCTACAAAAAGCGTTTACAAGCTGTGATACTTGCCAAAAGGGGCAGTACAAGATATTAACTCTGCAGGGTGCCCAAACTTTTCCAGACGCCATTTTTTTGTTTTCTGTTATTTTGAAAGTGTAAATGATGGAAATAAAATCTAACTTTTGTTGACATATTATAAGAATGTCTAATCTGTAATTTGATGCCTTTTGGAGATTTTTCCATCTTTCCTTGGCTTCTTTATGCACATTAATACAAATTTTTAGCTGGGGTGCCCAAACTTTCGATCCCCACTGTATATCCATTTCATTAAACTGTCAAAAAACAGCCCATAGGGTGTGCAACTGGAGATTGAACCCAACATTACTATTGGATCTCTCCAATTTGACTCAGATTACTAACTCTCTTCGATTTTATTTCAGAGAGAACTCTCTGGACGATATATTGCCTTTAACCATCTGGGAAGCCCATAAATGTGTGCTCTTTATTAATTTAGTTTCAAAGCAGAGAAAGGAAAAGGAAAAAATTTTATTAGCCCTGACGAAAAAATTTCCAAATTAGAAGCCCAACATAAACGCTCAGTAGCAGTTCAAACAGCGACGGAACTCTTGGAGGCGTGTCATGAATTACAAAACCTCTTAAACCTACATGCCAAATGCATTTTGTTCTTCAAAAAAGGATTCTTTTATGAACATGGAAATAAAAGCCTGAAGTACCTAGCTAAAGCCTTACATGAAGTTCGAATGTCATCCCATATCTCTAAAATCAGAACTTCAAATAACTAAATAACCAATATTACTGATGAGATTGCAGAGGAATTTCATGAATATTACTCCAAATTATGTAATTTCCTATTGCAACATAAAATTTTTCAGGGATGCAGGTCTCAAATTATAAAAGACTACATTGCACTGAGTGGTATGCCCAAATTAAAATTGAATGAATCTGAGATGCCTGAACACCCAATTACAGAAGAAGAACTTTTATTAGCCATCAAATCACTAAAATCTGGGAAAAGCCTGGGTCCAGATGGTTATACGGCGTATTACTATAAAACATTTGTTGATATATTGAAGGACCCTTTATTGAAAGCACTAAATTCTTTAAAAGATCCGCAAAAACTGCCAGAAACTTTTCTCCATGGCCCATATTACAATTCTACCCAAACCAGGTAAGGACCCCACTGAGTGCTCGAGCTATAGACCCATTTCACTGTTGAATCTTGACTTAAAATTACTAGCAAAAGTCCTAGCATCCTGATTACATGATTTTCTCCCACAACTCATTGGTCCTGAGCAAGTTGATTTCATGCCGGGCAGAGAAGCTAGAGATAACGTGATTAAGACCGTGAATGTGATACACATGTTTGGGGGAGGCCATGCTGAGGTCAACAGACACGGAAAAGGCCTTTGACAGGGCCACATGGGATTACATGATGCTATTACGTGCCCATATTGGATTGAAGACTCATGATGACATGGATCTCATCACTTTATCAAAACCCCTCACTTTATCAAAACCCCTTTATCAAAACTGAAGATTAATGGCACATTGTCTGAATCAGTTCAAATTAGGAATGGCACTAGACAGGGTTGTCCTCTTCCACCTCTTTTGTTTATGCTCACATTGGAGCCTTTCATCAGAATGGTAAATCACAACCCCTCAATTGGAGGTTTGGATGTGGGTTCTGCCACATATAAAACTGCAGCCTACGCAGATGATCTCTTGTTCTTTCTTACACAGCCTCACATTTCCATTCCTAATTTACAGAATGAGTTCTTACAATTTGGTCATATATCAAACTTGAAAATAAATTATACCAAGTTTGAAGCTCTTAATATCTCTATACCGCCAACTGTCCTATGGGAAACATGAAACAATTGCTCCTTCCTATGGGTTTCTAATGCACTGAAATATTTAGGAGTTAGGCTCACGCCTCAATTATCCGACCTTTACCAAGTTACCTATAAACCACTCCTCCAAAAGATCTCTCAAGACTTGTAAAATTGGACTACAAAGCCCCTAACGTGGTTTGTCCGGGCAGCAGTGATCAAAATGATACTCCTGCCTAGAATTTTTTTTTTTTCCATAAGGTTTATTAATAAACTCAGAGCATACAATAAGTACAGGTAATACAAGGTATCAGTCGGAAATACAATAGGAGGTAATGCACATACAGCGAACAAAAAGATACATAGCAATACATAGACAAAGAATCAGACGTAAGTCATCCCAGGGAAAAGAAAACAGGGGAAAAATGAGAACATGCGAGCGCAGGAACATTAAAGGCATTTATGGTCTCAAGCCCTTATTCAGCATATTGGAATCACAGCACTGGCAGGGTCAATGATATATAACCTCAGTTACCGAACAGCTGCAAAGAGCAGGGCCAGTGAGTCAAAGGTATGCGTTGGAAATGTATACAGTAGGTGTGGAGGGGGGGTGCAAGGGCTTGTAGGATATGGCCTTGTACTTTTGATGAAACTGAGGTAACCCACTACAGGTTGCCAGCACGTGGGTAAAGGGTTCGGGACAGGAGATATGTAAAAGTAAAACATATGCGTAGCTGGATTGCAGGTAGGGAGTAGGGCTCCTATGAGTAGAGAAGTGTACCAAAATCCAAAATAGAAAGGGGAGAATGAAAGCTAAACTCTGAGTAAGAAAGCAGGGAAATGGGGATTAAGAATTTAAGAATAAGCATGAAAAAGAATGGAAGAGAGGAGAAGAGGAAAAAGAGAAAAAAAAAAGGGGGGGGAGATGGGGAAGGGTCGGACGGGGAGGAGGTGTGGAGGAGTAGGAGGGTAGGTAAGTCACCTTTACTCTAGACTCCCAGGACATGAGAGATACGCGCAAACCTGGCAAAGAAGCGAGCTGGGGACAGTTGCAGGCATATCAGGGTGCCAAGCGTAGCTTGCTCCAAGCAGTACAGGACATCGAGACAAAGGACCTCAATCACAACCTTGAAAAAACAGAGAGCCAATATATCGCCAGAAACACTACGGGATATCAGAGAGATTCAGAATCAATCAGCAAGGCCCATGAAAGAACAATATTCAGGGGTCGTTCGGAAGTGAATCCAACAGGACCACGTATGAGAAAATTTAGTAGGGTTATCCAGAGAAGAAGCAATCAGCTCTTCCATTTCAGCAATTCTGTTCAAGCGTATGAACCAATCTCACACTGTGGGGGGGTGAACAGACCCCCAGAGAACCGGTAAGCATAGTTTGGCCTCATTAAGCATATGCATAGCCAGAGATTTGAAATATAGACGTTTGGGAAGTGGAGTGTGGTGGAGGAGGAGTTGGACAGGAGAGAACTCAATATCAAGAGTAGACACCGAAGAAGTAATCCGATGTACCTCCTGCCAAAAGGGATGAACCATAGGGCAGTCCCACCAGATATGAAGAAGAGATCCAACAGGAGCCCCACATCTCCAACAATTATTAGGTCTGGATGGATCAAAATGATGAATTCTAGAAGGTGTATTGTACCAACGTGTCGCCAACTTGTAACCGTTTTCTTGTGCCGAAACATTCAAGGAGCACTTATGAGAAAAGGTAAAGATTTGGTCCCAATCAGAGGAAGAAAAGTCAATGTTCAAGTCTCTTTTCCAAGCTTTGCAGGCGGGAAGTGAATCAAAGGTTCTGTCACCAATAAGAAGCAGATAGGTAAATGATACTAAATGCCTCCGTGGTTCAGCCTTTGAACAGAGTGACTCAAAGGAGGTGAGAGGGTGGACCCATTTATGGCGATATGCAGGAGAGAGAAGAAAATGTCTGATTTGAAGATAGGCCCAAAAGGGAAAGGTGAAATCACCCATAGTACTTGCCAGGGAAGAACATGACTTCAGCTGACCTTTGTGAAAAAAATGGTTAGCTAAAACTTGACTGTGTGGTCAATGTGCTGATGGAAAGGACTTATGCATACCGGGAGGGAAGTCCGGATTGAGGCGAAGAGAAGTTAGTGGGTTGGGGGCATCCGAAATGGAGGCCGATTTACAGGCTAAGCGAAAGGTTTTAAGGGAAGGACCGATTATTGGATGTAGGAGGAGGTCTTGAGGAAGTTGTATGGTCAGAAGCCATGGGATTGATGCCAAGGGGGAAGTAGAACAAGAGTGTTCCAGCTGGACCCACGCTTTGGTGGTAAAGTGAATATTCCAATCGATTATCCTAGTAAGATGGCAGGCCCGATGGTAGAGTTGCAGGTCAGGTAGTCCAATCCCCCTTTGGAGAGCACAAGTTGGGAGAAGGAAATACGTGGCCGTTTATGATTCCAGAGAAAAAGAAAGCACATTATTCTGCATGAAACAAAAAAGGCGGGTGGTAAATGGATAAGTAAGGTTTGAAATAGATAGAGGAGGTGTGGGAGGATATTCATTTTTAGTATAGCAGCCCTACCAAACCAGGAGAAGCATGGGCGATGAAACCTAGTTAGGTCTGCTCGGATGGCACCAAGGGTTGGAAGAAAGTTTTTGACATAAAGATCAGAGCGGTTACTCGTAAGCTGTATTCCCAGATAGATAAGGGAGTCCCTTTCCCATTGAAACGGGAACTCTGACTGACAAAAGGAAACCAGGTCTGGTGGAAGAGTAATGTTTAAGGCATAGGATTTGGAATGATTAATTTTGAGGTTCAAGATATATTGAAAAAAGGAAAAATCCTTAAGTAGGTTGGGCAAGGTGATTCGGGGCTCCGTCAAAAACAAAAGAATGTCGTCTGCTTAGGCAGCAAGTTTGTATTCCTTGTTCGCCACGGAAATACACCTGATATCTGGGTTTAAGCGGACTTTGCATAACAATGGTTCTAGTGATATCACAAAAAGAAGCGGGGATAGGGGGCAACCTTGGCGCGTACCATTCCCAAGAGAGAATGGATGAGATAGATGCCCATTCACATGGACCTGAGCCGTTGGACCAGAATACAGTTCCATAATGAAATTGAGCATGGTGTCCCCTAAACCAATTGCCTGTAGGGATGCCTTAAAGTAATCCCAGGACACCCTATCAAAAGCCTTCTCGGCATTTAGGGAAAGAATAAATCCTGGACTGTGAGAATCGTGAAGCCGGTGGAGAAGGTTAAGAGCCTTGATGGTGTTATCTCTTGCTTCCCTTCCCAGGATGAAGCCCACTTGGTCAAGATCAATCAGGGAGGGTAACAAGGGCAGGAGACGGTTGGCTAGGATCTTTGCGTAGATTTTGATGTCTGCGTTCAAAAGAGAGATGGGTATATAATTGGTAACCAAAGTGACATCTATACCTTCTTTGGGGATGACAGTGATATGAGCTTCCAGGAGGTGGTGATGTTGAGTGGGGGGTGAAGAGAAAGTGTTGAAGGCGGAGAGGAAGGGTCCACTCAAAATATCTAGAAACTCCTTGTAATATGCCACAGAAAGACCATCAGGGCCCGGGCTTTTACCAGGTTTCATTTGCTGGACGGCTCGGGAGAGTGATATGATGTTCCAAATCCTGAACAGTATCATCAGGTACAGTGGAAGGACTATAGAGGCGAAGAAAGTCAGAGATTAGGGTGGCTCTAGGCTTATTGGCCTCAGAAGGACGACGTTCTGGAGGGAGATTGTATAATGTTTTGTAGTATTGCTCGAAGTGAGATGCTATATCCGCATTTGAGGTGGCCAAAGAGCCATCCAAGCCCCTAATCTTGTGAACCGTTAAACTTGACTTTTTTATCTGGAGGGATCTGGCTAAGAATCTCTCGCTTTTGTTAGCAAATTCATAAACACGTTTGTGCAACAAAATGAATCTGCGCTTAGCTGCCTTGCCTAGTTCGTTTAAGAGCTGTGTGTGGGTGTCTGTAAGATCAGATAAAGTCGAGGTGGCCTGATTATGTGTGTGCGCCTTTTCCAGGAATTTAATGCGATCTAAGAGTTGTTGTAAGCGAGCCTGTCTCTCTTTTTTACGTTTTGTGGCCATAGTTATTAGGAATCCTCGAATTACACATTTATGTGCCTCCCATTGAGTTAACGAAGAGGTATCTGGAGTTTGATTGTTCGAAAAGTAGTCCGTTAATTTGGAACGAACCTCTGCTTCATTGGCCGAGTCCGAAAGAAGAGAGGCATCCAAACGCCATATCTTAGAACGGGAATGTTTCTCCGGAAATCGTAATGTCATAGTGATAGGGTGATGATCAGAGAGGATCATCGGTTCAATGGAAGAATCGTGGAGTAAAGAGAGGTCAGCTTGTGTGATAAAGAGGTAATCGATTCTGGAATATTTGTTGCGTGGAGGGGAGAAAAATGTAGTCTTTGACATTCGGGTGGAGGACTCGCCAAGAGCTTCCTGAGGAAGAGTCCAATAAAGGGCATAGGGGAACGTTAAGATCACCTCCCAAGATTAGGATACCCGTCTGGACGGAGGAGAGTGAAGAGGTAATGGAGCGGAAAAAGGATACCTGTCTAGTGTTGGGTGAGTAAAGATTTGCTAAAGTGATGGGCCTATTGGCAAAATTACCTTTTAGAAACAGGAATCTACCATCCGGATCCGGAAGTGACTCCGAGATAACCAGAGGGAGGTGCTTTGCAATCAAAATGGAAACACCTTTAGATTTAGCATGAGTGTTAGGAGCATGATAACCTGTCGGAAAACGGGAGTTAGTAAGCTTGGGTATGGCATCACGACGGAAGTGCGTTTCCTGAAGAAAAATAATATTTGCTCTCTGTTTAAAAAGGTGCAAAAGCAGGAGAGAGCGCTTTTCAGGGGTATTCAGACCCTGAAATAGACAGAACTTTCAGCGAAAGATGTCCTGACAGGGAGTTGAGAGAAGGCATGTCCAGGAGAGTAAAGGGAACCTGAAGGGATGGGAAAGGGTGTATGGGGAAGAGAGAGAAGAGAGGAAAGAAAAAAAAAAGAGGGAAGGGGGGGGAAAGGGGAAGAAAAAGAAAGGAAATGAAATGAAAAGGAAGAGGGAATTGAGGGGAGAAAAGAGAGAGAGATAACCGGCAGTGGGGGTAGACCAGCTGACCCACCAAGATACGGGAAGGAGGAAAGAAGAACAAGTATGAAAAAGGGGTAGGAGGGAAATAGCAGAAAGAGGAACAAGGAGTGAAAGGAGATGAGAGGCAGAGGACAAGGGAGTAAAGACAGCCAGAAAAAGTTCAGCGAGAGCTCTCAAAGCTCGCTGTGTGGGAAACGCGGTGGAGTCCGCTGGGCCATGGACCTTAAAAAATGCAAGAATTGGGGAGGGAGGGTGAGCACAATTCGTTTAAATGAAGATATAGATGGGGTCCCAACCGCCATCATCCGACATAATGGGTGAGGTAAGACGCAGCAAAAAGCTTAGGGATATCAGAAGAAAAATGTAATAAATGTCATGAGGGCAAGGAAACCGAATATATATCATTAGGGCGTATAGTGGTGGAAGCATTGTATTAGGGAGAAAATGCACATCTAAGTGGAATGCAGTCGTAGCATGATCCTAAAGTTATGGGCAGAGTTGTGGTATTGTAGGTGTGCCGTGGTAGGGCCGGTGTGCGAGTCCATGCTGAAAATAAAACATCAGTGAAAGCCAGATGGAAAACCTGCATATCATTAAGATGAAAAGCAAATCGTATCATAATCTGTTTATGGCAAAAACAATGCAACATCACAGAAACAGCAGGGCAACCATTCAACAAAAAAAAAAAAAGCAACCATCAAAGGAAAAATTTGGGAAAAATGAGACATAGTGCACCATTTCTTTTTGGAACCCTAAGGTATCTCATCTGTCCTAACTCTTCTCTTCCCAGCTCCCTCTCAAAAACTCAAACCATCCATCTCCCACCCTGCTCCCACAGGACTCCACGACATTCTAAAAATCAAGTAGCACCTCGTGTCTAAAAAGAGAAAATAGCGGTAGCTAGGCAAGGGGAGAGGGAAGAGGATGGGACCAGGGGGGAGCTCAGCAGAAACTCTGAATGATGGTTTCAAAACCTGTAAGCAGTAAATGTGGTTTAGATGGGTGTTATGACATGAGGTGAAGGAGCGGGCCGGACCCCGCAGGGAACAACACCTGGAGAGTGTAACGAGGTGATACTTGATTTCAAACAGATATGTAACATAATAATAGCATGGAAATGACAGCCCGGATCCCGGTTCCCTCCTCCCCCCAACCCAGTCTCCCCCCACCATCCCACACCACCCCTGGAAAAGATATAAAGGCGAGCTGGAGCATGAAACCTCTCACAGTAAATTCTAATGAAGAACAGTAGGGATCATGGTCAGGGAAATACAGACAATATGTAATGGAGGACATGGAATTCACCTCTGACCACTGCAAGATCATCAAAAGACCCCTGGGAGGCAATACAACCAAACAGGGGCCAGGCATAGAGGGTCCGGAGATCCATACTCTCCAGAGACTCTATGCAGCGGACAAATCAGCATATACATTGCAAACAGGGCTAGAGAAAAACTGTGGGACCGTCCCCTAGGCTTCCATCAGAGGTAGTGAAAATGCAGCAATAAAAAGGCCAGTAACATGGAGGGTGCCAGTGGAGGTACATCAGGACTGGTGGTCCATTGAAGAAGCTGAGACGGAGAGGGAAAAGGTCTTCATGATCGATGAGGCGAATTTGGCAACATCTGCAGGGGCATCAAAAGACCTGGACCAGGGCGGATGGGTTAGAGAGCAGAAAATGAAAGGGTGAAGGTGTCCAGTTAAGGAGCCAAATAGGACCCGAGGTGCTACCGGCATGGTCCTGGAGTCGGATGAGAGGGATCCGGTAAGATCATAATCTGGATAAGTATTGCTGATGAGA
Source organism: Staurois parvus (assembly GCF_062004578.1). Taxonomy (NCBI): domain Eukaryota; kingdom Metazoa; phylum Chordata; class Amphibia; order Anura; family Ranidae; genus Staurois; species Staurois parvus. The sequence continues at coordinate 10,512,976 of NW_028317994.1, read as the reverse complement.
GAAAGTCAGGGAAAAGATAGAAGAAAGGCCTTTAGGCATCATGGTGGGGTCTGCGATGTGCACGAGAGGCCGTCGGGCTGTTGTTGGTGGTGGAGCCTCTGGCAGGAAGTCTCGGAGGAGTGGAAGGGACCGATTGGCGGTGGCGGAGATGGAAGACGCAAAGATCTGTACCAATCTGGAAACTCAACTAGAGGAATGTCCAGTGCGGAACAGAAGCTGGGGAGATCTTCTGGAACTCGCAGGTAGGCTGTGCGCCCCTGAGCTTGAGCGGAGAGACAGAATGGAAATCACCACCTGAACAGGTAGATAATAAACTCTTGCACAAAAGGCAAGAAACGTGTAGTTTGAAAAACTAATGTCAAACTGGGGATTAGAACAACAAATAGGAACCATGGGTTAATAGTAAAAAACAGCCATGTGAGCAAGGCTGCCATTCACAACTCGAGGAGGAAAAGAAATATAGAGCTTAACTCTGCAAGTGCTGGGGTGTGGAGGGTGAGATGGGTAATCCGCTTGTTGCAGAGAAATGTTTAGGTCCAGTCTCCTTCCATGCGATGGGGTTGAGTTTGACTGGGATGTGGTTGCCAGTCTTCCACCTGGAGTATATTCCACTCCTTGACAATATTTATGTCTTCATCTAGGCCTCTGATAGTGAATGTTCTTCCATGATGTTTGATGATAAGCTTAGTAGGGAATCCCCACTGGTAGGGAATGCCGTGGTTTCGTAGAACTTTAGTAATTGATACCAACTTTTTTCGAGTGAGTATGGTTTCTTTAGATAAGTCGGCAAAAAGCTTAATACCCACATGAGAAGCAGGTATTGCTGCGGGGTTTCTAGCTGCTAGCATGAGCTTTTATCTTTAATTTGGTAGAAGTGGACCCTGATAAGGACATTCCTCGAAGTAGAGGCTGGTAAAAATGATCGTTTTGGGATTATATGTGCTCTGTCAACAGCTGCTTCCATAGGGGTAATGGACAGGATCAAGATTTGCATGAGTTGCTGTATATATAGTAAAAGGGCATCTGTCATTATTGATTCTGGGATCCCTCTAATTTTTACATTATTTCTCCTTGATCGGTCTTCTAGGTCAGCTATTTTACTTTTTAACATGCTGATTTCAGATTCATGATCCACATATGCGTCCACTACTGTGTTGTGTGCTGTGAACATGGCTGAAATCTGGTTTTCAACATGGTGTAACCTCTTGTCTTGTGTTATAATGTCGCTATGTAGAGTTTGTCGTAGCAAGAGAAGCATGTCACTTCAGATACTGGTTGGTCAGGAGCAGGGAATTCTTCAATGACAGAGCGGATTTGTTGTGTTGGAGTAATTAGTGTCCCTGATGAGTGAGGGTCACTAAGCAGGGTGTCATCAATCCTAGGCCTAGACTTAGCAGGGCTTCTGTATGTAGGTGAGAGTGGAGGGGAAGACTCACCCTGGTCCCCATCGTACAGTGAAACTCAGAGCCGTGGATCAGGAACATAGGAGCTGGATTCTGCATCAGGGATGGAGCTGCTGTGCAGGGTCGGGCCAGCGCCATCTTGGCTGCATGTGTCCCGGGCCAGGAAGAAATTAGTGAGCCGCTGAGGAATTGTCGGGGACTTCGGTCTCCACGGCATAGCACTGGAGGTCTCGAGGAAGGTAATCTCCTCATTTGTGGGGTGCAATGTCCCAGACATCAGGCTGGAGGTCGCTTAAAAGCGGCTATCTTGGGTCCCGGCCATGCATGCGCCCTACTGTTCACTTTTCAATACCTGTTTTTACACAGCACCAGTGCTCGTGATAGTGAATGCTACCTTGTGTGCTCCTGATCTAGCATTTATCTGCTCTGTGTATACTGTTCTGACCCTGCAATCTCCTTCCTGTTAATGTTTTACTAATTGTATTTTGATCTACTGTTGCTCTGTTACCTATACTTCTGGCTTGACACAATGCAGAGATAAGATGTTGTTCAATGGGATTCTAGCATCAACTCAGGGTTCTTTTTTTCTCCTTATGTTCCTGAGGACATACAGTATTTAACCACTTGCAGCTTGGTCATAGTAGATTCAGCAGGTAGAAAAAAAAATCAGACAGATCTGTTTGTAAAAGCAGCACATATTACACACATTATACTTTTTAGGCAAACAGTTAACCCCTTGATTGCCCCTAGATGTTAACCCCTTTCCCAGCCAGTGTCATTAGTACAGCGACAGTGTACAGTATTATATCTGATCACTGTATTGGTGTAACTATTGATGTCAGTGTTAGTTAATCAGTTACTTCCCAGCAAAGGTCTGTTAGAACCAGTTAGGTCTGTTAGAACCAAACTGATTGCTACACTATCACAGTCCCACTATACAGTAAGTTGCTGATCACCACCATTACCAGAATAGTGTCATAGCTGCATGAATTCAAATTCACACAGACCATTTAATATAAATGTATTTGTTTTTTTTTACCAAAGATATGTAGCAGAATACATTTTGGCCTAGTGTTTTGCATAAATTTTATGTTTTAAATTCTCTTTTATTGGATATACTGTATTTTATAACAGAAAGTAGAAATTTTTTTTCTTTCAAAATTTTCATATTTTTGGTTATATAATAAAAAATAAAACACCCAGTGGTGATCAAATACTGCCAAAATAAATCTCTATTTTTGTGAAAAAGTGATACAAATTTAATTTGTGTACAATGTTGCATGACTGTACAATTGCCAGTTACAGTAGTGCAGTGCTGAATAGCAAAAAAATGCCCTGGTCGTGAAGAGGGTAAAATCTCCAGAGGACAAGTGGTTAATGATGGGGTTTCCTGTATTAAGCTTGATTGTTTATTATCATCAGGGTGCAAGGTTGTTTAAATGTTATAATTAGAGATGAGCGAATCGAAGTAGCCGAAGTGGAATTCGAGTCGAATATCGGAAAAATTTTGATTCGCGCCGAATCCGAAAAGTAGCCTAATTCGGACGCGCGAATCAAAATTTTTCCGAAAATGGCAGCTGACATGTGCGGCGACGGAGCGGGGATGTCTGGGAAGGCGCGCAGACAAGGCGCGCTGACCCATAATGCATTCCTCAACGACATGTGATCGCATCAGCCAATCAGCAGCCAGCCAGCTAGCACTGTGTAATGGTCGAGCTATAAATAGCGGCCATTTTGGAATTCTTCATTTGCCTGCAGTCATTGAACAGAGGCAGACCGCTCTGTATTAGGGACAGGGACAGAGTTAGGGCCACAGAAACGATACTTGGGGACAGAGAAACGATACTTAGGGACAGAGAACTATTACTCAGGGACACAGAATTGTTAATTAGGGCCACAGAATCGTTACTTAGGGACAAAGAAACGCTAGTTAGGGCCACAGAATTCATACTCAGGGACAGACAGAATTGTTACTGAGTGCCATAGAATTGTTACTTAGGGCCACAGAAACGTTATTAGGGCCACAGAATTGTTACTCAGGGACAGACAGAATTGTTACTGAGTGCCAGAGAATTGTTACTTAGGGCCACAGAAACGTTATTAGGGCCACAGAATTGTTACTCAGGGACAGACAGAATTGTTACTGAGTGCCAGATAATTGTTACTTAGGGCCACAGAAACGTTATTAGGGCCACAGAATTGTTACTCAGGGACAGACACAGAATTGTTACTGAGTGCCAGAGAATTGTTACTTAGGGCCACAGAAACTTTAGTTAGGGCCACAGAATTGTTACTCAGGGACAAACACAGAATTGTTACTGAGGGCCACAGAACAGTTACTTAGGGCCACAGAATTGTTACTCGCACAGACACAGAATTGTTACTCGCACAGACACAGAATTGTTACTGAGGGCCACAGAACTGTTACTTAGGGCCACAGAATTGTTACTCGCACAGACACAGAATTCTTACTCGCACAGACACAGAATTGTTACTCAGGGACACAGAACTGTTACTGAGGGCCACAGAACTGTTACTTAGGGCCACAGAATTTTTGCTCGCACAGACACAGAATTCTTACTCGCACAGACACAGAATTGTTACTCAGGGACACAGAACTGTTACTTAGGGCCTCAGAATTGTTACTCGCACAGACACAGAATTGTTACTCGCACAGACACAGAATTGTTACTGAGGGCCACAGAACTGTTACTTAGGGCCACAGAATTGTTACTCGCACAGACACAGAATTGTTACTCGCACAGACACAGAATTGTTACTCAGGGAAACAGAACTGTTACTGAGGGCCACAGAACTGTTACTTAGGGCCACAGAATTGTTGCTCGCACAGACACAGAATTCTTACTCGCACAGACACAGAATTGTTACTCAGGGACACAGAACTGTTACTTAGGGCCACAGAACTGTTAGTTAGGGCCACAGAATTGTTACTCGCACAGACACAGAATTGTTACTCGCACAGACACAGAATTGTTACTGAGGGCCACAGAACTGTTACTTGGGGCCACAGAAACGTTAATCAGGGACACAGAATTGTTACTGAGGGCCACAGAACTGTTACTTAGGGCCACAGAATTGTTACTCGCACAGACACAGAATTGTTACTCGCACAGACACAGAATTGTTACTGAGGGCCACAGAACTGTTACTTGGGGCCACAGAAACGTTAATCAGGGACACAGAATTGTTACTGAGGGCCACAGAACTGTTACTTAGGGCCACAGAATTGTTACTCGCACAGACACAGAATTGTTACTCGCACAGACACAGAATTGTTACTCAGGGACACAGAACTGTTACTGAGGGCCACAGAACTGTTACTTAGGGCCACAGAATTGTTACTCGCACAGACACAGAATTGTTACTCGCACAGACACAGAATTGTTACTCAGGGACACAGAACTGTTACTGAGGGCCACAGAACTGTTACTTAGGGCCACAGAATTGTTACTCGCACAGACACAGAATTGTTACTCGCACAGACACAGAATTGTTACTGAGGGCCACAGAACTGTTACTTGGGGCCACAGAAACGTTAATCAGGGACACAGAATTGTTACTGAGGGCCACAGAACTGTTACTTAGGGCCACAGAATTGTTACTCGCACAGACACAGAATTGTTACTCGCACAGACACAGAATTGTTACTGAGGGCCACAGAACTGTTACTTGGGGCCACAGAAACGTTAATCAGGGACACAGAATTGTTACTGAGGGCCACAGAACTGTTACTTAGGGCCACAGAATTGTTACTCGCACAGACACAGAATTGTTACTCAGGGACACAGAATTGTTACTCAGGGACACATAATCGTTTAATTAAAGAGTATGTCAGACAACATGCAGAGGAGTGGCAGAGGAGGCAATGTTTTAGGAGCGAGCAGACGTGGCAGCAGAGGAAGGGGTCGAGGCAGCACTATTCGCAGCCAGAGGCCAGTGCTCCCGGTGTCATCCAGCGGTCGTGTCTCCACCGACAACCCTGCCGTCATCGATTGGTTGGCTCGGTCAACTTCCTCTTCCCAGGTCACCTCTGACACCTACAGCCAACGGTCGGTGGGTACGTCAGACACAACCGTTAGTTGGCATGGCCCGGGACCAAGCCCACTGAAATCACGTGTCCTCTACCTGCCCCTGTCCTTTGGTGTTCCCTCACCAAGCGAAGTATCGCATGCTGTGGGCTCAGCCCCACTGTACAGTGAGGAAGAGCTAACAGAGGGCGGTCAGGAACGGGGGGAGACATCCGCCTTTTCAGCAGCCAGGCGAAGAAGTAGTGGCGAGGAGAGTGGCCCGGTAGCCGGTCTAGAGACAGGTCTGTCTCCTGACCCAGACGCAGCCGAGGGGGCTAGTAGTGAGGCGGAGACCCTACTTGATGATGAGGAGGTTGATCGCACTTGGCAGCCTCGTCGTCATCAGGCAATTTCTTCCGCATCATCAGGAGAAGAGGGTGACAGCTCGGCAGTGAGCGAAACAGTCGGTGGGTTGCCCAGGAGACAGCAGCAGGGTCGCAGCAGTGTCAGTGGAAGCAGTGTCAGTGGAGCCAAACGGCCACGGAGTAGAGCACCAGCTCCACTGCAGCCTACCACCACGGCCAGTAGTGGTGCCGGTGTGCACGGAGGAAGCAGCAGTCAGCCAGTGAGGAGTATCGGGGGCAAAGTTTCCTACTCGGCGGTGTGGCAATTTTTCGTCAAGCCGCCCGAGGAAGTAAACGTAGCCGTAAGGTTGTGCCATGCGCCATGCATGGCTCACGTGTTCAATCTGGTTGTCAAGCGGTTCCTAAAATCCACCATCCCACTGCAAGACATCCTTAAAATGTCACGTAAACTTTGCATGCATTTCAGCCATTCCTACACCGCAAAGCACACCCTCCTTGAGCTGCAGCGGCAGAACGGAATTCCACATCATCGCCTGATCTGCGACGTTGCAACAAGGTGGAATTCAACCCTACACATGTTAGACCGCCTTTACGAGCAGCGAAAGGCCATCACCGATTTCCTGATGTTACAAGCGGATAAAGGTACTCCCCTGTGTAACTTCGATGTCAGCCATTGGCAGCTCATGCGTGACACCTGCCGCTTGCTCAGGCCCTTTGAGGAGGACACGCTATTCGTGAGTCGGCAGGACTATGGGATGAACGACGTCATTCCTCTGTTGCACATCCTTGAACAAATGCTGTTAACAATGGCTGGTCAGGGTGCGGTAGACGTGGCGCACAGATCTCAACGCCACATGACCCCTGTGGGGGCAGGACAGGAAGAAGAGGAGGAGGTAGAGGAGGACATTTGTGCTCAGGAATTATTGAGTGAAATGGGTGGTTTTTCCACTCAGCGGACAGGAGTGGAGGAGCAGGAGCATCTGGTAGAGGAGGAGACAGAGGACCCAGACGCACCGTGGCAGTATGCTGTGGAGATGGAGGCAGGGAGTCCCTCGCATTCCTTGGCACAAATGGCCCATAGCATGCTCGGTTGCTTGCGTAGCGACAGCCGAATAATAACCATCAGACAGAGGGATGACTTTTGGCTGTCCACCTTGTTGGACCCTCGCTACCGTTCAAAAATGGTGGCCTTTTTCACACCTGCTGAGAGGGAGGCCAAAATAACGTACTATAAAAACCACCTATGTAGTCAGTTGGTCTCTGCCTTTCTGCGCCAACGTCCATCCTCAGACACTGTGGGCCCTGTGCGCTCGCGTTCCGCTGCCATGGCAGCAGGGGAGGGGTGGGGTGGTAGGAGCAGTGGCAGCTCCACCAGCAGCGGCTGCCTCAGTCTGCAGTCGATGATGAGTAGCTTTCTTCACCAGCGCAGTGAGGAAACTACTAACCAGCCGCAGAAGCAGCAGCATCAGGTGGACCTGGAGCAGGACCTCAAACAACAGGCTTGGGCCTACTTGGACAGCACCCTGCCAACCGAGGTAGACAATCCCCTTGACTACTGGTCAACGAAACTTGACCTTTGGCCCCGACTAGCTGAATTTGCCCTTGAAAGGCTGTCATGCCCGGCCAGTAGCGTGGCATCGGAGCGCGTGTTTAGTGCGGCAGGAGGTATTGTAACTCCGCGGAGGACACGACTGTCCACCCAAAGTGTGGAGAGACTCACGTTTGTGAAAATGAATCAGGCGTGGATTAGTCTGGATTTCAAACCACCAGTTCCTGACACAACTGACTAAATCCGCCATGAATCATGCCTCAAACATGTGCCACTTTGAGGTCTCCTCACACACTGCTGGTGTGTTGAATTTTTTGACATAGGGTGCTGGCAGATTATGGGCCTCCTATAGCTGCTGCCAGGCCCCTAATCTGCCATGGGCCCCTATATACCGCCTCCTCATGCTGCTGCCAAGTCCAGAGTCTCTCATGGGTCCCTGTACGGCCTCCCATTGCTGCTGTCTCCATCGCCACACTCTGCCATGTGCCACTTTCAGGTCTCCTCACACACTGCTGGTGTGTAGAATTTTTTGACATAGGGTGCTGGCAGATTACGGGCCTCCCATTGCTGCTGCCAGGCCCCTAATCTGCCATAGGCCCCTATATACCGCCTCCTCATGCTGCTGCCAGGTCCAGAGTCTCTCATGGGTCCCTGTACGGCCTCCCATTGCTGCTGTCTCCATCGCCACACTCTGCCATGTGCCACTTTCAGGTCTCCTCACACTGCTGGTGTGTAGAATTTTTTGACATAGGGTGCTGGCAGATTACGGGCCTCCCATAGCTGCTGCCAGGCCCCTAATCTGCCATAGGCCCCTATATACCGCCTCCTCATGCTGCTGCCAGGTCCAGAGTCTCTCATGGGTCCCTGTACGGCCTCCCATTGCTGCTGTCTCCATCGCCACACTCTGCCATGTGCCACTTTCAGGTCTCCTCACACTGCTGGTGTGTTCAATTTTTTGACATAGGGTGCTGGCAGATTACGGGCCTCCCATTGCTGCTGCCAGGCACGTAATCTGCCATGGGCCCCCGTACCGACTCCTCATGCTGTGACGTTGCAACAAGGTGGAATTCAACCCTACATATGTTAGACCGCCTTTACGAACAGCGAAAGGCCATCACAGATTTCCTGATGTTAAAAGCGGATAAAGGTACTCCCTGTGTAACTTAGATGTCAGCCATTGGCAGCTCATGCGTGACACCTGCGCTTGCTCAGGCCCTTTGAGGAGGCCACGCTATTCGTGAGTCGGCAGGACTATGGGATGAACGACATCATTCCTCTGTTGCACTTCCTGGAACAAATGCTGTTAACAATGGCTGGTCAGGGTGCGGTAGACGTGGCGCACAGATCTCAACGCCACATGACCCCTGTGGGGGCAGGACAGGAAGAAGAGGAGGAGGTAGAGGAGGACATTGGTGCTCAGGAATTATTGAGTGAAATGGGTGGTTTTTCCACTCAGCGGACAGGAGTGGAGGAGCAGGAGCATCTGGTAGAGGAGGAGGAGGAGGAGACAGAGGACCCAGACGCACCGTGGCAGTATGCTGTGGAGATGGAGGTAGGGAGTCCCTCGCATTCCTTGGCACAAATGGCCCATAGCATGCTCGCTTGCTTGCGTAGCGACAGCCGAATAATAACCATCAGACAGAGGGATGACTTTTGGCTGTCCACCTTGTTGGACCCTCGCTACCGTTCAAAAATGGTGGCCTTTTTCACACCTGCTGAGAGGGAGGCCAAAATAACGTACTATAAAAACCACCTATGTAGTCAGCTGGTCTCTGCCTTTCTGCGCCAACGTCCATCCTCAGACACTGTGGGCCCTGTGCGCTCGCGTTACGCTGCCATGGCAGCAGGGGAGGGGTGGGGTGGTAGGAGCAGTGGCAGCTCCACCAGCAGCGGCTGCCTCAGTCTGCAGTCGATGATGAGTAGCTTTCTTCACCAGCGCAGTGAGGAAACTACTAACCAGCCGCAGCAGCAGCAGCATCAGGTGGACCTGGAGCAGGACCTCAAACAACAGGCTTAGGCCTACTTGGACAGCACCCTGCCAACCGAGGTAGACAATCCCCTTGACTACTGGGCAACGAAACTTGACCTTTGACCCCAACTAGCTGAATTTGCCCTTGAAAGGCTGTCATGCCCGGCCAGTAGCGTGGCATCGGAGCGCGTGTTTAGTGCGGCAGGAGGTATTGCAACTCCGCGGAGGACACGACTGTCCACCCAAAGTGTGGAGAGACTCACGTTTGTGAAAATGAATCAGGCGTGGATTAGTCTGGATTTCAAACCACTAGTTCCTGACACAACTGACTAAATCCGCCATGAATCATGCCCCAAACATGTGCCACTTTCAGGTCTCCTCACACACTGCTTGTGTTTTCAATTTTTTGACATAGGGTGCTGGCAGATTACGGGCCTCCCATAGCTGCTGCCAGGCCCCTAATCTGCCATGGGCCCCTATTTACCGCCTCCTCATGCTGCTGCCAGGTCCAGAGTGTCTCATGCCATGTGCCACTTTCAGGTCTCCTCACACACTGCTGGTGTGTTCAATTTTTTGTCATAGGGTGCTGGCAGATTACGGGCCTCCTATAGCTGCTGCCAGGCCCCTAATCTGCCATGGGCCCCTATACCGCCTCCTCATGCTGCTGCCAGGTCCACAGTCTCTCATGGGTCCCTGTACGGCCTCCCATTGCTGCTGTCTCCATCGCCACACTCTGCCATGTGCCACTTTCAGGTCTCCTCACACACTGCTGGTGTGTTCCATTTTTTGTCATAGGGTGCTGGCAGATTACGGGCCTCTCATTGCTGCTGCCAGGCCTGTAATCTGCCATGGGCCCCCGTACCGCCTGGTCACGCTGCTGCTGGGTCCACAGTGTGACATGGGTCCTTGTACCGCCTCCCATTGCTCCCACTGCATGTGCCACTTTCAGGTCTCCTCACACTCCTGCTGGTTTCCATTTTGTCATAGGTTGCTGTATGGCCTCCCATTGCTGCTGCCTCCACCGCCACACTGTGGCTCCAAACACTGGTTTTGGCCCCGTGACTGGCCAAATGAGTGAAGTGTGCGGTGATTCTAAGATCGACGGCACTCATCTGCATGTCATACTGACTGACAGTATTATTTCTCTTCCCCAGCAGACTCCAAGGGCATTTAAATTAAAGGTACAGTGTTCTGCACTAATATTAAGTCTCTCTGAAGCCTAGAAACACCCTTTTTTAAGTTAAATTCACAGCGAATTTATTCGACTCGAATCGAATATTGTCCACGAATTCGCCGAATCAGTCGAATCAAATTTTTCATTTCTTCGCTCATCTCTAGTTATAATATAAGACTATTTTATGGATAGGAGGTGTGATCATTGATATTGAAGGAGAGATATTGGAGCTGATTTATTATTGCTGTCACAAATCCACCAGGGTTGTGTTGCCTCACTGACATCTAAATGGGCATGCCCATTTCATTTATGAAGCTCTAGATGGCTGTCGTTAATTTGACAGCTTGGCATAAGAACACCATATTCATAACAACAGTTCAGCATTTGCCTGCAGATTCCAACAATCTGAGTTTGTACGCAGGCTTGTTGCTTTTCAAGCATACATATGTCAACTGTATAATAAATTAGTTAGTGCTACAATATACAACTTATAAGTGCAAATTACAGCCCTTTTCAGTCTGAAAACATGATTAACAAAATCCAGGACTGCAACTGAAAGAAAGAAGAAATAATGGTAGCAATAATCAGGCTAATAGTGGCGCAATCATGTTAGCAAGACAGCTATTTCAAATTAACTTTCAACTCTCCCATGCAGTGTTAGCTGTTTTTGTTAAATGTGCATTTGTTCACCGCTAGGAGATATTCACACTCTGGCTCATAGACATTCTTTTGAAATGAATGCATGAGGAGCTAATCTATCCCAAGGAATTAATAGGCTGTCATCACTACATTAATTTATCTGTCCTCTAGCTGTAGTCTGATGCTTTAGAGGCAATGCCATTTAATGAGTGACCTAATCCAAATATAAGTTCAGGAGACAAGCAATGGTAGGACCCAAATGTCTTTCATTGCAGAATCACTTGGGTCTGTTTGGGCTTTCAAGGTACTGAACAATTTGGGCTTTTCATAAGGTTTGTTATTTTTATTTCAAAACAATCTCTGCAAGTGAAATATTACACCTATATAAGCCCTGCAAACTGGAAGAATTCACTGTAACTTTATACAGAAAAAAATATTTTTTAAATTGTTTATTTAGCAAAGTTTATCAATTACAGCAAAATAAAAGATGATAACCCTATGAGTAGCGATGCAGCCCTGGAATAAAAATGTCCAGTGTATACACAGGAAAAGCATACTCATTCACATACACATTCATTCTACTACCAAGTAGAAGTCAATTCTAAGACTGAATAATATCATGGCAAAGTACAAAAATATGTACAAACAATATTCTGGTATAGTTTGAAGTATAGCATTGTAAACATCAAAAGGTACATTCATGACTCATAGGGGTTTATTTACTAAAGCTGGAGAGTCCAAAATCAGACTCCCTTCTGCATAGAAACCAATCAGCTTCTAACTTCAGCTTGTTCAATGAAGCTTTGGCAATGAAACCTGCAAGCTGATTGGTTTCTATGCAGAAGTGAGTCTGATTTTGCACTCTCCAGCTTTAGTAAATAAACCCCATAGTGTGTCCCTCAAATGAAATTGGAGAAATAAGGTTGATATTTATACATTGTAGACATAGATTACAATATTTGTACATGTCCCTGGGCATGCAAGGCTTAAATAGATTTATTTACATTTTGGCAGCATCTCATTAGTCAACTTTGAGGAATATGCATGGGAAGGGGGTCAAAAATCCTTCCACTGTTGGAGTATAGCATTGCAAGTGTAAAAACAGATGTAATGAAACAACACTCCAGTACAGGTTTTAGGAATATATTCACCCATTACATCCAGAAGGAATGTTTCCAGTGAATATAGTACTGGGATGTCCAGATGTGCCTGAAGAAAAGAATAAATACTGGATCAGTATGACTGGATATGGAGGCAAGACTAAAACATATAAAACAGAGTCTGTATCACAACATTGATATCAAACATGAGCCTGAAAGATTATTTTTGGCAATTCATTCCAGTGTATAATAGATATTGTGTATACATTTAAACCAGATCAGTTTAACTGCAGTGCTAATGCTGGTGTTGAACCAGGACTGTTCGGCCTCAGTCCAATCCAACTGATCTAGAACAAGAAGATTTTTCTTTTCATATAGAGTATACAGTGGAAAAGGGCATTTGCACATCAGTTTGTAGAATAATTGATTTATTAGTAACTTTTTTTCTTCAGGTCCCATATTAATGATTCAAGAGGTCTGAGAGACAGGTTTAGTCATAAAGATAAAAACTGGTTTGTAATGACATAGAGCAGATATGTAAAGAAATGTTTATGTGTAATAGACTTGCCTTCCTTCAAGGATTGGAATTCCATAAAGGTATTGCCACAAAACATTTGGTTCAAATATTTAACTACTTTAGAGGTTAACCACACAGTGCCTGTTTCTGTACAATTCTGATAAGTGCAGAAAAGTAAACCATATGAGTGTTTTGCGGGGCAGGGCACTGAATGCCTACTCAACTGTGCATTGGCTCTATTCCAGGAGAAGAAATTTTGCAAGTAAAGGATGAAAATCTAAGGAAGGTTTCTCAATTACTCATAAAACCCTATAACCACTGTCTCAGCAGTAGTAGGCTCCCCAGACAACTGACAATAATGGACAAAGCCCAGTTGGGAAGCCAAAAAATAGTTATAGAAGTTAGGGGCTGTGGGTCCTTCATTTGCTTTGGAGGGTTGTAAGGCTGAATGCAACATTTATTGAGAGAAGTTCTCCAAACAAAGAATGTAATGCAGCAGGAACTGATTGTCCTAAAGATTTATTAGAAAGGGAATACAGGGAATGCTTGCAATACATTTTAGAGTTTTGGAGGGAAATATTGTTTTTGCTAAAAGTGAATGCCAGTTGTGCAGTTTGGTTTTCATTTAGGAAAGAATAGGGCAGATATTATGAGTTACAAAAAAAGTTAATAAAAAAAAAAAAATCGCTAGGAAAAGTAATTAGCAAATACTTAAAATGATTTACCATACTTTCCATAATCTAGAAGAGACCAAAAGGAGTATGTCTATGTACAAAGGCAACAGATTTTCTCAGTTAACTTTTAGTTTCAATATCTCCCCAAATCAGTTCACAACTATCAATAAAGCTCTAAAGGAATCCTCAGAGTCATCTAATTAGGTCAAAGCGCCATCTGAGATTTTCTCCAGACCGTTCCACCACAAGCCCTTAATTATTGGGGATTGCCATAACAGACACTAGGGGTTCCATGGAGATGGAAAAGTGATAAGAGTGGGCATCCTGGAAGGGTCCTTCTCTAAAGAGGAAACAGCCCCAACACATTTGAATTAGTACACATAGGAATCTGCATAAATAGTTGGATTCATCTCAAAAAAGGAAGGGCCAATGCTCATACATTGCACCACCATTTATACTGTAGATATTGCCATTAAGAAGGGAAATAGGTCTGCATGAAACACATTTTCCTTTATCTTATCCAGGCTTAGGTATCACCATGATTATAGTTTTATTAATGGATAGTGGGATAGTTTCCCTTTTATATGCCTCTAAAAAACCTGTAAAAGTTTAGGGGGATAGGGTTATAAACATTATACCATTCCAGTGGCAATCCATAAAAACCAACACACCTTTGGGGTCATAAATTAATTGGTAGCAATTTATGAGGGAGAGAGTAAGCAGATTGCATCTTGCAATAAAAAATGTAATCAATAAATATGAAATTAGACTGCAGAGACAAAATATAACAATGCTATTCATTTGTCACAGGGTATATCATCCTTAGTAAAAAGGAGGCTCTTTTATAGCCAGAGAGTAGCCCTATTTTAACTAGAAAAATTACATGACACTGCATTTTTTCTGACGCAGATTATAATAATAGTACAGATTGCCCAAACAGAATCTCATCCTTTTTGATAGGAGGCAAATTGTGAGACAGTCAGCTAATTTCAGACAGAAATATTACATGGAACTGTATTTTTTCAGATACAAATTATAGAAATTGTACATATTTGCCTGATTGAATCACTCATTTTTAATAGGAGGAACATTTAAAGGCAGAAAGTTGGCTTATTTCAGCCACAAATATTTAGAGAAATATTTGATTTTGGCATTGAAGTGCCATACTGAAAGTCCAAAACAATAAAATGTTTATTCCACACATGATATGATTATAAGACCCCGACATTTCCTCCTTCATCTGGGCTTGTTGAAAAAAATAAATATAATGCATGAGGACTTATATTAACTATACTACGCAGTGAAACTATCAGTATACTATTGCCAAGAAAATGAATAATAACATAATAAAAACCTATAGTTATCTCAAGGTTCCAGTGCCACTAATTCACCATTTAAAGAAAAATAAAAAAGAAACGTTATTGTTTTCAAAAACACATGTAAAATGGTGCAGAAGAAATGAGAGGCAATTTAGAGATAGAGAGAATATATAAGCTCGAGACAATAAATGAAAATACTTTTTGCTAAACTAAATATGTATGCATGCATTATTTGATGCAAAAAATCACATATAGAGTCTGAATAAAAATTGGACAGATTAGATGAAGATAATCTCATATTTTAAAAAAGGATTTAATTGTAGAAGCAGAAAGGAGTGATATTTCAACCCCAAATTACTTGGCAAAAAAATTAAAAATTATACAGTTTTCATGTACAGAATCTTATTATTTTATATGAGGCAACTCAAGAGGGAGAGAGCAGGCAGACTGCACTTTTACTTACAAAAAAATCCTATTCCACTTTTGACAAAGTAACAAATTGGTGTACAAAATATCAGCACAGATTTTAAGAATGTTTTATAGGCCACAAACTTGAGAGAGTGACATCAGGCGGTTTGTATTTACACAATCATTGTTATTCCATACTACTTAAAATGTGGAATTGTGCCAGTGCACTCAGTTGGACCCAAAATATCAATATAAACATCTAAATCAGAACATTTTCCAACTGAAACAGCATAGAGAAACATTAGGTGTCTATGTATAAAAAATTTGCCCTGTGGATGTTTTAAGTGTTAGTTTGACTTT
Organism: Staurois parvus; assembly: GCF_062004578.1. Classification (NCBI taxonomy): domain Eukaryota; kingdom Metazoa; phylum Chordata; class Amphibia; order Anura; family Ranidae; genus Staurois; species Staurois parvus. The sequence continues at coordinate 10,497,471 of NW_028317994.1, read as the reverse complement.
AGATTGGAGGACATTTTTTAAAGGACTTTTTCAATAATGTGGGTGTTTTTCACATTTAGTGGTTTGTGGGGAGGGACCAACTAGAACCTGGAAAACCCTTTAGAATAAAGGGTCCCCAAGATATTCACACACCAGGCGAATGAGTAAGATATACATTTTATTCATATAAATAGTGAATAAAAACATGCACAACATTGAAAAAGTTATCGTTTTTGCAGGAGCCTGACAATGTTGACCTACTGACACAATGACCCACTAACACGATGGTGCTGCATCGCTTCTACTAATTTTGCTAATAACAGCTTGTGCTGCTGGAATGAAAACAAAGGGGTAAGAGAGCCTAGGTGATGTCATTGACCACATTTGGTCATTGACCACATTTGGTAAATGATGTCACCCAGGATCCTGTGCCCCTTTGTTTACAAATAGAAGTCAATGGGATCTGCATTTAGGTACAGTAGTAATATTACTGCTAAATTACAGATCTCTAGTTTAATGACAAACAGAAATCAGTGGGAGTCTATCATAGCAGCAGTATTTGGTCCAGAGAATCAAACTTATCACTAATCCTAATTTGAAGTCTCAAAAAATTTCTAGTTTTAAATAGAGTGGGAAGTTGTTCAAACTTTTCAGTGGTTTTTTTTTGGCCTTCTGTTTCCCACTGGGGAAATATCCCTTCACATCCTGTCAATCATACCTAACATGAGGTGAGAGGAAAGCTTTCCAAATAGAGGAAAACTGGTATCCCTGTTGGAATATTATCTCTTTATTTCTGCCTTGGTGAGAACTCAACATTTTGGATTTTTCATCATTGAATCCCTTTGACAGTAGTCACAGTGACAAAGTGAGAGGGTGAGTCTTTCAAGCAGAGACACAGCCAATTAAACCTAACAGAGGTTCTATCCATACTTCACTCTATCCAAAACTTAAAACTAAAATGTTTGAGCTTTATATAAACTTACACACAAGGCACGTTACAGAAGGACGTCATATGACGTCCACCCAAAACGGCAAAAGTCCCACTCACCCATCAATTTGCGAAAGGCAGGGCTGGTACAGGTTTAACAAACTTTTTTTTTTTTTTAAGAACTGTGTCGGACACTTTAGCAAAGTCTACATTTGTCAGATCCATAGCAATCATTTTTGTTTAAGATTCTGCTTTCTTACCCATAAAAGGAAACTAGATTTGTCAGGCCAGCAGTATAGGTAACAGTGAAACAGTTCAGATGTGCTGAATATGCAGATACTGTAGTTCAGTAAAACACAACACATACCACAAGCAGGACTGTAGAGAGAGCAAAGCAGTCAGTAGGGCAGCAAAAACGGGTGCATTGCAGGAGCAGATCAGAGCAGACTGAGAAGTAACAGTGAGTCTAAAAACACTGGAGGATCAGGCAGAAGCATGGTGTAGAAGAGCTGAGTAACACACATATAGATCAGAGTCCAAAAGATACACAGACATCAGCAAAGAGAGAGCAGGGTCAGAGTAAAGCCAGGTCATGTGCGGTAATACACAGATAAAATACAAGTTAGGTCAGACAAGAGCACACAAGGTAGCATCTGCTATCAAGATCACTAGTGGTGTGTACAACATTTGTTCTAAACATGGGCAGTAAAGAGCTGTCCAATCACTGTTTCCAGGAAAGGGCTGTCTCAGGTGAGTTTTACTCAGTTTTAAAGGGACATCCTGAATCCTGATACTGACACTACCCCTCCCTCTCGTTTCTTCAAGGGGTAACTCCTGCACCCCCATGCTTGGTCAAAGATAGAACTTCCTTTTGAGTTGATTGGCATTAAGATCATGAGCTGGGACTGGATCAGGAACAGACTGACTACAGTTGATACTGTGACAGGCCAAACTGAAGTGGTTGGTACAACGATAGGCAGGACTAGAGCAATTAGCACAGGAATTTGTAAGACTGCAACAGATGGCACTGGGCATAGCTGGAATGAAACTGCTGGCACTGGTACAAGCTGGACAGGAGCTACTAGCACAGAGGTGGGCTGGACTAAGGCATGGAGGTAGGCTGAACTGAGGCAGCAGGCACAGGATCAGCAGAGATTGATTGACCAGCAGGGACAAGCTCAGCATATATTGGCTGAGCAGCAGGGACAGGATCAGCAGAAACTGGATGAACAACAGGCACATGATAAACAGAGACTAGATGAGCAGCAGGCACAGGATTAGCAAAGACTGACTGGACAGCAGGAACAGGATCAGCAGCATCTGACTCAGATAGTGTAAATACTTTTCCAATAGATCAGCAATGAATAACAGCAATGAAGTGGAAAAGTGTCAACTGACCCTTTAAACAATACATCTAAAAAGTACTTGTAAAAAGGCAAAATCTGTTCCACTTAGCCCTCAGCATCCTGTATAGAGCCTGGAATGCAGGTTTGTAAACACTGCTGGAGCCAAGGCAATATATTTCCTGTACTCGAATAATTCACTGGATTGTTTTCCTGAAACTAAGGAAGCCCTAGAATCAAAGGTGTGGATGGGAAATTAATGACAAGAAATCTTCTCCTAGTGTAAAGCTCCCACTTGTAGTTGGAAAGGGTTAGTGGCCTGTAGCACTTGGTCTTGTGAGAGAGGCTGACTATCCACAGAGATCAGGTGGACAGGACAGTGTACAGCATAAGTATCCAGAGACAAGTGGGTGGCCAGAGCCTTATGAATAACATTTCCAGTGGTTTCAGAACCCACAAAGGCCAGTAGCTCATGATACCCAGTCCCATAGTGGATAACAGCAGGGATAATTAAGAAATAGTCCTTTTGAGGAGGTGAAAGCAGATGTAGGGTGGCCTCTCAATTACTTGGAGTTTTCCAGGTGTATGGGACAAGAGCGTAGCATATCACTCTTGAGGCCATCATATAAACAGAGTCCCATATTACGAAGACGTGTGCATTCCTGAGCAGATAAATGGGTGGGACCTAACTGCATAGGTTCCCCATCATACATGGCACAGGAGGAATTGGGTGGAAATGTAGGCACAGGTTTTGCATCAGCTTTGCCAAGTTCCTGTTCCCTCTTCCACTGGCAGCAGTAAATTCTGATGGCCAATTTAAATTCATCCTCCAGTGAGGCTGGGTGGATTTAGTTGACCAAAGCATCTTTAATTATCTTGGATAGACCTATTCAGAACTGGCTGCAGAGTGCTGCACAGGGGCGGACTAACAACTCATGGGCCCCCTGGGCAATAGGGGATCATGGGGCCCCTGTCTCCTTGCCCACACTCAAACCACACCCAAAAAAAGCCTATGAAAGGTACCAGGGGCATCTCATGGGGCCCCCTACTAACCCTGGGCCCTCGGGCATTGCCTGAGTTTCCGAATGGTCAGTCCGCCCCTGGTGCTGCATCATTCCATCAAGACTCTGAGACCCACCTGTGAAACTCTGAACAGTATATCACAGTAGAGTTGGACCCTTGCTGTAAGTTACACAGGGCTGATTCAGCAGCAACTGTACAATCTTTGTCATCATATAGCAAGTACAAGGGCTTCAAAAAAGGCCTCTTCAGGGCAAGATGGTTTGGTTCCAGGCTAATGGTCCAGGCCTCTGGGTCACTCTGTGATAACAAAATGATGATTTGCACCTTCTGTGTAATAATGAAATAGTTCAGATGTGCTGAGTAGGCAGATAGTTCAATAAAGATAGCACTTACTACAAGCAGGATTATAGGGAGATCAGGCTTGCTGGTACTTGTGGTGCACCAATACAGACAACAGTAGCAAAAGCTGGTGCATAACATGAGCAGACCAGAGTTAGCCTGACTTCACACTGATCTGCTTTTTCTTCTACTTTTGCATTTAAAAAAGCAGAAGAAAAACACGTGACCATGCATTCCTAAGGAACTCTTCTCACTGAGCCATTGCAGGTCAGGTACATTTTTAAGTAATCCTGCTTGCTTCATTTTTGGTGCAGGTTTGTTGTAGTAAAAATAATGGACACAAAAATGCACCTCCCCATTGAAATCAATGAAAAAAGTGGCAAAAATACATTAAAAAAACACAATCGTGGTGCATTTTTAAGTCCCTTGTCCTGTAGAATGTGGTGAAAATGTGATTTTGCCACATTTTTGATAGGATCAGTGCGAAAGTAACCTAACAGGGAGTTTGGTAACTCAGGAGGGTCAGGCAGAAGCATGGTGTTGATGAGCCAGATCACACTTGTGTAGATCAATATGCAGATAGCAATGTGGAGAGAGCAGGGTCAGAGCAAGTTGGGTTATACAATGTAATACACAGAACAGATACAATCTGGGTCAAGCAAAAAGCACCACTCAAGCAAAGGTAGCATTCACTATCACGAGCACTGATGATGTGCAGAAAAGGTGCTTTAAATATGGGCAGCAAGGAGTTGGCCTTTCCAAATAAGGGCTGCCTCGGGTGAATTTTGTTCATTCTTAAAGAGACATCCCAAATCTTGGTACTAATAAAATTTTCTTGACAATTTTTGGTTTTGGTTATGATATTATTTTTCAGCACATACTCTTGTACTTGGTTTTAAAACTTTTTATCCAGAGGAACCTTGAAAAAATTTCAGGTCTCGGTTGCCAGCCGGGCAGCGGCAGGAGAATAGCGGGCACCGGAGGTCCCCCCGACCCTGCCCACAGTTGGAGGAGGGGAGCGGTGCCGTTTTGTCCTCTCTCTGAGGCGGCTGCAGTACTCGGCCTGGCGGGGCCTTCCGCGGCCTGCCACGGTACAATCCACTGCCATCCGGGCGGCGGTAGGCTCTTGGCGGGCATCGGTGGCATCTACAACCCTGCCCACACCGGGAGGAGGGAATTGGAGCGGGTCTGTCCCCCATCGGTCGCGGCGGATGAACTCAGCCTGGTGAGGCCTACCACAGCCTGCTGCGATACGGCCTGGCCCGTTTCTAGTAGTCATCCATCTCCCCGTGAGTACAGTCAGCATGGGAGAGGGCAGCTAACACCCATCAGGTCCCCTGCAAGTGCTCCGGTGGCAGTGGCTGGTGCCTGTGGCCCCGGAGACATATGATACTGCCACTGTGGCCTATATTGGGCCTGGGAGCTTGAGGTGGCCTGCAGTTACCTGGAAGTCAGGCATCTGGTCTCCCCACACACTATCAAGCCAGCTCTGGGTCCTGGATACCGGGTGATCCTGTGCCTTGTAGTCCCCTGGGCCAGCATCCAGTTCCTCAGCCCCTATTACGTTTAACTACCACAGCTGATATCCATCCCGCACGGCCTCATGCTGAATTTCATTTTTACAATATGGAAATATGGAAATAGTACAATATGGTTATTGACGCCTGATGGCATCTATGTAATTACTTCTTTGCACCGGCTCCAGGCAACATAGGTCCCCTGGGATCATTCCTATACTTGCTTATACAAGATTCAATTGATCACCCCCAGGAGACTTCCTGCTTGCCGTCCACCAAAAAGAAAAGTAGGGGTAATGCTCAAAAATCCCTTATGACATATTTAATGAAACACAGGAGATTTTCAGCATGTCTCAAGATATCACAGAACGAGCATCCCCATCCGGGGAGTGCGCACAGCAACTTACCAAGGGGGATTTGGAATCTTGCTTGGAAAATATGTACACCAAGTTAGCCGCTAAATTCCAATCAGAACTCCACAAGAGCACAAATGTCCTCTCTCAGGAAATAGCTGCGCTGGGTTCTAGAACTGACCGCTTAGAAACCAAACATAATGAGCTCAGCTTAGCTTCTGGTGAGCTGTCCAGAGATCACGATCATCTACAGACAGCCTTTACACAGCTACAGGCACAGGTTGAGGATCTTGACAATCGTAACCGCAGGAATAATCTGTGAATTCGGGGAGTCCCAGAGACTGTGACTGACCTCTCACAGGCCACAACCAAGCTTTTCAGATCCCTCCGCCCAGACCACGATACTGGGTCCTTTGCTTGTGACCGCATCCATAGATCTCTGCGTCAAAAACATCCTAATGACAAACCACCTTGTGACATTGTCCTCTGTATAAAAGATTTCCTGATCAAAGAAGATATACTCAGGGCTGCCCGTAATACTTCAAAGATCACCTTTGAGGGTTCAGCTTTGCAAATATATCCAGATGTCTCTCCGGCTACATTGGAGAAATGCAGAAAGCTGAAAGAAATCTCATCCGTTCTTTTTTCAGCTCATATCCGCTACAAATGGGGCTTCCCCTTTAAGCTTATAGTCCCACACAATGGTAGCACATACATAGCTACTTCTTTCCCTGAAGGCTGAGAAATTCTGGTAAAATTAGTCCTGGCGGATGCTCCTTCACCTCGACGCTCTCCTTCCACTCCTCAATATCTCCAATTTGGCATACTCCATCTCCGCGAAGGGAAAGGAGAAGAATCAGGCAACAACCAGGATGAAAGGATTCTGTTCGTTTACATGTTTTTCACTCTTTGGATGGGTTTTTGTACAAGGCTGCGATCGCTTTATACTTATATATGCCTATTAGATTTGATCTCCTTTTCATCTATATGGACGAGCAAAAGTTCAACAAGGGTCTTCTGGCCTTTATTTAACGCCCGTATGCTGGTACTGTAGTACTCTTGGACACGCGACCCCACCCTGTCGCCTGGCATGGCCGGAGATGTCACCGCCCAGTTGCATGGCGGCCGCTCCGCCTCCCGTGTTTTACGGTGGCAGAGTTTGGGCACGATTGGCCCTTTGATGTTTAATTTTTCTGTCTTTTCAGGAAAGGCAGATAGCCTACCTGATCCATGGTTGATTGCAATTTCTTTAGTTGTAGGGGCCCTTAAAGCTCCAAATCTATTGCTTTATATTTCTAATTTTGTGAAAATTTTTGTACATGATGTTGTTTATACACCAATTTGTGGACATCTCGGATGCCATATTGTGACTTGGATGTTCCATAAATTGATTCTGTCAGACTTTGCCTTATCTGATGTGGATCCGGATGGTCCACTGACTAGACAAATTTTACTGGACTCTTTCAGATGAATACCTTAATGTTGATTGATGTGATATTTGTTTACCATGGTAATCCAGTGTATCTCACATAATGTCCAGGGTTTCAACTCACCACACAAGCGTAAAACTGCCTTCCTTCATTATAAACGCCTAGGAGCAAAAATTATTTTACTACAAGAAACTCATTTTGCAGCCGCTAAACACCCGACATACTTTCATAGATCTTACAAACAGGGGTTCTACATCTTACACTCCACTAAAAGTAGAGGCGTGGCTATTTTTTTTACAAAACTAATTTCCCCTCGATATTCAACATGTTTATTGTGACCCAGAGAGCAGATTCATCATTATTAAAGGCACCCTCTTGGGTCGTGAACTCACGATAGCTAATGTCTATGCACCAAATTCGGTGCAATCATCCTTCTTCTCCGACTTTTTCAAAATTCTTGATGGGTTTCTATCCCCTCATTTATTGGTGGGAGGGGATTTTAATTTGGTAGCTAATCACCTTTTAGATCGAAGCTTGTCCTCACCATCCTCTCAAGCCTTCCCAAAATCCCTTACCAAAAGATTAGATACACTTCAACTGATAGACTCCTGGAGGGCACATAATGTGGGAGCCAGAGATTATACATTTTTGATGATTCCTATGCTAGACTAGATTATATCTATTGCTCCCCTATTCTACTAGCTAACTCTAGGAAAGCGTGCATTCACTTAAGCCCCTGTTTGGATCATAATATTATGGCGCTATCTATCACCTTCATAGGTTTAGCACCCACTCCGTACTCCTGGCGACTTAATGACTCTATGCTTACAGATACTAAATCTCGCCAAGAAATAGTCACCTCCATTCAAGAATACTTTCTGTCAAACACAACTCTCGATATCTTTCCAGCTATTCTGTGGGTAGCTCATAAGGCTGTCCTGCAAGGCCGCCTCATCTCCATGGCTTCTTCTAGAAATAGAGAGCGGTGGAAACAAATTCAGAATTGGAAGCACATTGTAGAGTCCATGTTGGCAAGCCATCTCTGCTTAACAAAACGATGTTATCGCAAAAGCGCTTAGAACTGAATACTTTACTTTCCCAGAAAACTGAAAAAACTCTGCACTGGTCGAAGGCTTCATTTTTATTAAATAGTAACTCGGCCTCTACTATGTTTGCATGGAAATTAAACCATTCTATACGACCCCCACATATCTACAAGTTACGTACTAAGTCCGGCAGTATCTCCTCTCTTCCCCATGAGGTTCTGGGAATTTTTGAACGTTTTCACTCCACACTACTAGCTCCTCCACAACCAACCTCCGCTCCCGCAAACGGCTCATGGCTTGACTCTATACCCCTCCCTGCTCTCACACCCTCTCAGATATCCTATCTCAATGCTCCATGCACTTTGGAGGAAATAACCCATGCAATAAGCACACTTAAAACCTCCACAGCACCAGGCCTCGATGGGTTTACATCCAGTTATTATAAACATTTTGCCCCTACATTGGCTAACTTTTTTTTGTCCTTATTCAATGATGTTTTACAGGGAGGTAGGTTTCCTGAGGAGATGCTGTTGGCTAACATGTCTCTATTACCTAAACTACTAAAAGACAATCATCCACCTCAAAACTATAGACCAATCTCGGTAATGAACAATGACTTGAAAATATTCAGCCGGTTGGCCCCCTATTAGGTTAGCCCCCTATTATTAGGTTGGCCCCCTATTATCTCCTCTTTGGTCTCTCCGGACCAATCGGGCTTTATCCCAGATAGACTTATTACGGACAACATTCGTCTCACATTAAATGTTATTCAGGATGCCAATTTACATTCTAAAGAGGTTTTGCTGCTGAGTCTGGACATTAACAAGGCTTTTGATAGTGTCCTTTGGCCCTATTTGTTTTCATTACTGCAGAAAATGGGCTTCATGCCTTATATGACTCCCCCAAAACAAGAATAAGACTCCTAGGCTGCAATTCAGATTTTTTTACACTGGGTAGGGGCACCCGTCAGGGTTGTCCTCTGTCGCCCTTATTATTTGCGCTAGTGTTGGAACCCTTGGCAATTGCAATAAGATCACATTCGGACATTTCTGGTTACCCATTATTGGTTTCACATTTCAAAATATGTACTGTATGTATGCTGATGATGTTATGCTTTTCCTTACTAAGCCATTAGTATCATTGCCTAATTTATGCACAGTGTTGAATGACTTTGCATCAGTATCAGGTCTTACTGTCAATTACGCACGTTTCGTGCGCACGCACTTCTTCTGAGGTAGAGCAAGAAACGCGTCAGAAGGAGCCTGTGGACGTCGTTGACACTACGCCGCCGGTGCCATGTGGAGACCCGGCGGCCACCTATAATTTTAAGAGGGTCAGTGGGTCACTTTCACTTGCCATCTGATTACATGTTTTTTACTTGGTTTTTTTAAATAAATTGAAGTAATATACTACACTATGAGTATCTCTCTGTGTCCTCTGTGAGGGGTCTCTCTCCCAATTTCACAGCCACAGAGTGATTTCAATCCCAGCCCTGGTTCCATTGAAGAGGAATATCCTATCCTGGGAGCTTCCTGGTCTGCAGGATTTCGCTTTTCCACAAGAGGGCGTTATCATCATCCATTTCAGCACATATCCATTTTTTGACCAGAGGGAGAGAGGGGAATCTCCAGGATTTCTTACACACATGCGTACTTTAAATACGCTTCTGGTTAGTTTGCATTCTTTCCATTGACACTGGGAATTAATGAGCACCTTTTCAGGACTATTATTGTGTTGATTTGCATGATTTGATCACTTTACAGCACTGCATTTTATATGTATATGTTTTATTGAGGATTTTTATATGCGTTTATCCTGGATATTCAGCTGCTGTTTCTTTGAGAGCGCTCACTGTGTGTCTTTTACCTATACGAATTTTATTACTGCTTTTTTTCGTCTCTACAGGTGTTACGTTGGTGGTACCATAGAGCCTTTATTAGGTTGTTGGACTTTCAATGAGGAAGCTCCTATATCACTTTTGAGATGCTATGCATACTTTTTGATATATATCATCATTATCGACAGATCAGACATTTTTTAGTTCACATTTTGGTCTTATACCTTCATCTCCGATTTAATTTTTTGAACGTATTAGCCGTGACTCTCCTAGGGGTAGGGGGTCTTATTTCAGATTTGTATCGTCAATTTTTGGTTAGTTCTTTTCCCACACCCCCTCTTTATAGACAAAAATGGGAAACTGATAGCGGTATCACCTTTTCGGATGAGGATTGTGATTCCATGGTGGATAATATATGTAAGAGCTCCCGATCTCTTTCTGTCCGTGAGACAGCCCTTAAGGTATTAACCAGATGGTATTATACCCCTTCCAGACTACATGTTCTGTATCCAGACACGTCTCACCTATGTTTTCATGACTGCGACCTTGCTGGCACTTTGGTGCATACATTTTGGGCCTGTCCGGGCCTCTCCTTGGTGTGGCGTAGGGTCTCGGAGGTTGCTTCTGTGGTGGCGGATGCTACGGTACATCTGACTATGCAGTCCTGCCTACTGGGAGCCCATATCCCAGGAGTTCAGACTGAGGTTATGAGGCTAATCCACACCATATGTATATCCACCTTATGGGCTATTGCCCTCCACTGGAAATCTCCCACAGTGCCATTGGTCTCAGTTCTGCACAGGGTTGATGCTGTAATGCTAATGGAAAGAATTCATTACACTTTATTGGACAGGATGCACTTGTTCAATAGAAAATGGGAAATTTGGAGGTCTCATAGACATATACTACATGATTAAAGAATGCCACTGTTTGGATTGATCGAAACTACTCTGCCAGTAGTTGTATAATTCTGCCTACCTTTCTACTTATACTACTCATGTACTTAAACTCTTTTTTCTCTTTATTTACCCTCTTTTTTTTCTTTATTCTACATGATTGTACTTTCTGAAATGTACATTTCAATTGTGCCTTGTTTCTGTTTTATAGACTGTTGGAAGCTGTAATGTTATTTTACAGTCTATTTGTTGAAAAATAAAATCATTTGTAAACAAAAAAAAATTGTCAGGTCTCACGGAACCGTTGCTAAAATGAATTAATTGGGAGTCAGTTGGAAAAATGCCTCTTACGTTGGTAGTCAGTGGGACAAATTCACTCCTTACAGTGGTGTTTAGGATGCTGCCCTTACAAACAGTTAAAACGCTCTGCCATGTGAGGTTGGACTATGCAGAAATGGGAGTTCAGTCAGCTACAGCTTAAGGAACCCCCAGCAACCTCTGAAGGAATCCCAGGGTTCCAAGGAACCTGGATGACAATGGTTGCTCTTGCATGTGTTTCTTCTAGGATTCCTCAAATACTGTATATTCTCAGTATTAGAAGGTAAAATTAAAATTACTCTAAATAAAAAGACAGTCTGGGGATTTCTCTTACTCTCTTTAGCAACCTGAATACATTTAGTTTTTTCCATTTTGCCTGAACTTTTTGAAATGATCACTTACTATATACATTTTTGTCAATTTCTTGTTAATAGTTTTTTTTGCCATAGTTACACTTTAGGTGTTTTCTCTTTCCACTATGTGTTTGTTATATACTACTTAGATTTTATTGTATATAATTATGGTTTTCTCACCTTTACCTACATTTTCTTAGATGGACATTTGTAATATGTTCTGCATTGTTTGATACAACAGAGCTTTTTTTCTAGCTTGGTCTTTCTGTAAGTTGACTCATACATCAGGGTAACTAATATTTACTTTTACAACCACTATCCAAGCCTGTGCAACCCTTTCTATTTGTTTCAGGAGCTAAATCACTTCCTCTTCATTAAACTTGACTAATACTCAAGGAGTGAATATGTACTGTCTTAAGGAATATCTAGATAAGTTCAATTTGACTAAATAGTATCCTGAATAAAATTAATGTTTCCCTAAATTCCTCCTGAGAAGAGGAGTGCATCTGCTGTCATGTGATATTGTTTTCGTATCACAGTCCTTGTATCCTCATATGTGTGACATCTGCAGAGTGAGATCACCTGAGGCATATTCTAGCCACTCTTACCTCTGAGGACTACTATTTTCTCAAATTTTGGAGTATCTTCCTGAGAGCTGTAGAGACCGTTGGATAATGAGCATAGCCCTCTTAACGCTCTCATCTTAAATTGGATTATAACTATATTGTTTATCTTTTTTATTGTAAAGCATTGAACAAACTGTTGGCTCTATATAAGGCTTGTATAATAACTATAATAATAATAACCATAATAATAATAATAGTAATGTTATTAATTTGCTGCTTATTTTTTTGTTTGACTGGCTGATGCAATACAAGTCATTTACACTGTGCTTTAACCACCTTCCCTGCTGCTTCTTGATGATATCCCCCACTGGTCATCATTAAGGCAAGTCTAACATGAGAAAGAAAAGCATTGCTCTTTTACCAGGATGACCACCTCAGTCTTGAAAAAACATATTAGCCACAGAGAGCCTATAGACAATACTGTTGACTAATCTTTTGCCCTCCACCTAACTAATCTTAGGTATGGCTTTCATATTACAGAGTCTCTTTAATGTCAGGGAACCTCATAATACTCTAAACTGCAAGCAACTGTAACTGCACCCATAATGTCAATTCTAGACAACTTATTATATAAAGACTGATTCCACCAATGATTCTGTTCACTGTGTAGTTTAGTCTGATCTGCTAATAAGTATGCAATTTAGGAATCCAGGCAATCATAATTCATGAGTATTATGATTCCCTGCAATCTTAATGCATACACTACTGTGCAAAAGTTTTAGGCAGGTGTGAAAAATGCTGTAAATGAACAATGCTTTCAGAAATAAAAGTGTTAATAGTTTATTTTATCAATTAACAAAATGGAAAGTAAATGAACAGAAGAGAAATCCAAATTAAACCATCATGAGTAGTAATTAGAGATGAGCGAATCGAACCTGGCGAAGTGGAATTCGTTTAGAATTTCAGGAAAAATTTGATTCGCATCGAATCCGAATTTTAGCAAACTTCGGGTGCACAAATCAAATTTTTCCCGATCAGCCGGAAAAAGTGTCACTGCAGAGAGCTCCGCTATTTCTGACAGTTCTGACAGTTCATCTACAGCGGTTGAAACATTGTATCTATTTGTTTCCATTTAGGATACAGATGTTTTTATTCGGAAATAAATAGATACAATGTTTCAACCGCTGTAAATGTGAAGGAACTGTCGGAGAACTGTCAGAAATAGCGGAGCTCTCTGCAGATACACTTTTGCTGTACTGGAATACTTCTTCTTTTCATTCTTCTTCTTCTTTTCATTCTTCTTCTTCTTCTTCTTCTTTTCATTCTTCTTTTCATTCTTCTTCTTTTCATTCTTCTTCTTCTTCTTTTCATTCTTCTTTTCATTCTTCTTCTTTTCATTCTTCTTTTCATTCTTCTTCTTCTTCTTTTCATTCTTCTTTTCATTCTTCTTCTTCTTCTTTTCATTCTTCTTCTTCTTTTCATTCTTCTTCTTCTTCTTTTCATTCTTCTTTTCATTCTTCTTCTTCTTCTTTTCATTCTTCTTCTTCTTCTTTTCATTCTTCTTTTCATTCTTCTTCTTCTTCTTTTCATTCTTCTTCTTCTTCTTTTCATTCTTCTTTTCATTCTTCTTCTTCTTCTTTTCATTCTTCTTTTCATTCTTCTTCTTCTTCTTCTTTTCATTCTTCTTCTTCTTCTTTTCATTCTTCTTTTCATTCTTCTTCTTCTTCTTTTCATTCTTCTTCTTCTTCTTTTCATTCTTCTTTTCATTCTTCTTCTTCTTCTTCTTTTCATTCTTCTTCTTCTTCTTTTCATTCTTCTTTTCATTCTTCTTCTTCTTTTCATTCTTCTTCTCATTCTTCTTCTTCTTCTTCTTTTCATTCTTCTTCTTCTTCTTTTCATTCTTCTTCTTCTTTTCATTCTTCTTCTTCTTCTTTTCATTCTTCTTTTCATTCTTCTTCTTCTTCTTTTCATTCTTCTTCTTCTTCTTTTCATTCTTCTTTTCATTCTTCTTCTTCTTCTTTTCATTCTTCTTCTTATTCTTTTCATTCTTCTTCTTATTCTTTTCATTCTTCTTCTTATTCTTTTCATTCTTCTTTTCATTCTTTTCATTCTTCTTTTCATTCTTCTCATTCTTCTTTTCATTCTTCTTCTTCTTCTTTTCATTCTTCTTTTCATTCTTCTTCTTCTTCTTTTCATTCTTCTTCTTCTTCTTCTTGTCATTCTTCTTCTTCTTGTCATTCTTCTTTTCATTCTTCTTCTTCTTCTTTTCATTCTTCTTCTTCTTCTTTTCATTCTTCTTTTCATTCTTCTTCTTCTTCTTTTCATTCTTCTTCTTTTCATTCTTCTTCTTCTTCTTTTCATTCTTCTTCTTCTTTTCATTCTTCTCATTCTTCTATTAATTCTTCTTTTCATTCTTCTTTTAATTCTTCTTCTCATTCTTCTTCTCATTCTTCTTCTTCTTCTTCTTTTCATTCTTCTCCTTCTTTTCATTCTTCTTCTTCTTCTTTTCATTCTTCTTCTTCTTTTCATTCTTCTTTTCATTCTTCTTCTTCTTCTTTTCATTCTTCTTCTTCTTCTTTTCATTCTTCTTTTCATTCTTCTTCTTCTTCTTTTCATTCTTCTTTTCATTCTTCTTCTTCTTCTTTTCATTCTTCTTCTTCTTCTTTTCATTCTTCTTTTCATTCTTCTTCTTCTTCTTTTCATTCTTCTTCTCATTCTTCTTCTTCTTCTTTTCATTCTTCTTCTTCTTCTTCTTTTCATTCTTCTTTTCATTCTTCTTCTTCTTCTTTTCATTCTTCTTCTTCTTTTCATTCTTCTTTTCATTCTTCTTCTTCTTCTTTTCATTCTTCTTCTTATTCTTTTCATTCTTCTTTTCATTCTTCTTCTTCTTCTTCTTTTCATTCTTCTTCTTATTCTTTTCATTCTTCTTCTTCTTTTCATTCTTCTTCTTCTTCTTTTCATTCTACTTTTCATTCTTCTCATTCTTCTTTTCATTCTTCTTCTTCTTCTTTTCATTCTTCTTTTCATTCTTCTTCTTCTTCTTTTCATTCTTCTTCTTCTTCTTCTTCTTGTCATTCTTCTTCTTCTTGTCATTCTTCTTTTCATTCTTCTTCTTCTTCTTTTCATTCTTCTTCTTATTCTTTTCATTCTTCTTCTTATTCTTTTCATTCTTCTTCTTCTTCTTTTCATTCTTCTTCTTTTCATTCTTCTTCTTCTTTTCATTCTTCTTCTTTTCATTCTTCTTCTTCTTCTTTTCATTCTTCTTCTTCTTTTCATTCTTCTCATTCTTCTATTAATTCTTCTTTTCATTCTTCTTTTAATTCTTCTTTTAATTCTTCTTCTCATTCTTCTTCTCATTCTTCTTCTTCTTCTTTTCATTCTTCTCCTTCTTTTCATTCTTCTTCTTCTTTTCATTCTTCTTCTTCTTCTTCTTTTCATTCTTCTTTTCATTCTTCTTCTTCTTTTCATTCTTCTTTTCATTCTTCTTCTTCTTCTTTTCATTCTTCTTCTTTTCATTCTTCTTCTTCTTCTTTTCATTCTTCTTTTCATTCTTCTTCTTCTTCTTTTCATTCTTCTTCTTCTTCTTTTCATTCTTCTTTTCATTCTTCTTCTTCTTCTTTTCATTCTTCTTCTTTTCATTCTTCTTTTCATTCTTCTTCTTCTTCTTCTTCTTCGTCGTGCCCCGTGACTGCCCAAATGAGTGAAGTGTGCGGTGATTCTAAGATCGACGGCACTCATCTGCATGTCATACTGACTGACAGTATTATTTCTCTTCCCCAGCAGACTCCAAGGGCATTTAAATTAAAGGTACAGTGTTCTGCACTAATATAAAGGCTCTCTGAAGCCTAGAAACCCTTTAAATAAGTTAAATTCGCGGCGAATAAATTTGCATCAAATCGAATTTCTCCCGCAAATTTGGCGAATCAGCCGAATCGAATTTTTGAATAATTCGCTCATCTCTAGTAGTAATGTTCAGAGAGGAGCTCAACGGTACCACATCCCAAATTAGAACAAAATAACAATAAAGAAAAGGGAAAAAGAGGGGAGAAAGGGAAACCTTCCCACATTAAGGGGAGATAATGGGATTTTTAAGGTGCCAAACAATAATATAGAGACAACAAAAGCTAAAATTTACAATAGGTATTGATGAATCAATTTAAAATAAAAAATAAAAGAAATACACTTCAGTATCAAAACATTATTGATTGTACTCATTATAAGATATTTTCGGGTGTCATATTTCTCAACATGTTTTGCCTATTTCAGGCTTCTTCAGGAGAAATTTTTCATAACACCTACAACAAACAGATTCATATTCATCACAAAATATGCCAACAAATTAGATATACTGTATCATACTGTATCTGCAACATCAAAACAAGTTCACATCTTTATAAACTGTGCGTGATATACATCATATATATATATATATGTGTGTGTGAAGCAAAAGCTTCAAAAGTTGATGGAGGGCCACTTACCAAATAATTCATACATATCCCATGAATTGAGAACAATATACAAAATAATAATGGCGAACATGTGGTATAGTTTGATTGGACACTCAATCCACTGTATAGCCCCAGAGGGACACAAAAGTTGAATTGGACAATGAAATAGAATAACTAAAAGCATAATATGCATACAATGAAAACTCCTCTAATAACCAGAAAAATATCTAAAAATGAAAAAGTATACTACCATAAACCAATAGATGGAAATATACCTTTAAGAGATGAGGTTGCACCAATAGATGAATAAGCAGCATGAATATCTGTTAACGTCGCGTCTAACTTAGATATATCTCTTCAAAGAAGCCAGAAAACATACAGTGAAGGAAATAAGTATTTGATCCCCTGCTGATTTTGAATGTTTGCCCACTCACAAAGAAATGATCAGTCTAAAAATCGAATGGTAGGTGTATTGCAACACGGAGAGACAGAATAGGAACAAAAAATTCCAAAGAAATGCATGTCTAACAAATTATGCACTGATTTCCATGTTCATGAGAGAAGTAAGTATTTGACCCCCTTAACAAAACATGACTTAGTACTTGGTGGCAAATCCCTTGCTGGCAATCACAGAGGTCAGACATTTCCTGTAGTTGGCTACCAGGTTTGCACACATCTCAGAAGGGATTTTGGCCCACTCCTATTGGCAGATCCTCTCAAAGTCATTAAGGTTTGGTGGCTAACGTTTGGCAACTCAAACTGTCAGCTCCCTCCACAGATTTTCAATTGGATTATGGTCTGGAGACTGGCTAGGCCACTCCAGGACCTTAATGTGCTGCTTGTTGAGCCACTCCTTTGTTGCCTTGGTCGTGTGTTTTGGGTCATTGTCATCCCCACCCATCCACGACCCATTTTCAATGCCCTGGCTGAGGGAAGAAGGTTTTCACCCAAGATGTGAAGACATTGCCCCAGCCTGTCCCTTTAGCAGGAAAATACCCCCAAAGCAGAATGTTTCCACCACCATGTTTGACAGTTGGGATGGCGTTCTTGGGGTCATAGGCAGAATTCCTCCTCCTCCAAACACAGCTAGTTGAGTTGATGCCAAAGAGCTAGATTTTGGTCTCATCTGACCACAACACTTCCAATCCAGTACTCCTCTGCATCATTCAGATGTTCAGTGGCAAACTTCAGACAAGCTTGGACATGTGCTTTCTTGAGCAGAGAGACCTTGCTGGAACTACTATTCTGTCTCTCAGTGTTACAAAACACCTACCATTCGATTTTTAGACTGATCATTTCTTTGTGAGTGGGCAAACATTCAAAATCAGCAGGGGATCAAATACTTATTTCCTTCACTGTATGTCCCAAACTGTGTATTAAAATATAATACGGAATAAAATAGTAAATACCCATAGTGCTGCAATTAAATATAAATATTTTATGAAATAAGCGGCATACCTCTGCCAAAACTTTCAATCCCCCATTGGGGAGGGGGTGGCAAAAACCAGATACTAATTTGATTGAAACAAAAGACCCTCGAGCAAGTGGGGAAAATGTTCACAGATAGAAACGCGTAAAATATGTTAAATCCTCCTGGGTGTACTGCATGTGAGGAGGAACATCTGTTATCATAAACATCACGGAAGGAAGCACGTGAGTGTTCACCTAATGTAAGTGCTATACTTTTTGTAATAAAGCACTGATTATCTGGCATACTACACTATCAGAGTTTCTTTTCCTATAATCCTGATGAGTGGCATATCCAGAGGTGGTCAGGAACCAAGGCACCCAGAGTAATATCCCCAGCAAGCTTTGGAGGAGGTTGTCTGCCAGCATGTGTGGTTAAGATCCCACTTATGATCTTGAAGGCGTGAAGGCCCTTTGGGTCGCTGTATTAAGGTGAGGGGGCAATTCAGCCAGAGGAGGATTGTCACTCACCATCACCTGAGTTTGATTTATGCACCTTGCATGAAGGTTACTGCATTGCAGACACGACTACTTGCTGTTTGAAGAACTCTGTTCACATTGTTTGACTTATTTGTCCACCTTGAACACTAGTATTGAGTGGTAGTGAGGGGGGCACATTTATTGATATCAGTACCTCTCATAGTCACTATTATGTATCTCTGTGTGGTCATTTAAGTATGTATAGAAACACGTAAAGCCACTACTAAACATAGATAAATAATGAATTAATGTATATGGGAGACCACAAATCACAAAATGGCAGCCCCAGGCTTAAATCATCAACATGCAAAGTCTCACCAATACAGCACCAGAGCCACAAACACTGCCTCCCCATCAGCCAACAAAGCAATAGACCACACCAGCTCTTTTATATGTGAACCCCTCCTGCCGCGCCTGACTTCAATGGTGTCATGAATCGGTGCAGACGTGTCATCAGACGTCACTTCTGCCCATCACCTCCACAGGGCCAAATTAAACTATCAATATTTGGTGTGATCACCCTTTGCTTTCAAAACAACATCAATTCTTCACATCGGAGGTGTAGCTTTTTGGCCACAATTCTTCCACGAAGACCACCTCCAGCCAGACTTCTTCGGACAGTAGATGGATATACCTGGGTCCCACTGGTTTCTACCAGTTCTGTGCTGATGGCAGTGCTGGACATGTTCCAATGTCTAAAGGAAGCAAGCATGATGTGCTTTTTATCTGCTGGATTAAGTTTCCTTGGCTGAGTACTGCATCTACGGTCCTCAATGTTGCCTGTTTCTTTGTGCTTCTTGCATCTTGAAACCCCATTCTACTTGGAAATCTTTGCCTGGGAAAGACCTTGCTGATACCGTATAATTAACAATAACTGCCTGAAAAACAACCCTTAAATGAAGAATTAAATAGGATTTTCATGGTTCCATACCAATTTCTATATATAAAACTAGTTCATTTGTGTACAGAAAAAACTGCCATAATGGCATAAAATGCCCTGTCATTGGGGTACAAAGAAATGCATTTAAACATAATACAATGAGCACACTACTGTATATGGTATAGAATTATAGAAAGACAGTGGATAATATCCCCCCAATTTGATGTAGGCATTGGGGTGTTGATTGCTTTAAAGATCCTTCAAAGCCTTTTGCTGGACAAAAGTTTGCTTCTTTAGGAAGAAAGGATGTCAACAAAATAAGTTTTGTTCTCTTTCTGTGAGAACATTATAGAGGTTGTGGATTCTGGCTATGTTCACTGTCATTATCTATGTGCAGGTCGTCTTTGCCTTTCCTAGTTTAATATATATTTATATATATATATATATATATATATATATATATATATATATATATATATATACACATATATACACACATGTTTTGGTCATCATTGGCAACAGGTATGGAGTATTGCTATACTAGCAAGCAGTTCTCCATAAACAAAATTGTTTCAGAATTCAATTGTTCTGATGTAATTTTTTCATTTTCAGAGATGTACTAGTTGCTTTCTTCCTCAAGAAGCAGGCTTTTGTCCAGTGAAACGCATTAAAGAATATTTAAAGCAATCAACACCCCAACACCTACATCAAATGGGGAGGATATTATCTACTGTCTTTCATTAATGTTGTTCCATATAGCATGCTCATTGTATTATATTTAGATGTATTTCTTTGAATCCCAATGACATGGCATTTTATGTTATCATGACAATTTTTTATCTATGTACAAATAAAATTAACTAGTTTTGTACATAGGTCTTGGTGTGGTACCATAAAAACCTATGTAGTTCTTCTTTTGAAAGTTGTTTTTTGGGTTTATTTTTTTGGGGTTTAATTTTTTGTTTTGCATGCAGTATAACCACTTAAACCCTGGAATATATTTCCTCCTTCATGACCAGGTCATTTTTTAGCTATTTGGCATTGCGCTACTTTAACTGGCATTTGCGCCGTCATGCAGCACTGCACTCAAATTACATTTATATAATTCTTTTCCCAAAACAGATAGAGCTTTTTTTGGTGGTATTTGATCACCACTGGATTTTTATTTTTATTATATAAATGAAAAAAGATCGAACATTTTGAAAAAAAAACAATATTTTTCACTTTGTGATATGCTGTAAAACATATCCAATAAAAAAAAATAAATATAGGCCAAAATGTGTTCTGCTACATGTCTTTGGTAAAAAAAATTCCTAAAAAGTGGTTTGTGTGAAAGTTATAGCATCTACACGTGATGGTATACATAACAGAATTTTTTTTTTTTTTTTTTACACTAGTAATGGTGGTGATCAGCAACTTATGGTGGGATTGTGATAGTGCAGAGGGCAAACTAACACTAACTGACACTGGGAGGGAACTGACTAACTGACACTGACATCTCCAATAACACTAATACAGTGATCAGTGATAATAATATACTCTTCCACTGTAATAATGACTGGCTGGGAAGGGGTTAACATCTAGGGGTGATAAAAGGGTTAACTGTGTGCCTAACAATTGTAATGTGTGTAATGTGTGCTGCTTTTACTAAGAGATGCAACTGTCATATCTGCTTTGCAGGGAGAAAAAACAGCCACATCTCTGCTCTGCGTACCTGTGTTTTTAGTAAACACAGGGATCTGTACTGTCATTCACTAAGCTGATCAACAGGTCTCAGCCATAAATCATTGTCTGGGACCTGTAGATCAACTTGTGCTGTGCCAAATGAAAGCACAGATGGGGCTGCAGATGTGTATGTGCATGCCCTCTACCTGGAAATGCTGGATCATGTAAATGTAAGTGATCCAGCACAGAACAGCCACACCACTGCAATATATATACATGGGGTGGTCTGAAAGCAGTTAACTACCTTTTGTTCTGTTGCTGTGCTCAGTCTTGCCATGGTATATGTCCTGTGACATGAAACTGTTTTCCAAAACCTCATCTTAGTAGCAGAGTTTGGCTGTTCCTCACCCAGTTTTAAGCCTCCTAGACAACTGTTTCTGTTTCAGTTAATAACAGTGTTTTAACCTACATATTAAATTGTTAAGTATAAATGGTTAAGCTTACACCTGACTCTAATCCTACAAAATCCTTGACTTTTTGCAAGTGTACAAAGTGTGCAAGTGTTAGAATTGATTCTGGTTTGAAGCCAAAGGGTAGTCACACCAAATATTGATTTGATTTAGATTTTTCATCTGTTCACTCATTTTTATTTTTATTTTAATTAATACAAATAAACAAATAAAATATATATTTTTGAAAACATTCTTACCTTAGAGCATTTCTCTACCTAAAACATTTGCACAGTACGATTGAGAATCAAAATATTTGCAGTTTGCCTGTCTTTCAGACAGAAGCTTCATCACCAATCATGGCACTAATGTCAGCATACATAAATATAATTCAGCATTGTATATCAATTCCTGCAACATATGACAATTCCTGCTGTATACAGTACTTTTCCTGCTTTCCGTACATACCATGCTTAATGAACTGTGTTCCGAAACACAAAAAGTACTCACCAAGAGCTCTGAAATTAAACAAATGATTTACTCCCCAATGGAGTCTCTTAATAAAAAATATAAGAGGTAAAAACATCATTCATTCTTTCAGAAGCCAGAACTAAGATATGTAAGGAGATAATATTTTAATGAGTTTAAAAGAAAAATAAGCAATCATAAATATACAGTACAAGGACATTATAAACTATAGCAACAAAATACAGTGTGCTAGAAATATAGCCCAAAGGCTTAATTATTTAAAAATAAGACAATTACAGTTCCATTTGAACTAGACTTGATGCTCTATTTCATATGCACTGTAAGCAAGTGCATATAAATGTTCTTAAGCAGAGTATAGTTAGAATTAATTTTTTTACAGTGTTTGTGCTTCAGACATGAAACATATATTAACCTTAGATTAAATATTTTAAAAAAATTAAACACTTTTAATTTTTTACTACAAAGAAAACAAAAGAACTAAGAGGTATTAAAAGGATTAGTAATGAAAATCCTTACTATTTACAATGTTCTCCTTACCAATAATTAATTATAATACCTTAATGCCTAAAGGAAATATTATTCATGTTATAAAATCCCAATTGCACATAGAACATAAGTATTCATGTTCATGATTATACTCTGCTTTGCAAAATGAAGTTGAAACAGACCAAAACAAATGAGTACATGGTAGTAAAAAGTGCATTTTATTTGATAGATGTGATATATAGGGATACTGGTTAGGTTTGCCTCTACTGGGAGTTCAGTATCATCCGTGGGCAACGTCAGGACATTTAAACTTCTGTTTTATTTGATGCAAATGTGACAAATCAAAGTCAAACATACCGGAGTATTGGGGGTGACAGAGGATTATACTGCAGGGGGTTCTTTTAGGTTGGTGGAACTGTTTAACTTATTTTGACACCCAAAGTAATAAATCAAGGGTGGCAAAAATCACTGGAAGTAAAAGAAAAAGGGCCTTTTCCTGGGAACTATATTATTACAGTATAACAGAAAAGCCAGTGCGGGGACACTCAGGTGATTACTTTTGTGACAGTTACAAGAAACTTGAGATTACAGAAAAGTAACAGGAGAGTTGAATCAGGAATAAAGGGCAAATCAGCTAAAGGTGAGGGCTCAAAAAAATCCCAACCAATTGCAAACGCTACTACAATTAAAAATTACATGCCCCCAGGAGAAAAGTCCAGAGAATCTGGACTTAGGAAAAACAACAAGAAGAAGTTAGAAAATCTGACGGAGATCTTTCTAGGATGTCATCTTGGTCCCAGGAAGGGAACCAGATTCAAAATCAAATCAATAAGTTTGGACAGTGTCATGGAACAAAGTGTCATGGAACAACAAGGGTCCATTTCACAAATACCTATAAAACCGACATGGCAAAAATGTTCGCAAAACTAGAGTTTCTTGTTCTTGAAAAATTAGATGGGGGTATTATGCAATGACTTGGGTCAAATCCTAACACGAGTGGAGGAAGTAGAGGGGAGAATGGAAGCACACATTCAATTAATTAATAAATTAGAAACGCAGGTGGAAGAGATGCGAAGAGAACAGAGAAAGCTTCTATTTAAAGTGAAAGACCAGTAGAACCATGATAGAAGAAAGAATGTAAGGATCAGGAGCGGACTGACCATTTGGAAACGTGGGCACTGCCTGAGGGCCGGGGTCAGTAGGGAGTCCCATGAGATGCCCCTGGTACCTTTTTCATAGGCTTTTTTGAGTTTGGGCAAGGGCACAGGGGCCCCATGATCCCCTATTGCCCGGGGGCCCCATGAGTTGTCAGTTCGCCCCTGGTACTACCATGCCATGTTCAAAGTCACTGAAATCCCCTTTCTTCCCCATTCTGATGCTCGGTTTTAACTTCAGCAAGTTGTTTTCACCACGTCTAGATTCCTAAATCCATTGAGTTGCTGCCATGTGAGTGGTTGATTAACAATTTGTGTTATCAAGCAATTGAACAGGTGCTGGTGAGTGTGTGTGTGTATATATATATATATATATATATATATACCTAAAATGTGCTAAAATCCAGGTGAAAACATATGAAAGAACAAACAAATCACTTCCTGCTGGCATTACAAGACAAGACGTGACAAGTCCACTGGCTGCCATTTTTCTGGGGACAGGAAGTCATCAAAATACCGATGACCACAATCTGTTCAATATCTTATTCAAACATTTGATTGATTTTCCAAGCTAGAAACAAGCCCAAGGATCCTTGTGAAGATTAACCTGAAGAATGCTGTACTGTAAATCATGGTGTAAACCAAACTGCACAGGCATTTAACCTTGGAGCATGTCCACCAACATTGTTTCATCTCTCCCATATCTGAACAGCCCTGAAAACACAAGAATTGGTACAATGGTATTACAGTTGGCAGTTGTACCAGGGGTGTAATACTGTGAAAATACTCTGTAACTTTTTTCTCAAGCCTGTACATTGTGGGAGCTTTTGGAAAGGGCTAGCCATTTCTCATTCCAGTTATCAGACAGGAATGTTTTGTTAAAGTCTATTTTCCATCTAGAGCAATGAAATGGGAGTTGATTATAAGAGCTACCCAATATAATAGAATTAAGTAAAGAGACATTGTGAGTCTTAGGGCTAGACTTGCACCTCAATTCAAATGCTGGCAAAGACAGGAGTGAGGCCTGATTTTTGAGCAATGAATCTACTAGATGCCGAATTTGTAGGTAGCAGAATAAATTGATATTGTTAATATAATGAGATTCTATAAGTTGTTGGATTGTGCAAACTCCATTTAGTAGAGAGTATATTATGGTAAAGCCCTGTGAGCTCCACCAAAGGTAGCTTTGGGGATTTCCTAACCCAAGGTGAATAGCTGAGTTAATTAGACCATAAAATCCAAATGTGCTTAGAGTGGCATACAAGTATCCCCAATGCACCCAGTGAAATGCTTTTTCAGCAGCTAATGCTAAATATATGGAAGGAGGCTTGGAAGATTCAGCATATCTCCAAAGGCTGAGCATCCTCCTGGTGCCACTGGAGGCCTGCCTGAATTTGACAATTCAAATTTATGCTCTTTAAAGGAGAGAAGGAGATATGTCTGCCAGTGCATAGCTAGGATCTTAACATATATTTTTAGATATGTATTTAAAAGTGAAAGGGGTCTGAAATTTGTGGGATAGTCTTCCCTGGTTTAGGCATGTAAATACAGATGAGAGGAAGGAACCAACCCTAATACAAACTCACATTCCAAATAGCATCACAAAAATTGACCCGTAGACATTTTGTGGGTGAACAGAGGATGTGTAAAAAGCATATTAAAAAGTAAAAATTGCCAATTTTATTAGTTACATATAAATTCCAGCAGTATAAAAATACAACATAAAACTAAATGCTTATGACATATGGAGACCGCAGATCACCTGCCCCCACATGGGGTGAACAATTGGGGTGAACAATCTAATGACACCTCCACAGAGGCCGTTGAGCCCTGACTGCACAAAAGAAGGAAGGGAAGAGGAAATAGAGCATCAGGAATTGCCCATATAGCATCATTGGATGTATGAATAAAGCCTCAAAAACATGATGAGAATATCAGACAAATGATCGTCCAGTTTTTTTGCATGCTATTCTCATATTGAAAATGAAGAGGTTACTAAAGTTACAGGAATTCTCATACAACAGAACACAACGTTAGAAGTATTATATTGTAATGTATTCTTTCTTTTCTGAGCATGCACGGTCTTGGTCTTCTGATTTTTTACAACAAATACTGTAGTGATTAAATTAAAATCATTTGTTCTGGTATCATACAAGGCATATTTTCGTGCTTGTCCATTCAGATAATTTCACAAGAACTCCAAAAGCTGTGTACTAACAATCAGATTATCGGACGATCACTTCAAAAGTGGTATTTTTCATCCAATTTTCTCATTGTGTATACTAGGAATAAGTATAGTAGTCATTGTCTACTAACAATAGCGATAAAGAAAGATTCTTACATCAAAGCTCTCTTGTGTCTATATATGTGTCTATATATCCTGCTTGGTCAGAGCACAAGATTATAAATGGATCTCCTGAAGCCAAAAGATTGTAGAGCGAGTAATGTACCAAACAGAGCTTGATGCCATAGATCAAATAAGTCAAACTTCTGTAGCAAGAAGACCAGGCAAAATGAGACTTTCTGTGCAGAGTAAAGGAAAAAGAAATACAGTGTTTTTTAAAAACTGGCTCAAACAGGGCAGAGAGAGAGGGAGAGAAAAATCTACATACATGTATATCACCTACCCTTCATCACTTCCTCAACAGAGATGGTAGATGGATGATGCAGCATAGAAAAGCAGTGTCAATGTGAAGAATTTATATATATGTAGCTGAAGGTGAAGCAAAATTATGAAAATCCTCCACTGGATGAGAAGAGAGGACACAGGTGCTGTCTTCTCCTTTCAAAGTGTCTTATGCTACTATCCAAAATGGCCCCTCAGCCACTTGCGATGCGGCGGTAGCACGCCGGCCCCACTCCCAGCATGATGACATCACAGACAGGATAACTGCCGATGCATGAGATTGCCCAACTCTGTGACATAGACAGATAAATGGCCAGCATTACGTTACATTGCAGAAGAACAGAGAGCAGTGAAAGCTCCACTCTATAACCAACCACTGTGCACACAGATAGCCGCTCATGGGCAGACAAGGCCCATCCTCGAGCCAGAATGGGGGGGGGGGGCACGTGCATTGGGAAATGAGTCATAATCCATAGTCCAAAGGACCAAAGGATGCTCACTGAGTGTGTGTGTACCCCCCTCCCTCCATGGGGGCCAGCAAACATAACACCCAAAGTCTTAACAGAAACAAATAAATAAATGAAAATGCAGGATGAAAAAGGTCTCTTCAAAAAAGGCAAATTACTGCGTGGCACAAATATAGATGGGAAAAAAGAGAGGTATGAAACAAATGTCATGTATAACTGAAAGGAAAGCCAGACATCAACATACAAAGAACCAGATGATAATACCTGAACTGTAGTGATGTAACTTTTTCAATCTTAATGTTCCCATAGACAATACCTGTGGAAAAATGCATCAGCTTTACACCTCCATCCCTCCCGAGGCAAACCCCTTGAGGAAGGGCTTGAAAAAAATGGATTCATTAAGACCTGCAGGGATGGTGGCACCAAGTCTATGGATCCAAGCCAGTTCCCACTGGAGGAGGGTCTTGTTCCAATCACCCCCACAGGAACTGGAATGGACCCTATCTGAGCCAAGCAAAACCCACCTTAAGAAACCTGACCTCATGGACCAATGCCACATGTCTACCTAAAGGGAGTTCAATGTCCACACTCTTCATATGTTTTAGATAAATGCATCTTCAGAAATTCCTGTTTAGTTTTCCCTATGTAAAACAAGCCACATTGGCACTTTAACATAAAAATGCCACCAGACGTCTTACAATGAACATAGTGTCTGGGGTTAAACACTTGTCCATTTGGTAATTTCACCTGACATGGTGTCCATCTGGAATGCAGAGTATGAGCAAGTGTGACATGGAAAAGTGCCCCTGTATTTACAGTACCTTTATTTTCTCCTTGTACTGTCTTGTCCTGAATCAAATTTTGCCTGTATGTCAAAAGAGATGCATCTGATACAAACGGCCCACCAAGGAGTCATATTGTAAAAGATGTGAATATTTATTAAGAATACTTATCAATTGACCATGTTGATTCAAGAATTGTGTGATAATTCTCATTTGTCCACTTCATATTTCATTAGTCTAATACATATAACACTGCATTAAGCCCAATTTTGTTGTAGTTCTCATTGTTATTATCAACAGCCTTTTCCCCTGATACCAGTGTAACTTGTTAACTAGAATGGCTTTAAAAAATATAATGCATCTAGCACCTTATTAGGTGCCATTTTTTTGTAGTTCATATTGTTATTATTGACTGCCATTTTCCCTGATATCAGTTTAATACATTCAATATGACACCAATGCACTCTCTATTGAGCGCCATATTGTTGTAGTCTTTTCTGTTGGCCATTTTATATGCTAACATCTGAGATACAAATTAATCTATTTTCCCCAGTTATATACTGTAGATAATTATTTCTATTATATTATATTAATTACTACTATATATTTAAATAGCCTCTTATCATTAATGTACAGATCTTACAGATATTAACTTCACCAGATGTTATTATAATCTCACCTGCCAATCAATATAAGCAAACTAGCCTATATATAATGCTATGTTGTCTCACAGATGTTGTTTTTATATAAAAAAAAAATCTAAAACTTTATTTAAAAAAATATTAATCCAAAAACTCCACTTTTATATTTTTTATAACGTTATATATAAAATACTTACAGTATATTCCTTATTTTTAAAATACCTAAAAGTTGAATAGTGCCTTTAGCGCCCTCTACCTGTTTAAAATATTAAAGTCACAGTACACAACCTCTCCATAATATTATATTAAAATTATTAACCACTTCCAGTCCGGACACTTTTACCCCCTTCCTGTCCAGGCAAATTTTCAGCTTTCAGTGCTATCACACTTTGAATGACAATTATGCGGTCATGCAACACTGTACCCATATGAATCGTTTAGCATTTTTTTGAGCCAGATAAATCTTTATTTTGGTGGTATTTATTCACCACTGGGGTTTTTATTTTTTTTGCTAAGCAAATGAAAAAGTCCAAAAACTTTGAAAAAAAAGTGTTTTTCTTATAAAATTGTGCAAATAAATAGCATTTTATCATAAATCTTGGCCAAAAATGTATTCCATTATCTTTTTAATAAAAAAAAAAATTAGTTTATAACCAAAAATTATAATTTTTAAACTTTTTTTTTATATATTATTATTTATTTTTACATACTATCACCCTAGCAGTACAGTGTCACCATGGTGACACTGTACTACTTGTGGGGGGTGATGATTGTTTTTTTTTTTTTTACACTGATTGCTTTTACACCCATAAAGGCTGTAAAAGTAATCATTGCTCCTCCTCTCTAGCTGCATTCCGGCAGCCATTGAGAACTACTGTGTGAGCTGTGATTGGTCAAAGCTTGTCACATGGTACAAGGCTGTTGTGAATAGCCTTGTACCATGTGACCTCTGTGATCATTCACAGATTTCACACGTAGTAAGCAATTATGTCAGAAGTGATATCTTGCTTACTACTCTGCATGTGATCACTGATTGGCCAATGTTAAAGTCCTTGCTCATGGATCCACCAAGATTCCTTTTAACTAAGCTCTCTAATTTTGTTGCTACCCTTCCAATTTGTCCTATATTCTTGTATACATCTAAACAGATACATGTAGATTTGGCTTTGAAAAAAATGGGAGCAGCACATCTGAAAAATCATAAGGACTTTTTAGGTGCCCCAAAGAGAAATTTGATGAAAGAAACATACCGGTAATTAAAAGTTAGTAGGGAAAATCAATCCCCATATTACACTTGAATAATATCATGGATAAAAACTAGACAAGAGTCCATCTAAAATGCAGTACATCCAAAACAAAGCTATTTTGTTATAATGCAGAAGAGCCCACAATGTGGTGCATCTCTTACATTACATTAATATAAAAAATGTGCGAGCAATAACTCTTAGTGGGGTATGATATTCATTTCAATGATGACTCTAATTCCTTAACATGTTTTTCAGGAATCTCTTCCTGCTTCCTCAGGAGGATAACAGCCACTATTAAAGAAAAGAACATATGTATATACATATTATATGATTTTACATACATAAATACACATACTATAAGCTATAGCAGAACCTGATACATACAACTGTATCCAGATGTACATCACTTCATAAAGCTTCCATGCATAGAGGACCAGAATAATTAAAAAGGGAGGAAGAACACTGGTAAACTACTAAGAAAATTAGTTACAGGTGTCCTCCATGCAGTAGAAATAGATGCTGTAGTGATGCTGTTTTAGTGACAACTTTCTAAAGCTGGCCATGCACTAGAATGTTATTGTGCAGCCTTCTGTCGGCATGATCTGTGATCTAGGAATGGAAAGATCCAATGCAGCAAGTTTATTTGCATACATAATTTGGTTTATTTGCATACATAATTTGTTTTATTTTTACGCTTGGTGTTAAATAATAGCATGACTATTGGTATACACCTGGAAAGGTGTCCTTAAGGTTTTTTTCAGCACAACAGTTTTTGGCTATGATACCAATATTGTAGACATGTTCCTTAATCCTGTCCCTAAGAGGTCTTTTTTGTGGCTCACACATTGTTTGCTGCAAGGACATTGCAGACAATAGACTACTCCCTCCATGGCACAGGGAACAAAGTCTTTGATCTTATATTGTTTACCTGTTGCTTGACATGAAAATCCCTCCAATTTTGTACATTATTTTTAACCTTAGTGCAATTATAGCAATGCCCACAGGCTTAGAAACCCTTACCTGCAAAGAAAATAAATTATACCTCAATGTGGGAGCTTTTTTATACATAAATACTGGTTTCTCCAGAATCTTTAAGGTGTCTATCCTGTTTTAATATTTGCCAATGTTTTTTTTATACATGCATTCAATTCTTCTATATTGTACATTATAATTTAGAAGAACAGCAATTGAAAACCCTCCATGTTTCTTCCTCCCATCTCTATCATGGATTAAGTCCTCTCTATCCATTTTTCTAATTATATTCCTTTCTGTGTCTAGACATTCT
The DNA here is from genome assembly GCF_062004578.1 of Staurois parvus. Classification (NCBI taxonomy): domain Eukaryota; kingdom Metazoa; phylum Chordata; class Amphibia; order Anura; family Ranidae; genus Staurois; species Staurois parvus. The sequence goes on along the minus strand of NW_028317994.1, from coordinate 10,466,977 downwards.
CCTTCATACCCTTTATCCACAAACATTTTAACCAGTTTATTTATTTACTGTTCATAATCCTCATTACAAGTGAAATTTATTTTAATTCTCATAAATTGCCCTTTGGGTATGTTCACAAGCCATGGTTTATAATGACAATAAAATAATTTCTATCTGTATTCCTGAAATATGTTCTGGTTATAACCCATCATTCTGCTTTATAAGCCCTAAGTCCAAAAATAGGCAACAGAAAGGACTACAACAATATGGTGCTCAATAGAAGGTTCATTGGTGCCACTATAATGAATATGTTATACTGATATCAGGGAAAATAGCCATCAACAATAACAATATGATCTACAACAAAATAGCACTTAATACAGCGCAGGATGCATTATATGTATTGAGGCCAGTCTGGGTAACAAGTTGCACTGGTATGAGGAAAAATGGCAGACGATAATAACAATAAGAACTACAACAAAATGGGGCTTAATGCAGTGTTATATGTATTTGACTAAGGGAAAATGTGAACTTTGGCAAAATGGTGCTTGGTATACACTATATAAAGCAAACAGATAACCCATCCAAACCACTGAGGAAGTCATGTGACACGGTGATGAAACACATAGGGGTGGGGCTCCTGGATGACATAATCACGTTCAAGAAGTATAGAGAGAAAGGATATCTGAGCCTTGTATAAATGCTGACATGCATTGTGATTTATATACTGTTACACAGGAGTTTTAAACCTAGAAAGGTTGTGATGCTGGAGCTTATGTGTGAATAAAGTATTGTAAGGATAAAGCACTATCCAGTCTGTTTCTTTTATGTGGCTGACCAAAGTAGGAGAAGAGAGAGAATGCAATAAGAGCCATCATAAAGGAGAAGTATGTGCATGTAAAGTAGCAAATCCACTTGTGGAAGGAGGAAGTGGATCTACTTAGAACCTTCAGGAGTACTACAGAGGATCTTATGCCCAATTAAAGGGAGCACATGCCTTTTCTTACCCTGCATAATCCATATGGTTAATTAAATTAGGTGAGAGCACAACTGGCGATGGTGCACACATGGAGTTTGCAGTAATGATGATGTGATCACGGGTGAATAAAAATTAATTTGGTGAAGATTAAAAAGAGAGACTTTTTTGGGATGGACACTTACACTTTATTGCATTGTTTATATGTTATACACATTTTTAAATCACCAGTACACTGAAAATTAAGATTGTGGAAACGTAAAAGGATTGATTTGATTGAAACACACAATGTATTTTATTACATTTTAGTGGATTGTTTATATACATGGTGTATATACATTTTATTTTTTATATTGTTAAGTAGTGCTGCACCATTTATAGGGAAATAAATGTTTACAATCTTATATGCGAGGGTGTAAGGTGTTTAGTAGACGTTTAATTTAATTTATTTTATTATGGTTTGTTATACACATCATTGCAACTCACAAGTTACATGGTAATAATGGTATTCGAACCTGAACACCCAAAAGTCCACTAGGTCCACTCCTCACTTTAAAGAGTGAAGCATATGGTTTTGGTACATTTTTTTCATTTTCTGATACAGAACTTGCTCACTGTCTGCTAGTCGTGTCTGCATAACTTCTGCCTCTCCTTTTAAACCTGCCTGGTATTATGAATACAGGGAATTTACTAAATTTATTAGAGGGACTAGGGGGATTTGGTTCTTTCGTGCACTTACAGTAACAATGGGGTTACATAGTACAATGACCTGTAATGCAAAGTATGCAGTGATGTACTGCAAGCAAAGGCCAGCTTTGCTTGTTTCTTAAAAAATAAAACCTAAAACACTAAACCCCAAACCCTAAAGCACAAATCATCAAGACTTTTGGGGGATTAACCTAACTATTTGGAAAAGTGATATAAAAATGAAGAAGGCAGTAGCTAAACAATAACTGAAGCTGTTGCAGACAATGCCAATAGTCCTAATGAGAAATGATGGATCTATGCACTGTAAACACAGAGGGTACTTCATATGTATTCCACTACACTAAAGTAAATGTAATGTGGTAATAAACCTCTCTCCCCATAAAACTGGGTAATCTCTCTCTACTGTATATGCTCTAGGTGAACTACGCCCACTGACTTGCTGTGAATTTGACTGAGTGCAAATAACAAAAGTAGATGTTATTTTTTGTGGTATTATGTCAGCAACTTTCTTTCCCTGTAAATACTGTGTGACACACACTGACTGACTGTGTATATGACCGATTTTAAATATAGCAGTTTTAGGCAGCAGTACCAGTAGAATAGGAGCACTTATCTTTTGCTGCAAATGTTCTTTGACCCCCCCTAAAATTAGACTCTATAAAAACACGTTTTTGATTTCCATCTAATCTACCCAGCAACACCCACCATGCCCATCCCAATCCAGCAGGGCCCAAGACACATGGCCAGGGAGGTTTTCCAGAGGGGCAGTAGCTGCTGTGACAGCTGTGACAGTGTGTTTAAAATCCTGTGTTGTCACCAACATTAGCCTAATGTAGGTGGCAGCGAAAGGTTTAAATAACATGCCACTGGAAATTACAGTTGTGCTCAAAAGTTTTCATACCCTGGCAGAAATTGTGACATTGATGTGGAAAATATGACTGATCATGTCAAAGAACTGTCTTTTATTTAAGGCTAGTGATCATATAAAGCCATTTATTATCCCACAGTTGTCTGGCTCCTTTTTAACAGAAATCACCTAAATGGCCCTGATCAAAAGTATACATATCCTGGAATGTTTGTTGGTACAGACACACAGGGGTTGAATTACTAAAACTAGAGAATGCAAAATCTGGTGCAGCCCTGCATAGATATCGATCGGTTTCCATGTTTTTATGTCAAAGGTTAATTGAACAAGTTGAAGTTAGAAGCTGATCAGCTACCATGCACAGCTGCACCAGATTTTGCACTCTCCAGGTTTAGTAAATTAACCCTCAAGTTAAAATGACAATTAAAGGTTAATTTCCCACATCTGTGGCTTTTTAAATTCCAATTAGTGTCTATGTATATATAATCAATGAGTTTGTTGCACCGAGCAGGCTAGATACTGAGTAATGGGGAGCATAAAAGAACTGCCAAAAACCTGTGTAAAAAGATGGAAAAGAATATAAAAAAAATATTCAAAGCCTTGAAAATGCCAGTCAGTACTGTTCAATTACTTAATAAGAAGTGGAAAATTCAGGGATCTCTTGATTCTTGATTATACAGAAAGAGGCCTTAAGCCCTGGTTCACATATATGCGGCCAAGCAGGCTGCGTTTTGCACGGGAACCTCGGTTCTCAGTGCGGTTGCAATTTCCAGTGTGGGCGGCATGCCATTAGAATTAATGGCACCTGCCCACGGGTCTGCATTCTTCTGTGTGGGTGGTGTGACTGTACGGATTTTTGTGTGGATCCGCAGCAGCACCACCTGCACATATGTGAACCTAGCCTTACTGTGCCAGAGAGGGGTCAATAAGGCCTATAGCAACAAGATTACTATCCCCACTGTGAAGCATTGTGGTGGCTTGCTGATGGTTTGGGATTGTGTGAGCTCTAATGGCACTGCAAATTTTGTGAAAATTGATGGCAAGATGAATGCAGCATGTTATCAGAAAATACTGGCAGATAATTTATGTTCTGCTCGAAAGCTGAGCATGGAACACTCTTGGATTTCCAGCAAAACAATGACCCTAAACACAAGGCCAAGTTGACCCTCCAGTGGTTACAGCAGAAAAATGTGAAGGTTCTGGAGTGGCCATCACAGTCTCCTGACCTTAATATCATCGAGCCACTCTGGGGAGATCTCAAATGTGCTGTTTATTCAAAATGACCAAAGACTTTGCATGACCTGGAGGCATTTTGCTAAGACAAATGGGCATCTATACAACCTGCAATAATTCAGGGCCTCATGGACAACTATTACAAAAGACTGCACGCTGTTAATGATGCTAAAGGGGGCAATACACAGTATTAAGAGCTAAGGGTATGCAGACTTTTGAACAGGATTCATTTATTCATTTGTTTACTTGTTGCCGTGTTTTGTTTAATTATTGTGCCATTCTGTTATGACCTACTGAATATGAATATGAATATGCCTGCTCGCTCATGTTTTCTTTAAAAATGGTACATCCTGTATACATTCTCCAAACGTACGAAAACCTTTGCACACGACTGTATGTAGATCCATGTCAATCATGATAAATGACTCCAGCCAAATAAAAAAACCTGCCAACACCATCTGCTTCCAAATATGGACCTGGCCATATTTGGTCAATTATGTCACCGAGCATACCCCATGGCAACAGTGACCAAATATTGTCTTGTCAATTTTTGGTCTATAGTGTAACCATGCTAATCTGTCCCTTTTCATTAGGCTTAGGAGCCTAGGAGCTGTCATTTGTGGTGAGCAGAAAGTTAGACAAGTTAGAATAATGGATTTCTGGAAAATGCCCAAGGACAATGGGAACAGAGGACAAACTCCTTAGCAACTATGTACAGTACAAGGCTTTACAGAAAAAAATCTTCTGGAGAGCTAGCTAGCATCTCCCAATGTACTGCCCCGGACCCCAGATAAATCCTCTCCTCATCCAACTATACTGAGTGAATCCCTGGTATCCAGTGCCTGTCACCGCAGTGTGAACAGTCCTGGGTAAAAAGCTAATCCAATTTCCCACCAGAGTGCCTCTTTCCCCTTGCTGGCCCAGGGGGTGCAGGTCTACTCACTTTTTCCTTCTCCTGTGTTGCAGGTGGGTCAATTGCTGCTACCAGGCCTTCTAGATGGGTCGTTCCTTCCCTGCCACACAGGTGGTCCTCTTTCCCATCTGGGCCCCCTTCACAGGCTCCTACATCTCTTCCTCTCCCACATCTTTCACCTAACTCTCTCTCCATCTCTCCCACAGATGAGCAGGCTCAGTTACTCTTAAAGGTTGTCCTGAACCCTTGCCAAGCCTCTTGTTGGGGATTGGCCAGGATCCTCCAAGAGTACAGACCAGCCACTCCTCAAATCCACCCACTGCTTCTAGACATTTCTCCAAAGTTCTAGAAAAGGGAAAAATTCAAGAGGGCTGGAGCGACCAAATTTTTTTTTCCAAATAATTTTTATTCCAATTTTTCAAATTTACAAAAACAATATAATACAACACACCAAGCAGATCATGATGTACAGTAGCAATCATGCAATTGCACTGTTCCAGCACTCTATGCGTCTAACACTGTGTGCTAGTAAGAGATAGAACCAATATTACCATAAAACAGTGTAACATACAACTTTGGGAAATCTTCATCATATCTTCAAAACTGTTATGGTGTGTGATAGCCCATGCAGAACCTGAGATTGCATAAGAATAAACACATAATGTTCATTGTACTGCCAAGAAAAATGAACCCAAAAATTCAAACCCTGGTATATGTCATGTGTAAGCATATCCAAATAATTACATCGCCCTATCCTGTGTCTATGGCACTCAGCATCAATCACATCTGAGTGACACAGGGCACCCAACACCTGCACTTACTCATTTAGCACTGAAATATTTGTAACGACAACAGGGACAGATGGGCTAATCCTGGAACTTGTAACCAAGGGTCCCATAGCTTATTAAATTTGTGTACCTCGTTGCAACAAAATTTGTCACTTCTTAAGTATAGTGAGATTAACCTGCTTTCTCCAGATCCTAGGGGTTGGAGGTGATGGGGAGGTCCATTTCAGTAAAATACATTTATGAGCCAAAAATAATAGTCTGGAGATGGAAGTCCAGGCATGGGGAGTAAATAGCTGCTATTCCAAGAATCCAAGTATGCATGTTAATAAATCATTATTTAGTTGAGTTCAGAAAGCTTGATTAATGATATTTATTATATCGCACCAATACCTAACTCATTTTGGACATCTCCAGAGCATGTGTAGAAGGTCTTGAGCAATCCGGGGTCTCCATGCGATTCCATTGATTTAACCTATGAGGCAATTGGTTCACTCTATGTATAATAAAAAACTGGGATAACCTTTGGTATGGTGAAAGTGACACAAGAGGGACCTGTTCAAGTATAGCCTGACAAATGTCCCCATCTAGAAAATCAATAACCTTAGCCCACCCTGTCCTACCATACAGCTGAACATTTCTGAGGGAATTGTACAGTAGTGATTGGTATAAGGACAAGATAAGTCCCCTCCTGTTGTTCATGGATGCTAGCTGATCTACAGTATAAGTGGAGTGGACACTTGTTTAAAATTAATCTGCTTAGCTGTTACTGATAGGGCATGCCGAAGCTGGAGAAACTGAAAGAACTTCAGAGGGGGGAGGCCAAATTCCCTCTGTAATATTTGGAAGGATTTGAGATGATCATAAACATATCATTGGCGGAGAAAGAGAAGGCCCTTAGCATACCATCCCTCAAAGCCCTGCAACTTCTGTAATTTTTCCAACCGCCGTCTCTCCCAAAAGGGCAAGTAATGTCCCATGCCCACATATCTCATGATCCTCTTCATTTTCTGACCAAAATTCGACCCCTGCTAGCTATTACACACAGGCTGCTACGCGGCCCTCCTTGCTAACAATTGGAGTCTAGCTCCCCCTAGATGACTAGGAGGGTGCTACATAAGCATTAGTAATAATTACTGACATTAGATATGTAATATCAGATACAGTATGTCATGTAGAAACGTTAATCCTAACTAAGACCATCTCATATAGATGCCCTTTTAAATCAGTGAGACCCTCTCAAAGCGAAATAAAGGTAATGTAGAAAAAATATGAATACCTTAAAGTTTTAGAAATGAGAAATGTCATTTAGTGATAGAACATAAATACCAAGGTGAACAAGTAGGAAACTGGCAATATTAGAAATTCATGGTGTATTAAGTACTGTATATTGCTATAAAAAGATAATTTGACTGCTAATAATGAGGAAAAGGTTGAAACATCAGTTCAGTGCATCGCTGATATTTCTGAAGTGCTAAATTTGCACTTTCAAACTATCAAAATATTTCCAATCTAAAACTACTTTTCTAATGCACACTAAATAAAAGAAAATGAACAAACCTTTCATTACTAACAGCTTATAAAGATAACAAGTTAAGGTACATTTCATTCCGTTTCACTTCTTGACAAGATGTGTTGCTTTGGTGTTTTTCATTTCAGTTGCTTTGACAAGGCATTTTTGAGATGGGTAGGTTTCATATCTACACATATTCTCAAATGCAGGTTACTCTAAGTTATAGACGAGAGTAAATGGTAAAATCTATGTCCTTAATGAAATGTTATTCCTCTCAAACACTATTGTGTCTGTAATAAAAGCCCTTTAAATATTTCCAAAACATGAGAAAAACAAGAGGGCACTTACAGATATTGCAACAGCAATCATAAAAAAATAACACTTTAGCTCTAGCTAAAAAAGATTTCATGGCTAGAGCATTTTAAACAAAGATTATTCGGACAAAATAACATTTTTAGGTCTTAGTTTTAAGAATAAGATTTTAAATCACTTAATGAGGAATGGTTACATGTAACCAGTTTTGGGTGCTTTATTTTTATTTGTCATACCATTGCTATGCACAGTATTAAGTGATTTCTTTTTTTTTAAATTAAAGTATATGTGACCCCTCATCTTGTAAAACAACCCATTCATTTTAAAATAGAAATAAAAGGCAAAATATTTGTGTATACATATAAATACCTTTTTTCCCCTCTGTTGTCAGCTACATAAGGAGCTAGGGGAGGAGGAACAGCAACACACTGATCTTCCCAGTGAATGACTGTGCAGGAAAGGGGAGTGGGGGGCTTATGTCAGCACAAGCCCGATCATTGGATTAGCTCCCAGCACAGCCAGAAAACTCACCATGCTGTGTTTAATAGGAAAGCAGAGTGACTGGCAGGAAATCCAGGGTTTGCATACAAGTACATGTGGTATTAAATTCAAAAGCAAACATTTATTATGTTCAAATATGCACCCTGTGCTCTTCCATCCAGAGTGGGGGCACTCTAGTTCAAGAGGTGTGTTAATGTTCATATCACCAGGTGAAAACAGAGGGGGGAAAAAAGAAAAGAAAACTGATGCACCTACCACACTTAATGATTGGTAAGCTGCAATATATTACATTTTTGGTTTCGGGTTCAATACTGCTTTAACTTCGGAACTGAGATTTCTAACATTGCAACAACCATATCAGCAGCCACGGTGCTGATACCAAATATGGCTAACAATCCCCTCTGACCACTTGGACTTTGAGCAAAGTAAACACCAGCCCCTGGGGGGGAAGGGATGTCTCACATTCCCCATGGATTCCAGAAGACCACTCCTTCAGGGAGATGGCTGTCAAACATAGCAAGATGATACATCAAGCAAACCAAACCTGAAAATCAAACACAACAACATATAAATAGCACTTGCTTAATATTCCCGTGCAGTCTCGGGGTAGCCTTGCACAGCAGCATCAAGATTTATCTCAAAAATTCTTTAAACCTGTAACTGTAAACAAAAAAGAGTAACACAACCCTTAAAGTCCTTGCCAGATCTGTATATCAGTCCAAAAATAAAACAATGAAGAAAATTGTCCAAATAACAGAGCTGACAAACAAGAATAACCATGTAGAGTTTTTGGAAGGCACTCATATTATAACACAGCACTAATAATAATGCAAAATAAAATAAATTATAATATATAAGTCCAAGAAAAATCCCAAATAAAGTCCAATGTCCCAAAAAAGTGAGCAAAAAATGAAGGAAAATAGTATTTCATACATTTTCCAGTGTGCTCACATCATCAGTGGTGAATCATTTCCCCCACACTCACCAGATAAAGTGGATTCTCAAGATAATAAGGCTTTGAGAATCAAAACAGGTTTAGAGGCGGGGTGTAGTCTCCTCAGATATCATTCCCTTTGTTGATTCCTTAATGAATCTCCTTCCAAAAACAATTCCACTTAAGGAGATGAAAAAATATAAAAGACAATACCAATAGTGTGATGCTGTATGAGGCTCAGAAAAAATATTAAATGATCATCATTACACTCACATTGGGTAGATTTATAACCAGCTTACATAGACATGAAAAACTCACAAACAACCAATGGTGATTCCTCCTTAACTTTCCCAAACACTCACTCATGGATGGATGGATGAGGGAGATTAAATGGATTTATGACCAACTTAGATAGACATGAAGGCCTCCCAAACCGCCGCTAGTGATTCCTCCTTAATTTCCTCCAAACTTTCACTCATGGATGGATGGATAAAAATGCAAAAGAAAGGATAGCCAAATAGCGTAATGCAGCATAAAAAAACTTTTTAATATTATGGTAATGTCCCTAATGCACTCACATTTTAAAAATGAATAACAAGGCTTTTGAATTGATGAGAACTCCTTAGGCAGGCTAAAATAGCCCCTCTGACATTTTCAGTAAAGCAGACACAATTAACCAGAATTGGCAGAGATTAACTGGCAGTAGTGGGGAAATTAGATTGTCATTCCCACACTAAAGGTGGCCATGGAACGCCGCATCAGAGTGTGTTCCACTCACTGGATATGACGTCACACGTTCAAGATCGGAACCTGAAGTTATGTCAACGCGTTTTGCCCCTCCTACAATGCGTTGTCACGGTCATTAGGCCTCCCTCAGCAGTGCATTAGGGGCATCACCATAATATTACAAAGTTTTTTATGCAGTATTACGCTATTTGGCTATCCTTTCTTTTGCATTTTCATCCATCCATCCATGAGCGAGAGTTTGGAGGAAATTAAGGAGGAATCACTAGCGGTGGTTTGGGAGGCCTTCATGTCTATCTAGGTTGATCATAAATCCATTTAATCGCCCTCATCCATCCATCCATGAGTGAGAGTTTGGAAGAAGTTAATGAGGGATCACCATCAGTTGTTTGGGAGGTTTTTATGTCTATGTAAGCTGGTCATAAATCTACCCAAGGTGAGTGTAATGATGATCATTTAATATTTTTTCTGAGCCTCATACAGTATCACACTATTGGTATTTTCTTTAAAAAAATTTTCATCATCTTATGTGGAATCAATTTTGGAGGGAGATTCATTAAGGAATCGATAAAGGGAAAGATATCTGAGGAGACTACACCCCACCTCTAAGCCTGTTTTGATTCTCAAAGCCTTATTAGCTTGAGAATCCACTTTATCTGGTGAGTGTGGGGGAAATTATTCACCACTGATGATGTGAGCACGCTGGAACATTTATGAAATAGTTTTTTCCTTCACTTTTTTTATCATGTTTTTTTGGGACACTGGACTTTATTTGGGATTTTTCTGGGACTTATATATTATAATTTATTTTATTTTGCATTATTATTTGAGCTGTGTTATATTATGAGTTTTGTTTGATGTTTTGTCATTTTCGAACAGCAGCATTTATTTATTGATTGTTATTTCTTTGGCGCACGGTTTCAATTTATTGTTTGGGAGGCACGGCAGGGAGTGCAATGGCTTATGGATGTCTAAATGAACTGCATTGACAAATATAACAGGAAGTGTAGAACGATAGGAAATAACTTGGGTAAGTCAGGATGATACCCCAGGTGCTCACCACACCATGTTTTACAGAGGTGTAGTAGAGTTTTTTAGGGTTGTGAGAAGCAAAGCAGAAAGTGGCCAGTGGCCATAAATTTCCTGTTCCTGGGGAATCTCTTTCCAGCCAAGATGCAATGCACTTTTTCCACTAATAGGCTGGAGACACCTTTTCAAGCTTCAGGATGTCTTTGAATAGTTATTCTGCAAAAGTATCTGGATGGGTACCCCCTGCACTCTCAAACAGGTCCAGAACTTGTACATTGTTACACGACAGATGATTCCCTAAATATTCTGCTCTCTATGCTCAGTGTTTCACTTTTCTTTTCTGTTCCTCAGATGGGGAAACCCAGGGTAATAGTAGTGTCTTAAATTTCAGATACCTAGTTTACATTCTTTGTAAGCCTGCCCAGGTCAATGCAGAAAAGTTTACATTCTACTGCTAGGCAGTCAATATGCCCAATTAAAGAAAATTTTCAGCCTTCAGTCAGGATGATAGAAGTGTTAGCCATCCCTGGCAGTGAAGAGGAGCCTGCTGAGTGAGGCTAAGAAGGGCACACTGATTCAGCCATAGGTGAAGGTATCTGTGTGATGATGTTCTGGGCTTGTTTCTGAGCAGCCAAGATAAGTATTGTATAAGATTTGTATAAGATAAGATGTATAAGATTTGTAGAAGCAGGATTAATAGTGTTGAGATTATGGCATGACAGATGGTGGGCATCCATATATCTCCCTTGGCAGCACTGAAGGTACACGGGGGATAGTAACCAAGGTTAGATCATTCAAAATGAACTTCAGCAGGATTGTGTGCAGATAGGCCAAGCTCCTGTGAAGTGTGTCTTGTCTCAATCACATCCCTGCCATGCCCTCAACCCCCAACTCAATTCAATTGTTCTTTCCAGGGCCCTCTTGCTCAAGTCTCTACTAAGCACTGGGGTGTTTTTCCTGTGTTATTAAAAGATCAAACATTATTTATTGATATATAGTTTAATATAGTTAAAGTCTAGCTAAAGTCAAAACCTTTTTTTATGTTTTGGATAGAGTGGAAAGGGATCCCTGTGAGGATTTTATTGCTGTCTGGGACCCAATAGGGAGATTCACCCTCTCTATTTGTCCTGTTTACCATTATGATTGAAAATGAAAGTAAAAGAAAATCCTACATTTTGGGTTGTCCCCAAAAAAAGCAATAGAAGGGAAAATCTTCCAGTGGAGACACTAGCTATGGACACCTGGGGGTCTCCAAAGGATTCCCTTAACTTGCAGGGATTTCCTCTCTCTACCTGCTTTGGCGTTGGGATGAAAAGTGATGGTAACTTTCCACAATAGGACACAGATGACAGAAAAAAAGGCTGACATGGGTTATAACCCTCCATGTTCTTTTCAAATATGAGAATATAAATTGACTGTAGTTCTACTTTTAGTTATCTTGGTAACTCACAACATCAATTGACTGTGTCATTAATAAAAGAATATGCATGTGTTTCTCACCTACATATGTTTTGGTAAATATGACCACATTAGAAACCCAAATTTAATTATTCCACTAGATCAATTAAGTAAATAAAATGTAATTGTTCCACAACAATCCAGTAAAAAAAATATATACAGTATCTATTGTATATTATACAAAATGTTTAGATGTTTAGAGAAATATGTAAGTGTATATACACACAAACATGAATATATGTAAAATAAGGATGAAATATTTAGGTATTATTTATATGTGTACATTTCATAAACACAAATATTTTAGTTACATTTTAATGGAGCCCTTTTTCCCATGTAACAAAACCCAAAAAAGATATTGTTCTTAATAACGATTTCAACAGTAATTTGTGGTCTAATTGTGTTCTCTTTATTTCCCTTTATGGAAAATTCATAATATAAATTATAATATGTTATTTGACACAGACATATGAATATGATATCTAATTGTTCTAAATTTTCTGATGTAAAAGCATAGAGGTCTACCTGGACCAGTTTCTGAACATATGGCCCACAGCAACCTTTCCTTGTCCATCTGGTGCAAGTCTACAAAGCATATCAACTGGTATTCCTCCAAAATCATGCTGGCCTAAAATCTGAATAACATGAAAATATTTAGAGAGAACAATTTCTCTTTATATATATGTTAAAGTTTATTAGTATTTTCTTTCACCCAAACATATATAATATATAACTATGTTAAAGTTTTATAGCTTTATTAGGTTTTATCAGGGTTTTTTTTAACTTAAAGGGTATCACTTCTTTTACGGGGTTTCAATTACATTCTCTTAATATTACAACACAGTGCCATTTCATACTTTAGACTTACCGAGACTACAATTTCTGTCCTTTTCTAAAAACACTAGGGGTTTATTTACTAAATCCGGAGAGTGCAAAATCAGGCTCAGTTCTGCATAGAAACCAATCAGCTTCTAACCTCAGAATTGTTCAATTAAGCTTTGGCAATAAAACCTGGAAGCTGATTGAGCTTGATTTTTCACTCTCCAGCTTTAGTAAATAAACCCCATGGCATCTATTTGTGATGTTAATGCATTAAATTTTATTTCCAATAATTTTTTTATTTAATTTTCAACATACTGTATGTACATTAGATAACATGCACTCATAATAACACTGTACCATAGACAAAAGCAGAGAATCAGGTTACGATCACCTGCAATTCCTCTTGCTTTCTAAAATTAGAGAGATTATGTTACCTGTTTAGAGGAGCCCCACTCCTGGTTTCAGTATCTATGTACATGGTCTTGTAAATTCCAATCTTTTCCAAAGGGTACAAGTGTATACCATCAGTAGAAAAAATACTAACTAGAAACCAAAAGAAACACGAAAAAAAGGGGTAGGTTATGGTTGGAGGGTTGAGAAAAAGGAGTGATAAATTGGAAGGGAAGGCTACCAAATTGATATGGCATAAGGAATGTAGGTAATTAAATTAACCCCTGCACGCCGACGTCACACAAATATGCGGCTTTTTTTCCATGGGGTCACATATTTGTGTACTTGTCTTTGTGCTGGGAGAACACCGCTCCCAGTACAAAGACTGGGGTGTCACTGAGACCCCAGGGTCCCATTCTAACAATCGGGACCCAGTGTTGCAAATGTGTGCACCAGAGACTGACGCAGTCCACCATTTTGTTAAGAATATCCCTTTTCTCCCCTCATTCTCCCTCCCCCCTCACTCTGAAGAGGCACAGTGACAGTGTATGTGTTTGTTAAAAAATGTCACAGGAGGGTCATAGGAGCTATAAAGGCCCACCCAGGGAACCAGGGCCTAGCTGTCCTAGAGCTTGTGCCATTTCACACCTCTGAAGAGATAAGGCAAGCTTTCCGAAGAGTTGAAAGAGATCCCGACCTAATAAACCTAACTCAGCATAGGTGACAGAATCAGATAACACTTCTCAAAATCCATTTTTTCCCTACGTCTCATATCTTGGAATATGAGAGACGTACATAAAAAATGGACATATTGTCAGATGGACAATGAGCAGGCGAACAGTTTGATGGGTCACTCGCCTTGTCTGGGACACATCGATCTGTGGTCCATTAGCTGGAAAATCGTTGTGCAGGGTGCAGCTGGGTGTGGCATTGCGGTTTTAGATTGGCTAGTCCTTCGGTCACGAGCTTTGGTTCGTCACATATAGGACGTCGCGATCGTGGGATCGTCGCATGTTGGTGGCAGCGATCTTGCGATCGTGATACCCAGGACTCCCGATTTTGGGTCACATGATTGCTGTGATATCCTCTGATTGGCTGCCCCTCCTTGTTTTTTTTCTCTATGAATGAAGGAGAGAGATACATTGAATCTCTCTCTCTCCTTGCAGAGCGGAAAAAAACAACTGTTTGTAAAAAAAAAAGATAAATGTTAACCTGCCTGGCGGTATGATTCCTTCCGATTTTTTGTGCTGAAAGCGGTACCATTTTTTCACATGGAAATAGTTTTTTATTGTAGGCTGTAATTTTTAGGAAAATTTCCCCACAAATCATTATCACTCAATTCTGTAAGTGGTTCTGATTTACTATCGCTGTTCTCTAGCTGGTCTAAAACCGCTTTTGACGTAAAGGGACGCTTTTTGGACGCCATGGACTTTTCTAAGTTTCCAGGCAGAAAGAACAGACAAAATGCAGGCAGGGCGCCGGACAAAGCACTAGGGACAAAATGTATGTGAAATGGGATGAAACAGCAATGTTTTACTATTTAAAATTGAAAAAAAAAAAATGACATTTTTTAAATTTTTTAAATTTCCCGCCGCCGGCGGAGCCCGTACGTCCCGATGTCACGGGGACCGGAACACAGAAGCCGGATGCCGGCATCGGCCGGAGGAGATGGCCGGGGACGCTGCAGGGGACACATCGTGGGAACGAAGGACAAGGTAAGTGCTGCAGGGACCCCCAGAGCAGCGCCGCATGGTAAGCCCGAGTGTAGCTCGGGGTTACCGCTTGTGGTATAGAAATTTTACCCCGAGCTACACTCGGGAAAACCGCCAGGGAGGTTAAAAAATAAAAGAAAAAATAAAGAAAAAATACCTAGATCAAGGTTTGATCTAGTTCAGTGCCAGGGTTAATGTTTGGGTCAATGTCAGGGTCAAAGGTCATGTTTTTTTTTTATTGGTATCAGTGTCAGTTAGTGTAGAACAAGAACACAACAGGGTATGAGTGCCTGGTCAGTCCTGTAGCCTGTGCGGGAATTGATGGCACGTTGCTGGCGGATAGGATATCTGGACTGGCTGGACTGGCTGGCAGCAGAGCAGGCTGGTAGCAAGCAAATGTCACATCTGGATTGGCTGGTGGCAGAGCAGGCTGGTAGCAGAGCAGGCAGGCAGTGGAACAGGCTAGTAGCAAACTGTATGCAGGGTCAGACAAGCCAGGTTGGTAACAGATAAGCAGATCAGGCATGAATGATAGGCAGAAGAATGGTCTGGTCACAAGCCAAGGTTGGTGGTGTTGGGAGCAGATCAGGCAGATACAGAAGGCAGAGGTGGAGTCCAAGAAGCAAGCTGGGGTCAACACAGGTATCAGTCACAGGATCAGGCACAGGAATACGAGGGGGGGGAGCTGCAGATCAGACAACAGTTCACTAGTGCAGCTGCTGCACCTATATAGGCCAGAGGGTGCCAGAATTAGCCAATGCACATTTCCGTGCACGTACACCCACGCATGCGCATATGTGTGTACATATGTGCACGGCCACACACAACAGTAGGAGCACCTGCAGGCCTGTGCATTCACATGTGGCTACGAGCCTCAGCTATGCCATGGCCAACATGTCCCTGATACACCCTTTATCATTAGTGTCTTTGTGCTGTGCCCCATAGTGCTTTTTGCTTACTGGAGCTTAATTGTTGGGAGAATAAACTGATCTTTTGGACCTGTCTCTGGCTGACTGCATGTCAGTAGTAGATTCTCTGATGTCAGATAAGGGGTTTGTGGTATCGGGCAGCTGGGACCCTGTGTGCAGAGCTCTGTTTTGTTTGCTGGGACCATCTGGGGAGTCCTCATGCAGGGGCTCCAGGAAGAAATATGTGAGCCATCATATTTTTCTTGGAGGGCATAGTGTGGAGATAGCGGGAGATGGTTCCTGCTGACAGGCAGTAGGATAGGGTGGCTCTGAGTTGCAGTGTTTCTCTCTCAACAGACAGAGCACAGTGCTCGGGCACCCATAACAGATCATGGCCAAGCTCTGCCCACACGTAGTTTACTTTTTTCCAAATCACTCCTAATGAAGCCATGATTTTGTGGCAAAACATGTTGAGTGAAAATGGGATGGGGGGGATGTTGAGTCTCTTGTTCCTGTCTTATTTGGAAGGTGGATTATTGCTGTCAGCTGGGTATACCTATAAGATGAATAGAACACCAGAGGGCACCAGCGTATAAAGCTATGGTGTACACAATCGCAGATACCCACAAATATGTGGAAGAATCAGTATAAAAAAGTCCAGATCCACAGCTTAATAGTATCTGTCCTGTCCCAAAATTCCTAGTTTGGCGGTGGTTTTGTTGGTAAATCCAGCTGCTGGTTGAATCAGGAAGTAGCTGGTGAGGTTGGTGGAGTACACAGCAGCTGTTGTGTACTTCACTGACTGTCATGAACTTAATCTGGTGTTCTTTTAGCCTTATAGGTATACCTATCTGACAGTCCTGAACACTTTATCCTGGACTAGAATCTGGCTCACTACTGTGCTGAGATCTACACCACCCAAGCCTGACTTTGATTATAGGTGAATGTTTACTGGGTATTATTATTATTATTATACAGGATTTATATAACGCCAACAGTTTGCGCAGCGCTTTACAATATAAGGGAGACAATATAGATACAATACATTTCAGTACAAAAGGAATGTGAGGGCCCTGCTCATGGAGCTTACAATTTAAAGGAAGGGGGAGGTGATACAAAAGGTGATAGCTGCAGGGATGATCTCGTGGAGGTGATTCAAGTACAGTTCTTAGGTGGAGGTGGAGGTGGGGTTGGCTTCCCTGAAGAGGTGAGTTTTCAAAGATCGCCTAAAGGCAGACAGGGTGGGGGCTGACCGGACATGCTGTGGTAGGCAGTTCCAGAGGATGGCAGAGGCTCTGGAGAAGTCCTGGAGGCGAGCATGGGAGGAGGTGATGAGGGAGCTAGAGAGGAAGATATCATGGGAGGGGCGGAGTGGGCGATTTGGGCGGTATCTGTGGATGAGGTTGGCGATGTAGCTAGGGGCAGTGTTGTGGATGGCTTTGTAAGCTGTGGTTAGTATTTTGAATTTTATACGTTGGGTTAGTGGAAGCCAGTAAAGGGATTGGCAGAGAGGGGCAGCAGTCACTGATCGGTTGGTAAGGTGTATGAGTCTAGCACCAGCATTCATAATAGACTGAAGGGGGGATAGCCTGTGTAACGGTAGACCAGTGAGGAGGGAGTTGCAGTAATTGAGGCGGGATATAACCAAGGCGTGGATAAGTTGTTTTGTGGTGTCATTGGTCAGGAAGGGGTGGATTTTGGAAATGTTTCGGAGGTAGAGGCGGCAGGATTTAGCCAGTGAGTGGATGTGGGGCCCAAAGGAGAGGTTAGAGTCTAGGATTACGCCTAGCACCCTGGCATGAGGGGAAGGACCAATGGTTGTGCTGTTGATCTTAATGGTAAACAGCGAGGACTGAACCAGGCAAAGTTCAGTTAGATGGTCTTTTAAAGAACCCAGTGGAAAGTTCATGAAAAGCAAGCATAGCTCTGAATCCCATTAAAATTGATTATAGTTCAATCTCTTTTTTTTCTGGCCTTTTTTTCCCCCAAATATTTCTTTATTAACAGATTGAATAGATGTATGCATATACACAACATAGATGGCACTTAGTATAGTTTCAGATAGGCTTGTACAATAACATGGCTATTAACCAGTACAACAGAACCAGAAAGCTATATTATGAAAACAAGATTAGGCGTTCCATAGAGGTAGGGAAGGGGAACAGAGAGGAGAAGTGGGTGGCTGGAAGGGGGGGTGAGAGTAAGGGGTGGGGAGTAGGGAAGAGGGAGCAGGAAAAACTATAAAGCTCATGGAATAACATGCAGCAATTATAATTCCGTGGGTGGTACATCTTGATTGATATGAGATATAATAGATAGGTAACTAATATCAATAAGAGTCAACAGTACAATTTGGATCAGTTAACCATAAAGACCATGAATTGCAGAACTTGAAAACAGTAAGGTTGGTAATAGATAACAATTTCTCCATTTCACAATATTGGTTGAGCGTGGATATGCAATCTAAAACAGAGGGGGTTTGGTTTGAATTACACAATCTGGTGATTGTAAGTTTTGCCACCAAAAATAAGTGCATGCAGACTAACTTAGCGTTGAGAGGAAAGTCATGGATGCCCAGGGGTAAAAGTGCTAAAGAAGGATCGGGATCTATCCGGGTTCCTGTTATTTGGGACCCTATTTGGAAAATTTGATTCCAGAAAGACCTGAAAGATTTTCATTGCCTCAAGATGTGGTATAAAGAGCCAATTTCTCCACAATTCCTCCAACACCGAGCATTGTGGGTAGAGTAAAATTTTGAGAGTTTATATAGGGTAACATACCATTGATGTATCACTTTTTGGTATAGTTCCCAGTGGGTTGCACAATGGGAGGAGGAGTACATGAAGAAAAGGCTTTTACCAGGTTGTCTCGGGGAAAGTGATGTCTAAGTTGTGTTCCCATTTTAGGATAGTGGTAGTTTTAGAGAAGCAATTGTTTTAATTGTGCCACTTGTAAAACAGTGAGATGTCTTTTATAGGGTATGAGGGGTCCTGAAGAAATCTGCTAAGTGGGATGGGTAGTGCGAGGTGCATGAGTTTTGGATAAGTGTGAAAAAAATTTCAGATTTGTAGATAGGTAAAGAAGGAGGAAGGGGGTAGGGAATAATGATCTCTGCTATAGTCAGATTTATGGAGGGAGCCATTGTTGTGTATGTCCACAAGATGTTTGATACCTTTGGATTACCATATAGCAAGGTTGATGTGCGGAATAAAGTGATATAGAACTAAAATCTTTTGTGTGGCTTAATTAGGTAACGAGGGAGAGTTGAAATCCGACCATACTTTGAAGGTTGTGAGTGCTGGTAGGATCTTAGTTGTAGGATACAGGGCTCCCAGTTTGATAGCAATTAGGAGAGATTTCATATCCCCTATGGGAATGATAGATGCTTCTATGTGTGCCCAAATTTTATGGTTCGGGAGATCTCACCAGTTTTGAATCTGGTCTAGAATACGCTCTTTATAGTAATACTGTATGTTAGGTAGACCCATACCCCCATTTTTTCTATGTCTCATCATAATACTTGATGAGTATCTGGGAGGTGTATGTCTCCACACAAATTGGTTAAAGGTCCTTTGAATTTGAGATAGGAATGAATTTGGGAGTGGAATGATGAGGGTGCGAAACAGATATAGTAATTTTGGAAGAATTATCATTTTTAGAGCTGCTATTCTGCCTGAAATAGAGAGATCTTGCGTGCAGAGGTTGGCTAAATGCTTGGGGAGGTCAGAAAGGACTGATAATTACATAGTTAGTCTGGCTGAAAAAAAGACAAAAGTCCATCCAGTTCAACCATTAAAAAAAAAAAAGCTATAATCTTACACCCACAGTTGATACAAAGGAAGGCAAAAAAACCCAGCAAAGTATGATCTAATTTGCTCCTGCAGGGGAAGAAAATTCCTTCCTGATCCCCGGAAAAGCAATTGGATATTCCCTGGATCAACTTTATCTATAAATGTTAGTATCCAGTTATATTCTCTGTATCCAAGAAAGAATCCAGGCCTTTTTAAAGCAATCCACCGAGCTGGCCAGAACAAACACTTGAGGGAGTCTATTCCACATTTTCACAGCTCTCACTGTGAAGAAACCTTTCCATGTTTGGAGATTACATTTTTTTTCCTCCAGACATAAAGAGTGCCCCCTTGTCCTCTGTGATGACCTCAGGGTGAATAACTCTACACCGAGTTCACTATATGAACCACTGATGTGTTTATACATGTTGATCATATCCCCCCTTAATCTCCTCTTCTCAAGAGAGAATAAATTCAGTTCCTCTAATCTTTCCTCATAGCTGAGCTCCTCCATGCCTCTTATCACTTTGGTTGCCCTTCTCTGTACATTCTCCAGTTCCCCAATATTCTTTCTCTGAATTGGTGCCCAAAATTGAACTGTATATTCCAGAGGAGTATATGAAGGAATTACAACACCATCAAATGACACTATTAAATTATGGTCAAAATTACATTTGAAATGTTCTCCCCCAAGAAAAATGTTACATTTTCTGGTCTGTATTTTTTTTTAAATTGTTGGAAGAAATATCCAAAAATGTTGGTATTTTAAAGGACTACCTGGGTAGGGTTTGTATGTATTGCGAGTTACAAAGCGCAGCACTATTAATAAATCCCCAAAATGTTGCAGTAATAACAAAATTCTATTTTACACAAAGCACAACAGGAATGCTTTCTGCTGAAATTAATTCTACTAGCTGCCAGATTGTCTGACATTGGTGGGCATCTCAAACGACTGAAATAGAATTTTGCTTGACAGTTCTGTTATGAGTCTTATTAATGATAACCAGTTTCACTCCTGGTGGTGCAATCTTAGGTTTAATGCTGCCAACCTTCTGTTAATTCCCACCGAATCAATTTGATTTTTTTTTAATTTACTGTATTTAAAGCATTTTTTTTACAAAATGGGTAGGTTATGCAACTGAGGGCACAAATTTGGACAGCTTTTATTTAAATATTGACCACAAAAATAACATCTAATTTAAATTCTTATAAAAAAAGTTTGTGTATTAAA
Organism: Staurois parvus; assembly: GCF_062004578.1. NCBI lineage: Eukaryota > Metazoa > Chordata > Amphibia > Anura > Ranidae > Staurois > Staurois parvus. The sequence continues at coordinate 10,446,176 of NW_028317994.1, read as the reverse complement.
ATGTTTATTTCTAATCTGACTCACAGCACAGTGTCATATTTGGTCGACATGTAATTCAATTCTGTCTGTTTAGCCTGCAAGCTGTACCAAACAAGTTAATGAACATCCATGATATTTTTTTTCTCAACTGCTAATGTTCTAATGCTAATTATGGAAACATGTATACAAGAGAATAAATATAATGTAAGGGAACCAGTCACAAACATGGGAATATTTCATTTTAAATCAGTAAGCCTACTGTAAAGGTTTACAAAAGAATGACTTCAACCTCACTCCTGTCCATTTTGTATTTTTTTTTCTCATTTGCTTACCTGAATCCACTGTCACATTACTATCTGTGACACTTCTTCTGATAGTGAAGATCAGTGATCACAGTCTGCTCTTCATACAGCCAACCAGTCTTGCTCCCACATCTACATTCATGCTTTAAGTCCAGAGGACCCTGTAGGGACACTATAAGGGATACTTTGATGGATGCATTTTTCAGGCTATGGAGCATGTCCATCTAATCATGGAGTGAAGTGGAGGCTGCAAGAAGTACTCTGCCACACTACAGTCCAGAAAGAAGAAAAACTGGAAAGTGCATTGCAGCTTAAGTCATGAAAATTAAAATTTGAATAGCATTTTATGTTTAATAAAAACCTAGAAAGAGTGTTAATTATCAAATATAACAGGCAGGGAGTTAATGTAAGCTAAATATGCCATATATACCCATTCTACATTGACTTATTCTCCTGTTCAGGCACTATATTTCCATAACACAAAAGTAATAACTAAATACTTGTTTGAGAGGCCTGAAGATATTTTCACATCTTTTGTTTGATATAGCATTCTTAGTGAGCCTTCTATTGAGCACAGAAGTTATATTATAGATAATCCTTGCTTAAAGTGCATGCATTCAGAGTTTGTAATCGGATCCTGGATGCAGAATTACATTTTCTACAAATACAGCTAAACTGACCGCACCTAAATGCATGGAAACATTGAGTTTGATCTACATCATTGAAAAACCATTACCTGCATTTATATGTATTTGAAAATGTCTTATAAATCCATAATTGCAGTTATGACGCAGAGTGTAAATGAGAGATGAGCAGAATGATTTCAGTGAACTTTTCAACAAAATCTTAGTAATGTGGAAACTTTTAGTTTAATTTATTGGGCTGATTATGCAAACATTGTTTTTAAAAAAAATATATATTTTTTTCTTTATTTAGATGTTGTTGGAGAGCTTTCAGTATATTTCTGATAGCATAGTTTATTTAATGTGGTGTTGTTTTTACCAGTGATTTTAGTAGTCCTTTTTTATGCATTTGATTATTACTATCGCTTTTATTTTATCATTTTCTTCTGTCTTTTTTCTTTCTTAAAAAGAAATAAAATAATGAGTTTAATTGGGGTCATTTTTGCAGAGGAACAGATTTGGAATAGTTGAAAGGAGCTTCCTTAATTCTCAGGAGCCAATTCTCAGAGGATTTACCTCCCTTTCTCATCAGGCCATTTTTTGCGACACGGCGCTGCATCACTTTAACTGACCATTGCGCAGTTATTCACTATACATAATGAAATGTATGTCCTTTTTTCCCCCACAAATAGAGCTTTCTTTCTGTGGTATTTGATCACCTCTGTGTTTTTTCTTTTTTTGCGCTATAAGCAAAAAAAAGACGGACAATTTTGAAAAAAAACAAACAATATTTTTTACTTTTTGCTAGAAAACATATCAATAAAAAATTTTAAAAGTCTAATTTCTTCATAAATTTACTCCAAAATGTATTCTGTTGCTTGTCTTTGCTAAAAAAAAAACCTAATAAAAAGGACTGAAACTGTACTGATGACACTGGGCAGGAAGGGGTTAACATCTGGGACGATTACAGGGTTAACTGTGTACTGGTAACTGGCATAAGGTGCAAGATAGCTAGAAAAGGACATAAATGAAGATATATGGGAAAGGATGGAACTGAAGGCTAACAGAGTAGAAACAACAAGACTGGATGGTGTGAGGACCAGTGGGGTTACCATGGGCATTGTGACATACACCATCACTGAAATTTAAGATGGAACAGATGGAATAAAAAATGTATTAGACATAAAGGAATGATCTCCTAGATTGTAAGCTCTAACGAGCCGGGCCCTCTGTTTCCTCTTGTACCAGATTGTATTGTAACTGTAATGTCTACCTTCATTTTGTAAAGTGCTGCGCAAAGTGTTGGCACTATATAAATCCTGTTTAACCGTTTCAATACCGTGCAATTTTACACCTTCCTGCCCAGGCCATTTTTCAGGTTTCAGCGCTCTCACACTTTGAATGACAATTGCGCGGTCATACAATACTGTACCCAAACTAAAATTTTATCATTTTCTTCACACAACTAGAGCTTTCTTTTGGTGGTATTTAATCACCGCTGGGGTTTTTATTTTTTGCTAAATTAACAAAAAAAGACCAAAAAGTTTGAAAAAAAACACATTTTTCTTTGTTTCTGTTATAAAAGTTTACAAATAAATAATTGTTCTTCATAAATTTAGGCCGAGATGTATTCTGCTACATGTCTTTGGTGAAAATAACCCAAATTAGGATGTATTTTTTAGTTTGTAGGAAAGTTATAGAGTTCACAAACTATGGTATAGATCTGAATATTGATCAATCCTGAAGTACTGACAGCCAATCTAATTTCTTGAGGTCCAAGAATGTCAGAACAGTACAGATATCCCACAAATGACCCCTTTTTGCAGAGTAGACAGTCCGACGTACTTCATAAGAGGCATGGCGAGTTTTTTTTGAAGTTGTATTTTTTTGTCATAATTTTTCGGAAAATTAAAAAATTAAAAAAATTATTTTCACTATTTTTTTTTTTACATACCGTCACCAGTGCAGTACAGCGTCATCATATAACTGGCATGGCGGTTAACAGGGACACTGACTGGTGACAGTATGAAAAAAAAATATATATTTTTTTTAATTTTTTTTTTTTTTTATTATATTTAATTTTTGATTACTTTTTTTAAATTTTTTTAAAGATTTTTTTTTCATATTTTACTATGACCAAAGTAGTACAATGTTACCATAGTAACATTGTACTACTTTGGGGAAGTGATCAGTATTTTTTTTTTTTTTTACACAATTTGCTTATAGCAAAGAATTACTTTGCTATAAGCAAGCATTTACCTGAATGACATCGATTCATTCAGCTTTTTTTTTTTTTTTTTTTGTGCTTAGCTGTGATTTGGTCACAGCTAATCACATGACATGTGCATGTGATTAGCTGTGACCATTCACAGCTAGGCACTAGTATACAATGGATGGCATCATGAATGAAGCCATCCATTGTATACAACTGTCATGTGACCTGCTGTGATTGGTCACAGCAGGTCACATGGTACCAGCAACGGGAGCCGGTACTCGGATCTGTCATCGGCTGTGTCCGAGGTGCATGGCCGGTGACAGATCGCACTGCTGCGCCGCTCTGCATTAGCGCAAACTGCGCATGTGCGGGAGCACTCCAAATGGAGTGCACCCAGAGTGAAGAGACACATTTGAAGCCGCCAAACGGCCATTGGCCTGGCGGCTAATGGTTAATAATAATAATAATAATAACACTGTGTGTTTTAATGTATGCTGTGTTTTACTAGAGACATGCTGTTTTGTATCCCTCTGCTGTGCATGTCCATGCTGACAAGAGAGAGACCTGTGTTGTTTACACACGTCTCTCCCTTGTCAGCTTTCCCTAAGGATCACCAATCGACTTCCGGGATCCGGTGATTGACATCTCTAGCTGCTAATAGCGGCGCGGGTAGGGCAGTGTACATGCATCTTACCCAGAAATGCAAATCACGTATATATATATATGTGATTTTGCGCAACTCTGCCACCCTGTAGCTGTACTTCTGCTATAAGGTAGAGAGCATGCAGTTAAAGTCCACTGCACCCCTAGAAAACAACCAAAAACATTTCTGTTGATCCCAAATATTGGGATATTTTCTCTGTTATGCCATAAATTCAGAAATATAAACTATTTCATAAATGTCTGTTATTATACATAATAATACAGATAGTTGTATCTGTAAATACTGTATATGTATCAAGACACACAGCAAAGAGTATAATTTCTAATTCTTTATTTGTACATAACTCCTACATTGTTACAAATAGAAATAGGAATATACATTAAGGTAGATATGCTGATTGCATGGTTTTGCCTTGTAGCATATATAAGCAAGGTCTTAGTTTTCATTATTTGTCATGTATATTTTATGGGAGTTATTTTTTATTTCTTTTTACATCTCCTCGGGGATAAATGTAATGGAAAATGATCCATGTTATACCCTTTCAATCTTAAAAGATATGATTTGCTATATTTAACACTTTTGTTACCAGTGTCTTGTGACCATCTGCTACTACATTTACTTCTTGCTGTTCTTATACAATGTCATGAGTACTGCAATATTCTTTGAATTGGATTAAAAGTGTTACAGTAGCTCACAAAAATCATGATAAATTATGTGAATTAAATAAACAAGAATTTAGACTACTGAATGTAAATTTTAAAAATCCAGCATGATCCAGCATTATATATATATATATATACATACAGTATAGATATATATATATATATATATATATATATATATATATTGCACTTTAACACACATTGAAAGTAAAAAATACTACCAGAGAATTGTTTGGGAATGATATTAGAGAAGGTGTTTCACACACCATACTGGAATTGACCATGTGTGACTCCCAACTGGCTATGGTGTACAGCATGGGTGAAATATGTTACCAGAACACCAAAAAGCTTATTTCAAAGTGTAAAGTTCTTTATTCATGTATGATCACATGAAAAAGCAATGTTTTGGGACCAACAAGCACTCTTGCTCAGACATGTAATATTAGGACAAGGCACATTTTTATGGCAAACTGGGATTAGAATGCAAAGGTAATACATATTACATAAGTGAAGTGAACTTCTGCGCCTACTAAGTGATATGCAAGGTGATAGATGACAAAAATGTTCTGTGACTGCTGCTGCTCACATCAATTGTGTTCACACAACAAACAAAATTACATATATAAATGATGTAGCACTCCTTAAATATTAAATAAACATCAATTTGACATTATAAACAACCAAGGTGAATCCACAGTGCTCATATTAAAATATATGGATTGATGCAAATATCATACATTAACACAAATTATATAAATGAATATAAAGTGCTCCAAAAAATGTGTAAAGTTCATAAATATCCAGATATATCGCGATCCAACATCATAGATGGAAATCCGTGCTTAATTTGAATTTCATGCATTAATTAGTGTCACTTCCATGATCTCAGAACTCCTAAATCACTGGGCGGCCATTTTGTTGAAGTTCAATCACCAGTGGTCATTTTGCCTATGATATCTAGTGGTATAGGATGACCACAGTGATACTCAGCATGAATAATATACATAAACATTGCATACCTCATAAATAGCTACAATAAACAGCATAACTGATCAAGGAGCATGGTAGTAATACCTAACAAGGACGGACCTGAAATTATTTAGGGATTGAGTGAACATAAAAAACACATATATAAAATAAATAAATAGATAACCATAACTAAAGCCACCTGGCAGCCATTTAGTTATTTATTTATTTCAGGTACTCATATAGCGCTGTCAATTTATGCAGCACTTTACATATATATTGCACATCCACATCAGTCCCTAACCCTCAAGGGGTGTACAATCTAAGGTCCCTAACTCACATACTAGGGCCAATTTAGACAGGAACAATTCACCTACCCACATGTCTTCGGAGTGTGGGAGGAAACCCACGCAGGCACAGGAAGAGCATGCAAACTGCAGGCAGGAAGTGCCATGGCTGGGATTTGAACCAATGACCCTAGTATTGCCAGACGGAAGTGCTAACCATTTAGCCACTGTGCTGCCCAGTTGAAGTCAAAAACACTGATGGCCATTATGTCTACGATATCTAGTAGTGTCAGATGGCCACAGCGTTACGCAGCATGAATGTTAGATATCTCATAATTCACTACAATATACACCTTAATTAAAGGAGTAAGGAAATAATGTCTAACAAAGACGGACCTAAGATTTCCACGATAATGGTGTGAACATAATAAAAACACATATGTATATATATAAAATAAATCTCAATGTTAAATAAAATGTGGTGGCCACTAATAATCCAAAGAAGTGGAGATTAAGATCCAGATCCTGATTACTGCTAAAACGTAAATAAATATCCTAGAAGTCATTAATAAAACAGTTTAAGTCAAATTCCACATTGAGGCCACTAGGGGTCAGCGTGTTCAATGACAAAATCTACTTAGATTCTAATTGACTGATGGTTATAATCTTGTGGCTACCCCTCCAGTGTCTCCTATACTGTTCCAAAGTGAACTCTTTCCCATTGGTGTAAACTGAGCATGGGAGATGAATTCCAGAATAAACATGAGATCTCACTGGGGAAACAAATTGCCCTCATGAAATGTTCTGCTGGTTTCCAATATGCTCACTTCTTCATTTAAAGGCCAAAATGATATAGACTTGGACTCTTAGAGAACCGAGGCTAGGGCTCAAACCCAGACCTGTCTGCAGGATGGATAATACCAAGGAGAATTTGGATTGTGTGGATTTAGATTCTTTCCTGCTGCAAAGTGTACACATTTTTTCCAGGCTTTGGAATAAACAATATTTGTTGACACCTCTCTAGAACCTTGCAATGTCTTAGCCATCACCAGATGACAACTAAATTCCTCCAGTCCTTCCAACTTGCAAGCCATAAGGGCAAGACATGTGGGGTGAGGGTACAGCAACGCCCCCAACACAGGAGTTGTGGAAGCAATGGTAACTGAAGTCCTGGTTCCAAACTGAGTTCCATGGCCATGGAGACCAAATCAGAACTTCATCCACAGAAGCTGGGAAAAGGCAAATACCAGGCAAATTTCCACAAATGAGTGATTGCATCCACTCCCTCCACCAGCAGGTGAGGGTATTGAAAGAAGATTCTGGGAACATTGTGATTTTACGGGAATACAAATAAGCCCAGTTAAGGGGAAGCCACACACAAGGGTTATCTGGGCAAAGGCCTCTTCATGAAGGATCCATTTGTTGGGATAAGGAAAACATACCAGGCAAGATGATCCACCTTGCTATTTCAGGTGCCTGGAAGATATACTACTCGGCTTCTGAAGATTTTCTTTGGCCAAGATCATGATAGGCCTTACCATTTTGTATGACAACTATGCCGTGTAGTCTATGGGAGAGACTGGGTGACCCTGAGTGTGAAGTAGCAACACAGTTAAAGTGTTACTAAACCCATGACCTTGCATTCACTATATCGAATTTTTCACAGTACACAGAACATAGAACTGCAATTATTTTAGTAAATATAAACTGCTAAATACCTTTTTTCATCAGCAGTATAAAGCAGCCTTGTGACTTCTATCAGTGTCTGGCCGAGCACTAGTTAATCATGTAGGAGGAGTTTTCCTTCACCTCTGACCAGGGGCGGACTGACAACTCATGGGGCCCCCGGGCAATAGGGGATCATGGGGCCCCTGTGTCCTTGCCCAAACTCAAAAAAGCCTATGAAAAAGGTACCAGAGGCATCTCATGGGGCCCCCTACTGACCCCGGGCCCTCGGGCAGTGCCCGAGTTTCCAAATGGTCAGTCTGCCCCTGCCTTTGACTGTCCTATGAGGATGCATAACTCCTGACCCTCTGTCTGGACAGTGCTGGTTGGCCTTGTGCTGATTACATGCACCTTCCTAAAAAAAAAAAAAAACTCTCTAGCAATACACACCAAACAGCCTTTTTACACAATACAGACAATTAACACCTTAGGTTCCACAGTGAGTATACCAAGCATGCTTTACTGCATATACAGACTGATTTTACTGTTTGGGTTTAGTAACACTTTAATGCCAATAAACCTGCTCAAACTACCAACATATTACATGTTATTATGCACTTTACCTAAAACTTTCACTTGCCTTCCAGTTTGAGATGGTTGCAGGTGGAGCTCGCCATGTATCGCTGGCATTGATAGTAACAATAGTGACAGTACAGGGTAACTGACCTAACAGACAGGATTGAGTGGGGGTCTCCTGATGTGCCTATTATGAGAGACCTATGTGCATCTGAAGAGAAATTTTTATGACCTGGCTCAGGTGCTGCCTTCTCCATTGCAAAAGACAACCCCTTGGAACTAGAGTTCCACAACGGAAAAAAAAGGGTTTTGTTTGATTTCAGTTTCATTTGTTAAGTAAATGATTTAATTTTGCAATACTCGATATGTTAGAATTATTCGTTTTCAGAATTATTCTTTATTTCAGAAGAGTGTATATTTGTTGTTCCTCATAGATTTTTATTTTATGAAGTTCTGTTGTTCTTTTTTTATTTTAGAAGATTGGCTATATCCCTGCTAGTTCAACCCACAAAGAGAAATATAATGAGCTGATTGTCATGTGCATCCAAATTAACAAATGGAAAAAATTTGGATCCATTCGTTATCTGAATCCAAATTATCAAACAAATTTGAAAATTTAATTCATTTCCACATGTGCCCGAACTACTATTGCATCATATGACGTCATCTGAATGAAACAAATGCATCTGGTAATTTCATTATAACCTTTTTTTTGGATTCGTTGACATTCTTTACTATGTACAGTGGGGATCGAAAGTTTGGGCACCCCAGCTAAAAATTTGTATTAATGTGCATAAAGAAGCCAAGGAAAGATGGAAAAATCTCCAAAAGGCATCAAATTACAGATTAGACATTCTTATAATATGTCAACAAAAGTTAGATTTTATTTCCATCATTTACACTTTCAAAATAACAGAAAACAAAAAAATGGCGTCTGCAAAAGTTTGGGCACCCTGCAGAATTTATAGCATGCATTGCCCCCTTTGCCAAGCTGAGACCTGCCAGTGTCATGGATTGTTCTCAGTCATTGTCTGGGAAGACCAGGTGATGTCAATCTCAAAGCTTTTAAATGCCCAGACTCATCTGACCTTGCCCCAACAATCAGCACCATGGGTTCTTCTAAGCAGTTGTCTAGAAAACTGAAACTGAAAATAGTTGACGCTCACAAAGCTGGAGAAGGCTATAAGAAGATAGCAAAGCGTTTTCAGATGTCAATATCCTCTGTTCGGAATGTAATTAAGAAATGGCAGTCATCAGGAACAGTGGAAGTTAAAGCAACATCTGGAAGACCAAGAAAAATATCAGACAGAACAGCTTGCAGGATTGTGAGAAAAACAATTCAAAACCCACGTTTGACTGCACGATCCCTCCAGAAAGATCTGGCAGACACTGGAGTTGTGGTACACTATTCCACTATAAAGAGATATTTGTACAAATATGGTCTTCATGGAAGAGTCATCAGAAGAAAACCTCTTCTACGTCCTCACCACAAAAATCATCGTTTGAACTTTGCAAATGAACATATAGATAAGCCTGATGCATTTTGGAAACAAGTTCTGTGGACCGATGAGGTTAAAATTGAACTTTTTGGCCGGAATGAGCAAAGGTACGTTTGGAGAAGAAGGGGCACAGAATTTAATGAAAAGAACCTCTGTCCAACTGTTAAGCATGGGGTTGGATCAATCATGCTTTGGGGTTGTGTTGCAGCCAGTGGCACAGGGAAAATCTCACGAGTAGAAGGAAAAATGGATTCAATAAAATTTCAGCAAATTTTGGATGGTAACTTGATGCCATCTGTGAAAAAGCTGAAGTTAAAGAGAGGATGGCTTCTACAAATGGATAATGATCCTAAACACACCTCGAAATCCACGGAGGAATACATCAAGAGGCGTAAACTGAAGGTTTTGCCATGGTCTTCACAATCTCCTGACCTCAACATAATTGAAAATCTATGGATAGACCTTAAAAGAGCAGTAGGTGACAGACAGTCCAGAAATCTCAAAGAACTGGAAGACTTTTGTAAGGAAGAATGGGCAAAGATACCTAAACCAGAAATGAAAGACTCTTGGCTGGCTACAAAAAGCGTTAACAAGCTGTGATACTTGCCAAAGGGGGCAGTACAAGATATTAACTCTGCAGGGTGCCCAAACTTTTGCAGACGCCATTTTTTTGTTTTCTGTTATTTTGAAAGTGTAAATGATGGAAATAAAATCTAACTTTTGTTGACATATCATAAGAATGTCTAAGCTGTAATTTGATGCCTTTTGGCAATTTTTCCATCTTTCCTTGGCTTCTTTATGCACATTAATACAAATTTTTAGCTGGGGTGCCCAAACTTTCAATCCCCACTGTACATACGTAGAATTGTATGCATCCGAATCTTCAAAAATTACATTTTAATCTGGAAAATCAGATTTGGAGAATCATAACAAAAATACACATACGAGTCTAGTTATTATTATTGTAATTCACAGATGCTGATACATCCGCATCTCTGAATCACGAAAATTTCCTCACAATTTCGATTCATAACAAAATGAATCACGCATCTCCACTTGCAACATTCGGAGATGCCAGTGTGCCCAGGGTAGCATAAGAATGCCAGATGCCACTGTCCCCTAAGAGGCTCAAGTGTTAGGAAGTTGACATCAGTGATGAAGATATCACCCTCTGAAGTTTCTTAGATGCTAGGTGATTTCTGAGGAGGAAAAGAAAAGGTAAAAGTATCCAAATGAGCCTCCAGATAGATGATACTGTAGATGAGAATAGACATTCACTACCCAGCCAAAACCTCTCAGGTTGGCCAGAATAATCTATCTGGTCTAGAATCTGGATTCACAATAGAATACCATCCAAGTGGTGATGGACTTGAAGCCCTCATATGTAGAGCGTAGACATGTATTTCAGTTCATAACAAATCAATTTTTGGACGAATATGTGATTTTTGGAGATTCGGATGTTTACGATCAGTGTGGTCAGACTGAATAACAGGCAGAGGATCAACAGGGTCAAACTAGACATCAAGTAGAGGATTAGTGGCATCAGGCTGGATAGCAGGTTGCATATCACAGTCAGACCAGACAGTAGAAAACATATTAGGTTGGGAAACAGGTGGGGTAATAACAAAAGCAGGCTGGTCAATGAGTGAAGGTTCAGTGACATCAGACTAGACCATGGGTAAAGTCTCAATGAAGTTAGTCTGAGTATCAGGTAGAGGAACAATGGAGTCAGACTGGACAGTAGGCAATAAATTAGTGGTATCAGATTGAACAGTAGGAGGTGTACCTTTGTAGTCAGACTGGACAGAGGACATCAGATCAGTCGCATCATGTTGGTCAGCAGGTAAGGGATTGGTGGTAACAGACTGGGCCACATTTGAAGTATCATTGGAGCCAGCCTGAATAGCAGGTGGAGGATCAGAAGAGTAAGACTGGAGGGCTGGAGCATGGATATGGTGCATAATGGCTTTAAGCAGTGGTCGAGGACCCCATTTGGTAGAGGTATCAGTCTGTTCCAATGATGGATGGAGCTTTTTAGAAAGGCTTTAGCAGATGATATTGCAGCAGAGAAAAGACAGGGTAGCAAGAGTCCCAGATATGAGATGGAAGTAGTCCAAGTTAAGTCAAATGCAGAGTATCTTACAGTTGATGCATGTGACAGGCTGAACATAGATAGCTGGAACAGAGACAGACAAGACTGGAGTGACTGACCTGGACCTGACAGGGACAATAAACTGACAGGACTGGAACAACTAGAAAGACTGTAACAGATGGTACTGAGCAAGGCTGGATTGAAATCACTGATACTGGGACAGACTGGACCAGAGCTGCTGGCAGAGAGGTGGGCTGGATTGGAGCAGAAGGCTAACAAAATTGGAGTAACAGGTGCTGGATAAGGCTAGGGCAGTAGGCACTGGATCAAGCTGGACTGGAGTAACAGGCACTAGATCAGGATGAGCTGGATTATCTGGCAATGGATCAGGCTGAACTGGAGCAGCAGACATTGGATCAGGTTGAGCTGAAGTAGTAGACATTGGGTCAGTCTAGACTGAAGTAGCAGGCACTGCACCAGGTTGGACTGAAGTAGCAGGCATGGAGCCAGGAACTGGTGCAGTATCTAGCTGAACAATGATTGTAGCAGGAGTGTACAATGCACTGAATTGTATGGGTTTATTTTTAGGTTTGTAAACTGGAATAATGAAAATGATTGCAGGGCTCCAAACAGATTGTGCTGCTGGTGGGGAAGTAGTGACACTACTCAGAAATGGAGGGAAATAGGAAGCAGTAGCTGAGGAAAATGACTGAGGGGTTGCCATGGGAAGTGGAGCTGTAGATGAAGCCCTGAATGGGGTAAATGCAGGGAAGGTGCAGCTAGTGGATACAAGGTTCTGGTGTAAAGTTGGATGTAAAGTATACTGAAATGAGTTTGATATAAAGTATACTGAACTTCAGCTGTGGATGCTATGAGTTATAGAGGGGGAGATATTTGAGCAAGCTGGTGTCTAGAGACAGGAGTGGATTGGTGCAAGCTGCATAGCATGATATATCTGACCAAACTTAGAGCAGTTATTGAAAAAAACTAAATTTACATTTACATTTCCTTTGACTAGAGAATGTACTGTGTTGACACAATCCAGCAGAGCCTCTTGTAAATATACTGAATAATATTAAAAAAGTAGGGCTTGTTATCTTCCAGTAACCACTCCAGAGATTTCACTTGAGCCAAAGGGAGAAGAAATGTTATTGCCACTTTGCAGCATGCAAGGCAAAGCCAGCTCTGCACAAAGCTGAATCAGTGGATTCATCAAATAATCAATTCTTCATCAACTAAAATTCTTCCTTCTTCAACAAGTGAATAAGCCAGAGGGATTCATTCCAACAACTGTTCCCTAGTCTACTCCTTCCATATTTGGTGGCAAAATTTCCTTTCCTTTGTCACTAGCAGCAAACAGCAAGCAAATACTGTAGAACTAACATAGATTACCTGTGCAGTCTAACTGGTTGTTACTGGCCTCTGTGTTATGTCAAGAAACCAAGTGCTAGTATCCTGTAAAACAGGCATGAACATACTATATATGTATGGACCTGCACGAAGATCACCAAGCTCAATTCTGCATAAACATAATGGGATTTATTAAGAAAATGACACAAATGACAAGTACAGCAATAAATACAAACATCCAATACATCAAGGAATGCAAAACCCAGTGAACTGAAACAAAGTGAACCTAATAAGTAGGACAATAAAGGAAAACCTAGCTAAATTAACTAACTAAACTATTTGGAAATGGCGGGGTAATCAGGGCAAAACAAGATCAGTCCAAGAAGCAAGGAATAAGCCAGGACAGGGAAAATGTACATGGGAGCAGGTACAAGCAGGAGGGAGAAGAATCAGGAACAGGGTCAAAGGTCACAGGGAGCAAAGAGAAAGATACATGGGACACACAAGCATAACACTGAGGAATTATGGAATAGCAGTGGAGGGACTAAATATCCTCCCTGCAGCCAGCATCAAGTAAAGACTAATTACTAGTATCAACTGGCTGCTAGGAGACACTCAATGGTGGAGACCTGAGCTACAACCTTTGGCTCCAGGAACCACAGTGCCACCAGCAGCCAATCCATTTCCTGTCGGGAAGACCTCTTTTCCATGGTTGCCACACTTTTTGAATCGATAGCTTAATTTCACCACTTTTCAGGACGACAGTGGAATGGGACGTATGTTCTGATTTTGTGGGTGGCTCTCAGGATTGTCCCATTCTGGGGCTTGCTTAACCACTCCAAAAGCTTTTTGGACCATAGTGACAGTCAATTCTTGCTTTGCGTCTTAGAGGAGGATGTTTGACTCTCTTTTGCCTCTGACTAGGCTGGGTGTAAGGTAGAAGTAGACAACATTTATGCTGGAGATAAAGATGACTGTGATGGTCTCAGAGCCTCCCTGGTTAACAGGGCAGACTATAATGCCCTGAACTCACCTTAAAGGCTGTGTCCTTAATCCTGCACCCAAAGTCTGCCGGCATAAGTGGTTGAAGAGCTCAGGTAAAGATTCATGAATTACTTGCCCAAGAAGGGAATTGATGGCTTTCAGAGTCCCTGACCCTAGAAAGGTCTTTACTATTAGAGGTTACTATTGTAATTCGGATATTTGGAAACATTCGGATTTCAAAATAACAAAAAATTTGTTAAAATTTTGATTCAGAAACAAAATGAATGGCACATGTCTAATGGTTTGTACATGCAGTTTAAAAATCTGCTGTACTCCGTACAATACATACTTTAGTATTTGTTTTATAATAGCTAAAGCTGCAGTTTACGCTATTTTCCATTTTACAAGACGATTACACAAGGGATTATCTTTACTGCTTACACTCAGCTTCATTATTAGACAGATAAAGCAATGTTGAACTCATTCTGCCAATAGTTGAACAGTGTATGGGGTACTGCCAATCTTTGAGCCAACAGTTTTGATTATTTTAGAAGGTTAGTATCACATTGCAGTAAGAATGAAGCTCTTACTTCACTAATTATGTTGTCCCAAATATCCCATAACTCCTGCAACTGCCAGATTGCGCTGTTACTATAGCTAAAAATAAGTTCAGTATAGACTGATTAAAGGGTTATTCTGATTTCATGGGAACAATAGCAAATAAAATAATAATAATATAGCATATACAATTGCTATACAAGTCATGTTGTAATTAAATGTTATTAAATTTTACCTTTCCTCTTCATTCTGAAGATCTGTTATTTTCTGCAAATGCAATGCAATATGGCAACCTGGATGTGTACTGTACACAGATTGTTACATGTTAGACTGCAGTTTCGTTTGTGTTCTTACCTTTCTTGGTTCAGTCCTGTTTCTGATCCCTTCTCACGTTTGTCTGTGCTCTTCTATGGGCGTCATCTGCTGTCTTCTGGGTTTTATTTCCTTCCCTTCCATCACTTCCTGTCCCGCCTCCTTGTCTGTCTGTCTATATAAGATGTGCTCAAACTAGGCCACTTTGCCTGAGCAACTTCTTAGTTGTTGGAGCTCCCTTGTGTTTCTGCTGTGAATCCTATATTGTCTATCTGTGTACCGACCCTGGCTTCATTCCTGACCTTGCTTGTTTTCCGCCTATCCTGACCTCGGCTTGCCTATTGGATTCCCTGTGTCTTCTCCCGTTGTACCCTGCTCCCACTAGCGGTCTCCTCCACCTCAGCTGGGTGTACCTGGGGGCCACGACCTGGTCCCAGCCTGCTGTAAGTCCATGCCCACCATCAGGGGCCCTGGTGAACAAGCAGGCTGGGGCTTAGACTCTGCGCCCTGGAGAACCCCAAGTTGTGGATAAATAGAGCTCACTACAACAGGCGCTGACAATTTGCTCAGGCCATGAGCTCATCGGAGACACCGCAGCCTGTCCTGGAACAACTTCAAGATTTGGCACTGAGAGTCGAGGTCCAGCAGGCCTTTCAACAAATCATGCACTGTCTGCATGAACTCTCCTCCCAGTTGGATCAGCTATGGTTGTGACCACTTCCTCACCCTCTGTTTCGGCCCCTGCACCGGTTCCTGCTGCTCCACTCCCACTGTTTCCCCAGTGGAACACTGTCCTTTGAGACTCCAGCTGCCTCCATCGCCTCACTTCTCTGGTGATCCCAAAGCTTGTCGGGGCTTCATCAATCAGTGATCAATTCACTTTGAGCTAGCAGCCCACCATTTTTCTACTAACCGTTCCAAGGTGGCGTATATGATTTCCCTCCTTTCTGGTGAAGCACTGGCTTGGGCCTCGCCACTGTGGGAGCGGCAAGATCCAACTCATTGCAGCCTCCCAGCCTTCCTGCAAGCTTTCCGTAAAACCTTCGATGTGCCCGGCAGGACTTCATCTGCCACAGGAGCTCTTTTTCAGCTTCGTCAAGGTAGCAGGACTGTTGGACAATATGCAGTTCAGTTTCGCACCTTAGCTTCAGAACTGGCATGGAATAATGAGGCCCTCTCTGCAACCTTTTGGCAGGGCCTAGCAGACTGTGTTAAGGATGACCTAGCTGGAAGAATCATACCCACCACCCTGGACGACTTGTTTGCTTTTAGCATCCAAATCTATATCCGCTTCCAGGAGCAAGATCTGCAAGGGCTCATCCACGTCGCCCTCCAGTGGGTTCTTTTGCTCCTGTTTTCCAGAAAGTCCCTGATCAACTTATCTCTGCAACCGTACCGACATCTGAAGAGCCCATGCAGTTAGGCCGAACACACTGTAAGGGACCGCCCGGCGGTACTACTAGCACTCCACTGAATAGGCGTCCCCAGCGCACGGAGTCTAAGTCCCAGGGTGCTTGTTCACCAGAGCCCCTGATGGTGGGGATGGGCTTGGAGCTCCCTGAGACTAGGTCGTGGCTACTGGGTGCGCCCGTCAGTGGTAGCAGTATGCGCAAGGGGCTCCCACGGGGAAGAGTCTGATGTGAGGAGGTCAGAAGACCCCGCTGCACGGGATGGATGGATGGATGAGCAAGGTCAGACGGGCCGGGTCGGTAACAGAGAGGGCGGCAAGGTACAAGGCAGCGGGCATAGAATGGTCGGGTCACACGCCAGGTCAGCAACAGCAGGTCAAATCCAATAGGGGGCATTCAGGAGAGAGGTCAGGCAAAGCAAGGGTCAGAATAGGAGAAACAGCAAGGTCAGGTACAATCCGGGTCAATAACTTACAGGGTACAGGTTCACAGGATTCAGGATGCAGGAAAGACCAGAAGGCACTGAATGACAGCTCAGGGTCGTTTAAATATCCCGCCCTGCGCTGCCATTGGTGCCCAGCGGGCGGCCGCGGCTTCTACTGCGCATGCGCGAACTCGAACGCCGCGGCCGGCCCGGAACCAGTGCTTGAGTCCCTGCGCCGGGCGGCATACTGCGCCTGCGCCGGGACCAACGCGGCGGGGATCGAGGGGATCCCTGACATTGCCCCCCCCCTACGGGCAACCTCCGGATGCCCACCCGATCTCTCCACCACGGGTGATCGCGAAAGAACCTCCGGACAAGTCTGGGTGCATGGACATTATGGGCTGGTTCCCAAGAATTGTCCTCAGGACCATAGCCCTTCCATTTGATAAGGAATTGGGTCTGGCCTCCCCTCCTTCGACACTTCAGGATTGTCTCAACCTCGAACTCTTCTTCTCCTTCGACCGTTACCGCTTCCGGGGGTCTAGATTCCCGGTCAGGGAAGGCATCTGGGACCACAGGCTTCAGAAGGGACACATGAAAGACCGGGTGGATCTTGAGCGTGTCAGGGAGGGCGAGTTCGTAGGCTACTTCGTTAACCATCCGTTTAATGCAGAAGGGGCCTATAAATTTGGGTCCCAATTTCTTTGACGGGCAAAGCATCTTTAGATTGGACGTCGCCAGCCAAACCTTCTCCCCAGGCCGCAATACCAGATCTCCTCTCCGTTTCCTGTTGAATGCTTTCCTGTAGTCTTCCTGGGCCCGACTGATGGCCACTTGAAGCTTCTTATTGTTCGCAGCGAAGAACGTTACCACATCTTGTGTTGCTGGTACTGGGCATTCCGACACCAAATCCGGGAGGAAGACTGGGTGAAAGCCATAGTTGGCAAAGAACGGGGACTGCCCTGTTGCTGAGTGGCGGGCGTTGTTATACGCAAATTCCGCTAAAGGAAGAAGTGGCAGCCAGTCATCTTGAGTAAACGAGGTATAGCATCTTAAGTATTGCTCCAAGGTCTGATTGGTCCTTTCGGTTTGACCGTTAGTTTGAGGGTGGAACGCAGAGGAGAGAGATAATTTGATGTCCAGGGCTTTGCACAGTGCCCTCCAGAATCTGGACGTGAACTGGACCCCTCGGTCCGAGACAATGTCTTCAGGGACCCCATGCAACCTGACTACCTCTCGAATGAAGACTTGCGCGGTCTCGGCCGCCGAGGGGGTTTTCTTCAACGGGATGAAGTGGGCCATCTTGGACAAGCGGTCCACGACTACCAGGATTGCCGTGTGGTCTCGGGATGGCGGAAGCTCAACTATAAAGTCTAGTGAGATCTTTTGCCAAGGCCGTTCAGGAATAGGTAAGGGTCGCAGCAGACCCCAAACCTTGTTTCTTGCTGGCTTGTTCTTCTGGCAGGTGACACAGGACCTGACATAGCCTTTACAATCCTTAGCCATGTCTGGCCACCAGAATGAGCGTCGGAGAAGTTCCAGGGTCTTTTCTGGGCCAAAGTGCCCCGCCATTGGGTGGTCGTGGCAATGCCCCAAGACCAGGGTTCGGGTTTCTTCCGGCACCACAATTCGGTCATCCCTCCATAGGAGTCCCCCCTTGTTCCGGAGCGGCCCTCCGCCTGGGGTAGAGAAGTTTGTGGATGCCTCCATTAGCCTGGAACGAAGATCCGACTGAAGGACCAAGAAGTTACCCGAGGACAGGATGGTGTCAGGTACTGGGGTCTCCTTGGCGTCTTCGTACATCCGTGATAACGCATCCGGCTTAGTGTTCTTTGATCCCGGCCGGTACGTAATATGGAAGTTGAATCTCGAAAAGAATAGTGCCCATCTCGCCTGTCGCGGGCGTAGACGCTTGGCGGTTCTCAGATACTCTAGGTTCTTGTGGTCAGTAAATATTAAGATGGGGTGCACCGCACCTTCCAGCAGGTACTTCCATTCCTCTAACGCCGTTTTGATCGCTAGTAGCTCTCGATCACCGATATCATAGTTCTTCTCCGCTGGGGTCAGCTTCCGTGAGAAGAACGCTACAGGGTGGAGCAGTTCCTTGGTGCCTTTTCGTTGGGAGAGGATGGAGCCTACCGCATTCTCCGATGCATCTACCTCCACGATATAGGGCAGAGCGGCATCCGGGTGACCCAAAATGGGTGCCGAAGTGAACAGCTTCTTTAAGACTCCGAAAGCTCCCTGCGCTTCTGGTGTCCATCTGAATCGGGTTCCCAGCTTGGTTAGCTGAGTAACGGGGGAGACCAGACCCGAGAAGTTCTTGATGAACTTCCGGTAAAAATTTGCAAAGCCGATGAATCGTTGGACGCCTTTCCTATCTGTGGGTTCAGGCCAATCCAGTATTGCAGCGACCTTCTGGGGATCCATCGCGACCCCCGCGGTGGAGATAATCAGGCCCAAGAAGGCAATGCTGGATTGTTCAAAACAACATTTTTCTGCCTTGGCGTACAACCCATGCTGCCGCAACCGCCCCAATACTTTTGCTACGTGTATTCTGTGTTCCCCCAAAGACGGGGAGAAAATCAGAATGTCGTCTAAATAAACGATCACGAAGACGTCCAGAAAGTCCCTAAAAATATCGTTTACAAAGTGTTGAAAAGTGGCCGGAGCATTGCACAACCCGAACGGCATGACCAGATATTCAAAATGACCGAAGCAGGTGCGGAAGGCCGTCTTCCACTCGTCCCCCTCCCTTATGCGAATCAAGTTGTACGCCCCCCTCAGATCCAGCTTGGTAAAAACCACTGCTGACTTTAAGCTTTGGAACAGCTCTGGTACTAATGGTAGTGGGTAACGGTTTTTTATCGTGACCCTGTTCAATTCCCTGTAATCGATACATGGCCTTAAGGTTTTGTCCTTCTTTTCAACAAAGAAGATTCCCGCCCCCGCCGGTGAGGTGGAGTGACGGATGAACCCCTTCTGGAGGCTGTCCTCGATATATTCCTTTAGGGCCCCCAATTCTGGCTCTGAAAGGGGGAAGATTCGCCCAAAAGGAATTTCTGAGCCGGGTAACAGGTCAATGGGGCAGTCATAAGGGCGGTGGGGGGGTAGAGCATCAGCTCCCCGTTTGCTGAACACGTCTAAAAACCCATGGTAGACCGCAGGGATTACTTGTTTTAGTTCCGCTTCCCCCTCAGAACACAGGAGGATTTGGGGGGCCCCCGGGCCCGAAGTGCGGCAGTATATCCGACAGTATGGGGAAGGGAACGTGATTACTCCGGTCGCCCAGTCAATCTGGGGGTTATGGGCCCGTAACCATGGGAGCCCCAAAATGACTGGGAAGAGGGGTGAAGCTATAGCATCCAGGCGGAGGCATTCCTGGTGCTGGCCGGCAATGACAGTGGTGATGGAGGGGGTTTCCTGGTTCACTACTCCCTATTTTATTCGGGAACCGTCGGCCAAAAAAATATTGAACCCCTTCTGTTTTAATTGAAGGGGAATACCCTGCTGGTGAGCAAAACTAATATCCACGAAGCAGCTGCATGCCCCAGAGTCAATTATGGCCGATACTTCCACGGTCCTTTCTGGAAGCTGAAAGGAAAGGGGTACCACTAAGTATTGGGGTGGACCAACATTGCCAATGGATAAGGAAGAAGAGGTGCACTTACTCAGTTTCTGCGGGCAGGAACGCGCCATATGACCAGCTTCGCCACAATAGAGGCACAGGTTCTGGGATCGTCTGCGCAGATGTTCCTCTGGGGATAGTTTAGGCCGTGCCAGGCCGAGCTGCATGGGTTCGGGGTTGTCTCCAGGTGGCCGGTTTTGGACGACTGGCCTAGGTGTTTGACTGGGACCCTGAAATGATCCCCAGGGATTTCCATGACCCTGGCCGGATCTCTCAAACCTGCGTTCCCGCAATCTACGGTCAATTTTGATGGTCAGTGCTATTAAGTCCTCTAAAGTCTCAGGTACCTCCACCTGGGCGACCTCGTCTTTCAGGCCATCTGATAGGCCAATACGGAACTGATGCAGGAGTGCGAACTCGTTCCAGCGAGTATCCCCCATCCATCGCCTAAAATCAGCTGCGTACTCCTCCGCCGCTCGGCGGCCTTGCCGGAGCGTGTACAGAGTAGCTTCAGCAGAAGCTGCCCGCTGTGGGTCATCATACAGGATGGCCATAGCATCAAAAAAACTGTCAACCGAACTGAGGTGAGGGTCGTTTTTTCCCCGTAATCGATGGGCCCAGTCTTGGGGTTCACCCTGCAGGAGGGAGATGACGAACCCCACCTTCACGGATTCAGTCACGAAGGTTCGGGGTTGTAGCTCAAAATAGAGGAGGCAGGACTCGCGGAATGATCTAAAACGTGTGCGGTCCCCGTGAAAACGTTCCGGTAAGGGTACTCGGGGGTCGGCCGCCGGGAGTGGTGCGGGTGCCCCAGACACCAGCACAGGGGCTGCTACAGCTGGGGACGTGGTGACCGCGGCCTGTGGGGCGGGAGCGGATATAGTGCAGGCCTGGAATTGAGTTTCAATCCGCTGACATCTATCCTGCAGGGCCGATACGGTCTGAGTCAAATTGGACAGGTGCCTGCAGATCTCCTCCAGCGGAGATGGACCTCCTCTAGACTCAGTCATGGCCTTCTGGTACTGTAAGGGACCGCCCGGCGGTACTACTAGCACTCCACTGAATAGGCGTCCCCAGCGCACGGAGTCTAAGTCCCAGGGTGCTTGTTCACCAGAGCCCCTGATGGTGGGGATGGGCTTGGAGCTCCCTGAGACCAGGTCGTGGCTACTGGGTGCGCCCGTCAGTGGTAGCAGTATGCGCAAGGGGCTCCCACGGGGAAGAGTCTGATGTGAGGAGGTCAGAAGACCCCGCTGCACGGGATGGATGGATGGATGAGCAAGGTCAGACGGGCCGGGTCGGTAACAGAGAGGGCGGCAAGGTACAAGGCAGCGGGCATAGAATGGTCGGGTCACACGCCAGGTCAGCAACAGCAGGTCAAATCCAATAGGGGGCATTCAGGAGAGAGGTCAGACAAAGCAAGGGTCAGAATAGGAGAAACAGCAAGGTCAGGTACAATCCGGGTCAATAACTTACAGGGTACAGGTTCACAGGATTCAGGATGCAGGAAAGACCAGAAGGCACTGAATGACAGCTCAGGGTCGTTTAAATATCCCGCCCTGCGCTGCCATTGGTGCCCAGCGGGCGGCCGCGGCTTCTACTGCGCATGCGCGAACTCGAACGCCGCGGCCGGCCCGGAACCAGTGCTCGAGTCCCTGCGCCGGGCGGCATACTGCGCCTGCACCGGGACCAACGCGGCGGGGATCGAGGGGATCCCTGACACACACCTTACTCCACCAGAGCGATTGCGTCTCCTAAGATTTTGTTTATGCCTTTACTGTGGGGCTGAAGGTCATCTAATTAGGTCATGTTCTGTCCACCAGGGAAACTCGGGTCTAGGTCACTGTGAGGGAGGTGATCTAGACCAGAACCTGAATTCTTCTTCCTTCCCTCGATTTATCATACCTGACTCCATTCCTTGGGCCCTGAACTCGTACCAGGTTTCTGTTTATGTGGACTCTGGGGCAGCCGGGAACTTCATTGAGCAATCTTTGGCCACTGAATTGGGCATTCCTCTTGTCCCCTTGATCACTCCCCAATCAGTATCTACAGTTTATGGCTCTACCTTGGCCTTAGGACCTCTATGCTTCCGGACCACCTCCATAACTATGCATGTTGGTGCTCTTCATTGGGAGGAAATCTCCTTCCTAATCCTCCCTAAGTCTTCTAGCCCATCATTCTTGGACTTCCATGGTTGCAGAAACACACACCCAATCTTGAATGGAACTCTGGCCAAGTATTGTCTTGGGGGTCAAAATGCAATCAGACTTGTCTCCCTAAGGTGTTCCCAACTCGCACTGTACCTGTGGCTGAGGCCACCACCTCTCCAATGCTCCCTCAACATTGCAGACCTTACAAGATGTTTCTTGTAGTAAAGCTACTCCCCTGCCTACTCCTATTGTGGGCCCCCTTCTGGTGCTGTCCACCTCTAGTTCCTTACCCTCTTTGCTGCCCAAATCTTCGGCCCCTTTACATACTTTGCAGCTCAGAGCTTCTATGTCGCTGCCTTCTGGGTGGATGGAGGTCCCAACATCTGTGACCTCTGTACCATCTGAATTCCCAGATTCATGTGCCCTGCATGCTGAGACACCAAAACTCCCTTCAGCTTCTTTGGACTCAGCCGTGGTTTCCACATTAGTAGCTACTGTACCCTCTGTCCCCTGCCCTACCCCCCTACACCCTACAGTGCCTTCTGTCCCCTGTCCTGCCCCCATACACCCTACAGTGCCCTCTGTCCCTTGTATTTCCCCAGGTTCCTGTTCTGCACAGACTGTCTTGCCCACTGTACAAATAAAAGCCTTCACGCCTACTCCTGTGCCCTCCCTGGCAGCCTCCTCACCAGACCCTTCATCCTGGTTATTGATGTCTGCTCCAGCCCAGTTTCCTGTTCTCCTATTCTTACTCCTTCTGAGTCAAATGTTTCCAAGAACTTACATCTGTCAGCTTCCAAGCACAAAGTAGCTGCAGATTGTCATCACCAGGTGAGTCCCAAATTTTTCCCAGGTGACAAGGTTTGGCTCTCTACCAAGAGTATCCGTCTACAAGTACCCTCTATGAAAATTGCTCCTTGGTTCATTGGTCCTTTTACCGTCCTTTGCCAGGTCAATCCTGTTGCTTTTAAACTTCGCCTCCCTTCACATCTGAGAATCCCTAATGTTTTCCATGTTTCTCTTCTGAGACCGTATATCAACAGATTTTCTGTCCTCATCATCATTCTTCCCCAATAGCGAGATTTTCTGACCAGTATGAAGTCAAGCAAATCTTGGATTCTAAATTCATCAGAGGAAAGCTCTTGTGTCTAATTGACTGGAAGGGATATGGTCCTGAAGAGAGGTGTTGGATTCCTTCTACTGATGTTTCTGCACCCCGTCTGGTGGAATTTTTTCATCAGAAGTTTCCCCTTAAGCCTGGCCCTAAAAGAGTGGGGAGACCTCGTAAGAGGGGGGGTACTATCACATGTTAGACTGCAGTTTTGTTTGTGTTCTTACCTTTTTTGCTGCAGTCCTGTTTGTGATCCCTTCTCACGTTTGTCTGTGCTCTTCTATGGGCGTCGTCTTCTGTGTTTTATTTCCTTCCCTTCCATCACTTCCTGTCCCGCCTCCTTGTCTGCCTGTCAGTATAAGATGTGCTCAGACTAGGCCTGTCAGGAATGGACTGGCCAGTAATGGTGGGACTCACCTGCCTTGTGGGCTGCAGTACTAGGGCTGGCCAGCGGGTGCTCCCAGCAATCAGAGACTCAACCCTGCAGCCAGCCAAACACCTGAAACTGCTTATGCAGGTGTATTTAAGTGATGGCCAGACCTGCAGTCTTTGCCTTGGTGTGTGTGTTTTTCCTGGGCCCTGTATCTTGTAAACCTGCGTTCCTGTTCCTGTCTTGTTGCTGACCCTGCTTGATCCTGACCTCTGCTGACTTCTCCTGTTCTGATCCCTGGCTTGTGACCCTGACCATTCTCTCCGCCTGCTCCTCCCGTACCTACCTGCCCGATAGTTATCGACCCGGCCTGCCTGATCACGTTGTGCTCTATATGTGTATGTACCTGTGTATCTGTATCAGTTTAGGTTTGGGTTTGTTTCACCTTGTATGTATTTGTGTTAGCTTGGGGTTTGGTGCACTGCATTTATGTTTGTATTGTTAGTCTTTAATAAATTATATTGTTTATAACATATCTGAAGTCTGCATTTCCCTGCGTCAGTCACATACCTCTGGTCATACCCTGGAGCCCTGACAAGGCCACTTTGCCTGAGCAACTTTTTATTTGTTGGAGCTCCCGTGTATTTGTGCTGTGAATCCTATATTGTCTCTCTGTGTACCGACTCCGGCTTCGTTACTGACCTTGCTTGTTTTCCAGCTGTCCTGACCTCAGCTTGCCTATTGGATTCCCTGTGTCTTCTCCCATTGTACCCTGCTCCCGCTAGCTGTCTCCTCCACCTCAGCTAGGTATACCTGGGGGCCGTGACCTGGTCCATCCCCACCATCAGGGGCCCTGGTGAACAAGCAGGCTGGGGCTTAGACTTCGCACCCTGGGAAACCCCAAGTTGTAGATCAATAGAGCTCACTACCACAGGCGCTGACACAGATGGCATACAGAACACCCCATAGAAATGTAATTTCCTGCTTGTTTGATTGGCTTACAGATTTTCATAGATGTCTGCAATAAGATGCAAGTCAGATTTTGGGAATCCCCTGCAACAAAAATATCATCTTTGGTGAGATACTCCCAAAGGGAAATCACCTCTACAGGGATAGAGACCCTGCAACTTTCCTCATTAGAACCCTTCAAGTGTAGCAGTTAATTAATAATTATAAAGACACTCCCATTAACATTGTACATGGACACAAACAGGTATTTATCCACAATAACAAAAGGCAGGTCTCTGCAACAAAGTGTGTTAAAATTGTTGTAATGTACATAGATTTTCTGAACAAAAGTGGAGGTACTCTTTAAACAAGAGTTTCATTGTCCATATAAGTATATGGCTAATGAGGTGGCCAATCATTGATAATCCCTTTTTATTTTTTCTTCTTGGCTTGCCAAATAGCTAATGGCTTGTTTGGAGCTTGTAAAACAATCTGTGATTTTTTAAACAGAGTGTAGTCTTTTAGAATAATTGTTTGAAAGATTTACTTTTCCATTTTTATGTTAATGCACCTTTAAATATCATCATCCAGTTTAATCACTTGATATCTAATATGTAAAATGTTTAGTGTTCCAAACTATATAATAGTTATTTGAATAATACAGGGAAGTCCATTTATTTATATTGTCAGAATTGCCATTTTAAGAACAAAAGGTTATGCATTCAAAATAGAGTGTCAAACCTGCAGTGTTGGGATAAAGTACCTATTTATTATAAAAGGGAATTAATATAGAGAAATGTAAACAATAATTAAGAATAGCAAGAATCATTGATTTTAAACAATAAGGGAACTTGACTAGAAAATCTAAATATGACACAGAAAACCGCTGTACAATAAAGTATAAATTGTGCATTTACACAGTGTTGTTATTAATAAATTATACTTACACTGTACAGCTGTAATTTTTGTTCAACATTTACCTTAAGCCTTGGTTCACACTGATGTGGTGCGGAATTCACAGCATTTTCGGGTGCGAATTCCGTACCGCATCAGAATTGCACCCTGTTCATGCAAACCGCTGCTGATGTGTATGTTAAGTTAACAACACCCGAAAGTGGTCCACAAAACACGGTGCAAAGTGCAGAATTGGATTGCATAGGTGTGAATAATTCCCGAGCTATTTCATAGACCCAGATCTGCAAAAATCTTTACCAAACTGGACTTGCAGAGAGATTACAATCTGGTGTGAATCCAGGAAGGGGATGAATGGAAAATGTCCTTCTGTATGCGCTTAGGCTACTTCGAATACCTTTACCTTTGAATACCTGGTTATGTACTGCACCAGCAATGTTTCAATATTTTGTCAATTATATCTTTACAGACTTCTTAGACATTTTTATTATCATACCTGGATGACATCTTAATTTTTTACTCCACTTTGAACTCCACTGTACACATGTTCAAAATGTTATTGAGCTGCTCGGGCAACATGGACTGTATGCAAAACCTGAGAAGTGTGAGTTTGAACAGCGAAGCATTCAATTCCTATGATTAATTATCTCCTCCCCGAAGACATCAAGATTGATCCACAAGTGTTTAGGGGGAGGGGTGTGAACATGGCGCTCAGAAGCTGCAGGTGTTAGGAGCTCCAGATACCCGCCTTACAATGTCGAACAATTATCTCTCACCCTTCTGAAATGTGCCCCCCATTGAGGAAGTCTGGTGTACCCTGTCTGGTGTGCCCTGTTGAGGGGTGCCAGTGCGCTTCTGTGTGGCTGGAGGTAGGAAGAGGAACCAAGGATGCTGGGAATGCCCATGTGACTGATCAGGTGACGGAGGCGGGGAATCCCAGAGCCCTGAGAGACTGGTGGGCAGTGCTGGGGAGAGCCAGCACCGGAGCATGGTGAAGATCCATGGAGTGGCGGTCTCCATGTAACGTAGCCTCCGAACTTCAGTGACATCCCCCTGAGACCCTTGAAGGCATACAACTAGCATCGGAGGCTCAGTCAAAGGATGTAGAGTACAGGTGGAGTGGGCAAGTCGCTGCGGGAGGTGGTAAATCCCCAGTGTTACTGTTGATGATACTGGAAGAAATGTGGAAATAATAGAAGCACTCTAAGGGTCTCAGAGGTTGGAGGGACTGTGGAAAATTATAGAAGTACCAAAAAAAGGTTTAAAAGAAGAGAGGAGGGGGCACCCAGGAAGTGTTAGGTGAAGAGGAAAAAGAGTGTACACCAGAGAATTGCAACTCTCATAAAGAGAACTGGAAAGGGGCCCAGGAGGAAAAGATTAAAAGCTGGATCAGTATTTCTGGTAACATACCGGGAAAACTGGAAATCATATTCTGCCTGAAGCTATGGAAACTCCTGTATAGTTTAAATCAGATGAAGAGCAGATCAGTCAAAGGAGGAGGTACAAAAACTCCTCAACCGAGTTTAAATACAAGCACAATAAAGAAGTATATGCCTTCACAGGAGAAAAGCCCAGAGGATCAAATCCCTAAGAGACAAAGAGAAGTAAATTGCAATGGAGATCAAACAAGACTATCTTTTGGGGTATTTGATAGGATCCAGATTAAAGAAGCTACAGATTTGGAAAGTGAAATAGGAAAAAGAAATATGGAAGAGCAAGAAGTGAGTTTGTAAATTCCCACAAAATCGGAAATTGCAGAATTTACAGTTTGCAAAACTAGAAAGCTCCTTAAAGAGTGAAATGGCAGTGTTGCACAAACATATGGGACAAGTTATATCATGAGTGGAAGAAACAGAAGGAAATGAGAAGAGAACAGAGAATGCTCTCATATAAATTGGAGGATCAGGAAAATCGAGATAGAAGGAATAATCTGAGGATCCGGGGTTTGACAGAGTTATCCCAAGCAGAAGATCTACAGGAGAAGATGAGGAAATTGTTCAATCCAATAGTAGGGAGAGTAGACACTGAACAACTAAAAATAGAGTGCACAGGATAAAGAGGTCCCAAAGAGTCCATCATTATTATGCGTTTCCATCATTATGAAGATAAAGAAACTATCTGGAAGAAGCTGCACGGGATACCAGAGATAAAATATGGAGAAATAAAGTTGCACATTTTTTAAGACATTGCACCAGAGACACTTGCAAGTAGAAGATTCCTGAAACCATTTCTAGACAAGATGAAAGAAAAACATGTTCGTTACAACTGGGGATTTCCTGCATGTTTGATCAGGTGGAAGGATTGCAAATCAGCAATACTGAGATTCCCAGAAGACTTGAGAGACTTTTGTGAAAGACTAGAACTAAAGACACTGGACATTATAGGGTGGTCCAAAGGGGTGAAGGAGAATGTAGTACTAGGAAAAGAGAAATGGCAGTGAATATCTAAAAAGAGATAGTAATAGAAGAACGAAGGGGAAGAGGAGGCTTTGGAAGGGAGGGGTGGTGAGGGAAGAGACAAGAATTTTGTGTCAAATTTTCGGCCCTGCATCCCCCTTCTCTCTCTCTCTCTCTCTCTCTGTTCGCACCCGCTTCCACCTCTTCAACATCCTTGTGGTAAAGGTTTCCCTCCCTTAGATAGATAAAATGTGGTTCTAGGGTTTAGAAAAAAGAGAATACCAGACAGGTTGAAGGAT
This sequence comes from Staurois parvus, assembly GCF_062004578.1. Taxonomy (NCBI): domain Eukaryota; kingdom Metazoa; phylum Chordata; class Amphibia; order Anura; family Ranidae; genus Staurois; species Staurois parvus. The sequence goes on along the minus strand of NW_028317994.1, from coordinate 10,417,798 downwards.
TGAGATAAGAAGAAGAGGAGGAAGGGAGGGTAGGAATGTTTTTGATGAAGAGAGACAGAGAATTATGGTGGGTTGTCAGCAAGCCAAACACGCTGCAAAATTTCAGACCCAAAGATGAGAGATTGGGGTTTGTTTGGGTTTATGTGTTTAGAGTCTTCCGTGGGGTAGGAATTGGCCGTGATAATAAATCACAACTGATTCTAAGGCAAAAATCAGGCCAGTGGGGTATTAAAGGAGGGGATTTGGGGGGGGGGAGAGGAGGGTGGAGGAAAGGGGGGAGGGAGGGTGTGGAAGAGTAAATGGGAGAACAAAGAGGAAAAAATTAATATGATCAATTTTATGACATGTAATGTAAAAGGTCTGAACATTCCAACAAAAAGGCATAACATTTTAAGGGTAATACATCAACGCTCTATTGAAGTGGTGTTTTTTCAAGAGACACATATAACCCAAGACACAAATGTTAAGCTATACTCTAAATATTTTCCAACTTGGTATTATGTGGATTCACCAATAAGACGGGAAAAAGGAGTAGCTATTGGGTTTGGGAAAAATATAGGATTTACAATAGAGGATCGTCTGGCAGACCCAGAGGGTCGGTTTTTATTTTTATTGGATATGTTTTATAGCACAAAGTAAAAAAAAATTTTTTTTTTTTCAAAATTGTCTGTCTTTTTTTGATTATAGCTAGAGATGAGCGAAGAAATGAAAAATTCGATTCGACTGATTCGGCGAATTCGTGGACAATATTCGATTCGAGTCGAATAAATTCGCTGTGAATTTAACTTAAAAAAGGGTGTTTCTAGGCTTCAGAGAGACTTAATATTAGTGCAGAACACTGTACCTTTAATTTAAATGCCCTTGGAGTCTGCTGGGGAAGAGAAATAATACTGTCAGTCAGTATGACATGCAGATGAGTGCCGTCGATCTTAGAATCACCGCACACTTCACTCATTTGGGCAGTCACGGGGCCAAAACCAGAGTGTGGAGCCACAGTGTGGCGGTGGAGGCAGCAGCAATGGGAGGCCATACAGCACCCTATGACAAAAATGGAAACCACCAGCAGTGTGAGGAGACCTGAAAGTGGCACATGGCAGAGTGTGGCGATAGAGACAGCAGCAATGGGAGGCCGTACAGGGACCCATGACACACTCTGGACCTGGCAGCAGCATGAGGAGGCGGTACAGGGGCCCATGACAGATTACGGGCCTGGCAGCAGCATGAGGAGTCGGTACAGGGGCCCATGGCAGATTACGGGCCTGGCAGCAGCAATGGGAGGCCGTACAGGGACCCATGACACACTCTGGACCTGGCAGCAGCATGGGGAGGCGGTACAGGGGCCCATGACAGATTACGGGCCTGGCAGCAGCATGAGGAGTCGGTACGGGGGCCCATGACACACTCTGGACCTGGCAGCAGCATGAGGAGGCGGTACAGGGGCGCATGACAGATTACGAGCCTGGCAGCAGCAACTTGGACAGGAGGACGTTCAGCTTCTGCACCGTCGGGTGCGTGCTCGCAAACTGTTGTCTCTTGGAAACGGATTCCAAGAAAGACTGCTGACGGAATCCGTGAAGATGAGTAGCAGGAGAAGGAGCATCTGAACGAGCGGAATATGCCAACAAGCGACAACAGGGGCCCATGACAGATTACGGGCCTGGCAGCAGCATGAGGAGTCGGTACGGGGGCCCATGGCAGATTACGGGCCTGGCAGCAGCTATGGGAGGCCCGTAATCTGCCAGCACCCTATGACAAAAAATGGAACCCACCAGCAGTGTGAGGAGACCTGAAAGTGGCACATGGCAGAGTGTGGCGATGGAGACAGCAGCAATGGGAGGCCGTACAGGGACCCATGAGAGACTCTGGACCTGGCAGCAGCATGAGGAGGCGGTATAGGGGCCCATGGCAGATTAGGGGCCTGGCAGCAGCTATGGGAGGCCCGTAATCTGCCAGCACCCTATGACAAAAAATGGAACACACCAGCAGTGTGAGGAGACCTGAAAGTGGCACATGGCAGAGTGTGGCGATGGAGGCAGCAGCAATGGGAGGCCGTACAGGGACCCATGAGAGACTCTGGACTTGGCAGCAGCATGAGGAGGCGGTATAGGGGCCCATGGCAGATTAGGGGCCTGGCAGCAGCTATGGGAGGCCCGTAATCTGCCAGCACCCTATGACAAAAAATGGAACACACCAGCAGTGTGAGGAGACCTGAAAGTGGCACATGTTTGGGGCATGATTCATGGCGGATTTAGTCAGTTGTGTCAGGAACTGGTGGTTTGAAATCCAGACTAATCCACGCCTGATTCATTTTCACAAACGTGAGTCTCTCCACACTTTGGGTGGACAGTCGTGTCCTCCGCGGAGTTGCAATACCTCCTGCCGCACTAAACACGCGCTCCGATGCCACGCTACTGGCCGGGCATGACAGCCTTTCAAGGGCAAATTCAGCTAGTTGGGGCCAAAGGTCAAGTTTCGTTGCCCAGTAGTCAAGGGGATTGTCTACCTCGGTTGGCAGGGTGCTGTCCAAGTAGGCCTAAGCCTGTTGTTTGAGGTCCTGCTCCAGGTCCACCTGATGCTGCTGCTGCTGCTGCGGCTGGTTAGTAGTTTCCTCACTGCGCTGGTGAAGAAAGCTACTCATCATCGACTGCAGACTGAGGCAGCCGCTGCTGGTGGAGCTGCCACTGCTCCTACCACCCCACCCCTCCCCTGCTGCCATGGCAGCGGAACACGAGCGCACAGGGCCCACAGTGTCTGAGGATGGACGTTGGCGCAGACAGGCAGAGACCAGCTGACTACATAGGTGTTTTTTATAGTACGTTATTTTGGCCTCCCTCTCAGCAGGTGTGAAAAAGGCCACCATTTTTGAACGGTAGCGAGGGTCCAACAAGGTGGACAGCCAAAAGTCATCCCTCTGTCTGATGGTTATTATTCGGCTGTCGCTACGCAAGCAACCGAGCATGCTATGGGCCATTTGTGCCAAGGAATGCGAGGGACTCCCTGCCTCCATCTCCACAGCATACTGCCACGGTGCGTCTAGGTCCTCTGTCTCCTCTTCCTCCTCCTCTACCAGATGCTCCTGCTCCTCCACTCCTGTCCGCTGAGTGGAAAAACCACCCATTTCACTCAATAATTCCTGAGCACCAATGTCCTCCTCTACCTCCTCCTCTTCTTCCAGTCCTGCCCCCACAGGGGCCATGTGGCGTTGAGATCTGTGCGCCACGTCTACCGCACCCTGACCAGCCATTGTTAACAGCATTTGTTCCAGGACGTGCAACAGAGGAATGACGTCGTTCATCCCATAGTCCTGCCGACTCACGAATAGCGTGGCCTCCTCAAAGGGCCTGAGCAAGCGCAGGTGTCACGCATGAGCTGCCAATGGCTGACATCTAAGTTACACAGGGAGTACCTTTATCTGCTTTTAACATCAGGAAATCTGTGATGGCCTTTTGCTGTTCGTAAAGGCGGTCTAACATATGTAGGGTTGAATTCCACGTTGTTGCAACGTCACAGCATGAGGAGTCGGTATAGGGGCCCATGGCAGATTAGGGGCCTGGCAGCAGTTATGGGAGGCCCATAATCTGCCAGCACCCTATGACAAAAAATGGAACACACCAGCAGTGTGAGGAGACCTGAAAGTGGCACATGGCAGAGTGTGGCGATGGAGACAGCAGCAATGGGAGGCCGTACAGGGACCCATGAGAGACTCTGGACCTGGCAGCAGCATGAGGAGGCGGTATATAGGGGCCTACGGCAGATTAGGGGCCTGGCAGCAGCTATAGGAGGCCCGTAATCTGCCAGCACCCTATGTCAAAAAATTCAACACACCAGCAGTGTGTGAGGAGACCTGAAAGTGGCACATGGCAGAGTGTGGCGATGGAGACAGCAGCAATGGGAGGCCGTACAGGGACCCATGACAGACTCTGGACTTGGCAGCAGCATGAGGAGGCGGTATATAGGGGCTTATGGCAGATTAGGGGCCTGGCAGCAGCTATAGGAGGCCCGTAATCTGCCAGCACCCTATGTCAAAAAATTCAACACACCAGCAGTGTGAGGAGACCTGAAAGTGGCACATGGCAGCAGAGTGTGGCGATGGAGACAGCAGCAATGGGAGGCCGTACAGGGACCCATGACAGACTCTGAACTTGGCAGCAGCATGAGGAGGCGGTATATAGGGGCCCATGGCAGATTAGGGGCCTGGCAGCAGCTATAGGAGGCCCGTAATCTGCCAGCACCCTATGTCAAAAAATTCAACACACCAGCAGTGTGTGAGGAGAAATGAAAGTGGCACATGGCAGCAGAGTGTGGCGATGGAGACAGCAGCAATGGGAGGCCGTACAGGGACCCATGACAGACTCTGAACTTGGCAGCAGCATGAGGAGGCGGTATATAGGGGCCCATGGCAGATTAGGGGCCTGGCAGCAGCGATAGGAGGCCCGTAATCTGCCAGCACCCTATGTCAAAAAATTTAACACACCAGCAGTGTGAAGAGACCTGAAAGTGGCACATGGCAGCAGAGTGTGGCGATGGAGACAGCAGCAATGGGAGGCCGTACAGGGACCATGACAGACTCTGGACTTGGCAGCAGCATGAGGAGGCGGTATATAGGGGCCCATGGCAGATTAGGGGCCTGGCAGCAGCTATGTGAGGCCCGTAATCTGCCTGCACCCTATGTCAAAAAATTTAACACACCAGCAGTGTGAAGAGACCTGAAAGTGGCACATGGCAGCAGAGTGTGGCGATGGAGACAGCAGCAATGGGAGGCCGTACAGGGACCATGACAGACTCTGGACTTGGCAGCAGCATGAGGAGGCGGTATATAGGGGCCCATGGCAGATTAGGGGCCTGGCAGCAGCTATGTGAGGCCCGTAATCTGCCTGCACCCTATGTCAAAAAATTTAACACACCAGCAGTGTGAAGAGACCTGAAAGTGGCACATGGCAGCAGACTGTGGCGATGGAGACAGCAGCAATGGGAGGCCGTACAGGGACCATGACAGACTCTGGACTTGGCAGCAGCATGAGGAGGCGGTATATAGGGGCCCATGGCAGATTAGGGGCCTGCCAGCAGCTATGTGAGGCCCGTAATCTGCCTGCACCCTATGTCAAAAAATTTAACACACCAGCAGTGTGAAGAGACCTGAAAGTGGCACATGGCAGCAGAGTGTGGCGATGGAGACAGCAGCAATGGGAGGCCGTACAGGGACCCATGACAGACTCTGGACTTGGCAGCAGCATGAGGAGGCGGTATATAGGGGCCCATGGCAGATTAGGGGCCTGGCAGCAGCTATAGGAGGCCCGTAATCTGCCAGCACCCTATGTCAAAAAATTCAACACACCAGCAGTGTGTGAGGAGAAATGAAAGTGGCACATGGCAGAGTGTGGCGATGGAGACAGCAGCAATGGGAGGCCGTACAGGGACCCATGACAGACTCTGGACTTGGCAGCAGCATGAGGAGGCGGTATATAGGGGCCCATGGCAGATTAGGGGCCTGGCAGCAGCTATAGGAGGCCCGTAATCTGCCAGCACCCTATGTCAAAAAATTCAACACACCAGCAGTGTGAGGAGACCTGAAAGTGGCACATGGCAGAGTGTGGCGATGGAGACAGCAGCAATGGGAGGCCGTACAGGGACCCATGACAGACTCTGAACTTGGCAGCAGCATGAGGAGGCGGTATATAGGGGCCCATGGCAGATTAGGGGCCTGGCAGCAGCTATGGGAGGCCCGTAATCTGCCAGCACCCTATGTCAAAAAATTCTACACACCAGCAGTGTGTGAGGAGACCTGAAAGTGGCACATGGCAGAGTGTGGCGATGGAGACAGCAGCAATGGGAGGCCGTACAGGGACCCATGACAGACTCTGGACTTGGCAGCAGCATGAGGAGGCGGTATATAGGGGCCCATGGCAGATTAGGGGCCTGGCAGCAGCTATGGGAGGCCCGTAATCTGCCTGCACCCTATGTCAAAAAATTTAACACACCAGCAGTGTGAAGAGACCTGAAAGTGGCACATGGCAGAGTGTGGCGATGGAGACAGCAGCAATGGGAGGCCGTACAGGGACCATGACAGTCTCTGGACTTGGCAGCAGCATGAGGAGGCGGTATATAGGGGCCCATGGCAGATTAGGGGCCTGGCAGCAGCTATGTGAGGCCCGTAATCTGCCTGCACCCTATGTCAAAAAATTTAACACACCAGCAGTGTGAAGAGACCTGAAAGTGGCACATGGCAGAGTGTGGCGATGGAGACAGCAGCAATGGGAGGCCGTACAGGGACCATGACAGTCTCTGGACTTGGCAGCAGCATGAGGAGGCGGTATATAGGGGCCCATGGCAGATTAGGGGCCTGGCAGCAGCTATGTGAGGCCCGTAATCTGCCTGCACCCTATGTCAAAAAATTTAACACACCAGCAGTGTGAAGAGACCTGAAAGTGGCACATGGCAGCAGACTGTGGCGATGGAGACAGCAGCAATGGGAGGCCGTACAGGGACCATGACAGACTCTGGACTTGGCAGCAGCATGAGGAGGCGGTATATAGGGGCCCATGGCAGATTAGGGGCCTGGCAGCAGCTATGTGAGGCCCGTAATCTGCCTGCACCCTATGTCAAAAAATTTAACACACCAGCAGTGTGAAGAGACCTGAAAGTGGCACATGGCAGCAGAGTGTGGCGATGGAGACAGCAGCAATGGGAGGCCGTACAGGGACCATGACAGACTCTGGACTTGGCAGCAGCATGAGGAGGCGGTATATAGGGGCCCATGGCAGATTAGGGGCCTGGCAGCAGCTATGTGAGGCCCGTAATCTGCCTGCACCCTATGTCAAAAAATTTAACACACCAGCAGTGTGAAGAGACCTGAAAGTGGCACATGGCAGCAGACTGTGGCGATGGAGACAGCAGCAATGGGAGGCCGTACAGGGACCATGACAGACTCTGGACTTGGCAGCAGCATGAGGAGGCGGTATATAGGGGCCCATGGCAGATTAGGGGCCTGCCAGCAGCTATGTGAGGCCCGTAATCTGCCTGCACCCTATGTCAAAAAATTTAACACACCAGCAGTGTGAAGAGACCTGAAAGTGGCACATGGCAGCAGAGTGTGGCGATGGAGACAGCAGCAATGGGAGGCCGTACAGGGACCCATGACAGACTCTGGACTTGGCAGCAGCATGAGGAGGCGGTATATAGGGGCCCATGGCAGATTAGGGGCCTGGCAGCAGCTATAGGAGGCCCGTAATCTGCCAGCACCCTATGTCAAAAAATTCAACACACCAGCAGTGTGAGGAGACCTGAAAGTGGCACATGGCAGAGTGTGGCGATGGAGACAGCAGCAATGGGAGGCCGTACAGGGACCCATGACAGACTCTGAACTTGGCAGCAGCATGAGGAGGCGGTATATAGGGGCCCATGGCAGATTAGGGGCCTGGCAGCAGCTATGTGAGGCCCGTAATCTGCCTGCACCCTATGTCAAAAAATTTAACACACCAGCAGTGTGAAGAGACCTGAAAGTGGCACATGGCAGCAGACTGTGGCGATGGAGACAGCAGCAATGGGAGGCCGTACAGGGACCATGACAGACTCTGGACTTGGCAGCAGCATGAGGAGGCGGTATATAGGGGCCCATGGCAGATTAGGGGCCTGGCAGCAGCTATGTGAGGCCCGTAATCTGCCTGCACCCTATGTCAAAAAATTTAACACACCAGCAGTGTGAAGAGACCTGAAAGTGGCACATGGCAGCAGAGTGTGGCGATGGAGACAGCAGCAATGGGAGGCCGTACAGGGACCATGACAGACTCTGGACTTGGCAGCAGCATGAGGAGGCGGTATATAGGGGCCCATGGCAGATTAGGGGCCTGGCAGCAGCTATGTGAGGCCCGTAATCTGCCTGCACCCTATGTCAAAAAATTTAACACACCAGCAGTGTGAAGAGACCTGAAAGTGGCACATGGCAGCAGACTGTGGCGATGGAGACAGCAGCAATGGGAGGCCGTACAGGGACCATGACAGACTCTGGACTTGGCAGCAGCATGAGGAGGCGGTATATAGGGGCCCATGGCAGATTAGGGGCCTGCCAGCAGCTATGTGAGGCCCGTAATCTGCCTGCACCCTATGTCAAAAAATTTAACACACCAGCAGTGTGAAGAGACCTGAAAGTGGCACATGGCAGCAGAGTGTGGCGATGGAGACAGCAGCAATGGGAGGCCGTACAGGGACCCATGACAGACTCTGGACTTGGCAGCAGCATGAGGAGGCGGTATATAGGGGCCCATGGCAGATTAGGGGCCTGGCAGCAGCTATAGGAGGCCCGTAATCTGCCAGCACCCTATGTCAAAAAATTCAACACACCAGCAGTGTGAGGAGACCTGAAAGTGGCACATGGCAGAGTGTGGCGATGGAGACAGCAGCAATGGGAGGCCGTACAGGGACCCATGACAGACTCTGAACTTGGCAGCAGCATGAGGAGGCGGTATATAGGGGCCCATGGCAGATTAGGGGCCTGGCAGCAGCTATGTGAGGCCCGTAATCTGCCTGCACCCTATGTCAAAAAATTTAACACACCAGCAGTGTGAAGAGACCTGAAAGTGGCACATGGCAGCAGACTGTGGCGATGGAGACAGCAGCAATGGGAGGCCGTACAGGGACCATGACAGACTCTGGACTTGGCAGCAGCATGAGGAGGCGGTATATAGGGGCCCATGGCAGATTAGGGGCCTGGCAGCAGCTATGTGAGGCCCGTAATCTGCCTGCACCCTATGTCAAAAAATTTAACACACCAGCAGTGTGAAGAGACCTGAAAGTGGCACATGGCAGCAGAGTGTGGCGATGGAGACAGCAGCAATGGGAGGCCGTACAGGGACCCATGAGAGACTCTAGACTTGGCAGCAGCATGAGGAGGCGGTATATAGGGGCCCATGGCAGATTAGGGGCCTGGCAGCAGCTATGTGAGGCCCGTAATCTGCCTGCACCCTATGTCAAAAAATTAAACACACCAGCAGTGTGAAGAGACCTGAAAGTGGCACATGGCAGCAGAGTGTGGCGATGGAGACAGCAGCAATGGGAGGCCGTACAGGGACCCATGAGAGACTCTAGACTTGGCAGCAGCATGAGGAGGCGGTATATAGGGGCCCATGGCAGATTAGGGGCCTGGCAGCAGCTATGTGAGGCCCGTAATCTGCCTGCACCCTATGTCAAAAAATTAAACACACCAGCAGTGTGAAGAGACCTGAAAGTGGCACATGGCAGCAGAGTGTGGCGATGGAGACAGCAGCAATGGGAGGCCGTACAGGGACCATGACAGACTCTGGACTTGGCAGCAGCATGAGGAGGCGGTATATAGGGGCCCATGGCAGATTAGGGGCCTGGCAGCAGCTATGTGAGGCCCGTAATCTGCCTGCACCCTATGTCAAAAAATTTAACACACCAGCAGTGTGAAGAGACCTGAAAGTGGCACATGGCAGCAGAGTGTGGCGATGGAGACAGCAGCAATGGGAGGCCGTACAGGGACCCATGAGAGACTCTAGACTTGGCAGCAGCATGAGGAGGCGGTATATAGGGGCCCATGGCAGATTAGGGGCCTGGCAGCAGCTATGTGAGGCCCGTAATCTGCCTGCACCCTATGTCAAAAAATTTAACACACCAGCAGTGTGAAGAGACCTGAAAGTGGCACATGGCAGCAGAGTGTGGCGATGGAGACAGCAGCAATGGGAGGCCTTACAGGGACCCATGAGAGACTCTAGACTTGGCAGCAGCATGAGGAGGCGGTATATAGGGGCCCATGGCAGATTAGGGGCCTGGCAGCAGCTATGTGAGGCCCGTAATCTGCCTGCACCCTATGTCAAAAAATTTAACACACCAGCAGTGTGTGAGGAGACCTGAAAGTGGCACATGGCAGAGTGTGGCGATGGAGACAGCAGCAATGGGAGGCCGTACAGGGACCCATGAGAGACTCTGGCACTGGCAGCAGCATGAGGAGGCGGTATATAGGGGCCTATGGCAGATTAGGGGCCTGGCAGCAGCTATGGGAGGCCCGTAATCTGCCAGCACCCTATGTCAAAAAACTGAACACACCAGCAGTGTGAGGAGACCTGAAAGTGGCACATGGCAGAGTGTGGCGATGGAGACAGCAGCAATGGGAGGCCGTACAGGGACCCATGACAGACTCTGGACCTGGCAGCAGCATGAGGAGGCGGTATATAGGGGCCTATGGCAGATTAGGGGCCCGTAATCTGCCAGCACCCTATGTCAAAAAACTGAACACACCAGTAGTGTGTGAGGAGACCTGAAAGTGGCACATGGCAGAGTGTGGCGATGAAGACAGCAGCAATGGGAGGCCGTACAGGGACCCATGAGAGACTCTGGACCTGGCAGCAGCATGAGGAGGCGGTATATAGGGGCCTATGGCAGATTAGGGGCCTGGCAGCAGCTATGGGAGGCCCGTAATCTGCCAGCACCCTATGTCAAAAAACTGAACACACCAGCAGTGTGTGAGGAGACCTGAAAGTGGCACATGGCAGAGTGTGGCGATGGAGACAGCAGCAATGGGAGGCCGTACAGGGACCCATGAGAGACTCTGGCACTGGCAGCAGCATGAGGAGGCGGTATATAGGGGCCTATGGCAGATTAGGGGCCTGGCAGCAGCTATGGGAGGCCCGTAATCTGCCAGCACCCTATGTCAAAAAATTCAACACACCAGCAGTGTGAGGAGACCTGAAAGTGGCACATGGCAGAGTGTGGCGATGGAGACAGCAGCAATGGGAGGCCGTACAGGGACCCATGACAGACTCTGGACCTGGCAGCAGCATGAGGAGGCGGTATATAGGGGCCTATGGCAGATTAGGGGCCCGTAATCTGCCAGCACCCTATGTCAAAAAACTGAACACACCAGTAGTGTGTGAGGAGACCTGAAAGTGGCACATGGCAGAGTGTGGCGATGGAGACAGCAGCAATGGGAGGCCGTACAGGGACCCATGAGAGACTCTGGACCTGGCAGCAGCATGAGGAGGCGGTATATAGGGGCCTATGGCAGATTAGGGGCCTGGCAGCAGCTATGGGAGGCCCGTAATCTGCCAGCACCCTATGTCAAAAAACTGAACACACCAGCAGTGTGTGAGGAGACCTGAAAGTGGCACATGGCAGAGTGTGGCGATGGAGACAGCAGCAATGGGAGGCCGTACAGGGACCCATGAGAGACTCTGGACCTGGCAGCAGCATGAGGAGGCGGTATATAGGGGCCTATGGCAGATTAGGGGCCTGGCAGCAGCTATAGGAGGCCCATAATCTGCCAGCACCCTATGTCAAAAAATTCAACACACCAGCAGTGTGAGGAGACCTGAAAGTGGCACATGGCATGAGACACTGTGGACCTGGCAGCAGCATGAGGAGGCGGTATATAGGGGCCCATGGCAGATTAGGGGCCTGGCAGCAGCTATGGGAGGCCCGTAATCTGCCAGCACCCTATGTCAAAAAACTGAACACACCAGCAGTGTGTGAGGAGACCTGAAAGTGGCACATGGCAGAGTGTGGCGATGGAGACAGCAGCAATGGGAGGTCTCCCATTGTCCCAACATGGCCCAAATAGTCCCAACATGGGCCCCCTGGCCACGCTTGACTTTCTGGCCACATAGTCGACATACGGCTACGTTTACTTCCTCGGGCGGCTTGACGAAATATTGCCACACCGCCGAGTAGGAAACTTTGCCCCCGATACTCCTCACTGGCTGACTGCTGCTTCCTCCGTGCACACCGGCACCACTACTGGCCGTGGTGGTAGGCTGCAGTGGAGCTGGTGCTCTACTCCGTGGCCGTTTGGCTCCACTGACACTGCTTCCACTGACACTGCTGCGACCCTGCTGCTGTCTCCTGGGCAACCCACCGACTGTTTCGCTCACTGCCAAGCTGCCACCCTCTTCTCCTGATGATGCGGAAGAAATTGCCTGATGACGACGAGGCTGCCAAGTGCGATCAACCTCCTCATCATCAAGTAGGGTCTCCGCCTCACTACTAGCCCCCTCGGCTGCGTCTGGGTCAGGAGACAGACCTGTCTCCAGACCGGCTACCGGGCCACTCTCCTCGCCACTACTTCTTCGCCTAGCTGCTGAAAAGGCGGATGTCTCCCCCCGTTCCTGACCGCCCTCTGTTAGCTCTTCCTCACTGTACAGTGGGGCTGAGCCCACAGCATGCGATACTTCGCTTGGTGAGGGAACACCAAAGGACAGGGGCAGGTAGAGGACACGTGATTTCAGTGGGCTAGGTCCCGGGCCATGCCAACTAACGTTTGTGTCTGACGTACCCACCGACCGTTGGCTGTAGGTGTCAGAGGTGACCTGGAAAGAGGAAGACGACCGAGCCAACCAATCGATAACGGCAGGGTTGTCGGTGGAGACACGACCGCTGGATGACACCGGGAGCACTGGCCTCTGGCTGCGAATAGTGCTGCCTCGACCCCTTCCTCTGCTGCCACGTCTGCTCGCTCCTAAAACATTGCCTCCTCTGCCACTCCTCTGCATGTTGTCTGACATACTATTTAATTCAACGATTATGTGTCCCTGAGTAACAATTCTGTGTCCCTGAGTAACAATTCTGTGTCTGTGCGAGTAACAATTCTGTGGCCCTAAGTAACAGTTCTGTGGCCCTCAGTAACAATTCTGTGTCTGTCCCTGAGTAACAATTCTGTGGCCCTAACTAAAGTTTCTGTGGCCCTAAGTAACAATTCTCTGGCACTCAGTAACAATTCTGTCTGTCCCTGAGTAACAATTCTGTGGCCCTAATAACGTTTCTGTGGCCCTAAGTAACAATTATCTGGCACTCAGTAACAATTCTGTCTGTCCCTGAGTAACAATTCTCTGGCACTCAGTAACAATTCTGTCTGTCCCTGAGTAACAATTCTCTGGCACTCAGTAACAATTCTGTCTGTCCCTGAGTATGAATTCTGTGGCCCTGAGTAACAATTCTGTGTCTGCGCGAGTAACAATTCTGTGTCTGTGCAAGTAACAATTTTGTGTCTGTGCGAGTAACAATTCTCTGGCACTCAGTAACAATTCTGTCTGTCCCTGAGTAACAATTCTCTGGCACTCAGTAACAATTCTGTCTGTCCCTGAGTAACAATTCTCTGGCACTCAGTAACAATTCTGTCTGTCCCTGAGTAACAATTCTCTGGCACTCAGTAACAATTCTGTCTGTCCCTGAGTAACAATTCTCTGGCGCTCAGTAACAATTCTGTCTGTCCCTGAGTATGAATTCTGTGGCCCTGAGTAACAATTCTGTGTCTGTGCGAGTAACAATTCTGTGTCTGTGCAAGTAACAATTTTGTGTCTGTGCGAGTAACAATTCTCTGGCACTCAGTAACAATTCTGTCTGTCCCTGAGTAACAATTCTCTGGCACTCAGTAACAATTCTGTCTGTCCCTGAGTAACAATTCTCTGGCACTCAGTAACAATTCTGTCTGTCCCTGAGTAACAATTCTCTGGCACTCAGTAACAATTCTGTCTGTCCCTGAGTATGAATTCTGTGGCCCTGAGTAACAATTCTGTGTCTGCGCGAGTAACAATTCTGTGTCTGTGCAAGTAACAATTTTGTGTCTGTGCGAGTAACAATTCTCTGGCACTCAGTAACAATTCTGTCTGTCCCTGAGTAACAATTCTCTGGCACTCAGTAACAATTCTGTCTGTCCCTGAGTAACAATTCTCTGGCACTCAGTAACAATTCTGTCTGTCCCTGAGTAACAATTCTCTGGCACTCAGTAACAATTCTGTCTGTCCCTGAGTAACAATTCTCTGGCGCTCAGTAACAATTCTGTCTGTCCCTGAGTATGAATTCTGTGGCCCTGAGTAACAATTCTGTGTCTGTGCGAGTAACAATTCTGTGTCTGTGCAAGTAACAATTTTGTGTCTGTGCGAGTAACAATTCTCTGGCACTCAGTAACAATTCTGTCTGTCCCTGAGTAACAATTCTCTGGCACTCAGTAACAATTCTGTCTGTCCCTGAGTAACAATTCTCTGGCACTCAGTAACAATTCTGTCTGTCCCTGAGTAACAATTCTCTGGCACTCAGTAACAATTCTGTCTGTCCCTGAGTATGAATTCTGTGGCCCTGAGTAACAATTCTGTGTCTGCGCGAGTAACAATTCTGTGTCTGTGCAAGTAACAATTTTGTGTCTGTGCGAGTAACAATTCTCTGGCACTCAGTAACAATTCTGTCTGTCCCTGAGTAACAATTCTCTGGCACTCAGTAACAATTCTGTCTGTCCCTGAGTAACAATTCTCTGGCACTCAGTAACAATTCTGTCTGTCCCTGAGTATGAATTCTGTGGCCCTGAGTAACAATTCTGTGTCTGCGCGAGTAACAATTCTGTGTCTGTGCAAGTAACAATTTTGTGTCTGTGCGAGTAACAATTCTCTGGCACTCAGTAACAATTCTGTCTGTCCCTGAGTAACAATTCTCTGGCACTCAGTAACAATTCTGTCTGTCCCTGAGTAACAATTCTCTGGCACTCAGTAACAATTCTGTCTGTCCCTGAGTAACAATTCTCTGGCACTCAGTAACAATTCTGTCTGTCCCTGAGTAACAATTCTCTGGCACTCAGTAACAATTCTGTCTGTCCCTGAGTAACAATTCTCTGGCACTCAGTAACAATTCTGTCTGTCCCTGAGTAACAATTCTCTGGCACTCAGTAACAATTCTGTCTATCCCTGAGTATGAATTCTGTGGCCCTGAGTAACAATTCTGTGTCTGTGCGAGTAACAATTCTGTGTCTGTGCAAGTAACAATTTTGTGTCTGTGCGAGTAACAATTCTCTGGCACTCAGTAACAATTCTGTCTGTCCCTGAGTAACAATTCTCTGGCACTCAGTAACAATTCTGTCTGTCCCTGAGTAACAATTCTCTGGCACTCAGTAACAATTCTGTCTGTCCCTGAGTATGAATTCTGTGGCCCTGAGTAACAATTCTGTGTCTGTGCGAGTAACAATTCTGTGTCTGTGCAAGTAACAATTTTGTGTCTGTGCGAGTAACAATTCTCTGGCACTCAGTAACAATTCTGTCTGTCCCTGAGTAACAATTCTCTGGCACTCAGTAACAATTCTGTCTGTCCCTGAGTAACAATTCTCTGGCACTCAGTAACAATTCTGTCTGTCCCTGAGTATGAATTCTGTGGCCCTGAGTAACAATTCTGTGTCTGTGCGAGTAACAATTCTGTGTCTGTGCAAGTAACAATTTTGTGTCTGTGCGAGTAACAATTCTCTGGCACTCAGTAACAATTCTGTCTGTCCCTGAGTAACAATTCTCTGGCACTCAGTAACAATTCTGTCTGTCCCTGAGTAACAATTCTCTGGCACTCAGTAACAATTCTGTCTGTCCCTGAGTATGAATTCTGTGGCCCTGAGTAACAATTCTGTGTCTGTGCGAGTAACAATTCTGTGTCTGTGCAAGTAACAATTTTGTGTCTGTGCGAGTAACAATTCTCTGGCACTCAGTAACAATTCTGTCTGTCCCTGAGTAACAATTCTCTGGCACTCAGTAACAATTCTGTCTGTCCCTGAGTAACAATTCTCTGGCACTCAGTAACAATTCTGTCTGTCCCTGAGTAACAATTCTCTGGCACTCAGTAACAATTCTGTCTGTCCCTGAGTAACAATTCTCTGGCGCTCAGTAACAATTCTGTCTGTCCCTGAGTATGAATTCTGTGGCCCTGAGTAACAATTCTGTGTCTGTGCGAGTAACAATTCTGTGTCTGTGCAAGTAACAATTTTGTGTCTGTGCGAGTAACAATTCTCTGGCACTCAGTAACAATTCTGTCTGTCCCTGAGTAACAATTCTCTGGCACTCAGTAACAATTCTGTCTGTCCCTGAGTAACAATTCTCTGGCACTCAGTAACAATTCTGTCTGTCCCTGAGTATGAATTCTGTGGCCCTGAGTAACAATTCTGTGTCTGCGCGAGTAACAATTCTGTGTCTGTGCAAGTAACAATTTTGTGTCTGTGCGAGTAACAATTCTCTGGCACTCAGTAACAATTCTGTCTGTCCCTGAGTAACAATTCTCTGGCACTCAGTAACAATTCTGTCTGTCCCTGAGTAACAATTCTCTGGCACTCAGTAACAATTCTGTCTGTCCCTGAGTAACAATTCTCTGGCACTCAGTAACAATTCTGTCTGTCCCTGAGTAACAATTCTCTGGCACTCAGTAACAATTCTGTCTGTCCCTGAGTAACAATTCTCTGGCACTCAGTAACAATTCTGTCTGTCCCTGAGTAACAATTCTCTGGCACTCAGTAACAATTCTGTCTGTCCCTGAGTAACAATTCTCTGGCACTCAGTAACAATTCTGTCTGTCCCTGAGTAACAATTCTGTCTGTCCCTGAGAATGAATTCTGTGGCCCTGAGTAAGAATTCTCTGGCACTCAGTAACAATTCTGTCTGTCCCTGAGTAACAATTCTCTGGCACTCAGTAACAATTCTGTCTGTCCCTGAGTAAAAATTCTGTGGCCCTAATAACGTTTCTGTGGCCCTAAGTAACAATTCTCTGGCACTGAGTAACAATTCTGTCTGTCCCTGAGTATGAATTCTGTGGCCCTAACTAGCGTTTCTTTGTCCCTAAATAACGATTCTGTGGCCCTCATTAACAAGTCTGTGTCCCTGAGTAATGGTTCTCTGTCCCTAAGTAACTTCTCTCTGTCCCCAATTCTCGTTTCTGTGGCCCTAACTCTGTCCCTGTCCCTAGTACAGAGCGGTCTGCCTCTGTTCAATGACTGCAGGCAAATGAAGATTTCCAAAATGGCCGCTATATATACCTCGACCATTACACAGTGCTGGCTGGCTGGCTGCTGATTGGCTGATGCGATCACATGTCGTTGAGGAATGCATTATGGGGCAGCGCGCCTTGTCTGCGCGCCTTCCCCGACATCCCCGCTCCGTCGCCGCACATGTCAGCCGCCATTTTCGGAAAAATTTCGATTCGCGCGTCCAAATTAGGCTGTTTTTCGGATTCGGCACGAATCGAAATTTTTCCGATATTCGACTCGAATTCCACTTCGGATACTTCGATTCGCTCATCTCTAATTATAGCACAAAAAATAAAAACCGCACAGGTGATCAAATACCACCAAAAGAAAGCTTTATTTGTGGGAAAAAAAGTACATACATTTGATTTATGTACAGTGTTGCATGACCGTGCAATTGTCAGTTAAATTATGAAGCGCCATATCGCAAAAAATGGCCTGGGCAGGAAGGGGGGTAAATCCTCTGGAGGGTAAGTGGTTAAATATCATGCCTGGGGGTCCCCTTAAACTACTTGCAAATATGCACATCTGTACAGTGTATAGAACTTGCTGCAACAGGACTAACATTTTTTGAAAAAAATTAATTTTTTATTAAAAAAAAAAACAGCGTGCAACCCCACCCTCCAGAAATGGGGGGAAAAGCCCTCAACATGGGGGGATGCATTAGGGTAGTGACGCCACCCTGGGCTGTGGTTGTGGGGGTCTGGAGGGGTGACTTATCAGAATCTGGCAGCAGACCCCCCCCCCCTTGTGAATGAGTATGGGGTACATAGTACCTCTACCAAATCACTAAAAAAAAGTGTAAAATGTGAATAAAAACACAATAGTTTTCAACAAATCCTTTAAGTAAAAATTATTATCAATCTAGCATTGTCACAACAATGCCGACTTGCCAAAATATAAAAAACCTGCCACCCAGTGACCTGTCCGAACCCACCGAGCACTCGCTGCTATCTGACATTTGCCAGTCAGATGTAAACAATTGGGCAGAGCTAGTGGTGATGTCACCACTAGCTATGCCTAATTGTGTTGTGATTGGCCAAAGGATTGCATCTGACCTGTGGTCAGGTGCATTGCTTTGGCCAATCAGAATGCATTGTCCATCTGCCACGCCCCACAATACACTGTGCTCTAACAGCACGCCGAACGCACTTAATGTTCATGTGTTTGCCAAACACACGAACGGCTGATGTTCGAGTCAAACTTACGTTTGACTTGAACATCAAGGACATCACTAGCAATTGGCAATAATCAAATGCTAGAAGTTTGACATGATGGTTGGACCCAATTCGATCGATGGATTGACTTGGGTATAATCTGCCTCTCCATACATGGATCAAATCTTTGTCCAGCTGAAGCAGTTGATATCCGAACCATCTATGGTCAGCTTTACACTATTGTCCACTGCTCGAACAGACATACAACAATGCATTCTAATATGACAGCTGTGCAGTAAATTCAATATAATCTTGTTGAATTGATATGGACTTATATACTCCATTAGCAATCTATAGGCTAAAAAGAACTGTATGAATGTATAACTATATTATAAAATGTTCATATCACTTAGAGTTCTTTTTGAAATGTTTATTGGTTAAGAAGATCAAATACACCCTATGCATTTTAGGCAAAGGGCCTCCCCCTTCCTCAGGCCTAATGTAAAAAAGAATATGATAAAAAGTGAAAATTATCATAAATAGCTCATTAAAATAATATAGTGATATATGTCAATAAAATTCATATAAAAATCTAGTATATAACATCTATAAATTACCAGTTCAATAAAATGGTGGATCATAGAAAACCAAAAATTAGAATTAAAAACAAGGATAAAGTAGAGATAAAAATATCAGGACAGTAAACAACACCCTAGGATGTCATTTTTATCCACAATTTTTTTCAAATGAAGAAATATACCATTACTGAGGGGTTAAAACATGGAATTTGGTTATGATGCACTAGAAACATTAAATGTACAATCCATACACAAAGTAATTAGAAGGTGAAGGGTTAATTTACAGGTAACATACAGTGGAAGGATGGGGTGAGGGGGCTAATGTACAGATGTGAAGGATAAGGGAGCTGAGGGGTTAATATGTAATTCATATCAGAGGTAAGCTGGAGCTGACATTCTGTAGAGGGGCAAATGACAGTAGAGGATTGGATGACACTGTTTCTAGTACTGCTGGCACTGGTACTGGATTGCACTGGTGCTGGCTAGTAATCAGCTTTCTTTGTTTCACACACCAATTGGTATGTGAGAGGAAAGTCTGTGTTATACCGCTAACCGCAGCCATTATTTACATTGTGCAATGATGTGATTGGTCACAGCTATTACATGATATAGAGTCACATCTGGTTCTCTACCTTCTTTTCTATCTGCATTGTCCAATGAACAGTGTGATTGTTAGCGGTGTGCTCGCTAGAGAGTGTAAACAAGCACACAGAACAAAATTACAATTTAAAATGTTGTCCCCAGGGGAGCATGCGTGGCCGGCTCCCGTGACGGACACGCTGTAGCTCCGCTTCGTCCCGCAGCCAAACTGACACCGGTTCACACAGACCCCAGGGGATTTGAACAATGCAGAGACCTTCATGAAGGGTACCAGTACCCCATATACCATGAACCAGAGGAGAAAAACCCTGGGTTCACTGGGGAAACTTACAAAGTTTTTCCCTGCAGTGAACACAGGGACCCAAGATGGCGCCGCCGCCGGCTCCTCAGGCGGCAATGTGGAGGGAGAGGACAGCTCAGAACAACACAGAGATCCGAGACTACAATACCCTCTGTATCCAGGGGACCCTGGTGAGCTGTCTCCCCCCTTATCGCCTACAACCAGCAGTCCGGCAAAGTCCAGGCCCAGGCTGGATTCAAACCAGCAATCACCAAGGCCTCAGACCCCTATCCGCCCAGTGGTATACATTAATCCTGATGTGCCAGTAACTGAAGCTTTCCCAGTCACAGATCAGCCATTAACTGAGGTTTGCATGAAAAATATGTTACTATCACTCCGCCAGACCCTCCATAACGATCTGGCCTCCTCACTAACACAAATTTCCACTGCAATTCATCAGCAAGAATGCAGAATACAACATATTGAAACCAACATCAGTGACATCATTTCAGCACATAACGAATCGATTGATCTCCACACAGAGCATACCTCTGATATTGACCAAATCAACCTGAAACTCGCTGATCTGGAAGATCGCTCAAGACGAAATAATATTAAATTTAGAGGCATCCCTGAGAGCGTCACCAATGAAGCAATAATACTCTATATACAGCAATACATAAAAATCTTAATTCCAAATATATCCGACGTGGAATTAGCCATTGACCGAGCATATCGGCTGCCTAAACCCTCTTTTCTACCGGCCTCCGATACACAAGACGTCTTGGCCCGGATCCATTTTTATCATATTAAAGAAAGAATTATGACACTGACCAGGAGCACGCCTGTTCTCCCACCATCACAAGCAAATCTCCGATTATATGCAGATCTTTCCAAGCTTACGCTTCTTAACCTCAAAAAAATGATCACCATAACCAAAGCCCTGAGAAACCATGGCATAGCGTATCAGTGGGGTTTCCCCACAAAAATAACCGTAAGACAACACGGCAAAGTCTTCACAATTAAAAATCTCAAAGAAGGTCTAGAATTACTTAAAACCTGGAAGATAATCCCTGAGGTTACACAACAAAACCCACCAACTCATACTCCACCTATGGAACACACGTGACTCTCCGACAAGACACTGCAATTACACTGCTGCAACTCCACACCAAAGTTGTTACCTTGCTCTACAGTTTTCTGGTGATCGGCCATATATGATAAGATCTATGGCTCAAAAGTTCGTTTGGTTTGACCTTTGTTTTGGTCAAGATCTGTTCCTGGCCTCTATTTCGGCAGTAGCCAGTCCGGCTACTCAGGTTTCTTGCTTTTTTTGCAAGTTTATTTTTTATTATTTTTTCCTTCCCCCTGTACCACTTTCCCTCCTAGTACCACCAGTCGTCAATCGCCATCTTGTAACACTTACATCACCTTTGGCTTTCTATACATCGTCAGGATTACACCCTGGATCACATTTAGCTGACCTCCATGATACTTCAAAGATATTCCGTCTCATACTCTTACCTACGTATCCTCATACCACTTCAAACAACTCAGCGACCAAGATGAACAACCCAATCAACCTTAAACCATGATTAATATTACATCTATCAATGTTCGGTGCTTGAACTCGCCATTCAAGCGTTTGATGCTCCAAAGAGAAACTAAGAAATTACAACCAGATATCCTTTTTGTTCAAGAATCCCATTTTGTCACAAACAAGACTCCCAAACTTCACCTCAATTACTTCCCACATATTTTTATGGCTACCAACTCCAAAAAAAAAAATGGAGTAATTACAGCTATTAAGGACTCTATCCAGTTCCGACTGATCTCAGAAACTGTAGACTCTCATGGCCGTTTTCACATACTCGTTTGCCAACTTGATGACATCTACTACACTTTAGTAAATGTCTATGGTCCTAACAAACAACAGATTAACTTCTTCAACAAATTAATCAAGACCATTTCCTCTGTGAAGCAGGGTAGAATTCTTATTGGAGGGGACTTTAATATTATTGGAAATTCACAACTAGACTCATCCGTTAACAAAAAATCACCCAAATTATCTTTCAACCAATTTCTACACAGCAATGACCTTTATGATGTATGGCGGTGCCAACATAGCAATGAGAGAGACTATACTTACTATTCCCCCGCCCACCGTTCGTATTCTCAAATTGACTTCTTTCTTACATACAAATGGACACTACAACATGTACTATCCTCAAAAATTGGCGTGATAACCTGGTCTGATCATGCCCCCGTTAACATTTCTCTAGACGGCAATCAACGCTCAATACTCCCACCTATCTGGAGACTGAATTCTACAATACTGAAGAACCCAGAACACCAAAAAGTTTTGTTAGATGCACACAACCTATTTTTGAAACTAACAACACTCCTGATGTATCCATAACCACTATCTGGTTGACATGCAAAGCCTATATGAGAGGTATCCTCATCCAATTGAATTCTCGTATTAAAAAACAAAGATCACAGCAAATTGACCAACTCCTCACTTCCATTAAATTAAATGAGAAAATGAACAAAAAAAACACTACCACCAATATAGCCGAAACCATATCCTCAGATAGAAATAAGCTACGCATGCTTTTACTACATCATTATCACCTTAATTTACAGAGGACTAACGCCAAGTTGTATGCCTCTAGTAACAAAGTGAGCTCACTTCTATCTAAGACGATTAAACAAAAAAGACTCAAAACTAAGATCCTCACATTTCAACATCCACACACACGTACACTTCTTACAAACCCACGAGACATAGCTAACACGTTTGCGACATATTACCAATCCTTATACAACCTCAAAGATGATTCTAGTATTACACAACCCACAATCGAAACAATCCAACGTTTTCTAGACACTACTAATTTGCCTTGTCTTAATAACTCCCAGCTTACATCTCTATCAACACCAATACTTCCCATAGAAATAGAAAAGACCATCAAAACACTACCCTTAAACAAATCCCTGGGAATTGACAGCTTTACAAATTAATTCTACAAGATCTTTGCCACAAATCTCGCACCTTACCTATCTAACCTGTTTAACCATGCCGCCTCAATCGGTACATTTCCTGATGAAATGCTACAATCAATCATTACAACTATCCCAAAACCACAAAAAGATACTCAGTTGGTCCAAAATTATAGACCAATCTCTTTATTAAATACGGATATCAAACTGTATGCCAAATTATTTGCTCAAAGATTACTACCTCACCTCTCCACACTGATTAACCCAGACCAAGTAGGATTTGTCCCAGACCGACAAGCTCCAGACGCAACCAGATGTCTAATATCCCTTCTTCATAACCTCGATTCAACTAAACAACCCTCACTTTTCCTGTCTTTAGATGCTGAAAAAGCATTCGATCGTATTCATTGGTTATTTATGAAACTTACCCTCCAAAAATTTGGAATTACGGATTGGCTATTATCCGCAATACTCTCCTTATACTCCAATCCTTCCGCCAAAGTTCTTTCTAATGGTATATTGTCCTCTTCCTTTCAAATATCTAATGGCACAAGACAAGGCTGCCCATTATCCCCATCATCTTTATACTAATTATTGAACCCCTAGCAGCCAAACTTAGAGATGACCCAACGTTCACTGGGATCATTCCAAATCAGAACACAAAATTAGCCTTTTCGCAGAAGATATTATTTTAATGGTTACTATCCCTCTTACATTACTTCAATCGATACGCACTCATCTCCACGAATATTCAGAAGTCTCTTATAAACTCAACGCTACTAAATCCTCCATTCTAAATTTGTATACACCTCCCCAGACCCAGAAAATGTTAACTAAACATTTCCCCTTTATATGGGAAGATCACAGCATCCCTTTTTTGGGTATTAAACTCACCCCTACTATCACACATCTATATGAAGCTAACTACCTTCCATTACTTGAATCAATCCCTCAAGAACTGAAGCAATTACATACCTCCACCCTTTCGACGATAGGTAGAATAGCGACGTTAAAAATGTGCATATTGCCTAAAATACTCTATTTTTTTCGTACTCTCCCCATCCTGGTTCCTGACTCCTTCCTTTCCAAACTCCAAACTATATTCACAAAATTCACGTGGAATTCTAAAAAAACCAAGATGTGCAACAACCCTATTAATACGACCTCCATCCAAAGGAGGGGCAGGCCTTCCACATCTAAAATCCTATTGTCAAGCGACACTTCTAGATCAAATCTTTTATTGGTGGCATCCCACCAAGGAAAAAATATGGACTAATATGGAAATCCTCCCGCATCCACCATATACACTTAGTACACTCTTATTTTTACCCCATAATGTCCAATCCCACCTACTACCCGACCACCCCTGCATAAAAGCCTCCTTACAAGCATGGTTTAACCTACTATCCTCCGCTTACCCCGATAATGAGGCAAAAGCAGTACCTACACCCATTTACATCCTACAATTCCTCATTCCCGACTTAAACCTCAAGAACTGGAAAGACCGGTGTATCTCGCATATACAATACCTGTATGCAAACTATACATTACACCTCTTCTCCACTCTTCAACAAAAATTCTCTCTTCCTAACAACAAATTCTATGCATATATTAGAATTGCTCACCTTTTACGTGCAACAACGTTGCCTATGGAGATAAGATTGCCTACCTCTGTATATCTTTTTTACCAAAGACAACGTTACCCTAAAAAAGGAATCTCACTTTTTTACACGGTTGCCACCAATACACAATTTACTCCATCCACTTCCTCTCTCTCTAATTGGGAGAAAACCTTACACCAAACAATATCGTTGACCACATGGTCAAAAATGTTTAATATCACATACAGTATAAAGCCTCCAAATGTAGCTCCCACTGGGAATCTTACTTAAAAGTTTTGCACCAATGGTATTTCACACCAATCAAATTAGCCCTCTACTACCCCCAACAATCTCCTAAATGCTGGAGACAATGCGGAGAGTTGGGTACTATCTTCCATGTGTTGTGGACCTGCAAATCTCTAAGATCTTATTGGAGCAAAGTTTTCCAACTAATATCCACGATTACCGAATGTTCAATAACCCCGAACCCTTCTTTAGCTCTCCTCCATATAGGAATAGACAACCTTTCACCTAACTCATGTGCCATTATCATCCATATACTCGCAGTGGCTAAGAAAAATATCACTAAACTTTGGAGATCTAATACAGCCCCTTCATTTTCGACCCTTATTTCTGACATTAATTGGCACTGTGAGATGGAAAAAAGAACCTCAATCCAAAATCTCTCATTCCCTAAATTCCAAATCCAATGGTCCAGGTGGTTTAGAAATCCTAACTGCTCAATCTCATGCTGATACGCTACCCACATAATATGCATACAAAACTTGACTGGTGCGTCCTTCCCCCTCTCCTCTTCCCTCTCTCTTGTCACTATCCTCCCATATAATCTTTAGCGAATCTTGTTCACTTTGAAATGAGTATACCTCTCCAGGTAGAGTCACGTATCTTTTACTATTTGTACCTAATATCCCACGTGAGTGGTAAATATATAATTCCTGACTGGTTATATACTTTATTGTCATACTATGTGAACGTTTATTTATGACTACGTAACATGTAATTTTTCTTGTGAAAAAATGTTTTCTTTCTTCAATAAAAATATTTGAATATAAAATGTTGTCCCATCCTCTATTAAAAAAATCTGATGGCAAGTGTTTATTGATCTCACAAATAGATATTGTTTGTATAGTACTGGCTTATGTATAACTGTGTGTGTAACTAAAACTTTCATATTGTGTTGCCGTTTCACTGTGTATGTATGTATACATACATGCTTGTGTTTATCCATGTGTAAAGGTGATTCTCTTTCTGATTACATAAAAATCCCATCCAGAATGCCAGTAATATTTGGTCAATGATGTTTCCCGAAATACCTGACTGTTTGTTTACATTACAGCAGTTGGGAATTCGTGTGGGCAAACTAGTCAATTTGGACTAAATAGTTCACCCAGTCTGCAGAGTCGATGTGTTGGATTAAATCTGTACCCAAATCTCGTCACTAGATAGATATTAGATATTTTAAAAGACTCCAGGCATTACTCAGTGAGCAATAGGAATGAGATACAGATTTGCCTGGTGATTTATTTGCAGTGAATTTCCAGGCATCAAGGATACGAACAGGCAACTTGTAGACAAATTAGCAGCAGTTGAATTAGGACACCCATTCATTATTCCTTGTGTACTTTTTAACCCTGACCAGGAGACACACAACAACTAATAATGGATGGGGACTGGATAACCCAACCTCTCAGTGGGCTGAGAGCAGCCATAGAGTCATTGTGTGCCAACCGCTGTATGAAGAGGATATGAAAAGACCACTGAATACATAGAGAGAGATCGAGAATGATCAGTTATGAAATGGTTTTCTTTATGTGAATTGTCATGTAGGGGTACATTGATGTGTGTTCCCCCATCCCCTGTGTTCACAGGTTTTCAACTAACCCAAAAATACTTAATAAGACTATTATCTATATTAATAATGAGTTAGTTTACAAAATTTTGTGCAATAATGTCTTTGCTTTCTTTTCTGTGTTTTGTTTACTGAGGACCGTTTTTCTTCAATTTTGGTTTGTGCTTTATTACTGCTGACACAATGTTTATTTAAAAGGGATGGAAATTTAGATTTTTAGGTATTATGGTTTTAATTTTATATTGATAGAAGCTTTTGTTTAAAGTTGATCTCCAGGTTTACTATTAGTTTAGTTGGTTTGTTTGGGTCAAGCTGGTCTAAACTGTTTCTACACTAACAAGTGCACCCACTGGGTGTGCTGTATAAACTGTATACAGCCTCTGTACTGACCTACAATTGCTGTGTCATGCAGGACCTGCTTGTGAAGTTGATTATCTCCTACAAGCTACAAGTGCAGCACAACTTATCTTGCTTGTAGGCCTACCTCACTTTTTTGTCTGGTCTATGCCTATCTTTTATTTTTATTATGGGGATGGTGGGGCAGTTGATGTATGAAATGGTATGAAGAGGTTTTGGTGCACACTCTTTTTGCATGCAGGCAGGTCCAAGATCAAATGGTCTGTGAATGCTGAGTTTTGAACACCTTCAAATTAAAGCTGATCTTCAGAATTACTGTCCCTTTAATTTTCTACACTAACAAGTGCCCCTGCTGGGCATTCTTTGTTAAGAATATTAATGTAGAAAATAGTTTGTTTCACCCAGCTTGGCCCAAAAAAACTATTTTATGGGACAGTAAACCTGGAGATCAGCTTTACTTTAGAGTGCTCAAAACTCAGCATGCAATAATTGCTGACCATTTTTTCTTGGACCTGCCTTTTGGTTGTAGCTTGCCACTACATCACTTGAAAGAAGACTATACACTAGTACTCACATTCACTGCCCCACCATCTGCATAGTAAGAATAAAAGAGGCATAGACCTGACAAAAAAGTGAGGTAGGCCTAAAAGCAAAGGAAGCACTGCTATATTTTTTAGCTTAGAGGAGATGATAAACTTCATAATTAAGTCCTTCTAACTAAAGAAGTTGTAGGGCAATATAGAGTAGAGGCAAGGAATTTCAGCATTAATTCAGCACCATTCACTCACAGCATGTGGAGAAGGTAACTATATGTCTCATAAAGCCTGAATCCTTTTAAATGCACAAAGCAGACACTATTTGGCCAGCACTGTTGATGTGTCCTCTTTATCCTTCTCTGCTAAGCCTTCGATACTCCTGAACATTTATATTTAACGGCTGAAGATCTACCTTGTATAAAATTGTGCTGTCTGTGCATTGTGTCACTGCAAAGCTAGAAAACCTAAACATATAAGGATGGGGTTGCAAAGAATGTGGAATGGAGGTTTTTTTTGCAAAAAATGGAGCTCATAAACTGTGTAATTAAATGTTGGTGTCACTGGATATTTTTTACCTATCCATACCTGAATATTTCAGCCCATTTTTTTTTTATTATAAACCTTGCTCTAGCTTCCCACTCTGAATATAGGTTTGTTGCAGCTGCTGTTTTCTCCAGTCAAAACAAGCCTAGCAATGTTTAACCACTTACCAACCCGCTCACCATAAATCTGCAAGCGAGAGGCACAGGCAGGCCCAACGACATACTGGAAAAATTCACCTGTGGTGGATTGTCAAGGATGGGGAATTCATTCCCACTAGGGCAGACTGGCTAACCAGGGCTTAGAAGAAGCATCTGAGGATAAACAGTAGTGTAGGAAAAACAGGAGACACAAAGGGCCTCACAGAGTCACATAGAGTCAAAGGACAATCTGGAGACTGGATACCCAATGGCACTGAAGGTTAAAGACCTTAGAAGGGCTGAAGATCAGAGTCTAAGAAGATGTCTGGTATTCACTAGAACACACTTCAAGGTGTGATGGGTTTGCTGCTGACAACTTCCAGGTTGTGGCCCTCTGACTTACCCAACCAGGCTGCTACTGGAGATAGAGTCTTTTGCAGCACTGTGGTAGAGTAAGTCTATGGTAGGCAGGGTAGCCAAAGCAATGAAACACAATCTGCACAGGGTCACTGGAGTAGGTATACAAGCTGGTGTGCAAGGGGTCCCTGGAGTAGGATAGAGCTGGAATGCACAGAGTCACTGCAGTAGGATATAGACTGCAGTGCATAAGGTCAATGGACCAAAATACAGACTAAATTGCAAACAGTAGCATTGGAACATAGGATTATGGGGACACTGGAGTCTCTTGAGGCACACCTGAGCTGGACTTGACCCTGGAGGATTACAGGGGACATACTGGAGCAAGAGGCAGAGGGGCTTGGTTGCTAATATGAAGATACATTTTCAAACACCGAACAGCATACATGCTAACCCTTTAAGATAGCACTCCCTCTTTAATTGGCTTCAGTGCAATCAGAACCTGGAAGCAGCAGCTGTGGACAGGAGGAAGACCTTGTGCTGGAGTGTGGAATTAGTAAGTGTGACATCAACCCCATTTTACAAGTCTCAGTCAATTGCCCAGGTCCAGGTTTCAATGGGAAAAGAAACCTCTTTACCAGTTGCTAAAAGAAGCTGGAACCTAGGACCTTTCTTTAGGGCTGAAGCCTTTATAATCAATCTAGGGTTGGATCTTTCCACAAGGAAATTTAGAGACCAAAATTTAATGGATCTCATAGTCTTGATATTGGTGGAAGGAGCAGCAAAGAAGGAAGTAGAAAATGTGTTAAGGAAAAATGGTTGAGGAATGGCACATGAAAAGTGATGAAAGGCATTAGAGATCTTAAGTTTGTAGAAAACTGGGTTGACTTTTGTGGCAATCCTGAGCAGAAATTTTAAGAGCACAAGGCATTGGCAGGGTATATATATTATTACACAGGATTTATATAGCGTCAACAGTTTGCTCAGCGCTTTACAATATAACGGGAGACAATACAGCAACAATACAGTTCAATACAAGAGGGAAAGGAGGGCCCTGCTCCTTGGATCTTACAATCTAGGAGGGAGGGGCTAGTGGTACAAAAGGTAGTAACTGTGGGGATGGACTGGTTGAAAGAGTAGAAGATTCTATTATTAGCTGAGGGCAGGATAGGCTTCCTTGAAGAGATAGGTTTTCAGAGATCGCCTTAAAGTGAGCATAGTAGGCGATAGTCTGATAAATTGGGGTAGAGAGTTCCAGAGGATGGGGGAAGCTCTGGAAAAGTCCTGGAGATGAGCATGGGAAGAGGAGACAAGGGAACTAGAGAGTAGGAGGTCTTGCGAGGAGCGGAGAGGACTGTTTGGGTGATATTTGGAGACAAGATTGTTGATGTAATTTGGGGCAGAGTTATAAATGGCTTTATACGTTATTGCTAATGTTTTGAATTTTATTTTTTGGGCAATGGGAAGCCAGTGGAGGGATTGACAGAGAGGGGTGGCAGATACAGAACGGTTAGTAAGGTGGATAAGTCTGGCAGCAGCGTTCATGTTAGACTGAAGAGGGGATAGCCTGCGATTCAGTAGGCCAATGAGGAGGGAGTTGCAATAATCAAGGCAAAATATAACAAGGGAGTGAATAAGTTGCTTAGTGGTTTCCGTGGTTAGTAATGGGCATATCTTGGAGATGTTGCGGAGGTGAAGTCTACAAGATTTGGACAGTGATTGTATTTGGGGGTGAAAGGACAGATGTATACATGTCATATCACTATAATGGAGTACAGGGGAGCTGGGATGTACATACTGTATACATGTCATATCACTATAATTGAGTACAGGGGAGCTGGGATATACATTACTGTGTACAGTTTTATATTTTGACTCTTTATTCTAAAGAAAAATGTAATTTCATAAGCTTTAAGGGGGGCGTGGTTGGGGGGTAGACCGGGGTGGGGTTTGGGGTGGACCGGGGTGGGGTTTGGGGCGGGCCGGGGGTGGGGTTGGGGACAGACCTGGGCAAGGTCAGGTGGGGCAACTGGTGGAGAGTAAGTTTTCTTACCAGCTAGTAGGTCTGGACTCAAAATTTTAACCCGTGGCTTAGAGGAATTGCTCAAGAGACTAATCTGTTCTCTAGGTCTGCCCATTGGTTTGCAGATGGTAGGCCAAGGAAAACTGTGGGCATATATCAATAGATTTACAGAGACCCCTGCAGGGTCAAGAGGTAAATTGGAACCTGTGGTTGAACACTATAGTGACTGGCATCCCGTGGAGTCTAAAAATCTCACAAGTAATGATGGGCAACAAGACTACTTCATAGCTATATGGCACCAGGGGTCTGCAGTAACAGGTGCAGGCAGGAGGGACCCTGCAGGAGCTTGAAGCTGAGATTTTGCCTGTGCACACACTGGAAAAGTTTTAACTCATTAACATTCATGCAGAGATTAGACTGACAGCAATGACAGGTGGCCAGGGGTCCTTCCTCCAGGTCGGCTGCAGAGACTCAAGGACCAGAGGAGGGGACCGTGCAGTGGGCGCCCAGTTTGGAGGGTGCCAGCAGGATGACAAGGACATCAGTAGGTGGGCCTGGTGTTCAGACGGAACAAGCCGGGAGGAACAGAAAGTCCCAGCAACACAGGCCTTTTGCAACAGGGTCTGGTGACCCTGGGGTGCAGTCTGTGATTGTGCAGCCCAGACCTTCAGTTGGAAGGTGATATTCCAGGTCCAAGGATTATGCGGAGCGTGGGTGTCCGGCACCATGGGCACCATGGGATTCTGGCGTGGTGGCTGTTGGGCTCAGTCCTGGGCAGCCCGGTGAGTTTTTTTCTGTCTTGTCTTCTTTGTCCAGGGGTTCTGTTTTGTGGGATGTGTTAGGTCAGGTCGTGGGGATGGGATCGCTTGCTGTGGGTGGTTCGGTTGGGAAGGCTGCTGGTAGGGAGGCATCCACCCCGCAGGTGGCGGATGCAGTTCCAGTGGTGGGTGGGGCAGATTCAGGTTTGATTGCCCTGGTTCACCGCTTTGAGTCTGGAGTGGGCTCTGAGCCGACACCGGTGGCTGCTTGCGTGCTGCTGCAGGGTGGGGAAGGGGCGTGCATTGGCCATCCTTCTGCCCTCGGGAAATGACGGGGGCTCGAGGTCATCACCTGGTATGTCAGTCGTGGGTGCTCTCCTGTGTGTGGTCCCTGGGACCGATTGCGTCTCCGGTGTGGACACGGGGGACATATGTGAGCAGGCAGGGAATGGTGGAAAATCATCGGATTCCATTCGGCTGGCAGATTCCTCTCAAATCAGATGTAAAAGAAAGGATATGGAAGAGGGAGTATGTGGAGATTTTTACACTGCTCCCTCTAGAAAAATTCAACCTGGACTGCACGCGGCTGGACGAGGGCAAGAGGAGAAGCGCAGACACCGGCTGATTCCGTGCGCTTTTTCCAGATGGCTGCAGGCCTTCTCCATTCTGACGAGTGTTGTCGGGGAAAAGCACCCTGAACATTGTTCCATGCTGTTTTGTTACTTAGACACTATCGGCGAGGCGTACAGGATTTATGGTGGGATGGCCTGGCTCCAATATGATGAGCAGTTTTGGCAGCGGAAAGTCATCAGACCACAAAGATATTGGTCTTTGGATGAAGCTTATGAAGTTGATGCGGCACCGACTCAGTTTTTTCAGGGGGGGGCTGGAGGTTCCTCTGCCTCGGGACAATCGACCGCCAAGAGATAAGCTACTGTTGCCAGTTTAATGAGGGATCCTGTAAGTTCATATCATCATGTTGCTTTAAGCACAAGTGCTCTGGCTGCGGTGGAGCCCACGCTTTGTCCAGGTGCTTCAAGCAGGGTAAGGGACATGATGAAGGGGTTATAGGTAATAGGAATGACCTAGGTAAGAGTGGGAAGGATACTTCCTTTCCTAAATAGATACCTGGACCTTGCAGTGGCATAGTTGTTGGAGGTGGGGTTTTCCCATGGTTTCTGTATTCCGTTTTCCCTTTCTTCTATTCCGCCTGTGGCTAAAAGCTTGCATTCCGCCTTGCTACATCCGCACGTGATTACAGCCAAACCTGAGAAGGAGGTAGCTTTGGGCCAGCCGTGCAGTCCTTTTCCCATTGCACCTCTGCTGGACTTGGTGGTCTCTCCACTTGGAGTGGTTCCCAAAAAGGAGCCAAGAAAGTTTTGGTTAATTCACCATCTGTCTTTCCATGGATCTGACAATGATGCCATCACCCCTGAGGCGTGTGCAGTGACTTACACCTCCTTTGATGCCGCGGTTTTCTGGATGCGCCATTATGGATGCGGTGCGCTCATGGCAAAGTCAGATATTGAATCCGCATTTTGGCTGCTTCCAGTCCACCCAGATAGTTTTCGCTTGTTGGGTTGCACGTGGCAGGGGTGTTCTATGTTGACCGTTGCCTGCCTATGGGCTGTTCCATATTGTGTGTGTTGTTTGAAACTTTTAGCTCTTTCTTGAGTGGGTGGTGTGTGATGTCTAGGGAATCAGTTCAGTCATTCACTATTTGGATGACTTTTTGTGTGTGGGTCCACCATCCTCTAATGTTTGTTCGGTTTTGCTTGGGACGTTGCACCATGTGGTGGATCGGTTTGGGATTCCTTTAGCTTTGGCCAATGGAAAGGCCTACTCTATCCCTTACGTTTTTGGTATTGTCTTGGATTCCCTGGCTATGGAATGTCAGTTGCCTGAGGATAAGTCCCTTAAGTCAGAAGTTCGTGGGACCATTGGGAAACGTGAGTTACAGCTTTACCAGTTGCAGTCGTTGTTGGATAAGTTAAATTTTGCTTGCTGCATCATGCCTATGGGCAGAGTGTTTTGTCAGTGGCTATGGCTGGGGTCTGATTGCCTACCCATTTTGTGCGGTTGACGGAGGACCACCGCAAGGAATTGAGGGTGTGGCACTGTTTCCTGACCTCGTTCAATGGCCATGCTCTGTGAATGTTTGGGCAAGTTAGCAATTTTTATTAGGAGCTGTGTTTATGGATTCTGCAGGTTCCACGGGTTTTGGGGCCTTCTTCAGGGGTTGTTGGAGCGTGGCGCCTCAGCCGGGGGAGTGGGTGGAGGCAGGGTTCCTCAGGAATTTGGTTCTTTTGGAGCTTTTTCTCATGGTTCTGGCTGTGGAACTGTGGGGCGACGTCTTCAGGAATTTGAAGATGCGCCTCCATTGTGATAACCTGGGTGTGGTGCAGGTTATTAACTGGATCTTGGCAGGTTCGAGGCCAGTGGTGCGGTTTCAGCAGCATTTAGTGTTGTGTTGTTTACAGTTCAACATTTTTCTTTATGCTGTGCATTTACTGGGGGTGGACAACCATGTAGCTAATGCTTTATCTTGCTTTCAGTGGGACAGGTTTCGAGAGTTGGCATCGGAAGCAAAGTAACGGGGGGTTCCTTGTGCCTACTGGCTGTGGCTGTAGAAATACTATAATTTATCTCAGCTATTCTGCACTAGTCATAATAAAGATGCCAGCCAACTACAATTTTGGGGTATAGAAAAGCATATAAGTCACTAGAGAGGAAACAATAAAATCAGAGAATGGAGTAAAAAGAATCAAGATGATTTCATGAAATGAAAAGCTTAACGGCATTGGGTTTGAATAAAGAATTTGATCTTTCATGTTTTATTAGTAATATTTAACTAATAGTAAGAGTATACAAACTAGGGTCAAATATTTAATGATATTTTCTATTAAAAATTAAAAATATGTTTATTTAAAAAAAATTGTATTCAATTTTATAATTTTAATTTTATTTTTATAATTTTAGAATAAAGTTTACAGTTTGGTTTATTAAGTACCAACACCGACATATGAGCTAGATAGGGTAATGTCACATTAAAATGTAAGGGAGATATTATAGGTTTCCATCAAATTAGCCAGAAGTTGGTACTGATTGCAATTTTTAGTAGTAGGACATGCAGTGATCATCACTCAGGCAGAAGGATCGCTATGTACATTCATAATAGACTCCACAAATTGTTCTATCCTTCAGAGGGTTTAGTTTAGTTACCATTGCAGGTCCACATGGCACTGGTATTGAGATATAAATTGTGTCAAGACCAGTGTTTATGATCCAGATCTGTTAAATAGTAGTATACATGTTAATATATGGAATCTGGCCCCAAAAATATGTCCATCGCCATGCAGACTGCCAGAAAATGGCACCCAAGGTTTTCTATATAAAAGAATGAGTGCCGTGCCATCAAATCAATTTCCCCTGATGAAGCCAAGTGACCCAGTAGCACAACGCATAAGGGAGGGTCTCTGACGTCATGATGCTCATGCGGAAGGAGACAGACAGCTAATACCAAGTGCACAACATCATATTGCTAGAAAGTGTTTGGAATATTATAACAGCAGTTTTACAGCATGTACATGTGAGTGTAATATAGTGTATTAATAAATGTTTTAAAAAGAGGATAAGGCACTATGTTATGATTATTTCTTATGCACATGGACCAATGGAGGAAGACTTCTAAAGAAGTGAGAGGGTCCATACCCTTTTGGAAAACAATCCCATCCAGCCACAGTACACGTAAGGGACACAAGCTATTTATGACCTCACTTAACAGTTTGGTCATATTTACCAGGTGAGAGCACAACTGGTGAAGGTGCACGCATGGTAGGTCATGACAACACAATAAAGATGAATCAAGTATAAGCTGGTTTGTACACTTAAAGGAGTGTATGATCATGGATGTTCTATGGAAACCATGCTTAAAATTTTGGAAGCGATATTCATAAATCTTTGAAAAGATTTATACGTTTGGAGATTATATATACTTTATATATGTTCATCAGTGGAGCACAACACTAATTTATTGTTCTTCCATTTATGAGTGTTCCTTGCTTCGGGCAGCATTTGCTCTTGCCTTTTTTGGGGCGTTGCAAGTGGGTGAGCTTGTTAGCCTGTCAAAATGGGGGGGTTTTGGTCAGGGAAGTATCCTGTCTGCCTGACTCGGTTAGCCTGTGGATACGGTGGTCGAAAATTGACCAGTCTGGCATGGGGCACGCAGGTTGTGCTTTTTCATATTCAGGATTCTCCCATTTGTCCTGATGCTGCAGTGGAAAATTTAGTAGCCATTCGACCGTGGTTAGGTTGGGTCGTTTGTCATCCATTCCGACGGTTTTGGGTTGTCCCGTTTTGAGTTCACTTTGGTGTTTCGGAAATGTGTGGAGGCTGTGGGTCTAAATCACTGGCGCTATAACTCTCACTCCTTTCGCATCAGGGTGGCCACTGAGGCTGCCCGGTGGGGTTTAGACAAGGATGCGGTTTGGCATCTTGGGAGATGGGAATATGACTGGTTTAGACGTTACATTCGCCCTCATTTGTTAAGGGTGTGAGGTTAGTTGGGGGGCATATGTCTGTCTGTGGCTCCTTGTACTGGGTTTTTTTGTTTTTTATGTGCTTTTGCTTTTCTTTCAGATGGTGCGGTCCACCTCGTTTGGATCTTGGGGCATTCTTATGTGTTTTGGGGGGCGAGGCGGGCGGATGTTAGGCCCAATGGTAGACAGCTGGGCATCCCTCGGCAGGTGGCTCAGATCCGTTAGATCGGGGTGCCTGGTATGATATGGAGTAGGGTGATGCTGAAAGTGCACCACTTTGCTGGGTTGGACCTACCCCCCGATATCTTGCTGTTACATGTGGGTAGGAATGACCTGGGTGCCAAATCAATGTGTGAGCTTATTCGCGATATGAAGTTTGATTTTTAGCGGCTCCGTACTGTATTTCCAGATATTCTCGTGGTGTGGTATGATGTTGTTGGTAGGACATCCTGGCACTTGGCCAGGTCAGTGGACAAGGTCAATAAGGAGGTGGGTCAATTTGTGGCTAGTAATGGGGGATTGGTGACTTGCCATTGGGAATTGGAGGTGGATACAAGGAGGTATCTTCGAGGTGATGGTGTGCACCTCAATGCTGTGAGTATTGATATGTGGTCCCTGGGGTTGCAGGATGGAATTCAGAGATTGTTGCTGGTGTGGAGGGACATGCAAGGGTAAGGTATTACCCTTACACACTGTGTCGGTGGTTGGTCTTTGGAGGAGGAAAGAATTCTGTACGAAGAAAGATTCAGGGCCCATTGGTGGTATGGGGACCTATGTACATTCTGGTTAACAAGGGGTTAACTCAGAATAGGTAAAATGGTGGTCACTGTGGATAAGTGGCGTTATCTCCGAGCCGTGTGTTGCGGCTGGGGATAAGTAGGGTTGTCCCCGGATAGGGACCTAAGTTTAAGGAAAGTTTTCCGCAAAAGATAAATTGGGTTTATTGCCCTCAAATGACCACCATGTTTTCCTCGGTTTCTGTTTTGGAATGTTATATTATTTATATTGAAATTATTTATTGGTTAATAAAAGGCTGCTGTGGCCATTTGACTCCAAAACTGGGTTTGTGTATTTTGTATATCTGTATCGGTGGAGGGTATGGCTTAGCAGGCTTGGTTAGGTTGGAAAGCATATATTCTACCCTTGTCAAGGTAGGCCCAGAGCAAAAAAAAAAAAAAATTAAGCGCAGGGACGACATAACTGGGGGAATAGAGGGACATCCCAATAGGGTTAAAAGAAGTGTAGGAAGTGGTGATAGTTGAGGCTTACCTGATTGGATGCTGATCTTGGGAGGGGTTACAGGATGAAAGGAGATTTCAATCCTGGGAAGTCCAGTGGGGAATTATGAAGCAGGAGAAGCTTCCCACCTTCCCTCTACTTCATGCTTTGGCTTGGATTGTTACTGTGGCCTTGGTGGTGGTTGGTCTTTGGAGGAGGAAAGAATTATGTATGGAGATAGATTCAGGACCTATCAGTGGTATGGGGACCTCGGTACGTTCCAGTTAACAAAGGGTTAACTCGGAATAAGTCGGAGTGTTGTGGCTTGGGGCCTAAGTTTAAGGAACATTTTCCGCAAAAGATAAGTTGGGTTTATTGCCCTCAAATGACCACCACGTTTTCCTCGGTTTCTATTTTAGAATGTTATGTTATTTATATTGAAATGATTTATTGGTTAATAAAAGACTGCTATGGCCATTTGACTCCAAAACTTGGTTTGTGTATTTTGTATATCTGGGTCGGTGGAGGGTATGGCCTAGCAGGATTGGTTAGGTTGGAAGGCATATTCTACCCTTGTCATGATGGGTTTTACTACTGTTTCAGCCCTTGGGAGTACTCAAGCAGGCAGCTACTAGAGACTGAATACAGGTATACAGGAATGCATCTTTTGCAGTACTGAGGTTACCATTGTAGAAAAGTACAGTCTATAGTAGGCAGGGTAATAAAGTGGTAACTGGAGTAGAGTACAAACTGGAGTGCATGAGGTCATTGGACCAGGATACAGACAAGATACAGAGTCATGCGGGAACACAGGATGCAGAATTTTGGGAATGCTGGGGGTTTCTAGAAACACTTCGGAGATGGACAGGATACTGGAGGGAGAAAACATTAAGGATCACAGAGGGCACACTGAAGTAGGACACAGGAGAGCAAAGTTAATTGGCGAGCACACTGCAAAAACTACAAAGCACAGTCTTGGCTGCTATCCCTTTAAAACAGAGCCTACTCTGTGGTTTGCTGCAGTGCCATTAGAACCCAGCTGGCACCTGCACAAACAGTGGAAGACACAGAACCAGAAGGAAGAGCAAAGTGAGTGTTGCACAAACTGTTTGATCAATTCACTGAGCTCTGGGAAAATCAAATTTGATTTGCTCATCACTAGATAAGCTTTAACAATTTTTTAACTTGCTGAGTAGCATCAGCAAATCTAGGAGGTCTTGCGCCAGATAGGTCATTTATATATTTTTGGAATAGGTCTTGACAAAGTCCTGACAAAGTATGATTTCTTCAGTCTCCCTTATGATGAATACATGTAGAGGTTTCTGTAGGTCAACTAGGGCAATAATGATGGGACATTCTTACAATAATCACCCAACAATAATATAATGACCTAAAAGACAAAAGGTAACATAGTCTGTTCTATTTACAGTATTTAGCAATTTATTCATACTAGGAGTGGTCCCATTTATAAACCTCATGTGAATTTTGTATGTCTCTTTATTGCTTTATTTATTTAAAAGAAAAGTAAAAAACAGTACAAAGTTTAACATCACTGTGATTAGTAATGATAAAATCAAATAATCTCAGACTGCAAAAACCCTCCATTAATTGATACTATACCTTTAAGTTGAAATATAAATGGGGAGCTGGGTTTTTCTAAGCTTAAGCCATGATATGATACTTCAGAATACTAGAAATGCCAATGTTACAAAGAGTTTCACAACAGCTCTTGCTAAATCCTTTCCTTTTTAATTTCACATATGTCAGAACTGTCACTCATTTCAAATGTTTAGCTGTGTTACATAAAAGAAAAAAATGTGAGACAAATATTGAAGTGTGTCTTTAATGTTTCAAAGAGCCAAAAAATAATTCCTTTTCACATTGCTATATAATATGAGTTTTTGCACAGGGGATACATTGTAAGATAAAAGCTATATATTGAAGAAAAGTATTTATCCTTTAAGACTTTGATTGACCTGATACCTGTTGTTTTGTTAATAATTGTACACAGAATGCTGGCTAGGAAAAAAAAAATATTGCAAGATTACACGAACGTAACATATAATAGAAAGAATGAAATTTGTTGGTATATTGCTGTGCCATTAATTTTTTTCAAGCAATATGACCTTTTTTCCATTTAGAATGTACAAAATGCCACTGCCATATTTCAACAACAGAGATCTGATAAAGAGTTTACATTGTTAAAATACATTTTGTCAGTTAGTATATTGCAGGGGCAAGGATAAGGGGTATAAGGGGGTCCAAACCTCCCCAGAGTGTCCGCAGTATGGGATTAGGGTCGGACACTTAGGTAAATGCCCTGTATCTCTTGCATAGTGCTCTGTATCCCATTGTTGATGCCAAGCATGTTTCCCTGTTGCTGCTTAACATGTTGCTTCTGGGCAGACACATTTTTTTTCTCTACAGGCATGAAGACAACAGAATTAAATAGGGCACAACCTTTCAAGCTGCTTCTCCTCAACACTACCATCTGTAAGCTTTACCACTGGCAAA
Organism: Staurois parvus; assembly: GCF_062004578.1. Taxonomy (NCBI): domain Eukaryota; kingdom Metazoa; phylum Chordata; class Amphibia; order Anura; family Ranidae; genus Staurois; species Staurois parvus. The sequence continues at coordinate 10,378,966 of NW_028317994.1, read as the reverse complement.
AGAGGCTAAAGGGACAGCCAATCATGCAACCACAGGGGTAACAAATACATTATTGCATGTATTTATCCAGTATATGTATGTTTATGCAACGTATGTGTGTGTACCATGTGTATGTACTATACTGATGAGGATAAGGGTCTCTTCTTCACAACCATGGCCCAGTGGTTGTGGGAGTCTGCAGGTGGGGGCTTAACATAATCTTGAAGCCCCATTTAACAAGAAGGGGGCAGCCACATATTCCCCCTGCCTATGTTAATTAATAAGAGGTGCATAATACTGCTACTCATTCATAAAAAAAATGTTAAATGTAAACAAACTTCCAGACAGTTTTTGACAAGTCCTTTAATTTAAAAAAAAGTTCCACGGTGATGTCATAGATTTATTCTGTGCAAATAGGGCAAAACAAATGTGAATAAGCTAAATTATGTGCTGTTTGAATATAAATTTTAGTCTAAAACATATGGAGATATTTGTGTATGGACATCCCTTTGCTTACCATCTACATTGTAATTATTAAGCTAATGTAGAGAGTGAACTGCTATACTGAATTGATACAATGTTGTAGAAACAGAACTCCGTTGTTTGACAGATTAAGGCTCCATGCAAAAAAGCTGGAGAAATGCTGTATAAAAAATGCTTAATATGAGCAATTTTTTCCAGTGTTTTTCCCTTTTGTGTGCTGGCATTTAGCAGTTTAGCTGGTTAAGGAGCAGGCCGGCAAGCTGGTCACAGCATCTGTAACAAACGGTGACTCATCAGCTGTCAGTGGGATTCATCGCTGACAGATGAATGTAAGTAAAATAATTGCCAGCAATTAAACTTTAAGAAAAAAGACAGCGAGGGGTTCCTCCCCAATCCCTACCAGGTCCTTCAAATCTGATATGTATTTTAGAGGAACCCCACACCAAAATTTGAAGAAAACGACGCAAGGACCCCCAAATCCATACCAGACCCTGGGTTTTGGGGTCTGTGGGCAGGAGACTTATCATAATCTGGAAGCCCCCTTTAACAAGGGGGCCCCCAGATCTCACACCCCCATGTGAATGAGTAGGGATTCATTGTACCCCTACTCATTCACCAAAAAGTATTAAAGTGAGTAAAACCAGCTATTTTTTTTACCTAAATAAACTAAGGAATGGGCCACCCTTTGATGCCACTGGATGACCCCACCCCCTTGTGACATAATCAACTCAGCATGCCCTGGTCAAGTGACATCCCAAGTGGGTGGGGTCACCCAGTGACATCACTGAGTGGCCCTGCCCCTTAATTTATTGGGAGGTGGAGAAGCTGTCAGACAGCAGGAGCCAGCATCTGGTGTGGACCTTTCTTTTTTTCCTGGTTGGTGGCTGGCATTCATCATGATTGCCATTGTGTCAGGGATTGTGGGTCTCGCCGTGCCGCACGGGTCTGCTAGTGCGCAGATTGCCTAGGTGCACCAATGTGCAGGCACTAGGACCTGGGCGCCCGCGGTGGCAAATGCTGCCACGCATGTGCACTCGCGCATGCGGGTGTGCGCCTGGCACCAATGACAGTGCAGGGCTCGCTATTTAAACTAGCCAGGCGGTGTTCAGATTGCCGCAAGGTCTAGTTCTGTTTCTGAAGTGCATTCCTAGTTGACAACCCTGTCTGTCCTGATTCCTGCTGACCATCTCCTGCTCTGGTCCCTGGTTTGTTCCTGACTATTCCTCTGCCTACCCCTTTGTTATTGGACCTCCTGCTGCTGAACCTTGGCTCGTGACCCGGTTACTCTTCGCCTACTGCTCTGTACCGATCTGCCTCCACCGTTACTGACCCAGCTTGTCTGACCACGCATACTACTGACTGTCATCCATCTATCCCGCATGGGTCTAGGACTTGTCAGCCCCTTCACGTCAGGCTCACCCCTGGCACATACCCTCCGTGGGACCCCTCTACCACAGTTGAGTGCACTCAGGGACCACGACTTGGTCTCAGTCTTGAATCAAGTCCATCCCCACCATCAGGGGCTCTGGTGAAAAGGCAGACTGAGGCTTAGACTCTGCGTCCTGGGGAATCTCGTTCTGTGGGTCACTAGAGATCCCGCCGGGCGGTGCCTGAAACGTTGGATCTACTTGGAGGGACATTTAATTTTTTGTGGGGTGTTTTTTTGTATAAAGGACTTGTCAAAAAATGTCTTTCTATTTTGTACTTACTTTTAACACTTTTTTGTTAAATGAGTAGAGGTACAAAGTATACTCATACACATGGCGGGCTGGGCAGGCATGTGGTCTGTTATGGTTCAGGAGGGAGGTCACTCACTCATCCCCCCCTTTTCCTGGCTTGCCAGGCTGAATGCTTGGATAAGGGTACGGTATGGATTTTGGGGGGACGCCACGCCATTTTTAAAAATAATTTTGCTGTAAGGTTTCCCTCAAAATCCATATTAAACCTAAGGGTCTGAAATGGATTTGGGAGGCACCCCACACCATTTTTTTTTCAATTTTGGCATGGGGTTCCATTTAAAATACATACCAGACCCGAAGGGCCCCCATGCTGTTTTTTTCTCAAGTGATTGCTGAAAATGATTTTGTTTATGAGTCATTCATGGTTAAGAATGCAGTGGCCAGCCACTGAGAAAAAAAAAACGCATGCAAAAAGTGCATGCACAGTGGGCACCCGTCTGTGAAGCCACAAGCTGTCACACTTCGGAACCCACACTTAAGATGCCCACGCCAGGGAGAGAGGATGGCCGGTGAACCCGGCTGGTGTGAATACACCACTGGAGTGTAGGACAGGTGAGTGGCTGTTTTTTAAAAGTCTTTTCTTTTTTTCAGATGAGACTAGAACTCCGTTTTAACTACCTGCAGTAGTTTATTCATTTAGGCCTATTTCACATGGTCAGTTACATGCGTCCGCCAGATTCCAGAAGCAAGCATCAGTGGATTCTTGCAGCTGGAATGACCATGGTATGCGATTAGCAGAGGCTGTTAAGCCTATGTAACCATCTCCCGCCTGGCCTATGTTAAAATGATGGCCGATTGGGAGCTCTTATATCCTGAGTGGATGTCATATGGCATCCTTCCAGTTACATGCCTTGAAAGCACCCTAGAGGCCACGTTGCAGCACGATCTGGCACCTGCTGTGTCCGCCGGACTTAGCGGATTACAGATCATTGTACTGGGCAGGTCCTAGTATCATGTGATTGCTGTGACCGATCACAGCAATCACATGATAGTTGTATACAATGAATGGTTTTCATTCATAGCCATTCATTGTATATTTTGGTAATGACCTCTGTAATTGGTCACAGTAATTACATGGTATAGACAGGGCCAATCAGTGCACCTGTACCATGTGATAGCTGTGGCCAATCACAGCTAACCAATACAGTATAATACTAAATGAATGGCTGTAAATGAATGGATGCCATTTAGAAAAATGATTGCTTTTAACAGTGATCATCACTGTTGTGAGCAATCATAGTATTAAAAAAATTATTACTTCCTCAGAGTAGTACAGTGTCATTATGGTGCTCTGGTCACAGTATGTAACAAAAAAAGTAAAAATTTATTTTTATATACATTGTGGGCTCTATTCACTAAAGCAGATTGCATGCAGCATTTTGGTGATCTGACACATTTTCTCCCAAATATTGCATGCGATGCTGAAAATGTCAATTCACTATCACTTTATGCTGTATGTACCTCAAAAAACAAAAACACTCAGTAAATACCTCATAAAATGGTGTTGAAGTCAATCCACTAATGAAAATAAATTAATAAATGCATGAGTTAAATAAGTGGTGGTCCAGTCATGCGATATTTAAGGAATGTTAAGAACATAATAGCCAAATTAGAGTAGTCTCTAAGTTTTTGCATCACTGAATCATTGGGGTTGATTTACTTGAAGTATAACTAAAGGCAAAACTTTTTTTTCATTTTAGTTTAGGACAGTGGATATGGATTAGAATACCTATCAGTTTTTTATTGCTGTCTGTGCCCCTGTTAGGGAGATTCACCCTCTCTATTTGTCGTGTTTACTGTTATCAATGAAAGTGAAAGTAAAAGAAAGTCCCAAATTGTGTTCTGTCCCCAGAAAAGTAATAGAGGAGAAATCTTCCAATGGGGACCCTGGTTCTGGTGAACTGGAAGTCCCCAAAGGACTCCTTTAATTTGTAGGGATTTCTTTTCACTTCCTGTTTTGGCTATGGGACAGGAAGTGAAGGTAAATTGGCAGGAGGTTATAAGCCTCTCTTACTCTTTCAAAAATGGAAAAAAGTTTTTCCTATAGTTCTACTTTAAGGCAAATAGGCTGTGCACTTATGAAAGTTACTCCAGAGCTTAGTAAATGAGGTAAAGCTTCTCTTTACAAAGAATACCCCATCACATGCAAGGAAAATATTCCTTCATCAAATTCCAGACATCTTTTTTATTTTGGTAGGAGTTCTAATCCTTCTGTACTGTATCCATCCCTGTAGATATCACATGAGATAAAATACAGAATGGTCTGATGAGATAAATATAGCAAATTTTGATGAAATACCACATGCCTTATTTTAGTAGCATTTGTTTTGTGAATTGCAAAGACATTTTTGAAAACTAATATGAGCTATTTTATCTTAGATTTTAAAAAGGAAGATACCACTTTGTGAATGGAGCTGTCTGTCACCAATCAGTATACCTGATCACTGCTATATGTACTGCTCTGATGACAGTATGAAAAAAAACAAAATGTGAAAAATAAAATTATTTAATTTCTAAATTTAAAAAAAAATTGTGACAGAAAAAAAATAACAATTTCATAAAAACTCATCATGCCTCTTACTAAATACCTCAGACTATCTGCTTTCCGAGAAGGGGTCATTTGGTGGGTATTTGTATTGTCCTGGCATTTTAGGACCCCAAGAAATGAGGCCATTAGCACATCGGGATTTATTAATTTTCAAATATATATACTACAGTTTTTACAAAGTTCACACAGACTGAGAGCAGGTTCACATACAATATATACAAATGGGATGCGTTTTGAACTGTATCCAATTCGCATGACATTAGAAATAACATTGGTTTCTATTGTGTCTGTTCAAATATATGCAATTCAACCACACTGCAGATTCAGCGCAAATTGAAAAAGACTCTTGTCAGTTTTCTGAGCATTTTGGTTCAGCTCAGGTGCAAATTCAGGCTCATTGACTTCTATGAGAATGCTTCTGAATCGCACATGTTATCAGTTGCGAAAAGGGTAAAATCTTGACCTGATCCTGATCTAAACCTGTCCTAAACCTGATGTAAACCTGACTTGGACCACTGAATAACTACTTTGTCAATTAACTGTGAAAATAGAGCTTTAATTTTTCACCACACGTGTGTAAAATCCACAGGATATAATATACACTGATTTAAGTTATTTTTGCCAAAGAAATGTAGCAGAATGCTTTTTGGCCTGAATGTATGCAGTAAGATTATTTATTTTCCATTTGTTTTTAACAGAAACTAAGAAAACCATGTTTTTTTTTCTTTTCAAAATGTTTGGTATTTTTTGCTTATATAGCAAAAAAAAAAAATCCAGTAGTGATTAAATACCATCAAAATAAAGTTCTGTCTGTCTCACAAAAAATATAAAAATTTCATTTGGGCACAGTGTTGCATGACTGAGTAGGCGTCATTCAAAATGTGACAGCACTAAAAGCGGAAAATTGGTCTGGAAAATGTTTTTTTCTGGGTTCAATATTATAAAGTGTGCAAAACGAAGTGGATCCCGAGGAAGCTCTTTCTGGGTGAAACATGTCAATCCAACTGCTCTTCGTTTTTCTTGATTTGAAGCACATGTATCTGTTGATTATACTGTAGCTGGTATTGCATGTTTATTTTACACACTGCATTATAATAAATAAATAAATAAATAAAAACCTTTTTAATCTGTATAATAAAAAGGAGTTTGTTGTTTTGTAATGTTTGAGAGCACCTTTTAAATCCCCATTTCTCCATGGTCTCCTCCATTCTTTTTGGAGGGGGGGTATTATGGAAATTATCCTTATCACATCCATCTATAACCACAGCTAACTGCTATGTGTGCAGATACATGTGAACAGCGGTGGCCACTATAGGCCTGCCAATAGCTTGAATAGGCTGAGTGGCAGCTGTTAATTGCATGCCCCTGTAATTCCTGCCACAAGAATCAAGCCACGTGAATGTGTTCCTACACTGTCAGTGGTGAGCACAGGAATCTCTATAGACTTAGCTTCCAGTACAGAGACTTCTCTCATTATTTTCTGGTCGAATGTTCTTAGTTTATAGTGCTAGCCTATTTTCTCCTTTGGTCAAAAGTTGTTTGGTTCTTCTGGTTGAATGATGTTAAAGCAATTTTTTTGAGACTGAATGTTACGGAATGTTACATTCACCCTGCAAAACCAACAATAAGAGACAATTTCACACGTACAGTATTATGTTATGGGTATTATTCGAGAATATGGTGTAAATGTTGTGATCCCATAGTACTGCATTACTTTTTTTTGTAAATAGATCCCATAATTTTGTTTTACTGTTTAATTTACTGATGTAGAAGAATTTTGACAAACTCATTTCTTCCCACACTTGTTTCGTTCTATAGCTAAAAATCACAGATTTTCTTCAGTCCAGTTTTTAATAATCATGTCCATCAAAAAAGCTCCATTCTGCAGATTAATAAATCTACTGGTGAAAAGCATATGTTTGAGAATATTTCATCAAATGTACTGAAAGAAATTACCATCAACTCTAACTGTTAATGGCATTATGAAAACAGCATGCTTACTGTTCCTTAATTTGAGATTGCTAATGATTGATTATACCTCTGCTAATGCCAATACATCTTGAACAAGATGCCATGAATACCAACATATATTGAATTACTTTGAGGTCATGCTTAAAAGGTCTGTCCTGCAGCTTAAAATGTAGCAATATTGAACTCAGACTTGAATAAGATCTTATTTTTTGTGACTTAAGTGACCTTCTATTCAGTACATTACATATTTGCCAAGAAGATGTCATAATCTCAGTATAACGTGATTGACAACAAAGTGTCATCCTTTTATCTTCATTTTGCTGAAATAATGTGTGAACCTTTTAAGGTAAAAATGATGATTACATTATTATTTTTTTTCTTTACTCTAATCACATGTTCGTAAAAGAATGAGAAAGAAAACAGTTTAAATTAAAGGGTCACGATCACAAAAATATTGTGCTCTATTTATGTTTGATATTCAGTATGTAATGGTAGAATTTAGTTAATTATTACTTTTTTCATGTGCTTTTTTAAATATTTTTTTCTCTATATTTACATGAAGAACACATAGTGACAAATGACAAGTGCTTAGGATAGTCTATAACGGGAACAGTTGATGGCTGTTTGATCAAACATGATGTTTAACCACTTTAAGTCCACCCTATAGCAGATTTACTGCTAAAGGGTGGATGCAGAGGCGTCCCTAGGGTTGGTGTCAGACGATGCCATACCACTTGGTGACACCCCCTCCAACGATCCCGGCAGAATGGATTGGATCTGCGGATTGAGCATAATGGATTGGACTCCGATCCATTATGCTCAAGCCGCAGATCCGATCCATCTTGCGGGGATCGTCGGCTTTCTTTCCTTCTTACCTTTTCGTGGAGCGGGTCCTGTGTCACCACGTATAGGTTGCATGCCGACAATCCCTGCAGGATGGTTTGAATCTGCGGATTGGGGAGCATAATGGATCGGTCGGCAACCTGTACGGGGTGACACCGGACCCGCTCCACGAAAAGGTAACTTGGAAAGCAAGCCGACGATCCCCGCAGGATGGATCGGATCCATCCTGCGGGGATCGTCGGCTTGCTTTACAACTTACCTTTTTCGTGGAGCAGGTCCGGTGTCACCCCGTGCGGTCGGTGTCACTCGGTGCGGCGCTCACCCTCCGCACCTGCCTCGGGATGCCACTGGTCAAATTTTCTGTGCAAAATCACGTATATAAACACGATTTTGCACTTCTGCTGTAGAGGGCATGCGTGCATCACCTGAGCGCCATGTCTGCTGTGATTGGACACTGCAGATGCAGATCAACAGGTGCTGGCCAATGGATGAGCTCCAGTACCCGCTGATCGCCAAGGACGCTGACAGAACACATGTAAAACGGGCAGAGCTATGTTCTGTCAGTGGTGATCTGCTAGATTTTTTTCCACTGCAAAGCAGGGAATAAAATCTAGCAGATTGTCTAGTAAAAAACCACACACACAATACACAAACACTGGCTAGGCACACGGTTAACCCTTCGATCGTCCTAGATGTTTAACCCCTTCCCAGCCAGTGTAATTAATACAGTGACAGTGTTTATTTTTAGCACTGATCACTGTATTAGTGTCACTGGTTCCCCTAAAGTGTCAGTTATATCGCAGTCCCGCTATAAAGTCGCTGATCACCACCATTACTAGTATTAAAAAAAAATTCCAGTATGTATACCATATATTGTAGATGCTATAACTTTTGTACAAACCAATCAATATACACTTATTGGGATTTTTTACCAAAAATATGTAGCAGAATACATGTTGTCTTAAATTTATGTAGAAATTTTATTTATTTTTAATTTTTTTATTGGATATGTTTTATAGCAGAAATTTAAAAAAAAGTTTTTTCTTTTTAATTTTGGTGTTTTCCCATTTATAGCACAAAAGTGAAAAACCCAGAGGTGATCAAATACCACCAAAAGAAAGCTCTTCTTGTGAGAAAAAGTAACACAGCGCCGTATCGCAAAAAATGGCCTGGTCATGAAAGGGAGTAAATCTTCCGGAGCTGAAGTGGTTAAAGTACCCCTTGCAGGTCCCAAACATTTGGTGTATCATGGTATTGATAGGCTGGAGAACCACCAGAGAGGGTCATCTCCTGTAATGAGACCTGAATATAGAAATTCAACATAGTTGTTATATTTAAAAATGTTAACACACCCCCTGGCCATATTTTTCTTTTTTTGTTTATAAGTAGGGTTTTATATCTTTTATGGTGTGGTCCTATAATGATAATTTTAATATTAATAACCAATTTAATCAAAGTATATATAATATACATTTTTTGTACTCCATAGAATAGGATGTGTTTGATTAAGGTATGTCTGTTTAGCATATCACCACTAGGGCACATTTAATGTATAATAGGCATTAAAGTTATGTGATACGAGGGGAGCCTTTGTCACATATATACAGTATATGGCACTCTCCCCTAAACTATACAATGGAAAAAATTAAAACTTACCACCATGTCCTGTAGGGGACCATGGTAAAATGGGGATTTTATTGTGCCAAAATATCACTCTAACATAAAAGGACATAAATAAAAACACATATTTATTTCCATATGAAAACATACAAGCAATAAAAACTTCTGTCATTGACTGCAATACTAACCTGAAAAGTGTGCATTTTGCAATTTAATTTGCAAAATTAGCAAAATGATCACATCTGTTGTAATTCCTACACCCTTCACCTGATTTGGATGTAAATACCCTCAAATTAAAGCTGACAGTCTGCATCTAAAGTACATCTTGTTTGTTTCATTTAAAATCCATTGTGGTGGTGTATGGAGCCAAAAATGTTAGAGTTGTGTCGATGTCCCAATATTTATGGACCTGACTGTAGATTGAGCCTAAAATTAAATCAATAGATCCAAACAGGAATCTCCCCTCTTTCAATAAATAATCCAACTAATTGTGTAACACAAAATATTCCCCATGTAATTTCTCCAAAATCATAAAGTCCAGTGTCTCTGTGATTTAAATCCAATAATATAAAAATCCAGTGTCTCAATAAAGAAGAAAAATTAAAATAAACAAAAAAGTATATTTCTTGCAGTGTTGATTGTTGTGAAGAACCTCAAAAATAAAGAAACTCACAATAGTGCATTACCATAATATCACAAAAAAAAAAAAAAAAAAAACAATTATATATATATATATATATATATATATATATATATATATATATATAACACATGCACACACAAATGTGTATCATAAATTGTGCAACCTTTAAGTGAAAGAAATATATATTAAACACTTGTGAAAACCTTCCAAAAAAGAAAGGTAATAAAACACTCGTGCTCATAAATTATAAAATCATGAAGTGATCCACTTAGTGAGATTCCTACCCACACGTGACACTTCTAGTGAGTAAGGCCAATATACCCTTACCAACAGTAGATAGAACTCACGCCTTTTATACATATTAACTGGAAATCCTCCAAAGATATTTTCTCCTCCTCTCCTCATTCGCTTCCTGTTAAGATGATATTACCATGCCTTCCACATACAAAGGTCTATGAAGCATGACATACCTCCATATATGTTTCAAGTTTTAATGAATCCACTTGCATTTGGAGTTGAAAATATAGGTAGTATAAGTAGTACAAACAATTTTGGACAAACCCCACTGAGTGGGGATTACCAGGCAGTTCCCACAGTTTCCCAGGCAGTCCACACTCGAGTGTCCAGTGATTCCTCAACAAAGATGGCCGCTGTGACACTTCCGGTTCCTGCTCCTTGCGTATGACGTCACTTCCTCTTGACGCGTTTCGTCACATCCGGGACTTAGTCATCCCTTATGACTAAGTCCCGGATGTGACGAAACGCGTCAAGAGGAAGTGACGTCATACGCAAGGAGCAGGAACCGGAAGTGTCACAGCGGCCATCTTTGTTGAGGAATCACTGGACACTCGAGTGTGGACTGCCTGGGAAACTGTGGGAACTGCCTGGTAATCCCCACTCAGTGGGGTTTGTCCAAAATTGTTTGTACTACTTATACTACCTATATTTTCAACTCCAAATGCAAGTGGATTCATTAAAACTTGAAACATATATGGAGGTATGTCATGCTTCATAGACCTTTGTATGTGGAAGGCATGGTAATATCATCTTAACAGGAAGCGAATGAGGAGAGGAGGAGAAAATATCTTTGGAGGATTTCCAGTTAATATATATAAAAGGCGTGAGTTCTATCTACTGTTGGTAAGGGTATATTGGCCTTACTCACTAGAAGTGTCACGTGTGGGTAGGAATCTCACTAAGTGGATCACTTCATGATTTTATAATTTATGAGCACGAGTGTTTTATTACCTTTCTTTTTTGGAAGGTTTTCACAAGTGTTTAATATATATTTCTTTCACTTAAAGGTTGCACAATTTATGATACACATTTGTGTGTGCATGTGTTATATATATATATATATATATATATATATATATATATATATATATTTTTTTTTTTTTTTTTTTTTTTTGTGATATTATGGTAATGCACTATTGTGAGTTTCTTTATTTTTGAGGTTCTTCACAACAATCAACACTGCAAGAAATATACTTTTTTATTTATTTTAATTTTTCTTCTTTATTGAGACACTGGATTTTTATATTATTGGATTTAAATCACAGAGACACTGGACTTTATGATTTTGGAGAAATTACATGGGGAATATTTTGTGTTACACAATTAGTTGGATTATTTATTGAAAGAGGGGAGATTCCTGTTTGGATCTATTGATTTGATTTTAAGCTTTCAGGGGGTTGAAAGTTTTTTCGAATTTGGAATTAGTGTAGGTGAAAGGGTGTTTTCTGTTTTCACATTTTACTTATATCATTTTCACATTATATTTATATGTAGATTGAGCCTACCAGATCAGATTTCTCATATATTTAAAAAATGTTTTCCTGAATATCTTTGATATCTCCTTTTCCAATTTAGAAGTGAAAATAAAATAGAACAGAATGTTATAGCTAGAAACAACTGTGCAAGTAACTACGTTTTTTTAATATTTCAGTCTCTTAGGAATAGCACCAATGATCCATGGCATATCTAGGTATTCATTTTAAAGAAAAAGCAAATTGCCTGAAATTTATTTCACAATTCTTTATTAGGATTTTTGATACAAATAGGTAAACACGCCAGCATCAACCTGGGTTCCTTATATACTCGGGGGGTATTGAAACAAAAATTGTAATAGATGAAAAGAAGCCAACGAGCCTGGAAATAAATATGTTTACTTTGTTTAAAAGTACATTTCTTTCCTAAACACTATTTCTGAATATTTTGTGTGCCCTTAAAGTATATCTAAAGCCATTCCTATACAGTTTTGAGTTTAAAATAGGAAAGTGTTAAAACTTCTGTCAGATTTTTATAAATACATGAGTCCCTGCTGGGACATGCATGCATCATATATTCTAGGAGGAGACCAACTGGGAGAGTCAATGACCTGAGTGTTCTGTTAGATCAGAGACTTAATAATACTGTGCAATGCCAAGCTGCAGTTTCTAAAGCTAGCAAAATATTTTCTTGTGTTAAAAGAGGTATAGACTCCAGAGAGAAAGACTTGATTTTTCCCCTTTGCAAAGCATTAATAAGACCTAATCTGAACTATGCATTTGAGTTTTGGGCACCAGTTCCTAAAAATTATATTGGATAACTGGAAGGGTGCTGTGAAGGGCAACCAAACTGATAAGAAGCATGGAATGGAGGAGCTCAGCTATGAGGAAAGATTTGCTAAACTTAATGTATTATTAAGAGGCAACATTGGGGGGATACGATCAACTTTTATAAATATATAGGTGGTCCATACAGTGAACTTGGTATAGAGTTATTCACTTTCAGGTCAAAACAGAGAACAAGGGGCACTCTTTAGGTCTGGTGAAAAAGAGATTGAATCTGCATGTATGGAAAGGCTTCTTCACAGCAAAAGCTTTGAAAATGGGGTACAGTCTCCTTCATGAAGTAGTTCTGGACAGCTCAGTAGGTTGTTTTAAAAAAGAGATAAATGCATTTCTAAATGCACAAAATATACCTGGATATGAACATGTATAGGTACAAACACTAGAGATCATTGATCTAGGAAATATCCAAGTGCCTAAGGGGGAACAGAAAGGACTTTTTCTCTGCTGGAGCATGAAGTTGGACCATGCCTGATAGGGTTTTTTTGCCTTCCTCTGGATCAATTGAGCATATATGAGTGTGTATATGCAGTTTTTATATTTAATTATTTTTTTTCTATTGGTTGAATTAGATGGACACTTGTGTCTTTTTCAACTTGACCAGCTATGAAGTAATGTAAGATTTTTCTCTCCTGCACTAAAAATGAGGAAAAATAAAAAATTTTTGGTTTGTCACCAGAATAGAAATAGAGGGGAAGTTTTCCAAAAGGATATTTTTTTGCCTTGACATGTGTCTAGAAGATTTTCCTCACGTTAGAGATATTTCTTTTTGTTTACAAATGTTTTTATTAGGAGATAGACAGCGAACACAGCACCACTTCATGAAGTATAGCATACATCAAGAAACAGGCACATAAGTAAAAAAAAAGCAAAATCATAGAAAAATAAAATTTGAGTACATGAATGAGGTAGGCAGTAAGATATACTGAACAACTGCACAACCAACAAAGATGCAATGGCAATAAATCTATGATAACCCATCATTCTAACAATAAATGCTGAAATGTCTTCCAACCATCCCATTTTTTGTTGAATAATTGCATCATACCTAGCAATGTATATTGTATATGTTCCATGAGCATAACCATATCAACTCTACACAAAACAGAGGACAAAGCCACTGCTGGTGACTTCCAATGAAGAGCAATGGCCCATAGGGTAGAGACACAGATAGTATGAATTAGTCGCAATACGTTGGTTGGGATTCCCGAAATGTGAGATCCCAATAAACAATTTTGCAATGACAAATTTAGCGGAGTATCCACCAGGGCCACCTCAGAAACTTTACGCCAGATCAAAGAAAGATAAAAACATATGTACCAGCCACAACCCCTAAAACAGAGGTGCGACATTCCTGGAAACATGTTATGTAGTCTAGAGGGGGTATAATACCGACGGGTTAAAACTTTAAGGACCGTCTCACGAACTGAAAGAGACACAGAGCCCCTACGTATATTATCCACCATGGATTCCCAGTCCTCTTCTGAAAATGTAATACCGCAATCAGCCTCCCATTTCTGTCTATATAAGGGGGGTGAGGAAAAGATAGCATTCAAGAAGGAACAATATAAATCTGAAATAAGACCCCTACCCCTGTGAGAGTCACGACTGATACGTTCAAAATAAGTGATCGGGGACGAAGGTGTCAGTTCAAAATGGGAACTAATAAAATGTCTTATTTGCAGATATTGATAATATTCTCGAAGCGAAATATCAAAAAGCGTCCGAAACATATCGAAGGAAATATAAGACCCACCCCTCTGAAAATCCATTAATCTAATAAGTGCACAATCATACCACCAGTGAAAAGCCTGTGGAGATGAAAATGCTGTGATAAAATTTTGATTGCTGAAAAATGTTGAACCTGGTGAAACGGGAGAGATAAGACCGAATTTAGATTTTGAATGGGACCAGAGTGTCAAAGACTGAACGACAATCGTATTATAGTTCGACAACGAGCGAGTGGGAATATTTGTTCATAATACACAAAAATTAAAAGGCGCGTATAGATTGAGATTCAAATCTGACCCAGGGAATCCGGGAGTTAATAGTCGCTCATTGCAGCAGTTGAGAAAATCAGGCAGATAGATAACAAAGCCAAAAATTGGGAAGGCCTAAGCCCTCAACACGTTGTGATTTATATAGGACAGATTAAATTATTAATCACTCGTTGAAAACTATCGAGAAATGTTTTGGAGACCGATATTGGGGGCGCTTGAAATAAGTAAAGGCGTTTAGCTAAAACATTAATTTTCACAGCCGTGACTCAAAAATGAGATAGAATACCTGTGCTAAATCTTAATTAAGGTATACAGGCGAGACACACATGGTGGGTAATTGGCTGCAAATAGCCTGGAGTCCTTGGGCGTAAGATAAATACTCAGATATAGGATCCAGTCTGTGGCCCATCTGAATGGGAAAAAAAACACAGAGGTTCTCCCCCAGGGGCTCAGCAACATTAATAGGCATGACTACAGATTTAGTAAAATTGGATGCAAAATCATTCAACAGTGTGCACAAATTAGGCAATGATACTAATGGGTTAGTAAGAAAGAGCATGACGTCATCGGCATCCTGAGATATCAGGGTGCGACATTATAGCAATAACCAAGGGTTCCAAAATAAGCGCAAACAGCAAGGGCGAAAGTGGGCAACCCTTCAGGTGCCTCTGCCCAAAGTAAAAAAATCAGAATTGCAACCAGGGAGTCTAAACCTTGTTTGAGGTGAGTCACATAGGGCCTGTGCACCTAATAGAAATTCATTGCTAAAGCCCAATTTCTGCAACAGTAAAAACAAATAGGGCCAGAGGACACTATCAAAGGCCTTATTAATGTCTAGACTCAGTAACAACACCTCCTTAGAATGCAGGTTAGCATCTTGTATCACATTTAAGGTGAGACGTATATATTCCGTGATAAGCCTATCAGGAATAAATCCCAATTGGTCAGGTTAGACTAGGGAGGAGATAATAGGGGCCAATCTATCTGCCAAAATCCTGCTAAATATCTTTAAATCATTATTCATAACCAAAATGGGTCTATAGTTTTGTGGTAGAAGGTGATCTTTTAAAGGTTTAGGCAACAGGGACATGCTAGCCAAAAGCATCTCATTGGTAAACCTGCCCCCCCTATAAAACTTCCATGAACACAGACACCAAAGAAGGGGCTGATAGAAGGGCAAAATGCTTGTAATAACTGGTCGAGACCCCATCGGGGCCCAGTGCTGTGGAGCCTTTCAGTGTGCTAATCAAGTGTAATTTCCTCCTGCGTCCAAGGAACATTAAGGGATGATATCTGAGAGGGTGTAAGAGCAGGGAGAGGCAAGGAATCAAGCCACAAAACTTCCAGGGGAGGGGAATTCACCTGTGGAGGAGCCAATAGAGAGGAGTAAAATTCTTTGAAAATTGCCAAAACTTTGTGGGGCAATGCTCATTACATAGTTTGTATATATGTGGGGGCATATTGAGTGGTTAAGTTTCCGCATGAATATAGTCGACGCAGAGTTGCTGTGTAGTAAAAAAAAGAAGCATTAGACCACTGTAAAGCTTTTTCAGTTTTTTGGGATAGTAGGGTGTTCAATTCCAAACGCTTTTGTGATATCAGGCCCCTATTCAGGAGGGATGGGTTACCTATATGAGTTCTATAATATGTTTCCAATTCATTAGTAAGCCTCTGAATGCATTTCCAGCGGTCCTAATTCCTGGCTGCCACCATACAAATAGGGTGGCCTCGAAGAACTGCCTTGTGGGCCACCCACAACGTAGCCGGGGAGGTATCAGGAGTATTATTCAGTTGAAAATATTCCTGGATGGAAGTAGCTATTTCTTGACTGGAACTAGCATCTGTAAGCATAGAGTTGTTCAATCACCGAGAGTAGGGAGTGGAGACTAGGCCTATAAAGGCAATAGACAATGCCACAATATTATGATCAGACCATGAACACACGAGTATTCCCGCTTTCGTGGTTTTGGCTAGAAGGATCGGGGAACAATATATGTAATCCAGCCTTGTATAAGAGTCATGCGGATGGGAATAAAATGTATATTTCCTAGCTCCCACATTATGTGCCCTCCAGGAGTCGACAAGCTGAAATGATTCTAATTTTTTAGTAAGAGATTTAGGGAAGGCCGGGGAAGAAAGTGAGGAAGAGCTTCTATACAGTAAAGGGTTGGCTACCAAATTAAAGTCACCGCCTACCAATAAATGGGGGGACAGGAACTTATCATAAACATCAAAAAATTGCTAAAAAAAGGTTGCTTGAGCAGAATTTGGAGCATAAACATTGGAAATCGTAAGTTCACGACCCAAAAGGGTGCCCTTGATAATAATGAACCTGCTCTCAGGGTCACGATATACCTGTTGTACCTCCAAGGGAAACAAGTTATGAAGGAAGATCGCAACCCCCCTGCTCTTAGTGGAATGTACAGTGTAAAATCCTTGCTTATACAATCTGTGTAAAAAGGTAGGATGTTTGGCCGCTGCGAAATGGGTCTCTTGTAATTGAATAATTTTCGCCCCTAGTAGCCTGTATTGGAGGAAGGCTGTTTTGCGCTTTTTTGGTGAATTAAAACCCTGGACATTATGTGAGATACAATAAGTCACCATGTTTAAATAAAAAAACAAGAGCCTCGAAAAACATTATCGTATCAATAACATCTGTATAAATAAAATTTGGTCTAAAAGATGGAGTATCGGGTACAGCAACCGGAAGGGTGAAATCTGACTTTATCATTTTATGAAATATCCACGCCACCAATGTGTGGCAAGGATTCACAAAGTTGTTTATAACTATCATCATGTACCAACATAAAAAAATACAGAACATAAAACAGTAGAAGTGGGGCTCAAAGAGGCCCTATAGTTAAAGAGATCAAAACAAACCATGGATCAGGTAAGGGAACTGCCTCACCCGAAAAGACAGAGAACCATATTTTTAAAGGGCTAACAGGGCCCAAACCCCGCTGCCACAAGACATGGAGAGCATGGACATGGAGTGGCCACTCCACAACAGGCAGTGACACCTCTGACCATGCCCGGCGACCGGGTGGGGTAGCACAGTGACTGCATCCATGGATACAACCTGCAGGCCAAAAATGAAGAGTCTAATAACCCATATAAGACATGTTGCATGACAAGGTATCTAGGGGATTAACCCAAGATTAGCAGGCACAGCATATAATAATGCGTTAGTGGCATGTCCCAATAAAAGATCAAAATGGGGGATAGCAAACTGAAGCACGAATCCTCATCATCCTGCCTCATGTCTGACCCTTCTCCTGTCACGCCGTGGTGATGGAGTATTCCAGATGAGAGATATCCAAGGAGTAGAAGGTAGACTTTGAGGCGTGGGAGCGTCTGAAAGGCCCAACTTCACTTGGATTTCTTGCTCTTCAAGAGGAGCTGTAACCGTATATGTGCTTCCATTGTGTGGAATAATCAACTTAAAGGGAAACCCCCATTTGTAGCAAATACGTGCTGATGATAAAGCAGTGGTGATCTCCTGCATTTTCCAGTGTTTCTCCAATGTAGCCTGGGAGACATCTGGGAAAATTTGCAGTGTTGAGCCCTCCAGAGATATCACAGGGGTGTTGCGAGCAGCTCTAAGAATGTCCTCTTTAATCAGGAAATATTTCATACACAGAATAATGTCCTGAGGGGGGTTTGACAACAGGGGGCTTTGGATGCAGCGCTCTATGTATACGGTCACATGTAAAGGACTTAGCGTCCTGGTCTGGAAGAAGAGTCTTGAATAACTTATTTATAGCCTGTGAAAGATCCGTTACAGCCTCAGGGACCCCATGGATACGCAGAATATTCCTACAATTCCGGTTATCAAAATCCTTTACCTGTGCCTGCATCTGTGCAAAGGCTGCCTGTAAGAGGTCATGATCTCTGGAAAGCTCACAATAGATGTCAGGTGTGGACTGACACAGGGAAACGCAGACTTCAGGTATGATATAACAACAATATAATTATGATTAGCCACCCAGATATATAACTCACAGTGAACAAACCAACCTTCCACTAATCTTAGTACGTGCAGGAACACAGGCGTAGTCAGGGCTGGAGAGGTGGAATGGTCAGGCCGGCCGTAGGGTTCTGTAATGACCGTTTGGTGGTACCTCTAGCGGTCCTCAGGACAGGATTCCCCAGGGCACAGAGTCTAAGTCCCAGTCTGCTTATTCACCAAGGCCCCTGATGGTGGGGATGGACTTGGAGCAGACAGGAACCAGGTCGCGGCCCCTGAGTACACCTGCTAGTGGTAGAGGGATCCACCAGAGGTATGTGCAGGTAGAAAGCCTGATGTGAAGAGGCAGAAGGTGTGAGCAGGGACGGCTGGATCCATGCAGGATGGATGGATGGCAGAGTAGTTAGCGTGGTCAGACGGGCCAGGTCAGCAACGTGCGGGCAGCAAGGTACCAAAGGAGCAGGCAGAGAATGGTCAGGGTCACAAGCTGGGTTCAGTAACTCACGGGCAGCGTGGTACAGGGGATCAGGCAGAAGGATGGTCAGGCAAGCCAGGGGTTCAACAGGAGATGGTCAGCAGAGGTCAGGATCAAGCAGGGTCAGCAACGAAGTAGGAACACAGGATATCAGGTACAGGGGCTCATGGGAAAACATACACCAAGGGCCTGATCACAGGCCTGGTCATGCCTTAAATACACCTTCTGCAATCAGCCCCAGGTTTGGCTGATTGCAGGAGTGAGCTTCTGGCTGCTGAGAGCACCCGCTGGTCAGCCCTGGTACTGCAGCCCACACGGCAGGTGAGTCCCACCACCAGTGCTGAGTCCATTCCTGACAATAGACCAGGCTGAGCTCATCATGCTTTGTTTCCAAGTGATCTGTTCTGGACCCAAGTGTGGCTATTTCTATCCTGTGCAGATGGATGGGCTGCTGTATCCTGTGTAATGGGGATGCTCTGTCAGTGTCATCTTGTGACATGCTGCAGAGTTCCTGTGTCCTTAGTAGGTAATTTGTAAGGGATTTCTGAGCGGTCCCCTTACTCTTTTTTTATGTTGATGGCATGCAGGAAGGTCTCCTGGAGGTGATCAGCTGATTGTGGCACAAAGCGAGGGAGAGAATAATAGCCCCAGGGTGCCGGCAAAGACCTAAGCAGGGATAGAGCTCCTGCTACATGCGGCCGTCCTCCTTGGCGCCACGCATGCACCCACCCATTAGAGATATTTCTTCTCACCTGTTGTATTACATGTCTGAAAGTAAAGAAATACTCCCCAATACAACATAAATTGTAAAAAATATAACAGAGGTTTAACCATTCCTTGACACTGAAAAAACTAAAACAAAAAATAATGTTTTGGCTTTAATGTGATTGTAAAGCTGAGTGATTTCTGAGCCGGACTGTGTGCATCTATATGTTTCCTTTAGAACCACTCTAATTACAAATCATTTAAACATATAGGAGATGACCTTAAAACCAGCAACAAGGGAATATAAATCATTTTAATGTCATCTCTATTTTTAAAATAAAACACTCTCAAATTTAGCTTGCAGATATTAACCCTATTATGCTTCAGGCAATCAAAACCTTTATGACCAGACCACATTTTCAAGTTTCAGTTTGCAACAGTTTACTCAACAATAACTCTTTAACTATTATACTGTATACCAAAATTATTTTCACACTGTTTTCTATAGCACAAACTGGGACTTCATTTATAATTACCATGAATATATTTTATATAATAAGCAGATAAGTGAAAAAAAATCTAAAAACTGCAGTTTTTTTAATTTAATGTGTAATCTATTTTTAATATTGAATACTACTACTACTACTACTACTAATATTTTAACTACATTAATTATTTCTCTTGTTGATCTCAAGTACAGGAACCCAAAATATGTGTAGGTGTTGATCTAAAGTCACTGCTGTATGAGTGCATAAATTTTAGATTCCTAGATATTAGGCATTTTCCAGTACAGTTGCTCTAGTTCACTAATTGGCCTATGAAAATGATAATGTACAGCATGGCTATTGAGAAAAGATTTAAAAAAAGGATGAGACTTTTGATGGCTTAATAAATAATCACAAAAATCTAGGCTAAAATTGCATGTGATTGTGAAACAACAAAAACAGACACCAAATATTGTATGTAGGTGAAAATTAAAAACAGTTGCATGCCATTAATTTAAAGCTAAAGTTAAAAAATGGTCCTATGATATAATTAATTATCCATATTTTTTCTGAATTAGATATAGTTATTTATACTTGTGCAATGCATCACTGTTAATACTACATTTCAGGTAAACATACATGTTGTATACATTTTATACTGCTAGCTATTCTGTAAATTATTGTGTTACAGCATTGGTGTTGGTTAATAAAAATAACTGAGACCTAGAAATTGTTAAAAATAGATTTTCTGTATGTTGGAAGGCAAAAGCTTCAAAGCTCCACCATGGAATCCTTTATTTATCATCTCTACATTGTTACAGAGATGCCAGGTCCCAGCAAGGAACGCAAACAATACAGAATCTATTGTAAACATTTTGTTTTTCAGCTTCAGTTCTCTACAATAACCCTTACCACTTTGCTGTTCTGTGAGTGCTAAACAGAGTTTATTTCTAGCAATATAACAGTTTAGAGATTTTGACAATATTAATTCATACTGGGATTCAAAGCTTGCATAATGTAACAATAAATTGCAATGATAAAAAAAAAATCATATAAAAAATGTCCTAACTTTTTTTAACAATGACACTGTAGTGGTATATACAGTATTTGTAAGTATATGTAGAGCTGAATAAAAACAAGAGTTCAATGCAATGTTTAATGGCTCTGGAGCATCTGTCTTACCATACAACATATATAGCATACGGCACATAAATGCTACAGTTGTTTGCATTTCTACGCTAATAAATATGACCATTATATTTGATTATAAAGTCATATTTTTTAAATAAGATCCAAAAATTACAACTTATGTGAATCTTTGGCAACTTTGCAAACACTTGCAAAGTTAATCGTTCTTGCTTATAATATTGGCCTACTGATTTGTCAGATGCCCACACAGTGGAAGTGATTTACTAAAGGCAAATAGGTTGTTCACTCTGCAAGGGAATTTCCTTACGCTAGTCCCATCTGGCCATACTACATAAACGGCCTGACTTTAAAAGCCCTAATATGGGTGGAAATACCCTGTCTCCCTGCATCCACCACTTGTGCTTGCTGTGAGCGGCCCTGGTGCCAAGTGATAACTGTAGCCAATCATTTACTGGCATCATTGTTTACTACTGCGTGATCTCTGTGACTAGTCACAGAGATAAAATAGTAAATGGCCATGCACAGCAGCCCTGTAACGTGGCCAATCACAGTTATCACAGTATTTCTCAATGACAGCAGGAATGCAGCCAGAGTGAGAAAGTATTGCTTTTACAACCATAATGGCTGTAAAAGCAATCAGAGTGTAAAAAAAATAGCTGATCCCCCCCCAAGTAGTACAGTATCACTTTGGTAACACTGTACTGCTTGGTTGACAGTATGCAAAAAAACTAATCAATGTGGAAAAAAAAAAATAAAAAAATAAAATTATATATATATATATATATATATATATATATCTCCCCCCTCACTCTCTCTCTCTCTCTCTGTATATATATATATATATATATACTATATTGCGAAAAGTATTGGGGCACCCCTCCAAATCATTGGATTCAGGTGTTCCAATCACCTCCGTGGCCACAGATGTACAAAATCAAGCACGTAGGCATGTAGACTGCTTCTATGAACATTTTTGAAAGAATTGGTCGCTCTCAGGAGCTCAGTGAATTCAAGCATGGTACCGTGATAGGTTGCCACCTGTACAATAAGTCCACCGGTGAAATTGCCTTGCTACTAAATATTAACAACTGTTACTGGTATTATAACAAAGTGGAAGCAACTAGGAATGACAGCAACTCAGCCATGAAGTGGTAAGCCATGTAAAATGACAGAGCGGGGTCAGCGCATGCTGAAGTGCACACTGCGCAGAAGTCGCCAACTGTCTGCAGAGTCAATAGTAAAGATCTCCAAACTTCATGTGGCCTTCAAATTAGAACAACAGTGCATAGAGAGCTTCATGGAATGGGTTTCCATGGTCGAGCAGCTGCATCCAAGCCTTACATCACCAAGTGCAATGCAAAGCGTCAGATGCAGTGGTGTAAAGCATGCCGCCACCAGACTCTAGAGTGGTGGAGATGTGTTCTCTGGAGTGGCGAATCATGTCTCTCTGTCTGGCAATGCAATGGACCTGTTTGCGTTTGACAGTTGCCAGGAGAACGGTACTTGCCTGACTGCATTGTGCCAAGTATAAAGTTTGGTGGAGGGGGATTATGGTGTGGGGATGTTTTTCAGGGGTTGGGCATGTGTAATAAATATCCTTTTAAGTTGCGAACTTTGTGTAAAAATTGATTTTCATTTTATTTTCAAATATTCAAAAACTTTTGGCAAAAAATTAAGTCTTCAAAAGACTCATCATGCCTCACAAAATATACCTTGGGGTGTTTACTCTCCAAAATGTGGTATTTTATGGACGTTTCCACTATCCTGGAGGTTCAGGGCCTTCAAAAATGTGAGAGGTAGTCAGGAAATTAGATGTGTTTTTTATGCCCCTGGAATGACTGAAGTTGCTCATTGGATTGTAGGCCCTTCTATGCATGTAGGTTGTGAAAAAGTGTCACACATGTGCTATCCCCATACTCAGGAGGCATAGCATAATGTGCTTTGTGTAATTGTAAGTATGTTCATGCTATGTGTGAGAAATAACTTTTAAAAGTTACAAATTTGTGAAAAAACAACTTTAAAAACTCATCATGCCTCCTTCTGAATATCTTGTATTGTTTACTTTCCAAAAGGGGGTCATTTGGGGGGTATTTGCACTGTTCTGGCATTTTAGAGCCTCAAGAAATGAGTATATCAGAACTGATCAATTTTCACATATGTGTCATATGTATATATGAATAATATGCACTGATTTGGGTTGTTTTAACCACATAAATGTAGAATAATATTTGTGAAAAAGAAATGTGCAGTCTTTTTTAATTTATATAGTAAAAAAGTAAAAGATCCAACGGTGATTAAATACTACTAATAAAGCTCCCTCTTTCTCAAATAATATAAAAATTAAATTTGGGTATAATGTTGCATGACTGAGTTAATGTTATTCAAAGTATGACAGCTGAAAGCTTAAAAATGGTCCAGACTGTAAGGGGGTGAAATGTAAATGCATTGAAAATTCACTTTTCAAAGAACAATTTAAAAAAAAAATTGTTTTTTTGCATGCACATAATTGGATGATAGAAGTCAGCAGTGCTTTACCTCATTCACAAAGCGACTGAACAATCCCTTTCAGTGAAGTGAACAACCCATTTGTCTTTAGTAAATTAACCCCAGTTAATTTAGGTTTACAGGGAACTTTCAGTGGGTTCACAATGAGTCTCTCAATATGGCTGATACACTGACCAATGGTTTCACATCTACAGGGATGCTCAGTGTGAAGGTTTACTTATATTACTTCACTGGGACTAATTCTGTGTAGGGAGACCCTCCCACTGAGCAGCCAACTAAAAGAACTAAATGGCCTTTTTTTAAGCCAGCCATGTTTAGAAAAAATTTCAAAAAATTCATCATGAAATCTGAGTTGCGGGAAACCCTGTCAGCACCCTCCCATCTGACAGCCTTCTATCTGAAAATTGAAGGAGCTCTGCAGAAATTTGTCACCCAAACACCAGCTGCTGGCACTGTTTGAGAATTTTGATGACCATGGGTACTACCTGTCAGGATATAGTAGCCAGCAAGCATCAGCCAGGAACTTATGCACAGCATTAGTGAAAGGCTTGCATGACTGGGTTTGCTGATGCAGGACTGTGGGTGAGAAAGGGTTAAGTGGGGTCATGTTTGAATATTGACAGCCTTATCTTATTGGAGGATCATGGGGTGTGGTGGGGAGGGGTCAAACCAGGCTGAAGCGGGGTTTTGTGGGAGGTGGTCTTCCTTATAATCACCATTCCCAGCACAGGCGACGTTGGATGAGCTTCTTCCAGCCACCCTCCCCCTTTTTTCTGGTTTTAGTTGGGCAGTTACTGCTGCTCTGTTTTTGCAGTTCAGGATGCTGATATGGCGTGCTTTGCTTTGGGGGGAATTTTTCTTTTTTGAGTATTGTCATAGCAGGGGGCAGAGGTATCAGGGTTTTTTGAAGGCGGGGATGGTAAACCGTTTAAAATAAATAGGGTTGGGCCCGTCTTCGGTATGGGTGTGCCTTCCCTAATAAGCGCAGCAGGAATGGGTTCTTGGATTGGTGGGGCTGTATCGGATGGTGATTCAGGAAGGAGTTGTGCCCGAGCCCGTGCATGTGCGGCAAGGTGCCATAATTTGTAAATGTGTCAGATGCAGCCGGGTATTAGTTTTCAGTGCCTTCAAAAAAATCTATCATTTACGGTAATTTTTTGTTATGGTTTTTTACATACAATAAAAATGTATGTATTTGGTATTGATGTTATTGAAATAAACTGGCTGCTATGGCCATTTAAATTCCAAAGTTAAGTGTATTGTGTTTTTTATGATTATGTTAATGGTATGTGTGGGGGGTGGTTTTTAGAAGTGGTGGTTGGTGTCATAGCAGCTGACCTATAGGCAATACCCCAGTCATGTAAGATTCCACAATCAAAGCATAATCCATAAAGTCCTTTCCTTCAGCTCACGGGGATGAATGAGAAAGGTATTACAGTTTATGGTCAGCTTTCTGAAGAAAGTAGATACAATGTATTATAACCCTTTCGGTGTACATACAGTGCTCAGCACACCCCAACAGATTTGTCAGAAAACTTTCACTTTCCATTCAGAATCAACATTTTCTATGGGACACTATATTATAAAATTCTCCCACAAATACGGCCATTGATGGCAAACAAGATTTGCTCATTTGCACACGCAAAAAAGTGTTTTTCCTAACAAATTCAAGACCATGTTGCAAAAATGCATATACCCCAATGAAAGTCTTGGGAGCAAAGTTAAATTAAAAAAAAAATCCGAATTAACAAGTACTCAACTACAGGTGATTTGATTATAAAAGGGTTTCTAAAATATTAGTGCAGCACTAAAAAATGCATGTCATAAATTCCATAAACGCATGTGACTTAAACGCATACTTGAGTAAAGTGCTAAAAGGGCAATATTAATAAAACTAGTTCAAGATGACATAAAATGCAATAAAATAAGTTAATCAGAGCATTCAGGAATTTAAAACGTCTCTTGTGCAAAGATATCAGCTGAAGAAATGCCTATGATTGGCACGTGAAGTTATCGGTGAAGAATAACTGTGCAAAAGCTTGTAAAAGGAAATCCACCCTGGTTACAGATGTACACTCACCAGACCATAAATTATAATGTGCATTGATTATAATACATCGCACATCTGGGGGTGCAGCAGTATGCTGACAGCTACCAGGTCTTTGTCCATCCATCAGGGTGGGTGCCTGGTGGTCCTGGGGGGGAATTATAAATTTTATTTAAGGTAATAATAGCAAGTAACATAAAAACGTATCCATGTGGAGTGATAAAATAAATAAGTAAATGAATAAAGTACCAAAATGGCCACCGCTCATCAGTAGCGTTGGCTAGAGGCCAGCAATAGGGCTCCATCCAACGCATTTTGTGTAATAACACGTCCTCAGGGGTACACCCATTGCTGACATCTTTCAAAACTCCCCTTATATAGACCGCAAGGCTCCAAAAGACCATGAGGTGACCGTGGCCATTTTGCTGGTGATCCGTGGTCACATGACAACCGCGGCCATCTTGCCGGAGTCTGGGCCTGGTTAGATGGCAGCCATTTTCTTGGAGGGGATGGTGCATTATCACCAGAATGAATGTGAGAACTGGGACCGAGCAGAATGCCTGCTCCAAACCTCGGGGAAAAAGAATATCTTCATAGAAAATTCAAATAAGCGCACATAGAATGTGTCAAAAACTGGGAAAAATTGGAGTTTTAAATATGTATTATAACAATGTCAGATGTAACCTGATGGTAACCCCTACTGTGAATAAAACGTAATGACACATATTGAATAGTAAAAATCACAGAATAATGTAATCTGCTTATGGTTTAACCAAATACCGTAATATCTATACAAAGATAAGATATATAAAGATAAATAAAAGAGTTATCAGAACTATAAATACCAAATGCAAAAAATAAATATATAAATGCATAAAATAGGGGAGAAAATGCAGTGCGCATAAGATGAATATGAGTGACTGTATAAAAATCCTTATAAAAAGTTGTCACACTGCTATAAAAAATTAAGAGTATAAAAGGTGCAGAAAAATGCATATATAAAAATAGTTACAATGATGGATTCTTTTTTATCCCAGATATGTGTTAATAACATTTGGAAAATGAATATAAAATGTTAAAAACGGTAAACGTAATAGTAGTGGTTGGGATTCATGCCTTGCGGGATATATATGAAGACAATATAGTCTATATAAAATTACATACGTATACAAGGAGATGAACCCAGAATATAATGGGAAAGAGCAGTAATCAGTGTATGGGTGTATGGTATGGTATCTTACACAAATCTACAGTATTCCCTCTCCCATAACTGGTCCTGTAGCACGTGCCTGAGTATTTCTTCTGAGCAAAACACCAGTCTGGCTTGAGTTTGTGGGATTTTATCAGCTCTCCAATGTGAAATGTCGCTTTAAGTTATGAAGTCCTTCCAATGATCAGTAATAACACTTGTGGCCTGACACAAACAGAGACCCTAACTAACTAACTATAGGCCTGGTCTCAATCTCTAGACACCAACACTCTAATGAGGTGTGTGCACGATCTTAACGACCCGGGTCTACTTTGTATTCGCTGGTGATTCTGAACAGAACAAATGTCTCTGTCAGGAATGGACTGGCCAGCAATGGTGGGACTCACCTGCCTTATGAGCTGCAGTACCAGGGTTGGCCAGCGGGTGCTCCCAGCAATCAGAGACTCAACCTTGCAGCCAGTCAAACACCTGGAACTGATTATACTGGTGTATTTAAGGGATGGCCAGACCTGCAGACTCTGGCTTGGTGTGTGTTTTTCCTGGGCCCTGTATCCTGTTCCTGCATCCTGTTCCTGTTCCTGTCTTGTCACTGACCCTGCCTGATCTGATCCCGGCTCGTTCCTGACCATCCCTCTGCCTGACCCTCTGTACCACTCTGCCCGCTACCTGCTGAACCTGGCTTGTGACCCCGACCATTCTCCGCTTGCTCCCCCTGTACCTACCTGCCCGATTGATATTGACCCGGCCTGCCTGACAACGCTTGCATTGTATGTACTGTTATCTGTGGGTGGTTGGTTTGGTTCGTTTGCACTGTGTTATGTTTTAGTATTGCACTGCGTTTATGTTTGTATTGTTAGTGTTAATAAATTACATTGTTTATAACATATCTGAAGTCTGCGTTTCCCTGCGTCAGTCACACACCTCTGGTCATACCCGGGAGTCCTGACATTACACCAAGGCCAATCCTGACCAGAAGTGGCTGCACAGGGAAGCCATCTTGGCTTGTTGATGGGAAGGATGGATCTGGATGAGGTTGCGTATTTATATCTGCTAGTGTTTGATGACAGAGAGTATGCTTATCAGACTCTGAAGGAGTATCCCCGGGATGAACTGCTAGAATGTATACGGCTCGCTCATGTTCTAGTAGATCAGGGCACAGAATTCTCTGAGGTGCAGCCATTGATTCAGATTTGTGCGGAGTTGATTTCATCTGGTACCCCTGAATGCAGGGATGAATTTTTGCCGCCATTTAGTGCCGACCAGGTAGAGTCCCTGGTATGGTTATTAGAGGATGATGTGGATTGCTTCTTGGAGCATTATGCTGCATGTTCACCACAGACACTAAGAGATTGTATAAACGCAGTGCAGTCTTTGGTCAGACAGGCTTTGTGTAAGCTCAGCTTTGTTCAACACATACTGCAGACATGGACAGATTTGTTGCACCCAGCCTCAGTCAGCCTACAAAAACCTAGTCCTGCTTCTAATCTATTTCCTCAAAGCTCTATTCCTGCATTCCCAACAGCTCCTCCTGCCCTGCTATCTACCGCATGTCAGTACCCTGTTCCCACTCGCTGCACCTATCCTGCCTTTAACCCTGTAAAAAAGCCCTCTGTAGCAACTGCTCCCTCCTCTGTTCCATCTTCCAGCTCTTCTCTGTCTCCAGCTGCTCCATTCGTTTGCAGACCTGCGTTTACTTGCAGTGCTCCAGTAGTTAAAACCAGAAAAAAGCGAAAATTCTTTCCAACCAGTACCATCCTGCCAGTATCCAAACCAGTGAGCCTGCCTTCCGTGGTTCAGCCTGAAGCCTCTACTCAGCCTGAAGCCTGTACCCAGCCTGAAGCCTGTACCCAGCCTGATGCCTGTACCCAGCCTGATGCCTGTACCCAGCCTGATGCCTGTACTCAGCCTGATGCCTGTACTCAGCCTGATGCCTCTACTCAGCCTGAAGCCTCTACTCAGCCTGAAGCCTCTACTCAGCCTGAAGCCTCTACTCAGCCTGATGCCTCTACTCAGCCTGATGCCTCTACTCAGCCTGATGCCTCCATTCAGCCTGATGCCTCTACCCAGCATGATGAACTGATCCAGCCTGATGATCCTATTAGGCCAGTTGACTCGATGCCCGCTGTTGTTCCAGACGATCCGGTACCTGATCCGGTGCCCGCTGTCATGCCAGTTGACTCAGAGCCCGCTGTCGTGCCAGGTGACTCAGTGCCCACTGCCTTGCCAGATGAAGCGGTGCCCGCTGGCGAGCCAAATGACCTGATGCCTGGTGACCCAGTGCCCGCTGTCATACCTGGTGACCCGATGCCCGCTGTCGAGCCAGACGATCCAATGCCTGGTGTCCCGGTGCCCACTGCCTTGCCAGATGACGCGGTGCCCGCTGGCAAGCCAAATGACCTGATGCCTGGTGACCCAGTGCCCGCTGTCGAGCCAGACAATCCGGTACCTGATGACCCGGTGCCCGCTGTCATGCCAATTGAGTCAGAGCCCACTGTTGTGCCTGGTGACTTGGTGCCCACTGCCTTGCCAGATGATGCGGTGCCCGCTGTTGAGCCAAATGACCTGATGCCTGGTGACCCGATGCCCGCTGTCCAACCAGACGATCCAATGTCTGACCCAGTGCCCGCGGTCATACCAGTTGACTCGGAGCCCACTGCCTTGCCAAATGACGCGGTGCCCGCTGTCGAGACAAATGACCTGATGCCTGGTGACCCGATGCCCGCTGTCCAGCCAGACGATCCATTGTCTGACCCAGTGCCAGCGGTCATGCCAGTTGACTCGGAGCCCACTGTCGTGCCTGGTGACCCGGTGCCTGTCGCTCCGCCTGGGGGTCTGGCGCCCGCCGCTCCGCCTGGGGGCCTGAGACCTGTCGCTCCGCCTGGGGGTCCGGTGCCCGCCGCTCCACCTGGGGGTCCGGCGCCCACCGCTCCGCCTGGGGGCCCGAGACCTGTCGCTCCGCCTGGGGGTCCAGCGCCCGCCGCTCCGCCTGGGGGCCCGAGACCTGTCGCTCCACCTGGGGTCCGGCGCCCGCCGCCCCGCCTGGGGGCCCGAGACCTGTCGCTCCGCCTGGGGGTCCGGTGCCCGCTGCTCCGCCTGGGGGCCCGAGACCTGTCGCTCCGCCTAGGGGTCCGGCGCCCGCCGCTCCGCCTGGGGGCCCGAGACCTGTCGCTTCGCCTGGGGGTCCGGCGCCCGCCGCTCCGCCTGGGGGCCCGATGCCTGTCGCCCTGCCTGGGGGCCCGATGCCTGTCACCCCGCCTGGGGGCCCGATGCCTGTCGCCCCTCCTGGGGGCCCGGCGCCTGCTGCTCCGCCTGGGGGCCCGATGCCTGTCGCCCCGCCTGGGGGCCCGATGCCTGTCGCCCCGCCTGGGGGCCCGATGCCTGTCGCCCCGCCTGGGGGCCCGATGCCTGTCGACCCTCCTGGGGGCCCGGCGCCCGCCGCTCCGCCTGGGGGCCCGATGCCTGTCGCCCCGCCCGGGGGCCCGATGCCTGTCGCCCCGCCTGGGGTCCCGATGCCTGTCGCCCCGCCTGGGGGCCTGTCAGCGTGACAGCACGAGAGGAGAGGAGAGCCTGTAATCGGCTTTTCGCGGAGGGGACATTTACACTGATCATCAGGGCACTGATGATGAGTGTGCCCTGATGATCAGTGTAGCTCCAGCAGTGCCACCTGTCGGTGTCCATCAGTGCCTTGTGTCAGTGCTCATCAGTGCTAGTGCCCATCAGTGCCACATCAATGCCACATATCAGTGCCTACCAGTGCACATCAATGCCACATATCAGTGCCCATCTGAGCTGCCTTTCAGTGTCACCCATCTGTGCCAGTCAGTACCACCTATCAATGCCAATCAGTGCCACTTATCAGTGCTGCCAATCAGTGCCACCTATAAGTGCCAGTCACTGCCACCTATCAGTGCGCATTAGTGCCAGTCAGACCGCCTAACAGTGCCTATCAGTGCCAGTCAGTGCCGCCTATCAGTGCTGCCTATCAGTGCCATATATCAGTGCCATGTATCAGTGCTGCCTTTCAGTGCCCATCAGTGATGCCTGTCAATGCCCAGCAGTGCCACCTACCAGTGCCTCCTCATCATTGCCCATCAGTGCCACCTATCAGTGTCCATCAGTGCAGCCTATCAGTGCCCATCACTGCAGCCTCATTAACGTATATCAGTGAAGGAGAAAAATCACTTATTTACAAAATTTTATAACAAAAACTAAGAAAAAAATTTTTTTTCAAAATTTTCAGTGGTTTTTGGTTTGTTTAAGAAAAAATAAAAACCCAGAGGTGATTATATACCACCAAAATAAAGCTCTATCTGTCACAAAAAAAGATACAAATTTCATATGCGTACAATGTAGTATGACCGCGCAATTTTCATGCAAAGTGCGACAGTGCTGAAAGCTGGAAATTGGCCTGGGCAGGAAAGGGGTATAAGTGCCCTGTAGGCTAGTGGTTAAAATCTTTTCTAAAGGGATGTACAGTACTCATTTATGCTGAGCACGGTATCTAGCCTAAAGAGAATCACTTTTTGATTAAGGGATGATTCGCACTATATGCTTCCACAATGTTCTCATCGTTTGTGTTGATTTGACAAAGAGGCCGAGGCCATGAAAATCTTTCATGGCAACAAAGGACACTTAACCTGGAAGCGCCGTCTGCAGACGTTCTGTTTCCTAGCTCACCTGTCTGCTTGTTTCATTGAGCTTTACACACAGCATTGTGATTACAGTGATTTCTTATGATTCTCTCACTTCACATCTCTACTGCTGGCCATAGAAGTGGGAGGAGAAGGCACTCCATAAGTCTTCATTCATAGTATTTTGATTTATTATTGATGATGCCTTTGTTTACTTCCTTACCAGCTGCATGGATATTGAAGTTGCTACTCTTAGCTACATTCCAGCAATCCTTGTATGGACTATACACACTCTTTTGGGACTTTTCTGTTTTTAACCCCTTACATTCTGTATGCTGGATGAATTGTATTATATCCTTTCGCTATGAAATGTACATATATTTACACATACTTTATATTTTTATTTGCTTGCAGATCCCTTTTGCACTTTGTGGTTTGTTTTTTTGGTGTGTATTGTCCATCAATCTCTATCTGGTGTCCATAGCAGCAACAGCCTGTAATACATTTTTTTTTCACTGGATGGTAATTTAACTTTTTGAGCTTTAGGATTGGTGTTCCTTTTATTTTGTCATCAAAAACCCACATTTTGCATTGAGAAATCCAGATGGTGGGCAAATGGCAGTGAAAGTGATTCAGTTGGGCGATTGTGCAGTTAAAGGCATGGGAGAATGCAGTTGGTGTATGTGCTAGTAAATACAGACTGCTGATAGAGGGTAAAAAAGCAGCATATGGTTGACCAAACACTCATTTGTCATTTCATAAATATACTCTTTATTTGAGAAACTAGCAACTCATTATCAAGATACAGCTTTTCTAACTACATTTAGGACAAAGTAACATATCTAACTTACTAATATGTTTAAATTGTTTGCTGAGTCAATTTAAGTTTGTCTACTACATTTAACTGCTGGTGCGGCTATTAAAGCAAATTGTCAACCACACGAAACAACAAAATGAAGGCTGACAAAAATTAAGAATTCTGCAATAATGAAACCTAATGCTATTGCTTTTGAGTAAGAAACCTATATATAAAACAATGGATGTCCTTATTTAGGATCATTTTAATTTTAATTCAGGAATAACATATGGCAGCTGTAGATATTTGAAATAGCTGATTGGATATGTAGTTTGTGCTCAGACATAACAGAAGATGCGTTCATTATCTCTAAAAGGTCTTTTTTTACACTAATGCCAAAGCAGCTGGTGAGGGGTTATAGAGCACTGAAGTCACCCAAATCTCTGGATATTGTTTTCTATTGTGCCATCTGTGGGGTGTTAAATATTCCTTAATATTGCCAGCACTCCATGAATTTATATGTTAAATCAGTTACTGAAACTAGTGTCCAAGATGCTTCAGGAGAAAATGTTATTACAATGCATAACATTTTAAAAATAATCTTCCACTTGGCTTTGAAACGTAAAGAGCTGCCATTGACATAAAAGTGTTACACTTCTGGCCTTGTACTTGAGAAAATAAAAGTCAGTAATTTAAAGAGCAATATTTGAATTTAGGAGGTAATACTAAAGAATAATAGACACGCTTCTCTATGCAGTCAGAAAAAAAACAGTTACCCAATAATATAATATTGCTATATAATGAAATTGATATGATTTGTTTTGATTTCATTGTATACATTTTGCCAACCATCTAATATGAAATAAAAACCCTGGAAAAAACAAAACATTCCTGTGTCCTTTCAATAAAACTTCTTATACATTTTCTTGAAGATCTTTGTGATTATTGGTAAATTAAACAAACTTAAAGGCCAGGTGAAGTAAGAAACTGTAGTTGCAGGGTCTGCAACTTTGCCATGAGATGCCTGGTGATAGGTTTCCAAGCAGACCCTGCTAGTGGTGTCTGTGAATTAGCCATTGACGCCAGTTGGGAATGGAGGGATATGGAGGATGGGAGGGTGGGATAAATAAACAGGGTTTTGTACTTTGCATTGCATTTCATGTGTCTATGTATGACATCATTATGATGTCAGAGGTAGGGGGGTTTCGCTTCACTGATATTTGATTGATGGATATCACTTACAACGTGCCTGGCACAGGAGTCCTACACGGCCCCAAAACATTGCACCTTCATTGCTGTGATCACTTCAATAAATGTTTGGATGTTATCTTGAAGATCCATGGTAAGCTGGTGATATATTGTATGCATCACCTTATGATGTTACTCATGTCCAGGTGACAGTTGCTTCAGCACATTTCAACACATTTCCAGGAATGTGTGCTATGGAAATATTTTACATGGCCCTTGTTTTATTAAAAACACTGCTGGTGGTGTTTCTGGGGGGTTTAGAGAGCCCAGAAGCAGGACTCCCACCTTTGCCACTGACCCTAAAAAAAGAAACAACTTTCTCCAAAGACTTCTGCAGCAAAGTCCCCAGCTTTGCCACTGACCCCAATGATGAGAATTCAATTTCTGTCACAGACACCAGTAGTACAGAGTCACATTTTACCATAGATATTTTCAGGAGAAAAATCCAATAGGATTTGTGTTCCTACCTAAAAAAAACTACCATAATCCAAAATTCTCTCTCTCTCTCTCTCTCTGACAGCATTAACCATGTGTGTGTCTAAATAAATACTGGAAATACTTTGATAAACACATATCAAAAATGTACCTAAAAATCAGTGGTGGCTTGTGCATTTCACACCTAGGCCTTGAGTGATGTCCTTCCAGAATGAATCCTGTCATTTTTTACTGTAACCTTAAAAAATTCAGCACAGAAAAAACAGGGACATGGAAAAAGCGGGGCCTGGATTAGCCAGGGTTAACTGGATAAAAATGTAAATAAAATGCAAAAATAATGACCAAAACTACTGATTACTTAACACAAAATCCTTCTTCCTTGCTTTCCTCAAGAAGAGTTCAGTTACTCTGTTGTACAGGTTATTTGTGCATTTCAATTCCAACAATAATTTCTTATTTATTGCCATGGAGGCTAATGCTGAAAGTCGAGTCTGTCCAGTAATTTTTCTGGCATAAGTTTTAATTTGCTTTAGGACTGAGAATGCCCACTCAACAGAAACAATGGATTATACACCTGCTAGATGACCCCGGTGTCGCCAACTCAAACTTTGATTGGTTAAAGCTGCAGTTCCATTGCCATTTACTGTAAGTACAGGTGCCTACACTGTTGATTCTAAAGGCAAATTTCTTTGACCTTGGCAACACATGATGGCTATCATGGCTGAAGTATGATTGAATAAAAGCTCTAACAGAAAAATACACTACAGGAAGCAGCAATACCAAGAGAAAAGCTATGAAATTAAGAGAATAGACTATATTGGGAATAGTACATTAATAGAAAAATAATATTAAAATGTAAGCCAGTGATTCTGATTAGAGATGAGCGAATCGAACTAGGCGAACCGGAATTCGAGTCGAATTTCAGGAAATATTCGATTCGTGTCGAAACCGAAATTTTGCCTACTTCGGGTGCGCGAATCGAACATTTCCCGATCAGCCGGCAAAAGTGTCCCTGCAGTGAGCTCCGCTATTTCTGACAGTTCTCTGACAGAAGGAACACATGTTTAGCGGTTGAAACATTGTATCTATTAGTTTACATTTAGGATACAGATATTTCAACCACTGTACATGTGAAGAAGTTGTGAGAGAACTGTCAGAAATAGAGGAACTCTGCACATACACTTTTTGCCGGCTTGGAATTATTCTTCTTTTCATCCTACTTCTTCTTCTTCTTCATCCTCAGAAGAAGAGGATGAGGATGAGGATGAAGAAGAAGAAGAAGAAGAAGAAGAAGAAGAAGAAGAAGTAGGATGAAAAGAAGAATAATTCCAAGCCGGCAAAAAGTGTATGTGCAGAGTTCCTCTATTTCTGACAGTTCTCTCACAGCTTCTTCACATGTACAGCGGTTGAAACATCTGTATCCTAAATGGAAACTAATAGATACAATTTGTATCTATTAGTTTCCATTTAGGATACAGATATTTCAACCGCTGTACATGTGAAGAAGCTGTGAGAGAACTGTCAGAAATAGAGGAACTCTGCACATACACTTTTTGCCGGCATGGAATTATTCTTCTTTTCATTATTCTTCTTCTTCTTCTTCTTCTTCTTCTTCTTCTTCTTCTTCTTCTTCTTCTTCTTCCTCATCCTCATCTTCTGAGGATGAGGATGAAGAAAAAGAAGAAGAAGAAGTAGGATGAAAAGAAGAATAATTCCAAGCCGGCAAAAAGTGTATGTGCAGAGTTCCTCTATTCTGCAGATACACTTAGAGGAGCTCTGCAGATACACTTAGAGGAGCTCTGCACATACACTTTTTGCCGGCTTGGAATTAATCTTATTTTCATCCTACTTCTTCTTCTTCTTCTTCTTCTTCATCCTCATCCTCATCCTCAGAAGAAGAAGAGGATGAGGATGAGGATGAAGAAGAAGAAGAAGAAGTAGGATGAAAATAAGAATAATTCCAAACCGGAAAAAAGTGTATGTGCAGAGCTCCTCTAAGTGTATCTGCAGAGCTCCTCTAAGTGTATCTGCAGAATAGAGGAACTCTGCACATACACTTTTTGCCGGAAACCGCTGTATGGAGTGAATGTCCCAGAACTGTCAGAAATAGACTATTTATGACAGTTCTGGGACATTCACTGCATACAGCTGTTTTAACCGCTGTATGGAGGGAATGTCATGGAACTGTCAGAAATAGACTATTAATGACAGTTGTGGGACTGTCCTTCCATACAGCGGTTGAAACATTGTATGTATTTGTTTCCATAAATGGATCCATTTATGGAAACAAATACATACAATGTTTCAACCGCTGTATGGAAGGACAGTCCCAGAACTGTCATTAATAGTCTATTTCTGACAGTTCCATGACATTCCCTCCATACAGCGGTTAAAACAGCTGTATGGAGTGAATGTCCCAGATCTGTCAGAAATAGACTATTTATGACAGTTCTGGGACATTCACTGCATACAGCTGTTTTAACCGCTGTATGGAGGGAATGTCATGGAACTGTCAGAAATAGACTATTAATGACAGTTGTGGGACTGTCCTTCCATACAGCGGTTGAAACATTGTATGTATTTGTTTCCATAAATGGATCCATTTATGGAAACAAATACATACAATGTTTCAACCGCTGCATGGAAGGACAGTCCCAGAACTGTCATTAATAGTCTATTTCTGACAGTTCCATGACATTCCCTCCATACAGCGGTTAAAACAGCTGTATGGAGTGAATGTCCCAGATCTGTCAGAAATAGACTATTTATGACAGTTCTGGGACATTCACTGCATACAGCTGTTTTAACCGCTGTATGGAGGGAATGTCATGGAACTGTCAGAAATAGACTATTAATGACAGTTGTGGGACTGTCCTTCCATACAGCGGTTGAAACATTGTATGTATTTGTTTCCATAAATGGATCCATTTATGGAAACAAATACATACAATGTTTCAACCGCTGCATGGAAGGACAGTCCCACAACTGTCATTAATAGTCTATTTCTGACAGTTCCATGACATTCCCTCCATACAGCGGTTAAAACAGCTGTATGGAGTGAATGTCCCAGATCTATCAGAAATAGACTATTTATGACAGTTCTGGGACATTCACTGCATACAGCTGTTTTAACCGCTGTATGGAGGGAATGTCATGGAACTGTCAGAAATAGACTATTAATGACAGTTGTGGGACTGTCCTTCCATACAGCGGTTGAAACATTGTATGTATTTGTTTCCGTATGTATTTGTTTCCATAAATGGATCCATTTATGGAAACAAATACATACAATGTTTCAACCGCTGTATGGAAGGACAGTCCCACAACTGTCATTAATAGTCTATTTCTGACAGTTCCATGACATTCCCTCCATACAGCGGTTAAAACAGCTGTATGGAGTGAATGTCCCAGATCTGTCAGAAACAGACTATTTATGACAGTTCTGGGACATTCACTGCATACAGCTGTTTTAACCGCTGTATGGAGGGAATGTCATGGAACTGTCAGAAATAGACTATTAATGACAGTTGTGGGACTGTCCTTCCATACAGCGGTTGAAACATTGTATGTATTTGTTTCCATAAATGGATCCATTTATGGAAACAAATACATACAATGTTTCAACCGCTGCATGGAAGGACAGTCCCAGAACTGTCATTAATAGTCTATTTCTGACAGTTCCATGACATTCCCTCCATACAGCGGTTAAAACAGCTGTATGGAGTGAATGTCCCAGATCTGTCAGAAATAGACTATTTATGACAGTTCTGGGACATTCACTGCATACAGCTGTTTTAACCGCTGTATGGAGGGAATGTCATGGAACTGTCAGAAATAGACTATTAATGACAGTTGTGGGACTGTCCTTCCATACAGCGGTTGAAACATTGTATGTATTTGTTTCCATAAATGGATCCATTTATGGAAACAAATACATACAATGTTTCAACCGCTGCATGGAAGGACAGTCCCAGAACTGTCATTAATAGTCTATTTCTGACAGTTCCATGACATTCCCTCCATACAGCGGTTAAAACAGCTGTATGGAGTGAATGTCCCAGATCTATCAGAAATAGACTATTTATGACAGTTCTGGGACATTCACTGCATACAGCTGTTTTAACCGCTGTATGGAGGGAATGTCATGGAACTGTCAGAAATAGACTATTAATGACAGTTGTGGGACTGTCCTTCCATACAGCGGTTGAAACATTGTATGTATTTGTTTCCGTATGTATTTGTTTCCATAAATGGATCCATTTATGGAAACAAATACATACAATGTTTCAACCGCTGTATGGAAGGACAGTCCCACAACTGTCATTAATAGTCTATTTCTGACAGTTCCATGACATTCCCTCCATACAGCGGTTAAAACAGCTGTATGGAGTGAATGTCCCAGATCTGTCAGAAATAGACTATTTATGACAGTTCTGGGACATTCACTGCATACAGCTGTTTTAACCGCTGTATGGAGGGAATGTCATGGAACTGTCAGAAATAGACTATTAATGACAGTTGTGGGACTGTCCTTCCATACAGCGGTTGAAACATTGTATGTATTTGTTTCCATAAATGGATCCATTTATGGAAACAAATACATACAATGTTTCAACCGCTGCATGGAAGGACAGTCCCAGAACTGTCATTAATAGTCTATTTCTGACAGTTCCATGACATTCCCTCCATACAGCGGTTAAAACAGCTGTATGGAGTGAATGTCCCAGATCTGTCAGAAATAGACTATTTATGACAGTTCTGGGACATTCACTGCATACAGCTGTTTTAACCGCTGTATGGAGGGAATGTCATGGAACTGTCAGAAATAGACTATTAATGACAGTTGTGGGACTGTCCTTCCATACAGCGGTTGAAACATTGTATGTATTTGTTTCCATAAATGGATCCATTTATGGAAACAAATACATACAATGTTTCAACCGCTGCATGGAAGGACAGTCCCAGAACTGTCATTAATAGTCTATTTCTGACAGTTCCATGACATTCCCTCCATACAGCGGTTAAAACAGCTGTATGGAGTGAATGTCCCAGATCTGTCAGAAATAGACTATTTATGACAGTTCTGGGACATTCACTGCATACAGCTGTTTTAACCGCTGTATGGAGGGAATGTCATGGAACTGTCAGAAATAGACTATTAATGACAGTTGTGGGACTGTCCTTCCATACAGCGGTTGAAACATTGTATGTATTTGTTTCCATAAATGGATCCATTTATGGAAACAAATACATACAATGTTTCAACCGCTGCATGGAAGGACAGTCCCAGA
This sequence comes from Staurois parvus, assembly GCF_062004578.1. Classification (NCBI taxonomy): domain Eukaryota; kingdom Metazoa; phylum Chordata; class Amphibia; order Anura; family Ranidae; genus Staurois; species Staurois parvus. Next base: position 10,339,584 of record NW_028317994.1, on the reverse strand, counting down.
ACTGTCATTAATAGTCTATTTCTGACAGTTCCATGACATTCCCTCCATACAGCGGTTAAAACAGCTGTATGGAGTGAATGTCCCAGATCTGTCAGAAATAGACTATTTATGACAGTTCTGGGACATTCACTGCATACAGCTGTTTTAACCGCTGTATGGAGGGAATGTCATGGAACTGTCAGAAATAGACTATTAATGACAGTTCTGGGACTGTCCTTCAATGCAGCGGTTGAAACATTGTATGTATTTGTTTCCATAAATGGATCCATTTATGGAAACAAATACATACAATGTTTCAACCGCTGTATGGAAGGACAGTCCCACAACTGTCATTAATAGTCTATTTCTGACAGTTCCATGACATTCCCTCCATACAGCGGTTAAAACAGCTGTATGGAGTGAATGTCCCAGATCTGTCAGAAATAGACTATTTATGACAGTTCTGGGACATTCACTCCATACAGCTGTTTTAACCGCTGTATGGAGGGAATGTCATGGAACTGTCAGAAATAGACTATTAATGACAGTTCTGGGACTGTCCTTCCATGCAGCGGTTGAAACATTGTATGTATTTGTTTCCATAAATGGATCCATTTATGGAAACAAATACATACAATGTTTCAACCGCTGCATGGAAGGACAGTCCCAGAACTGTCATTAATAGTCTATTTCTGACAGTTCTATGACATTCCCTCCATACAGCGGTTGAAACCGCTGTATGGAGTGAATGTCCCAGAACTGTCAGAAATAGACAGAAACTGTCACAGAACTGTCCTTCTTCTCATCCTTCTCCTTCTTCTCATCCTTCTTCTCATCCTTCTTCTCATCCTTCTCCTTCTTCTCATCCTTCTCCTTCTTCTCATCCTTCTCCTTCTGCTCATCCTTCTTCTCATCCTTCTCCTTCTTCTCATCCTTCTCCTTCTCCTTCTTCTCATCCTTCTCCTTCTCCTTCTTCTCATCCTTCTTCTTCTGCTTCTCCTTCTCCTTCTTCTCATCCTTCTCCTTCTTCTCATCCTTCTCCTTCTTCTCATCCTTCTCCTTCTCCTTCTTCTCATCCTTCTCCTTCTCCTTCTCATCCTTCTCCTTCTTCTCATCCTTCTCCTTCTCCTTCTTCTCATCCTTTTTCTTCTCATCCTTCTCCTTCTCCTTCTTCTCATCCTTCTCCTTCTTCTCATCCTTCTCCTTCTTCTCATCCTTCTCCTTCTTCTCATCCTTCTCCTTCTTCTCATCATTCTCCTTCTTCTCATCCTTCTCCTTCTTCTCATCCTTCTTCTTCTCATCCTTCTCCTCCTTCTTCTCATCCTTCTTCTCATCCTTCTTCTTCTCATCCTTCTCCTTCTTCTCATCCTTCTCCTTCTCCTTCTTCTCATCCTTCTCCTTCTTCTCATCCTTCTCCTTCTTCTCATCCTTCTCCTTCTCCTTCTTCTCTTCCTTCTCCTTCTTATCATCCTTCTCCTTCTTCTCATCATTCTCCTTCTTCTCATCCTTCTCCTTCTTCTCATCCTTCTTCTTCTCATCCTTTTCCTTCTTCTCATCCTTCTTCTTCTCATCCTTCTCCTTCTTCTCATCCTTCTTCTTCTCATCCTTCTCTTTCTTCTCATCCTTCTCCTTCTCCTTCTTCTCATCCTTCTCCTTCTCCTTCTTCTCATCCTTCTCCTTCTTCTCATCCTTCTTCTTCTCATCCTTCTCCTTCTCATCCTTCTCCTTCTTCTCATCCTTCTCCTTCTCCTTCTTCTCATCCTTCTCCTTCTCCTTCTTCTCATCCTTCTCCTTCTCCTTCTCCTTCTTCTCATCCTTCTCCTTCTTCTCATCCTTCTCCTTCTTCTCATCCTTCTCCTTCTCCTTCTTCTCATCCTTCTCCTTCTCCTTCGTCTCATCCTTCTCCTTCTCCTTCTCCTTCCTCATCTCCAAGGGCATTTAAATTAAAGGTACAGTGTTCTGCACTAATTTAAAGGCTCTCTGAAGCCTAGAAACCCTTTAAATAAGTCATCTTCGTAGCGGAGAAATTCGCATCGAATCGAATTTCACACTGGAATTCGCCGAATCAGCCGAATCGAATTTTTCATTTCTTCGCTCATCTCTAATTCTGATAGTTTAGGAAATGTATACAAATATTATATATTTTATACAAATAGAGCTATCTTTTGGTGGTATTTGATCACACTGGGTTTTTTTTTATTTTTTAATATATAAATGAAAAAAGACCAAAAATTTTGAAAAATGTTTTTTACTTTCTGTTATAAAACATATGAAAAAAAAAACTTCATAAATTTTGGTCATAAGGTATTCTGCTACTTTTCTTTGGTTAAAAAAAATCCCAATAAGTGTATATTAAATGGTTTGTGTTAAAAGTTATACCGTTTATAAACTATGGTATACATATTGGAATTTACAGAGCTTTTAAGAAGCTCTCACTTTCTGACTGCTTATCACATTTCTTGAGGCAGTAAGATGCCAGGACAGTACAAACACAACCCAAATGACACTTTTTTTTTGAAAAGTAGACATCCCAAGGTGTTTGCTGAGAGACATTGCAAGTCCATGGAAGATTTTGTTTTTGCCACAAATTTTAGAAAATGACAAAAAAGTGTGTCACTTTAATGAGATATTTCTCACATATACCTTGGGCATATTTAGACATAAATCCCAAAACAAATTTTGCTACTTCTTCTGAGTATGGGGATACCACTTGTGAGAGACTGTTTGGGAGCTTAGCCACGTACGGTCGAGGTGATAGACTCTCAATCTCTTGGGTCACCATTTTCACAAATAGATCCACCTCAGAGCTTGTTTGGCTAGGGAATTTATGGGATTTTCCTTTGAACTCTACACTTGACTTGGGCTAGATATTGTAGATTCTGTTGCTGATGTGTCAGGCTTTGGGCCAATGTTTATTATAGAGGAGTATGTGGCGCTTTTATGGAGAGTGCTTGTCACTATCTTGAGCCTGTTTTGGAGAATAACTATCCAATGCTTGACCACTCTTAGCAGGGGTCACAATCCTTCTGGTAAGCCTTGCATGAGAGTTGATGGAGGTTTTCTGTTTCCATCACGGCATGTGGGACTTATCATTTTCACTACTATTTTAATACCTTCTACGGACACAATTTACTCATTATATATTGGACATTTTGATTGCTTTCATTTTGGTTGGTTGATGTTCTGATGAACAGAGCACTTCACTTGTTGTTGTACACTTTTTGAATGCCTGTTATCAGAGTATGGTGTTCAGCTGCTTTTTTTTTTCTTTTTTTCCAAGCGCAGATTTTGGCACATACTAGTTTACTATTTTGAAACATAGAAAAGTGATGGCAGAAATAAGACCAAGTGGTCTATTAAGTCTGCCCATTTTCGTTTTTCTTAGCTATATTTGATTTTTTTTTTGCTTTTTGTTTGAGTATAGATCTATGTTTGTCCTAAGTATTTGAATAGTTATTTTGTGTCAGAATGTATGTATTTGGTTTTTTCAGACATTTGTAGGGGAAGACTATAGGCCTATACTGCTATAGGTGCGGTATTAGACCAGGAAATGTCTCTGATTGAGGAACAATTTTCTGCAGAGACTAGTAGATGAGAAGGTAAAAAGTAGATGTAGTCTCTTTTAGATCCATGTTAGCACCTCAAAAACAAGAGGTTAGACATCATTGTTTGAGGGTAGGAGGAATTCAGGGATGCGTCAGCTACAATATTCAAAATGCCCCAGCCTTGTTGGATTGTCTGGGTTATTTTCATCAATTTAAAAAAAAGGAAGTTGATTCTTATTAGGCCATAGACATCGACCAGTGTATACAGCTGGTTATTAAATTTACATGTTAGAATAGCAAAGCTTCCCAAAGGGTAGAGAATGCTTGATACATGTTGTAAATGGAGGGTGTCTTTAAATGCAATAGCTACTCCAGTTTTCTTGCGGCGTTCGCCAAGAAGACATGTGGAAAGCGCCTATGAGAAATTGAGTCTAAGCTGCAAAATGATTTTTTTTTGTTAAAGAATGACTTCTCATTGAGCAAGAACTTCCCTCCAGGCTGTGGAACATGTAAAAGTGCTATTTATGGCTCTGACATCTAAGAAGAGTATATTAAAGATCATAGTACAACTTTCAGTAGGTGCTCATGTAGTGTCTATGGCGCCTTAAGCAGATAAGACGTGGCATACTGTATCTCACAGGTGAGAGACTAATCATTAATTTAATTCCAATTCAATTGTTTTTGTCATTTGCTAGAAAAAAACAGACCTGTGAGGCAATAGTAAAGAGTAACCCTGTTGCTGTTGGTAAAGAAAAAGAAAAAAGAGAGGCACCTGTAGATATAGGATAATGGGCTGGAGATTGCAGAGGTCTTTTGAGTTGGTGAGTGTTGAATTTTAGAAGTAGAATGGATTATGTTTCAGTGGATGCAGATGTTTCAGACAAAGCTGTGTTTTGACTTAGTGTCCTACACATTAAACATGTTAAACAGAGAAAACTTAAAAATAAAAACTTCAGAGATCCATATTGTGACCTGCTCAGCTCAGGTTGCAAATAAGGATGTGAGTTAAAAGACACAATAACATATTTATTCACAATAGATAAGTCCTCTAAAAAAGATAACATGAAGCAGGTCCTTTTTGAGGCTCAGATGGATCTGGCCTTATGTCCAATCTGATGAGATGTGAAGGGGAAATTGTTTTCCTAGAAGATCAACCAGATCTAGGATAATTTTCTAATTTTTGAGAAGGCACAGACCTGAGAAAGATAACTGTAAGAGTTTTCCCTTGATAGTGGATGATCATTTGAGTAGGAAAACCCTATTTATACATGATCCTATGGTTTCTCAACACCTTGGATATTATCAGAGAGTAATTAAACTGGTTTTGGAATTGTATGAGCCTGATCTATATTGGATCTTGAAGAGAAACTGTAGGTATTAAAGTAGTTTTTGAAGTTTTGTTTGGGAAACTGATACCAGAAAACCTCTAAACTTGATGGTGTTCTTTCTGGAACAGCCTTCCAGATCTGTTATTTTGGATTTTGTCCATATAATGTATTCCTCATGTTGATTATAAGAGTCCACAAGGGTATTATGGGCAGATAATAATTCACCCATCGTGATGCGTTCCCCTTGTTCTTGCAGGAAGCAGTGGAGGAACTACCAGGGTTGCAAAGGTTGCAATTGCGACCGAGCCCTGGAGTTCCACCACTGTGGTGGGGCCAAGGAGCCCAAACTGTGGCTCTCTAGGCTGCAGGGCTGTGAGCTGTGAGTGTTTCTCTCACAGCCCAGAGTGAGCTCTGACAGTTCCACCTCCCACTCCCCTCCCCCCCGCATGGACAGGAGAAAGTGAGCAAATTAGCTTCTCCTTCTCCTGCCCTCTCCTCCTGTGTCTGCCCCACCCACACTCCCAGCAATGTTTTGCAGAGAAGGGAAAGTGTGGGCAGGAAGTTTGAAGCCCAGCAGGAAGAAGAGAAAGGTGCTGACAGATTCTCACCATTCATCCACTGTAAGCTTCTCTCTTCTGCCTCCCAGTGAGCACTAATGTAAGAGGGATGAAAAGGGAGCTCTGTGGACCCAGAATTAAGGGGAACCTGTGGACTCAGATGTAAGTGGGGCTTTGGTGAGCAAAGACCCCGATACATCGGAGTTTCCCTTTACACCAGAGCCCACAGCATTTGCCCTTAAATCAGGGTTCCCCTTTACATTCCAGAGTTCACAGAGACCCCCCTTACAGTGTAAGTAGAAATTCTGCAGACTCTGATGTGAGGTGAGCTCTGCTGACTCTATGTAAGTGGGGGGGGGGGGCTCTGTGTACTCTAATGTAAGGGAGGCTCTGCAGACTCTGATATGAGGGGGGCTCTGCAGACTTTGTTGTGAGGGGGGCTCTACGTACTGTGATGTGAGGGGGTATCTGTGGACTCTGATGTAAGGAGAGCTCTGCAGACTATGATGTAAGGGAGGGCTCTGCGAATTCTAATATAAGGGGGGGGGGGCTCTGCAGACTCTGATGTAAGGGAGGCTCTGTGGACTCTGATGTAAGGGGGATTTTTGGACTCTGATGTAAGGAGGGCTCTATAGACTCTGATGTAAGGGGGCTCTGTGGACTCTGATGTAATGGGGCTCTGCAGACTCTGATGTAAGGGGGTTCTGTGGACTCTGATGTGAGGGGGGTCCAACAGACTCTGATATAAGGGAAACTCTGCAGACTCTAATTTAAGGGGGCTCTGCAGACTCTGATATAGGGGTGCTCTTGGACCCCTAATTATAGGGGAATACTGGGAACTCTGATGTAAATGGTTACCAGAGACCCCCTTATATCACAGTTCCCACTTACACCAGAGTCTTCAGCGTTCCAACTTGCATCAGAGTTCCCTCCTTACATCAAAGTTCTCAGTGTTCCCCCTTAAATTAGAGTTCTCAGAGTTCTCCCCACATCAGAGTCTGCAGATTTGCCCCTTACAATGTAAGGGGACTCTGCGAGTTCAGATGTAAAGGGAATGCTGTAGATTCAGATGTAAAGGGGAACTTTGTAAATTCGGATGTAAGTGGAAACTCTGAAGATTCAGATGTAAAGAGGAACTCTGCAGATTCAGATGTAAAGGGGGAACCTTGTGGACTCTGATGTAAGGGGGGGCCTATGTGATTAAATCTACATGATTATAAAGGTTATTTAATCACAAAATGTATGTATAGTGTATACTACAAAAAAAATTTTCTGTGCGCTGCTAAACTGTTTGGGATTGGCTTGAAGAAAAGGTGGCAACTCTGCCCAAGATGGTAGGAAGAGGGCCCACTGCAGTACCATAATAAATGGGCCCCAGGATCAATGGGAAGGGCCCTGGGCTCGAAGGGATGAGGGAGGTCAGGGGTGCCCTTCATGGATTCTTGCACCGGGGCCCTGAAGGTTCTAGTTACGTCTCTGGCAGGAAGATATTGATTTTAGTTAGCAGAGAGGCCATATCCTCGTGTAAGGAATTTCTAAGGGAGAGGAGCATATATTTTAATATGTGTTCTCAGACACCAACATGTTAATATGTTTACAACTGAGGCCTTGATGTGGAAGAAGGCCACTGTATGATCACCCCAATGCTATTAATAAAAAAAAGGCAAGAGGTGCTGGGCACTGCCATGGTGTACATACATTAGTACAGAAATATGCAAATCCTTTAAATAATATGCTCAGGGAATGCCTGAAAGCTGGATTGTTAATATAGAACAGTACAGTCTTTACAGACAGTCTCAGCAACAGCATATACTGACTGTGGATTTTTTTCTTTTTCTTTTACAATTAGATTGGCTTACAGGCAGTAGCAGAACCCAATAGGAATAATTTTAGTTTGAATAAAGTAGTTAAAATAAAAAAGGGTTTCCCTTAAAATCCTACCCAGATATTTATCCAGACATGCCGCAAAGGAAGAGCAGCACATGTGCACCCCTCTTTTGTTCCAGAGCAGACCATATGAGTTTAAACTTTGGGGAGTAGGTCCTCTTCCCTACTACTGGTGTCCCAAGAAGGATTTGGAGGTAACATGGGGGACTTCCTGTGGAGTCTCAAAGCCCCATTTATAAAAGTGGGTACCCATGAATCCACCCCCTCCTATGAGAATGAGTACAGGAATACATTATTATTATCTAATTATTTATAATGTCCACCATAGTCAATTCACATCAGTCACATTGCTAGTGATGTAAACTGCATCAAACACTCCAGCATTGTGATCTTCATCAATCATGATACGCTGTTGCTCACCAATGTTAACATGCTGCAAATTTTGGCATTGACCAGGCTGTCAATCTACCTTACCACACCTGGGGATCTGTCATTTAGCAATGTGACTGAGGCATCTAACCATAAAAGGGTGATGAGTCATTGTGATTGACATGGATTACTTTACAGACTGACAAGATAAATGTGGATTTATATTGAAGAAACTTATTTTTCAATGTATTTGTGTATTATTTTAATACATGATTTTTTAATGTATGTGTGTTTTTTTGCTTTTAACACTTTGTTGGAATGGTTAAAATGGTTGTAAAATAAGAAGGTTTTTTTACCTTTATGCATTCTATGCATGAAGGCGAAAAACCTTCAGTGTGCAGCTTCCCCCCAGCCCCCCCCCATTACTTACCTGAGTCTGATCTCAATCCAGTGATGTGCACAAATGCATTGACTCTCCTGTCTCATTGGCTGAGACACAGAAATGGGAGCCAATGGTTCCCACTGCTGTCAATCACAGTCAGTAAGAATGGAGCGGGGGCAGAGTCGAGATGCGCTCTGTGTGTTTTATGGACATACAGGGGCAGCTTGGAAGCAAGCACACATGAGTGCCACCAGAACAAGCAGCTTGCCCTAGGAGCACTTGGCAGGGGGTAGAAGGGAGGGGCCAGGAGCACAGGTGGCTGACCCAAGACGAGGAGGATCAGGGCTGCTCTGTGAAAAACAATTACACACATAAGGTAAGTGTTATATATTTGTTTGTTTTTTTTTATCTTGTACCTCTACAGTCAGTTTAAGGGGTATTAATGTATCCCTGTACTCAATCTCCTGGAAGGGGGTAGATATCCTCAGCCACCTTGTTATAAAGGGAGATTTCCAATTCCACAGTCTCCTCATACTACCCCTTCTTCAAGCACCAGAGGTAGGGAGCAGGCACTTGTCCCTCAAGATTAAGGGCAAAGGTATTTTTAAAGGGGGGGATTTTCCACTCCTCCTTGCAAGTGCCCACTAATTTTAACCACTTGCCCTCTTGAGGATTTACCCCCCTTAATGACCAGGCCTCTTTTTGCTACTCGGCGCTGCACTAATTAAACTGATAATTGCGCGGTCATGCAATGCTGCACCCAAATGAAATGTACGTCCTTTTTTTCACACAAATAGAGCTTTCTTTCGGTGGTATTTGATCACCTGTGCGCTTTTTATTTTTCACGCTATAAACAAAAAAAGACCACAAATTTTGAAGAAAAACAATATTTTTTACTTTCAGCTATAAAAAATATATAGTAAACTCAAAGTTGGTTATAAATTTAGGCCAAAATGTATTCTGCTACATGTTTTTGGTAAAAAAAATCCCAATAAGTGTATATTATTATTATTATACAGTATTTATAAAGCACCAATAGTTCGCTCAGCACTGTACATTACAAAGGGGGACAGAACATGTGACAGAACAATACCAATAGAATGCAAAACATGAGGGGATTGAGGGCCCTGCTCTTTCGAGCTTACAATCTAGGAGGGAGGGGATATATTAATTGTTTTGTGTGAAAGTTATACAAACTATGGTATAGATACTGCAATTTACTCCATTTTTTTGCTATACAGCACTGCGGTAGTTTAACGGACAATTACGCGGTCATGCAATACGGTACATAAATGAAATTTACATCCTTTTTTCCCACAAATTGAGCTTTCTTTCGGTGGTATTTGATTGCATGTGCGTTTTTTATTTTTTGCATTATAAAAAAAAAAAGGCTGACAATTTTGAGGAAAAAAAACTATATTTTGGACTTTTTGCTATAAAACATGTCCAGTAAAAAAAAATTTAAAAATCAAATTTAGTCATAAATTTCTGCCAAAATGTATTCTGCAACATGTCTTTGCTAGAAAAAACCCCAATATGTATAAATTAATTGGTTTACATGAAAGTTATAGCATTTACAAATGGCGGGAAAGATACTGGGATTTTTAATTTTTTTTAATACTAATAATGGCGGCGATCAGCGACTTATGGCGGCGATCAGTGACTTATGGCGGTGATCAGCGACTTATGGCAGGACTGCGGCGGACATTCTGACACTGGGGGGGAACTGACTTGGGGTCACTGACATCCCCAGTGACACCAATACAGTGATCAGTGCAAAAAAAAAAACACTGACACTGTACTAATGGCACTGGGGAGGAAGGGGTTAACTTTTTTATTTACTGAAAGGGTTAACTGTGTGAGGGGAGTGTTTTACTGGGGGGGTGGGGGTGTGTACTGCACAGAAACACGCTGATCCGGAGAGATAAACTCTTCTCTCCGGATCAGCATGTCAGGAGCTGACAGGGGACTGACAGAAAGCACTGTAAACACTGCAGCCGTCCTCTCTGTCAGTGATTGCCGCTAATCACCGGGTCATGATAGGTAATGACCGGCCGTGACCCGGCGACTGACACCCGCCGCCGCGACCGGCGGGATGGGTAGGGCGGGCACGCGCCTCGCACGCGCCCCCTACCTGTTTTGCAAACACACGTTTTAAAACGTGGTTTTGCCCAGCCGTGCTGACCTGCCACTTTATTTCTACAGTGGCTGGTCGGCAAGAAGTTAAAGTCATGTGGCCTGCTCTGGTGCTCTGGTGCAGGAAGTGGGGGCACACACTTACTGCTTATACTTTCATGGCTGCATATCTGAATAAGGGTCTGGTTGGAATATCAAGGAGAACGCTAAGCCATTTTTATGCATTTTCTTTAAAAATGTGTACTGTCACTTTAATGTTTTAGATGATTCTGGAATTAAATTATTTGTTTTCTACACTACTGTATTAATATACATGCTAGAGTGGTCCACAGATCCATTCCTGATGAATAATTCTGCTGCAATGGGGACTAGTGTGATTAGAAAATCTCCCCTTTGACCAGCAAAGAGGAATCAGCCAGCAGTTTGGTGAGGCTGTTCTTGTTATTCAAAAAAATATCCTGCTGCTGGCCAATTTTTATCAACCTCCCATTAACAATTATTTATTTATTACAGATGCTTATATGGCACCATACATTTACGCAGTGGTTTACACATATATTTTATATTTATGTCAGTCCCTGCCCTTAAGGAGCTTACAATGTAAACCTAACTCTCATTTATACATGCACATACAAGCACAAATTTAAACAGCTCCAATTAACCTACCAGCATGTATGTGGAGGGTGGGAAGAAACTCATGCAAGAACAGGGAGAACTTGCAAAGTCCAGTGGCAGGTAGTGCTGTGGTTATACCAACGACCCAAATGCTGATAGGCAGAAGTGCTCACCACTTAGCCACTGTGCTTAATAGACCAAACATTGTGCAACAAAGTATCTACAATAATTAAAATAATGCAGAGGAAACAGCAACGTAGAAATGTCCAGCAGCAAGACATTTTTAATGAGGGAGATTGTTCAGAAAAAGAGGTTAATTTACTAAAGACAAATAGGCTGTTCACTTTGCAAGGAAATGGTCCTTTAGCTTAGTGAATGAGGTGAAGCTCTGCTGACCAATCGTGAGCTAGCAAAATGACCTTTTTTTAATTACCTATAAAAAACATTACAGGACACACAAAGTTAGAGTAATGGACAACTGGATTATGCAGCTACCTTCAGGTGATCAGCACTGGTAAACAAACCTGTAAGTTTGTAACTACATAGTTAAATAGAAGATAAGATTAGAAAAAGACACCGGTTCATCCAGGCCAACCTTTGTGTGCGTCAGTTTGTTTTCTAAGCATATACATATCCTTGTGTGTTGTGCTCCTTAAGGAAAAAATCTAGAAGATTTCTGAATGTATCAATACTACCAGCTGATACAATTACTTGTGGAAGGAAATTTCATGTTTTTGCTGCTTTGACTAAAGTACTCTTTCCACAATTTCAGTTCAAACCTCTTTTCATCTAGACTTAAATTGTGATCATGTGCCCTCCTTAAGGACCTATAATTTAAAGTTGTCCATCAAGTCTTCTCTTAAAGCTAACAGCTTAGTATTTTTGAATGGACGGTGAAGATTCTGGCATTTAACTGCTGTGATCATTGTAAATAGATCTCTCAGAATGGTGCAAAGTGCAAAAGGAGGCAGGTGAGTGGCACAACTTCTCAGACTAGCAGAAGGTATATTTTAACTCTCATAACTCAGGAAAATATTCAGTGGCTATGAAGGGGCACTGAGAGGAAGATTTTTAGCAGCAGCCTGCAAGTAATGGTAAACACAACATTACACATAACTAATGTGTTTGGTAAGCACAAAAAATACTAAACTTCAGCCTTAAGTGCCTCCTATTTTAGGTAAATAAGTTTAATTTACCTTAAGTTTTCCTTATAGCTGAGGTCATGCAGTCCTATAATTAATTTTGTTGCCATTTTCTGGGCACTTTCTAGTTCTACGACATCCTTTTTGTTAATTGGTGACCAAAACTGAGCTGCATAGTCAAGATGAGGCTAAACCAGTGTTTTTAAAGAGGTAGGAGTGCCTATTTATTCCTAGTAAATACTATTTTTAAAGCATGAAAATATTCTGCTTGCTTTGTTAGCATCAACCTGACATTATTTGCTATTACCAAGTTTCTGTTCCACTAGACCCTTTTTAAGTTATTTCTCTGTATAACGTAGTATCCTCAAATACAGAAATTTTGCTCTTAATCCCAAACTCAATGTAATTTATACCTTGGGCGGGGCAAAACTCATCACAGGGCATGGCTGGAGCAAAGGCTGAGGCCATCTTCAGTCCTTTCTCATATCATATTTTATAAACAACTTCAACAGCATCGGCTTAAGAACAGAACTCTGGGACACACCTCTTGTGACCGTAGACCACTCAGAGGCTGACTTATTATCCGCTACCTGTTCCTGAATTCAGCCCTCTATCTATGTACAAACAATTACCTCCACTCCACTCAAGATTAATTATGTTTAGTGCCCTCCATTTATCCAAGCTAATGCTCACTTCCTCTTGTTAGCAGGTTTATCTGACAAGATTGGTCTTTCATAAATTCTTGTGGATTATCACTTATATTAAAATTTTCCATAATATAAACTTTATTGGAGTTCCTTGGCATTCCCTCAAACACCTTGCAAACTGTTGATATTAGGCTGACAGGTCTGTAGCGCTCTTGTATGCTTTTAGTTCAATTTTTGAATCACATTTACACTCCGCCAGTTGGTAACATTTTTGTCATTAGGGGGGTCTTTGAAAATCAGGAAGAATGATTTGGATATCACCAATCTCCCTGTGGACTCTTGGGTATAAACCACCAGGCCCTGGGGATTTGTCTGTATTTAGCTTTTTACTATTTCTTCTAATAAATCCTTCTTGTTCCTGTGTATAAACTAAAGGCAAAAATGTATATAACATGTGAGTTACAGTATATCCATGTGATTTGTGGTCAAAGACACCAGTTCAGCCTTCATGGGACCTACTTGTTCTGTCCTTACATTTTTTACTGTTGATATATTTATAGAACATGTGCTTCTCATAATCTATTTTAGCTGCTCCTATTACACTCTTGCATTTTTTATTACTATTTCTTGTTCAAAATGTTTATAGGATTTTGTGAAATTACAATGGCTGTTAGATATATGGATTACAGTAGTATAAAACAACTGTGCAGCCTAAAAAGTCAGCATGATAACAAAAAGATTAACATGGGTGGTCACGCCAGATAAGGAAGCATTCATTCTCACTCAACATAGGCAGGCTTACAGGTATTGACATAAACATGAGTTCAAACTGTACCTGCCCAGGAGTTGAATGGTATAAGCATACGCAGCAGGAGTAAATGAGTGGTCAGCCAGGTGCACATATTCACAGGATTATTAAATGGCTAAGATAGCTTCTTATTACTCTTTCTGAAGCAGTGTCTTCCATTTTTTATCTTTCAAAGGACATTTTTTTTACTAAATTTTCTTTGTAAAACTATAATTAAGACACATAGGTTTAACTTTGATAATATATTTTTTACTGAATGGAATGCAACAGTGAATGCTATTGTTTAACAAGTAACAACTTAACAACTTTGTTAAAAATGTTGCTGAAATCTGTTGAAATTTAGAGCTCTAGTGGTACCCAAATGTCTGTTTTTTTCCTGTAACTCATGTCAAACATAATAACACAACGGTCACCATTTCCTAAGTTTTCCCTAATTTGCAGGCGTGAATGAGTCAGATCTATAAATCACTAGATATGGTAGAGCAGAATTGGGGATACTTCCATATGACCAATAAAATTATTCTGCAGAGTATCAGATTATTGTACACTCACTTCAAAAGCGGTATTTTTTGTATGATTTTCTGATCATATATCCTAGGCTTTAACTGGGTGTGCAGTGTCATTTGTCCAATCAATGTCTGGCTAATCAAAGACACCAATAATGATATTACATTGTTTCCCAGCTAATTTTAATCTTATGTGAAAAGAGGTTCCTCTATTCTATGTTGCCTAATTTTAAGTGGCCTGTAAAATGCTTCCATAAGTACTTTACACTTTGCAGCACTCATATGCTCCATTCATAAAGACTATGATCTATCACCACACTCATTGCTGATATCTTTTCTCCTACTAATTTTCAGATTGCTCTTGACATGTAGACATACTCCTCCACCTCATATTTCAACCCTATCCCTTCTAAAGAGAGTATATTGCTGAATATTTACAGCCCAGTCCTATAAGCAGTTTATCTAGGTTTCTGATATTCCCACTAAGTTGTAATTGTAGAGTTGTAATCCCCCTCAAAAGGTTTTAGCTCATTGATCTTATTTGCCAGACTTTCAATTTATATGGCCATGCCTTTCCATTTTCTTTTAATCCCTATTTTTTCCTGCTCTTATATTACAATTTGTGATTGTTCAACTTCCTGCATTGCTTTCCCCACTGTCTGATTCATGTCCCCCCATTTCACCCACCTCTATATCCTGTAGCCAAACTGGTTTCTGCTCACAATGCATTGAATTCTGTCTTAAACTAGTTTTTGGCCACTTGTTCAATTTCATTAGGTCCTGCTGCCCCTCTGGTGTGGATTGCAGTATTTCAGAAAATGCTACCATGGAGTCTATAGGTTTTAGGATGATCCATATTCCTCTAATTGTTTCATTTGTACAACCCAAGAGTCTGTTAACCCATTCTGCAATGTATCAAGCCCAATTGCCCAGTAAACAGTAGACCGTTCAGCAATCACAGTCTTTGTGACAGATTACCTTGTCTTTCCTCCTAAGAAATGAGCCCCCTCCCCCACCCTACACACCCACTATGCTAGCAAATACAAATATACACCCACTCCCTTCCTTAATGGAACAGTCATTAGCCTGGCAGTTAGAGAAGGTGTTCTGATTCAGCAATAGTACTCCTAAACTGATGTATCGAACACCATAAAAACTGTTATATGTATTGGGGTGCAGCAATTCTGGACTACACTCTCTAACACTTTCCTTCTGCCCAGCCTTCTATCTGTGACTGTACTCTGAATTATGTACCTTCATTTATCCACCCAACACTTGATCAGTAAAGTCCAAACTCTTTTGCAAGTTGTTAATTTCCTTAGCGTTGCTATCTGATTCTTTAAACCCAGAATCTGTGTTTCCAAAGAAACAACTTGCTCACATCTCATACAACACTATTCACCCTCAAAGAATTGCTCAAGAAGTGCATATAGAGAGCAAGATGTTTAGTTGGTTGCTTTACCACTGATGAAAACATGTTTGATTTGAATTTATTGGAATTTTTTTTTGTTAAGAGCACAGTGTCCACTAGCATCAGTAACTACACTGCCTTAGCAGCATCAGAAATTACAATTACAGGGTCCCAGCAATATAAAATACCTTTAATCTAAATGCCCCAGCAATATTAGAAATCACAGTGCCCAAGTGTTAGAAATCACAGTGCTCCAGCAATACCAGCAATAAGTAATTTCAGTGCCCCAACAGTTTCAAAGATCATAGTGCCCAGCAGTCCTTACTGCTATCACACACATACACACACACCAGCTCTACTACATCATATACTCACTGAGGTCTCCCATGGTGTCTATCTCCAATATCTAGGCATTTTATTCTCAACTACATACAGAACCTCCAAGACTCATTATGATTGCCATCATCTACTCATATTCTTATCTTAGAGCCAAACTCCTTTCCTCAGCTTATGCCATAAGACTGCACAATGTTAGCTGCCTCTATAACATTCACAGAACTTTCAGAAGCAATGAACAAACTGCTCACCAATAAAGCTCTGGGGACTGATGGCTTATCAGCCAAGCTTTATAGGAAATCCCACAAAATACTCCTTATGACGCTAATGGACACATTTCATACTACACTTGTTACAATACAACTTCTCTGCTAATATGTATGATGCTACTATAAGAGTAATTTCTAAGCCAGGCAATATTATTACCAAACCAAACTACAACAGACCAATATCCTTACTCATTTATTACTATTAAGTGCCATCAACTCATATTTGAGTACTAGAGACCAGGGGCGGTGTAACAGAAGCGCAGGCAGGACAGAGCACACGGAGAAGATGGGGAACACACAAAGCTTTATTGAAGCAACAAAAGGACAGACACTCAATGGGGAAATGGCAGGGAGGGTGATGTGTGTGCAAACCAGGGACGATTCCAGGCAAGGGGGGTCTTCAGCGACAGGCAGGCAATCTACCCCCTAGGCTTGGGGCCTCAGCCGAGCTCCCTCCATGACTGGACAGCAGATTGGAGACTCGGGCAACAGGCAGCAACCTACCACTGGGCAGGGACCTCGGGCAACAGGCGGCAATCTACCCCTGGGCAGGGATCTTGGGCAACAGGCGGCAATCTACCCCTGGGCAGGGGTCTCGGGCAACAGGTGGCAAAATACCACTGGGCAGGGGCCTCGGGCAACAGGTGGCAACCTACCACTGGGCAGGGGCCTCGGGCAACAGGCGGAAACCTACCACTGGGCAGGGGACTCGGGCAACAGGCGGCAACCTACCACTGGGCAGGGGCCTCGGGCAACAGGCGGCAACCTACCACTGGGCAGGAGCCTCGAGCAACAGGCGGCAGTCTACCCCTGGGCAGGGGCTCAGCTGTGGGGTCTGACCTTTGAGGAGAAGGCTCATGCAGAGCTGTGGAGACTCCCAACCCTGGGGTATTGCAGAGGGCTACAGTCCTGACCTTTTGGGGGTCTGCAGAGGGGATGGCTGGGGAGGCTCGGTCCCCCTCACGCGAGCCTCCCAGCATCTTTCTGGGGGCAAGATGATTCCAGCAGCAT
Organism: Staurois parvus; assembly: GCF_062004578.1. Lineage (NCBI taxonomy): Eukaryota > Metazoa > Chordata > Amphibia > Anura > Ranidae > Staurois > Staurois parvus. Next base: position 10,322,656 of record NW_028317994.1, on the reverse strand, counting down.
GGACAGGAACAGAGAGAGGAGGGCTGCTTCCTGTGCGGGTCTTTTGAAGACCATGTGGGACGCGGCTAGGTTGCCTCAGCAACGGCCGGCCCAGCCCTGTCCATGGAAGCCCCACAGACCTCGGAATGTGCAAGGGGGAAAGGAGGGGTGGAGGGATGGGAGAGGCACTAGCAGTCCGTGACAGGCGGATTGACCATTCGAGCACTCTGGCAATGCCCGAGGGCCTGGGGTCAGTAAGGGGCCCCATGAAATGCCCCTGGTACCTTTTATAGGGTTTTTTGGGTGTGCTTTGAGTGTGGGCAAGGACACAGGGGCCCCATGATCCCTTATTGTCCGGGGGCCCCATACGTTGTCAGTCCGTCCCTGCTAGAGACTTGATGAATAAGAGCTAAAAAAAGAAATTGGCTTTGTGCTATTCTGGCAAGATTCTCCAGTGTCATTTCCACAACTATAGCCAATGTATTCAACAACCTAATAGTTTTGCCCCCTATTTGCCTCGTTCCTTTGATCCTCCCAAACATTATTTCCTTCTTCAGCGATTTCTCTCTTTTGACAGTGCAACCAAAATATGACATTCACAATGTCATTATTTGGGCTTCTAGTGACATATTCAGTTTGATCACTTCCAAAATAAATCTAATAGTTCTGTGGGCTGTCCATGGCACACATAAATTGCTTCTCCAGTACCAAAGCTCAAATGAGTAGATCTTCTTTCTATCCTGTTTCTGTAGTGTCCAGCTTTCACAACCATAATTAATAACTGAGAAAATGTTTACAGTGTAATTTCTTGTGTAGTCTACCATATTTGTAGAGGTAGGTTCCTTATTAACTGTGTTATGTGTTTAGGTATTCCCATTTGCAACAGAGTCCTCCATGAGTTACAGTTGTGTCCAAAATTATTCAACCCCCAATGCTGTAAAGGGGTTTAGGGACTATAGTGTACATTTGGAATTGTATTCAGAATCAAATCCTACAAGGACGTTGTAACTACCCAAATGCAACTAAAATGACATCAATTGTTTATGTAATACAGTAGTAAATGGTTCTTATGTGGTTTCTTCATTGCCACAATTATTCAACCCCTTAAAGACTACCACTCTGAAGAACAGAGGTTCATACAGGTGCTTTCCATCAGGTATTGAAAACACCTGTGGATGTCACCGAGCAGCAATCAAGCATAATAAGCACCAATTAGGCAGCTTTAAAATGACTGTGATACTCAGCTCCTTCTAGACATTTACTGGTGTGGTTACAAACATGGTGAAGGCAAGAGAATGGTCCAGGAAGACAAGAGAAGAGGTGATTTCTCTTCACAGGAAGGGCAATGGCTATAAGAAGATTGCAAAGATGTTAAACATACCAAGAGACACCTTAGGAAGCATCATTCGCAAATTCAAGGCAAAGGGCACTGTTGAAACGCTACCTGGTCGTGGCAGAAAGAAGATGCTGACTTCGACTGCTGTGCGCTACCTGAAGCGTAGAGTGGAGAGAAGTCCCCGTGTGACTGCTGAGGAACTGAGAAAAGATTTGTCAGATGTGGGTACAGAAGTTTCAGCCCAGACAATAAGACGCACACTGCGTAATGAAGGCCTCCGTGCCAGAACTCCCAGGCGTACCCCCTTGCTGTCTCCAAAGAATAAGAAGAGTCGACTGCAGTATGCCAAAAGCCATGTGGACAAACCACAAAAGTTGTGGGATAGTGTTCTGTGGACTGATGAAACAAAATTAGAACTGTTTGGGCCCATGGATCAACGCTATGTTTGGAGGAGGAAGAACAAGGCCTATGATGAAAAGAACACCTTGCCTACTGTGAAGCATGGTGGAGGGTCAATCATGCTTTGGGGCTGTTTTGCTTCTGCAGGTACAGGGAAGCTTCAGCGTGTGCAAGGTACCATGAATTCTCTTCAGTACCAGGAGATATTGGATGGAAACGTGATGCAGTCCGTCACACACCTGAGGCTTGGGAGACGTTGGACCTTTCAACAGGACAATGATCCCAAGCATACCTCCAAGTCCACTAGAGCATGGTTGCAGAGGAAAGGCTGGAACATTTTGGAGTGGCCATCGCAGTCACCAGACTTAAATCCGATTGAGAACCTCTGGTGGGACTTAAAGAAAGCAGTTGCAGTGCGCAAGCCTAAGAATGTGACTGAACTGGAGGCCTTTGCCCATGAAGAATGGGCGAAGATACCCGTAGATCGCTGCAAGACACTTGTGTCAAGCTATGCTTCACGTTTAAAAGCTGTTATAACTGTAAAAGGATGCTGTACTAAGTACTAAGATTGAATGTCACTTGGGGGTTGAATAAAACTGATAATGCTGTGAGCACAGAAAAGACATTTGTGGTTATTTCATTATAACTGTTATGTTATATTTGTCTGACCTACAAGTGCCTCTTTAATGTAAATGTAAGCAAGATGACTGAATGATCAAAAGCAATGTCAAACTGGCCAAAACACTCAATTTCAGTGGGGGTTGAATAATTTTGGACACAACTGTAGCATGATCTACACAATCAAACGATTTGCTGTAGTCAATGAAGCAAAAGTATACTGTCTTTTGGAATTCTTTGCTCTTCTCTAATATCCATCTAACATGTCTCTTGTTTCTTGGCCCTCTCTGAACCCAGAATGAGTTTCAGGTAGTTCTTGTGCAATGTATGATTGTATTCTTCTTTGTATTATTTTCAGAAATACTTTGCTAGCATGTGGAATTAATGCAATCATTTTGTAGTTGTTACAATTTTTGGTATCGCCTTTCTTCAATATAGGAATGAACAGTGATCTTCAGTCAGTTGACCATGTTTTTTCATTCCAAATCCATTGACATAGCTGAGTAAGGGCAGTGATAGCAACTTTGGAGCCTCTGATTAGCTCAATTGGGATAACATCAATACCTAGTGACTTATTGTTTGGAAAAGCTTTAGTTTTTACTATGATGTCTGCCTTTAGAATACCTGGTTTGTCTTCAGCGTCACATTTTCAGAATAATCTTTCTATCTTTTTTTTAATGTTCTCTGGTTTATTCAGTATCAGTCCGTTAGGTGGAACTTTACTGTGCCTTGTGGTGCACTGCAACAGCAGTGTGTTGGTAAAGTGCTCTGCGTTGCCATTAAAATGTTACTAAACCCACAACAGTAAAATCAGTCTGTATATGTAGTAAAGCATGCTTGTTATACTCACTGTGGAACCTAAGGGGTTAATCCTCTGCATTGTGTAAAAATACTGTTTGATCCTGTCTTTTCTGATCCTCCACTTCTTCCAGTGCCCCCCTCTTTTCTCCCGATAAGACATATCGTGTAGAGACACTCTTCATATGCTCAGTTTAGAGTGTATTGTTAGAGAGGTTTTTTTTTCTTGGGAGAGTGCATGTAATCAGCACAGGGCCAATCAGCACTGTCCAGACAGAGGTCAGGGGTTCTTCATCCTCCTAGAGCAGAAAGAATACTCCTCCTACAAGCTTCAACTGGTGCTCATCTGGACTGCTCTAACTGCCGATGAGAAAAGGTATTTAGCAATTTATACTTACTAAAATAATTGCACTTCCAAGTTTTGTGTACTGTGGGAGACCAGATATAGTGAATGCAGGGTCCTAGGTTTAGTAACACATTAAGAATAAATGGAGCTGCAGCCCATAAACCTGCACATGTGTTTTCATGTATTGTGGCAAAGCACCTCTTACCCATCTGAAAAATATGATATTTGACTTACACCCTTTTACATGTGTACAGATTTTGTTTGATTTCCATGCCAATGATTTTGATTTACTATAGGAGTGGAGTACATTACACTACTAAATGAACAGCCAATACTCCTTTAGTAAATCAACCCCAATGTTTCCTTAGTCACTACTGTTTAAGAAAAGGACACTTATATATCTTTTATTTTTAGGTCTGCCATGCCAACGTTTACGCTCACTCAATTTATGCTGTTTTACCCTGAAAATATTGAGAGAATTCTGGAACAAATATCCTGCTATAATTTATGTATAACATCTAAACTCAATGTTGTGCTGAAGCATCTCACATATCCTTAAGAATTTTATTTTTATTTTTGGATTTGAGTATGCTGAATATTTTATATATATATATATATATATATATATATATATATATATATATATATATATATAATGTGTTATTTCAACATAAAACATGAGCATGTGAATTTCTCAGTCTCTTTAATCCTTTAGGAGCACTTCTTGCATACATTTATGACCTGTCATTTTGAGTGTGTGCGTTTAGTTTAAATTTGCTCACTCAAGTGACAAGGTAGCTCACCATGGAATGCTCCAGATAGTTAAAAAAGTAGTACAATACAATGTATATACGGCTTCTGTCAAGCCACCTGTGATGTGAGTAGGATTGGGAATAAAATATATTCTGTGATTCTTTGCTTGCTATCTAAATTGATTACTAATAAGACCAGAAACAGTAGGGTTAAAACAATGAGCATTATATATTTTTTTTCGTTTGACGTTTTTGTCCCTTTGTGACAATACTTGAAAATAAAAGCATTATGCATTGTTCATATCACTTTAAAATAAAGAATAGAAACCAGGACACTTGAGCTTTCTCGGTTTTTATCCAGATGTCCTATTTAATCTGTGGCAGCTTGCCAAGAACATAAATCAAAGTTAAAAATATCTTTCATACATCTTCTCTTTTTCTACTGTGTATTGAAATTAACTTTCTATTTTCTTAAAATCTCTTATTTCAATTTTCTTTTTAAATGCAAATGCAAAAAGGCTTAAGCAATTCCCAGCAATCTATGAAATATCACTGTTGTGAGCATAATTTTCTTTTCCAAATGTGTTCCGTCAAAAAAATCTGTTTATTTTTTTATTCATACATTCAATGGTATATAACTCACTCCACTGGTTAAGTTTTACCTGTCTGGATATGAAAGGATCTCTATTGAGCTCATTGTTGAAAGAACATATTCTCTGTTCTTCAAAGACATAAAATCTAAAGATAAATGCAAAAAATATTTTACTCTAGGAATACTTTAGATTTTTCTAAAATGCATTATTTATGAGGGAAAATTAAGAGTGGTGCTTAGTTTTTTAGTTAGTTTCCCAAATGCCATAGTTAGCATTTACTGATGTATATATTTGTCAACTAACTTATTTCCTAAATAATATGGAAATCATGACTTTGTTTATTTAGAACCTCTTTCAGAATTGATAGTGATGACCTTTAATTATTGTGTCCTCAATAAATGTCTCATAATTCTTGACTCAAAGCTCCTATACAGTATATAAAAGTGCCAGATTGTAAAGAATTAGAAAATAAGTGATGGGTACAGTTATAAAGATAATTACCATTTCTGATCAAAATGTAGCAACTTAATAATTTACATGATATAAAATATACACAACCATAATGTTAATATCCACTCACATGACCAGAGCCCTAGGAGCCAGCTATAACTCTTGCTTAGGAATCCTTGTTTCTCTCTTCTTATCGCAACTAAATCATCCTTATGATTTGATGGTACTTGGTAGCAGGTAGCAGTAAATTTGAATTATGAATACGTTTAGATTAATTTAGATTCTCTTTTGTCATTTGTTGATAATACCTATATTACATAAAATATAGTTTATAATTAGCCTTCAGCTGAACGATATCATGCAATTACATATGCACACAGGTAATTAATGGTGGGTAATTATATGTTGGATTGTAAATATAGATGATTGCATGATTTATTGCTAAATAGGATCTACTATAAAGGACATATATTACAACATAGTACAACATATATTTTTTTTACACATGTAAGGGTTTATATACTAAAGTTATAGAGTGCAAAATCAGGCTCACTTCTGCATAGAAACCAATCAGCTTCCAGGTTTTATTGCCAAAACTTTACTGAACAAGCTGAGCTTAGAAGCTGATTGGTTTCTATGCAGATATGAGTCTAATTTTGCACTTTCCAGCTTTAGTAAACAAACCCCAAAGTGTCTAAAAAAAACCCCTCTAATGCCAGGACTGTTTGAAGGAAATTGCAGCATAAAATGCCCACAATGCATTGAAAAACTTTATTTATTTAATGTGTTGCATGCCATTTTCACTGAGAGCACTGAGAGCTCTACCAGCTGTCTTTCTTCATTACATTCAGCATGGATCCCATTATCAATAAGATTCATGAAGCAATCCTGCTGATTTTGTTTGGTGAGCTGTGGAAATATCCTGACAATTTGTTTAATTTTTTGAGCATTTCCATTGGCACTTTTGATGACCTTCTTCAACAGCTGCCACCCAGTCTCTCTCTGTATGGACACCAACATGAGGATGAGTGTGTCACCTGAAGAATGTGCATTCAGAAAGCATACTGTGTCATAAAGCGCCGATTGGTGGAGGGCTGCAGTGATGGTTGTCCTTCTGGAACTTTGTCCTATCTTCACACATGATCTCTGAAGCTCAGTCAGAGTGACCATCGTGTTCTTGGTCACTTCTCTTACTAAGGTCCTTCTCCCCGATTGCTCAGTATAGCTGGGCAATCAGCTCTTGGAAGAGTCCTAGTTGTGCCAAATGTATTCCATTTGAGAATCATTGAGGCCACTGTGCTCTTGGAAACCTTCAGTGCAGCAGAACGTTTTTACAGCTTTCCCCAGATCTGTGTCTTGCAATAATCCTGTCTCTGAGCTTTGCAGGCAGTTCCTTGACCTCATGGCTTTTGCTCTGATAAAGTATGGATTGTCAGCTGTGGGGCCTTTTATAGAAAGGTGTGCGCCTTTCCAAATCATGTCCAATCAATTAAATTTACCACATGTGGACTCCAATCAATGTAAAGAAACATCTCAGCAATGATCAAGAAAAATAGGAGTCACCTGAGCTAAATTTCAAGTGTTGCTCTGAAGAGTCTGAATACCTATGCCAATGGATATTTCAATTTGTTATTTTTAATAAATTCACGGATATTTCTAAAAAAAATTTTCACTTTGTCATTATTGGGTACTGAGTGTAGAACAATAAGAGAAAATTAATTTTAAACAAGTGTAGCATCAGGCTGCAACATAACAAAATTGAAAAAAGTGAAGGGGTTCTGAACACTTTCTGAATGCACTATATATATAATATATATATATATATATACAAACATTTGTGAAAAAATGGGTCGCTCTCAGGAGCTCAGTGAATTTAAGTGTGGTACTGTGATAGGTTGCCAACTGTGCAATAAATCCATCCGTAAAATTTTCTTGTACTAAATATTCCATGGTCAATAGCTAAAGGCCTGCAAACTTCATGTGGCCTTCAGATTAGCACAACAACAGTGCATAGAGAGCTTTATGGAGTGGGTTTCCATGGCCAAGCAGCTGCATCCAAGCCTTACCTCACCTAGTGCAAAACAAATCATCAGATGCAGTGGTGTAAAGCAACACTGGACTCTAGAGCAGTGTAAATGAGTTCTCTGGAGTGACAAATAATGCTTCTCTGTCTGGAAATCCGATGGATGTGTCTGAGTTTGGCGGTTGTCAGGAGAAAGGTACTTGCCTGACTGCATTGTGCCAAGTGTAAAGTTTGGTGGAGGGGGGATTATGGTGTGAAGTTGTTTTTCAGGGGTTAGGCTTGGTCCCTTAGTTCCAGTTAAGTGAACTCTTGCTATTTCATGCTCCCAACTTTGTGGAAACAGTTTGGGAATAGCCCCTTCCTGTTCCAACATGACTGCACAGCAGTGTACAAAGCAAAGTTCATAAAGATATGGATGAGCGAGTTTGGGGTGGAGACTGCAAGCCAGGCCTTCTTGTCCGACATCAATGCCTGACCTCACAAATGCGCTTCTGGAAGAATGGTTAAATGTTCCCATAGACACACTACTAAACCTTGTGGACAGCCTTCCCAGTAGAGTTGAAGCTTGTATAGCTGCAAAGGGTGAGCCAACTCAATATTGAACCCTATGGACTAAAACTGGGAGGCCATTAAGGTTCATTTGTGTGTAAAGGCAGGCATCCCAATACTTCTGGCAATATAGTGTGTATATATATATGGGCAGCACAGTGGCTAAATGTTAGCACTTCCTCCTGACAGCACTAGGGTCTTCGAATCGAATCCCAACTATTGCACCACTTGCCTGGACTTTGCATGTTCTCCCTGTGGCTGTATGGGTTTCCTCCCACACTCCAAGGACATGCTGGTAGGTTAATTGGCTCCTATCTAAATTGTCCCTAGTAAGTAAATGTATGAATGTGAGTTAGGGACCTTAGATTGTACGTGCTTTGAGGGTTAGGGACTGAGGTGAATATACACTATATGTAAATAAAGTGCTTCGTAAATTGACAGCACTTTATAAGTATGTGAATAATATACTGTATATAACCTTTTTTAATGGTTACTTTTATTTTTTATTATTCTTCTATTATAGGTTCCTGGCAACAGGACAACGTTTTGAATCTCTCCACTATTTCCTAATGGGTGTGAGCTCGGTGGCAAGGGTGACCCACAAAACCTGCTTGGCACTGTGGGACAAGTTGCATCAAGTCACAATGCCTCCACGAAAAGAAAACATGTAGGAAAATTTGCCAGAAATTTTTGGGAGAAAACTTGCATTTCCAACTGCAGAAGGTGAAAACACTACCAAACCCTGGGCTCTAAGTATTTCAATTAAAAAAATATAAGTTTCTATTGTCCTATTAGGATTAGAATTTCATATCTGTTGATGTGGGTGCCTATGGGAGTCAAGGACATTCCACGATCTTCCTAGAGTCTGTGATAGGGTGGTCTCTTCCATGTACAATGGAGTCACTTGTCATCACAGTGGATGAGGCATTTGGGCTTGCAGAGAAATTAGTGCATCCCCTACAGTGGCATGGACTTAGCCACAAACAGAAAATATTAATATAATAGTTTGAATTTGGAGACTGTATTGATAAATGGCACCTACTCCACTCCTCCATACAATTGGATGTGGAAAACACAATAAAAGTGGTTATGGCCTGCTGTGGGGTACGCAAATTTTCTAACTGAAATGGGGAGCGGCTTTTTTGAACATCGGCTCCCAAACCCTGCTCCAGATGTTCAGTTTATGGACTTATGCTCCATTTCTCATGTTATGAATATTTAAAATCAATTTGCTAATTTCTTCATTTCCCCAGGTCAAATGTCTTGGCAAGATGAATATGTGTTGTTAAATTCCTCCTGGGAGCAATTGCCTTTCAATTTCTTCTACTGGTTTTGTACATAAAAATTTCATTTGAATAAGGTTTTTAAAAAAAACATTTTTCTTGTTCAAACATTTTTATTAATTTTGAAACATAGGGGGGAAGGCATAGACAATTGGCATTAGACATTGTACAGGCTGTGAAATACAGAGAAAAATGTACACAGCAGACATGTCTTTAAACAAATAGGGAGAGAAAACAAAAGCATGTGACTCTAGGCATACAGAGATTATTTTAGGAAAAGGTAACAATGTGCTAAAGAGAGTTTGTTCATTGGGGTTAGAGACTCTCCAGAGATACTTAAGGGGTTGGGGAGAGGCCGGGGGGGACCAAGGAAGAGTGGAGGGGGGGAGGAAGGTGGCGGGAATGACTCCAGGACCAGTGAGAAAGAATATACATAATATGTGAGACCATTTAGAAGTGGTACCAGCATTGTGTAGGAAAAAAAAAAAAAATTTAATCTAATTTGGATCAAGGAAGAAGGAGGGATTCCTCAAAGTTTTGCGGAAGGAAATTTTCGACCCAGGGAGTCCAGACATTCAAGAACTTAGGAATTGTATCAAGAATTGTGGCTTCAACTTTTGCGTGTATCCTAGCTTGTGTTACTCTGGTTTTAACAGCAGCAGTGCTTAAGGCGGGGGCTTTCCAAGATTTCGCTATGACCTGCTTGGCTGCTGTGGTAACTTGCCTGATAAGTTTGAATTGTGACGACGTCACATTGGGAGGGCGTAGGTTGAGAAGAGCTGTTGTCTGTGTGGGTTGGAGTATGTTTGTACTAAGTCTGGATATCATAGTGAAGACATCCGTCCAAAAAGACTTGGCTACCGGGCAATCCGACCAGATGTGGTAGTATGTTCCTGGGTCTACACAGCCTCTAAAACAGTCGGGGGAGTAGCTAGGAGTATATTTTGCAATTCTCGCTGGAACCATGTACCAGCGGGTCAAAACTTTATAGTTGGTTTCCAAGGCCACAACGTTCTGTGAAGATGATTTCGTATTGGCCCATATGTGATCCCAGTCAGATTGAGTTAAATGCCTATCAAAGTCTGTTTCCCACCTACAGGTATATGAAGGGAAGGATGCGGTGGCCGAAGTTGTAATGAGGGAGTATAGATAGGAAATGAGGCTGCGCCTACGGGGGTCTTTATAACAAACACGTTCAAAGGGAGACATGGTATTAGTTTGGTTGGGTATTTTAGTATAGGGGGCATAAAAGTGTTGCAGCTGTAGATACCGGAATATTTCAGAGGCCGGGAGGCTATACGCCTCCTGTAGTGAGGCGAAGGATTTGAATTTATTTCTCTGCAAGAAGTGATGAGTGCAGAGTAGGTTAGCTGAGGTCCATAATTTAAATGAGAGTGGCGAAGACCAGGCCGGGGGAAAAGCTGGATTCTTTAGATGTGAGAGTAACGGGTTATGCAAGGATTGGAGAAGGTAGCGAGTCCTGAATTTGTCCCATAATGATAGAAAGTGAGAGGTAATGGGGTTTGTTATTGAGCTGCGGTCACTTGGTCTGAGCCAAAGTAAGTTAGCCATAGAAAGGGGATCACAATCTATAGATTCAAGAGCAACCCACTGAGGTATTTCATAGGTCGCATGGTATTTTGGCAACTGAGCCAGGTGTGCTGCCTGATAATATTTACCGATGTTTGGTAGACCAAGACCATCGTTAAGTTTGGGGCGATAAAGGGTGGAGCAGGGTACGTGGGGGCGGATAGTGCCCCACACATAGGATGAAATACTACGCTGTAGAATGCTGAGATAGTAGGGAGGTACTGGAATTGGGAGAACTCTGAAAAGATACAAAATTTTTGGAAGTATTGACATCTTTATGACCGTTATTCTGCCAAGCCATGCGAGAGGTAAGGAGGACCACTTAGTCATAAGAGCGGTAAGATGTGTTAACATAGGAGTATAATTAGCTGTATAAAGATCTGATAAAATAGGGGTTAGTTTGATTCCCAAGAAAGGAATATGATTCCGAGACCAGGGAAATGGAAGTATATGCTTCAAATGTGCCAGCTCCTTAGCGGGGAGGGAAATATTAAGTGCCGTGGATTTGTGGGGGTTTATTATAAGGCCAGAGAGTGCTCCGAACCTCTCGAGAAGCTGGAGGAGGGGAGGTGAGGAGGTCAAAGGAGAAGTGAGAAAAAGCAGAACGTCATCTGCAAAGAGGCATAATTTATGGTGGGAGCCACCTATTTCAAGTCCTCGGACATCCAGGTTAGCTCTGATTAGGAGGGCAAGCGGTTCTATGGCCAAAGCAAAGAGTAAATGGGAGAGAGGGCAACCTTGCCTTATGCCCTGGGAGATTGGAAAGTGAGCAGATCTATGCCCCAGGTATCTAATGCTAGCCGATGGCTCTCGGTACAAAGAGAAAACCCAGGTCAAAAAATGTGGGCCAAAACCCCAGCGGTTCAGAATGTAGCGTAAATAGGGCCATGAAACCGTGTCAAATGCCTTCCATATATCCAGGGACAGGAAACAGGTAGGAATATCACGGGATTTAGCAATATGCGCCAGAAGAGTTGCGCGTCTGACGTTGTCTCCGGCCTGCCGAGATGGAATGAATCCCACCTGGTCATTATGGATTAAGGAACCTATACACATATTAAGGCGTGTGGCAAGAATTTTGGCAAGTAGTTTAATGTCTATATTGAGGAGGGAGATCGGCCTGTAATTGGACCATTGCGTATCGACTGAATTAGGTTTTGGAATCATTGAGATGGTAGCTTGTACTGATTCTGAATTAAAGGTATGGCCCAGAAGTATGCCGTTAAGAGCACTGGTAAGGATGGGCGTTAGAAGGTGGGCAAATTTTTTGTAATATGTGGCGGAAAACCCATCTGGCCCTGGACGTTTAAAATTATTAATTGCGCTTAAGGTTTCAGTTGGGGTGATGGGTTGTTCTAAGGCTGCTAGGTGGTGCTCAGAGAGTGTCGGGAAGGAGATGGGCACCAGGAGAGCATCGGCCTGGGTGAGGTCAAAGGGTGTGGAGGAAGAGTAGAGTCGTGAGAGATGCTTGTGAAAGGTTTTAAAAAAAACATTTTTGTGGTTTATTGTTCTATTTATATTTTAGCACAGTTGTGTTTTTCTTGTATAATATTGTAATTTTTTTTAAATTGACATTTAAAAAAAAAGGAAGACAGAAAAAAAGATAAGTTTTTCACAGCAAAGGATGTTTGTCAATCATTGCAAAGAAATAAAAATGTATTCAATCGGACATTAACAGATCACAAAAAAGCATGTCAAGAGTATAAGCACCTGGAAAGGTACAGGAAATTATACAGATAAATATGAATAAAGATGTATACAGCTAAGGAATATTCACTATACAAAATATTTATTTCAATATTCTTTATTGAAGATTTTCAAGAACAGAATATAGTAGGAATAATCTGTTCAATAGCAAATGTATTCATACAACATCAAAATGATAGTAAGTATTTACCCCACCCATTGGCTGGGGTTAATAACGGGATTTAGGCATTAACATCAGAGGTAGTCTTGGCTATGTGTAGAACCTTGGTAAGGTGTGTGAGGTGATAATGGGGCATTGAATAAGGTGGGGGGGTTAGGGAGAAGGATAGGGAAGGGGGGTAGGTGTAACAGGGTGGAGAAAGGGGATACCAGTCTAAAGGTGGTAGGTAATACAGTGGTATGCATAGTATCAGAGTTGTACTGAGCAGTTAATAGTTTGTAACCAGCGATTCCATTGGAGTTTAAATTTGTGTTGGGTAGAGTTGTTAAAGGCAGATCTTTTTTCCATTTCACATTGGAAATTAAGGTCTGTGATTAGTGACTTGAAAGAAAGAGCATTGGTAATGTTCCATAATCTAGTTATATTGATTTTGGCTGCGAAGAGTGTGTGGACAGTGATAGTGCGGGAATTGTAGGGGAGTTTTTCAATCCCAATGTGTAAAAGTGCAAGTGAGGGGTTTGGGGTTATTGGTGTTTTGGATATTTCAGAGATTAACTGGAAGACACTGTTCCAAAAGGATCTGATTGATTTACAGGACCATAGTGTATGTAATATTGATCCTACGTCTCCGCATTGTCACCAACAAGAGAAGGAGTGTTTTGGGTAGTATATGGCTAGTTTGACACGAGTTAGGTACCATTGGTGTAGAATTTTTACATTTGGAGGATTTGAAAGTGGTGTTAAATGTTTTTTACCATGCTTGTGTCGTGATTGGTTCTGAAAGAGTTTTTTCCCAATTGGTTAGGGATGTAGATTTTAGAGTGAATTATAGGTTTGTCACATACGTGTAGAAAGTGGAAATGCCTTTACCTGAGTATTGTGGTTTGGTAAAGAAGTAATATGCGGTGTATGGAATTTTTGTGGTGTGAGGTATATTTTTTGTTTGTGTACAGTGAGCGATTCTTAGGTAAGTGAAGTATTCAGTAGTAGGGAGATTGAATTTAGTTTGGAGATTTTGAAATGAGGGCAGGGTGTGGTTTATATAAAGGAGTATGTTAATTGGGGTAAGTATTTGTTAATTGGGGTAAGTATTTGTTTGGCGTCTATGTATTTGGTAGTCAGAAGATTGTACCAGGCTTGTAAAGCTGCTTGGAAACATGGGTGTTTCAGATGGTAGGTTGTTCGTGGTGTTGATGTAATTAGGAGTAGGTTTTGGGGTTTAAGTGGAAGAAAGAGCAGGGTTTCCATTGCACACCAGATTTTTTTTCTTGTTGGATTCCACCAAAAATATATTTGGTCAAGAAGAGTAGCATTATAGTAGGATTTTAGATGTGGGAGGCCTGCACCTCCTTTGGATGTTGGGCGTATTAGGAGAGTGGTGATACATGTAGGTTTTTTAGAGTTCCATAAGAATTTGGGGAGGATTGATTGTAATTTGGAGAAAAAGGTGTTGGGTATTGGTATGGGAAGTGTGCAAAATATATACAGTATTTTGGATAGGATATACATTTTCAGTGTCGCTACTCGACCTAATTTGGAGAGTTCTGAGGTACGAAAAGTAGCAATCTCCCGGGGGATAGTTTCCAGTAGTATTTTGTGGTTAGAGGTGTATAATGTTTGTTTTTTTTAATTCTTTTATTTGAAAAGGTACAAAACAATTTCACAAACCAGAGTTCCAACACTCTTACAGCACAAAGTCCATCAAGATTTACAACCAAAACAAAATACTCAAAGGTCAAAAAATACAAAAAATGTTACAACACATCATATTCAAAAATAATTTTACCAAAAGAAAAAAACATCAAAATATACATATATATATATATAAAAATAAAGAGCAAATTTTACACGTTACAGCACAAGGTTCAAGTACCGATAGGTACAAAAGGTAAAAAAAACAAAATTTTGGAGCACAAACATCATGCCAGTACAGAAGATGCAGCAAAAAGTATCCGGCAACTCCAACACGGCTGATTCGGCATGAACCATATCCTGGCTTTTCAAGATGGACCTCCAATGTCAACTGTTGCTGATAAGGCCATTTCATTAGGCCTCTCCAGTGTTGAACCATCCCTATACATCCCTACAGCACTAGACAAGCAACACACCTATCACTCTCCCTATGCTTCACTCCATCACACCAGTAGTGTTTACTGCCTGTAAGAAACAAAAAGGGGGCATCAATACTCCAGACATCATAAGGCTTCAGCAAGGAAAAATTCTGAGGTTATATAGACAATACAAAAAAAATATGTATATATATATAAATAGTTAAGCACACGCAGTCCATATCAGAACTGACCAAAAGAAAAAGGGTTATAAAACCCCGAGATGCAGACCCACTCAACTTGACCACCTCTTCCAAGACTTAAAGTGCCAACTCTTTTCCGCCTCCTCCACCCCCACTTTCAGACGGTCATAATGCCCATATCTGCACAACCGTCCCCGGACCATGGCCACACACTCCTCCACACTCATCCACTCTCGCTTATATACACCAATATTCCTAGCATCCCACACACACTCTTTCACACAACACACCAACATCCATAGCACACGCCCTTCATTCTTACCCAATTGCCATACCCCATACAACATCATTTCATACGACAAATCCCTCACTCCACTTAAACCTTCCACCATCTTTTCCAAACCCTTCCACACTTCCCTAGCAAAAACACACTCCCAAAAAACATGCGCAACACTCTCAAGCCCCCTACACCCCACTCTCGGACATCTCTCGGTATCACTCATCCCTCTCCTCCTCTGAAACACTCGTACCGGCAAACACCCATGCACTCCCATCCATGCAATATCATTCTGTCTGTTCTCTACACCCTTCATACACATATTCTTCCAAGTCATCTTACACTCCGCCACGGTCAACCCACCAATCCACTCCATTTCCTCCCTCCCATCCAACACATTCATCACTTTTTTACAATCTGTCCACAACTCATCCTCAACATCACCCAACCCAAACTTTTCCATCCCTCTCTCCACACGCACGTAGAACCACGGAGCCCTTAAACTCTCCGGTCTCCGCAGATCTCTTCCAACCCATCCGTACCTTCGCAGCACACTCCCACCCACATACCTCATCATACACCCTGCCAAACTCTCACTCTTACACCACTTCACACACATACCTACATACCTCACAAACAAGAAACGCTCCACATCTACCATACCCTTCCCACCATTCGCCTTCATCTTCACCACCTTCACTCGTTTAAGCTTCTCTGCCTTTGACGCCCAGAAAAACTGGAAGACCAAGCGAACTATTTTCTTCAAGGTCCGATCCTGAGCCGGAAAGACCTGACATAAGAACAAAAGGATCGGCACAATTACTGATTTAACAATCAAAACTTTCCCTGTCAGGGAAAGAGTCCTTAAAGACCAAAAACCGATTTTTCTATTCACCTTGCTCACCACATCCTCCCAACTCTCACGCCCAAACAAATCACTCTCAAATTTCACCCCAAGCACCCTCACACTCCCTTTACACTCCTTCCAATCACAACGCCCACGCTCACCCCACTCACCAAAAAATTTACATCCACTTTTCTCCATGTTCACTCTCAACCCACTTGCCATACAGTAAATATCAATCAACAACCTTGCTCTCCTCAAACTCCCCTCATTCTTACACACCACAGTCACATCATCCATGTACCCCAACACTTTCAAACTTCTCCCACCACTCCCAGGTACCAGCAACCCATTCACACACTTATCCTTCACCAACATCCTTATCAAGGGCTCTATCACACAAACGAACAACACGGGGGAAAAAGGACACCCCTGTCTCACACCCGCTCTCACATCCACCCCATCAGTCACCCACCCATTCACTTGAACCCTACTCACAATTCCATCATACATACACCTCACCCACTTCATCATTCTTGCTGGCACCCCCATTCTTTCCAACACACCAAACATAAAAACATGCGCCACCCTATCATATGCCTTCTCAAAATCCACAGCTAACACAGCCACTCTTTGCTTCCGCTCTTTTGTATCCCACAATACATCCCGCAAACACACCAGACTCCCCGCAATCGCTCTCCCAGGCACAGCACACACTTGTTCATCTCCAACCATTCTGCCAACCACATCACGTATTCTATTAGCAATCACCTTCGCAATCAATTTGTAATCCAAATTTAATAAAGTTATTGGTCTCCAGTTCCTCAAATCGCGCCTATCACCTTTCTTAAACAGCAGAACTATCAGCCCCACAGCCATACTTTCAGACATTCTCCCATTCTCCAACACAGCCACACACACCTCATACACACTCCTCCCAATCACCCCCCAAAACCCTTGATAGAACTCTACTGGAAGCCCATCCAAACCAGGGGTTTTCCCTTTCCTCATCCCATTCAACACGTCTTCCAATTCCTGCATACTCACATCATCACTCAACATCAACTTATCTTCCTCATCCAACTTCTCTTCAACCTCTTCAATCACCTCTTGCTCCACCCTTTCATCTCTCTTACACACAGAGAACAGACCACCATAATACTTCCTTACTACCTCACTCACTCGATCCTTCCCACTCACCTCACAATCATTTTCATCCAACACACTCAACACCTCATTCTTACCACCATACACTTTTTTGAAAAAAAACCACGTACACCTTTCATCCTGCTCTCTTACAACCATTCTCGCCTGTGCCATCAATGCTTTCCCTTTCACTTCCAAAAACCTAGCAACCTTCATACGCGCCTCAGCTATCTCATTCTCTACATTCTCACCCCACACACTCACCTCTTCCAAATAATCCAAACGCTTCTGCCACCACTCATACTCTTCCCTCTCTCTCTTCACTCTCTCACATCCATGCCTGACAAAAAACCTTTTCACTCTCACTTTCACCCACTCCCACCATTCAATCACACTTTCAAACTCCAACTTCTTTCGTTCCCACTTCCCAAACAACAAACCAAACTCCGCCCTCACCCTCTCATCCTCTAGCAAATCCACATTCAATTTCCAAACGCCTCTTCCATGCACACTATCATTCTCCATACTCACGACACAATCGATCTTGCCATGATCCGAGAACGGCACCCGCTGAACAGTAAAGGAACTTGACTTGAAATCTCTAGAAGAAAAAACAAAATCAATCCTAGACCTCAGAGTCCCAGTCGCTGAAAAAAAGGTATAGCCTTCAGTCTTGCCCAAATCCTCCAGGCCAAAATCACTACATATCTGCGATAATAATTTACCGGATCTATCTACACCACCACCCTCACCACTCCCACTCCCTCCCACCCCCACCCCCGTTCCACCCCTCCCCCCACCCCCCCCCCTCCCCTTCCACCTCCCCACCCTATCCCCTCCCCCCAACACACAATTAAAATCACCAAGTATAGCTAGGGGCATTCTTCCACCCACAAAAAACTTTAATTTCTCAAAAAGAGCTATATGCTCCTGCTTTTGTGGGGACGCATAAACATTTAATACCCTGAAACACACCCCCTCCTCCTCCACCATACACATTACCGCCCTTCCTTTTAATATATGTACAATATTAGAGATCTTATATCGCCAACTTTTAAACAAAATGCCAAGGCCGACATTCCCCTCTACACCCGTAGACCACACAACAGGACCATATGGCCATTCCTCCGGACAAGGCTCCTCCTTTAAATTGCATTCTTGCAGACAGATGATATTGCATAGAAAGGAGAGATATCTCAGAATAGCAGTCCTCCTGGGTGCAGCTTGGAGACTCCTCACATTTAAAGACGAGAAGTGTGTTGGCATTTCCTACTATAAAGGATAGGGCTCCTCTGTAAAATCACATTCCAGCAGACCAATCCCGTCAAAAGATAGCAAAGCGAGATGGTGCAGTAAAACCGCCCTCCTAGGTGCTGCTTGAATACTTCGGATATTAACAGAGGATACTGGAATTAGCATTCCTACAGGTGGAAAAAGGAGAGATTAAGTAACCAAACATCATAATCAGGTATTTTTTTTACTTTTACACTTCCTCTCCTTCCTGCTAAATCTAGCCCCTGACGCCTTACTCCTCAACTCCCGCCCCTCCTCTGCAGCTGCCTTTTTTAACCCCCTACGGGTCAATAGGCCCTCAGTTTTCCCGCTGCTAGCAAAGGATTCAACCGAGATTTGGGATGAATCTGAATCCTCTTCCTGACTTGGGAACTCAGTAATTATTTGAGAAGGATCTTCTGTGCCACCCTTTCTCCTCTTCAAAGTGTCCCGAGAGAGATCCATGACCTCCACCCCACTAGCCCCGCCCCTTTCCACAGCGCCACTTACAGACGGCTCCGCAACCCCAACTGCCGGGGCCTGAGTCGCTGTCGCTGTTTCCCTAGGCATGGGCTGAAGTGTCATGTCTTCCGCCTTGCTTACCGATGGGACCTCCACCATCCAGGCCGGAGTCGTCCCCTCAGTTCTACAAGACGGCGCATGTTCTCCCTGGAATTTAACATCATCCACTCTACTTCCTAACTGAACCTCCACCTCCCTGACCAGAGCTGTTCCCCTAGTCACTTCAGCACCAGATAACACTTCCACTGGCAGGACCTCCACCTCCCTGGCCGGAACAGTCCCCCCAGCCACCTCAGCACAGGATAATCCTTGACCTCCCTGCAATACCACCTCCTCCACCCTGCTTTCCGGCGGGACCTCCACCCTCCTGGCCGGAGCAGTCCCCCCAGCCACTTCTGCATAAGATGGTGCCCGTTCTTCTGTGCTCTGCACGACCTGATGACCCGAATCCACTGGGGCAACATGCGTCAAAATGGGGCACTGCCTTGCAAGGTGGCTGGACTCTCCACAAAAATGACACTTCCTTCCCTCCGGACACTCCGCCGTCCTATGACCCGGCTTGAAGCAATTACGGCACACCAGCCTGGCTTCGCAGTTCTCTCTAGTATGCCCGAAGGAATAACAGTTCCGGCAATATTGGGGTTGGCCTGGGTACCACAAAACCCCCCTATTCGGGCCAATGGAAAAGGCCTGGGGAGGGTGCATCCGACCACCAATCCCCCCATCATCTCTTCTCAGCTGAACATAATACCTCCTGTGCCCATTAAAAGTACCAAGCACATTGGTCTGTTTCACCCCTGCAGAGATGAAGGAACAATATCGGCTTAGGAAAGCCTGAATTTCTTCTTCCCTAACAAAGGGATTATAGGTCTGAAGTGTCAACGGAATCCGCTGCTTGGACACATTCCCGACAAAAGTAAGGCCCTCCATCAAGGGATCATCCAACTTTTCACGACTCCTCTGTAGACACGTCTGCATTTCCGAAACCCGGAAAAAGGTCAGATCGAAGAAACCACTTGTAGGAAAGGCTTGCACACAGTATAACGATTCCAACGGCATCATCAGCAGGTCCATCACAACTTTTTTCTGGATATGGAATAAACCACGGTCTCCACGTCTATCCTCCTGGACGTACACCCGGATGGTGTTCGGAGCATAGGACCCAGCAACCGAGGCGTCCCCTCCCCCAAAGGGAAGGCTCAGCCCGGTGATCACAACTCAAGGGATTCGGAGAGGCGCCACCCCCAATAGCAGCATGTGTGCTTGGGTATACACAACAAGGCCGAGGGCGCTGGCTCTCCTACTATCCCCACCTTCCGACTGCAACCCAAGGATCGCAGCCAAAAGGCCGAGGGATAGTTTCCAGTAGTATTTTGTGGTTAGAGGTGTATAATTGGTCTATTGTTGCAGTGAGTCTGATTCCTAAATAGGGGATATTATTGGAAAAGGTAAACTGTTTGGCAAGTAGTACTTAGGTTTGGTGCGGCATATGGAGATTTAGGATTGAGAATTTGGGTTTGTTAAGTTTGTAATATGAGACCGTCAAGTAATTTTGGAGGTGGGTACGTATTGTTTGGAGGGATCTGTTTGGGTTAATTATCATTAATATGATGGCGTCTGCAAATAGACTGATTTTATGTTCTGTGTTAAGGTGTTTGATGCCAGTAAATGTCAGGTCGTCTCTAAGTTTAGAAGCTAAGGGTTCAATGAGCAATGCGAATATTATGGGAGACAGTAGGCAGCCTTGTCTGGTACCATTGGTGATATTGAAGGAGTCTGATAGTGTTCCATCTGTTAGTACTCTGGCTGATGGGTGAGAGTATAGTGAGAGAATGGCTGTTAACAGCCATCCTGTGATGCCAAAATTCTGTAGGGTCAGTTGCATGAATAGCCAATGTATTTGGTTGAATGCTTTTTCTGCGTCTAAGGATAAGAGTAATGATGGTTGTTTGGTATGTTCTAAGTGGTGAAGAAGAGATATAAGTCTTCTAGAGGCGTTGGGTGCTTCGCGGCCTAGTATGAATCCTACTTGGTCTGGATGTATTAAGGTAGGAAGATAAGGGAGAATTCTGTGAGCTATAATTTTTGCATAGAGTTTTCTGTCTGTATTGAGTAAGGAAATTGGTCTGTAGTTGTGGACAAGTTGTGGATCTTTGCCAGGTTTTGGTATTGTTGTTATTATGGACTGTAGCATGTCTTTAGGGAATGTGCTGGTAATGGCGGCATGATTAAAAAGTTTGGTCAGATAGGGTGATAAGTCAGGGGCAAATTGTTTGTAAAATTTGTTTGTGTATCCGTCGTTTCCTGCAGATTTGTTTAGAGGGAATGTTTTGATGGCCATTTCTATTTCTTCAGGAGAGATCAGAATAGACATGGCATCAAGTTGAGATGGGGAGAGTTTGGGAAGTTTGGTTGTGTGTAGGAATTGTATGGATGCAAGTGTTGGTTGTATAGTGTCAAAATCATTTTTAAAAAGATTGTATAAATGCTGATAATAATTTGCGAAGGCATTAGCTATTTCTTGTGGATTTGTGGTTAGTGCATGTGTGGTTGGGTGTTGAACTGAGGATATTTTGGATTTTAGGAGTCGTTGTTTGATCATTTGGTTAGTAGGGAATTGGCCTTGTTACTCAGGGAATAGAATTTGACTTTCATTTTTTGAAGATTAAGGTCGTATTTATAAAGCAAAAGGGTTCTGAGTTTGTTACTGTCTGTGGTGAGGGAAGAAGAGATTGAGGGGTTTGGAGATATTTTAGTTTGTTCTTCTTTTGTTTTAACGGAAATGAGGAGTTCATCAATTTGTTTGTTTCTTTGCTTGATAGTGTGAGAGTTCAATTGTATAAGAATACCTCTCACATAAGCCTTGTAGGTGGACTATAATGTGGGTATAAAGATATAAAAAATGTTTACAGTATCAGATTGCACAATTGACACATTGAGAGAAAGAAGCAAAACAACTAGTAACAAGGGAAGGTCAAACAAGTGAAATCAGTTGTAAGAGGTGGATTAAACATGTATATCATGTAAATAAGTGAATATACAAGTGCCAAATTCAAATGCACTGTGGGGAGCAGTTCTAGGAGGTTCTAGTCATACTATTCATAGTAGGAAGACTACTCAATTCCCAACTCTGCATCCCATACCCTCAAAGTATGGGGTCTGCTGTAAATATCTCAGTTGGGGTATCCACCAATCATAGGTTGGGAGTAATTCTGTGTATGATCCATGGTCCAGAAGGTGTTCAGTGGGGGGCAGCTTAAAGCACCTAATGATCCCATCTTTGCCCCAAGAGTAAAAAAAAATGCTACAACTTGCCCTGGTTGAAACCAAGGATACTTCCCAAGGGGAGGTTAGAGGTGAAATGGGTGGGTATATTATTATTATCATTATACAGGATTTATATAGCGCCAACAGTTTGCACAGCGCTTTACAAAATGAAGGTAGACATAACAGTTACAATACGATTTGGTACAAGAGGAAACAGTGAGCCCTGCTCGTTAGAACTTACAATCTAGGAGGTATAGTTCTCCCTTTGCATTTAGCCTTTCCCAGGTTTTTTATGTATTTAAAGTGAGGAGAAATGTCGAGCTAGATAAACCTCTGTACATCGCCAGAATCCATGGTGTGCCTGACTAGTTAAGACTCACCATGGACTTCTCTAAAAAGATCCATAGTTTATCTGTGGTATTGTGATGCCAGTTAAGAATACAGACCAAAGCCATTGCCCTTAAGTATAAGTTGATGTCAAGTAGACCTAGACCTCTATTTACTTTGTGTCTGTGTAGAACAGGTTAAGCCAGCTGAGGCTGTTTTCCCTGTCAAACAAGGGTTGTTATCACTCTATGAAGTTGTCTAAAAAAACTGGTGGTAGTCTTATTAGCACAGTATATAGTAAGTAAAAGATTTTCAGCAGTACATTCATTTTAATAACATTAATATGCCCATCCACGTAAGAGTAGGATTTTGCCAACTCTTCAAATCCTTCCCAATAGTACATAGAAGAATCTCATAGTTACTGTAATAAAAGAGCTTAAGATCTGGGGAGATATAGTATATGTGCCTAGGTATGACAAAGCGTTCTCCCTCTAAACAAACAGGACATTTCTTTTAAGCTCAGATATCAAGTCTGGTGGGACTGTGACTAGGAGAATTTTAGATTTAAAAATGTGTCATTCAGACATCAATATCAGTAAGGTGGTACTTGGTTGAGAGGTACAATAAAACATATATAGAGGATCTATGTTCTTTAGAGCCCACATGGATACCCTTAATACCAGCATTCAACCTAATCTTTCTAATGAGGGATTCCAGGATAAATGCAATTAAAAGGGGGGGAGGGTAAAGGACACCTTTCCTTGGTGTCATTATGAGCAAAAAATGGACACAGTGAATTGATTCACATCGATTTATGTTTGGAGCTTGTGATATTTAAAGAATATGCACGATACTTGATACATATGGACTTTATTTGAATATTAACTTGAGCATGTGGTATTTACATATACACGGAGACATTTCTGTTTTCATTATGGACTTTGTTTTGATATATTATAAGTTGGCTTAAGCTCTGCTTTTTAACACATTTTTGTGTTTGGAATAGCAGCTGTACATTTTATTGTTCTGTGGTCCTGAGCATGGGTGTACATATTCTTCATATTTTTATATCATATTTATTATGAAGAGTGCCTGTCTTTCCATTCTTTTGGGCAGGAGTGAAAGGAAGGCCCCAGTGATATTCCACTTCTTCCTGATGGAGGGCATCCAGAACCAGTCTTAGAATCCAGTGTATCATCAAAGTTCTTCTACAAGTAGATGAGTCAGGAAAGAGGGACAACTTCACTCCATCAAAATCAAGGTGCAGTTTTACTCGCATAGCTTGCATGATGGCCTCTTTGATAGCATAATGTATCTTACAGAAGACATCCTTGCTTGCTGATATCTTGTAGCAGGGGCAGCCTCTATGTGCTGAACAATTTTTACATGATCTGGCAACATATCTCCCAGGATCTGCTGAAACAAACCCCTTTAGTGTACCTCAGGCAGGCCACGTATGCACATGTTTTGTCTCCGGTTTTGGATTTCATAATCATCTAATTGTCATAAAAGGGATTCAGTTGGGGATGTGGCTAGGTAATGGCAGCGTGAAGACCTGTTTGCATTGAACTCCTGACTCCCCTCCAGCCTTTTAGCCCTACCTTGCAACATATCAACTCTGCATGAGTACAGCCAAACGGCAGAATGTGAACAGCGCATACAAGACACAGGGCAAAGCAGAAATCAGGTATTTATTCCTGGGTACCCCGCCAGTCGACATGGTGGAGTCATGAGGTGCCAGACTGGACCCATTCTCCACATAGGTACCGCCTGAATCCCCAGCTCCTTCTATGGCCTCAGACTTCTCTCAGAGGCATTTACCTCCAGACTGCCTTGCTCCTCATCCACTTTAGCAGCACCAGCTACCATCCTGGAGGATGTGGAACCTAGGGAGTAGGGATGTCCTTGATGAACATTGGGTGTTTGTGTGTTTTGCATTCAGCAGGTTTTATGCCCACCACACCCCACAATGCACTGTGCTCTGCAATCACAACACAATGCACTGTGAGAGTCATGATTGGCCAAAGTCTCAATGACTTTGTCCAATCACATCCCACACTATACTGTATAGAAGATATTATTATACTCTACAATAAGATACATCTGGTTTTCTACTTAATCTCCATATGAAGTGACATTCCCTGTCATTATTGTGATGTGGACCTGCTGTTGTCTTGTTCCAGTAATTGGTCATGTATTTTCCCAGTTATGCCATTAATTTATTGTTGTATAGGTATACTTGTCATGTTCTTGTACCACTTACAGAATGCTTGGTACTTTATAAATAAGGAATTTGCCAAAAAAAAGGGATTCAATCACTACATCATGGCTGTGTGACTTGTCTTTAAGAAGTTCTACTGTTTGTGCCAGATCCATCTGCTCTGATTCCAGAGTGTATACTCAGTTGCCCTATTGTGTAGTCTCCTTTTGTACATTATTATTATTATACAGGATTTATATAGCGCCAACAGTTTGCTCAGCGCTTTACAATATAATGGGAGAAAATACAGCAAAAATACAGTTCAATACAAGAGGGATAGGAGGACCCTGCTCCTTGGAGCTTACAATCTAGGAGGACATTGTGTAGTGCTTCATTAAAAGGGTTCGCAACAGAGGCATACAACTGTATTATATCTGTCTTGGTGGGGAGTGCTTTAATATGCTCTCTATCCCAGTCCTTATCAAGTTCTCCTAATGCTAAGTCAGCAGTAGAGGTTTGGGCAGCTTAGGGCCGCAGATGCATACCTTTTTGGAGTGGTCATGTTCCTCTGCATTCCCATTGTTTGCAGAAAGACCAGCCTGTGCTGCCGAGTGCACCAGATTCATCTTGGATATTGTCCTTACTAGCAACCAGCAAAGATTTTAGGCCTCGAAAGCGAGTGTGAGTGGCCTGTCATTGACAGTATGTAAAGCTGGTGGTTTGTTTCTCTGTCACAGCTGTAAAAGACCTGCTGAAAGCAGGAGCGCACTCCAGCATGCTCAGGCCACACCACCCAGTTGTTTCTTGTTCACCCATGGATGAAAAAGAGAAAAATTTACTTTTTAACTGTGTGAGCTAAAAATGGACACATTAAATCACAAGGATAAAAATGTAGGATGTATTTTTCTTCCATATGAGTTAAGGTTGCCATTTTCCATGAAAATTTGAGATATCTTTTTCTTCCATGTGAGGTAAGGCTGCCATTCTCTATGAGAATAGATGCATTGCCTCACGTGAATGAAAATGTGAGATGTCTTTTTCTTTGGTGTGTGGTAAGACTGAGAATGTAATCATTACTTCACATGGATGAAAATGTGAGATGTATTTTACTTCTCTTTTTCATTCAAGTGGGGCAATGTGTCCATTCTTAACTTATAGGGTTGAAAAGTACACTCTCATCGTGATTACATCCAACCATCCAACCATAGAAAGACTCATTCACATTACAGAGATAAAGTGCCGGGTATATGAATTTGCTTATGTTTGATCTAATTTGAATTGTTTTCTCTTATAGGACCACATCCAACTGGTCTGCAGATGAGAGGGAGAAGCAGGTGGAAGAGAGTGAATTGATATATTCACTGATTACCTCACCACCAGCCACACTAGAAGGATTTGAAGAGTCGGGAAGCATGTATGTATCATATCTGTCTATCTGTCTATCTCCATAATCTATCCATCTTCTATAAATTTTCTGTAGTAAATTTTCTGTGTCTCTAGGATGCTGTGGGCCATCTGAGCATGGGTGTGTAAATGGAATTGGATGGTGGCAGAGTGGAACAGAGATGACCCCAAAAGCAAAGGAAAGGATCCTTGAGCTGCTTGGTGAAGTGCAATATGAAGTGAGTGACAGGGATCCATTCTTAGATTCTCAAGATGCTTGAGCAACCCTCTGCCACAGTCTGAGCATGCAGCTGGAAGACCTTGGCAGGGAGCAGGAAAAGTAGGTCATGGATGGCATTTATGCATTTCTTGTGGCCTGCAGCTCAACCACAAGAAGTGGTCTGGAAACACCACAATTTCCATCTGCTCCAATGTCTGCATATCCATTTGCAGTTCCTCCAGGTATCCTAAAGCAACATCTAAAACATCTCTTTGATGAAGTAGCCTCTTCTTCCTCATTCCTGGAAGAAATGCTTAAAGCTTACATTGTTACCATCCCAAAACCAGGTAAAGACCTGAAAACTCCCTCAAATTTCTATCCCATTTCACTGTTAAACACAGATGTAAAGTTGTATGCCAAACTAATTGCAAGACGCCTCACACATATTCTCCCGTCATTGGTCAAGACAGACCAATCGGGTTTTACCCTTGGTAGACAAGCATCTGACGCTACAAGGAGAGTGATAAACGCTAGCCATCATTCCAAATCAGCCTTCAAGCCCTCATTAATGCTCTCTGTAGATGCTGAGAAAGCATTTGACCTTATCCAATGGTCATATATGTCTCATACTTTATCTAAATTTGGCTTCAATGGCCTAATCTATCAGGCTATTCGCGCCCTATATTCCAACCTCTCTGCTCAAGTATACACGTCGGAAATGTTATCAAAAACTTTTCTAATCACAAACGGTACAAGACAGGGATGCCCCTTATTGCCCATAATATTTAATCTACTTATTGAGCCATTAGCTGAAAGGATCCGATCGCATTCAGAAATATTGGGTTTAGCCATAGGTAAACAATAGCATACCATTCAACTATTTGCAGATGATATAATCCTATTGCTGACCAACTCCCTCAGATCGCTCCCATCTGCACATGAAGTTTTGGAGAAGTTTAGCACCATATCTTATTACAAAGTAAACTTTTCTAAATCCCTCATCTTAAACACTGGTACCTCTAAATCCTCAATATCTCAACTGCAATCTAAACTACCGTATGTGTGGAAAGATAGTGGGATTCCACACCTGGGCATTATACGTTCCTCTAACTCACATTCCCTGACTAAATTGAATTATGAACCTTTAATAAAGAAAATCTCGGAAGAGATGGTTAGACTGCGCTCATTTAATTTGTCATGGATGGCTTGGCAAACTGCATTTAAAATGAAGATTCTCCCTCAGATCTTATATCTATTCAGAACCCTCCCGCTGCCACTCCCTCTTTATATCTTAGCATTTATAACTAGACTCTATAAAGGTTTTCTATGGGGTAATAAAAAAGCTAGGATCCCGAATTCTATTGGCCATAAACACCGAAATTCAGGCGGGGCAATTGCATTGACTTTGGTGACTACTTTACTGCTATTCACTTAGATCAAATTAGAGAATGGTTCCACCAGACTTCAGACACCCCTTGGGTGGGACTGGAATCTATGCTAGTCCCTGGGCACCATCTTGCTCATTTCTTACTAATAGACGCCTGGAAACCTTGGACACTCAATACCTTTCCCCCTACTATACAATGCAGTCTATTAGCCTATAGATGATGTGTACTTACACGATACGCGTTAGGGAAGTGCCAAGCTATGTTTATCCTATGTACATGTACCTCCGGTCTGGCCGTTTATAAGCAGCTGTACCTTTGCTAAGTAAGTTCTTTTCTGATTGTTCAATTTTAAATAAACGTTATCACACTATTTGAGGCCTTTTTCCACGGGCTCTTTATTTCTGGGGAGCCTGTAAATCCAGTAGGTCCTGGGATTGTGCCTAACAAGAACACATCTGCAGTGACGTCCCTGGATCCGTGATACAGTTTCTCCTGGAACCGATGACATCTAGTGGTCACCCTACAGACAACACCCACCTGATCCATCAACACAGTGGCTGGACACAGCTTCCATCTGGACAGATGACATCTAGTGGTCACCCTATAGATGACACCGCCTTGCTCCAGTGATACAGTGGCTGAGTACCAGGGACAGGTCTTAAATGTCCCATGCGCTTTAACTTGCGCTATCTGGTCAGTGCATTACTTGGCTTTTCTTTATCATTTCTGATATCTACTATCCCTGGCTCTTCAAGTGTTGGAGACTGTATACGTATTTAGCACATCTGATGAACTGACGCCGTCTTTTTTGCCGATCCACATTCAAATGGGATCTATCTTATGTGTAATCATTGTTTAAGTTAGCGCTGCACTTTCATATTTTACTATTAGCCTATAGAAAACTGATAACCAATGAGCATACTAAAGCCCCCATCTCCTCACTACCCTTCCCTTTGAAAAGCATGAAGCTTCTTATCCCTTATCTCGCACAGCAGGTGTACCTAGATAAAGGACTTTGACTAATATCTGACCTCTATATATCCAACAAAATTAAATCTTGGCAAACAGTGAAGACTCAATTTCGACTATCAGATAAAGAGAATTACCAGTATTACCAAATTACACATGCGTTACACAACCTATGTTTTGAAATTAGCTGGATCTCAGATATGACTTGGGCTAAACTAACGAATACCAGAACTCCCACTAAATCGACTTCCTTCTTTTATACTTGCTTACATGAGAAACTAGAATTTGTCTAGCACTCAGCTATGCTCCAATGGAAATCTGACCTGTCAGAAACATTTTGCCACATTTTGTTATGTTACAGCCTTATTTCAAAATGGATTAAATTCTTTTTTTTCCTCAACATTCTACAAACAATACCCCATAATGACAATGTGAAAGAAGTTTTTTTTGAAATTTGAAGGGGCTCTCTTGCCTCCCCCATATATTGGCAATATCAATATTCTTTTATACCCCTGCCCTGTAAATAGTTTCTGTAATTACCACTTGGTAGTTGTTCTTGAAATTCCTTGATGAAAAAATCAATACTGCCTTCCTCCTTCTCTTTCTTTGGAAAGGAAATTGTACAGAGATTGTAAAATCAGATTGCATTGTGTATGGCTACCTTTATACACCTAAAATGAATTAGTTTCACTTTCAGTGCCATTAATTGTTAACGGCACACCAAACATAGAAGCAAATACATTTTCCCACTATGCTAGATGTGAATGAGTCCTGAAAGTGAAATCGGTGTGTTTGTGTGTTTACACAAGAAAAATGAGGCCCAATTCGCATTTGTGTGTTTCAGAAAGCATGGCACACTGCATAGAAAATGCTTGCTTTGCCTTGCATTTCAGAAAAGCGTTGCACCAAAAATGACAGTAAGAAAAGCACCACTCTCCAAAAAAAGTTCTGGAGCTTCTTTGGGGCGATTATTGCATGTATGGTAGCCCATTCAAGTGGATAAGCTGCCCTATGCGTGACGAGCAAAAATGCTCCAAACACCGCAAAAAAAACTAGGCAGGAATGCAAGTTCCCACTATGCAGAGATGTGAACGGGGCTTGACAGATGAGTGTCACCATCCACTCCCTCCTATGTATTTGTACAAAGATGGCCATACACAATGCAATCTCATTATACAATCTCTGTATAATTTCCTTCAGATTTTCCAGAACTATGGAATAGGAAGACCCACCTATCTACACAATCACTCTGTATCCAATCAAGCAGGCTCTTGCACCACATAGTATGACAGTATGGGGCTCTGTCACTGTGGAAATGGGTTTGAGAAGGACACAGAACTCTCAAACCGTCAGTATGAGAGGCTACAGCAAATGTTTTGTGAGCAGAGAAAGCTATGTTTTAAGCTTCCCCTTTATTTGGTAAGTCTGGATCGGAGGTGTAAGCTTGAAGGCTCCAAAGAGTATTGGGTGGGACGGAGTCTTCAGTCTTGTGTCCAGGTTTTTCAGAAGTTCAGCAGGGTGCTTTAACAATCATTAGGTCTATTACTTCATGTGCCCTTGCTGCTTGTTACATTTAGGCCAAACAAAAAATACCTCTTAGATAAAGAATTGGAGAATACTGCAAACTCAATGAATGTGGCTCCCTTGACTACAGTGCCTCACATCATTTTACATTTAGATGCCATAAAAAATTAGAGACACTGATTGACTTATTTTTCTAAAACTGGAGAGTGCAAAATCTGGTGCAAAAATGTGGTGCAGCTGTGCATGGTAGCTAATCAGCTTCTAACTTCAGCTTGTTCATTTAAGCTTTGACAATAAAATCTGAAATCTGATTGGTTTCTATGCAGACCTGCACCAGATTTTGCACTCTCCAGTTTTACTATAGTAAATCAACCCCAAAGTGTTGGGGCTGCAATGGAGAACATTTCTGGATATACAGATTGGACACTCTGACCCCATAAGGTCTGAATGAGGAATTGGATGGTCATACCATTTTATAGTATAGTTTTTGCCCTCCCACTTTTATCTCCCCCTTTCTTCCTCTTTGCATTATTTTTTAGGCTATGCCAGTGATGGGTCCTGGATGGTAGAGATCTATCACCATTGTTTGGGCTATGGTCCCTATACATGGGATAACAAGGAGCAGTTTTCGAGTACTCAGGATTAAACCCTTCTGCAAGACTGGCCTGAAAGGGGCAGGAGGCATCCAGCAGGCCATGACGTGTTGTGTGGTGCAGGAAACAGTGTAAGAGGACTGTGGGCTGTTTGTCTGATGTGACTCTACTAGACTTCTGTGACACTTTTTAGACTTCTGGAGCAGGTGGTAACTTCAAAAAAACCTTGTTGTGGGGTAAGTTATACTGGCAGTGAGTTGAAGCTTTGTGTATGCACTGGTTGTTTTTTTAAAAAAGACATGCCTGGTGAGGAATCCAGACCTATATACTGTATATGCAAAATTATAGATCTTCCCCCCTTCTGTGGATGTAGAGTGTTTCTCTTAAGTCATTAGTGAATGTGTAGATCAGGCTTTAGAAAGACGATAGTACCCTGAAAAGGTGTTGCGTGTGTTCATGCAGATGGCAGGATCCCGAATGCAGTTGCTGGAGTTCGGCAACAGTTTGAACCTGCACCACTAGACAGTATGGATTCCGACTGGAGTTTCCTTTGCATCTGAGCAGTGTTGCTTGCTCCCCATCGGCCTTACCCTATTGCTGCAGAATGGGAGATGACAGCTAGAACAACATTGTGGGTTGGGGACATGGCTTGTGCATTCAGGCATCTGTCTCCTTATTTTAATGTGGTTGGGTACTTTCTTTCAATAATTGTTTTTAGTTACACTACTGAATGGGGCATTTTTTGGTGTCCATATCTCCCTCTAGAGGCCATGGAACCCTGAAGTTTGCTGTTTAATAATATATATGAATGATCTGCAAGGTGTGCATATTACCCCAAGCTTTGTGAACTATTCTATGAGACTTTTCAAGTGTTCATCTATGTAGATACAATGATTAACAAAACTTTACCCATAACAGCTTGATAACAAATAGTGTTCTTTAGGAAAGAGCATACATTCCACATTTATAATTAGGCTACCAAAATTAGTGAGTGCTGTAAATTGCCTCCAGCATTGTTTCAGTTTCTTCTGGCAAGAGGCTGCCATTTTGCTGATGCACAGAGGCCCTGAGCAGCAGTAAATCTTAAGGCTGTCAGCATATTGGCTTCTACATTTTTGGCACAATGCTGAAATATAGAGAGCAACTGAGCATGTGCAGAGCAGAGTGAGACAGTATATTACTGAATTTTAAACAGAATAGACACTTATTTTTAATGTTTTACATAGCTATACCTGCAAAAAGTGGCCTGAAGTGATCTAGCAGGACTTAATTTTCTGACTACAATTCCACTTTAAACATCATAACTAGGATTGTCTTTACTAGATTGTTTTAGTATTGTGCCTTGGATTCTTCTTTTTATTTTTTATTTTCTAATCATTCTTGGATTCTTCTCTTTTTCTAATTTTACATTTACCATGGCATCTCCTCAGGTGGTGAAAGCTTCGGCTACAAGATTCACATTTTGGACTCATTACCATTTTCTAGGATGTTTTTGAAAAGCCTGGAGGTTGTTTGTTTTTTGTCTGTTAAAACATACATTTTTAAATACTATATATCAGATTGCTTTCTTCCTTGTAGAATTAATGAGTAACTTTACATAAACAGGAAAACCATCAAACCCTAAATATTTTAGAATCCACAAAGATAACAGTTATAAATGCTCAAAGCACTAATATTAATGTTGACCTTTTTTTTGCACTAATATTAAACTTCAAGCTCTTTTGTTACTGCAATCAATACTAAATGGGTCAGAATAGAGGGCAGCACTGTCCCATTATATATTTCCCATATTTTCAAGTTAAGTGTCATGTTTTTGAGTCTTTTTCATGGGGCATGATATCACATAGTTGAAAAGAAAATCAATTTCTATTCAATTATAAGATAAAGATATTGATGTAGAAAACAAAAACCTTGAACTGTATTTTCTAGCCCTTCCACGCAGAAACTGAGGCTATGACTTCACTTGTGAGATTTACTTTCTCTATTAAGAATGATGAAAATAATATTCTAAATCAGTATAGAGTGTATGCTTTACATTCATAATATTTATTTATTAAAAGACACAAGTTGTGCTTCAAAGTTATAAATGATGCCAACATGTCTTTACTTTTAACGCTGCCACACATTAACAAGGAGACTGGAAACATTCAATGAAACAGCCGTACTTTCCATGATGTCACTGAAGCTGTGTGAAGCGAAACAATAAATGTTCTGAATGGTACTGTAAAATACACCTTTCTTAAAATAATTACAACTTGACATATGATGAAACACTATATAATTATAGGTAAACTTTACTGAAAATTAAATCCCAAGATAGATCCAGAGATATAGGCAGCTGAAGTTATATTAAAATATTGAACTGTTACCTTATGAGCCCTCATATTAGTGAGCAACCTATCATTTTAGAGTCTTGTCACACTACTTCTGTTGGTCTGTCATGGCCTGCATTGCTCAATATAGCCCCAACACAAGGACAAGACAAGTTGCCTTTACTACAGTTGTGCCAGTTCACATCAAGGTGCTGTGCTTGTGTGCAGTGGTTGGAAATGCAACATGTTGCAATTAAACACAGCACAAGGTATTATAATGAATTACAACGGTGATGCATGTTAAGAAAAAAAGTAATTTGATCCCTGCTGTGAAAAATGTAGGTCATGTCATGTGTGCTTATACTGAGTTAAACACAATGCAAGTAGTGTAAATCCACCCTTAAAGAACCAATGGAGAGACTTTGGAGGTGTTATGTGTGGAACCAAGTTTGAAATGTATAGTAAATAGATATTTGCACCTTGTCTATCTCTCTACTCCCCAGCTCATTCCCTTGATTTCCTCATGTAGCACAAGTTTACTGAGCATCATATCAGTATATCACATTCTCAAACTCAATCTTTCTAAAACTGAGCTTGTAATATTTCCTCCTCCCAGGGGCGGACTGACAACTCATGGGGCTCCCGGGCAATAAGGGATCATGGGGCCTCTGTGTCCTTGCCCAAACTCAAAAAAGCCTGTGAAAAAGGTACCAGGGGCATCTCATTGGGCCCCCTACTGACCCCGGGTCCTCGGGCAGTACCCGAGTTTCCAAATGGTCAGTCCGCCCCTGCCTCCTCCCAATCCCTCCCATGACTATACCATTGAGATCAACAGCATGACCATTGATCCCTCCACACATGCCAGGATGCTAGGAGTAATCCTAGACTCTGACCTCTCCTTTGGGCCCCACATCCAATCACTGGCTTAATCTTGCCGCCTTAACCTCTGCAACATTTCCAGAATGTGTGCCCTCCTGACTAACGACACCACAAAACAACATATTCAGTTCTTGGTTATATCCAGCCTTGTCTACTGCAACTCCTTCCTCACTGGCCCACCTTTACTTATAGACTTATATACCTTATTAACCGATTCTTGACTGCTGCCCCTCTCTGCCAATCCCTTCAGTGGCTTCAGCTAGCCCAACGTATAAAATTCAAAATACTAACCACAACATACAAAGCCATCCATATAACTGCCCCCATCTATATTACCAACCTCCTCTGCAGATATCACCCAAATACTTTCTCTGCTCCATTCAAGATAATCTATCTTGCTCTCTAGCTCCCATGTTACCTCCTCCCTTGTTTGCCTCCAAGACTTTTCCAGAATCTCTCCCATCCTCTGGAACTGTAAGGGATTTCCAGCAAGAAGATTCGCGATAGGGAATGCACATGCACGAAAGGGATCCCGCAGAAGAATTTACGGATGTGCGCAGGCGCAGGAATGCGCGATCGCGCACATGCACGCACACGTTCACACGCACAGCAAAGATTGGTGCCAGAAAGGCTTTTTAAGGAGGGCCTCTGCTCAGATTCAGTGCTGACTGGTCTTCACCTCCCCCCTGTGTCCTGCTTACTTCTGTATGATCCCTTTGTTGCTGACCCGGCTTGTTCCTGATCCGACTCCGATTACTCTTCTGCTCCTGGTTCCTGACTTCGGCTCTGCTCCTGACTTTGGCTTTTCCTTCTGATTCTGTACCGCGCTGCCCGACTGTTGATGACCTCAGCTATCCTATGACCCTGCTCCTGTCCTGTGTCCTGGCTACCTACCTTGCTCTGCTGCACATCGGACACTACACAGAACCTGCTCTGTCTGCTATTACGGTGCCCAAATCAGAAGATACTCTGCCTACCAAGGTCACCACCTGCAAGAGCCGCAAGCAACAACCACTGGCGCTCTTGTTCCTCTGGTCCCTAGACTCCCTCTGTTCCAACTTCAGCGGGGCCGAGTGAGGCCGACCTCGTCAATTCAGTCTCCCTTCAGGTACATGACAGGAACTCCCTATACCAGTATGTCAGTTTCTACCCTGTCAGCCTTTAGGAGATCCTTGAAATCTCATTTATTTAGGGAAGTCTACCCCACCTCCACCTAAAAAACTGTACTTGGGTTGCCTACATCAGATCATCACCTGCAACTTTTACCTTTGAACCAACTACCTCTCCCTTTTAGCTCCACAAGCAGATCCCTGCTATTCCTTCTGTATTGAACTGTGTTGTAATTGTACTTTCCCCCTTTATATTGTAAAGCGCTGCACAAACTGTTGGTGCAATATAAATCTTGAATAATAATAATTTGCTTGTAACTTTTCTTCTTCTACAGTATACCTAGATTTCCTGAATGTGTCAGCAGATAGTTTTCACTAAAGGTGACCCCTGCTTTTCCATTGTAACTACTTGATGATTTTAAACATAGGTGAAACTTCCTAAAAAACTTTTACAGCATTTCTTGGACATATCTCATGTTTAGCTCCTCTCCCCCTGTCACAACTTACCTTAACACAATTACCAGAAATTGTTTATCTAAAGTACAACTAGGATATAAGGTATGATCTTGTGAAGTAAAAAAAAAACACTTTTTTTTTAATACATTCTTTTATATAAAGCTTATAAAATATTACAATGCAAGAAAGACATATAAGCATGTTCAATAAGAATAATAACATATGAATACATTAGTTAGAAAAAAAACACTGTATTAAGCTATAATAGCTGGTGATTGGCTGTCCAACTTAATTGTTGGAGGAATATTTCTGTCAGGAAGATCAATGCTAATAGACAAGTTTGCTCTTCTGGACGGACCTCTCGTGCTCTCAGAAATTGGGCACATGCTAATACTTATACACATACGCATGTGCACATTGGTGCTCGTACCTGTGTGAATATTCGTGCGTGCAGGTGCAAACATACACGTTTGACAGATTCTGGCACCAAACGGCTTATTTAAACTGGGCTAGTGCTCTGGACAAGTGATGCTTTGTCTTCAGCCTCCTGTGCATCCTGTGTTCCTGTGATAATGATTTCCATTGCTGACCCAGATTGTCCTGACTACCCCCTAAACTCACTTCACTGACCTCAGATTGTCCTTTGACCTTCGCTTTTGTCTGTTCCATTGGCTTCTGTTGTGTTGATCGGCTTCCAGATCCATCTTGTACCTAGAAAATGTTTCTGTCTGTGCCCTGTACTTGATCTGTCCTGATGGTGTATGACCCAGTCTGTCTGATTCTGCTACTTGCCTACCACAGCTGGTGCCTGCCTACCACTGATCCTGATGATCTACTGTCTGCTACCAGCCGCTGTCTCACTTAAGAACCCTGATGACTTCGCCTGCCCAGTCAGGGTGTACACCTGCTCTGCTGCTAGCAAGACTTATGCAGGCCATACATGGGTTGAATTCTGAACAAATTTTCTTTAGGAAATCGGAAATTTTGTGCATTTTGAAATCCGATGGTATCACCGTTGATTTCGAAATTAATCAAGCCAAGCCTTCAATTTCAGCTCGTGTTGCTACAGAAAATAATTTTCGTGGCCAAGAATTTTCTTTTCTTTCTAGGTCACAGCTCCCACTCATTTCTTTTTTGTTTATATTTCCTGCACGATTCTCCCATCATTGATTCGAAATTTGTTCGTTATTCAAAAAGTTTCCAACATGCCTGATCACTCAGATTCAATGGTCACATGCAAATCGGCTGTTTCTGTGACCCACTAATGGTGTGAAATTCGAACGAAAATTCTTAGAAAAGATTTTCGAAAGAAAATTATTTCGAAATTCAACCCGTGTATGGCTGGCTTTACAGGCACTCATGAAACTCTGCACTCCTGCACCTTCTGTTTACACTACCAGGGGCCCCACATCAAAGGTGTAAGAGAGGCCTTCCTCATCATGTCAGGCTCTACTACCAAGTACATGATAATTTTAATGTGGAACCCGCAAATACTTTTTGGCACTTGCATGGAGAGTGATTTGTGTAATGCTTCATATACTGTATATTGTGGTCTGCTTTGCAAGATATACTGTATTTCTATGAGTATATTTGCTTTCACATATATGAATACCTGGTCTGGCAGTATTATGCTACATATAATTTAATTTTCCATGTTCTCATGATATGAACCCTGTGGAGAAAATAGGAGAGAGAGAGATTTAATAGCATGAGAGAAGCACGTATACTGAATAACAGGAGTTTTGAGTGCTTTTTTTGCCAATCTTTTGTTTAAAGAGAGGCAATATCACCTGGTCAGTGGCTGATCATTTGAACTGGTATAGGGACAGGTCAATAAGTAATGAATTAATGTTTTATGCTGTTTATATAAACATTGATTGATGGATGAATTTTATACAAAAAAAAATATTTTACCTCTTTTTGTACATTTTTGAGACAGTTATCGATGTTTTCAGTTTGTTTAGTTATTTCACATATTATCTACCTTTTGTGATGTTTATACAGATATTGTAGCCCTGTATTAAGGGGTGACTCTATGTCAGATCTCCTTACAATTCAACAAATTTTTGCTAACTTTAGATGATGTTCTGGTCTCTGGATCAACTTCACTAAAGGTGAAGTACTTCCCCTGTCCCGAACCAAATCTCCTCCCTGGGTTCACTCGTCCCCAATTCCAGTAGCCAGCAACCTTATTACTTATTTGGGCATTAAGATAGGAAGGGAACATTCTTTGGTGTATAACCTCAGTTTTCCTCCTCTGATCTCAAAAATAGTGGGAGAGTTGAAAGCATGGCTGGACCTTTCCCTATCACTCTTTGGGAGATGTAATCTTTTCAAGATGGTTAGCATTATGTTGCTTTTGTACCCACTCCAGAAAATTACACTACTGCTCAAGCACAAAGATATACAACACTAAAAATAGCTATCCTTTCTTTTATCTGACACAAGAAAAAACTCTGAATAGCACAAACAAAACTAACTCCCAAGGAGTGAGGAGGGAGCCAATTTACCTAATATCAGAATGTATAACCTTGCTTGTTTACTTCATATAGAGTTGGATTGGGTGCTTCAAGCATCCTCGTATACAAACTATACTCTAGAAATACAAATGGGGCATCCACTTTACATGGTTGCACTTCTCCACAGCAAATTGCATTTTCTCCCCACAAAGTTCCAACCTAATCTCCTGATCAGGGATACAGTGACTTCCTGGAAAGAAACTTGCAAAAAACTGGGCTTATCTCCCTACGACTCTCAATAATTGCCAATACATAGCAATCCAATGTTCCCACAAGCTACACAATACAAAGCCTTTCATATCTAGAATTCTAAAGGGCTGTCTTGCATTGCTTCCCTGTAGAAAACAAACTCATAGACCCTTAATCCCTTTTCATCTCAGGCTTTGGAATACCTGCCTGGTTACCACTTTATCCACATTTTGCAGTTTACAGACTGTCAGCAAGTACAGCTCAAACAAACATCAGTGATTTAAACTTCCTCTAATGGATTATCTTTTCCATGATGGGGCTTGCTCCATATCTGATATGCCAGTCACTGAACTCTCTTTTTACAAAATATTTGCAATCCTGGAGCAAGGACATACCTGTAGATGGTTTAGTGGATAATACCATGGAGGGATACAACAAAATATAGAAACTATTGGTAAATGAATTAGGGAGGAAGTCACAATTCAATCTCATCCATAGAGCTTAAATTCCTTTCTTACCAACCACAGATTCATTGCAAACTGCCTCTTTCCACTTCAAAATGTCCACCTGTCACCTCTATTCTATTGCATTTGGTCCTGCCCTCAAATTTTGACATTTTGGGACTAAGTGATAGTGTACATCTATGGAGTAACCAACTGTCAGATCCCAAAAGATCCACTCCTCCTTTTATTTGGGAGTGACAAAAACATATCTATGTTTGTAAGGAACCACATCTATAAGTCTCAGGAGAACTCACAGCAGCCCCTAATATCACAGACATCAAAAAGGAACTGAGACTTTTGTTATATAGAGAAAAACTGGAATGGAGCTACATAATTATGCCTCATCTAAACATTTTTGTTCCAAGTTGAAAGCATTTATTGAAGCAACTCTCACTGATTCACAAATAATCATCTCTGCTGTCTTTTTTCACTTAGGTGGAAGGGAAAGCTAATGCTGGCCAAATCATTACTTAAAAGGAATATTTCTTTTACTTCTCTCCTAAGAGTCTCTCCACTCAGCCTCTTGAGAGTGTAACCCCATTGCAGACTCAAACACTAGTTCTTTCCGTTTGGTCAATCCTTTCTAGAACAGTAATGTCATATATGCCTGGATACCAGATTGTCTATTTCAACCCTCTCTGTTATACAGTATATGACTTTTCTTTTCATTCTTTTGTTTACCTAGCTCATTTCAACAGTTGAGCCTTGTTGTATTAAACTTTTAGGGCCACTTTGAGGTTCTGTTCTTCTTTTCTTTATGAGTCTCACACCAATGCCTCAGGGGTCTTTCCATCCATCCAAGCTTTCTTTTATGGTATTAGTCTCAGATTTACCCACTGTTAATTGTGTTTAAAGAATCGCATTTACTTTATTAATTTACATTGAATTGCACCATTGATCTATGGGATGAGGATACTCTATCTGGCTGTATTTACTCACATTATGGCATGAACTTCTTAATCATCTTTTTTTTCTCTTCTGTATTGTTAGTAGAATTTACATGATGATATGCAACATGTCTAAAATATTTCTTTTTTGTGCCTCTGATATAATCCACTGTACAATTAATGAATTAAATTAATTTTTAATTCTGTATAATAATACCTAATCTCTCCTCCACCCCTATGTGGTGTCTTTGTAATATTTCTGCTTTCTTTTGCTGACATAATCCACTGTAATTTTTTATTTCTGTATCAAAATTGCCTCATCTATCATTTTCAATTGTGGCCTACTATAAAAGCTTAGGTGATGTGCAGAGTATCTCTGCAATATATCTGCCCGTTTTCTCTAACATAATCCACTGTTCATTTTTTTTTTTGCTTGCCTCTCCCTCTTACTGTGCAGCAATGCACATACTCTACAGCCACTCTGCTATACTGTAAACCTTTTAAAGTGACACTAAACTCGTGTTTAAAAAAATATATTATTTTCAAGTATGTATTCTTAATTTAAAACAATGTACCTTCTGTTGCTTTCAGTCTTTCTTACAAATTTCCAAATTCCTTTTTTTTTTTGCTAATGTGATACAACTTCCTGTTAGAGGATGGCTACATTCATTTTGCATTGTTCAACTGTTATTAAAGGTACAGACACCCTCTCTTTCTCACTCCTAAGTTTGATAAGGGACTGTGGACTTTTGGATTTGTAGTGTGCATAGAGCAGTGTACATCACCACAAC
This sequence comes from Staurois parvus, assembly GCF_062004578.1. NCBI lineage: Eukaryota > Metazoa > Chordata > Amphibia > Anura > Ranidae > Staurois > Staurois parvus. The sequence continues at coordinate 10,282,245 of NW_028317994.1, read as the reverse complement.
TTATGTGAGGGAAAAATGAGAGGTTCAGGAGCTCATAGAGGATGTTACAAGGAGGCAGAAAAATTTAGTATGAAAATTTAGTATGAAAAGATTTCATGAAAACTATATTACAGGGCCATTAAGTAGTGGATGTGTATCAATTTATGAAAAAAAAGACTTTCATTTAGTGTCACTTTTAATTTAGCTCAGAAATGTTAACCCTTCATAAGAAATGCCTCATCTTTGGAATGTGGGGTTGTGGTTTTAGAATTTTAGACTGTTGTAGATGATACCATATAGTGTTACACTAAAAAAGATCACTTGCCATGCTACATGTTTTTAACCACTTCAATACCGGGCACTTTTACCCCCTTCTTGCCCAGACCAATTTTCAGCTTTCAGTGCTCTCGCACTTTGAATGACAATTACTCAGTCATGCTACACTGTACCTCATCAAAACTTTTCTTATTTTTTTTCACAGAGATAGAGCTTTATTTTGGTGGTACTTAATCACCACTGTGTTTTTTATTTTTTGCGAAATAAGCGAAAAAATGGTGAAAATTAAAAAAGTACCTTTTTTCCTATCTATTAAAAAATATTTTCTTCATAAATTTAGGCCAACATATTTACTACTACATTTCTTTGGTAAAAATAACCCAAATCAGGGTATATTATTTAGTCTGTGTGAAAGTTATAGAGTCTAAAAGCTATGGTACCAATCATTGAAAATTGATCACATCTGATGTACTGATGGTCTATCTCATTTCCTGAGGCCCTAGCATGCTAGGAAAGTAAAAATACCCCCTCCCCCCCCCCCCCAAATGAACCCTTTTTGGAAAGTAGACAGTTCAAGCTATTTAGCAAGAGGCATGCTTGATTTTTTGAAGTTGTAATTTTTTTCCATCAATTCTTGGGAAATTTAAGAAATTATTTTTTTTTTTAACACAAAATTGATATATTAACAAGTTATTTCTCACACACGGCATATGCATACACTTTTAATTTCCTGACTACCTATCACATTTTTGAAGGCCCTGGAGCACTAGGACAATGGAATTACCCACAAAACGACCCCATTTTGTAAAGGAAACACCCCAACGTATATTCTATGAGGCATAATGAGTCTTTTGAACATTTTTTTCCACAAGTTTTTGAAAAATGTGGAAAGAAAATGATAACAATTTTTTACACAAAGTTGTCAATTTATAAGATATTTCCAACATACAGCATGTACATACCAAGAATTACACCTCAAAATACATTCTGCTACTTGTCCTGAGTTTGGTGATATCACATGTGTGAGACTTTTACACAGCCCAGCCACATACAGAGACCCAACATCCAAATAGCACCATCGGGCGTTCTAGGAGTATAAATTACACATCTAATTTCCTCACTACCTATCACATTTCTGAAGGCCCTGGAGCACCAGCACAATGGAATTACCGACAAAATGACCCTATTTGGGAAAGCCAAATTAATAGTTCAGGCAGCAGGCAGGAACATAGTCCAAAAAAAGTCCTGGGTCATTACAGACAGCAGGCAGAGATATGGTCAGCACAGCCAAAGTACTGGTTCAGGTAGCAGGCAAGAACATGGTCCATAAAAAGTCCTGGGTCATTACAGGCAGCAGGAAGAGATATGGCCAGCACAGTATTGGTCCAGGCAACAGGAAGGAACATCAGGCTTAGGGCCTCGGTCAGGTAAGACCTGGCCACAGGGGTAGAGGCTTCTTCCCACCCAATCTCTTCGGAGCCTCCGGACTAACAGACCCTGATTCGGGAATTACAAACCCCAGTGAAAACAAAAAACTGTTTTGTTCTACTCTGAAGCCTTTCACACATGTGAGACCCCTGTGTTATTTTGCATCCCACTACTACAGTAGCAGGGCAAAAGATCAGTTCAAGCGGCAGGCAAAAAACATGGTCAATTAACAGGCCAGTGCAGGTGGAAGGCAGAAACATAGTTTAGAAACAATCCAGATGGCAGGCAAAAGCATTGTCAGTAAATAGGCCAGGGGCAGGTCAGGTGGAAGGCAGAAAAGTGGTTTAGAAACAATACAGATGGCAGGCAAAGGCATCATCAGTAAACAGGCCAGGGTCAGTTAACGTGGAAGGCAAAGGCATGGTCAATCAAAGCAGCAGGCAAATGATCAGCACAGATTTTAGAAACTGGGAAATTGCAGGCTGTTAAATATAAGGGGAACTAATATTTTACCTCCTCTTCTGCAGCATACCCAACATTTTTTTTTGAGTCTTCTTTCTGATTTTGTGGGTGGAATGTTTTCTGGAAAATGACGCTCATGAAGTCTGCTCACACAATCAGAGCAAATGTTTTCTGGGGGGGAGCCTTGCTGGTAGATCAGGGCAGTGATAATTTCTTCTATATATTTGAGGAAGGTGGTGGGTCTTTCTTTTGACTTTTGATAGATGACAAATGCATTGTAAATGGCCAAATGGAAAAAAAAATGCAACTTTTTTGTACCAGAAGATGGACTTGCTTGTTGACAAATAGGGCTATAGCATCTGGTTATTTAAATCCACCTCCCCCCCCCGAACCGATTATAATCGTGGATACATTCAGTTTTTTGGACGGGACCCCATCTTACATGAATTTCCACCAAGGTGCCATTGTGGATGGTGGACAGGACATATACATTTCTCTTATTCCTCCACTTCATGGCCAACACTTCTTCGTTTCTCAGATTTGCAGATTCCTCCTTTGTAGTCTTCTGGTGATAAACTTTGTGGGAAGCCCTTTCTATTTTTTTGGGTGGTGCCGCAGGCCATCGTTTTCTCACCGTACAGATGCCGGAAAAGGGGGAGACTGGTATAATAGTTATCAAGGTAGATATGATAACCTTTTTGGAACAGTGGGAATGCCAGGTCCCAAACAATTTTGCCACTTTTGCCACGTAGGTTGTGCACTCAGGGGGCTGGAGCTGGGAGTCTTTCCTTTGTACATGCGGAATACATGCACATATCCTGTAGCTCTTTTGCAGAGCTTGTTCAGCTTCAATCCATACCTGGCCCTTTTACTAGGGATGTATTGCTTGAATCCTAGCTGGCCAGTGAAGTGGACAAGGGATTCATCCACACAAATTTGTTGCTCAGGGACATAAAGTTTCGCAAATCTCTTAGCAAAAGAATTTATTAGGGGGCGGATTTTGCCTAACTTGTCATAGTTGGGATGATCTCTGGGAGGGCACTGTGAGTTGTCATTGAAACGTAGAAATCGCATGTTCAGATCATAGCATGACCAGGATATTACAGCAGAATGGAAGGGCATATGATGGATGGGGTTGGTGGACCAGTAGGCATGCAGTTAATTTTTTTTTGTAAGCCCCATGTTAAAACGTAAGGCCCAAAAATAATTTTAACTCCTCCACTGTGAAACGTCTCTATAGAAAAGGACGGGCGTAGGATGTACTGGGATTATTATCAATATACTGCTGAACAAAAAGGTTTGTCTGGTCTACAATGTATTGCAGTAAATTGGCAGGGAAAACAAATAAAAAAAATCAATTTAAAAAAATTTTCAGTATTGATTTGCACACATGGCTGTGCGGAGAAAGGTGGGATTGAAGCTGATCCTGAGCTGAAAGGCAGCCATATTGGGTTTGCCAGGGTGTCAGGAAGATATGTTTGGGTCCTAATTCTCGGGGTCTGGTGGAATATTCCAGTGCTGGCACTGGGCCTTTCATCCTGGGGTCTAGCACCATTGGTGTCTGCTGATTAACCACTTGGGTGTATGGAGTTGATTGTGGTTGCCTGCTCTTCTTTTTTGTCCTTTATTGGACACACACCAACTGTATATTATTTATGAGAATTGTTTGATTCATTTATATTTCACTTAGCATAACACTAGATATTTATTTTGATTTGTGATTTAGAAGGGATATCCTCTTGATGTGTTTGCTGTACACAATTAGGTTTGGGTATTTGCACGGTTTTCAATTTATTATATACAGAAAACATACTTGGCATTAAATGGCTAATACACTTTAGCTGCAATTTAGTCTACACAGGCATGTAATTGATAATGGTTAATTGATAAAAATGTAAAGTTTCAGCAACTGTCAAAAATGAAGGTAGTTCAACTTAACCAAATATTGTAGGGGACCACATAGAATAACCCTGTCATGTCACTGGCAAGTAAAGATGAAAATATTTTTGAAAACCATCTCTGCTTATGGTCCATCCATCAGTTTGGCTTCGCACATGATTTCTTGCAGGCAAACTGCAGATGGTCTCACTACGTGCCTTTACAAGGTAAATGTTGAAAAGACCTAGTGTTTTTCCACACAACTTGTTTTCTTTTAACCACTTTAATACCAGACAATTTCACCCCCTTCCTGCCCAGGCCAATTTTCAGCTTTCAGAGTGACAATTGCACAGTCATGCAAAACTCTACCCATAATACATTTTCAGCATTTTTTCCTCAAAAATAGTACTTTCTTTTGGTGGTATTTAATCACCACTGGGTGTTTATTTTATGCTAAATAAAAGAAAAAAGACATTTTGAGGGAAAAAAACATATTTTTCTTTGTTTCTGTTAAATTTAAGCCAAACTGTATTCTACTACATTTTTGATGAAAATAACCTAAATCAGTGTTTATTATTTAGTTTGTAGGAAAGCTATACATTCCACAAACATTGGTACTATATACTGTATATCTGAAAATGGATCAATCCTGATGTACTGATCTCATTTCTTGAGGTCCGAAAATATCAGGACAGTGCAAATACCCTCTAATTGACCCTTTTTTAGAAAGCAAACAGTCCAAGGTATTTAGTAAGAGGCATGGTAAGTTTTTTGAAGTTGCCATTTTTTTGTCATAATTGTTTTGGAACATGAAGAAATTAAAAAAAAAACATTCACAATTTTTTTTATGTACTGTCACCAGTGCAGTGTAGTGTCATTATATAATTGGTGTGGTGGTGAACAGGGACACTGACTGGTAACTGTATGTTTAAAAAAAAATATTTTTTTCAACATTTTTTTATTTATTACATTTTTTAATTTTTTACAGTTTTTTTTTTACACTGTGACCAGAGCAATAGAATGTTACCATAGTAACACTGTACTACTCTGGGGAAGTGATCAGGATTGTTTTTGTTTTGTTTTGTTTTACACATTATGATTGTCTTTACCAGTGAATTTCACTGTTATTAAATTGATTCATTCAGTGTTTACTATTGTGGCTAGCTGTGATTTGCTACCGCTAATCACTTGTCTCAGATGGGCTGTGATTGGCCCTGTCTGTACCATGTGATCACCAATCACAGACATCAACACAATAGTACACAATGGATGGCATGAATGAAAGACATTCATTGTGTACAATTGTCATGTGATCTGCTGTGATTGCTCACAGTGATCACATAGTACCAGTAGCTCCCGGTACTGGTGGACACAGCAGGTGACAGATCGCTGCGCAGTGTGCCCCAGTCTGGGATGCCATTTGATGTCCACCTGGAATGTATTGTAAAATGACGCCTGGGCGGGAACTAATTAAAACACATACTAAGTATATCACAAATTTACTGACCAGTATGGATGTCACACCACTTCCTCAAACTCAATCTGTCTAAAACAGCTTGTAATATTTCCTCCTCCCTGATCCCCTCCCCATGCCTTTATCATTGAGATCAAAGGCACAACCATTGGTCCCTCCACACATGCAAGGGGGCTAGGTGTAATCCTAGACTCTGACCTCTCCTTTGGGCTCCCACATCCAATCACTGGCTAAATATTGCCACCATAACCTCCACACAATTTCCAGAATTCACCCCTTCCTGGCCAATCAGAGCAATCACAATTGTAAATAGTGTAGCACCACCTACATTTGAGAGTCTTTCCTTTCTTCTTACAATGGAGGATTCAATGAATAATTCCATTTAATAAAAGCTCCTGACTGCAGCAGAGAAAGGCTGCAATTGGTGATGGATGGAGTTTTAAAGGGCCACTAACAGCCATTGCTGTTATATAAATACCACAGATGAAAATGAAGATGGAAAAATCCAAATGTCGATGAACAGCACCTTATGCTAGGGAGAACATGCAAATATAACCACCAAATTAGCATAAAGAATAAAAAGTCTTTTATTTCAACAACCTTGTAAAAAACTGAAAAAATATGCAAAATGATGGTTTACTTCTTTTCAAATATGCAGGGTCTCATTTAGAAAACTGCTACTTTAATTCAAAATTACACTCATTTTCCAGAGCAGGACTAAATATGATTGTTGACTCTGGGATACTCTTAATGCAAATTAAGAAACAACTTTCTAGTGCTGGATTTCCCAGAAAAAAATCCTTCCACTCTAAAAACTAGAAATACGGGTACATCAACTGTAATATTTAATATAGTGGATAGGCAATGCAGGCTTGTAGAAAAATCATAGATTTGGAAACTCAAGGACTAATTAATTATGGCCTTGTAAAACAAATGCATACAGCATATTACCACAGTCACCTGCACACATGGTCTTTCAGGAACCTTAGCAATGACCTGGATTATTAATGTCTACACTCAGGCTGACATTGTCTACCCATCCAGCTCCAGAGTTGTATGTGATACAGCTTCAGAAAACTTAAACAATAGCTTTAGTAAGTTGAATATGACATACTGTATTATTCATATTTTAGAAAACCAAAGATTAGAGACAGTCAGCTATTTATACACTGAATATTCTGCATATACAGGGAAAACCACAAGTACTTTTTGAAAGGGTATTTAAAAAAAAGTTCACACTATTGAACATGATTTTTCAGTAATGTTCACTCTTGGAGAAGCGAAAGAGCGTGTGCTTCAATTATCCAGTAACGCATAAAGCTCTTTTTTGTTTTTATCCCACTGTATATGAGTGAATCTGGGACCATTAGTATGTCAGCCTTATAGTATTGCCATAATTTAAAATAATGCCGACATGTCACTTAATCGATTTTCAAATGCTATATATTCTGAAGAGCTAGTGAGATTGTGTCACGAATCATCAGGATCATGCAGCATCTGATATGCATTCATCAAGGGGTACAAGATCAAGTTATTATTATTATTATTTGAAAAAAAAACACTTCAACAACTTAATTTTAATAAAAAAATAACAATTTTTTTTCATGGTTTCTGTTTCTGGTGCATTTAAAGGGATAGAATAGTATTTTACTTTATTCAATTGTACTTTTTAGTGGAAAAAAATAATTGTATTTTCTTCTTTGTTTCATATTGTATATATGAAACATCCTCTATAAATAGTTTACCTTCACACGATACAGTGTTAAATTCAGTCTTACTGCTATGCTAAGAATAGCATGAATAGCCTTTGATGTTAATAGATCTGAATAGGAAGATATTAAAATTACACATAGTACACAGCTCAGTAAGTACATCAAAAGACCCCACATTCTCTTTATAAACTGATTTTTGTTCTGGTTTTCCAAGTATAAAAGGTGAGAGTAAGGTAAGCCATACATTTTGAATTTTTTTTTCCCTTCATCACAGGAAACAAATATTGTTTTATTTCCCCATGAACACTGACTGTGCTGAATCCCTCTCGCGGTACTTTTGTGTTCTTTCCATGAGGAGTCTTCCCTGCTGGCAGAACACAATGATTAGTGTTGCCGGTAGTACTAATCATTTGAGGAAAACCAGACAGCCTGGTTGTACACAAGTCGGTCTATCAACCAGGGTGCCCAGACAAGGATCAAAATGTGGAAGCATGTATGGCTGGATTTCATCTCCCTAAACATTCACAAACAGTAATATATACTTAAAAGGCTCATTCATACCACTCTGTATTAAAAGTGTATTTACTTATTGTAAAATAATGCTTAATCAAACAATGGAAAAATTAAACAAAATAAACTTGTTCATGTTCAAGAAATAAAAATGGCAAGTAAAAAAGATGAAAGTGAAGAAGTGTCACAGTAAAAATGTGTAAAATTAACTAGTATTTAGAAATTATTTCAGCTGCAAACTTGCAGCTCGGGTTTTTGAAACCAAGATTATCACATAAATTAGGCAGTTTTGGTATGAGTTGATTAACTTAACAATAAAAAAAAAAACTTAACAATAAAATTCTTCAAGAACAACTTTGGTTCAAAAGAAAGAGTACACACCACTACAGGTGAGTCCACTAATTTGCTCTTGCTAACACACTACTAGTTGCTGGCCCAGCCTATAGCTGCATTCACAGGAAAGATAAAAATGGTAGTCGGTCGCACATCTAAAACCACCTTTATTGTGAATACTTAAATAAAATGCAGAGCCACAAGGTTACAGCAGAAGAATACAGAAAACAGATAACATGTTTCGTGCTTACTCAGCGCTTAATCATAGCTGTCTAAACAGACTCATCACCTAAACAAGAAAACAGTGCAAGAACACCCTCCCATAAGCAGGTGAACTCCAATAGGATGATGAACCACACATCTGCTAATAATTATTGGCTGCTGTATGCTGCCTGCAGAAAAGAAAGAGAAAAAGTCACACACCATTTTAAAAACATGAATGTAACATCTAATGTATATATAATAAAAAAAAGACTCACTCCACAGATTTGTGTTTACTACTCCTTTCCCTTCGCTGAACACTGAGTATTGCCAGTCTTCAAATGGCCTGCACGTGGTGCTTTCTGTTAGCTGGTCTTCTGTGAGGTAGTAGGAACTGGGCAGTAGAATGATTATTCATCAGACCTCAACTGGGAGCCGAAGAAGAAGAAGAAGTAGAATGAGCAGGGCATTCTTTAAAAGAGGCAGAAGTGCTAGAGTAGAAAAGTGTTGGAAAAGTGAGCAGTGCACCTCACAGTGGACAGCATAGAGCAGCTATGAACGAGCTGGAAAAAAAGCTCTGCCATAACCAAGCATATGTCTGGGTTCTGAACAGGGGCAGACTGACAACTCATGGGGCCCCCGGGCAATAGGGGATCATGGGGCCCCTGTGTCCTTGCCCAAACTCAAAAAAGCCTATGAAAAAGGTACCAGGGGCACCTCATGGGGCCCCCTACTGTCCCGGGCCTTCGGGCAGTGCCCGAGTTTTCCAAATGGTCAGTCCGCCCCTGGGTCTGAACAATAGTTTGGAAAAGCTCCTTGCACTACAGCTCCTTCCACATAGCAGAAAGTACCTGGTCTGGGAATCCTCACAGCGGCATACTTCCGGACACCATTCATTTTTTGTTTATATGGCTTATTATTCTTTTATTATTCGTTTATTTATATTTTTAAACTCATGTTGATGTTGTATAGCTGCTGACCCATATTGTGAGTAGCAGGGTACACATGATCAATTACACATGGTGACTGGGAAGACAGCCGCCACTGAGACACCAGTGAACTTTGTGAAGTGGCTACCTTTGATGAGAGATGCTTCCAGCTGTCACATCATCCTGGTTGCCCTCTTCGTATGAACGAGGGCTCAAATGAAAATGTAGCCCATCAGATACTAGACATAGGGAGCCTTATGTCTTCACATAAAAGTAGAGCTACAGCCTGGTGGTGTCCATTAAATTCTAGCTACAGCCATAAAGTAATTTTATGGTAGTTTAAACAGGCCTAATTTCGGAGATGATGAGGTTGTAGGGCTGCACACAGCAGAGGCCAGACACACCTGAAATTCCTTGACATGCAGAGGATGTGACTGACTGTCTTACAAGGCCTGAGTAATCTTAATCCTCCTAGGCACTAGGGGGCCAGTATTTATTAGGCATTGCTGTAGGGAGGATTCCTACAGCCATCATCTGCCCACGATTTTAACAATGCAAAGAGAAGAGCAGGCAGAAAATAAAATGGAGGGTGAATCTTACAGCCATTAGCATATCACTCTTTGACAACACAGGGCAGAATCAGGCAGTTACAAAAATGAATGGTGCTCTCAGGCCCTAAGATAGCTGTAAAGCTAACTTCATTTTTCAAGAAGACACTTCCCTGTCACTTGTGTCTCCATGCTTAGGAACTTAAGAATAGCAACTATAGTTCTAAGTATAAAGCTCCCATTGACTTGTGCCACTGCTCTTAGGCCTGTGGGAGCTGCCGTCAAACTTTGTTGCCACTGCTCAATTTTTCCCATACCTTTTTGATGGCTGTAGCTCTGTTTTTTTTATGAAGATGCCCACCTCCGCCTTGGGTCTCTATATTGGCCCGTTTGTACTGACATTAAAATGTGAGCCAATGGCCAATTTTCAACCACCCAAATTTGAGGACTGTAGTTCTATTCTTTATAGGAAAATGGTTGCTTGTACATTGTAATTCCACATTATTGGCTAGTCAATCTACTCTGTTTTCCTGCAGCAAAACCTATGACTTTGAATGCATTAAAAAAACATTTGAAGTATAAATACTATTCTTTCCTATGGCGGAGGTTCAAATTTATATGCTGCAGTTTTTGGTCCACATGTATACATGAGCATTACCAAACTTGCAGACATGGATGTGAATGGTTGTTTAGGCCTATTGTCACTGCTGCCAAACTTTGGTGCCGTTGGCCAATTTTGTATCCACAAAACTTAAGGACTGCATCTAATTTATTAAAGAAAATTTTCAGATATGATGATAGAGGGGTACCAGTAGTTCCAAGAGTTGGAGAAGTTTAAATTTGATAAAATGGACATTTAGCAAACCTAAAATGGTATTTTTTCCCATTTTTTCACCTTCTTATCTATTTATCTGCCATTTGCAAAAGCTAGCCAAAGATTCTTTAAAAACTCATTAATTACTCTTGTGAGTCTGCTGCTCAGAATGAAAATTTGCCTCATATTCATGGTTGGGTGAATCCGAAGCTCATCCCTATTCTTCAACTGCCAACACACATCTGGATTTGTTAAATGCCAGGTCCCAGGCTGTGTGCTGTGATTCCTCTTGTTTGCTACTGTATCACTACTTTGTCTTGTAATGCCTTAATGGGCAGTTGGAAGAACCAACTTCCCACATGAAAGTATTAGGTGCTGAAGATTATTTTGTTGTCATAGCTCTTGAGCATATCAAAGTTAGGACTTGCCCACACCCTTAAAGCAGTATTAAACCCTAAGGCTTGGTTCACACTTATGCTTTTTGCTTTTGATCCATTTGTAAATACTTTTTGCATTGAGCTTTGCATTTTTACATGCACATTTTTACACATGCGTTTTCACCGCATTTTTTTTTCAGATTTTTTTGTTAAAGTGTGACTTTTTTTGTTGCTTGGTAAAAAAAATGCAATACGTGGCAAAAACGTGGCAAAAAAAAACGCACTACATGTGTTCAGCAGCTTCTAAATTGAAATCTATTGTAGCAAATATGCTGCCTTTTGCATAAAAAAAAAGTCTCTGACCCTTTCCAAAAATGCAGCTGCTCAAAAAGCATAGATGTGAACATGTCCCATAGGAGGCCATGTTAAATGGACTGCATTGCATTTCTTCAAAAAGCATTAAAAAACGCATTGGTGTGAACCAGGGGCAAAGCAAACATTATACTGCAGCTTACTAATTATTGGATATGAAGGCTGTATTAGTTTCCTTTTTTTTGGCTTCCTTTCTTCTATTTTCATCTGGCGATTCAGCCAGCAACTCTGCTGTTTTTCTGAATTTCAATCTGGTCAGCAGAATGCATTTTTTCTTTATGGATAAGACCATCCATTTACCACTGGCAGGGGTGACTGAAATGATCAGCTTTTATTTATTCATGTAAAACCTATATCCCAAAAGGAAAAAAAAAGGTTGCTGTAACTGATTATAAAGTAGTAACTGGAGTTCGGCTTCCATGTGTTATTTGTGTTCAAATCTACTAATACGTTTAACACTCCCCTCCACCCATACTGGCAATGCTGCTGTCTGCTGTGTCCTGGCTCATTCATCCAGAGTTGTGTCTCACTAATACAGGAGGTGTGTTACTGGCCAGGTCACCAGGTTAAAAAAGAGGGAAAAAGACAAAGAAAAGAAAACTGATACAGCCATCACATCTAATGATAGGTAAGCTGCATTTAATACATTTTTGTTTTGGCTTTAATACCACTTTAAGTACTGATAGTTTTGTTTTACTTTTGGAAAGGGCTTTTTTTAAATTAGTTTTCAGGCAGTTTAAATATTTAAAGCTGAACTCCGGGGAAAAAAAGTTAATTTTGCATATTTGTACTAACCAATTACCTCTACTTAGGTTTATATTGAATGTGCATAATTGCTGTGTTGGTTAGAACTCTTAGATTCATTCATACCCAGCAATACAGTGAGTAGAAGGCTCCTAGCTTTCATACGGTACATATTGTGAGAAAAAGGGAGTCAATTGCACTCCACCCTGTACATTCATAAAATATCTTGTACTCTTTGCACACAATAAAAAACTGTGATTGGACAAGGCGAGATTGTAATATACATCTGTCCATTCACTCCCCTCATTCATTTACAGAATGTCCTTTATAATGTGAAAACGAATGCAAGAGATTTTATGAATTGACAAGGTGGAGGTAGAGTGACCCAAAGTCCTTGACTAAGTGCCAATGTTAAATAACCTTTTCTTCCAAGTTTTGATCACATAACAGCTCTTTTTCCATTTCTTACTGAGCACGGCAGCAGTTGTGGATGTGCAAGTGGTACCAGGAACATGAAGGTGATATTTTACCATTGTAAGAGACTTCCATTGCCCTTTTTCTATACTTTTTTCTAGGCCACTATGATAATGTTCTGAGACTATTGCTACTACTGCTGCTGCGACTTAACAATGAAACGGTGAGCAGCAACAAATAGTGAAGAGGAAAAGGTAACAATGCTGTGGTCATTTTCAGCCATATTACAACATTGTCATTCTTTCACAAGAACTAGCTCTTCTAAAATTTTACTAGCAGGATCAACAGGTATGAATCAATAGATAAAAGGTAAGATGTTTTCCATTCATGTGGTACAATTTGTTATTTTGACTGGACATATACATTGTACTTAAACCTATTTACCAGGGGCAAGCGGGTCATGTAGAGGATTATAGCTGAAAGTGCAGCTACCCTTTAAATGTCAACCAAACATAAGATTTAAAAAGTTGAAAATCATACCTTTTGATTAATATATTTTTTATATTGTACATGTAGTGTTTAATTCGTTTAGGAAGATATTAAAATAAATGGTCAGATTACAGACAGACTAAGTAACAGCTGTTGACATTTCAAGTTAACTTTATATGAACAAATAAATCTTGCAAGCTATAAAGAGTATATTTTCAGATATTATAAATCATCTAGTTATGTTCAGTATTAATTAATGGAATAATTATATTCAGTGTCAGAATGACATTGTTCCAAATTCCTCAAATTCAACACATTAAAAGAAAATTGATATAAAACATCCCTTGCTTTTTTATAGGAACATTCTGTGAATATTAAAGGATAAGTTCATGTTTGGGAACATGTTACATGTTCCACCCTTTTTTTGGTGCTACAGCCAGTGGACCCCCACCCCCCCCCCCCAACTCCATGACAGCAGTATGGGAAAAGTTCCCCGTATTACCTGTCACTTTTTAAAAACAGCGCAGATGTGTGGAGCTCTACCCACACTGCCAAGTCATTCATTCAGAGTGTTCTGTGAATGAATTAACTACTTAGTGGCTGTCAGCTTGTAGTTCTCAATTAACAACCATGGCGCTGTGGTAGCTCATTGTTCATTCCTGTCAGTATATACTGACAGGTTTGCAGGAGACCTGCATAGCACCAGTGATCTGCTGATCACTGGTGCAAACAGTGGCGGACTGACAACTCATGGGGTCCCCGGGCAATAGGGGATTATGGGGCCCCCGTGTCCTTGCCCAAACTCAAAAAAGTCTATGAAAAAGGTACCAGGGGCATCTCATGGGGCCCCCTACTGACTCCGGGCCCTCGGGCAGTGCCCGAGTTTCCAAATGGTCAGTCCGCCCCTGGGTGCAATGCTTTATGTGCTCCTGCAACCAAAAATAATAAATGCACATTTTATTATCTGCAAAAAAAGTGCATTTATTATTTTTGGTCAAACGGTGAATCTGTATAAACATCTTCCTCAAAGAAGGATTCCAGGAAAAAAAAAAGTTTTTAAAATCTACTGGCACACAGGAGCTATGTGCAATGAGATGTATGCTATCTCCTGGAGATCCTTTTTTAGTAATTTGCAATTTCACTGAATGCCAATAGTATAGCTATTACTATAGCCATACTATACAGCATCATTTGTTGTTGCACTGCCCACTCCTCATCTAAGTTTGTCCAATCACAGAACACTTTGTATTTTGTCAATAGGTTCATAGAATGCAAAGATTTTTGTGAATGGGCAGGGGAGAGGAGGGGAGGAGAGCAGAGCAACTGCTGTGTAGGAGAGCCAAGGAGTAAAGTTAAAACTATACTTTTGTAGCTCATTGTACCCGTCAATTGCAAGCTAAACAGAGAGAGAGAGATCAAAAAGGTGGTATACATCTCCTTGCAACTAACTCATTGTATGCAAGCAGATTCAAAAATGTTTAGGAAAAACATGGATCTACAGTATACTCTGACAAAAAAAAGTAAAAAAATATATATATTAAAAGAAAAAAAATGGGGCAGGACTGATGGACCACTTGGTCTTTTTTCTGCCGTCACTCTTCTATTTTAACAAACTGCTATAGGCCGGGCGGGACACTCCTCGTTGTGACTGGGCATCATATGACTTCCTGTCAAAATGAGCTACTCACGCTCATATGGAAGAAAAATATATTTGAAATATATTTTTTAAATATTCTTCCCAAATATATTGACATATATTTGAAATGCCACAATTTTGGCCATATTCAATATATTTCAAAATATATTTCAATAAATATATATATATATATATATATAAATAGACTGTATGTTGAAATGTATTTTTATTACAAAATATATGAAAAATATTTTTAAAAATACATTTCAAATATACTATAATATATATATTTTAAATATAGTCTTCAGATTTTGTTTTACATATAAAAAAGTAATTTTAACATATATTTTTAAAAAATATTTGTAAATGCATTCCAAAAATGTAGATTTGTATTTTTAAAACATACAGTATATTTGAAATCTATTTTTAAAAATACTTTTCATATATTTTGTAATAAAAACACATTTCAACATATAATATATATATATATATATATATATATTTATTGAAATATATTTTGAAATATATTGAATATGGCCAGAATTGTAGCATTTCAAACATATGTCAATATATTTGGGAAGAATATTTTTAAAATATTTTTCAAATATATATACTTTTCTTCCACCGCGCAGCAGTATGATCTGTCACAGGCTGTGTCCACGGGACACAGCCGATGACATATCACTACACCAGCCCGTTGCCAGCGTTATGTGGTATATTTTAGTCCCCCCTCCTCATTTTATTTTAAAGTCAATATAGGAAATCACAGGAAAAATACCCTTATTATTATATCCTGGAACATACTGGGATTTCAGGAACCACTTAACCTCCCTGGCGGTTTTCCCGAGTGTAGCTCGGGGTAAAATTTCTATACCACAAGCGGTAACCCCGAGCTACACTCGGGCTTACCATGCGGCGCTGCTCTGGGGGTCCCTGCAGCACTTACCTTGTCCTTCGTTCCCACGATGTGTCCCCTGCAGCGTCCCCGGCCATCTCCTCCTCATTTTTTTTTTTTCAATTTTAAATAGTAAAACATTGCTGTTTCATCCCATTTCACATACATATTGTCCCTAGTGCTTTGTCCTGTGCCCTGCCTGCATTTTGTCTGTTCATTCTGCCTGGAAACTGAGAAAAGTCCATGGCATCCAAAAAGTGTCCCTTTAAGTCAAAAGCGGTTTTAGACTGGCTAGACAACAGTGATAGTAAATCAGAACCACTTACAGAATTGAGTGATAATGATTTGTGGGGAAATTTTCCTAAAAATTACAGCCTACAATAAAAAACTATTTCCATGCGAAAAAATGGTACCGCTTTCAGCACAAAAAATCGGAAGGAATCATACCACTAGGGAGGTTAAAGGAAAGTCATTCTTCTATGCCCTGGCTAAGCATACTCTTTTTCTGGTCTACTTGCAGGAGATTCATCCGAACAAAGAAACCTCCTATTTATTAAGGCAACCAAGGCAATCCCAATACAATGATGAATATAATTTTTAAACACTTCCCACTCTAGGGAGTATGTTTACTAACATATAAAGATCTCCCTTTCTCCTGCAGTAATGTCATACATTGCTACTGTGTATGTTTATCCTCCATATACCCCTGATGTACCCAATATTTTTTAATACAAACAATTTGTATTAATTTTTTTAAGGGTTTACAAAATTTGTTTCATAAAGGATTGAACAAAAATATACACAAAAATAAGACCAAAGGCGAAAAGATTATATTTATCAAACATACCTGTATATATTTTGAGTAATATTTGAGATAGAAATATCACAAAGAACATCAAGATATATAGACTTAAAAAGAAATGTAGAAAGATAGATCATATACAAGAGTAGACAACAAAAGTTTAATTTTGGTAATCAAGATGTACAAAATAGAAATCTGTGAATAGGGATAACTAGGGATATTGTTAAGCTGGTATCACTCAACTACCCAGTTTAAAGACTATGAATCCTTCTTGTGAAAGAAATGCATCAACTCATGGATAGTAGGAAGGAGCCTTTCCATCAGCATCACTCTATACACACTTTGAGATGATGAGGCTAATTGAGAATGCTAGTTAGGAACTATATCTATATGGACTGCAATAAACAGAGTGTTCAAGAGCCTTTACCACTGGGGGTCATACTGAGGATGGGGGCAAATAATAAACATATCAGTAGTATTAGGGATAAAGACTGACCTATGATTTAAGCAACTTTGCATGTGACTTGTTGTCAGAGGGAAAAATCGAAGCATGCGACTCTAGAATATTTATTATAATTTTACCACATCAGGTTATCCTCTAAACCTCTATGTGGAAATTTCTCATTTGCAGCCTGGGAGTTTATTATACATTTTAGGTGCATCATACAGGACAGGAAATCAGTGAAAACATTACTTTTGGAAGCCATATTTGGATAACAAGAGATTAAGGAAGGGCCAGGTAATGCTATCAAAAAGTGTTATGTATATCAAGATTAAAAAGCAATAGTTTGTTAGCAAGTTCTTTGGCATCTTGAACTATATTAGGATGTGGGAAAGATGGGGAAAGAGGGGGGGGGGGAGAAATTATGTGTTGGGTTCCATAAAGTATTTGAGAAGGGTATCTTAACTAGGATGTTGCTGAACAACCATAGCAGTAGCAATGAAACAAGTAATAT
Source organism: Staurois parvus (assembly GCF_062004578.1). Taxonomy (NCBI): domain Eukaryota; kingdom Metazoa; phylum Chordata; class Amphibia; order Anura; family Ranidae; genus Staurois; species Staurois parvus. Next base: position 10,265,016 of record NW_028317994.1, on the reverse strand, counting down.
GAGTCTCCAAGGTGTTACACATCTGGTCAGATTGAGGTTAGAGTTACTGTCAGGAGCCGCCACGGCGTACGGCTCGGCGCAAGCGCAGTGTGCCAGCTCGCACTGGTGTGTGGGCACTAGGTCCTGGCCGGCCGCGGCGGAGACGGAACTCGCGCATGCACACTCAGGGCCGCAGGTGCGTGCCTGGCACCAATGACAGCGCAGGGTACGGTATTTAAATCCTCTCTGCGCTGACACTGGTTGCTGTTTGGTCATTCCTGTGTTCCTGCTCCTGTAGTTATTGGTATTTGAATGTTGCTGACCCGGATTGTTCCTGACCGTGCTGTACTCTCCTGCCCTGACCCCTGGCTTGCCTGACCTCTCTCTTGGATGCCCCTAATTTGCTCTGACCTCTTGTTGCTGACCCGGCGTGTGACCCGACCATTCTCTGCCTGCTGCCTTTTACTGCGCTGCCCCCACGGTTACCGACTCAGCCTGTCTGACCCCGCTTTTGCTCATCCATCCATCCATCCTGCTCAGGCCCATCCGCCTCTTCACATCAGGCTCTCAGTGTGCAGATACCTCTGGCGGATCTCTCTACCACGGGTAGGTGTACTCAGGAGCCGCGACCTGGTCTCAGTCGGCTCCAAGTCCATCTCCACCATCAGGGGCCCTGGTGAACAAGCAGACTGGGACTTAGACTCCGCGCTCTGGGGAACCCTATTCTGTGGTTTGCTAAAGGTACCGCCAGGCGGTTCATTACAGTTACAGAGGTCAGGTCAGGCAGAATGATGATAAATTCAGTGTAAATCTGGACAGAAATCTTTGCAAAAAGTTAAGTTTGCCACTTAAGGTGATTTAATGTATTATTCAGACAGGTAGTCTTGAAGATTTAGATTATGTGGTATATAATAAATTATGTGGTATATCATAAATTCGATAAGGGACGATAATGATATGATAAGTAATTTTGTTTTCCAATGTTGTGTTATAACTCAGAGAGACTTAGTCCATGAGTGAGGAAACTAAAAGAAAACGAAAAAAAAGTCATTAATTCTACTAACACTAAAAAAATTTCTTCATTGTGTATATATATATATATAAAGGGGAAGAGGGAGATGGTGGCTAATGCTGTGCTGTTTACTGCTTTAAAAATAATGTTTGTATGGAATGTGGCTTTGCTGCCCTTAGTGTAAAGTTGTATACAGTAGGTCCAACAATGTTTTTAGGTACATTATTAGGTGGAAGGTAAAAAAAAAAATTCTTTTGTTTAGGTTAAATATATGCTCTTGATTTAGCTAAACTGTTTAAAAAAAAAGTTTAAGGTTATAGATTAAACATGACACTTCAGATGCACACTGTTTGCTTTAACGATAAACTAGTTTGACTGTTTTAAGACAAATAAAAGCAGGAAACATATATGGTTAGGTTGTTTTAGAAACTAATATGCACACACACACTCTAAGTAAAGCTTGCAAAATGTCAAATGGGTTTGTGGCAAAGTAAAAATCACATAATAATCCAAAACAAACATTATTCTAGTCAATTGTGTATCCATAGGGTGGTACTATGGATATGGTGTTCACATGCCATATATGACAACTAAAGAAGAAGGCTGAAGCTGCATGGACTTTATAGGTACATAAATTTCAAACAATAATTATTTTGTAAAACCTTGGTTGTCTTTATTACAGAAAAAACTATTTATATAAAAAAGAAAGAACAATAATTCTTAAAAGTAATACTACATGCACATCACAGAATGAAAAAATATTGCACCCTAAACATGAAAAAATTTAAATCCATGAACCCTCTAATGAACATATAAGCTATTAAAGTACCAAAAGACCACCAATGTCCGGGATGATCATAGACACATGTGTATAAATATTCCAAATGGGTTTTTTTCTGATTTCAAATGAAGTAGACTGTATGTTTTTCGTGACTATGCATCGCTTCTTCAGGAGCTAAATGGATGTGTCTAAATAGATAAATAGGACATAATTTTTAGATATACATACATTATTAATGCCAAAAAGGTATGTCTATTACAATTGTTATAAATACTCACAATTAAAAGTAGTATTAGTTACATTATATACAACCGAATGAAGAGAAAATGTGCTGGATCTGGTGTCCAAACATGGGAGTGCATTAGGAAGCCAAGGGTGGCACCATGAGGCACAAATACAATCTAACAAGAGTGGAACACCCAAACTTTTAATTGATACTGGCAATAACCAGAACATACCACTCCCCAAAAAGATTTGGCATAAGAATGCCCACTTACAATGGGGACTTAAGTGGAGGGAAAATGGGCAAAATACAGTAAACCAGGTCAGTAGATGATCATTAACAAATGAGAGTGGTATACAGAGAACTGTAATTTAGAAAGATAGGGGAAGTTAAACATAATTAAAAAGTATGTTGTAGACAATCTGGGGATATATACTATATAAATATATGAAAAGAAAATTACCTTCAAAACATGATGTGTAAGCTACCACAGGTATTAATGTTAGGGCCTTGATGTATTGAATTATAAGGGCTGATCCAATCCCCTTCAGGGTTATTAGTCGTTGCTGTATATCAAAAGTATCCATACAAAGTGTTGCCACTATATATCGCTATGTCTAAATTTACCTGTCACCTGGGACCCATGCGTCTGCCACTGTCTTCAAAAAGAAGATGCCACAAAAGTGGCTCTGATGGTGCAGCCATACTACTCAACCTAAATAGCCCCAACTGGGGCTAACACGCAGCCGTGTGCAGTGCACTGTAAAATCCAATTAGTAAACCTTACTTAAAAAAAGCATGCAAACCGATTGCCTCAAAAAAACCAAGTAAACTAGAATAAGAATTGTATTTTCTTTTTACAAATGCTTATTGAGTGTGGTGAACTTACACTTTAGTATACACAACTAACAAAAAATAGTGAATAGTACTTGAAAATTTTACGTTAGGTGAACTCTTAACTTAGTATGGAATACTCGGATTTGCCATTTAAAATAACAAAATCATTTTAAGTTAAGTTTACTGTGTAATGTATTCCAAATGACACATTTATTTAGGTTGGGCTAACTAATGTGATATTTTCTGCAACTCTGAATATTGAGTTGTGGTTACTTGAACAGCAATCCAATTTACTTGTTAAAACCATGCAAACCAATTGCCTTAAAAAAACCAAGTAAGCGTTACTTGTTTTATTTTAGTTTTATCCAAACATCCATTTTACATTAACATCTTGCATCTGCCCAATACTGCAGACAAGCAGTATTGGGCAGGCCAGACTATCTAACTGTATGGCATGGGCCTGTTTCTGGGTTTGGCACCCCCTGCCTACCCATGCTGTGATTGGATGCAGTACACATCAATCAACAGGTTTCAGCCAATGATTGTGGCTGAAACCTGCTGACCTTCTCTTTCAAATCACATTTACACAGACAGAGCCAGATCACTGTGCTGTGAACAGAGGTCGTGTTTCTTCTCCCTCACAACTAAACAGCAGCACATAGGACACACATTACACTTCACAGATAACCCCCCCCCCCCCCGGTCAGTGTCATTAATACAGTGTACATTATTGTCTGATCACTGTATTAGTGTCACTATTGATGTCAGTTGGTGTCCCTCCCAGCCAGTGTGTTAGCTCTAGATTGCCCACCACTCCATCACAGTCACACTATGTTGCTGTACCGTCATTACAGTATAGAATCTATAGCTGTGTAAACAGCTGTGTAACAGGGCACATACAGAGCTGTTTATTGCCCTTGTAGAGAATTTACATATTACTTACACAAACTGTTAAAGTAAGCAACAGCCATAATAACAAACGTTGATGCTTGGTTTAAAACCTGACAAAATATCCAGAGTTTTCCATGACTGCCTATTTAAATATATATTTTCATACAATTAAAGTGGTTGTAACCCTTCCATATATACCTAGTGAAGTGACTGGCCTTAGGTGATACAGAGATGAAACATCCTACTACACAAGTTATACCTGTTAATCTGCAGTCTTCACTACAGCCATTTAAAGTGCTGTATTTATAAAGCTTGTCCGAGAGTTCAGAAAACAGAGGGTGGAGAGCTGAAATGAAACTCTGCAGAAATTCAGTGAGGAGAGCTCTAAGAACTGTTTGGTGGGATGAGACACCTCCTTCACAGGAACAGAGCTGAGGCTGTCAATCTGCTAGAGGGCCCTCCAGTCACCTTTTTTCTCTTGGTGTCAGGAAAAAAAAAACTTGTCAGAAGTGATTCATGCCGATATGGAGAAATGAAGCAGCAGAAATGAAATTATACTCATTGCTTTTAATGGAGACAAGTACACACTATAGAGGAATATACTTTGTTCATATTTCATGTCTGAAGTTTACAACCATTTTAATAGTAGTTTTCCTCCATGCCATTTTACACCATACTCACAATAGGTCCACTAAATTAACTCTGCCTGCAAGTAAAGGACCTTTTACAGGATGAGTAGGAACTAGTGAAAGGACCACTTTGCATATATTATAGAGATGTACAAGCTGGCCAACTGTATCAAAATGATCTGTCTCTGGTCCTTGCATACCAAATCACCAAAATAGAAAATATAGGCATAGCTCATTGCATATATCACAATTGATATTAAAGCTGACCAACTGCCTCAAAGTGATTTGTACTTACATGGAATAAATTCATTGCATATATTATACTGTAGAGACATACAAACTAGACAACTGCATCCATGAGTTTATTCCACGCAAGCACAGATCACTTTGAGGCAGTTGGTCAGCTTTAATATCAATTATGATACATGAAATGAGTTTAGCCCACATTGGTAATATACAACCACTCAGGTATGTTTGTTGTATGATCAGATAGATTACTTTGAGGCAATTGAACATCAATTGCAATATATGAAATTACTTTAGCCTGTATTGGTTCTGTACAACCACTGAGGTATGCCTATATTTTCTATTTTGGTGATTTGGTATGCAAGGGCCAAAGACAGATCATTTTGATGCAGTTGGCCAGCTTGAACATCTATTACAATAAATTTTAAAACAGCACACTAAGGTTTCTGAGCTCTGTGACGTCAGCTAACTTTAGTCTACTGAAAACAGGTCACAGGCATGCAGAAAAACAAAACAAAACAAAAAACAAACATTCTAACACAACAGGAAATTCTTCAGACTTTGCAGTTTTGGTGGGAGTTTGTTCTCCCACATGCCAAGCATCCCTCTTTGAATGAATATAAAAGTGTTTTTCATGGCTTTAGGGTATTCCAAGTGTAAAGCATATAAAAGTCCAAAGAAGAGGCAAAGAGTGCTTGAGGTAGGTTCTGGAGATCCTCCATTACAGTACCTCCCTCGGCTATGATGGCAATAGACACTGGGTCAAGGTGGAGATGATTTGGAGAAGCAGGCTTACTTTCATCAATGACAGTCATCAGTCCAACAGGTAAACGTGCCCAGACCTCATCACTGTCAGAAGGCTATACAAAAACAAACATGATTATTTGTCACTGTGTTGTATATGGTTAGTTTTAGCTTCAAGGTAAGGGTCAAAGTCAATCTATTTTTGGAAGGTTTCTTCCTTTAAAGCATTTTTTTAAACGGTTTTTATTTTAATGCATTCTATGCATTAGGATAAAGCACCTTCTGTGTGCAGCAGGTCCTCATTAATTGAGACAGCAGTGGGGCACCATTACCTCCCATTGCATTCAAAGTCAGTGAGCCAATGAGGAGAGAGAGGAGGTGGGGCCAAACCGCAGCTCTGTGTCTAAATAGACACACACAGCCTTGGCACAATTGCCCCATACAGCTGCTGGCTGTAGGGGCACTCAGCAGGAGTGAGGGGCCAGGAGTGCTAGCAGGGGACCCGAGAATAGGAGGGTCTGGGCTGCTCTGTGCAAAACCAACTGCACAAAAGGTGGTAAGTATAACACGTTTGTTATATTTAAACAGAAAAACACACAAGGACTTTAATATCACTTTAAGTTAGATAGCTATATACACACGCAAAAAAGGGTATAATCCATCTGGATACACAAAGTAGTTGTAATGATACAGTTCTACTAACACGTCTAAGTTGCAAAATTGTGTTCAGGCATTAACATTTGTTTTACCCTCCCTCACTAAGGGATTACATTTTATAAACTGCCATGCCCACCACTGTACTAGTAATATAATAAGTATTAATCTGTATTTCTAAGGAATACAAAGCAAATCCCCCCACAACTGCCAAGGTGCAACTATGATAACTTACGAAGCAGGTGATGTAGAATGTACTGGGGTCATCACCAAGTAGAACAGGGAGGCCTCAGAGCACAAGGGTGTGCATTGCTGTCACATCAGGTTTCTAGAAGTAAATTATCAAAAGTTCAGTTTAATATTGCATAAAATGTAAACCTACATGTTTATGAAGCAAATATCACACTATTTGACAGTTCAGGAAAGTTACTGCTTGAAGTTATTTAAATTACACCCATAGCTTCGATGTTTTAACATCATTGGATCACAACTTATCAAGACCACTTTAAAATATTGAAATCAATACAGGTAACAACATAGGCCAAAAGGGATAGTAGTAGAGGTTACAGGTTGTACATTTATGGTATCGTACATATTTCTGTATATTACAACAAAATGAATCATGAAAGGTTTTGTAAGTTGAGAACAAACAAAAAGAGGGTTGCAGTAGACTCACCTCTGAATTAATTTGCTGCACAAACATGGACAATGTCTCTCCAACACTTCCTTTCTTGGACTTGAAGATTGTGACAAAGCGTGGTGTGTATCGATCCAGGGCATCAAAAAAGTTATTCTGCAGATTTGTGGTGGCTATTCTATTGAACTCTGCAAACACCTACAACACAAAAACAAAACAAAAAAAAAAATCTCTATTTCCCTAATATTTGAATAAGTTTCTCCCAAATTCTCCAGTGCCCCAGCAAGCAGATCCTTGTCCTCCCTCTCTCTGTGGTTCCCCCAGCTTTTCCCTCACCTTTACCTGTGAAGTTCAGTGGTTTGTAAGGTAAACTTTTCTTCCTTACAAACTACTAAACTCTGCATTCAGAGATCATTGGTTTGTAAGCCAACACAAAACTGCTTAACTCCTAAATTTACTTACCAACTACTGAACTCTGCCTTACAAACTACTGAATTCTACATGTATAGTTCAGTAGTTTTGTGAACCTGAGCTCAGAAGTTTGAAAGGCAGAGTTCTAGTTAGACCTATTGCAGGAAAATCCATTAAAATATTACTAGCTATTGGCATCTTACCTCCGGTGTACTGAAGCCCACTTTGACAAAGAGTCTGTTCAAGGAAGAGATCTCAGGCAGCTGCTGTGAGCAATTCTTCTGAAAAGGACAAAATTCCTTACTTAAAAATAAGTTCCCCCTTACAACCTAGTGTAGTAGATTACAGGCAGACACAGTCTTTGATACCGTATGTGCATTCTTTATAAGCATAGGAAACTACAGCAAGCATTGAAAAAAAAATACTACAATAAAATATTAAATGAAACATTCAATTTTAAGTTAAGTGGTTAGGATAAGTTCAATGGTTTAAGGCAGCATCCAGAGTTCAGTGGTTTGTAATGCAGAGTTTATATTTACGGCCTCCATCCTGAACACAGGCTTTTGTGCCCTGTAGCACCCCCCCTTCGTGGTGGGCAGTATCTGCATCCACTCCCCCATGTGGTCAGTGATTGTATACCCCAGAAAATACTCACAATGGCAGAGACTGTCCAGTCGGTAAATATGGATCAAGGATTACCATTACACAAAGGTAAAATCTTCCTCTGTGGAATGGATCGTTGTTGACTGAAAGAATAGAGTACAGGAAAAATGGTCATAAATAACTGTAATAAAAGCTGTGTCTGTGCCCCTTGTCCTTTGTGGTCAAGTGTCTTTTCATCCAGTGCCCCCCCCCCACAATAGGTTTGAAGATAGCCACCATACAAGCATTCATAGAGCAGAGTGATTGTAGAGCACAATGTGCTCCTGGTGGTCAGACGCCAAGCCCCTGGCAATCAGTGGCTGCTCCCCCAAATAGTGCTTGTTGGCTGCGTCCTTTTCTTGCCAGTCCATGGCCGCATGCACCCCTCCCCTTGCTGGTTGGTGGCCACACCCCCATCCTCCTTGCTGGTAGTCAGCATCTGCACCCCCCAGGCCCCAGATGATCAGTGTCCACACTCCATCTACAGTGTTGCCAACCTACCAAAATAAATTTACTGATAAGACACCCACAATTTACTGACACAGCCAAGTTTTTACTGCCATTTTGACAATTACAATTGTAAGTGCAAATTTCAGTATTTAAGTTACAATTAAGTACAATATATAATTAGCAATGTGAGAAAATCTGAAGGCAAAAATTTTTTTGATAAAGTAAGGGCAGTTATTAAAACCCATTAGTTTTCTGTCATCCCTGTCCAACTCAAGAGATTTCCTATTAACCACTTTAGCCCCAGAAGGATTTGCCCCCTTCTTGACCAGGCCATTATTTGCGATACGGCACTGCGTTACTTTAACTGACAATTGCACGGTCGTGTGACATCGATGTCCTTTTTTTCCCACAAATAGAGCTTCCTTTTGGTGGTATTTGATCACCTGTGCGGTTTTTACTTTTTGCACTATAAACAAAAACAGCGACAATTTTGAAAAAAATATATTTTTTACTTTCTGCTATAATACATAGCCAATAAAAATAATGAAAAAAAAAGTCAATTTTCTTCATCAATTTTGGCCGATATGTATTCTGCTACATGTTTTTAGTAAAAAAAAAAATCCCAATAGACATATCGATCGGTTTGTGCAAAAGTTATAGTGTCTACAGACTACGGGAAAGATTTATGGTTTTTATAATTTATTTGATTTTTACTAGTAATAGTGGCGATCAGCAATTTTTAGCAGTACTCTGACATTGGGGTGGACACATCGCACACTTGTGAACCATTTTGGGAACCAGTGACACCAATACAGAGATCAGTGCTAAAAAAAAAGCACTTTTTCTGTATTGGTGTCACTGGGAGGGAAGGGGCTAACACTAGTGAGATCCCTGGGCATGTTCTAATTGTGAGGGGAGCTGGGCTGTCCAATGGAGCAGAGTGATCTGTCTCCCGATGACAGGAAGGCGGGGATCATTCCGCTCCTTACCAAAAGAACGCAAGCTGCCTTGTTTACATAGGCAGCTCGCCGTTCTCCTCTCATAGTGAAGATTGTCGGGTAGCTGGTGGCAATCGAGCCTGCCGGATACCTGCGCTGTCTCCCTCTGTGTGAGGAGACAGTGACAGCGGCGCTGGGGAGCACGTGGGCACCTCCCCTGCCCGCCTGCACCCTCGACGTACATTTACGGGATTTAGCCTGCACGTGCCACCCTGTTGCCGTATATGTGTGTGGGGCGGTCCCAAACAGGTTAATTTCTGTTTCATAGCCAACACTGAAAGTGAAGTGAAATCCATGGTAGCCACCAGGATCACCAGAAATTATGTCTCCAATTCTAACATTCTGCCTTTATTCCCGTTTTAGATTTTTCTACTCTTGGTGATAGCAGTAAAAAGGAGAGGAAAAAAATCTACCAAACTGGGGCATGAGAGAGAGAAAAAACACACACTGAGACTGCTGCACATTGCCCCCCCCCCCCCCCCCCCCCAGACTGCAGAGGGACACAGATATGGAAGCACACATTGAACAGAACTTAGCTTTTCCCATAAACTTCCTCTCTCCAGATCACAGTGCAACACACACTCACCTCCAAAGATGATACTAAATCCCAAGAGGGATGGCAGTCACAGAACTCAGCTTTTCCCCCACTCTGTCTCTCTCCAACTCACACAGCCCCCACCTTCCTGATCACACACAGCTCTCAGCCCCCACCTTCCTGATCCCACACAGCTCTCAGGAGAAGCAGACACTGAACACCAAGGAGGAGTGGCATATTACAGCACATGGACTTTCCTGCGCGCTTCCTCTCTGCAGCTCACACTGCTCAGACACCTCCACTACATCTCAGATCTGTCCATCCTTCAAGTCTAATTGCCCACATTTCTCACTGTACTCACTCTGTGCCTCTCACACCCTCTTCAGCAGCTCTTCTTTCTCCTGGATGTCCTTCCAGTCTGATGTCCACGTGCCTTCTGCCGGCATACTGTTGTAGCTTAGCTGGGACCTCTGCTTCTCATTGGTGCAGACAACTGTCTGTCACTAATAAGCCCATGTCCTATTGGAAGTAGGGAGGAGGAAATTGTAGGTGGGTGGAGATAGGACAAATAATGATTCAAGCTCTGAGGCTGTGTATGGATATACACTTGTATTCCTGTGTGCATGTAAATGATTATGTACAGAGTATAGACACAAACTAAGTGTACTTTATATTTTTTTCTTGCACACTTTACTCAGTGCTGCTTTATTAGTGTTTAGTCAGTAGTGTGCATTGTGTCATAGACATCAGTACATCTGATTAGAGATCAGTATAACACAAGGTGTTTATCACTCCCATGTGCAAGAGGCCTAACCCTTTCTCTTCCTTAAAGGACCAAAAAGAACCAGAAAGACAGCACTGTGAAAAAAAGAGCCAGCAGGAGAAAATGTACTGTAACTGGCTGTCTGTTAGGGCATTTTTAATACATTTGCAGCAATACTGAAACACTGGACTAAAGTGATTGTAAACACAATTTAAAAAAATAACAAAGGTTTATACTTTTCTGCTCTGTGCAATTCCCCCAGTTGTCCTTTTTTGGCGCTCATGGCTCCTCATGTTCTAAGTGTGCTTCCTATGGTGGTACACCTGCAGGTGCAATCCTGAGCCGCTGTCTGTGTCAATTGACAGACTCTGGCTCCACCTAATACCTCAATCTCTCTTCACTGGCTTTGATTGATGACAGCAGGAGCAGCTGCCTCAGCAATGCCTGTTAGACCTGAAAGTCAGAAGAGAAAGCCACTATACAGACAGACATAGCGCTGGATCAAGTGTAATAAGGGGAGTGAGGGGGCAATAATATTACCTAAACATGTATCACCTTAATGCAGGAAAAATTGTTTAGACTTTACAATCACTTAAAGCCAACTCCAGGCAAAACAAATATTACCTTGCAGTGGGACTGCAAGGGTTAACTACCCATTTGTGTCTAGTGGTGAGAGAAAGGAGATATACTTACCCGATCTTTCAATTCTCCCTGTACAAAACTGATCCCTGCAGCTCATGCAACTCCACCCCCCATGATCTAGCATTCTTGAGTAGTGAACTGGTCCTGATGTCAGCAAGCCCATAGACCGGCAGGACATGAGGATGTCAGGAATAGTCCACTGTTGGATCGTGGGGGAGTGCCATTTGCAGTATCGGAGGATCAGCTGAGTTTAAGCTTTTTTTCTCCCCTGCAAAAACAGCTAACCCTTGCAATGCAAGCAAAGCTCCTCTGCATAGGAGTTTCTTTCTTTTTGCCCAGAGTTGGGCTTTAAGGACAGTTAATGCATATCTGCCTCCTACTGGTGTAGTATTGCCACTGCGTCCTTTGTTGCAACTTGATTATTTTAAGTTGGTTTCACTCAAAAAAATAAGTAAAATGGTTTCATTACCTTGCAATTAACTCTAACTTAATAAACACTAGTAAGAAGGCATATTTTTGATATATGAGTAAAATTAACAAATATATCTAAGTTGGGAAAGCTATTGGATTTTACAGTGTGTGTGACGTCATCCGGTAAGTTCCAGCGCATGCGCAGATGGATCCAACACTCCTGAAGATCAGAGACCATAGAGAGGAGCCGGCATGTCACCAGCAATGCTTGTGCCAATGGAGACAGGGAAAGTGGACTAACCTCAATCCCCATGCAGAGGCCGCAGCAAGTAGCCCAAGGACAACACAAACTTCTCATGGAGGTATGCATGTGCACTTGCCGGTCAAGCTCTGCGGCCTTTCCAGCCGCACATCTTGACAAAACGATTCACAAGGACACATCGTCATCATTCCTTCTTAAATTCCATATGGCTAAGAAATGAGGGCAGTAGGAAGGGGGTCCCGAAATAATGGGCATTCCACAGGGACACATCGTCATCATTCCTTCTTAAATTCCATATGGCTAAGAAATAAGGGCAGTAGGAAGGGGGTCCCGAAATAATGGGCATTCCAAAAATATTAACACAGAGCATTACTGTCTTAATAAACATACATCACTATCACTAATGAAAATGCCGAAAGGGGGGAAAAAAACAGCCTGCTAATGCAGCTATATGGCTATACATGACTAATCATCTTGTCAGGCTACCCCCTGTATAGTATATTGTGATTATATCTTCTAAAATGTTGTGTTCAAATCAGTTCACATGTGTATTGCTAAAGGTTGACAGAAGCTCATTGATTCCTGGAGTTTATGTAGCATTAAGACGTTCAATCCACATTGTCTCCTTTTGGAGGATTTTTTTTATCCCAGTTCCCACCAGGTGGGTCCTTAGGAATGACATCCAAAACAACAAATTGTATGTATGAGGTGTCAAATCTGCGATATAATCCCAAATGGCAGCTCACTGGAGTTAACATTTTGCCAAAGCTAGACTAACAAATGCGATCCTTAATTTGTTGGCTGAATTGGCAACGTAGAAAGCCCTGCAATAGCATAGCATAAGGCAAATAACTCCCTGAATGTCACAGTTGGCATAAATATGTGGAATGAACGATTCCCCATTGGGCAAGTAGAAGCATGTACCCTCCTGTACCCAAGGGCAATGGGGCAATGGCCACATTTAAATATTCCTTTCTGAGAGATGTCATGGGTCGATTGAGGTATTTAATAGCTGTTGGCAATTCTATCCCCCAAGGATGGAGTTTTCTGAAACACTATTTCTGTTTGATGTTTAATATATTTAGCTGTTATGCCCTCCTCTTGCCAAAGGTGCCAATGTCACTGGAGGAGTAAACGTAATTGCGAATGCTAAGCTGAATATTTGGTGATAAATTTAACTGTAGAATAATGTGATTTGGATATTCGGGACTGGTATAATAAAGATGTTCACGTTTTGCCCAAGGCTTGATTGTAAGCCCTGCATAGAATCGATTTACTGTAACCTCACATTAGAAGTCATTCATGCAATTGTGTAAACATTATTCTAGAGTACCCTTGCAAGCAGTTTTTGGAATTCAGTCTGGATATACTGTTTTAGATATAACATTGACATTAGTCATGATACAAAAGTTAAGTGATATATATATACCTGTATATATATATATATATATATATATACACACACACACGAGGGGCAAACTGCATATTTTTCGACATACTCCCCTCTTACATTTATACACTTATCCCAGCATTTAACTAATGCCTGGAAAGCTTCAGCATAGAAAGATTTGTTAGTATGCTTGAACCATCCTAGGACAACCTGCTTCATTTCGTCATCAGCTGCTGACCACAGAAAGATTTGCCTCTTGTGCAATTTTACAACAGGTTATGTGTTGATTATCCAGGATAAGATTTTCCAAGCACTGAACATTCTCATGTATGACTGCTGTGAGCTGGGAACCCCCACGGGCAGGATCCTCACTTCTGTAGTCCCCTTCATCCAATGCTTTGCATTGCACTTGGTGATGTAAGGCTTGGATGCAGCTGCTCGGCCATGTAAACCCATTCAATGAAGCTCTCTACGCACTGTTGTTGTGCTAATCTGAAGGCCACACAAAGTTTGGAGGTCTTTAGCTATTGACTTTGCAAACAGTTGTTGACTTCTGCACACTGTACGCTTCAGCATGTGCTGACCCTTCTCTGTCATTTTATGTGGCCTACCATTTCGTGGCTAAGTTGCTGTTGTTCCCAGTTGCTTCCACTTCGTTATAATACCACTAACGGTTGACCATGGAATATGTAGTAGCAAGGAAATTTTATGGATGGACTTATTGCACAGGTGGCAACCTATCACGATACCACGCTTGAATTTACTGAGCTCCTGAGAGTGATCCATCCTTTCACAAATGTTTGTAGAAGCAGTTGCATGCCTAGGTGCTTGTTTGTATACACCTGTGGCCATGGAGGTAATTGAAACACCTGAATCCAATGATTTGGAGGGGTGACCCAATACTTTTGGTAGTATAGTGTGTGTGTGTGTGTGTGTGTGTGTATGTATATATATATATATATATATACATATATATATATATATATAGTTGTGCTCAAAAGTTTGCATACCCTTGCAGAAATGGTGACATTTAGGCACTGATATTGTATATATGACTGATCATATGAAGCCATTTATTATAGTAAATGTTATAATTGCTTAGTTCCTTTTTAAGTCAAAATGATAGCAGAAATAACCAAAATGGCCCTGAACAAAAGTTTACATACTGTGGAATATTTGGCCTTGGTACAGACACAAAAGGTGACTGTCAGGAAAGGCACATTCCGGTGTGCAGAATATTGGTTTGCAGCCAAATCGCAGGTGCGCATGTGCAAGTGCGCACATGGGTGTATGAGAAAGCACAAACACGAGATGGGCTATTTAAACTGCACTATGGCTTGGGGTCCTTGCTACTTGGTCTATTATGTTCCATGAAGTATCTGAAACCTGTTTCTGTCTTGACTTTCTGATACCGACTTGATCTGCCCCTGACTTTGCCTGGACACTGCCTGTACTGACCCCTGGCTTGTCCTTGGATTTCATCTCTGCCTGCTGCTTCTGCTTATCCAGCCATCTGCCTGTCATTGCCGACCCTGGCCTAACCTTGACTATCCTTCTGCCTGCTGTGTTGTACCTTCATCTGCCTTTCAGTTGCCGACCTGGACTGCCTGATCCTGCTCTCCTGCACCTGAACCTGTTGACTTGTGCATGCCTTCTGTTCCGGTCCTCCACCAGTGCAGTATGCTCTACAGCAATGCACAGCCTGCTCATCAGTAAAGCACAGCTTGCCCTTCAGCAAGCACAGCCGGCTCTACAGCAAAGCACCACCTGCTCATCAGCAATGCACAACCAGCTCATCAGTAACACATGCTGCTCTGCAGCATCCTGCATTGGAAGACCAGTCAGGTACTCATGCCCACTCTGTGCTCAGGTGCTCACTTTACCAGGGCACCTCAGCCAGAGGTGTAAGAGAAGCCTACCTCCACATGTGTGGGTCCACCACCAGGTACGTTACAGTAACACATACAGGTTAAAATGGCAATTAAAGGTTAATTTCCCACATCTGGGGATTTTTAAATTGCAATTAGTGTCTGTGCATAAATAGTAAATGTGTTTGTTAACCCTCACATGGATGCACTCAGCAGGCTAGATATTCAGCCATGAGGAGCAGAAACGAACTGTAAAAAAAACTTTAAAGAGATGGAAAATGATATAAAAGATATCCAAAGCCTTGAACATGACAGCTGGTACTTATTAAGAAGTGGAAAGTTCGGGAATCTCTTGATACCAAGACCTGCGTAACAAGGTAATGCCACTGGTAAACCCCCGCCCCCCCATGTTTACTTAGCAACAAGGGAGAAGTGGCTGTCATTCGGCAAGCGTCTCCCAACAGGACTGATCTTCTTTGAGGGGTGGCAGGATTTGTTTTTTTCATGCCAGTCAACGCTCATCATAAATTACACTAGATTTACATCAGGGGACATGTTTATTTATACTTTATTTTTTATAAGGGACTTGTCAAAAACTGCCTGTGTGTTTTTATTTACTTTGCACATTTTTTGGGGAGAATGGGTAGCGGTACTATGTAGCTCATACTCATTCACATGGGGTGGTGGGATCTGGGGGCCCCTTGATAAAGGGTCTTCCAGATTCTGATAAGACTACTCCCCACACCCCCACAACCACTGGGCCAGAGTTGTGGAGAAGAGGCCCTTGTCTTCATTAACATGGCAACACGATGCTTTGGAGGGAGCACCCCCAATTTCTTTTGGGAGTGTGGTGTCCCCTTTAAAATACATACCAGACTTAAGGGCCTGATGTGGATTTTTTTGGTGTGAAGTCCCCTTTAAAATCCTTATCAGATCAAAAGGGCCTGGTATGGATCAGTGGAGGGCCCCCACGCTGTTTTGTTTTCAGTGCCTCTTTTGTTTACATTCTGGAGTTATCATTAGCCAAAGTCGCATGGAAGTTGCATGGAATACACATCAAAGTTACAAGCAAGTCGCATTAATGTCACAAGTCAACAAAATGACATAAGGATATAACAAATTAATCCAA
This sequence comes from Staurois parvus, assembly GCF_062004578.1. Lineage (NCBI taxonomy): Eukaryota > Metazoa > Chordata > Amphibia > Anura > Ranidae > Staurois > Staurois parvus. The sequence goes on along the minus strand of NW_028317994.1, from coordinate 10,248,882 downwards.
AATAACTTCCAAAAAATAAGAATCGCATCAGAACAACAAATATACGAAACAAATTCCTAAAACAAATCATTTTAACATAACAAATATGACAAAACAAAATAATTTACTTAATGAACAAATACAAAACCAAAAAAGTTTTCATATTGCACATATCTAATAAATACTATCCAATCACGACACGCTGGGGAAAAAAAAGCGAAACAAACTAAGCATACAAGACCCACCTAAAAGAAGGTAAAATACTGACACAGTAACATGCACCAGCAAAGGTAGTAGTTCCCTACTAAATCCCCCTACACAGCCTGTGGGAGAGTGTATAGGATGAAAAGAAGGGGACTGGTAAATCTCTACAAAGCTCCCACCCTATTTCTGTAAGAAAGAAGAGGGGGAAGAAAAAAAGAAAGGAGGGAAGGAATTTAAATGAAAAAAAAAATGGGTGTGTGTTTGCGTGTGAATGCATGTAAATAAGCACACAAGGGGAAAAAGGAGAACAAAGGGAACATAGTAAACAATGTGTATACTACATTATTGAATGAGTCCAGAATCAGAGACATTCAAATATTAAAATACCATAGAGACAGAAGCCACTCAACGCTAAAGAAAACCAATCATAGGATTTCCAGCTGGATATGCTACAGAGGATCTCTAAGAACTACACAGGCATAAACTAAAATACATAGCCAAAAAAGGACAAAATAAGATGTTATGGCTATAGGGTCCACATCATATCTTGGGGGACACCCACAAGAAAGAGAAATAATATACATAAAGGTCCCCCCTAGAGCGTAAATACTACTTTTGATGGATGGTGTGTCATTGTGTAAAGATGCAGATAGTGATGGGGAAGAGTTTGTTTTGGCAGATCCCAGGATAAGTATTTAAGTATTTAAAAAATTGGAGAATTATGTGTTGATTAAAAAAAGACAGGGCTTCCTCCTCAGGATACAAATTGCTACAAAATCAGTATATGTGTGGACATACAAAAAAGAGCATGTCTAGGCCCGTCTGGTACTACAGGTTGATGCTTAAAGCAGAACTCCAGTCAATATTTTTAATTTTCCCGTGCAGTGGGATTGTGCCCACACTGCATGAGTTAACTGCTCATTTTGTCCAGGCGCTCAGGGAAAAGCTATACTAACCCTGCCCTCCGATCCTCTCAAAAACCGTTCTTTCTCATGAACAGCAGTGGACTGTTCCTGCCGTCCTCATGTCTAGAGCCGTGATGGGTGTGATGATGTCAGGAACAGCCCATTCACAACACTGCTAGCATGCAGGGGGGCAGGAGCAGCTGGGACCCTTCTTGCACTCAGAGGAGGGGCAGATTAGCTAAGTATATCTCAGCTGTACGAACCCCTAGCATTTACCCATGCAGTTTTTGCCTGGTTTTCTTCAGTAAGAGAAATTTAGACTGTACTGAAACAGACTTAGGGGCTGTGCAGACATATTGCTTGATATAAAAGTGGCAAAGCCAGAATCATGATTTGCGTACTTTCTCTCTCAAGGTCAGGCATGTAAATGTAGTATTAAAGCCAGGCAACTAGCATATTCAGCAGTAAAGATCACACATATTAGCCTTCATTCAACCTGGAAAGGTTCTTTTAATGGGAACAAATGACTATTTTCTAGACAAATTCAGATTTTTCCTGTAAATGTGATACTCTCAGGCATGATTCATAGTTGGATTCAGAGGCGGACTGACAACTCATGGGGCCCCCGGGCAATAGGGAATCATGGGGCCCCTGTGTCCTTGCCCACACTCAATGCACACCCAAAAAAGCCCATAAAAGGTACCAGGGGCATTTCATGGGGCCCCTTACTGACCCCGGGCCCTCGGGCAGTGCCCAACAGCTCTAATGGTCAATCCGCCCCTGGTTGGATTAGATATTTAAGAATGTACTTGTCTATGCTGTCCGCATGTTGAATTAGAATATGAAATGTCACTTTTGGCTTAGTTATTTAAAAATAAAATTCAAAACCTGAATTATTTATAAACTGCTTTTGCAATCAATGCTAGGCATCATAGATTTTAATAGCTGAGGTTATTGCTATGATACGCTGTCATTCTTTGAGCTTTTGCTTTTACATGTCATTGTACAATTATTTGAAAACAATGTTACAGTATTACATAGTTATGGTCTGTGTTGAAAGTGCTAAAATTATTTATTCCTAAATATTTGAATCAATTGTATAAGCAATCTCTAAGAGCTGCAATGAGATGAATAGCAAAAGAGGTTCCCTGTGTGGAGAACAGAAACTTAAAGTGTTTCTTGATAGGTTCACAAGCAAAACCATAAGCCACTGCTGTGACTAATTGTTTAGTTTGCTAGCCTGGGGAAGTGTAAGCCGAAGTGCTGGTTTACAAAAAAAGCATAATTCATCATGTTAATTTAGATTTATATTCATTGACTCAGGTGTATATGACAATTTTGATATGGGTACTGATTTATTTTCCAGTATTTTAAAGGATCCCTGTACATCAGTGCCAGAAATAAACAATTTCTAATGCTATAAAAATCAAATAGTGTGTGTTACATAATGCTTTTCAACTTTCTGCTTAATTTCAGTCAAAAGTACTTTATTTTTAAAGCAGCAGATTTTTTTTCACATTTCTCTACATAACATAAAATATTATAAACCATTTCTCAAAAAAACCAAGCCACATTTTCTTTCAAAATATACAATAATCAGCGCTGACAGAAATTTTATCTCGCTATATCTTTATTTTAATCTATTTTCAATATTTTGCTAATTTTCTGTATGTAGTTCATGTTGAATATAATATTGATCTTGTCTTATTATCCCAGAAAATGACAATTTTATTGACTGAACTGTTTATTTTTATATATCATGAACTGACATATTTTAGGAATAATTTGAAAATATAGTCTTTCCAACCTCATTTGTAGCAACTCCCCACGCAGTTCACTTTAATAAATGATGTTTGACTATTGTTTACTTTTCCCAAAGCTGAGACAATGCCAAGCGGTTGAGTAGACAAGGTTATAGTGTCCTGGGTCCATAGAAAGTAACACATATATATATATATATATATATATATATATATATATATATATATATATACAGACATACGTGTGTGTGTGTGTGTATTGTTCTTCTGATCCCTGTTTGCATATGTTCAAAGTTTGCCAGACAGGATCCATTTTTAAAATACTGATAAGCCTTCTCCTAAGTCTCAGGTGTGTATAGACAACAGAAACTCCATTGTCTAGATCAGTGGTCGGCAAGCTGTGGCTCGCGAGCCACATGCGGCTCTTTACAAACTTAAATGCGGCTCTTCTGTGTGCCGGGCGCCTGCTCCCCTCCCTCCTCTCGGGCGGCCGCCCGCTCCCCTCCCTCCTCTCGTGCGGCCGCCCCCCTCCCTCCTCTCGGACGGCCGCCCCCTCCCCTCCCTCCTCTCGGGCGGCCTCCCCCCTCCCTCCTCTCGGGCGGCCTCCCCCCTCCCTCCTCTCGGGCGGCCGCCCCAAAAGTCAGGACTCTGCAGCTGCCAGGATGTAGGCGGGGCAGCCAGGATGTAGGCGGGGCAGCGTGACAAACTCCTCTCCTCTCACAGTCCGCCCTGAAGACCAGAACGGCGCGGGAACACGGCGAGAGGAACGCGCGGAGCAAAGGTAAGTGAATTGACACAGGGGGGACTTACTATATGGGGGATGAATTACTATGGGGGATGAATTACTATGGGGGATGAATTACTATATGGGGGATGAATTACTATGGGGGATGAATTACTATGGGGGATGAATTACTATAGGGGGGATGAATTACTATATGGGGGATGAATTACTATGGGGGATGAATTACTATATGGGGGATGAATTACTATATGGGGGATGAATTACTATGGGGGATGAATTACTATGGGGGATGAATTACTATATGGGGGATGAATTACTATAGGGGGGATGAATTACTATATGGGGGATGAATTACTATATGGGGGATTAATTACTATATGGGGAATGAATTAATATGGGGAATGAATTACTATAGGGGGGATGAATTACTATGGGGGATGAATTACTATATGGGGGATGAATTACTATGGGGAATGAATTACTATATGGGGGATGAATTACTATATGGGGAATGAATTAATATGGGGAATGAATTACTATAGGGGGGATGAATTACTATATGGGGGATGAATTACTATATGGGGGATTAATTACTATATGGGGGATGAATTACTATGGGGGATGATTTACTATATGGGGGATGAATTACTATATGGGGGATGAATTACTATGGGGGATGAATTACTATATGGGGGATGAATTACTATGGGGGATGAATTACTATATGGGGGATGAATTACTATATGGGGGATGAATTACTATGGGGGATGAATTACTATGGGGGATGAATTACTATGGGGGATGAATTACTATATGGGGGATGAATTACTATGGGGGATGAATTACTATATGGGGGATGAATTACTATGGGGGATGAATTACTATGGGGGATGAATTACTATGGGGGATGAATTACTATATGGGAGATGTATTTTCAGTTTTAAAAATGTGGCTCTCAAAATAAATTTCAATCGTGGTTTGGCGAGATTTGGCTCAGTTGAAAAAAAAGGTTGCCCACCACTGGTCTAGGGAAATTGTTCTGTAAGTGTTTGTTGCACATATAGATAATACACCACTGGTGTCAAAATTCTTCTAGTTGCAGAAATTGAATATGTTGCTGAGAGCAATAAAAAACTAAAAGAAATGTTGTGCTGTGAATGGATTAATAAGAATAATTTCCCTGCTCTTGTTTTGAGATTAGATCAGTATGCAGGTTGATTAAGACAATATTACCATAATATATGTTTCTTAAATTATACAAAAATAAAACAACTGAGAAGACTACTCGTGATGGGACCAGGTGGCCCTCTGGTTTGAGTCAAAAGATTGACAGAATAGATTCCTGGTAGAACATTGAAAAATCCTGATTGACCTTTCTCTTTTTCTCCTGGATAATAGGGATGGGAGAATGTCACCAGCACACCAAGGATCACAAATATGGGTCCAAACGTTTTAATGAACGATCACATAGTTACAGTAAGGCAACATTTGGAGTCTTGCAGGACCCCTTCATCAGGCATGTGACAGTCATTGGTGCTGGTGACATTCTCCCTTGCTGATTCTGTTTGGTTCCAGTCAATGGTCACTGCAGCTCCCACCCATATACACAGCCATTTTTAACGCAGGAACATTTGAATTGTATGTCTATGCCTCATGAAAGTGGTGTAAGTGATTTTGTTTAGTGGTTCATCTATCGATACCCACAAAATCAACATCCACATATTGAGTTCATCCTTAACAAAAAGTTTATTTTGTTTTCATGAAAGTTTCTACACACAGTTACCAGGGGTGCAGCATACCACCATCATATGCTTGCTTGTATCTCAGCTGGAGGGAGAAATCATTGGTGTATGGGATGCGTGCATTTAGCAAGCACTCCGTGATGTGGCTTTGCTACATTTACAATATGCTTTGATGTGGTGGGGCACTCTGTTAGAACTTATGGCTTTTTTTGGCTGAACTCAATTACTATAGAAACAATAACTTCCTGACATACAGTATATGTTTAACAAAAGTTAAATTTAATTCTTGGAGGTAAAAATCCAGAAGGTGGTCGGCACTTAAAAGATTACCACCTTTAGAAAGCCAACCACTATAAATATGCTCCTCAATGCCACCAGTAATTATCCTTGACCCCTAATCCCTAGTATTTCAATTCTTGCACAGGAATTGCAGTGAAATGCAGAATTTCCAAGTGTTAAGAAGGAACATAAAAAAGAGATTCAGGACAAGGGGTTGCCAATTTTGATGCTTAAAATTAAAATTAATTAGTTCCTATGCAGCTGTGCTATAATGACCTCCCCCAAAACTGCTAGCACACACTGTGACTTGCACACAGAACAAATAAAATTTGCAAACATAATTTGAGCAGTGCTCAAATTTCCCTTAATATAAAGTCCTTAAAGTCCTTAATAAAGTCTTACAGAATAATATATACTGTATAATAGTAGTGCTCTTCAAAATAATATACAGTATATCCCTTCTACTAAAGTTTTTGTAGTATGCTCATCCGATATCTTAGACCTCTGAATGATTCTAAGCTCCAGTACTACTTTAAATACTATTATAACATATTTCGACTCCACCACATACAGTATATGTAGTGTTCTCACCACACAATGTGTACCACTTGAAAATTGTGAGGACCGCTATTACTTTAAATTTATATGGCTTATCTCACCACCCAATCCCAGACTTATATGTAGTATGCTTATCTGCAGCTTGGATCTCTCTGCACATGAGGTCTAATAGCACATAAAGTTTGTTCTTGGGATGGGACCTTTAACAACATCATGGAGTTGATTTACTAAAACTGGCAAAATCTGGTGCAGCTGTCCATGGAAGCCTATCAGTGTTCAAACTTCAGCTTGTTCAATTCAAGGATAAATTAACCTTTCATAACATGTTACATGTTACACTGTTACACCCATATTCAGGGTGTACCATGTAACATATTACAATTAGACATGTCCCTTGCACCCCCCCCCCCCCCATCCCCGTTGTGACAGCTGGTGTGGGATCTTATCCCCACTAGCTGTCACAATTAAATGTCACAATGTTAAAAAATATGGTCGTTTGGGGCTCTGCCCACCTGGACGCATCACTCATTCACAGTATACTGTGAATGGGAAAACTAAAAGTCCTCGCATCCTTTGCAGCTGTCGACTTGTCATTTTCAACTAACTACCACAGAGCTCCACAGTACCATGGTATTTATTTATTTATTTATTTATTTATTTATCGAGTTTATATAGCGCCAAAGGGTTTGCTCAGCGCTGTACAATAGAGGGGGGACAATACATGAAACAGTACAGTAACATCAAACAGCACACAAGGGGTAAGAGGGCCCTACTCTTTCGAGCTTACAATCTAGGAGGGAGGGGGTAGAGGTACAGGAGGAAATGGCTGTGGGGGATGGAGTGGAAGGAGGAGGGAAGGGCAGCGGCTGTTAGGTGAGGGTGGGGTAGGCTTCCCTGAAGAGGTGGGTTTTCAGGGAGCGCCTGAAGGTGAGGAGGGAAGGTGACAGTCTGATGGGTTGGGGTAGTGAGTTCCAGAGGATGGGGGAGGACCTGGAGAAGTCTTGCAGTCGTGCGTGGGAGGAGGAGACCAGGGAGCAAGATAGAAGGAGGTCCTGTGAAGAGCGAAGGGTACGGGTAGGGTGGTATCTGGGAATCAGGTCGGTGAGGTAGTTAGGGGCAGTGTTGTGAATGGCTTTATAGGTCAGAGTGAGCAGTTTGAATTTAATGCGTTGGGCAATGGGGAGCCAGTGGAGGGAGAGGCAGAGGGGGGTGGCAGAGGTGGAGCGGCTGGTGAGGTGGATGAGTCTGGCAGCTGAGTTCAGGATGGTCTGAAGCGGGGTGAGTTTGCACTGGGGTAGGCCGGTGAGGAGGGAGTTGCAGTAGTCAAGGCGTGAGATAATCAGGGAGTGAACGAGTAGTTTAGTGGTGTCTGGGGTAAGGAAGGAGCGTATCTTGGAGATGTTCCGGAGGTGGAGCCTGCATGAGTTTGTGAGAGATTTGATATGAGGTTGAAAGGAAAGGTTTGAGTCCAGAATGACGCCAAGGACCTTGGCTTGCGGGGCGGGATTGATGGTGGTGTTGTTGGTAGTGATGGAAAGGATGGGGGGGGGGGCACGGGAAGGGGGAAAGACGAGAAGCTCGGTTTTGGAGAGGTTGAGTTTGAGGAAATGGAGCGACATCCAGTCAGAGATGTCGTTTAGGAGGTGAGTGATGCGGGCGGAGAATGTGGGGGTGAGGTGAGGGGTGGATAGGTAGATTTGAGTATCATCAGCATAGAGGTGGTAGTTGAAGCCGTGGGAGTGTATGAGTTTGCCAAGGGAGGAGGTGTAGATGGAGAAGAGAAGGGGTCCAAGGACAGAGCCCTGGGGGACCCCAAAAGAGAGGGGGAGGGAAGAGGAAGTGGCGCCGTTGTAGCAAACGCTGAAGGAGCGTTGGGATAGGTAGGAGGAGAACCAGGAGAGAGCGGTGTCTCTGATGCCAAGGGAGAGTAGTTTATTAAGGAGGAGGGGGTGGTCGACTGTGTCAAAGGCCGCAGAGAGGTCTAGGAGAAGGAGGACAGAGTAGTCGCCTTTGGCTTTGGCGGTTAGTAGATCGTTGGTGATTTTGAGGAGGGCAGTTTCGGTGGAGTGTAGGGGACGGAAGCCAGACTGTAGTGGGTCAAGGAGGTTGTTGTCAGTTAGGTGGGCGCTTAGGCGATCGTAGACCAAGCGCTCAAGGAGCTTGGACGTGAGTGGCAGTAGGGAAATTGGTCTGAGGTTGTTGAGGTCAGTGGAGTCCAGGGAGGGCTTTTTGAGTATGGGGGTGATGTGCGCATGTTTTAGGGGGGAGGGGAAGACGCCAGTAGCGAGGGAGAGATTGAAGATGTGGGTAAGGGAGCGGATGAGGGAAGAGGGGGGTGACCGGAGGAGTTGAGAGGGGATAGGGTCCAGGGGGCAGGTAGTGAGGCGGGCTTCTGAGAAGACTCTGGTGACTTCCTCAGTGGTAGTAGGGCTGAAGGAGTGCAGTGATGGGGGGGTTACGGTAGGCAGGGCCTTGGGTGTGGTGGGGGGCAGTGCCGTTGCAAGGTCAGAGGAGGGGAGAGATGAGAGGGTGATGGAAGGGGGGAGGCTAGATGGGGAGGTAGACTGCAAGTTGACTATGTCCTTGCGGATTGCGTCAATCTTGCTATGGAGATGAGTGGCAATCTCGTGGGCGGTAAGTGAGGTACTGAGTGGAGGAGGGGGGGGAGAGAGCAGGGAGTTGAAGGTGGAGAAGAGTCGGCGAGGGCAGTTAGAGAGGGTGTTGATCAGGTCAACGAAGTAGGCCTGCTTGGCGGCGTGGAGGGAGGAGGTGTAGGTGAGGAAGGCAGATTTGTAGAGGGAGAATGCATGAGGGGACCTGGTTTTGCGCCATAGTCTCTCCAGCGCACGACTGCGACGTTTGAGGCATTTAGTGTGGTCGTTCTGCCATGGTTGGAGCGGTCTGGGTTTGATGTTGCGTGTGGTTAGGGGTGCCAGAGAGTCTAGGGTGGCTGATAGTGAGTCGTTGTACGCGGTGGTGGCTAGGTCAGGACATGACAGTGGAAGGATGCTGTCGTGCAAGCGGTCGGCAGCCGAGTGGAGGGGGGCCGGGTGCAGGTTGCGGAGGTTGCGGCTGGTGATGGTTTGGCGCACTGGGGGGGGGGAGTTAGGGGAAGGGGAGATGGAGAACGTGAGGAGGTGGTGGTCGGAGAGAGGGAAGGGGGTGTTAGTGAAGTGGTTAAGGGTACAGAGGTGGGAGAAGACGAGGTCCAGGGTGTTCCCATTGATGTGGGTGGAGGATTGAGTGTGTTGTGTGAGCGCGAAGGAGGTGGTTAAGTGGAGGAGTCGAGAGGTAGCTGGGGTGTTGTCGTTGATGGGGATGTTGAAGTCCCCGAGGATGATGGTCGGTAGCTCAGAGGAGAGGAAGAAGGGAAGCCAGGCGGCGAAGTCATCCAGGAAGCGGGCTATGGATCCGGGGGGCCTGTAGATCACTGCGATCCTTAAGGGGGTGGGTGAGAAGAGCCGGATGCAGTGAGCCTCGAAGGAGGAGAAGGTTAGGGAGGGGGGGTTAGGGAGGACCTGGAAGGTGCTCAGCGGTGATAGGAGCAGGCCGACACCACCACCTTTGTGACCGCTCAGTCTTGGTGAATGGGACCAGATGAGACCTCCATGAGAGAGTGCCGCAGGGGAGGTAGAGTCGGTGGCCTGTATCCAGGTTTCGGTGATGGCTAGGAGGTTGAGGGAGCGGGAGATAAAGAGGTCATGGATGGCAGTTAGTTTGTTGCAAACCGAGCGGGCGTTCAGAAGTGCAACCGAGAGAGGGGGGATGGATGTGGGGAGGAGGTGCACAGGTATGAGGTTGAGGGGGTTGCGGCGGCTGGCGGGAGCAGGGGGGTCCCTGGAGGGGGGGAGAGGTGGTGAGGGGCCAGGGTTCGGGGAGATGTCCCCAGCGGATAGGAGAAGGAGAAGGGTGAGGAGGGTGGCATGGGAATGGGAGGTGCAGGAGCGTGTGGGTCTGGTAGTGGTGGCACGTGGGTCGACCGAGGAGTGGAGTACCAGGAGGAGGTGGTGAGTGCCGTAGTGGGGAGAGGGCAGAAGTGAAGGGGCAATGTAGAGCCGTTTTGGGGGGGTGGGCGGGTAGAGGGAGGCGATTTTTGGGATGGAGGAGAGGAAAATGAGGAGGAGAAGTGCAGGTGGCATGCTGGGGTGAGTGCAGTGCTGTTCGGGTCAGGGGAGGTGAAGGGATACGGGTCAGGGCGAGGTGATGTGGAGAGTCTATATCACCGTGGAGGAGTCCACTAGAGTCCTTCTGTAGGGGGAGAGTGGGAGTAGAGTCCAGCAGCTGGCTGGCTGCAATCTGTGGGTGCAGTATGCTGGCGTCCGAGGGGGCATCAGTGGGTCTGGTGGATCGGCGAGTGGAGGGGACGTAGGGTGCGATGTTGGGGGGCGTTGGCAGGCAAGGCGTCTGGTGATGCTGGCGGCTCGGTGACTGGAGATTCGCTGGGTGGTCCGGGTCCGGGAGATTCGCTGGGCGACGTCTCGATTCGCTGGGCGACGTCTCGATTCGCTGGGCGACGTCTCGATTCGCTGGGTGGTCCGGGTGTTGGGTGACCAGAGGTGGTAGCTGGGTGCCCGGTAGCTGGGTGCTGGGTGTCCAGGGGTGGTAGCTGGGTACCCGGTAGCTGGGTGCTGGGTGTCCAGGGGTGTTAGCTGGGAGCTTAGACTTCGAGTTGCCAAGCAAAGGCCAAGAGATGGGAAGGACGGGAGAATCCTCATCAACAATGCATTGCAATATCTGGAACGGCATTAAAGACCCATGGTTTTTCGGAATCCCCTCGATGCAGGTAGCGGAGGTGCGGCGTTGTCCTGGAAAGGTTCCTGGTCTGGGGCTGGCTGGTGCAGGGTGGCCCGCAGGGTGCTGGGAGGCCTGAAGCAGTTCCCATGCAGGGTCGCCGGGTGCGAGCAGCTGGGTGCCCCGAGGTGGCGGCTGGGTGCCAGGTGGTCTGGGGTGGTCCCAGAGCTAGGGAGGGCTCCAGGGAGACCGTGAGGCCGTGCCGGTTCCTGGTGGTCCAGGGTGATCAGCAAGGACCCAGGGCTGATGGGGAGGGCCCTGGGCAGGCAGGCAGGTCGGCGGGACCCGGTGGGCAGAGCGGTGACGGTCCGGGTAGATGTCCGGCGATCCGGTCCGATCGCGGCTCGGCCGCGGCCAAAATCGAGGCCGCGGCTTCGGGTGCGCGGGTAGGCCGCGATTTCCGGGGCTCCGGGAAAAGGTCCAGAAGTGGTCCCTGGTGGTCAGGCTGGGCCGGGAGTGTCTTAGGGGCCCCGCTGGGTTCCGCTGCGGCCCGGATGGCAGCGGATTGGGGCTAGGAGCGCAGGAGCTCCTAAAGCGTGTCTGCTCCCGCCGCCATCTTGCAACTTGGTGGTTCTTTGAGCCTTCCTGTCAGTAAGTATCTATATTTTGACAGGTCAGGGGGATATGTGCAAGGCACCAGTGATATGCTGAACGCTGGTGCAATGCTTTAGACAGCTCCACAAACAAAAAATAATAAATGCACATTTTTTTTTACCAGCAAAAAAATGTGAAGTTATTATTTTTTGTTAAGAGGTGAATTTATTCTTTAAGCTATGGCAAAAAAAATGGAACCTCATTGGTTTCTATGCGGAGCTGCACCAGATTTTTCATTCCTCGGTTTTTGTAAATCAACCCCCATGCATCCGCATCAGATGCCTCTAGCGATCATAAAACCATGGCAGTTAAACAGAGTGCTCACTGCTACACACTCCTTATTTTGATGTTTGATAAGAAAATAGCAGAGGTTGCGAAGGATGAATCAAATCTTGTTGACAGCTGGGGTACAAATTTATGGGGCATTATTAACCACCTTAATACCAGGCACTTTCACCTCCTTCCTGCCCAGGCCAATTTTCAGCTTTCAGCACTGTTACACTTTGAATGACAATTCCACAGTCATGCAACACTGTACCCATATTAAATTTTTAAAATTTTTCAACACAAATAGGGATTTCTTTTGGTGGTATTTAATCACCGCTGTTTTTTACCTTTTTTTGCTAAATAAATGAAAAAAGACTATAGTTTGTAAAAAAAAAAATTTTTCTTTCTGTTATAACATTTTGCAAATAAATTATATTTACTCATAAATGTAGGCCGAAATGTATTCTGCTACATTTCTTTGCTGAAAATCACCTAAATCACTGTTTATTATTTAGTCTGTAGTAAAGTTGTAGCGTCTACATACTATGGTATTTATCTCTGACAATTAATCAGTCCTCGTGTACTGATGGCCTATCTAATTTCCTGAGGCCAGGAAATGCCAGCATAGTACACATATCCCCCAAATATCCCTGGTGAGTCGGTGTAGTGGTGACAACGCTGGACGCTGTGAATGACAATGAATTACAACAATGGAACCATTCTTTGGGCTTTTTTTTTAACTTAAAGGGCTTGTTAAAAACTGTTTTTTTTTTGTTCAATTAAAGAAATTTTTCAAAGGTCTGGCGTCTTTTTTTTTTTTTAAATGTAACCCTTTAGTAAATGGGTAGGGGTAGAAGGGAGCGCAGCATCAGGGTGCCCCTCCCCTGTTCTCGGATCAAGGGTCTGGTAGGAATTTATGTGGAAACTCATGCTTTTTTTCCCCCATTTCTTGGGATGGGGTTCCCTTTAAAAGTTCTACTAGGCCTAAATGACCTGGCATGGCTTTTAAGGGAAACCCCCCCAAACTTTTTTTTTTTTACTTTTTACTGTGGGGTCCCTCCTAACCTTCCTACCAGACCTAAGGGTCTTTTTTTCACTGATTCATGTCCCTCAGGGTAGTACTCGAGTCTCCATACCCTGTATATGGCCAATAGTATAAAAGCTTTCAAAATTAGCACTTTTGAGTTCCATAGACAAGTCCAAAGTTTGAGTCCCATAGACTTGCATTGAGTTCGAAGTTTGCGGTCGAACATTCATTAGGTTCAAATGTTCGACCACGAACCGAACATGGGGGTGTTCAGCCCATCACTGCTGTGTACAATTGCCATGTGATCTTCTGTGATTGGTCACAGAGATCACATGGTACCGTCAGCGGCCGGTACACTGATCAGTTATCCAGTGTTTCAGGTGGCCACAGAGTGCGACAGATCATGCCACAGTGGCCCATGGGGCATGTGCAAGATGTGTTCATATGACATCCACCGGGAACAGCGCATTTTACACCCGGTTGCTATTTGTCTATAGTCTGGGCAGGAAGCGGTTAAAGAGATATTGTCAGGGAAATCACATGCACAGTCATGCATGAAGATGTGCGCATGTTCATAATAATTCTTGAGTTATAACTAGACGTGTCCTAACTCACACACGTATCTGGGCAAATGCACATTAGCTTGAGTGAGCGTGAATACTTGGCGCTCACTTGCCTACTTATAGTGGCTCCAGAGACCAGTGGTCATTAGCTTCTACTGTTTGTAACCTGATCCTGCACTACCCGGCTTGTCTTGACCCTCATTGTTCCTGATACCTCGTTGCTGACTCTGGTTTGTGACCTGACACTGCCTTCTACCTGCTGTTTCAGTACCTTGCCTGCTCCACCAATACTGACCCCATCCTGTCTCTGACTGTTTTGATTCCTGATTCTGCACCTCTGCTGTCTGGCTGATACTGACTCCTGCCTGCCTGACCACCTGAGATCCTGCATCTGCCCGCTTGCCAGCATGCTTATTGCCTATGATTCTGCACCTGCTGCTGTGTCTTCACATCAGCCAGCTCATCAGTCCTCCTGCTCTTCGGCACTTGCTGCAAGGTTCTTCCAGCCAAAATATCCTACAAGGCACCCATGCCACTCCATGCCCTGTTACATCTTCTCTACAAGCAAATATTCATTTACCTCAGTGTTATAGTATGAAGTAGGGTGGTCAGGCTACATTTGACTGGCTTCATGTTGCATTTCTCTGAATGTGCCATATCCTATTGAAGACGAGCTTGCATTGGAGGCAAAACACATGCATTTAATCTGCACTTGAAAATTTAAAAGCCTGCATTTCAAAGCACAACTCATAAATAGCAGTCTGCCTCTTTTATGTGTAAATCTTGTCCTTTTTTCTGGCCTTCATCAAGGCCACTTTGCAAATCTCCTCCCAGGATTGTAGCTCACATGGGCCCCATGGATCATGATGTGGTGTGGATCTGTCATCCGCTGTGTCCACAGGACACAGCAAGTGACGGATCACTGTATTGACCCGCTGCTGGTACCATATGATCGATGTGACCAATCACAGCAGATCACATGACAATTGTACATAATGGATGGCTTCTATTCATTGTGTACTATTGTGTTGATCTCTGTGATTGGTTACAGTGATCACATGGTACAGACAGGGCCAATCACAACCCATCTGCATCATGTGATTAGCTGTGACCAATCACAGCTAATGACAATAGTACACACTGAACGAAAGGATTTTATCCTGTTAGGGAATGCCTGAAAGATTAATTTAGTCAGCCAAATCAATCAAATCACAATGTGTCCAATACGAAAATAAATTAACTGACTTAATTATTCTGAGTTAATTGTAGCCAAGCAAAACTCTTTAAGGACACAAAGATCAGTGTAAGTATCACCTGTAGATTATTAAAAATAAATTAATATTTATTACAATAAGTCAATTACAAACACACCAGTTCGTTGAATAATGGGCAAACACAAACAATTTTGCAATGAGGTTTGAAAATTAACTGTTTACTGTAAGATATATATACCAATGAGACAATAATGATTTTCCCCTTTTGTAAATATCCCAACAAGATAAAATTGGGCAGATAATGATCTGTGTTTGACTAACTTGACCCATTAACCCGCTAAAGTAGAATTACCTGGTGAAGTTCGCCAAGAGTTGTGCCAGTAAGGCAACTTAAATTGACCAACTTGCGAGGTGTTAGGAGACCTAATGAGATAGCAAATCAACTCTCAGGAAACATTTGCACATAGAAAAATCAAAATTAAATTTGGAAAGTATAGTTACCCTTAAATGGTAATTTTCTTTAACATGGTCGCAGACAGACTATCCTAAGATGGCTGCCTATTAATGGATGGAGTTGATCTTGCCCAAAATGGCATCTAGTTTGGTGGGAGTGGTGTGTCCTAGAATAAAGTGTCAGAGGATGGCCATGAGTAGTCTGATGATGTGTATTTCAGATCATGAGCCCTCAAGTGTCTTCTGATGTAAGTGTTTGCCTGGTGGGTGTTCTTCATAAAGTGTGTCCTCCTCCTGTCTACCTGACTTCCTCTTTTTTCTAGCAGCACACAATACATTCATAACATTTGAATAAACCTGGCCCAGAAGGTGTAACCTTATTCCCAGTGGTGGATTTATTCAATTATCAAACCAGTGTTTATTCAAGCATTACATCCCTTGGCCACTGGATGTCACTCTAGGACAAGAAGTGTCTATTCTAAGTTGCTCTCGGAAGTTACTCTTACAAAATAATCTGTTATAGGATAAATTAATATTTTGCTATACAAGTTGGACCTTGTGATTTTATTTCAATTATATCAGATGCCTATGAGAGTTTGGCAATATTCTTGTTTTTAGTATTGACAATTAAATTGGACCATTTGTAGAACAATAAAAAGAGTCTTTCCTAGGCTTCAGGTGGGGAAAATATTAGAATCCCATTGTCCAGAAACTGCAAGGAAACTTTGGCTTTAATTAACTTATCCCTTATGTTTGTAGACTAAATTGTTTCAGTCAAGAAAAAGTATGACAAAAAATTACAACTTCAAAAAACTCGCCATGCCTGTTATGAAATTTGTCGGACTGCCTACTATGCAAAAAGGGGTCATTTGGGAGATATCTGTACTGTCCTGACATTTTTGATCCTCAAAAAATTAGATTGGCCGTCAGTACTTCAGGATTGATTAATTTTCAGATATATCCCATAGTTTGTGAACTATATAACTTTCCTAAAGACTAAATAATAAATACTGATTTGGGTTATTTTCACCAAAGAAATGTAGCAAAATACATCTTGGCCTAAATTTATGAAGAACAATTATTTATTTGCAAACTTTTATATCAGAAACAAAGAAAAACTTTTTTTCAAAATTTTTGGTCTATTTTTGTTAATTTAGCAAAAAATAGAAAACACAGTGGTGATTAAATACTACCAAAAGAAAGATCTAGTTGTGTGAACAAAATTATAAAAATTTAGTTTGGGTACAGTGCTGCATGACCGCGCAATTGTCGTTCAAAGTGTGAGAGCACTAAAACTTGAACATTGGCCTGGGCAGGAAGGGAGTAAAAGTGCCCGATATTGAAGTGGTTAAATAACCTGATCAAAAAGAATATATACGAGCGCATCTATAGGATAGCAGCTGAACATTAGGTACCATACACCCTCAAAACAATATAGATCAAAAGATGCAGCGCTATAGAACCAGAACGTTATAATAAAACAAATGAATCAGATCAATAAATCAATATTAGATAACTGAACAAAAGCAACAGTTCATAGAATAAGGTGACTTTAGTGCCCTCCTCTATTTCGTATCCTCCTGATGATCAGGCGTTGTGCAAAGTAGTGCTGAAGAAGTGCACACTCACCAGAACGCACGGGTAAATGAGCGTTTATCAATATAGATTCCCCTTAGAATCATCGGCTGGACAGGATGTGGTGGTATGACAGCCTCCTTCCAGAGCTCCTAGATATTCCTGTGTGGTCCCTTGATAGGTGACCTGCGGACTTCTCCTTAAAGCTTGTATGCGTTTCTTACCCAGCAGAGAGATGAGTGACTAAAATGGATACTCCCCAAGGGAGTCAAAACAAAACGTATCCATAGTGTAGTAGGTCATTTAAAAAAATTTATTAAAACGACAGAGATCCGTGTACACAGCAGTGTATAAACAATGTGGACTAACCGTCCAATGGTAAAGATGGCCGCCGGAGCTCCACGATGCTCCGGCAACGTGACGTCATGGCGTTCCTGGCTCCTCCTACGCGTTTCGTGCACACACACGTCGTCTGGGGGGATTTGCCACTCTGGTATAACCTACTTGAGGGAAGCCTTAACCCTACACATAAAGTGGCACAGCTGTAGGAAGTACCTAGTTACATTTTGCCATTTAACCCTTTGAGGACCATAAGATTACCGTCATCAATTGGAACGCTAAAAGAAGTAATTTTTTTTGGTAATAGAGATGAGCTTAACTGCCCTTGATTCGATTTGAGCAGGGTTCAGCGAACTTCAAAGACATTTGAATGCTGAACCCAAACCCCACTGAAATATATGGAATTAAAATCTATCAAACTTAAAATGCCCATTTTCTGGGCTAATAGGCAAGGCGGTGTCAAAAAATAGCACAGGCAGGACTCTGACCAGGACAACATGTACCAATGATGTAAATATAATGTTAATCTCAAAACTCCCCAGCCACCTGCTAATGTCAACAAACCAGACAAATGACATAATTGACCAAATATTTTCAGAACCATATTTGGTTGATAATGTCACCTTGGATGGCTGCTGGCTTGTTTACAATTAAAACAAGTTGGTGGTCTGGTGACCTAAAGCTGTCATTCAGTGGCAGTAGTAATATTGCCACTAATCAAATGACTTCTAGCTTCAGCACTCAGCAGCCACATGTTTGGGCAGGTGAACCGGCCAAATCTGACCATTTAGTTTACCTGTTTTGCAAACATGTATGCTTGGCTATAACAATTGTATGTGGTAATGTAGTAGTCTGAAATGTTCCATACATTTAGCCTAAAGTCTGTCAGCTCATGCCTACACATTGTACTGTTCTCCTATGTCTATAAGTACCATTCATTTTTACATATTTTAAACTTCATTTATAGCTTCAAAAGATGTGTCACATAAGGACATATGGCTAAATGGTTGTGTAACTTAGCAATCTAATATATACAGTGGCAAGAAAAATATGTGAACCCCGTGGAATTAAATGTAGTAAATTATCATCATATGTGATATGATCCTTGTCTAAGTCACAACAATGGACAAACACAATGTACTTAGGCAGAAAAAACACAAACAATTCTAATTTCTTGTGTCTTTATTGAACACACCCATTAAATATTCACAGTGCTTGACAATGACTGCAGCAATAGCTGGTAGAACCCCCTTTGGCAGCAATGACTTCAAGCACGTACTTGTGGTAGCTCTGGATTAGACCTGCACAACATTCAAGAGGATTTTTTTGATCATTCACCTTTACAAAACTGCTTTAGCTCAAACACATTTGTAGGATGTTTGGTGTGATTGGCTACCTTGAGGCCATTCCACAGCATCTCTATGGACTTAAGGTCTGTGCTATGGCTGGGCCACTCCAAAAGGCACATTTTCTTTTTAAGAAAACAGTCTTTAGTTAATTTATTCAATGCTCAGGGTCATTGTCCTGCTGCATCGCCTAACTTCTACTAAACTTTAGCTGGTGGAGAGCCACCCTGACATTGTCCTGTAGAATATTTTGGTAAACTTGTGAATTCATATTCCCCTCAATGATGGCATGTGTGGCCCTGAGGCAGTGAAGCAAGTGCAAATCAATATGTTCCCTCCACCATAGTTCACAGTTGGGATGATGTTCTGAAGTTGGTAAGCTGTTCCCTTTTTTGCACCATACATAGTGCTGTGTTTACTTCCTGAACAATTCAATTTTTGTTTCATCAGTCCACAAAACATTCTCCTAGTATTGTTGTGATTTGTTAAGGTGCTTTTTGTTAAACATCAGGCACGCAGTTATGTTTTTTTAGGAGAGCAGCACCTTCCTATGTGGTGTTCTGCCATGGACACCCTACCTATTCAAAGACTTTCCTATAGTAAACTCATGAACAAGAATGTTTGCCAGCTCTAGTAATGTTTTCTAGCCTTTAGCTGTTACTTGTAGGTTCTTCTTTAACTCACTGAGGATTCTGCATTTTGCCTTGGGAGCTATCATGGCTGGGCACCCACTTCTACAAAGAGTAGCCACAGTGCTAAATTCTCTCCACTTATAGACAATATTCCTAGCTGTCGACTGATGAATGCCTGAACACTTTGGGATTGTATCCCTTTTTATCCTTATGCAGAATAAACTACTTTTGATTGTGAGCCTTCAGAGAGCTCCTTTTTGTGAGGCAGCTGATGCTTCTTATGAAAAGTGGTTGTGTGTCTTTTATCAATCAATTTATCTCTAAATCACACCTTCAAACTCGTTTCATTAATTGGACTCCAGGTATGCAAACTGCTAACTCCAATTAGCGTTTGTTGAAGTAATTATGCAATTGTTTCACTTACTTTTTATTCCAGCACTGTGAATGTTTAATTGGTGTGTGATCAGGTTAAGCACATTGCAAAATATTTTGCAGCTGTGTATGGTAGCCAATCAACTTCTAACTTCAGCTTGTTGAATTAAGCCTTGACAAAAAATGGAAACTGATTGGTTCTATGCAGAACTGCACCAGATTTTGTACTCTTCAGCTTTAGTAAATCAACCACAATGCATTTGTCTATTATTGTGACTTAGGATCAGATCACATTATATGGGAAATTACTGCAGATAACCAGTCAATTCCAAAGGGTTACAAATCATTTTCATGCATATTTACATACAGTACACACACCCACATACATACAGTATATATATATATATATATATATATATATATATACACATACACACACTCACCACCGGCCGGGAAAAGAGAAAATATCCTGTGAGCGGCAGCTGTGTGGAAAAAATGCCTTGTTGACGTCAGAGGAGGATGGGTAGACTAGTTGGAGATGATAGGAAGGCAACTGTAACTCATGTCAATATGGACCAAAATCTCTGACAAATGTTTCCAACACCTTGTTGAATCTATGCCATTAAGAATTATGGCAGTTCTGAAGGCAAAAGGGGTGCAACCCAGTACTAGCAAGGTGTACCTAATAAAGTGGCCAGTAAGTATATATATATATATATATATAAATAAATTGTACTGCGAGAGAACTGATAGATTTCTAAAGGCACCAAAAAAAACTGCCTGAACTATAAATTCATCAGTATTGTAAAAATAAATAATTAAATTATTTAATGTGTGCAGAAATGTCTCAAAGGTAATGACAATATATTCCAAAACCACATTAGCACAGGGAAACAGGGCTTTCATAAAACTGATGCACAGGAAGGTAACATTACCATGCCATGAAATATTGGCTGAATATCATGAAAGGACTGCTTCTAGAATTGCCATACAATTGAATCAGAATCTCCATGGTACAGACTTAATAAAAACTGTACGTATGTACCAATCCTCACCAAGTTGAAATTAATGGCAGGACCACCAATCAAGGATTACTCACATCCAAAGCCATTGCACAAATGCATAACTTAGTGTAAGATGCACCAATCTTGGACCTCGAGCAATTGAAAAAAAAATGTCAGATAAATATATTTTCCCTATTTCTTGCATCCCTAGATGCTAAAAATGAGGAAAGACAACTAAAATAGTGGCCATTCACAACTGTTATTTATCTTGGTAAGTAATGTTATAAGCAGACATCTCATGAAAGTAATTAGTTCATATTCAAATAATGACAAGTAAAAATTAGGTTAGAGAAAAATGGGAAGCCATGATTATTTTTAATGCTCAATCATGTGTATGGGAAAATATATTTTTCCTGTACATCATTGGATAATCTAAGCAAACACAAATTTACTTTATTCACTAAATTAAGCGACCATTTAGTTTGCAAAGTAAACAGCCTTTATTCCTTTAATAAATCAGTTCAAGTGTGTCTGCTTGTTATGCAAAACAATGTTAAATATGTGTGAGTTTAATAATAAACATAACCACTCAAATAAAATTAATTCTACAACCCTTCATTTATTATGTTATACATGTGTTATACTGTATGGTTTATTATATTATCATGTGAAATATCATTGGCTTTTTAACTGGTAAAGTTTCCTTTTCCCAGTTGATTGCTGGGAATGTATAGGCTAGAATGTGTTGTTCTGTACATCCTACAGTAAATTAGAAATCCACAGTTGTAAATGCAATTAACACAAATACGTACATCTTAACATTTCCTCTCCGGAGAGAAAAGAAACATTCAAATTGGGGACAAAGTTGAGCATGCTACATAAAGCGAAAAGTAATCATCTGCTTAGGATCTAAATCACTGCTTATCTTATCTGTGGCTATAATTAACACATTGATACTTTTCTTGATTGATTTAATGAGGTGACAATTGGAGGCATGAACTGAAATAAAAATAAATGTAATAAATTCAGTCTGAGAAACACAATCGGCACCATCTATTTCTTCCACAGGAGAGGGCAAGCAGATTTGCTTAGTTTCCCACAAATTAAGCGGTTAATGATCTATTAGCTTTGACACCATACATTACAGCTAGTTTATCTATGCATTGGATGAAATGTAAGCATTACTTGGTCACTGTGATATATTTGAATATGGTCAGATACATCACTCTGCAGATGATTAGTTGTTTGTCCTTTGACAGGCTCTTCCATCTCACTAAATGAAAGCTTGCTGATTGCTCTCACTTCTCATCCAATGCTCTCCACTGGTGCTATATTATATGGCTAATGCTGACAGTGCAAATTGGCAAAGACAGCTCACACTGAACATTCTTATTCCTTCATCACTGCATAACCATGACCATCATTTTCACAGTAGGTGGTAAGAAGTATTTTAACAATGCTTTATAAAGATTGCTTAGCTATTTAACATTTTATTACTGTCTAGTTGGATGCCGTGAGAAATCTCAATTGTGTTAGTAGCTTATCTTTTAAAATGTGTTTTTTTTTATGGATATCTTCAAATATGCTTCTGTGTAAGACTTTAAGTATTTATTAAACAACATATTCTAAATCTTAAAAAAATTTCTTCCTAATGTATTCTTTGCATTAAAATGTTTTGGCCTCAGTTTTGGCCTCTTACCCCTCTTATACTTACTTGAGCCCTCATTCAATCAAGAGCTGTGCGTATCTGCAGCTTTTCTTTCCCCTCACTTCTCACTGGCTTTGCTGAGGCACCAGGAGCCATTGGCTCCCACTGCTGTCAATCACAGCAAGTAACAGGGAAGTGGAGGGGGTGGTACCAAGACCCGCCTTCTGTGTCAATTGACACAGTAGGGGACACGGGAGCAAGCATGCACAAGTGCCCCCATGGGAAGCAGTTTCCCATGGGGGCACTGGACAGGAGGATGAGACAGGAGTTCTGGCAGGTGACCTGAGAAGAGGAGGTTCGGGGTCACTCTGTGCAATTCCACAGAGCAGGTAAGTTTACAGTAGACATGTTTGTTATTAAAAAAAATCCTTTTCAATCACTTTAACATTTGGGAACAAATATATAGTCTATTTTATAAAGGTGTGCATATTATAATTTCATTTGTTCAAGCCAGCATATACAATACCTATATAAAGTACTAAAGTGGTTCATTAAAGAACACACAAACCATAACAGAATGACATTTAGTTTGCTAAAGCAATGTTTATCATAAACAATTGATATTTTTTTCACCTTTCTTTTCCATTGTTCCATTCTAACATCGCTGATCTCCTTCAGCACTGCTGATCTTTATGGGTTTACAAATATGTAAAATACTGTACCTAAAAATAGAAATATAGTTTAATCATTTTTGCACCAGTGGTTGTTTACCCCTTATTGGCAGAACAATTTTGTAACTGATATATGTGCCTACAGATTTTCCATTCATTTGCTTATGATACCAAAGTGAGGGAGCACACAAGGCTTTCTTTTGGTGGTATTACTTATAACTAGGCATGAGGTTCAGTTTCACATCTACAATGGGTTTGTGGCAGGGCCAGCAAGCTTAAAAATCACAGTCCCAAGGAATTAATGTGTACATTGCTCAGACTAAATTCCTCATAACCATAACATCCTGACCTTTCAATTTTGGTGAACTGGGTTACAATGGCAAATAATGTATTGTTTTGTCATGTACCAGCCATTTTACTATAAAGGGGTGGATGCCTAGCAGCCTTTTGGCAGTGCATGTTGGAGTTTAACGAGAGTTCATTATCCGTGTAGGGAGAGTTAGTTAGTTGCTATATGGTGCTATATATATATATATATATATATATATATATATATATATATATATATATATATATATATATATATATATTATGGTTCTCTTGTGTAGACTGACTGTTCAGACATATATATATATATGTATGTATATATATATATACTGCTCAAAAAAATTAAAAGAACACTATGAAAACACATCAGATCTCAATGGGGAGAAATATCATGCTGGATATCTATACTGATGTGGACTGGGTAATGTGTTAGGAATGTAAGGATGCCCCATTGTTTGATGGAAATGAAAATTATCAACCTACAGAGGACTGAATTCAAAGACAACCCAAAAATCAAAGTGAAAAAATTATGCAGCAGGCTAGTCCATTTTTCTGAAATTCCATTACAACAACTCATATAGGTTCTCAATATTTTGTATGGCCCCCACATGCTTGTATGCATGCCTGACAACGTTGTGGCATGCTCCTAATGAGACGACCAATGGTGTCCTGGGGAATTTCTTCCCAGATCTGGACCAGGGCATCACTGAACTCCTGGACAGTCTGAAGTGCAAACTGGCGGCGCCTGATGGACCACAACATGATATCCCAGATGTGTTATTTTGGATTTAGCTCAGGCAAGTGTGGGGGCCATTCAATGGTATTAATTCCTTTATCCTCCGGAAACTGCCTGCATACTTCCCACACATGAGGCGGGGCATTGTTGTGCACCAGGAGGAACCCAGGACCCACTGCATCAGCGTAGGGTCTGACAATGGGTCCATGCATTTCATCCCAATAACTAATGGCAATCAGGGTGATATTGTCTAGCCTGTAGAGGTCTGTGCATCCCTCCAAGGATATACCTCCCCAGACCATCACTGACCCACCACCAAAATGGTCATGCTGAATGATGTTACAGGCAGAATAATGTTCTCCACAGCTTCTCCAGACCCTTTCACGTCTGTCAGGGTGAACCTGCTCTCATCTGTTAAAAGCTCAGGGTACCAGTGGTGTTCTAGTGTTCAATGGCAAATGCCAATCGAGCCAGAGGATGTTGGGCCCTCAGACCACACCCATGATGTCTGTTTCTGATTATTTAGTCAGAGACATTCACATCAGTAGCTTGCTGGAGGTAATTTTGTAGAGCTCTGGTAGTACTCATCCTGTTCCTCCTTGCACAAAGGGGCAGAAAACGGTCCTGCTGATGAGTTAAGGACCTTCTACGGCCCTGTCCAGCTCTCCTAGAGTAACTGCTTGTCTCCTGGAATCTCCTCTATGTTTTTGAGACTTTGCTGGGAGACACAGCAAATCTTCTGTATTGTATGTGTCATCCTGGAGGAGTTGGACTACCTGAGCAACCTCTATAGGGTCCAGGTATCAGCTCATGCTAGCAGTAGTGACACTGACCCTAGCCAAATGCAAAACTAGTGAAAAACAGTCAGAAAATACAAGTAGGGAAAAAAAAATGTTTGTGGGCTCTGTTTTAGGGATTGTCTCATTGTTGCCCATCTAGTGCACCTGTTGTTAATTTAATTAACACCAAAGCAGCTGAAACTGATTAACAACCCCCTCTGCTACTTAACTGACCAGATCAATATCCTAGGAGTTTAATTGACTTGAAGCTATACTCTGATTAAAAAGTGTTCCTTTAATTTTTCTGAGCAGTGTATATTGCTCTAAATATTTGTGGATTGCAGTGTAGTAGGCTATATATTCTTGTGAACTCCCTGCCTTCCCAGTTCAAAAACCCAACAGTCTCTTTACGACTATCTTTATATTTGGTTCATCAACAGTTGCTGTTTAGCTGCTAGGCACCTCCCTGCAATCTTTTTTTCTATTATTTCATGTTTATACATTTTTTTATTACCTACTAGCTAAAAAATGTTTTGGTATTTATGTTTCAGGGTTTATTTTTTGAAGGGAAGTATATGTTTCTTTCTTTTCATAGAGCCTTTTTTTTGGGGGAATGCAATATACACTAGTTCCTGGCACAGGAAAAGCTGTCTTTTAATGTCAGCATGTCACTGCATACATTTATTGTAATATAGTGGAAATATAGTGGTTCAAAAACCCACTTATTTATTTTCCCTATTGTCCTAACTGCCAATAACTTTAGACAGTTCCCTTCATTATAAATGTCAGGCAGGCCTAAAGTGAGAGACAGTGGTTCTGCACGTGGGGATAGAAGTGTGTAAAAAGGTTATGCAAGAGAAAGTGGTGGCTGTGCCACACCATCTAGAGCAGGAGTCTCCAAAACTTTCTTTCACACTTTGGGGGTGGGGGCAGATTGTAGTCACTGAGAGCAGAAAATTTCCCAGAGTATGCGACACCTTAGGCTTGGAGGTCAGTAGGAGTAAAAACAAAAAAAGAAAAGACAGTGCCTGGGGTCAGTAGAAAAGGAAATAGGGCCCCATTGGTACTGGTTGGAGGAATAATGGTGTAAAGGAATAATGTTGTAATGTTGTAAAGTGCT
Source organism: Staurois parvus (assembly GCF_062004578.1). NCBI lineage: Eukaryota > Metazoa > Chordata > Amphibia > Anura > Ranidae > Staurois > Staurois parvus. The sequence goes on along the minus strand of NW_028317994.1, from coordinate 10,223,252 downwards.
GCACAAACTGTCGGTGCTATATAAATCCTGTTTAACCACCTCCTGTCCGGCCGTTGTATATAAACAGCCAGACGGTGGCACTGCAGAGTCGGGTGGCCATCTATAAACGGCCTCCCCGCACCCTGCTTGTGCCCGCTCCCTGGGAGCGCGCAGCACCGCGATCCGGTGCCCGCTGTGTCCTCCGGACACAGTGAAACACCGATCGTCGGACGGGACCTCTGTACGAGGTCCTGATCATGTGATCACTGATTGGCCAATCAGTGATCACATGCAAAGTAGTAAGCAAGATGTCACTTCTGACATCATTGCTTACTACGTGTGAAATCTGTGAATGATCACAGAGGTCACATGGTACAAGGCTATTCACAAAAGCCTTGTACCATGTGACAAGCTGTGACCAATCACAGCTCACTCAGTACTTCTCAATGAGTGCAAGAATGCACACAGAGAGAAAGAGAAATGATTGCTTTTATATCCTATATGGGTGTAAAAGAAAAAAAAAAATCTTCATCACCCCCCACAAGTAGTACAGTGTCACCATGGTGACACTGTACTGCTAGGGTGACAGTATGTAAAAAAAAATAAATAAATAAAAAATAATAATATAAAAAAATAAAATAAAAATGTAAAAAAAAATGTTTAAAAATTATAATTTTTGCTTATAAACTAATTTGGATTTTTTTTTTACTAAAAAGATAACGGAATAAATTTTGGCTAAGATTTATGATGAAATATTATTTATTTGCAAAATTTTATAAAAAAAACTATTTTTTTCAAAATTTTTGGACATTTCATTTACATAGCAAAAAAAATACAAATCTCAGTGGTGAATAAATACCACCAAAATAAAGCTTTATCTGTCTCAAAAAAATGGTAAAAAAATTCATTTGGGTACAGTGTTGCATGACCGCGCAATTGTCATTCAAAGTGTGATAGCGCTAAAAGCTGAAAATTGCCCTGGTCAGGAAGGGGGTAAATTTGTCCGGTCTGGAAGTGGTTAATAATAATAAAGCCCATTCATTGGTGTCAGTGGAAGGTATATAGCCACATCATTAATATCAGTGAGAAGAATAGTGCCTCATAATTGGTCTAAGTGGCAAGAATAGTATCACAACAGGAATAGTGCTCCATCACTGGTGTCAGTTGGAGTAATTAGGCTCCACTGTTGGTGTTAGTGGAAGAATTGGCATCTTATCATTAATGTTGGTGGAAGAACTAGTGCCCCAAGGGCTGGATAAAGGCAAGCAAAGGGCTGAATCAGATTGATGACCACTGATCTAGAGGAACATTTGATTTTTCTATGTCAGAGCAGCCATGCTATACAGTACACACTGGAGGTAGTTGAGTAGCAGACAATGGCTTCCTCATGCAACATTGTATCCAAATTAAAGCTATATAATTTCTGAGACAGGCAGAGCTTTATTTTAGTAGTAGTTAATATGTTACATAGCTATATAGTTAGTCAGGTTGAAAAAAAGACACAAGTCCATTTAGTTAAACCAATAGAAAAAATAAATAGAAAGCTCCTTTATATACAAACCCATACACACAGTTGATCCAGAGGAAGGTTAAAAAAAAAATATAACTTATGGTCCAATTTACTACAGTGAAGAAAAAAAATCCTTCCTGATTCCCCAGGAGGCAATTGGATTTTCCAAAGCAAACAATTTCTGGTGTTAATACCTATGTATTGTGCATTTAAGAATGCATCCACCTTTTTTTTTAAGTAATCTGCTGAGCTGCCCAAAACTATTTCATGAGGGAGTATATTCCAAATTTTCAGAGGTTTTACTGTGAAGAAGCCTTTCTGTATGTGGAAGTTAAATCTCTTTTCCTCCAGATGTAAAAATTGTCCTGTATAATGACTGAAAGTGAATAGCTTTACACCAAGTTCACAATGGACCTACTGTATGTACATATACAGTACATGGTGATCATATCACCCTCCACCCTTAATTGTCTGTTACTAATGATCTGTGCAGTGTAAAAAGTTATGTTTCTCTCTCCGTCTCTCTCTCTTTCTCATCTATTCCTTTTTCAATACAAAAAAATATTATGCTAGCGTTAGAAACTGTGGCATGGCACTTATTAGTAAGTCTATGATTTACCACATAGTTACCCAATTGAATAGTGCATTGAGGTTGACTTGCAAGTTGGAGACATCCAAGTTGGAGGCATAGAGTTATTCCACTATACAGTACAGTATATCTTGGTGTCATCTGCACCAGTGGTGTATTTTGGTTTTGTGCTGCCCTAAGCAAGACTAAAAATGGGGAACCCCCCCACATCTAAATTTGTCCCACCCCTTCCTGTTTAAGATCCACCCCTTCATCTGTAAACACCACCCCTTCCTATTTAGGCTCCACCTCTTCCTATTAGAGCTCCACCCACTGACAACGATGGGCCGCTATTCCTCCCGCTGACATCAATGATGGGGCACTATTCCTGCTACTGACACCAACAATGGGGCACTATTCCTCCCACTGACACCAACGATGGAGCACTATTCCTCCCACTGACACCAATGATGGAGCACTATTCCTCCCACTAATACCAATGATGGGGCACTATTCCTCCTATTGATACCAATGATGGGGCACTATTCCTCCTATTGATACCAATGATGGGGCACTATTCCTCCCACTGACATCAATGATGGGTCACTATTCCTCCCACTAACACCAACAATGGGGCACTATTCCTCCCACTGACACCAATGATGGAGCACAATTCCTCCCACTGACACCAATGATGGAGCACTATTCCTCCCACTGACACCAATGATGGGGCACTATTCCTCCCACTAATACCAATGATGGGGCACTATTCCTTCCACTGATACCAATGATGGGGCACTATTCCACCCACTGACACCAATGATTGGGTACTATTCCTCCCACTGATACCAATGATGGGGCACTATTCCTCCCATTGACACCAACGGTGGGGCATTATTCCTCCCACTGACAACATTGGTGGGGCATTATTCCTCCCACTGACAACAATGGTGGGGCACTATTCTTCCCACTGACACCAACGGTGCCCTATCATTGGTGTCAGTAGGGGGAGGAATAATGCCCCATCATTGATGTCAGGAATAGTGCCCCGCCCTTGGTGTCAGTGGGGGGAGGAATAGTGCCCCTTCATTGGTGTCAGTTTGGGGAGGGGGCATAGTGCCCCATCATTGATGTCAGTGTGGGGGGGAATAGTGCCCCATCATTGGTGTTAGTGGGGGGGGGGATAGTGTCCCAACATTGGTGTCAGTGGGAGGAATAGTACCCCATCATTTGTGTCAGTGGGAGGAATAGTGACCCATCATTGGTGTCAGTAGGATGAATAGTGTTCCACCATTGGTGTCAGTGGGGGGTGGAATAGTGCCCCATCATGGTGTCAGTGGGGGGAAGAATAGTGTCCCATTGTTGGTGTCAGTGGGGGGAGGAATAGTGCCCCATTATTGGTGTCAGTGGGGGGAGGAATAGTGCCCCATCGTTGGTGTCAGTAGGGAGAGGAATAGTGCCCCATCGTTGGTGTCAGGAATAGTGCCCCGTCCTTGGTGTCAGTGGGGGGAGGAATAGTGCCCCATTGTTGGTGTCAGTGGGGGGAGGAATAGTGCCCCATCTTTGGTGTCAGTAGGGGGAGGAATAGTGCCCCATCGTTGGTGTCAGTAGGGGGAGGAATAGTGCCCCATTGTTGGTGTCAGGAATAGTGCCCCGTCCTTGGTGTCAGTGGGGGGAGGAATAGTGCCCCGTCCTTGATGTCAGTGGGGGGAGTAATAGTGCCCTATTATTGGTGTCAGTTTGGGGAGGGGGCATAGTGCCCCATCATTGATGTCAGTGTGGGGGGGAATAGTGCCCCGTCATTGGTGTCAGTGGGGGGGATAGTGTCCCAACATTGGTGTCAGTGGGAGGAATAGTACCCCATCATTGGTGTTAGTGGGAGGAGTAGTGCCCCATCATTGGTGTCAGTGGGAGAAATAGTGTTCCATCATTGGTGTCAGTGGGGGGTGGAATAGTGCCCCGTCATTGGTGTCAGTGGGGGGAGGAATAGTGCCCCATTGTTGGTGTCAGGAATAGTGCCCCATCCTTGGTGTCAGTAGGGGAGGAATAGTGCCTCGTCATTGGTGTCAGTTTGGGGAGGGGGGCATAGTGCCCCATCATTGATGTCAGTGTGGGGGGGAATAGTGCCCCGTCATTGGTGTCAGTAGGGGGAGGAATAGTGCCCCATTGTTGGTGTCAGTGGGGGGAGGAATAGTGCCCCATCTTTGGTGTCAGTAGGGGGAGGAATAGTGCCCCATCGTTGGTGTCAGTAGGGGGAGGAATAGTGCCCCATTGTTGGTGTCAGGAATAGTGCCCCGTCCTTGGTGTCAGTGGGGGGAGGAATAGTGCCCCGTCCTTGATGTCAGTGGGGGGAGTAATAGTGCCCTATTATTGGTGTCAGTTTGGGGAGGGGGCATAGTGCCCCATCATTGATGTCAGTGTGGGGGGGAATAGTGCCCCGTCATTGGTGTCAGTGGGGGGGATAGTGTCCCAACATTGGTGTCAGTGGGAGGAATAGTACCCCATCATTGGTGTCAGTGGGAGGAGTAGTGCCCCATCATTGGTGTCAGTGGGAGAAATAGTGTTCCATCATTGGTGTCAGTGGGGGGTGGAATAGTGCCCCGTCATTGGTGTCAGTGGGGGGAGGAATAGTGCCCCATTGTTGGTGTCAGGAATAGTGCCCCATCCTTGGTGTCAGTAGGGGAGGAATAGTGCCTCGTCATTGGTGTCAGTTTGGGGAGGGGGGCATAGTGCCCCATCATTGATGTCAGTGTGGGGGGGAATAGTGCCCCGTCATTGGTGTCAGTAAGGGGGGATAGTGTCCCAACAATGGTGTCAGTGGGAGGAATAGTACCCCATCATTGGTGTCAGTGGGAGGAATAGTGACCCATCATTGGTGTCAGTGGGAGGAATAGTGTTCCATCATTGGTGTCAGTGGGGGGTGGAATAGTGCCCCATCATTGGTGTCAGTGGGGGGAGGAATAGTGCTCCATCATTGGTGTCAATGGGGGGAGGAATAGTGCCCCATCGTTGGTGTCAGTGGGGGGGAGGAACAGTGCCCCATCGTTGGTGTCAGTGGGGGGGAGGAATAGTGCCCCATCGTTGGTGTCAGTGAGGAGGAGGAATAGTGCTCCATCGTTGGTGTCAGTGGGGGGAGGAATAGTGCCCCATCATTGGTGTCAGTGGGTGGGAAATAATGCCCCATCGTTGGTGTCAGTGGGAGGAATAATGCCCCATCATTAGTATCAGTGACACCAATGATGGGGCACTATTCCTCCCAATGACATTTAACTTGCTGACCCCTGCTCCAGCCTAGGTGCTGCTGCAGCCAGCATACCTGGTTGCAGCAGCACCATCTGTATGGCACACTTACCAGGCGGTCAGCTGTCCTCCTTCATTCACTCCGGGCCGGCTGCTTCCTCACTCGATGTTCGCGCCGCCACTCGGCTCCACCTCCTCGCAGGTGATTGGCCACCTATGTGCCTTTCCTGAGCTATAGGTCTGGCGCCCAATCACCGGTGAGGAGGCGGAACTTGCAGAGGGTTTCATCCCGCCCACACATCGCGTCCAGGCACCGGACCTGTGGACCTCTCTACCCCTCCTTCAGCAGCGCTTCCTGGACTGGATCGTCGTGGGACTGGGACCGGAGCCAAGTGAGACACAGCAGCCCCCTGCCCACCCCTGTACTAAATGTGCCTTCCGTTGGAAGGGGGGGCAGCGGCACCGCACCGCACCCCTAAAAAGTGCCGCTCCAGGCAAACGCCTTATTTGCCTCTCGGCAAATACGCCCCTGATCTGCACACACTGAAATGGTACTTCTCATCCCACATCCATATAATTTATAAATATGTTAAAAAGTAAGGATCCCAACAAGAAATGTTGGTGTACATCACTGATAACCCTAGACCAGAGGTCTCCAAACTTTTCAAAGGGCCAGTATACAGTCCTTCAGACTTTAGGAGGGCTGGATTAGCGGCAGTGAGGATAGAAAATGTCCTGGCTCCAGCACCAGTGAGAATAAACATGGTCTCAGTGTTGATGGCCAGAGGGAGGAGTAGTGCCCCATCATTGGTATTAGTGGGAAGAATAGTACACCATCATTGGTTTCAATGGAATAAGTGCTGCCCCATTGTTGGTCTCAGTGGGAGGAATAGTGCCCCAAGGGCCAGTTAAGGGTAGCAAAGGGCCATATCCGGCCCTCGGGCCACAGTTTGGAGACCCCTGCCCTAGACCATTCAGAGTATCATTGTTCACTTCTCTCTAAATACAGTCTTTAAAGTGTTACTAAACCCACAACAATAAAATCAGCCTGTATATGCAGTAAAGCATGTTATACTCGCTGTGGAACCTACGGGATTAATCCTCTGCATTGTGTAAAAAGGCCCTTTGATCCTGGCTTCTCTGTTCCTCCCCTTTTCAAGCAACCACCGCTAATCCCCTGATATGACAAACTGAACTGTTGGAATTTTGCACATGATCAGTTTGGTGTGTATTGTTAGAGATAATTCATCAAAAGTAGTGCTCCTGTGTTCCATGCCTTTTGATTGCTGATGAGAAAATCCAGTAAATAATGCACTTACCAGAAGTACATATAATTAAAGCAGTATATGTATTTCATAGATGGGATGTCATCCAGGTCTGGTCTAGGGTTATGGAGTCATCAGGCTCATCAGTGGACTCTCAGAGATGAAACAATTCACAGTCGGGGATCCCCTTCCACTCCCAGACTCCTCAGGATAGCTCAGCACCCTGGTTGCACCTTCCCAAGTAGCTCCACCTTATAGGCTCGAAATAACCAAGCCAAGGGGCAAAATGGTACTAATAGTGTAGTATGTTTATTGCAATATAATACAATCCAAAATGAAACTAATGACAAAAACTCACATGTGGTCAATAATAATGGCCACCAGGCCTTCCTCACGGCCGTAAGAGGCTAGGGCGTCAATTGGGTAGGTTCCCCTGACATGTTTCCTGCACCAAGCATGTTTTCAAAGGGGTAAGAGCTTGTGCATGCACGGGCGCCGAAGCGCGCAAACACGTCATCCGTTGCATTATGCAGAACACTGTGTGAATGCGCGAGCACGTCACTCGCCGCATCACGCAAACAGATGTGCGCATGCATCACTACGTCACCGCCCGCTAATGTGCATGCGCAAATTACGGCTGAGATAGTGATATCCACGTCACTCTGCCTCAGAAAGAGCGGTGCTTAATATGATAATTAAAAATACCAGGAGGACATGGTTAAAGTGCCCCAAAAAAAGGGGGGAATAATCTGTACATAACAAAATAGCATATTTGACTGTGGGGAATGATTAGTAACGGGAGACATTATGTTGGAGACCGTGGCTAATTGTAAGCATTGAAGGCTGAACCAACTCCATTTTGTTGTAGTCAAACATAAGGTAAAAATATACTGGGGAACTGAGAGTGCAAGTCCAGCCAAAATATGCTGAAAACATAAATGCATAAATAAACAAGACTTAAGTGGTGTGACTAACCTTCCATGTTCGATTGATACTTTAAACTTAGAAAATTATGCATAATAAATATATCATTATAAATATAGATTAGATCACACTAAAATAATAAAAAGTGTCTAAAAACACGAACAGACCACAGCAAATAAACGGTGATAGGTAAAACAACACTAGAATAAACAAGTGGCATGAAATAAAGAATATAAATCCATAAAAAAGTATCCATATATCAAAGGATCTAAAATGCCACTAAAACTGAAAATGGTGATTAAAAAATCTATATAATATACAAAAAACCATTAACAAATCACTTTTTGATTATTTTACTACATTATTATTATTTCTTATATAATATTTTTAAATAATATTTTTAAGATTCTTGTTGTTGTCGGATACATCACCCAATGATTTGGCATTCATTCATGTGATTCCTCCTCCGTAGATTAATTAGACTTAATCTAATTGTGGGATTTTATTCTACATTATTTGTTAATTTTTTTTTGTATATTATATAGATTTTTTAATCACCATTTTCAGTTTAAAAAATTAAATTTCCTTTAAGAACTAAAATATTGAGGTCTTCCATAGTGTGATCTGGTTGTACAACCAGACCACACTATGGAAGACCTCAATATTTTAGTTCTTAAAGGAAATTTCAAATCTATTCAGGAAAGGAAAACTTTTAAACGAAGAATGATAATTCTATTTGATACAAGAGATAAGGGCCTTAATTTGGACATGGGATTCCTCACGCATTATCCAACAGTTTTTTGACCCCCTCTGTCAGTGTTGTCCCCCCACCCCCCTTACCCCAGTCTTTGCTTTTGTTTTGTCTTATCTGTAGTCTAATCCTAGTCTTTTAACCATTGCTGTGTACATCTGTTTGTGTGTGTTTCTTTCTGTGTTTTTTTTTCCTCTGCCTTTCAACATCTCTTCTAACATTCTGCTAAAACTTTGTAGTAGTACTGCCTGAACCTTGAAGAAGGGGACATACCCCGAAAGCTTGTCCTCAAAATTGTATGCTAGTGCAAATAAAAAAAGTATTACGTCAGTACTCAATTGTTTTTATTGGAAATTAAAACTGCCTTGACTGTTTCTATTTGGTGCCTATTAGGGTGCCCACTTACTGTCATGACTCTAGCCATTTTCTACCAAACAAATACATAAAGTCTATAGTTTGAATATTTGGGGAATAATCAGGGATATGGAGATGGGAGAGAAATGTGGGATTGTGGTGTTGAAGTGTTCAATCTGTTTTGACCTTTTATTAAACTCTGCAGTTACAATGGAGTGTGATACTGCAAAAAATGTGGTTCCACTCTTTTAATCCTTTAAGTTAAGGCATTCATCTTTATTTTTTAAGAGTGATTCACTGGGATTCGGCTTTGGCACCAAAACTTTAGTAAAGTTCAAAGAACAATCCTCAAACTGAAGCCAGATTTGTTAGGCTCATCACTAGTCACTGAATAAAGTGTAAATGGATAGTATGCAATCCCATTCAAATCTATGTTTAACATTCCTAAACTGGAACTAAAGGGTTCTTTAAAGGTTTTCACAAAGCTGCTAGAAGCCTGATGAAAGCTTTGCTTTTATACAAGATGAAGCCCCTATGAACAAGGATTTAAGTGCTTCCTCTTGGTAACAACCTTTTACTGCCTGTATATGATACAGAGAATTCATACTTTATCATGCAGCACCCAAAATATGGAATTCACTGCTTATGATCGTCTGGGAAGCACCATCTCTTTTAAAAGCAGACTGCAGACATAACTATTCACCAAGGCTTCTAGCAATATGTGACATATCCGCTCTTCAATGATCCAACACCAATTTAAAAAGTGCTTTTTATTCCCACAGAGAAACATTTTAAATATATTATTACTAATAATATTATTATCCAGTTACTGTAAGTTAGAGCCTTTTCTTGCAGCTAAGCAAACAATTGTACTTACCTGGAAAGTAACATATGTTACTGTTTTCAGAAGTTGAAAAATGTTTCACGCAACTTTCAGCAAAAAGAACATTATTGCTGGAATACAATGTTCATGTATTCTTTATGATACAACCACAGATATATTCTTCAACCAGTAGATGAAGCAACAGAAAGAAGACTGCAACAGAATGGCCAGCAACACAGCTGTAACAAAGCTTTCATTTGCAAATCTAACAAACCAGAACTACCCAGTCTTGGAAATTCAAGATGAAAATGTTGCTAATAAGAGAAGGTACATGGAAATGTATGAATGAAGTCAGACCAGAACACCCTTCAAATGAGTGGATAGAGAAAGACCAGAAAGCTCAGCACTATTACTTAGTGGTTTACCAGAAAGGTATGAAACACTTTTCACAGCACTTTATGCAAGTCCAAATGCTGAACTGACATTGGAATATGTTAAGAGCAAGCTTGTGGATGAATATAATTGTAAAACAGAAAGCACTAATAGCAATGGTGTCATCACCTATGGTAGTGAGCTCTATAAACCACAGCTTGGGGATCCCCAGGGCGCGGAGTCTAAGCCCCAGCCTGCTTGTTCACCAGGGCCCCTGATGGTGGGGATGGACTTGGAGCAGGCTGGAACCAGGTCGCGGCCCCCAGGTACACCCAGCTGAGGTAGAAGAGACTGCTAGCAGGAGCAGGGTACAACGGGAGTAGGGACAGGATATCCAGAAGACAAGCCAAAGTCAGGACAGCCGGAAGACAAGTAAGGTCAGGAACGAAGTCGGGGTCGGTACACAGGTAGACAATGTAGGAGAGAAGTCAGGGACAAAGCCAGGGTCGATACACAGATACACTAGCACGGATATTCGGAAGAACACAAGGGAGCACAGACAACAAACGTTGCTCAGGCAATGTGGCCCAGTCTGAGCACATCTTAAATAGACAGGCAGACAAGGAGGGAGGACGGGAAGTGATGGAAGGGAAGAACATAAAACCCAGGGGATAGCAGACGATGCCCATAGGTGAGCAGAGAGAGACACACATGTGAAGGAAACACAAAACAGCAAGGAGGTAAGAGTAAACACACAAGAGGCTGCAAACTAACTTGTGACAAATGGTACCTCTGCCACAGAGTCTGCTTTAAGGATGAAAAATAAGAATAAAAACAGTGTAACATGCAACAAGAAACGTGAATGTTTTGTGTACAAAGAACAAGGTCATCTAACCCTAGGTTCACACTTGCGAATTTCAGTGTGCTTTCCAGTTTGCAGAAACGAACTTCAGTCAATTTAACATGTTTTCTTATGGATCTAATTCACATCTGTGCGTTTTGCCACTGTGTTTTTTTGAAAGGGTCAGGGACTTTTTTTCCTGCAGCAGATTGTGTTTTTTTTGTGCAATAGACTTCAAGGAACCACACCAAAAATCAGTTTTGCTGTAACTGATTATAAAGTCTGAGATGGAGTTTGGCTTCAGTTTGTTTAATATATTTAAATCTGCTAATACATTTAAAACTCCCTCCCCCCCGCCCAACTGCTGTCCGCTGTGCCTCCTGTGCTCATTCCTCCAAAGTTCTGTCTCACTAATAAAGGAAGAGTGTTACTGGTCAGATCACCTGGTGAAAAAGCCAAGGGAAAGAAAACTGATACAGCCACCACATCTAATGATTAGTAAGCTGCAACATAATACATTTTTTGTTTTGGGTTTAATACAGCTTTAATGAGGGAAAAGAATAATTTACTGAAATCGCCGGGTTTCCACATAAAATAGTTAAACTTAGACAGAATGGGGATTTTACTAAAGGAAAATAGGCAGTGCACCTAGCAAGGGAAGTTGTACTTTACATGATAATTTTCCCTTATCTTAGTAAATGTGTTGAAAATTCTCTTTGCAAAGAATACCCAATCACATGCAAGGAAAATAAAAGAAGTGGATTTTTGCTGCTTATGATTGGATGATGGAAGTCAGCATAGCTTCCCCACATTCACTGAGTTATGGGAAAAGACACTTTCAAGGTACAAATTCCATTGCAAAGTGAACAGTCTTTTTACCTTTAGCTAAATATATAGGATATATTCAGTTTCTGAATATATAACCCCAATATATAGGAGAAAGGTATTCATGCTGTCTGCAAGGACTCTACCTTAAACCGAACCAAACATGAATAGTAGAATAATGTAGAAACATTAGATACCAGATATAATGTGGGAGTTATATATCTACAATTTCTGTATTTTGCACCAGACCAAAGCTTGGACGTCAGTGACCATATAAGATGTCAATGATCAAAGCATAACTAACAGCACACAAAACATGAAGTCTAAGGTGTTGATTTACTAAAGCATGACTATTCTTTATTTTGCAATGGAAGTTGCACTTTGCAAGGGAATTTTCCGCAGAGCTTAGTAAATATGGTGACATTCTGCTTACTTTCATTCAACTATGCGCAAGCAAAAATGCTGTTTTTTTATTTTCCTTGCACATGATAAAGTATTCTTTGGGAAATGAAATTGTACCATATTCAGTTCTGGGGAACATTCTCTTGCAAAGTACAACTTCCCTTGCAAAGTGAACAGCCCACTTGCCTTTCGCAAAGTACATTCCCCATATTAAGATCTGTGTTTTATTGTTTGCGTTCTTTGCATGGTAAATGCAAATGAAAAAATTAATAGCTTTTGTTTACAGGTTTAGTGATAATGTTAAAATATTGACAGCTGTGAACACATTAAGTGTGCTTTTATATATATACACAGTATATATATATATATATATATATATATATATATATATATATATATATATATACACAGTTGCAAAAAAAAGTATGTGAACCCCTTGGAGGTGAACGTGGAGTTTTGCATGAATTGGGCATAAAATGTGCTCTGAACGTCATCTAAGTCACAACATTAGAAGAACACACTCCGCTGAACATAATACTACACAAACATTAGATGTTGCCATGGTTTAATTGCACATAACATGTAAACACTCACAGTGCAGGGAGGAGAAAGTATGTGAACCTTTGGACTTAATAACTGGTTGACCCTCCTTTGGCAGCAATAACCTCAACCAAACGTTTCCTGTAGTTGCAGATCAGACCTGTACAACGATCTGGAGTAATTTTGGACCACTCCTCTTCACAAAACTGTTTCAGTGTAGCAATATTCTTGGGATGTCTGGTGTGAATCGCTTTCTTAAGGTCATGCCACAGCATTTCAATCGGGTTGAGGTCAGGACTCTGACTGGGCCACTCCAGAAGGCGTATTGTGTGCTGTTGCAGCCATTGTTTTGTTGAATTACTTGTATGCTTTGGGTCATTGTCCTGTTGCATCACCCATCCTCTGCGGAGCTTCAGTTGGCGGACAGATGTTCATACGTTTTCCTGCAAAATGTCTTGATAAACTCTGGAATTCATTTTCCCATCAATGACAACAATCCTTCCAGGCCCTGAGGCAGCAAAGCAGCCCCAAACCATGATGCTCCCTTGACCATGTTTTACAGTGGGGATGAGGTTTTGATGTTGGTGTGCTGTGCCTTTTTTTCTCCACACATCGTGTTGTGTGTTCTTCCCAAACAACTCAATCTTGGTTTCATCTGTCCACAGTATATTTTGCCAGTAGTGCTGTGAAACATCCAGGTGCTCTTTTGAAAACTTCAAACGTGCTGCAATATTCTTTTTGGACAGCAATGGCTTCCTCCGTGGTGTCCTCCCATGTACTTTATTCTTGTTTAATGTTTTCCTTATTGTAGATGTGTCAACAAAAATGTTAGCATGTGCCAGAGATTTCTGTAGGTCTTTAGCTGACACTCTGGGATTCTTCTTTACCTCATGCAGCATTCTGCGCTGTGCTCTTGCAGTCATTTTTACAGGACGACCACGCCTAGGGAGAGTAGCAACAGTGCTAAACTTTCTCCATTTGTAGACAGTCTGTCTTACCGTTGACACATGAACATCAAGGCTTTTGGAGATACTTTTGTAACCCTTTCCAGCTTCATGCAAGTCAACAATTCTTGATCGTAGGTCTTCTGAGAGCTCTTTTCTGCGAGGCATGGTTCACATCAGACAGTGCTTCTTGAAACCAGAAAAACCCAAAACAGGTGTGTGTTTTTTAAGGGCAGGAGAGATGTCAGCAACACATCCAATATCATCACACTGATTGGAGTCAAGTTTGGCTCACTCCTGGCTCCAATTAGCTCTGGGAGAAGTCATTAAGCTAGGGCCTCACATACTTTTTCCTCCCTGCACTGTGAATGTTTACATGATATGTGCAATTAAACCATGGCAACATCTAATGTTTGTGTAGTATTATGTTCAGCAGACTGTGTTCTTCTATTGTGACTTAGATGAAGTTCAGAGCACATTTTATGCCCAATTCATGCTAAACTCCACGTAATCCCAAGGGGTTCACATACTTTTTCTTGCAACTGTGTATATATATATATATATATATATATATATATATATACACACACACACACACTGTATAAATCTAAATATATATTTATACATATATATATATATATATGTATACATATATATATATATATATACATATATATATATATATATACACACTGTATATACTATCTACAGTATATATCTAATATATATATATATATATATATATATATATATACTGTATATACTATCTACAGTATATATCTAATATTCTAATATATATATATATACACACATACCACTGGACAAAGTTTTAGGCAGGTTTGAAAGAATGCTGTAAATTGAGAATGCTTTCAGAAATAGAAGTGTTATCAATTAACAGAATAGAAAGCAAATGAACAGAAGGGAATTTCAAATCAAATCAATATTTGGTTTGACCATCCTTTGCCTTCAAAACAGTATCAATTCTTCTAGCTACACTTGCACACAGTTTCTGAAGGAATTTGGCAGGTAGGTTGTTGTAAACATCTTGGAGAAATAACCACAGATAATCCTCAAATCCTTCTACTTCCAGGACTCCTTGTTCTTCTTAACACTGAAGATAGTTTTTAATGACATTGGCTGTATGTTTGGGGTCATTGTCCTGCTGCTGAAAAAATTTGGGGCCAATCACATGCCTCCCTGATTATATGGTATGATGGATAAGTATCTGCCTGTATTACTCAGCTTTGAGGACTTCATTGATCCTGTCCAAATTCCCAACTCCATTTACAGAAATGCAGCCTGAAACTTGCAAGGAACCTCCACCATGCTTCACTTTTGCCTGCAAACACTCATTACTGTACCACTCGCCAGGCTTTAGCAAACAAACTGCCTTCTGCTAATGTAAACTTTTCAAATGTTGCCTCATCAGTCCAGAACACCTGCTGCTATTTGTTTGCACACCAGTTCCTATGTTTTCATGCATTGTGGAGTCGCATAGCCTTGTTTCCACATCAATGATATGACTTTTTGGATGCTTATTTCCATAAAGACCACTTTTGGCCTGACTTCTCCAAGCAGTAGATTGGTGTACATGGGTCTCACTGGTTTGTGCCAGTTCTATGTTGATGGCACTGATGGACATCTTCCAGTGTTGAAGGGAAGTAAGCATGATGTGTCTTTCATCTGCTACATTGCACCACTGTGTCTATGGTCCTCATCATTGCCCGCTTCTTCAAAAGAGCTTGAACAGCACATCTTGAAACCCCAGTCTGCTTTGAAATCTTTGCCTGGGAGAGACTTTACTGATGCATTGTAACTACCTTATGTCTTGTTGCAGTGCTCAGTTTTGCCATTATGACCTACAACCTCACCTTAGTAGCAGAGTTTTCCTGTCCCTCACTCATTTGTAAGTCTCCTACATGGCTGTTTCTGTTTTAGTTAATGACTGTGATCCAACCTACATATGAAATCGATGATCATTACCACCTGCTTGGTATACTTGCAAGTTGACAAAGTTCGCAAGTGTATGAATTGATGCTGGTTTGAAGCCAAAGGGTAGTCGCACAAAATATTAATTTGACCTGGATTTTTCTTCTGTTTGCTCACTCTGCATTTTTTAAAAAAAATAAACAATTAAAATATATATTTTTGAAAGCATTCTTACTTTCT
The DNA here is from genome assembly GCF_062004578.1 of Staurois parvus. Lineage (NCBI taxonomy): Eukaryota > Metazoa > Chordata > Amphibia > Anura > Ranidae > Staurois > Staurois parvus. The sequence goes on along the minus strand of NW_028317994.1, from coordinate 10,207,745 downwards.
TCATGCCTGCCTAAAACTTTTGCACAGTACTGTATATCTATACAGTAGATATACAGTATCATGTAACAGGAGGCTAGGAAAAACTGCTGGTTGTGCCTATAATGGGAAATATATTTTCCACAGGTTAACCCCTTCCTGCCTAGCTTATGCACCCTCATGGAAATAAGTCTTTATCTGTGGTGCCACATGTATGCACCATTGTGTTTTTTGTAAAGTGCATTCCCAGCACAGAGACCAAGCTGTCAGTAGCAGCTCTAGGTCTCCTACTAATGATCGTGAAGTGGGAGGCTCGTTTCCCGGTCACCAGATCGCTTCTGATTGGTTATCACAATGATCAGTCAGTGGAAAGTAAGGCGCATGGAACTGTAATAATAAAACCATGAAAGTCCATGCATTCAAAGTCTAAATGCAGAAACATATGTATAAAGCCCAAGCATTCTGGGCAAGCTGCAGTTGTAGAGCAAACACAAACTCTATGTAGAAAGACATAAGCCAAGAGAAAACTAGTGCCTCTAAGTGCAGTCTTCTAAAACAACTTTAATAATAATTAGGTTAGGCAATTCACATTTTAATAAATAGAATCAGGCTCATCTGTAAAGTAGGTGACCAGACTAAAGATGCTGTAGTGTAGCAGTAAGGCCGGCGTGGATGAAGAAGCCAGCCAGAACCTCTGATGGTCTGTAGAGCCCACTTGGAGCACAGCCTGTTTGGAACACAGCCATGAACCTCAGCGTCCGGTGGAGTGATGTCACCAAATTGCAACACATTTCTGAGCATGAGCGAGGTCCGGAACGGAATTGTGTGCTCCTTTCTCAAGCCAATGGCCAAAATTGCATAAGAGCCTTATAAGGGAAATGAGGGATGTGAACTACAGTGAGGGGGAGTGGCATAAGGGGGAGGAGACTGTTCAAAAACACAATACAGGATGATTTACACATCAAATATAAGTTATTGATACACAATAAATTGTGATTTAACAAATTATTATTTTACCAAAAATGATTTAAAAATGTGTATATATAAAAAACAAAAAGGGTATTATAAAAGAATTGATTTCTGCCTGCTACACAATATTTATAAAAAATAAAGCATATGTTGATAGACATATACATACATATATAGAAATATATAATATATCTAAATAAATTATATGAAAAAAAGGTAAAATATACAATGGCTATAGATGATAATAATACAGTATATTAAGAAACGTTATATGTATATATGTGCATATACATACACATACAGTATACACAGATACACCTACATATATACAGAAGCTAATGTATATGTATACATAAGATGGAGATATTTTATAATATAAATGGATCTGCATGACCTTGAAAAACTATATAAGCAATGTTGAGTACTTACTAGAAAAGACGATCCACGAAAATGTATATGCTTGTAGACCACGCACTAAAACTATAAGAAATGAGATACCTGTGGATAACGATAATAATATAGTTAGAAAGGGACATGTGAAATATTATGGCTTCACAGACGGTTACCTACTGCGCATGCTTGCACAAAGCATGCTGCGCTTTGTGAATGTGCCACAGTCTTCTTTGGAGTGGGCTAGGAGGGGGGTTGAACTTCTGGCTCAGATCACTATGGTGATCTGACACTGAAGTGGGAGCAGATACCTGTCAAAAACAGGTGGAGTTCTGCTTTAAGGTAACTGTTTCATATGCACAACACAGGAGAGATGGAAAATGATTCAAAAACATACAATGCTTGAGACTAACATGCATATATTTCACTCTGCAATTACCAGGTGAAACGTAGCAATTCTTTCTACCAAGATGTGTATCCAGGGTAACATGGAAAGATGCATCTGTATCTTTTTTTATGACTACAGTATTACCCTTCATCATGGCACAGGTGATTTTACATCTGACACATTTGACCTTGTGCTTAATCTGACCTGAGCCAGCTGCCATAGGCAAGAAGACATTTGTAAATATTTGCAGCTAATAAGACTGTGGGCCTTAAAAAAAAAAAGAAAAGAAATTAAAGAACAGATGAGAAACAAAGTAATTGACATATATGTAATATGTAATTGTATCAATATGGAAAAGGTTACAAAGCTATTTCTATGGCTTTAGGACTATAGTGAACCACAGTGAGAGCCATTATCCACAAATGGAGAAAACTTGGAACAGTGGTGAACCTTTCCAGGAGTGGCCGGTCTACCAAAATTACTCCAAGAGCACAACAATGACTCATCCTGGAGGTAATAAAAGAACCCAGAACAACATCTAAAGAACCGCAGGCCTCACTTGCCTCAGTTAAGTGTTCATAATTCAACAATAAGACCTAGACTGGGCAAAAATGTCAACCATGGGAGAGTTCCAAGGCAAAAGCCACTGCTGACCAAAAAGAACACAAAGGCTTGTCTCATATTTTCTAAAAGAAATTTTGATTATCCACAAGACTTTTGGGCAAACATTCTGTGGACTGAAGAGACAAAAGTTGAACTTTTTAGAAGGTGTGCATCCTGTTACGTCTGGTGCAAAGCTAAGACGGCATTTCATAAAAAGAACAGCATAACAGCAGTCAAACATGGTGATGGTAGCGTGATGGTGTGGGGCTGCTTTGAAGCTTCAGGACCTGGACTATTTGCCATAATTGATGGAACCATATGGTCTACCAGAAAATCCTGAAAGAGAATGTCCAGCCATCAGTTCATGACCTAAAGCTCAAGCACACTTGGGCTATGCAGCACAGAGTTTGGGGGGGGGGGGACAATTACTTTTTTCACATAGGGCCAGGCAGGTTTGGACAGCTTTTTTTCCCCTTAATAAATGAAATCATAATTTAAAAACTGCACTTTGTATTTACTCAGGTTAATTATCTTTGTGTAATAATAACATTTGTTTGATGATCTGAATCATTTAAAGTATAATTCACCTTTTGGACAAAAATAATAAATGTGCATCTTTTTGCAGGTAAAAAAATGTGCGTTTATTATTTTTGTCCAAAGGAGCCATCCGCGATCAGTAGATCACTGATGCCATGCAGGTCTCCTGCAGATTTGTCAGAATATCTGCTTGCCGTACAAGCAGATATACTGACAGGAAGCTTCAATGAACTACCAAGGCGCTCTACAGTGATGTGGTAGGTCATTGAAAACTACAAGCCCACAGCCGTTAAGGCTGTCTGGACTTGTAGGCACTCATTCACAGAACACTGTGAATGAGTGATGCGGCTGTGTGGGCGGAGCCGCGCATAGCCACCCTGTTTTCAAATCTGACAGGTAGTACTGGGAAACTTTCCCCCGTACTATCTGTCAGAGGGAGGGGTTTGGCGGGTGTGGCTGTGGCTATGGGAACATGTTACATGTTCCACCCTAAAAACAGGTGGAACATGTAACATGTTCCAAAGGTAGCCTTTAAGTGTAAACACATATGCAAAAAAAGAAAAAATCAAGATTGGGCAAATACTTTTTTGCAGCATTGTATACAATATACAGGTATATATTTACATGTTTTTGCATTATATACAACTCCGAACTTTCCATAGAATTTGTAAGGTGTAGTGACCACCTGGGGTGCCTTACATTAGCTACTGTACAGAAAAGACAGAATATAAGGTAATGTTACCCAAGCCCTCCTATTCCTGGGACATAAAAGCACTCAATATAACCAGACATGAAGCTGTGAAGCAAAATTAAACCCTACTAAAAATTGTTTTGTGTGTCATTTCTAAATATCATAGACCACCATACATGTACAGTCTATTGGAGTCAATTTACTAAATTAACCTACCTTTGAGAAGTTACGCTGTGCAAGGGAATTTGCCACAGAACTTGAATGCGGTGCAGCTGCATTTTGCAAAGAAAAATAAAAAACAGCATTTTGCTTGCACATGATTGGATGATGAAAGTCAGCAGAGCTTTGACTCATTCACTAAGCTATGGGGAAAATTCCCTTGCAAAGTGCAACTTGTCTTGCAACTGCCCATTTGCCTTTAGTAAATTAATCCCATTGTCTTGTAAATATTGTTTTGTGTGTTATTTGTAAAAATCATGTAACCCTAATAAATGTATACTTCTAATTAAACTATGGTGTAGATTTACAAAAGGCAAATAGACTGCACTTTGCAAGTATGATTGTTATAGAGCTTAGTAAATGAGGTAAAGCTTTACTTTACAAAGAACATTCAATCACATGCTAGGAAAATATAGAAAAACAGCATTTTTGCATGTACGTAATTGGATGATGGAAGTCAGCAGAGCTTCACCTCTTTGGTAAGCTTTAGAACAACTGCACTTGCAAAGTGCTTGGTCTATATGCCTTAAGTAAATCAACTCCTATGTCTTTTGGCCAAAAACACTTAGATCTAGGTGTGTTTATATAAAGACTCCTATAGTGGTTAGAATATATTTATATATCCACTTAACCTAGTTAACACTTTATTTATCAGTCATCCCGCAATACTTTTTACTAAGCCTTAAGTTTCTTGCTGTTTTGGACTTAGCAATCAAAAAGTCATGCCATACAAATAACCTATTGTATATTTATATTTGGACTTCCCACATCTATGTCGTGTATGTCTTAATAATAACCAATAAATTGGGAAGGGCTGTTCAGTTGCAGACATATGTATTGATACATGAAACTCTATTAAAAAAATCTGAAACAAAATATACTGACAGCGTGAGCTACAATTTTACATCCTAAATTCTTTTATTACAGAGATCTCTGTACGTGAAAATTTTCCTTTGCAGAATTCTAGCTGACAAAGTAAATTATAGTGTTCAAAGGTTATTCATTATCACAGCCACAATGTTGGTCTGGAATTATTTGTTACAGAATGTCGCACAAAAGGCTAATATAATTTGAACACCTTCATTATGATTCTGAACAAGATGGAACTTTTCTCAGCCTGACATGAGAAATTTCCATTTATACTTGTATTATCAGTTCTAGTAAATTTACTCTATATTCGTCTATCAAAAATACTTAATAGTATAAATCTTTTAAACCTTATATTTTAGAAACAAGTGGCATTATTTCCCTTGTACAGCAGAGAATTCTTTTAGTCACCATGTTCAGATGCTGGCACAGGCTCCTTCTCCCTTAGCTCCCTAAGTTCCTGGACACACCCAGGGAAGATACATTTCTCAGCTTTGTTCCCGCAGTAGCTCAAAGAGGCTACAACTCCTAAGGCAGAGATATCTAGGTAAGTTATCTGCAGCCTAGTGACAGACTGTCCACTGTCAGAACTAAGATGTGGGCAGCTGAGCCAAAGCCTAATAGAATGCAGCTTCTCCAGAAGATCCAGATACCAAGGGTACTCATCTTTGACTGCTAAAAGAGTACTCTAGTTTGAGCGGGGTAGCCCTTTTTTCTTGGATCCCTCCAGCTGTCCATCTGTGTCACCAGAGCTATCCTGGATTTCACATGAGGAAAGCTGTCAGTGAGGATAATCACAAAAAAACTGTGCTCTGTACTGTTTTACTTATAAATAATGATTGTTTGCCAGACTGCATGCTCGAAAAAGCATCTGGTGTGGATTTGTAAAGGGGAGGCACACTGTTTGCATGGGAATCCCCCTAAAAATCCACGTCAGACCCAAAGGGTCTAGAATTTGGGAGATACCTTGTGCCATTTTTTTGTGCTTTAGGTAGGGTCCCTCTTGAATACATACAGTATGAAACATGAAGGTCCTGTCATGCATTTTGGAGGAACCCCCAATAACCACTTCCCATATGGCCACTGCATTAAAACAGCTGGACAGGACACATGTTGATGCAAGGTGACATATATTTATGGCCTCCCCCATTGGCCAATTGTGCTCATCTCCTAGAGCAAAAAGTGGCATGCTCTGTGATCACTGTATCCCTAGGACACAGCAGATCCCAGAGCAGGATACAGGGACAATCAAATTGGCCCTGTACCATGTGATGGCTATGATGCCTGCATGCTTGCAGCCTTTAATAGGTTTCCTTTCACAGCCATAAGCTGTAAAAGAAGACTGATTGATTGCTACAGCCATGGGAACTGTAATATGCAATCAGAGCTTAAAAAAAAAAAATCATCCCATCCTCTAATCAGTACATTGTCACTGTTGATCAGAGACATTGGCTGCTGCTCTTATGACATTGTATGCCAGTGCAGCAGCCAAGGTCAGTGCTTCCACTGGGCAAACTAGGCGGCTGCCTAGAGCGCACTGCCACCTAGGGGCACCTGGGCCCAGCACGGGCCGGCAATCTTTTTATGTGGGACACCACCACATCATGAATAATCCTTCAGTTGAGGGGAGGGGTGGCAGAGGGGAGGAATAATGGACAGGGGAAGATGTCAGGTGTCCGGGGCCAGTGTAGTAGCTGAGCTGCTGCTCCTTAGTGCATGCCAGCTGGTAGCTGCTGACCCCTGTAGCATTCCAGCCCTTCTCTTCCCGTTCATCAGCAGGGGCAGAGCTGCGCCTGTGGGGAAGGTAATGTCCAATTCTCTTATGTCTGTGTGAGTGTGACCTGGCCAGAAATCAATCATATGTGCAAGTGAGTGATGACATCATCACGATCCCACAGACTATTCTTCTAGTGCCTGCTGGGCCTGCTGATCAGTGTCAGTGTTGGTTGTGGTGTGTTGTGTCGGATCTGTCACTGTGTGGGATCGCTCAGTTCAGCTGCCTGCTGTCACAGTGTTTTATCTCCCCCTCACTGCCTACGGAATTCCAGCCTGGGATCTGTCAGAGTATGAATCCATCATCCTCCACTCACTACAACTGTCACCTTGCCAATGCCAGCCACAGATACAGTCTGTCTATGACACTGATTTTCTCTTTAATATTGGTGCTGGTGGCATCTTATGGCACTTATTTTTGCAAATTGAAGGAAATTTAGTAGTTTCATGTTTTGTTGATTTAATATTTTTGACTTTTTAAAAATATTTTATTTATTTTCTATTGCGGGGGGGGGGGGGGGCATAAGTCTTGCCTGGTCTTGCTTAGGGCACAAAATAGTCTAGGACTGGCCCTGTCATTGTACATGATCACTGCCACACTAGTACAATATCACCATAGTGTGCTTGCTGTGGTGACAGTATGTAAAAAAAAATATATATATATATTTTTTTTTTTAATATACTGCATAGTGCAGTGACATTTTGCTGCTATGGCAGTGGTCATTGACCATATTTTGCTGGTGATGTCACTGCTATGCCTGCCCCTTTGCTTAAGTGGCAGAGATTCCTGGTGATATCTGTGGTTCTTAGTGAAGCAGTAACAGCAGGAAGCCATCATATATAGAAGAGCTATAAAAACTACTTGTATATATGATTTTTAGGCCCTACCAAACAGGGAGCCAAATGAGGGGAGGGGTTAAACTGTTGGCTTATCCCTACCAGGAATTCCACCCACTGACACCAATGCCCTGGTGTCAATGCCGCATTGTGTACCCCCATTGACACCAGGGCATTTTTTTTCATGCCCCCTTAAAGTCTGAAGGACAGTAAAATGACCCTTTGTTCAGAAAGTTTGGAGACCCCTGATTTAGTATATGAAAAGCGCATTAACCCTAGAAACAGATCTCAGGTATATGCAGTTAGCTTCGAAGGGAGAGTTTCTGATTGGCTGGAATGAGTTACTGCAGACTGGACAGTGTGACTGCACATTATACTGCTTTATTGAATGAGCAGAAGTGAGTACATTTTTACGAACTAGTTTTGCCTCCACTTACTTTTATATCACAGGCGTTTGCCCACAAGTGTCTTTTGTTAAGTATAGCCCTAATGAGAAGGTTACTTTTAATTATTGATGATTAGGGTAATACATGGCTTTAGGCACTGCTGGTAGTATTACTTAACAAAATAATGAGAAGAAAGTGCAAGGAATAGCAAATTTTAAACAAGGAGCACATAATAAAGAAAATATAAAGACAAACATAGCAAGACCTAAGCACTAACCATTTTAGAAATATATTCTATAAGCACATTATGCATTAAAACGCAACCTTTCATTATACATGCCATTCCATTTAAATGTCTTTGTTTTGACTATACATTCATTTTACATGTTTCTGATAAGGATGGTTGCATTCAAGGTTATCTGTTTAATTGGCTTTCTTATTAAGCTGCTTTTCTTTAGTATTTAAAACAACTTCATGTGTTTTATTCTTAGAGTTTTAAATGTTGAGAATGTCACTAGCACTGGTAACCTTTTCATTGTTGTTTGGGGTACTTTACAAAGCAAATGACCTTTTCAATGCATCTTGTAAATGTAGATTAATTAATCATTTCTTTAAAAAGAACTGAACACTAAATCATTTTACAATGAACATATGCAAAATTAAAGGAATCTATGTTTATCTTGTTTTTGTGAAAGCTAACGTATGCAGCTGCTGCTCAGAAAATGTATCTTTTGTACTTTGGATACTATATGTAATTGTATGTGAGTAATTAAGCTGTTATGTTTATGACGTGTTCTTCTTCTGCCTTGCTGGAGGCTCTGATATGAGGAAGGAAAACTGTTTCCTCCTTGCTTGAGCCTGCCCTTCTTCCTAACATCACAACAGAGCACAGAAATGAAGCATACAAGCTCAAAGGCTAAGGACCCTAAACATTGACATTTTAGATATAATATAAACTATAATAACCAGACCAAAAATATTCAACTATATATATATACAGTTGTTAGCATAAATGAGTACACCCCAACAGATTTGTCAGAAAACCTTTACTTTCCTTTCAGAATCAACATTTTCTATGAGACACTATACTACAAAATACTCCCACAATTGGGCCATTATTATGGGCCACAGTATGGGCCATTGATTGCAAACAAGATTTGTTAATTTACACACACAAAAAATTATTTTTTATAACAAATTCATTCAAGACCACGATGCAAAAATGAATACACCTCAATGAAAGCCTTAGGAGCAAAGATACATTTTAGAGAACAAAATTCTAATTAACAAGAATTCAGCTACAGGTTAGTCTAATTATTTATTAAAGTCCAACAGACAGTTGATTATAAAAGGGCGTTACTTAACAGAGAAAACCCCTTCCCATTTCATGCTGTCAGCAATGGCACCACATGGAAGAGAAATGTCACAAGGCCTGAGAAAGAAAACATTTTCTTTACACAAGAAAGATGAAGGCTACAAGAAGATCAGCAAAGCATTACTTATCAGTCAGAATACTGTACAAAAGTGATACAAAAATTTAACAAAGATGGAACTGCAATCATCTCATAGAGCCGTCCAAGCCATCCATGGAAGTTAACACCTCGCCAGGAGTGTTTTCTGATGAGAAGGGTTGAAGAAAATTGCCATGCAAGTTCACTGCAGTTAGCTGAAGAAGTAGAACGCCAAACTGGGGTGAGTGTTTCCCATGACACAATACGGCATACACTGCAGAGGAATGGCATGCATGGGTGTTGTCCACAAACGAAGCCTCTCTTAAAGTCCATGCACAAAAAAGCCCACCTAGAATTTTACAGGGCCCATGCTGGAAAAGAAGACTACCAGGACTCTGTACTCTGGAGTGATGAGACAAAGATAAATGTTTTTGGAACTGATCGCTACCAAACTGTATGGCATTGCAAAGGTGAGGAGTACAAAGAATAATGCATGGTGCCTACAGTGAAACACAATGGTGGCAGTGCCCTTTTGTGGGGTTGCGTGAGTGCTGCTGGTGTTGGGGAGCTGCATTTCATTGATGGTATCATGAATTCACAGATGTACTGCTCTATATTTAAAAAGAAGATGCTACCATCTCTCCGTGCCCTTGGTCATCGTGCACTTTTCTAACATGACAATGATCCAAAACACACACCTAAAGTCACTGTTGCATTTCTGAAGAAGAACACGGTGAAAGTGATTCAGTGGCCAAATGTGTCTCCTGATCTGAACCCATTCGAACATCTATGGGGAATTCTAAAGAGACAAGTTGAGCATCACTCGCCATCCAGCACCCTGGCTCTAAAAGCGATCGTTCTTGAAGGATGGAAAAAGTTTAGATGTTGCAATATGTTGCCAATTTGTTAATTTCATGCCTAGAAGACTTGGTGCTGTCTTTACAAACCATGGAGGTCATACAAAATACAAGATGTAGTAGTTTTTGTTCTGGGGTGCATTAATTATTGCATCAACTAATTTGAGTAAATCTGAAGATTTCGTAAGCTAAATTATATTATTAACCTTACTTTCATGTAATGAACTAAACAAATGTTCTATAAAACTAATTTTTTTCAAAATTTTGGAAATTGTTTTTGTGTTCATTGAGATATTGATTAAAATCCTACTTTTCAAAAGGGGTGTACTCATTTATGCTGAGCAATATATTTATACAGTATATATATATTGTAACAAGGTTAGCTCGGCAGCGGGTGTGTGTGACCCCCTGGATGGGTGCACAACACAAAAAGATAGGCACAGCACAACAATAGTGGAGGTGAAAACAAACAGGTGCAATTTATTTACAATATTTACAGAAAAAATGATAAACAAATAGAGACATCAAAATAAATCCTGGCCAACTTGGCTACTTACTGCAACAACAGCTTTTCCCTAGCTACCCACTAGGTACAGCCTGCTGCTATACCTAGTTGCTAGTACTGGGAGGTTAGCCACACAGGCTTTGGTCTCTCTGCACACAGATAACAGGTCAGCTCCCCAGACAGTTCAGGCACAGATCTGGTTCCAGGGTGGAGCAACTCCCTAAGCACTCTGGGAAGCTTTATACAAGTGTTAATGAGCCCACTACCTTCAGCTGGGCTCATTATCTCAGTGCTGAAGGACTCAGCACTTCCCTCTAGTGGTACAAATCCCCATAAACCCTGAATCTCGGACAAATATATCGTCCATCCAGGACGCAACCAGGTGATTTCACCTGCCTACTGTCACATACCCCCCCCTCTTGTTTCAACCTTGGGGTTGTAACACCAGTAGCCAGGCAGGCATGTACCCGGGATAAAGCATCCACATTTCCCATCTGAACACCGGGGCGATGCTTCACCGTGAAGGTAAATTCCTGTAGGGCCAGAAACCACCTATTTACCCTTCTATTGGTCTCCTTATTTTGAGCCATCCATTTCAAGGGAGCGTGATCTGTGATCAGGTCAAAATGTCTGCCCAGCAGATAGTACCGAAGGGAATCTAGGGCCCACTTTACCGCTAAACACTCCTTCTCAATCGTGGCGTAATTTTCCTCGTGAGACTTTAGCTTTCGGCTGAGATAGATTACCGGGTGCTCCTCCCCCTGCCAAACCTGGGACAGCACTGCTCCTAAGCCAACATTGGATGCATCTGTCTGGACCACAAAGTCTTTTGAGAAGTCTGGTGAGTATAGGACTGGCTGGCTACATAAGGCCCTTTTTAAAGACAGGAAGGCTGCTTCAGCCTCAGGGGACCACTTAACCATGACAGACTCCTTCCCTTTTGTCAGGTTGGTTAGGGGTACTGCCATAGAAGCAAAATGGGGAATGAATCGCCGATAGTAGCCAGCAATTCCTAGAAAAGCCCGTACCTGCTTTTTGTTATTTGGGCGTGGCCAATTCTGTATTGCTTCCACTTTGTTTATCTGAGGTTTTATTACCCCTCTCCCAATAGTGTACCCCAGGTACTTGGCCTCCTCCTGTCCAATCGTACACTTCTTTGGGTTGGCCGTAAACCCAGCTTTCCATATTGAGTCTAGCACAGCCTGAACTTTTGGCAAATGTGAGGCCCAGTCTGCGCTATGGATAATCACATCGTCCAAGTACGCTGCAGCATACTTCTGATGGGGACGAAGAATCTGATCCATTTTTTGCTGAAAGGTGGCCGGTGCATTCTGTAACCCGAACGGCATTCTTTTATACTGGAATGACCCTTCTGGGGTTACAAATGCAGTCTTCTCCTTTGCCGACTTAGCTAGGGGAATTTGCCAATAACCTTTCGTCAAGTCTAGTGTTGTCATGTACCGGGCTGCTCCCAGTCGGTCGATTAGTTCATCTATCCTTGGCATGGGGTAGGTGTCAAATTTTGTAACTTTATTCAACTGTCGAAAGTCGGTACAAAATCGCCAGCTCCCATCTGGTTTGGGCACCAACACTATGGGGCTGGACCAGTCACTTTGGGACTCCTCTATCACCCCCAAATCTAGCATTCTCTGTACTTCCCCACGTATTGCCTCCCGTCGAGCCTCTGGGATTCTATAGGGTTTCAGTTTTACTCTTTCACCCGGTGGGGTGATAATGTCATGCTCCACCCCCGAGGTTTGTCCCGGCAGCTCAGAAAAAACCTCTGTGTTGCGGAGCACAAACTCTTTAGCCTCCTGTTTTTGAATTGTAGACAAGGTGACTGCTATTCCAACCTCCGGAACCAAGCAGTTAGATGGCGCTGGTGACAAACCCTCAGCAACTAGGGATTCCCTGTCCCTCCAGGCCTTTAGCAGATTGATGTGGTAGATCTGCTCCGGTTTCCGCCTTCCTGGTTGTCTGACCCTGTAATTCACCTCACTCACTTTCTCAATCACCTCGTATGGGCCATGCCATTTGGCCAGGAATTTGCTTTCAACCGTAGGGATTAGCACTAGCACTCTATCTCCTTCAGCAAACGACCTGGTCCGGGCCCCCCGATTGTACACCCTCTGCTGCGCTAACTGTGCTTGGGACAAATGTTCCTTTACGATAGGCATGACCTGGGCAATTCTATCTTGCATTTGGGCGACGTGCTCAATCACACTCCGGTGGGGAGAACTCTCACTTTCCCAAGTTTCCTTGGCGATATCTAACAGCCCCCTTGGGTGTCTCCCATAGAGCAACTCAAATGGTGAAAACCCTGTGGAGGACTGGGGTACCTCCCGGATGGCAAACATCAAATAGGGTACTAAATAATCCCAACCCTTTCCATCCTTATCTACCACCTTCCTTAGCATTTGTTTCAGGGTTTTGTTGAACCTTTCCACCAACCCGTCAGTTTGGGGATGATACACAGAGGTGCGCAACTGTTTTACCTTGAACAGTTTGCAGAGCTCTTTCATCACCCGGGACATAAAGGGGGTTCCCTGGTCCGTCAGCAGTTCCTTTGAAATACCCACTCGGCTGAAAACGAGGAATAGCTCCTTAGCTATTGTCTTGGCAGAGGTATTTCGGAGTGGAATTGCTTCTGGATAGCGGGTGGCATAGTCGAGTATGACCAACAGGTACTGATGCCCCCTAGCGGATTTCACCAGCGGACCTACCAAATCCATGGCAATCCTTTCAAAGGGGACCTCAATGATGGGAAGAGGTACCAGTGGACTACGGAAATGGGGCATAGGGGCCGACTTCTGACACACAGGGCAAGAGGAACAGTAATTTTCCACCTCCTTAATGACCCCAGGCCAATAGAACCACTGCAGTACTCTTTCCTGTGTTTTCTCCGCCCCCAAATGACCCCCAAGGATGTGTCCATGGGCCAACTCCAACACCAACTTCCTGTAAGGTCTGGGCACCACCAGTTGCTCAATGGTTTCTTCTGCCCCCTGAGCAACTCGATAGAGTAGGTCCCTTTCCACAAGGAAGTATGGATAAGCAGCAGTTTTCTCAGGACTCACTAGTTGGCCATCTACTTTTACTACATTTTCCCGGGCTTTTATCAGCGTGGGGTCTTTCAGCTGTTCGGTGGCAAAATTTTCCCTATGCACCTCTAAGTCCGAGAAATCCAAAACCGGCAGATTTTCATCTGAGGAGGTGGGCTCCTCCCCAGTTCCTTGGGTCTCCCCAGCTAGTACCGACAAGAGGAACTTGGGAGAGACCTCACCACACTCAGACGCTTTCTGGGATTCACCTTCCTGGTCTGCAGGGGAGACAGTGGGGGGGTCAGAACAATCCCAGAGTTCCCAGAATTTTGGAAAATCCCTCCCCACAATGGCATCATGTGGTAAATGAGGTACCAATCCTACCTGATGAGACAGGTTACCTTTGGAGGTCTCAAAAAACACAGTAGCCACGGGATACTCCCTAGTGTCCCCATGCACACAAATCACTGCCACCTTTTTATGCCCAGAGACCTTTGTAGTGACCATCTCCTCTCTTATCAAGGTTACCAGGCTACCTGAATCCAGCAACCCCACAATATTATTTCCATTAACAGTCATTTTGCACAAATGTTTCTCAGTGCCCGGGCTGGCCGTGCATACCACTGTCGCAAACAGCGACTGACGTCTATTGCTCAGAAAGTCACACTGCATAGGCTCATCCACCACTGGGCAATTAGCTGCAATATGTCCCTCTTGCCGGCAGCGGTAACAAATAATTTTTTTCACCGCTTCTTGCGGCCTTGGCCTTCCTGGCCGCTCTTGCCAGACATTGGGTAATACTCCCACCCTCTCACTCTCTCCACCCTCACCCCTTGTAGTCATCTTACCCGCCGCTGGGGATGGTCTGGTCTTAGGGTGGAAAGTCCGTGAGTCTCTGGAAGAGGAGGTCAGGTTCTCAGTAGCCAAGTATCTCTCCACTAGATCCACCAGCTTGTCTGCAGTTTCTGGGTCTCCATGGCTGACCCACTTTTGAATAGTATTAGGCAGAGACCTTAGGAACCGATCCATGACGACACGTTCCACAATTTTTGGGGCGGTCAAAGTCTCTGGCTGCAGCCACTTCCTGCTCAGGTGAATGAGATCATACATCTGTGACCTGGGAGGTTTCCCAAGCCGAAAAGTCCAATTATGTACCCGCTGAGCACGGACAGCGAGGGTAACACCCAACCGGGCCAAAATTTCCACTTTTAGCACATCATAGTTTTTGGCTTGGTCCGGCTCCAGGTCATAGTAAGCTTTTTGCGATTCTCCAGTTAATAATGGGGCCATCAATCCAGCCCACTGTTCTTTAGGCCACTTTTCCCTTTCAGCAGTCCTTTCAAAGGTGGTTAGAAACACCTCCGGATCATCCTCTCCAGTCATTTTTGGCAATAAACGGCCCACAGAAAATGATGGTGTTTTACCAGAATCATCACCAGCCTCAGTCTGCTGCCTCTGCTGGAGCTGTTTCAAAACAGCCTCAATTTGTTTCTGGTGTTTCTGGTCCTGTTGCACCAGCAATTCCCTATGGCGGACCTCTGCTTGTTCCAAGGCCTTCTGCTGGGCTGCAATGCTCTGCTGGAAACTTGCATTTGCCTGCTGTTGATTGGCATTTGCCTGTTGTTGATTGGCATTTGCCAGAGCCAACTGTCTGATTATCTCCTCCATGCTGGCCTTTAGTTACCACAACTGCCCGCATCCTCCACCATATGTAACAAGGTTAGCTCGGCAGCGGGTGTGTGTGACCCCCTGGATGGGTGCACAACACAAAAAGATAGGCACAGCACAACAATAGTGGAGGTGAAAACAAACAGGTGCAATTTATTTACAATATTTACAGAAAAAATGATAAACAAAAAGAGACATCAAAATAAATCCTGGCCAACTTGGCTACTTACTGCAACAACAGCTTTTCCCTAGCTACCCACTAGGTACAGCCTGCTGCTATACCTAGTTGCTAGTACTGGGAGGTTAGCCACACAGGCTTTGGTCTCTCTGCACACAGATAACAGGTCAGCTCCCCAGACAGTTCAGGCACAGATCTGGTTCCAGGGTGGAGCAACTCCCTAAGCACTCTGGGAAGCTTTATACAAGTGTTAATGAGCCCACTACCTTCAGCTGGGCTCATTATCTCAGTGCTGAAGGACTCAGCACTTCCCTCTAGTGGTACAAATCCCCATAAACCCTGAATCTCGGACAAATACTGTATATCGTCCATCCAGGACGCAACCAGGTGATTTCACCTGCCTACTGTCACAATATATATATATATATATATATATATATATATATATATATATATATTAACCAGTTCCCGCCTGGCCTATTGTAATATGATGGGACTTTTGTTGTTCAGGGTGGACATCATGTGAAATTTTGTAACAGAAAGACAAACGTGTTTTTTTTTTCAATATTTTGTTCTTTGTGCTTATTTAGCAAAAACTTAAATATTTAGAAGCAAGGAGCACTGGATGCTGGCACCACACAGCCTTAAGCTTTCAAAAAGCTTCTTCGCATCCGAATTCCACTGGATTATTAGTGTCTTCCTGACTTTTGTCAAGTCAAACAATGATGGAGCAATGGTGGCAAAGTTGGGCACAAACCGCAGGTAATAGCCAACTATACCCAGAAATGCTCTGACCTTTTTATTGTTATGGGGTGGGGCCAATCCTGTATGGCTTTACTAGCTTATGCTAGGCCACTATCCACAATGTACCCTAAGAACTTGGTTTTCTCTTTTCCATTTGCACACTTTACAGGATTAACTGTAAACCTGGCTTTCTTTAAAGAGTCTAAGACTGCCTGAACCTGAGGAAGATGGGACTACCAAACAGTACTAAAAATGACAATGTTATCCAGGTCATTGAGGTGTATTGTCGATGAGGATGCAGCGTCTGATCCATTGCCCTTCAGAAGGTAGCCAGGCAGAGTGTATTGAAATTGAAAGTGGTCTTTAGGTGTGGAAAAAGCAATTTTCACCCTGGGTCCCTTGGTTAGGGGTATCTGATAGTATCCCTTAGTGAGGTCGAGTGTGGTAATAGATGGGCGGGTCTCAATCTATCTGTTAAGTCATCTACCCAGGGCATCACATACAGACATTCATTAAGTTTCCTAAAGTCGTTGCAGAATCGCGGGGTGCCGTTGGGCTTCTGTACCAACATTATCAGGCTCAACCACTCACTCTGCAACTCCTCAATGACATCAAGCTCACGCATTCTCTACACTCCCTTTCTTGCCTTTCTATATGCTTCTGGGATATGATATGGCTTTAAACTGATCTTTACATTGGGCTCTGTTAATGCTCATGCTCAATGATGTTGGTGAGACTAGGCAATCCTGAAAACATCATTTTGTTTATCTGTAAAAACTCTTTAGCTTGCTGGGTTTGTGGCTTGAGCAACAAGCCACAAACCCAGTAAGTAAGAGCAACCTGCACCAGGTCAACTCCTGCAGAGTCCCCTAACACTTACTACAGCGGATACCCATTTTCTCTCTCTCCAGGGTTTACATGATACATTTAGAAAGGCTTTCTTTTTTTCAGGCTAATGATTTATTCTCTACCATGGGGATCAGAATAGTAACCTGGTCTCCAACTTGAAAGTGACTGATTTTAGCTGTCCATCCTTCTTTGAGCTTCCTGAGCCTTCTGGAGATGCTCCCTTACTAACAGCACCACTTTAGCCACCCTCTCTCACATTTGGGAGATACTGTATTGTCTATCACCATCTTGTGTGGTGAGAATTCACTTTCACATGTCTCATTTATTATATCCAAAAACCACAGGCTCTCTGCCTATAATCTGGTATAAACAGCAAAAACCTCTTGTGGAACCTCACAGATAGCAAACAATAGTGCAGGATGCAACATGTCCCAATCTTTCCCATGTTTTTGGACCATACTTTTAAGCATGGACTTTAGGGTTTTATTAAGCCTCTCGACAAAGGGGGTTTCCATAGTGTGACACCTGGGCACTTAGCTGGTACTGGGACAGGATAAACTGTACCTTTTAACCTCTGAATGAATACCTGGCCAGTAAAATCTGTCTGTTTTTCAGCCCCCGGTGTCCTCCTAATGTTTCACTGTGGGCTAAATGTAGTACCAGCTCCCTATAAGGCTAAGGCAATTGCTCTACAGCAGGGGTGTCAAACTGCATCCCTCCAACTGTTGCAGAACTACAAATCCCATGAGGTATTGCAGAGCTGACAGTTAAAAGTATGACTCACAAATGCAGAGGCATGATGGAACTTGTAGTTTCTCAACAGCTGTAGGGCCACAGTTTGACATCTGTGCTCTCCAGTCTCCCCTTAGACTTCAGCCGCTCAATAAAGCAAATCCACATTGAAAGCAAAATGAGAGAACATTTTTTTCTGCACCATTCATTTGTGGAACCCAATTAACCACTTATCTACCGGGCACTTATACCCTCTTCCTGCCTAGGCCAATTTTCAGCTTTCAGTGCTGTCGCACTTTGAATGACAATTGCGGTCATGCAACACTGTACCCATATGAAATTTTTATAATTTTTTTCACACAAATAGAGCTTTCATTGGGTGGTATTCAATCACCACTGGGTGTTTTATTTTTTGTGCTATAAACAAAAAAGTTTTCTTTGTTTCTATTATAAAATTTTACAAACAGGTAATTTTTCACCTTCACTGATGTGCGTTGATGGGGCTGCACTGATGGGCACTGATAGGCAGCACTGATGAGGTGGCATGAATAGGCAGCACTGATAGGCGGCACTGATGAGCTGGCACTGGTGATGCTGCACTGATATGCAACAATGATGGGCACTAATAGGTGGCACTTATGGGCAGCACTGATGGGTGGCACTGACTGGCGGTACTGACTGGCTGCACTGCTGGGCACTGACTGATGGCACTGCTGGGTACTGATGGGTGACACTGCTGGGCAGCACTGATGGGTGGCACTGATGGGGGTACTGTTGGGCACAGGTGGGTGGCACTACTAGGCACTGATGGGCACAGGTGGGTGGCACTGCTAGGCACTGATGGGCACAGGTGGGTTGCACTGATGGGCACAGGTGGGTTGCACTGATGGGCACTAATGGGCACAGATGGGTGGCACTGCTGGGCACTTGTGGGCGGCACTGCTGGGCACAGGTGGGCAGCACTGGTGGGTGGCACTGCTGGGCACTGATATTCAGGTCAATGATCATCAGTGCCATGATGATCGGTGCCGATCCATCCTCTGACAATTACCGGTTATCGGCAGTACTTTCCTCATGCTGTGACAGCGTGAGGAAAGTGCAGCCAATAACTGGCAACTGCATTTACCGGTGATCTGCTGTGTCTTTGGACACGGCTGATCACGTGGTAAAAGGATGCCGTGATTGGCCTTTTACCACATCATGCGATCAGCTGTATCCGTAGGATACAACGATCACAGAGATCTCGGGGTGTGCACCCCCGGGGGCTCGTGGGAGGGCGCATTCTGGGAGGATGTCATATGAGGCCCTCCTAGAACTGGACAACCATGCTGTAGCCGTCATTCGGCTATAGCGTTGTTGGCAAGTCGTTAACAACCATAACCTGCTCTCTAGAATTACCTAGAGTAGGGTGGTGCCAAATGCATCCTTGGCCAGGATGCACCGGACAAGTGGAAATGTCCCCTTCCTCCTCCTCATCCATGATCTGGGGAAGGGAAATTTTCTCTTCATCCTCCCCCAACCATGACTTGTAATAGAGAGGATTCCTCCCCTCAGAGATCAACTTTTGTCTTGAGACCTGGAGCATGAGCATCATCAATAGTACCATGATTATTCACAATGTCAAAACCATCAATATGTACCTTAACATTAGTAGGGGCTGTTGTTGGCAGCTCTGAACTGTAACCCTCAAAATTGGGTCCTGAAAGGTGCAGAGTGTTCAATTCAGGAAGTCCATTCTTTAACTGTTCACACAGTTCCAGAAACAATGAACAGTCCTGTACCATGGGGTAGGCAACCTTTGAGAGGTGAAGATCTACCTGAACAAAATGAAAGAAATCAAAGATCACCAAACTTGGAGGCCTAACTAAATAATAAGGAAAATATAATAAAACAAATGTTACTGTAAAAATATAAACTTAGCATACCTTAAAAGTATATGAGGGTATGTAAGGCAGTGCAAAAAAAAACAAAATCTAAAAAATTATATGACTTTCCAAATTTTAAAGAAGCTGATTTTATGTGAAACCGACAATAAAATCTGTTTGGTTAGTTAAAGCAGTACTAATATCAAAATATATCACAATTAGCAATTCAATCTAAAAAACACAAAGGTTGTGTTGCATAGAGTGCAAAAATATTACAGCGCAATAAAGTTCAAACAAAGTGCCAAAAAATATCCACTCCACCACATGTTTTACAGAGTGTTAACCAAAAATAAATATCCATATGGTGTTCATTTATAAGATGCCATAAAATCTACATTTCAAGAACATACTCCCCCCAAAACTGAATTTTCACTGGTGCTCCACTCCACACAAAGAAAGCCAAATCCTATGCACACTATTCTGGACCGCTTGAACTCACCAAATCTGGTGGCTCCTTTAGTGGGAAAAAAGTTCAGTAGTGATTTATAATAGTAAATCTACTCCCCTTCTCTTCCTTAGATCAGGGCTAGCTCTACTGCTGGAGCATTTCCTCAGTAGCATTAACCTTTAGCTGGTGTTACTCTACGCAGGACTCCAGGTTCCAGATATTTTTTCCTAATCACTGAGGATGCTCACCTGTAATATTAGAGATTCTTTATCATTTTCCAGATGTGTCAGTCGTTCTTGGTAGGTCTCATTATTCACAACTGTATGGTTAACCTGATTTGTGTACCTATATACATATACAGATCACAGAGGCTCTTTAACACATCAGCGCAGGGATCCATGCATCTGTAGTTCTCCAAGAAAGAAGGGAACACTCTTCACACCACCAGGTCCTCTTTAAACATCAGGTACCACCACTTCACTATCCAAATAGTATATCTCATGAAAAAATTAAGCGAGGAAGCCTCCAATAGTGTTGTAATTTTTATTACACTTAAAACATGCCAAAGCATGCCAAACATGACAGTCTAGAGTGGATTAAAGGAAGCCCATGTATTCAATGTGAGCAGTGAGTCTGTGACTTATACACTTAATTTGAGTACATTCTAATAGTGGTTTTGGCATGTTTTAGGTGCAAGAAAAAATTACTACACTATTGGGGGCATCCTCACTTGATTTTATCATGAGGTTTAATGATGATTTAATGTAAACTGAATGCAATATAAAATTACATTTCATTGTACTGAAGATAATAGTGAAAATTTAGATGAAAAAATAAAAAATAACTGCCTCAATCCCTAGTTCATGTTCAATACAAGTATATAATGAACTCACATCAAGTGAAAGCCATCTATACCTCTCTCCCTGTTGATAATGAAACAAAATATCCAATGTATGCCCTTTATCAAGAACAAAGGCTGGTAGTGCTTGGACTAATGGCTGCAAATAATAATCAATATACTGCAACAAGGGATTATTGAGATATCTCATACTTGCAATAATTGGTCGCCCTGGAGGCTTCTTCACATTTCGTGAACCTGCATTACATGGTAGAAGTAGGGTATATGGGGAAAGTCACGCTACAAAAATAACTTTTCTTGTCTACTGATCACCACTTTAGAGATTCCACTATCCAAGAGAACTTTCAGTTCTGACTGGAACTCCCCAGTGGGATCTTTAGAGAGCTTTGACAAAGAGCCAATAACTGCATCTTGTAACACAATGCCACAATCCTAATCAACCTGTCTAATAATTAGCCCTGACTGGTCTATCAGGAATTTTACTGCCAATTTGTCCTTAATACTGGGTACACACTATTAGGTTGTTTTTTTTCCTTTTTCACTCAAACCAACGAGCTGAATGAAAAAAAGCAAAACTGAAGTGCTTGGGAGGAGCTTGTTGTACTAACTATTAAATGTTAGTAAAATGATCTCCCTGCTGAGCTATTGTGTTCTGACAGGGGGACTGCCCCCTGCCAGAACACACCGGTTAGCACTTGCAGCCCTTGGCTGCCAGCACTGATCGGATGCTGGTTTTGCCACCATGTCCGTTCAACAGAAGCCGGCCAGCTTCTGTCGGATATTTGGGTGTATATCGGACAGTTTATATTGTACCACCCAATACCTACAGATATTCAGACTGTGTGTATGGGGCTTAAGAGTGAAATTGAACTTCTTTGAGTTGGTCCCATTCATTCCATTTTTGTAAAGAAAAATACATTTACTCATCACAGTCTCCTGAAACTCTGTGATGAATGGCCATTGTGTATGTACTAGATTAACCGCTTCCTGCCTGCCATATAGTAATATGAAGGACGCAAGGTGGTTCTCTCGTTCTGGGAGGATGTCATATGACGTCCTCCCATTCTAACCGCGCATGCGCGGCTCCCTGAGTGCACAGCACGGCGATTGGCGGTGCGCTGTGTCCCTCGGACACAGCAGATCACCGATCCATGGAAAGAACCAAAGATGTTGGCTCGGTCATGTGATCAGCTGTGTCCAATCACAGCTGATCACATGTAAACAGGGAAATGCCGGTTATCGGCATTTCTCTCCCCATGAGCTGACAGCTCGTGAGGAGAGGAGAGTCGGTAATTGTCATTCCTTGGAGGGGACATGTACACAGATCATCAGAGCACTGATGATCAGTGTGCCCTGATGTCCCCCCCTATATTGTACAGCGCTGAGCAAACTTTTTGGCGCTATATAAACTCTGTATAATAATAATATTAATCTGTGTAGCCCCAGCAGCGCCACCTGTCAGTGTCCATCAGTGCCAGCTCTCAGTGTGCATCCATGCCACCTGCCAGTGCCCATCAGTGCCACATCAGTGCCACATTTCAGTGCCCATCAGTGCCACATCAATGCCACCGATCAATGCCAGTCAGTGCCACCTATCAGTGCCACCTATCAGTGCCAGTCAGCGCTGCCAGTCAGTGCCACCTATCAGTGCCCATCAGTGCTGCCTATCACTGCCACCTAACAGTGCCAGTCAGTGCCGCCTATTAGTGCCACCTACCAGTGCCATATATGAGTGCTACCTTTCAGTGTCCATCAGTGATGCCTGTCAATGCCCATAAGTACCACCTACCAGTGCCTCCTCATCAGTGCCCATCAGAGTCACCTATCAGTGTCTATCAGTGCAGCCGATCAGTGCCCATCACTGCAGCTTCATTAGCGCACATCAGTGAAGGAGAAAAATCATTTATTTACAAAATTTTTTACCAAAAACTAAGAAAAAACTTTTTTTTTCAAAATTTTCAGTGGTTTTTGGTTTGTTTAAGAAAAAATAAAAAACCCAGAGGTGATTAATTACCACCAAAATAAATCTCTATCTGGCACAAAAAAATAATAAAAATTTCATACTGGTACAGTGTTGCATGATCGCGCAATTGTCATTCAAAGTGCAACAGCGTTGAAAGCTGGAAATTGGCCTGAGCAGGAACGGGGTATAAGTGCCCTGTAGGCTAGTGGTTAAAAATGAACTTGGGCTTGAATTGCAAATGAACTACATCAACCACTTCTATTTCTGTAGAATTTAATAGTGGAGCCACCCCATTTTCTTCAAGAAGTTACTCTAAACATTTAGAGTGCACCTCCAGTACACTTGCAGGTGTACTTGCAGGGCACTTGTAGTGCACAACCTATTTGCCTTTAGTAAATCAAACCCTATGTCTCTTGCACAAAAATTTAGGTCAGATATTACAGAAGTGAAAGATA
This sequence comes from Staurois parvus, assembly GCF_062004578.1. Classification (NCBI taxonomy): domain Eukaryota; kingdom Metazoa; phylum Chordata; class Amphibia; order Anura; family Ranidae; genus Staurois; species Staurois parvus. The sequence continues at coordinate 10,184,494 of NW_028317994.1, read as the reverse complement.
GAGTGTACCATGTAGAAGATAAAATAAGGGAATTTGCTACCACATTTAACGATCTAGTGGATGACAAAATGATTCTAAACTTGACATAGCCTTGATAAAATTAAAACTTTCTGACCTGGAGGACAGATCCAAGTGCAATAAAGTTAAAATCAGGAGTATACCTGAAGTAATTAAGCAGTCTGATCTGAAAGCTTATTTTACCAACATTCTGAAAGCAGCTCTGCCAGATGCTCCATTGGAAGACTTAGTAATTGACTGCATCCACATATTGCCAAAACCAAAACATATCCCTGCACATCTGCCAACGGACATTATTGCACGCATCCACTTTTTCCATGTGAAGGAACAACTGCTGACAGCTTTTAGAAATATGGATCAACTGCCAGAACACCGCCATGCATTCTCCTTGTTTGCTGACCTATCTGCATATACAATGCAACAGCAGAGAGAACTAACAACAATTACTAAACCCTTGAGGAATCACCATATCACCTACCAATGGCACTACCCAGTGAAGCTTCTTGTTGTTAAGAATAACTGCATCTTCACTGTTATTTCCCTGGCTGAGGGTATCCCCTTATTGGCTGGCACATTCTGAACCATGATGCTTCAGCTTCTGACAGAAGCTGAACTGAATCTGCTTGAACAGAAGACATCTCCTAATGGCTGACCTTTGTATGTGACAAGCTACTAATATAGCGATATAGCTCCGGCGAGCTCATATAGTGTTTCAAATATTTCAGTTGCAGTTTGCACCCCAAGATTTGCATTTATTTTTGATCAGCTCAGATTCCAAGTTGAAAGCATAGTTTATCTTTAAATACTACTAAATGTTTGCAGGAATGTTCTTTTTTCTTTATTTTTGGAGTCTACAGAGGTATATTTAGCAACTTAACATCAATATATAGGTGAAACTCGAAAAATTAGAATATCGTGCAAAAGTACATTTATTTCAGTAATGCAACTTAAAAGGTGAAACTAATATATGAGATAGACTCATTACATGCAAAGCAAGATAGTTCAAATCGTGATTTGTCATAATTGTGATGATTATGGCTTACAGCTCATGAAAACCCCAAATCCACAATCTCAGAAAATTAGAATATTTAATGCAATCAATAAAACAAGGATTGTACATAGAACAATATCGGACCTCTGAAAAATATAAGCATGCATATGTACTCAGGAATTGGTTTGGGTCCCTTTTGCAGCAATTACTGCCTCAATGCGGCGTGGCATGGAAGTTATCAGCCTGTGGAACTGCTGAGGTATTATGGAAGACCAGGATGCTTCAATAGAGGCCTTCAGCTCTTCTGCATTGTTCGGTCTCATGTCTCTCATCTTTCTCTTGGCAATGCCCCATAGATTCTCTATGGGGTTCAGGTCAGGCGAGTTCGCTGGCCAATCAAGCACAGTAATCCCACGGTCATTGAACCAGGTTTTGGTGCTTTTGGCAGTGTGGGCAGGTGCCAAGTCCTGCTGGAAAATGAAGTCAGCATCCCCATAAAGCTTGTATGTGGAAGGAAGCATGAAGTGCTCCAAAATCTCCTGGTAGACAGCTGCATTGACCCTGGACTTAATGAAGCACAGTGGACCAACACCAGCAGATGACATGGCTCCCCAAATCAACACAGACTGTGGAAACTTCACACTGGACTTCAAGCATCTTGCAGTGTGTGCCTCTCCATTTTTCCTCCATACTCTGGGTCCTTGGTTTCCAAATGAGATGAAAAAGTTGCTCTCATCAGAAAAGAGGACTTTGGACCACTGAGCAACAGACCAGGTCTGTTTTTCTTTAGCCCAGGTAAGACGCTTCTGACGTTGTTTGTTGTTCAGGAGCGGCTTGACAAGTGGAATACGACATTTGAAGTCCATGTCCAGGATCCGTCTGTGTGTGGTGGCTCTTGATGCACTGACTCCAGCCTCAGTCCACTCCTTGTGAAAGTCCAACACTTTTGAATGGCCTTTTCCTGACAATCCTCTCCAGGCTACGGACATCTCTGCTGCTTGTGCACCTTTTTCTTCCACACTTTTTCCTTCCACATAAGTTTCTATTAATGTGCTTTGATACAGCACTTTGGGAACATCCAACTTCTTTTGCAATTACCTTTTCAGGCTTTCCCTCCTTATGGAGGGTGTCAATGATGGTTTTCTGCACAACTGTCAGGTCAGCAGTCTTTCCCATGATTGTGATTCCTACTGAACCAGACTGAGAGACCATTTAAAGGCTCAGGAACCCTTTTCAGGTGTTATGGCTTAATTAGCTAATTAGAGTGGGTCACTTTGAGCCTAGAATATTGCACCTTTTCACAATATTCTAATTTTCTGAGATTGTGGATTTGGGGTTTTCATGAGCTGTAAGCCATAATCATCACAATTATGACAAATCACGTCTTGAACTATCTTGCTTTGCATGTAATGAGTCTATCTCATATATTAGTTTCACCTTTTAAGTTGCATTACTGAAATAAATGAACTTTTGCACGATATTCTAATTTTTTGAGTTTCACCTGTATACTTACCGTATTTTCCGGCGTATAAGACGACTTTTTACTGCCGCCGCCCCCCCCTTCCAACGGAACGGACACTAAGTACAGGGGTGGGCAGGGGCTGCTGTTTCTTACCTGGCTCCGGTCCCATGACGATCCGGTGCAGGAAGCGCGGCTGCTCCTTCATTCAGTTTGGCCACTGGATGTTCACGCGGCTGCTCGGCTCCGCCTCCTCACCGGTGATTGGCCGCCAGAACTGTAGCTCAGGAAAGGCACACAGGTGGCCAATCACCGGCGAGGATGCGGAGCCAAGCGGCCCCGCGAAAATCGTGTGAAGGAGCGGCCGGTAAGTGTGCCATACAGAGGTGCTGATGCAACCACATATGCTGGCTGCAGCAGCACCATACTGGAACAGGGGTCAGCAAGTGTCATTGGTGTCAGTGGGAGGAATAGTGCCCCATCATTGGTGTCACTGATACCAATGATGGGGCATTATTCCTCCCACTGACACCAACGATGGGGCACTATTCCTCCCACTGACACCAACGATGGGGCACTTTTCCTCCCTCCACTGCACCAATGATGGGATACTATTACTCCCACTGACACCAATGTTGGGACACTATTCCTCCCACTGACACCAATGATGGGACACTATTCCTCCCACTGACACCAATGATGGGGCACGATTCCTCCCACTGACACCAAAGATGGGGCACTATTCCCCCCACTGATACTAATGATGGGGCACTATTCCTGCCACTGATACCAATGATGGGGCACTATTCCTCCCACTAATACCAATGATGGGGCACTATTCCTCCTATTGATACCAATGATGGGGAACTATTCCCCCCACTGATACCAATGATGGGGCACTATTCCTCCCACTGACACCAATGATGGGGCACTATTCCCCCCACTAATACCAATGATGGGACACTATTCCTCCCACTGATACCAATGATGGGGCACTATTCCTCCCACTAATACCAATGATGGGGCACTATTCCTCCCACCGACACCAATGATGGGGCACTATTCCTCCCACTAATACCAATGATGGGGCACTATTCCTCCTATTGATACCAATGATGGGGCACGATTCCCCCCACTGATACCAATGATGGGGCACTATTCCTCCCACTGACACCAATGATGGGGCACTATTCCCCCCACTAATACCAATGATGGGACACTATTCCTCCCACTGATACCAATGATGGGGCACTATTCCTCCCACTGACACCAATGATGGGGCACTATTCCTCCCACTAATACCAATGATGGGACACTATTCCTCCCACTGACACCAATGATGTTGCACGATTCTTCCCACTGGTGTGCATTGGAAGAGGGGTAGTCTTATACGGCGAGTATAGCCCAAACACTACATTTTAACAGGAAAAGTAGGGGGTCGTCTTATGCGCCCAGTCGTCTTATACGCTGGAAAATACGGTATATACTTTTCAGAGCTACTTCAACTTGTCTAAAGTCTCTGGGAACATTATTAAGTTCTAGACGCTTGGACATCTTAAAAGTCTCCACAACTACGTCTCTCACTTCCTTACGCTCAACATAAGGATGCAATTCAAACTTACTTCCCTAAACATGAAATGCCTCAACAGTCCAGGCAAAAAGGCATGGAAAGAAGCTTAGAGGCTTAACTGTGACATCCTCTACTTACAGGGGACTCCCCTTTCCTTACAAAAGCCAGCTACAATCCAAAATAGACAGTTTCCTTACATATTTACTTCCAATAAGAAGAGAGGTGTGTTGATAGCAATTAAAGACACAATAGAATTTATATTTATTGCTTCAGAATTTGATACACAAGGGTGGTTCAACGCAGTTCCCAACCGGTAAATGGATACTTCTATTTCCTCCCCAAATCACTCACACAGAGCAACATTATCACATATCCTGGATGTTTCCTGTCCATTTCATGTGTGGCGCTCCCACCATGCCACAAAAAAGGACTATATATTTTTCTCTAATGCACACAGTACGTATTCATGTTTGAATTTAGTTCATGTTGACAAAAGGTCTGCACCTCTGATAGTGGTAATATTACATAGTCAGACCATGCCCCTGTACCTATCACGGGGAGGGGTGATTGGAGACAAGAGCAAACAGATAGCGTAACAATGTCATATACAGAACAGAAGAAATACATCCAAAATTTCCTAAAATAATTTTTTTTAACTCAACGCTCCATCTACCACCAACCCCACATTGTAAAATTCCCACAAGGTCTTTATCAGAGGTGTACTAATAAAATTAAGTTCTGTGATGAGAAAGCACAGGACATAGTAGCTTAATGACATTTTAACAACTATAAAAAGGTTAGAAGAATCCCACAAACAGACTCCTACATCCCCTATATTGGAGAGTTTAAATTGGAGCATTTAAACCAGGAAATATTTGATCTTAAAACACCTTTACTGTCCCAACATCACAACCAGGGGAAATCCATGCAATCACTAATCACTGCCATCATGGCAACATAGTCGGTAAAATACTAGCCCAACAACTTAGAGATAGAACAGCTAAACAAAAACTATCCCATTTATTTCACCCCAAAACAGGAGAGAAATTATTAAATCCTCAGCAAATGGCAGACACCTTTAGTAGCTATTATAGTTCACTTTATAATCTACAACAGGATCCAGATACATACCAGCTGTAATGGACCACCTGACAGCACCTCTATCAATCCCCTGGCAGAGCCTCCCCAGAGTGCGGAGTCTAAGCACCGGAGCACTTGTTCACCAGGGCCCCTGATGGTGGGGATGGACTTGGAGCGCTCCGGTACCAGGTCGCAGCTGCTAGGTATCTCCAACAGGGGTAGAGGAGTCTGACAGGAGCTCCAGGGGGCTAAGAGTCTGATGTGAGGGAGCCTAGTGATCCCTGCGGGATGGATGGATGGATGAGCTAAATCAGAGTCATACAGGCCGGGTGGGCAACTAGCGGATCGGTGAGGTACAAAACGGTAGGCAAAGGATAGTCGGGTCACACGCAGGGTCAATACCAAAAGATCAGATTTAAAGGGGAACATCCAGGAGCAGAGTCAGGTAGGCCAAGGGTCAGGACAGGAGAAGGCAGCAAGGTCAAACAATCCAGATCAAGATTTTTTTTTTTTTTTTTTCTTCTTTTTTTCCCATCAGACTGAATCACAACTACTCAGCAGTAACTGTCAAAAACAAGAACTTAACTGAGCTGTGTTCCTTGCATCATCTAGGACAGTAAAAGGCAAATACAAAAGCTAAAAGACCCCAATTTCTCAGGGAGGCTCTCGCCTCCCCTCCCACCACCTCCTATACCTCCATAACGCATTCGCACCATCCTCTCCCATCCGCTTTCTTTCCACCACTAGCATACAGTACAATTTAGCAAAACACCAGTCAACACAATCACTTTCCGACAGATCCAACTTCCTCTTTTGCAAAGCACACCGGGCCTCCCACATCACCTCTCTAAAAATAGCCGAAAACACATACGCCCGCCTTTGTACCACCTTCCCTCCTTCAACTAGTCCAAACACTCCAGCTTCAAAAGTAATATTCTGAACACCCACCACCTTATGCACAAATCCACCCAACCTCCTCCACACTTCCTTTGCAAAGCCACAATCCCAAAAAACGTGCCTGACATTCTCAACTCCCCCACAACCTTCTCTTGGACACCTCTCACTCCTCACCAAATCTCTCCCTTTCAGGAAATCCATTGTAGGCAAGACATTATGCAACGACATCCATACAACTTCCTTCTGTTTATTTGTCACCCCTACCATTCCCATATTCCTCCAGCAATCTTCCGTCTGTTTCGAGCCCAAGCCCCTGATGTTAGTTAATAGCTCTGCCCTCCTCAGCCATCTCCAAAGACTCTCTTTCTTCCCCGCCTCCTGCCCCAACTCACCCAGAGAGTGGTCCCTAAAAAACTTCCCCATGCCAAGATAATATGCAGGGGACACTAGGGACATGGGCCGCGTAAGGTCCTTCTCACACCACCCCCATCTCAACAGAGGCCATCCTATCAAAAACCTCATTAAGGCAGCTACAGCACCACCCGTGTCAAAGGCCTTCCAATGCACCAACCACCACTGTATCTCCAGGAACCGGGCAATATTGGGAAAGTCATAACCTCCCAAAGGCACAGCCTTCATCACCACCTCCCTAGCCACTCTCTCCATTTTGGACCCCCAAAAGAACCGGAATAACATCCGGGTCACAGATGGACACATCCTCTTATTAAATGGAAAGATCACCCCAAAGTATAACAACACAGGGAGAACTACCGCTTTAACAATAAGAGTCTTTCCAGATAAGGACAGCCTCCTCATCTTCCACAGCCCCAGCTTCTTGACCACCTTCCCTATACTCCTCTCAGCATTCACCTGATTCATTAAATTCCTCTCAAAATGGACTCCCAGGACATCCAACTCCTCCACCTTCTCCAAACTACTCCGGGACACATCACAGGATCCGCTAAGAACACAAACCTTGCTCTTACTCCAATTAATCCTCAAACCAGACATTCCACCAAAAATTTTAAGTTGCAATTCAGCCCTTCCCAGATCTCTAGCGGACCCACACAAGAGCGTGATATCATCCATATAGCAGAGAGCCTTGGAGCATTCATTCCCACAGCCCGGTACAAACATCCCTTGAAAGACCTTGTCCTTCTGCAGGTGCCTCAGCAACGGCTCCATGACACAAATGAAGGCGATCGGCGACAGGGGGAACCCCTGGCGCACCCCGGACCTCACCTCCACCGCCCCCGTCAAAGTGCCATTTACCAGGATCCTACTCTGCACACCCTGGTACAGACCCTCCACCATAGCCACAAAACCTCCAAGCAAGCCCATCCGCCTCAATACAGCAAATAAATACCTGTGAGACACCCGATCGTACGCCTTCTCTAAATCTATGCCAGCCACCGCCAAAGGGGTGTTATTGCTCTGAGCGTAATATATCAGATCCCTCAAGAGGATCAGGTTATCAGAGATTTGCCTGCCAGGCACTGCACACACCTGCCATTTTCCAATTACTCCAGAAATAATACCACTCAGTCTATTGGCCAGAAGTTTTGCCAAGATCTTATAATCACAGTTGAGCAACGTGATTGGCCTCCAATTCTTAACCTCCCTTTGATCCCCTTTCTTGTATAAAAATGTAATTATACCCTCCCTCATTGATCTGGACACCACCTTCCTCTCAAAACATATTTTCATCACTTCCACCACATACTTTCCCACCACTGGCCAGAATTTCACATAGAACTCTATGGGCAATCCATCCTCCCCTGGGGTCTTGTTCCTGCTCATACTCCTCACAACACCCTCCACTTCTACCTCCGTCACAGGATCCAACAGAGTTTCAGCTTCCTCATCACCCAGATTTCCTTCCACCACAGCACAGTAATTTTCAATCTCCTCCTCCTTACCACCTCCACTCCCATCATACAATCTATCATAGAACGCCTTGACCGCCTCCTCCATCCTTGCCCCACACACCTCCTCGCCTCCTTCCAGTACAGTCTGAAAAACCCTCTTTGGGCCAAAGGTCTTCTTAAAAAAGAATCTGGAGCATTGTTCGTCCTCTTCCATCACCTGGATCTTAGCCCGGAAGACAATCTCCCTGCCCCGCTTCTCCAGAAAAACCTTCCTCTCCTCCCGAACCTCCTTTATCTCCTTTTCCACCTCCACTCCCATCTTTCCCAACTGCAGCAAAAAATGCAGCCTGTCTATCAAGTTCAGACTCTCCTCCCGCTTCTTCCGTGCCTTCTCACTCCCCAATTTCTTAAAAAAACCTCCAATCCGTCTCTTTGCCCAATCCCACCACTCCAAAGCATCCTCAAAAAACCGCTTCCTGAAGGTGAGTCCCTCAAAGAAGGACACAAAGGCTTAAAACACACCCTCCTCCTCCAAACAAGCCCAGTTCAACTTCCACAGCCCCCTTCCAAACTGCACCCCTGCTTCCAAATCAAAAGAAGCAGTAATCAGGCAGTGATCAGAAAACAGAGTAGGCTCCACACGGTACCCCTTAATCTTAACAAAATGTGAGACAAAAATAAAATCTATCCGGGACCTAACTGATCCCTTATCTGAAAAAAAGGTAGAGGAAGGCTTCCCCTTTTCCACCTCCATCCCCACATCTTTCAAATGAAAGTCCCCCACCATCTCATTTAGCACCTTAGAGGACACATCAATTCTCCCTCCCTCTCCACTCACCCCCTCTCTCTCCGCACTCGTCCTCACACAGTTAAGGTCTCCAACAAGCATTGTTGGGACTCTTCCAGGCAGCCACAATTTCACGGTATTCAAGAAATCACACCGCTCTCTCTTATCAGCCGGGGCGTAGCAGTTCAACACACGAAACCTCTTCCCCAGAAATTCCAACATCACCACCTGCAGTCTACCGGGCACCACCACCTCATGGGACACACACTGCACAGCAGCATTCTTAATTAGAACCCCCACACCTTCACTCCGTACCCCACACATAGGAGCCCAGAAGGATGCCCCCTGCTTCCACTCCGCTTCAAGACCTCTCCCCATTCCACATTCCTGCAGACAAATCACATCTGCCTTCACATTACTTAACTCCTCCAAGATCACCGCCCTCCTCTCCCTAGAAACGACACTCCTTACATTGATGGAGCTAATGGTCAGCGCCATCATAATGAAATAAATGAGCCCACAGACAGCCATCATACAGAATATTAATGGTCCATCTGTGACCCATCCATACTCAAACTCAAGCCACTCCCATGACTCTTCTGACGTCTCCTCGGCACAGGAGAACTGGCAGACTCCTCCTTGGAATCCCCATCAAATGGTGTGGGAGTGCTGCTACCACCGTCCGCCTCCTGCACCTCCACCCGCGCTCTTTTACTGGCCGACAGAGCCTCCGCCCCCGGCACATACACCACCAGCCGCTGCCCACATTCCAGGCTAGCTTCGCTGTCAACGTCCTCAAATTCCTCCCCTTCGTCACTCGAGGAGAGACCACCCATCAGCGCCTCCAACACTCCAGGACCGGAGGCACTGGTTAACATGAAATCCTTCTCCCGCTGCAGATCCTCCTCTCCCGGCAGAGACAACAGTAGACGCCGCTCCTCCTCCTCTCCACCGAAGACTCTAGGCACGCCCCCTTCCACTCCGGTGCCGGCTTCCCCTGCCTCGGGCACAGCGTTCCCGAAGTCGGCGTTCCCGCTCACCCCCGCACACCCGGTGGCTACACCGGAACCCCCGGCTCCGTTCACTTCCGCTGCAACCTCGGCGGGCGCAGTGTCATCAGCCGAAAAGACAGGGGGCTGGACAGGCGGATCCCTACCAACGGGTCCCGCACCATCCTTCACCTCCCATGCCTTCCTCCCCGGCCTCGACTGCCCTTTAGCTCCCACCTTCTCCTGCTGTCCAGTAAATCTCTTCTCCACCGCAGCCCATCTCTTCGCTGCAAAGTATTCCTCACACTGTTTAGCCAAATGGCCTGTTTTTTTACAAATGTCACAGAGCTTCCTATCTCTGCACTCTCCCGAGGGATGACCTTCTTTCTTGCAAAATCTGCACTTAGGTCTCAGTTCACAGTCTCCACTTGTATGGCCATACACAAGACATTTCCTGCAGTAACTAGGCTGCCCTGGGTAAAAGAGAAAGCCCCTCTCACCTCCAATGGTAAAGACTGCAGGGGGCCTCCGCACCCCTCCTACACAGTCAGGATCCATTTTAAACCTTCCCATGAAACGATACTTTCCAGACCAAATCCCATATCTGTTCAGGACTCTGTCTCCCCCTCTCAACTCATCACAGTAGGTGTGCAAGAATGCCCACACCAGATGTAAGTCCGCAAAGGGGTTGTACATATGCACAGTTATTACCTTTTCTTCTTGCATGAACAGTGGTGTTACCTCAAACTTTCCCATGACAGCAGAATCCACAGCTCCTCTGGCCTTCTCGTACGTATTCCAACACACCTCGGTAGATATAAAAGTAATGCCGTAAATTCTCTGCTGCGGAAAATCCTGCAAACACATAATATCCCTTACCGCCAAGCCTAGGGAATCCAGCAACAAATCCACCACGACCATCCTTAAATCCACGACATCCTTAAATTCCGGCTTCACCGTAAAGCGCAGTGAATCTCTCATTCCACGAGTCCCCATGTTCGACACCCAATTGTGTCTCGCCTCCAGATAGAATAACACCCGGAGGGTGCCCCTAAAAAAAGGGAACCCCCCGGCAGCTCTCCCAGCAATAGACCAAACCACCAAACACAGGTAACAGGATACAAAGACCATTCGGCAACAAGTGTTTGTGCAGAGCTGGCTTAAATAGCCAGCCCTGCACCTGGCAGGTGCAGCCTAGGTCCTAGTGCCTGCCTAGTACTGTCAAGACGACAGGTGCGCCTGGGTCCTAGTGCCCTGCCACCTACACGTCTTGGCAGACACCTACGCCTGTGTAGGCCCATGCGTTGCAATAGTCCCTGACACCAGCCTACCCCTGAAATGATTGAGGAATTTCTAAACTGGATCTCTGCCTTCATTATCCCCAGAAGATCTTTCTACTCTCAATCTGCCCTTTACACATAAAGAAGTTCTAGGGGAAATTCGGGCACCAGTCCATAACAAGTTATCAGGCCCAGACGGATTTACTTCTGAAAATTATGAACTATTTCATGTAACATTATCTCCATATTTGAAGTCAATGTTCAATGCTGCTGTATCCAGGCCATTCTTTCCCTCTGAAATGTTAACAGCCAATATCATTACTCTGATTAAGCCAGGGAAAGATCCAGCAGATGTGCAAGCATTCAGACCAATTTCTCTACTAAACATAGATTTAAAACTGTATGCAAAGCTTATAGCTAACAGACTGCTCCACTTCCTCCCAAAATTAGTAAAGCCAGACCAGGTGGCTTTGTGCCTGGTCACCAGGCTCCTGATGCCACGAGGCATGTGTTAAATCTTATGCATCATGTACAGAAAACCCAGAGGTCTTCTTTGCTGCTTACCTTTGATGCAGAGATGGCTTTCGATAGGGTCCACTGTGGCTACTTATCACAGCTCTTGAAAACAATTTGGCATTCAAGGTGAATTTTTTTATGCAATATCCACACTGTACATGGCCCCATCAGCATATGTCTATTCTGATGGTCTGTTTTCTAAAAATGTTATGATTTTAAATGGAACAGGACAGGGGTGTCTTCTTACCTGCTCGTATTCGCTCTTGTAATGGAGCTAATAGTGGAAAAAAATAAGATCTCATGCTCACATCAAAGGTATATCTATTAAAGGGGAATACCATACTATTACTCTCTTTGTAGACGATATCCTTCTGACCCTGGCAGACCCAGTACAGTCCCTTCCAGCTGTTCATCAAGTTCAAAATGCATTTAACTTGATCTCCTATTATAAAGTGAACAAATCAAAGTCTAATATCCTAGGGATATGTGTTGATGATACAGTAAAGCTCACCCTACAAATCACGTTTTTCATACCCATGGTTAAACAATTCATTATCATACCTAGGAATATCTTTAACCTCCCGACTTCCAAATTTATATAAGGCCAACTACATTCTCTTAATAGCGAGAACACAAAGTGATTGCAATAAACTGAGTAAATATTACTTGTACTGGGTGGGTAGATTAGCAGCATTCAAGATGATAACTCCTCCTAAGATCTTATATGTTTTCAGAGTGCTCCCAATACCAGTACCACTAACCTTTTTCAAAACTATGCATACGATATTGTCAACATTTCTCTGGGTTAATGGCAAAGCTAGATGTACTTACAATATACTAAGGAAACACAGAAAGGTGGTTCTGGACGTTAGCAAATATTATATGGTGACCTTATTAGACCAAACCAGGTTCTGGATTCAACAGTCTAGTTATAAACCATTGTGTGCCCTAGAGCAGGAAGCAATTGCCCTATGCAGTTTAATCTCACTTTTGCTAGCAAATACTTTCTATAATAACATTAAAATAGGTCATGACAACCCCACAATCTCCGTGACCTTAACGTCACGGAAATATTTTTTAAAATTTGGTAACAATACTGTTCAGCCGGTAAATGCCCCCTTGCCTCTAGAGGTGTTTAAGTTTTTCCTTCCAGACATTTTCTCAAAACTGTGAAAATAAAGGGCTTACCAAGGTATCTGACATATTCAGAAATATTAGACCCATATCATTTGATAGGCTGTCCTCTGAGTATGCCTTACCAGAAGAGGAGTTTCTGACTTACACTCAGTTGACCTCTCTCTTTCTACAAGTCTCCACTCCAGACTTACCGCTCCCTCAGTCTGGTATCCTTTTATGAAACAGAGATCAGCAGTAATCATGGGGATCGTTGCTGATTTCCGATCATTAGTGGTAGAGATGAGCGAAGAAATGAAAAATTCGATTCGACTGATTCGGCGAATTCGTGGACAATATTCGATTCGAGTCGAATAAATTCGCTGTGAATTTAACTTAAAAAAGGGTGTTTCTAGGCTTCAGAGAGACTTAATATTAGTGCAGAACACTGTACCTTTAATTTAAATGCCCTTGGAGTCTGCTGGGGAAGAGAAATAATACTGTCAGTCAGTATGACATGCAGATGAGTGCCGTCGATCTTAGAATCACCGCACACTTCACTCATTTGGGCAGTCACGGGGCCAAAACCAGAGTGTGGAGCCACAGTGTGGCGGTGGAGGCAGCAGCAATGGGAGGCCATACAGCACCCTATGACAAAAATGGAAACCACCAGCAGTGTGAGGAGACCTGAAAGTGGCACATGGCAGAGTGTGGCGATAGAGACAGCAGCAATGGGAGGCCGTACAGGGACCCATGACACACTCTGGACCTGGCAGCAGCATGAGGAGGCGGTACAGGGGCCCATGACAGATTACGGGCCTGGCAGCAGCATGAGGAGTCGGTACAGGGGCCCATGGCAGATTACGGGCCTGGCAGCAGCAATGGGAGGCCGTACAGGGACCCATGACACACTCTGGACCTGGCAGCAGCATGGGGAGGCGGTACAGGGGCCCATGACAGATTACGGGCCTGGCAGCAGCATGAGGAGTCGGTACGGGGGCCCATGACACACTCTGGACCTGGCAGCAGCATGAGGAGGCGGTACAGGGGCGCATGACAGATTACGAGCCTGGCAGCAGCAACTTGGACAGGAGGACGTTCAGCTTCTGCACCGTCGGGTGCGTGCTCGCAAACTGTTGTCTCTTGGAAACGGATTCCAAGAAAGACTGCTGACGGAATCCGTGAAGAGGAGTAGCAGGAGAAGGAGCATCTGAACGAGCGGAATATGCCAACAAGCGACAACAGTGGCCCATGACAGATTACGGGCCTGGCAGCAGCATGAGGAGTCGGTACGGGGGCCCATGGCAGATTACGGGCCTGGCAGCAGCTATGGGAGGCCCGTAATCTGCCAGCACCCTATGACAAAAAATGGAACCCACCAGCAGTGTGAGGAGACCTGAAAGTGGCACATGGCAGAGTGTGGCGATGGAGACAGCAGCAATGGGAGGCCGTACAGGGACCCATGAGAGACTCTGGACCTGGCAGCAGCATGAGGAGGCGGTATAGGGGCCCATGGCAGATTAGGGGCCTGGCAGCAGCTATGGGAGGCCCGTAATCTGCCAGCACCCTATGACAAAAAATGGAACACACCAGCAGTGTGAGGAGACCTGAAAGTGGCACATGGCAGAGTGTGGCGATGGAGGCAGCAGCAATGGGAGGCCGTACAGGGACCCATGAGAGACTCTGGACTTGGCAGCAGCATGAGGAGGCGGTATAGGGGCCCATGGCAGATTAGGGGCCTGGCAGCAGCTATGGGAGGCCCGTAATCTGCCAGCACCCTATGACAAAAAATGGAACACACCAGCAGTGTGAGGAGACCTGAAAGTGGCACATGTTTGGGGCATGATTCATGGCGGATTTAGTCAGTTGTGTCAGGAACTGGTGGTTTGAAATCCAGACTAATCCACGCCTGATTCATTTTCACAAACGTGAGTCTCTCCACACTTTGGGTGGACAGTCGTGTCCTCCGCGGAGTTGCAATACCTCCTGCCGCACTAAACACGCGCTCCGATGCCACGCTACTGGCCGGGCATGACAGCCTTTCAAGGGCAAATTCAGCTAGTTGGGGCCAAAGGTCAAGTTTCGTTGCCCAGTAGTCAAGGGGATTGTCTACCTCGGTTGGCAGGGTGCTGTCCAAGTAGGCCTAAGCCTGTTGTTTGAGGTCCTGCTCCAGGTCCACCTGATGCTGCTGCTGCTGCTGCGGCTGGTTAGTAGTTTCCTCACTGCGCTGGTGAAGAAAGCTACTCATCATCGACTGCAGACTGAGGCAGCCGCTGCTGGTGGAGCTGCCACTGCTCCTACCACCCCACCCCTCCCCTGCTGCCATGGCAGCGGAACACGAGCGCACAGGGCCCACAGTGTCTGAGGATGGACGTTGGCGCAGACAGGCAGAGACCAGCTGACTACATAGGTGTTTTTTATAGTACGTTATTTTGGCCTCCCTCTCAGCAGGTGTGAAAAAGGCCACCATTTTTGAACGGTAGCGAGGGTCCAACAAGGTGGACAGCCAAAAGTCATCCCTCTGTCTGATGGTTATTATTCGGCTGTCGCTACGCAAGCAACCGAGCATGCTATGGGCCATTTGTGCCAAGGAATGCGAGGGACTCCCTGCCTCCATCTCCACAGCATACTGCCACGGTGCGTCTAGGTCCTCTGTCTCCTCTTCCTCCTCCTCTACCAGATGCTCCTGCTCCTCCACTCCTGTCCGCTGAGTGGAAAAACCACCCATTTCACTCAATAATTCCTGAGCACCAATGTCCTCCTCTACCTCCTCCTCTTCTTCCAGTCCTGCCCCCACAGGGGCCATGTGGCGTTGAGATCTGTGCGCCACGTCTACCGCACCCTGACCAGCCATTGTTAACAGCATTTGTTCCAGGACGTGCAACAGAGGAATGACGTCGTTCATCCCATAGTCCTGCCGACTCACGAATAGCGTGGCCTCCTCAAAGGGCCTGAGCAAGCGCAGGTGTCACGCATGAGCTGCCAATGGCTGACATCTAAGTTACACAGGGAGTACCTTTATCTGCTTTTAACATCAGGAAATCTGTGATGGCCTTTTGCTGTTCGTAAAGGCGGTCTAACATATGTAGGGTTGAATTCCACCTTGTTGCAACGTCACAGCATGAGGAGTCGGTATAGGGGCCCATGGCAGATTAGGGGCCTGGCAGCAGTTATGGGAGGCCCATAATCTGCCAGCACCCTATGACAAAAAATGGAACACACCAGCAGTGTGAGGAGACCTGAAAGTGGCACATGGCAGAGTGTGGCGATGGAGACAGCAGCAATGGGAGGCCGTACAGGGACCCATGAGAGACTCTGGACCTGGCAGCAGCATGAGGAGGCGGTATATAGGGGCCTACGGCAGATTAGGGGCCTGGCAGCAGCTATAGGAGGCCCGTAATCTGCCAGCACCCTATGTCAAAAAATTCAACACACCAGCAGTGTGTGAGGAGACCTGAAAGTGGCACATGGCAGAGTGTGGCGATGGAGACAGCAGCAATGGGAGGCCGTACAGGGACCCATGACAGACTCTGGACTTGGCAGCAGCATGAGGAGGCGGTATATAGGGGCTTATGGCAGATTAGGGGCCTGGCAGCAGCTATAGGAGGCCCGTAATCTGCCAGCACCCTATGTCAAAAAATTCAACACACCAGCAGTGTGAGGAGACCTGAAAGTGGCACATGGCAGAGTGTGGCGATGGAGACAGCAGCAATGGGAGGCCGTACAGGGACCCATGAGAGACTCTGAACTTGGCAGCAGCATGAGGAGGCGGTATATAGGGGCCCATGGCAGATTAGGGGCCTGGCAGCAGCTATAGGAGGCCCGTAATCTGCCAGCACCCTATGTCAAAAAATTCAACACACCAGCAGTGTGAGGAGACCTGAAAGTGGCACATGGCAGAGTGTGGCGATGGAGACAGCAGCAATGGGAGGCCGTACAGGGACCATGACAGACTCTGGACTTGGCAGCAGCATGAGGAGGCGGTATATAGGGGCCCATGGCAGATTAGGGGCCTGGCAGCAGCTATGTGAGGCCCGTAATCTGCCTGCACCCTATGTCAAAAAATTTAACACACCAGCAGTGTGAAGAGACCTGAAAGTGGCACATGGCAGCAGAGTGTGGCGATGGAGACAGCAGCAATGGGAGGCCGTACAGGGACCATGACAGACTCTGGACTTGGCAGCAGCATGAGGAGGCGGTATATAGGGGCCCATGGCAGATTAGGGGCCTGGCAGCAGCTATGTGAGGCCCGTAATCTGCCTGCACCCTATGTCAAAAAATTTAACACACCAGCAGTGTGAAGAGACCTGAAAGTGGCACATGGCAGCAGAGTGTGGCGATGGAGACAGCAGCAATGGGAGGCCGTACAGGGACCATGACAGACTCTGGACTTGGCAGCAGCATGAGGAGGCGGTATATAGGGGCCCATGGCAGATTAGGGGCCTGGCAGCAGCTATGTGAGGCCCGTAATCTGCCTGCACCCTATGTCAAAAAATTAAACACACCAGCAGTGTGAAGAGACCTGAAAGTGGCACATGGCAGCAGAGTGTGGCGATGGAGACAGCAGCAATGGGAGGCCGTACAGGGACCCATGAGAGACTCTAGACTTGGCAGCAGCATGAGGAGGCGGTATATAGGGGCCCATGGCAGATTAGGGGCCTGGCAGCAGCTATGTGAGGCCCGTAATCTGCCTGCACCCTATGTCAAAAAATTAAACACACCAGCAGTGTGAAGAGACCTGAAAGTGGCACATGGCAGCAGAGTGTGGCGATGGAGACAGCAGCAATGGGAGGCCGTACAGGGACCATGAGAGACTCTGGACTTGGCAGCAGCATGAGGAGGCGGTATATAGGGGCCCATGGCAGATTAGGGGCCTGGCAGCAGCTATGTGAGGCCCGTAATCTGCCTGCACCCTATGTCAAAAAATTTAACACACCAGCAGTGTGAAGAGACCTGAAAGTGGCACATGGCAGCAGAGTGTGGCGATGGAGACAGCAGCAATGGGAGGCCGTACAGGGACCATGACAGACTCTGGACTTGGCAGCAGCATGAGGAGGCGGTATATAGGGGCCCATGGCAGATTAGGGGCCTGGCAGCAGCTATGTGAGGCCCGTAATCTGCCAGCACCCTATGTCAAAAAATTCAACACACCAGCAGTGTGTGAGGAGACCTGAAAGTGGCACATGGCAGAGTGTGGCGATGGAGAAAGCAGCAATGGGAGGCCGTACAGGGACCCATGAGAGACTCTGGACCTGGCAGCAGCATGAGGAGGCGGTATATAGGGGCCCATGGCAGATTAGGGGCCTGGCAGCAGCTATGTGAGGCCCGTAATCTGCCTGCACCCTATGTCAAAAAATTAAACACACCAGCAGTGTGAAGAGACCTGAAAGTGGCACATGGCAGCAGAGTGTGGCGATGGAGACAGCAGCAATGGGAGGCCGTACAGGGACCCATGAGAGACTCTAGACTTGGCAGCAGCATGAGGAGGCGGTATATAGGGGCCCATGGCAGATTAGGGGCCTGGCAGCAGCTATGTGAGGCCCGTAATCTGCCTGCACCCTATGTCAAAAAATTTAACACACCAGCAGTGTGAAGAGACCTGAAAGTGGCACATGGCAGCAGAGTGTGGCGATGGAGACAGCAGCAATGGGAGGCCGTACAGGGACCCATGAGAGACTCTAGACTTGGCAGCAGCATGAGGAGGCGGTATATAGGGGCCCATGGCAGATTAGGGGCCTGGCAGCAGCTATGTGAGGCCCGTAATCTGCCTGCACCCTATGTCAAAAAATTAAACACACCAGCAGTGTGAAGAGACCTGAAAGTGGCACATGGCAGCAGAGTGTGGCGATGGAGACAGCAGCAATGGGAGGCCGTACAGGGACCCATGAGAGACTCTAGACTTGGCAGCAGCATGAGGAGGCGGTATATAGGGGCCCATGGCAGATTAGGGGCCTGGCAGCAGCTATGTGAGGCCCGTAATCTGCCTGCACCCTATGTCAAAAAATTTAACACACCAGCAGTGTGAAGAGACCTGAAAGTGGCACATGGCAGCAGAGTGTGGCGATGGAGACAGCAGCAATGGGAGGCCGTACAGGGACCATGACAGACTCTGGACTTGGCAGCAGCATGAGGAGGCGGTATATAGGGGCCCATGGCAGATTAGGGGCCTGGCAGCAGCTATGTGAGGCCCGTAATCTGCCAGCACCCTATGTCAAAAAATTCAACACACCAGCAGTGTGTGAGGAGACCTGAAAGTGGCACATGGCAGAGTGTGGCGATGGAGAAAGCAGCAATGGGAGGCCGTACAGGGACCCATGAGAGACTCTGGACCTGGCAGCAGCATGAGGAGGCGGTATATAGGGGCCCATGGCAGATTAGGGGCCTGGCAGCAGCTATGTGAGGCCCGTAATCTGCCTGCACCCTATGTCAAAAAATTAAACACACCAGCAGTGTGAAGAGACCTGAAAGTGGCACATGGCAGCAGAGTGTGGCGATGGAGACAGCAGCAATGGGAGGCCGTACAGGGACCCATGAGAGACTCTAGACTTGGCAGCAGCATGAGGAGGCGGTATATAGGGGCCCATGGCAGATTAGGGGCCTGGCAGCAGCTATGTGAGGCCCGTAATCTGCCTGCACCCTATGTCAAAAAATTAAACACACCAGCAGTGTGAAGAGACCTGAAAGTGGCACATGGCAGCAGAGTGTGGCGATGGAGACAGCAGCAATGGGAGGCCGTACAGGGACCATGACAGACTCTGGACTTGGCAGCAGCATGAGGAGGCGGTATATAGGGGCCCATGGCAGATTAGGGGCCTGGCAGCAGCTATGTGAGGCCCGTAATCTGCCAGCACCCTATGTCAAAAAATTCAACACACCAGCAGTGTGTGAGGAGACCTGAAAGTGGCACATGGCAGAGTGTGGCGATGGAGAAAGCAGCAATGGGAGGCCGTACAGGGACCCATGAGAGACTCTGGACCTGGCAGCAGCATGAGGAGGCGGTATATAGGGGCCCATGGCAGATTAGGGGCCTGGCAGCAGCTATGTGAGGCCCGTAATCTGCCTGCACCCTATGTCAAAAAATTAAACACACCAGCAGTGTGAAGAGACCTGAAAGTGGCACATGGCAGCAGAGTGTGGCGATGGAGACAGCAGCAATGGGAGGCCGTACAGGGACCCATGAGAGACTCTAGACTTGGCAGCAGCATGAGGAGGCGGTATATAGGGGCCCATGGCAGATTAGGGGCCTGGCAGCAGCTATGTGAGGCCCGTAATCTGCCTGCACCCTATGTCAAAAAATTAAACACACCAGCAGTGTGAAGAGACCTGAAAGTGGCACATGGCAGCAGAGTGTGGCGATGGAGACAGCAGCAATGGGAGGCCGTACAGGGACCATGACAGACTCTGGACTTGGCAGCAGCATGAGGAGGCGGTATATAGGGGCCCATGGCAGATTAGGGGCCTGGCAGCAGCTATGTGAGGCCCGTAATCTGCCTGCACCCTATGTCAAAAAATTTAACACACCAGCAGTGTGAAGAGACCTGAAAGTGGCACATGGCAGCAGAGTGTGGCGATGGAGACAGCAGCAATGGGAGGCCGTACAGGGACCATGAGAGACTCTGGACTTGGCAGCAGCATGAGGAGGCGGTATATAGGGGCCCATGGCAGATTAGGGGCCTGGCAGCAGCTATGTGAGGCCCGTAATCTGCCTGCACCCTATGTCAAAAAATTTAACACACCAGCAGTGTGAAGAGACCTGAAAGTGGCACATGGCAGCAGAGTGTGGCGATGGAGACAGCAGCAATGGGAGGCCGTACAGGGACCATGACAGACTCTGGACTTGGCAGCAGCATGAGGAGGCGGTATATAGGGGCCCATGGCAGATTAGGGGCCTGGCAGCAGCTATGTGAGGCCCGTAATCTGCCAGCACCCTATGTCAAAAAATTCAACACACCAGCAGTGTGTGAGGAGACCTGAAAGTGGCACATGGCAGAGTGTGGCGATGGAGAAAGCAGCAATGGGAGGCCGTACAGGGACCCATGAGAGACTCTGGACCTGGCAGCAGCATGAGGAGGCGGTATATAGGGGCCCATGGCAGATTAGGGGCCTGGCAGCAGCTATGTGAGGCCCGTAATCTGCCTGCACCCTATGTCAAAAAATTAAACACACCAGCAGTGTGAAGAGACCTGAAAGTGGCACATGGCAGCAGAGTGTGGCGATGGAGACAGCAGCAATGGGAGGCCGTACAGGGACCCATGAGAGACTCTAGACTTGGCAGCAGCATGAGGAGGCGGTATATAGGGGCCCATGGCAGATTAGGGGCCTGGCAGCAGCTATGTGAGGCCCGTAATCTGCCTGCACCCTATGTCAAAAAATTAAACACACCAGCAGTGTGAAGAGACCTGAAAGTGGCACATGGCAGCAGAGTGTGGCGATGGAGACAGCAGCAATGGGAGGCCGTACAGGGACCATGACAGACTCTGGACTTGGCAGCAGCATGAGGAGGCGGTATATAGGGGCCCATGGCAGATTAGGGGCCTGGCAGCAGCTATGTGAGGCCCGTAATCTGCCTGCACCCTATGTCAAAAAATTTAACACACCAGCAGTGTGAAGAGACCTGAAAGTGGCACATGGCAGCAGAGTGTGGCGATGGAGACAGCAGCAATGGGAGGCCGTACAGGGACCCATGAGAGACTCTGGACCTGGCAGCAGCAGGAGGAGGTGGTATATAGGGGCCTATGGCAGATTAGGGGCCTGGCAGCAGCTATAGGAGGCCCGTAATCTGCCAGCACCCTATGTCAAAAAATTCAACACACCAGCAGTGTGAGGAGACCTGAAAGTGGCACATGTTTGAGGCATGATTCATGGCGGATTTAGTCAGTTGTGTCAGGAACTGGTGGTTTGAAATCCAGACTAATCCACGCCTGATTCATTTTCACAAACGTGAGTCTCTCCACACTTTGGGTGGACAGTCGTGTCCTCCGCGGAGTTACAATACCTCCTGCCGCACTAAACACGCGCTCCGATGCCACGCTACTGGCCGGGCATGACAGCCTTTCAAGGGCAAATTCAGCTAGTTGGGGCCAAAGGTCAAGTTTCGTTGCCCAGTAGTCAAGGGGATTGTCTACCTCGGTTGGCAGGGTGCTGTCCAAGTAGGCCCAAGCCTGTTGTTTGAGCTCCTGCTCCAGGTCCACCTGATGCTGCTGCTGCTGCTGCGGCTGGTTAGTAGTTTCCTCACTGCGCTGGTGAAGAAAGCTACTCATCATCGACTGCAGACTGAGGCAGCCGCTGCTGGTGGAGCTGCCACTGCTCCTACCACCCCACCCCTCCCCTGCTGCCATGCCAGCGGAACGCGAGCGCACAGGGCCCACAGTGTCTGAGGATGGACGATGGCGCACAAAGGCAGAGACCAACTGACTACATAGGTGGTTTTTATAGTACGTAATTTTGGCCTCCCTCTCAGCAGGTGTGAAAAAGGCCACCATTTTGGACCGGTAGCGAGGGTCCAACAAGGTGGACAGCCAAAAGTCATCCCTCTGTCTGATGGTTATTATTCGGCTGTCGCTACGCAAGCAACCGAGCATGCTATGGGCCATTTGTGCCAAGGAATGCGAGGGACTCCCTGCCTCCATCTCCACAGCATACTGCCACGGTGCGTCTGGGTCCTCTGTCTCCTCCTCCTCCTCCTCTACCAGATGCTCCTGCTCCTCCACTCCTGTCCGCTGAGTGGAAAAACCACCCATTTCACTCAATAATTCCTGAGCACAAATGTCCTCCTCTACCTCCTCCTCTTCTTCCTGTCCTGCCCCCACAGGGGTCATGTGGCGTTGAGATCTGTGCGCCACGTCTACCGCACCCTGACCAGCCATTGTTAACAGCATTTGTTCCAGGACGTGCAACAGAGGAATGACGTCGTTCATCCCATAGTCCTGCCGACTCACGAATAGCGTGGCCTCCTCAAAGGGCCTGAGCAAGCGGCAGGTGTCACGCATGAGCTGCCAATGGCTGACATCTAAGTTACACAGGGGAGTACCTTTATCCGCTTGTAACATCAGGAAATCGGTGATGGCCTTTCGCTGCTCGTAAAGGCGGTCTAACATGTGTAGGGTTGAATTCCACCTTGTTGCAACGTCGCAGATCAGGCGATGCTGTGGAATTCCGTTCTGCCGCTGCAGCTCAATGAGGGTGTTCTTTGCGGTGTAGGAATGGCTGAAATGCATGCACAGTTTACGTGACATTTTAAGGATGTCTTGCAGTGGGATGGTGGATTTTAGGAACCGCTTGACAACCAGATTGAACACGTGAGCCATGCATGGCGCATGGCACAACCTTCCTTGACGCAGAGCAGACACCATGTTCTTTCCGTTGTCAGTCAACATGGTTCCGATTTTTAGTTTGCGCGGAGACAGCCATCTGTCGATTTCTCTGTTCATTACACTCAGCAGTTCCTCCCCTGTGTGACTACGTTCGCCAAGGCATACCAGGTGCAGCACAGCGTGACACCGTTGCGCCCTGCACATGTGATATGCCGGTCGGGTAATGGGACTTGGCACGGGGGTGGCGGCTGAGGACACGGCGGAAAAAGAGGTGGTAGAGGCGGACATGCTTGCTGGACCAAGGACGTGCAAACGTGGAGGCAAAAGCGTCGTGACCTGTCCAAGTTGCTGGTGCGGCTGTGCCGGCACCACGTTCACCCAGTGGGCCGTAAATGACATGTACTGTCCCTGACCGTAGTTACAGCTCCACACGTCGGCGCTGCCGTGCACTTTGGCAGAGACCGACATGCTCAAAGACTGGCCCACCATCTCTTCTACATGTGAATGCAGGGCTGGCACTGCCTTTTGGGCAAAGAAATGACGGCTTGGCACTCTCCACCGCGGCGCGGCACAAGCCATCATTTCTCGGAAAGGTGCTGAGTCCACCAGTTGGAAAGGGAGGGACTGCAGCACCAGCAACTTGGACAGGAGGACGTTCAGCTTTTGCACCGTCGGGTGCGTGCTCGCAAACTGTTGTCTCTTGGATACGGATTCCAAGAAAGACTGTTGACGGAATCCGAGAAGAGGAGTAGCAGGAGAAGGAGCATCTGAACGAGCGGAAGATGCCAATGAGCGACAACTCCCCTCAGCAGAGGTGTTGGAGCCTTGACTGGCTGATAGAGGGCGATTGACGACGTCGGGTGACGGAGCAAGTAACGGAGCGGGTGATGGAGCGGGGGCTGGGGCAGGCAGAACCGCCGTATGTTTATCACGGTTTTCCCAGGCCACCGAATGGTGACGCTGCATATGCTGACGCAACGCTGTAGTCCCAACATGGGCCCCCTGGCCACGCTTGCATTTCTGGCCACATAGTCGACATACGGCTACGTTTACTTCCTCGGGCGGCTTGAGGAAAAATTGCCACACCACCGAGTAGGAAACTTTGCCCCCGCTACTCTTCACTGGCTGACTGCTACTTCCTCCGTGCGCACCGGCACCACTACTGGCCGTGGTGGTAGGCTGCAGTGGAGCTGGTGCTCTACTCCGTGGACGTTTGGCTCCACTGACACTGATGCGACCCTGCTGCTGTCTCCTGGGCAACCCACCGACTGTTTTGCTCGCTGCCAAGCTGCCACCCTCTTCTCCTGATGATGCGGAAGAAATTGCCTGATGACGACGAGGCTGCCAAGTGCGATCAACCTCCTCATCATCAAGTAGGGTCTCCGCCTCACTACTAGCCCCCTCGGCTGCGTCTGGGTCAGGAGACAGACCTGTCTCTAGACCGGCTACCGAGCCACTCTCCTCGCCAGTACTTGTTCGCTTGGCTGCTGAAAAGGCCGATGTCTCCCCCCGTTCCTGACCGCCCTCTGTTAGCTCTTCCTCACTGTACAGTGGGGCTGAGCCCACAGCATGCGATACTTCGCTTGGTGAGGGAACAGCAAAGGACAGGGGCAGGTAGAGGACACGTGATTTCAGTGGGCTTGGTCCCGGGCCATGCCAACTAACGGTTGTGTCTGACGTACCCACCGACCGTTGGCTGTAGGTGTCAGAGGTGACCTGGGAAGAGGAAGACGACCGAGCCAACCAATCAATGACGGCAGGGTTGTCGGTGGAGACACGACCGCTGGATGACACCGGGAGCACTGGCCTCTGGCTGCGAATACTGCTGCCTCGACCCCTTCCTCTGCTGCCACGTCTGCTCGCTCCTAAAACATTGCCTCCTCTGCCACTCCTCTGCATGTTGTCTGACATACTATTTAATTCAACGATTAGGTGTCCCTGAGTAACAATTCTCTGGCACGCAGTAACAATTCTGTCTGTCCCTGAGTATGAATTCTGTGGCCCTGAGTAACAATTCTGTGTCTGTGCGAGTAACAATTCTGTGTCTGTGCGAGTAACAATTCTGTGTCTGTGCAAGTAACAATTTTGTGTCTGTGCGAGTAACAATTCTCTGGCACTCAGTAACAATTCTGTCTGTCCCTGAGTAACAATTCTCTGGCACTCAGTAACAATTCTGTCTGTCCCTGAGTAACAATTCTCTGGCACTCAGTAACAATTCTGTCTGTCCCTGAGTAACAATTCTCTGGCACTCAGTAACAATTCTGTCTGTCCCTGAGTAACAATTCTCTGGCACTCAGTAACAATTCTGTCTGTCCCTGAGTAACAATTCTCTGGCACTCAGTAACAATTCTGTCTGTCCCTGAGTAACAATTCTCTGGCACTCAGTAACAATTCTGTCTGTCCCTGAGTATGAATTCTGTGGCCCTGAGTAACAATTCTGTGTCTGCGCGAGTAACAATTCTGTGTCTGTGCAAGTAACAATTTTGTGTCTGTGCGAGTAACAATTCTCTGGCACTCAGTAACAATTCTGTCTGTCCCTGAGTATGAATTCTGTGGCCCTGAGTAACAATTCTGTCTCTGTGCGAGTAACAATTCTGTGTCTGTGCAAGTAACAATTTTGTGTCTGTGAGAGTAACAATTCTCTGGCACTCAGTAACAATTCTGTCTGTCCCTGAGTAAGAATTCTCTGGCACTCAGTAACAATTCTGTCTGTCCCTGAGTATGAATTCTGTGGCCCTGAGTAACAATTCTGTCTCTGTGCGAGTAACAATTCTGTGTCTGTGCAAGTAACAATTTTGTGTCTGTGAGAGTAACAATTCTCTGGCACTCAGTAACAATTCTGTCTGTCCCTGAGTAACAATTCTCTGGCACTCAGTAACAATTCTGTCTGTCCCTGAGTAACAATTCTCTGGCACTCAGTAACAATTCTGTCTGTCCCTGAGTAACAATTCTGTCTATCCCTGAGTATGAATTCTGTGGCCCTGAGTAAGAATTCTCTGGCACTCAGTAACAATTCTGTCTGTCCCTGAGTATGAATTCTGTGGCCCTGAGTAACAATTGTGTGTCTGTGCAAGTAACAATTCTGTGTCTGTGCAAGTAACAATTTTGTGTCTGTGAGAGTAACAATTCTCTGGCACTCAGTAACAATTCTGTCTGTCCCTGAGTAACAATTCTCTGGCACTCAGTAACAATTCTGTCTGTCCCTGAGTATGAATTCTGTGGCCCTGAGTAACAATTCTGTCTCTGTGCGAGTAACAATTCTGTGTCTGTGCAAGTAACAATTTTGTGTCTGTGAGAGTAACAATTCTCTGGCACTCAGTAACAATTCTGTCTGTCCCTGAGTAAGAATTCTCTGGCACTCAGTAACAATTCTGTCTGTCCCTGAGTAACAATTCTCTGGCACTCAGTAACAATTCTGTCTGTCCCTGAGTAACAATTCTGTCTGTCCCTGAGTATGAATTCTGTGGCCCTGAGTAAGAATTCTCTGGCACTCAGTAACAATTCTGTCTGTCCCTGAGTATGAATTCTGTGGCCCTGAGTAACAATTGTGTGTCTGTGCAAGTAACAATTCTGTGTCTGTGCAAGTAACAATTTTGTGTCTGTGAGAGTAACAATTCTCTGGCACTCAGTAACAATTCTGTCTGTCCCTGAGTAACAATTCTCTGGCACTCAGTAACAATTCTGTCTGTCCCTGAGTATGAATTCTGTGGCCCTGAGTAACAATTCTGTCTCTGTGCGAGTAACAATTCTGTGTCTGTGCAAGTAACAATTTTGTGTCTGTGAGAGTAACAATTCTCTGGCACTCAGTAACAATTCTGTCTGTCCCTGAGTAAGAATTCTCTGGCACTCAGTAACAATTCTGTCTGTCCCTGAGTAACAATTCTCTGGCACTCAGTAACAATTCTGTCTGTCCCTGAGTATGAATTCTGTGGCCCTGAGTAACAATTCTGTGTCTGTGCGAGTAACAATTCTGTGTCTGTGCAAGTAACAATTTTGTGTCTGTGCGAGTAACAATTCTCTGGCACTCAGTAACAATTCTGTCTGTCCCTGAGTAACAATTCTCTGGCACTCAGTAACAATTCTGTCTGTCCCTGAGTAACAATTCTCTGGCACTCAGTAACAATTCTGTCTGTCCCTGAGTAACAATTCTCTGGCACTCAGTAACAATTCTGTCTGTCCCTGAGTAACAATTCTCTGGCACTCAGTAACAATTCTGTCTGTCCCTGAGTAACAATTCTCTGGCACTCAGTAACAATTCTGTCTGTCCCTGAGTAACAATTCTGTCTGTCCCTGAGAATGAATTCTGTGGCCCTGAGTAAGAATTCTCTGGCACTCAGTAACAATTCTGTCTGTCCCTGAGTAACAATTCTCTGGCACTCAGTAACAATTCTGTCTGTCCCTGAGTAAAAATTCTGTGGCCCTAATAACGTTTCTGTGGCCCTAAGTAACAATTCTCTGGCACTGAGTAACAATTCTGTCTGTCCCTGAGTATGAATTCTGTGGCCCTAACTAGCGTTTCTTTGTCCCTAAATAACGATTCTGTGGCCCTCATTAACAAGTCTGTGTCCCTGAGTAATGGTTCTCTGTCCCTAAGTAACTTCTCTCTGTCCCCAATTCTCGTTTCTGTGGCCCTAACTCTGTCCCTGTCCCTAGTACAGAGCGGTCTGCCTCTGTTCAATGACTGCAGGCAAATGAAGATTTCCAAAATGGCCGCTATATATACCTCGACCATTACACAGTGCTGGCTGGCTGGCTGCTGATTGGCTGATGCGATCACATGTCGTTGAGGAATGCATTATGGGGCAGCGCGCCTTGTCTGCGCGCCTTCCCCGACATCCCCGCTCCGTCGCCGCACATGTCAGCCGCCATTTTCTGAAAAATTTCGATTCGCGCGTCCGAATTAGGCTGTTTTTCGGATTCGGCACGAATCGAAATTTTTCCGATATTCGACTCGAATTCCACTTCGGATACTTCGATTCGCTCATCTCTAATTAGTGGTTTAGGAATCAGAGGTGATCAGTGGAGAACATGTCCACTGATCTCCTCTCCGCTGATCAACTCAGCACACAGATGGCCAGTATATGAAGGAGCGATGTCAGCCCTTCACTGGTGATCTGTGTTCTTCCTCCAGAATCTCCATCTCAGAGCTGAAGAATCGGAGGAACCGCAAACAAAGCAGCGATAATTTACCGCTGCTTAGTAAACGGTGTTTGACTGATCTCTTACTGTAATCTCGTGAGATTATAGTAAAAGCAGCCATTTTCCAGCGTTGACAGTGTTTGTAGATCACTTCTCCCTTCATTTGGAAAACTGATCTACACCGCTTCATAAAAAGGCATGCAGAGGAGGACTGTCTTCTCTGAGAATGCTGGAGAACTGAGCAGCGGTCATTTACCGCTGCATGATAAAAGGACACCTCTTTGTGGTAGTTTCAGTTCTCACTATCTCCACACGAAAGGGTGTCTCCCTTTTCTACAACAACTTACACGATAAACTATCAATTACTGTATCTAACCCACTCAGAAAATGGTCAACTGATTTAGAACATCCCATTACTGACCAGCAATGGCGTAAAGCTATTACAATCAACTTATCAGCCTCCAAATGTTTTACCTGCTGGGAAATGTCCCAAAAACTCCATCTCCGATGGTACTATACACCTTAATTTTTGGCCACTTGTAATCCCTATAATTCTAACCTATGTTGGAGAGTGTGTGGTCAGGTGGGCACTTTGTTACATATGCTATGGTTTTGTCCACATATTCGCAGCTATTGGAATTCTATTTTGCGTCTAATAACAAAACTAACAGGGATTTTTTTTCTACTGCAAACATAGCCTATACTAAGTGTGGAGGTTGATAAATTCCCACAAGACCTCGAGCCTCTCACCATGCATGTATTATTTGTAGCACTCCTAGTTTTAATGCGTGAGTGGAAACTCAACTCCAAAATGTAGGAGAAGTGATTAATCACCTTTCGGAAACATATGTACTGGAACAAATAATGGCCTTGAAGCATGGATGCTTAACAGAATTTTATAAACACTGGACTCCCTGGATAGAGTTAAGACAGCATTTAATCTTACTGTACCTAAACTAATATGAAACCTAGACTAGTAAATTGAGTAACTTTGAACATGCAAGTCTAAGTTGTTTTGCATCTGTATTCCTTATTATTTTCTTTGTTAATACCTGTGATCTGTGTACATAAGATACAAGGTAGACTGCTTAGAACACACTGTTCTTCTCTGGGCATATATTTTCTACAGTTAGTTACCATCTGTTGTGCTCGACATACTGAATGTTCATAACGACTGTTATGATATATAATGTAAGACATTAGCCCTTTCACTAATTGTGACTTCTACCTTATGGGCTTTCTGATATTATATATATTGTCACCTTTTTTGATAATTTCAATAAAAATCTATTTGAATTAAATTAAAGATAGGAAAAATGTACTCTTGTTTTCTTTATTATCTTTGTTTTTATTTTTTTTTCTATTTCTATTTTTCTTTGCATCTTTATTTTCATATTTCATCTATATTACTATTAGTATGATTATTCCAAAATAATCTGATTAGGATTCCTCTAGGGATTAGATTGATTAATTTGGAAGTCTCTGTTTATCCCTACCATTACTTATTTCCTTTAAAAGGGTCCTTATTATTTAACTTGCTCCTTTAACTTTAGTAATTTTTCTAAGCTGTGAAATATTCAACCTATATCCAGTTTCTAGAGCAATCCTCAAGCCACTTTTCCCCCAAAAAATTTAGATCTTTGTATAAACAAACTGTGTTTAGTAACTTTTCATCCCCTAGTGGTTAAGTTCTAGATAGCACTTAAGAGTCATAATATCCCAGGAGTGTGAAATCTTCTCTAAACAATGCAATTCCAACTGACAAAGCCAGTGAATTATCTCAGACTTTCTGGTAGACCTCTTCTGTGTAGTTGCCTGTAAATCCATACTATCTTAGTTCTCCTTCTGAATGCTTCTTCCAGAACACTTTAATCAAATGTTGTCCAGTCATCCATTTTGAATAATAAAGTGCCTAATATCCAGTAAATTTAAAGAGTCCATAGTGTCAGACATATTGCCCAGGAAACTACAACCACAAATTCCTCCAAAAAAGTGAACACAAACAAAAACATATGCTGGGTGCTTTACGCCTGTCTGGTAACTCCCAAAATGACCCACTAGTGGAATTATTTATCTCTTTTCTTATGTATATTTATGGTCTGATGTATATACCACTGGTATATAATATGATGCCATACCACTGCAAAATCAAGAAAGAGCTTTGGGGAACACAACACAGTATTAGTAATAAAGCTCCTAAGCCAAATTCCTTGGAATTTTGCTGAAAAACATAATTTGTATCCAGCTTAGTAATCTGTTTTTGGCATTGAAATAATCCCACTGGACTTTCCTGTATGAAAGAAATTCAGAATGTTCTATGAGAGGCAGACCTTATTGATCTTCAAGCTTAATATCCTGTCTGCATAGGCTAAATGAGAACATTGAAACACACACTTTATCATCATTGACTCATTTTTTTAAAGTTTTATTGGGGAATTGGTCTGTTTCCAGTTATATTTTTAATAACTTTTTGTTTATGCTGACTGCTATGAGAGTAATTGTTCCCTGTGTGGTATGTTTGTGTAGCTACTGTTTACTTGAATTCCTAGTATAGTTAGTGTGTATACATGCTTGACAATTTATATACACCAATCCAGACTGTGTGCCCTTTTCTTTGATGATACCTTTCAGCTTTTGTGAGTGCAATTCTTTCTTCTTTTTTTTTAATCATATTGTTTTACTCACATGGTCTAGTGTGCTCTGCATGTGTTTTTGCTTTGTACAGGTTGGCACTTCCCAAGTGTATCCCTTGTGGTGTCGAAAAGATCATGTTGACTTTCCAATATTATTTTAGAATTTCTACTCTGTCCTTGCCTCATCACCCACCAAACCTTAATGACTTGCAGAGGATCTGCCAAGAGGAGTGGGCCAAAATCCCTCCTGAGATGTGTGCAAACCTGGTGGCCAACTACAGGAAACGTCTGACCTCTATGATTGCCAACAAGGGATTTTCCACCAAGTACTAAGTCATGTTTTGTGAAGGAGATCAAATACTTATTTCCTTCATGAACATGCAAATCAGTGCATCATTTGTTAGACATGCATTTCTTTTGAATTTTGTGTTGCCATTCTGTCTCTCAGTGTTACAATACACCTACCATTCGATTTTTAGACTGATCATTTCTTTGTGAATGGGCAGATATTCAAAATTATCAGGGGATCAAATACTTATTTCCTTCACTGTTTATTTTTTTTATTTATTTTTTTTTTAATTTGGTGAATGTCATGCCTAGAGGTGAACTTCAGCTTTTCTTTGGCCTTAATGGTTGCTTTAAAAAACCTAAGGTTTGAGTGACTGTTCAAATCTGTGTTTTTGTCTGTGATATAACACACATTTGTGAAGCAATCTCTTGCTGGATATAGGGCTGTCTCTTGCTGGATATCAAAGATATATCTTGCTGGATATCAAGATGTCTTTTGCTGGATATAGGGGATGGCTCTTGCTGGATATGGAGTTCTCTCTTGTTGGTTGTGGGGATATTTCTTGATAGATATGGAGGTGGCTTTTGCTGGCCTGTGGGGGGGGGGTCTTTTGCTGGCTAGGGGGGATGTCTCTTGCTGAATATGGGGATGTCTATTCCTGGGTGTGGCACTGTCTCTTATTGGGTATGGGGATGCCTCTTGCATTATGTTGGCATATTTAGACATAACCTTTCATCATTATGACTATGTTTTATGTCTATTTGTGTAGCCCTAATCAAAGGGGGAGAAATGTTGCCCACTAAAAGTGTTTGCTGATTTTATTTTACTTATTTACCAACAATTAAAACTATCTTGGACTCTTTCATCTGTTTTTGGTCTGGCACTTCTTTCTGTATAGTTATAATTTGAGCTGCTGTAGGGAACCCATTGAGGGAGTCCTTGCTGTGTTGGAGCTGCCTTTTCAGAGCTATTGAGCTTGTCTGAAATCTTCCTTCATCTGACTACATGTTTATATTTTAAGTGTGGACATTTCCAGCACCTCTTTAAATATGTTGTTCTGGAGCTCTCCTTTAGTAAGTCAATTGTTTGTTGGTTCTACCAAAATACAGTATCTAAGATTTTCTAAACAAAGACCCTTTATAATCATAAAATAGTGCCCTGAGTGTTTCTGTAATATGTACTATGATCGTAGCCCATTCACATTCTGCTTTGTATACGAAATTCATTGACATTTTTACAAAACAAAAGGACAATTTCTAAAAAGCATTAATCAAAGTAGTAGGAAAACATACATGTGTAATGTGTAAATTAGACCTTCTTATGAAGGGACCTTGGTCTTGAATGTTCTGGGTACAAAGGACACCTCTAGTCCATGATACCAGGTTCGTATCATTCTGAACTAAGATATTCAAGCATTTTTAGTGGCTGAGATGACTTTTAAAATGAAAAAATAGAAACATTGGTAAATTAAACTTAAATCTGAAAAAGCAACTGTTATTACATATCTGTAACCTTTGCTATATGCTAAAGGACCCTGCAGCTCCTCAGCATTACCACCTTGTGCTTACAAAGTCCCTCCAATAGGCCCCATGATTCTTCTTACACACCTTGATAGCCATCACATGTGCATAGCTGTGGAAATTTAATGCATTTCAGTCTCTCGCTCAATGAGGACATTTACGCTAGGTTCACACTACCATGTGCCCTAGTGGTGATCTGCTTTTATCCAGTGTGAATCCAGATAGTGTGAATAAGCCCTTTGCATTTAATATAGCAAGCCTACAAAATTCTGAGCCCAGTATTCTTTTATATCATGTTTTATTTGTTATTTTTTGTTTTTTTAAATACAAAAATAGAAAAAGAAAAATGGAAAATGTACAAACATTTACAACATGACCTCCTGGTCTCACAGATTAGTTTGACAATACCACATAAAACCTGACAGTAAGAAAATAAAACAGTCACTTTAGGATACCTCTGCATCTCA
This sequence comes from Staurois parvus, assembly GCF_062004578.1. Classification (NCBI taxonomy): domain Eukaryota; kingdom Metazoa; phylum Chordata; class Amphibia; order Anura; family Ranidae; genus Staurois; species Staurois parvus. The sequence goes on along the minus strand of NW_028317994.1, from coordinate 10,151,565 downwards.
AAGACATTTTGTATAGCATCTCAAGAATGAAACATGACTTACATTTCATAGCTCGTATCAATCTTAGCTGTTACACATTGTGTATTTACACAGGGGTGTGTCATATACGATAGGATGAATAAAAACAGAATGCTACTATGCAAAGTAAGCTAAAACAAAAAATGACTCAAGAAACGAGGTTTGATGGCACCAGGCCTGGTATCTAAAGCCACGATTACCAGATTTGTTTAGGATTGTTTATGGCACTTCTGTGCAGGTAGATGTGGCATTATAGTTTCAGATGAACTGTAAATGGCCACTCAATCATTGAAGGTGGAAGTAGCAGAGTCCACTTTTGTGATAATATTTTAAATTTTTTATTCAGGAATAAACCCCCTTTATCTCCAGCTTCAGGGTTAAATCTCTCAGATAGCTAGGTATTCCAACATAAATGTGAGTGGTTACAGCACTTTAGTATCAGACCAGTTTGGGGCATCTTCAAAGGAGACGTATAAGGTCACTGAGAGCCTGGTGCAATTTGGATTATCATAGAAACCTTCCATGTGGAGAAAGTGAGTGGTCTTGTAAATCCTGTGTACAGTCAACATTTGGAAAGCTGATATAGGAGTGGAAAGAGCTGCCTGTAACAGCTGTGACCACACATTTTCTCTATAGTTCCAGTATCCTAACACCTGTATTTCTACAATGCAAGATGTCCCACTGCCATAAACAGCAATCCCCTGTTTCCATCCTGCTCCTTAGAATTTTCACTTTGCAGTCAAAAAGGAATGGCAAATTGACCCCACTAACCATTAGAAAAGTGAATGAACATTCCTAAAACAAAAATGTTGAAATAAATACTACTAGTGTATGGCCAGCTTAAAGTTTTGGGTAAGGGGGTTAGGTGTTTGGTTAACGGTTCAATGGTAAAGTAGGTTAAATGTTACAGGTCAATTTTTAGGATTAGATAATAGGTTACGTTTTAGGAATTAGTAAATTGCTCAGTTTTAATGTTAGGGGAAGGGTCACGTTAAACAGTAGGATAGCTATTAGTATTAGAAATACATTATAGTTGTGAAAACATAGATGGCAAAAAAAAATAGGGACACAAAGACCCCACTTAGGGGTATGATCATGCTGCTTCAAAACTAAACCTATCCTCTGGCTGAAAGAATAAACAGTTTCATGACAAACAGAAATTGGGTATGGGTCAGCCAAATTTTACAGAAAAACATTATTGCAACTCAAATCTACAAGAGGAAAGCACAGCTGAAAAACAGCAAGCCAAAAGTAATTGTAAAAGAGCCCAAATAGTTACTTCTGAACAAACCTAACATAGAATAACATAATGCAAATCCTATGAGTCCAGATTTATTAAACCTGTCATTGTTTGATATTACATTGTTGCATTGCTAGGACAAAAAATAGGCCTGGGCATTTTAACTAACCAGCCAATTTTTCCAGGAAATGGGGGGGGGGGGGGTGCAGGCAGCAGACCTTTGCAGGCCGGTTGGTGACAGGATATTCACTTCAAGGGGGAGGTCCTCTGCACTGTAATGTAAAGGGGCGCTGTAATGATTATGACAGAGCCCCTAGCAATCACAGCCCCCCATCACACTGTCCCTTGAGGTCATGCCCCCCCTCTTTTCTCTCTAATCACAGTGCCCCCTTTTACTCTCTACCTCCCCATGCCCAGTCCTACCTTTGGCAGGGCAGAGGTAGGATTCAGCCTGTATGTCCTCTCCAGGGTTTCCTGCCCAGTCAATGGTGTCATCATATCAACAGAGCAGGGGGCAGGAGGAGCTGCAGATCTGGATTATATTAACAAGCAGGTGATAGCCCACTTGTGAATATGAAAAGACTCCTGTTCTGTGCAAATCGTGAGCTCCTCCTGCCCCCTGTGGAATCAGGAAGATTCCACAGTATTGCCTCAATCAGACTACTCAAGCACATTTCAGAAGATATGGATTGAGCTATGCTCATATTGATAATCTTAAACCACCACTTTTTCTCCACTTTTCGCTACTTTGCTGTACACAACTTTCCTGATAATGTGGTGTTTTTTCAGGGATCTGAAAAAGAAATCATTTAGGTGAATTTGGTCTGGAGGATGCAACATGTCACCGATAACACCATAGTTGAATGGCTCCTGGAGCAGACATTTGCCTTTCTCTTTTATATCCCTGTTATTGAAGTCCCCCCATTCCTGACACCTCAAAAATTGATGTAAAAGTGGGTAATATGAGCTGCTGGCATGTTACATTGCACAAAATCATTCCATAGGTAAATCATGTGTTCCTACTAACATCTCCATATGTGCAAAATTTTCACTGCCAAATAATAAGCTAGTGGCCTTGGAGAGGCATAATGGTCTATTCTTTCATGTGAACATTTTATGAATGAACAATGTAATTCCCCCTATGGTTAATTTAGATAAGGCATAAAGACACTCAGGTAACAGAGCACATTTAAAACTTGGAGTTTGTCAGAAAGGGGGCTTCTGCAGATGTAGGGATTTTCCCAAAATGCATTTGTTTCTCCTTATTCTATAACTGAGGACAAATTATGCAGATCTGTTCAAAACCCTTTTGCATCTTTTCTCTAATATAGGCCTTATGTACTTATGTTGACCCAAGCCTCTGTGAGCTAGCCTTCCTAGCTCACTCTGTATCAATGTTATACTTTTCTTTGCCCAATTTTCCTTCATGTGACACTAGGAGTTTCAATTTTCTCAGTCCCCATCAGCAATTCTCCACTGGTCAACAAGATGGACCACTGTATAAATGTACTATTGGACCATTGCTATAAGAGCAAAGTGGGGAATTTTTCAAGCCTTACAAAAGAGAAGGTAAATTATGGCATTTGCAAGCTACATACTACACTCTACCCCAAGCAGGGCTGGATTAAGAGCAACATGGGCTTAGTGCTGGGCCTTTTATTGAAATAAATAAAATGAAATTGAAAACATTTATTTTGTTAAAACAAATAAAATATTTAAACAAAAATAAATTAAATAGGGGGTAAGTGGAGGTTAGAGAGTGGAGGTGAGAGATAGCATGCCCTTGGGTAGCTTAAGTAGGGTAGTAATGTGGCATGCATAGTACAAACTGTGGGTGGGTCCACAATAGGGTAAAGGTGGGAGGGGCTTAACGGGGTGTGGTTAAACAAAATAAAAGCCTTCTTGTACTCAAAAAAATATGCTGAACATGCTGTCCAGCAAGCAAGTCCTGCCATTACATATGATTTTGTGTACACTGAAAATAGACAGAGAGCTAACACTTTGTCCGTGCTGACCTTAAAGAACTTTGGTGAGAAGTATATAATGTACAATATAGTGTATATAGTGCAGGAGTGTGTAATGTAGAATATAGTCTATACAGTGTGTAATGTACAATATAGTATATATATACTGTAAGTCACATAGAACATAGTTGCCAACATTTCAAAAAAGTTCCAAGGACACCTTTTTTGCTGTGCATTCAACCAGCCATTGCAGTATGTACTTTGTGTGGGACATTCACTTCTGTACTGGGGCATGGTGCAGGAATAAGACCTGTTGCTCAAGCAATGTGTATGGGAATGAGTCTGGCTTTGACAGAAAGGAAGGTGGCTGGGCTGGGTCTGGAAGTGTAGCTGGCTGAATTAAACAGCAGGTGAAACATGGTGACCCCATAGTCTCAGTCTTTAAGCACATGTTTGAGGGACAGCAGATAGCAGAAGAACCATGCATTTTTGAACCGTGGAACTACAAGAAACAGCATGCCTTCTGGTCTATGGATTTACAAGTAACAGAACAACTACAGGTATAAAGTCAGCTTTTCAAGTTCCTGGAACTAGTAATGGATTAGCTTCGAATGTCTGATGAGTTATAAATGACAAATCAGCTACAAGCAGCAAGTCAGCTTTGCATGTCTGTAGAGCTACAGGTGACAGATCAGCTTTGAATCTGATTTTTGGCATAATTCAATTGTTCTAAAACCTAAATCCATATCAACACAGCTTTATTAGCATCTGTAGATACGTATGTGCCAGTTTTAGTATGACATATAGGTATTAGCAAGCATGCAAAATCACACACTGGACATACAAAGATATTGTATTTCCATAAATATAACAGTGAATTAGATCTTCACAGTGCCTTAGGTAATATTTAAATATTGATAGAATTATGCAAAATTCTTGAGGTAGTGCTCCTTAAAATGTCATGATTGAGCATTGGTACAATTCTTCAGCTATCTGATTTGACTAATTCACATTCTGGTTATATACTAATCATAATCATGGGAATTAAATCTTTTTTAAGCAGAATAAGAAGATTGGGTTAAAAAGAAGATCATATACTTCAGAAGAGTAATTATTCTTGTCATATGAAATAAATCATATACAGCTGGATATTACTCACAAAAATTTTAAATGTCATAATGAATTTAAAGGAAATTTGTTGTAAGAGAAACATGGAGGCATCCATTGCTGATATCACCTTCTGAAAATGTTAGTTGCATGGCTGGTGTTTTAGGATAGATTTACATTATTGCCTATATTTATAATTTGAACTTTTTTGCTGTATTGATGCAAATGCCACCTGATTGTTAAGTTGCCGGCATGTATTGCAGTATAAAGTATGGGCATGATCGTGTTTAACTTTTAACTAGTGCTTTTACTTGAAGCAGTGTAGAGATTAGTAAGACCTGAATATTAACTTTAATTATTAGTCTTAAAATGCTACTAGCACTTATAAATCTTCCAAAGAAAGTTGTTACTTGTAAAGAAGTAAATACTCACCTTGCCCACGGCCTGTGCTGCTGAACCCAGTTCCATTGCAGAGAAAGAATCCCCCAAAGTCTGTGCAGAAACCAAAACATCTTGTGTCTTTTGCTGTAGTCAGTGGTTCCTTCAACCGACCACCATGCCACTGTTGTGTCCTCTGATGACATACATATTGGGGGTAAAAATAATTATATTAGTAATAATAATAATATTGATTCTTATAATCTAAAATAATAATAGAATATGAAAACATTTTTTTAAAGAAAATGTAACCAAAATAAACCCTGTTTGTCCTCCCCAAAAATATATGTATGCATTATTTTAAGTATGACAAACCTACTGCCAAATTAATAGGCACATAGCAGACATGTAATAATTGCTCTTCTCCATAACACGTGTACAGTTGTGGCCAAAATTATTCAACCCCCACTGAAATTGAGTGTTTTGGCCAGTTTGACATTGCTTTTGATCATTCAGTCATCTTGCTTACATTTACATTAAAGAGGCACTTGTAGGTCAGACAAATATAACATAACAGTTATAATGAAATAACCACAAATGTCTTTTCTGTGCTCACAGCATTATCAGTTTTATTCAACCCCCAAGTGACATTCAATCTTAGTACTTAGTACAGCATCCTTTTACAGTTATAACAGCTTTTAAACGTGAAGCATAGCTTGACACAAGTGTCTTGCAGCGATCTACGGGTATCTTCGCCCATTCTTCATGGGCAAAGGCCTCCAGTTCAGTCACATTCTTAGGCTTGCGCACTGCAACTGCTTTCTTTAAGTCCCACCAGAGGTTCTCAATCGGATTTAAGTCTGGTGACTGCGATGGCCACTCCAAAATGTTCCAGCCTTTCCTCTGCAACCATGCTCTAGTGGACTTGGAGGTATGCTTGGGATCATTGTCCTGTTGAAAGGTCCAACGTCTCCCAAGCCTCAGGTGTGTGACGGACTGCATCACGTTTCCATCCAATATCTCCTGGTACTGAAGAGAATTCATGGTACCTTGCACACGCTGAAGCTTCCCTGTACCTGCAGAAGCAAAACAGCCCCAAAGCATGATTGACCCTCCACCATGCTTCACAGTAGGCAAGGTGTTCTTTTCATCATAGGCCTTGTTCTTCCTCCTCCAAACATAGCGTTGATCCATGGGCCCAAACAGTTCTAATTTTGTTTCATCAGTCCACAGAACACTATCCCACAACTTTTGTGGTTTGTCCACATGGCTTTTGGCATACTGCAGTCGACTCTTCTTATTCTTTGGAGACAGCAAGGGGGTACGCCTGGGAGTTCTGGCACGGAGGCCTTCATTACGCAGTGTGCGTCTTATTGTCTGGGCTGAAACTTCTGTACCCACATCTGACAAATCTTTTCTCAGTTCCTCAGCAGTCACACGGGGACTTCTCTCCACTCTACGCTTCAGGTAGCGCACAGCAGTCGAAGTCAGCATCTTCTTTCTGCCACGACCAGGTAGCGTTTCAACAGTGCCCTTTGCCTTGAATTTGCGAATGATGCTTCCTAAGGTGTCTCTTGGTATGTTTAACATCTTTGCAATCTTCTTATAGCCATTGCCCTTCCTGTGAAGAGAAATCACCTCTTCTCTTGTCTTCCTGGACCATTCTCTTGCCTTCACCATGTTTGTAACCACACCAGTAAATGTCTAGAAGGAGCTGAGTATCACAGTCATTTTAAAGCTGCCTAATTGGTGCTTATTATGCTTGATTGCTGCTCGGTGACATCCACAGGTGTTTTCAATACCTGATGGAAAGCACCTGTATGAACCTCTGTTCTTCAGAGTGGTAGTCTTTAAGGGGTTGAATAATTGTGGCAATGAAGAAACCACATAAGAACCATTTACTACTGTATTACATAAACAATTGATGTCATTTTAGTTGCATTTGGGTAGTTACAACGTCCTTGTAGGATTTGATTCTGAATACAATTCCAAATGTACACTATAGTCCCTAAACCCCTTTACAGCATTGGGGGTTGAATAATTTTGGACACAACTGTAAAGATACAAGAGCTGAGCTGGTTAATACCTGATTAGGTAATATTATTTTAATTAAAATATAATATTATAATTAAAAATATTATACAGATCACAAATAATTTCAGTTTATGTAAAGGCTGTGATAGCAAAAGCTGCAAGGTTGTGCATTTTGTAAAATAATTACTTGTACAAGTGGTACATGGGCTATAATATAAGTTAACATATAAACTACAATGTTTACAAGTTAGTGATAAGCGGTAACACATGAAGGTTGATTTACTAAAGGCAAATAGGATACCCAATCGCATGCAAGCTGATAAGTGATACAGTAACATATGGAAGTTGATGTACTAATGGCAAATAAGATACCCAATTGCATGCAAGGAAAAACCTGTATTTTTGCTTGCATGTGTTTGAATGATGGAAATCAGTAGAGCTTCACTTCATTCACTAGGCAAAGGGAAAATTCCTTTGCAAAGTGAACAGCCTATTTGTCTTCAGCAAAAACCTCATGGTGATTAGAAACTGATTTAAACATCTGCTCATCCCACAGGTTTATCTGTTTTTGTATCATATTATAATTTTCGTTACTTTTGGTTTGTTTTACTTTGAACACATTTAGATAAAGTAATGCTTTTTTGTATACCTCAATATAGTCTTTTTTACATGTTTAAAATAATATTAAACCCACTGATTTAAAGGAAAATTGGGGACATGTTTCAGGTTCTAAAATTCATGATGATTTATGGCCATTTAAAGCTCCTAAGCATTCCTAGACCATAGACCTTTTAGATTCCAGGAAATATAATTTTAATGTGGGGAAAAGGAAGGTAACCTGATGAAACATTTGTGCTCTTGCATCAAAAAATGCATATTCCTCACCTGCAGTGCTCACCATTCGACTGTCTACTGAAACATTTTAATTTACTACTCATATAAGCAGTATTTATGTATTCTCAAATGTGTAATCATGCACAAGACATTACAAATTAACATAAAACCCCAGTATTTCAATACAATGGAATATATGCTGTATATATGCATATACTGTATATAATCAAGAAATTGTCACTCCTGCTGTGTTTGCAATTTTTATTACTGGAGATCTTATCAACAGTAAGCTCCCACCGTTCCATGAAAAACAGATATCCAAGGAAATGAGAACAGGATCTCCAATTCTTGCAATAAATTATTTTTACTTAAAAAAATGCATCTTCCTACAAACGTAACATGATTTCATAGTTTCATGCAAAACATTGTTCTTCATCAAGCTGCAGTTGTAACTTAATTACTATTGAACCCTCTATATACCTAAAACATTGGTGTGACTACAAAGGTGTATTCTCTATACCAAATTGCACACGTACATCTACACAGAAAAAACACTCCTCAACATCCAAAATAGAAAATTTTCATGCAACCTAACACATCATTACATACATTTATAGAAAATAATAATTTCCAAAACTGACTAACAAAACTTAAAGCTATTTACAGTATATATAAATAAATAATTAACCATCACCATAAATCAAAATTCTGCAATGTAAAGAGTCCATTATTTCTACCCTAGCTGTTCCATTTTGCTTTTCATAATCTATAAAGAATAACGGCAAAAAATAATGACAAAAAAAAGCATGTTTACCCAAAAGATATTTTACAAATATTGTATCCCCTATTTTACAGCGCTGAGCAAACCCTTTGGCGCTATATAAACTCGATGTAATAATAATAATAATACAAATAAATATAAGTCATAAACTCTATTGAGACCATATGGATGTAATGTATTAAGATGATTGATCCACCATCACTTTTGCGCTAACCTAATAATTCTATCTCCACCTCTTCTGTCTTTTGGCATTTATTCCAAGACCATAAATCTCAGATCAGTGTCTTTGTGATCATATTCCATAAAATATTTGGGAATAGGTAAGCCTGGTTGTTTAGTGCGAATAGAGGTGCGGTGTTGTGATATGCGGTCCTTAACTTCTTGTTTTGTTTCCCCAGCATATATTAAATTGCACAGACACAATAATATGTAAACTACATATGATGTTTGACATGTATGGAAACCCCGAATAGTATATTTATGGCCACTAGCAGGATGAACAAAAATGTTTCCTTTCTTCATCAAATTGCATTGTATACAACTGAGACATGGGAAACAGCTGTTTCTCCTACTGCCCAGAAAAGTTCTCTTTGCCTAACCTTTTTTGTTCTTTCTCAAATCAGAATGTACCAGTAAATCCCTTAATGCTCTATTTCTGTGATGAGCTTTTAACTGCTTCCCCGCCACCCTATAGCAGAAATACTGCTACAGGGTGGCAGGGCTGTGTAAAATCATGTATATATACATGATTCGCATTTCCGGGTACAGAATGCTACATTGGTGGCTACAGATGTCGATCACAGGGTCCCGGCCAGAGATTCCCCAGCAGCAACCGCGTTAGCCGTGAAACAGTGACAGGGTAGAGACCTGTGTGTAAACAACACAGGTCTCACCTTCCTGCCCAGTGTCATTAGTACAGTGTCAGTGCTTTTTATGAGCACAGTATTAGTGTCACTGGGGATGTCAGTGGCACTTAATTAGTTCCCCCCAGTGTCAAAATGCCTGCTGCAGTCCCCACTCCTACTATAAGTTGCTGATCACCAGCTTTGCTAGCATTACAAAAGGAAAAAAATTCCAGTATATATACCGCCATTTGTAAATGCTACAACTTTCACGTAAACCGATTCATTTACACATATTGTGTATTTTTTTAGGAAAGACATATAGCAGAATATATTTTGGCCTAAATTTATGATGAAATTTGATTTTTTCAATTTTTTTGTTTATATTTGCTGGCTGACATTATTATGCTATTTATTCATTTATTGTTATGATGTTTTTTAGGTATACTCTATTTGTTTTAAAGGTTTTTGCATTTTTTATTTTTTTTTGTTGGTTCACTTTGTTTATTTATGTCTTTAAAACGTTTTCAAAATTTAATAATGAAGATATTTTTAAGATTTCCTATTTTTCTCTCTAGGTTTTTGGATAACAGTGGGTATATGTATATGTTTCTTGGATATTGAGTTTGATAACACACTGTTTAAGGTCCTAAATATCTCTGCAACACCCAAATACAATTACATTTTGCCTCTTGTATTGATTTTTGGCTGTACTATGTCTCCACGTGATTGTTAGATAAGTGGGTAATACTATAACTGTAATTATAAGCATTTCCATTTTTTATGGTAGTTGGCTTTGCATTGGTACTTTTGTAATTTATTTGGTGGGTTACACTTTTCTGAATTTTAAGGACAGGGATATTGTTATACATGGCACGGTATATACAGTATATAGTTTTATTTGCATACAGTTCTTATGTATTTTTTGTTGTTTTTTTTCAGAAGGATGAGTATGTTTATGTCTCTTTTCTAATATTGATTCTATTTGATGAGGTTTGAATAGCCAGTGTTGTTTTTCTGTTTACTTGCTCTTATACAAAGCAGAGAGCTGTTCTTTGCTCAGTTGTATGCAATAGCATAAAAGCTCATGCTGTATTTATAACTTTTGCTTTTGGATCACAACTATTTCTACTACTAAGCACAATCAGGGTGAAATGTATCAGAGAGGCATGGCCAAGATGCAGGGACTGTAGCTGAAGCATCTGTTTGCTTCCCAGCGGGTGTGTATGAATTACTGTGTGGTGTGTGTGCCCCTAATTTTGCTATTGTGACAGAATCAGTAAGAAGTAACAGGCTTTACAGGATAAAAGCTTAGACTCAGGAAGCTAAAAGCTGATTTCAACAAACCAAATGTGTAAAAACATTAGTTACAGGGCAAGTATCTCTACTTGAAATAAAGTAGGAACTCCTTGCTCCTCCTCTTGACATCGCTATATCACTGCAACTGTTGTACAGTTGTGCGGTGATGGAACTGCCTCCAGTGCCACTCACAGAGGTGTTTCATTATGTTTATCTTGTGTAGACTAACTGTTTAGACATATATATATGTTTGAAAACATATCAGATCTCAATGAGGAAACAAATCATGCTGGATATCTATACTGATATGGACTGGGTAATGTGTTAGGAAGGTAAGGATGCACCATCGTTAGATGAAAATGAAAATTATCAACCTACAGAGCACTGAATTCAAAGACATCCTGAAAATCAAAGTGAAAACGTTATGCAGCAGGCTAGTCCATTTTCCTGAATTTCATTGCAGTCACTCAAAATGGTACTCAGTAGTTTATACGGCCCCCACATGCTTGCATGCATGCCTGACAATGTTGGGGTCCTGTGGTATTTCCTCCCAGAGCTGGACCAGGGCATCACTGAGCTCCTGGAAAGTCTGAGGTGCAATCTGGTGGCATTGGATGGGCTGAAACATGATATCCCAGAGGTTTTCTATTGGATTTAGGTCAGGCTAGTGTGGGAACCATTCATTGGTATCAATTCCTTCATTCTTCAGGAACTGCCTGCATATTCTCGCCACATGAGGCTGGGCATTGTCGTGCACCAGAAGGAACCCAAGACCCACTGCACCATCGTAGGGTCTGACAATGGGTCCAAGGATTTCATCCTCATATCTAATCGCAGTCAGGTTGCCATTGTCTAGACTGTAGAGGACTGTGCTTCCCTCCATGGATATGCCTCCCCAGACCATCACTGACCTACCACCAAAACGGTCATGCTAAATGATGTTACAGGTAGCATCAGGGGTGGACTGACAACTCATGGGGCCCTCGGGCAATAGGGGATCATGGGGCCCCTGTGTCCTTGTCCACACTCAAAAAAGCCTATAAAAAGGTACCAGGGGCATCTCATGAGGCCCCCTACTGACCCCGGGCCCTCGGGCGGTGCCCGAGTGCTCGAATGGTCAGTCCGCCCCTGGGTAGCATAACATTCAGCTGAAGCAGCTGAAGCTTATCAACAAACCCCTCTGCTACTTTACTGACCAGATCAATATCCCAGGAGTATAATTGACTTGATGCTATACTTTTATTAAAAAGTGTTCCTTTCATTTTTTCAAGCAGTGTATATGTGTATATATATATATATATATATATATATATACACAGTATATATATATATATATATATATATATATATACACAGTATATATATATATATATATATATACATACGTACATACAGGCTGTGTGCATAGTATTTTAAATACAGTACAAATATATATATTTATTAAAAATCTAGGATATCTGAAGCTTACTTAATGATGATCATTATATCTTCATTGGAAAGTCAGGTGAGGCATGTTTGTGGCTCCCTGTGCTTCTGGGAATGTCCCAGAGATGACTACGCCACTGATCCTATGCTTAGGTGCCATGTTGTATTTCTGGTTCTGCCCATAGCTTTCACACATATTTGTGCATGCAAAGATTACACTTTTATTGTTAGTGACATAGAGTTTAAGTGTTCTAAATATGACCATGTATTGATTCCCAAAGACATTTTTGTAAAGAACTTGTGGGGAACAGGCCTTTATGCAACACTGGGACAAGGTTCCTTGTAAGCGATGGGCCCTGGTCTGGTATGTCCTGTGTGTGGGGGGGCATTGTGTTGAAAACATTTTTTTGAGGGAAGAAAACATGACCTGATTAATATGTGAACTATGGAAGACCACACATAATTACCAAAAAACAAAACAAAACATGTAATATAAATATCTGTATATCCCTATTTAAGGTTGTGTTTTAGAATTATGCCTTGGGGTCCATAGCTCAATTATTACCAGCACATGTTTATTTCTTTATTTAGCATAATAAAAGAAATGAATGCAAACATTAGATTTTTTTTTTTTTATTATACAAAAAATTTAGAAAAATTGGGAACTCCTCATAAACAATTTGTTAGGTTCGCAGAGGCTCCTCGGAAAATTCTTGTGAGCAGAATAGTTTATCAAGCCAGTTATGCATTCCAATCCATTTTGTTATTTATGTTAAGAACAAAACATAGTAAAAATTCAAACTTAGTAAAACTGTTTCCTAAGGGAGAGAGATCAACATTATGTTGGATTACAATGATAGACCATTTTTATAAAGTATAACTTAAATGCAATCCACAAAGAGTCATCTATTTTCAAAAAGTATATATTGTTTAAATGACAAAGTCTGAAATGAAAAGATGACAGATTTCTCAGTACTTTAGAGCAGTATTCAACTAACATAGTAGTGTAAAGTGGATGTGTACCTGCAAATCAGAGGACAAGCTGTCATAGTTTGACTAAAAAAAAAAAAATTATTGCACCCCAAAAAACAGGGATTTGACTGTGATTTGACTCCCATGACTGTGTTTTACCTGCCCTATATTGGCACTACATCCACTGAAGTATGCTACAAGCAAGTAAGACATTTCCATTTTGCAGAGTAGAGTAGAGACTGGCCAGAGAGTGATTACTTTGACACAGTTGGCCAGCTCAAACTTGTATTGCAATGTATGTGAACCCAAAATACTTGTTTTTATGAAACAAATAGTTAAATAAAGCTATTTGGATTTGAATACAGATATATAATAATTCTTTATATAACATGGCAGTGGCCTAAATTTCCTGAGCTAGATGGAATGGCAAAAGTCCAATGCTAACTAAGGGTAGCAAGGTGGATGTACGCATATCTGCGGAACTATTGTGTTTTCTTGTTTTGTTCTGGGGAGAAATCACAACCTTTTTATTTTGGGATCATAACCTACATTTCTTTGGTGTAATAGGTTAAAATAGATAGATGGATAACACTTTAGACAGCTTTTAAAATTAATTTTTATTTAATATTTGAAAACCGTAATAAGGGTTGGACTGCTGTTTGTGCCCCAATTATGGAGATTCATTCACTATTTGTCTTTAGCACCAATGCCACCTAATAAGAAATTTAGGGTTGATTCTGATTTTGTTTTTTCCATCAAGAATGGAATTGAGGATAAATCTTTTAATGGAAACAACTGTCTATGAGGGGATTTCCTGGAACATTAGAAAACATATCCTTTCCTCTTCCTGTTAAGGCAACAAGAATAATTAAAATTTGGAATGCCTCTCTCTAAACAGGGAAGGAAACATTGGCTGTACATGAAAATTGAATGTATGTGGATAGTGCTCTAAACACAACCCACCTATATACTGTAATGAGATACAGTACTGAGGCAACATTAAAATAACTACTTAATGGCTGATAAAGTATGAGATCTGACTTGCCTGCAGTAACCGGGGGGGGGGAGAAAAAAATATACAAAAACAATATAGACCATAATTGTAAGTGCTATGATTGCTTGTCTGCCTAAGTTGATTAGTAAGAGTTACTAATTATGAAGAGTGTTCCAGTCAAACCATGACTTTTGAGTTTATTTAATAAAAAGAACAAACTTCAAGGAGTGGAAACTGCATTTATTTTTCAATATACTCCCCTGCTACATTTATACATGTTTCACAGCATTTAACTAATGACTGGAAAGCTTCAGTATAGGTAGATTTGTCAGTACACCTGAACCATCCTAGGACAGCCTGCTTCACTATGTCATCATTTTGTTCACTGTTCCCACAGAAAGGTTAGCCTCTTGTGCAATGTCATGACAGGTTATGCATCGATTATCCAGGATCACATGCTGAATTTTCACAGGAATGACTGCTGTGGGTTGGGAACCACCATAGCCGAGATAGTCACTGATGGACGTACGGCTATCTTTGATATCTTTACACCATTCATATGTCTAACTGCAGCTGAGCGTCTCATCACCGTACTGTGCTTGAAGTCTTCTGTAGACATCCATCTTCATTCACAAAAAACTTCATCACCACACGCTGTTCCATGCATGCACTAACACTGTTGTCTGCCATCTTGATTAATGGTCTCTGGACTGGTCCGCGACAAGTGCACAGACTAATAGGACACACCTACCACTTACTAGTGTGTACAGTAGCGCCTCACTAGATTCCCTTTTATACTTTTAAAATTAAAAGTCCCAGTTTAACTTGAATGCTTAAAAATAATCAAGGCAACAATAACAGAATGATAGGTGTGTTCTGAAAGCAAATGGCCTAGTACCAGAATGGCAAGCTTTAAAATTTTCACAAAAAAAATATCTAGTGCAACACAAGTAAACCAAAACCTGATATAAAATTGCGTACCAGCAACCACCTTTCCTTCAATAAGCGCTCTGTTTGATTCAGGTATGTTGAGCATGTATTTTTCATATAGAATATTAATTATGTTTTTTCATATACTGTAAGTGCCACCTTGAGAAATTCACAGCTATCAATTGTATACTTGAAAACTAATAGGTATGCCAGCTATTTCAATCTAAAATCATTTCTAATCACTGTACAGCTAGTAGAGTCTCAAGCACACTCCGCACCTCTGGCTTATATCAGGCATTCTTACACTAAATAGCCCTGTCGGATTAGCACCATTCATCAATACTCAGTAACATCACTTTGAGTTTTGCTGAAGTTGCATAGATTCAGCTGTCAGGATCTGGATCTGAACCCAGGGGCTCTGCTGAGTCTGGCAGTAGCTATTTTTGCTAAGCCACCTGAGATGCTAGACAGATTCTTGCCTGATCCCTTGGAAAAATACTAATTTCTATCTAGTTTCTGGTGAACCTTGAACACCTTGATTCTCACATGGATTTTCTATTTAGGCCATGCCTTTGCACTTCTTGTTTGGAAGATTATTGAGCTCTTCTCCATATCAATTTTTCCTTATGTTCCTGTTGCCGTCTGCTTTTTCATTACCATTCATTATTGACCTTTGGCTTATTCCTTGACTACACTTCCACTTGATCCCAACCTGCAACCATTTGTTACCGACCCTTGCCTTGGATTGTTTGCATACTATGCTACTGCACCCTGGCTTGCTCACATCCTTGTGGGATGATCCTGAGGACCTTGACCTGTCACTAGCACTCAGTGAAACCCATCTCCACCATCAGGAGTTGTAGGGAAGACTGGTTAGTGCTTGGACCCCATGCCACAGGTGAGCCTGTGCCACTTGTTTATTTTTCCTGCTGGTTTCTCTGTGAGCCCTTCCACTGCTATAGCCGCTAGCCTATGTGCCTGACCTCAGATCCTGTAATCAGCGCAGTCATAAACGCAGTAATAAATGAACACCGATAACTGCATAAAAACATATTTTTTTCAGTAAAACTGGAAGGGTTAGAGTTACCATCTGGGTTATCATTACTGTCTATTTCAACTTGTTATTTGTTTGTTTTCTCTCACAAGAACAGGAAGTGAGGTGCAATCTGACAATCAAGGTCATAGTTAGATTGTAAGCTCTAATGAGCAGGTCCCTCTGATTCCTCCTGTTAGTGCTATATAAAATAATAATAATAATAATAATATTTACTGTTCCCAAATCTGACTACTTTTTTGGACTGGATTTGGGTTAAAAAAGCATAAGTAAGTCAGTCCAGTGTATTGGATATTTTCAAGTTATAGTTAATCATATTCCTGTGATGGAGAAAAAGTGTTACAGTTCGTAGAACTCTAACATAGTTACACAATATTAGTGTAGATGCTTGATAACTTTACATATACTGTATATCACTTATCTTCTTACAGCAAAAAATTTCCACACATGCTTTTAAGATTTCTCTTCTTTCCATGCATAATCAGTTCTAGCACAGTAACTGGTATAGCATAGCTTATAAGTGTCCCATTCATTTGGAGTGTCAAAAATAGTAAAAGTAGCATTGCAATGATTCTAATGTACATATAGACATGCAGTATGGTGGAACCATTAGTAATAGGTTGGTTAGTTGTCATTTTAGCCTCTGACTCTGAGATGTACAGTGAATATTATTTTAATTAGGCAACTGTAGTGACATTCTGTCTCTGCTAAGTATAACCTTTCCATGTCAATCAAAAAGGAGCCTAGAATTTGTAGAAATTAAGAAAAAAAAAATTTACCGGACAGAAATGAATAAGTTCATGCGGTCAGGAAATATTACTTATATTAACTGCAACCATGAAAATATTATTAAATATCAATTTTCTGAAAATGCATAATAAAATAATAAAGACAATTTCTAACGAGAAGATATTAGCGACTAGCATCTAGGAACATGTGAACCAATTTACATGAAACAGGCAATAAAACCAGATAAACCCATAGGGATATTTATACATTTTTGGCAGATTATTAAAAAAAGGATATTGCTATTTTTAGCTGATATTGCTTTTGCACCATTCCTGTGTTTGTCCATCTCTTCCAACAGACCCATGGGTTTGTATTATTGGATTATACACTTTTCTGAGTATACTTGTAACTGAACACATTGCTTAGTATGATTTATTTCCTTAATGTGTCACAGTCAAGATGTATACTGATTGCTGTCCTAACTCATCCTCATACTCATGTCACACCCCTATGTGGCATTTCAATCTTTATTTATTAGTTTTATTCATACATTTGCTAATTTTCATTGAAGTCACATTGGTGGGGTAGTACAGCGAGCATGACTACAGTTTATGGGCTGTAGAGCCACCCAATCACTTTCACTGTACTGTGAAGGGCTGTGTGACTGCAGTAAACTCTGTGAGGATTGAGAAAGGGTGGAGCTCAGTAAACATCCATTTCCTGATCTCCTCTGTGATGTGTGAACCTGAAAGCAACACATATTTCATCACTTCCAGATTTATAACTGTAATTTTCCAGCTTCTGTGAGTAGGGAAGAAATCAAGTACAATCAATTTTTGATTAGCTGAAGTGGAGGGCGGGGGGAGGAGCATTAGCAGTTTAATTAGACCCTTCATATTTCATTAAAGAAGACCTGTCATCTGCCCATGCTTTCATATTGGGGATCTTAGCTGCACAAATATTATGCAACAGAAAAACATTAACTCCCACTATTTTATTCTAAGGGAACAATGCTTTCAGAAAATATATCATTATTTAGGGTTTTTATGTAATTTTCTAGCAAAATATTGCCCTGGACAAGAAGTGGTTAAACACAACAATGATATGACATGTATTCTGTGTCACACTTGATCAGGTGCATTGAGATCCTTAGAAAAGAGACTTTGACAATCTTGTGCGGGAGGCTTAATGGATTATTATTTAAAAGCAACACTAGCTAAGGTTTTAATTGAGGACTAAAGTTAAAAAAACACTTTATCTAGATCAGATGTAGGGCAAATGTATGGATGCCACTGACTGAGGTGTTAATTGAACCACAATTCTCCTACATTCTTTATCAGGTCAAATGTTGTTACTGTGGGCAGCACCAATGTCTTGTTTTCTTGATTGTTTGTTGTTTGCGATTGTCCTAGTACCATGCATGTGCAGTAGTTAACATCCTACCCCCCCCCCCCATTTTATATTAAAAAAAAAAAAAAAAATATATATATATATATATACTGTATATGCCTCTCTCTACAAGGCTGGGAATATGCCTTTTTGTAATTACCCTATTGTTTTTTCTTGATTGCTGATGATAATGGAGGATAGTTTACATTGCTTATAAAAATGATTGCATTGAAACATAGGGGCAAATTTACATTTTTTATTGAAGTTTGTGGTTTGTTGTAATGAGTTAGCTGGACTGTTTGCTCTGGTTGAAGCATCTTTGATGAAGCTTTCCTGTCTCAGTGGAGATGCTCTTTGAACTATAGAATTAAATCATCTGAATAACTCTTTATTAGATGATACCTTTAATACCTTTATCCTTGATAGAGCTATGTCCCTTACTTCCGTCATGGACATCAATGGTAAATACTGTATATAGTTTGTATGAGATCTTGAATTACATAAAATGTGGTATATTGCATATTCATAGTAGCACATGAATGTGTTGAAAAGTCACTTTGCAAAGGATACCCAATCACAAGCAAGGAAAAAACAATGAATTTTTGCTTGAGCATGATAGTAGTCAACAGAGCTCCACCTCTTTTTACTGCTTGTAAAGTGAAAATTCCCTTGGAAAGTGAATAGTAACTGGGGATAAGAGTTATGGAATTAAACCAAATGTTATAGAGAAAGAGGAGAGTCAGGTCCAGGTTTTACCCAACAACTTTCTAGCTAACAACTATGAGCACCCAAGAATGGATTATCCATAAATGTTCTTGACAAGTGGATTTTTTTTTTATGTTGTTGGTTGAAATGTTTCCCAAGCTATTTTTTCCAAATTCTTTAAAAACAAAAATGATCTATTACACAATTATTCACTGTAAACTTCAGGCCAAGTGTATTGATTAATGTATTGATCATACAGTTTACTTTAGTTTAGCTAGTCAGACATTCAATCTCCTACACATATTGTGTTTGAGTAAGATAAGTAAGTTACATAGATAACACATATGCACTTAGTCCTATAAATTCTCTATTGATTGCTGTGCTGCAATTGCATTTAGAAAAAGGACTTTTTCTAAATGTGTAGGTGTTAAATACTGTACACCTTTGCTTTTAATTTAGTCTATTAATTCCCATAGTTTGTCAGACTAGCATATGTTTTTACCTTGGAGTATGTTGGAGTATGTTGTTTCCAGAAGTGGCTATTACCATTTTGGGCTTAATTTACAATATTTATTAAGTGGAATACATAAATACGGAACATTGACCCTGGCATTTTTTGAGGCATTAAAATCTCTGTTTTTTATTGCTCCACTTTTTAATGGTGTACACTAGTGAGTCATAAAGCCTACTGTATTCCACATTTTGCAGATCTCTATGACAAATTCTAGAAAGGTGAGATGCATCAGGTAGATTTGTAGTTAAAGTGTTACTAAACCCAGGACCCTGTATTCACTTTACCTAGTCTTCCACAGTACACAGAACATGGAAATGCAATTATCTTAGTAAATATAAACTGATAAATACCTTTCATGATCAGCAGTTAGAGCAGTCCTGTGCCTTCTATCAGTGTCCAGCAGAGCACATGTTAAAACTTATAGGAAGAGTTTTCTTTCTGCTCTAAGAGGATGCAAAACTTCTGTCTGGACAGTGCTCATTGGCCCTGTGCTGATCACATGCACTCTACCAAGAAAAAAAAAACCTCTCTAGAAATACACACTAAACTGAGCATGTGCAGAGTGACTTCACACGATATGTTTTGTAAGGATATAAGAAGGAGAAACTGAAAGAGAGAGGATCAGAGAAGTCAGGATCAAACAGCATTTTTAAACAATGGATTAACCCTTTAGGTTCCACAGTGAGTATAACAAGTATGCATTATGGGGGGGGTGGAGCCTGAACATGGCGGCTCGGGAGAGCGTGGAGTAAGTAATCCTCGCTCCCTTCCCCGAACATCTTCCCTATGAGGTCCCGGTCCCATAACTAGCTGCACTGGAGCAGCATTGGAGTCTGCTGGAGCCTACTGGAGTCTTACCCAGTCGGAGAGTGGTCGAGGGGACGGCGTGGCGGCGAGCCCAGAAGAGAGACGGCTGAGTTCCTCTTTCACTCGGCGTCTCTCGCGTTAGCTCCGGAGCAGGACTGGGGTTACCAGGGAGACGAACATAGCGGCTCCCACACGTGGATAGCCGCGGAGGAGCTCTGGGAGCAGAAGAAACAGCCGACTTCCCGGCGTCCAGCAGCCCAGGGGAGACAAGTGAGCGATGTTTAGAGGTGTAAAGTGGAACGGTGCTACATACCTCTATACCACCTCCATCCCTCTAGCTTCCTTACCTCCTCCAACCCAGAAAAATAAGAAAAGAAAGATAAAGGCTTAAAGAGACCCAAAGGAATCCCCCAAAGAAAGACAACTATAGGAGAGGACTGCATACTGAAAAGTACTCCAGTGCGGAGGGTGAGTGATAACATCGTGTATACTGCAGGGGTTGTTATATACTACCTATATACTCTCTATACCCTGGACTTATGTATTGGATTTTTCTTCTCTGTACATCAGATTTAAGCAATGCTTTCATTGGGCGCAATAGGAAATTGTATTTTCTAAGTTGAGAGAAGGAAATTGGGGATTCCTTGGGAGGGTCTGAAGGTTTGGAGGAGCTGAAGACATGAAAGGTAAAAATACAAAAGGGAGTGGGTCTAAGAACCCTCAAACTGGTTCGATTAAGAAGTATATACCACAAGGAAATTTGACCCCAGAAAGACCTCAAGGAGTGAGTGAAAAAAGTGAACTGGAAATAAGTCTGGATAATAGTCCGAGACTTTCCCTGGGACCGGTATATAATAGTCAACAACCACCGGAAGGTATAGGGCCGAGAGAAATTGAAAGAGATCTGCAAATACCAAATAAAAAGGAAATGGCGGAGATGTTTAAAAATTTGGAACTATCAATAAAGCAAGAGATGGGCATAATCCGGGAAGAATTAGAACAACTGCTAACCAGGATGGAGGAAACAGAGGAAAAAGTTCAGGGCCATGCTCAAGTTATCCCAAAATTAGAGAGATGGATAATAGACAATAGAAAAGAACAAAAAAGACTGTTTTTTATGATGGAAGAACAAGAAAATAGAGAAAGGAGAAATAACTTAAGAGTAAGAGGAGTCCCAGAGCTGACCCAGGGGGAGGACTTAAAAGAGTTAATTGGTAAAATCTTGAACTCCATAGTGGATAAAGGGGAGGTGGTGATGTTTAAACTGGATGGAGTGTATAGGATAGGGAAGTACCAACAAGAAAAAAGATTTGAAAAATCAAGAGACATAATAGTTAAATTCCACAACTATGGAGATAAAGAGGAGATATGGAGAAAGATCAAGGGAAGAACAAATATTCCATATGGAGGGAAAAATATCCAAATTTTTGCGGACTTAACAGCAGAGACTTTGAGAAGAAAGAAAACATTGAAACCTTTATTAGAAGAGATGAAAAAACATAATGTGAAATATAGATGGGGTCAAGCAGCGAGTCTGATCGGTTGGAGGGATGGAATTTCGACAACTCTAAGATTTCCGGAAGATATGAAAATTTTCTGTGATAAATTTGGACTGCAGAGACTGGAGATACCGGGTTGGGAAGTGGAGGAGGGAGACTTATATACCAGTAGGGAAGGAAAGTGGCAGCTAGTTGGAAAAGTAAATAGAGAGCTATCAGATAAAGGGACCCCGGGGAGGAGGGGGGGAAGGGGAGCGGCCATGGGCGGAGCCGAACCTCCAAGGTAGGGATCAGAGGTGGAGTATGATCCAAAGGCAAAGAAAGCCTTGGGGGTGGGTGGGTGGGGGGGAGTTAAGGGAGGGAGGAGATGGGGAGGGTGGGAGGGAGAGGGAAGGGGATGGGAGTTGGGCGGGAGGGTGGGAGGGGAGGAGGTATTGGGGTAATACTCTGTATGACAGAAAGGATAAAGAGGAAGAGGCAATTTGGAAGAGGGATGGAGTTAATTGGGAATGATGGAAGAAATACAGTTTATAACCTATAATGTGAACGGGCTGAGTTGTCCAGGGAAGAGATTTAGGTTGTTTAATGAGTTACATCATAGGGCTACGTCAGTGGTATTTTTACAGGAGACGCACTTTGAGATAGAGGCAAACGTGAAATTGAAATCCAAATACTATCCAACATGGTACTATGCAGATTCTCCAATTAAAAGAGCAAAAGGGGTTGCAATAGGTTTGGCAAAGAATATGAGATTTGAGCTGGAGGATAGAAGAACCGACCCGGAGGGGAGGTTTTTGTTCTTAAAAGGTAGACTGCAGGGGATTGAGTGTACTTTAGCCAATATATACTGCCCTAATAAAAATCCGGAGATGTATATGAAGGGCCTGTTGAAAAAATTAATGGAATTTAAAAAAGGGCGCTTGATTGTAGCTGGAGACCTAAATCTCTGTATGGACCCACAAAAGGATAATACCTCTTCTGTGCAAAGAGAGGGGAGTAGGTCTCTGAGAGCTTTGAAAAAAGCAATGCATGAATATCAACTGGTGGACACCTGGAGAATAGCGCATATGAAAGACAGAGACTATACCTTCTTCTCTAATGCACATGAGATATACTCGAGATTAGATTACATCTTAATAGACCATCAACTTATAGATCATCTGGTTAAAATTGACATAGAGATAAGGACGTTCTCGGACCATGCCCCGGTCGTAATGAAAATGGGATGGGGAAGAAGGTGGACTGGAGGACTAGGGTGGAGGTTAAATGAGGTCCTTTTTCTGGATGAGGATGTAGTTCAGAAAATCGAGAAAGAGATTAAGGTATACTTTAAGGAGAATGAAACTGAAGAAGTATCGATAGCTACAGTCTGGGAAAGCCACAAGGTATTCATAAGAGGAATCTTGATTGCGGTAGGAGCAAGGAAGAAAAAGGAAAGAAGAGAGAGGGTCAGTGGGCTTTTAAAAGAAATATTGGACTTGGAGCAGATCCATAAGAAGAAAATAACAAAAGATACGAGACAGAAGTTATTAGATAAAAAAGATGAGCTAGAGAGGTTGATGGATGAGGAGAAGAGAAGAGTATACAACAGGGTTTTGAATGAGAGATATAGATGGGGAGACAGACCAGGAAGATATCTAATGAGAGCTTTGAATAAAAAGAAAAATAGAAACTATATAGAAAGGATAAAAAGTTCAAAGGGGGAGCTGGTCCACTCAAATAAAGAGATTATTAAAGTGTTTACGGAGTACTACAAAAAGTTATATAATATTAGTCCCCAAGGCCCTCTAAAAGAAGCTCAAGAGAGAATTAATGAAATAAAGATGACATACTTAAAAAATGCGGGATTACCAAAACTAAGTGAAGCACAGCTGAATGCCCTAGATGCAGAAATCTCCCAGGAAGAAATTAAAATAGCATTAAGAAGCACAGCGGGGGGAAAAAGCCCAGGCCCGGATGGCTATACAGTTAAGTACTATAAGAAATTTAGTGAAGTACTGTTACCCAAGCTGGAGAAATATATGAATGCTCTGGGAGGTGGGATGGAAGTGAGGAGAGAATCCCTACAGGCCCATGTAGTACTTATTCACAAGGAGGGAAAAGATCCATCTCAATGCTCCAGCTATAGACCTATCTCATTATTGAACACAGACACTAAACTCTATGCAAAGGTGTTAGCAAACAGGTTGAGGGATCTGATGCCTGAATGGATCCATGGAGACCAGGTAGGCTTTGTACCGGGGAGAGAAGGTAGAGACAACGGCTTGAGAACCCTGATGCTTATTCAGAAAAGTAGAAAAGGGAAGGCCCCGGTGGTGCTCTTGTCAATCGATGCAGAGAAGGCATTTGATAGAGTGGACTGGGGCTTTATGATGGACAACTTAAAAGTGCTGGGGATAGGTGTTAGAATGCGAGAGCGGATAAGTAAATTATATAGGGAGCCTACTGCAATCATCACGGTAAATGGGGAGAGATCAGAACCCATTGGAATGTCTAATGGTACAAGACAGGGCTGCCCACTGTCCCCTCTACTATATGTATTATCACTTGAACCTCTGCTGTCAATAATAAGAAAAAGTGGATCGGTAAAGGGAATTCAGATAGAATCCATAGAACATAGAGTGGCGGCCTTTGCGGACGACTTGTTGTTCTATGTGGGGAATCCCCGAATAACTCTCCCAAATATAATGAAGATTCTGAAGGAGTATGGTGAAATATCAAACTTAAAAATTAATCCAACGAAAACGGAGATCCTGAATATTAATATATCAAAGAATGAAAAAGAAAAACTACAAAAAGAATTTCCCTTTATATGGAGAGAAAAAGAGATAAAATACCTAGGAATAAAACTCACTGCCTCATCTAAGCATTTGTATAGATTAAACTATATCTCTTTGATAAACGAGATCAGGGAGGATTTAAAAAGACTAGAAGGAGGAAACCCATCCTGGATAGGACGTATAAACTTAGTCAAAATGGTAATTATGCCTAAAATACTGTATAGATTTCAAATGGTACCAATTAAAATTCCAGAAGCCTTCTTTAAGATAATGAAAAAAATGTTAACAAGATACATATGGAAGAATAAAAAACCTAGAATAGCATATGAAACATTGAGTAGGATTAAAGAGAAAGGGGGATTGGGTCTACCAGATGTCAAGAGATATTATAAAGCAGTGGTCTTAGCAAGAATATATGACTGGACATTTAACCATAAGGGGAAAAGCTGGGTAACAATTGAAAATGATCTTAGTGGCATTAGATTGAGTCAGATGATATGGGTTCCACCACAGTTTAGGGGAATTAAAGAAAGTACAAGTATCTACACTTTAAATGTCTTTAGGGTATGGGATAACTTACACAAAAACATGAAATGGGAATTCAATTCTATATTAATGCCTCTCACAAATACTGAGTACTTTCCCCCGGGAAAGAATAAGATATCAGGGAGATGGTTTAGAAAGGAGGATACCCAACTGAGAGATGTTTTGGTGGAGGGGAAATTGAGATCACTTAAAGATTTAATAGAGAAGAAGGGAGATATTTTTATTAGAATAGATGAGTGGAAATATCATCAATTGAAATGTTTTATTGGAAATTTACCGAAACCCCTGAGAATAAAACAGGAATGGAATATGTTTGAAAAGTTGTTGGAGACACGAAGGGATGGGAAGCACGGTATTTCAAAAGTGTATAGAATACTCACAGACTTAGACACAAACACAAAGTTAAACTTTATAACAAAGTGGGAAAGGGATATGGGAGTTGGGTTTGACGAAGATAGAGAGAGAAAGATGTTTAGATTGATACACGATAATACTAGTATGAGGGAGGTTGAGGTTAATTATAAGTGTATGACACGATGGCACATCACACCGAGTGTAGAACACAAGATGAATGGGGAAAATTCAAGTATGTGTTGGAGAGGATGTGGAGAGATCGGCACGGTGTTTCACATATGGTGGGAATGCCCGAAGATCCAGGCTTTTTGGAGGATAATAGTCAAATTGATTAAAGAAATAACTGAAATTGACATAGGGTTAGACCCAATGACGTGCCTCCTACACAATGTGGAGACATCTGTAAATAAATATAAAGATTCAGGTATATGGTACTTCTTGAATGCTGCGAAAGGGTTGATACCCAAGTTTTGGCGGAAATCGGAGGTACCGAAGGAGGAAGACTGGATTAATAGAGTAAACCAGATAGGTAGAATGGAAAGATCATACCATATGCAGGAAGATAGGATGAGAGTTTATTCTAGGAGGTGGGAAAAGTGGGAAAGAGCAGGATTGAAAGAGAAATATAGGAAAATATAAACTAACATGTTAGCAAAGCCTCAAGAGATTAGAATGGGTTAGAGTCTGCAGAGGGGGAGGAGGGGGGATGAGGGGTGGGAAGGAGGGGTTGTGGGATGGGGAAGAAAAGAGTTTTTTATAGTAAGGGAAAAGTAGAAATGTCATAAATGTTTATTTGTATAAGAATTTTTTCCCTTTGGGTTTTTGTATTAATATGAAAAATTTAATAAATATTTAAATTAAAAAAAAAAAAAAAAAAACAAGTATGCATTATTGTATATACAGAATGATGTTACTGTTGTGGGTTTAGTAACACTTTAAGTATGGTTCCATATGTGATCATTTTCAGGATTAAGGAATTTTCTGTTCATAATCTTTTAGACAAGTAAATCACTTTCAAGAATCATTACGGTATTTAAACAAACATTTTGGGGAGCAGACAGCAGACATACTGTACATTTACAGAATGACACTATGTTCTAGAAAGAAAAGCAGCAAATTTCTTTGAAAGAAAAAGCAAGTATCTATGAAACTGGTATTTCCAACTGTCTAGTTTTCTCATTTTTATTGCTACAGAAGGATAATGAACAGGCATGAGCTTAAGGTTTGGACTGAACACAAGTTCAGACTGAACCTTGCCAGTTCATATGTTGGGACAAAAGCCTGAACATTTATCCATTTGGTGGGAGCCAAATGTCCTGTATAATAGCAGTACTACTTTCACTATTATACAATACATCACAGCTTCTTTCTATCAATGATTGGTAAGAGTGCCAGCAGGCTCAGGTACCATTGAGTCCTTAACAACTAGTGATGTCACCTGACGGCCCATTCATTCACATAGCTGGGAAACCCTGGCCATGGACACAAAGTAGTTAGTGATAAGTACAAAGATGGTAAAAGAAAGGTAGTGGGAATTCCCCTAAATAATACCAAGTACTTTTGGTCTGTATGGATTTTAATGGGGACCCAAGAAAGAAGAACAAGATAAAAAAAACAACAACTGCATGGGGCCCCCCAAATTCCATACCTGACTCTTTGGGTCTGGTATGGATTTTAGGGGGGAAGCCACAAAAATCCACAGTACTACTTTTTCCTAGCATTCAGCCTGGCTGGCCAGGAAAGGGGGAGACAAGTATATACAACCCCCCTTAACCATAGCAGACAACATGCCTTCATCATGGGAAGGTAACTTGCTGGGGGAACCTACAGTCAGGGGGCTTATCAGAATCTGGAGATCCCCCCTAAACAATAAGGGGGACCCCAGTTCTTCCCCCCTGTGTGAAAGAGTAAGGGGTACACTGTACCCCTACTCATTCACAAGTGATGTACAAACAGTAAGGAAACACACACTTTTTGACAAATCTTTAAGTAATAAAAAATTCCCATGATATATATCCATTATAAATTGCATTGTTCGGTGGTGTAGATCCAAATCACTCATGATGCCTGGTACAATAATAGAAGAGTTTTCTATTTTTACAAATTTTAATTCCTCATTAATAAGTACATATATGAAAAAATAAAAACAAGAACACGTCACAACATGGACAATTTTGTAGTCAAATAAACAAAATAAGCCAATGGAGGACATTTCCAGAGTTCATCATACATGCTCTCTCCATGCGAAAGACTGATTTTTAGTTATGGCCACAATTTTTCCCATTGTATGATAACAATAAATTTGAACTAATAAAAGACGTGTAATTACAGTACATGTAATATAATTGTTATTTAAAACCCTACATAAGAATAAATGATTACATGGTGAGTCAAATGTGACATGTAAAGGATTCGGATTGACAGCTCATGACTATGGCATTTTAACACATTTGATTGAGTTAGACGTAGAAGGAGTGCTGGTTACTGAGCAGGACAAAGTTAACTGACAAGATGTAGACATACCTATTAGTCACCCCAAGGAATATTCTAATAAATCTGATATTTCCCTATTTAAATTTGAATGCATATATAGATCCATTTGTATGGAAGTTTGTTCTACTTCCTTTATTATTTAGGGTCAGGGGTGAACCACACTGCAAAATGAATACATTTCATTTGATCATAAGAAGCTTTTTTATGGATATTTACATCAGCTGTCATCTACTGGAGCTTTCAGAAGTGGGCAAGCAGTTAGGGTAAGATTATGTTGATGGGCAAATTCTTTATTTTGGCGGGTCAGAGGCCAGAAGGTATTGTGACCGAAGTGGATCTACATAGCTGGAAGATGTGGTTGATGACGGATGTACACTGTGGAAGGGGAGGTATTGTATGAAATATGGGGGAACCCCATGCCACATGTGTGGATGACCCCCATTAACATCTATGGCATCTCAGGCATGGTATTTAATATGGTTTTCCATTTTTAATGTTTCACTTTAAGCAGTACTAAAATCACTGCTCCCACCAAAGAGAAATTGTTTAGGTAAACCTAAACTTATGGTACGTATTCTCATGTTTATCTTTCCCACTCTAGAAACAGATAATATATTTACCTTTACTCTCAACATCAGTGGAATAATGGGACAGAATCCCATTCAGGAATGGCACACAAATCTAGGTCTTACAACTGTTACATTTCTGACTGTAGTAGATCAGCTTTCTGTGCAACACTGAGACAGATTCATCAACAGATTTCTCTAGGCTCCACAAAAGCCAGGAGAGCATATCATGTGATAACAAGGAAGAGAAAGACTTCTAGCAGGATGTTGTTATAAAACCCACAGCCAGATAGCTAAAGAAGACACACCATGCACATTAGTACATGATAGACAGTTTGTATGTCATTGATTATGTTTACTATTTAGTTTTTCATGTTCACATGATTTAGCAGTGCAAAATACACATGTATACTAATTTTAGGGTAAATCTTTGTTCACTTATTTGCTTTCAGCTTGATTTTATATAACTGGTGTGTAGAGATATTTTTACATAAAATAGTTTACCATCACCATTTAAATAAAAAACAAAATGTATTTTTGACTGCCGGGGCTAGACTTACAGTACAGAATTTTTCTGGACCTTATTCTATTTGGTTCTCCAGGGCTCTTCTTATAATGTGCAAGAATGTGTGACTTATTTAAACACTATGGTATAGTTACCATCCAAAGTGCTCCTTTTCAAAAATGCGAAGACTGCACCAGCCCCCCCCCCCCCCCATCCACCTTGTTACTGTGGTTGCCATATTCACCCACTCTTCTTCCATGTTTAGGTCTCCAGCCATCTTTATTGGTTGGTCATGGATGACTTAACTCCCATGCATGAGCAGGTGAAGTACTTCATCTTGGTTCCTGACTCTTGCCTCCAGCTCTATACAACAGTCAGTGTAAAATTAGAAAAAGTTTGCTAGCAGACTGAGAAAGATATTTTATGGCAAAAGAGATCTTCACAGTTTCTTCTACCATAAAATCTTATCTGCTAGCAAATTTCAATTGCTCCACTTTAAGGGTTAGGCTGAGAAAAATCTAGGTTCATTTTTTAATTTAGTTTAGTATTGAGAGTAGGTTAAGTACTTAGAGGTTATTTTTGGGAGTAGGTTATGGGTCAAGATTAATGTCTGATGGTGAGTGTTAGCAATAAATGACAATTGGGAGCCATGCGTATCTGTACATACCTTTAGAGGTTTTTACCAGTCAGTGCCCACATATGTAGCTTCCAAGCCCTGAAATGTAATATAAAGAGCCTGTCATTATCTTTCCATTGTACATTACAGTAAAATCTGGAACAGCAATAGAATTTACACAAACACATCTTTTTATAGATTTTGCTCTGCTGTCACATCCCAAAGACTCAGCACACTACAATGCTGCAGTGGAAACAGAAAATCCTATTCAGTTGTTCCTTCTAAATTAGGTCTTTAAATATGCCAGTCAGGGCAGATTTTAAATGCAAAAAGTGTTGAGATGAAGGACACAGTATAATTTCTCAGCTACAAAAAAGTACACCCCTTCCCTCTGGGAATCACTAGTTGGCTATACCTTCTCCCCAAGTGTTTTAAATCTACATAGCAAAAACAAAAAAAAAAAGCTATTTTTCTACATTAGCTATCACCCTCCTACTCATATGACAATCTTTGTTTAACACAATTTCAATACCAATAGCTATCAACTGTTTTCTAGTTCAATCATATTATTAGGGGTTTCAAACATAACCAAATAAGCACCAAAATCACCCACACAGTAGCTAACAAAAAAGTATCCAAAAATATAAAACACAAAAAGGTGCCAGTGGAAATCAGAACAAATTGATGTATCGATTAAGTGGGGAGCTCAAATGGAGAACCCAAAATGTAGTTTCATATAATCCAAAGGGCAGGTTTCCCAGCCGCGATTCAGTACAAAGTAAAAGATAAAAGCAGGAGGAGAGATTGGGGGTAAGGGACTACAAAGATAAGCAAAAGAAAACAAAACAGGAAAAATGCATATATAGAAGTGGGGAAAGGGGGAGGAAGCATGGACACGGGAACGCCACACCAATATCAATAAGCAGACAATAATAGCCAGGTGTAACGAGAAAGCATACTCAATCCAAGGTTCCCAAATTTTGAGAAACTTGGGACGGGAGTGCTTCAGGACACTAGACATCTGCTCATTAACCATAAAAGTTAGCATACAGTCTTTAACACTCTGAAATGAAAAAGCATTTTTTTCCAGGCCTGACCAATAGTTTTTCTGTTGGTGGGTATATAGATCTGGGATAGGACAGTGTAATAAGGCCAATACATCATCTGACGGAACGTCAAATGAAACAAAGTACATAACAGGCTGAAGACCCAAGACCAAAAGCCCACTAATCATGGCGCCCTCCACCAAATGTGAAGGACATCCCTGTAATGGGCACAACTCCTGAAACAGTGGCCGCTATAACTAGAATTGGCATGGGCGATGCAGGCATGGACCCAGTACCAAAGTGAAAGGACTTTGTAAGCAGTCTTGAGAGTGATGGTATTTAAAGAGCATTTGGCTATAGAAGACCAGGCCTTAAGTCAGTCCTCAGTGTCAATGATGGTCATGAAATCTTGCTCCCACTGAGCCACATAAGACAGGGGAGTAGAAGACACTTGTTTTTGTAAGGAGGCATAGAAGGACAAAATGAGGCCCGGAGACCCTGGAGTATGTTGACAAACATGTTCAAAGGTTGATTCATGAAATGGGTATGAAGAGGTGTGATGAAGGGATGATATCCAGTGTTGAAGCTGGAGATAGCGGAAGAGCTCAGACTGCAGTGCCTCATGCATCTCCTGAAAGGTGACCCAGGTTGAAAATGACTGGGTAAATAGGAAATGTTGCACCTGAGAAAAACCGACATATCAACTTTTTTCAAGCTCTCAATGCACACAAATCATGCAGTCTCCTTGCCCAAACAAGGAACAACAGTAAATCAATGCTCAATCCAAAAAAACTGCTGACACATGACTTAATATACATGACTTAATATACGCACATAAATCTTATGCTCTTCTGTTCCTTTTCACTCAAAATGATACAGTGTTAAACGTCTGTAACATGCATTATGCATCAATCCTACATGTCACAAGGGCACTGTCTGTAAGTGGATACAAGTTATTTGAGAATAAAAATAGTTCTCACAATGTCGTTACTTCTGTGCCCAAACAACTAGTGGATAGTAACCACTTCCTGGTTCCAATGTTCAGTCTTCAGTCATCACGTAAATCTCATCACATGAGCAGGGGCGGACTGACAACTCATGGGGCCCCCGGGCAATAGGGGATCATGGGGCCCCTGTGTCCTTGCCCAAACTCAAAAAAGCCTATGAAAAAGGTACCAGGGGCATCTCATGGGGCCCCCTACTGACCCTGGGCCCTCGGGCAGTGCCTGAGTTTCCAAATGGTCAGTCCACCCCTGCACGTGAGTGTGATCATATGAGTCTGACATTACATTCCTTTTAGTTTGTTCTGTAACACAGCTGCTTGCATGCACAATTTGAAGTTTTTAACCAGCACTCAAGTGTCCCCAATCAGCTGCTAGACTGCTCAATAACACCCTCTGGCGAATTTCAGTATATAATTTCAAAAAGTCCAGCACTTATATATATGCAACTGCTTCTTCAATGAATGAATCAATCAATCAATCAATCAATCAACAGGTAAGTATATCTAAAGGTTTTTACCAAATTTTCCAACCCATACACCAATCGATGGTTCTAATAAAGCATTTTTTTTTCTTCACTCCAACATCTCCGTGTCTTCCTTAAACATTTTCGCAATATCTTGTGTACTTGTGTAGTGCAATATCTTTCAAACTATAATACACTTTCCACACATGCACTCACATGAGTACAAACTATCATGCATGTGTAACTACCAATGATCGATGACTTTGTGATTCTCCTTTTGTCTAAATCCTTACCAAACAGAAAAATCTTTATACTCGTCAATCCAAATCTCCTCTTCCTCTTGTGGACCACCCCTCATATTCAAATCCTCTAAACACTCAGTGTCACATGTAAAAAGGAACATTCAATAGTGCTTGCACTTCCTTGTGCTCATAAAAGTGTCAAACATGTGACCCACCACAGTGCTCATTCCCCCATACAACACAACTTCTTACCCCCAGCAACCCCTATGACACAGAGGTGTTTGGGTTCACTTTCACCAAGCTGCTCTGCATTCACTTGCTCCACTGGCATACAAATCCTCAATCCCCATAAGTAAATTACAGGCAGGATAGAATGAGGAACTAGACTAATAGTGCAGAAAATCCAATTAAATATCACATTTATTATATTGAAAATGATCACAATGGCAGACTGTATATAATTTACAGTAATAAAGATGGAGTCACAGACACTTCCAGTTCCAGATAATGTCACTTCCCGACATGTTTCCTCTGAATGACTTTTTCAAATGTTACTTTCTCTGGTTAAACATCCATTATGATAAAACGCATGTTAACACATGAGTGGAAAGTGTATTATAGTTTCGATATAGATACTGCACTATATGAGTTTTTCCTATTTTGAGGAGACACTGGAGAGATTGTGAAGAGGTGTAAGGAAGATGTTAGAGTGAAGGAAAAAAAAGCTTTATTAGACCCATTAATTGGTGTATGGGATGGAACCCCTGTTAAGAATCGTTGAGATTGAACCAACTATATATAGATATACTTACCTGTTGCCTGATTGAAAAAACAGCTGCATATATTTAACAGCTGAAATTTTTGAGTTTAAATACAATTTGAAATCTGCCTTCTCTCATCCAGATTCTCTATTTTGCAGTGGTCTGAAATATTTTGATGCTAGGAGTAAAAAAACAGAAGCAACACCTTCCTGTAGCATTTTGAAAATTTTACTTAAAGTTTATCAATTCACACTCACAATTTATATATGTATTTATTATCTATGTATATGGTATAACTTGAAATCAAGCATAGCATACAAAATAATACCACAATATACCCCTTGTGGAAAGGGTTCCTTCCCATGCCTCCAGTGCCATCAGCTCACATTGTTACCATGGGCAACCACAATCCAAAGGCTGATTTGGTAAAAAATGTTAAGTACAAAAACATTATAGATATCCATTATATCCAACAAATTGAGCAAAGATTATATATTTTAGTACATTTTGGATATAAGCTGTGTCCTCTCTCATAAATAATTGGTCTATGTCTCCCCAGCACTCCGTTTACTCTATTGTATCCCCAAGGCAAAGAGACCACCCCTTCAAAGGAATAAATTAAGGTCAAAGTCAGTGTTCAGTCCATTTGGTGGAAACACCTCCATTTCAAAAATCCATGTTCCTTCCTTCTGTGATACTGTGTTACCCCCTCTCCAGTTTCTCTTCATCTGCTCTATTGCATAAAATTTCAGGTATTTTAGTGCCACATTAATATGTCCTTTGTTATATATTCTTACATGTAGTTCCCTCTACATGGGATAGCACAAAGAAACAAGGAGAGAATAAATAAATAGACAACATACACTCAGTTGTTTTTAATATTTCTCCACAGTGCTTTTTTAAGGGTAACCTCAATTGCATATACCAGAAACCAAACACATTATAATTATAGCCATATAGCCTCAGAAAATGCAAATAATAATATCGGTAAATTCCAGTCGCACTGTCCATCCAGATTATACTGAATGACAAACCCCACTAAACAAAACACCATCACAAGTTGCAAACAGGAGAGGAGGGGGGGGATAGGAGCAGTGGTCTTCTCTTAGCGGTGCTGCCCATGAGGGAGAGCCGGGCTTTATATAGAGCAGCAGAGCATGGGTTTCTGTGCCCACAAAAAACACCCAATTACCCACTGGCGCAGCCACCAGGGAAACAAGTAGCAACCTTCCCAGATAGAGAGGGAGAGAGGAGAGCTACAGAGTGCCCTTTGAGATATTCCATAAGGGTCCTACTGAGGACTGGTATTGCATGAAATACACTGATTAATCTGGTATTGTTTACTTGTATTGATGGATTGATGGATTTAAACTCTTTCATATATGTTGTTGTTCTTATGACATTTCTACATGTTCTGCAGTTCCAATAGAAAAAAACACTAATATTTCCCAACCAATTTCATGGAATTTGTTCTTCCCTAATAAACCTCTAATGATCTGCTATCTAATTCTATAAATAAACTTCAGTTTCTCTGTTAGGAATTTATTTAGGACTTTATCTCCATGCAGGATATGCCAATACTTTTTTAATAATCCTATTAACTCATTCAACATCTTTATCATAATCTGTAATAAAAGGGATATCATTGTTCATACGCTTTTCTATCCACTGTTTCACATTCAAAAGTTCTCTTTTTTTATTGCCTTCCTAATCATATTTTCACTACAGCCCTTTTCCTGAAATCTTAGACATTTTCTTTCTCTGCTCCTTGAATGTTTCTAATTTTCTGCTATTTCATTTTAAACTTTAAAATTGGCCTTTAGAGATATTTTCTATCCATTTTAAGATGACAGCTTTTTGCATTTAGTAGATCATTACAATCTGTTGGCTTCTGAAATGTTCTAGTTAAAAGTTGAGCCCCTTTTAGTTTAATTCTAAGGTCCAAAAATTGAACATCTTCTCGGCTGTACCTGTTACTAAATTCTAAATTCCATTCTGGACTATCTAACTGTTTAAAAAATATTTTTTAAAGACTTCTCAGACCCTCTCCAGCCAGTCATAAAATTGTCAATGTAAATAGATTAGCATGTCCTGGGGTGAATTTACAGCCCATGGCCAACCCCTGATTCTGCACACACAAAAAATGTTGTTGGACCAAAAATAGTATTCTTATAAATATTATAGCAGAGTAATGCTTTCTTAAAGTGCACCTGTGTCCAGACAAAGAACATTAAGCAATTGACATATTCATAACAGTCAGGATGAAGGGTTTTAAAACAAGCCATGTCTGATGTCTCCAGCTGCTTTTAATGTTATGTTATTTCTCTCAAACATCCTAAAAGATTACAACAAATACTATAGAATCATGTTTGAATTGTTTTTTAACAGCTGCTAGTTGTTTACTTTAGAAGGATGGCAGTCTGGCAAGATTATGTTCTAAATGGAACACAGGGCATGTGTTAGAAAATTGAAATTGAATTTCTTACAATGCTTATAGATACAGAAATGAAGTACTTGTTTTAGAGTGCTTTTCCTCCTTGTTCAGAATATGTACACACTTTATTGTGCATCATCTGGAAAGAGGTTCACTTTAAGAAATATTTTGTTTTCAATATTATATTTTTTTAAGGGCACCTTTTACAGCATATTGTGGAACTATGGTTAGTCATTTAAAAAAGTATCAAAGCCACCTCTTTTAATACAAACACATACCTATTAATATGTGCAGTATAGTAAACGATTTCTTTTAAAATATGTCATGACCACTTTTTTTTGCTGTTCTGTAACCACATCCTACCTCTTCTGAACAAGCTTTTGGGGTATGTCCCCTTCTTCAAGGTCCTAGCAGTACTAATCTGTTTGAACCTTGAAGTAAAGGGAATACCTCAAAAGCTTGTCCTGAAAAATAGCATATTAGTGCAAATAAAAAAAGTATCAGGGACAATCCTTAATTGTTGCCACCATTCCCTGAACTTCTTCTCAGGGAAAATTCACTAACAACATAATTTCCATTTACTACAATACATTTATTGGACAACATTTGCTATCGCGCCTTGCATGAGCAAAATGTGACATGTAATGATGCATGACAGCTGCTGTCAATAATTTCCCTGTATGCTGGTCATAGAATTGTTCAAAAAAGACAACCTCCAGCTTCAGCAGAGCCCTATAGGACCCTGCAAAGGAAAGGAGCCACCCTGGAACTGACAATAAGAGCCTGTACTCAGAGGGCCAGCACGAAACAAAAACTTTTATAGCAGCAAGGAGCAGCATCCATTGTAAGGAATTTTTAATCATGGGAAATCTTTTTTTTTTTTTACTGACTTTAATATTACTTTACATGCAACCTAAATTGCCACACAAATAGAAGGTCTGTGCTATTTGTTTCTGTGCTGGGTAGCACATGATCAGAAATAAAAGCAAACCAAATTCTTTGATACAGTAAGTGATCAGATGCCCTATGGAATGAATTTTGTATGATAAGCATATCAAGGGACTATCTGTTAACAAAATGGCTTCTTTGCTTGTCACACTGAAATGGTTTGTTCAGATATTTAATACCAAGCTCCCACTTCTTTTCATTCTAGGTAGTTTTAGGAAACCACTCTGTAGGTATCTATCCATTATAAGAGACTTTAAACTGCTCAACTTATGACTTATGATCTTTCAATGTTGACATACTGTGAAGTATGACAGAAAACTTCCTCCATCGCTTTACGATATATTTGCTATGGTTCTCAGCTCTTACAAGTCAGCATGTAATACTTTCAAAGAAATGTTATTGTATATGGTAAAGACTAGATGAGCCATTTTTTTAAGTGGCAAGATTTAAACAAAAGCCTATGTATTTAATTTGTTGTTTTTTTTTTAATTAGGTAACTGATAATCCACAAGATGCTGCTTGCAATGTTTTGGATGCTTATCATCTATAGCAGACCTTGTTTCCAAATTGTATAGAAAGGCTAATTTCACCAGCATGACTACTCTTAGGACAATCTACCAACCACAATGTTCCCTTGTAATGTTAATTCAGAGTAAACTGTGACATTAAAGCTCCTAACCTGCTTGCATTGAATTGTACTGTTGCTGTATTGTCTCCCTTATATTATAAAGCACTGCGCAAATTCTTGGTGCTATATAAATCCTGTATATTAATAATAATCAAAGCTGAAATCTGAGAAAAATCCTCCCCTGCAATAGGGTTGCAACTGGAGAAACCAGCACTACTTACCTTATCCACCACTTCTGCTGGCCACTTCCACACTTCTAAACCAGGTCCAGTATCCTCTTCCCCCCATGCTTCAGCGATTGTGCTTCCTCTGTTGTCATCAATTAAAATACAGGGTCCATATTATTTAATTTCTTTTTTTTTCAAGCATATCTTCATCTGCAGTACCACAATTCCATCCTCCTTGTTCCCTCATACTGTTAAAAAGAAATTATATGTCATATCAATAGATCCTTTTATGTTGCACTTTTTCACATAAACCACTATACTTACACATTGTTACATGATGTAGACACCCTTGAACATTTTTGTCAGGCTGCTGTACCAAAGTGTTAGTGCTTGTGCATGATTCATTCACCTGTCAAAGATGAGTACATGAATTTTTCAGTTCTGGAACTGAGGTTGGAATTTCCATACTGGATAGTCTTTCCACAGTTCAGTCAACCCTCCCCAGCCACTGTGCACATCACACTGACAGGTGCATGGCCGAGTAGTTTTGTGATAGGTGTAGGGGGTACATTGTGGGGAGCTTGGGGACTAGTTCCCCATCAGGTCAGTTTACTTGATTGATAGCATACAGTAGTGGGTGGATTTGAAAGCTGCAATTAGACAGAATGGCAACTATGGATCTGCCCGCTGCCATGTGCAGTCAATCAAGAACAAGACAGACCTGATGGGAAACTAGTCTGTAGTTCTCATTAAGAGCTGTGCACCCCACTACAAAATTCCTTGGCTTCACCTACTCAGTGACACTAGTCATGGACATTGCCATATTTAGGTTAATTTCATCACCACTGAATTTAGTTTTCAGGAAATCTGAACTGCATGGGGCCAGGGATCCAGCACTGTGCTGGAAGATATAAAATACATGAGAGCTTCCAAGCACTGACATGGCCCACCATGAGTACTGGCGTACGTAGCGGTGGACTTAATTACCACCAGTTTCCTTTTTTCTTTCCCTCACTGCCATCAGCTATTTTGATCCTACATCCTCTCTAACTCAATTTCCTATTGGGTCTTCAGATCATCTTTCCACTTGCTGGCTCCCCCCTCCTCCTCTGGTTTTTGATTTTGGCCTATTATTTCTATTTCTTCTACCCATTAATCAGGTCAGCAACTGCGCATGTTTTCATGAGTCACCTTACACTGTATCTCTTCTCCTTTTTATCTCAGATGCCTCTAGCTTCACTTTTTTTTAACTCTCAGGAGGGTTTGGTATGTTGCAGCTGTTTTACTGGCATATTTCTGCCCCATCTGAATTTTTGCAAGCAGTAATTTAAGGTACATGTTCTTCTCACATTTAACTTAAGCCAGCCATGAATGGGCCTAATCCTGGCTGGTTCAGCATGGACTGGCTGAGATTCCATCTATTAGCAGGGTGGTTGTACCCAAGTCGATCCATCAATCAACTTTGGTACAGCCAGGCTGTCAGATTTTTTACATGTGATTACTGCCGGTGGCTACAGCTGCTAGAAGTAATCATTGTGTTCTGCTAGCTAAGAAGGCTCCCCTTTAGCAGAATACAATAGCTCCAGGGGAGGCATTCCTCCATTAACATTGAACGTTAGAAGAATCAAGCAATTTTCTTTTCTTCCACCCATGGTGGAAGGAAAGAAAATCATATTACCTATTGCCTGCCTTAGTCTGAATATCTCTGTTTTCAGTTAACTAGGGTATATAAGACACTTCATGTAATCCACTTTATACAGATTCCTCTGGCATCTGCCTTCCTGAGTCTATTCAAACATTTGCAGACATTACTAAGGTATGTTGTTCACAAACTGTTACAGGAATGTTACAATTATTACTGTGCATATGAAAGACAATTAGAACTATCTAATTCACTACAATGTCCTAATGGTCTGTACAATGAAGTAACTATTTTAATGTTTTAAATTGACACAATTTGTTACTTTTTCAGCTAATTAATGTTAAAGCAGTGTTTGTCATGTTTCTGCTGTTTAACAGTATACAAAGAAGAATTGTACGTAATTTTATATTATATCAAAGGTACAATAGTCCTTCTATTATTCATTTTATGTTATATCAAAGGTACAATAGTCTTTCTAGTATTCATATTTGATACCTCTAATGACCAATTCAGTCAGTGTAAGTTTTAGCAATTTTTTTTTGGTCTGGCTTTTACTGAAATACTGTTGATTATATTTTGTCTTGTGGCCCTGATTATGGTGAAGTGTGTTTTTCCCTGAAATACATTGGGTGTTCTGTAAATAATTGAAGCTGTTTTGGACTCAGTTTGGTGATCCTTCTTTTGGTTTAGACTCTATGAGAATGAGGAGAGTGCTTACTGCCAAGGGAGCTGGAATCAACTAAGTAAACTGCATTTTTCAATGTCCTATACCTAAATTAGCTGTTAAAATTTGCAGAGCAGTGGCAGCCCCTCTACAAAGGATGATTTTTTCTTTTCCCAGGAGATAGGCTTTAAATTAATCCAAAATTTGTGACACGTATTTTGATGTGTTGTATGTTAATAGTAAACTCCTTTTTTGTATATAATAATACATATAATAGTAAAGACAATATCTAGCTATTGTATTGCATTAACACACTGCTGATCTGCACTTCAGTATTTTTGCTGTATATTTGAATACATTAAGATTAATGCATTAAACTTAAAGAAAATAAGCAGGAAACTAAAAAGGCTAAATTCTGATAGCAGCCAGAATCCATATTTAAAGGGTATTCAACCCCTATCAATCACTGTCTCTTGTTTGTTACCATTATTATACCATTGACCACATTTTGCTATATCTTTTTGATAAGTACTAACCATACCTTTTGCTCTTGCCAGAAATATTGTCAACTGAGCCAGGTCAGCAGTTTTCATTTATATTGCTCTGAGGACTACAGGACCCCATCCATCTATGTTATGAATAAGAAGACAGAGGAAAATTCCAGTAGTTTCTGCTGTCATAATACAGTAGGTTGAGTGGGTGGCACCAGTCTAGGTCAGGAAGTGTGTAGCTGGCAGATGAAAATATAGGGGAAAAATGAATGCAGCAACAGCAAATTTAAAGTAAAACCTGGTAGAGATTGCCATCAACTACATTTTGTTTCTTTTTCCAACAGACCCATATGGGTTTATTTACTAAAGCTGGAGAGTGCACAATCAGGCTCAATTCTGCATAGAAACCAATCAGCTTCTAACCTCAGCTTGTTCAGTTAAGCTTTGACTATAAAACCTGGATGATGTTTGGTTTCTATGCAGAAGTGAGCCTGATTTTGCACTCTCCAGCTTTAGTAAATAAACCCCATAGTGTTCTTTTTCTTGTCTTTCTCTAAAGCAATATATGGACAGTTATAGTTATGAGTATTAAATGATAAGCATGGTTAAATACACATCTGTGATAGATTATGTTCATTTTCTATAACTGAGTCATTTCTCAGCAGCTTCTGACCAAGAATAGGTAGCTTCTTAATGAGCTAATTAAAAGCTAAGGTTCACACCTGATCCCTTTAAACTAAACATATCAATTTTGTATATACACACCCAATACATGAATAGGGGCATGTTTTATATTGGCAGATAGCTACTAAGATGCAGCAAAGATTAATCAAAGTTTTACACTGTTTTTGTTTTAAGAATACACAGTATCTAGACACCTAAATGAATCTCTCTCTGAGATGCATACATTTGATAATGAATCTAGAAAGTAAAACAAACTGTTTTTTTCCTTTTCACTTTAGAGTTAATAACATTCTAGTTCTCAGAGCATGTGTCCAAGCTAATTAACTTATGTTTAAGTATTGATTTACCATTAGGGATGCTTTTTTCATTTTACAGTATTGATAATCTAGCATTGTTATTATGAAGATTGACACTTCATAAATGAGTAAAGGCAATCTTTACACCATCTTGGTATGTAAATTGTTTTAATAGGCCAGGAAGATAATTATATCAAGAGG
The DNA here is from genome assembly GCF_062004578.1 of Staurois parvus. Taxonomy (NCBI): domain Eukaryota; kingdom Metazoa; phylum Chordata; class Amphibia; order Anura; family Ranidae; genus Staurois; species Staurois parvus. The sequence goes on along the minus strand of NW_028317994.1, from coordinate 10,110,519 downwards.
TATCAAAGCATAGGACGTTCACTGCTCTAGTTCAGCAGTGCAGGTCACAGTATTCATGTCTGGGTGTCCAGATTAAGCAAGCAAAGTTAATTTAAAAGCCACTCAAAGTATAATTTTCTCAGAACTGTTTTAGTTGAATAATATTGCAGATATTTTAGGTAAGGAGAGTAAAGGATTTAGTTAACAAGACAAAGGTTTTAATTACCATAGCAAAGATTGATGGTTTGTAAATTATTTCATTGTACAAATTTAATGTATAGCAATGAACAATTCTGGGTAATATATAAAAGGGTGGGAACCATATGTAATAAGAAATGGGAAGAATAGTAACAGCCTAACAGCCAAATAAACAACTTATATATTGCATCTTATTGGATGTTTTAAATGTAAGACCACACACAAATACATACATAATTTCTAATGCTTTCTGACTCTATTCAAAAATAAATAAAGTTTTGGTTGAACTTTGGCTTTAAAATGTATGTAAACTGTAACAAAAATGTATCTTATTTGTGCAGCTTCGGTATGTTAAAAGATATCATTGTTTTTTTTGTTTTATCTGTTATATACGTGAAACAATGCCTGCTGATCCTGCCATAACTTGTGTGAACTGATAGCTTCTTGTGCTCTCTGTCAATGCTGCACTTTTTTCAATAAAAATTTTCCCAGCTATCTCTGTGGTTTACAAAGAACTTTCCCATGTGTTATGAAAAAGTCAATGGATAGTATTTTATAGTTCCATGATAAAAATGCTGCTCCTCCAAAGATACAGTGTGGTGAATGACCGTTGTCACCCTCGGACAGGAAATGGCAGGGTAACTATTTGATCATCTAAGTACTGGTCATTTGATATGTATTAAATTTTTGTTCTTGGGTAGGATACATTTTAGGTGTAGGCTTGGTGCTGATGGACACATGGCTGACTATTTACACATAATACAAGCCCAGTTCTTATAGACACATAGCTAGCTTTTTACACATCATGGTCCCATTCACATACTAAATACTTTTTTGGAACAGACACTGGTTAATGGAGAAATTCAGACCACAAATTCATTAAACAAACCAAAAAATCCAGGATCATTGGTTATGTTTTCAGGGATCATAGAACAATGTAACAAGGTCATCATGCATGAGTGGTCAGGGCAGGTAGAAATTACTCATGGTTCTTTGTAGGCTGATTCCTATCACAGTATTTAAGTACTATACTTTCTTGAAGGAAACAGACATCAACCTCCCCAGTGTGAATAGCGGTGTTGGCCTCAGCTGCCGATTCAGCCATGCCCTCTGATGCATTTTGCCCTGCCCACCGAGGCTTAGTCACAGAGTCTTGTCAACATAGAACTTAATAAGGAAGTATAATATGACAACATATAATAGAATAGCATCGCTCAAATGCTTCCTGTTTGTCCTTCTGTCAGTTTACCTTCCAGAATAGTGATAGCCCCTCTAAGAGTACATTAAACTTCATGAGACAACCACAACAGAAGAATTGGGGGGAGCATGCCACATAAATCATCAGCATGTGCTGGTAAACTCACAGAGGCTTCGGCTACAATCGCTGCATTTTGGTCTTGCCCCTCTGATGCTTTTCACCCTGATTGGGCCTAATCTTAGAGGTATATGACTAAGCCCAATCAGGATAAAATACATCAGGGGGTGTAGCTGAAGTCTCTGTCCATTTACCAGGGAATGTGGTTAATTTGTGTAGATTGCGCCCTCAGAATTTTGTTACTAAGGAAGCATACTACTTAGGCTGCTGATATCATAGAAGTGGGGATTGTTATCTGAAAACTCTCTGTGATGTTAACAATGGGACCTCTCTTAAATTGTAGGCTTCCTGGTTTGGGAGCCTGACTGGTAAGTATCCCTTTGGACCACCTTACCAGTTCAAATGGGCAAATTAGCCTCATTGATGAATCACCCCATGCTTACTGGGCTGAATCAGAGAAAACCATCTGGATTCACTAAGAGTTTTTACATGCACAAATCAGTAAACTCTTCTCTAGTCTCTAACCTATAAGTGAGGGGCATGACATCTAGAATTTCAGACTATTTGTTAAAGACAGTTTTACAGGCCTTTTTTAAGAATGCAGGTTGTTACAGGCCTCCTTTATGAGCAAACACTGAATAGAATAGTAAAGAGCCCCACACACATGCTCCATGATTTGTTGCTGTGCTCAATTATCTACCCAATAACCGTTTCACAGTTAAGCTGGGTACACACTGCCCAAATTTTGGTCACTGTCTGTCCAAAGGAAGTCAGTGTAATGATTGGCTTTTGTTGAAGGGAATTCAACAAGCATCTGATCAGCTGATCTGTGAATTCTGAAGGGGGGGGGAGATCGGGAGTGCCTCTCCACTGTCAGAATTCAATAGCACAGCAGGAGAGATTGCAACATTGCAATCAACATTGTGCATGTGTTGGTAATGGCAATCTGTTTTTTGTTTTTTTTTCATTTAACCTGCTGGTTGACTGATCAGTGTGTACCCAGCATTACTGAAACATATAAATAGAAGAAATCTATAAATAGGAAAGTTGTAGATCAGCTGATACAAAACCTACCAGTTGGTCTAGCATGATATGCAGTGTTGTATGGTTGACTGGTTTGTGTCATGCCCTGCACCAATCATGAGGGTTTTGCACACTTTTATCTATCTAAGGTTGCTTTTTCAGCCACCTTTTTCTTTAGGCTAGTATACTTACCAATGCTTAGTTCTGCTCCTTAAGTTGCATTGATATATTTGCAAAACTGGGATGCTCCTGTTAGGAGCTGGATCATCTGCTGGTTCTGGCACTGTAGACCATAGCACTTAAAGGTGCAGTTCTGGTGCCAGCAGGTCTTATGGAATTGTCTGCACCTGTGGGTATCTGCTGGGAGATTGTGTGGCTCTTCCTCAGATGGCTCCCAGTGCTTTAACATTTCTCTGGTCATTGTTCTTTTAAACCTGTGATCATGATCCTGCTGCTTGAACCTTCTGATTCTAATTCTTCTTGTGAACTTTCTGATCCCAATTCTGTTGTCTGTTACTTTGAAGCTGACCCCCATTCTGGCCCAGATTCTGACCTGTGTTACCCACTTTTCCTTGTACCCCATGCCCAGTCTTGATTACCTGATTTCTTGAAATCATTTGCTTGTATATAGATAGATAGGTGATTGCACTTTGCATGTGGGTTCACCAATGTTATATATGTTGCTCTATTTATGTTGTTTTTCTTGTATTGTTTTTAACTTAGTCTGGTACCCTCTGTGCAGCTCCACTTAACTGCTCACACTTGCTCTACCAGATACCAGTACATGTTATCCCAACAGCACCCCGGCAACCTCAGGGATAGCAATTTCATATACTGTGTCAGATGACATCAAGATGTGGAAAAGGTTCAAGTAAAGGTAAAATATGTGGGACTGACTAAGACTAGCAAACATGGGAACATTTTGGAATTGACTTGACAATGCCAGAATCTTGCTTTGGTTGCTGGATCATTTACAGAATAGTTCACATTTCTAGAAGTTCTGATGACACCTGAGGATTCTTGCAGCAGAAGCATTTTCCACCAATACTTGAAACTGGGGAGACACAAGTAGGTAAGACCCAGTTATCATGCGACTATAACAGAGATGACAGAGTGTCTTTATTTCAAATGAAGTAATTACTTTGCAATCCTACTAGTAGTACTTTTTAGTAGTAGGAATGTTTTGACTAGCCCTTCCTCTGGTATTCTGGTGAGTGGAATTGGTTACTCAGGCTGCTGTAAATCAATTCTGTAAAGGCTGTGCTGGCTGCTGCATGGCCAGGAAGTGACTTTGAGTCTAAAGGGAACAGGTGGTGATAATGCCTGCCATTGTCCCTAGTAGGCACTGCCCTGGGTAGTCAGTGCCTGTGGGAGAAAAGCACTGTTACAGACAGCACAGCACAGGAGCACAAGTAGGCCAGCAGTATGATTTGGACAAGGTTGCAATTTGTTCTAAAGTGCAAAAAGAATAGAGGTGATACACTGTTGAAATGGTATATACTTTGTATATGGGTTAGACATGACTGAGACAATGTTGTGTAATGAGTGAATATCTGGAATTGAAGAAAACCTGTTGCTCTGTTGCTGATGACTGCTATTTGTAATATTCATCATCATCATCATCATCATCAATGTCAATGCTCACAACATCTCATCATCAATTGCCATGGATTAATGATGATGACCTCAGTACAAAGTACAGAGGGCAGATGGGGTCATACAGTTTTCCCTACAGTCACTCCTACGGTCACCCAGCCTTTGCATCACTGCACCCTCAATCAATGTTCAAGCCTGCATCTGTTTTCTCACCATCTGGTGAGTATTGCATTGTACATGGCTTTAATGGTCATATTTTCATGTTGTGCTGATTTGCCAAGTCAACATTCGCCATCACTGGGACCTGATAAAACTGGTAAGTGATGTTAAATATTTTTATTTTATCTAGAACTGGTGTCATTGTAAAGCTTAGCAAAAGGAAGGCTGTGTTCATTTTTTAAAAAGCTAATTTGAGCCTTGGTGCTGGAGAAGGATTTTATGTGTGCTGTGCACAGCCCATAGAACTAATATTTTAAAATAGATCAAACTGGCTGTGTCACTAGAAGCCCACGACTGTCCTATTTCGGTCACACTGTTAGAAGAGAGAGAAATAATGTTTGAGAAGATTGAGAGCACCAGGTAAAGAGGGAGACCAGCTACTAGATGGTTGGACACATTGACCACAGCTGTGAGGATGACATTGGAAGATCTCACCAGACTAGCACAAAACCGACTTCTTTTTAGAACTGTAATTTCTCCAGTCGCTAGGACTCTGACCTGAGTTGATAGCTCTTTTTTTTTATTAATTAATATATTCTGATTTCTAAATTGTTTTTAACATACACCAAACATACAAAGGCAAGACCCAAATTGTGATAACTAAAAATGCAGTTATTAGAGACTTACAATATTTACAAGATGTAAAATATTCCTCCACATACAAAGAAAGGTATACTTTAGCATGCTCAAGTCTTAAAAAGTCCAGAAAAGGGAAGACATACATTTGTTTCTCAGTGTTCTGATATTTCAAAATCTCCTGCAAAACTCACCTAAAAAGTACAGTTCATAAAAAGAAATCAGCTGTAGAAGAGGACAGAGCTCAGAAATGTTTTTTTAACCAATTTATTGAGGCAGAAACACTCTTTGCAGACTTTTTGACTGAACATAACCTACCTCTGGCTACAGCTAACGATGTATATTCACTGTTCAGAAGAATGTTCCCAGCAGAGTGATATGCATGTGGACAATGAAAATTCACATCCATAATCAATAATACACTGGCATCAAACTGCACCTGTGCTCACAGATATTGTTGGAAAATAACTATTTACTCTGTGTCTAGATGGAAGCAATGATGTCTATGGTGAAAAATATTTCCCACTGACTAGTTCTTTCTTAAACCATCCTCTTGCAAATTATGTCTTTCAATACCAGAGGTGCTGATCTGCACAGAAGATTGTTCAGGAAATGCTGTCTTTCATATGGTAGATAATTGTCCAGGAAACCCAGAATTCCTTGGAGAAATTGGTGGGCTTGTCAGTAGACAATGCAAGTGTTAATATTTGAAGGCTTAATAACCTACAGAATTCTCTAGGTCATTAAGCAAGCAAATCTATGTTCACGGCTGGTCATGTAATCTTTCCACTTCAGAATTGAAAATGGACTTTCTGCATTGTGTATGAATGCGGACTACACTGGAACCATAGTTTTCAATTATTTTTCTAAAAGTACTAAAAGAATGGCACATTTGAAGACGGTCTGTGATTTATGCAAGATAGAAAACCACTGCAACATGATGGCTTTCACTTAAAAAAGCTGTTAGAAGAATTTTGACCATATGCTTGCCATCTAATCATATGTGAAAAGCTCCAACTCTAAGATGGCAGAACAGATTAGAATGTGATCCCAAAGCAGAACTGTACTTACCCTTCTTGAGTGAAACACTACCACTGTTTGTGCATCTAAACACTTTTTTATGCAGTCAGGTGCTAAAAGTACAAGTCACTAAATTAGCCAACCCTGCAAATTTCTTGGATCAAGGCAATTTTTTCATCAGGTTCACAACAAGACAGCTCCTGAAAACATCAGACTTGACATTGAGGCCCTGTTCACATCTGGCGTTGTGATTCTGTCTGCAATTCCAAATCGTTCTGCAATAATGGCAAAACACACCGTGCCTGTGAGTGTTCCTTTTTGTGTGACAAGCTTCATGCGTTGTAGTTTGCTGCAATCGCAGCATGATTTATAATGCAACAATCTTAGCAAAACTGAACAATATTTAGGTGCCATTAAAAATTAATGGCGCCCAAACAGGCATGGTGCATTATGTCATTGTTGCAGAGCAATTTGGGCATGTGGGTGGAATCCCAGGGATTCTGCTCAAGATCACAAAATTCCAGATGTGAACAGGGCCTGAGAGATATGGATGACTTCTTTAAAGATGATAAAAGCTTCTATGTGGTAGTTGGTTGCTATTTGCAGATGAAGATCCATTTCATGATCCAATTTGCAGTGCCGTGGCTCTGAGAATGTATGTTCTAAAATACGGTACCTATAGTTGTGTAAGAACTTCATCGTCTTTCAAATGCCTTCCCTATATTTATTTCCTCTGAGAAAGTTGATAGATTAGTGGAGAAATTATATGACTTCAAAATACTAGAGGACAACAAATTAGAGCAGTATGAAGAAATGAATGTGGTTCGACATTTCAGAAATGGCATTGGGAGCTTTCCACTGTTTGGAGAGTTGTGAAACCATTTTAGTTCTACCACACAGCTTACACTGAAATGTTGTTCTTTAAAAAAGCAAAACAAATTAGAGATCATGACTATCATAGCAAACTAAGATGGTGTCTTTGATAAACTGAAAAATAAGTATTTTTTTAAAAGACACCTGTTACACCTGCCACCAAAGGAATGAGTGCTAACTATTAGCCTTCAGTTCTCCTGAAGAAATGTTCTAAACCTGTGCTTCTTAGCGCTATCTTCTGTTAGCATTAAGCCGTATACCATATTGAGATAGCGTTGAAGGTATTGTTAAAATCTAACATATCAGTCATTTTTTTGCAACCAAGTCCCAAATATAAAGCCATAGTTACCTAGATGGCAATCTACTGCATGATTATTATTGTTTACATACATTTAAATATGTCTTCACAAGCTGTAAGTAACAAACTTGTATTTGTTACTTCCTCTTACAAATGCAATTATTGGATCAGCTCTTATCTAGATTGAGACAGAAATCTGTGCTGGTAAGGATGTCAATTAGAGATGAGCGAATCGAACCAGGCGAACCGGAATTCGAGTCGAATTTCAGGAAATATTCGATTCGCGGCGAAACCGAAATTTTGCCTACTTCGGGTGCGCGAATCGAACATTTCCCGATCAGCCGGCAAAAGTGTCCCTGCAGTGAGCTCCGCTATTTCTGACAGTTCTCTGACAGAAGGAACACATGTTTAGCGGTTGAAACATTGTATCTATTAGTTTACATTTAGGATACAGATGTTTCAACCACTGTTCATGTGAAGAAGCTGTGAGAGAACTGTCAGAAATAGAGGAACTCTGCACATACACTTTTTGCCGGCTTGGAATTATTCTTCTTTTCATCCTACTTCTTCTTCTTCTTCATCTTCATCCTCAGAAGAAGAGGATGAGGATGAAGAAGAAGAAGAAGAAGTAGGATGAAAAGAAGAATAATTCCAAGCCGGCAAAAAGTGTATGTGCAGAGTTCCTCTATTTCTGACAGTTCTCTCACAGCTTCTTCACATGTACAGCGGTTGAAACATCTGTATCCTAAATGGAAACTAATAGATACAATTTGTATCTATTAGTTTCCATTTAGGATACAGATGTTTCAACCGCTGTACATGTGAAGAAGCTGTGAGAGAACTGTCAGAAATAGAGGAACTCTGCACATACACTTTTTGCCGGCTTGGAATTATTCTTCTTTTCATCCTACTTCTTCTTCTTCTTCTTCTTCTTCTTCTTCTTCATCCTCATCCTCATCCTAATCCTCTTCTTCTGAGGATGAGGATGAGGATGAAGAAGAAGAAGAAGCAGTAGGATGAAAATAAGAATAATTCCAAGCCGGCAAAAAGTGTATGTGCAGAGTTCCTCTATTCTGCAGATACACTTAGAGGAGCTCTGCACATACACTTTTTGCCTGTTTGGAATTAATCTTATTTTCATCCTACTTCTTCTTCTTCTTCTTCTTCTTTATCCTCATCCTCAGAAGAAGAAGAAGAGGATGAAGAAGAAGAAGAAGAAGAAGAATAAGTAGGATGAAAATAAGAATAATTGCAAGCCGGCAAAAAGTGTATGTGCAGAGTTCCTCTATTCTGCAGATACACTTAGAGGAGCTCTGCAGATACACTTAGAGGAGCTCTGCACATACACTTTTTGCCGGCTTGGAATTAATCTTATTTTCATCCTACTTCTTCTTCTTCTTCTTCTTCTTCATCCTCATCCTCATCCTCAGAAGAAGAAGAAGAGGATGAGGATGAAGAAGAAGAAGAAGTAGGATGAAAATAAGAATAATTCCAAGCCGGCAAAAAGTGTATGTGCAGAGCTCCTCTAAGTGTATCTGCAGAGCTCCTCTAAGTGTATCTGCAGAATAGAGGAACTCAGCACATACACTTTTTGCCGGAAACCGCTGTATGGAGGGAATGTCCCAGAACTGTCATAAATAGTCTATTTCTGACAGTTCTGGGACATTCACTCCATACAGCTGTTTCAACCGCTGTATGGAGGGAATGTCATAGAACTGTCAGAAATAGACTATTAATGACAGTTCTGGGACTGTCCTTCCATACAGCGGTTGAAACATTGTATGTATTTGTTTCCATAAATGGATCCATTTATGGAAACAAATAGATACAATGTTTCAACCGCTGTATGGAAGGACAGTCCCAGAACTGTCATTAATAGTCTATTTCTGACAGTTCTATGACATTCCCTCCATACAGCGGTTGAAACAGCTGTATGGAGTGAATGTCCCAGAACTGTCAGAAATAGACTATTTATGACAGTTCTGGGACATTCACTCCATACAGCGGTTGAAACATTGTATCTATTTTTTTCCATAAATGACATTCTGCAGATACACTTAGAGGAGCGCTGCAGATACACTTTTTGCCGGCTTGGAATTATTCTTATTTTCATCCTACTTCTTCTTTTTCTTCTTATGAGGATGAGGATGAAGAAGAAGAAGTAGGATGAAAATAAGATTAATTCCAAGCCGGCGGCAAAAAGTGTATCTGCAGCGCTCCTCTAAGTGTATTTGCAGAATGTCATTTATGGAAAAAAATAGATACAATGTTTCAACCGCTGTATGGAAGGACAGTCCCAGAACTGTCATAAATAGTCTATTTCTGACAGTTCTGGGACATTCACTCCATACAGCTGTTTCAACCGCTGTATGGAGGGAATGTCATAGAACTGTCAGAAATAGACTATTAATGACAGTTCTGGGACTGTCCTTCCATACAGCGGTTGAAACATTGTATGTATTTGTTTCCATAAATGGATCCATTTATGGAAACAAATACATACAATGTTTCAACCGCTGTATGGAAGGACAGTCCCAGAACTGTCATAAATAGTCTATTTCTGACAGTTCTGGGACATTCACTCCATACAGCTGTTTCAACCGCTGTATGGAGGGAATGTCATAGAACTGTCAGAAATAGACTATTAATGACAGTTCTGATACTGTCCTTCCATACAGCGGTTGAAACATTGTATGTATTTGTTTCCATAAATGGATCCATTTATGGAAACAAATACATACAATGTTTCAACCGCTGCATGGAAGGACAGTCCCAGAACTGTCATTAATAGTCTATTTCTGACAGTTCCATGACATTCCTTCCATACAGCGGTTGAAACAGCTGTATGGAGTGAATGTCCCAGAACTGTCAAAAATAGACAGAAACTGTCACAGAACTGTCCTTCTTCTCATCCTTCTCCTTCTTCTCATCCTTCTTATCATCCTTCTTCTCATCCTTCTTCTCATCCTTCTTCTTCTCATCCTTCTCCTTCTTCTCATCCTTCTCCTTCTCCTTCTTCTCATCCTTCTCCTTCTCCTTCTTCTCATCCTTCTCCTTCTTCTCATCCTTCTCCTTCTCCTTCTTCTCATCCTTCTCCTTCTCCTTCTTCTCATCCTTCTCCTTCTTCTCATCCTTCTCCTTCTCCTTCTTCTCATCCTTCTCCTTCTCCTTCTTCTCATCCTTCTCCTTCTCCATCTTCTCATCCTTCTCCTTCTCCTTCTTCTCATCCTTCTCCTTCTCCTTCTTCTCATCCTTCTCCTTCTCCATCTTCTCATCCTTCTCCTTTTCCTTCTTCTCATCCTTCTCCTTCTGCTTCTCCTTCTCCTTCTTCTCATCCTTCTCCTTCTTCTCATCCTTCTCCTTCTCCTCATCCTTCTCCTTCTCCTTCTTCTCATCCTTCTCCTTCTCCTTCTTCTCATCCTTCTCCTTCTTCTCATCCTTCTCCTTCTTCTCATCCTTCTCCTTCTTCTCATCCTTCTCCTTCTTCTCATCCTTCTCCTTCTTCTCATCCTTCTCCTTCTCCATCTTCTCATCCTTCTCCTTCTCCATCTTCTCATCCTTCTCCTTTTCCTTCTTCTCATCCTTCTCCTTCTGCTTCTCCTTCTCCGTCTTCTCATCCTTCTCCTTCTCATCCTTCTCCTTCTTCTCATCCTTCTCCTTCTTCTCATCCTTCTTCTCATCCTTCTCCTTCTTCTCATCCTTCTCCTTCTTCTCATCCTTCTCCTTCTTCTCATCCTTCTCCTTCTTCTCATCCTTCTCCTTCTTCTCATCCTTCTTCTCATCCTTCTCCTTCTTCTCATCCTTCTCCTTCTCCTTCTTCTCATCCTTCTCCTTCTTCTCATCCTTCTCCTTCTCATCCTTCTCCTTCTCCTTCTTCTCATCCTTCTCCTTCTTCTCATCCTTCTTCTCATCCTTCTTCTCATCCTTCTCCTTCTTCTCATCCTTCTCCTTCTTCTCATCCTTCTTCTCATCCTTCTCCTTCTTCTCATCCTTCTCCTTCTCCTTCTTCTCATCCTTCTCCTTCTCCTTCTCATCCTTCTCCTTCTCATCCTTCTCTTTCTTCTCATCCTTCTCCTTCTTCTCATCCTTCTCCTTCTCCTTCTTCTCATCCTTCTCCTTCTCCTTCTCCTTATCCTTCTTCTCATCCTTCTCCTTCTCCTCATCCTTCTCCTTCTTCTCATCCTTCTCCTTCTCCTTCTCTTTCCTCATCTCCAAGGGCATTTAAATTAAAGGTACAGTGTTCTGCACTAATTTAAAGGCTCTCTGAAGCCTAGAAACCCTTTTTATAAGTCATCTTCGTAGCGAAGCAATTCGCATCGAATCGAATTTCACACTGGAATTCGCCGAATCAGCCGAATCGAATTTTTGAGAAATTCGCTCATCTCTAATGTCAATAATTTTTCTCTTTTTCCAGAGACTATGTTTAGATGATATGTGCATAGCTGTGAAGTTAATGGATCTCTCCAGAAAATGCTGGATATGTTGTTTGGTTAACTGCATCTGGTAGTTGTGAGACATAAATTGATGTTGATGCTTGTAGGATTGAAAGTTTGGACTGCAGAGACTTCTTTATGGTATGGCAGAAACCAAGGTTTTCACAAGTCAATTACAGCACCAGTGAGTATTAACCTGAGCAGTTAAATACATTAATAATACTATGTGAGTTTTCTTACTTGTAAACACTGTTACTTTAATACTTACACCTTTACAATGATTGTGTTCGAACCCTAACAACTGTTTCCTGTGCCCGGGTGGGTTTCCTCCAGGTACTTTGGTTTCCTCCCACACTCCAAAATGTGCTAGTAGGTTAATTGACTCCTGTCTAATTTGGCCCTTGTATGTATATGTATGAATGGGAGTTAGGGACCTTTGATTGTAATCTCCTTGAGGGCAGGGACTGATGTGGTTGTACAATATAAATACAGTGCATACAGAAAGTATTCAGAGCCCCTTTACTTTTTCCAATTTTGTTATGTTATAGCCTGATACTACAGTTGTTTAAATTCAGTAGACCCTGGACCCTATCATTTAAGCCCCTCCCCTTTTATTACAATTTATCTATGCCTAAATAATTATCTTCTCCATACCTTGCCCCTACTTCATACCCAATCTCAGGAGGATAAGGAGGATGAGTAACAGGCTGGATGTTAAACATGTAATGGTCAGAGATGGCTAGCAGTAGTGATGATCCAAATATATCAGGATTAGGTTCATGCAAGGATCAGCAAACATTACCAAAGTTTGAGTTCTGAATCCAACCTCTATTCAAATTAATCATAGCCCCCCCAAAAAAAAGTTCTGGCCATTTACTGGGTAATAGTCAAGGGATTATCAAACAAATGGCATAGAAAGGGGAACATGCCTGGGGATAGGTATGATCCTCACTGTGAAGTGGTGCATTTGTGTAATGTATACATAGAAAACTGACTTCACAAAGAAAAGTGTTTACATTTCCAGCAAAGTTACAGCTCCCAGCTACTTAGTGCTGTTTGTAAACAAATAGCCAGTGAGTCCATTAACCACTTGCCCTCCAGAGGATTTACCCCCTTCTTGACCAGGCCATTTTTTGTGATACAGTAATGCATTATTTTAAGTGACAACTGCACTGCCATACAACGCTGTACATAAATTAAATTTATGTAATTTTTTTCCCCACAAATAGAGCTTTCTTTTGGTGGTATTTGATCACCTCTGCATGTTTTATTTGTTGTGCTATAAACAAAAAAAGACGGACAATTTTGAAAAAAAAACTATATATTTTACTTTTTGCTATAAAACGTATCCAATAAAAAAAATTTAAAAAAATCAAAATTCATCATAAATTTAGGCCAAAATGTATTCTGCTACATGCTTTGCTAAAAAAAAATCCCAATACATGTAAATTAATTGGTTTACGTGAAAGTTATAGCGAGTATATATACTGGAATTTTTATTTTTATTTTTTTCATACTAGTAATGGCAGTGATCAGTGATTATAGTGGGACTGTGGGACTGCGACGGGAATTCTGACACTGGGAGGGAACTGTCTAACTGCCACTGACATCTACAGTGGCACTAATACAGTGATCAGTGCTAATAAAAAGCACCAACACAGTACTAATGACACTGAGCAGGAAGGAGTTAACATCTGGGGTGATCAAAGGGTTAACTGTGTGCTGTGCGTGTTTTACTGTGTGCTGTGTGCTGGTTTTACTACAGAGACATGTTGTTTTGTATCTCTCTGCTGTGCAGAGAGATACAAAACAGCATGTCTATGCTAACAGGAGTGAGACCTGTGTTGTTTACACACAGGTCTCTCCCCTGTTAGCTTTCCCCGATGATCACCGGGTGTCAGTGGGGGATCAATAGGACCCAGTGATTGACACCCTTAGCTGCCAATGTTGATGCGGGTAGGGCGGTGCGCATGCATGCCCCCTACCCGAATATGAGTAGCAAACAAGTCCCTGAAGTGTGCCTGGATGGCTACAAGGTAAGCTTCCATATATATATATATATATATATATATATATATATTGCAAATGTTGATGGAACTGTCATCTAGTGAGACAGAAAAAAATGCAGAAACAGAGAATCATGTGCAATGCTATATAGCAATTACACATGTAAAGATTACTTGTAAGATTTAGATTTTACTGTCTAGAAAGTTAAAGGATTTAACCCACAAAATTGGAAATATTTCAAGGAAGTATCCCTAATAATGACTAACTAATGACTATAATTAGGTTATTACAAATAGTTAATTAATTCACAAAACACACTGATAAGAGTTAAAAACTTTAAATCCCTCTAAATGGAAACATGGATTTAAAATAATTTTGCAGTCTTGCTGGCCTTAACGTTGTTGATAGTATCCATACCAGAATATGTCAGACAAAGGCAGTGTCACTTAACAAATCTGTTTACTTCAAAATGCATAAATTCCATTGTGGCAAAAATGTACTGTTTCTTTGACCTCTGTATTCAAAATTGTATATGGCTTTTGTTAGTCCCACATTCAGGATATCAACCACAGCATATAATTGCCTTAATGGTGCAAGATAACATGCACCAACACCAGCTTTAATAGTCATACTTTGGGCATTAATTGTAGATGCTTCATTCAATATGCTCTACCATGTACTGCATATAGAGAGTCTGCCAAGCATGGATTGGTATTTGGTATCAGATATGGTTGGGTAGCTACCAATTATACTCCTCAATTGATATATCCTTGATCCTATCAGTGAAAATTTTTTTTTTCCAAATGTATTAATGCTGAACAGCAAGTGTCATCCATATCAAAAAGAACAATAAAACAAATACAACAATGTCCAAGTCTTACATACACTACTGTACATATCTACAGAATGAGAGCAAACAATAGATAATGAACATCTTGTCTCTGAAAACTCCGGGGCCCCTCAAGTGTAAAGAAATTTCAGGGGGACTCCCTCACATACAGTCAATGGAGAGAGGCACTGCTGTACATTTTACTTTTGACTTTAAACTAAACCGAGTAAAGAATAGTCAGAAAGAGAAAGAAAGAAAAGAAAGAAAGCTGTAGGTACAGAGAAGAAAGGCAGGCTAGCAGGGAAAAAAGGGGAAGGGGGGGAATGGGGTGTAAAGAAGGGGGAGGTTCTATGTAAGAGATAGACATTCCTCTAATCAACCACTTGTGAGGCCCATCACGAAGATAGACTTCTCTTCCTCAGAATGTGAGTGCGCAGCTTAAATGAGTACACCCCAACAGATTTGTCAGAAAACCTTTACCTTCCTTTTAGAATCAATATTTTTTATGGGAACACTATATTACAAAATACTCCCACAAATGCGTGCCATTGATTGCAAACCCGATTTGTTCATTTGCACACACAAAAAAGGATTTTTCCTAACAAATTAATTCAAGACCATGTTGCAAAAATGAATACACCCCAATGAAACTCTTAAGAGCAAAGCTAAATTTTAGACAAAATCCTAATTAACAAGGATTCAACTACAGCTGAGTCTAATTATTCATTAAACAGTTATCCAGCAGACAGTTGACTATAAAAGGGCATTACTTAACAAAGAAAACTGCTTACCATTTCATGCTGTCAGCAATGGCACCACATGGAGGAGAAATGTCACAAGGCCTGAGAAAGAAAATTATTTTTTACACAAGATAGATAAAAGCTACAAGAAGATCAGCAAAGATTTACTTATCAGTCATAATACTGCAGCAAACGTGATACAAAAATGTAACAAATATGGAAATACAACCATCTCACAGAGCCATCCAGGCCATCCACGGAAGTTAACACCTCGACAGGAAATCTCTCCTAAAGCCCATGAACAAAAAAGTTCACCTAGAATTTTCCAGGGCCCATGTTGAAAAAGATGTTCTATAAAACTCAGTTTTGTCAGAATTTTGGAAATTGTTCTTGTGTTCATTGAGATGTTGATTCAAATCTTACTTTTCAAAAGGGTTGTACTCATTTATGCTGAGCACTGTATGTACATATTCCATAGTGTCCAAGTTTTAGAATATATCTCTTGTTTATGTGGTGTGATACAATCGAACACAAGATGGACCACTTGTAGCTTTTGGATGGTATATTAGTGAAATGCAGAAGAAAAAAGTCTGCATCTGCAGGGACTGGATAATCTGTAAATTTTTACAATACGGTAGACCTCTTTCCAAATGTGTGCAAGCCTAGGGCAGAACCAGAACATGTGTAAGAGCATTCCTTCCTCCTCCTGACATCTCCAGCATTTGTTAGAGATAGTGGGGGAGAACCTGTGTAACATTGCAGGAGTTCTGTACCGGCTAGCTAGGGTCTTGAAATTGTTCTCTTGGACTTTAGTGCAGAGGTAGGATTTTAGAGAGAAATGGATCATATTGTTTTTTTGGGGAATCCGTGAAAGTTCTTCCCAGGTCTGTCTCCCATTTTGTAAGGTATGGTGGGCAGAAGTGCTTGGGTGGTAGGAGCAGTAGCGCATACAGTTTGGAAAATGAATGAGGGAATGTGCCCGTATCAGAACAAAAGTCCTATAGCATGGTTGAAGGCCGTTGAAAGTCACTGGGAGGGGGAATGAACAAAGAAAGTGGTGGAGTCCAGTTTATAGGGATCCATAAAGAGCTGTATAGAGAGCTAGGAACCATCCACCAAAAAATGGGAGGCTTGAAAACGGCCTGAATGTAAAAAGGTCCCAAAGGAACCATGTAGAAGGCCTGGTTCAAATCTAGGGTTCTCCAGAATTGGATAAAGGGGGAATGTCCTGTCAACAAGGAGGACAAAGTAAAGAGAGATGAGCATATATATGATGTTGTGCCAATGAGAGGGTCCATTTTAAATGATAGAGGAGAGGTAGCATGGTGCCACGAAGCTTAGCTGGGTGGGATTGGAGTTTGGGCCTGTTCAATACTGGGGTGAAAAGTTATTTTAAGTAATTTAAAACATCTCCAGGCCAGAAACACGCTGTATCTAATCAAGAATATTATTAATTGCATATATCGTGTGAATACAGAACACTCTGCTCATTCTTCCAGCACTGTATTATCATTTTCATATGCACCATACTATTTCATCCCCACATTAAGTTTCTTCTAAGTTTCCTTTGTGTATAAAATGAAATAAACTTTCTAGCATACATACAGAATGGGGCCTTTCAAATAAGCCATGAGTTTATCCAAAGCAGGTTTGCCTGTATTCCTATGTAGGGTATGTAGCAAGGAAATGGAGTGACACAGCATGAATGTAGTCGGGAGCTACATCATGCATGTTCTGGCACATTTTACCCTGCTGCTGGACAGTGGTTTACCTCCATTAGCATGGTTAACATCTGGGGACGATTGTTGTTTTAATACTTGCCCCACACTCCACTATACAGTATGTCACAATAACTTTCAAGAATAATCATGAAATTAAATAAATACTAATAAATGGCAGAATAAAATTTTCTTGATCTGAATTTTTATTTATGTTGTAGAATCTTTCTGGTAAAAAAGAAATAATAACATTGAAGGTTGAATAGTGGTGTGCCAAGCGCAGTGATGAAAGAAAGGGAAATTACCACCACAGGAGGTGCACCATAAAAAAAGTAATGATCATGGTGTGCTTTGATGATAGGCCAACAACGGACTAAATTATAGTATTATGATCACCTAATGACCTTTGAATTCAAAGACATAGACAACAAATAGTTATCCCGACAATGCATGGGCCCAAATGGGCAGTTGTATGCAATACAGAGGCACGGATGTTACAATATACAAGTAACAAATGCACAAATGGCACAATATGCAGGCAACAAATGGAAACTGTGACTATATGCGGCAACTAACATGCATTTCTAAATATATGGAGGCCCCACCACTGCTCTGACCTCCTCTTCCACCCCACCCTACATTCCTCATACTGAAGCTCTCCCCACACTCCGCACCTTTGACCTTACTACCATCGAGGAAGTCTCCAAGATCCTCTCTGATGCCCGCCTCACCACCTGCCCCCTCGACCCTATCCCCTCACAACTCCTACGACCTTCCTCCTCCTCCATCCTACGCTCCCTCACCCACATCTTCAATCTCTCCCTCTCCTCAGGCACTTTCCCCTCCCCTCTGAAACATGCACACATCACCCCCATACTTAAAAAGCCCTCCCTGGACCCCAATGACCCGAACAACCTCAGACCCATCTCCCTGCTCCCATTTACATCTAAACTCCTTGAGCGCCTAGTCTACACCCGCCTATGCTCTCACCTCAACGACAACAACCTCCTCGATCCCCTACAGTCCGGCTTCCGTCCCCTACACTCCACCGAAACTGCCTTACTCAAACTCTCCAACGACCTGCTAACTGCCAAAGCTAATGGCCACTATTCAGTGCTCCTACTCCTTGACCTCTCTGCGGCCTTCGACACAGTCGACCACCCCCTCCTCCTCAAAAAACTACACTCCCTCGACCTCAGAGATTCTGCTCTCTCCTGGCTCTCATCCTACCTGTCACAACGCTCCTTCAGCGTTACCTATAATGCTACCACCTCCCCCTCACTCCCCCTCTCTGTTGGGGTCCCTCAAGGCTCTGTCCTCGGGCCCCTTCTCTTCTCCATCTATACCTCCTCCCTTGGCCAACTCATACACTCTCACGGCTTCAACTACCACCTCTATGCCGACGACACACAAATCTATCTCTCAACCCCCCACCTCACCCCCTTGGTCTCAGCCCGAATCACACACCTACTGAGCGACATATCAGACTGGATGTCGCTCCATTTCCTTAAATTGAACCTCTCCAAAACCGAGTTTCTTGTCTTCCCCCCAGCCCGGACACCACCCCCCATTGATTTCTCCGTCACGTCCAACAACGCTACCATCAAACCCGCCCTGCAGGCCAGAGTACTGGGTGTCATTCTGGACTCCAACCTATCCTTCCAGCCCCAAGTCCAATCTTTAACAAACTCGTGCAGACTCCACCTCCGCAACATCGCCAAAATCCGCACGTTCTTAACCCCAGAAACCACTAAACAGCTCATCCACTCCCTCATCATATCACGACTCGACTACTGCAACTCCCTCCTCACTGGCCTGCCTCGCCGCTGGCTATCCCCGCTTCAGTCGATCCTGAATACGGCTGCCAGACTCATTCACCTTTCCAACCGCTCTGTCTCCGCCACCCCCCTCTGCCAATCCCTCCACTGGCTTCCGATTGCGCAACGGATCAAATTCAAAATCCTAATGCTGACGTACAAAGCTGTCCACCATACTGCCCCGAACTACATCACTGACCTAATATCCAAGTACCGCCCAGTACGCACACTCCGCTCCTCACAAGATCTCCTTCTCTCTAGTTCCCTGGTCTCCTCCTCCCATGCCCGCCTCCAGGACTTCTCCAGGGTGTCACCCATCCTCTGGAACTCCCTGCCCCAACCCATCAGATTATCACCTACTCTCCTCTCCTTTAGGCGCACCCTGAAAACCCATCTCTTCAGGGAAGCCTACCCCACCCCCTGCTAACTTGCCGACCTCCTCCACTCTTCCTACCACTCCATCCCCCACAGCTATCTCCTCCTGTGCCACCACCCCCTCCCTCCTAGATTGTAAGCTCGAAAGAGCAGGGCCCTCGATCCCCTCATGTTTTGCATTGTATTGGTATTGTTCTGTCACATGTTCTGTCCCCCTTTGTAATGTACAGCGCTGAGCGAACTATTGGCGCTTTATAAATACTGTATAATAATAATAATAATAGTTTAGCAATTGATACAGTATGCGAACAAATGAGCAATTGTGACACTATATGGCCAGAAATTTCATCCCAAACCCTCCAGCAAAACCCTGCTCCTGTAAAAAGACTATCCCCTAACAAAACCTCTCACCAGCAAAAATCCCCCTCCTGCATTGAATCTCCTCTTTCTACCAGCATACCCCCTCTTCCAAAAAAGCCTCTCTCCCTTGGCAAAGCCCACCCTACACCAGCAAAATTCCTCTTCCCTCAGCAAAACACCCCTCCCCAAGAAAGCCCCTTCACTCAACATAACACCCCTTCCCCAGCAAAGTTACCCTCATTCACCAAAATGTCATCCCCCAGTAGATTTTATAACTCTTTTTTAAGACCCCTCCTCTGACCACTAAAACACTTACCAGATTTCAGAAACACTAGCACTCAGCTACTGTGAGGGAAATCCTACACCGCTCAAGAAATTAAAGGAACACTTTTTAATCAGAGAATAGCATCAAGTCAATTAAACTCCTGAGATATTGATCTTGTCAGTTAGGTAGCAGAGGCGGTTGTTAATCAATTTCAGCTGCTTTGGTATTAAAGAAATTAACAACAGGTGCACTAGATGGGCAACAAAAAGATGAACCCCAAAACAGGAATGGTTTTACAGGTGGAGGCCACTGACATTTTTTTCCCTACTCATCTTTTCTGACTATTTTTCACTAGTTTTGCATTTGGCTAGAGTCAGTGTCACTACAGGCAACATGATGAAATACCTGGACCCTACAGAGGTTGCACAGGCAGTCCAGCCTCCAGGATAGCACATCAATATGTGCCATTGCCAGAAGGTTTGCAGTGTCTCCCAGCACAGTCACTGCCCGGCACCATAGAGCTCGATCGGCATTTGCTATTGAACAGCAGAATTGGCAGGTCCGCCACTGGCGCCCTGTGCTTTTCACAAATTAGAGCAGGTTCACCCTGAGCACATGTGACAGATGTGAAAGGGTTTGGAGAAGCTGTGGAAAACATTATTCTGCCTGTAACATTGTTCAGCATGACCGTTTTGGTGGTGGGTCAGTGATGGTCTTGGGAGGCATATGCTTGGAGGGATGCACAAACCTATACAGGCTACATAATGGTACCCTAACTGCTGTTCGGTATTGGGATAAAATCCTAGGGCCTATTGTCAGACCCTATGCTGGTGCAGTGGGTCCTGGGTTCCTCCTTGCGCATGATAATGCCTGTCCTCATGTGGCGAGAGTATGCAGGCAGTTACTGGAGGATGAAGGAATTGATACCATTGAATGGCCCCCACGCTCACTTCACCTGAATCCAAGTGATGCCCTGGTCCAGATCTGGTCCATAGTCTCATTAGAAGCATGCCCCAACATTGTCAGGCATGCATACAAGCATGTGGGGGCCATACAAACTGCTCAGTACCATTTTGAGTTGCTGCAATGAAATTTCAGCAAAATAGACTAGCCTCCTGCATCTTTCCTTCACTTTGATTTTTGGGGTGTCTTTGAATTCAGTCCTCTGTAGACTGATAATTTTAATTTCCATCAAACGATGGGGCATCCTTACGTTCCTAACACATTATCCAGTTCATATCAGTATAGATTTCCAGCATGATATTTTCCCCATTGAGATCTGATGTGTTTTCAAAGTGTTCCTTTATTTTTTTTTGAGCAGTGTAGTAGAGCTTCTTTTTGGCTAACGTAGCTTTTAAGACAGCTAATTTAAGTATGTTAAATGCATATTGTTACAGTAAATGAATTGACATTACTGTCACGTTCTGTCATGTTAAAATCATTTTGAGTTGTAATGTGTTTTTTACCTATTTTTGATTTTGATGTTCTGTTGAGAAAAAAATTATTTTGCAGAGGGTGTTTGGACTGTGGCCACTAGAGATGAGCGAAGTATTCAAAAATTCGATTCGACTGATTCGGCGAATTCGTGGAAAAATTTCGATTCGAGTCGAATATATTCGCTGTGAATTTAACTTAAAAAAGGGTGTTTCTAGGCTTCAGAGAGACTTAATATTAGTGCAGAACACTGTACCTTTAATTTAAATGCCCTTGGAGTCTGCTGGGGAAGAGAAATAATACTGTCAGTCAGTATGACATGCAGATGAGTGCCGTCGATCTTAGAATCACCGCACACTTCACTCATTTGGGCAGTCACGGGGCCAAAACCAGAGTGTGGAGCCACAGTGTGGCGGTGGAGGCAGCAGCAATGGGAGGCCATACAGCACCCTATGACAAAAATGGAAACCACCAGCAGTGTGAGGAGACCTGAAAGTGGCACATGGCAGAGTGTGGCGATAGAGACAGCAGCAATGGGAGGCCGTACAGGGACCCATGACACACTCTGGACCTGGCAGCAGCATGAGGAGGCGGTACAGGGGCCCATGACAGATTACGGGCCTGGCAGCAGCATGAGGAGTCGGTACGGGGGCCCATGGCAGATTACGGGCCTGGCAGCAGCAATGGGAGGCCGTACAGGGACCCATGACACACTCTGGACCTGGCAGCAGCATGGGGAGGCGGTACAGGGGCCCATGACAGATTACAGGCCTGGCAGCAGCATGAGGAGTCGGTACGGGGGCCCATGACACACTCTGGACCTGGCAGCAGCATGAGGAGGCGGTACAGGGGCGCATGACAGATTACGAGCCTGGCAGCAGCAACTTGGACAGGAGGACGTTCAGCTTCTGCACCGTCGGGTGCGTGCTCGCAAACTGTTGTCTCTTGGAAACGGATTCCAAGAAAGACTGCTGACGGAATCCGTGAAGAGGAGTAGCAGGAGAAGGAGCATCTGAACGAGCGGAATATGCCAACAAGCGACAACAGGGGCCCATGACAGATTACGGGCCTGGCAGCAGCATGAGGAGTCGGTACGGGGGCCCATGGCAGATTAGGGGCCTGGCAGCAGCTATGGGAGGCCCGTAATCTGCCAGCACCCTATGACAAAAAATGGAACCCACCAGCAGTGTGAGGAGACCTGAAAGTGGCACATGGCAGAGTGTGGCGATGGAGACAGCAGCAATGGGAGGCCGTACAGGGACCCATGAGACACTCTGGACCTGGCAGCAGCATGAGGAGGCGGTATAGGGGCCCATGGCAGATTAGGGGCCTGGCAGCAGCTATGGGAGGCCCGTAATCTGCCAGCACCCTATGACAAAAAATGGAACACACCAGCAGTGTGAGGAGCCCTGAAAGTGGCACATGGCAGAGTGTGGCGATGGAGACAGCAGCAATGGGAGGCCGTACAGGGACCCATGACAGACTCTGGACTTGGCAGCAGCATGAGGAGGCGGTATAGGGGCCCATGGCAGATTAGGGGCCTGGCAGCAGCTATGGGAGGCCCGTAATCTGCCAGCACCCTATGACAAAAAATGGAACACACCAGCAGTGTGAGGAGACCTGAAAGTGGCACATGTTTGGGGCATGAATCATGGCGGATTTAGTCAGTTGTGTCAGGAACTGGTGGTTTGAAATCCAGACTAATCCACGCCTGATTCATTTTCACAAACGTGAGTCTCTCCACACTTTGGGTGGACAGTTGTGTCCTCCGCGAAGTTGCAATACCTCCTGCCGCACTAAACACGAGCTCCGATGCCACGCTACTGGCCGGGCATGACAGCCTTTCAAGGGCAAATTCAGCTAGTTGGGGCCAAAGGTCAAGTTTTGTTGCCCAGTAGTCAAGGGGATTGTCTACCTCGGTTGGCAGGGTGCTGTCCAAGTAGGCCTAAGCCTGTTGTTTGAGGTCCTGCTCCAGGTCCACCTGATGCTGCTGCTGCTGCGGCTGGTTAGTAGTTTCCTCACTGCGCTGGTGAAGAAAGCTACTCATCATTGACTGCAGACTGAGGCAGCCGCTGCTGGTAGAGCTGCCACTGCTCCTACCACCCCACCCCTCCCCTGCTGCCATGGCAGCGGAACGCGAGCGCACAGGGCCCACAGTGTCTGAGGATGGACGTTGGCGCAGACAGGCAGAGACCAGCTGACTACATAGGTGGTTTTTATAGTACGTTATTTTGGCCTCCCTCTCAGCAGGTGTGAAAAAGGCCACCATTTTTGAACGGTAGCGAGGGTCCAACAAGGTGGACAGCCAAAAGTCATCCCTCTGTCTGATGGTTATTATTCGGCTGTCGCTACGCAAGCAAGCGAGCATGCTATGGGCCATTTGTGCCAAGGAATGCGAGGGACTCCCTGCCTCCATCTCCACAGCATACTGCCACGGTGCGTCTGGGTCCTCTGTCTCCTCTTCCTCCTCCTCTACCAGATGCTCCTGCTCCTCCACTCCTGTCCGCTGAGTGGAAAAACCACCCATTTCACTCAATAATTCCTGAGCACCAATGTCCTCCTCTACCTCCTCCTCTTCTTCCTGTCCTGCCCCCACAGGGGTCATGTGGCGTTGAGATCGGTGCGCCACGTCTACCGCACCCTCACCAGCCATTGTTAACAGCATTTGTTCCAGGACGTGCAACAGAGGAATGACGTTGTTCATCCCATAGTCCTGCCGACTCACGAATAGCGTGGCCTCCTCAAAGGGCCTGAGCAAGCGCAGGTGTCACGCATGAGCTGCCAATGGCTGACATCTAAGTTACACAGGGAGTACCTTTATCCGCTTTTAACATCAGGAAATCTGTGATGGCCTTTTGCTGTTCGTAAAGGCGGTCTAACATATGTAGGGTTGAATTCCACCTTGTTGCAACGTCACAGCATGAGGAGTCGGTATAGGGGCCCATGGCAGATTAGGGGCCTGGCAGCAGCTATGGGAGGCCCGTAATCTGCCAGCACCCTATGTCAAAAAATTCAACACACCAGCAGTGTGAGGAGACCTGAAAGTGGCACATGGCAGAGTGTGGCGATGGAGACAGCATCAATGGGAGGCCGTACAGGGACCCATGACAGACTCTGGACTTGGCAGCAGCATGAGGAGGCGGTATATAGGGGCCCATGGCAGATTAGGGGCCTGGCAGCAGCTATAGGAGGCCCGTAATCTGCCAGCACCCTATGTCAAAAAATTCAACACACCAGCAGTGTGAGGAGACCTGAAAGTGGCACATGGCAGAGTGTGGCGATGGAGACAGCAGCAATGGGAGGCCGTACAGGGACCCATGACAGACTCTGGACTTGGCAGCAGCATGAGGAGGCGGTATATAGGGGCCTATGGCAGATTAGGGGCCTGGCAGCAGCTATAGGAGGCCCGTAATCTGCCAGCACCCTATGTCAAAAAATTCAACACACCAGCAGTGTGAGGAGACCTGAAAGTGGCACATGGCAGAGTGTGGCGATGGAGACAGCAGCAATGGGAGGCCGTACAGGGACCCATGACAGACTCTGGACTTGGCAGCAGCATGAGGAGGCGGTATATAGAGGCCTATGGCAGATTAGGGGCCTGGCAGCAGCTATAGGAGGCCCGTAATCTGCCAGCACCCTATGTCAAAAAATTGAACACACCAGCAGTGTTTGAGGAGACCTGAAAGTGGCACATGGCAGAGTGTGGCGATGGAGACAGCATCAATGGGAGGCCGTACAGGGACCCATGACAGACTCTGGACTTGGCAGCAGCATGAGGAGGCGGTATATAGGGGCCTATGGCAGATTAGGGGCCTGGCAGCAGCTATAGGAGGCCCATAATCTGCCAGCACCCTATGTCAAAAAATTCAACACACCAGCAGTGTGAGGAGACCTGAAAGTGGCACATGGCAGAGTGTGGCGATGGAGACAGCATCAATGGGAGGCCGTACAGGGACCCATGACAGACTCTGGACTTGGCAGCAGCATGAGGAGGCGGTATATAGAGGCCTATGGCAGATTAGGGGCCTGGCAGCAGCTATAGGAGGCCCGTAATCTGCCAGCACCCTATGTCAAAAAATTCAACACACCAGCAGTGTGAGGAGACCTGAAAGTGGCACATGGCAGAGTGTGGCGATGGAGACAGCAGCAATGGGAGGCCGTACAGGGACCCATGACAAACTCTGGACTTGGCAGCAGCATGAGGAGGCGGTATATAGAGGCCTATGGCAGATTAGGGGCCTGGCAGCAGCTATAGGAGGCCCGTAATCTGCCAGCACCCTATGTCAAAAAATTCAACACACCAGCAGTGTGTGAGGAGATCTGAAAGTGGAACATGGCAGAGTGTGGCGATGGAGACAGCAGCAATGGGAGGCCGTACAGGGACCCATGACAGACTCTGGACTTGGCAGCAGCATGAGGAGGCGGTATATAGAGGCCTATGGCAGATTAGGGGCCTGGCAGCAGCTATAGGAGGCCCGTAATCTGCCAGCACCCTATGTCAAAAAATTCAACACACCAGCAGTGTGAGGAGACCTGAAAGTGGCACATGGCAGAGTGTGGCGATGGAGACAGCAGCAATGGGACGCCGTACAGGGACCCATGACAGACTCTGGACTTGGCAGCAGCATGAGGAGGCGGTATATAGAGGCCTATGGCAGATTAGGGGCCTGGCAGCAGCTATAGGAGGCCCGTAATCTGCCAGCACCCTATGTCAAAAAATTAAACACACCAGCAGTGTGTGAGGAGACCTGAAAGTGGCACATGGCAGAGTGTGGCGATGGAGACAGCAGCAATGGGAGGCCGTACAGGGACCCATGACAGACTCTGGACTTGGCAGCAGCATGAGGAGGCGGTATATAGGGGCCTATGGCAGATTAGGGGCCTGGCAGCAGCTATAGGAGGCCCGTAATCTGCCAGCACCCTATGTCAAAAAATTCAACACACCAGAAGTGTGAGGAGACCTGAAAGTGGCACATGGCAGAGTGTGGCGATGGAGACAGCAGCAATGGGAGGCCGTACAGGGACCCATGACAGACTCTGGACTTGGCAGCAGCATGAGGAGGCGGTATATAGAGGTCTATGGCAGATTAGGGGCCTGGCAGCAGCTATAGGAGGCCCGTAATCTGCCAGCACCCTATGTCAAAAAATTGAACACACCAGCAGTGTGTGAGGAGACCTGAAAGTGGCACATGGCACAGTGTGGCGATGGAGACAGCAGCAATGGGAGGCCGTACAGGGACCCATGACAGACTCTGGACTTGGCAGCAGCATGAGGAGGCGGTATATAGGGGCCTATGGCAGATTAGGGGCCTGGCAGCAGCTATAGGAGGCCCGTAATCTGCCAGCACCCTATGTCAAAAAATTCAACACACCAGCAGTGTGAGGAGACCTGAAAGTGGCACATGGCAGAGTGTGGCGATGGAGACAGCAGCAATGGGAGGCCATACAGGGACCCATGACAGACTCTGGACTTGGCAGCAGCATGAGGAGGCGGTATATAGAGGCCTATGGCAGATTAGGGGCCTGGCAGCAGCTATAGGAGGCCCGTAATCTGCCAGCACCCTATGTCAAAAAATTCAACACACCAGCAGTGTGAGGAGACCTGAAAGTGGCACATGGCAGAGTATGGCGATGGAGACAGCAGCAATGGGAGGCCGTACAGGGACCCATGACAGACTCTGGACTTGGCAGCAGCATGAGGAGGCGGTATATAGAGGCCTATGGCAGATTAGGGGCCTGGCAGCAGCTATAGGAGGCCCGTAATCTGCCAGCACCCTATGTCAAAAAATTGAACACACCAGCAGTGTGTGAGGAGACCTGAAAGTGGCACATGGCAGAGTGTGGCGATGGAGACAGCAGCAATGGGACGCCGTACAGGGACCCATGACAGACTCTGGACTTAGCAGCAGCATGAGGAGGCGGTATATAGGGGCCTATGGCAGATTAGGGGCCTGGCAGCAGCTATAGGAGGCCCGTAATCTGCCAGCACCCTATGTCAAAAAATTCAACACACCAGCAGTGTGAGGAGACCTGAAAGTGGCACATGGCAGAGTGTGGCGATGGAGACAGCAGCAATGGGAGGCCGTACAGGGACCCATGACAGACTCTGGACTTGGCAACAGCATGAGGAGGCGGTATATAGAGGCCTATGGCAGATTAGGGGCCTGGCAGCAGCTATAGGAGGCCCGTAATCTGCCAGCACCCTATGTCAAAAAATTCAACACACCAGCAGT
Source organism: Staurois parvus (assembly GCF_062004578.1). NCBI lineage: Eukaryota > Metazoa > Chordata > Amphibia > Anura > Ranidae > Staurois > Staurois parvus. Next base: position 10,083,211 of record NW_028317994.1, on the reverse strand, counting down.
GTGTGAGGAGACCTGAAAGTGGCACATGGCAGAGTGTGGCGATGGAGACAGCAGCAATGGGAGGCCGTACAGGGACCCATGAGAGACTCTGGACCTGGCAGCAGCATGAGGAGGCGGTATATAGGGGCCTATGGCAGATTAGGGGCCTGGCAGCAGCTATGGGAGGCCCGTAATCTGCCAGCACCCTATGTCAAAAAATTCAACACACCAGCAGTGTGTGAGGAGACCTGAAAGTGGCACATGGCAGAGTGTGGCGATGGAGACAGCAGCAATGGGAGGCCGTACAGGGACCCATGAGAGACTCTGGACCTGGCAGCAGCATGAGGAGGCGGTATATAGGGGCCCATGGCAGATTAGGGGCCTGGCAGCAGCTATAGGAGGCCCGTAATCTGCCAGCACCCTATGTCAAAAAATTGAACACACCAGCAGTGTGTGAGGAGACCTGAAAGTGGCACATGGCAGAGTGTGGCGATGGAGACAGCAGCAATGGGAGGCCGTAGAGGGACCCATGAGAGACTCTGGACTTGGCAGCAGCATGAGGAGGCGGTATATAGGGGCCTATGGCAGATTAGGGGCCTGGCAGCAGCTATAGGAGGCCCGTAATCTGCCAGCACCCTATGTCAAAAAATTGAACACACCAGCAGTGTGTGAGGAGACCTGAAAGTGGCACATGGCAGAGTGTGGCGATGGAGACAGCAGCAATGGGAGGCCGTACAGGGACCCATGACAGACTCTGGACTTGGCAGCAGCATGAGGAGGCGGTATATAGGGGCCCATGGCAGATTAGGGGCCTGGCAGCAGCTATGTGAGGCCCGTTATCTTGCAGCACCCTATGACAAAAAATGGAACACACCAGCAGTGTGTGAGGAGATCTGAAAGTGGCACATGTTTGAGGCATGATTCATGGCGGATTTAGTCAGTTGTGTCAGGAACTGGTGGTTTGAAATCCAAACTAATCCACGCCTGATTCATTTTCACAAACGTGAGTCTCTCCACACTTTGGGTGGACAGTCGTGTCCTCCGCGGAGTTACAATACCTCCTGCCGCACTAAACACGCGCTCCGATGCCACGCTACTGGCCGGGCATGACAGCCTTTCAAGGGCAAATTCAGCTAGTTGGGGCCAAAGGTCAAGTTTCGTTGCCCAGTAGTCAAGGGGATTGTCTACCTTGGTTGGCAGGGTGCTGTCCAAGTAGGCCCAAGCCTGTTGTTTGAGGTCCTGCTCCAGGTCCACCTGATGCTGCTGCTGCTGCTGCTGCGGCTGTTTAGTAGTTTCCTCACTGCGCTGGTGAAGAAAGCTACTCATCATCGACTGCAGACTGAGGCAGCCGCTGCTGGTGGAGCTGCCACTGCTCCTACCACCCCACCCCTCCCCTGCTGCCATGGCAGCGGAACGCGAGCGCACAGGGCCCACAGTGTCTGAGGATGGACGTTGGCGCACAAAGGCAGAGACCAACTGACTACATAGGTGGTTTTTATAGTACGTTATTTTGGCCTCCCTCTCAGCAGGTGTGAAAAAGGCCACCATTTTTGAACGGTAGCGAGGGTCCAACAAGGTGGACAGCCAAAAGTCATCCCTCTGTCTGATGGTTACTATTCGGCTGTCGCTACGCAAGCAACCGAGCATGCTATGGGCCATTTGTGCCAAGGAATGCGAGGGACTCCCTGCCTCCATCTCCACAGCATACTGCCACGGTGCGTCTGGGTCCTCTGTCTCCTCCTCCTCCTCCTCTACCAGATGCTCCTGCTCGTCCACTCCTGTCCGCTGAGTGGAAAAACCACCCATTTCACTCAATAATTCCTGAGCACAAATGTAAAGGGAGGGATTGCAGCACCAGCAACTTGGACAGGAGGACGTTCAGCTTTTGCACCGTCGGGTGCGTGCTCGCAAACTGTTGTCTCTTGGAAACGGATTCCAAGAAAGACTGCTGACGGAATCCGTGAAGAGGAGTAGCAGGAGAAGGAGCATCTGAACGAGCGGAAGATGCCAACGAGCGACAACTCCCCTCAGCAGAGGTGTTGGAGCCTTGACTGGCTGATGGAGGGCGATTGACGTCAGGTGACGGAGCAAGTAACGGAGCGGGTGATGGAGCGGGGGCTGGGGCGGGCAGAACCGCCGTATCTTTATCACGGTTTTCCCAGGCCACCAAATGGCGACGCTGCATATGCTGCCGCAACGCTGTAGTCCCAACATGGGCCCCCTGGCCACGCTTGACTTTCTGGCCACATAGTCGACATACGGCTACGTTTACTTCCTCGGGCGGCTTGACAAAAAATTGCCACACCGCCGAGTAGGAAACTTTGCCCCCGATACTCCTCACTGGCTGACTGCTGCTTCCTCCGTGCACACCGGCACCACTACTGGCCGTGGTGGTAGGCTGCAGTGGAGCTGGTGCTCTACTCCATGGCCGTTTGGCTCCACTGACACTGCTGCGACCCTGCTGCTGTCTCCTGGGCAACCCACCGACTGTTTTGCTCGCTGCCAAGCTGCCACCCTCTTCTCCTGATGATGCGGAAGAAATTGCCTGATGACGACGAGGCTGCCAAGTGCGATCAACCTCCTCATCATCAAGTAGGGTCTCCGCCTCACTACTAGCCCCCTCGGCTGCGTGTGGGTCAGGAGACAGACCTGTCTCTAGACCGGCTACCGAGCCACTCTCCTCGCCACTACTTCTTCGCCTGGCTGCTGAAAAGGCGGATGTCTCCCCCCGTTCCTGACCGCCCTCTGTTAGCTCTTCCTCACTGTACAGTGGGGCTGAGCCCACAGCATGCGATACTTCGCTTGGTGAGGGAACACCAAAGGACAGGGGCAGGTAGAGGACACGTGATTTCAGTGGGCTTGGTCCCGGGCCATGCCAACTAACGGTTGTGTCTGACGTACCCACCGACCATTGGCTGTAGGTGTCAGAGGTGACCTGGGAAGAGGAAGACGACCGAGCCAACCAATCGACGACGGCAGGGTTGTCGGTGGAGACACGACCGCTGGATGACACCGGGAGCACTGGCGTCTGGCTGCGAATAGTGCTGCCTCGACCCCTTCCTCTGCTGCCACGTCTGCTCGCTCCTAAAACATTGCCTCCTCTGCCACTCCTCTGCATGTTGTCTGACATACTCTTTAATTCAACGATTCTGTGTCCCTGAGTAACAATTCTGTGTCCCTAAGTAAAAATTCTGTGTCTGTCCCTGAGTAACAATCCTGTGGCCCTAAGTAACGGTTCTGTGGCCCTCAGTAACAATTCTGTGTCCCTCAGTAACAATTCTGTGTCTGTCCCTGAGTAACAATTATGTGGCCCTAAGTAATGGTTCTGTGGCCCTCAGTAACAATTCTGTGTCCCTGATTAACGTTTATGTGGCCCTAAGTAACGGTTCTGTGGCCCTCAGTAACAATTCTGTGTCCCTGAGTAACAATTCTGTGTCTGTCCGAGTAACAATTCTGTGGCCCTAAGTAACAGTTCTGTGGCCCTCAGTAACAATTCTGTGTCCCTGAGTAACCTTTCTGTGGCCCTAAGTAACAGTTCTGTGGCCCTCAGTAACAATTCTGTGTCCCTGAGTAACAATTCTGTGGCCCTAAGTAACGGTTCTGTGGCCCTCAGTAACAATTCTGTATCCCTGAGTAACAATTCTGTGTCTGTCCGAGTAACAATTCTGTGGCCCTAAGTAACAGTTCTGTGGCCCTCAGTAACAATTCTGTGTCCCTAAGTAACAAATCTGTGGCCCTAAGTAACGGTTCTGTGGCCCTCAGTAACAATTCTGTGTCCCTAAGTAACAATTCTGTGGCCCTAAGTAACGGTTCTGTGGCCCTCAGTAACAATTCTGTGTCCCTAAGTAACAATTCTGTGGCCCTAAGTAACGGTTCTGTGGCCCTCAGTAACAATTCTGTGTCCCTCAGTAACAATTCTGTGTCCCTCAGTAACAATTCTGTGTCTGTCTCTGATTAACGTTTACGTGGCCCTAAGTAACGGTTCTGTGGCCCTCAGTAACAATTCTGTGTCCCTGATTAACGTTTCTGTGGCCCTAAGTAACGGTTCTGTGGCCCTCAGTAACAATTCTGTGTCCCTCAAGAAACAATTCTGTGTCTGTCCGTGAGTAACAATTCTGTGGCCCTAAGTAACAGTCCTGTGGCCCTCAGTAACAATTCTGTGTCCCTGATTAACGTTTATGTGGCCCTAAGTAACGGTTCTGTGGCCCTCAGTAAAAATTCTGTGTCCCTGATTAACGTTTCTGTGGCCCTAAGTAACGGTTCTGTGGCCCTCAGTAACAATTCTGTGTCCCTGAGTAACAATTCTGTGGCCCTAAGTAACGGTTCTGTGGCCCTCAGTAACAATTCTGTGTCCCTGATTAACTTTTATGTGGCCCTAAGTAACGTTTCTGTGGCCCTCAGTAACAATTCTGTGTCCCTCAGTAACAATTCTGTGTCTGTCCCTGAGTAACAATTCTGTGGCCCTAAGTAACGGTTCTGTGGCCCTCAGTAACAATTCTGTGTCCCTGAGTAACAATTCTGTGGCCCTAAGTAACGGTTCTGTGGCCCTCAGTAACAATTCTGTGTCCCTGATTAACGTTTCTGTGGCCCTCAGTAACAATTCTGTGTCCCTCAGTAACAATTCTGTGTCTGTCCCTGAGTAACAATTCTGTGGCCCTAAGTAACGGTTCTGTGGCCCTCAGTAACAATTCTGTGTCCCTGAGTAACAATTCTGTGGCCCTAAGTAACGGTTCTGTGGCCCTCAGTAACAATTCTGTGTCCCTGAGTAACAATTCTGTGGCCCTAAGTAACGGTTGTGGCCCTCAGTAACAATTCTGTGTCCCTCAGTAACAATTCTGTGTCTGTCCCTGAGTAACAATTATGTGGCCCTAAGTAACGGTTATGTGGCCCTCAGTAACAATTCTGTGTCCCTGAGTAACGTTTCTGTGGCCCTAAGTAACGGTTCTGTGGCCCTCAGTAACAATTCTGTGTCACTGAGTAACAATTCTGTGTCTGTCCCTGAGTAACAATTCTGTGGCCCTAAGTAACGGTTCTGTGGCCCTCTGTAACAATTCTGTGTCCCTGAGTAACGTTTCTGTGGCCCTAAGTAACAATTCTGTGGCCCTCAGTAACAATTCTGTGTCTGTCCCTGAGTAACAATTCTGTGGCCCTAACTAACGTTTCTGTGGCCCTAAGTAACAGTTCTGAGGCCCTCAGTAACAATTCTGTGTCCCTGAGTAACGTTTCTGTGGCCCTAAGTAACAATTCTCTGGCACTCAGTAACAATTCTGTCTGTCCCTGAGTAACAATTCTGTGGCCCTAAGTAACAATTCTGTGGCCCTCAGTAACAATTCTGTGTCTGTCCCTGAGTAACAATTCTGTGGCCCTAACTAACGTTTCTGTGGCCCTAAGTAACAGTTCTGTGGCCCTCAGTAACAATTCTGTGTCTGTCCCTGAGTAACAATTCTGTGGCCCTAACTAACGTTTCTGTGGCCCTCAGTAACAGTTCTGTGGCCCTCAGTAACAATTCTGTGTCTGTCCCTGAGTAACAATTCTGTGGCCCTAACTAACGTTTCTGTGGCCCTAAGTAACAATTCTCTGGCACTCAGTAACAATTCTGTCTGTCCCTGAGTAACAATTCTGTGGCCCTAATAACGTTTCTGTGGCCCTAAGTAACAGTTCTGTGGCCCTCAGTAACAATTCTGTGTCTGTCCCTGAGTAACAATTCTGTGGCCCTAACTAACGTTTCTGTGGCCCTAAGTAACAATTCTCTGGCACTCAGTAACAATTCTGTCTGTCCCTGAGTAACAATTCTGTGGCCCTAACTAGCGTTTCTTTGGCCCTAAGTAACGATTCTGTGGCCCTCATTAACAATTCTGTGTCCCTGAGTAATGCTTCTCTGTCCCTAAGTAACGTTTCTCTGTCCCCAAGTAACGTTTCTGTGGCCCTAACTCTGTCCCTAATACAGAGCGGTCTGCCTCTCTTGAATGACTGGAGGCAAATGAAAAATTCTAAAATGGCCGCTATTTATAGCTCGACCATTACACAGTGCTGGCTGCCTGGCTGCTGATTGGCTAATGCGATCACATGTCATTAAGGAATGCATTATGGGTCAGCGCGCCTTGTCTGCGCGCCTTCCCAGACATCCCCGCTCCGTCGCCGCACATGTCCGCCGCCATTTTAGGAAAAATTTTCCAATATTCGACTCGAATTCCACTTCGCCTACTTCGATTCGCTCATCTCTAGTGGCCACCATAAAAACTTCTTACTGTACAGCAATGCTTCAATTTGCTATGAACACAAACTGAACATCATACATACTTTTGACAAGCAAAAGCATGAGCTGAAAACATATTACCTCTAAAATCTTACTTTTCAAAAGGGGTGTACTCATTTATGCTGAGCACTGTATGTAGATATTCCATAGCTTCCAAGTTTTAGAATATATCTCTTGTTTATGTTGGTGTGATACAATCGAACACAAGACGTACCACTTGTAGGTTTTGGACGGTATATTAGTTACATGCAGAAGGAAAAAGGCTGGGTCTGCAGATATTGGGATGTCTGCCTTTACACGCAGATGAACTTTAATGGCATCCCAGTCTTCATCTGTAGGGTTCAATATTGAGTTGGAAAACCCTTTTCAGCTATAACACCTTCACCTCTTCTGGGAAGGCTGTCCATAAGGTTTAGGAGTGTGTCTATGGGAATGTTTGACCATTCTTCCCGAAGCACATTTGTGAGGTCAGGCACTGATGTCAGACAAGAGGGCCTAGATCGCAGTCTCCATTCTAGTTCTTCCCAAAGATGTTATGTTGGGTTGATGTCAGGGCTCTGTGCAAGCAAGTCAAGTTCCTCCACCTCAAACTCGCTCATCCATGTCTTTATGGACCTTGCTTTGAAAAGGCCACCCCCAAACTGTTCCCACAAAGTTGGGAGCATGAAATTATTCATAATGTCTTTGTATGCTGATGCCTTAAGAGTTCCCTTTACTGGAATTAAGGGGCCAAACCCAACCTCTGAAAAACAACCCCACACCATAATCCCCCCTCCACCAAACTTTAAACTTGGCACAATGCAGTCAGGCAAGTACTGTTCTGCTGGCAACCGTCAAGAAGCGTGACTGCAGAGAACACGTCTCCATCTAGAGTCCAGTGGTAGCGTGTCTTACACAACTGCATCCGACGCTTTGCATAGCATTTGGTGATGTAAGGCTTGGATGCAGCTGTTCAGCAATGTAAACCCTTTCCAGAAGCTCTCTATTCACTGTTGTTGTGCAAATCTGAAGGCCACATGAAGTTTGGAGGTCTTTAGCAATTGACTTTGCAGACAGTTGGCGACTTCTTCGCACTTTCAGCTCTGTCATTTTACATGGCCTATCACTTCATAGCTGAGTTACTGTTGTTCCCAGTTGCTTACACGTTTTATAATACCACTAACAGTTGACCATGGAATATTTAGTAGCAAGGAAATTTCATGGATGGACTTATTGCACAGGTAGCAACCTATCACAGTACCACTCTTGAATTCACTGAGCTCCTGAGAGTGACCCATTATTTCACAATTGTTTGTAGAAGCAGTCTGCATGCCTAGGTGCTTGATTTTATACACCTGTGGCCATAGAGGTGATTGGAACACCTGAATGCAATGATTTGGAGGGGTGTCCCAATATGTATGTCAATATAGCGTACATGTAGAAAGGTTTATGGGAGTTCAAATTAAATGTTTGTGCATGGGAGTAATTAATGAAGTTTGACACTGTATATTCATTGATTCTTGCTGTTGGTTGGAGGTTTAGGTGCCCGCGGATGTTCTTTCAGCTTGATCTGGTCACAGAATCTGCTAGAGTGGAGGAGAGCATGTCTATACTGTAATGTACCCTTATTTTTACTTGTTGAGATACGACCCTTGCTTGACATACTACAGGCTACCTATCTTCAGTACACTATCTCCTACTGCCTCCTTTACCTAAGCTACTCCTTCCTGCATTGATATAAGTCTCCTTTCTTTCCATCCAGTTTGCATTATCTTCAGTGTGATACTGTGGATATATAGGGGTTATTTGACCTACATTAAGAATCTGTTACATGAGTAATAAAACAGGTTTGTTCATCCATAACACCCATTACAGTCACTACTTAACACATAGCTGTTACACAATCAATCTTCCTACAACTAATTAGTCAATAAGTCTGTCATACAGAAATCTTCACCTCTGTTCAGCACAGTTTTCTCATGTAGCTTCTTGGCTCCTGGCATATTGTAGTTTATAATCTGTAAATTAAATAAATGGTCATTATACTTACAAAGTTCTTATTTTTAAATGATAGGTTCAGTCCTAAAATACCTATTTTATAACCTAGGTTGTTAATATTATATAGTTGAATTGCTTTTTATATTTTTGTGCTGTTATTTTTTATGCTTTTTTAATTGGCCTAGAATTCATTGTGAAGATTTAATAAGTCATCTATCTTTTAGCTGTATGGAGAAGGTCTGCAGGGTCCCTTCAGGCAATAATGCCTAAACAGTGAAGAACAAATTTTAGACTGCATCATCAGAACCGCATGTTCACTGAGAGAAAGTGCTCTTCTCTCCTGTCCTATTTCTGTCAAGCACAATAGAGCAAATGGGATGGTACTTTGTTGACCTATTTGTCTTCCCATGTGATTACTTTCTGCTTCTCAGGCATTCTAGAAATGTAAGACCATTGTTAAAATTCCTGCAAAAAGAATATCATTTGGATCCCTACAATAATATGAGGCTTTTCACTCTATGAAGGATGGACTAAATTGAATGCATTACCTCCAATATTCATCACTAACATGAATCTTTTTCTCTGGTGGATGGTGTACTGTCATTTCATTCTGTCACAACTCTAAGGTCTAATAGGACAAAACATGGATTTTTTGACAGGTAGTGCTAAAGTACATTATTCAGGTTATGTTTATTATTGCTACATAAAATGCTGTTTAAATGTTGTATTTCAAAAGCATATTAATGACAGTAAAAATGTTAGTATGGAGACAGAATCAAAACATAATTAATATTCTCAATGGATTGACCTATTAATATAAATGCAACTAAATAAATAGCAGAAGATCATTACTTTACTAATTGTATGATGAAAATGGTCACAAGTGTCATAAAAAATTCCTAGAGCTGCCAATATATATATTTGAAATATAATAGTAATATAAATTATGTAATAACAATGTCATATTTTAGTCATATATTCATATGTAAAAGCATAATTTTCATAAAATGTTTTTGTTCTGTTTTTAATAGTGTGGACAATGACTAGATCTTCTCCTTAGTCTTTATGCCAAGTGTGACCCTAGTAGGGAAATTACGTTTCATCCCAAAGGCCATGTAATACTAGTATATTGAGGCTGGTGATTCTGTAAATACATATCTTTTAAAGCTGCAAATACTGAGATACAGGAATTGCATGGTTACAGACTCTATAACTAAAATTAATACTTTCCTAGGCAAAAAAAAAAAATTAAGAAGATAAATTTTGTAACATAAAAATTACTGTTACAAAATTGCTAGTGTGACAAAAAAACCCACACTGATGTCAAATTGGGAGCAGCAGCTGTGTCCATACAAACACTGGGACTCAATAGACATGAATGGGACTACCTGAATGGGAATGCACTCCTCTGCTTCCTGATGTCAAATTGGGAGCAGCAGCTGTGTCCATACAAACACTGGGACTCAATAGACATGAATGGGACTACCTGAATGGGAATGCACTCCTCTGCTTCCTGATGTCAAATTGGGAGCATCAGCTGTGTCCATACAAACACTGGGACTCAATAGACATGAATGGGACTACCTGAATGGGAATGCACTCCTCTGCTTCCTATGTGGGTAAACACGGCCCTTTGCACAGACCTACGATTAAGTAAAGGCTTTAGAAAATTGTGTAACACACACAATTGTAATTTGATATCTACAAGTCTTCTGTCTTCTTTTAGCTGCAGCAAAAAGATCTTTTGGGGACCCACCCCCTCCTTCCTTCATTGAAAAAAGTACATGCATTGATTACACCACATGTAAGACAAGCTAAGAATAGTCTGATGAATGACAAGATTCCCTCCTCCTTTCACAGATCATGTTACATGTCTATAATAAATGCTCAGGTTTTTTGCAATGAAAAGAGTAGGGGGTTGACACCCAACGCCCAGTACATATGATGACAAAATCAGACAAAAAAAGACCTCTTTCAGAATGGTTGTCCAATAATCTGATCGTTAGTACATAGCTTTGGAGAGCCGATCATGACAGTTCATGCAAAGGGACAAGCACAAAAATATTTCTGGTACAACAACATAACAAACAATTTTTGTTTAATATGTACAGTAATCGTCCATAAAAAAAATCGAATGAGCAAGCCTGCACATATTGAAAACAAAAGAATACATTACAATACAATACATTACATCATCGCAGGAGTTGTTTTCTGTTTTACAAGAATTTTGGTAACTCAAGTAGCCTAGTCATTTTTAATATGAAACTAGCGTGCAAAAAAAAAATAAAAGGACAATCATTCATCTGATTTTCTCATTATGTGTACTAGGCTTAATTTTTTTTTTTTGCTGCAGCTCACAAAAAAACTTAAGTAGGGTATACACATATCAAAATTTAGCTAGTACTGCTCTCTGTTCAACAGAAGCCGGTTGTTATGCAGCACTGGTTATAATGTGTTTTGATTGCTTAAAGCGGAGTCCCACTCAAAAGCGGAAGCTCCGCTTATTTGCCTCGTCCCTCTTTCACTGCCATAATTGGCACCTTTTTTTGACAGGTACCCGTTCCAACTTCCAGCTCAGTTCGTTGCAGCAGTAAGCTGTCACAGCCTGGTGCCCACAGTTGAGATGCTGGTGCCGTGGAGGAGAGGAGGGGAAAAGGGACAGCGCGAATAAGAACATCTCTGGACCCTGGGACAGGTAAGTGTGTGTTTATTAAAAGTCAGCAGCTACAGGTACCTGCTGACTTTTAATAAACACAAAAACAGCTGGAACTCTGCTTTAAGTAAAACTTTGCTTTTAGATCACCATGGAGGAGCTCAGCATCCTTTGAAATGTTGGTCTGAATCGGAGTGTGCTGATCGTCCACTTAGAAGGAGTGATTGGATCAAGCATATTATAGGTGATCTGAGTAGACTTTTGCATAACAGATTCTGAACAATTGGAATGATAACAGTGGTAAAAAATAAAAGGAAACATTTATAACATTGAACTAATACAGTTTTAAAGTGGATATAAAGTCTAAACATGTTTTACCTGAATGCATTCCTGTTTGTAAATGCTTGTTTTTTTATTTTTTAATTAACTAACACTGTATAATGTAATTATAACAAGTAGGAAAAAACAGCCAACATTTACATTTTATTAAAAAAAACCTCTCCAATCATCAGGTACTATGAGTTCTACTGATTAGAGAGTTCTAGGTCTGTCTCTGCAAAGAGACCACTGCTGCAACACAGATAGCTAGGGTCCTTCTCTGCATCATACTGGCAGGTGATAGGCCTTTCTGCTCAGATTGTGGCTGTTTTTTTTTTTTTTTTTTTTTAAAGAAAACTAATAGTAATGTATTTAGAATGTATTTAGCAAATTTAAGCTGAGAGTTTATTTGGACTTTAAAGCCTAATACACTTATGTCACATATTCTCTGGCTATGGGATGTTCCAATTTGACATCAAAACAGGTGTCCCTATTAGAAAATTTCCCCTCATCTCATGTTCCTGTAACAACTAACCATTTTGGATTTTTCATCACCAGGAGGTCACCAGGGTATAATGAGAGGGTAAATCTCTCAAGTGGGGACACAGAACAAGGTTCAAACCTTTCCACATTCTATCCAAAGCTAAAAAACATTTTGGGACTATTTCTAAGAAAAACTCAAGTGTAAGGTATAATACCCATAATGGCTGTAATATGTGTGTAATTGTTTTCTTGTTGCCTTTCCCTGGGTGAATGTAACATTCCTTAACAATTGGTCTTAATAGAACAATAGTCACAGATAGTTTGACCATAAGAGTTAACATTTACTGATAGAGAATATAACAATTGGCCAGCAGGGGAAATAATATGAGGGAGACGTCTGCACTGTGTAGTCCATGAAGAATCTTGAGCAAATGGCCAAACAAATGGGTGTTTGGCGAAACAACCTCCAACTGCAGTGTGAAACATTAATCAGTTGTATTATTACTGCTGCTAACTGTGAACGCTTTCTTCTGGTTGTTAGGGAGCAAGCAGCTACCCCATCCTATCGACCAGGGACTCATCCTTGTCCCGACAGTGAGTCGATGATTCTTGACTGACAGGTGAATGTAAAAAAACAGCAATGATAGTGTAAATAAATGGTGGCCTAAAGTCTGGTATGGTTTTTAAGGGGAAACCCATAAAATGCAATTCAATACCATATCCTTAGAATTTTCCATACATTTTAGGTGGAAACTCTTGCAAAGAAACAAGAAAAAAAAGTGTGAGTTCCTCCCTCAAAATCCATACCAGACTCTTAACCAAACATGCAGCCTGGGTGGCTAGAAAATGGAGAAACAAGCATGCATCTCCTCTCCGATCACATGCCCTCAAAATTATGGATACCTTGCCAGGGGGCCATAGCAAAGCATTTTGCCCAAATGTTGATGTTGCCTCTTCCCCACAACCCTGGCCCAGTGGACATGGTGGTCTGTGGGTGGGGGCTTATTGGAATCTGGAATCCCCCTTTAAAAGGGCCATTAGATACTGCCCCCCTTCTCCCGTCATGAATGGGTAAGGGTTGCATAGTACCCCTACTAATTCACAAAAAAAGTCAGTGGTGAATTAACACAGATACACCTTTTGAAAAGTTGTTTAATTAAAAAAAAAAGTCCCAGAATATAAATCCATCATCCATCATGTCATCCAGCAATGAATATCCATGTCAGTCATGGTGCCCGTGCCTGATGACCTGCCAAATGAAAAACCCTCTGGCCCCTGACACATTTGATTCCCACTGAATGCCATCTCCCAGTCCCAGCCACTGCAATATAAACAAGGGGCAGATCTCTGGGTGATGCCATTGATCATATATGGATGCAACCATTTTTGTTCAATGATATCACTGGGATTCTGGTAGAGGGGTTGCAGACTCCCCCCCACACACACACCCATTTTCTGTCCATCCAGGATAGTCTAGGTAGACAGAAACAAAAATATGCTATGGTTTTTTATAAACGAACCTTGAATGAACTGCACTTATAAGCTCAAAAAATGCTATAAAGAAATGCTGGATGAAAAATGCTGATAATAGCATTTTTGTGCTGGCTTGTAGTACCATTTTAGTAGCATTTAGAAACATTTCTGAGCATTTAGGAGCATTAGTGTTTTTACAGTGCATGAAGACGTGAAACAAAATGCTTGAACAAAGGTGTTAAGAACATTTTATGAGTGTTTAGAAGCGTTCAGCGTTTTTTTCTCTCTGGAAAAAACTCCCAAAAATGCTACAAAACTATTTATTTTCTGTTTCTAAATATTATAGCTTGAAAAATGCTTCTAGCATAAAATAATGTGCATGGACACATAGGATAACACTGTTAGCTTTCAGGCGCAGAAAAAAATGCTCATGAGTGGCTTTATGCATCCTGGCCTTGAATGATGAAGGGGATTGTACCACACTCAAGTAAATGTTAACCTCTAGGCTCTGAGGTCCACCCATATGGCAAGCCTTGATTCAGTTCTGGTGGATGACTTGGCAGCTAAAGGAGTGTCACTTCTGATGTTGCAGTTCACAAGCAAGTTGATTGGTGAAGTTTGCACATATGTGGCATTGTATTTAGTTAAAACACAGGGGTGGAAGACAAATAACATATTGTTCATTTAAGGAGTCTCACTACAAGCACTGCAATATAGTCACAAGTGTTATTATAAAGAATTTATATATCAGTCTTTTTTTACAGCTGTTGTTTGCATTTATCTAAAAAGTTTTTGGTGCACATATTAGTGTGGTTATTTAAGGTTTACAGATAAAAGAAAAGACTATTACAGTAATTCTCTTGATCCTGTTCAAGGACTTTCTTAATTTGCATTTTTATTTGAACAGTATTTTCATTCATTTACAAAATAAGAAACAGACATTTTTATAGTACTCTGCTAAATAAGGCAATGTCAACGTGATGAGTTGGCATGTTCAAGTTTAAAAAAATCAATTCATTTTTCTTTTTTTAATTACATCATAAATATGTTGTTTTTCTCAACAGTGTAACTATGTTCTCAGAAGGCATATAAGGGTGGTATATAAATTACCAACTACACTTCGAGGTAAATTGATTGCTTATCCCTTTACACTTAATGAATGTAAAAGCCTGTCAAATGTTCCAACAATTTCATTTACTTGCAATTATCTATGCAATATAGCTATGCAGATAATTTCCAATTATATTTTAACACTTTCCCTTTCAGTGACATTGTGTAGAAATACTTTAATTACAGCAAATCATTAACAACAACGGTAACAAGAAAAATCTTTTTTGAAATATACAAAAACACTTCAAAGAGTCCCAGGTTACAGCAAGCATGTGAAGTAATTCAAAGAGTCCAATCAGTTTATAACTGTCAGATGATTAGCAGGAATTAGTTTAGGAGAAGCAATTTTTAATTTTTAAATGGAAGAACTTCATATCTTTTATGCTGATCCACTCTGAAATCTAAGAGTTTGATAGCTGATAAGGCCATATTATTGCTGCTGTTGTGTTCTTTGTCTATAGCAGCTGCTGTTTAGGTGTACTTTGTGTGCTTTGTCCATGCTAGAATATCTTAAGGATTTATTCATAAGATTTTCCATTTTTTTTATAGCTACCACATTGAAACAGATATAACTGGCTTACAGTTTAGAGAGCATTACTCTGAGACCTAGAGATAAGGCAGAAATAGAACCAAGAAAATAGTAAGGTTAACCACTTGAAGTAAGGTTTTTCACCCTTCATGACCAGAGCATTTTTTTTGCTATTCAGAACTGTGCTACTTTAACTGCCAATTGTTCAGTCATGCAACAAATGAAATCTGTCACCCGCAGGGGCGGACTGACAACTCATGGGGCCCCAGGCAATAGGGGATCATTGGGCCCCATGTGTCCTTGCCCAAACTCTAAAAAGCCTATGAAAAAGGTACCAGGGGCATCTCATGGGGTCCCCTACTGACCCCGGGACCTTGGGCAGTGCCCGAATTTCCAAATGGTCAGTCTGCCCCTGGTCACCCGGACACAGCAGATGACAGATCAGTGTACTGGGCCGCTGCCAGTACCATGTGATTGCTGTGACCAATCACAGAAGATTACATGGCAATTGTACACAATGAATGGCTGCCATTCATAGCATTTCATTGTATACTATTGTGTTGCTCGCGGTGGGCAATCACAGCCCATCTGCACAATGTGATTAGCTTTGGCCAATCACAGTTAATCACAACAATACACACTTAATGAATGCAATAATTCACAACAAATGGTTCCTTAATCTTGATCACGTCCCCAGAGTAGTACAGTGTTACTATGGTAACACTGTACTGCCCTGGTTGCAGTATGTAAAAATTAATTGAGCAATTAAAGAAAAAATGTACATTATTACATCTTTTTTTACATACTGTCACCAGACAGTGTCCCTGAGCACTGCCACACCAGGTATATGGTGATGCTGTACTGCACTGATGACAGAAAAAAAATAGTGAAAAAAATCCACATTTTTTAAATGTCTTTATTTTCCAAAAAATTGTGATAAAAATATCAACTTCAAAAAACTTGTCATGTCTCTTACTAAATACCTCAGACTTTCTACTTTTGAAAAAGCGATCATTTGTATCACAACTGATCAATTTTTAAATATATATATATATATATATATATATATATATATATATATATATATATATACCATAGTTTGCGGACTCTATAACTTTCACACAGACTAAATAATATACACTGATTTGGTTTATATTTACCAAAAAAAGTAGCAGTATACATTTTGGCCAAGGTTTATGAAGAAAGATTATTTATTTGCAAAATTTTATAACAGTAATGAAGAAAAACACATTTTTTTCCTCAAAATGTTTGGTCTTTTTTCATTTATTAGCAGGTAATAAAAAACCCAGTGGTGATCAAATACCACCAAAGAAAAGCTCTATTTGTCGGAACAAAATGATTGACAAAAAAAAGGGATGAAAAAAGTGGTCTCTAAAGACGTATAATGGTATCGTGAATGTTGCTCTTGTAGAGGTGGGTTTTAAGGTGCTTTCTCAGTGGGATCTTGTCCCCAACCATCTTTCCAAGATACAGTATATCTGGGGTCCTCTCCACTTTACTTCCATGGCCACTGACAGGTGGGTACAATGTAACATACTTGGTGGACGTGTGCCAAGGTCTGACAGTTTTGGATAAGAGTACATTCTTTGGTTTATTCTGTGAAAATGGTGAATATTGCCTTTCTTAATGAACCTTTGGATGATGTTCCCAGATACTCTTAGACCATGATAATTATTATGTTTCTTGTGCCGAAAATTGCCGAAGCATTTACCTGGAAAAGCCCAGTAGTGGACCTGGCAGTTATGAAATGTAAATTGGCGTGGATCATGCTACATGAAAAGCTGTTCAGCATCCTCGAGGTTTGAAGAGTCTGGAACTCCTGGATTTAATTTCTTCAGCTTCCTGCAGCATAGAGGCATGGAGGAGGATGGGTTCGGCCTCTGGACGGATTCTATCTCTCTTTCTTTCTTCCCTTACTTCTTTTCTTTTCCTTCTTTCCCTTTTCCTTGAATCTGCCATAGCATTTTGTCACTGATTGTATATTGTATTCTTGGTATTTACCATGGCTGTGTTGGCTGGATGGATGTAGGAATGCTGCGATTTAACTTTACAGGCCCCCCTCATGGGGTTGGCTTATATATAATGGTGATGTTCTTATGTTTGTTATATTTTCCTGATCTCATTTCCAGCCAGCTGAGACATTTACTACATGTCCCTTAGCTGTATATTACAGTTATTATTAAGTTCCACCTGCATTGTGGACCTATCACACTGTTTTGCTCTTCTAATCAAGTACACTTTCCATGTTGTGGTTATTAAAATCTAATAAACATATTGAAACTGAAAAAAGAATTGTCACATCTCATTCCAAATTTACTACAAACACAACATCTTTTTTGGGGTGACTTTTTTGTTGAGGTACATGGGAGGACATCTGGAAAATGCCTTATGCAGCTGGCTAACTGCATTGGCATTTTGGCTTTTGGCCACAGCATCTTCTGGCATTCTTCCAGCCGCTTTGTAAATTACAAAAGCAATTGTATACAGCCAACTGAAATAAAAATAAGTATATTTACTATAATAAATATATAGACACTTTTTTAAACCAGTGCTAACTCTGCGGGACACAAATATGGCTTCATAATTTGGTTGTTGAAGTCTATGCCACCCATATAAAGATTATAGTCATGGACACAGAGAGGCTTTTCAGTGACACCATATTAATTTGGACCACATGTCTGCATGAATGGAAGACAGGATGAATACAACTCGTTTGTCATTCCACTTCACTGAGAGTAATTCTTCATTTTGCAAGCAGGCTTTCTACCCTTTCTAAGTGGGGTGTTAACAAGCCATTGAGGGAAGTCAGTTTGATTAGGTTGCATGGTGCCGCAGCATACAATTCTTAGATTGAACAAATGTCTGAAAAGTGTCCCATAAATTTGTCCATGTACAAACAATACCCCTCACGGGAACAAGGGTTGCACCAAGTCCCACACTATCTTGCCACTGCCCCCCATGTAGTTTGGGCATCCGGGGGGCTTCACTTGATGGTATTTTGCCTGATAAACTCTACATTTGTAGGTATAGCCTATTGCTCTCTCACAGAGATTATACATTTGACCCTATATCTGGCACTCTTGCTGGGAAGATATTGCTTTATTGCAAACCTGCCAGTAAAATGTATGAGGGACTTGTCTATGCAAATGTTTTGATGAGGCGTATACATGTTTATAAATTTCTCTAAGAGGTAGTTTATGAAGGGCTGAATTTTGTGGAGTTGATCATATGCAGGGTCACCCCTGAGGACGACAGAGGGTATTGTTGTTGAAATGCATGATATATTATCATACCTTTTCCTGGGTATTGCAGCATAGAACATGGGCATATGATGAATTGGGTCTGTGGACCAATATGGCCGCAATTTATTATTTTTTTGTAATACCCATGTTCAAGGTTAGGCTGAAAAAAGTTTTAAAATCGCAAACCGTGATAGGTTTCCACTAGAATGGCCTGGCAAGAACTGAAGTTAGGGTGGCAGTGATGTACTGGAAGGCTTAAAGATTGCTTTGGTACAAAATCAAATTATAGAGGTCTTTGGTGAAAACAGCAAAAAAAAATCAAGGGGCATTTTTACGTTTGCTATTTTCACCTGAACCTTGGGTTGGGCTGTGACTAGGGGGATTAAAGGTAGAGCAGCACTAGTATTTGCACCCTGCTGCAGATGAGAATGATCATACATTTCTAGCACTTCAGCATCCTGGGAGTGGGTACACCTGATTATAGCAGGGACATCTTCTCCATCGTTTGAGCTACCATGTCAGGGTGCCACTGTTTTTTACAGGGTCATATCGTGATGTTGATTCTGACAGTGAGTTTACAGCTTGTTATGGGGGCACTCACTGTTCCATGTGTCCATTCACACATGGAGCCATGGCTTGGCCCCTCCTCCTCCCTATCCTCATTGGCTGACTGGCTGTGATTGACAACAGATGGAGCCAATGTGTCAGAGCCTGGAATCGAACCTGGGCCTTCTGGGGTGAGAGACAGTGTTTCTTCGCACTGAGCCACCTGGAATGCTGGACAGCTCCCTTGACAATTCTTTGGATGATCCTGCCTTTTCCCTGTTTTGTCTTGAACCTTGAACTCCTTGCTCCTCCCATGAACTTCCTATAAAAGCCATGTCTCTGCACTTCCTGGTTGCCAGATTATTGTGCCTTACCAGCCAATATCCCGCTTACTGTTCCTGCTGCTGTCTTCATCTACGTTACCGACCTTTGGCTTGCTACTGACTACGATTCTGCCTCATCCTATCTATTCTATGTCGATGGGGCTCAGGTAAGTATTGAGGGAGCTGGGGGGCACACAGATTTTTTGCCTTCATGCATAGAATGCAGGAAGGTAATCAACCTTAAGCCTTTACAACAACAAGAATACAAAACTGGACTATACGCAGATGATTTCAGTCTTTCCAATACTAAATCTTTGATCTCATTATAATCCCTTACTACAGTCTTACATGAATTTAGCCAGATTTCTCTTTATAAAGTAAACATCTCTAAGTCTCACATGCTGCCTATTGCACTGTCCGCAAGCCTTAAAAAAGCTATCTCAGCTCCTATGTACAGTGGAACTATGAAGAATAAATGTAGTCACCCTCTAACAAGAAGATCACAGCAGCAAATAAAAGGAATTTAGAGATTTGGAGAAGGCTGAGAGTAACAAAAGGTACTTTGTTTAGTTGAGAATACATACCCAATAGATTTAAAGAAAACGTTTTGTGTTACTTTAAAGTGTAAATATATATGACTTTGGTAGGGTCATTGGCTCAAAAAGATCCTTTGGCAGTACTGATGAGAATGAGTCCTTTATACATATTTTCTTTCTTTGAAAATTATTTTTAAATATTCAGCCAGATGGTAAAGCTTTATGCCCCTTTTCACATTTTTTTTCTATCTTCTTAACAAAACAAAATGACAAGGGGGCTGCAGCAAAAAGAGTGTCATTCCTTTCTCATTAAGAGGCATAAGCATACAGAAACATTGCAAGCATCCCAGCCTTTTGTCAAGCTAAATTCAACAGCTCATTAGCAGACCCATATAGCTAGAAACCACACAAGTCAGATACAAAGAAATCATTGAGTTTATAAACAGGGGCGGACTGACCATTGGGGAACTCAGGCACTGCCTGAGGGCCTGGGGTCAGTAGGGGGCCCCATGAGATGTCCCTGGTACCTTTCATAGACTTTTTTGGGTGTGGTTTAAGTGTGGGCGAGGACACAGGGGCCCCATGATCCCCTATTGCCCGGGGGCCCCATGAGTTGTCAGTCCGCCCCTGTGTATAAATGATACACAGTAACAGCATTGACAAGCAACAGGTATAAACATTAATCCAATGGTATCAACCAAATGTTCCAGGGGAAATTTGCAATACAAAAAAATAATTAAATAAACAGACAATTTAAAAAAGAAAACTAATACAAATGCTTATTTAAATTAAAAAAAAAAATTTACCATTATGCTACCAGATTGTTTAACCCTCAGATCTATTAAAGATCCAGGGGTGGACTGACCATTTGGAAACTCGGGCACTGCCCGAGGGCCCAGGGTCAGTAGGGGGCCCCATGAGATGCCCCAGGTACCTTTTTCATAGGCTTTTTTGAGTTTGGGCAAGGACACAGGGGCCCCATGATCCCCTGTTGCCCGGGGGCCCCATAAGTTGTCAGTCCGCCCCTGTAAAGATCCTTAAGTTTTAGCCACTTGAACTCTATAAGTTTTTACTCCCTTCATGACTGGAGATTTGTGTGCTATTCAGCACTGCTCTGCTTTAACTGGCAATTGTGCAGTCATTACACGCAGCTTTCCTTTGGTGGTATTTGATCACCACTGGGTTTTTTATTATATAAAACCCAGTGGGTTTTAAGCCAAAATGTATTCTGCTACATGTCCTTCGTAAGAAAAAAAAAGTAATTATTAATAGGTTTGTGCGAAAGTTATGGTGTCAACAAACTATGATATATATGCTTGAACTTATGGAGCTATGATGCTATAATGGTAGTAATCGCAGTGATCGGCGACTGAGACTGTGACAGTGTGGCAGGTAATCTGGCACTAGTTGATACTGGCTGGGAGGTTACAGTAACTGACTACTTGACATCAATAGTGACACTAATACAGTGATCAATGCCAATACTGTACACTGTCACTGTACTAATTACACAGGCTGGGAAGGGGTTAACATCTAGGGTCAAAGGGTTAACTGTGTGCCTAACAATGTGTAATGTATGCAATATGTGTTTCTTTTACTTTACTGTATGGATGTTTATTCTCCCTGCTTACATACTATATTCCCTACTAGGCCTAATGATCTGACCTATCAGCATGAACTTCAAATCAATATCCCTTTGTATAGCCTCTATAAAATATCTGAGCATAGGGAATGCAATCTGTTTGAATCTGATATTTGCATTGTGACACTCTGGGTTTGATTTATTAAAGGCAAATAGATGTTTCCCTTTGCAAGGTACTTTTTTTCTATAATAGTTTTTATTAAAGATAGTACATAAGGGCGTGGTCTGCCGCGGCTGGAAGATGGCCGCATAGAGAGAGAGCTCCCGCCGGCCGGATCCCTCTGTGTTGCTACACTACGGAACGGGGTGAGAGGGAGCTGTCACATCATGGGGAAGACTGACCGGACTTCATCCGGTACCCGATCGCGCTCCCCACGGGGCCAGGGTGTGCAGGGGAGACACATAACGGAGCTCTTCCGCTCCCAACAGCAAAGGGAGGGGCCGCAGCCATCTTCATCTCCTTCTCCTGCTGCGTCCCCCTCCGCCCCCCTCCTCCTCTCCACGGCTGCTAATGTGGTTAACCCTTCCTGCTCTGAAATGCAGGCAGCTACAGACACAGTACCTCAACATGATGTCCCCTCTGCCTCACAATCTCTGTCCCTGAGGGATCTTCAGGCTGTGGCTGCTGACATTAAGGCCACCCTGACAGCCACACTCACTGCAGCATTAGGGGACCTGCATAATGATCTAAGGGCCATGGGTTCACGTTTGGATCACGTGGAATCCGCATCCAGGCAAAATGGTTCCGCAATTCTTGATTTACATCATCGGTCATCGATACACGCGTCAACTATCAGAGAACTCCACAGGCATATTGAGGATTTAGATAACCGTGGCCGCAGGCGTAACATCAGGATCCGCGGTCTCCCAGAATCAGTAGAAAATACCGATATTCCCAAGGCAGCAATAGCCATATTTAATAACCTCCTTGGTCGCCCGCAAGCTACCCCAATTGACATCGAACGTGTGCACAGAGCGATCCGCCCCAGGAGGGGAGATGCAGACCCACCCAGGGATATCGTTTGCTGCCTAGTCAGCTACCCGCTCAAAGAAGATATCCTCCGCTGTGCTAGAGACAGAGGGCGCCTTTTATATGAGGGAACAGAAATACAATTGTTTCAGGATGTATCCAGCACCACCCTACGCCAGCGGCGCGCTTTACGCCCTCTTCTGGATACGCTCCGATCACGTAACATCCCGTACAGATGGAGGTTCCCCTTCTGTCTCTCTGTACAAGTTGGTGGTCGTTCCTACAACTTGCGCACCCCTGAAGAACTGCCCTCTTTTTGTGCCTCCATAGACATCCCGCTGATTGACCTGCCTGATTGGTTTAGCTTCATGAGATTGCCGCTATCCCAGGATTTGGCGGCCGAGGATAATGCTATGGATTGGCGCGGTCAGTCCTCTCGTAGAGGGCGGATGGCCCCATCGACCCCTCCGAGACCCCTAATGGGGGACGCCACGACTACCTTTAGTCCGACGGCCTCGCCAGCACACAGGAGGCCAAGACGCGAAACCTAATGGTCCCTGTTCTTCCCTTAACATTGCTACTTTGATGCATACCCTGCTGAGTACGTTCTACTGTTACTGCACACCTTTTTTCGTCCACCCGCCTCATATGTTCTAATTGCGCACTTGCGCTCTCTGATCAATGCTCGTCGGACTCCTACTTTACCACCTTTGCCACCTTTACTGTTTATCCGTCAAGCTTGCGGCCTGTGTTTCACGGAACTCCGTCTCTGCCCTATGCGCAAATAGTGGGCCTCCACAGCTCCTTCATGCCTTACAGGGGGTTGGGAGTCGGCACCGTTCTAGCTGTCTCGTCCTCATACATGGGGGAACAGTTTCTGGGATCTGCCTTACTAATTGTCACCTAGTCCTCCGCACTCCACAGCGAGTCCTCCGCCTCCAGCTGGTTATCGATTGGTGCCTTCTCCTAGCCTTTTATTTCCTATTACCATCTGGAGGCATCCTGGGCGATGAACATCCTCCGACATCGTCTTGCTGGTATGCTCTGAACTTCGCCCTCACATCTTTGCGGACGTCCTGCTGCTCGCCTGAGGCTGTTCGGTGATGGATTGTTCGCCCCCCTCATCCTCTCCGTGGACATTGGAACGTTTGGCCTTCCCGATCCTATGGCAATGCTCCCTGCTCAATTTGTAATGTATAATTTCTGCGTACCTATGTTAGTGTCTCTAAATTCTGACCGGGAGGTGGTTTTGGGGGAGATGGTTATTGTTTGCGGGGATGGATCATTTTTTTTTTTTTTTTTTTTTTTTTTTTTTTTTCTCTCGGGGAGTGTACATGTTCTTTTAATCAGTGAATTTGACTGTGTGGACAAGCATCACCTCTTCCCGCTACTGGCTAGATATTTCAGAATGGTACCATGTCATTCTCTTCCACCCGGCTTTTACTTGGCCGAAATGGCATACCTGTGGGCCTGCGTGCCTTTGATCACTCCCATGCTCACTTCCCTCCTCCTCCTCCTCCCCACTCTTACGCCATTCCGAGAGAGGTGATGCTCGTACCCTTTGTTTCCCTGGGGACGCTAGCTACTATCTTGGTGTGGGGGGGGTAGGGGGAGGAAGGGTTTTCTATGTCTTATCTAGTCCCCTTGATACTCATATATTTGTGGGATGATGACGGGCCTTGGTCTTAGGGGGCTTCATTAGTAACAGCTGAACAGGGGCTTATTGATGTTTTATCTGATTTTGTCATGCTCATTCATGTTTTGATATTGTTGACTTGTTATGTTTGTGCCTTGTGCTGTGGTTTGCCTGTAATATATGCAGGGGTCTTCCAATATTCTCCGTTCAGTGAGGTGCCCCTTTATTATCTCACGCCCACCTTGGCGTGGGCTGCTCTTCCCAATGCGGTCACTCTGTACGTGCCTTACACTTCTTTCATACTAAGCGTAGCTAGACCCCTCGCTCGGCGACATTCCACGTGTGATACATCTACTAAAGTTGCCCAGGTCTTCTTCCTTTGCATGTCACATGTCACTTCATCTCCCATGGAAGACCGGTACCCAAACCTTTATATGCCCCACCCCTGCGGACTTCTGACATCACTTACATCTCTCGAACCCCGCTCCCTTGTTCTTGCCTTTTGTTTTATGATTTCTCATAGGGGGCTACCGGCCGGCGGATGCGCACTTCCTGGTTTCACGCCGACCTCGTTCCCCACACAGTGAGCTCAGCGAGCTTCCACTGATACTTTTCATTCGGCTTCTATCCGTATCTTTTT
Organism: Staurois parvus; assembly: GCF_062004578.1. Classification (NCBI taxonomy): domain Eukaryota; kingdom Metazoa; phylum Chordata; class Amphibia; order Anura; family Ranidae; genus Staurois; species Staurois parvus. The sequence goes on along the minus strand of NW_028317994.1, from coordinate 10,058,877 downwards.
TCTGAGCTTCTTTTCTTTTTTCTGCTCCTCTTCCCTTTCCCCGCCCCTTTCTCCTTTTCCTGTTTTTCTTTCTCTCACGTGGAACAGCGGGACTGTTCCTCTAGCCGTATACTTTCTATATTCCCCCCTTTTTTTTTTTTTTTTCTCTCTCTCCTTCCCCCCTCCTTTTTCCCATCCCCGGATCCTCGGCATACCGAAGCCCCGGACTCAGGCTCCACCTTCCTACAGCCATGCTTTCTTCCGCTTCACAGACGGGACAACTGTCTCTGAAACTTCTTTCACTTAATGTCAAAGGTTTGAACGTACCCGAAAAGCGTTCCATGCTCCTCTCTTACTTACACAAACAGAAAGCGGATGTGGTCTTTTTACAAGAAACGCATTTTCGCCAAGACTCCATTCCAAAGCTTTACAATTTCTACTTCCCCACGGTCCGCCACGCCGCCAACCCCCTGGCTAAGTCTAAGGGGGTTGCAATATTGTTCGACAGACACCTCCAGTTTAATATAAAGGATTCTATGGTGGACCCTGAGGGTAGATACCTGTTTATAAAGGGAGTATTCGCTAACAGACCTATCACATTCGCCAATGTCTATGCCCCCAATGTTCAACAGGTCTCCTTCATGCGCTCAATTGTCTCTGCCCTAGCTGCTTTCCAGGAAGGGTTACTGATACTTGGAGGCGATCTGAATGTCCCCTTAAGCCCTCTGCTAGACTCCTCCTCGGGTAGTTCTTTTCTGCCCTACAAGGCTCTCAGGCAAATACATATACAATTACAGCTTCTACAATTACATGACACCTGGCGTACACTTTATCCCACTGTTAAAGATTATACTTTTTTTTTCCCCACCACACAATAAGTATTCTAGGATAGATTACTTTTTTTTGTCGCAACCAGATCTCCCTCTCCTATATGCGGCTACTATTGAACCGATGGTCCTTTCCGATCATCATCCTATCACCATGACGCTTCGGTTTCCCATCTCGCACCCGCGCTCCAAATACTGGCGTTTGGATGCTTCCCTTCTTACGGATGCCGCTATTGTTCAGGAGCTCCGCTCTAATATGGCTGAATATTTTTCCTTGAACAGCTCGTCAGACACCTCACCCATCACACAATGGGAGGCCCACAAGTGTGTCATACGGGGTAGCCTCATAGCCCTTGCGACAACACGTAAGAAAGCCAAGCAGGAGCGTCTGAAGCTCCTCTCAGATAGGATCCGCTCTTTGGAGAGAGTACATAAACGGACTCTGGCTGCGTCGACCCTTTCGGAACTCACGCATGCACGCACACAGCTTCTCACGGAACTGGGTAAAGCGGTTAGAAAAAGATACATTCTTACACATAAGCTCTATTATGAGTTCGCAAATAAGAGCGGGAAATTTCTAGCTAGAGCTCTTCGGGAGAAACGGGCTAGTATGACGGTTCATAACATCAGAGGCTCTGATGGCATTGAGGCTACATCTAACCCCGATATTGCCGCCCATTTTGAACGCTACTAGAAATCCTTGTACAACCTCCCTCCGGAACGCCCCCCCATACATTCGGACAAATCTAGAACTACCTTGATCTCTGAATTTCTCCATCTCTACGGTTCACCCGCCCTCTCCGAGGATCTGGTGCACGCTATGGAAAATGATCTCACCCTACTTGAACTGCAATCTGCAGTAAAACAGATGAAACCGGGGAAGAGCCCGGGCCCTGATGGTTTTTCAGTAGCCTATTATAAATCCTTTTTAGATATACTGGGTACTCCATTTCTTGCTGCTTTTAACACTCTCGCTCAACCTTCAGGGCCGCCTAACCACCTGTTGGAGGCTCACATTACAGTTATCCCCAAAGACGGGAAGGATAACACCCAGGTTTCCAATTATAGACCCATTTCCTTGCTGAACGTGGACGTCAAACTATTCGCGAAGATCATTGCTAATCGTCTTCTTCCCTCCCTGGTCGATTTGGACCAAACAGGATTTATCCCTGGTAGAGAAGCAAGGGACAACACTATCAAGGCCCTTAATCTCCATCACTGGCTTCGCAGGTCTAACACGCCGGGTTTTTTCCTCTCCTTGGATGCAGAAAAGGCCTTTGACAGGATTGCCTGGGATTACTTGAACGCGTCTTTGGTGGCACTGGGTTTGGGTGAGAAGATGCTCAACTTTATCATGGCCCTCTATTCTGCCCCTACTGCCCGGGTCCGGGTGAACGGCCATCTGTCCAACTCCTTTCATTTACGGAATGGTACACGTCAGGGATGCCCCCTCTCCCCGCTTTTGTTTGTCCTATCCCTTGAGCCCCTGTTGCGGAAAATTCGTTTAAACCCTGATGTTAAAGGAATCACGGTGACAGATAAGGAATATAAACTTGCAGCTTATGCGGATGATATTCTTTTGTTCTTGGCGGACCCTCACATCACTCTTCCAAACCTACTGAAAGACTTTGCCCTTTTCAGATATTTGTCGAATTTTAAAATCAATTTTTCCAAATCTGCCGCCCTTAACATTACTTTGTCTGCGGAGCTAGTCTCTGCTTGTGAGGCCCAATTCCCATTTCACTGGGAAAGGGATTCCCTAACTTATCTTGGTATCCAGCTCACCAGCAACCTTGATGACCTTTACATGAAAAACTTTCTTCCCGCTCTTCGCTCTATGCAAGATGACCTCAATAAATGGCACCGTCCTTGTTTCTCGTGGTTTGGAAGGGCAGCGATCATTAAAATGAATGTACTTCCTCGTCTCCTGTATCTCTTCCAAACATTACCAATTCACTTACCTCCTGCTTTCTTTGCTTCTTGCAAAAGACTGTGTTCATTGTTCCTTTGGAGCCACAAACGTCCGCGTATTGCCTACTCCCAATTAACCCTTTCTAAACTTAAAGGGGGTATAGGATTCCCTGATCTTTACCGCTACTATTGGGCGTGTCATCTTTCCCGGATAGTTGATTGGCACGTTCACACTGCCTCTAAAGACTGGATATCTATCGAGAATGCTTGCTCGCCCTTCCCCCTGGCATCGATTCCTTGGCTTTTGCCGAAACACACGCCACAAGTTCTTCTCACCCATCCTTTGGTGGGACCTACGTTAAAAATTTTCCGTTCGGCTTGTAGATCTGCAGCCATTTCTGACACACCCAACCCCCTGACCCCCATACGCCTCAACCCTGACTTTCCCCCTGGCATGCATAAAGACTTTTTATTGAAACATTGGCCACACAAACAGCTCTTAGTGAAACATTTTCTCCGCAAGGGCAAGGTGAAAACACTCCGAGAATTGCAAGAAAGTCTGGGTATTCGCGAATTCCCTTTCTGGGTATATTTCCAGATCAGACATTATCTGCTCTCTCATAAACCCCCTCATAACTGGCATCGCTCTCTTACCCCATTTGAATCTGCATGCGCGAAGGCTGAACCGCGGAAACATCTGATCTCGGAGATCTACCCACTTCTAGTGGAGAGCCGGTCTTATGACTCCCTCCCCGCATGTCGGGCTTGGAGGAGAGATCTTAATGCTGAGCTGTCGGACTCAGACTGGGACCTGGTCTTCCAATACTCTCATAAATGTTCCCTCAATGTCTCGACACAAGAAAACAGCTACAAAATAGCCTCTAGATGGTACCGAACTCCTTCAAGAATTCATCATTTTAACCCCGCCTTCCCCAACAGCTGCTGGAGATGCGGGACCCCGGATGGGTCCTTTCTTCACATTTGGTGGTCTTGCCCGATTCTTCAACCATTTTGGCTGGAGGTCCATAGGTTAGTAGTGTCTATAAGTTCCTTGCCCTTAGCTCTCTCTCCTGCTCAATTCCTCCTCCATCATTCTTCCCTTCCCAGGGCTCAGTACTTTAAATCATTAGCCATGCACATGATCAACGCAGCCAGACTCTGTATTCCGGTTCTGTGGGGCTCCACTCGCTCTCCCTCTATACGTGAATGGCTCACCCGAGTGGGTAAAACGGCGGACATGGAAGAACTGGTTGCGACTGCTCTCGACACTCCTACGAAATTCTCTCACGTATGGGCCTGTTGGACCCATTTTCTGACTACCCCGGAGTATCGATCCCTCATGGACCAGCCTGTCTGCACCTGATATGGACTTCCCGATAGTGTCATTTAGTAGTATTTGACCTGAGGGTGCTATTATACTCCCCCCTGTGTTACATGCGCATTCTTTCGACGCCGATGACAGCGTATGTTCCACCCACTCCCGTTACTGTTTGTATTGAGGATAAGATATTTTTGACAGTTGTCCCCTCTCTTATTTTACCCTCCATATTTGCTTCCCTTCCTCCCCCCTCCCCTCCTTCCCCCTTTTTTTTTTTTTTTTTTTTCTCTCTTTCTTTCTTTCCCTTTTTTCTCGCCTTCTCCTTTCTTTTCTTTTCATATGCTTACACACGTCTCGGACAATTTTTCCAATAGCACATTGAGTAGGTGGTCAGCATCACCTCTCGCAATTAATCAGCGGTTCCCACGACAATTACTCCTACATTCGCACAATTCCACCATCGTATTCTGTAGTATTGACTTCTACTTAGGTATTGTATTTGCTCGTCTCCCCCCCACAGATTTTTACCGCAAGACAATATGGTAGGAGGCCAAACGTCTTTCTTTTTAGCACTTGACAAGCCTACCTAAATATTACAGGCACAACCCTGTCGTGGCCTAGTTCATCCACACTGTTTGGTTTTGCGTTGGACCTCATTTGCCTTTGTATGATACATGCTTTGCTGTATGTCCTATGTACACTTCATCTGTACATTTTCGTGTGATCACTTGTATCTTGTTTCAATAAACTTTGTTTTTTTTTGGAAAAAAAAAAAAGATAGTACATAAATCTTAACATGTACATAAATAACAGCGTATTGAAAGTAACGTAATACAATCAAAAGAGACATAACAATGATTACCATTCCCTCGTAAGGCACCCTGATATCACACTGATAGTCCAGTATGATTAGGTGAAAGGTCTCAAGTTTACTTTAATCTAGATAAGAAACATAAAAAAGACACACAAAAAAAACTTGATTTCAAGTGCTCCTGTGTGTATCTGGGGTTTTGTTTCTACAGGAGACAGAGATCTTCGAGTGGTTGAAAACACATCGTATGTGATCAGGTAAATAATTTCAGGTAATGGTCTGTATATTTATAATAAATCCTGCAGGCCCAAGTCTTATAATAAGATGAGTATCTCTTGTGTGCCGTGGCAATCATTTCTTCTATTTCAGCTATCTTGTCAAGTCTCATGAACTATTCTTTAAGAAAACAATGGACTGTTTCCAGTATCGGCACAATGGACTGTTTCCAGTATCGGGGTATGCACATCTGTTGCTGACATCATATGAATAGCAAGCGATTTGTGATATTGCCAACCCATGGGGATTGAGTAGTGGAGAAAGTATTGAAGGGGGGGAAATTCTATCTGATAGGAGGTGATTTGCACAATGATATCATGCACCGCCTTCCAGTACAGTTGTAATTCTGAACAGTCCCACTAGATATGCAACATCGAACCTGGTGCTTGGTTGCATCTCCAACAGAGATCAGGGATTGATGGGTATATTTTATTCAAAAGGTGAGGGGTTCGGTACCAATGGGAGAAGACTTTGAAATTATACTCTTGAACAGACACATTGACTGAGCCTTTATGTATTGTATTGAGAGCTTGTTCCCAATTATCTGCAGACAGTGGAGTGTTCAAGTCTACTTCCCATTAGTGTAACTGTCTATTAGTAGTATTAGAAGAGTCTTGTGTCAACTGGGCATAGATAAAGGATATCAAGTGTTGTTGGGGATTTTTTGATTGAACTAGTAAGTGGGTTGTTTTCCGCATGCCAGGCGGTATGGAGACCCAGACAAGAAATGTCTAATCTGTAAATAGAACCACCACTGAAAGGATGATGGAGAATCTTTGCTAGCTAAATCCACTCGTGCTTGAATGGAACCCTTATAAAAAAAAATCTAAAAGGTGTGCCAAGAGCTTTTTTGTGGTGGCTGATGCGGGCAGCCAAGATATGAACGTTAACTATCCATCAGCTAAATCTTGTTCCAGGCCTACCCAGTCCTTTGTCTGTGCATGTATGTGCCTGTCCACCATTCTGGTAAGTAAACAGGCCCTATGATAGGACTTGAGGTCTGGCAGTCCAAACCCCCCCCCCCTTCCCGTGTTTTCATTCTGCACAGCTGTGCCATGCTCATCCTTGGGGTACTGTCCTTCCAAATAAAACTGGAGAATATTCGTTGTAACGTCCGAAAAAAGGTCTGAATGAAAGTAATAGGGATGGCCTGCCTAAGATATAGACAAGTATGGTCATTTTGATTACTGCAGCTCTACCATAATTTGAAATTAAATAATAATTGGTATTTCCGTATAACCTTTAAAAGAGCAGGAAGAGTTGTTAAAGGGTGTAAGGGACATAGGAGGATATCATCAGCAAAGGCTACCACTTTGTAAACATGCAAACAAATTGTTATACCTTTGATATCTGGGTCTGCCTGAATCTGTCTCAGAAGAGGTTCTAAGGTCATAACAAAAATAATGGGAGATAAGGACATCCCTGTCTTGTTCCGTTTACAATCGAAAATGCCATTGACTTTCACTGAGGCAGAGGGATTGGAATATAAGGAGCCAATAAAGGTCCACATTACAGGCCCCAACCCTGCATTTGCTAATACTGTTGCCATGTAGTCCCAGGCTACCCTGTCAAATGCCTTTTCTGCATCCAATGAAAGAAAAAACCCAGAGGAGCTAGTGGAGGTCAGCCATTTGTATATGTTTAGGGCCTTGATAGTGTTGTTGCGTCCTTTTCTGCCTGGAATAAATCCCACCTGATCTAGAGACACCCACAACTATAGGTGAGGGAGTAAATGATTTGCTAAAACTTTTGCAAACAGTTTCACATCCACAATTACAAGGGATATTGGTCGGTTATTTTGGACTTGTGTGGGGTTCTTCCCCTGTTTTGGTATTACTGTGATGTGGGCTTCCACAAGTTGCTTAGGGGCTGGCAAGTTCTCTTTCAAAGAACTAAATGCGCAAAGAAAATGTGGGAGAATCGTGTCTTGAAACGGTGGGTAGGCCAACCGGCCCGGACTTTTCCCTGGCTTCATGGCTTTAAGTGCTTTTAACACCTCCTCAGTCAAAATCAACTTGTCCATGGTAGAAGACAAAGGAGGCATACCATACTGGTGGAGGAATTCCTGTATTGCAGTTTTAAGTTCAGTTGGAGATCTCAATATCTCTTCTGGCACTGATAAATTATATAATTTCATAGTACTGAAAAAACTTTGAAACAATAGCTTCTGTGGAAGGGTGAGTCTTCCCTGTCTGGTCTCTGGTCAAGTGAACAGTCCAGTCAGTTTTGACTTTCTGAAATGCCCTGGCCAGAAAATGACCATTTTTGTTGGCGTGCTCATAAAAGAGTTTCAAGTGGAGGATAAATTTCCTATGTATTTGACAACCCAATCTCTCCAAAAGAATCTGTCTGGCTTGGGACAGGGTGTCTAGTTTGTTCAAGGCCTGTTTTTGTTTATGAGTGGTTTCCAGGGTGCGAATATGCACTGTTAGCCTGTCTGCCGAGGCCTGTCTGGCCTTTTTCAGCTTTGTGGAAAGTGCAATAAAATGTCCCCACATGACGCATTTATGTGCTAGCCACTGATTCATTGGGGGTGTCATTTAAAGTGAAAAACTCTTGTAGACTTTCCTGGAGTTGGGCCAAGTGTAATGGGTCCCCAAAAGGGAGGGATTCAGAAGCCATAATTTTGACCTCCTCTTTCTCTCTGGAAATTGTAAGGTTAATGTGATTGGGTGATGGTCAGGGCATAAAGAGGTTCAGTAGTGACATTGGTTAAGTAAGATAGATCCGATTGTGATGGAAAAAGGTAATCGATATGTTAGTATTTAGCATGTATATGAGAATAGTAAGTATAATTTTTACAAGCGGGGTTATGAGTCCGCCATGTGTCGTGCGAAGACAGAAAAGTCAACTGAAGTTTAATTTGTTTGAGGGCTCTATAAGGTACTGTAGATGTGCCTGTAGGCAAGTCCAATAAAGGGATTAATCGCAAGTTCAAGTCCCCTCCTAAGATTAAGACTCCCAAAGAAAAAGATATCAGAGCATCCACGACCTTACGTATAAAGGCAGCTTGTTTCGTATTCGGGCTATAAATGTTCGCTAATGAAATTGGTTGATTGTAAACTGAGCCTTTGACAAAAATATAATGACCCTCCTGATCTGTCAATTGGTCAGAAAAGACAAATGGTAAAGATCTGGCAAGAAGGATTGCCACCCCTCTTGTGTTCAACTCAGAGGCCAATGCATGGTACGTATGGAGGTATTTGTAGTTTGCAAGTCTAGGCATTGAAGACATTTCTCCTGGAGAAAGGCTATAGGGCTTTATGTTTGGAGATTTCAGATGAAATCATAGATCTTTTCTCAAGAACATTCAATCCCCTTACATTGAGAGAAAGGATTTTGTCAGTTAAACACAAAGGGAAGAAAATAAAATAAAAGTTCAGAGAAAGAGAAGGAAAGATAACAGAGACAAAATTGTAAGGCGGAGATAGTTAAACCTAAATCTAAGAGATGAAAAAAAACAGGATAGAAAAAGAAGAGGTCCAAATTCGGGTGAAACCAGGTTTAAAAATATTGGAGCAAAGCCCCCCGGGTTTCACATACAGTATAAGACCGAACAGGGGTCAGCTAGGCAGATGCCAAGCTGTGTGGGCAGTAATAAGTCTGGTGAGTGAGACGGACTAGCCCCGTTGGCCGAAGAGTATCACGGTAATGTAAACCAAACTGTAGCAGGGTAAAACAGAACATCCCAGCTAAATGATTTCTTGATATGTGTCAGGGGAGGCCATACAACACCAAATCAGTTTTATGCCAAAGAACTCAAATAGAAATTATGACTATCCCCCCTCCCCCCAGGACTATAACAAAGCATCCAGCATGCCTACTTAATTAGAAAAAAAATTACAGTGAATAAATAAAATAGTGAGGTAAAATATCTACCTTGGCAACGTACCACCCTGACCCCAACTTAATGCTCAAGAATAGTACTGTATGGCTAGTTATATCCAACATCATTAACAGTTATCCTCCTAAATAATTGTATTTTTTATTTTATTTCAGGTACTTATATAGTGCTGTCAATTTACACAGCACTTTACATACAGTCATGGCCGAAATTGTTGGCACCCTTGATATTTTTCCTGAAAATCAAGTATTTCACACAAAAAAGGTATTGCATTAACACATGTTTTGCTATACACATGTTTATTCCCTTTGTATGTATTGGAACAAATATAAAACAGAGGCAGAAAAGCAAATATGACATAATGTCACACAAAACCCCAAAAATGGGCTGGACAAAAGTATTGGCACCCTTAACTTAATATTTGGTTGCACACCCTTTGGAAAACATAACTGAAATCAGTCGCTTCCTATAACCATCAATAAGCTTCTGACACCTCTCACCCGGAATTTTGGACCACTCTTCCTTTGCAAACAGCTCCAGGTCTCTCTTATTGGAAGGACACCTTTTCCCAACAGCAATTTTAAGATCTCTCCACAGGTGTTCAATGGGATTTAGATCTGGGCTCATTGCTGGCCACTTCAGAACTCTCCAGCGCTTCTTTGCCATCCATTTCTGAGTGCTTTTTGACGTATGTTTGGGGTCATTGTCCTGCTGGAAGACCCAGGATCTTGGACGCAAACCCAGCTTTCTGACACTGGGCCCTACAGTGCGACCCAAAATCCTTTGGTAATCCTCAGATTTCATGATGCCTTGCACACAGTCAAGGCACCCAGTGCCAGAGGCAGCAAAACAACCCCAAAACATCATTGAACCTCCACCATATTTTACCGTAGGTACTGTGTTTTGTTCTTTGTAGGCCTCATTCTGTTTTCGGTAAACAGTAGAATGATGTGCTTTACCGAAAAGCTCTATCTTGGTCTCATCTGTCCACAAGACGTTTTCCCAGAAGGCTTTTGGCTTACTCAAGTACATTTTGGCAAACTGTAGTCTTGCTTTTTTATGTCTCTGTGTCAGCAGTGGGGTCCTCCTGGGTCTCCTGCCATAGCGTTTCATTTCATTTAAATGTCGACGGATAGTTCGCGCTGACACTGATGCTCCCTGAGCCTGCAGGACAGCTTGAATGTCTTTGGAACATGTTTGGGGCTGCTTATCCACCATCCGGACTATTCTGCGTTGCAATCTTTCATCAATTTTCCTCATCCGTCCACGACCAGGGAGATTAGCTACAGTGCCATGGGTTGCAAACTTCTTGATAATGTTGCGCACTGTGGACAAAGGCAAATCTAGTTCTCTGGAGATGGACTTGTAACCTTGAGATTGTTGATATTTTGCCACAATTTTGGTTCTCAGGTCCTCAGACAGTTCTCGTCTCCTCTTTCTGTTGTCCATGCTTAGTGTGGCACAGACAGACACACAATGCAAAGGTTAAGTGAACGTCTCTCCTTTTTATCTGCTTTCAGGTGTGATTTCTATATTGCCCACACCTGTTACTTGCCCCAGGTGAGTTTACAGGAGCATCACATGCTTGTAACATTCTTATTTATCCGCAGTTGTGAAAGGGTGCCAATACTTTTGTCCAGCCCATTTTTGGAGGTTTGTGTGACATTATGTCGAATTTGCTTTCTTTCCTCCCTTTTTTTGTTTTGTCCCAATACACACAAAGGGAATAAACATGTGTATAGCAAAACATGTGTTAATGCAATACGTTTCGTGAGAAATACATGATTTTCAGGAAAAATATCAAGGGTGCCAACAATTTCGGCCATGACTGTATATATTGTACATACACATCAGTCCCTAATCCTCAAGGGGCATACACTCTAAGGTCCCTAACTCACATTCATATACAAGGGCCAATTTAGACAGGATCCAATTAACCTACCAGCATCTCTTTGGAGTGTGGGAGGAAACCGGAGTACCCAGAGGAAACCCACGCAGGCTCAGGGAGAACATGCAAACTCCAGGCAGGAGGTGCCATGGCTGGGATTCGAACTAGTGGGTGCCATTTTGGTACACCTTGTACTACCCATGCAGTACACCCATAGCATGAGGTGAAAAGCGATTGTTATATGGAACAAATGTGAGTGGGCATTTCTTATACTGATATTGTGTTATTTAATAAACAAAATTACACTATGGAGGATCTTTTTGCTTTATTACTATGAACCTTTATGGAGAGTGAGCGGTATTGCTGATACCTATGACTGGAGGAGATCTTAAAGAAGAGGAGTAAGTGCCACCATTGATGGGATCCAGTGAGGGGATTGTCCTGTGACAACTAATACCTTTGAGGATTGTGGTGTGATCCTAAAAGTGATCTGGCCCTTGTGGTCACTGTAAGGAGGTGAGGGGGCAATCTGGCCACTTGAGGATTTACACCTGTGCTGTGACCACGTTTACACGTTATCACTTGCATGATTTTGAAGTTGGAGCACGAGTCTGTTTTCGGTTTTTGGACATTTTTATTTTTGTGTGTTTATGATTAACAATTTATATTATCATTTGTGTGGATATTCATATGTGGTCAAGTGTGTTTTGTGGCACTTATCACTGTAATATAGGATTATATCCCCATAATAGGGGATTTCCTTATTTGCACTACTGTATTAGTGAGTGTTTGATCCCTCAATTGTGGATAAGGGGGATTGTGGATTAATATTTTCATTTATTTACAGGATTTATTCCATTGTTGTCACTTTGTCACTATTCATTTATGCACTTATAGATCCTGGAAGGATCTGATCACCTTACTGTGGATTTATATATTTATATATTGTATTTATTTATTATATTAGTAGCGCTACACTATTTTGCCTTTTATCCTCCTAAATAATGGTTAAGTATTTGCATCAGTGAGGTCCAAGAGGACCAGCCTGGCTGTCTGCAAGCACTTACAAGTCAAATCATAGGTAATCGAGTATTCAAATAAATGGTCCTCGGCTATCTACCTGTATGAGCCTGCAGACTTCCAAGGCTATGGTTCCCAAGTAATCATCATACCATGAGTAGCAAGCGGGAGAACATCCAACAACGCAAGGGCTAAAAGCACCTTGCATAGCATTCGAGTATTTAAAGGGGGTCAGTTCTCAACCGCATGACAACATTCAGTGAAATTATCTAATAGGAATTAGGCCTTAGTGTGTTCTCCAAACGCGATGAAGGTTTACCTTCATCTACTCAAGGATAGAATCCTGTGTCATGCTTCCGAGAAGTTCTTCCTGAGGCCGGCCATTGAGAAGAAGAAAAAAAAAAGGGGCAGGGGATGGGGAAGGAGGGGAGGGAAGAAAGGAAAGGGGAGGGTATGAGAGGGAAGGGGACGACAAAGGGAGGAAGGAGGAGAGGGGGGGAGGATTAGAGGGGGGAGGGAGGAGGGAGGAAAGGGGAAAGGAGGAGAGGGGAAGGGAGTGGAAGGGGGGGGGGGGAGGGGGGGGGGGGGAGGGGAGGGGGTGGGGAGGGAAAAAAAGGGATAGGAGAGGATAAGGGGAGCACAGCAAGGAAGGCAAATAAATAGGAAAACTAATAATAATAAAAATGAGCATTCTCCACCTTGGGCTAAAGAAAAACGGACCTGGTCTGTTGCTCAGTGGTCCAAAGTTCTCTTTTCTGATGAGAGAAACTTTTGCATCTCATTTGGAAACCAAGGACCCAGAGTATGGAGGAAGAATGGAGAAGCACACACTGCAAGATGCTTGAAGTCCAGTGTGAAGTTTCCACAGTCTGTGTTGATTTGGGGAGCCATGTCATCTGCTGGTGTTGGTCCACTGTGCTTCATTAAGTCCAGGGTCAACGCAGCCATCTACCAGGAGATTTTGGAGCACTTCATGCTTCCTTCCGCAGCTGAGCTTTATGGTGATGCGGACTTAATTTTCCAGCAGGACTTGACACCTGCCCACACTGCCAAACGCACCAAAACCTGGTTCAATGACCGTGGGATTACTGTGCTTGATTGGCCAGCAAACTCGCCTGACCTGAACCCCACAGAGAATCTATGGGGCATTGCCAAAAGAAAGATGAGAGACATGAGACCGAACAATGCAGAAGAACTGAAGGCTGCTATTGAAGCATCCTGGTCTTCCATAACATCTCAGCAGTGCCACAGGCTGATAGCTTCCATGCCCCCCTGCATTGAGGCAGTAATTGCTGCAAAAGGGGCCCAAACCAAGTACTGAGTACGTATGCATGCTTATACTTTTCAGAGGTCCGATATTGTTCTATATACAATCCTTGTTTTATTGATTGCATGTAATATTCTAATTTTCTGAGATTGTGGATACGGGGTTTTCATGAGCTGTAAGCCATAATCATCACAATTATGACAGATCACGGCTTGAACTATCTTGCTTTGCATGTAATGAGTCTATCTCATATATTAGTTTTACCTTTTAAGTTACATTACTGAAATAAATGAACTTTTGCACGATATTCTAATTTTTTGAGTTTCACCTGTACATACATTGGCATGTTAGAAGGTGTTTAACCATATTTCTCTTTGAACCATCAGAATTGGAAAACATATTACCCTTAATATTATTAGTACAATGTGAGCATGATAGGTATGGAAATTATCCCTTTCTTTTCACTCCTAAAACACATGGGAAACTTTTGACTGGTCAGCATTAAATATGAGCTCAGTTTGGACCAACACTTCCTGTTTAGAAATTTTTTCTGAAAGCTGGCTGTAAATGGTTGCTAAGGAAGCAGCGGATGCTTGCAGCCCCTGCATCCTTGCCAATCGTTGACATCAGCTGGTCTTCTTTAAAGATCACTGAACACTGCTTCAACCACACAGTTTGACTCATCACTAGTCAACATGTGTAATTTTATTTCAAAACAAATTCTGCAATTCTTCAATAACAGAATATGCTGTATGAAGCAGGGGCGGACTGACAACTCATGGGGCCCCCGGGCAATAGGGGATCATGGGGCCCCTGTGTCCTTGCCCAAACTCAACAAAGCCTATGAAAAAGGTACCAGGGGCATCTCATGGGGCCCCCTACTGACCCCGAGCCCTCGGGCAGTGCCCGAGTTTCCAAATGGTCAGTCCGCCCCTGGTATGAAGGATATGCCAATGGCATTTCATGCAAGAAAAAAAACTTGTTCAGAAAAGCCATGATGCTTGGATATAAATGGAATTCTTTTTTCACAGTATTTTATGGTTTATTTATGATATCAATTACAGATTTAGGCATTTTTAAAGAGTCTCTATCCGTTTGTGAACAATGAAGTGTCCTTGCAATCTCCTCTGCATAAGTAAAACTACAGATTGAACTCCCTGTGCCCAGTCATTTTGTGGAGGCTGGACATAGGGTTACTGAATTGAAGTTCATAGTTATAGAGCAGGTCTCTAAACCTAGAAGAGGCAGAGATCATAATATTACTTTAAAACTTAAGGAATTTTACTGGATCTTTGAGTTAAACACCTTGAAACTGTTAGGGGTAAGCATGATTTTTTTAACTTATTTTTATGTATTGCATTTAAGGAAAAAGGAAAATTTTCTTCATTATTTATTTAATAATTTCTTTTTCTTACTTGACATCTAACTTTTTTTTAAATCGCACTTTCTTTTAAAGGCTGTCTAATCCAACTCTGTATACATGTCTGCAAAACTAGATCACACGTAAAAGTAAGTCTTTGGCTGCTATTATAAGGAAGCACTTGATCACAACTTCAATGGACTGTAGCAGGGTTGAAATCCCAGCTCAACAGACAGCTAGTAGTTCCAACTCAATTTAAATCTACAAAACAAAAGCAAACAAGTATTTTTTTGGCATTTTATGTTGGATCTCCTCTAAGGCTACATTCATATCAGCGATTAAGGGTGGTGTGAATTGTAACGACATGAATCTCCTAATTTACAGCTTCACAAAGTGCATACAGCAGCAATCACAGAAATGAATCTGTAGCTGTGTGGAGAGCCGAGAATAGCTGTAGCCATCAGCAAGCTGTAGTTGAATGGGGCCAGCAACTGCCCCTAGCTGCTTGCATCCACACTTGTAAACAAAAGATTTCTGCAGCTACAATTCACACCTAGCCTTAATCGCCAGAGTGATTGTAGCTTTAGTGTGAAAGTGGCCACCAATGCAATAATTTTTTGATTCTACCCCATACATGATAAAATTGAAAAGCAACTTTCAAAAAAAGTTTTATTTCAAGATGCAAATTGCAGCACCTGACCAATATTTGAACCATAATTGCAATGGGTTTGTCTTTTGTATAGTTGTTCGTACAATTGCTGCATATGCAGTATATATGAGAGGCATTATATGGATGTAGAGAACAGCACACACAAACACTGAAATCTGATCAGTAAAGGTATTGCTTTTCCTTCTCATTAGTAAACTCAATTGGAACACAGAAGCCTTTGAATGATGTGATACAGTTCAGCCAGAATGTTCTCTAAAATCAATACTACTGATTTGTTGGGACCTGAGGAAGAAAATTTAGCTCAATCTCCAACAAAACTGACCACTGAAGTTATAATAAAACTTTTCTTATTTAGAGGAAAAAATTTATTTTTTAAGGAAAAAATATAATTGTCTTCTACAAAGGCTGTGATATATTTGTTAAATAACAAAATGTAATAGAAGGATCAAGACATGAACTGGCAAAATATACTTACACTCACATACATATAAGTGCATGTATATTTATAGTATGCTTATTCTATCTCTGATTTATTACAAAATGATAGAAAGCCATCATGCTATTATACCTAACCTGGTCAGTAGACTCTTTAATCCTCATGAAGCCCCGGCAGGGGTATCATTTGCAGACATATTTCTAAAAAAAACCTGATAATTGTATTAATGTTGCTGTGTTTTTCTATGGTAAGTCTAACTAATTATGATTTTATTAACTAGCCAAGTGAAATAGATTTAAAAGTTAGTTACAGGTGGAAATTTGTATTTCTTCAATCATAATTGTGTTAATGTACCAAAATAATAATAAGAGTACAACTTTGGGTGGCTCTTTTACCTATGTAAAGGATATCACCTTGTAAAAGAATAAATACTCGCCATTCCAGTAGGTGCTGTATTAAAACTTTCCTCTCTGAAAAATATTTGGCCGTGTTCCCTGCTGGTCACTGTGTTTCCTTCCCCTGGCCCTTGTGTCTCTAGGGACACAGTAGTATTGTGGGGATGGAGGAAGAAACCACAGAATTGGCAGCAGATACCACAGCTGCCACTGAAGAACACGCTATCCAACACATCCAAACGTAACTGATGGCAACAGAATTCTGCACATCAAAAAACATTTCTTGCCAGAAAGGTAAGCATTTTACTTTTTCTTTTACAGTAAGTACTTGTTTACACTTGCTCCAAAATGTGGAATTGGGCACGCTTTTTTAAGCGATCAAAGCAACTGTCACTAAATAAAATGGTAAGCTTACAGTCCTACTTACATGTTGCATTTGATTTGCTTTGCTTCAAAAATTATACTCCATCTCTTTCTTGGTACTTCAAAGCATCTCCAAAGCCTGCATAAAAGTCTAAGATAAAGCTTTCTGGCAGCAAGTGCAGCTTTTCAGATGATTTTATGCAGGTTTAACTTCACTTTGTTTTGGAGGTATTGCAGGTATGAGATATAAGTGAAATGAAAAGATATCATCAGCAGTCACTTCCAGTTCATGTGTAAATATTCTGGAAGTGTCTGGAGCCTACGTCACATCTAGTGTGCAGTGATGAGCAGCAGGATGGTGAGCAGGATCCAGACTGGAACAGAACAAAAAGCAGATGGCACACATGTTGTGCAACATGGGAACACTATAACGGAAGGTGAGTGGGCTAAAGAGAGAGATCTGAGCAGCAGAAGTTTAGCAGAGCTGGGGGAATGGAGCAGGAAAAATTAGCAATGTCACACATGGTGCTCAGCATGGGAGGAATATAGCGGGAGGTGGGACCAGAGAGAAAGGAGGATCAAAAAACAAGATCAGCAGACCTGGGGGTTACTGCTGAGTGGGCTACTTGCAGAGCTGGAGGTTACTACTGAACAGGAGATCAGCAGAGCCAAGAGTTACTACCGAGTGGGGACTCAGCAAAGCTGTGGATACTACTGAGTGGGTCATTAGCAGAGCTGGGAGCACTACTGAGCAGGGGGTCTGTTGAATGAGGGTACTCCTTAGCTAGGGATCTGCTGAATGGGGGTATTAATGAGCTGGGGATCTGCTAATTTGGGGACCTACTGATGTGGGGTACAACTGGGCCCCTCTAAAAAAAAATAGAAAATCAACACATAGTGAAATGTATACCTTATGGAGCTGCTACAAGCTGTGGATGGAAAGAAAAAGATCACCTCACAAGCAAGTGAGAAGAGGGGAACATGAATCTGAGTGATTCCAGTGTCAGCCAATACAAGTGAAGAGATGGACACTGCTCAACCAACCCCAGGAGTCCAGAGTTGAGGAATGGCTTCAGTCGCTGTTCTGGCCATGCCCTTTGACACATTTCACCCTGCCCACTGGGGCTTGGTCAACACAGACACAGGGCATTGACCAAGCTTCATTAAAGCTTCAAAACAGCAAAACTGAAGTATCATAAAAACATCACAAAAGCATAGCAGAAGCATAAAAAAACACATAAAAAATGCATGTTAAATTGGTAGGCACTTTAATTTGTGTTGAAGCTGAAGCAAGTGAAAATGAGTCCTAGGGGTATAATTTATATTTTTTACATAGACAACAGGGTAACTTTAAGGATAGTTTTTCTCCACAAATATATCTCAGGCTGCAATAACAAACTGCATTCAAAGAAAAAGAAAATAATAATTTAAAGCATATGCTACCCTTAATAAAAGGTATCACTTAAATTAGCCTGTGGTATTTAAAAAAAATTGTTTCATTTGAACATCTTTACTGAAATGCGTAGGCCATCATTACTGCCACAAGAGGGTAAATGAGCGCTGGAAGTCACTACAGCTGCTGGAACACCAAAAGGCACCAAATAACCTCCAAATCAACAGTATAAATAAAGGGTGCAGCGCTTAGAATGAAGATAATCAAAATATAGCATATAATGTAAACATATAACTTAAAATAAAGTGCAAATCAATAATGTGACTCAGTGTGCCAAACAATGTTTGTCACTTATGCGTGACCAGAAAGGTGCATAAATAACATGCAAAGGACTCAATAATAGCTGTATAAAACATATAAAAAACATATATCCATGTCACTCCATTGTGACTACACGTGTATATATGAAAACATATAGTCCAAAATAAACGTGAATCAATCCAAATATATAAGGTGCAAGGAAGATCACAAGGATTTCCGATAACTGGTAATAACATCCAGTAGGTGATGGTGTATCCAAACTTAAAAGACTGCGCGCTCAACAGATGCGCAATCAGTAAGCGCATTTAAGAGATAACACTCTTAGTAACAACATTGGAAGCTCCTCCGGATTGTGGTCTGGTCTGCTGTCTCTCACTGCTCAATCAGCTGTCTGTCATGGCTCTAAACATCTCTCACTCGGCTCTGCAGGTGATGGGAAGCTCACAGGGAGCCCCAGAAACTGAGGCGTTTTGTGCAATGGCACATAATCACAGGGGGTGTGCTTACAGTGCTTGATGTCTCATTGCAGAGATTCAACAAAGACAATGTTGGCGTTTACAACAATGGTGCAATCATAATATCATGGTCCTCTAAATGCTAATAATGACTGGTGTGAATGGTGGCACTAAAATATGTATAATAATACAATAAATAACATACTAATTAAACACTTCTAAACATATAGGTCAGATAATAATTGTGTGGAAAATGTCTTAGAGAACTGTTTATTTGTCACCTTCAACTACTTCAGATATGTCCATCTTATTACATAAGATGAGCATATCAGGGGTTAAGACAGTGTAAAGAGAAGGTCAGTACCAGTGTACTAAAGAGCATTTAAGTTAACCCTCAAGGGTTGTGTACCATTTCCAATGACTACTTTACCAATCTATATGTGCATTTTATCAGCCAGCCAGTTGGGAAGCTGAGGTGACATGGCATAGGTGATGGAGGTCTCCAATAGTAAAGGCGCCTGTGTGCTTGATTCCCTCCCTAGCACTCAGTACCTCAAATTGGGTCTTACTGTGGTACAAGCCAACTTGAGGACCTAGTCTAGAAATCATGGAAGATGGAACAAGGCCTCCTAGGATACATATCTAAGAATGGAGGTAAAGAGTTAAACATGTGCGTACTACAAAGGTAATCATTGGAGTTTGGTATAGGCCTCCCAGTGTTAATGAGGAGGTGAAGACTCAGCTCCTTGCACAGATCGAAAGGCCTACCCGGAAATTGACTGGAGTAATGGTACTGCAGGAACAGTTAAAGGGCAAAAATTGTTAAACCTACTACAGGACAATTTTATGGTACAGTTCATAGAGGCCCCAACTAGGAATGATCCTCTGCTGGACCTGGTAATCTCAAACCATGCTGAGTATATTATGAACGTCCATATAAAAAAACATCTGGGTAGCAGTAACCTTAACATGATTTAATTTATTGTTAGCTGTAAACAGCAAGCACATATGGGAAAATAAAAACGCTCAATTTTAAGAGAGCTAATTTTCCAAGGCTGAGAGCTGCTCTCCAAGACTTAGACTGGGTGGGACTATTGGCATCAATGAACACAACACAGAAATGTGAGTTCTTCAAAAAGACTGTATGTGAACACACTGCAAAATATATTCCCATGAGCAACAAGTTTAAAAGGCTAAAAATCAAACCTATGTGGCTTACGGCCAAAGTTAAAAAAGCTATAGATAATAAGAAAAGAGCTTTTATTAAGTATAAAAATGAAGGAATGCTATCATTGTTTAAACATTACAAAGAATATAACAGAATATGCAAAAAGCAAATAAAGGCCACAAAAAATGTAAACGAACGACAGATTGCAAAAGATAGCAGGACCAACCCCCAAAAATTCTTCAAATATATTAATAGCAACAAGGTCTGGTCTGAGCATGTAGGCCCTTTACAAAATAATCTAGAGTGGGTGACTGGGGACAAACAGAAGGCAAATTTATTAAATACCTTCTTTAGCTCTGTGTATACAAAGGAGCATGGAGAAGCTCTTGTCCATAATGGACATGGTATTGACACAGCTCCAGATGATCCACATTGGCTCACAATTGATATGATCCAAACATATTTAGACAGAATAAAGGTGAATAAAGCATCTGGACTGGATGGCATACACTCATGGGTCCTTAGAGAATTGAGCTCTGTCATTTCAAAGCCATTGTTTCTAATTTGTAGGGACTATTTAATAACTGGCATAGTACAACTGGATTGGTGTAAGGCCAATGTGGTGCATATATTTAAAAAGGAGTCAACATCTATAAGTAATTATAGACCTGTTAGTTTATCTTCTATAGTTGGAAAGATACTGGAGAGTTTAATAAAAGACCACATAGTTGAGTTTTTGCTGGAAACAAATATTTTAAGCAACAGACAGCATGGATTCATGAAAGACAGATGTTGCCAAACAAATCTGATTTCTTTTTATGAGGAGATGAGCAAAACCTTGGACAGAGGAGTGGTGGTATACTTGGATTTTCCAAGAGCATTTAACACAGTTCCCCAGACACGGCTAATGTGTAAGGTAAAGTCTACAGGCTTGGAAAAATCTGTATGTAAATGGCTTAAAGATCGTATTCAGAGAGTAGTGATTAATGATTCATACTCCGAATGGTCTAGGGTTGTTAGTGGTGTACCTCAAGGCTCAGTGTTGGGACCCTTACATTTTAATATATTTATAAATTATATAGGGTCTGGGATTATAAATACCATTCAGTCTTTGCAGATGACACCAAGCTGTGCAGTGGAATAACTTACAAGCCGACCTCAATGCACTGTTTAATTGGGCAACTATGTGGCAAATGAGGGTTAATGTTGATAAATGTAAGGTTATGCACTTGGGGGTTAAGAATAGGCATGTATCATACATACTAGGGGGGTACAAACGGGGGAATCAATGGTAGAGAAGGATCTGGGAGTTCTGGTAGATCACAAGCTTAGTAATGGCATGCAATGCCAAGATGCAGTTTCTAAATCAAGCAAAATCCCATGTTGTATTACAAGAGGTATAGACTCCAGAGAGAGAGATATAATTTTACCCCTGTACAAATCATTAGTAATACCTCATTACATTACATTACATTACATCGAGTTTATATAGCGCCAAAGGGTTTGCTCAGCGCTGTACAATAGAGGGGGGGACAATACATGAAACATTACAGCAACTACAAACAGCACACGAGGGGTTATAGGGCCCTACTCTTTCGAGCTTACAATCTAGGAGGGAGGGGGTAGTGGTACAGGAGGAAGTGGCTGTGGGGGATGGAGTGGTAGGAGGAATGAAGGAGAGCAGCAGTTAGGTGAGGGTGGGGTAGGCTTCCCTAAAGAGGTGGGTTTTCAGGGACCGCCTGAAGGTGAGGAGGGAAGGTGACAATCTGATGGATTGGGGTAGTGAGTTCCAGAGGATGGGGGAGGACCTGGAGAAGTCTTGCAGACGTGCGTGTGAGGAGGAGACCAGGGAGCAAAATAGAAGGAGGTCCTGTGAAGAGCGAAGGGTACGGGTAGGGTGGTACTTGGGAATCAGGTTGGTTATGTAGTTAGGGGCAGTGTTGTGAACGGCTTTGTAGGTCAGAGTGAGTAGTTTGAATTTGATGCGTTGGGCGATAGGGAGCCAATGGAGGGATAGGCAGAGGGGGGTGGCAGAGGTGGAGCGGTTGGTGAAGTGGATGAGTCTAGCCGCTGAGTTCAGGATGGTCTGAAGCGGGGAGAGCCTGCACTGGCGTAGGCCG
Source organism: Staurois parvus (assembly GCF_062004578.1). Lineage (NCBI taxonomy): Eukaryota > Metazoa > Chordata > Amphibia > Anura > Ranidae > Staurois > Staurois parvus. The sequence continues at coordinate 10,037,055 of NW_028317994.1, read as the reverse complement.
GTGAGGAGGGAGTTGCAGTAGTCAAGGCGTGAGATAATCAGGGAGTGTACGAGTAGTTTAGTGGTGTCTGGGGTAAGGAAGATGCGTATTTTGGCGATATTGCGGAGGTGGAGCCTGCATGTGTTTGTAAGTGATTTGAGATGAGGTTGGAAGGAGAGGTTAGAGTCCAGAATGACTCCAAGGACTTTGGCTTGCGGGGCGGGTTTGATGGTGGTGATGTTTAGAGATGAGCGAATCGAACCAGGCGAAGTGGAATTCGATTCGAATTTCAGGAAAAATTTGATTCGCGTCGAATCCGAATATTAGCCTACTTCGGGTGCGCGAATCGGATTTTTCCCGATCAGCCGGCAAAAGTGTCCCTGCAGAGAGCTCCGCTATTTCTGACAGTTCTCTGACAGTTCCTTCACATGTACAGCGGTTGAAACATTGTATCTATTTGTTTCCATTTAGGATACAGATGTTTTTATTCGGAAACAGATACAATGTTTCAACCGCTGTAAATGTGAAAGTCAGAGAACTGTCAGAAATAGAGGAACTCTGCAGATACACTTTTTGCCGGTTTGGAATTATTCTTATTTTCATCCTACTTCTTCTTCTTCTTCTTCATCCTCATCCTCAGAAGAAGAAAAAGAGGATGAGGATGAATAAGAAGAAGAAGAAGAAGAAGTAGGATGAAAATAAGAAGAATTCCAAGCCGGCAAAAAGTGTATCTGCAGAGCTCCTCTAAGTGTATCTGCAGAATAGAGGAGCTCTGCAGATACACTTTTTGCCGGCTTGGAATTCTTCTTATTTTCATCCTACTTCTTCTTCTTCTTCTTCCTCTTCATCCTCATCCTCATCCTCTTCTTCTTCTTCTTCTGAGGATGAGGATGAAGAAGAAGAAGAAGTAGGATGAAAATAAGAAGAATTCCAAGCCGGCAAAAAGTGTATCTGCAGAGCTCCTCTATTCTGCAGATACACTTAGAGGAGCTCTGCAGATACACTTTTTGCCGGCTTGGAATTCTTCTTATTTTCATCCTACTTCTTCTTCTTCTTCTTCTTCTTCTTCTTCATCCTCATCCTCATCCTCAGAAGAAGAAGAAGAGGATGAGGATGAGGATGAAGAAGAAGAAGAAGAAGAAGTAGGATGAAAATAAGAAGAATTCCAAGCCGGCAAAAAGTGTATCTGCAGAGCTCCGCTAAGTGTATCTGCAGAGCTCCGCTATTTCTGACAGTTCTGTGACATTCCCTCCATACAGCGGTTGAAACATTGTATCTATTTGTTTCCATTTATGGAAACAAATAGATACAATGTTTCAACCGCTGTATGGAGGGAATGTCACAGAATTGTCAGAAATAGCGGAGCTCTGCAGATACACTTAGCGGAGCTCTGCAGATAGATACAGCGGTTGAAACATAGGCTATGTTTCAACCGCTGTATGGAGTGAATGTCAGAGAACTGTCAGAAATAGGCTATTTCTGACAGTTCTGTGACATTCCCTCCATACAGCGGTTGAAACCGCTGTATGGAGTGAATGTCACAGAACTGTCAGAAATAGGCTATTTCTGACAGTTCTGTGACATTCCCTCCATACAGCGGTTTCAGAACTGTCAGAAATAGCCTATTTCTGACATAAATGGAAACAAATAGATACAATGTTTCAACCGCTGTATGGAGGGAATGTCACAGAACTGTCAGAAATAGCCTACCTTCTCCTTCTCCTTCTCCTTCTCCTTCTCCTTCTCCTTCTCCTTCTCCTTCTCCTTCTCCTTCTCCTTCTCATCCTTCTCCTTCTCATCCTTCTCCTTCTCCTTCTCATCCTTCTCCTTCTCCTTCTCATCCTTCTCCTTCTCATCCTTCTCCTTCTCCTTCTCATCCTTCTCCTTCTCCTTCTCATCCTTCTCCTTCTCCTTCTCATCCTTCTCCTTCTCCTTCTCATCCTTCTCCTTCTCCTTCTCCTTCTTCTCCTTCTCCTTCTCCTTCTCCTTCTCCTTCTCATCCTTCTCCTTCTCCTTCTCCTTCTCCTTCTCCTTCTCATCCTTCTCCTTCTCCTTCTCCTTCTCATCCTTCTCCTTCTCATCCTTCTCCTTCTCATCCTTCTCCTTCTCATCCTTCTCCTTCTCCTTCTCATCCTTCTCCTTCTCCTTCTCATCCTTCTCCTTCTCCTTCTCATCCTTCTCCTTCTCCTTCTCATCCTTCTCCTTCTCCTTCTCATCCTTCTCCTGTCAGAAATAGCCTACCTTCTCCTTCTCCTTCTCCTTCTCCTTCTCCTTCTCATCCTTCTCCTTCTCCTTCTCCTTCTCCTTCTCATCCTTCTCCTTCTCCTTCTCCTTCTCATCCTTCTCCTTCTCCTTCTCATCCTTCTCCTTCTCATCCTTCTCCTTCTCCTTCTCCTTCTCATCCTTCTCCTTCTCCTTCTCATCCTTCTCCTTCTCCTTCTCATCCTTCTCCTTCTCCTTCTCATCCTTCTCCTTCTCCTTCTCATCCTTCTCCTTCTCCTTCTCATCCTTCTCCTTCTCCTTCTCATCCTTCTCCTTCTCCTTCTCATCCTTCTCCTTCTCCTTCTCCTTCTCATCCTTCTCCTTCTCCTTCTCCTTCTCATCCTTCTCCTTCTCCTTCTCCTTCTCATCCTTCTCCTTCTCCTTCTCCTTCTCATCCTTCTCCTTCTCCTTCTCCTTCTCATCCTTCTCCTTCTCCTTCTCATCCTTCTCCTTCTCCTTCTCATCCTTCTCCTTCTCCTTCTCATCCTTCTCCTTCTTCTCATCCTTCTCCTCATCCTACTTCTCATCCTTCTCCTTCTCCTCATCCTTCTTCTCATCCTTCTCCTTCTTCTCATCCTTCTTCTCATCCTTCTCCTTCTTCTCATCCTTCTTCTCATCCTTCTCCTTCTTCTCATCCTTCTTCTCATCCTTCTCCTTCTTCTCATCCTTCTTCTCATCCTTCTCCTTCTTCTCATCCTTCTTCTCATCCTTCTCCTTCTTCTCATCCTTCTTCTCATCCTTCTCCTTCTTCTCATCCTTCTTCTCATCCTTCTCCTTCTTCTCATCCTTCTTCTCATCCTTCTCCTTCTTCTCATCCTTCTTCTCATCCTTCTCCTTCTTCTCATCCTTCTTCTCATCCTTCTCCTTCTTCTCATCCTTCTTCTCATCCTTCTCCTTCTTCTCATCCTTCTTCTCATCCTTCTCCTTCTTCTCATCCTTCTTCTCATCCTTCTCCTTCTTCTCATCCTTCTCCTTCTTCTCATCCTTCTCCTTCTCCTTCTTCTCATCCTTCTCCTTCTTCTCATCCTTCTCCTTCTCCTTCTTCTCATCCTTCTTCTCATCCTTCTCCTTCTTCTCATCCTTCTCCTTCTCCTTCTTCTCATCCTTCTCCTTCTCCTTCTTCTCATCCTTCTCCTTCTCCTTCTCCTCATCCTTCTCCTTCTCCTTCTCCTCATCCTTCTCCTTCTCCTTCTCCTTCTTCTCATCCTTCTCCTTCTCCTTCTTCTCGTCCTTCTCCTTCTCCTTCTTCTCGTCCTTCTCCTTTTCCTTCTTCTCGTCCTTCTCCTTTTCCTTCTTCTCGTCCTTCTCCTTTTCCTTCTTCTCGTCCTTCTCCTTTTCCTTCTTCTCGTCCTTCTCCTTCTCCTTCTTCTCGTCCTTCTCCTTCTCCTTGTCCTTCCTCATCTCCAAGGGCATTTAAATTAAAGGTACAGTGTTCTGCACTAATTTAAAGGCTCTCTGAAGCCTAGAAACCCTTTTAATAAGTTAAATTCATAGCGAATTAATTCGCATCGAATCGAATTTCTTCCTCAAATTCGGCGAATCAGCCGAATCGAATTTTTGAATAATTCGCTCATCTCTAGTGATGTTAGTAGTGATGGATAGGATGGGGGGGGGGGGGGGGCGCGGGCAGGGGGGAAGACGAGAAGCTCATCTAGAATAAGCAGTTCATTAGTGGGCACCAATTCACAAAAAAAACATTGGGGAACTGGAGAGAGTAGAGAGAAGGGCAACCAAACTGATAAGAGGCATGGAGGAGCTCATCTATGAGGAAAGATTAGAGGAACTGAATTTATTCTCTCTTGAGAAGAGGAGATTAAGGGGGGGATATGATCAACATGTATAAATACATCAGTGGTTCATATAGTGAACTCAGCGTAGAGTAATTCACCCTGAGGTCATCACAGAGGACAAGGAAGAACTTTACGTCTGGAGGAAAATAAATTTAATCTCCAAATACGGAAATGTTTCTTCACAGTAAGGGCCGTGAAAATGTGGAATAGACTCCCTCAAGAGTTGGCTCTGGCCAGCTCAGTGGATTGCTTTAAAAAAGGCCTCAATTCTTTCTAGGATACACAGAATATAACTGGTTACTATTTATATGTAAAGTTGATCAGGAAGGAATTTGTTCCCCTGCATGAGCAAATTGAATCATGTTTTGCTGAGTTTTTTGCCTTCCTCTTGATCAACTGTGGGTGTAGGAGTATAACTTTTTTTTTCTACGGTTGAACTGGATGGACTTTGTCTTTTTTCAGCCAGACTAACTATGTGTATCAGTGTCACTGGGATGACATAACAGGCTTCTTAGCTGGTGGAGTCCAGTGTGCGCTATGCTGCACCAGCTCAGACATACCGTACAGGAGGAAGAAGTGGATTAATGAACTGTTATCCACGATGCTCAATTGAGGAAAGGAGTGAGCCAGACCACAGTATTCAAGAGTTAAATAAATGTCTGCAGGGAGAGGTTTCACTCAAAATGTGCAGGTTTGCCCCATGTTTTGGCATATACAGTATCTCCAGCAACCAGCAAGGGCAAGAGCGCTCTAGGTCCCAACATGTATCCTGTCCACACCCCATTTATGGGGGAGTTGAAATAGTCAAGACATTCCTTCAACAATGTAGTCTGGCGTCATACCGCCTTCATCTTAAACCGTTCTGAAATTTTATTTTAACACAAATTGTTTACGTATAGGGGCACCTTCTACATCCAGGTGTAGGCATTAGCAATGGATACATGTTGTGCCCCATCATATGCCAACCTGTATATGGGTGGGGACCACCAAATTCTTAATGATGAGGATTTGTTAATATGCAGTACCTGCCACATTTTGGCATGACACAGGTATATTGATTTAATTGGAGGGACCAATAGAACCTATTGGATGCATTTTATGTTATGTCTCAATAGAAACACATTCAGTTTAAAGTTTACTATGATGTAATCCCATTAGATTGTCAGCTTTTATGTACAGGGCCCTCCGAACCATCTTGTATTGAATTGCACTGTAAAAGTTCTGCCTCCCTTATATTGTAAAGCACTGCACAAACTGTTGGCTCTGTATACATTTTGTCTTATAATATTGAAAGTTATATCCTCTCTCTTGATGTACAGGTACAAAAAAGGATGGCATTCTGGCCAGAAGTCTATTTAGAAAACCTACTGCTGCCATGTTAGATGAAATACCCCCCCCCCCCCTTATTTGATCAAATACTTACAGCCAGTACCTTAGGTTAAAAAGAAATTGTTCTGATATCAGCTTTAAATATATATATATACAGTTGTGACCAAAATTATTCAACCCCCAATGCTGTAAAGGGGTTTAGGGACTATAGTGTACATTTGGAATTGTATTCAGAATCAAATCCTACAAGGACGTTGTAACTACCCAAATGCAACTAAAATGACATCAATTGTTTATGTAATACAGTAGTAAATGGTTCTTATGTGGTTTCTTCATTGCCACAATTATTCAACCCCTTAAAGACTACCACTCTGAAGAACAGAGGTTCATACAGGTGCTTTCCATCAGGTATTGAAAACACCTGTGGATGTCACCGAGCAGCAATCAAGCATAATAAGCACCAATTAGGCAGCTTTAAAATGACTGTGATACTCAGCTCCTTCTAGACATTTACTGGTGTGGTTACAAACATGGTGAAGGCAAGAGAATGGTCCAGGAAGACAAGAGAAGAGGTGATTTCTCTTCACAGGAAGGGCAATGGCTATAAGAAGATTGCAAAGATGTTAAACATACCAAGAGACACCTTAGGAAGCATCATTCGCAAATTCAAGGCAAAGGGCACTGTTGAAACGCTACCTGGTCGTGGCAGAAAGAAGATGCTGACTTCGACTGCTGTGCGCTACCTGAAGCGTAGAGTGGAGAGAAGTCCCCGTGTGACTGCTGAGGAACTGAGAAAAGATTTGTCAGATGTGGGTACAGAAGTTTCAGCCCAGACAATAAGACGCACACTGCGTAATGAAGGCCTCCGTGCCAGAACTCCCAGGCGTACCCCCTTGCTGTCTCCAAAGAATAAGAAGAGTCGACTGCAGTATGCCAAAAGCCATGTGGACAAACCACAAAAGTTGTGGGATAGTGTTCTGTGGACTGATGAAACAAAATTAGAACTGTTTGGGCCCATGGATCAACGCTATGTTTGGAGGAGGAAGAACAAGGCCTATGATGAAAAGAACACCTTGCCTACTGTGAAGCATGGTGGAGGGTCAATCATGCTTTGGGGCTGTTTTGCTTCTGCAGGTACAGGGAAGCTTCAGCGTGTGCAAGGTACCATGAATTCTCTTCAGTACCAGGAGATATTGGATGGAAACGTGATGCAGTCCGTCACACACCTGAGGCTTGGGAGACGTTGGACCTTTCAACAGGACAATGATCCCAAGCATACCTCCAAGTCCACTAGAGCATGGTTGCAGAGGAAAGGCTGGAACATTTTGGAGTGGCCATCGCAGTCACCAGACTTAAATCCGATTGAGAACCTCTGGTGGGACTTAAAGAAAGCAGTTGCAGTGCGCAAGCCTAAGAATGTGACTGAACTGGAGGCCTTTGCCCATGAAGAATGGGCGAAGATACCCGTAGATCGCTGCAAGACACTTGTGTCAAGCTATGCTTCACGTTTAAAAGCTGTTATAACTGTAAAAGGATGCTGTACTAAGTACTAAGATTGAATGTCACTTGGGGGTTGAATAAAACTGATAATGCTGTGAGCACAGAAAAGACATTTGTGGTTATTTCATTATAACTGTTATGTTATATTTGTCTGACCTACAAGTGCCTCTTTAATGTAAATGTAAGCAAGATGACTGAATGATCAAAAGCAATGTCAAACTGGCCAAAACACTCAATTTCAGTGGGGGTTGAATAATTTTGGTCACAACTGTGTGTATATATATATATATATATATATATATATATATATAAATATATAAAATATAAATATATAAAAAAAAAATATATATATATATATATATATATATATAAAGGGCATGAGGTTATATCAAATCTAGTTTGAAAAAAGTCTGCCAAGAGATGCATAAATCATTATTCTAGTGACACAAAATGAATACTGTTCACATGTTTGTCAGGATTTTTGTATAACCTGTATGTATTAAAATAATTTTTCTTGTTACCTCATTTGATTTGTCTGCTTGTACATTTCTATCATGGAGTTTCTATGATTATAATGGAAGGGCATGATGCTTAATCCCGCATCATATGAAATTCTGAAGAGGTGTTTATATTTTGCTAATGGTTACTATGTGTATTGTTTTATTTATTATATATATGCAAATACTTAAGTACAGTCATTTTTAATATATTTTCATCAATATTATTTGCATACACATTCTTGAAATGGTGAACTTTGCTCCAAGAAACATGCTTGATGGATAGGACAATCTACAAATGCAGCATTTATATTATATTTACTGTATATGATGTAATTTATAGGCTTAGAATGGGAGGGCATAATGCTTACAATTGAACAAAATCTACCTGTTTTCATGATGTTGCACCAAGTAAATAGACACCCAACATATCACACATTAAAATTGTGCATACCTGTGAAATGGTGACAAACAATAAGACACACCATTGTCCATAGTTGGCATTTTAAAAGCCTTTACAGGTCCTCTGTTTAGAGGTAACCATAAATAATGTCCCTAGAATTACTGCTCTCACTCTGGTATATTCATCTGTATGTATCATGTGCAATGTAATTGCTATTTTCATTCATAGGCACCCTAATACATGTGTTCATGTTCATATGAGGGGCTCTAAATTATTTAGGAGCAGCCGTCTTCAGGAAGTGACGGCTGTCTTCATGAAGACACCACCAGAAGCATGATCCCGTCACTTACGGGTTACTGGGACGTCACATCTGGCCCACGAAAGCAAGACTTGGAGCGCATGCCAACCATCTTTCTGGACTATACAGGCTATACAAACTGGTGCCAGTCTATTGGGCACCTATACATCTGTATCACGTACCTGGTGACACAGGCCAATGGAGAGAGGGCTTCCCTTGTGGCTAAGTTCCACACTCCCCTGAAGGTGGGACAGCAGGAGTCAGGCCCAGAGTAGCACAGGTCGCATGTGGGAGTGCTTGTTTGGTGGTCCACCCAGGAGCACAGCTGATGTGCTAAGATGGGGTCTGCAGGCAGGGAGCGCCTGGGCGAGGTATGCAGGTCTTCCAGAGAACAGAGGATCACAGGATAACCAGTTCAAGCCAAGGTAGGGTGCCAGGTGGGGATCGGAGCAGACGTAGTCATAAGGGATAGCCGAGGTCATACACAGAGAGCAGGAGAGAAGATCCATTAGACAAGCTGGGGTAAGGTCGGGGTTAAACAGAGCAGACAGCTCCAGGAGCAAGCCGAGTCGTTAACAGAAAATCACAAGTCAGGATAGCAAGGGAACGAAGGTACTAGGGAGCCAGAGATCAAACAGCACCTGAGAGTAGTGCAGGGCTTCCTTATAAAGGCCGTTTGGTGCCAAATTTGAGCCGATGTGAACTTCTGCAGCCATGCAAGGTACTGGCAGGGGTGCCAGGTCTCCTAACACCTCTGCTGAGGACAGAGCCCTGACAATCTGTGTGAAGTATTTCCTTCATGATAAGTAGAACCTGATTTTAAGAACCCTTATACCTCTTCTATATTTGGAATCTTGTGAACGTTCTACTGGGGAAATACATGGGATGTGCAGATAACCTGGACAGATATCCCAAGAGAGTCCGCGGCTGACCTTCCATTTAATATAACAATGCAATATTTGACCACCTTAATTGGGGTCAACTTCCTCTGGTGAGTGTGAAATTCGCTTGGTTTATCTGCATGTGGAGAAAGCAGATACAGTTTGATCGACAGCAATGCACTTATACAGAACTGTCACTATATACATTGTGGTTGTCATATTATCACTTATATGAGTGCAGGATGATTTATATTGGCTAGATGCCATAGGAAGTATGCAATGTCACATTTGATTTGTTACTAGCATCTGCCATAAGATGTGGAGAGGTTTTGTTTTTTTTTATTTTAAATTTTGATGCACGGTTGCTTTAGTGCCTACCTATTCACTGTTTTTTTTTATATCTAAGTGTTCTTCACTTTATAGGGGCAGCTGTCAACCCACATAGCCATCACACTGCAGGCTTAATTTATTTGTTGGAGTACACAGTTGTATGGGCGCCACAATATCATTATTATAAAACTTCTTAGAATTATTTGATGAAGGTCAAGTAGATGATGTTTCCCAATTTTTGGAAAGTGAAGTGTTGTCATTAGAATCAACCACAGATAAATTAGGGATGTTGATTGTAGGTTGTTCAGACCTTTGTTATCAAAGTAGCTCTGGATTTGAAGAAACTTTGATTTTGATACTAAATCAGCTGATACCTCACACAGACAGAAATGGTGCTGTTGAAACAGTTGCAACAAGTTTATGCTTACCCCTTTGGGAACATCCTAATTATCGAACCCTCAAGCAAGGCAGAAAATATTGTGTTTCTTGATAAGGAACATTATCAGTAAAAGGCTTTGGCTATGGGCAATAAATGGTCACCAGCCAGTGGGAATTCTATTCTGGGGGAATGGGTACAACATTTTTTTCCAATAGAAAGTTTGAACAATATTTGTGCCAGGTGTCTACCTGGCATAAATATTTTAATAATGTATTAATATTGTAGAATGTTACTGAACAAGGAAACTTCATCAGGATCCTCAATTTGAGTGATCAGAACCTTAAAATTACATCTACATTCACTGCAAAGAAGATTTTTTTTCTCACTTAAATAGGGACTCTGAGCAAAAGTTTTATTTTCCCATGCAGTGGGGCGGAGACCACACTGCATGGGTTAACTTCTTGTTTTGTCCAGGGGCACAAGCAAAAGCTTTACTTACCTAATCCTTTGATCTTCCAGAAAATTGTGTTCTCCCATGTCCAGCTGTGGACTGTTCCTGCCGTCCTTATGTCCAGAGCCAGTCTATGGGTGTGATGACGTCAGGTACAGTCCATCCACAAAACTGCTAGCATGTGATGGGGGGAGTAGTTGTGGCACACAGTCTTGCATTCGGGATATCGCCGGATGAAGTATACCTATGCTCTGCAATTCCCTAGACAAAAATATATATACCCTCCCACGCACACACTCCTATTATAGTTACCTGAGCCTGATTTGATCCAGCACTGTGCATGCCTCCAGTGGCTCTCTCCTCTTCTCCCCACTCTTACAGGCTTTACTGAGTGCAGCGGGAACCATTGGCTCCCTCTGCTGTCTGTCAAAGCCTGTGATAAGGGAGCGGGGTTGGGGCAAGGCCTTGCTGTCTGTATCAATAGATGCAGACAGCAGGGTTAAGGATTGAGCCCTCAGGTGAGCTATGATAGGACGTGGCTTCCTGTAGTGGAACAGCAAGAAGATATATAAGTACCTGAAATAAAATAAATAAATAATGAGCCAGGAGTGCTGGTGGGGGACTTGAGAAGAAGATGATTGGGGCTGCTGTGTGCAATTCCATTACACAGAGCAGGTAAATATAAACCTTTGTTATTTTAAAAGAAAAAAAATGACTTTATAAATGCTTTAAAGTTTGTGTCACGCCCCACAATGCATGCTTAGTGATTTGTTCATTTTTGACATGTAGTTCATACTTATCTGTTGTGTACTGGAGTGGATTTGATACAGAAAGCTTGCTTTCCTGACACAGATGCTGTGCAATCAAGGGGGAGGGGCTGTAGGTGCCATTACTAATAGAGATTGCTTTCCATGTTTTATATAGCAAGTTGTCACTTCACTGCTCTTGGTATTTGAATGCAGCCACAAGCAGCATTAAAATCTATAGAGTTAACTGGAATATTGTGCACCACCTAGGCATTACTGATGATTAACTTGTCAACTCTCTTTAAAGTGAAACTTTACCATAACAATTTAAAAACAATTATTGTTCTTTAACAAAAGAACATGCCTTTAAAATGAATAATCATGCTACCATAGATAGTGTATGCTATTAATTGCCTCCAGCATTGCTCCTGTTTCTTCTTGTGAGAGGCTGCCATTTTCCTGAAGCCCAGAGCAGTCAGTTCCTTTTTGAAAATTCTCCTCCTCTCCTTAGACACAAAAACTATACAGTATGTTGCTTTCTGAAACTGAAATGCATGCAGCCTTGATTATATCCGAGCCTGGATTGTATGTCTTGGCCACTTTCACACAGCTGGGTAGCTGAAAGAATCAGCAGATTCTTGTGGGTGGGTGGAATGACTGGGGCATGCAATTAGCAGCAGCCATTCAGCCTATTTAAACTAATCGTGGAATGACAGTGGCCTTTACTGTTTGCATGCAGCCACACACAGAACAGATAGCTGCAGTTAGGGACAGCAGTGGCTGTTGCTAATTACATTCCCTGGTCATTCCATGTAAATCCCCTGATTCTTGCTGCTGAAATCTGGTGGCTGCAGCTACCAGGCTGTGTGAAAGAGGCCTTACAGTGCTGTAGGGAGAAAGAAAAGAAAAGCAGGGAGATAAGACACTGTCCTTGTACGTTTAACTCTTTTGCGTCTCCTTGGCAGCAGAGTTTGTCCTTTCACCTCTCCTGGCTTTCTCTCCCCAACAGCGGTAAATATTCAGGCTGTCAGCAGATTGGCCCCTAGTGACTCACTGATTATTAGCACGGTGCCCAGAATAGACAGCAAGTGAGGCTACAGGATGAGACAAGGCCTTATTGGATTTTAAACAGTGTAGGCATTTATTTTTAATGTTTTGCAAAGCCATACCTGCAGAAGGGGCCAGTATGAAGAAATCTATCTTATAAGTTCACTGTTGCTAACATGTTACATGTTACACCCGTATTCAGGGTCTAACATGTAAAACGTTAGCACTGCAGCTGCCCCCACACCCTTCCCCTGGGTTCCTGCTGTGGCAGCAGATGGGGGATCACCCCATGTCTGCTTTCACAATTAAAAAAGATGAAGGGCTCTGCCCACCTGGCTGTGTCATTCATTCACAGAATTCTGTGAATGAAAAACTACAAGTTTGCAGCTGTCGGCTTGTAGTTCTAAATTAACTACCATTGCACTGTTGAGCTCTGCATGTCACCTGCAATCTGCTGATCGTGGATGCAATGCTTTCTAGGCTCCACGTACAAAAAAGTAATAAATGCTCATTTTTTTTTATCTGCAAAACAATGTGCATTTATTATTTTTTTTACAAAGCTGAACTTATCCTTTAATTTGCTGACAAAAGTCCTACTTTAATAGCATTTGCATGGTTGCACATATGTTTTGTTTTATGAAGACATAACATCACAGAGTATCGACTGACACTGTGTGGAGGGTTGGATCCTGCTTTTAATTTACTGTATGGTGGCTCATTCCTCTCATTTCCTGAGGTCCTAAGATGACAAGACAGCACAAATACCACACGAGTAGATAGTCCAAGGGATTTAATAAGAAGCATGGAGAGTTTTTTGAAATTTTATTTTTTGTCACAATTTTTTTGGAAAGAGAAGACATTAAATAAAATGTTTTTTTTTTCACAAGGTTATAATTTTAATAAATTATTGCTCACATACAGCATAGGCATACTTGCAATTAAACCCCAAAACACATTCTGCTACTCCTCCCGAGTATGGCAGTACAACATGTGTGAGACTTTTTCAAAGCCTAGATGCAAAGTGGGGCCCAAAATCTGATGAGCACCATTGGGCTTTCAAGGAGAATAAATTCAATTGTTTAATTTCCTGACTACCTAACATATTTCTTGAGTCCCTGAACTGACAGGATCACATTTTGGAAAGCAAATATCCAAAGGTATTTTCGGAAAGGCATAGTGAGTCTTTTGAAAATGCCATTTTTTGCCAGAGGTTTTTGGAAAATGCAGAAAATGTTTTTTTTTAACACAAAGTTTTCTTCTAATAAGGTATTTCTAATACACAGCATAGACATGCTTAGAATGAATCCCCAAAACACATTCTTCTACTCCTTATGAGTGTGGTAATGCCACATACTGAATGTGAGACTTATTAGCAGTCTAACCACATAGAGAGGCCCACCTTCAGGTTTTTAGCCACTTGCATACCTTGCACTTTTACCCCCTTCTTGCCCAGGCCAATTTTCATCTTTCAGTGCTGTTGCACTTTGTATGACAATTGCGCAGTCATTCAACACTGTACCCATATGAAATTTGTATAATTTTTATCTTGAGGAAAGTGCTGCCAATAACAGGCAACTGTATTTACTTTGTGATCAGTTGTGTCATTAGATCACATGGTAAAAGGCTGCTGTGATTGGACACAGCAATCACAGACAGAGCACGCAGCTGGGGGCGCGTGAGGGGGGCACATTCTGGGAGGATGGCATATGACGCTTTCCCAAAACTGGACAACTGCGCTGTAGCCAGTTGTCAAGTGGTTAAGGGACTACCTAATAATATTATAGAGGCCCTGGAACAGCAGGATAGTAGAAACAGGAATGGCATGGCTAGTCTTTTGAAGACTTAATTTTTTGCCACAATTTTTTGGAAAATGCAGAAAGAAAATGAAAATTAGTTTTTTTACACAAAGTTCTCAATTTAATAATATATTTTTCACGCATCGAATATGCATGTATATAGTACCAGAAAAGTCCTAGTATATTTTCTATTTTCATTAAACACAATGTAACAAAAGAATATAGAAAATATGTTGTACATGCCTCCATACTACAGATTCATGGATTAATGGATCTGTACTAAAAGCTTTTATTAAAATCTTCTTTGACTTAATGACTTCATTGACTTGAATCAATATCTAAACCTTGCAGTGAAATGGATTGATGGTGTTGATACTGTCAGCAGAAACCATAAATGGACAGAATTGTCTAAAGAGCTATTACAGTTACTAAATGGTGAATATGAAATTTTGCAGAGGAGGGTGGAGAGTAGTGATAAGCTGAACATACTTGGGTTTGGTTAAGGGCAGTCTACTGTAGAAAGACATGACTAAAGTTTGGGTGCTAAATACCAACCTCATTGAAGTCAATGGGAGCCAAATGGTAAAAAAAACAGTAATGACCATTTTCCAGGATAACATGCTAGGGATTGTCAAACACATGACACTCTCCTGAGAGACATAAACCAAAGCAAAAATTTAAAAAAAATTCTGAGATGATTGATTTTAGTAAGGGGAAACATAAATTCAAAATTGCATATAGTAATATGCCTGGAGATTCCCTGACCCTGCCTGTGAAGTGGCCCATCTGTGTGATGTATACAACCTTCTACAGCAACATTGCCAGAAAAAAAGTGTTTTTAATTGTGGGCAAAATGACAACTTCAATAAAAATGGGTTGAGGCTGCCCTTAACCTGCCTTTTGGCAATGTTGTATAATGTATACAACCTACTTCAGCAAAACTTACATTTACAAAAAAAGCCTTTAATCAGCCAGTAGATGAATGCTTCCAGCTGATTACTTCTGATTGTAAATAGAGAGGCCAGGGATTCGATGAATCTATGCCAGGCCCTTATCCTAAATGAGAGTCTGATATAGTTTTCAATGGGGGACCCCTACACAGAAAAAATGTATGGGGCTCCCAAATAATTCATACCAGGCTCTTCAGATCTGGTATGAATTTTAAGCCTCCCAGCAAAGAATGTGGTCTACATGTTAAAAAGAACAAGGCCCTCTTCCCCACAAACCTAGCCTGGTGGTTGTGTGTGTTGGAGGGGGGGGGGTCTGCAGGCAGGGGGTTTACTGGGAATCTAAAGCCTCCTTTAATAATAAAGGAATTGTGCATTTTTAATATTGCCCTTTGAATCACAGTAAAAAATTGCATTCATAGACTCAGTTAAATTATATTTTAAACACTTTTTTTTGCATTTGCTCCTCATAGCGGTGTCAGCTACCCATGCATTTTAAAAAAAAACTCAATGCCTACAAGATTTGGATTCAATAGGCTTCGAAGAGGTCTGGTTGTTGTGTTTAGAGTTCCTGGATTTCTGAATGGGTTTGTGAATTCTGTCACAAACCAAACCAAAGACAGTTTGTCTAAAACATAAAAAAAACCCATAAAAAGTCCTAATACAGACATTTTTTATCACTATGCATAATATTGTAATTGTCCCACAGAGGTTAAAAGATTTTGCAAGAAAACATTTGACTCCTAAGTCCTGTTTTATTTCTCCAGGGTTCTGTAAAGATTGGCTGACAGTTTGCACGTATTACTTACTTGCACGCATAGTATCCATAGGATCCTGCAAGTTAAGGAAGCCAACCTAAAACTGGAATGGGGGTGCATCATTAAGGAGACCAGATAGAAATGGAGGAAAGGCAAGGTACAGTATGTAACATAAAGAGGAGACATGCTAAGGAAATATTTACATCTGCAGCTGAAATTGTGAAAAAAAGCGTTTTAATATTTTTTTTAATGGTAAGGGATTTCATAAACCCTCTCAATCCAGACTCCCACATCCACCATGAAAGAGATGTGGTAGTCTGTGGAAGAGGGGGGTGTTATTGAAATTTGGAAGCCCCCTTTAAAATAAGGGGACCTGCAGATTTCCTACCATCCCCTACATGAATAAATATGGGGTGCATAATACCCTCTACAGTTCACTAACTAAAAAAAAAAAGGTAAATAGGAACACTCACGCTGTTGAAAAACCCTTTTATTAAAAAAAAAAAAGTTTGATGTCAACCTAATGCCAGTCATGTTGGCCAGCGTTATGAATCCATAGTCACTCACAATAAGCAATGCCCTCATGCTGATACAGACACGATGGCTCATACTAAGACGATACTCTCCTTTTACTACTCATGTCACAAATGACAGCTCTCCAGATGCCTGCTGAATGTCCACAAATTGTCAGAGAATGCTGGCTGATGCCATTGACAAAATATGAGGATGCCTGCTGGCTAGTGTACAATTTGAAACAAGTCATCAGGTGGCTGGAAATTGTCATATGGTAGTGATGCAAATACAACCACTAAATGACTGACTTTCTTTTGTAACAGCCAGAGGTTTGGTCAGACAGGTGCTTGAACTGACGAAATCTGGTCATTTAGTTCACCTGTTCAGTGAAATGCAAATACCTTGGGTTTGATTCAAACTCATGGTCAACCCAAATCCAAAATTTATCCCTGGATTAGGTTTATTTGTAAACGTTTTCATGTAGGATTTGCTGTGGAATTCAGTAAAGACCACTTGGCTTAAGGTTGAATAACAAAGACGTTTT
Organism: Staurois parvus; assembly: GCF_062004578.1. Taxonomy (NCBI): domain Eukaryota; kingdom Metazoa; phylum Chordata; class Amphibia; order Anura; family Ranidae; genus Staurois; species Staurois parvus. Next base: position 10,020,605 of record NW_028317994.1, on the reverse strand, counting down.
CTGGCACACATGCACATGGAGACACTCTGAAAAGGAAAGTGCCCCCATACATGTTCTGTAACAAAGTTGTTTACATAGTAATTAATGAGCAAACATCAGGTCAGGTTATTAAGTCAATAATACTGGACAACAAATCAGCAATACAGTAATTGGGTAGCAGCCATCAAGAAACTTGACATAAATTGCTACTAAAGAAGCCACACCATGCATAATAATAATCTAGGTGTAGGATAATCTTTGATGTGTGCACAACAACTTTTAACATGTTATCAGATGGTTTTTGGCCATACATCATTTACATATTCCTCTGTAAATTGTCAGAAAGGTCATGGAGTTTACATAAAATTACAGATAAATGCTTGTGCTCAGGTCTAAAAAAAAATAAAATAATAAAAACAGCAGCTAACACATTTTGTAGGCAAAACACATCATATAGTGTGTAATCATACTTGCCACGCTATCAATATTCAGATATTGAAAGTTGCTAAACATATGTAGTGCTACCCTCTTGAGAGCCACTGGCTTTAGGTCCCCCATTTACTTCGTGCACAGCCAGGCAACACGCATTTTTTATTTGCATCCAAAAACAAGACACAGTCCATGGGCTTGGTTTTTAAGTTTTATTAGGGAATTTAACTTGGATAGGGTAAAGGGGTTATGGGATGCCCAATTTGATTTCAGAATAACAATTTGACCACAACTTCCTTCTCTACAAAATGCTACAACCATGGCTGATAAATGATTGTGGTCATGCCGGAACCCCGACAGTCTCTTAAGTGAATGTAGAGCAACTTGCAGAAGCTCTAAGTCCCTTTAAATGGATTTTTAGCAAAGTCCCAATTTTTAGGAGCTCTAAGTCCCCTAAGTGCTCACAAAACCAGCCCACCTGGCTATGGTATCTGATCCCAGGACAAGGGATTGGATAAGCTAAGAACTGTCCCCTTGGAGACTTGCCAGAAATTGCATCCAGCAAACAATATTTTTGACTTTTTGCAATAAAATATATCCAGTAAAAAAAATTTAAAAATCCAATTTCCTCATAAATTTAGGCCAAAATATATTCTGCTACATGTCTTTGCTAAAAAAAAATCCCAATACATGTAAATTAATTGGTTTGCATGAAAGTTATAGCATCTACAAATGGCGATATATATGTACTGGGATTTAAAAAAAAAATTTTTTATACTAGTAATGGCGGCGATCAGCGACTTATAGCGGGACTGCGGCAGACATTCTGAAACTAGGGGGAAACTGACTAACTGCCACTGATCCCCACTGGCTAATGAAAAGCACTGACACTGTACTAATGACACTGGGCAGTAAGAGGTTAACATCTGGGGTGATCAAAGGGTTAGCTGTGTGCTGTTTTACTATTTTATCTGTGTGTGCTTTACTGTGTAAGCATGCTGCTTTGTATGGCTCTGCTCTGCTATGCATAGCCATACAAAGCAGAGTAATGGTGCTGACAGGGGAGAGATCTGTATTTTTTACACACAGACCTCTCCTCTGTCAGTGTTCCTTGGCGATCGCTGGGTGCCAGTGTGGAATCTCTGACCTGGACCCAGTGGTCAACAGCTGTAGTCACCAATGGCAGCGTGTGTAGGGCGGCGCGTGAGCCCCCCACCCAGAAATATAAAATTGCATATATATATATATATATATACGTGATTTTGCGCAGCCCTCTCACCCTGTAGCAGTAGTTCTGCTATAGGGCGGTTGGGAAGCAGTTAATTTGTTTATTTAATTATGTGTGTTTGTACCTATTCATATCAATATTTTTTATTGAAATGACATAATAATAACAGTAGTTACTTAGTAGTTGAACAGTAGTAATTTCTCAGGTTGTAATTGTGACAAATAAATATCTGGTGTTGCGCTAATAAATAAATCAATCAAAGTGACATAAATGTCACATAAATCCATCAAAGTGACATGAATCATCCAATAAATAATAAATACATCAATAATTCATAAATATACAATCATATACAGTGAATGCAGTGCTCAAAATGAACCAAATACCAAAAATTAATGTGCAAAAACATTGCCACAATTATAACAGTTCCTTTAGAAATAAATGAAACAGCCCCTGGTGCCCCACACTGATGATATCCTCCTCCGACCTGGCCATAAACAAATTAGCCAGACTGGGGGTATACTTGGCCTCCATAGCCACTCCTCTCTACTTTGTCCCATAACTATTTTTGGTTTGAGGGACAGTACTTCCTCCAGAAGAGAGGAGTGGCTATAGCGGCCAAGTATGCCCTCAGCCTGGCTAATTTGTTTATGGCCAGAAGGGAGGAGGATGTCAATGGTGCAGAGCAGGTACATCAACAACATCCTCCTCCTATGGGATGGCACATTGGAATCACTACAAGAATGTATGACCTCACTAAATAGGAATTAAGTTGGAGTATGAAGCCAGCCAAAGTGAGATACATTTCTTGGAATTGAGGATAACTAGAGAAGATACTGGTTTCATTACATCAACTTTCTTTAAATCCACCGATCGTAACGTTTATATTCCAACAGGCAGTTACCATTATAAACTTTGGCTTAAAGCGGAGTTCCAGTCAGTTTTGTGTTTATTAAAAGTCAGCAGCTACAAAAACTGTAGCTGCTGACTTTTAATAAAGACACACTTACCTGTCCCATGATCCAGTGATGTGCTCACCCGCTCCGTCCCTTCTCTGACTCTTCTCTCCTTGACACTGGCATCACAAGTGTGGGCACTAGGCTGTGACAGCTTGTAGCTGTGCATTTTGATTGGTCCAGCAGTCTTCTGGGACCTGTGAAGGTTCCCAGGAAACTTCGGGAGGAAGGAGGGGGCCAAACTTTCAGCTCACTTCCCCACATGAACTGATCAGGAAGTGGGTACCTGTCAAAACCAGGTACACACTCCCCCCCAAAAGGTGCCAAATATGGCAGTGGAGGGGGGGGGGCAAACAAGCGGTGCTTCCACTTCTGAGTGGAACTCCACTTTAAGTCCATCCCTCACAGCCTATTCTTATGATTTAGAAGGAACTGTACTAGAACTAGTGTTTATTCTTTACAGGCAGAAATTCATTTCTGGAAAAAGGTTACCCTGCCCAAGTATTAGATGCGGATATAAGATGGGTCCAGGAGCTGAATAGGAATGATTTAATAAAAGAAAAATCATCATGAAATAGTGTGGATGATAACAAATTTGCAAACTCCTTCGTTACCTTATATTCAACCCAACATTATTCAATAAAAATAATTTTAGCCAAACATTGGCATATTTTGTGCAATGAAAGGGCATTAGGACCAGTCTTGACACCCAAATCACAAGTTATTTTCTGAGGTATACCACCTTTATGTAGTCGGATTGCCCCCAAAATATCTTCCCAAACAAGCTACATTTTTTCAGGACCTTACTGGCTTTTATAATATAAAAAAATGTGCAGTGTGTCAAGTTAATATTTGTTCACACAGAAGTGTGAAATAGTTTGTGTCAGCTGCCACTTCTAGGAATTATCCTACTAAGTCATTTATCACATGTGCCACCAAAAATGTGGTTTATCTTTTTCAATGCCCCTGTGGCCTCCAGTATATTGGAATGACCACCCTTGCCCTTCAAGTAAGATTGGGGGAACATGTAGGAAATATCAGATGAGGCTATAGGGGGCATAGTGTCTCTAGACATTATTCCACCACTCATAATAAAGATCCTTGTGGCACCCTTTTCCTAGAGATTGACAAGTACATCCCACACTGGTGAGGGAGTGTTACGAGGGGAAAAATTTCCAAACTCAAGACCAAGTGGATCCATAATGTAAAATGTTGTGTATTGTGTATTGGGATATAAACACCTTTGTAAATAATGCATATAATTCAAACAAGAAATTCTTTCCCCCCCACCTTTCCTTATTTTTTTTGTATATTTTTCTTTTTTTAAATAGTTAAGTCGATTACCACCACCCTTAGGTCTATGCAGGAAGACTTAATTTTATAATATTTTATATAATTATATAATTCTCATTTTGAGGCATTTTTAAATATATTTTTTAGTAGATTATCTATGTGAAGTTTTTCATATAGATATATCTAGAGAGATTATGATTTCAATTGTTTATACAGTTATTTATGTAGTCTTAAAATAATCTATGTATCAACAAACTATATATATATTTGTTTTTTAAGGCACTAGAGAGCCTCCTAGTTCCACATGCCCTATATGTAATGGATAGAAGTTGACTTATTTTATTGTTTATTTATATTTTCTGTTTAAGTTGAAATGTACTATATTAATAATTTTTTTGTATGTACATTCCACTTTTTTAAGGGACTTATCCTGGTTTGTATTAAGCCTTTTCACAGTGTAGCTTGAATCCGCTTTTGGCCCCAGGCTTATTTCCCGGGTTTGGAATCGCAATCGAGACTTGTATTTTCCACAGTAAGGCTTGGGAGTTTTTTTTATCTATAAGCTGGATCCCAGGCATGGATACGAGATCAAGGCTTGGTTTCACAGTGAGGCTTGGTCCTCACTGTGTGTCTAGGTTCAAGCTCGGGTCACAGGTTCATTTTCCTGGCAGTGTAACCCAGATAGAGGTCTGAATATTTCAGAATGAGGCTTGATTTTAGTATATATATATATATATATATATATATATTTGCGATGGTGTGGGGTTGCCTCCTAGCCCTGGAAGACAGCTATACTGATGATACGCATTGGACAGAGCCTCCCTTGTGACGTCATTGTGTAAGATTAGCTGATATTGCCAATTCGTGCCATTTGGTGATGTTATTGTATGCTATGAATTTTTTTGTCAATTGTAAGTGCATTTTCTCTTTTTCAATAAATGGTTTGTGAATAATCTGCACCATGAGAGGCACTTTTTCTATCTTCACATGAATGTATATATCCTTAGTGTGATCGGGATGGTCTGTGGAGTGGTTTAGGATCCATGCGGTCTGTCTTGTGGAACAAGAGTTTGGATCTGAAGTCTACTAAGAAAGCACATGTTCAGGGTGGAGCCTAAACATGACGGCGACGGAGAGCACGATGTGAGTGCTCTCCGATAACCTCCAAACTGACCCTCCCGAGACCCTCATGAAGAGAAGCCCTACCTGACTGAGGAGAGCTCCAAGCGGGGAGAGACTGGCGCGGTGAAGGGAGAGGAGAGCGGGCACGGACCTCCGGGAGGTGAACTCGCTGCAGAGATCCCAGTGCAGCTGTCGGGTTGCCGGGAATCGAAGCAGGGCGGTGTGAGCACGCTGCTCGCCGCAAAGCACTACTGGGAGGCAGAGACGCCGGCCGGTCCCCTGTCAGAGCGGCAGTGACACGCCGGCTCCCCCCTGCACTACATGACTGGAAATCCGTGAGACCAGAGGAGGAGTGATGTAGTTGGGAGTGGGGGCCCGGCTGCGGAGGACTCTTGAGGGAAGGATCCCGGGTCTGAGTGACCAAATAGAGTGAAGAGAGCTACCCTTCTTTCTTGTGAAGATCTTGGACAAAAGGCACGAGGAGAGGAGTGAAACCCAGAGGAATCCCCCCTTGGACTGAGCTGCTGCAAAAGCCCTATCCCTTAAGCTCGGAGCCACTGCTTGTAGAAGAAGAAGGGTGAGTGAGAGCTGCTGGGGGCTTATCGTATGGGGGAACCCCGAGTGATATGGGAAATCTAGAGGTGAAGGAGAGGAGGGGAGGATTCCCTGGGCTAAGAAAGAGAAGATGAGAAGAGCTCCAGGTGTCCTAGGAGAGTAAAAATATAAGGGAAAACAGCAGGTTTTGTCTGGTGTACAAATTAAAGGACTGATATAATTTCATCTTGAGAATAAGAGAAGAAATCAGAGATTTAGAGGAAATGAAGAACAAAGGTCCTAAGGGAACAGGGCCCAAAGGGTCTCAAACAGGTACGATAAAGAAATTTACATCACAAGGAAATATTACGCCAGAAAGGGCCCAAGGCGCAAGCGCAAAAGGGGAAATGGACATTTCTCTGGGAAACAGTTCTAGATTATCAATGGGTATGAATAGTAGCTGTAGCCACCTAACAACAGAGGGCTTGGAAAAAAAAGAATTAGACGGTGAACTACAAGCACCAAATAAAAAGGAGATGACAGAAATGTTTCAAAATTTGGAAAAAATGATAAAGCAAGAAATGCAGTTGTGCGGAATGATCTAGGACACCTGCTATCGAGAGTGGAAGAAACAGAGGAAAAAGTTAAAAACCAGGCCCAAACCATAGATAATCTAGAGAAAAAAATAACTTACTTGGAGAATACCCAGAAAAAATTGCTCTATAGGATGGAAGTTCAAGAAAATAAAGAAAGAAGATGTAACCTTAGGGTTCGAGGAATTCCAGAGCAAGTAAAAGGGGAATCACTATATGACCTAGTTGTAAAAATTCTAAACTCCATAAGAGATAGACCTGAAACAGACGGGATTAAACTGGATGGAGTGTTTAGAATAGGAAAGTTTAATCAAGCTGCGGAGAAGGAAAGATCAAGAGATACAGTGGTCCAGTTCCAAAAATTTGGGGTCAAAGATGAGATATGGAGGAAGATTAAAGGAAGATCATTAATTAAGTATGGAGACTTAAATATCCAAATTTATGCGGACCTAACACCAGAGACCCTATGGAGAAGGAGATCCCTGAGACCCTTGTTGGAACAAATGAGAAAACAGAACGTTCAGTATAGATGGGGTACCCCAGCTTGTTTAATTGCCTGGAAAAATGGCGTAACAGCATATTTGAGATACCCGGAGGAACTGAGGGATTTCTGTGACAGACTGAAACTGCAAAGAATGGCGATAGTGGGGTGGGAAGAAGAAGAAAAAGAAAGAAGGGAAACAGAAGATACAAGAAAAGAGGACTGGCAGCGGGTCGGGCTGAGGGGAGGCCCGGGGGTGGGGAGAGAGGGGAGGGAAAATTGAGAAAAATATATATATATTTTTTTTCCTTTCTTCTATCTCTCTCGACCCCCCAGGCCCTACCTTTGTTGAAATGGTAATCCCTCGGGAGCTTCGGTTGAGGGGGGAAGTAAAGATTTTTGTATCCTCCTGTGGATAGTGAGAGGGGATCTGGGGAGGTTGAAGGAGAGGCTAGCCGGCCATGGGTGGAGCTTACACCCAAAGCATCAAATCAGTGGTGGAAATAGATCCACAAATGATTTATAGGCAGTATTCAAGCCTAAATATGGGTAGGGGGGAAAAAAAGATCGAGGGATGGGGGGAGGGGGGGGGTGGGTGTTGGGTGGGTGTTGGGTGGGAGGGAGGGAGGGGAGGAGGTATTGGGTTAACACTCTGCATGACAGTAGGGATAAAGAGGAAGAGGCAATTTGGAAGAGCAATGGAGCGAACTGGGAAGGATGGAAGAAATACAGTTTATAACCTATAATGTGAACGGGTTGAGTTGTCCAGGGAAGAGATTTAAGTTGTTTAAGGAGTTACATCATAGGGCAACATCAGTGGTATTTTTACAGGAGACGCACTTTGAGATAGAGGCAAATGTGAAATTGAAATCGAAATACTATCCAATATGGTATTACGCAGACTTTCCAATTAAAAGAGCAAAAGGGGTTGCAATAGGTTTGGCAAAGAATATGAGATTTGAGCTAGAGGACAGAAGAACCGATCCTGTCAGGGCTCCCGGGTGTGACCAGAGGTATGTGACTGACGCAGGGAAACGCAGACTTCAGATATGTTATAAACAATATAATTTATTAACACTAACAATACAAACATAAACGCAGTGCAATACTAAAACATAACACAGTGCAAACGAACCAAACCAAACCACCCACAGATAACAGTACATACAATGCAAGCGTCGTCAGGCAGGCCGGGTCAATATCAATCGGGCAGGTAGGTACAGGGGGAGCAAGCGGAGAATGGTCGGGGTCACAGGCCAGGTTCAGCAGGTAGCGGGCAGCGTGGTACAGAGGGTCAGGCAGAGGGATGGTCAGGGTCACAAGCCAGGGATCAGAACAGGAGAAGTAAGCAGAGGTCAGAATCAAGCAGGGTCAGCAACAAGACAGGAACAGGAACAGGAACGCAGGTTTACAAGATACAGGGCCCAGGAAAAACACACACCAAGGCAGAGTCTGCAGGTCTGGCCATCCCTTAAATACACCAGTGTAATTAGTTCCAGGTGTTTGATTGGCTGCAAAGTTGAGTCTCTGATTGCTGGGAGCACCCGCTGGCCAGCCCTGGTACTGCAGCTCATAAGGCAGGTGAGTCCCACTATTGCTGGCCAGTCTATTCCTGACAGATCCGGAGGGGAGATTTTTATTCTTAAAAGATAAACTTCAGGGGATTGAGTGTACTTTAGCCAATATATACTGCCCTAATAAAAACCCGGAGATGTATATGAAGGGTCTGTTGAAAAAATTAATGGAATTTAAAAAAGGGCGTTTGATAGTTGCAGGAGACTTAAATTTCTGTATGGACCCACAAAAGGATAATACCTCCTCTGTGCAAAGAGAGGGGAGTAGGTCTCTGAGAGCTTTGAAAAAAGTGATGCATGAATATCAACTAGTGGACATCTGGAGAATAATGCATATGAAAGACAGAGACTATACCTTCTTCTCTAATGCACACAAGATATACTCGAGATTAGATTACATCTTAATAGACCATCAACTTATAGAACATCTGGTTAAAATTGACATAGAGACAAGAACGTTCTCGGATCATGCCCCGGTCGTAATGAAAATGGGATGGGGAAGAAGGTGGACTGGAGGATTAGGGTGGAGGTTAAATGAGGCTCTTCTTCTGGATGAGGACTTCGCTCAGAAAATCGAGAAAGAGATTAAGGTATATTTTAAGGAGAAAGAAACAGAGGAAGTATCGATAGCTACAGTTTGGGAAAGTCACAAGGTATTTATAAGAGGAATCTTGATTGCGGCAGGAGCAAGGAAGAAAAAAGAAAGAAGAGAGAGGGTCAGTGGGCTTCTAAAAGAAATACTGGACCTGGAGCAGATCCATAAAAAGAAAATAACAAAAGATACAAGACAGAAGTTAATGGATAAAAAAGATGAGCTAGAGAGGTTGATGGATGAGGAGAAGAGAAGAGTATAGAACAGGGTTTTAAATGAGAGATATAGATGGGGAGATAGACCAGGAAAATATCTAATGAGAGCTTTGAATAAAAAGAAAAATAGGAACTATATAGAAAAGATAAAAGGTCCTAAGGGGGAGTTGGCCCACTCAACTAAAGAGATTATTAAAGTGTTTACGGAGTATTACAGAAAGCTATATAATATTAGTCCCCAAGGTCCTCTAAAAGAAGCTCAAGAGGGAATCAATGAAAAAAAGATGATATATTTAAAAAACGCGGGATTACCAAAACTAAGTGAAGCACAGTTGAACTCCTTAGACGTGGAAATTTCCCAGGAAGAAATTAAAACAGCATTAAGAAGCACAGGGGGGGGGGAAAGGCCCAGGCCCGGGTGGCTATACAGTTAAGTACTATAAGAAATTTAGTGAAGTGCTTTTACCCAAGTTGGAGAAGTATATGAATGCTCTGGGAGGTGGGATGGAAGTGAGGAGAGAATCTTTACAGGCCCATATAGTACTTATTCATAAGGAGAGAAAAGACCCATCTCAGTGCTCCAGCTATAGACCTATTTCATTATTGAACACAGATACCAAACTGTATGCAAAGGTTTTAGCAAACAGGTTGAAAGATCTAATGCCTGAATGGATCCATGGAGACCAGGTGGGCTTTGTACCAGGGAGAGAAGGTAGAGATAACGGCTTGAGAACCCTGATGCTTATTCAGAAAAGTAGAAAAGGGAAAGCCCCGGTGGTGCTCTTGTCAATTGATGCAGAGAAGGCATTTGATAGAGTGGACTGGGGCTTTATGATGGACAACTTAAAAGTGCTGGGGATAGGTGATAGAATGCGTGAGTGGATAAGTAAATTATATAGGGAGCCTACTGCAATCATCACGGTAAATGGGGAGAGATCAGAACCCATTGGAATGTCTAATGGAACAAGACAGGGTTGCCCACTGTCCCCTTTACTATATGTGTTGTCACTCGAACCTCTGTTGTCAATAATAAGTAACAGTGGAGCCGTAAAAGGAATTCAGATAGAAACTATAGAACATAAAGTAGCGGCCTTTGCGGACGACTTATTGTTCTATGTGGGGAATCCCCGAATAACTCTCCCAAATATAATGAAGATTCTGAAGGAGTACGGTGAACTATCAAATCTAAAAATTAATCCAACGAAAACAGAGATCTTGAATATTAATATATCAAAGAATGAAAAAGAAAAACTACAAAAAGAATTCCCCTTTATATGGAGAGAAAAAGAGATAAAATACCTAGGAATAAAACTCACTGCCTCATCTAAGCATTTGTATAGATTAAACTATATTTCTTTGATAAACGAGATCAGGGAAGATTTAAAAAGACTAGAAGGAGGAAACCCATCCTGGATAGGACGTATAAACCTAGTCAAAATGGTAATTATGCCTAAAATACTGTATAGATTTCAAATGGTACCAATTAAAATTCCAGAGGCCTTCTTTAAGATAATAAAAAAAATGTTAACAAGATACATATGGAAAAATAAAAAACCTAGAATAGCATATGAAACATTGAGTAGGACTAAAGAGAAAGGGGGATTGGGTCTACCAGATGTCAAGAGATACTATAAAGCAGTGGTTTTAGCAAGAATATATGACTGGACATTTAACCATAAGGGGAAAAGTTGGGTAACAATTGAAAATGATCTTAGTGGAATTAGATTGAGTCAGATGATATGGGTTCCAGCACAGTTTAGAGGAATTAAAGAAAGCACAAGTATTTACACTTTAAATGTTTTAAGGGTATGGGACAATTTACACAAAACATGAAATGGGAATTTAATTCTATACTAATGCCTCTCACAAACACTGAGTACTTTCCCCCGGGAAAGGATAAGATATCAGGGAGATGGTTTAGAAAGGAGGATACCCAACTGAGAGATGTTCTGGTGGAGGGGGAATTGAGTTCACTTAAAGAATTAATAGAGAAGAAGGGAGATATCTTTATTAGAATAGATGAGTGGAAATATCATCAATTGAAATGTTTTATTGGAAACCTCCCGAAACCCCTGAGATTAAAACAGGAGTGGAATATGTTTGAAAGGCTGTTAGAAACACGAAGGGATGGGAAGCACGGTATTTCAAGAACCTATAGAATACTCACAGAATTAGACACAAACACAAAGTTAAGTTTTATAACAAAATGGGAAAGGGACATGGAAGTTGGGTTTGACGAGGACAAACAGAGAAAGATGTTTAGATTGATACACGAGAATGTTAGTATGAGAGAGGTTGAGATTAATTATAAGTGTGTGACACGATGGCACATCACACCGAGTGTTGAGCACAAGATGAATGGGGAAAATTCAAAAATGTGTTGGAGAGGATGTGGAGAGATAGGCACGGTGTTTCACATATGGTGGGAATGTCCGAAAATCCAGGTTTTTTTAAAGTAATAGTCAAATTGATTGAAGAAATAACTGAAATTGACATAGGGTTAGACCCAACGACATGCCTCCTACATAATGTGGAGACATCTGTAAATAAATATAAAAACTCAGGCGTCTGGTACTTCTTAAATGCGGCGAAAGGGTTGATACCCAAGTTTTGGCAGCAAACTGAGGTACCGAAGGAGGAAGACTGGATTAATAGAATAAACCAGGTAGAATGGAAAGATCATACCATATGCAGGAAGATAGCATGAGAGTTTATTATCTGAGATGGGAAAAGTGGGAAAAAGCAGGATTGAAAGAGAAATATAGGAAACTATGAACTAGGATGTTAACTAAAAATTAATAAGCCTCGAGAGATTAGAATGGGTTAGAGTCTGCAGAGGGGGAGGAGGGGGGAGGAGGGTTGGGAAGAGTCGGGGTGGGATGGGAAAGAAAAGAGTTTTTAGAAGGGGAAATGTAGAAATGTTATAGATGTCTATTTATATGTGAATTGTTTCCCTTTTTGGGTATTTGTATTAATATGAAAAATTTAATAAATATTTAAATTAAAAAAAAAAACAAAAAAAAAACAAAGCGCATGTTTACCTCCTATAATGAAGGGGTCAAGTGACTGGTATGCTTCCAATTTGCAGTCACGGTGGTGTTTAGTCACGTTGGTGTTCATGCAAGCTGGAATTAAGAATTTGGATCACTCATTGTAAAGGGTACTGTTTCATATATTTCTAAAGGGACTGTCATAATTGTGGCAACATTTTTACACATTCATTTTTGTTATTTGGTTCACTTTTGAGCACTTTTTCACTGTATATGATTATTTATTTATGAATTATTGATGTCTTTATTATTTATTGGTTGATTCATGTCACTTTGATTAATTTTATTTACTTATGTCATTTTGATTTATTTATTAGCGTAACAGCAGATTTTTTTTTATATGTTGATAAGAGAGGATATTCTCTTTTTGTGTTTGCTGCTTTTTTTTAGTACTAAGTTTACATATTTGTGTGGTTTAATTTTGCCACGTTTTAGTTTTGTCATTTGTCATTTTGAAATTAATACTATTATCTTAATATGCTCCCACCTTCTTGGAGTTCTGTTTGCCCATAATTTGAGATTCACACCTTTATGTATAAAATTCAAAACTTTTTTAACATCAGTCTATAAACATAACATGTGGTTGTATGTATAAGTTTATTGTATATACTTGATATAATGTAAAATATACTGCATTCCTTTTTATTTCAGTTTTGTTATAAAATTATGATTAATACCTTATACAAATATATCCATCTGTTAACTATATATAACTTTTTTTCATATACATACATATATACACAGCTCAAAAAAATTAAAGGAACACTTTTAAATCAGAGTATAGCATCCAGTCAATTAAACTCCTGGGATATTGATCTGGTCAGTTAAATAGCAGAGGGGGTTGTTAATCAGTTTCAGCTACTTTGGTATTAATGAAATTAACAACAGGTGCACTAGATGGGCAACAATGAGACAACCCCTAAAACAGGAATGGTTTTACAGGTGGAGGCCACTGACATTTAATTTCCCTACTCATCTTTTCTGACTGTTTTGCGCTAGTTTTGCATTTGGCTAGGGTCAGTGTCATTACTGGTAGCCTGAGGCGATACCTAGACTCTACAGAGGATGCACAGGCAGTCCAACTCCTCCAGGATAGCACATCAATATGTGCCATTGCCAGAAAGTTTGCTGTTTTTTGAGCAGTGTATATTTTATATATATATATATATATATATATATATATACGGCGGTGAACTGAGCCAGAAGTGGGAGTGGGTACTTGTTCAAACCAGGTACCCACTCCCCCCCAAAAGGTGCCAAAGGTAGCAGCGGAGGGGTTAAGAGGCAGATAATCAGAGCTTCCACTTTTGGGTAGAACTCCGCTGTTAGGTGTTGTTCTGGTTGCATGATGGGTAGCTGGTTAGGTGTAAAGTATTGAGTAAAGATTTAAGAGAGAGAAGGGGGAAAGAGATAGAAGGTGTGAGAGGATGGTGGGAGTCGGGGTTGGTAGAGGTAGCTGCACGGTTGTTGTCAGGGGCGGACTGACCATTTGGAAACTCGGGCACTGTCCGAGGGCCCGGGGTCAGTAGGGGGTCCCATGAGATGCCCCTGGTACATTTTTTTCATAGGCTTTTTTGAGTTTGGGCAAGGACACAGGGGCCCCATGATCCCCTATTGCCCGGGGGCCCCATGAGTTGTCAGTCCGCCCGTGGTTGTTGTGGAAGGGAAGGAGGTGGAAGATAAATTAAATAAGGATGTGTGGGTGTATGAGTAAGAAGGTTCAATTATAGTGTTAATAAGAATGTTTGGTGTTTGAAGAGAAGAATGAGTGACAAAATGTGAACATATTTTTTGGTATATGGACATTCTATTTTTGAGTTTGGCAGATAGTGTTTTCAAAAAACAGGGTTTGGGTTAACCTACTGTAGATTTAACTTGTTTTATGTTTAGAATCAGAGATTTACAAGTCTTAGCTATGACCTGTAGAGTAGATTTGCTAGGAATTTGAATTTATTGATCACATTGGGTTTGCAGTTTAATAGAGCTTCAAATGGTTTTTTTGTAGAGATATTTACCATAAATTTGATATATGATATAATAGACCTTAGTTTAGTCTGCCTAGTCTGCCTACAGGGCAGGTCCACCAAATATGGAGGAAGGTGCCCATTTTTAGGCAAGAGAATCACAATCAATAGAAGTCACCCCTGGGAAGTTGCAGGAATATAGCTACACACCCAAAAGCTCATGTACACCTGTCTTGCAGTAATGCAATTGCACCAGAGCATCTTTGAATAGAACTGGACCTATAACTGGAAGTAGAAGCCTGGTAACAGAGGTGTCCATTGTTCATCGGATGGAAGTTTTACTTGAGACAGAACCAGATGGAACATAGGCAACCAGCTGGACTTAGGCAATACCACTAAAGGCAACATAAAAAGGACTCAATCCAACACAGAACATAATTCTACATAAACAAACACATACATACTCAGAGAGACTATACTAATTCAAAAAGCCATTTTTCTCTAGCTCTTAATATTTACTGGTATTTCACCTTATCTACCTCATATCTCTTAAATTTCAATTCACCAGAAGCATGCTAAGTTTTATTTATTTTGTTCTGTATATTGTGGTCAAATACCACTTATTATGTCATTGCCAGTGTTATTTTATCTGTCCTTATGAATAAATCAATGTAAAAATCAATTCACAAGGGTTACCACACAGGTTATCACCTGTTAAATAATAACACTGGCTTCAGGGTGGTGATAAAATAACACTTCAGAAGAATAAATAATTTATGAGATAATAGAGCTTTCAGTAGATATATGTTCACTCCATGTGGAAAAATAAAGTTTACACACCTTGGTGACATTTATGTAAGCTAATTGAACATTTGCAGGAGAAATTAACATGATGTAAAATAAGTAGTGGTGTTATAAGAACTCATCCATTTTTGTAAATCAAGGCTAAAACAGCACTAGCAAACTCTAAAAAGGATGCAGTTTAGGCTTCTCATC
The DNA here is from genome assembly GCF_062004578.1 of Staurois parvus. NCBI lineage: Eukaryota > Metazoa > Chordata > Amphibia > Anura > Ranidae > Staurois > Staurois parvus. The sequence goes on along the minus strand of NW_028317994.1, from coordinate 10,005,599 downwards.
ATTATATTACTTACAGTGTTAGGTTAAAGTGTTTGCCTTAAGTTTTCTTCAGTAGCTACAATAAATAAGCTCTCTTTCAGACTGTGAAACACAGGTACAGCACCAGGTATGTTTCAAAAACAACAGTAACAGACCTGGTCCAGATGGGCGTTATTGTACATTCATACTTTTTACTTTACAGTTCACTTACAAATTTTTCTTGCTATTTGTTTTACAGCTTCTGCACATAATCATTAAATAATATTTTGTTCAACTTTCACAAAGTTGACTGATTTGGGGAATTTCCCACAAATCTACCAGATTAGGCACATCTGCTGTGCATATAACAGGGGTATAACTATTGTATATGTCGTAGGGTTCCGGAGCAAAATTCTGATGGGGCTTCCACCTCTCTTTGTAGCACCTGACAGCATCATCTGTGATAATACTTATTTATATAAGCATACATAATGCTTAAATCAAGGACAGGCAGTACACTATAAGAAACCAAGGTTGCGCTTAGAGGTTGGCAAAAAATAAGAGCTGTGGTAATAGTATAGGCAAATAACTTTTAATATTTATTTTTCACCTAATTATTCTGTCCCTAATAGCTAATCTGTATTTACCAGTATACCAAAATTTAGGACCCCAGTGTAAATCCTAAATCTTCCAACCACTTTAATCAACACATCAGGCAAATGCTGGAAGAGATAGTCTAGCATAAAAAGAAAAAGACAAGAATTGTAGTAGCAATAATAAATATAAAAAATGTACACACAATTATTCTATAATGCTAATACAAACTTCTTGAAAACTTTCTCCCCCTTTTTTCTTTTTGCAGACCTACCAATCTCAGCTTGTCATATCCATTTTAAGTTGAAAAGTTACTGTGAGATATGTTTAAAGCTGGGAAAGATTGTGTTGTGGAAAAATGGTTAATTTCAGTGCTGGCCAGAAAACCCAGAGGTCCTAATGTCGATAAAGCTACACTGCTAAGACAGCTACATATTTGTCCTACTCTATAGACTGAAAAGGGTCTGTGATTAAAAGCAAATAATTCTGAAGACTGTTCCTTTGCATCTAACATCATCATCTTGACTTGAACCTTCAAAGGTGGTGTATAGTCAGTGTCAACAATAACCTCTTTACTGAGCTTCCCGCATTATGGTCATATTTATGCCACTGACACATAATTATGACTTGATTCTTCATTCCCCGTTTCCCACTTAGATACAAGTGTAAACCCATACCACAAGGTTTAAAGGTGTGGTAGGGGAGAGGTGGGTACAGTTTAATATGTCTTCTGGACAATGCTACACACAGATAAAGGTCTTTCTAAGCATCTAAAAAAACAACCCCCTCCCACTCAGGGTTTTCTCTTTGCAGCTCAAAGCTAAAGATATAATTCCCAATAGAGAGTGGACAAAATAAAACTCAGATATGAAAGATTGTTGCCCCCCTTTAAAAAAGGAGAGAGTTTCTTATTCTCTCGCAAAGCCAAGCACTGTTGGCAACAATGCATCACCTTCAGAAAATGTAAAACTGAGAATCTCAGAATGACACTATAATTTCTTCAACTGAATGCATAAACATATTAAATAACATAAATACAAGCAAGTTTGACTAACAAGACTTCATTTCATCTCATCATCTTGTCTCTGTTTCATTGTTTTTCCCTTTTGTTCAAACGTCTTGTACTCAGATTAGCACAAGTCAAAGCTTTAGGAATGCTCTACTCATAACACAATAATAAATAAGAGCATTCCCCAAAAATAATACATTATGTATATAGAATTAAAAAAAAAAAACTAGCAAAATATGTAAATTCTGAAATGTACAGACCATATAGCAGAAATGTAAAACATGGGTCTCACAAAAAAAAATGAGAGAGCGCTCAGTAAATCATATATGGAATCTATAGTGTACCTTTGTCCTGTGAGATTTAAGAATAGGCGTGGAGTTGAGCAACATTTAAGAAATAACCAGTTAAAATAAAGGTTTCACACAGTAAATCTGGCTTCCCTCCTGCTAATAGATACATCAAGAAAAATGCATTTCTCCAAAGCAAGTTGTGTATTTTTTTTATATCAAAGTATATTTAAGGAGCTCATTTTAGTAACTCATGGATTTTACACTTAACGTAATCATAGTACACTACTTCTCTTAAGGACAGCCAGAAAAAGTTGTATTAGTTTACATTGTTAAAAAAGCTATTCAAAATAACTATTATCAAATTGTTACATCCCATTATCCCCACAGTAATTAAACCCACACATTCTTCTCTTTTAGGGTCATAACCTTATATAAACTCTTCCCCATTCTAGCACCTAAAGTACTTCCGCAGCACTTACAGTTTCACCATTTCCAGACTACAAACAGAGGTAACCCCCAAAACATCAGGGTTATCACTAGCATTAAAGTGGTTGTAAAGGCTCAAGATTATTTACCATCTACACTCTATACATGAAGATAAATAACCTGATGTGTGCAGCAGACCCCTACTCCCTCCCCCCACCAGTACTTACCTGAGCCCCATTGCAATCCAGGGATGTGCACAAAAGCCTCGACTTTCTACTCCCATTGCAAGCTGCAATCATAAAATTCACATGATAGATAAGCTGTGGCACCACCTGTGCATTAAAGCCTACCTAAAGGATCATCATGAGGTGGATCATTTTTTATGTTCCCCTTTAAAACTGAATTCCAGAAATTCAGCCACTTTGATAAATGTGTAAGCATAGTATGAATTAAGTCCAAGGTGGGGCATGACACTACCTGGATTTGTCTATATTATTTATATCTGACAGGTTTATGTATCTCCCGGAGGATACAGTCCAGCCTCTGAGAGGAGAGAAGCACACACAGCAGCTGTGCCCCGCCTCCTCCTCTGCTGCCAATTCCCTGGAGCCTTTGTATTTTGTCAATGAGCTCACATAGTATAAAGGCTTCTGTGATTGGGCAAGAGAAGGGGAGGGTGGGCATACCAGCTGCATGCAACTCTTAACTTGAAGGAGCTGAGACCAGAAGGCCCAGTGTTGGAGCTCCAGAAGCTTATCTTCCTGGAGTGCAAAAAACTCCTGTCAAATGTAATTAAAAGAGATAAGTCCAGAAGGTGGCATGCACCTAAATGGACTTAATGCATGGTAAGTCTGCATTTTTTATAAAGCAGCTGAATTCCTGGAGTTCAACTTTAAGCTATATTAAAAGAGCTTCAACCCAGTCAATGGTATGTTTTTTTACTTTAAACATATTTTATTGACAGTAAGAATATGTAGTATGAGTTACATTTCTGTAAAAGCAGTTAAAGAAAGATGTTACATTGAGCTAACAACAGAACACATTCTCATAAAATAGTAATAAGAATCCTGACACATTTTGGCATTCTAATGGAAAAAAAAGTTATCCTTTTCCCTTTCCTTTTTTTCCCTTATTTGAATGACAACTCTGAAGAAAGTTGGACTGTGGGGACTTTAGAAAGAGTTTTATTAGTGTACCAGGACATCAGAGAAAAGTTTTGTGCAATCTTGTGCAAGGCGATCAATAGCATATTAGTAGAATATTATAAAAAAAAAAAAAAAATAGGACAGGCCCATAAGGTGTGATATAAGTTTTATGAATCTGGACCACATTTAAGACTCTTGGAGGATTAATTAAGACACATAAGATAAGATTAATGCAGAGAGATACTGTATATGACCTATGATTAATTCTGAGCACTATTTCCCTGTAAGTAGTTGTAGTAATTGTGATCCATGCCCTATTGAAAAAATAATTAATATTTTTTGTTGTTATTGTGTAAAAATGTTTGGTCCATTTTGAGTGAAAAGTAAAACACTCATTAGAGTAATAATGTAACTTAGAGAAAGTATACATCCACAAAATAACATGTTTAAAGGGATTGTCGATCCAGAGGATTTGCCCAGCTCTCAGATGAGAGTTTTTTTTAGGATGTGCGAGACATAAGAGCACTCTTGCAAAAAAGTAAGTTGGGACTACTTGCCATCCACCCTTTGCACATAAACAGATAGACAACACACTCCTGCGGGAAGGAGGTCATTTAAAAACAGCTGTTTTTTTTAAACATTTCCTCATGTATGACCTCTACTATACACAAAAGCACTACACTGTGATTACTGTGTCCACAAAAAGAGAGCAAAGCCAATGTATTTGGCTCTATACCATGTGATCGCTGTGATGAATCACAGCAGCCTTCAGCATAAGTATCTGTGTCACCTAGTACCAGTGTAAGCTAACACCAGTGACCTGATCACTAACCACACCAATAACAGTTTTTTCAGGTACCACTGTAAACAAGCACCAGTCTCCTGATCACTATACCAGCATCAAGAGTATCAGTGTCACCTTGTACCAATGTAAGCCAGCACAAGTGACCTGATCACTAACCACACCAGTACCAGTGTTATCACCATAAGATAGCACTAGTCTTCTGATCGTCAAGTACCAGTATAAGCCAGCACCAGTCTCCTAATAACCAGCGCAAGTACCAGTATAAGCTATCACTAGTGTTCTTATCACCAGCCACACCAGTACCAGTGTCACCTAGCACCATTGTAAGCCAGCACTAGGGATAAGTCAAATATGCCTAAGCTCAGTTCGAAGCAGGTTCAACAAACAAATGGCCGGGGTCTGGGCATTGCCTTGGGGAAAATTCAAGTTTACAAAATTCTGTTTGGCGGGGAGTGGCATTTTTAATAATGCTTAGATTGAAACATTAAAAATGCTTTAAATAACATGCTTGGAGGATGCCCTAAACCTGTCAGTGAGATGGCTATATTGTTGTACAATGTATACAGCCTTCTGCAGCACAAAAAATGATGATGTTTGCAAAGAAAATGTTTACAAAAAAAAAGCCACTTGACCACTTGCCCTCCAGAGGATTTACCCCCCTTTGTGACCAGGCCATTTTTTGCACTACGGCACTCCGTTACTTTAACTGACAATTGCGTGGTAATGCAACACTGCACCCAAATGAAATTTACGTTCTTTTTTTCCATGAATTGAGCTTTCTTTTAGTAGTATTTTATCACCAGAGCATTTTTTATTTTTTGAGCAATAAAAAAATCTAATTTCATCATACATTCAGGCCAAAATGTATTCTTATACACTTTTTTGCTAAAAAAAAATCCCAATAAGTGTAAATTAATTGGTTTATATGAAAGTTATAGCGTTTACAAATAGCGGTATATACAGGTGAAACTCAAAAAATTTAAATATCGTGCAAAAGTTCATTTATTTCAGTATTGAAACTTAAAAGGTGAAACTAATATATGAGATAGACTCATTACATGCAAAGCAAGATAGTTCAAGTCGAGACTTGTTATAATTGTGATGATTATGGCTTACAGCTCATGAAAACCCCAAATCCACAATCTCAGAAATTTAGAATATTGTGGAAAGGTGTAATATTCTAGGCTCAAAGTGTCCCACTCTAATCAGCTAATTAAGCCATAACCTCTGCAAAGGGTTCCTGATCCTTTAAATGGTCTCTCAGTCTGGTTCAGTAGGAATCACAATCATTGGAAAGACTGCTGACCTGACAGTTGTGCAGAAAACCATCATTGACACCCTCCATAAGGAGGGAAAGCCTCAAAAGGTAATTGCAAAAGAAGTTGGATGTTCCCAAAGTGCTGTATAAAAGCACATTAATAGAAAGTTATGTGGAGGGGAAAAGTGTGGAAGAAAAAGGTGCACAAGCAGCAGGGATCACCGCAGCCTGGAGAGGATTGTCAGGAAAAGGCCATTCAAAAGTTTTGGGGACTTTCACAAGGAGTGGACTGAGGCTGGAGTCAGTGCATCAAGAGCCACCACACAGAGACGGATCCTGGACATGGGCTTCAAATGTCGTATTCCTCTTGTCAAGCTGCTCCTGAACAATAAACGTCAGAAGTGTCTTACCTGGGCTAAAGAAAAACAGACCTGGTCTGTTGCTCAGTGGTCCAAAGCCCTCTTTTCTGATGAGAGCAACTTTTGCATCTCATTTGGAAACCAAGGACCCAGAGTATGGAGGAAGAATGGAGAGGCACACACTGCAAGATGCTTGAAGTTCAGTGTGAAGTTTCCACAGTCTTTGTTGATTTGGGGAGCCATGTCATCTGCTGGTGTTGGTCCACTGTGCTTCATTAAGTCCAGGGTCAACGCAACTATCTACCAGGAGATTTTGGAGCACTTCATGCTTCCTTCCGCAGACGAGCTTTATGGGGATGCTGCCCACACTGCCAAAAGCACCAAAACCTGGTTCAATGACCATGGGATTACTGTGCTTGATTAGCCAGCAAACTCGCCTGACCTGAACCCCATAGAGAATCTATGGGGCATTGCCAAGAGAAAGCTGAGAGACATGAGACCGAACAATACAGAAGAGCTGAAGGCCGCTATTGAAGCATCCTGTTCCTCCATAACACCTCAGCAGTGCCACAGGCTGATAGCTTCCATGCCACGCCGCACTGAGGCAGTAATTTCTGCAAAAGGGGCACAAACCAAGTACTAAGTACATATGCATGCTTATACTTTTCAGAGGTCCGATATTGTTCTGTATACAATCCTTGTTTTATTGATTGCATGTAATATTCTAATTTTCTGAGATTGTGGATTTGGGGTTTTCATGAGCTGTAAGCCATAATCCTCACAATTATGACAAATCATGCCTTGAACTATCTTCCTTTGCATGTAATGAGTCTATCTCATATATTAGTTTCACCTTTTATGTTGCATTACTGAAATAAAGGAACTTTTGCACGATATTCTAATTTTTCGAGTTTCACCTGTATACTGGGATTTTTTAAATTAATTTTTTTACTAGTAATGGCGGTGATCAGCGACTTATAGCAGAACTGCGGGACTGTGGCGGGCATTCTAATACTGGGGGGAACTAACTGTGTGTCACTGACATTCCCAGTGAAACCAATACATTGATCAGTGCTAAAAAAAAGCACTGACACTGTACTAAGGGCACTGGGCAGGAAGGGGTTAACATGAGGTTCGATCAAACGATTAACAGAGTGCTGTGTGCTGTTTCACTATAAGCTGTTTCCGTGTGCTTCACTGTAATGACAGAGAGGAGAACTGTTTTGTTTGCAAACAGTTTTCCTCCCCATCGGAGATTGTTGGCAATCACCGGATGCCGACGAGTAATCACCGGCTGAGACCCAGTCATTGACAGCTGCGGCCAGGAATGGCAGCGCAGGTAGGGCACATCGAACGCACCCCTTACCCGTGATTTTTCGAACCTATGCCACCCTGTAGCAATATTTCTTCTATAGGGTGGTTGTGAATCGGTTAAGTCAGTGGTAGATGTCAGCTCATGGCTGCTTAAAAAAAAAAAAAACAGAATGGATCTCTACATGAAAAGCCTCTGTGTTCCCCAAAACTTCCATGGGCTGAACTTGTCCTGACCCATTAAAAGGAACCTGTGGTCACACTGAGTCCATTTAAGTATTTGCATATTCTAAAACAAAAATGTAAGTGTACAATTCATGTAGTTCTAAGCACTACAGACTAATATATCCTACAAGTGCACAGCAGAATCACTGAAATTATTGAGGTTGTTTTCATAGATGGCTTTTCCAGGTCCACAATCTCAGATCACCAGCTTGCATTAACAATCAGAATGTGACTGACTTCTTGGAAGAGGAATAAGCTGAGCTTCTAAGACTTGAAGGACTTTAGTACATGTGCACTGAATATGAGGATGAATTGCTTCACAGTGCTCTCAACTACTGTATATAGTCGAATAAGGGCTTGTTTTAAAACCCATTTAGTAATTGTAAAGAATATTTAAGCACGTTAATGTACATGTACTAGTGACAGAATTACTTTGTAAGTGACAGACAAAAAAAGTATCAGTGATGTTAGTCAGAGCTGCCATTTTTTCTTTTGCATTTGTTTTTTAATATGATGCTCTTCTTCAGTGCCATTTTCCTCTCCTGCTGTTTCCCTCCTTGTCAGTCTGAACAAGTTGCCAGATTCTTTTGCTTACCAAGGATGAGTTGATCCAAAGTTACTTTACAGCAAGTCTTGGCACAATGCCTCTTGCTTCTGCCACTTGTAGCAATATATCAGTTCCAAATGGAGATCATGACATATAACAGTTTTTTATGATTTATTTTGTTTTAATTAACAATTTGCCTAGAAGGTTAATTGAAATCACAAAGCTTGTTGCATGACAAACACTACAAGAAATTTAGTTTCATTTCTGCTTCACATAACCTGTGCTTGGCCCTCATACAGCACTTTTCTGCCACTGGTCTATGGATCAAGCCAAAATAAAATAGATGCTACCCCTAACAAGCAGTATCTGTAAGGAGGGCAAGATTACATCAACCTTTGGGCAGCCCATTGCTCACTGACAACCATGTTATGCACAGCGGGATACCAGAAAAGAAATAAATGTCCATATATGAACACTTCACATGCATACAGATCTATGCATATATGACTTTAAAATAAAAATTCATGCACAGAGGAGATTGGTCAGTCAAGCAACAAAAAGTGTTGGGAACATCCAAAGACATTAAATATGAAATGCATATACAAAGTATATAGGATAGTCTAGCATGCTAACCGTATATTTTCAGACAATAAAAGTAAATATAGTAGAAATAACAATCTTAAGAAAATGTTATCTACAAATGTACCAATCTTCTAGACATAGAGACCTCAACAGAGCCATGTAAGAATCCCAGTGTAGCCTCTTTTCTTTCTTTTCCTCTGCCCCATGCTTCCCTGATTTTGTATCCTCAGGGTTCCATCTCTAACTTGAGGACATAGGATAGGTCAAATAAGTATTTCCAACTGATGATTGGAAAACCTCAAACACTTAATTTCTCAACTCTCTATGTCAGCTAATCCTGACTAAATGCCATATAAATGCCTAAGGTTCATTATAAGAAAACTTTGATACTTTGTCAGAGTAAAAAGGTCACAGAGATTTTAGACAACAGTTGGTAACAGTCCCATTGTTGTGTGTCCTGGATACTTAATCTGTGCTAATATATTCAAAGCTATTGACTAGCAATCTGGGATACTATTCAATGCTGGAAAGAAAATGGAACAGACAGGTTCCAGTGATCATGCAAAACAGTAAATACTTGTTGCTTAAAAAAGAAAAATCTTGTCACAGGATAACAAACAAAAATATGCTCTCAACAAAATATAGCCTAACCATATTCACAAGACTGACTGTGGGATAGGGCAGCAAATGCAAGCGAGAAAGCTAGGGTATGGAAGGTTGTTAGGAAATAAAAATGGTACAGAATTTTATTGACATTACATCTAGTAAATTGTGACACATTGGGATTGTAGGAATATGAATTGTCATATTTTTTTTTATTCCATAACTTTTATTAGGATCTAAAAGACAAAACAATTAAAAAATACAACATGGAGGAGATAACAAAAAGATCAGAATGATCAAGTTAGATAGAAAGACACAATGTTTTAGATGATACAATTTGTCCAAAATTCACAATCAGTCAATAACAAGATGGGAGAATGGGGAATGCAGGGGATTACCTCCTGAATAAAATAGATGAAAGGCTTTTCCTAGTCTCAGTTTTGGGTATAGGGCTCTTGTGAGGGCAAGGATCTCTAATTGATCTAGGCGCAGTATACCCTGGAATCGATAGAAGGTCAGTGAGAGATGGAGCGTGACACAGAACCAGGTAAATCTACGTAGGAGGGGATTGCGGATTTGGATCTATAGTGCCCTTATATTAAGTCAAGGATATGTGTCTTGTTTACCAAAATTATATGTGTGCCTATCAAGATCATCCGAAAAAAAGTCAAGAGAGAGTGAATGGAAAAGTGCAAATGATAGTGTAACTTTGTGGGGAAGGAAGAGAAATAGGAAGATAGCAGAAAAAGGGAGAGGTGGGAAGAGTTGCAGGCAGGAGGTGACTAAGAAGGGGGTAGGGGCAGAAAGAATGGGTAAAGAAGGAGATAAAAAGGGGGGAGGGGCAGGGCGTAGGGACAATTCAAAGGGATTGAGGCTGTGATCAAGTTGTCAGGGGCCAGGTAAGTGAGCAGGTTGCGTTTCCTTTATCTAATATTAAAGAGAAGGGCACTCAGTTCCAAGGGGGAGGTCGAGTAAGGAAGTCAATTGAGAAAGCGGATAGGGGTTCCAAGGTCAAGAGCTATCAAGGAATTGTCATAAATTAAGCTTATAGGAATTTGTTCTTCAGATGTTCTTTCATCTAATGAAACGTGAATATTTATTTATCCACTTGAGCTCCGAAAAATGTTACTCCCTTCATGACCAGGTGTTTTTTGCTATTCAGTACTGTGCTACTTGGAATTGTGCAGTCGTGCAACATTGTACCTAAATAAAATTGATATAATTTTTTCACACAAATAAGACTTTCTTTTGGCGGTATTTGATCACCACTAGGTTAATATACAACATAATCAAAAAAGACCGACATTTTTGAAAAAAAAAAGATATTTTCTACTTTCTGATATAAAACATATCCATAAAATCAATCAAAAAATCAAATGTCTTCTTAAATTTAAGCAAAATATATTCTGCTACATGTCTGTTGTAGGAAGAAAAAATCTCAAAAAGTGTATACTAATTGGTTTATGTAAATATTATAGTGTCTACAAACTATGGTATAAATATTTGAAAATAGATCAATCCTTTCAATAGCTTTAGCTGTCATGAATGGGTTTCTCATTAATTAACAGTTTGCTGTTGATTGTGATCTGTGATTGGCTGAGCTAATCACATGGTACAGGTAGCCAAGTATCGTGATTGCTGTGGCCCATCACAGATCCCAATAGTAAACAAGCTGTTCATGAATGGAACGCCATTCATGACAGGTGTTTACATTGGTATCATGTGATTGCTTTGACCAATCAAAGCGATCATATGATACTCAGTTACTGGTAGAAGTGATTTACTGTGTGTGGTGGACACAGTGGTCACAGGGAGGGCACACAGCATACTCCTAAACAGGTGCAGGCTCAAACACATATATGTGACTTAGCCAGCACGTGCAGCCCTGCTGCAGTAAAGCTGCTACTCGGGACTGGCAAATGGTTAAAACAGAGTTCCATAATCATTCTTAGTCATTATATTATCACGCTAAAATTAAAACCCATACTTACTGATAAAAATCTGTTTCACTGGTTGGCCATTCCATTGGTAAATGCTAGTTGCATGCCTGTCATACTTGTTGTATGGGACTGGGTAGGTGGGTGACACTCCCCCTATATTCCTCTATTTGATGGGCACCAAGTGTGGGTACCATGGAAGGCCTTCCCCAGGGTGGGTTTTTCTGGGCTCTGTTAGGCACCTGTAACAAAATCACTTTCAATACACATGGGGTTCCTTTTCTCTGTGCCATTTTCATCAGTGCCCTGGGACAAGGCTGAGGTTTCTATTGAGGAATACTAGACCTTATGGAGAGCCTCCACTGTTAGCGATGAACGTACGTGTTGTACACTGTGACTGTTCTTCAGATAACTCTCAGGTTCTCATATTAAATTAGGAGGGCACTGAACACCACCACAATTACTTGTCCATCATTTTCCACTACTGTCCCAAGTAGCAGAGTGGGTCCCTCCATGCACCTATCAAGCTTCCGTACCTATGTACAGGATGGGGACCTGTGTGGTGCAGATCCGCTCCCAATGCTATGGGAGACAGAACACAGCACAGGAAGTGCTGACAACATCTCCCTTGCTGCCAGACGCTGCTCCAACAGGAGCATGCTATCGGCAGGCTGCTTGCTAAACTTCTGGTACCCAAGTTAACCACTTGCTTGAATTCCACACTGCGTTAACTCTGTCTTCATACCCCAATGTGTTTAATGACCCAGACATTAGACTATAGGTGCCAGTAACTTGCATTACACCCCTTGAGTAACTTCAGATCAGGCAGGAGCAGAGCAAAGTTTCAAAGCTTTACTAGGAAAAGTGCAAAATGAACATCTCAAAGTCCAACATGCAAAAGCTTATTCCTACACCCCACTTATAACCCAGGCTATGTGCTGCCCTGGCATACCTGCGAAGGAAGAGTCAATGTACATACAGGAGTCCATCAGTGGCATGTCCCAGTAGTAGGTATCTTTGGGGACAATTTCCATGTACAGAGGACCTTATACGTTACGGCAACAGCAGGCTACATTCTTGTACTCCTTTTTGGGTGCGACTCTCCAATTCTCTCCCCTACAGGCTCTTGATCAGGTTCTTCTCAGGGGATCCCAGGCCCAGGACTCTCTTCCAGACCACCATCGATCTTTTATAACACAGGATCAATAGGTCAGACCTTGAGATAACCTGCCAAAACCAATGAATTGGGAAAGGCATTAACCTTCATGTTCCTGTCTGGGGCAGCACCTAACTAGTACATTCTTCAACCTGCTTACCTACTGATTTATTAAATTAGGTATTTGTAAATCACTGGCTTGGACTAAATATGGAGACCAAGAATGATGACAGACTTCCTTGAATTGAAACATTAAGGAAAGAGAGTGGGTAGACTGCTTTAAAATGAAGATACTTCATTAACCTTAATACATTTTGTTCTCTTTTTCTTATTCTTAGTATTTGTAGTAGAACAATAACTGTAACTGTAAAATGCTTAATGGTATTTATATAAAGTCAATTTTGTCAGCCATTTTAGAAGATAAACAAAACTGAATTAGAAAATTATAAATGACAATTAATCCTTTAGTAGCCACTTGAATAAGAAATAGACCACCACTCATTCACAATACCTTCCAAAGCATAGGATAACCAAATAAATCACTTGGCACATAGGACAAATATCTGTTCAGTTTCTCCGTTAATGTATTCATGGATTTGCTATTTTTACTAAAAACTGGCAGAGTGCTACATGTCTGCATTGCTGAGTAAATTACATGCAGCTGACTGCCCAGCTTGCATCTCCAGGGGGTATAAATAAAAGCATTTTAGCCACTATGGAATAGGTATTCATAGAAATTGTGTGTTTATAGGTTCAGTGAGGAAAAAACATATTTTCTGGATGAAAAAGAAAGTGCTCTGTGCCATTTGAATATGTATTTACTCACTAATGAGCCTAATCTTAATTAGCTAGCAATAATACTTTTGTATTTCCAGATGTTAAGCTTGAATTATAAAAAATAATGAGTTTATTATGAGGATGTCTAGTTTTCTGAGCCATCACTCAGTATGATTCAGCTCCTGCTAACTGTGAATCTTAGCTCCAGTAGATACTAGTAACCAATTAGTATGACACAATTTTTTAAGTATTTATTATCCTATTAAATGTATTTATATAATTCGGTTTGAAACCACATTTTAAATTTACTTTGCCCCCATGAGATGTTTGCTTGATCTTCTTTGCTTGGTTCAAATCTGGTTTTCTTCTGGAAATGTTTTGCCACGTTTTAATTTTAATTTGAAAAAAAGCATGTCCCCATACTTAAAATGAATGTGGTATTTTATTGTTTGCTATAAACGCAAGGATCTCTTCTACCACTAGTGCTATCAAAAATGTTGTAAGGGTAAGTGTACAATAGGGGAAGATGAGTTGCTATCTCCTTCTCAGTAGAAGGTTTACCCTTCATTTATAATAAAATATCTAGGCTTAATTTGGGTGAATTGAACTAGCCATAGCCAGATTCAATCATTCTGAATATGAATAGAAATTAACTACAATGATTGTGTAATGTACAATTATTGCTGTTACCATGTTTCATGTTAAATAAAATTAGTAATAAAGACCAACAACATGGTGGCTAAAGCACAGACATGTCCAATAATTCTGTGTTCTAATTACTAAAATACATTTCAGAGAGAGTCAATCATTGGAGTCCTAAGGGTGGGAATGTGAACAAGCTTTTCTTCCTGATGAAGCAATCTCCTGTAGCCACCTAATGCACAGAGCACTGGAGAGCACAATGCATAGAGTGTTAGCACTCTTTGTTAACTGCACCACCGAACATCTGCAAATGCGAGCATTTATGCGCAAACCAAACCACATGGTGCTACAGTACCATGTGGTTTGGTGCTGTATGTTTTCGAAAAAGTGTCACAGACTTCTTTTCAGTGAGGGGAAAGGAGGGCCTTAGTGAACTATCAGGGATCTAAACAGACCCCTGACGACTCACTTTTGAGACAGAGAAATGAGGACACAGAAGGCTCCCTATTCATTCACAAACTGAACGAAGTAAGCATTGTTTACACAGTTTACTCTGCTTCAGTGCTGGATGAACACAGCGAGTGAATTTCTTACCTGTGTTCATTCAAGAAAGGAAGAAGCTGGTAAATATGGCATATTTACCAGCCCTCTCTTTTCATTCTGACAGTGATCCCCCTGTGTGCCTGCAGTAGCTGAAGTCAGTGGGAAGGTGGATCAGAGCAGTTAGAAAGGGCGGTCGGAAAGTGAAGGGGAGGGGATCAGAGTTGTGAGAATGGTGCATGGCACGTTTACTGGAACTGTGAATAGTTCTGGTACTCACGTGCCCATTGTAGGTGCTTTTGGCTGTGAACACAGATCACTATGGGCAAACTAACCAGTCTGCTGCCCCATGCACAACAAACTATGATTTTAGCCCATTTTTTTTCTGCGTTCAATATATAACATTTATGGACAACATGTATACTTGCTGCATAGTGTATCCTATCAACTCTCATATGCTATTGCAGGGAGATAATCTGGCATTTGTTTATAAAGTTATATATATATATATATATATATATATATATATATATATAAAACCTGATGCTCTTACTGCCTATCAAATTTCTGGAGGCCCTAACATGACATGACCTCTCTTTTTTACAAAGTAGACACTCCAGTGTATTTGGTAAGAAGCATAGTGAACTATCTTTTGCCACTTTTTTCCCACAAAGTTATCATTTCAATAAGATATTTCTTACACACAGCATTGGAATAGTAACAATTACACCTCTGTTACTTTTGAGTATGGGGATACCACATATGTGGGACTTTTTCTCTGCCTAACTGCATAGAGGATCCAAAAATCCAAGATGTACCTTTAGGATTGCAAGGTACATAAGTGGACGCATCTGATTTCCTGACTACCTACTGCATGATATTTGCACAGGCTCTGACGTGCCAGGACAGTAAAAAAAACCACAAATGATCACATTTTGGTAGAAATACAGCCCAACGTGAAACATGGAAACACTTGCACTGGCTGTGATCAGCAAATTGGAAACATTAGCACTGGCTGCAATCAGGTTCTAGCTGCAATTAGGCACTTGCTGTAACCTGTCACTGGCTTTGATCAGGCACTGTCTATAATCTAGTGCTGCCTGTAATCTTTTGCGGGTTTTAATTATGATTTGACTGTATCTGGTGCCAGTTGTTTTCTGGCATTAGCTGTAATCTGGCACTGTCTGTGATTATTCACTGGCTGTAATCTGGTGCTAGCTATTATCTGGTACTAGCTGTAATCTGGCACTATCTCTGATCAATGACTAGCTGTAATCAGATGCTGGCTGTACTCTGGCACCAGCTTTAATCAAGCACTGAATTTAAACTTGTGCTGGTTAGTGTTTTGCTTGAAATTCAAATCAAATGTAAGTTATACTCGAACATAAGCTGTTCACGTGTTCGCTGAAGTGAATAGTGCATAGTGACAGCTATAATTGGCCAAAGCAATGCACCTGACCACAGGTCAGGCTCAGTGCTTTGGCCAATCACAGCACAATGCACTGAGAGCCATTATTGGCCAAAGTCATGGTGACTTTGGCCAATCATGGCTCATGGCTAAGTCCATGCCCCACATTATATAAAGGCTGCTTACACAGCAGCCTTTTGTAGTGTGTTTCTGGACACTGCCAAAGACCAAGGGGAGAATAATAACAATAAATAAATAAATATTAGTTGAAAGGGTTAATAGTAAACTGACCTCTGCTTTAGACTTACTAACTTTTGTTCCCATGAACAGGAGATTCCCTGGGGACTGGAATGCTGTTATCTTTGTAGGCGTCTCTTGGCTTTGAAAAATTGCAGAAGTTACTACCCTGTTGCATTTTTGATACGGCGCACCATATAGTGATTTACTGAAATCGCCATTCTGTATTCTGATCGGTGCTTTATGGAAACCTCCTGAAATATGCAGTGTTATCATTTATTACTTAAAGCTTGATCAATAATAAAGAAGTCGAATTTTGCATCACACATCTCAAACTTTAGTGTCTGATTTGCATTATTCCCAAAGTACTTTGGAACTGAACATTTATATGGAGAAAACCAGCAGAAATATTCCTAACAATAATATCAATAATAAAAATATTTAAAAAAAACATAAAAATATAACAAAAAATACAAAAAAATACATTACAAAAAGAAACAGTGTGCCTCCCCATCCATTTAGGTCTGGTAAAAAGGCTGGGAGGGACCTCACAGTAAAAAAAGTTTAAAAAGTGCGTGGGGTTCCCCCTAAAAGAACTTTTAAGGGAAACTCCACCTCCCAAAAATGAAGGGAAAGATGCATGGGATTCCCCCTAAAAGCCATACCAGGACCTTTAAGCCTGGTAGGACTTTTAAGGGGAACCCCCCAAAAATGGAGGAAAAGTGTGGGGTCCCCCCTATATTCTTACCAGACCCTTGATCCAAGCACAGTCTTGGCAGGGCGGGAAGGTGGGGGGGGGGGAATTGAGCAACCCCCCATGGCTTACCAGGCCACGTGCCCTTGGCATGGGAACCATGACCCCATGCCAATGGGGACAAGAACCTCTTCTCCACAACCCTGGCCCAGTGGTCATGGGGTCTGCAGGCAGGGGGGCTTATTAGCATCAGAGAACCCCTTTAAATAGGGAGGCATCCTGATGCTGTCCCCTCTTGTGAATGAGTAAGGGGTACTTGTACCCCTACCCATTCACTAAAGAGTTAAATTTAGAAAAAATAAAAATGCCAGACGTTTGAAAACTTACTTTAATTGAACAAAAAACAAAACAACAGTTTTTGACAAGTCCTTTAATTAAAAAAAAATCAGAGCATCCAGCATTGTCCCAATGACACAGACTTGCTGAAATAAAAAGAAAACCCCAACGCCCTCTGACCAGGGGCAGGCTGACCATTCGAGAACTCTGGCATTGCCCGAGGGCCCAGGGTCAGTAGGGGGCCCCATGAAATGCACCTGGTACCTTTTTATAGGCTTTTTTTGAGTGTGGGCAAGGACACAGGGGCCCCATGATCCCCTATTGCCCGGGGGCCCCATGAGTTGTCAGTCCGCCCCTGCCTCTGACCCATCTGCACCCATCGAGCACTTGCCACAATATAACAGGTCTGACAGTTGCTGGTCAGATATAAACAATTGGGCGGAGCTAGCGGTGACGTTAGAGGTGATGTCACTGCTAGCCATGCCTATTTGTTTACATCTGACCAGCAAATGTCAGACCTGTGCTGAGCATGTGTTGAGGTTTTTTTTATTTCGGCAAGTCGGCAAGTCATGACAACACTGGATGCCATGATTGATGACGGATTACAATGATGGAACCATTTTTTTAGCTTTTTTTAATCAAACGACTTGTCAAAAACTGTTGTTTTGTTTTTGTTCAATTAAAGGAATTTTTCAAAAGACTGGTCTCTTAATGTTTTGCTGAATTTAACCCTTTAGTAAATGGGCAGGGATACAAGTACCCCTTACTAATTCACAAGGAGTGGCAGCATCAGGGTGCCCCCTTATTTAAAGGGGTACCCTGATGCTAATGGCCCCCCCTGCCCTCAGACCCCCACAACCAACTGGACAGGATTTGTGGAAGAGACCCTTGTCCTCATCGGCATGGCTTGGTAAGCCGCAGGGAGGGAGGGACTCCACACTTTTTCCCTCTATTTCTTGGGGGTGGGCTTTTAGGGGAAACCCCATGGACTTTAAAAAATAAAAATACTGTGGGGTTCCTCCTAACCTTCCTACCAGATCTAAAGCTGTTTTTTTTTTTATATGAATGACATTTTTAAAAAATATGTTCTGCTGCAACAGGTTCTGTACATTGTACAGATGTGCAACTTTGCAGGTAGTTTAAGGGGACCCCACAGTCATGATATTTAAAGGAATTTTTCATTTTCTTTTTTTTTTCTTTAAGCAATGAAAATTGGCTGCCCCTCTACCTGCTTCCCACCTGGCCACTGCACATAAATGGCCAGGTAGGGGCTTCACCATTCTGAGTGGATGTTCCTGAACATCCCTCAGAATGTGGGCACATGTATAGCCTTGTGTCCATGCAGCTGCATGCTTTCAGTGTGCCTGCGTCCCCTGGACACAGCACAACGCTGCTCAGCAGAAGGGCTCTCTGATTGGCCCTTCTGATCACATGATGGCTGTGTCCAATCACAGCCATCATGTGATGTCAACACAGCCACCATTCAGTTGATCGGCTCTGCCTCTCCTCACACAGAGTCCACTAGTGAGGAGAAACAGAGCTGATCAGTGAGTTATACACACACACACACATCACCCCATAGTGTCCCCCACACAGCTGTCACAGTACCAGTGATCAACATCTGTCACAGTACCAGTGATCCACATCTGTCACACAGTACCAGTGATCCACATCTATCACACAGTACCAGTGATCAACATCTGTCACGGCGTACCAGTCTAAATCCCACATCTGTACCAGTGATCCACATCTGTCATGGTGTACCAGTGTAAAATTCCACATCTATACCAGTGATCCACATCTGTCGCGGTGTAAGAGTGGTCATCTATATCTGTACCAGTGATCCACATCTGTCACAGTGTACCAGTGTAAGATTCACATCTGTCACTGTGTACCAGTGTGAAATTCCACAACTGTGCCAATGATCCACATCTGTCATGGTATACCAGTGATCCACATCTATCACAGTGTACCAGTGTAAATTCCACATCTGTACCACTGATCCACATCTGTCACTGTGTACCAGTGTAAAATTCACAACTGTACCAGTGATCCACATCTGTCATGGTGTACCAGTGTAAAATTCACATCTGCACCAGTGATCCACATCTGTCACGGCATACCAGAGTCAAATCCACATCTGTCACAGTGTACTAGTGCTCATCCACTTCTGTACCAATGATCATCATATGTCACAGCCTACCAGTGTCAAATCCACATCTGGCACAGTTTACCAGTGCTCAATATCTGTCACACAGTACTAGTGTAAGCTCCACATCAGTACCAGTGAATAACATCTGTCACAGTGTACCAGAGTAAAATCCACACCTGTACCAGTGATCAATATCTGTCATAGGGTACCAGTGTCAAATCCACATCTGTACCAGTGATCAATGTCTGTCACAGTGTACCAGTGTCAAAACCTCATCACTACCAGTGATCAATATCTGTCACAGAGTATCAGTGTCAAATCCACATCTGTACCAGTGATAAACATCTGTACCAGTAAACATCAAAATGTCTAAAAAATTATACACCAGTGAGGAGGATTTCCAGATACTGAGAGTGACAGACGAGAGTAGAGTGGAACTCTCTCTGTTAGACTCAGACTCTGAGTATGAGCCAGTTGAAAGCAGTGGGTCAGCAAAAGATTCTGAGGAGGAAAGAGTCCAAACGAAGAGGTTCAGGAGATCTGTGGAGGAGCAGACATCCACCAGTAGTGCAGTGGTGAGTACAAGCAGCACAGAACACCCAGAAGATAGGCAGGCATCCACCAGTAGCACTACAAATCCTGGTGCTGTGGCGAGTACAAACAGGGCTGCATTCCCAGATGATAGGCAATAGTAGTAGGGTTTCCCATCAACAACGAGGTAGGGTCCATACTTTTACATCACAGCCAGGCCCTCAGATACAAGCAGAAAATTATACTCCAATTTGCTTTTTCCAATTATTTTTTACTAATGAACTGCTAATTTACATTGTGGAGCAGTGTAACCTGTATGCCAGCCAATATATAGCCAGCAATCCCAATTCGTCATATGCCTGCCCATTTGTGTGAAAACCCCTCACCGTGGAGGAAGTTAACATTTTTCTTGGGCTTACTTTTAAAATGGAACTGACAAAAAAAAGAAGTCCATGCCTACTGGTCTACCCAACCTATACATCATATGCCAGTCTATTCATCTTGTATGCCCAGAACAAGCTATGAGATGATAATGAGGTTTTTGCATTACAATAATAATACCCAGTGCTCTCCTCAAAATCATCCTGATTATGACAAAATATTCAAAATTCAGCCACTAATCAACTGTTTTTGCTGTACCTTCAAGGAAATGTTTACCCCCGACAAAAACATTTCTGTGGATGAATCCCTAGTCCACTTTACTGGAAGGCTTGGCATCAAACAGTACATCCCCAATAAATGGGCCAAATATGGAGTAAAATTCTACAAGGCATGTGACAGGGCCACGGGATATACCTTCAACTTCAAGATTTATGAGGCAAAAGACAGCCAGATAGACCCTCCTGGATGCCCTACCTATATGGGGACAAGTGGCAAAATTGTTTGGCAGCTTATAGAACCGCTGTTTGAGAAGGGTTACCATTTCTATGTAGATAATTTCTACACAAGTCTCCCATTATTCCGTCATCTCTATTTGAAGAAAAATGTGGCCTGTGGGACGGCATGGGCCAATCGCAAGTGCTTCCTACAATGATTGGTCACTACAAAATTAAAACAGGGTAAAACAGTTTGCGGAACGTAGAAAAGTGGAAAGATAAAAGAGATATCCATATCCTTTCCTCAATTCATGATGACACCTCGGTGGAACTTTAAACAAGACATGGTCCCGTCCAGAAACCAAGATGCATACACGACTATAACCAATTCATGGGGGGGGGGGTGGATATGAATGACCAGATGTTACAGCCATACTTAGCCACCAGGAGATCAATCTGCTGGTATAAAAAGGTTGCCATCCACTTGTTTCAGTTAGCCCTGTACAATTTATATGTGTAGGGGAATTCCCGTGAGGCAGCTGGTGAATTGACATGCGCATGTGTACAGAAATGCACGATCACGCACATGCACATGCACACACACGGTAAAGATTGTCGCCAGACGGGCTATTTAAAAGGTGACTTTGCCTGTGCTGAGTGCTGACTGGTCTTCAGCTGTTCCCTGTTTCATGCTCGTTCCTGTGTGTGATTTCCTTGCTGCTGACCCGGCTTGTTCCTGACCTTACTCCCCTGCTTGATACTGGTTCCTGACTTCGGCTCTGCTCCTGACTTTGGCTTGCTTATGACGCTGCTGTCCGCTCGTTGATGACCCTGGCTATTCCTTTGACACTGCTCCTGTCTCCCATCCCTGCTTCCTGCCTTGCTCTGGTGCACACCTGGCCATATTAGCTCTGCATATTACTACGGTGCCTGAATCGGAGGTTCATCAGCCTTCCAAAGTCTCCAACTGCAAGAACTCAAACAACATCTCCTGGCGCTCTTGTCCCCCTGGTCCTTAGACACCCTCTGTTCCACTTCCAGTGGGGTCAGGGCTAGGTGACACAAGTGAGGCCGACCTCGTCATTTCAGTCTCCAGTCAGGTACGTGACAGTATGTCATCTTTTCTAAGTGCACACAAAGATCCCTAAGCTACCTAAAGTATCAAGAGGATATTGTTACAGCTCTTCTCTATCCGCATAGCCATGCCCCTGAACAAATTCGCTGTGATTCATTGACCAGACTCCATGAGAGGCATTTTTCCAATATCCTCCCTCTTACCCAAACAGGCTGCAAACTCCCCAAAAAATTTTGTGTATGTTCCAGTAACCAAATTCACCATGACACCCAATACTACTGTCCCCAATGTCCTTCCCACCCAGGACTGTATTGGAGAGTGCTTACGGATCTATCACACATCACTACACTATTAGTCAAGATATTTTTCCAGTGTCCACTATCTGCTATTTCCCTGTATGACCTGGACTGTCTCTACTTGCAGCCTGAACTGACCTTGGACTGTTTATTGACGATGCCTCTGCATGCCGCTTGAACTATCAACCACGTTTCTGCCTTCCACGTGAATTGACCTCAGCCTGGTAATCGACCAGGGGCGGACTGACCATTTGGAAACTCGGGCACTGCCAGAGGGTCTGGGGTCAGTAGGGGGCCCCATGAGATGCCCCTGGTACCTTTTTCATAGGCTTTTTTGAGTTTGGGCAAGGACACAGGGGCCCCATAATCTCCTATTGCCTGGGGGCCCCATGAGTTGTCAGTCCGCCCCTGTAATCGACCATGTTTTTTGCCTGCCTCCTGAACTGATCTTATGCCCTGCCACTCTATTAGTTGGATTAAAGACAACACAGGGGTCTCATGTATGTAAAGGGCTCCAGAATAGATTTTCCGAGTGTAGAAAACAACATTTTTGGCTTTCCCTGGGTTTTGTAATTCATGGAAAAGGGGTCTGTTAGTCCAGAGGCTTCAAAGAGATTGGGTGGGACAAAGCCTCTACCCCTGTGACCAGGTCTTACCTGACCAAGGCCCTAAGCCTGATATTTCTGCCTGCTGCCAACTTGCTGCCATCATGCCTCTGCCTGCCGCATGAACTGACCACACCTCTGACTGCTACCTATAATATGGACTGTGTTCCTGCCCACTACCAGGACTGATATTTTGGCTGTGCTGACCACATGTCTTCCTGCTTCCTGGACCAATTCTTTGGCTGTGCTTTCAATTTCTCTGCCTGTTGCCTCTAGTGACTACTACTAATTCTTGGTATGTACATGCTATGTGTCAGAAGCCTGAAGGTGCTACTTGGATATTGGGCCTCTGGATGTTGAAAAACTGTGGAAAAGTCTTACACGTGGTATTGCCATATTCTGAAGGAGTAGCAGAATGTATTTTGGGGTGTAATTCTTAGTTTGTACATGCTATGTGTTAGAAATATCTTATACATGGACAACTTTGTGTAAAAAAAAAATAATTTTCATTTTCTTTCCACATTTTCCAAAAACTTGTGGAAAAATATGACATGTTCAAAAGACTCATTATGCCTTACAGAATATACATTGGGGTGTTTGCCTTCCAAAATGGGGTTATTTTGTGGGTAATTCCATTGTCCTGGTGCTCCAGGGCCTTCAAAAATGTGATAGTCAGGAAATTAGATTTTTAATTTTTGCCTTTAGAACTCTTGTAGGTGCTACTTGGATGTTGGGCCTCTGTATGTGGTCAGGCTTTGGAAAAGCCTTACATATGTGGTATCCTCATGCTCAGGAGGGGAAGTAGAATGTATTTTTGTGTGTATTTCTTGGTATGTACATGCTATGTGTTAGAAATATCTTATATATGGACAACTTTGTGTAAAAAAATACATTTTCATTTTGTTGCCACATTTTCTGAAAACTTGTGGAAAAAAATATGTTCAAAAGACAAATTATGCCTCATATAATGTACATTGGGGTGTTTGCCTTCCCAAATGGGGTCATTTTGTGGGTAATTCCATTGTCCTGGTGCTCCAGGGCCTTCAAAAATGTGATTGGTAGTCAGGAAATGAGATGTGTAATTTTTGCCTCTAGAACGCCTGTAGGTGCTACTTGGATGTTGGGCCTCTGTATGTGGCCAGGCCGTGAAAAAGTCTTACATATGTGGTATCCTCATAGTCAGGAGGAGTAGTAGAATGTATTTTGGGGTATATTTTTGGTATGTACATGCTATGTACAACTTTGTGTAAAACAAAAAATACATTTTCATTTTATTTCCACATTTTCCGAAAACTTGTGAAAAAAAATGACATGTTCAAAAGACTCATTATGCCTATAATATACATTGGGGCGTTTTCTTTCTAAAATGTGGTCATTTTGTGGGTAATTCCATTGTTCTGGTGCTCCAGGGCCTTCAAAAATGTGATAGTCTGTGGAACACTCTTACACATGTGGTATCTCCATTCTCAGGAGGAGCAGCAGAATGTGTTTTGGGGTAATGCTGTGAGTATGTATATGCTGTGTGAGAGGAATAACCTGTTAATATAACAACTGTGTGAAAAAAAATCAAATTTTATTTACTTTCTTCATTTTCCAAAGAATTGTGGGGAAAAAGATGACATTCAAAAAACTCACCATGCATCTTACTTATTTTTTACCAAAGAAATGTAGCAGTATACATTTTTGCCCAAATTTATGAAGAAAAATTACTTATTTGCAAAATTTTATAACACAAACAAAGAAAAATGCATTTTTAAAAAAAATGTTTTACATTTATAGCACAAAAAATAAAAAAAACCCAGTGCTAATTAAATACCACCAAAAGAAAGCTCTATTTGTGTGAAAAAAAGGACACAAATTTCATTTGGATACAGTATTGCATGACTGAGTAATTATCATTCAAAGTGTGAGTGCTGACAGCTGAAAATTGGTCTGGGCAGGAAAGGGTTAAAAGTGCCCTGTATTGAGGTGGTTAAAAATTGTACTTTTTAAATTTTTTTTTCACTTCTTTATGTCCCTCCAGGCAGCACCCAAGTCCCTATACCCCTTTATGGTCAGCAACTTGCATATAAGCCTATAAGATGGGCACTTTTGAGTTTACAAGTTCGAGTACCATAGACTTGCATTGAGTTCGAAGTTTGCGTTTGATCATTCATTAGGTTTGAATACTCGACCATGAACTGAACATGAGGGTGTTCGGCCCATCACTAGTGCTGGTTGTGATCTGAGCTGGCTTTAATCAGACGATAGCTGTAATCTTGGTCTGGATGTAATCTGGCACTAGCTGTAATCATATGTTGGCATTCATCTGGCACTGGCTGTGGTAGGAGCACTGGGATAAGGCAGGGAGCACTGGACTCTCGTGGGGCACTGTAATGTGTGCATTGTAACAATGGCTGAAATTGGCATCTAGCTCTTGCTTTCCTCCCACAATGGCGTGGGTGATAACAAGGGGAGAGGTGGCTGCTCAACCCAGCCAGTGTTTACACTTGTGATTGCTGTGATCTCATTGGCTCTGTACTTTCTGCCTGTGATTAGCACTTGTGTATTGATTTTGATTAAATTTTAAATGACGGAGATACAGAGGCATCTTTTCCTTGTATAGAAATCGACCATTTATCTTTTTTCCACAGTCAGTAGAAATACCAGGGCCAATTCACCAAAATGTAAATATTAAATCAACCATTTATCTTGTTTTCCACAGTCAGTAGAAACAACAGGGACGATTCACCAAAATATTTCAGTTATTGTTTTGTGTATTTAAAGCATTAGTTAAATATTGCATGTATTATAAAATCACTAAAAATGCATTACCTTCTTTATTCTGCTATATATAGCACTTAAATTGACTAGTTTGTGGTACCTTGTTCTTGGAGATCATTCTGTGAAAGAGTGCACACAGAAATATTGTGAAACTATGAAAACATTCTTAGTGTGTCTTCATTCACAGAAAGATCTCCCTCTGGTACAATGTTACAAATTATTTACATTCCTGAGCTAACATTGCATTTCCACTCTGTTTAACACTGAGACAATGTTTTCTTTTCACTTACTGGCAAGCACAGAGTTCCTTCATTGTTATTTTGTGCATTATTAAAATATCAAGTACCTATACCATACCATAAGTACAATTTTTAGTGAATTGACTTTAAATATCATTCATATTTGTCAAGCATTATGTACCATAAAAACACTGTATTGAAGTTGAAACTTAATGCAAATGTTATCTTATTTAATAATGAATTGACTCTCATATAGATAACTGTTAAAATGATTTGACCATAATCCTTTAAAGCAGGCTTATTGCCCAATTGTCAAACCATTCTAAGCCAGGTTTGGATCAGTTCTTCAAAATAAAAATTTTATGTTTAAAATAGGTTATTCTAGCAAAAAGATGTTGCTTAGCACATCTCCAGTAATGAAAATTTCACCCTGGGTATTCCCAAACAGCTGGTACCATAAAATAGACAGAAGAATAACCCCTATATATTCAAGTTTATTTTTATCCTAATGGAAAATTTTCTTTTTTTAAAAGATAAAGTTGTGCAAGCAGCTTGTGGATGACACCCTCATTATCTGACCATGTCAAAGAAGGAGTTCCAAAGATCACTGAGATAAAAAATAATAGTAAATAAATCTGTCCTTTTCTACACATTTGTTACTCATTATAAAAATGAAAGTTTGTGAAAGACTCCCTAAAACACGCGAAGGGCCTTCAAGTCAAACCAGGACTTTTGAGTTTATATAATAAAAGAATAAATTTCAAAGAGTGGAAACTGCATTTATTTTTTGGCTACATTTATACACTTATCACAATGCTTACCTAATGCCTGAAAAGCTTCGGCCGAGAAAGATATGTCAGTACTCCTGAACCATCCTAGCACAGCCTGCTTCACTTCGTCATCAGTGCTGAAATGCTGACCTCTGAGGAACTCTTTTAGGGGTCCAAACAGGAGAAAAACACTCAGTGCGGGGTCCGGGCTGTAAGGGGGATGTGGCAATACCTCTCAGCGGAGTTGCTGTAATGTGCACGTAGTGCAGTGAGCAGTATGAGCTCATGCGTTGTGCTGGAGAAACAGGATGCCCTTAGTGATCGAACCAGGCTATTTTTTTGCAGAAGTGGATGCACACACGACATTAATATTAACTATTGATAGGGGTACTACAGAGCAGAAAATCCACATAAACAATGCCACAATTGTCCCAGAAGACACTTGCCATCTCTTTACCTGCAGATGCACTTGTTTGTCTCTTGCACAATTTCAGGACAGGTTATATGTCAATTTTCCAGGATCAGGCATTCCACGCACTGAATGTTCACAGAAATGACTGCTGTGGGCTGGGAACCATCACAATGTCAATGACGGACATAAGGCCATCTTTGAAACATTTACACCATTCAAATGTCTTACTGCAGATGAGTGTTTCATCACCTTACTGTGCTTGAAGTCTTCTGTAGATATCCTCAGGTTTTATGCCTTCGTTCACAAGAAACTTCATCACCACGCGCTGTTCCATGCATGTACTAACACTGTTGTCTGCCATCTTGATTAATGGTCTTTGGACTGAACACGACATGTGCGATGCCTGTCAGTAATAGGATACACTTGCCACTTACTACTGCACATAGTACCACCATGCTAACATCCCTTTTTTATATCTGTAAAACTAAAAGCCCTGGTTTGACTTGAACTCCCCTTGTACATTTTCTAAAAGTGTAGGACCGGTAGAATAAAAAGATGGTGCTCCTGTTTTTGTAAACCCCATGATAGCTGCACCAAAGCTTATCAAATTAATATTTTTAATAAAAATACGCTAAAACTATTATTTGTGCACATAAACAGAACATACAAAAAGTAAGAAACAAAAATGTATGGAGTTAATAAAAATATATTATAAAAAATTCCTTTTTGTGAAATTAGAAAAATCTGTAATTAGATATTTGCTGTACTCTGCCACTGGTTTTAATCGGGTGCTGTCTGTGTTCTGGTGCAGCCTATAATTAGGAGCTGGCTGTAATCTGGTGCTAGCTGTAATCTGGCACAGGCCGTAATCAATGGGGTTGATTTACTAAAACTGGAGAGAGCAAATTTGGTGCAGCTCTACGTAGAAACTAATCAGCTTCCAGGTTTTTTTGTCAAAGCTTAATTGAACAAGCTGAAGTTAAAAAATGAATGACTACCATGCACAGCTGCACCAGATTTTGCACTCTCCAGTATTAGTAAATCAACCCCAATTACTGACTGTAGTCTGGCACTGGCTGTAATCATTGACTGGCTGAAGTCAGGTGTTGGCTATAGTCTAGCACTGGCTGTAATCAGGAGCTGACGTAAGCCCTGTTTCACATCAGTGCGACTTGTCATGCAATTTGACAGTTCAAAATCGCATGACAAGCCACACCCTATTATCGGCAATTAAACCATCCAAATTGGTGCGACTCTGACTTTTCGGTGCGACACCAATTTGAAAAAAAGGTTCCACTACATTTTTTGGTGATTTACCTGAAATCGATCTGACCTCCTGATTTGAAATCTTGCGACTTCAAGTGAAGTCGCACGATTTCAAAGTTGGATTCAGTGTGAACCAGGGCTTAATCTGGAACTAGCCAAAATCTGTGGCTTACTAAAATCTGTCATTAGCTGTAATTTAGCAAAAAAAGGAAAATAGAGATCCCCTCTCTAAACAAAAAGTAAACATTAAAGAACAATAAAAAAGCATTTAAAGATATTACAAATCAGTGCAAAATGTAATGTGATGATTATGCCCTAGAAACCCCCACAAAGACAAAACCCCTAAAAACATTTTAAAAAAAACAACATTAGCCATATATGACCAATAAACAGCAAAAGGAGTAAATATACTGTACATTCTTCTCTGAATTTTGAATTGTTGGTACCAAGCATGAATGAAATGAGTAAATTATATCTCAGATAACACACAGAACAGTAGTGCCAAAAAATGCCTGAAATGCATAGTCCATATATTTCTTAATGGTGAATATGATGTATAATAAATCAGAACAGTCCTTGCATTGAAGCCAGTTCTTCCATTTCCATACATGTGGAGTCTTCATAAGAAGAAATACATTGGGAACTCAAAAGAAGTGGCTTCATAAATGATCAGCTGGGGGGGGGTGTAACACCATGAAATGAGATCCAACATTCAATGTGATCATCCTTTGAAAAGTTAAAATTAATCAGGCAGTTCTTTAACAAATTCAAGCTATAGAAACTGCATGCATTCGAGAGAAAACATATTCAATTGCAGGGGTCACCATATCCATGTGTCCAATAGCCTTAAAGACAGAAGACCACTAGTGATACAGTTCACTATTGTCAGTGATGATAAGCGCCTTGGAGTGAACCAATATGCATTAATATCCAGTGATGACATGTGGATAATGTGTAAATATCCGCTGTTACTACATATAGCAAACACCTATATCCAGGTGCTCAGATGATGCTACAGTGACATAAAAGCATAATCCATCTGCAGAAAGCATAAGACCTCTGTGTGTTTTGGCAAACACATCAAAGATACAGTAGAAATCTGGACAGATCATAGGATCTCTAGTGGACAAATGAAGTAAAAACTCTATGCAGACCCAAAAACTTTGGTGACATTAGATAGATCATTTAGACTGTATGATGTGTGCACTCGCCATATATTCTGTATTTATTAGTAACTACAAATGGCTGAAGGCCACCATATAAGATAGTTACGTTTCATCAGATTAGAAACCAATGCTATGAAACGAAAGTATTAACAAGTGAAACTCAAAAACGAAACTAACTTGTTCATACATGGAGGCATTATACAAAATGGATGGCAGTTATTAAGACATTTTTCCTTACACCCCCTCTTCCTCCTATCCCCCCAAGAGTTCTCTTGGTGGATTAAGAAAGTCATATACAGGATAGGACACATGATTGGACCTAATGACATTAAAACATTTGAATTCCTACAACAGAGCTTACAACTGTCATTTTCATTTCCATCAGATCTTAAATTTTTTCCAGTCCCTTAAGTGTAGACTGCTATTATTGAGGGCATTATGTGGACATGCCCGAGAGCTTGACGGTTCTGGATACAGATTTTCACCCTGATATGTACTGTAAAAATCTTTGATGTAACCAATATTGAATTTTGTCAAGGCCAAAAAAAAATATGGATTATGCTACATGAGAGACTGGTGAGCATTTTAGGGGACAGACAGATCAGATTTGATAGGGTTTGGAATCCATGGCTTACATATCTACAGCTATCTGCATAGCGGAATGACACCAAGAAGATTGGAGTAGCTGGGACCACTAGGGCCTTGTTGGATCTTTACTATTGCCCACTCTCTTTTCCTTTTTTTTATGCACTTTCTTCCTAGAGGACTACTCCACCTTCGATGTCTCCTATTCTTTTCTTCTTTCCTTCCTTTTCTTTTCCTTTCCATTTTATAGGACCCTATCCTATGCATGCTGTTAATGTATTTCCACATCGTAGAGGTTGCTGTTGGTCTCAACTCTGCATAGTTAATCAGGACCTAGGTATTTCCCCTATGAAGGCGGACCTTTTGCAGTTTTATGTTTCAATATTTTTATTACATTTTTCAGAGAAAACAAGGAAGTGCGACATGGTTCATTCATACAGTATTACATTAGACGATATATAGTTAAACATTTTTGTTGTTGTTCCACCCAGTGGTAGGTGGAGGTGTAAATCTTGTTTAGCAATATTTAGCAATATCATCAGAGGTATTCATATATAGGTATGATGAACCTTGGTGGGGAGTTGAGGATTGGGGGAGGAGGAATAAACTGGGTAATTGAAGAAATAACAGTCTTGGTTTGGGCGGTAATTCAACTAATAAAGTGTTATCAGGATTGTACAGAACATTTTGGGTGGTTTAGCCATCGGGTCCATTGCTTGTTAAATTTGTGATAGGAAGAAGTATTAATTGCAGATAGTTTTTCCATTTGACATTGGGTGTTAAGGTCTGTAGTTAATGAAGTGATTGAGGGGGTATTATTTGTGTTTCATAATCTGGTAATGTTAATTTTGGCAACAAAGAGTATGTGGGTAATAATTGTTCGGGAATGAGGAGGGAGTTTCTCGATCCCTATGTCTAGGAGTGCTAATGAGGGGTTCGGGTTATCAAGATTTTGTTTATTTCGGAGATTAATTTAAAAGTAGTATTCCAGAAGGATCTGAGTGACTTACATGACCAAAGGATATATAGTGTTGAGCCTGGCTCACCACCTTGTCTTCAGCATGTAGGAGAATGTTTCGGGTAGTAGATGGAGAGTTTGACCGGGGTCAGGTACCATTGGTAAAGTATTTTTAGATACGACTCCCAATGGGAGCTGCATCGGGTAGCTTTATAGGTGATGTTGAAGGTATTTTCCCAGCATTTTAAAGTTATTTGGTCTGATAGGATTTTTTCCCAGTTGGTTAGGGAGGTTGTTTGTAGAGTAAATTGTAAGTTTATGAGATATGTATAAAAGGTGGATATACCTTTGCCTGGGTATTGAGGTTTGGTGAAGAATAAGAAAGCTGTAATTGGTATCATAATGGTGTGGGGTAAGATAGATGTTTGTAGACAGTGAGCAATTCTTAGGTATGTAAAGTTTTCAGTAGTAGGGAGATTATATTTGGTTTGGAGAATTTGGAAGGGGCATATAGATTGATTGATATAGAGGTCTGTTATATTGGTTATCCCTTGTTTTGTCCATTGCGATAAGTCTAGCGAGGGAATGAGAAGGTGTAGTATATTGGTTGGAGTAGGTATATGTTTGACGTCTTTAAATTTAGTGGAGAGGAGGTCCCGCCAAGCTTGTAGGGAGACTTGAATGCAGGGGTGTTTTAGTTGGGGTTCTATTCGTTTGGTCGGTGGAGTCAGGATTATATTTTGGGGCTTAAGTGGTTGAAAAGGGAGGGTTTCCATTATGGACCAAATTTTTTCTTTCGATGGGTTCCACCAGAAATATAATTGGTCTAAAAGAGTGGCTGTGTAATATGACTTGAGGTGTGGGAGTCCTGCTCCTCCTTTAGCTGTAGGGTGTATTAAGAGGTTGGTGGTACATCTTTGCTTTTTCGAGTTCCATAGGAACTTTGTGAGAATTGTTTGTAGGTTAGAAAAGAATGAATTAGGGATTGGTATGGGGAGTGTGCGGAATATGTATAAGATTTAGGGTAAGATGTACATTTTCAGAGTTGCCAAGTTTGGAGAGTTCTGAAGTGCGTAAAATGTTTAGTTCTCAGGGGATAGTTTCAAGCAAAATTTTATGATTTGCTGTGTACAGTTGGTCTGTTGTCGGTGTGAGTCTGATTCCTAAGTAAGGAATGTTGTTCGTTTCCCAAAAAAGGGGAATTGTTTGGCTAGTTGGGTTTGGAGTTGGGATGAGATGTGAAGGTTAAGTATGGAAGATTTGGGTTCGTTAAGTTTGTAATATGAGACGGTTGAGTAGGTATATAGGTGTGCGCGAATCGTTTTGAGGGATTTTTTTGGGTTGGTCACCATTAATATAATATTGTCCGCAAATAGGCTAATTTTGTGTTCCATGTTGAGGTGTGTGATTCCTGTAAATGAACGGTCTGCTCTGAGTTTGGATGCTAGGGGTTCAATAAGGAGTGTAAAAATTATCGGGGAGAGTGGGCAGCCTTGTCTTGTACCATTTGAGATGTCAAAGAGGTCAGATAATGTGCCATCTGTCAGTACTCTAGTGGATGGCTGTGAATATAATGACAAGATGGCTTTCAGCATCCAACCTGTGATGCCGAATTTTTGAAGAGTGAATTGCATGAATTGCCAATGTATCCGGTCGAATGCTTTCTCTGCGTCTAGAGATAGGAATAAGGAGGGGCTCTTGGTACTTGCTAGGTTGTGTAGGAGGGAGATAATTCTTCTGGTAGCATCAGGTGCTTGGCGACCTGGGATGAAACCTACTTGGTCTGGGTGAATAAGGGTGGGGAGGTAGGGGAGAATTCTTCGGGATATGATTTTCGCGTATAGTTTTATGTCGGTATTGAGTAACGAAATTGGCCTGTAGTTTTGGACAAGTTGGGGGTCTTTGCCAGGTTTTGGTATAGTCGTTATGATGGATTGCAACATGTCTTTGGGGAATGAGCCTGTGGTGGCGGCATAATTGAAGAGTTTGGTCAGGTGTGGTGATAAGTCTGTGGAAATGTGTTTATAGTATTCGTTAGTGTATCCGTCGTTTCCTGGTGATTTGTTAATTGGGAGTGTTTTAATGGTCGTTTCTATTTCTTTGGGTGATATTGGGGTAGAAATGGTGTCAAGTTGGTCTGAGGATAGTTGAGGGAGATTGGTTATTTGGAGAAATTGTTGTATGGAGGTGGTTGTTGGTTGAATGGTGTCAGGGTCGTTTTTAAGGTTATATAGGTTTTGGTAATATTCTGCAAAGGCGTTAGCTATGTCTTGTGGGTTTGTGTTTAGGGTATTCATAGATGGGTGTTTAATTGAGGCTATTTTGGATTTCAGCAGTTTTTGTTTTACCCATTTGGCTAACAACAAGCTGGCTTTGTTACCTAGTGAGTAGAATTTCGCTTTCATTTTTTGGAGATTTAGATCATATTTGTAGAGTAGAAGGGATGTTAATTTATTTCTATCTGCTGTCAGGGACGAAGAGATTGTTGGGTCTTGGGATTTTTTGTTTTTTTCCTCATTTGTTTTGATTGAGGTTAAGAGAATATCTATTTACTGGGTTCTGTTTTTGTTGACGCGAGCGTTTAGTTGTATCAGAATACCTCTCATGTGTGCTTTATAGGTTGACCACAAAGTGGTTATGAATATATCAGGGGTATCGTTAAAATCAAAAAATGTCCTGTATGCATCAATTATTTGTTGCTTGTAGTCTTGGTTTTTCAGCAAGATCGAGTTCAATCGCCATAATCGGGGTATCGATGAATGTTGTTTGTTGTCAAGGGAAATAATGATCGAAGCATGGTCTAACCAAGTGATGGTGCCAATCATGGAGGAAATGACATGTTGTAAAGTCCATTTATCGGTGATGAAGAA
Organism: Staurois parvus; assembly: GCF_062004578.1. Classification (NCBI taxonomy): domain Eukaryota; kingdom Metazoa; phylum Chordata; class Amphibia; order Anura; family Ranidae; genus Staurois; species Staurois parvus. Next base: position 9,972,257 of record NW_028317994.1, on the reverse strand, counting down.
GTCGATTCCAGAATAGGATAAGTGGGATGGAGAATAGTAGGTATAGTCCTTCTCTGTACTATGTTGGCATCTCCAGATGTCGTATAGATCGTTGGAGTGAAGAAATTGGTTGAAGGACTGTTTTGAAGATCTTGTCTTGGATGATGTGTCGAGAAGAGGATTCCCGATAGTGTTAAAGTCTCCGCCGATGAGTAGTCTGCCTTTTCTGTGTTGATTTATAATGGAGTTAAGTTTGTTGAAGAATTGGAGTTGATTGGTGTTAGGACCATAGATGTTCACCAATGTGTATGTAGTATCATTGATATTGCAGATCAATATGTGGTAGCGGCCTTGTGGGTCCGCTGTTGCTGAGATAAATTGAAACTGCAGGGATTCTCTTATGGCTGTAATGACGCCGTTTTTCTTTTTTGGGTTTGTTGCCATATATACTGAGGAGAGGTGAGGAATATTGAGTTTTGGGATTTTGGATGAGGCAAAGTGAGTCTCCTGTAAGAATACGATGTCAGGTTGAATGGAGCGGATTTCTCTTGAGAGCAAGGACCTTTCGAAGGGGAAGTTCAGACCTCGGACATTAAGCGAAGATATAGTAATCATTTTGTTGATTGTAGATGGATTCCATAGCTGTGTTGTTTCAGGTGTTATGGAGGTAAGTGATTTTCCACATGACGGAGGTGATGGCCCGCCAGGTGTGTGGCTTTGTGGGCATGGGTTTGTCTTTGTTGTGGATTGAGTGTTCAATTGTGTGGAGGGGGTTGTTGAGAGGGTTGGTTCTAGCAACTGATAACTGGTAGCTTGGGGTATGAACAAGAGTAAAAACAGGGGTAAAAAAGACTTGCAAAAAACACAAGTAACATGTGTAGCAGTATCTGCTACTGCGAAAAGTGGAGGCACGAGAAAGCATGACTCTTTCAAGAGCTCATGCTTGAGACGAACTTGGACGATCAACATATTTGATCAGGGGCCGATTACCAGCTTGTGTGGTAGAGAGTAAGGCCCAAGGAATTGGGGTTGCAGGTATCATGCTTGAGTGTAAGTCATGACCATTCTGCTTCTATCTGTTGCGTCCGATTGGATGCTGGTTGATGGGAGTCTGCTGAGATGATATTCCACGACTTCAGCAATTCAATGCCTGCTTCTAGGGATTTAATTGTGTAAAATCTGCTTTGGTGTTTGATATTCAATTTCGTAGGGAAGCCCCATTGATATCCAATTCCATGATACCATAAAGCTTTAGTTATGTTGATGAGATTCTTACAGTTGGAGAGTGTGGCTTTGGATAGGTCTGCGAACAATTTGATGTTTGCTTGGGCTGGAGGAATGGAGGTCGAATTTCTTGTTGACATCATTATGCTTTCCTTCACGTGGAAAAAGTGTATGCGCGTCAATATGTCTCTGGGGACCGTCGCTGGCAGGAATGACAGTTTGGGGATTCGATGTGCTCGATCTATAGCCAATTCTACATCTGTGAGGGTAGGGATGAGAGTTTTCATATATTTTTGTATGTATGGGACTATGGCGTCTGTGGTGATGGATTCTAGGATCCCACGGAATTTGATGTTGCTTCGCCTGGAGCGATCTTCTACAGTAAGTCTGCCAATTTGAGATTGATTTGTTCAATGTCTGCCTCATGGTCTGTGTGTGCATCTATGAGGTCGTTATGTGTGATGCACATTTCCCCTAGTTTATTTTCGATATGGCGGATGCGTTTTTCTTGATTTTGGACCGTATTTGAAATTGGAGATAATGATGCTGTCAGGTCATTATGTAGCGTTTGTCGCAAGGAAAGGAGTATGTTCTTCATGGAAATCTCTGTGATAGGTTGGTCAGAAGCAGGATAGGATTCGATTAGAGATGGAGCAGTAGCTGATAGAATAGTAGCTGAGAGAGAACGCTGTCTGTCAGGAGGTGAGCCTGTGTCCAGTCTAGGTCTGGATTTTGCAGGGCTGCTGGATGTAGGAGACAGGGGGGTGAAGACTCACCAGGATCCCCTGGATATAGCAATCCCTTCAGCCTGGGGTCTAGAATGTATGCTGCCTGGAGATCTGTTTTCTCTCCCTGCTGTGGTGACTGTGCTGACAGGCCGTTTAACATGCAGCCAGCGCTGTCTTGGCTGCTGGGGCCGAGAGCAGGGAAGAAGCTGGTCATTTTACCAGGGTGTCCCAGCGTTTTCCGACGTCTGGTCATAGCCCTGTCGGATGGCGAGGGGTTAATGTTTCTGCTGCTGTTGTTTATATTCCCTAGGGCCATATTGTGCCATGATCCATGTTGATGGGGGATGGAGCTTTCCTCACTGAGCTTCCATCCTCAGAGCCGGCCACGCCCCCCTCCTCACCTTTGCCGTTTTAATTATCTTTTTGGAAGTTATGTCATTATCAGTGGCGCCTTTTATTCTCCTTGTTGTTATTTGATGGTATATCTGACCTGGGCTGATTATGCCCCTCCCTTTTCCTCCCCTCCCCTTCCCTACCCCCTCTTTCCCTACTCCCCTCCCCTTTACATCCCTACTCCACTTTCCCCTTCCTTAGAGTCAGATATTGTCTTTGAATATATGCATAACCACCTGCAATACTTACTTAACTTTATTTAAACTTCATCTGTTATTACTGTTCAATTATGCTGTTTATATTACTGATGGCCACAACTTACTAGTGTGTATGAAGATGATTGAGGGAATTTTATGCTACATTGATATTTCCTCTGGTTGTATACTATAATTTTTGCAATAAAAATTATTGGAAAGAAATATGGTAACCAGGAGGTATTCTGTACACCATTGCTATCTTGGGTTTTAGGCATCCTCTGCAACAAAATGTAATTTTTGGTGAGGTACTCCCTAAAGATTAATCACTTCTAAAAGGATGCAGACACTGCAACTTTTGTCATCCCAACACAGAAGTACATCCACTTAATAAAATGAATTTGTCATGCCACTCAGCATTATTGTGCATAGGACATTGTTAAGAATCTGCTATTCCTTCAGAGCACAAACAGGTAGGAATCTTCAACAAAGTTTCTAAAAACGCTTGCAATAACACAGAGGGGATTGTTTTTTTGTGGAATTGCTCAATACTTTTCATACTGTTGTGTGTCTGCGTAAAAATATTGGAAAGGCTATGCATATATTGAAGGAAAGGGTCAATACAAAATGAGTAAATGCTCCATTACTTATTGTGCATGAAAAGGAGAAACAGTCAGTGATGATTTATTTTGTGTTAGATAAATGTACATACCTGCAGACATTTTCTGTATCCTCTGCACTGTTTTACCTTTCAGCAAATTATTGTTTATTCACTGTGCCTTTGAATTTGTTAAAAAGAAAAAATTAGTGGTTAGCTCAGCACAGCCCCCTTTCTTCTTACACATTATAACCCTCTCCTCATTTGGATTGTCTAATTACTCTCTTTGGTGGTCCAGCTCCTCCTCCCCTCCCCCATCATCCTAAACTATATTATTATTTATTTATTTCAGGTACTTATATAGTGTTGTCAATTTACGCAGCGCTTTACACATATATATATATTGAACATTCACATCAGTCCCTAACCCTCAAGGGGTGTACAATCTAAGGTCCCTAACGCACATTCATACATACACATATTTGGGCCAATTTAGACAGGATCCAATTAACCTACCAGCATGCCTTTAGAGTGTGGGAGGAAACCGGAGCACCTGGAGAAAACCCATGCAAGCACAGGGAGAACATGCAAACTCCATGCAGGAGGTGCCGTGGTCAGAAACTGAACCCATGACCCATTTACTGCAAGGCAGACGTGCTAACCACTAAGCCACTGTGCCACCCCAATTATTACTGTATATGTACCATCTGGAGGAGCGTAGAAGAGTACTATAGTATCTCTTAAATGAGAGTTTTGCATCCAGTGGGGCTGCTGATATCACATCCAAGATGTCATCTTGGGCTATTTTTCAGGTTTTTTGCACACATTTTCCTAGAAAACTACTTAAAACCCCAAAACAATATATATATATTTTCTAATAGAAAAGGCCCTGTAAAATAAAATGGTGGCTTTTGAATTTTTTTTATGTAGCTTGATATTTGCACAGCTGTTTAGCAAATGCATATTTTTAGGAAAAAATAGAATAAAATTAATTTTAGTGTACACAAACACAATGTAATTTGTGAAAAAGCAATATTGTGGCGCCTAAATTAGTGAATGAATCAGAAATTTGTGAATGATGCCAGCATTGAGCCAGCAATAATAACAGCTGGTCCTAAATAGTGAAATACACTTAAAAATAGTAGGTTCGTGAATAGGTAGATGCTAAATCAATAAATCATATGAAAAAAAATATCAAAAATGATCTAACAACAACATAAAATGACTAAGTCCCAAACAAAATAGATATTAGACATAAAGTGAGTGACAGTCCCATAAAAATATAATCCGGTAGATCAAAGGATTTTCTTTTTCACCATGTGTACACAATACTGTAAGTGAATTCCTCACTCATCAGAAATTTTTGCCCCTGGTTAAGGTGGTCAAAAAGCACTTTATGGTCATGTAATATGTTGACAGCCAGCAGCTAGTATGGAATATAAATCCAAAGGACCAAAGATGGCGTCCCCCAGATAGGTTGTCGCGAAGCTCTGGGTGCACAGATATTAGATGGATTCCTAATCCCAGGATCTCCTCAAGGTAAAGATATTGCTCCAAGTAGCTCAAATAAAACAAATAGATTAAAATGCTCTAAGTGTAGTGTTTATTAACCCCTTCGTGCCTAAGGGTAAAACAAATCTTAACGCCTAAGCACAATCTTGCAACTTTGTACATCCAGGTGGATTATACCTTGTTTTTTTCAGGATAAATTGGGCTTTCATTTAGTGGTAAATGGCAATGGACATCTCTTGAATTTTTTTTTTTTATTATCAAAGGAAAACTGTCCCAAAATAGTAAAAAAAATATTTTTTAAAAAACATTTAGCTGTGTGTTTCTTGTTACTACCATAACCTACCACTAAAGAACAACCCAAAATACATTTTACAGCTCTTTACAATCGCAGCGATACCATGTATGTGTATATTATTTGTTGTTTGTACCCACAGTACAGCCCATTTTGTTTTGTTTTTTTTGTTTTTTTTTACCTAAAACACACTGACACTGATACCAATTAGAAAAAAAACACACAAAAAAAACAAACAAAAAACTGATCACCTGCCCAGGTCTATAACTGGCTTTTTAAACAGTGAACATGGAGGGCGTCACTATGTGAAAAATTAAAAAAATAGAACTATCCAGTTCAACTTGCCAGCCTACCCCAGTCTAATCACGGCTATTGTCGGCAAGGAACATGGATATGTGTAACTTATCAACAGAGGGGGATAAGAAAAGCCAGTTCAATCTGACAGCCAGTTAGCCAACTATCAAAAACCAAATTAACCTATCTAGAAACATGCGTTTAAAAACAGGGGTTTAGTTAGCACACATTTGCAAATACATACGTAAGCCACAGAGCCACATCACGGCACGGCACCCTGAGTATCTGTGGTCCTAATTCTATAAATCTAGAGAGTCCTCACAGTGGAGGCACATGCATTTTTTTTTTTTTTTTTAAAGAAACTTTATTGGGTTTTATTTTACACACAAAATAACCAACGATGAGGTTTGTTATTATTCATAGCGTGGCAACATGCCATATCAGATGAATAAATTCCAGGAGAACAATTTTACTCATAAACATATTACAGAAGCCCCGAAAGAATCCAAGAGGGAGTAGAGAAGTTTGGAAAGAAAGAGTATCTATGGGAAAATATAGAACATGTAATATATCAGGGTTCAAGGGCTTGAAGTTAAAGTATGCAAGATTTCGAAAAATCACATATATATATATAATCATACGTAAAGCAAAAAGAATAAGCGACGTGAGCAATGTTGACCATTTGTCATATCGACCAATAGGGAGGTCATCGTGCATGAGAGTAAAAAGTGAAGGGAAAGTGAAAATATAGGATAGAGATATAACAGTAGGAACATAAGACCAAGGAGCTGGAAAAGCCAGCATATAAAGAATATGCCAAAAGGGAAGGAAAAAGGGAGAACTGGAGTACAAGAAGTTATGTACCAGAAGTACCAAAAGTACCAAAAGTCTGAGGCCAGAGGACCATGAAAACATGCCAGGATATAGAGATTAAGATAAAAAATTAATAGACTGATAAAGTAAAAATATAGTAAAGTATAGTGAGATAGTAAAGTATAATGAGAAGCAGCGCATCAGTATGTATAAAGATGTGCTCGTAGGGGACCACTTCATATAGGTCAGCAATGAAAATAAGAGCGAGAGTAATAAGCCAGAGTGGCGAAGTGGGAGGAGAGCAAAGCGAGAGCAAAGGAGATTTCTGAGAGGGACACAGCATTAATAATGTAGCAATCAGTTGACCCCTTGAGCGATAGTAACACCATGCATCAGGAATACTCTGGAAACTAGCTTAATCTAGTTTAGAAAACCATGAGAGGGGTGCTGGGGCTCCAAACTAGGGAGTACTTTTGAAACATATTGACCCCACTTGCGGTTGAACTTTTCCACTCCTGTTGTAGAAGGAGCTATATGCAGACCAAGCCGATCCAATCGAAGTAGAAAGTTGAGTTCCAATTTGACGTCCGAGATGGTAGGCGGACAGTTGGAGACCCATTCTTTCAAAATAGACCTTCTCGCCGCCATCAAGCAAATGGATAGCCATGGTTTGGTTGCTCTGAACAAAGCAAGATGGCGGTGTGGGGCAGCAGACACTGATATTTCCAAATTGCCAAAGAGAAGCAGCAGCGGGTCCCTAGGTAACTGGAGAGTAGTGATGAAAAGCACAAAGTTCAAAAGTTGGTTCCAGAAGACACAGACCAGTGGACAATTCCAGAATCTGTGGTGAAGTGACGGTTTATATGAACCACAGAGCGGACATGTAGAGATCAATGAGTCTGCTCGGGAGTACAGGCAAGGCATATAGGCATGATGCATAATTTTGAATTGCTGCTCCCTCCAAAATTAGTTTGTATTGATCGCACAGGTAGTATTAAAACCTGTGAGCAATTGCTCCGCGGTGAAGGCATTGTCAAAGTCTCGTATCCACGTTTTGATGGAAGTATAAGATTCCAGCGGTTTTGCATAGTGCATAGACAGTTGACCATATATATTGGATATGTTGTATTTTTGATTCCTTACAAGGACTTCTATCATAGTAGAGCAAAAGCGAGTGGACTTGTTTTGCACTAAGGATGTCACATAATTCCTAACTTGCAAGATATACAAAAAATGATGAGAAGGTAAGTCAAACGAGCTAAGAATTTGTTGGAACGGAAGGGGGGATCCTGATGCTGAGTCATACAACTGACTTACAAGTCTAAGACCCTGGTCATAGCACTTTTCATAAGCTGCATGATGTTGAGAGACAGAAAAGGAAGGATTGTGATGGATAGGGAGATAGCGAGACAGCCAGGGAGAAACTCCTAGTCTACGTCTGACCTCCCTCCATGTGAAGAGGGTATCCCGTATGAGTGGATTGTGTTTAAGATGTGGAGGAAGTGAGGCAGAATTAGAATGTAAAAGGGCCGACAGATCATATGGGCTCACCATGGCAGATTTGAGTCGGTAATTAGAAAACACAGACGAACGGGAGATCCAATCTATACATACCCGTAAAATACAAGATAGATTGTAGAGCCTAATGTTGGGAAGGCCCAGACCACCCTCACATCTAGGAAGAAACAACTTATATATAGCTATGCGCGGACGGCGCCCCCTCCATAAGAAACTAGAAATCGCTTTATTCAGCCTGACTATATCCGTATGTTTGAGCAGGAGAGGGATAGTTTGAAGAGGATACAGAAGCTTCGGAAAACTCGTCATCTTGAAGAGGTGGGCTCTACCCATAAGTGATAATGGCAGTTCTTTCCACATTTCCAATTCCCCTAAAATTTTTTGAATTACTGGTGAATAGTTAAGAGAATAAAGTGACGAGGCTAATTTCCCAATTTTAATACCTAGATAAGTGATATGGTTCGTGTTAATTTTAAAAAGTGAGTTGCCAGCCCACTCAGGGAGTCGAGCGTGATATAAGGGCAGAACCTCACTTTTCGCAAAATTAATACGGAGACCCGAGCAGCACCGAAAATCTGCGAAAACGGACTGAATGTACGGTAAGTCTAGAGTCGGGTTGGAGGTGAATATTAGTATGTCGTCCGCAAATAAAGCTAAACGAAGATCCTGTTGGGCAATTTGAATGCCATGAAGTTGTGATGGAAACAACAAGAAGCGGGCTAAGGGTTCTAAAGCTAAGTTGAAAAGCAGGGGGGACAATGGACAGCCTTGTCTTGTTCCCTTATGTAATGGAATGGGATTGGATATTTTCCCCGCCGCCACTACCTGAGCTGTCGTGGGGGAATACATAGCCTGAATTAAACGCGTGAATGGACCGGAAAAGCCAAATTTAGTGAGGACCGAATAAAGCCATTGAAAACTTACATTGTCAAAAGCTTTTTCAGCGTCGAGGGAAACAATCGCTAGATCCTGTAATGGGTTATTTTTAGCCTGATGTAAAACTGTGAGCACTTTGCGGATATTCGAGGTGGCCGAGCGCCCCTTTATAAAGCCCGCTTGAGAAGGATGAATAAGGGTGGGCAAAATGATGGCCAAACGGTTAGCTACAATTTTAGAAAGAATCTTTGCATCTAGATTAAGGAGAGAAATCGGACGATAAGAACCAGGGTCCGAGGGGTCCTTGCCTTTTTTGGCTATTAATTTAATGTGGGCCTGCGAAGCTGATGGCAGATATACCCCGCTCTCCTGAATAGACTGATATACCAGCTGTAGAGTAGGAGAGAGGGTTTTATCCATAAGTTTATAAAATTCAGAAGTGTACCCGTCCGGGCCTGGAGCTTTACCATTGGCTAAGGAACTAATAGCTAGACAAATATCCGCTTGTGATATCGGGGCATTTAGAGATTGCAGTGCTATTGGATCTATTTGTGGTAGATGTACGCTGTCAAGAAAGGAGTGTGCCCGTGCCTGGTCTATAGGGTCCGACCCATATAAATTTGCGTAAACACTTTCCAGAATAGATATAATCTCTTCCGAAGATTGTTTAAGTATCCCCTGAGAATCCTTTAGAGAGGTGAATTGCGTGGGGGTAAAGGGCTTCCTACACATGCGCGCCAGAAGTTTGCCTGGTTTGTTACCAAACCTATGATACTGCAAGTCAAGGTATGAGTGATGAAGTGTTTCCTGTGCTGCCGCCCATGTGTCGAACTGATTTTTAGCGTCCGCCCAAGCTGTCCTATTTTCCTGTGTATTTGAGTCCGTCATCCTGCGCTGAGTCAGTCTAAGAAGGTTACTAGCCTCCGTGAAATGGTGCAGAATTCTTTTTTTATATGCGGACGTAAAAGCGATGATTTTACCACGTAATACCGCCTTCTCCGTATCCCAAAATAAATTTGGATTAGAGACATGAGCCGCATTAGTAGATTGGAAATCTGCCCAAGTGTCTTGTAGCTGTCGGGAAAGCCCCTGATAATTTGCCAAAAACGAGGGGAAGCGCCATATCCTAGGGTGCGGTGTAGGATCTAAGAAATTTATAATGATAGAAATTGGAGAGTGATCCGATATGGCTATGTCATGTATGGTAGATGATACAACATGTTGCAACTTTGTGGGGTTGCAAAAAATATAATCGATTCGTGATAAAGAGTGGTGAACGGGAGAATAGAAAGTGTAATCTCTACCGTCTGGGTGTGTCAAGCGCCATATATCAGTAAATTGCATAGCTTCAACGAAACTACCAAGTAATGTGGGCGTTGGACGGGGAGGCTGAGTAGAGCGAGAGTCTCGGTCAACACTCTGCGATTTATCCTCCTGCTCCTGCATAACAGAATTAAAATCACCTCCCATGACAAGCGGTTTGTGGATATAGGGTGCCAGCCGTGAAGACAGGCCCTGAAAAACCTGCCTCGTCGGGGAGTTGGGTGCATATATGTTGGCAAGGACCAACTCTTGGGGTCCTATTTTGACATGTGCTGCTATGAAACGGCCTTCGGCATCTGCATCCACAGAGACCAATTCAGGATTAAGTCTCTTGTGAATAAGAATAAGTACCCCTGCTTTATTATTAAGAGAAGAGGAGCCGAAGACGTGACCCACGCAGAGTTTTCGCATACGGACAAAGTCAGGCTGTGTGAGATGAGTCTCTTGGAGTAGAGCTATATCCGCGCGTAAGCGCCGCACATGTCTTAGTACTGCCATGCGTTTGTGAGGGGATCTGAGGCCTTTAACATTCCAGGAAAAAATACGTGTCATTCTAGCTGGGATAAGGTATGTGATAAGAAGATAAGGGACTTACCAATTAGAGATGTAGTAACAATTAGCGCTGCTTCATTAAGCGGATGGGGGTGGTGTAAATCTGGTCTCAGAAGACGACGGAGATCTCCAAAGAAGAAAAGGTGGGATTGGAGAGAAAAAAGAGGAGAGAAAGCGAAGACAAGAGCAGGGGCCCTAATAAAGCCCAACAAAAATACAAAACATATAATATACCCAAACAGTATAAAGGACTTCACGCCATTCCGCATGCTGTATCCACCAACATCAGCGTGACCGGGAGTAGCAGTGAAAGGAGCCTGCCCCTGGGACCAAGTTATAATAGCTAAGGATACGTGAGGGCGTCCCTCAAACGAACTCCCGACAGCGGCTCCAGCACCCCTCCCTCGCAGCACTACTGATGTATGGAGCAAGGCAAATGCGGGAAGGAAGAAGTAAAATTCAGGCATATATGTAAATAAAACATGACATTGAAGTAGGTAACAATGCAAAGGCCTTGTGCCAAACAGATAATGCTTAAAACATCTAGCGCTGAACAACCGAACAGGCTCAGACTTTAGAATGTGTGAGCATTTCAGTATGCAAAAAATACCATTCAAAAATAAAAAATACCAGTAGAAAGCTCTTTCATCTGAGCCAATCGGATCAAGAGAAAAGCTTGAAGCTTTAATGTAGAGACCAATGGCCTCCTAAACCTTCAAGGCGGGCGAGCTTTAGAGGAAGATGGAATGATTCGTTGACGTTTAGGTGGGTCTTTGCGGGGACTGCGTTGATCTCTGGGCCCAAAATTTCTACCCGCCTGCTGTGTTACCGGATCCCCTTCGGCTAGGTGATCTCGGAGATATTGGTAGGCTTCTTCAGGATGGACAAAAGATTTAGAGACCCCAGATGGTGCAGTGAACCGTAACGTGGCCGGATACGCCAATGTGAACTTTATTCCTTTCTGATAAAGAGTGGCACATACTTGCTGGAATGCTTTCCGTTTACGCGACACTTCCTGTGAGTAGTCCGCAAATAGCAGTAATTTGTGACCCTCAATCTGCAGAGAACGTGAGTTACGGAAAGAGGTGAGGATCGCTACGCGGTCAGCATAGTTGAGATAGCGGACAATCACTGAACGTGGCGTTCGGCGCTCGGTAGATGGAGGCCCCAGGCGGTGAGCTCTCTCGACCTGGCAGGAGGAGGATAGGCCTAACGCCGCCGGCATCCGTGTTGAGCATAAATCGGGGAGAGATCCAGTATTGAAAGATTCTGGAAGACCCACAATGCGTAGGTTATTCCTACGTGATCGATTTTCCAAATCTTCGATTTTATCCAAAATACTTTGCTGTATACTATTAGATTGTGATGTACCCGCTTGCATTGAATGGACTTCATCTTCTAAATCAGATAAACGCTGTTCAGCCTCAGATAATCGTTTAGAATGATCGCTGAGATCCTTTCTCAGCTGTTCAATGCCCATTGTGACTGCTCTATCTACAGCCTGAGTGATGTTAGGGAGCAATATAGAGGACACTGCCTGTGCTATCTTAGTATACTGCTCATTAAGGCAGTCAGTGTCAAAAGGGAGTGGAGAGGCAGTGAGGAGGTTGGAGGGAGATTCCCTTATGACTGCTCCCTGAGTGTGATCTCGCTCCTTGCCTGTGTCCATACTGTGACAGGCATCGTCGGCCATCTTGGCTGCAGGAGGGGGAGAGCCGCACCCCTCCGCTCTAGCCGCCGACTCGTGGCCGGACTGCGCCGGCAGAAGGTACCGCTCCATGCCGGGGCCACTGCCAGAAGGTAAGGGACACCCGAGAGCTGGAGAGCGGGGACCCCGAGGCAGTTAGCGGGTGTTGTATAGCCGGGATCCCGGGAGCCGCGGGTCCCGCGTGTTACAGCATCCGGCGCCGGAACCGGAAGTCGGCACATGCATTTTAATGGATAGAAACAAGGGCAGATAAATGTGAGGGGGCCCCACCCCTCATTAAAGGTTATGGGAGCGCACCTGACACCCAGCATATAGCACAACGGCAGCTCGGGAGTCCAGTGCAACCACTGAACCTACAAAACATACAAAAAACTGATCACCTGCCCTGGTCTATAACTGGCTTTTTAAACAGTGAACATGGCGGGCGTCACTATGTGAAAAATTCAAAAAATTCAAAAAACGCAAAAAAAAACAAACCTGACCTTTGACCCTGATCTTGACCCAAACACTAACCCTGGCACTGAACTAGATCAAACCTTGAGCTAGATATTTTTTCTTTATTTTTTATTTTATTTTTTAATATTTATTTATCTTTTTTTTTTTTTAAACAAACAGGTTTTTTTCCCTCTATGCAAGGAGAGACAGAGATACAATGTGTCTCTCTCCTCCATTCATAGAGAAAAAAAACAAGGGGGCGGGCTGTACAGTTATTGAACTAAGCCCTAACTGTACATCATCATCTTTGGCAAATAACATATCTATTCTGGACGAGAGTGCGTTTCCCTATGCACCATCTGGCCAAATGATGAATCTAAAATAAATAACCTTTATTCAAATATATAAAAAATGTAGGCCCAGCTGTAAATAATGCCTATTGGAGTGGAATGTACTGCGCACAACAATATGACTGGATACCATTGCAATTATTTACCTTACATCCAAATGGTTAATAACACCAGACCAAATGAAATACCATACCATTTTAGATGAAGTGACGACATACAAAGAGGCACTGGAGTTTGATCATAAGCCTATCAGCTTGAATATATAATCTCTGTTAAGGAAATGGAGTTACCCCATGGACAAAACTAATTAGATAGTATAATCTATCTTGCTATAGATATGTAATACGGGTACACTCATCCACGGGCTTAAATGTCAGCCACTCATGGATAAGCCCCATACATCTCCATATCCAATCAAAAGTACCTCACTGTCTTGAGGAATGCAAATTATGCACTGTAAAATGCAGTACAGACCTCTCCAAAAAAGGGGGAGGGAGGAGTGAATACCACGTGCATTCAAAAAGTGCTCCCAAAGAAAGACCCAAAGAAAAAAAGAAACTCTACATGTTTTGTTCCAGAAAACAGAGCTTCGTCAGGAGTATAAAGAATTAAAATAGGTAACATAGTGGCTGGAAGTTGTGCTCAGCTGCACATGGTGGCAAAATGGCACTTATTGCTTGTTTCACCTCTATATATAGAGATGGCCATTAAAATGGCCCCCGCACATGCTCAGTTCCTCAACAAACACCATCTTGTGGACGAAAAACTGCACATGCTCATTACCTCAACAGGTGCCATCTTGTGGACAAAACAACACCACAGCAGCACATCAGTCCACAACACAGTAGACACTTCTGGTGCTCTCAAACACTTTTAATGCCTCACTAATTAAGGACCAATATTACAGTTCATACCATTATATAGCATTTTTGGAGCAAAATCAAACAAAAAGCACAGAATCCCTAATCACACGCAAAAGGAAGGAAGGTAAATCCTTCATTTAAACCACAAGGTGCCCTTGAGCCTAAATGAAAAATCCATTTTGCTTCAAATTTCAAAAGACATTTATCTAGGTTTCCTTTTCCTACATATATTAGGGGGCATGGGCATTTTAAAGCATAAATCACCCCCTCTGTGCTGCAATTATAGAAGTATCTTATTTTAACCACTTGAGCTCCTGAGGATTTACCCCCCTTAACCATTTCAATACCGTGCAATTTTACACCTTCCTGCCCAGGCCAGTTTTCAGGTTTCAGCGCTCTCATACTTTGAATGACAATTGCGCGGTCATACAACACTGTACCCAAACTAAAATTTTATCATTTTCTTCACACAACTAGAGCTTTCTTTTGATGGTATTTAATCACCGCTGGGGTTTTTATTTTTTGCTAAATTAACAAAAAAAGACCAAAAATTTTGAAAAAAAAACACATTTTTCTTTGTTGCTGTTATAAAAGTTTACAAATAAATAATTGTTCTTCATAAATTTAGGCCAAGATGTATTCTGCTACATGTCTTTGGTGAAAATAACTCAAATTAGGATGTATTTTTTAGTTTGTAGGAAAGTTATAGAGTTCACAAACTATGGTATAGATCTGAATATTGATCAATCCTGAAGTACTGACAGCCAATCTAATTTCTTGAGGTCCAAGAATGTCAGAACAGTACAGATATCCCCCAAATGACCCCTTTTTGCAGAGTAGACAGTCCGACGTACTTCATAAGAGGCATGGCGAGTTTTTTGAAGTTGTATTTTTTTGTCATAATTTTTCGGAAAATGAAAAAATTAAAAAAATTATTTTCACTATTTTTTTTTTACATACTGTCACTAGTGCAGTACAGCATCATCATATAACTGGCATGGCGGTGAACAGGGACACTGACTGGTGACAGTATGGAAAAAAAAAAAATATATTTTTTTTAATTTTTTTATTATATTTAATTTTTTATTACATTTTTTTTTATTTTTTTAAAGATTTTTTTTCATATTTTACTATGACCAAAGTAGTACAATGTTACCATAGTAACATTGTACTACTTTGGGGAAGTGATCGTTTTTTTTTTTGTTTTTTTTTTACACAATTTGCTTATAGCAAAGAATTACTTTGCTATAAGCAAGCATTTACCTGAATGAAATCGATTCATTCAGCTTTTTTTTTTTTTTTTTTTTTTTTTTTGTGCTTAGCTGTGATTTGGTCACAGCTAATCACATGACATGTGCATGTGATTAGCTGTGACCATTCACAGCTAGGCACTAGTATACAATGGATGGCATCATGAATGAAGCCATCCATTGTATACAACTGTCATGTGACCTGCTGTGATTGGTCACAGCAGGTCACATGGTACCAGCAACGGGAGCCGGTACTATGATCTGTCATCGGCCGTGTCCGAGGTGCACGGCCGGTGACAGATCGCACTGCTGCGCCGCTCTGCATTAGCGCAAACGGCGCATGTGCGGGAGCACGCCAATTGGCGTGCACCCGGAGTGGAGAGACACTTCTGAAGCCGCCAAACGGCCATTGGCCGGGCGGCTAATGGTTAATGACCAGGCCTCTTTTTGCTGCTCGGCGCTGCACTAATTCAACTGATAATTGCGTGGTCAAGCAATGCTGCACCCAAACGAAATTTATGTCCTTTTTTTCCACACAAATAGAGCTTTCTTTTGGTGTAATTTGATCACCTGTGCGCTTTTTATTTTTCACGCTATAAACAAAAAAAGGCCAAAAACTTTGAAGAAAAACAATATTTTTTATTTTCAGCTATAAAAAATATATAGTAAACTGGTTGGTTATAAATTTAGGCCAAAATGTATTCTGCTACATGTTTTTGGTAAAAAAAATCCCAATAAGTGTATATTGATTGCTTTTTGTGGAAGTTATAGCGTCTACAAACTATGGTATAAATACTGCAATTTACGCCATTTTTTTGCTACACAGCGCTGCGCTAGTTTAATGGACAATTGCGCGCTCATGCAATATGGTACATAAATTAAATTTACATCCTTTTTTCCCCACAAATTGAGCTTTCTTTCTTTCTTTGATCGCTTGTGCGGTTTTTATTTTTTGCGCTATAAAAAAAAAAGGCTGACAATTTTGACGAAAAAAAAACAATATTTTGGACTTTTTGCTATAAAACATGTCCAGTAAAAAAAAAATGCAAAAATCAAATTTATTCATAAATTTCTGCCAAAATGCATTCTGCCACATGCCTTTGCTAAAAAAAAAACCCAATACGTGTAAATTAATTGGTTTACGTGTAAGTTATAGCGTTTACAAATGGCGGGAAAGATACTGGGATTTTTAGGTTTTTTTTTATACTAATAATGGCGGCGATCAGCGAATTATGGCGGCGATCAGGGACTTATGGCGGGACTGCGGTGGACATTTTGACATTGGGGGGTACTGACTTGGGGTCACTGACATCCCCAAAAACACTAGTACAGTGATCAGTGCAAAAAAAAAAAAAACTGACACTGTACTAATGGCAGTGGGGAGGAAGGGGTTAACTTTATTTTTCAGGGAAGGGTTATAGGAGTGAGGGGAGTGTTTTACTAGGGGGCGGGGGTGTGTACTGGGAGGGAGAAGGCTGATTGAGAAAGAGAAACTGTTCTTTCTCGATCAGCTCATCCTCGAGCTGAGAAGGAAGTGACAGACAGCACAGCTACTGCAGCTGTGCTCTCTGTCACTGTTTGCCGCCAATCGCCGGGACATAGCCGCTAAGGAGCGGCTGTGACCCGGCGACTGACATCTGCGGCGGTGATCCGCGGGACAAATAGGGCAGCGGAGCGCCTCGCGCACGCCCCCTATTTGTTTACAAAACACACGTCTTAAAACGTGGTTTTGCCTGTGAGTGCCGCCCTGCCAACGTATATGTACAGTGGCTGGGCGGCATGCGGTTAATAATCTCCCCATTTTTAGGATTAACAAACTCCTTGGTATTGCTCAAGAAAAAACAAGCCTTACAGTGACCACACCTGAAACTACTTTTTGGTTTCTCAGGTAGCCAAGTGTGTTTCATTGAAGTTTTAAAGATTTTTACTAACATGTCTCTCAAATTCCTACCCCATCTGTAGATTATCTTGGGGTCTTTAGATGGGATCTGTGATAGATATTTTTCCTCATGCAAAATGTTTCAATATCTCTTTATGATGTTGAAAATCTGCCCTGATTGATTTGAATATTTATCTATGATACATGCCTTGCTGGTCATTCACTTTTATGGCTTTCTGACCCAACAGAGATTCTCTTGAAACTCCTTTCACGTTCTCATAGGATTTATTCAAATCAGTCTTATGATAGCCACGTATCATGAATCTGTCAAACAATTTTTGACTCTTCATTTGGAATGCCCCTTCTGGTGAGAAATTTATCTTTGCTCTTATAAATTGACCAGTGGGAATTCCTCTTTTAAAGGCTGCTGGATGTGAACTTCCCCAATGTAACACTCTATTTCTGGAGGTCGGTTTTTGATAAATTGTTGTATTAATATTGCCTCCTTCACTCCTTTTAATCTCCAAGTTTAAAAAATGTATGCTTTCATATTTAATTTCACTCGTGCAGTGCATCACAATAGTGTTTTGATTTAAGGTGGCTACAAATTCCACAAACAGATCCTTTTGACCCTGATATACTATAAACACATCATCAATGAATCTTGCACACATAAGAATGTGTGACGTAAAACATTCTAGCTCTTCTACAAAGACCATAGTACACTCCCACCACCCAAGAAAGAGATTTGCATAGGTAGATGTGCACGATGAACCCATAGCAGTTCCTCTGTGCTGTCTATACACTTTACCATCAAATAGGAAAAAATTGTGTTCCAATACAAACTGCAAAAGTTGGAGAGTGAATGTGGTATGGTTCTCAAATAGTTTGCCTCTAGTTTCCAGAAAGGATTTACAAGCTTTTAGACCCAAATCATGACTGATAGTATTATATAAAGCCTCCACATCTAGACTAGTTAACCACACATCATCTTATATTGTGATATCTATTAGTCTGTTTACAAAGTCTTGTGTATCTTCAATATATGAAGGTGAACTATATACAAATGGATGCATGATATAATCTAAATATTTCCTTGCTCCTTCTGTAAGATTGTTATTGTCTGAGATAATAGGGCGGCCAGGAGGTTTTTCATTATGTTTTTGTACCTTAGGTAAGGCATAAAAAGTTGCAATAGTTGGATGTGCATTCATAATAAAGGCACCTTCATCTTTGGAGAGGATCACCTCTTTTCAACAGTCTTTTTCAAAATAGAGTTCAACTCACTCAAGTGTTTGGGGGTTGGATCATTCTGAAGTATTTCATAGTTATCCTCATTGCTTAATAACTCATAACACATTTTCAAATAAAATGCTCTGTCCATCAAGACTATATTTCCCCCTTTGTTGGCTGCCTTTATAACTTTATTACTGCACAGATCTTCCAAAGCCTTCCATTCAGAATTATTCACCTCCTGATGTATTTAAAGGTTTCAATTATGACTCCCCTTTCCCTTCTTTGCTCCAGACTGTACATCTTAAGTTACTGAAGTCGCTCTTGATATGTTTTATCCCTCAGACCTTTCACCATTTTTGTTACCCATCTCTGGATTAGTTCTATCTTATCAATATCTTTTTGAGGTCTCCAGAATTCACACATCCAGTACAAACAGGCAACAATAAAGAGGCATGCAGGATCACGTTACAAAATTCAAGTCAGTAGACAGCTAAGTACAATAAGTAAAAAATACACTCTCAATTTTATACTGTTTGAGGGAAGGCTACCCACCTCCCCTATACCTTGTCAAATTTATGAGGTACCCCTAATAGCCTTATAAAATTAAAGATATAAAGAGTTCTATTCACCAAGGCCTTCCAAGAGGCCAATGCCGGAGCTGCAGCTTTCTTCCAGGAAAAAATGGTATGCTTTCTTGCATTATAAAATAACAAAGTAAGGTTGCATATAGCCCTAGTGGGGGCCAAATAATCCACTAAACTTAAGAGACAACGTCTTACTGAGGGACGTAGTGATATTGTAGTTACTGACTGGATACATTGGAGGACCTCACCCCAATACACCTGAATAGCCTGAGCAGTCCCAAAAAACATACATGAAGTCTGCCTCAGTGACAGAACAGTGCCATCAGGAGGAAGATCTATTTACAAAGATCAAGTCTAATTTGGCTGGTGCCAGATAGATATGGTGTAGAAATGTGCAATGGATAAGCTGGTCACGAGCAGAAATGAGCTTGGTAAAGGGTGCATCCCATATATTCTCCCAATCTTTGGTATCAAGGTCTGGGACTATGGAAACCCACCTAGATTTGCCTTTATTAAGTACTTTATGAGTCTCAGGGAAAAGATACTTGTATATAATAGAAAGGGGCTTATTCAAATCAACATCAGGAATGACAGCTATGGACCACAAAGTGGCTTAATATATGTTGCTTCTGGGTTTGTTTGTTGCAGGGGGATTGGGGAATAAATGTTCCCCAGTCATCTCCTTCTCTCAAAGTAACCACCATTCAGCATGGTCCTGGGATTCCTGGAGAAACAGAACCACCAGCATGATAGAAATTAATCAAAATATCCATTACTCATTAAAGCCCTTTCAATCCTGTGGCTATTCTGGCTTGGAGATTCCTCCTACTGTACACAAACCAATTAGCATGTCACTAGTGGACACTGGTGCATTGATTTGTTGGTGAATGTTGGACTGAGGTAGAGGTTGAGCATTCATGGTCTCAATTTAGGGTGTGCCCAGTATCTGCAGGAATTTTGGAGTCTTACAAATGACAATGATGATTATAATATGTGTTGATATAAGGAAAATATTCAGAAATAGCTACAACTTGCCAAAGATACATAACTATAAAATTATAGATTTTATAAATATATATACATCACATAGCAATTATCATATTGCTTCAGTTTTATTTAATATTGTTAATGTTACCCTGATACATTAATACACTGATACACCATATGCATTTTTTGATGCAGTTAACTCTTCATGATGGTTGTCATTAGAGATGAGCGAATCGAACTAGGCGAACCGGAATTCGAGTCGAATTTCAGGAAATATTCGATTCGTGTCGAAACCGAAATTTTGCCTACTTCGGGTGCGCGAATCGAACATTTCCTGATCAGCCGGCAAAAGTGTCCCTGCAGTGAGCTCCGCTATTTCTGACAGTTCTCTGACAGAAGGAACACATGTTTAGCGGTTGAAACATTGTATCTATTAGTTTACATTTAGGATACAGATGTTTCAACCACTGTACATGTGAAGAAGTTGTGAGAGAACTGTCAGAAATAGAGGAACTCTGCACATACACTTTTTGCCGGCTTGGAATTATTCTTCTTTTCATCCTACTTCTTCTTCTTCTTCATCCTCAGAAGAAGAGGATGAGGATGAGGATGAAGAAGAAGAAGAAGAAGAAGAAGAAGAAGAAGAAGAAGTAGGATGAAAAGAAGAATAATTCCAAGCCGGCAAAAAGTGTATGTGCAGAGTTCCTCTATTTCTGACAGTTCTCTCACAGCTTCTTCACATGTACAGCGGTTGAAACATCTGTATCCTAAATGGAAACTAATAGATACAATTTGTATCTATTAGTTTCCATTTAGGATACAGATATTTCAACCGCTGTACATGTGAAGAAGCTGTGAGAGAACTGTCAGAAATAGAGGAACTCTGCACATACACTTTTTGCCGGCTTGGAATTATTCTTCTTTTCATTCTTCTTCTTCTTCCTCATCCTCATCCTCATCCTCATCCTCTTCTTCTGAGGATGAGGATGAAGAAGAAGAAGAAGAAGAAGTAGGATGAAAAGAAGAATAATTCCAAGCCGGCAAAAAGTGTATGTGCAGAGTTCCTCTATTCTGCAGATACACTTAGAGGAGCTCTGCAGATACACTTAGAGGAGCTCTGCACATACACTTTTTGCCGGCTTGGAATTAATCTTATTTTCATCCTACTTCTTCTTCTTCTTCTTCTTCTTCTTCATCCTCATCCTCAGAAGAAGAAGAGGATGAGGATGAGGATGAAGAAGAAGAAGAAGAAGTAGGATGAAAATAAGAATAATTCCAAACCGGAAAAAAGTGTATGTGCAGAGCTCCTCTAAGTGTATCTGCAGAGCTCCTCTAAGTGTATCTGCAGAATAGAGGAACTCTGCACATACACTTTTTGCCGGAAACCGCTGTATGGAGTGAATGTCCCAGAACTGTCAGAAATAGACTATTTATGACAGTTCTGGGACATTCACTGCATACAGCTGTTTTAACCGCTGTATGGAGGGAATGTCATGGAACTGTCAGAAATAGACTATTAATGACAGTTCTGGGACTGTCCTTCAATGCAGCGGTTGAAACATTGTATGTATTTGTTTCCATAAATGGATCCATTTATGGAAACAAATACATACAATGTTTCAACCGCTGTATGGAAGGACAGTCCCACAACTGTCATTAATAGTCTATTTCTGACAGTTCCATGACATTCCCTCCATACAGCGGTTAAAACAGCTGTATGGAGTGAATGTCCCAGATCTATCAGAAATAGACTATTTATGACAGTTCTGGGACATTCACTGCATACAGCTGTTTTAACCGCTGTATGGAGGGAATGTCATGGAACTGTCAGAAATAGACTATTAATGACAGTTCTGGGACTGTCCTTCAATGCAGCGGTTGAAACATTGTATGTATTTGTTTCCATAAATGGATCCATTTATGGAAACAAATACATACAATGTTTCAACCGCTGCATGGAAGGACAGTCCCAGAACTGTCATTAATAGTCTATTTCTGACAGTTCCATGACATTCCCTCCATACAGCGGTTAAAACAGCTGTATGGAGTGAATGTCCCAGATCTATCAGAAATAGACTATTTATGACAGTTCTGGGACATTCACTGCATACAGCTGTTTTAACCGCTGTATGGAGGGAATGTCATGGAACTGTCAGAAATAGACTATTAATGACAGTTCTGGGACTGTCCTTCCATGCAGCGGTTGAAACATTGTATGTATTTGTTTCCATAAATGGATCCATTTATGGAAACAAATACATACAATGTTTCAACCGCTGTATGGAAGGACAGTCCCACAACTGTCATTAATAGTCTATTTCTGACAGTTCCATGACATTCCCTCCATACAGCGGTTAAAACAGCTGTATGGAGTGAATGTCCCAGATCTATCAGAAATAGACTATTTATGACAGTTCTGGGACATTCACTGCATACAGCTGTTTTAACCGCTGTATGGAGGGAATGTCATGGAACTGTCAGAAATAGACTATTAATGACAGTTCTGGGACTGTCCTTCAATGCAGCGGTTGAAACATTGTATGTATTTGTTTCCATAAATGGATCCATTTATGGAAACAAATACATACAATGTTTCAACCGCTGCATGGAAGGACAGTCCCAGAACTGTCATTAATAGTCTATTTCTGACAGTTCCATGACATTCCCTCCATACAGCGGTTAAAACAGCTGTATGGAGTGAATGTCCCAGATCTATCAGAAATAGACTATTTATGACAGTTCTGGGACATTCACTGCATACAGCTGTTTTAACCGCTGTATGGAGGGAATGTCATGGAACTGTCAGAAATAGACTATTAATGACAGTTCTGGGACTGTCCTTCAATGCAGCGGTTGAAACATTGTATGTATTTGTTTCCATAAATGGATCCATTTATGGAAACAAATACATACAATGTTTCAACCGCTGCATGGAAGGACAGTCCCAGAACTGTCATTAATAGTCTATTTCTGACAGTTCTATGACATTCCCTCCATACAGCGGTTGAAACCGCTGTATGGAGTGAATGTCCCAGAACTGTCAGAAATAGACAGAAACTGTCACAGAACTGTCCTTCTTCTCATCCTTCTCCTTCTTCTCATCCTTCTTCTCATCCTTCTTCTCATCCTTCTCCTTCTTCTCATCCTTCTCCTTCTTCTCATCCTTCTCCTTCTGCTCATCCTTCTTCTCATCCTTCTCCTTCTTCTCATCCTTCTCCTTCTCCTTCTTCTCATCCTTCTCCTTCTCCTTCTTCTCATCCTTCTCCTTCTCATCCTTCTCCTTCTCCTTCTCATCCTTCTCCTTCTTCTCATCCTTCTCCTTCTTCTCATCCTTCTCCTTCTCCTTCTTCTCATCCTTCTCCTTCTCCTTCTCATCCTTCTCCTTCTTCTCATCCTTCTCCTTCTCCTCATCCTTTTTCTTCTCATCCTTCTCCTTCTCCTCATCCTTCTCCTTCTTCTCATCCTTCTCCTTCTTCTCATCCTTCTCCTTCTTCTCATCCTTCTCCTTCTTCTCCTTCTTCTCATCATTCTCCTTCTTCTCATCCTTCTCCTTCTTCTCATCCTTCTCATCCTTCTTCTCATCCTTCTTCTTCTCATCCTTCTCCTTCTTCTCATCCTTCTCCTTCTCCTTCTTCTCATCCTTCTCCTTCTTCTCATCCTTCTCCTTCTTCTCATCCTTCTCCTTCTCATCCTTCTCCTTCTCCTTCTTCTCTTCCTTCTCCTTCTTCTCATCCTTCTCCTTCTTCTCATCCTTCTTCTTCTCATCCTTCTCCTCCTTCTTCTCATCCTTCTTCTCATCCTTCTTCTTCTCATCCTTCTCCTTCTTCTCATCCTTCTCCTTCTCCTTCTTCTCATCCTTCTCCTTCTTCTCATCCTTCTCCTTCTTCTCATCCTTCTCCTTCTTCTCATCCTTCTCCTTCTCCTTCTTCTCTTCCTTCTCCTTCTTATCATCCTTCTCCTTCTTCTCATCATTCTCCTTCTTCTCATCCTTCTCCTTCTTCTCATCCTTCTTCTTCTCATCCTTTTCCTTCTTCTCATCCTTCTTCTTCTCATCCTTCTTCTTCTCATCCTTCTCCTTCTCATCCTTCTCTTTCTTCTCATCCTTCTCCTTCTCCTTCTTCTCATCCTTCTCCTTCTTCTCATCCTTCTCCTTCTCCTTCTTCTCATCCTTCTCCTTATTCTCAGCCTTCTTCTTCTCATCCTTCTCCTTCTCATCCTTCTCCTTCTCATCCTTCTCCTTCTTCTCATCCTTCTCCTTCTTCTCATCCTTCTCCTTCTCCTTCTTCTCATCCTTCTCCTTCTCCTTCTTCTCATCCTTCTCCTTCTCCTTCTTCTCATCCTTCTCCTTCTTCTCATCCTTCTCCTTCTTCTCATCCTTCTCCTTCTCCTTCTTCTCATCCTTCTCCTTCTCCTCATCCTTTTTCTTCTCATCCTTCTCCTTCTCCTTCTTCTCATCCTTCTCCTTCTTCTCATCCTTCTCCTTCTTCTCATCCTTCTCCTTCTTCTCATCCTTCTCCTTCTTCTCCTTCTTCTCATCATTCTCCTTCTTCTCATCCTTCTCCTTCTTCTCATCCTTCTCATCCTTCTTCTCATCCTTCTTCTTCTCATCCTTCTCCTTCTTCTCATCCTTCCCCTTCTCCTTCTTCTCATCCTTCTCCTTCTTCTCATCCTTCTCCTTCTCATCCTTCTCCTTCTCCTTCTTCTCTTCCTTCTCCTTCTTCTCATCCTTCTCCTTCTTCTCATCCTTCTTCTTCTCATCCTTCTCCTCCTTCTTCTCATCCTTCTTCTCATCCTTCTTCTTCTCATCCTTCTCCTTCTTCTCATCCTTCTCCTTCTCCTTCTTCTCATCCTTCTCCTTCTTCTCATCCTTCTCCTTCTTCTCATCCTTCTCCTTCTTCTCATCCTTCTCCTTCTCCTTCTTCTCTTCCTTCTCCTTCTTATCATCCTTCTCCTTCTTCTCATCATTCTCCTTCTTCTCATCCTTCTCCTTCTTCTCATCCTTCTTCTTCTCATCCTTTTCCTTCTTCTCATCCTTCTTCTTCTCATCCTTCTTCTTCTCATCCTTCTCCTTCTCATCCTTCTCTTTCTTCTCATCCTTCTCCTTCTCCTTCTTCTCATCCTTCTCCTTCTTCTCATCCTTCTCCTTCTCCTTCTTCTCATCCTTCTCCTTATTCTCAGCCTTCTTCTTCTCATCCTTCTCCTTCTCATCCTTCTCCTTCTCATCCTTCTCCTTCTTCTCATCCTTCTCCTTCTTCTCATCCTTCTCCTTCTCCTTCTTCTCATCCTTCTCCTTCTCCTTCTTCTCATCCTTCTCCTTCTCCTTCTTCTCATCCTTCTCCTTCTTCTCATCCTTCTCCTTCTTCTCATCCTTCTCCTTCTTCTCATCCTTCTCCTTCTCCTTCTTCTCATCCTTCTCCTTCTCCTTCTCCTTCCTCATCTCCAAGGGCATTTAAATTAAAGGTACAGTGTTCTGCACTAATTTAAAGGCTCTCTGAAGCCTAGAAACCCTTTAAATAAGTCATCTTCGTAGCGGAGAAATTCGCATCGAATCGAATTTCACACTGGAATTCGCCGAATCAGCCGAATCGAATTTTTCATTTCTTCGCTCATCTCTAGTTGTCATAAAAACAGCAGAACTATTTTTTTGTACAGTATATTAGAACAGAATGCATGCAATGCTACCCTCTACTGGTAACAATGTAGTCTTCCATACACTAACAATATGTTGAATTTTGTAAAGACATGTCAACATGCAATATATCATTTTATTTTCAACCATATTGTATATCTATTTCAAATTGTGAGCATATAAAGCCTGTTACTTGCAGACATTACATATCTTTTTTAGTTATAAAAGTAGAACTCTATTTTAGTTCTAGCATTACCTATAACAAATGTTTATTTTTACTTTAATTATTTAACCTACATCTCAAATGGGATATTTAAAAAAGAGTGATTTGCATTAGGCGAAACTAGTATTTGTAAGCATTCAGTTTATAAATAAGTTTTTTTTATGTAATAGAGAATAGCCAGAATGACTTATATATTGGTACATTAAACATGTACCATCAGACTTTTTCCTTTCTAGTTGCAATTAAGTTATTGAATTCAACTTTACAGAAAAAGGGATTGTGTTAGATAAAATAACTCCACCTCACATGCACAGCACTGGAAACTTAAGAAAAAGTGCATAAATAGGTCAAAGTCTGTTTGAGACCTTCTCTCTTCCTCTGGAATCTGTACTGCAGAGTTCATTAAATTCTTGTAGAGGTGTTGAAACTAAGGAGATATAGTGTATTTACTGTGATTTTGAAACCTTTTTTTTTTTTTTTTTTTTTAGAAAGGAAAAACGCAACATTGCTATGTCAGACCAAAATTCAGTCAGTAGTTACATTCATCATGCAGTTACAGGAACACTATCATTGCAGAACAATTTTGTAGCATAATAGTATAGATAATTAGTCATAGAAAGAACACGTTTTACATGAAACCCTTTCATCATTTTACAGGTGAATGTTAGCAGCAACTAGTTCTTTCTATAAAAGATACAGTATTTTAACATTTGTATGAAAATACATAAGGCTTGGTTCACTTCTTCCCTGCATGTCTGGAGGCATGGGTGTCCATTCACATGTGTAAACCAGGACTAATACTTTATTATGAATTTCATGTTTTCATTTGTGTAGTGTGATGCATCCCATGATGATATTTAATATGTAGATTAATAGAATCTTCCTCTAGTCGCCATCTAGAAAGTCGCTGTAAACTCTAACATAGGTGTCCATTTATGAACCAGCAGTAATAGATCGCTGCTCAGTTCTCCGGCATTCTCGGAGAACACAGTTCTCCTGTGAATGCCGTTTATGAAGCATATGTAGATCAGTTCTCCAAACAAAGGGAGAACGGTCTACAAACGCTGGAAAACGGCTGATTTTACTACAATCTCGTGAGATTACAGTAAAAGATCAGTTTACTAAACAGAGGTAGATTATCTCTGCTTAGTTTTCGCTCCCTCCGATTCTCCAGCTCTGGGCTGGAGAATCTGGAGGGAGAACACAGATCTCCAGAGAAGGGCTGAACATATTCTCCTGGGTGTCATAAACTGTGAATGACCAGAGAATAGCTGTGATCCTCTGAATCTCAGCTATTCTGTGTGTCATAAACGGAAACCTGAATTACATATAGCTGTCCGTTTATGAAACTGAGGTCAGCAGTGATCCTGCGATCGCTGCTGATCTCAGTACATTAGTGGGTTTATGAAACAGAGATGATCAGCGGAGAACATGTTCTCCGCTGATCATCTCAGCACACAGAGAATCTGTCATTGACAGACACAGAAACGGCCAGTTTATGAAGGAGCGATGTCAGCCCTTCACTGGCGATCTGTGTGAAAATTCTTCCTCCCAGATTCTCCAGCCCAGAGGTATAGAATCAGGGAGAAAAGAAAGAATCACTGGAGTACTGAGGAGAAAGAAGGAATTTTTTTTTCTTCTTCCTTCAGAGCCTCCAAGACAGTGGAAAAGCCCCCACTGCCTTTCAAAATACCCCCCCCCCCAAACCCCACAGCAGTTTAGAACTAATATATATATATATATATATATATATATATATGGGGGAGGGCACTGCAAGGAGATTGGGGAGAGGGGATCTGTTTAGGGAGAGGGAAATTTGGGGCCGGGGTAAGAATTGTTATAGGAGGGGAAATTTTGGAGTGGTTATTTGGGGGGATTTGTGTTGGGAGGATGTTTTGGGGTGTTTGTTCTAGAAAAGGTCATAGGGTAGAGGGAGGAGGGGATTTGTGCTAGAAGGGGATGTTTATTTATTTATTTATTTTTTTGCGGGGGTTTGTGCTAATAGGGATGCTTGGCGGTATTTGTGCTAGGAGGGGAAATTTAGGGGGGTGGGTTTGTACTAGGAAGGGGGAAATTGTGCTGTGGAGGGGGGATTTCAGCAGGGGGGTGGACTTGTACGCACGGGGGGGGGGGAATTTATGTTTAGGGGCATGCAGAGTAATGCTTGATTTTTTTGCGGGGGAGGGGGTTTTTGCTGACACACAATGCTCATACAGTTGTGTCCAAAATTATTCAACCCCCACTGAAATTGAGTGTTTTGGCCAGTTTGACATTGCTTTTGATCATTCAGTCATCTTGCTTACATTTACATTAAAGAGGCACTTGTAGGTCAGACAAATATAACATAACAGTTATAATGAAATAACCACAAATGTCTTTTCTGTGCTCACAGCATTATCAGTTTTATTCAACCCCCAAGTGACATTCAATCTTAGTACTTAGTACAGCATCCTTTTACAGTTATAACAGCTTTTAAACGTGAAGCATAGCTTGACACAAGTGTCTTGCAGCGATCTACGGGTATCTTCGCCCATTCTTCATGGGCAAAGGCCTCCAGTTCAGTCACATTCTTAGGCTTGCGCACTGCAACTGCTTTCTTTAAGTCCCACCAGAGGTTCTCAATCGGATTTAAGTCTGGTGACTGCGATGGCCACTCCAAAATGTTCCAGCCTTTCCTCTGCAACCATGCTCTAGTGGACTTGGAGGTATGCTTGGGATCATTGTCCTGTTGAAAGGTCCAACGTCTCCCAAGCCTCAGGTGTGTGACGGACTGCATCACGTTTCCATCCAATATCTCCTGGTACTGAAGAGAATTCATGGTACCTTGCACACGCTGAAGCTTCCCTGTACCTGCAGAAGCAAAACAGCCCCAAAGCATGATTGACCCTCCACCATGCTTCACAGTAGGCAAGGTGTTCTTTTCATCATAGGCCTTGTTCTTCCTCCTCCAAACATAGCGTTGATCCATGGGCCCAAACAGTTCTAATTTTGTTTCATCAGTCCACAGAACACTATCCCACAACTTTTGTGGTTTGTCCACATGGCTTTTGGCATACTGCAGTCGACTCTTCTTATTCTTTGGAGACAGCAAGGGGGTACGCCTGGGAGTTCTGGCACGGAGGCCTTCATTACGCAGTGTGCGTCTTATTGTCTGGGCTGAAACTTCTGTACCCACATCTGACAAATCTTTTCTCAGTTCCTCAGCAGTCACACGGGGACTTCTCTCCACTCTACGCTTCAGGTAGCGCACAGCAGTCGAAGTCAGCATCTTCTTTCTGCCACGACCAGGTAGCGTTTCAACAGTGCCCTTTGCCTTGAATTTGCGAATGATGCTTCCTAAGGTGTCTCTTGGTATGTTTAACATCTTTGCAATCTTCTTATAGCCATTGCCCTTCCTGTGAAGAGAAATCACCTCTTCTCTTGTCTTCCTGGACCATTCTCTTGCCTTCACCATGTTTGTAACCACACCAGTAAATGTCTAGAAGGAGCTGAGTATCACAGTCATTTTAAAGCTGCCTAATTGGTGCTTATTATGCTTGATTGCTGCTCGGTGACATCCACAGGTGTTTTCAATACCTGATGGAAAGCACCTGTATGAACCTCTGTTCTTCAGAGTGGTAGTCTTTAAGGGGTTGAATAATTGTGGCAATGAAGAAACCACATAAGAACCATTTACTACTGTATTACATAAACAATTGATGTCATTTTAGTTGCATTTGGGTAGTTACAACGTCCTTGTAGGATTTGATTCTGAATACAATTCCAAATGTACACTATAGTCCCTAAACCCCTTTACAGCATTGGGGGTTGAATAATTTTGGACACAACTGTACATCTTGGGGGAGGGTGTAGTTTGGCATGTTTACCCTTGGCTATGTATATGTGTACTGAGGAGAGCCACCAACTCAGCAGAGGAAATTTACCACTGCCTAATAAACTGAGGGCTGTGTGTTTTACTGATCTCTTGTTACTGTATCTCTATATCTTGCAAGATTACAGCAACAGCAGACATTTTCCTGAGTTCAAAGCATTTGTAGATTGCTTCACTCCTCATTAGGAGAAGTGATCTACACCACTTCATAAACAGGCACTCAAAAAGCTGTCTCCTCTGAGAATGCCAGAGAACTCAGCAGTGGTTTTTTAACGCTGCTTGATAAACGTACACCAAAGTTTGTGAAGACACCATGTATCACAAGCAATGTTTTCAAATATACTTACCTTGACATATTTTTTTCATATATTATAGCATCCCAGTGATGCATTTCTCCTAACCTTCTTTGCAGTAATTTCCTGTCCACACTCACTCCAGCAATGACTGCATAGCATTTTCAGGGTGGTTCCTTGGTAGTGACAATAGTGAACCATGCCTGCTTGAAAAAGAGTGACAACAGAGGGGTAAAATGGGGAAACAAGAGCATTGTCACTGGACTAGGACTTTAATGGCAAGTTAAGGCACTTTTCAAATAATCCTGAAAGAATGTATTACAAAAAATGTATGATATCCATGAATGCATTTTCGTATAGCAGCGCAACATTTGGACCCATAGAAACTCCCTGTAACTGCAAAAAATTTTGATCTTTAAATAAAAAAATAATTGTCAAAATGAATTCCAGGAATGCCATTAAAAATCAATTTCATGCAATCCAGACTTCCCAGATGTTTCTAACAACCACAGGCAAATGGTGGAGTGCCAACACTCTTAAATTATGTGGAATAATAGTATATAAACGGGAAACAGTGTGTGTCCCAACATTCCTTATGAAATCTAATAAATCAGCAGTATCTTGTATAAAGAAACTCGTGTTCACTATTAGCAGATACAGAATCCTATCCAAATAATGTGACACAGGAACACACACAAACACCCTGGGCGTATATGGGATCTTTGTGCATCTTTGGCAAAATATAAAATACTGGAGTGATTGGATTAAATACTTCTTAGTATTATCATCAATCAGTTGGTGGATGAATGCTTTAATGGACATATTTTCTCATTTACTTTGTATCAAATGATAAGGTAGTGTTGTTCAGGTACGTACACAGTACCAGATAACTGCTTTAACCTCCGTGGCGGTCTGAATATTTCAGATTTTTGGTGCTGAAAGCGGTACCATTATTTTGCATGAAAATTTGGCGTTTTATATTGTAGGCCTGCAATTCTTAGGAATAACTCACTGAAATCTGTCCGAACAAGAGTCTAGTAAACATCCCGGGTAAGATAAAACTTGAAACACAAAATCATAAATTATAATTTAATAAATAATCATAAAAAATAATAATATAATAATAATAAATGTAATTAAATAATATAATCAAACCAAAACACTGAAATTTGAAATATAGCGCCAAGTTCGCACATCGCAATAGTCTGAGCCTGAAGACACCCCAAAAGCAATGATTTTGGTCTAAATTTCCTATATAAACGATACAAATCTTGCTTAACAACAAAACAATCCATTCTGCTCTTCAGACAAAAGCCCAATCCTTTATTCAGATATCTCTACCTCATTCAGTGTCTCATACAGTGTCACTGTACTGCACTGATTTGGTTACAGTATGTAAAAAATTTAAAAAATATATATAAAAAATGAAAAAGGTTAAACATTATTATTTTTTATTTACATACTGTCATCAGTCAGTATCCATGATCATTGAGCAGTATAGCATCATCACACAATATAAGTAATTTTTTACTTTACCCATAGATCCACTTAAATTTTTATATTTTTTAAGTTTTTCAAAAGAATCTTTGTGATGGAAATTTGATTGTTTATAAATTAATCTCCCAGAGTAGGCTACATCTCAAACATCAACCATTGAGCACAACAATGTTCACCCAATTACCTGGTTGTGTAAATGAACATTTTGCTGATGGGAGGAGATTGAACATTGCTTATGTTGGTGTGGGCTTGCCGTTTGTATATCAAGGTCATAGTATTTTAATATCTTAATACCAAGATCAAGACAGATATTACATATATTATACAGTGTATAGCTACAGGGTAATTTAGCATTTTAACTAACATTTGCACCCATAATAGATTTGCAGCTTTTGTAATGTCTGTTATTTTAAATTGATAGACTGCTTTGTTATTTCTCCATTTTGATTCTGGTGTTTGCAAAATTTCACATTCAGCAAAACATCTAATTTTCACTGTGACTGAAATAGCTACTTAACCTTATACTGGTAATCAATTTACAGAAATGAATATTTGGAATTAGGTATCACATGATTATATCTTTGTGTGACTTACCAGCATCCATTAGCTGACACTATCACCTTACAAGCCATTAGTTAATTCAGTTTTAGGTGTCAGGGTGGAATTATATATTCCATAGAATATTTAGTTCAATTTAAAGGAAATGGATAAGCTAGAAATGAGTCCATAAAACCAGTTTCTTTACACATACACATATATATATATATATATATATATATATATATATATATATATATACTAATGGACACCCTATATTTTTGCTTTCTATAATAATCACACCTGAAAATTACTGAACGTTTTTATTGTTAAAGGGAATATTTTATTTAAATGTCTAGAGTAACTATTCTTGACCAGGGTTTCTCCAAATATTGCTAGGGGTTCCTTGAGCTGTGGCTCATTGACCTTTCATTTGTTGGTGTCTCCAAAGTTCTGGAATAAACACCAATTAGCCAGCAAAATGACACCAGAAATCTTTTTAATGACCATAAGGATCACATTGGGGTGGCAATGTAAAAGGGGCATTCTTTCAGTTGTCCTCCAAAGCACTGGTTTTAACAGGGGTTCCCCAGGTCCTAGAAAAAAAAAAGGTAAGAAGGTTGAAAAAGGCTGGTCTAGATATAAAAATGGATATGTTTAGGATATGTTGAAACTCCAAAAAAGATAATTCCATAACACATTATTTGCTAATCACACTAGTTTTTACAAAAAGAAATCCCAAACTGTTGCTGCTCACTTTCTGACTGTCTCTGTCTAACCGATATTTCATATGTAGGTGTATGAGCAGGGAGATGGAAGGAGGGTATTCTTTCTCAGACTTATTCAGCTGTATGTCTAATCTGATAACATGCATTTATTCATCCCAGGGGTGGACTGACAACTCATGGGCCCCCCGGGCAATAGGGGATGATGGGGCCCCTGTGTCCTTGCCCAAAATCAAAAAAGCCTATGAAAAAGGTGCCAGGGGCATCTCATGGGCCCCCTACTGACCCCGGACCCTCAACCAGTGCCCGAGTTTCCAAATGGTTAATCCGCCCCTGATTCATCCATATTATTAATATTACCTCATCAAATATAAGTATCTGGTATGGATGCTGAGTGCAATCTCCTGACTACTTTGTTTACAAGGGACATGAAATGAAATGTCTTTTAGCGGCAATTTAAATGTGTTTTCTTTTTCTAAATGCCACTTCTGCTTGAATAAATCTTATGGGTACCTTCATACATTCCATGTGTAGGTTTATTGTATACCCAAGCATGTTATTTAAAGAAATTGTGTATTTTTAATTTGGCTTTTTAAGCCTATTAAAAATTGGCCTTGAAAAAGGCCAGAAAAAAAAATAAAATGATTTGTCTCCCTTAGACTACAATGGGGTTCAGATGCTATGTTAGGGGTTAGTGAATTTCAGGCTGAGTTCAGAGAACAGCCTGCAAATCGAACCTCACCCTATTTGCTCATTTATATTAGAGAATTGACTGTAGCATCTGCAGGATGCAGATGGAAAATATGAAATATTCATATAGATGATTTAATGTTAACCTGAGCAAAAATGTCAATATACATGGTATGTCCTAACATATTTTGTGGAAAAACGAAAGAAAAGAAAAAAAAAGAAAATATATACAAAAATAATATATTCTGTTTAAAATAATATAATTAGTCCTCATGCACACTGGATGTTTTTGCAGCTGCTGTTTTTGGCTTTTGGTTTTTTTGTTTTCTACAGCCAGTTAACTCCCCAGCATGTTATCCTATGAGTCTATGCACACATGGGCTTTGATTAGCGTTTAGTTAGTTAGTGGGTTTATAGTGGAGTGTTTTATCTGTAAAAACACTCTAACACTGGTAAACATGGCAAAACAGGGTATTTTTTGAGGGAAAATTTTATTTTTTCTGAGCAAAAACGCTAAAAAATGCAAACACTAAAAAATGCAGAAAAATGTTCATTTTTAACGTGACTTTATACAGCTAACGCTACTGGTATTTTTAAAACACCCAGTGTGCATGAGGACTTATTGCTAATGGCCTTCAGAGAGCCAGGTCTGATTAAACATATGCAACACTGTCAGTAATTCCAGATGTCTTTATAACAATAAGTCCTCATGCACACTGGACAGATTTACAGCTGCTGTTTTTGGGTTTTGGCGGTTTTATCTACAGCCAGTAAACTCCCCAGTATGTTATATTATGTGTCCATGCACACATAGCCTGTAATCAGTGTTTTTTGGCAGAGGTGATTTTTGGCTGGAAAAAAACCCACAGAACTAGTGGGTTTCTAGAAGAGTTTTTTAGCTCTAAAACACTCTAGCGCTGAAAAATGCTGAAAAACACGGTAAATCACGACAAACTGGCATTTTTGGACTTTTTTTGAGCAATTAAAAAAAACAACACTAAACGCGAATGCAAAAATACTAAAAAATGCTGAAAACTTACGTTTTTAATGTGACTTTACACAGCTAACGTTACCAGCGTTATTAAAATGCCCAGTGTGCATGGAGCCTAAGGCATAGACTGTGTTTATGTTGTTAAAAATGCTCTCCTGGCATTGAGAAAACATAACAATCTAATCTTTGGCAAGATGATTTCTAAAATTCCTATGCTATAGAATTCCACCGGGTAGGTTGCTCAAGTCAGACTTTGATCAAAGGAACATGGCAAAAAGCTACACCATGCCTCACTGCACCACAGCAGGTAGAATATGTTCCTTTCAACTGAGACAAGGATTTATCAAAATACATATCCTACTGAGGTCTAAAAGGCAACTGAATTTGCTAGCTGGAGGAACTGCACCTTGAACTATGTCTTTGCCAACACCTTTACATTAAAGAAGGCAGTGAGGAGAACAAATAAAACTTGTACAAACACATTCAAACATTCTTTTACATAATACCAGGATAGAAGTATATAGTATTTCATTTATGCATGGTGGTATGCGTCTCTGTATTTTTATTATTTCCTACAAGTCTTTATTGAAGATCTATCCAGCATCTCTGCAAATCTAAAGGCTATTTTCCCGTTGGGTCATTTCTTACAGTGTGAATCTGTAGTTCTGTGCACACAAGGGGACCTATTAATAAAAATATTTGTTGGGAAAATATCACAAGCATTTGCCCAGCCATCATACATTTTGACCACATTTTGTCTTATATGATTATTTTGCTATGATCCTGAGCTCCATCTAGCAGCCGTAATGTATTTCCTGAAATAACTTAAGCAGGTAAATGCTAAATTATGACCATTAAATGAGCTGATGATCATAGTAAATAATCATATGGCCACCGCTTACCCAACTACCTGTTTGTTTGAGGAAGCAAACAGGACGTTGGGTCAGCAGTGGCCATCTTGGATCTATGTAGTATACTTAAATGCTAGCAGTAAGTGCGCACTTGGAAGTGTTTTTATTTTTGCAGATTAAATCACTACACCATGGTTTTTTTATTTTATTGTTTATTCATGATGGCCAATATGCATTTAGAGCAGGGGTCTCCAAACTTTCTAAACAACGGGCCAGTTTATCGTCCTTCAGACTTTAGGGAGACCGAACTGTGGCCAGTGGGAGTAGAAAAGGTTAGTGGAAATAAATCATGCCCCTTCTTTGGAGTAAGTGGGAGAATTTTTCCCCATCATTGGTGCCATTGGGCCCCATTGTTGGTGTCAGTGAAGGGAATTATGTCCCACTGTTATATCAGTAGATGAAATAGTGCCCCAAGGGCCGGATAAAAGCAAGCAAAGGGTTGCATCCGGCCACAGTTTGGAGACCACTGATTTAGAGGATTTAAAGGTGAAAAGGTTTAGAAGCTGGAAGGGGGTGACTTGGAAGGCAGAAAGGATGCCTAGAAGGACAGTGTAACTCTAACCTATTGCGGACCCACTTATTAAAGGAGAAGTATAGCCAAAGGAGACTAGCAGCCATGGAAATCACTTACACTTTTGGTTTGCTCAACCTAGAAATAAAGACATTCAAACATTTGACAAGTTATTAAAAAAACAAAAAAAAAATCAGTTGTAAATCCATGGTTAATTGTGCCATAACAGCAGCTATTGCAGGTCCCGTGTGTACTTTTGTCTCCTGCCAAATGACAAGTTAGGTAAATCACAGCTGTTATTTCAAGGGGGAGGGGGAGGGTCCCTGGGTGATATAATTAAGCATATATGGACATGATCATATTTGATCAATGACATCGCTGCTCCAGTTTGAGAATGGATTTTCAACCAGGGACTCTTTTTTTCATAAAAGACTTCCCCACCTGTAGACCCTAGTCCCCAACATGTGTGCAAGGGGCTCTGTCAGGGGGGTGCCCTCCATGTTGGGGACATATGGCCCTGTACAGTTCAGCGAGAGGAAGTTACACACCTGTTCCTCCTGTTTCCTGGCCACACAGACTGCATACTTGGATTAAGGGTATGTTATAGATTTTTAGGGGGATCCTACACATATGTCTTGTGAGAGGATCCCCTTAAAATCTGTTTCAGATCTGCAGAGTGGATTTCTTAGGGGACCTCAGAAATTTTTATTTATTTTTGCATGTGGTGACGCTTAAAATCCTCACCGGACTCAAAGGGGTTTATTTACTAAAGCTGGAGAGTCCAAAATCAGACTCCCTTCTGCATAGAAACCAATCAGCTTCTAACCTCAGCTTGTTCAATGAAGCTTTGGCAATGAAACCTGGAAGCTGATTGGTTTCTATGCAGAAGGGAGTCTGATTTTGGACTCTCCAGCTTTAGTAAATAAACCCCAAAGGGTCTGGTATGTGTTCTGGGGGGTTATATTTTCATTCTTGCTGTTGCATGTACTACAGCAAAAGTGACATTTCCAAAAAAAGAAAATGATACAGTTTAAATTGCTGGCAAATGACAAAATGCATAGCAAATCATTGTAGGGGTTTGTGTGCTGTTTTTATTTTTTTTAAAAAAGAAGCTATCAATGACATGTTATTTGCCAGCAATTGTAAATAGTTTATTCCTTTGTAAATGTCAGTGTTTCTGCAGCACCTTCTATACATCACAGAGATGTACGTCTTCACAGGCATGATAAGGGCACCCACAAACATGTTATTTTAACAAATTGGACATTTCTTTTTTTGTGATTAAGAGTTTTATTGATTTTCACATGTATATAAATACATCAAATTTTGAAAAAGAAACAAGAGAAAGAAGCTCATTGATGGTAGTATTCTGCAAGGGTACATAACATACAATGTCACAAAATAACAGTGGAGGGGCAATTAACTCTGTACATTTTGGGCAGGTTGAGAGGAAATAAAGACATCCCATGGGTTCCATACTG
The DNA here is from genome assembly GCF_062004578.1 of Staurois parvus. Taxonomy (NCBI): domain Eukaryota; kingdom Metazoa; phylum Chordata; class Amphibia; order Anura; family Ranidae; genus Staurois; species Staurois parvus. Next base: position 9,935,310 of record NW_028317994.1, on the reverse strand, counting down.
CCTCAAAAACAGCAATCGAACAAGCATGTAAAGGGGTCAAATATTCCATCTGTCTTACATTAGCAATGATTTTAAATAAAGTTGGCATCCAGGGAGATATGGAAGATAGCCAACACATAGGAATGTTTCTTCTGGCCGCAGTCAGAACATGCGCGGAAAAATTTCTTGATGGTTTGGAGAGGCCCGGAAAAGGCAGACTCAATAAAAAGTATAGAGTCTCGAAAGGGAGAGAGGTATGCAAAAGCGATTGTAATAAAGACCAAACCTCTTCCCAAAAAGCAGTAATGGACCCACACGACGAAAAGATATGGTAGAGAGAGCTAAAGTCCTTCCCACAGCGCCAACAGACAGAAGAAGCATTTGGGTTAAAGGCATGAAGTACTTAAGGAGTTTTGTACCACAACATCATAATTTTGTATGTATTTTTCTTATAAACTATGCATACAGAAGATCTGGGTGCTTTTTTCCAAATTTTTTTCCACAGTATCAGATCAATGTCACATTGTAAAAACTGGGACCACTTGCGCATGTAATGGTGAGTGTCTTTAGATAAGGGAGAAGTGTCCATAAGGAGTTTATATACGTTAGAGATGATACCCCTTTGATGTGGGCTCTGTATACATAAACGTTCAAAGGGAGTGGGCTTTCCAAGGGTCAATGAAGGTGATATAGTAGAGAAAAAATGGCGTATCTGAAGGTAAATATACAGATGTTGGGAGGGTAGGTGATCTTTTGTCTGGAGGTCCGAGTATGGACGTAGCTTCCGAGTTATAGGGTGTACCAAGTGGCGAAGTTGGAAAAGGTCGGCTGCAACCCAAGGGAGCACTTGAGACATGAAATTGGACATTTCTAATGTTCTACCATAAAAATTAAAAAAATATCACTGTTGCTGGCAGAATGGAATTTTTTTTTCATTGGTATATGTCCCCAGGGCAGTGCCCACCCCATGCTATTTTTTTTATACTTTTTTGCTTATTAACCCAGAAAAATAGCATTTTTTTTTGGCAGATTCAGATCCCATTGATTTCAATGGGGTTGGGATTTGGCATCCAGTTCACCACACCCTGGATGAACCAAAAAGGGCACTTCAGCTCTTAGCTCCTTTCTACACTTCCCTCTTTCTCTCAGCCACAGTAAATAGTGATAAATGCTGGGAAAAGGGTCCCTTAAAAATCAGAGGGGTTAGAGCTTTTTCCAGCATCTCTGATTAGTCCATTGGCAGTACAATGGCTTTTTAGAAATCTTTTGGAAAACTCAAAGTGCCCAAAATAACACTTTTGATTCAGCTTGGGACAAATTCATGAAATTTTAGCTCAACCTAACTTTTTCAGTGTGGAAGCTGTTTTGGTGTGCAGTGAAGAGGCTTCTAATAGAAGATATGGGACATAGTAGGGAAAATTGCCTTGAAAATTCACAACATATTAGCAGTCTGTTAAGAACAATTTAACATAAATCTGTGGCCAGGCTATATGCCTTCAAATATTTACAGTAGATATTCTTTACAAGCATTGAGCTTTCACTGGCTTCTTTAGTTGCAGATTCTGTGGAGCAATTTATCCTCAAGGTGCCCAACCTAGGCACTGAAATTGTTCTCTCAGCAGCAGAAGCTTACCCTGCTACCCTTCCCTCCTTGCTGTGAACGTTAGTAATTAACTGCTCCACAGTGCCTTAACTTATAGAGGTCAATAAGGGTTTTTTTGTGTGTATTTTCTACTTTTTAAGAATATGTCAAAAATTGAATGTCCATAGCCTGGGCACAGTTAAGATGTTATTTTTTCTAGGCAATATATATATAATTTATGTTTAAAAGATTATAATACTTAGTTTGTTCTTCAGCCAATGTCATTGTCACTGCGTCATTAAACTGCTGAACTTCTTGAACTTGTAAGTAAATACCAACATGGTGTTTAACTTGTGCAATTTTATGCTTTGATTGTATTTTTATTGGTACATTACAACAGACAAAACACATTTTGCTTTTATGAGCAAAGTTGTGTGGTTGACAAACTTAATATTCAATGCAGTAAATCTAAAAGCGTTTTTGAAGTTGCTTGTTAAGTAGCACTGACTATAATATACTATGTAATTATAATTTGCAAAGTAATATGCAGACTCAATTCTTATCAAATTACTTTTACAAGACTCTCATTAAGTTTTCTGTAATTTGAACGTTACATAATTTTCTGTGCAATATTTTTATAGAGAACTCAAACTTGCTTAATTTGTCAAATTAGATTTATTAATAAATACTTCATATAAATATGAATATCTGTTGGAGGTGAACATTTTATTTTGTTCTTAATTACTGATGCAAGAAAACAAGAAGTCAAGCAAAACTTTCTGCAAGAAAGTTCCATTTCTTTCTCGCTTTCGTACTTTATGTGATTATTGATGTATATTTTGCCATATGGCTGAAAGTACTTATCATTAGATGTATTATGTGTCTGCATTGTATGTATTATTCACACTTGTTTGTATTTCACAATGATGCATATCTTGTATCTTAGGCCAGATTATATGCCCACATGTAGAGCTAAGCTTGATTATATTTGAAGGTTTGAATGACTAGCTAATGTAAAACAACATATGCAAAAGCGTTCCGGAAGAGAGTATGGTTTTTTAAAAGTCCTAATTGCCTGTGAGAGAGGAATTGACTTGATTGGATTAAAAAAGATGGTTATATAAAGAGCATAGGTAGCCCTTAAATACTGTATCTAAAATCTAGAAGTTTATGCTGGGACCGAACTAAAGTGAGCTTTGTAAGTAAGAACTAGACATTTTAATCAATGCTTTGTATTGAAACATAGAAACTATCCTGGTATTCTCTGCATTATGAGGGTATCCCATTTATTACGTAATATTATATTATATAATACATCACAATGGTTTGGATGTGTCTTGTGCTTCCTCAAGTGCATATAGAATAGAGGACCTGTCCCCTGTGTAAAAAAATGACAAGAACAAATGTAATCTAATAAAATTGCTAGGTATGGAAATGCAACACCAAAGCATTTTACACTATGCTTGTCTTTTAACCCAGCAGGCTTATAAATCAATTATCATTTTTACATAAAGTTACATAGTTGATAAAGTTGAAAAGACACAGGCCCATCCAGTTCAATGTGTATATGTGTATGTGTGTGAATTTGAGTCTCTAAGAATTCCTATACCCCTGTATATTATGCTCACAGAGGAAGACATCTAAACGTTTTTCAACCTTCTCAGCTAATACCACTTCCTGGGGAAGGGAGTTACCAATTTTCACTGTTCCAGCACCCTCCAGGGTGTCATTCATTCCTAAAGTAAAGAGAGATCGCACAGGCACCTCAACTACCCCAAAATGGTGCTTATTGAATCTGTTGCCAATTGTGCATATGCAGCAATACAACTTTAATTTCCTGGCTTTTGGCTATGGACTCCAGCAGTGTCATTTTGGGGTGACTGAGGCGCCCATGAAGTGTAATGTTTACACTGCAGCCCTTTGCAGCCAGGGACATCCTGAGGACATGCTGAATGAGAATGTGATTCATCTGAAGGGTAAAATACCACTACTTTCTAGAGTTACTTACTCCTACCTTGCACTCCATGTGATACTTACCCTTAAAGTGTTACTAAGCCAACAGCAGTAAAATCAGTCTGCATATGCAGTAAAACATGCTTGTTATACTCACTGTGGAACCTAAGGGGTTAATCCTCTGCATTGTGTAAAAATGAAGTTTGATCCTGACTTCTCTGATCCTCCCCTTCTTCTAGTGACCCCCTCTTATGTCCTGATAAGACATATGGTGTGTAGATACTCTGCACATGCTCAGTTTGGTGTGTATTGCTCAGTTTGTTTGTTTTTCTTGTGAGAGTGCCTGTGATCAGCACAGGGCCAATCAGCACTGTCCAGACATAGGTCATGGGTTCTGCATCCTCCTAGAGCAGAAAGAAAACTCATCATACAAGCTTTGCTCTGCAGGACACAGATAGAAGCAACAAGAATGCTCTAACTGCGGATGAGAAAAGGTAGTTAGAAGTTTATATTTACTAAAATAATTGCATTTACATGTTCTGTGTACTGTGTGAGACCAGATATAGAGAATGCAGGGTCCTGGACATAGTAACACTTTAACATCTGCTCTCCAGACAATACTTACTCCTGACCCTTGCCCGCTGTACATTGCTTATTTCTCATCTCTGCACTCTGTGTTATTTACTTCTGCACTTTGTGCATCACTTACCCCTGGCCTCTGCACTCTTTGTGTTACTTTCTCCTCAACTCTTATCATATGGTGTTTCACTATGCTAGATTTTGCTAAATTACTGTTGAATGCAGTGTAATAGGCTACATATTGTTGAGTACTCCCCTTGTGATTCCTTTGTTCTTTTTTTTTTTTTTTGGGGGGGGGTTTATAATGTTCTTTTATTACACATTTGTTTTGTTATTTTCTTGTACTTAAAAAACGGATTGGGTTTAGTGTTTCAGGATTTTCTTTTTAAGAGTGGGGTGTGTTTTGTTTTACTATTTTATTTTTATTGCTTTAATTTCCAACACATGTAGGTAATCCCCTTTATCAGGAGCATCTAGCACTCCTGCTCCATCACTGCTGCTGGTTACATTCCAGCATCCTGGTTTCACTGTGATACATTTTCCCTGTCTGGCTGTCCATCTGCAAGGTGATTGATGTGGCCAGTCTCTGGGTGGAGACCAAACCTGATTCAAGTCAGCCAAGCCTGCAGTCTCATTGTCAGGAATGGACTCACCTGCCTTGTGGGCTGCAGTACCAAGGCTGGCCAGCAGGTGCTCTCAGCAGCCAGAATCTCACTCCTGAAATCAGGCCATCACCTGGGGCTGATTGCGGGAGGTGTATTTAGGCAGGACCAGGCCTGTGATCAGTGCCTTGGTGTATGTTTCCCATGAGCCCCTGTACCTGCATCCTGTCTGCTTCCTGCCTGATCCTACTTTGATCCTGACTCTGAACAAACTCCGCCTGTCCTGACCTCGGCTATTCCTGACCACTCTTCCGCTCGCTCCTGGCACCCTGTTTGCTAGTTAGCTACCAACCCGGCCCGCCTGACTACATTGTGCTCCATATATATATATACATATATATATATATATCAGTTTAGGTTTGGGTTTGTTTTACCTTGTTGTATGTATTTGTGTTAGTTTTGGGTTTGGTTTGTTGCACTGCGTTTATGTTTGCGTTGTCCTTAATTTACATACCAAAAATGATACCCCAAAATACATTCTGCTACTCCTCCTGAGTATGAAGATACCACGTGTGTAAGACTTTTCCACAGCCTGGCCACATACAGAGGTGGCCGCATACAGAGGCCCAACATTCAAGTAGCACCTACAGGCGTTCTAGAGGCATAAATTATAAATCTCATTTCCTTACTATCTATCACATTTTTGAAGGCCCTGCAGCACCAGGACAATGGAATTACCCACAAAATGACCCCATTTTGGAAAGCAAACACCCCAGTGTATATTCTATGAAGCATAACGAGTCTTGAACATGTAATTTTTTTCAACGCGTTTTCGGAAAATGTGGAAAGAAAACGAAAATGTATTTTTTACACAAAGTTATCTATTTATAAGATATTGCTATCACTGGCGCTGTGAGAGATGTGGATCACAGATGTGGATCACTGGTACTGTGACAGATGTGGATCACTGGCACTGTGACAGATGTGGATCATTGGCACTGTGACAGATGTGGATCACAGATGTGGATCACAGGTACTGTGACAGATGTGGATCATGGGTACTGTGACAGATGTGGATCACTGGCATTGTGACAGATGTGGATCATAGATGTGTATCATGGGTACTGTGACAGATGTGGATCACTGGCACTGTGACAGATGTGGATCATTGGCACTGTGACAGATGTGGATTACAGATGTGGATCACGGGTACTGTGACAGATGTGGATCACAGATGTGGATCACAGGTACTGTGACAGATGTGGATCATGGGTACTGTGACAGATGTGGATCACTGGCATTGTGACAGATGTGGATCATAGATGTGTATCATGGGTACTGTGACAGATGTGGATCACTGGCACTGTGACAGATGTGGATCATTGGCACTGTGACAGATGTGGATTACAGATGTGGATCACGGGTACTGTGACAGATGTGGATCATGGGCACTGTGACAGATGTGGATCATAGATGTGGATCACGGGTACTGTGACAGATGTGGATCGCTGGCACTGTGACAGATGTGGATCATTGGCACTGTGACAGATGTGGATTACAGATGTGGATCACGGGTACTGTGACAGATGTGGATCATGGGTACTGTGACAGATGTGGATCACTGGCACTGTGACAGATGTGGATCATAGATGTGGATCACGGGTACTGTGACAGATGTGGATCACTGGCACTGTGACAGATATGGATCACAGATGTAGATCACTGGCACTGTGACAATGTGGATCACAGATGTGGATCACAGGTACTGTGACAGATGTGGATCACTGGCACTGTGACAGATGTGGATCATTGGCACTGTGACAGATGTGGATCACAGATGTGGATCACAGGTACTGTGACAGATGTGTATCATGGGTACTGTGACAGATGTGGATCACTGGCACTGTGACAGATGTGGATCATTGGCACTGTGACAGATGTGGATTACAGATGTGGATCACGGGTACTGTGACAGATGTGGATCATGGGTACTGTGACAGATGTGGATCACTGGCACTGTGACAGATGTGGATCATAGATGTGGATCACGGGTACTGTGACAGATGTGGATCACTGGCACTGTGACAGATATGGATCACAGATATAGATCACTGGCACTGTGACAATGTGGATCACAGATGTGGATCACAGGTACTGTGACAGATGTGGATCACTGGCACTGTGACAGATATGGATCACAGATGTGGATCACTGGCACTGTGACAATGTGGATCAACGATGTGGATCCCGGATACTGTGACAGATGTGGATCACAGGTACGGTGACAGATGTGGATCACAGGTACGGTGACAGATGTGGATCATGGGTACTGTGACAGATGTAGATCACTGGCACTGTGACAATGTGGATCACAGATGTGGATCACGGGTACTGTGACAGATGTGGATCACAGGTATGGTGACAGATGTGGAGCACAGGTACGGTGACAGATGTGGATCATGGGTACTGTGACAGATGTGGATCACATATGTGATCACTGGTACTGTGACAGGGTGATTTGTAACTAACAGATCGGCTTTGCTTCTTTTCACTAGCAGCCTCTGTGTGCGGAGAGGTAGAGCTGTTCAACTGAATGGAGGTTTTGTTGACATCACATGATGGCTGTGATTGGACACAGCCATCAGGTGATCAGAAGGGCCAATCAGAGAGCCCTTCTGCCGAGAGGTGTTGCGCTGTGTCCAGGGGACACAGGCAAACTGAAAGCATGCACCCATGTTCTGAAGGACTTTCAGTAATGTCCACTCAGAACGGCGAAGCTCCCACCTGGCCGTATATGTGCAGTGTCCAGGTGGGAAGCAGTTAAACATACCCAGTAAAAAAATTAAAAAAATCAAATTTCATCATAAATTTAGGCCAAAATGTATTCTGCTACATGTCTTAGTCAAAAAAAATCCCAATACATGTCAATTAATTGGTTTTAGGTGAAAGTTATAGTGTTTACAAATATAGATACTGTATAGATAATGGATTTTTTTATTTTTTCACTAGTAATGGCTCCGATCAGAAACTTATAGCAGGACTGCTGCGGGCATTCTAAAACTGGGGGGAACTGATTTGGTGTCACTGACATTCCCAGTGGCACCAATACAGTGATCAGTGCTAATAAAAAGCACTGACACTGTACTAATAGCAACTGGGCAAGAAGGGGTTAACATGTGGGTTTCCCAGTGATACCAATACAGTGATCAGTGCTAATAAAAAGCACTGACACTGTACTAATAGCACTGGGCAAGAAGGGGTTAACTGTGTGCTGTTTTACTATGTGGGCTGTGTCTGTGTTTCACTGTAAGCACCCTGCTTTGTATGACTCTGCTATGCAGAGCCATACAAAAAAGTGTGCAGGAGCTGACAGGGGAGAAATCTGTATTGTTTACATACAGGTCTCTCCCACGTCGGAGATACTCGGCGATCACCAGGTGACAGCGAGTAATTACCGGTTGGGACCCGGTGGTTGACAGCCGAGACCACTAATGGCGGCTCGCTCATGCCCCGTACCTAGAACTGCAAAATCACCTATATATACATTATTTTGCGCACCCCTGCTGCCCTGTAGCAGTATTTCTGCTATAGGGTGGAGGGGAAGTAGTTAAATTTCCTATAGCTTTTAGATCTGTTGCCGTTGCTGCTTTCACCGTTCAGTTTAGGCCTATTGCTGCTGGATAAAAATATGCTATTGCAGCAAAAACTACTCAAGAAAGGCTTTTTTTCTCAAATGAAATGAATGAGATTGGGGTGCTGCTGTACTATTATGCCAAGCTAAATGTAAAAGTGAAAGAAATTACACATATTGCTGAAAATCAGAAAATCTGCAACACCACATACAGCTTAAAGACATGTCCCGAACATGTAATTGAACCTTTTCGCTGACTTGTCCATACAGTGTACAGACCTTCAGAACCGCCTCCATCTGGCCAAATCAATACACCATATTGACATGGCATTCCTCCTTCTGCTGTTCTCCTTCAGTGACCAAGAGCTTATAGCAGAGCTATTTAGCAGACTGTGCTAAACAAGCCGATAGCTGTGATCTGTGGCTGACAAGCTGCTGTTCCTAGCTATTTACCTAAAATGTGATCTCTTCCCATCACTGTTGCTGCTGCTCTGGTTTCCCTGCTGCTCTGTCATCTCTCTGCCCCCTTTATAAATGCCCCCCCACCACTCTTATTTCCCCTCTTCTACTCTGTTCAACCCCTTTACCTCTGAACCTCCCCAGTACCAATCATCCCTATTCCCCTGTTACTCTCCTGCTGCACTACTGACCTCTCCCTCTCTCCCTCTCGCTGCTTTCAGCTGCTGCAGGGGGAACGACAGGAGGATCAGAATCTGAAGAAAGATTCTCCCCTCCGCTTCAATCCTCCCATCCTGGTGGCCCCCCAGTACTGGTCCCCTTGGTGTCCCTGCTAGACAGCTTGCCTCCTCCCCCTCCTGCTGGCTGCCAGCTACTGCTGGGGCATTGAGATTATTCAGGATGGAAATCAGGAAGGAGGGGAGATCAGGCATGTCATGTTTACCAGTCCCTTCCTGAATGATGAGCAATTGGTACCAATCACTGCTGCTTCTTCATCACTGAAGCATAGTAAACTGTATTGGTTTCGTGTTCACTCGCAGTGCAGCTGAGGCCTCAGAGAAAGGGAATGAGGACTCTATGTCCTCAGTTCCTTTCTCTGTCTCATTTTTAATAAACATTTGTGCAATTATTCTACAGGCCATATGCTTTCAGAAAATGTAATGTTTGGGGGATTTTTTTAAAAATTCTGAAAGCTGTAAGTGAAAAGTGCTAACCTCCAGATTTTTAATGCAATTTTGCTTATTTATAGTTCTATGTACCTTCGATTTTCCCCATTTTGCAAAAAAAAGGTACAATTTAAAATTGACAAATATTTGTTATTTATTAACTCAATACAGTTTTAGCTTTTTTACTTACTTTACCTAGAATTTAGCTAGAATTTAGCAAAGTTTGCTCTGATTGTGTCCCTTAATAATGATAGTAGTGTATTCTTAGGAAGAATAACATTTTGATAAACATTTGTGCAAATATTACTGGGCATAAAAATCAGTAACACGTTATCTTTATTCTACTGATTCTATACTTTCAGAAAATATATGGTTTGAGGGATCATTAACAAACTCTGAAAGCTGTAAGTGAAATAAAAAAAAATAAAAAGAAAAATTGCAAAAAAGGTCTGGATTAAGTCTAAAAGTGGAGCACTGGGTCTGGCAACGAAAGTTTTAAAGTATAAAAATGTGAAGACAACCAACCACAAATAAGAGCGCAACTCTACACCAATAAATAAGTAAATATTTAAATAAATATACATATGAGTTGATAAATAATAAATCAATAAATTAATAAATCAATGAATAAATCCACCACCACATATGTGCACATAAAAAATAAATAAGTCCATTAAAAAGTCCATAAACGATCCTTTGGTAAAGGAAATAATGAAATAATGAGATCCTTCTTCACCAGCGTGACATCCAGTGCTCAGAACACCCCATCAAAATGCACACTCACCATGTGCTGGTGATGAACCAGCGTATCTTTAAATATCCAGCAATCCACCACAATGCTCCGGTTTAAAGGAAATCCTCTCATATCCAATTAGTACATGTGAATAAAAAACATTCTCGCCATTGTGCAATATCATCCAACTAATTTATTATGAAGTAGCAAATCCCCCCTTAAAACCGCACTCACAATGAGTATAAAACAATAAAGCATAGATTGTTTAAGAGCCACAGGCTCTGTCTCCTGCGTCTCACCCGCCCACCCTCATCCAAGATGGAGATGGTGCAACCACGTGATCCGGACACGTGGGGCAGCGTGCGTGCGTGATGATGTCACCGATAGCCAATACATATCAATGCAATGACAATCAACACAATCATAATTATTTATTCAATACCATACTAAATGTATTCTAAACAAATAATATTATTACTCTGCATCAATAAATAATAATGAATAAAACATAAAATATAAATATATAATAAAATAATATAATAATAAAGAATAAATGAAAGTTAAAATAAAAAACTTAAACATCACTAATAAAACAATTTAATTCCAGTTCTACATTCAATCCCTTAGGAGTCAAAGCTTCAGTTAAATAGATCCATTTAGATTCACTCATCCCTAATGTAGACCTTGCTATCTGTAAAGTACTTACTGTAGCTGTACTCACAAATATCTGACATAGATCAGTCCCTTGCAGTCAGGTACTTGTTTACCACACAAGACCAACCACTGGTGTAGCACCAAGGGTCGCAATTGAGACCCATGCTCCAGGAGTCCCATGCGGTTTCACTGTCACTTTCTGTTTTACACTTGGACAGGAGGGGTGGCAGGGGCAACATATACAGAAACCAGTCTTCCCCGTTTTCCTACTGCAACCACTGAAAGCCAGCTTCTCCTTCCCTCCCTCTAACTGCAGTTCAGTAGCTGCAGGAGGAAAATGTACATTATGCATTTAAAATAAAAACAACTTAAATTCTGAACCATTTCATTTTTTTGTGGCCTGCAACTAGTTACCAGATCACTTAAGTGGCCCTCACTCTTCAAAAGGTTCAGCACCCCTGGTATAGGCCTATGATTCCCATGTTTGGACAGTTTGCTTTCCCAAATTTTTAGCAGCTAAAAACAAAACAACCAGAGATCCTGGAGGACTTCTATGACAAAATATGATCAACCAGGATCTCCAGCTGTTTGGTGACAATCTAAAAGTGTTGGGGATTCTGCCAATTAAGATGAGATTAGCAATGGGGCAACATTGTTGTGCTGTGGCTCATCATAAAGGTGGGGAAACATTGTGCAGTGGGTCATCATGGTTGACAATAGATTTACATTGCTGGACAATGTGATTGACACTGGATTTACACTGTGGGACATTCTCTACAGTTTCTCTGACAGAAAAGGACTTTTTCATGGAGTGGGTATATTTTTTTGTTTTTTACTTTTTTGGGCAATCAACATTAAATCGTACTAATATACCCCATAATCTGTCTCTAGGGGGAGGCAGATATCAAAGAGACCCTTTTTTATTAAGGAAGATCCAGATTCCTATATCTCCCACAAAACCCCCCACATCCTGTGTTGACCTGATATGGGGAAGGAGCCCTTCTCTTTCAACATGGAAGCAATGTACCTTGCAAGGTGGAGTGACTTTACCTCCCTCTTGCTAGGATTACACCCATTGTTGAAAGGCATATGGAAGAGAGGACTTTTTATTCTAGACTGAATTCCTGTATAAGGGTCTTCTATAAATGTTAAAAAGAACCCCACACTATTTTTTTAATGTATACTGTTCAGGAAAAAATGGAATGGGATTCCCCTAAAATTCATATCAGTCCCTAATCCGGGCATGCAGCCTAGATGGCCAGAAAAGGGAGGGCAGTGCGCATGTAGCCTCTTTCCTTTACTATACTAGCCTACATTCTTTTGAATATAGGGGGGAAATGCCTGCCCCCCTTACAAGGAACCTTGTCCCCAAACCCCATGAGGATGTGGGGCTTTGAGTGGGAGACTTCGATGAATCTTGAATTTCCCTTTATGAGGTACTAGGCCCCAGGGGACTGCCTATAAATCTTGGATGTCATTACTGTTGTTTATGTTCCAACAGTGCTGATAGGCCTGTAATTTAGCAGCAGTAGTTGAAAATCCTAGAAACTATCAGTACAATAATTTCACCTGCTTGCCTAGAGAAATATTTTAAACCAAAAGGAAGTTTTTAAAGGCCACTACAATTAGAAATAGAAATTAAGTTTTTGCTTCTTTACTTGTGTCATTTTAGATATACTGTAAACCCTTTACTTTGTTAGACACTGTCAATCAAATGTACTAAAAATGGAGCACACAGAAACTGGTACGGCTCTGCTTAGAAACAAATCAGTTTCCAGATCTCATTGTCAAAGCTGAAGTTAGAAGCTGATTGGTTAACTACACAGCTGCACCAGATTCTGAGTGTTCCGGTTTTAGTAAATATTATACAAATAAAATATTGTTTTTACCTTTTTTGTTTCTTTACAAACTGTTTTTTGAAAAGTGTGGATTATTTAAGTACAAAATCTTATGACAATGTACATAAGAGAAGCACACCGAGAACACAAATACAAACTTGTAAAAAAATAACAAATTAGAAGCACATAGGGAATATCGACAATATCCATATTTTATTGATTATATTGTTAGATAAATGAATAGTCAAGAGAGTGCCAGAAGGTGCTGAATCAGCAAAACGTCATAAAATGGATACATAAAATTAAAAGTAAAAGCATTTGACAGTGGGTAGACCATGTGTCCAATTCGTTTCTGATGTACAAGCTTTATGCCACTCTCCACAAACGAGAATTAAAATTCCAGGTTGTAACTCTGTATTTTGACCTTTTTTATTTTTCGTTGCATCTCAGTGCTGCTGAGCCCTCTGCAGCCTCTTTGCAGCTATTTCCTACCTACATGTATGTTCTCCATCATTGGCAGCATGGCATTTCTCAGGGTGGGCTTTCTGATGGTGACAGTGGAACATGCCTGTGCAATGTGCTTGATAGAGCATGTGATACAGTATAATGTAGGCCAAAATGTTCTAATTCTATATCAGGAATTGCCTGCCCAAGTATCTTCATGGCAAACTACAGCTAAAAAGACTGAAAATGACTTTTAAAATTACATTAACATATTAAAGTTTAGATGAGTTTTTAGTAATTAGGTTTACATATATTTTACCAGATTTCCTAGTTTGCTACAAACTGGTAATATTAAAAACAAGAATGAAACCTAAGACCCACCAAGAAAAGTTATAATTTTTGTATTGCTAATAAAAGATATTAAAACCAAGAGAAATAGCACCTGAATGTCTTTTTAGTAATAGTCAGCAGTTATGGATCAAACTAAAATACCACACCATAAATGTTTTTTCTAAATACAGTAGTTAATACTGTCTTTAATACTGCTATAAATTGATGAGTATATGGAAGGTAACAGATTGTTCCAAGCTATGCCAAATGTGTATTCTTTTAATTTAGCATTCCTTTATTTTCAATGTTTCCACCTTGTTCCCTCATACATTGTTATTATTGCAGTATAAAAAGAATAGGAAACTATTAGACACAACATCAGCAATAATGCCCATCATCCATCAGATAAGAATTGAGAAACAATCATTGCATGTTGTGTTAGCTGGGAAAGATTTGATGAAATAAATAGAATAGTGACATGATGTCTCTTTCATCATTAGAATATCAGCTCAGAAGTTACGCTTCATTAGTTTCCAATGTAGCATGCATAATAAAGGAAGAAGACACTCAGTTGCCTTTTGATTCATTGTGAAAATGTGGCTTATTCAACATTCTTTAAACTGCCAGCATCTTACATAAGGTGCAGGGTGAAATCTATCCCATCTATCATTCATTCTATTGTACTAAACTATTCTCTGAATTATTTCCACATATTCGGCAGCTTTTTCTAACGTTAGATCACATTTAATATAGTATACAAAAATATTACCTTGTTATTGGAAAGGGCAAGAACACATACTGCATTATCCATAGGGATATATTTGCAGAACAAACTCAACATTTTTGTACATCCAATGCACTATTGTATTTTGTGTTTTCTTGTAGAATACAGTACATGGGATTTAGGACTTACCTAGAGCAAAACTTTGTTTAGGGGGTATTTTGAACAGTACAGTAATCAACATTCCATGCAGTCTTGCTAATATGCAAACTGAGCAGCACAAATTGGATTTTCTGCTTCTCGTGTATTTTCAGCCCTGCTTTTACAAAGAAAAAGTGAAGTCTATCTATCTATCTATCTATCTATCTATCTATCTATTTATCTATCTATCTATCTATCTATCTGCCTAATGGGATTATCTTACATGATAGCTAAAATATGGTTTTGTTGTATTTCATGCACTTGAAATACATGCACAAGTAGATGGTAGATAGAACCTCACACATCATGACTATGGATAATATATAACAGTATTGCCTACTGACTTTCAAAAAAACAATGGTATAGTGCCTTGGAAAAGTATTCATACCCCTTTAAATTTTCCACATTTTGTCATGTTACAACAAAAAACATAAATGTAATTGGTATGTTATGTAATAGACCAACAAAAAGTGACACTTATTTGTGAGATGGAAGGAAAATGATAAATGGTTTTCAAAATTTTTTTACAAATAAATATCTGAAAAGTGTAGCATGCATTTGTATTCAGCCCCCTTTACTCTGATAACCCTAACTAAAATCTAGTGGAACAATTGCCTTCAGAAGTCACCTAATTAGTAAATGGAGTCCACCCGTGTGTAATTTAATCTCAGTATAAATACAGCTGTTCTGTGAAGCCCTCAGGGGTTTGTTAGAGAACATTAGTGAACAAACAGCTTCATGAAGGCCAAGGAACACACCAGACAAGTCAGGGATAAAATTGTGGAGAAGTTTAAAGCAGGGTTGGGTTATAAAAAATATCCCAAGCTTTGAACATCTCACAGAGCACTGTTCAATCCATCATCCGAAAATGGAAGGAGTATGGCACAACTGCAAACCTACCAAGACATGACCGTACACCTAAACTGACAGGCCAGGCAAGGAGAGCATTAATCAGAGAAGCAGCAAGGAAGCCCATGATAACTCTGGAGGAGCTGCAGAGATCCACAACTCAGATGGGAGCATCTGTCCACAGGACAACTATTTTTAATTGTGCACTCCAAAAAATCTGGCCTTTATGAAAGAGAGACAAGAAGAAAGCCATTGTTGAAAGAAAGCCATAAGAAGTCCCGTTTGCAGTTTGCGAGAAGCCATGTGGAGGACACAGTAAACATTGGAAGATGATGCTCTGGTCAGATGAGACCAAAATTTAACTTTTTGGCCTAAAAGCCAAACGCTATGTGTGGTGCTAAACTAACACTGCATATCACCCTGAACACACCATACTGTGAAACATGGTGGTGGCAGCATCATGTTGTGGGGATGCTTTCCTTCAACAGGGACAGGGAAGCTGGTCAGAGTTGATGGGAAGATGGATGGAGCCAAATACAGAGAAATCTTAGAAGAAAACCTGTTAGAGTCTGCAAAAGACTTGAGACGGGGGGGAGGTTCACCTTCCAGCAGGACAATGACCCAAAACATACAGCCAGAGCTACAATGGAATGGTTTAGATCAAAGCATATTCATGTGTTAGAATGGCCCAGTGAAAGTCCAGACCTAAATCCAATTGAGAATCTGTGGCAAGACTTGGAGAATTGCTGTTCACAGATACTCTCCATCCAATCTGAGCTTGAGCTATTTTGCAGAATGAGCAAAAATGTCACTCCCTAGATGTGAAAGCTGGTAGAGACATCCCCAAAAAGACTTGCAGCTGTCATTGCAGTGAAAGGTGGTTCTACAAAGTATTGACTCGCGGGGGGGGGCAGAATACAAATGTACGCCGCACTTTTCATATATTTGTAAAAAAGATTTGAAAATCATTTATCATTTTCCTTCCACTTCACAGTTATGTGCCACTTTGTGTTGGTCTATCACATAAAATCCCAATAACATACATTTATCTTTTTGGTTGTAACATGACAAAATGTGGAAAATTTCAATGGGTTACGAATACTTTTGCAAGGTACTGGATTTGCAACATTATATAATTTAAATGGTTGCAGTGAAGACATGGGATTTAATTTACTATAGGCAAATAGATTGTTCACTTTGCAAGGGAATTTTCCCCAGAGCTTAATGTTTTTTTATTTCTATTGCATGTCATTGGGTATTCTTTGCAAAGTGAAATTCTGCCACATTCACTAAACTTTGGGGACAATTCCCTTGCAAAGTACAATGGCATATTTGCCTTCTGAGGTCTCATTACACAGCTGGTTCCCTGACTAACAAAATGGTGCCATGTGACACTGCTTGGCCAACCTCAGGAGCTGCATAAAAAGAACTTGGGAAATAAAAACTTAAACTCCATTGACAAACTGATCTGCCCAGGGCTGGGACAAGGAGTGGACAGGAGGGGTGGCTGCTCTGGGCGCTGTGGTATCATATAAGGTGGGGGGCACTGTGGTATCATACAAGCTGGCAGGAGTACTGGAAGATGGGGAAATTTTGTTTGGAGAGATTTTTGGCTTGCAAAGGGAATTTATGCTTGGGGGTAAGCGTGCAGATTAGTAGTCAAATTTTTTTGGAGGGGAGGGAAAGGGATTTTTGCTGATACATAATGCCCCAACATTTTGGGGAGTGGGGAGCACAATTTGGCATCTTTGCCCTGGATGCAAGGTGCCCTTGTCCTAGCTATGGATCTGCCTATGAAATTGCACTGGTATGCTAGAAATGATGAGATCCAATGTATTGTAAACCTTACTATGATCATGAGAAATCAGGAAGAGAAATTCTTCTGCATATGAACACCTTGGTTCCTCTTTAACCACTTGCCCTCTAGAGGATTTACCCCCCTTCCTGACCAGGCCATTTTTTGTGATATGGTGGTGCGCTACTTTAACTGACAATTGCACAGTCATGCAATGCTGAACTCAAATAAAATGTATGTCCTTTTTCCCACAAAAGAAGCTTTCTTTTGGTGGTATTTGATCACCTCTGCATTTTTTACTTTTTGCTCTATAAAGAAAAAATACCGACGATTTTGAAAAAAAAAACAATATTTTTGACTTTTTGCTATAAGACTTATCCAATAAAAAAATTTTAAAAATCAAATTTTGACATCAGTTTAGGACAAAATGTAGTCTGCTACATGTCTTTGCTAAAAAAAAACCCAATACGTGTAAATTAACTGGTTTATTAACTAAAAAGTTATAGCGTCTACAAATGGCGGTATATATACTGGATTTTTTTTATACTAGTAATGGCAGCGGTCAGCAACTTATATCGGGACTGTGGGACTTCGGTGGGCATTCTGACTCTGGGGGGGGGGAACTGACTAACTGCCACTGACATCCCCAGTGACACTAATACAGTAATCAGTGCTAATAAAAAGCACTGACACTGTGCTAATTACACTGGGTAAGAAGGGGTTACCATCTGGGGCGATCAAAGGATTAACTGTGTGCTATGTCCTGTTTTACTGTGTGTGCTTTACTATGTAAGCACACTGCTATGCTATGCAGCTCCCTTGTCAGCTGGTGCTGACAAGGGAGAGATCTGTATTGTTTACATACAGACCTCTCCCCTGTCAGTGTTCCTCGGCAATCACCGGGTGCCGGCAGGGAATCTCTGGCTAGGACCTGGTGATCGACAGCTGTAGCCTCCAATGGCGGTGTGGGTAGGGCGACGTGCGTGCTCCCTACCCGGACATACAAAAACACATATATATACGTGATTTTGCACAGCCCTGCTGCCCTGTAGCAGTAGTTCTGCTACAGGGCAGTCGGGAATCGGTTAAAGATGCAGCATCCCAAACCCAGTGAAAAATGTAGAGATGGTTCTCACATTAACACTACTCTTTTCCAATGACCCGTCTGTTCTCTCAGGTGTGTGTACGTGTCCTAGGGTCAAACTGGTGGTTACTCATCCAACAATTCCAGATATCCCCCCTCCTCCCTTTTATTACTCTACCTGCTCCCTTAATATACTTTCCTAAAGCATTTTTCATTTTGGACCCCCTTTCCAGCATCCCTCCTTTATGAAGACGTTGCTTTTACTCTCATTCAGAATTTGTTCTTTTTTTCCTTTTAAAAACAAAAACCGAAAAAATGTTAAAACCTTGGAAAGTTGAAGGAAGACACTCTCAGTATTGTGGATCACTGACTTACTCAACTTGTAATACTATAGAAGTAACTGTTCGATTTTTTGCTAACGATTACATTTTTGTACACCTGGTTCATCAGACATGCCTGTCTGGAGATGTACGTCATTAAGACAGTTGTTCATTCCTTTGCTCATCCATTAAATAAAGAATTTAAAAAAAAGAACTATGTAATGTACATTTTAATAAAAGTGCATCAATTGTACAGTAAGCAGGATATGCACTGGTGGGAACAGGCTGTTACAGTATGCCAATGATACATTTGTCAATGTAGTTGAATTCAATTGAATTTAAATCATAAACATTTCCTGCTTTCAAGAAACAATGCCATAAAGAACTGATGAATTCAATTTAAAAAGCCTTTGTACTTGGCATGGAGGTGGTTTTAATCAAATTAGTTTCTAACTTCATTGAGGTAGTTTTGATTTATTTCCAACCCAAATGTAATCATTTGTTCTTTGGAAATCAAGAAACTCTTGTGGTTGAAAGGTGATTCAAAGCTACAGCAGGTAGTAGATGTGTCTCCATTTGACAATGAGAGATCAAGAAACGGAACTTCAGCATTTTGCCAAAAGATTGTTTGCTTTATTTAGATAATAACATTTAAAATTGTTTGTAGTGACAACCTCTGTTCAGGGATGAGATTTGGGTTTTGGTTGAATGTAGGTTTTCCAAGAACCTAGTCTATTTGCTGTTTATAGATCAAAATAACTATTTGAGGGGGGCGCATGCGCGGCCGGCTACGGGATGGACGTGCTCTGATCACAGCTCCGTCCACCCGCCACCTACAACGCGGCACACACCGGCCCCGGGGGAAATAAATCACCTCGCACTGTCACATACCTCTGCCCGCATCCCGACAACCATGCCCCGCAGGAGGAGAGCCCCTGATCATCCAGGAAAGCTGACGAAATTCTTCCCTGCTATTGTGCAGGGAATCCAAGATGGCGACCGCAGCACAGACATACAGGGAGACAGCAGCCATGAGGAGGACTACAGGGCTCAGCACAGGGATCCGAGGCTCCAAGAATCGCTCTACCCAGGGGACCCTGGTGAGTTCTCACCCCCTCTGTCACCCACAACTAGCAGTCCTGCCAAATCTAGGCCACGATTGGACCAGGATCCTAACATTTCCTACCAAGCCCTACGTGTCACGCCTCCACACGCTACTTTAAACCTGCCAGATATAGACGCATTTCTAGCAGCAGATCAGCCACTAATGGAGGTGTCCATGAAACACCTGCTGACGTCACTCCGTCAATCTCTGCAAAATGACATTTTTGCGTCTTTAAATCAAATAACTAATGTGGTACAGCACCAAGAGCGTAGAATATGCCATATTGAAAGCAGTCTAGGTGATATCATAACAGCGCATAACGACTTGATTGACGCTCATGCAGATCACTCATCTGATATCGAGCAAATCAATTTAAAATTAGCAGACTTAGAAGATCGCTCTCGTCGCAACAACATTAAATTCAGAGGGATCCCTGAATCAGTGCCGAGCGAAAATCTGCTACTTTACATACAGCAGTACTTCAAACTACTCCTACCAACACTTCCAGATCTAGAGCTCGCGATTGATCGAGCCCACCGACTGCCCAAACCAGCGTTTTTACCGGCATCTATTCCAAGAGATGTACTGATCCGGGTGCATTTTTACCACGTTAAAGAAAAAATTATGATTGCAGCTAGAAACCCTCCACCTCTCTCGCCATCACATGCAAATCTACGCCTCTATGCGGACCTCTCCAAAGCCAAGCTCCTTAATAGAAAAAAAATGATTTACATCACTAAGGCCCTAAGGAATCATGGCATAGCCTACCAATGGGGCTTCCCAACTAAATTAATAGTGCGACGACAAGGCAGAATATTCACCGTCAGGAACCTGGAAGCAGGCTTAGACCTGCTCAGGACATGGAACATTCTCCCTGCAGATACACATGACACCACCTCAAACTCTGCCCAACGCATGGAGACATCTCAAGCTGTTACATAGAGCATTCCAGGTGCTGACACCTTTCCTTATCCCCCGTGGGTCATTTTTCCAATGCTTACACTTCTGGCGATCGGCCTACATTTAATGAAGTTCGCTCTCCAAGTTTACGTGTGGCATGACCCTCTAGGCGGTCAAAGCCTGTTTATACCCCTCAGCTCTAAAATAGCGATGTTGGCTACTTGGCCTATTTGCATTTTTTGCAAAACTATTTTTAGTATCCCTTGCGTTTTCTCTCATTTTTTCCTACGGCACCATCAGCTAACCCTCCTTACTTTCAATCGTGTTGTCCTTGAGGCTACATGGATCACCTCCTCTATACCTCCACTCGAGCCTTACTGGTACCATGACTATGCTATTACTATCCTTTCTCAGGAGATTACCGAAACAACAATCCGACATCATATTTCCAACGCAGAAATTTATATAAATGATTAATATAACATCTCTTAACGTGAGAGGCCTAAACTCTCCTTTCAAGAGATCGCTGCTCCTTAAAGAAACCCAGAAATCCCGAGCCAACATTTTCTTTATACAAGAGACTCACTTCGCCACGGAAAAAACGCCTAAACTACACCTGCACCATTTCTCACAAATATTTATGGCAACCAATCCTAAAAAGAAAAACGGGGTAATTATAGCCATTAATGACTCTCTCCCTTTCCAATTCATCTCGAAAATAGCCGACCCACAGGGACGCTTTTATATCCTCATTTGCCAGATAAATGATATAACCCACACATTGCTGAATGTATACGGCCCAAACAACAACCAAATGCAATTTTACCGAATGCTCTATAAGACCCTCTCAGATCATAAACAAGGCAAACTCATAATTGGCGGAGACCTCAACGTTATGAGCAACCCACTCGTGGACTCATCCTCTAAGAAGCCACCCACTAAATATACCTTTAACCAATTTCTACATGATCACGATTTGTATGATATATGGAGATGCCAACATGGCTCTGAGAGAGACTACACCTACTACTCCCCAGCACATCTTTCATACTCCAGAATAGATATGTTTATCACTGATAAATGGACATTACAACAAGTGACTTCCTCTAACATTGGAACCATTTCCTGGTCAGATCACGCACCAATCAGTATATCCTTGGATGACGATCGACGCTCGGCGCTCCCACCGATTTGGAGACTCAACTCTTCACTCCTGAAATTTCCGGACAATCAGAAACATATTTTAGAAGCCCACAAATTGTTTTTTGCTACCAACACCACTCCGGATATCTCAATTACTACACTTTGGCAAACTTACAAGGCCTACATGAGAGGTATCCTCATACAATTAAACTCCCGTATGAATAGACAGCGCTCTCAACAAATTGACCAGCTTCTAACCTCCATTAACCTAAATGAGGAAATTAACAAAAAACACCCTAACCCTGCTATTTCAGCAATTCTAAACCAAGACAGAAACAAATTACGCACCCTCTTACTCCACTCTTATGACACCAACCTCCAAAAAACAAAGACCCAATTCTATGCGCTCGGAAATAAAGCAAGCTCTCTTCTTGCTAAGACCATTAAACAAAAACGACTTAAGACCAAAATATCTATGATCCAGCATCCAATCACACGTTCTCCTCTTACAAATCCACTAGATATTGCTAACGCTTTTGCAACATATTATCAGAAGCTATATAACATAAAAGACGACTCTAATACAACCCAACCAACGATTCCCTCCATTGAACGCTTCCTGCATAACACCAATCTCGCCCACATTACCCCTTCTCAACTCGAATCTCTATCGGTACCAATCTCAACCTTAGAAATTGAAAAAGTCATAACCACTCTACCTTTAAATAAATTACCAGGGAATGATGGCTTCACTAATGAATACTACAAAGCATTTACATCCGATCTTAAGTCACACCTATCTGCCCTCTACAATCACGTGGCATCTGACGGGGAATTCCCCCCTGACATGCTACAATCGATAATCACAACTAGAGATGAGCGAATTATTCAAAAATTCGGTTCGGCTGATTCGCCGAATTCGCTGAATAAATTCGCTTCGAGCCGAATATATTCGCTGCGAATTTAACTTATAAAAAGGGTGTTTCTAGGCTTCAGAGAGCCTTTATATCAGTGCATAACACTGTACCTTTAATTTAAATGCCCTTGGAGTCTGCTGGGGAAGAGAAATAATACTGTCAGTCAGTATGACATGCAGATGAGTGCCGTCGATCTTAGAATCACCGCACACTTCACTCATTTGGGCAGTCACGGGGCCAAAACCAGAGTGTGGAGCCACAGTGTGGCGGTGGAGGCAGCAGCAATGGGAGGCCATACAGCACCCTATGACAAAATGGAACCCACCAGCAGTGTGAGGAGACATTGTGGGCCATTTGTGCCAAGGAATGCAAGGGACTCCCTGCCTCCATCTCCACAGCATACTGCCACGGTGCGTCTGGGTCCTCTGTCTCCTCCTCCTCCTCTACCAGATGCTCCTGCTCCTCCACTCCTGTCCGCTGAGTGGAAAAACCACCCATTTCACTCAATAATTCCTGAGCACCAATGTCCTCCTCTACCTCCTCCTCTTCTTCCTGTCCTGCCCCCACAGGGGTCATGTGGCGTTGAGATCTGTTCGCCACGTCTACCGCACCCTGACCAGCCATTGTTAACAGCATTTGTTCCAGGACGTGCAACAGAGGAATGACGTCGTTCATCCCATAGTCCTGCCGACTCACGAATAGCGTGGCCTCCTCAAAGGGCCTGAGCAAGCGGCAGGTGTCACGCATGAGCTGCCAATTGCTGACATCTAAGTTACACAGGGGAGTACCTTTATCCGCTTGTAACATCAGGAAATCTGTGATGGCCTTTCGCTGTTCGTAAAGGCGGTCTAACATATGTAGGGTTGAATTCCACCTTGTTGCAACGTCGCAGATCAGGCGATGCTGTGGAATTCCGTTCTGCCGCTGCAGCTCAAGGAGGGTGTGCTTTGCGGTGTAGGAATGGCTGAAATGCATGCAAAGTTTACGTGACATTTTAAGGATGTCTTGCAGTGGGATGGTGGATTTTAGGAACCGCTTGACAACCAGATTGAACATGTGAGCCATGCATGGCGCATGGCACAACCTTCCTTGACGCAGAGCAGACACCATGTTCTTTCCGTTGTCGGTCAACATGGTTCCGATTTTGAGTTTGCGCGGAGACAGCCATCTGTCGATTTCTCTGTTCATTACACTGAGAAGTTCCTCCCCTGTGTGACTACGTTCGCCAAGGCATACCAGGTGCAGCACAGCGTGACACCGTTGCGCCCTGCACATGTGATATGCCGGTCGGGTAATGGGACTTGGCACGGGGGTGGCGGCTGAGGACACGGCGGAAGAAGAGGTGGTAGAGGCGGACATCTTTTGTGGACCAAGGACGTGCAAACGTGGAGGCAAAAGCGACGTGACCTGTCCAAGTTGCTGGTGCGGCTGTGCCGGCACCACGTTCACCCAGTGGGCCGTAAATGACATGTACTGTCCCTGACCGTAGTTACAGCTCCACATGTCGGCGCTGCCGTGCACTTTGGCAGAGACCGACATGCTCAAAGACTGGCCCACCATCTCTTCTACATGTGAATGCAGGGCTGGCACTGCCTTTTTGGCGAAGAAATGCCGGCTTGGAACTCTCCACCGCGGCTCGGCACAAGCCATCATTTCTCGGAAAGGTGCTGAGTCCACCACTTGGAAAGGGAGGGACTGCAGCACCAGCAACTTGGACAGGAGGACGTTCAGCTTCTGCACCGTCGGGTGCGTGCTCGCAAACTGTTGTCTCTTGGAAACGGATTCCAAGAAAGACTGCTGACGGAATCCGTGAAGAGGAGTAGCAGGAGAAGGAGCATCTGAACGAGCGGAAGATGCCAACGAGCGACAACTCCCCTCAGCAGAGGTGTTGGAGCCTTGACTGGCAGATAGAGGGCGATTGACGTCGGGTGACGGAGCAAGTAACAGAGCGGGTGATGGAGCGGGGGCTGGGGCAGGCAGAACCGCCTTATCTTTATCACGGTTTTCCCAGGCCACCGAATGGCGACGCTGCATATGCTGACGCAACGCTGTAGTCCCAACATTGGCCCCCTGGCCACGCTTGACTTTCTGGCCACATAGTCGACATACGGCTACGTTTACTTCCTCGGGCGGCTTGACGAAAAATTGCCACACCGCCGAGTAGGAAACTTTGCCCCCGCTACTCCTCACTGGCTGACTGCTACTTCCTCCGTGCACACCGGCACCACTACTGGCCGTGGTGGTAGGCTGCAGTGGAGCTGGTGCTCTACTCCGTGGCCGTTTGGCTCCACTGACACTGCTGCGACCCTGCTGCCTCCTGGGCAACCCACCGACTGTTTTGCTTGCTGGCAAGCTGGCACCCTCTTCTCCTGATGATGCGGAAGCAATAGCCTGATGACGACGAGGCTGCCAAGTGCGATCAGCCTCATCATCATCAATTAGGGTCTCCGCCTCACTACTAGCCCCCTCGGCTGCGTGTGGGTCAGGAGACAGACCTGTCTCTAGACCGGCTACCGAGCCACTCTTCTCGCCAGTACTTCTTCGCCTGGCTGCTGAAGAGGCGGATGTCTCCCCCCGTTCCTGACCGCCCTCTGTTAGCTCTTCCTCACTGTACAGTGGGGCTGAGCCCACAGCATGCGATACTTCGCTTGGTGAGGGAACACCAAAGGACAGGGGCAGGTCGAGGACACGTGATTTCAGTGGGCTTGCTCCCGGGCCATGCCAACTAACGGTTGTGTCTGACGTACCCACCGACCGTTGGCTGTAGGTGTCAGAGGTGACCTGGGAAGAGGAAGACGACCAAGTCAACCAATCGATGACGGCAGGGTTGTCGGTGGAGACACGACCGCTGGATGACACCGGGAGCACTGGCCTCTGGCTGCGACTAGTGCTGCCTTGACCCCTTCCTCTGCTGCCACTTCTGCTCGCTCCTGAAACATTTCCTCCTCTGCCACTCCTCTGCGTGTTGTCTGACATACTCTTTAATTCAATAAGCACCCCAAAAATAAAACCAGATTTAACTCTTTGAACGTACAATAGTGGTTGTGAAGCAGAAAGTCAGTTTATTTAGCACAATCGGTCAATTGCAGCTTGCCGTTGGCTGTAAACTGTACGTTTATGTCACTGGAATGCACTAATCACCCAAAAAATATTACCGCCACCCGGCGTGTATATGGATTTAACTCTTTGAACGTACAATAGTGGTTGTGAAGCAGAAAGTCAGTTTATTGTACACAATCGGTCAATTGCAGCTTGCCGTTGGCTGGAAACTGTACGTTTAGGTCACTGGAATGCACTAATCACCCAAAAAATATTACTGCCAGCCGGCGTGTAAATGGATTTAACTCTTTGAACGTACAATAGTGGTTGTGAAGCAGAAAGTCAGTTTATTTAGCACAATCGGTCAATTGCAGCTTGCCGTTGGCTGGAAACTGTACGTTTATGTCACTGGAATGCACTAATCACCCAAAAAATATTACCGCCACCCGGCGTGTAAATGGATCTAACTCTTTGAACGTACAATAGTGGTTGTGAAGCAGAAAGTCAGTTTATTGTACACAATCGGTCAATTGTAGCTTGCCGTTGGCTGGAAACTGTACGTTTGTGTCACTGGAATGCACTAATCACCCAAAAAATATTACCGCCAGCCGGCGTGTAAATGAATTTAACTCTTTGAATGTACAATAGTGGTTGTGAAGCAGAAAGTCAGTTTATTTTGCACAATCGGCAAACTGCAGCACCAACTGTGCACGACAGCCACCAAAAAAAAAAAGGGTGTATGTCACTTTAAATTTTCGATTCTTTGATAGCTGTGGCCCTAAGTAACGATTCTGTGTCCCTGAGTAACGATTCTGTGTCCCTGAGTAACGATTCTGTGTCCCTGAGTAACGATTCTGTGGCCCTAAAGTCTCTGTGGCCCTAACTCTGTCCCTTAATACACACAGGTCTGTCTCTCTTGAATGACCGGAGGCTAATGGAGAATTCTAAGATGGCCACGATTTATAGCTCCACCATTACACAGTGCTGGCTGGCTGCTGATTGGCTAATGCGATCACATGTCATGAATGCATTATGGGTCAGCGCGCCTTGTCTGCACGCCTTCCCAGAGATCCCCGCCCCATCTTCTCTGTCCATTTTCTCCGTCGCCACACATGTCGCCGCCATTTTTGGGAAAATTCGATTCGTGCATCCGAATTTTGCTAATCTTCGGATTCGTCGCGAATAGAATTTTTCCAAATCTTTGGAACGAATTCCACTTTGTCATGTTCGATTCGCTCATCTCTAATCACAACCATCCCAAAACCGGGCAAAGACCCCCAACTCGCTCAAAATTACAGACCGATCTCGCTACTTAATACAGACATAAAAATATATGCCAAGATAATTGCTCAAAGATTACTCCCATACCTACCTACATTGATCCATCCAGACCAAGTGGGTTTTATACCTGGTAGACAAGCTCCTGACGCCACCAGGCGAATTATATCTCTACTTCACCACCTTGAAACTGACAAACGTCCCTCCCTTTTTTTATCACTAGACGCGGAAAAGGCTTTCTACCGAATTCATTGGAAATTTATGACACTTACATTACAAAAGTTTGGCATTGCGGATTGGATCTTGTCGGCGATCCTCGCCCTTTACTCTAAACCTTCTGCTAGAGTCTTCACTAATGGCACGCTCTCACAGCCCTTTAGTATATCCAATGGAACCAGACAAGGTTGCCCCCTCTCCCCTATAATTTTTGCCTTACTTATAGAACCACTAGCGACTAACCTTAGAAATGACCCAAGCTTCACGGGAGTCAAATACCTCACCACTGAACACAAAATCAGTCTCTTCGCAGACGACATTATACTGATGATTACAAATCCATATAAACCACTCCAGACGATTCGTACGCACATTCAAAGTTACTCAGCGGTCTCATATTACAAACTTAATGAATCCAAATCATCAATTTTAAATTTATATACGCCCTCTATTACCCAGGACTTACTCTCTAAACAGTTCCCTTTTACCTGGGAAAAACACAGCATTCCTTACTTGGGGATTAGACTCACCCCTACGACTAACCACCTTTACCCAACTAATTACAGATCGCTACTTGAAACTATCCCACAGGATCTCAAGAGCTTTCGCCCCTCTACTCTATCGACATTAGGTAGAATAGCAACTCTAAAAATGTGTATACTTCCTAAAATACTATACATTTTCCGAACACTCCCCATCCCAGTCCCATGCTCTTTCTTCACTAAACTCCAGGCCATATTAAACAAATTCCTATGGAACTCAAAAAAACCCAGATGCACCACAAATCTCCTAATACGTCCAACCTCTAGAGGTGGAGCGGGCCTCCCACATATGAAATCCTACTACCAAGCTGTTCTATTAGATCAGCTCTTCTTCTGGTGGCACCCCTCCCAGGAAAAAATATGGACCACCTTGGAAACATCTGTGTACCTTCCATACGCGATAACGAACATACTATGTCTACCTCGAGCGGCTCAGATTCAAGCGCTTCACAAACACCCATGCATACAGGCCTCCTTAACGGCATGGCACGATTTTGTTGACAACAATAAATTTGGGAAAAACAATGTTCAAACCCCTATCCCACTTTCGTCCTTGCATTACATCATACCTCATCTAAATCTAACAAAGTGGACGGCCCTTGGCATACTTCACATTCAAGACATATTCACCTCAAGCAAATTGGATTCCTTCTACACCATTCAAAGCAAATTTCACCTTCCTGGCAATGAACAATTTACATATATGCGTATAGCCCATGCACTCCACAAAACAAGTATCCCGCACACAACAGAAATTCCTGCAACTGCTCATCACTTCTTTTATAGAACCAAATACCCAAAAAAAGGAATCTCTGTCTTTTATACACTTATAACCGAAAGGCAATTTACAACATATACTTCCTCCTTAACCAACTGGGAGAAAAATTTCCAACAATCGATATCCCCAAGCATGTGGGAAAAAACATTTACCATTACGTACAAGGCCTCGAAATGTTCCTCCCACTGGGAAACATATTTAAAAATATTACATGAATGGTACCTAACTCCCACTAAATTATCAATATTTTATCCACAACACTCGCGAGCCTGCTGGAGACATTGCGGAGAGTCTGGTACACTATTACATATACTCTGGAATTGTAAGTCAATTAAGTCTTATTGGAACAAAGTTTTTCAAATAATTTCCTCAATTACAGGTATGTTGGTAACACCAAACCCCGCCTTAGCTCTCCTGCATGTTGGCGTAGATAACTTTCCTGCAAATTCACGCACCATTGTTATACATACTTTAGCAGCAGCAAAAACCAATATTACCAGACTATGGCGCTCTACTACTACTCCCCCTTTGTCTCGCCTTTTTTCCGATCTCAATCTTCAATGTGAAATGGAAAGAAGGATTGCCTTACAAAACTCCACCTCTCACAAATTTAATACCCAATGGTCTAGATGGCTTAAAAACCCAAACTGTTCTGTAAAATGATTACTAATTCTACCCATTCTATTACACGTAACTCGTCATCCGATGGTGCCCTCTCTCTTCTTTTCCTTTCCCTCCCCATTTTCTACTTCCCCCCTCCTCCCTATTCATAATCTTTCGTTCTCTAGACTGGTTCACATGACAATGAGCATACCTCTCATGTATACAATTGGAACCTAAAGTATCCCTGGCCTATTGGTGGGGATCTTCCACTCCTACTCCTCTATTCATGCATTATAATCCTTCGAGTGAACCCCTCAAGTTTCATGTTAATATGTTAATATATTTACCCTTTTGTATGTTGAAAAATTTTTTTCTTTCAATAAAAACCATTTGAATATAAAAGAACTATTTGCAAAGATTGGCCGGTCGGTCTGCGCAAATCCCCAGCTGCTGTATGTAAGCGAACAGCTGGGGTTTCTGGATGATGTAATTGAGCAAATCTTTTCATGACAATATTTGATCAATGATGTCACTAAGGATCCCTGGCACTGCTGTTTACATTACAGCATCACCTGGGATTCTATTATTTAGAGGCAGCAGTGCAGTTTGGCAACATTGTTGGACTGTGGGCTATCATGGCAGCAGAGAAACACCAGCAAGCAGAAGCTCATCGTGATTGGCATTGTTTACATTGTTTTGTTTCTTTTGCCTAAAGGCTAAAGGACTTTTTAATGGTGTGGGTGTCTTTATTTACTTTTTATTTTTCTAGGGAATGAGTAATGAGCAGTATTATTATACTCCTGTACTAATTCCCTAGAAATAGAATGGATATTGGGGGTCCCTTTATTATAAAGGGACCTCCCATATTCCATTATAAATATCTTCCCACAACCCTGGCATCCTTTTTGGGAGGCCCTTTGTAAAGAAGGTCAGATTCACTCCAGTATCGGAAAACCAGTGGTGATTTATGAGTGTGTGCATGCTTCTGCCCATAGCTCTGTGCATAGGGTGCATTAGCTTGCACTCTTAGCACTTCTATTGATGCTCAGTGGCCTATTTAAACTGGAGCACTGCAGAGAAAAGTTGCTGAGTGGCCATCAGCTTCTTCCTGATTACCTGCAAACTGATGACTCTGCTTTTTTGTGCATGACTCAGCTTGCCTCCTAATCAGCCTATGGAATTTTTCCTCTTTATTGTGACCTCTTCCTGCTTTATAAAGTCTTCTTATTGCTTTATGCCTTGTACTTTTTAGCCTGAGTGTTACTGACGGTGGCATGTTTCCTGGACTCTGTTTTCACTTCCTGATATAGTACTATGCTAGTGCTACTCAGCTGTTTCTGACCGAGGTTGGTGACCTGACTGTTTCCTGAGCTGGATCCCTGCTCTTTGGTACACACATCAGATTCAGTACTTTCTGTGCCCTCACTATCTGTCACCACCTTCAGGAGTGTTGGGTGGAAGGTGCAAGAAAAGCCTGCTCATCTGTTCAGTCTCTACCAGGTATGTGATACCCTTGTCCCTCAATATTAGGACAAGGTTCTTTGTAAGAGGGGTGCAAACGTGTGCTGCCCTCTCCATCTTCCTCAAACACACCAGGCCACATGCTGTTCAACATTGGTACACTGGTAGCGTACTTTGCAAGGGAGGCAGCAAAGCCCCCCCCCCCCTGCAAGGCACCTTGTGCCAATGCACAAGAACTTCTTTCCCATGTCTGATGCCCCAGTAGAGATATGGGAGTGTATGGGAACAGACTTTATAATAAGGGACTCCCAGATATCCACCACATCCAAAAGGAATGAGTAAAGGTATACATTATTACATTTTTTACTCGTAATCCTCAAAAAGTGAAAAAGTAAATAAAGAAACCCACATAATGAAAAAGTCCTTTAATAGCCAAAAATATAAATAATGTCCCTCAATGTGAATCCAACATTAATATGTCACCCAGCAATGCAGACTGATCATCAATCATGAAGACCCACTTCCTGATGTGTCCCTTCTTCTAAGATAACCCACCACCCCAAGATGCCTCTTTGTCTCACTACCACCCCTAAATGACAGGGCATATATGGTCAAGGACATTGTGATAAATTTAATTAGCCAGGATTCCCAGCTGTTTGTTTATATTTGAGCAGTAACAAAGATTGAATAATAAGGAGTACTAATGTAGGGAGGAAGCTGGTATCTGGGAGACCCCTTATTATAAAGGAGTATCCCCCACAAATCACCACAAACGTTTTGGGAGATAGGATGTGGGGAATGTGGGGAAGAGTCCCTTGTCCCTATACAAGGTACCACTCAATCTTGAAAGGCATGTGGCCTGGTTTGGTTCAGGAGGGAGGCTGCACAATCACAGTCCTCCCTTTCTGCATGCCTTCTTTTCTGCAGGCCTGATTAAAGGCCTGAATGGAATTTTAAGGAAAATCTCTTGCAAGTTTCTCCTCCCCTTTTTTATTTACTATCACTTTTAAAGGACTACATTACTTTCATCCACAACAACATGTGCAGTGTTTAGGCATCCCAAGAGTCTGCTGAACAGTATTTTTTTGCATTGGACAAAAGGCATAAGCAGGGGCGGACTGACAACTCATGGGGCCCACGGGCAATAGGAGATCATGGGGCCCCTGTGTCCTTGCCCAAACTCAAAAAAGCAAATGAAAACAGTACCAGGGGCATCTCATGGGGCCCCCTACTGACCCAGGGCCCCCTGGCAGTGCCCGAGTTTCCAAATGGTCAGTCCGCCCCTGGGCATAACATAGTTAGTTCTGCCTCTCCAAAACATCAATGGGGTACAGTGCTATGTCCAGGGTCTGTGGACTTCTCACAGGGTTCACTGAATGCTGCCTGAATCAACACACCGAGACAGGTTTATTCATTCCCAATTCAAATGTAGTGCAGTTATACTTTGAACTGACTTTATTAACATTTCTAAATGAATGTGAAATCAAAAATTATTTCTACACTTTGTGATAAAATTATAAATGTGGATGATGGACACTAGCTATCTGAATACAAGATAGAAATCTAAATTAAAAAAGAAATTAGTGCACTTCCAAAACAGTACATGTTTATATCAGATATTTTTTAAGTCAAAACTTTTTATTAACTTCTGTTTCTCTCTATTTTACAAATAATAAAAAAAAACCACAAGATAACATGTTATATAATCCAAACAAGCAACACACATTTAGGACATCATTCCAGATTGTCCACAACCATTAATGATGCCCAGAAATAGGTTACTATTCATTTAGAAATTAATAAAAGTATAGGTGCGCTTCCGAAACAGTACATGCATTTATCAAGCAGATTGTGGATTATATAACCTATTATCTTGTGTTTTTTTTAATTTGTAAAAAAGAAAAAAAAAGTTAATAAAAAGTTTTGACTTAAAAATATCTGTAGTTTTTCTCTTTTTTATATTGAAGCTACCTGATATCATTTTATATCTTGAATTTCTTTGATGCACAGTTAGAACAGTAATACAGGAAGAGGAAATGAATATGTTAAAAGAACTGTTCATAAGTTAGAACATTGTGTGAAACTCCATAAGGAACTGAAAGAACATTTGAACACAGTAGTAGGCAGAAGAAGCGCAGAAGCAAGATAAATTACTAGAGCAGCTGTACATAGGATTGATTGTATAGGTAAGGTATATGAGATAAGACAGGTCCACAGATGTTGCTATATTTTAAGGAAAACTATATAACTTCAGAACATATAAGTAGACTGGAAAATGCATCATTTTAATTTAATTTAAATGTAGGTACAGAAGAACAGGGAACTGTCACAACCTGGATGACATAATGAATGGTAATATTTGTTCATAAAAATTAAATTCATATTATTTACACACCAATCATTGCAGATCATAAGTGTTATTTCAGCAGAACATTTATGATTTTGTGATATGCTGAACCACCACTAAATTTTTTCTCCTCTATCATAAGATAAGCAAACATCTGACTGTGCAACAAATTCAAATATAAGGTATTTAACTTTTAAGACCATTTCACAATATAAAATAGCTCTAAATAATAGCTAAGTTTGTTTTTCTTCCTATCTATTCCTCTCCTCATTGCTGTTTTTAGTTGTAGCGCTACCCCCGCAGAAGTCACTGAGTTTTGGGTCCCCCTGAGCTCTGCTTAGCCAGGCAACATGTGTTTTCCACTCTTGCATCCAAAGTCAGTAAACAGTCCATGACCTTGGTTTTTGTTGTTTTATTAGGGGTTAAAAAACTTGTTAAAAAAAAGCAGGATGAGGTGCCAGAGGACTGACCTGTAGGGCCCTCCAGCTCTAACCTAAAGTAACCTTGCTGACTCAAACCCAGGCTGACCTATAGCCAGGCTTTTCGCAAGCCTCTAACTATACACAAAAAAACTATCTACACTGGAGGGCATTACATAGTAAAAAGGTGTAATAAATTTCTTTATCTTCCACTGGGCCAAAAGTATTCAGCAAAACAGTCATAAAGCAATAATAAACTCTTTAAAAAAAATTAGCTGGCCCCTGCAGGTTAATGGCATAATATGCTTGTATGCACCGCATACTGACACATTATGGCAGACTTACTTTTCAAACGGAGACCTTCAGCAGTAAGCTAGCATTGCTGCCAGGGTTTCTGCCATCACCCATTCCTCATTTTGGGTTCATGCTCTCCAGCCATTTGAATGGCTGGAGCAAGATGAGAACACCCCCACGCTTGTGCACTGGAGTCACCTTCACAGCACAGTGCTTTATGCATTGACAACACACTCAGTGTGCCCTGAATGCAGAGCTACCATGCATGCCTGGTGATGTCACCAGATGCATCCACAGTGAATATCTCCTAAATGGCATAGGTTTAGAAGATATTGACATTACCTACAGGTAAGCCTTATTAAACGCTTACCTGTAGGTACAAACCCATAGCACGAATACCCATAAGAAGACTTTTCTAATGCTTTAAGAAAAACCCTATAGCAGATTTTGTAGGGCTAATCAGCATTACTTTACGTGATAATCATTGTTGAAAAGTTACCCAGATTCATGATTGAAAAGGAATTTTTTTTTTTAATAATGGAAAAAGCACATTACAAAAGGTGTTCATTTTTTAAGAATAATCAATTGGTGCTTTTGTATTATTTTTTTCATTACTATTTTTACTTAGTATTTATCAACCATTGTTTCTAAACGGATCTCTGCATCTAGACAGATTTAGCCAGTTGAGCTCTGGAAGATTTTACCCCCTCATGACCAGCTAATTGTTTGCTATTCAGCACTGCGCTACTTTAACTGGCAATTGCACGGTTACTGTACACAAATGACGTTTTTTCCATTTTGTTCACATAGAGATTTCTTTAGGTTGTATTTGATCAACACTGGGTTTTTTAATTTTATAAAAGACTGAATATTTTGGGAAAAAAATATATATTCTGTACTTCATATTCAATAAAATCAAATTTTGTTATACATTTAGGCCAAAATGTATTCTGCTACATGTCTTTGGTAAAAAAAAAAAATCTCAATAAGTATATATTTATTGGTTTGCGTAAAAGTTATAGTGTCTAAAAACTATGGTATATATACACTATAGTGCCAAAAGTATTGGGACACCTGCCTTTACATGCACATGAACTTTAATGGCATCCCAATCTTATTCTGTAGGGTTCAATATTGAATTGGCCCACTCTTTGCAGTTATAACAACTTCAACTCTTCTGGGAAGGCTGTCCACAAGGTTTAGGAGTGTGCCTATGGGAATGTTTGACCATTCTTCCAGAAGCGCATTTGTGAGGCCAGGCACTGATGTCAGACAAGAAGACCTGACTCGCAGTCTCTGCTCTAATTCATCCCAAAGGTGTTCTATTGAGGTCAGGACTCTGTACAGGTCAGTCAATTTCCTCCACTCCAGACTCGCTCATCCATGTCTTTATGGACCTTGCTTTGTGCACTGGTCAGTCAAGTTGGAACAAGAAGGGGCAATCCCCACACTGTTCCCACAAAGTTGGGAGCATTAAATTGTCCATAATGTCTTGGTATACTGACACCTTTAGAGTTCCCTTCACTGGAACTAAGGGGCCAAGTCCAACCCCTGAAAAACAAACCGCATCGTAATCCCCCCTCTACCAAACTTTACACTTGGCACACTGCAGTCAGGCAAGTACTGTTCTCCTGGCAACTGCCAAACCCAGACACATCCATCACATTGCCAGACAGAGAATCATGATTCATCACTCCAGAGAACACGTCTCCACTGCTCTAGAGTCCAGTGGTGGTGTGCTTTACATCACTGCATCCGATGCTTTGCATTGCACTTGTTGATGTAAGGCTTAGATGCAGCTTCTCGGCCATGGAAACCCGTTCCATGAAGCTTTGTACGCACTCTTGTTGTGCTAATCTGAAGGTCACGTGAAGTTTGGAGGTCTTTAGCTATTGACTCTGCAAACAATTGGCGACTTCTGCGCACTGTGCACTTCAGAATGCACTGACCCCGCTCTGTCATTTTACGTGGCCTACTACTTTGTTGCTGAGTTGCTGTTGTTCCCAGTTGCTTCCACTTTGTTATAATACCACTAACAGTAACAATAATCACCTGAACCAATAATTTGGGGGGGTGCCCAATACTGTTGGTAATATAGTGTATCTGAAATTGATCAATTGTGATATACTAGCCTATATACTGGATATAGTGGCCTATCTCATTTCTGATGGCCATAAAATGCTAGAACATTTTTGGCAAGTTTTTTGAAGTTGTAATTTTGTGTCACAATTTTTTTGAAAATGAAGAAATTGAATAAAATGGGTATTTTACATATTGTCACCAACACAGTACAGCTGGTGACAGTATGTAAAAAAAAAAAAAAAAAAAAAAAAAACATAACAAAATTTTTGAGGGAGTGATCAAGGATTTTGTTTTTTGTTTTTTTTTAATAATTTGTTTGCTGTTACAAGGAAGATCATTGTAACAGCAAAGTTTTCAACTGTCATGAATGGGTTAACCATTCATGAAGCTGTGATCACTAGTGATTTGTTATTGAATACAGCTAATAACATGGTACAGGGTACTGTGATTGGCCCAGTTACCATGTGACAGCTGTGGGCCAATCACAGCCTAGGAAACACAGCTGTTATGAATGAATTCATAAATAACAACTTTGTTGACACTGTTATCATGTGATTGCATAGCATGAACTAGGACCTGCATTCCACTGTGTACCATGGTAGACACAGTGGCTGTGGAGGAGGTGCCCCTGAATCAGAGCAGGCGAAATGATGTACATGTATGTGATTTTACCTGCAGGTTCCATTCAGCCACAGTATATGTTCTGCAGTTAGTCAGCAAGTGGTTTAAGTAAGGCTTAAGTTACATTGGGTGAAACTACATGCTAAAATGACCAGTAGATCAAGAGATTCAGTATCTGGAGTTTTATACTTCTACATATTTTTCTACATCTTTCAAATTTTTTTCTGTATAAAGTAGGGGCAAAGATAAGGGTGGGATAAGGGTTCCAACTATACCCTCAAGCGTCTGCTGCACAGCACCTAGGTGCTAGCACTGAAAATACAGATTTGCTAAGCCCATCAGCTTAAATTCCTCCTCTGTAACAGATTTTTCCAAAGATTTGCTAACTTCTAGTTTCAGTTGGGTGTGTCTGAGACTTGCAGATACTGCATAATTGTATCATGTTTATCTTAATGGGTCATTTGTGTCCTGTAGTGGGTATATTGTGTAGCTCCCTGTAGTATGCCAAGAAGGTCTGAGCTACAATTGCGATTTTTTTGATTCTGACTCCCTGATTAGTCTCTATTGAGAGTGAATAGGACCTCAGTTTTTCATCACAAAATTCCCATGCTAGAAGGTGACCTCTTATTGCTAAACTCAAACCAAATGATGTGCCTTTTAACTTCTTGGGCCTTGAGTTTTTGTCTGAGAATGCCATTTAAGTGGGTGCCTAGTAATTGAGGTTCTGTGGCAACTGCTGTACTAATTGTAGTTTATGTATGGTTTCTAAATAGCATATTTGGTCTAAGATCAAGGAGATCTGTGTGAATCTCTTCTTCTTTAATCTTGCTCTCTGCTCAGTTAGTAGGCTCCATAGTACACACTCATGTGCTTCCCATGTGATCAAGGATGGGTTTTCAGAAAAGTCATTTTCTGAAAAAACACTTTCAAGTTTTGTCTCTATAAGTGCTTCCATATCCGTTTCTTGGAGGATGGAGTCATTCAACCACCACAACTATGCATTGGGGGGATATCACCCAAAGCTAAAGACATGGAAACTGGTACTATGGCTGCAGAGTTGACCTTCTGAAGATCTCTTTGGTAGACAAAAAGATAGCCCAAAGAAGCATATTTTGATGAGGGACAAAGCAGTGGGTGCAGAGTCTATATGAACATACACCAAATATCTAGCTATCTGTAAGACTGTAGAATTCATGTGAATCTTTTAAGGAAAGAGTAGGTCAGTGGGACAATCCCTTGGACATATGAATTTGAGAGTCTAAAGTAACATTTAGGTTGCTTCCCAAAATCAGGCTTCCCACCGCAAATCTCTCCAGCCTTGTCAGGCAGGTTTCAAGAGCTGGAACCTGGTTGGTATTTGGCATGAAGACCTTGACCACATTTACTTTTCAAAAACACCATTAATGGTGCTCATCTGAGATTTGATCCAAGAGAGACTAATTGGTGTATATAAATATAACAATACTCACTCCTCTTGATTTGAAACTCAATGTAGAACAATGATAGATGGTAATTTTTCTATGATTAAGAAGTTTATGGATTTTCACTGACTAGAAATGTGTTTCCTGTAAGAAATGAACATGGGCATCGCCACATGTCACCCAGAACTCTAGATATTTTTTCTGGAATGTTCAAGCTTTGGACATTCCATGATGCAGTCTTGATTGGGGACTTGGATTTGGGCTTTGGATGCACCATGGAGGTGGTCATGTGAGAGGGGAGGAAGGGATGGGCAAGAAGTATGTATGGAGGGACATAGAGTTGGAAGAAAAACAGTAGCAGTCAAAGAATAATGGAGAATGGAGAGGTATCTAGAGGGTAAAGGAAAAATAAATGTGTTTACAGACTTTACAGCTGTGTATGCCCCTGTGGTCCCAATATTCAGTAGGACCGGTAGAGGAACACAGCCTGATGTGGGGAAGATATCTCGCCAGCCAGCAGAAGGTCAGAGCCCAATTTGTTAATGCCTGACCAGACAGCAATACATTGATCATAAACAGCACTATCCAGCCAAAAACATTATGATCAATAGAGGAACCTATATCAGAACAAAATAAATGAATGGGAACAAAATGTAGTATCACTGTTATAACCTCCCCTGGAAACAGCCTCCCCTGTAGGTCATTCATGTACACACAGTAGTCTCTTAGCCCTGTTCAACATAGGTCTTTACAATAAGCTTGAAAGTTCACTTAGCTCTCCCTTAAGGTTTTGATTAAGACATACTGGGGGAGATTTATTAAACTGGAGCATTCAAAATCTGCATGGTAGCCAATCAGCTTCTAACTTCAGTTTGTTCAATTAAACTTTGACAATAAAACCTGGAAGCCAACTTGTTTCTATGCAGAGCTGCACTAGATTTTGTATGTTTCAGTTTTAGTAAATCACCCGCATTATTTCCAAGGTCTGTTGTCACTGAACTACATTTAAGATGTGCCATAAAGAAGAAATTAGCAGAGTTTGGGTTCCCAATAGTGAACAGAAATCTAGGGACTAGTTGAGCCCTCTGCACTTGACTGCAAAGTATGGTTCTTGTCAACTGAGGGTGTCAAGGCGGGGTGTTTTATTTCCAGGTGGAGCCTGAATAACTCATCTATCCATTATAATCCCTGGACATTGATGAACTGCAAAGTTATTATCAGGGGTGGACTGACAGCTCATGGGGCCCCCGGGCAATAGGGGATCATGGGGCCCCTGTGTCCTTGCCAAAACTCAAAAAAGCCTATGAAAAAGGTACCAGGGGCATCTCATGGGGCCCCCTACTGCCCCCGTGCCCCAGTTTCCAAATGGTCAGTCTGCCCCTGGTTAGTATAGAAGAGCTGTAACCAGAACAAAGAATTTCAAGGTGTGAGTGTCAAAGGAAAGGACAACTCAGTAGGGTCTGTTATCTATTGGGAAGTGTCATTGCTCCCTGTTGTTTAAGGACTTGGACCATCTCCCTCAAGAAGTTCCCTATGAGAGAGTGTGTCCTGCCTTAAGATCTGGGAAATTGGGTCAGATCCAGTGTACGCTACAGAGTAAATCTCCTGGACTTTTAGGGACAGATGAAGATGTTGCAGTGACTCTATGGACTCTGTCAATGATAATCTAATTAGAGTCTCTGTGTCCTCATAGCAGGTTAAAGATGCCCATGATGGTAGCTTTTAGGTCATGTGCATTGGTTTCCTCAATTCATTATTATTCCATAAAATAAGGGATGTACCAATACTGTTTTTTTACCGGTGAGTATGAACACTAATACTTTCGGTCAAGTACTGGCTGATACCGAGTACTGATACCTTTGGGGTGTGACTTGAGTCCATACAGAATGAATGGCTTAGAATTGCATGTTATTTGAACAGGAATGCTGTGTGATGCCTATCCAAATTGTATGTGGTTTCCTGCACAGCTCCTGTGTGAACCCAGGCTTGTCATAGGGACTTTGAGCCTGAGTTCCCACAGGAGGGGTCGGGAATTCTTCATGCATGAAAGGTTCCACCACCTCTGGTTCCCGATCCCACTGTGGATATCAGTTGCCATGGTATGGGCTCCTCCTGCCTCTCTCATGGTTCTCTTGTGAGCGAGGTTTTCATGGAGCTCTGACCTTTGCTTACTCACTCGCCATAGCTGGGCCACACCCCTATAGACTTCTTTTTAATGTTCTCTTTTAAAGGGATATTTTTCATTGCTCTGCTTTTTTTTAACAATAGTGTTTTTGGAGTTCTGCTATAACTTGAATAAGCCACATTTATGACTTATTTATATTATGACATATAAGTAAAGATATTTCCTAAAATCTATTTTTTTTTTCAACAACAAAGATCAATAATCTAAAGCTATAATTCTCCATGCTTTAATATGATCACATTGGTCTTTCACACGTATATGTATATATATCTTTTTTCTGATAAGCATTTCTAAAATTAACAATGAAAGAGAACTTTGGA
The DNA here is from genome assembly GCF_062004578.1 of Staurois parvus. NCBI lineage: Eukaryota > Metazoa > Chordata > Amphibia > Anura > Ranidae > Staurois > Staurois parvus. The sequence continues at coordinate 9,895,220 of NW_028317994.1, read as the reverse complement.
AATGCAGTGGTAAGCACATTTACAGAAAAAGCACCTTGTCACAATTTATGAATGTTCTGAGCTTGCGCCTGGTGCAGATAAACGATCTGCTACAGCAAGAAGACACTGAAAATACTAAATATATTACTGTTTGCTCTCACATGCAGTTCACTATGTGTCCTGGGTTAAATACAACTTTCTTATTTGAATAGAAATATTTCTTGCATATAACTGACAAATGCAATGTAATAAAATCATGCCATATGCTTAAAATGTTTATGATTTTTGTTTCCAAAATGTAATTATAACAGTTTACTGTTTCCTTTTAAAACAAAGGTTTCTTGAAAGCAGAAGAGGAAATTTGTTTCTGCCAAAATTCTATCCCAGAACAGCAATACTGTGTGTTATTTTTAAGTGCAATGTTTAGATGGGAGCTTGAACCTTAATGAAATTTTCAGACCTGGCTATAGAGATTTCTTTTCCAAGTTACTGATCTTTGTGAAGGATTGCTGGCATATAGTAAATAACTATAAGAACATTTTCAGTTGATATAAACTTTAACATAGCAGCACAAATATGGCAATAAACAAAAAACAGTATTTATGCCTAAAATAAAAGAAACCAAGACCCTAGACTGAGCAACTGTTGTTGTTATTGTTGTTGTTATTATTATTACTATTATTATAAAATGTTCCTTTGAAATGAGCTTCAACATAAAAAAATCTTTCTTACAAGATGTAAAATCACAGGGGGTTATAAAAACCATTTAACAGTATAACCAGATTTGTTTCCACCTTGTAAATGAACAATTTTTGCAATTGCATACTTTTATATTTTAGTTAGATGTGCTTAATGTGTTACTAAACCCCGGACCCTGCATTTACTATATCTGTCTCCAACAGTACACAGAACATGGAAATTCAATTATTTTAGTAAATGGAAACTGCTAAATACCTTTTCTAATTAGCAGTTAGAGCAGTCTTGTGACTTCTATCAGTGTCCAGCTGAGCACTGGTTAAAGCTTGTAGAAGGAGTTTTCATTCCCCTCCCACTGCCTTATGAGATTGCATAACCCCTGACCCTCTATCTGGACAGTGCTGATTGGCCCTGTGCTGACCACATGCACCCTCCCAAGAAAAAGAAAAAACTTTCTAGCAGTACATACCAAACTGAGCACGTGCAGAGTGTCTCCGAGGCTCTGTTCTATCAAGATGAAATGGGGATCCTGGAAGAAGGGGAGGATCAAAGAAGACAAGATCAAACAATCTTTTTTACACAATGCAGAGGATTAACCCCTCAAGTTCCACAGTGAGTATAACACGCATGCTATAATGCATCTACAGACTGATTTTACTGTTGTGGGTTTAGTAACACTTTAATAATTAAACCAGTGTTTACTTTAACCTGTCAGAGAGGTTAAATGAAAATGAAATGCAGACATTCTTCTTAATCAGCTGTGCTAATCGAAGCAAATACAAATTCCAGGGTCATAGCTAAAAATTCATCAATACCTTTGGTTCAAGGCAAACCCTGCGTGATCAAGATCTGTGGTCCTGAGAAAATAATGTGGGTGTAACCTGGACTGTAGCTGATAACAGTTGCAGATCTTATTTCTTTGTTGATGCTGTATTATCCTTCTGCAGTGTGGACAGGGTAAACTGAATATTCATTAATGCAGAAGTACAGCTGTCATTTTTAAGGAGACCACTTTGCATTATTCGTCTATGGAGTGTCTCCAGTGAATAATGTTATTGTCCTATTGATAGTTTGTATAATTACACTTGCTAATCCTCTCCCCTTTTAGGCTATGCTTGGTCTAATAAATTTGAAATACCTCAAAGTGTGTCTGTGAGTCTAGATGAGCAAGCTGTGTCATCTTCAGATGTGCAGAGAAATCACAAAACAATTTGACATTTCTGAGGGTGGCGCTACATGGGAATTTGCTAGACATAGTTCTGTTTAACCACTTGTCTACTGGGTACTTTCACCCCCTTCCTGCCCAGGCCAATTTTCAGCTTTCAGTGCTGTCACACTTTAAATGACAATTGCACCGCCATGCAACACTGTACCCATATGACATTTTTTGACAGATAGAGCTTTCTTTTGATGGTATTTAATCACCTCTGGGTTTTTTTATTTTTTTGCTAACCAAACCAAAAACAACTGAAAATTGTGAAAAAAAAGTTTTTTCTTAGTTTCTGTTACAAAATTTTTTAAATGAGTAATTTTTCTCCTTCACTGATCTGCACTAATGAGGCTGCAGTGATGGGCCCTGATAGGCTGCACTGATGGGCGCTGATAGGTGGCACTGATGAGGAGGCACTGGTAGGTGGCACTGATGGGCATTGACAGGCATCACTGGTGGGCATTGACAGACATCACTGATGGGCACTGAAAGGCGGCACTGATAGGCAGCACTGACTAGCACTGATAGGCGGCACTGACTGGCACTATTAGGCGGCACTGACTGGAACTGTTAGGTGCAACTGACTGGCACTGATAGGCAGCGCTGATGGGCACTGATAGGCGGCACTGACGGGCAATGATATGTGGCACTGACAGGCACTGATAGGCAGCACTGACTGGCACTGATAGGTGAAACTGATAGGAAGCACTGACTAGCACTGATAGGCGGCACTGACTGGCACTGTTATGCAGCACTGACTGGCACTGATAGGCGGCGCTGACGGGCAATGATAGGCGGCCCTGACTGGCACTGACAGGTGGAACTGATTGACAGCACTCATAGGTGGCACTGACTGGCACTGATAGGTGGCAATGACTGGCACTGATAGTTGGCACTGAAAGGAAGCTCAGATGGGCACTGATATGTGGCATTGATGTGCACTGGTAGGCACTGATATGTGGCATTGCTGTGCACTTTTAGGCACTGACAGATGGCATTGATGGGCACTGACAGGTGGCACTGATGGGGCTACACTGACAACACTGTTCAACAAATTTTTATTTTTTTCCAGTTTTGGAAACAAAAGGATCCATTTCTTAATGAATTTCACATTCTGAGTTCAAATATAACAATGAAATTTGTCAAATGGCTCTAGTTTTTCTGTAAACGGAAAGTTTTCTACTATAGGCGTAATGACTACATAATGCACAATAATTATATAGATAGATGTCTTTCCACAAATATAAAGCAAGTGATATTGACTACATAACAAAGCCTAAATGGCATAATATATTGCATAGGATCACCAAGAAAAATTATAGCCATAAGCTAAGTTGAATCATTTTAATACTTAGGATTCTCACTAGTTTTGTCTTCAGTTTGTGTCGGTTTTGCTTCTCTTGGCTTTTCTCTTGTATTCGAGGAAAGGGCTATCTCTTACAACTGTCCAGCAATAGTCAGCAAGCATTGATGGGCTCCATTTACCTTGATATCTTCTTTCCATAGCTGCAATGTCTTGATGGAAGCGCTCTCCGTGTTCATCACTCACTGCTCCACAGTTTGGTGGGAAAAAATCCAGATGCGAATGTAGAAAATGAATTTTTAGAGACATGTTGCAACCCAGATTTCTGTAAGTCTGGATGAGTTTTTCTACCACTTTCTTGTAGTCTGGTGTTTTATTGTTTCCAAGAAAATTTGATGTCACTGATACAAATGTTGTTCAGGCAGCCTTTTCCTTTCCACGCAACAGAGAAAGAAACTCATCATCATGAATAAGTTTACGAATCTGTGGCCCAACAAAGACTCCTTCATTTATTTTTGCAGCACTAAGTGCTGGAAATTTGCTAATCAGGTACTTGAAACCTGCTTTATTCTTGTCCATTGCCTTAACAAAGTTTTTCATTAATCCCAACTTGATGTGTAATGGAGGTAATAAGATCTTATTGCTGTCTACAAGTGCTGGATAGTTAACATTTTTTTCTCCAGGCTGCAATGACTGGCGTAATGGCCAGTCTCTTTTGGCATAGTGCATTTCTCTCGCACGACTGTCCCACTCACAGAGGAAGCAGCAGTACTTAGTATATCCACCTTGAAGTCCAAGTAGGATAGCAATCACCTTCAGGTCACCACAAATCGACCATTGATGTTCATCATAGTTGATGCACCTTAAAAGCTCTTTCAAGTTTTCATACGTTTCTTTCATTGAAACTGCGTAAGCAACTGGAACTGACGGCAGCTGATTGCCATTATGGAGCAAAACAGCTTTAAGACTCGCCTTTGAAGCATCAATGAACAGCCTCCACTCATCGGGATCATAGCATACGCCGATGGCTGAGATTAAACCATGAACATTGTTACATACAGCAATATCACCTTCCTGGACGAAGAATGGGATCAGATCTTTCTGACGATGACGGTAGAAAGACGTACGAACATCACTTGCTAGGAGATTCCACTGTTGTAGTCTTGACCCCAAAAGCTCTGCCTTGTTCTTCGGAAGATCCAGGTCTCTGATAAGGTCGCTCAATTCCACTTGTGTAATGAGGTGTGGTTCAGTGGGTGTGGATGGAAGAAAGTCTGGGTCATGTGAGGTTGACGGTTGATGACTACACGCTTCAGGTTCTTCCTCACTTGACTCAACCACGAAGGATTCTGGTGCTATAGGAATTGGTAGCCCCTCTCCATGAGGAACTGGACGTATTGCCGATGGAATATTTGGATAGTGCACAGATAACTTTTTCTTCTTATTTAGCCCTTTTGTTGGAGGCACCATACAAATGTAACAATTACTAACATGATCTGTTGGCTCTCTCCAAATCATTGGCACAGCGAAAGGCATAGATGCCTTTTTTCCATTCAACCATTGCTCCAGTGCCGTCCCACAAGAATTGCAGCATATATGTGGTGCCCAGCTCTTGTCCTGGTCTCCTATCTTGCAGCCAAAATACAAGTTGTAGGCTTTCTTAATCATTCCTGTTATCCTCCTTTTTTGTGAGATAAAAGTTATTTCACCGCAGATATAGCAGAAATTATCTGCTTTATTCACACAAGTTTGAGGCATTACTGAGTAGCCTATATAAGCATAAAACGAAATGTAAAGACGCTGTCGAACTACAATCAGCTACAGATACTGCAGCTTTTATGCAGTGAAGTGATGCAATTAAAGGCTAATATTGCATCATCTCAGTATACATGCAATTTTCTATTGGTCACCAGTATCAATTGCGCAATATGCAGCTGAAGTTGCATCATAATTTTGAATGGCTTACGTCATTAGATGGGTGAATATATCATAGAAACTAGAGCCAATCAACATTTTTTAGGGTCATTTTTGTTTTCAGCACCCCAAAATTATGTAAGATTAGCTAATTTTATGCCCAAAACGTTTTACCTGTTGAACAGTGTAATCAGTGTAGCCCCTTTGAGGATGTCCCCTTTGAGGAATGCCGATTACTGGCTCTCCTCTCCTCACATGCTGTCAGCATGACAGCTCGTGAGGGGAGGAATGCCTATAACTGGCATTTCTTTATTTACATGTGATCAGCTGTGATTGGACACAGGTGATCACATGACAGAGGCGATGTTATCGGCTCTTTCTGCTGATTAGTGATCTGCTGTGTCTCAGGGACACATCACACCACCGAGCACCACGCTGCATGCCCCCAGGGTCGCGCACGTGTGGTTAAGAGTGGGAGGATGTCATATGATGTCCTCCCAGAACAAGAGAACCACCGCCCGTCTGATGAATTAAAAGTGCCAGTGTTCTGTCCTCACTACATGTTTCCCTGTGTTTAATTTGACATGCAGCTAAACCCTCCTATTCTGCAATAAGCTAGACTGAATATAATCTTGAAGCTCTAATAACAAAACACAGTGGGTGAAGCTAATAGGAAAAACAAGTAAACAAGAAAGACATACAATCAATGTATGAAGCATACAGAAACCACAATAAATAATTAGTTTAATTCCATCAGTTCTTAAAATGGAGTCTGAGCTCCCAGGATGCACCTGTTTCCTTTTCTTAGAATGAAAGAGTTTTTTATTAAGGTTAAACAGTCTCTAGTTTCTGTAAACCAGTACATTTATTACAGGCTCCATCTAGTGTCCAAATTTAATATGACATTATGATTTTCCCTGCTGCAAGCAGAACAGCCAGTAAGGTGTTTTTGGATAATTTGACCCACTGACTATAAAAAAGTGAGATCATAGCAGCCATACTGACAAGGTGCTTTATCTGTGTTAGGAAAAGCTTAGGAAGTGCTGCTAAAAAACTGCATAGGGACAGATTAGTGTAGAGCTAGTAGGCACTGGCAGTTCTATTAAAGTAGATGTAGATCCTGAAAAAAAATTAGGTAGCAAAATGATATGTATCTTAGAGAAACTGGAAGAGGGGAAGTAGGGGGTGGGAAGGGGTTTTACCTGTTTTATTCTTTGTTACATGATAATTAACAGCCTCATTGTTACAAGTGGCTGTTGATGTCCTGCAGGCTCTTTGCAGCCTGTGCTTGTCCACATGCACTACAGTGATAACAGGCTAAATGTGTTCTTCACAGGACATTTCTAAATTAAACTAATGGTGTGATAAATCCTTTCCATTAATTTCATTGCTTCCCTGCGTTGTAATACCTGGGAACATGGAACTGCCAATTCAGAGCAACAGCCCAGTGAATTGCACTAAATAATGTATTTTCCAGTCTCTGATAGGGAGGTGACACTTCTGGAAGCTCAGCAGAAAAAAGGCACATTAAATAGGTAAGGATCAGTTTAGTCCCAGTAATCTGAGCATCTTTGGTGGAGGCTTGTTTCCAGAGAGGTCCAAGACCTCTACAGATTCAAAATATGTGGAATACATGCCCCTCTCAAAGCAACCCCTGAAGCAGGTCTCTGGAAACAGTAGAAACAAGTATGCAGTTTGGTTTTTGTAAAATACCAGCCAGTATGTAGTTTTAATACTGTTTCCTTTATGGCCATCGAACGAGTGCACTTATGCATATTGGAGAGCATCTCAAGCCAATCCTCCATAGAAAATTTATGTCTAGCCTCACTTTCCCAGCTGATCATTACAGAGGATCTGACTGGGAGGCCTTGTTTGTTTAAAAGCCAATAAAGCTTAGAAATAATACCCTTGTCTCTAGAGGTGGAGCAGCACATCTGCTCAAATACTGGGCAAAGGCACTTGGGTTTGGGCCATAAGTTGAGGAGTAAATATGTCTAATTTGCAGGTATCTAAATAATTCTGAGTGGGGAAGGTTAAAGGTATGTGGAAGAAATTGAGCTAAAGGGGGTTTCTGTAACAATGACACCCACGTCACTATAATGTGCTCTATCCATCTGGCAAAGCCTGTTTTGGCTGTAAAGGCTGCTTGGGAGGATGGGTCAACCAAGAATGAGGCCAAACGAGGGGATGAGGGAATCAGATATAATTTTTCCTTGAAAAGGAACCACAGATAAAGAGACTGGAAAGCTACAGAATTTAAAGAGGCTATATCTCTAGGCCTAATAAATCATGGCTATAGAAGGCCCAGGAGGTAACAGGGCTTCATCGAATTAGATTCAAACCATAGCCAAGTTATATGAGCAGATGGAGTATGCCATTGAGCCAACTGTGCCAAACGGGCTGCTAAATAATATTTACAGAAGATGGGCAAGCCCAACCCTCCCATTACTTGGGTCCTTTAAGCCAACCATTTGCCTAAGAGAGGTTTTTTTTTTACCTTGCCATAGGAATTTATTCATCTCTAGTGATGAGCCGAACACCCCATTCAAATGTTTGACTGCAAACTTTGAACTCAGTGCAAGTCCATGGGACTCCAACTTAAATTAAAAAGTGCCCATTTTGATAGCTTATATGCAAGTTATTGGCCATAAAAGGGGTAAGAGGACTCAGGTACTGCCCTGTGGGACATGAATCAGTGAAAGAATTTTTTTTTTTAAAAAGTATCATTTTAAAGGGGCAGTAATTTTTCATTAAATGCATGCCTGTGGGGTTCCCTTAAACTACCCTTTAGGCCTGGTAGGAAGGTTAGGAGGGACCCCACAGTAATACTTTTTTTGTAAAGTGCAGGGGATTTCACCTAAAAGCCATACCAGGCCCTTTAGGACTGGTGGGACTTTTAAGAGAAACCTCACCCCCCCCCCAAAATGGGGGGGAAAGCATGCGGTTCCCTCTAAATTTGTACCAGACCCTTGACCTAAGCACAGGCCTGGCAGGTCAGGAAAGGGGAGGGGGGAAAACACAGGCCAGTGTCCCCATGCCGATGGGGACAAGGGCCTCTTCCCCCACAACCCAGCGGTTGTAGGGGTCTGCAGGCAGGGGGGCTTATTAGCATCAGCATCACCCTGATGCTGCCCCCCTCTTGTGAATGAGTAAGGGGTACTCATACCCCTATCTATTCAGTAAAGGATTAAATTCAGTAAAAAATAAAGACACCACACTTTTGAAAAATTCCTTTATTGAACAAAGAACAAAACAACAGTTTTTTTACAAGTCCTTTAATAACAAAAAAAAGTAAAAAAAATGGTTTTATCATTGTAATCCATCATCAATCACAGCATCCAGCATTGTCAAGACGATGCTGACTAGCCAAAATTTAAAAAAACGAGGCCCGCCGACCTGTCTGTACCTGCTGAGAACTCCCCGCAATCTGAAATTTGCCGGTCAGATGTAAACAATTGGGCAGAGCTAGCCATGACATCACCGCTAGCTTCCTCGAATTATACTGTGATTGGTCCTTACCGTTCGTGTGTTTAGCAAAGACTGGTGTTCGAGTCAAACATCAAGCCCATCCCTATTTGTCTCAGCCTGTATAGCATGAACCATTGATCAAGAGACTTAAAGAGATTAAAAAAAGAGAGCTTGAAAATAGTACAATAGTTTAGGCAGGATTGACATTTTTACTGCTTGTACTTTCCCAAGAAATTAAATATGGTAAGTAGACCATAATCGTAGCTATTTTCTAATGTGAGAGAACACCTGGGGATAGTTGCCTAAGGGGCTAGAAGAATCCCCAGCTACAGAAATTAGTCTTCACGCCAGGAATAATTACATACAGTATGTCCTGTATACCCATGATCAATGATTGAGGTATATTGATAGGCAGGGCTGCGCATTTGGAGACATTCACCCCTAAGCCCAAGTGATCGTGGAAAGTGTGGAGCACAGTAACTAAGTCAAGTAGAGTAGAGTAGTAGTAGGGGTCTGACAGGAAAAAAAAAAACACCATCAGCATATAGGCTTAGTTTGAATTGGTGGTCACCTTTAGTATATCCCTTGAGGGTAATTGGGTGAGCCAGAGGCTCAATAGCCAGGGTAAATAAGAGGGGCAACCCTGCCTTGTTCCGCAGCCTAGTGTGACGTAATGAGAATTACATCCTAGCAGTTTAATTCTAGTTTTTGGAGATGTATATAGAGCTAAAAAACTGTTCACAAATTCTTCCCGGAAACCAAATCTAATGAGAACCGTTTCCATTTAAGACCAGAGTACATCAAATGCTTTATGTAGGTTAAGGTGCAATAGTAATACTTTACAGGAAAGAGTTCAACCTCTTGAATTATATTAGTAGTCACATGGATGTTATCTGTTAACTGCCTGGTCGGGATGAAACCTGTTTGGTCTGGAAAGATAAAAAAGTGATAATAGAGGCCAAACAATCCGCTATTTGGAGGAAAAAAAATCTTCAGATCACTATTTATAACTGAAATAGGGTGTTAACTTTGGAGGAGAGAATGATCTTTGGTTTAGAATCAAGGGACATATTCGCTAAGAGCATGTCATCATTTTTATAATATGAGACTGAGAATCCGTCTGGACCTGGACCTTAGAGGGTTTTAAAGAAGCAATAATTCCATGATCTCTTCTTCCATACAAGTGGCATTCAAAGAGCGTACCTGGTCAGCATTGCGTTCAGGTAGAGAAAGGGCTAAGGAAGTGTAACAAGGCTGGGTGGGGTGTGTGTGGGGGGGGGGAGGGGTGGAGGAGATAAGAGTTTGATAAAATTTTGAAAAGATCTGCAGGACTTCCTGTGAGTGTGTGACCAGTTGGACCTTCAAATTCTTAATTTTATAGACATGTGAAGGTTGGAGAGATTGATGGAGTTTCCTTGTGAAGGTTGGAGAGATTGATGAAGTTTCCTTGTGAACATTCAAGGCTGAGTTACCATGAAGCAGGAAGCAAGCTTTTCACCAACGTAAGGATTTTTAAGTTTGCTCAGAAAGAATAGTATCCAAAGCAACTCTCTTATTATGGATCTGTGCCAAAAGGTCCGGAGAGTGCTTTTTCCTATGTAGGTGGTCAATCTAGTTCTTCCTTGAAAGAGCGAATATCAGTCATTTTAAGTCTTTTCCTGGTGGTTGCCATTTCAATTAAGTGGCCCCGCATTACTGCCTTGTGGGCTGCCCAAAGAGAAGTGGGGGAGATATCATCAACTGCATTAGTATGGAAATATTCTACCAGGCAGTTAGTCAGCTGATCCAAAATATCAGGGAGTCATTCAAACGCCAGGTAGCTGTCTTAGAGGAGAGGCCACTTTGAAGGTGTAGAAAGATACAATGTGATGATCCGACCAGGGACATGAGTGGATACCAGCTTTGGAAGAGTTAGCTAGTAGTATAGGGCTACTATAAATATTATCTAATCAGCAATAGCTGTTGTGAGGGTGGGAATAGTAAGTATATTCTCTAGCGCCCACATTATGTGCTCTCCAGGAGGGAGATGGAATTTATGGGTTTTAAGTAAATACTGGAGAGACTTGGAAAACGCATGAGCTGTACTCACTCCTCAACTTCTATCCAATACAGAGTGTGCCACCAAATTAAAATCTCCTCCAACCACCAAAATAAGGGGAACTATTTGTATCTAGCATAAAAAAAAGAGCTAAAAAAAGTTGCTTGCGTGTCATTGGAAGCATACACATTAGCTATATTGATAGCTTTACCTTGTAGAGAATCTTGGATTAACAGAAATGTGATAGTAGGATCTCTATAAACATGCTGCACTTCCAAAGGGATAGAATTCCTAATAAAAATAGCTACTACCATGGAGTTGGACTCATAGGTGGTAAATAAGCATTGTCTATATGCTTTATCAAAGTAAGAGGGGTGATTAATAATAGAGAAATGTGTCTCTTGCAAGAGAAGGATATCTGCCCCACATCCTTTTGTAATTTGGGAATGCTTTCTTTCATTTGTGTTGGGAATTAAAACCCCTGACATTATGTGTAATTATTTGCAAACCCATAATAGATTACGAAAAAAACAAAAAAACAAGAGACTGTATCTGAGTCTAAATCTAAGGGGAGTGCCAATGACCAGCAATATCAACAGGGTGCCAAACTGGACATGATGGCCTGGTGATACATCGGTAGGCCTGATAGTAAATACATATACATATGCTTTGAGAGATAGGTAAACAAGGCTAACAACAAAAAAAACCATGAAGAAATAGCAAAATTAATCTAAGCCAAAAAAACAAGCGCAGAGGGGCCAGGGGTAAAAAAGGCCTCCAGCCAATACATATTCAATCATCAGAACCATACAGTCCATTACTATATTTTGCAACTTAAAAGAGTCAACCAATAATATTAGTTCAGTGAAACTATTCAAAAACAGTTCACCCAGCTGTAGGATCAGAATCAAAGGCCAAAGAGACCGGTAGGGTCCTTTCAGGGCACTGGGTGAGAGCAAAAGTAGAGTAGGGGGACATCTAGGTGGGTGCACCTAGACTATACCAGCTTGGGAATAACCCATATCTTCTTAGTATCCCAACGGGTTCAAATTGGAGAGAACTGTAATGTAGAAAAAAATTAGCTTAAGACATTGATTCAGGTAGCAGGATTTCTGGAATCTGGACATCATTCACATCTGGGGGATGGAGTTGCCCAGATGGGAGAGGGGAGAAGAGTTGATGGTATTCTGGGCAATGACTCAGCTTCCAGTAAGCCCAGTTTCACTAGGAGATCCTTCCTTTCCCTTAAAGTCATTCATGATCTTTCCGCAGCTCAAAATAAGCCAGGTGCAGCTCATGTCCTGCTGTATAGAGCTGGCAGTTACTGAGATAAAGTGGAGATGGCTTTGCAAAGTTCTGTCCGGAATTTATGGGCAAGCTTCTCATACATCATGGGCAGACTGTCATACAAATCTGCTTTAGTTAATTGTATGAAGTACTCCAGAGGCATAACTAGAACCTTCAGGGCCCTGGTACAAGAAACCATGAAGGGCCCCACTTAAAAAAGCATGATTGTGATACATTTTTTCACTATATAAAACAGTAAAACATTATCCACTGAGGGTGGTGGAGGGTGGGATCACTGGCAGAAGTGGTGAGGGATGGGATCAGTGGCAGAGCTGATGTTGGGGGGAGGGATCAGTGGCAGTGCTGGTGGTGGGGGGATGGGATCAGTGGCAGCAGTGGTGGTGGTCGTTGTGGGAGGGGCGGTGGCAGTGCTGGGGGGGGAACTGGAGCAGTGGCAGTTCTGAGAGAGGATGGGAGATGTGATCAGTGGCAGTGCTGCTGTTGGTGATGCCGGATGGGATCAGTCCACTGAGGGTGGTGGGGGTATGGGAACAGTGGTAGTGCTGGAGGTAGCAGAGGGGGGGGGGGAGATGGGATCAGTGACATCAGTAGTCATGGTGGAATGAGTTGGTGTGGAATCAGTGACAGAGGTGATGATGTGGTGGATAGGATAAGATCAGTGGCAGCAGTGGGGGAAATGGGATCAGTGGCAGTACTGGTGGTGAGGGAGATCAGTGGCAGAAGTGATGGTGAGGGGGATGGGATAAGATCAGTGGCAGCAGTGGTAGTGGGGAAGGGGGATCAGTGTAAGCAGTGGCGATGGGATCAATGGTAGTGGTGTGGTGGGGGGGATGGGATCAGTGGCAGTGCTGGTGGAGGAGGATCAGTGGCAGAGGTGATGATGGGGGGATGGGATGAGATCAGTGGCAGCGATGATAGTGGTGGGGGGATGGGATCAGTGACATCGGTGGTGATGGTGGGGGGGAGATCAATGGTGTTGGATAGATCAGTGGTGTTGGATAGATTGGAGGGGGTTTGGCAAACCTGTCAGGTTTTTATTGCTTTTTATTTGTCCTATTTGCCATTATCACCAAGGGTGAAAGTGAAAGAAAATTCTAAATTTTGGGCTGTCATCAGAACAGGAATAGAGGAGAAATCTTCTAATAGGCACATTAGTTTTGGTGACCCTAGTGGCAATCAGGCCAAAAACTCTTAAATGGGGATTACATCTATGAATTGGAATATGAACAGCTGAACAGAACTTTTAAAAAATACAAAAATTAAGGAACACTATCATTGTTTAAATGATATAAAGAATATAACAGAATATGTAAAAAGGAAATCAAGGACACAAAAAAATGCAAAACGAACCTTAGATTGCAAAAGAAAGTAGAACAAACCCCCATAAGTTTTCAAATATATTAATAGTACAAGGGTCAGGTCTGAGCATATATGCCCTTTACAAAAAAAATATCTGGAGTGGGTGACAGGGAACAAAGAGATGGCAATTTTATTACATACCTTCCTTAGCTCTGTGTATACAAAGAAGCATGAGGGAGCTCATGTACAAAATGGGGATGGCATTGACACAGTCCCATATGATCCACAATGGCACAAAATTGATATTGTCCAGAAATATTAAAGAGAATAAATGTGAATAAAGCACCTGGACCAGATAGCATACACCCACAGATCCTAAAAGAATTGAGCTCTGTCATTTCAAAGCCATTGTTTCTAATATTTAGAGACTCTTTAATGACTGGCATAGTACCACTAGATGCATAGGGCCAATGTGATGTCTATATTCAAAAAGGGATTAAAGTATTTTCTAAGTAATTACAGACCTGTTAGTTTAACTTCTATAGTTGGGAAGATACTGGAGAGTTTAACCACTTGCCTATCGGGCACTTATACCCCCTTCCTTACCAGGCCAATTTTCAGCTTTCAGCGCTATCGCACTTTGAATGACAATTGCGCAGTCATGCAAGATTGTACCCATATGAAATGTTTATCATTTTTTTCTAATAAATAGAGCTTTCTATTGGTGGTATTTAATTGCCGCTGGGTATTTTACTTTTTGCACTATAAACAAAAAAAGTGCAAACATTTTGAAAAAAAAGGTTTCTTTGTTTCTATTATAAAACTTTGCAAACAGGTAATTTTTCTCCTTCACTGATGTGCGTTGATGAGGCAGCACTGATGGGCACTGATAGGCAGCACTGATGGGCACTGATAGGTGGCACTGATAGGCAGCACTAACGAAGTGGCACGGATAGGCGGCACTGATAGGTGGCACTGATAGGCAGCAATGATGATGGGTACTGATAGTCAGCACTGACTGGCGGCACTGCTGGGTATTGACTTGCGGCACTGCTGGGCATTGATTGGTGCAACTGCTGGCCACTGACTGGCACAACTTCTGGGCACTGACTGGTGACACTGACTGGCGGCACTGCTGGGCACTGGTGAGTGGCACTGGTGGGCACAGGTGGGTGGCACTGGTGGGCATGGGTAGGTGGCACAGGTGGGTGGCACTGCTGGGCACATGTGTGTGGCACTGCTGGGCACTGATGGGTGGCACAGGTGGGTGGCACTGCTGGGCACAGGTTTGCAGAACTGGTGGGTGGCACTGCTGGGCACCGATCATCAAGGCACTGATCCTCAGTGCCCTGATGATTGGTGCCGATCCTTGCTCTGACAACTGCCGGTTCTTGGCAGTACTTTCCTCACGCTCTGACTGGTGGCACTGCTGGGCACTGGTAAGTGGCACTGGCGGGTGGCACAGGTGGGTGGCTCTGCTGGGCACAGGTGTGCGGCACAGGTGGGTGGCACTGCTGGGCACTGGTGGGTGGCACAGGTGGGTGGCATTGGTGAGCACAGGTGGGTGGCACTGATGGGCGCAGGTGGGCGAAACTGGTGGGTGTCACTGCTGGGCACCAATCATCAGGGCACTGATCCTCAGTTCCCTGATGATCGGTGCCAATTCCTGCTCTGACAGCTTGAGGAAAGTGCAGCCGAGAACCGGCAATTGCATTTCCCTGTGATCAGCGTGTCATTGGACACGGCTGATCACGTGGTAAAAGACCGCTGTGATTGGCCTTTTACCACATCACGTGATCAGCTGTGT
The DNA here is from genome assembly GCF_062004578.1 of Staurois parvus. Classification (NCBI taxonomy): domain Eukaryota; kingdom Metazoa; phylum Chordata; class Amphibia; order Anura; family Ranidae; genus Staurois; species Staurois parvus. The sequence goes on along the minus strand of NW_028317994.1, from coordinate 9,880,198 downwards.
CCATAGGACACAGCGATCACAGGGATCGCCAGGTGCTCACCCTCGGGGGCACGCAGGAGAGAGCTTTCTGGGAGAACATCATATAACGTCCACCCAAAACTGGCCGGCCGCAGTGCAGCCATCATTCGGCTATCTGCGGTCGGCAACTAGCTAATAAAAGACCACATAGATGAGTTCTTGCTGGAAAAAAATATTTTAAGTAACAGACAGAATGGATTCATGAAAGACAGAAGTTGTCAAACAAATCTGATTTCTTTTTATGAGGAGGTGAGCAAAACCGTAGACAAAGGCGTAGCAGTGGACGTGGTATACTTGGATTTTGCAAAAGCGTTTGACACAGTTCCCCACACACGCCTATTGTGTAAGATAAAGTCTACAGGCTTGGAGAAACAGTTTGTAAATGGATAGTAAACTGATTGAAAGACCGTATTCAGAGAGTAGCGATTAACAATTCATACTCTGAATGGTCTAAGGAGTTTTTCCCCTGCTGAAGCAAATTGGATCAAATTGGGGAGGGGCAGTGACATCACCACGCATCCTTACACGGCGAGCACTGGTAGTGTATGCGAGCACACCGGAGAGGCTATTATACAAAGTGCAGATTGTTTTTAATCAATGTGAGTGCATATTGAGCACAAATTAAAGTGTTTATTTTTATCAACGATAAAGCACTATGTACTTTTCTCTATTTACATGATCTGTATGAGGAATGTCTAAAGGGCTGGATCAAGGAAAGATCTGAGGAGGGAGAGATCCATATGACCATCCAGGCTTACATAGTAGCCCTCTATCTGCAACCTTCACCTGCATCACCTCAGGCTGATTGGAAGGAGAGCACACAGATATTTCATCCTTGCTGAATTCTGCACCAAGTCTGTTTTGTGTTTTTGCACAATATTTATGGAATCTCACCTTTTATTCATTTTTTATAGTTTTCAATTTATTAATTGGATTATTAATTTAATCATCGAAGGACACAAATGTGAATAATTTTGTACAGGCTTTTATTATATATATATATTTTTTTAATATCACCAATTTTGATATATATTTTCCTAATTCATTTATTCACAATTAACACATATTTGGGTATTGATTGGCATTACAATCATGTATGGTTACACATAAGAGATCATGCAGCTATTAGAGATTTAATGTAAATACAGTTCTTATACTATATACAGGTAATATGTATTGATAGAGCGCGGCATCTATATTTTCTTCATTTGTATGCACTGATAACTCACATTTATGAGGATGAGCAAGATAGCCTGCGATCTTACTGATAGAAGCTTTTTATTATACACCTTATTGGCTCACAAGTACATTTTTAAAATTGGATCATGCTTTATTGGGGTTTTTGTGCCTTCCTTTGGATCATCTGTGGGTATAGCACTGTGTATATAGCATTGTATAATTTTTTTCCCTTTTATTGGTTGAACTAGATGTACTTTCAAGCAGACTAACTAATGTAACTATGTAGCTGGGAGGGCTCTGAGGAAGAGGCAAGTCCTTGAAACGCGTCAGCCTATTGGATGTCTACACTCCCCATTGCGGACTGTTACTCAGCGCGGTGTTGACCCAGCTGTTCTTTTATGATGTGCCTTGACTTTATTCTCGTTTGTGAGTACAACACCTATTTTATTTCTTATTAAACATTTTTTATGGTAATGCACTAGGCCTGTGCGCCCTCTCTTTGTTCTTTCCTCATACATTCACACCCGTGGCCTGCTGAAAATCATTTTGTAATGCTCTGGCAGTGCTCATCCTGTTCCTCCTTGCACAAAGGAGCAGATACCGGTCCTGATGATGGGTTAAGGATCTTCTATGGCCCTGCTCAGCTCTCATAGAGTAACTGTCTTTCTCCTGGAATCTCTTCCATGCTCATGAACTATTGCAGCTGTCAGCTTGTAGTTCTCAATGAACTACCAGGGTGCTGTTGAGCACTCTAGATAGTTCATTAATGTTTCCTAATAAGGAAGAAATATACAACTGTGCCACAGTATTATTCACAAAAATAATCACTAAAATAATTCATGTGAAAAAAACAAAAAACTCTGCATTTTTATTCATCGGATAAGCAAACAAAAGTCCATATTATAAAAGTGATTAGAAGGAAAGCCAAATACGTGCTGTGATGAAAATCACTCCATAGACAATGGCATCAGTGTATTATCCTCCACCACATATAGATGGCCTTTTACTTAGATGTGGACTTACCTCTAATCACTTGGTCATTATTTTAAATGGTATATAACACTACTGTGGCTCCTGTGGTTCTCCTGTTGGATAGTGCTGGTGAGATATCCAGTGTCTGCACACTGGTACAAGAAACTACATGGTGGATTGCAGTGGATCTTGTGCAAGTGTACACATACACAAGCCTATATTGATCTCTGCAATCGAGATCCAATCATTTGTTAAGAGGCCATCTTAATGTGCTGGAGGATAATACACTGACACTTCTGTTTATGGAGTGATTTTCATCACAGCACTTATGTGTACTTACTTCTAATCACTTTCATAATATGGACCTTTGTTTGCTTATTCATTGTATATAAATGCAGTTTTCAGTTTGTTTCGCATGAACTATTTTTGTGACTGATTCCATATTATCACTACATATGTATTTGATTTATTTGAGTGCACCATACTTTGTAGTTATTTATTTATTTATTTCAGGTACTTATATAGTGCCGTCAATTTACGCAGCGCTTTACATATATATTGTACACTCACATCGTTGATTGTTTATGGCACTGTTCAGGCTATTTTTGATTGCAGCACTTATTCTATAATATGTATTTCATTTCACCAAGCGCAGGGTATTCCACGAGGGTTTGAATATGATAAATCAGTTAGCAGAGCATTCCCCTCTGGGAGCAATGACCTGCAATGCCCAAACAACTCTTTTCTCAGAGGACTTCCGGATGTAAGGATGTACTCCATCATATTATACCAGGAGAAGAAAAAGGAAAGTGCTTGCATAGTGTGAAATCCTTAAAACATTTTATTATAAAAACACTCTAGAACACTCACGTTTAAAAAGGTGTCTCCACTGACACTAGTATATCTGCAACCCCTAGCCGTGAGCGCTGACCCAATGTGCGTGGTAACATCATGTCTAAGCCCAAGTCCCGCATGCTCGGGAGTGACATCATCCCCACCCAGCCAGTGACAAAGAAGTCAGCATCCAGGAGGGGAGTTCCGGGATAGTACATTGGAGGTGAGTATAGTTCCACTTTAAATACACGCTGTCATCAACATACCAAAAAACAGTATAGATTGCTGCCTGGTCTTGTCCATAGGTAATAACCAGTTCTAGTCCCTCTAGGCCTTGGGGTGTTTCCTGTGGGTGCACACCATGCTGCTATTGGGGGGGGGGGGGGGTGTGCACCACCAGAAGTGCACGAGTACAATCACCTTTCCCTACCATCCACTTATGGTTGGTGGTGGGTTAGAGTAAGAGATGAGGCAGGTGCTCCAGCTGCGCCAAATAACAGAGGCTGGTCTTGGTTGAGCATAAACATCAAAACATTGCACTGTACTTCAAGCATATATGGAAATCCCTCTTTTTTGTGGGATTTTAAAGGCACAAACAAAGCCAAATAGAAACATTCAACTTATGAAAAACTTTAATAGAACCATATTTTATTTGTACAAAACATTAAAATTCACATAAACATACAAAATATGGCGGTTAAACATTACATATCTTTTACAATAAATGCACGGGTAGGGGAGGTGAGATTCAAATCATGCAAGCACTTGACGCGTTTCAAGATAACAGACATTCTCTTCTTCAAAAGTGCCTAAATAGAGCATGATACCTATAATGGATATATAATTATAATATTATTGCCATATATCTCTTTTGGAAGTTACAATCACAAGTATGTAAATATCACTTACATAGCCCAGCATTGGAGCAAAATACATGGAAAGACTGCCAATTACTAAAACTGAAAAGAACATAAATGTAGCCACTGTTTCCCAAATCCTCCCAAAAGGATGGAAAAAAGAGAAGAAAGGAGGGAAGAGCCTCCAAGAGGAACCACTTCACAAGACCACTAGGGCGATAGGCGGGCATTCCAAGTTTAAAATAATTTCTTGGGAAATATATAAATAACAACAAGGAAAATAAATAAATAGGTAGTAGGTGATAACATGGTGGTGCACAAACAAGTAAGAATGACCAATATCACTCTTATAGGAGCAAGGAAAAATTGCTTACTTAGTGAATATGTACCGAATCATACTCTATGTTATGGAATTACATATGAGCCCATAAAATGGTGCTTTATAAACAAGAATAATAGCTTGGAATTGCACCAATCACAGTCCATGGGAAATTGGATTAGTGAGCCTATAACCTCCCGGGGGTCTGCGGCAGCCACGCTTCATTCAGAAGCAGTTGATTGAAGATCTTTTTGCTTGCAATGTTTCCCCAGCTACTGTTTGACATTACATTCTGGAATAGGGAAGACCTGACAACATGTTTTTTGTGAAAGGGAGAGAAAGAAGGTGAGGAAATGCTCAAAGGGATCACAGTAGTGACACCAAAGTGTGGGTTCCCCTTACTGTGCATATGTTCAACCCCTTTGTGTGGGATGAAGAAATGAGAGTATTTCTATTGTGCTATCGTGAGTCCATGTCTGCTGGCATTAAGAAGACAAATGTCCTGGGCACCTTCAATGGCCAGCGGAAGTTCTGGGTAGTTTTCAGAGCAGATTCCAGGGGAATCAGTGGTGTGTGGCATCCCACTCAGACCTTCTCCATCAGGAGTGATTGGGTCTCTCCATGGTACCCAGGGCAGCCTTTTTCTGCAGGAAATGCTTTTGATTTGGGTATACTAAGCACCAGTACAATACCGGGTTGTAACTGTTTCAAACAGGGTCACAAAACAACTGTAAAGAAAGGAGGAAGTGTCACATCTGTGGAAGTTGCGGGCATTTGGCAAGACAGTGTCCCAAGCTACTGAGTGCCTCGATGGCTGAGGGGCTGAGGCAGAGGATGGAAAGGGTGTGGAAAGAGGGACACTGTCCTATGCAGATGTGCCTAAAAGAGTTGCCCCTGGCCATTTAAAGGGCTCCGTAGAAGGGACCAAAAGGCTACCTGAGGAAGTGGAAGTGTGAACAGATGTTTTCTTTCCTGCGAAGGGTGAGCCAGATCCCTCCCCTGCTGAAGCTGGAGAGGCTAAGGGGGCTTCTTCCTTTGTAGGGGAGAGTGTCCTTGACAGCCATATGCCTAAGAGAAGTGTCAGCAGATGAGGAGGCATATAAGGAGGTAGAGGAGGTGGAGGCAGGGGCAAATTTCCCTAAAACATAAAATGGAGGCTACAGGACCCATTCCTCCCTCTCAGGAAATTGGATCATTTCCTAATAGCCCCATCTCAGGGGAGTCAAAATTGGCCATAAACTCTGACTGCTCACAGTCACAGGCCTACAAGAGTACTAATCAGGTTGCTAACCTAAGGAGAAGGTCAAGAGGAGGAGGCAAAATCCAAAATGACCAGTGTTAAACCAGAGGAGGAGCACAGGAGCTTAGAGGTCAAGGGTCAGGAGTATTTGTTTGTTTATTTTTGTGTGTGCATGTGCCTTTGGATACAAAGGGGAGGGTGACACTGTTTGATAAGATGAGGTTGCTTTTAGGTGGTATGGAGCATTCAATTGTGTTGTAGGATTTTAATCGTATTTTGCATGCTGGGGATAGGTGTGAAGGTGGGGGAGGTGTTACTGATGATGTTAATGGGAGTCTAGATTAGTCAGGGAAGGATTTGATGGAAATTTTATGGGTATTTGAGTTGAGGGATGTGGGTGAAGGTGGTGCTTTTTCTTATTTTAGTGATAGGGGTTCTGTTCCAACAAGGATTGATTTTTTTTTTTTATTTCTAAAGATCTGGATGCAGAAGCCTTTGCAATTCACCAGAATCTTTCTTGGATCATGGTCGGATTGAATGTATTGTGAATATGAAGTAAAAGGAAATGTATGGAAAAGGTGTGTCGAAACTGAACGTGGAATTGTTAGAGGATGAAAAGTGAGTATGTGGAATTGTTTTAGAAACTTAAAAGGAGGAGGGAGAATTTTTGGAGCGTGATTAAATGGTGGGAGTTGGATGAAGGTGAGGACTAAGGTGCTTTCATTAAAATGTGTTGTGAGAGGGCAAGGAAGAAGCGTAAGGTATGTGAGTGGTGGCAAAAAAGGTTTAGATATTTGAAAGAGTTGAGAGGTTGGGGAGAGAATGTGGGGGATGAATTGGTAGAAGCGAGAGAGAAATTGAGACAAATTGTGGGTTTTTGAAAGAAAAGGGAGTGAGATTATTTTGCACAAAAAAATGGTGGTGAAAGAGCAGGATAAAAAATGTACAATGTTTTTCTTTAAAAAGGTATATAAGGGAAAGGTGGGGATGTTGGGTGTGTTGGATAAGAATGAATGTGAAGTGAATGGAAATAGGAGGATTTGTGAAGAGGTTTGAAAATTTTATTTTAATTTGAATACTGAGAGAGAAAGGGATGAAAAATTTGAGAATGAGATGTTGGAGCAGCTGGATGCATGTCTGTATAGGGAGGTGTTGGGTCAAAGTGTGAGAAGAGGAGAAATTGATGAGTGTATAAGAGGAATGCAAAAAGGGAAGATACCTGAGAGTGATGGATTGCCAGTTGAGTTGTATTGTATGGTTTAGGATATGATAGGGAAATATGTTCATGATGTTAAAAAGTATTATTGTGTTACTATATAAAAAAGGGGATAAGAAAAATCTGAGGAATTGTAGGTCGATATCATTATGAAGCAAAGACAATAAGATAAATGCAAAAGTGTTGGTTAATAGGTTGCATGATGTGGTGGAGAAGTTGATGGGTAAGGAACAGGCGTGCTAGGAAGATCAAGTGCAAAAACTTTGGTTAACCACTTGACCTCCGGACGATTTACCCCCCTTCATGACCAGACCATTGTTTTATATATGGTGCTGAGATACCTTTACTGATAAATACGCTGTCATAAAACACTGTACCCAAATGAAATATTTAGAATTTTTTCACACAAATAGTGCTTTCTTTTGCTGGTATTTGATCATCACTGAGTTTTTTCATTTTTGCAATATAACTGAAAAAAGACCAAACATATCAAACAAAAATTATATTTTCTCATTTCTGTTATAAAAATATTCAATAAACTCAAATTTCATCATAAATTTAGGCCAAAATGTATTTTGCTACATGTTTTTGGTAAAAAAAAATCCCAATAAGTGCATATTAATTGGTTTGTATGAAAGTTATAGCATCTACAAAGTATGGTATAGATACTGGATACACAGCTTTTACTTTCTGACTGTCTATCACACTTCTTGAAGTGTTAAAATGCAAGGGCAGTACAACCACCCCCCAAATGACCCCTTTTGGGAAAGTAGACACCCTGAGCTATTTTCTGAGAGAAATGTTGAGTAAATGGAAGATGTTTTTTTTTTCACAAGTATTTGGAAAATGACAATTTTTTTTTTTTTTCCAAAAGCTGTCATTTAAATGATATATTGCTTATACATGCCATGGGTATATGTGGAATTACACCCACAAATATATTATGCCACTTCTCCTAGGTATGCTGATACCACATGTGATAAACTTTTTGGGAGTCTAGTCGCATATAGGAGCACGAAATCCTGATGGCGAGTAAATTCCTCATTTCACTTCCTCATTCCCTATCACAGTTTCACAATGTATGAAATTCCAGGATAGCACAAAACCTCCCCCCCCCAATTACCCATTTTTGGAAAGTAGACACCTCAAAATATTTGCTGGGAGGTATTTTGAGGTGATGGAATACTTTATTTTTTACCACACGTTTTTGGAAAATGACAAAAAAAATTATAATTTTTCTTTTACACAGTTGTTAATTAAATGATATATTGCTCACACATGCCATGAGTATATGTGGAATTATACCCCAAAATACATTCTGCTACTTCTACCGAGTATGGGGATACCATATGTGTGAGACTTTTTGGGAGCCTAGCATCATACAGGAGCCTAAAATCTAAAGACCCCTTTGAATACCTAAAGGTGCGTAATTTCCTCATTTCACTTCTTCCCTACCTATCACAGTTGCAGAGGCCCTAAAATGCCAGGATAGCACAACTTTCCCCCACCCAATATGACCCCTCGGAAAGTAAACACCCCAAGGAATTTAATAAGAGACATGGGGAGTATTTTGCAAATTTCATTTTTTTTGTCACAAGAAAAATAAAAAAGAATACATTTTAGTTTTCTTTCTTAATTTTCCAAAAAATTGTGGCAACAAATGAGATCTGCAAAATACTCACCATGCCTCTTAGCAAATACCTAGGAGTGTCTACTTTCCAAAGAGGGGGCATTTGGGGGGGGGGGGTTTATTTCAGGTCCTCCGAAACTGTGATAGGTAGTCAGGAAGTATAATGAGGAGATAAATCCCTTTAAAAGCCTGAAGGTGCTTATTGGATTTTGGGGTTCTATACGCAGCTAGACTGCCAAAAAGTCTCTTACATTTGGTATCCCGATACCAGAGAATTAGCAGAATGTATTTTGGAGAGTAATTCCACATATACCCATGACATGTGTGAGCAATATATCATATATTTTGTTTTGTCATTTTCCAAAAACTTGTAGTTAAAAAAAAAATTCTTCTATGGATGGATATGGATGGATGGATGATGATGTCTGTCTCTGGACTGTTGTGTCTGCTGCATTCACCATCTGGATCAGAATTAGTACATAGGATCAGTACACGGCACATGGAGTCATTCAAGTGCATCACATGTGAATGCACAAAAATGCACCTTTTATGGTGAGAACCGGTCCTAAAGACCATATGCACACTAGGCATCTTTGCACCCAATCTTGGGGGGTTTGTATTAAGGACAGTATGACCTGGGGGGGGGTTACTTGGGACAGACTGACCTGACCTGGGGGATTGTACTTGGAGGAACAGACAATCTTTTGGCAGAAGGGATTCCTCCATCTACCTAATTTGTGTGTTTTTTTTCATTCAGCTCACTGGCTTAACAAGAGAAAAATTAACTGTCCATGGCCAGCTTAACAAGGTCTTGCACCATACACACTGTATTGTACATTACATACTATATACATTATATTAAACATTACACACTCCTGCACTATATACACTATATTGTACATTACACAATCCTGCACTATATACACTATATTGGACATTCTATACTCACCAAAGTTTTCATTGTCTTAACAGTTGCTGGTCACTAAGCAGTCCATGACTATTTCAATGAAGTTCTTCTTTAAGTTAGGCTCAGATAAAATGTTAGCTCTCTGTCTATTTTCAGTGTACACAAATTATATGTAATGGAAGAGTTTTACTTTTTTTATCAAATAATTGTGCTGAGGTTTATACATGTCTGGGAGACTTTTAATTGCGGCACAGCAATGTAAGCATATTTTATAGGTACAAAAAAATATTTTTTTAAACCATGCCCCTTTAAGACCCTCCCACTGTTAATGCAATTTAGTCACACCCACCGTTTACTGGGAGCTTGTAATGCACTGTATTACTACTCTCCTTGGACCACTCAATGGTTCTCCACGTCTTTTACATCCCTTTAGTGTATACTACAAAAAAGAAAAAACATTGGTGGCAGAGTAGTGCTGGCGGGTACAGTGGTCTGGTGATGGGGCATTGGTAGTAGATTGGCTGTGGGGGAAGCTTAGCAGATGACTAAAAGCTATTAACCCCCACAGTGGAAGTTCAGAGACAAGAAGAAGGAGGAGTCATCCCTGCACAGAAGATTTCTCCAGGATCCAGCCACTTGGAATGCCTGGTGTCTGTAGACATCTAAGATACTGTATCTATCTGCATACTTCCCTTTTTCCACCTAATCAGCGCTCTCTGCACTTTGCAGTGGCAGACACAGCCCTTTCCAGTTTGTCACACTCCTCTGCTCCAAGAGTATTCATAAAAAGGAATTCCCTAACTTGATGGATCTCTAGCCCAGACTTAACAGTAGGAAAATCCTTCATTCCTTATCACTGGCCTATCTGTTAATAACAAAAGATGGAGTGCTCCAGTCCTTCATGGTCCAAGGAACACGGTCACCATGGAAGCCAAGTTCTCCATCAACTTCCTGCAACTCAGAGCAAACAAATGCAATACCAATACACTGGACATCCTTTCTGCAAGGGCACCCAATCAGGGTGTAGTCAAACAATGCCATTGCTGTAGCCTACATCAACTATCAAGGAGGCATCAGGTGTCATGCAGCCTTAAAGTAAGCAAGCCAGATAATTTCATGGATGGAAACTCACTGTCCAGAGTTCTCTGTGGTCCACATCCCAGGAGTGGACAACTGGAAAGTAGATTACCTCAGTAGTCATTACCTGAATTAAAGGGAATGAGTCCTTTACCCTGACATATTTAGTATGATATGTCAGAAAAAAAGGAACTCCAGATGTAGGCATCCTAGCCTCCAGATTCAACAACAATCTACCTCTGTTTGTGGTCAGGACCATGGATCCTATATTGCTGGCTTTGTATGCTCTGATAATTCCCTTTCTCAGTTCAGGCTAATCTATGCCTATTCCCAAAATCACAAATTCCCTCTTCTGCCCAAACATATTGAGCAAGAGGTAGACTGTAATTCTCATTGCACCAAACTTGGTACACTGATATACTAAGACTTCTAGTGGATGATCCTTGTCCTCTTCCCATCAGGCCAGATCTGCTGCCTCAGGGCCCTCTGCCCTCTGCTTCTCAGTCTCTAGTTTTAAGGTCATCTTTGACTGCTAATACCCAGATCTTAATGGGTAGAGGGTTTTTGAGTCTGTGATTATTACTGTGCTTAAAACAAGAAAAACAACTTCCAGAAAGGTCTACTACTGTACCTGGAAAGTCTTCTTTGACTGCTGTGAACAGAGGGAATTCAGTCCCAGGGGTGTCTCACATACTGGCCTTCTTGCAATCAAGCCTTGACCAGAATTTGCACTCAGAAATTAAGCACTCAGAAATGCCAAGTTTTGGTCTTGTCCATTCATATTCCAAATACCTCTGGCTTTGCACTCCCTTGTAAAATCCTTTATTTAAATTGTATCTCACATCAAGCCCCCCCCTGCTGCAACACTCAATGCTTTCTTGGGATCTTAACTTAGTTCTCTCTTCCCTGCAGAAACCACCCTTTGAACCTATTAGAGATATTTCCTTAGATGAATTATCCTGCAAAGTGGCTTTTTTGATTGCTATTATGTCTGTCAGACATGTCTTTGAGCTGGGAATTGTGTCTTGTAAGGAATTGCTTTTCATCCTTAAAATGAAAGGTAGTGTTACACCAGACCATCCTTTCTTCTTAAGGTGGTTTCAGTTTTCAACTTTAGTGTGAATACAGCCCTAATTACCTTATACCCTGCTCCAAAGCATAAAAATCTCCTTTATTACCTGCCAGCTTCAAAGTCTACCTCAAAGCTACATATTAGATCAGGAAGACAGATTTTCTATCTGTCTACCATCAAAACAACAGCTTTGATAGTAGATGATGCCCTATTGTGCTGTTTTCAGGATTTTGCAAGGGACACCCTGCTCCCAAATCCACCATCACTCAACAGATAAGAGATCTAATCACTAAAGCTTACATTCTCAAGGACAAATATTCTGCTGCTCTGTATGTGCCCACTCCACCAGATTGGTAGATGTTTCCTGAGCTTTCCACCAGCAGGACTCTGTAGCCCAGCTTTGTAAGACTGCCATCTGGTCTTCTAGTTATACCCTTTTAAAGTTCTACCATATGGATGTCTACTGTTCTCTTTATGCAGCTTACTCTCAAAAAGGTTCTTGCAGTGGAGCAGAGGATCTATGAATACTTTTGCCTGTGTCTTTTACTGTACTCCAATATATGAATTTACAGGTAAGTCACAATCCCTCTTTTCTCTCAGTATTTATTCCTATATTCCAGGGATGGTATAGCAGATGGCAGTAATTGGAATATGTCTTTGTTCCCATATTCCAATTACTGCTTAAAATTAACCTGTACTTTAAACAGACTACACAAAATAACAAGGAAAATAGTCTGGAAGTACAGTTACAAGAAAAAGTATGTGAACCCCTTGGGATTACGTGGAGTTTTGCATGAATTGGGCATAAAATGTGCTCTGAACGTCATCTAAGTCACAACAATAGAAGAACACAGTCTGCTGAACATAATACTACACAAACATTAGATGTTGCCATGGTTTAATTGCACATAACATGTAAACATTTACAGTGCAGGGAGGAAAAAGTATGTGAGGCCCTAGTTTAATGACTTCTCTCAGAGCTAATTGGAGCCAGGAGTGAGCCAACCTTGACTCCAATCAGTGTGGTGATATTGGATGTGTTGCTGACAGCTGTCCTGCCCTTAAAAAACACACACCTGTTTTGGGTTTACTGGTTTCAAGAAGCACTGTCTGATGTGAACCATGCCTCGCAGAAAAGAGCTCTCAGAAGACCTTTGATCAAGAATTGTTGACTTGCATGAAGCTGGAAAGGGTTACAAAAGTATCTCCAAAAGCCTTGATGTTCATGTGTCCACGGTAAGACAGACTGTCTACAAATGGAGAAAGTTTAGCACTGTTGCTACTCTCCCTAGGCATGATCATCCTGTAAAAATGACTGCAAGAGCACAGCGCAGAATGCTGCATGTGGTAAAGAAGAATCCCAGAGTGTCAGCTAAAGACCTACAGAAATCTCTGGCACATGCTAACATTTTTGTTGACACATCTACAATAAGGAAAACATTAAACAAGAATGGAGTACATGGGAGGACACCACAGAGGAAGCCATTGCTGCCCAAAAAGAATTTTGCAGCACGTTTGAAGTTTGCAAAAGAGCAGCTGGATGTTCCACAGCACTACTGGCAAAATATACTGTGGACAGATGAAACCAAGATTGAGTTGTTTGGGAAGAACACACAACACTATGTGTGGAGAAAAAAAGACACAGCACACCAACATCAAAACCTCATCCCCACTGTAAAACATGACGGAGGGAGCATCATGGTTTAGGGCTGCTTTGCTGCCTCAGGGCCTGGACGGATTGTTGTCATTGATGGGAAAATGAATTCCAGAGTTTATCAAGACATTTTGCAGGAAAACGTACGACCATCTGTCTGCCAACTGAAGCTCCGCAGAGGATGGGTGATGCAACAGGACAATGACCCAAAGCATACAAGTAATTCAATAAAACAATGGCTGCAACAGCACAGAATACGCCTTCTAGAGTGGCCCAGTCAGAGTCCTAAACTCAACCCGATTGAAATGCTGTGGCATGACCTTAAGAGAGCGATTCACACCAGACATCCCAAGAATATTGCTACACTGAAACAGTTTTGTGAAGAGGAGTGGTCCAAAATTACTCCAGATCGTTGTGCAGGTCTGATCTGCAACTACAGGAAACGTATGGTTGAGGTTATTGCTGCCAAAGGAGGGTCAACCAGTTATTAAGTCCAAAGGTTCCCATACTTTTTCCTTCCTGCACTGTGAATGTTTACATGTTATGTGCAATTAAACCATGGCAACATCTAATGTTTGTGTAGTATTATGTTCAGCAGACTGTGTTCTTCTATTGTTGTGACTTAGATGACGTTCAGAGCACATTTTATGCCCAATTCATGCAAAACTCCACGTAATCCCAAGGGGTTCACAAACGTTTTCTTGCAACTGTAAGTGCACCATCTCCTTCATAATCATAAAGTGCATAAATAACAAAAATACATCAATAAATACATGATCAATTCATCAAATAGGTCCCTTAGTAACTTCCAGGTAAAGAAAGTGCTAAGTTTCTTTAAATGCAAAAATGCATGCAATATTTGCCTAATTCATCACCAAAATTCCTATACGTTAATATGCATATATAGTGCAATACATAATCATGCACAATAATGCTTAAAGCTAGGGATGAGCGAATCGAACTTGGCGAAGTGGAATTTGTTTCGAATATTAGGAAAAATTTGATTCGCACCGAATCCGAATTTTAGCAAACTTCGGATGCACGAATCGAATTTTCCCCGATCAGCCGGCAAAAAGTGTCACTGCAGAGAGCTCTGCTATTTCTGACAGTTCTCTGACAGTTCCTTCACATTTACAGCGGTTGAAACATTGTATCTATTTGTTTCCATTTAGGATACAGATGTTTTTATTCGGAAATAAATAGATACAATGTTTCAACCGCTGTAAATGTGAAGGAACTGTCAGAGAACTGTCAGAAATAGCGGAGCTCTCTGCAGATACACTTTTTGCTGTACTGGAATTCTTCTTCTTTTCATTCTTCTTCTTCTTTTCATTCTTCTTCTTCTTCTTTTCATTCTTCTTCTTCTTTTCATTCTTCTTTTCATTCTTCTTCTTCTTCTTCTTTTCATTCTTCTTCTTTTCATTCTTTTTCTTCTTTTCATTCTTCTTTTCATTCTTCTTCTACTTCTTTTCATTCTTCTTCTTCTTCTTTTCATTCTTCTTTTCATTCTTCTTCTTCTTCTTTTCATTCTTCTTCTTCTTCTTTTCATTCTCCTTTTCATTCTTCTCATTCTTCTTTTCATTCTTCTTCTTCTTCTTTTCATTCGTCTTCTTTTCATTCTTCTTTTCATTCTTCTTCTCATTCTTCTTTTCATTCTTCTTCTTCTTTTCATTCTTCTTCTTCTTCTTTTCATTCTTCTTTTCATTCTTCTTCTCATTCTTCTTTTCATTCTTCTTCTTCTTCTTCTTTTCATTCTTCTTTTCATTCTTTTTCTTCTTCTTTTCATTCTTCTTCTTCTTCTTTTCATTCTTCTTCTTTTCATTCTTCTTTTCATTCTTCTTCTTTTCATTCTTCTTCTTTTCATTCTTCTTTTCATTCTTCTTCTTCTTCTTTTCATTCTTCTTCTTCTTCTTTTCATTCTTCTTTTCATTCTTCTTCTTCTTTTCATTCTTCTTCTTCTTTTCATTCTTCTTTTCATTCTTCTCATTCTTCTTTTCATTCTTCTTTTCATTCTTCTTTTCATTCTTCTTCTTCTTTTCATTCTTCTTCTTCTTCTTTTCATTCTTCTTCTTCTTCTTTTCATTCTTCTTTTCATTCTTCTTCTTCTTCTTTTCATTCTTCTTCTTTTCATTCTTCTTTTCATTCTTCTTCTTCTTCTTTTCATTCTTCTTTTCATTCTTCTTCTCATTCTTCTTTTCATTCTTCTTCTTTTCATTCTTCTTCTTCTTCTTTTCATTCTTCTTTTCATTCTTCTCATTCTTCTTTTCATTCTTCTTCTTCTCCTTCTTTTCATTCTTCTTCTTCTTCTTTTCATTATTCTTCTTCTTCTGTTCATTCTTCTTTTCATTCTTCTTCTTCTTCTTTTCATTCTTCTTCTTCTTCTTTTCATTCTTCTTTTCATTCTTCTTCTTCTTCTTCTTCTTCTTCGTCGTGCCCCGTGACTGCCCAAATGAGTGAAGTGTGCGGTGATTCTAAGATCGACGGCACTCATCTGCATGTCATACTGACTGACAGTATTATTTCTCTTCCCCAGCAGACTCCAAGGGCATTTAAATTAAAGGTACAGTGTTCTGCACTAATATAAAGGCTCTCTGAAGCCTAGAAACCCTTTTAATAAGTTAAATTCGCAGCGAATAAATTCGCATCGAATCGAATTTCTCCCGCAAATTCGGCGAATCAGCCGAATCGAATTTTTGAATAATTCGCTCATCTCTACTTAAAGCGTAATGTGCCATTCATACACGAAAAAATAAAAAATATGATTTAGAATAAAAATAAAATGAAAAATAAAGAGTTCAAAGTTCATCAATTGCACATATTTATGAGGATGTGACCAAATATCAGCAAACCATTAAGATAACTAAGTCTTTGGTTTATTAATTTGTGGCTCACAGGTAAATTATATAATATATTTTTCAAAGTTCATCAATGTTTTCAACAAATTCTGTGATAAGTTCCACCAGGAAAATCTTGTGAAGTGTCCCACCACCTGTAGAGGCACTCCTTACCTGAATGATCAGACCTCTAAGTTAGAGGAGGTCGATCTAGCATGAAGAGATCCAAAAGGCAAACTGCAACACCATGGGGGCAATCTCACTTCAAGGATTATTTATTACACAAAATAACCAGCTAACTGCTAAACAGGCACTATGATGCACCTTCTCACCTTCCTCAAGCTCTGTTGTTGCCTTCATCCACTATGATAGCAAACCAAACATTTCTTTGTTAGTACTGACTTTATGAAGGCTAATCAGACTCAAACCTGCCTCCAAGTTTAACCTATTTAAACACGTCTGTTTCTCATTATCCTCTATGCAAATCAGTTACAATACTTGTTACCTTGGTTGTAACTTCTGAAACAAATAGATTGTTTTGTTTTTTTTTATCAACCTCCTCATAGTCACATCCATCTGACACAATAATTTTTGTCAATTCTAAAGAAAAATATTTTGAAATATGTTGCAAAATTAGAAACTGTGTGACAACCATGTTTAAGACACAGAGAACAGTTGCAACCTAGAAGAAAAACATCTGAGTCAACTTCATGAGTTTTTCAGAAATGATTCAGAGTAGCATATTGTGCTCAGTTTCAATATTTTATCCTACAATGCTTTTATCAGTTACAAGCAATGTGATTTGTGCCAAAAGATGACCTTTTCATTGGGGATTTTACTGTAAAAATGTACTCTTTGGTACAAGTGTTTCTGCGTCACATATTAATGTAAAGTTACATATTTAATGGTAATTTTTATCTTCCCCAGTGCACTTATTTGGAATGGCATCACTTTTTTAAATGCCCTAGCTTGCACTAATGCTTAAATAACTGATGTTATACACTGAACTCTCTAATATTACTATGACATCTCCCATATCACTATAAACACAATGCATAATGAACTGCAGGGAATTTGAAACATCGTTTCTAACTAAATATCATCAATGCACAAATAATTAGAGTTTCCAGAAATAAAAGACATTTTCAATATGCTATTACATGCTAATTTTGCTAGTTGGGTTTTTGATAAAATCGAAATTTCAAAGTATCTAAATTCAATCTCCATATAGAAAATATAGTCCTATAGATCATTCAAGTAGTTAACCCAATGCAGTTTTTGTGAGATTTTAAAATGGCTTTTCCATTTTTTCATTAAGTTAAGTTATTAATATTTCTATTGTATCCTGCAGCAATAGGGAAAAGATTATAGAAGCTACCTTATTCAAAATATTACAATAAATTATTTATGTATTTATAATATAGAATATCAAGAGTGGAAAGTCATTATGGCCACTTTATTTTTGCCCTCAGGAGAAAGAAAAAAGAAAAAAAAGGGCAAAATAATGAAAATGAAAATTATGAAAGAATAAGAAGGACAGAGGGGAGTCATTTTAGTAAAATAAAAAATACATATGGCATATTTAAAAGTAACATTTTATGTTACAAGGGGTACATTGCTTTGTATGCTCAAGGCTACTGAGGCACAGGTTGCCCTTGTGTAAATTACAAACATTGAAACACTAATTTGAAAGTTCTCCAAAGTGCCTGGACATATAAGGTTAGCACTAACAAAAGTAAAAGCACAAACAAAAATGATGTGTATTAGAACCATGAAGACCAATTAAATGATTTTTATTTTCTAATAAAGCCTTTGGCTTATCTGATTTATGCTGGTCTGATTAGCTATAAACATGTATTTGCTAAAATAAGAAATAATTTTATATATATATATATATATATATATATATATATTTATTTATTTATACACTATATTGCCAAAAGTATTGGGACGCCTGCCTTTACATGCACATGAACTTTAATGGCATCCCAGTATTAGTCCGTAGGGTTCAATATTGAGTTGGCCCACCCTTTGCAGCTATAACAGCTTCAACTCTTTTGGGAAGACTGTTCACAAGGTTTAGGAGTGTGTCTATGGGAATGTTTGACCATTCTTCCAGAAGCACATTTGTGAGGTCAACCACTGATGTTGAACGAGAAGGCCTGGCTCACAGTCTCCACTCTAATTCATCCCAAAGGTGTTCTATTGGGTTGATGTCAGGACTCTGTACAGGCCAGTTATGTTCCTCCACCCCAAACTCGTTCATTCATGTCTTTATAGACCTTGCTTTTTGGACTGGTACGCAATCATGTCAGAACAGGAAGGGGCCATCACCAGACTGTTGCACAAAGTTGGAGTTGGGAGCATGAAATTGTCCAAAATATCTTGGTATGCTGATGCCTTAAGAGTTTCCTTCACTGGAAATAAGGGCCAAGCCCAACTCCTGAAAAACAACCCCACACCATAATCCTCCCTCCACCAAATTTTACACTTGGCAGAATGCAGTCAAGCAAGTACTGTTCTCCTGTCAATTGCCAAACCCAAACATGTCCATCAGATTGCCAGACAGAGAAGTATGATTTGTCACTCCAGAGAACATGTCTCCACTGCTCTAGAGTCCAGTGGCAGTGTGCTTTATGCCACTGCATCCAACACTTTGCATTGCACTTGGTGATGTAAGGCTTGGATGTGACTGCTCAACCATGGAGACCTATTTCATGAAGCTCTCTACGCACTGTTTTTGTGCTAATCTGAAGGCCACATAAAGTTTGGAGGTCTTTAGGTATTGACTCTGCAGACAGTTTTTAACTTCTGCGTACTGTGCGCTTCAGCATACGCTGACCCCGCTCTGTCATTTTACGTGGCCTACCACTTCATGGCTGAATTGCTCTTGTTCCCATTCCAGTTGACCGTGGCATATTTAGTAGCAAGGAAATTTCATGGATGGACGTATTGCACAGGTGGCAACCTAACACAGTACCATGCTTTAATTCACTGAGCTCCTGAGAGCGACCCATTCTCTCACAAATGTTTTTAGAAGCAGTCTGCATGCCTGGGTTCTTGATTTTATAAACCTGTGGCCACGGAGGTAATTGGAACACCTGAATCCAATGATTTGGAGCTGTGCCCTAATACTTTTGGCAATATAGTGTGTGTGTGTGTTTATATACAATGTTTATATACAATGCAATTATGCTGTTTATCCTACTATATAAAAGAAATGTTAAATATAAGAAGTTATATCAAATTGGATGCTTATACATTAGTCACTTTATTATTACTGTGTATATTTACCTAAACTGATACTAAAGCTATTTTGTATTTAAATAATAAATAAAAAACATGTTATATTTGTTATACTATGCTTCCGGTTCAGCCTCCATGTCCAGTGAGAAGATAGAGAGAGAGGAGAGTGCTGCTGCTGTCAGGGTGTATGTACACAGGTGCACACATGCATTGGCACCTCTTTGACCAAGCCCCGGTGGGTGAAACACATCAAAGGGCATGGCTAGAATGACGGCTGAAGTCGTTCCTCAACATTAGACTCCTACGGTTGGTTAAGCACCTGGGTTCCTATGGCTACTCACTCTACAGCAAGGGCATAGAAGAGCGGTTAAAAACAAACTGCTCCAACTTGCTCACTTCACTGGTGGTTGCCATCTTCAAGCGGTTGTAGTTTAAAAATTATAAATCCTACACTGAAGACGTTTATA
The DNA here is from genome assembly GCF_062004578.1 of Staurois parvus. Classification (NCBI taxonomy): domain Eukaryota; kingdom Metazoa; phylum Chordata; class Amphibia; order Anura; family Ranidae; genus Staurois; species Staurois parvus. The sequence continues at coordinate 9,860,676 of NW_028317994.1, read as the reverse complement.
TTGTGAGAATAACAAGACCCAGACCTACATTTTGATGCATAGTATGTCTCTGAAATATTAAAAATGAAGGCACAGTTGCAGTTTAGAAATTGCCCTTCAAATTTGAGGTGGCTAGAGTGGAGTTTCAATGAATGTCAATGGGCAGTGTGAGTTGCAAACAAATGGTAGTATTGTGAAAACTATCAGGACTATGGCTTAGCCATGGACATTTTTAGTGGCAGCAGGGATAGCTGAACGTTTTGATATAAGATTTGTGTAGATGGGCTTGAAAATGAGGGAGTGATGGCAGTTTAGAAAGCATGTCCTGATTTTTCAGCTCACACTCTAGCTTTTGTCAGCTCCCACTCTAGTTTTGAACATTCTGCCATTCATTCCTATGGGACCAATTTCACCACAAAAACGCTGATATTTCGTGAACCATTTGGTGAAACGTTCCACAAAGTAATAGCACACCAATCGGGAACAATCCGCACATTTCGGTATATTACTGTCTATGTAGTGTAAAAACTGTGGGAGGAGTTAGGGTGACAAATTTGGCTATAATAAAAAGAAGATATATGTGAGATAACAGTAAGTGGTCTTGCCATGCAAGAACACTTAATTACACTGTAGAAGTATCAGCTACAACAGGATTAAAAGCTATAGGGAAGTCTTTACTTTAAAAAAAAAAAAAGCATCAAAACAGTGATAAAACAGTTTCATAGTATAGTTTGAGAGCTTTTTTCACAGTATCACACTGCATTGCCAAAAAATTGTAATAAAATGTCAAAACAGAGTGCACAAAAACATTTTAAAAACACAACCTGCATTCCCTCCGCCCTCTCATATCAACTTAGCCTCCATTATTTCAAAATATAGACATGTGTTAGATAGAAATTGTACAGTAATACGCAGGGATTTTATTCTCAGAGAATATCTCCCAGTACTGACCTTTTAGGAAATTTAGAACCAAGTATCAATTTGTATGTAATTTATTAATGATAACAAAAAAAGCAGTAAAATAGATCCCCTGCAGCCAGCAAAAATAGACCCACCAGCAACAATTTACCACCTGCAACAAAATACTCCTCAGCAACAATAGACCCCTGGCAACAACAACAGATCTCCCCACAGTCAACATCAATAGACCCTCGAGCAGCTAGCAATAATAGACCCCTCCGTCAACAATAGAACCCTCCCAGCAACAATTGACTACACAGCAACACAAGACCCACCACCAGCAACAATAGATCCCCCACCATCAACAGTAGACCTCCCCAGCATTAATAGACACCCTTTCCCCCCAAAAAGTCCCCTCCAGCAACAATTTTCCCCCCAAGCAGCCAGCATCAATGGACCTTTGCCATTACATTTATTGCTGGAAGTGCCGAAACTGATTTCTCTTGCATTCCCGTTGAAAAAAAAGCCCTGGTAATAGGGCAATAAGTAAGCACTCAAACAGGGAGCAATTTGAAAGAAACAGGGCAGGTTTTATCTTGAAATAAACATTAGAATGAATTATCGGAGCTACAATAGCCACAAATTTTTCTCAGTGGCTGGATGGTAAGCAGGTTGATTAGGTTGTAATATTAGAGGAAAAGACCGGGCAGAGTTTTCTTTTTTAGAAAAAATGGCTGTATGTATTGTACAGTGGCTGAACAGTAAGCAGTTTTAATAAGCCAGAATGTAGGAGGGAGAAAATAGGCAGGTATTATCCATTAAAAAAATTAAAACATCTAAGTTTATTATTTGAGAGACAATAGCCCACACATTGCACAGTGGCTAGGCAGTATGTACTGAGCTTGGTTCAGACACAAATTAAAAAGGGAGAGACCAGGCAGGTGTCATGTTGAAATATACTTTATATATTATTTTTGTATAGTGGCTGGAATCTATAGCTTGAATAATGAACATTTGGTAAGACGTTTTATTACTTTTCCCACTCTGTTTGGGGGACAGAAATAAAAAATAATCTTGTTATATTTCAACAATATACAGCACTAGGTTCTCATAATCAATACATGCATAATCCTTATACCATTTGAGTGCTATATTGAAATAAATAAATAAAAAAACAAATGTTCACTGTAAGTTCAATTTTAAAATGACAAAAAAGCTATTTTTTTTTAGTTAAAAAAAAACTATTTCTTTAGTTCCATATATTCCACTTTCCCACTCCAGTACAACATAAGTGCAGATGTCAATACAACCTCCTTCTGTGTCTTTCCAACACCCAATTTCTCCGTGTGCAAAAGACTCACCAGGTCTTCTTGACCAGTTAATCTTTCACCAATGTAACAAATAGGTAAAACAAGCTTGTATATTATACGGGAATGCATGCAGGTAAGAACTCTGCATTGGGTAAATAGATTATTAATCACTTGACCTCTGGAAGGTTTTACATACTTCATGACCACACCAGTTTTTGCTATTCAGCACTGTGCTGTTTTAACTGGCAAATACATGGCCATGCAACATCCTAAGCAAATTAAATGTGTATATATATTTTTTCACACAAATAGAGCTTTCTTCTGCTGGTATTTGATTACCGCTGCTTTTTTTCATTTCTTATTGTATAAAAATAAAATAAAATAGACAGTAATGTTGAAAAAAATTATATTTTCTACTTTCTGTTATAAAACATATCCTATAAAAAAATAAAAAAAATCATATTTCTTCATTAACTTAGGCCAAAATGTATCCGGCAATATGTGTTTGGTAAAAAAAATACCATTAGTTTGTGTGAAAGTTATAGTGTCTACAAACTATGGTATATATATTTGAAAATTGATAAATTCTGAAGTACTGATGGCCTATCTTGAGGCCTGTAAAATGCCAGGACAGTACATATACCCTCAAAATGACTTCTTTTTGGAAAGTTTACAGTGTGAGGTATTTAGTATGAGGCATGGTTAGTTTTTTTGAAGCTGTAATTTTTATTCACAATTTTATCAGAAATTAGGAAATTAAAAAACACATTTTTTTTTAAAAACTGTCACCAGCACAGTGTAACATTATCATATTACTAGTGTGGCAGTGATCAGGGACACTGGCTGGTGACCATATGTTAGAAAAAAATATATTATTATTTATATTATTACATTTTTTTACATTTCTTCTTTTTCAACTTTTTTTTTTTACTATTTTTTTCACATACTTTCATCAGAGTAGTTCAATGTCAAGTCAACATTGTAACACTGTACTACTCTAAGGGAGGGGGTTGATCAGGTATTTTTTATTTTTTTACACTTTGATTGCTGTCACAATGATGATCATTGTAACATCCATGTTTTGAACTATCATAAATGGGTTACATTCATAAATTGTGATTTCTAGTGATTTGAGATTGGCTGTGATTGGCCCATACATGTTCTTGACATTGACCATACATGTAGTTGGCAAACACGCGAACAGTAAGGGCATTCTGCGTATTTGATCTTACTGATACTCTCCTGCAAATGACCATTTTGGTATCACCTGCACTGGCCTTTGTGGGTATACACAAGGATGAACAGAGACCTCACCATACAAAATTACTAATTTCATACTTATAGTATTATGCTAAGAAAGAAATACTTTATCGATTGAATCACCCTTTCCACCGATGGTGTTCTTAGGAGAAATGTCTGTTAATATTGCTTTGCCTATGTACTAGTTGACTTATATGAACTCATATGCTCCCTTTGGTAATTTGGAGTCTGCTTACCTCCCTTGCTTCCCTTCTTGATTTGCTCCTTCTCTCCTTTCCCCTTCTCCACTTTCCATTTTTTCCCACCTTTCTCTTTCCCTTTCCCCCACCTCCTCCTTTTTTCCCCCACATCATCACATCTTGCCTGCTGACTTGTCCAGAATGAATTGCCCAGATTTGCTTACCTATTTTGTGTAGTGCATTATGATTGCTGTTTTTTACTGAAACCCATATCTTCACTGTTGTTTGGTTGTATAAATTACTTATGCCATGTGTAACAATAAAGAAATCCTTACTTTTAAAAAGAAAGAGGACTTTAAAGTGGAACTTAGAAAATATGTTACCCCAACATTTCATATTCCTGATATGTGTCTGTTGTACCATGTACTTGTGTTAAAAATTATCTTTGTAGTGCTTTATTGGTGTGAAATATTTGGTGATCCTGCGAGTCCCCTGATTTCCTATTTCAAACTGACCACTCTAAGCATGAGAGCACATTATTATTATTTAGAATTTATATAGCAGCAACAGTTTGCACAACGCTTTACAAAATGAAGGCAGAAACTACAGTTACAATACAGTTTGGTGCAAAAGGAATCAGAGGGCCCTGCTCACATCCATCACAGCATTATCAGTTTTCTGGCCTATGAAGTCTCCTGGGATGTATGACATCATTTTGGCCTAAGCCAGAAACCAAGAAAAAAGGAAGGATAGTGACATAAGGATTACATCAAGTTAAAGGAGAAGTACAGCCAAAGCTCTTTTGGCTGTACTTCTCCTGTGGATCACAGGAGTGTAGTTCGTTCTATACTCTTGTGACACGTTTTCAGCTGACAGCGGGCTGAAGCCGATGGTCAGCTGACATCACTCTGCCGGTTCAAGCTAGGGAAAGATCCAATATTTAAAGTCCCAGAGTCTGGAGTGGCGCCTGACTCAGCCTGTCAGTGATTTGTTGAGAGCCTAAAGGCACATCCTCCCCCTGCACAACCCAGTGTTCCAGTGAATGTGGGGGGGGGAGGGGGGCAGAGCAGACATCGGTGACTGACAGTCACCACTATATGCTCACTCTATGCTACAATTGAGGTCAACTAAACCCCCCCACTCTCTACAAGCTTGGAGGTCCATACATTGTTGTTTTTGAACATTCTCAATCTGGTATGGTAGAGGAGAGACTCCATTGGAGGATACCCATTATAGAACAATTGCCTTACCCATTGGAATCACAGGCCCTTGTTATTTGTGGTGACCCATTTATGGAACTTTAGCGCTACCATTGTTTATCCTTGGATGTTGACAGCACTCTGGGATTATAAACTTGGATGATTGATTTTGAAAGATAAATCCTTAATATCTTAGTGTATAGGGGATATTTCAGTTTCCACCAGGGGCGGACTGACAACTCATGGGGCCCCAGGGCAATAGGGGATCATGGGGCCCCTGTGTCCTTGCCCACACTCAAAAAAGCCTATAAAAAAGGTACCAGGGGCATTTCATGGGGCCCCCTACTGACCCTAGGCCCTTGGGCAGTGCCTGAGTGCTCAAATGGTCAGTCTGCCCCTGGTTTCCACACATCATGGATATCCTTACTATTATTTACAAATGTTTACAGTGACCATGCAATGTTCTGATAGGTTATATACATGAGGAGCAATCAGTCCAAGTATTAGTAAATCTGGGGGATTATGGAGATGTTTTTAAGTGTTATGTGTGTTGTTTGCACAATAAAGAGAATTGTGTATTATGCTCTGGCCACAAATATTTATATATTTTTCAGGTAAAGGTAAAAAGCCCACGTAATTCTGGTTGAGCCTTAAACTAATTATTTCTTTGTTTTTTGTTCTTATATAAGTATTAATTAGTGGCTCCCAGATTAATTTATAGGATTTAGGGCCTTGAGGCTGTTAGCTGTTGTTTCTATAGTATATTTATTGGTTGTTACAGCCCATAGAGCCTTGGCCCCTTTTCTCCATATATCCAATGTTATATCACTTTTATTGATTCAGTGTTGGTACTCACAGAGATTCACCCTTTTGTTAATATTTAGACTTATAGAGGAGGAGAAAGTGACACATATATAATGAATAAGTAATTTATTTTTTTCCATTATGGATCTCAAATTTTGGGAGGAGATGGTTGAGAAACTAGCATTGGAAGAAGGTGCCCCATCTAGTGATAGGACCAGGGAGATGGAGCAGGTAAAATTACTATTCACATTGAAAGATCTACAGTTGTGTCCAAAATTATTCAACCCCCACTGAAATTGAGTGTTTTGGCCAGTTTGACATTGCTTTTGATCATTCAGTCATCTTGCTTACATTTACATTAAAGAGGCACTTGTAGGTCAGACAAATATAACATAACAGTTATAATGAAATAACCACAAATGTCTTTTCTGTGCTCACAGCATTATCAGTTTTATTCAACCCCCAAGTGACATTCAATCTTAGTACTTAGTACAGCATCCTTTTACAGTTATAACAGCTTTTAAACGTGAAGCATAGCTTGACACAAGTGTCTTGCAGCGATCTACGGGTATCTTCGCCCATTCTTCATGGGCAAAGGCCTCCAGTTCAGTCACATTCTTAGGCTTGCGCACTGCAACTGCTTTCTTTAAGTCCCACCAGAGGTTCTCAATCGGATTTAAGTCTGGTGACTGCGATGGCCACTCCAAAATGTTCCAGCCTTTCCTCTGCAACCATGCTCTAGTGGACTTGGAGGTATGCTTGGGATCATTGTCCTGTTGAAAGGTCCAACGTCTCCCAAGCCTCAGGTGTGTGACGGACTGCATCACGTTTCCATCCAATATCTCCTGGTACTGAAGAGAATTCATGGTACCTTGCACACGCTGAAGCTTCCCTGTACCTGCAGAAGCAAAACAGCCCCAAAGCATGATTGACCCTCCACCATGCTTCACAGTAGGCAAGGTGTTCTTTTCATCATAGGCCTTGTTCTTCCTCCTCCAAACATAGCGTTGATCCATGGGCCCAAACAGTTCTAATTTTGTTTCATCAGTCCACAGAACACTATCCCACAACTTTTGTGGTTTGTCCACATGGCTTTTGGCATACTGCAGTCGACTCTTCTTATTCTTTGGAGACAGCAAGGGGGTACGCCTGGGAGTTCTGGCACGGAGGCCTTCATTACGCAGTGTGCGTCTTATTGTCTGGGCTGAAACTTCTGTACCCACATCTGACAAATCTTTTCTCAGTTCCTCAGCAGTCACACGGGGACTTCTCTCCACTCTACGCTTCAGGTAGCGCACAGCAGTTGAAGTCAGCATCTTCTTTCTGCCACGACCAGGTAGCGTTTCAACAGTGCCCTTTGCCTTGAATTTGCGAATGATGCTTCCTAAGGTGTCTCTTGGTATGTTTAACATCTTTGCAATCTTCTTATAGCCATTGCCCTTCCTGTGAAGAGAAATCACCTCTTCTCTTGTCTTCCTGGACCATTCTCTTGCCTTCACCATGTTTGTAACCACACCAGTAAATGTCTAGAAGGAGCTGAGTATCACAGTCATTTTAAAGCTGCCTAATTGGTGCTTATTATGCTTGATTGCTGCTCGGTGACATCCACAGGTGTTTTCAATACCTGATGGAAAGCACCTGTATGAACCTCTGTTCTTCAGAGTGGTAGTCTTTAAGGGGTTGAATAATTGTGGCAATGAAGAAACCACATAAGAACCATTTACTACTGTATTACATAAACAATTGATGTCATTTTAGTTGCATTTGGGTAGTTACAACGTCCTTGTAGGATTTGATTCTGAATACAATTCCAAATGTACACTATAGTCCCTAAACCCCTTTACAGCATTGGGGGTTGAATAATTTTGGACACAACTGTATATAAAAGAAAGTCAAAGGTCTGGTGGAACATCTCTTACTTTAATAAATACATTAATGAACAAGTCTATCCAAGGGGTCTAAGAGTCCAGATTTTCCCTAAGATCAGAGATATAAGCCCTGAATTTAGGAAAATTATAAAACAACAAAGGGCTGAAATTGATAAGATCTACAGGGAATTTTGGAAGCTTCGCAACCCCTTAAACAGAATCCAACTGTTATTCAGAAACAAAAACTAAATTTGTATCTCAGTGGAAAAATTGAATAAGGATATTGTAAAATCAAAGCATGAGAAGCTCGATAGGGACAGGCAGGCATATGATACTGGCAACTGGTATAGATGGAATAGATTCCAACATTCACGGAAAGCTGGAGAACAACAGAAGGAATATACAGTTGTGTCCAAAATTATTCAACCCCCACTGAAATTGAGTGTTTTGGCCAGTTTGACATTGCTTTTGATCATTCAGTCATCTTGCTTACATTTACATTAAAGAGGCACTTGTAGGTCAGACAAATATAACATAACAGTTATAATGAAATAACCACAAATGTCTTTTCTGTGCTCACAGCATTATCAGTTTTATTCAACCCCCAAGTGACATTCAATCTTAGTACTTAGTACAGCATCCTTTTACAGTTATAACAGCTTTTAAACGTGAAGCATAGCTTGACACAAGTGTCTTGCAGCGATCTACGGGTATCTTCGCCCATTCTTCATGGGCAAAGGCCTCCAGTTCAGTCACATTCTTAGGCTTGCGCACTGCAACTGCTTTCTTTAAGTCCCACCAGAGGTTCTCAATCGGATTTAAGTCTGGTGACTGCGATGGCCACTCCAAAATGTTCCAGCCTTTCCTCTGCAACCATGCTCTAGTGGACTTGGAGGTATGCTTGGGATCATTGTCCTGTTGAAAGGTCCAACGTCTCCCAAGCCTCAGGTGTGTGACGGACTGCATCACGTTTCCATCCAATATCTCCTGGTACTGAAGAGAATTCATGGTACCTTGCACACGCTGAAGCTTCCCTGTACCTGCAGAAGCAAAACAGCCCCAAAGCATGATTGACCCTCCACCATGCTTCACAGTAGGCAAGGTGTTCTTTTCATCATAGGCCTTGTTCTTCCTCCTCCAAACATAGCGTTGATCCATGGGCCCAAACAGTTCTAATTTTGTTTCATCAGTCCACAGAACACTATCCCACAACTTTTGTGGTTTGTCCACATGGCTTTTGGCATACTGCAGTCGACTCTTCTTATTCTTTGGAGACAGCAAGGGGGTACGCCTGGGAGTTCTGGCACGGAGGCCTTCATTACGCAGTGTGCGTCTTATTGTCTGGGCTGAAACTTCTGTACCCACATCTGACAAATCTTTTCTCAGTTCCTCAGCAGTCACACGGGGACTTCTCTCCACTCTACGCTTCAGGTAGCGCACAGCAGTCGAAGTCAGCATCTTCTTTCTGCCACGACCAGGTAGCGTTTCAACAGTGCCCTTTGCCTTGAATTTGCGAATGATGCTTCCTAAGGTGTCTCTTGGTATGTTTAACATCTTTGCAATCTTCTTATAGCCATTGCCCTTCCTGTGAAGAGAAATCACCTCTTCTCTTGTCTTCCTGGACCATTCTCTTGCCTTCACCATGTTTGTAACCACACCAGTAAATGTCTAGAAGGAGCTGAGTATCACAGTCATTTTAAAGCTGCCTAATTGGTGCTTATTATGCTTGATTGCTGCTCGGTGACATCCACAGGTGTTTTCAATACCTGATGGAAAGCACCTGTATGAACCTCTGTTCTTCAGAGTGGTAGTCTTTAAGGGGTTGAATAATTGTGGCAATGAAGAAACCACATAAGAACCATTTACTACTGTATTACATAAACAATTGATGTCATTTTAGTTGCATTTGGGTAGTTACAACGTCCTTGTAGGATTTGATTCTGAATACAATTCCAAATGTACACTATAGTCCCTAAACCCCTTTACAGCATTGGGGGTTGAATAATTTTGGACACAACTGTACAACTCATGATGCACGTAGTCAATCAGAGTCTGAAATATGCAATGAAGAAAGGAAACCCTTTTTTTTCACGAAGGGGAGGATACCCTAGGGGGAAGTAGAGCTCTGGGATGTGGAGACCCTGTAAAAAGGAATAATGTTGTGTTAGAAGATTCTGAAAAGATACAGACTAATACAGGAATGAGTGTAGATACAGGACATATACAGCAACAATCCCAGTCAAAAAATGAGTGGCTTCCAAAAGGTGCAGAAGGAGGAGGCACACAAGAAATAGAATATCGGCAGGATCAAATCCTGATTACCAGTCAGCAGGTTATCAACACAATAAGTCTGCAGGCACACACGCCATACACCCCACCACAATGAACCAGTCCCCAACCTACCTGCACCCCCCCTTCCCCAAAAATATGGGATGGATCAGTACATGATACAACCAGGGAACAAGAAATTCTAAAAGTTATAAATCTATCCAGTGTGCAACTCTCCGAGGCCCAACTCTCCCTTCTTCTCAGAAGCCTAACTTTTTGTCCCACATTTCATAGGGACATATTTAAAGTTGTCAAAGATATCTATTTATTTGCTAGAAGATTAGCATTATGGGCCCTGCATGAAATCCCAATGTTCCCCAATGGGACCATTGGGGGATTGGACACATCTAAGTAAACACGAATACAGGGTATTAAGTTCTCCCAAATGATGTTGGACCTAGCATTGGAGGTGAGTGGTGACGCACTTTCCCTACAAAATCAGGCAACATATACTGTCACACTGAAAGAGACCAGACTCCAGCCGAATGCAATGCTCTACAGGAGTTGCATTTAAATTCTGATTTGATTATCAAAATGGCAGACAAGGGGGGTAACATTGTAATAATGGACAGAATAAAATACAGTATGTAGGGATGTGCAAGCGAATTCTGAACAATAGGGATTGGTATACCCCCATATCAAGTGTTAATTTGGAAAGGGGAAAAAAAACATTTATTTAACATCATTGACCATGCATATCAGGAAAGGATTACTGATAAAGATAGAGTTGAATTTTTGAAAGTTGAATATCCAATTATTCCAGTTTTTTATGCCCTTCTAAAAATTCACAAATCAAAGGATGATCCTCCTGGGCGTCCAATTATATTGGGTCACTCACTGAAAACTCCAGTAAATGCATAGATAAAATTTTGCAACCCTTTGTGACGAATCAATTCTCCTTTGTAAGAGACACTTTGCACCTTTTGGACCTGTTGCATGACTTGGTTATCCCAACCAACACAATCCTTCTTGCCCTTGATATAGAGACCCTTTATTCCCCAATTCTACACTCCACGGACCTTCATGTTATTAGCAAAATTCTTTCTAGTAGGGCGGTAAACAAACAGAAACATACCCAATTTGTGATTGATTTATTAATTCTTTTATTGAAGCATAAAAAGTTCTGGTTTGGTGCTAAAACATATTGCCAAGCTCAAGGAACGGGGATGGGCATTAAATGTGCCCCGGCTGATGTGAATATTTACTTAGGTGATTATAAGAGTTGGCTTTTTGATGAAGGGGGGACATCGTCAGTGTGCCTGTCCTGGATTCTAGTCTGGTACAGGTACTTTGACAACGTCCGCATCCTCTGGACAGGTACAATGGAACAGGCTCAAGGGTTTATGAATGGACTTATGCTCAACCCATACAACTTAAAATTTACCAGCGAGTGCAGCCCTAACAAGATCACTTTTTTTAGATCTAACAGTGGAATTGGATGGGACTGGTGGTGTGAAAACCAAACTGTACAGGAAACCTACAGTTTGTTGGACACTAGAGGTTTCCACCCATGCCCCTTGATTCAGGGAATTCCAACAGGACAATACCTGAGGGCAACTCAGAACTTCAGGACTTTGAAGTCAAAGCACTTAATTGAGAAATTTTCCCAATGGGGATATAAAAATAAATAGCTTAAAAAAGCATATCAGAGAGCAAGGGAATCTGACCGAGAGGAATAGATTTTTGGGCACAGAGAAAGGATTATGTAATCCCAATATGTAATTATACTCAGCATGCAATAAACTGAACTTTCAGATAAACATAGTTACATAGTTAGTCTGGCTGAAAAAAGACAAAAGTCCATCTAGTTCAACAAAAAAAGTTATAATCCTATACCCACAGTTGATCCAGAGGAAGGTAAAAAAAAACCCCAGCAAAGCATGATCCAATTTGCTTCTGCTGGGGAAAAAAATCCTTACTGATCCCCCAAGAGGGACTCGGATATTCCCTGGATCAACTTTACCTATAAATGTTAGTAACCAGTTATAATAGGTGTATCTAAAAAAGAATCCAGACCTTTTTAAAGGAATCCACTGAGCTGGCCAGAACCACCTCTTGAGGGAGTCTAGTCCACATTTTCACAGCTCTTACTGTGAAGAAACCTTATCCATATTTAAAGATTACATCTCTTTTCCTCCAGACATAAAGAGTGCCTTCTTGTCCTCTGTGATGACCTCAAGGTGAATAACTCTACACCAAGTTCACTATGTGAACCACTGATATGTTTTTACATGTTGATCATATCCCCCCTTAATCTTCTCTTCTCAAGAGAGAATAAATTCAGTTCCTCTAATCTTTCCTCATAGCTGAGCTCCTCCATGCCTCTTATCAGTTTGGTTGCACAAAACTGAACTGCATATTCCACATGAGGTATTACTAATGATTTATACAGGGATAAAATTATATCTCTTTCTCTGGAGTCTATACCTCTTTTAATACAAGAGATGATTTTGCTCACTTTAGAAACTGCAGCATGGCATTGCGTGCCATAATGTTACAAACATTTGTGAGAAACATTGGCACTTGCTGAAAGACGACCCCTCTGTGGATAAATATGTTTCAGAATGTCCAAATGTAATTTATAGGAAGACTAAATCTTTGGGAAAATTATTGGTCTATTTTGACTTTAATTGGTCCCCCACTAAATTGGGTACACGAGTCAGTATGCACAAATGTGGTTTATGTAATGTTTGTCCCTTTATGATTGAGGAGGATATTTTAGATTTGCTGATGGGGAGGACTCTCAGGTGCAGGCAGAGAGCCAGCTGTGATACAACTGGTGTAATATATGTCATCCTTTGCACCTTTGGGTCTTTCTACATTGGCAAGACTATATCAAGAGATTTCAGGATCATCTTTATGAGTTTTCCACGTACCATCTAAAATTTCCATTAGCCAGACACATATGTTTGGAACATAATAGTGCCCCCAAATTCCTCAAATGTTGGGTCTTGGAGGTAGTTCCCCGTAAATTTAGGGGGGAGAGTTTGATACGGCTGTACTCCAATGAGAGGCCAGGTAGATTTGGGAACTTGATGCTAGCAGACCCCCTGGCCTCAACGATAGCCTTCTCCTTACCCCCTTTTTGAAAAAATAATTATGTCCTCCCATAGGAATATTTTTTTTTTTTTGTGGGTTATTCCAGAGATATTTTTCCTTGGTTTTGATTTATTCTGTTATAAATTATTGAAACACTGGAGTATTAGTGGCTAGAGCATTTTCTTTTCACTGCAAATTTAGCTTTTTGTTTAAATGTCCTTATATATGTTTGTATTGGCATGCTTTCCCATTGGGCTGTAGTTAACGTTAAATGCTTAATCATATAATGTAAGAGATGTCTAGCTCTATGATGTAGAAGATAGATATTCGATCACTCTTGTAGGTAAATGTAGGTAATGTTTTAGCCCTCTAGATGGCAGGATTTCCTACCTGTTGATGTTAGTTTACTTCAAAACTAGACTTACTACGTTACATCTGTGTTCAACTCATATGCATGACTTCCAGGGATCTGCGCTTGCGTGTGACGTCATGGCGCACGCGTAGTATGCTACGGTGTGTGTGCGTGTGATGTCATGGCATTCTGCACATGCACAGTAGACACCCAGTGGTCATTTTCGGCCCAATTGTTTGTAAGCATGCCAGACAAACGCCAGCCTACCTATGAAGCAGTCAGTTTATCCGGCGAAACCGGTCAGTATGGCCAAATCTCCACCGCCCCCACTGGAAAAACTGATTTATTCCATTTCTTTGTTTGTGCTTTGCAGAAGACTTTGGACAGCACACCTGGAAACACCCATATAGGTGCCCTGCAAGAGCTGGAAGTTGTCATGGTATTTTCAGCTGGGGACCTACAGTGGGGGAGCATACTCAAGTTTACTGGTGACACTGGAGCCTGGCTGTAAAGCAGGTGTCAGTATTCCCATTGCACATGTTCATGCAATAAGCTTGAGAATAACTGAGGCTGTATCAACAACCATCTGGAAACTGGAACCATCACACAACAGTGTACATATTGCTAGCACACATCTTCAGATTATGTCCAAAAGGTTTTATTGAAGAATGATCACATCACAGCAAAGAAGAGCAATGTTTCAGAGCTGAGCAGGACCCCTTTGTCACATGCCTGATGAAGAGGTCCTGTGTGGCTCCGAAACATTGCACTTCTTTGCTGTGATGTAATCATTCTTTAATACTTTAAAACTATTTGGAGATTATCTGATGATCTGTGGTGTGTTGGCAAATATGCACACTATGGCTGAAAAGCAGGACTCCAGCCCACTTAGCTGGTTAAATATCAGGAGGGGAATTAGCAAAGCCTAAACCTTCAAACCAGCACTTAATAACACCAGGCCCTTATCACTTTACTGCCATTTGGCAAAGACAGAAGCCACTTCACTTATATACACATGAGCAAGGCATTTCTGCCAATATGATCTTAAGTCTAGTCCCTGGCTGTGGTCCTGCACTGTGACTGAGGACCATTTTGCAGTATCCCAGTCATGGATCTTCTCAGACTACTCCACCACCAGGACCCCCTATCACCTGGCTATCTCCAACTCCTTTCCCAGACTGGTTGATGCAATGCATACATCCCCCAGATGATATCTAAAGGCTGTAATATTAACCACCGAGGCCCACCTCCACGACATTGTGCAACACAAGGACAAGGTGGTTTATTGTAAGAAGTTCTTTATCTAAATTCAAAATAATGGTGATAATAGTTACAAATGCTGGCATTCAAAAACAATTTTACATAACACAGTCCCAAGTTGCTATTGGCTTACTTCCTCCCAAGGGGGAGGTGGCTGCATTGCTGTTGACTTCTTGCCAAGGAGTAAGAAACTTTCTTATGCCTCTAACCACTTTCCCAGTTCCACCTGCTAAATACTGTATATATGCAAGCAGTAAGGGTCAAAGAGAGCCATACCAAGAAAGGAGGGGAGGATAAACACAGTGAAATATTGTCTAACTAACTCCCCCTACATATCGCCCCTTTAATTATGACATATCCCTGTTCCATGCTTTAAAACACAAAAAAAACCTAAGGAAACAGTTCCACATTAACATTTTAAGTGTACAAAGGTACATAATACTCATAAACAGACTGACACATAACATACACCTTAAACATAATTACAAGAGTCTGGTAAACTAACCTATACTCCCATAAAATGGTGCTTTCTCCTTATCTGCAGGACATTCTCTTTGAAATTAGGCTGCACCCAGGGGCGAACTGACCATTTGAAAGCTCGGGCACTGCCCGAGGGCCTGGGGTCAGTAGGGGGCCCCATGAGATGCCCCTGGTACCTTTTTCATAGGCTTTTTTGAGTTTGGGTAAGGACACAGGGGCCCCATGATCCCCTATTGCCTGGGGGCCCCATGAGTTGTCAGTCCGCCACTGGCTGCACCAGTACCATCTTATCAATGTGAATGGGGTAAGTGACATCACTGGTTGTTAACCATTTCCTGCCTGGCCTATTGTAATAAAACGGCCAGGTGGGAGCACTTTTATCCTGGGAGGACATCATATAGTGTCCCTCTATTCGCACACCTCATGCACACCCTAGGAGACATGCCTCAGTGAAATCTGTGACCCAGTGTGCCTGATGGAACACAGATCATTGTAACGGTCTGCTGTGTGAGTCCCTGGTACATGTAATCCCAACTATCACATGTCAGTTGTCAACAATGGTTTTCATTCATAGCCACTGTGTGTAGTATTGTGATCTCTGTGATTGATCACAGTGATCATATGGTACAGGGGTCAATCACAGGAGACCTGTACTATATAATAACTGTGATCAATCACAGCTATCACATTAGTACACAATGGGACATGAATGGATGCCATTCATAAAAATAATTGCTTATATACAGTAATTATCACTGTAATAAGTGATAATAATGTAAAAAAAACAATCCTGATCACCACCCCAAAATAGTACAGTGTCACTTTGGTGAAATTGTACTGCATTGGTCACAGTATGTTAAAAACAAAAGCAACAAAGAAAACATTCTTTAAAAACATTTAAAAAAAAATGTTGGTATTTTTTTTTACATACTGTCACCAGTCAGTGTCCATGATCACCGCCATACAAGTCATATGCTGATACTGCACTGTTCTGGTGACAGTATGGAAAAACAATGTAAAAAAAATGTTATTTAATTTCTTAATTTTTTCAAAAAGTGTGACAAAAAAATTGCAAAAAACTCACTATGGTTAAAATATCTTGGGGTGTTTACTTTCTAAAAAGAGGTCATTTGGAAGGTATTTGTAGAGCCTCAAGAAATGAGATAGGCAGTCAGTACATCAGGATTATTGCATTTTCAAATATATATACCATAGATTGTAGACTCTGTAACTTTCACACAGAGTAAATAATATACACTGATTTTGGTTATTTGTACCAAAGAAATATAGCAGTATATATTTTGGCCTAAATTTATGAAGAAAGGTTAAGAATTTGCAAAATGTTATAACAGAAACTAAGAAAAACTTTTTTTTTTTTCAAATTTGAGTATTTTTTTTATATAGCAAAACATTTAAAAACCCAGTAGTGACTAAATACAACCTAAAGAAAGCTGTATCTGTTTAAAAAAACAAAATTATAAAAATTTCATTTGGGTACAGCATTGCATGACTGAGTAATTGTCATTCAGAGTGTCACAGTGCTGAAATCTGAAAATTGGCCTTGGCAGGAAGGGGGTGAAAGTGCCCGATATTGAAGTGGTTAAGGAATCAATGGGGCCTGCACTCATCATCACCCTTTACAACCACTGACAGTGGGAGCTGACATGTATATTAAAGGAAATTATATTGGTATTATACATTACATTTGGCTCTCGTCAAGCTGGTAAATGATTAGGAGTTTGGTATTTAGCCATTTTTTTTGAACAGGAACATTATATAACTTTAAAGCAAAGCAGTAAAGAATGGTATTCTCTAGACTGTTTGGCTCCATGCTGGGCCTTTTAATAACACTGGTAATATTAGCTGTGTAAAGTCACATTAAAAAAGTGAGTTGTTCAGCGATTTTTAGCATTTAGCAAAGTTTTGCCACATTTTTTTCACGTTCGCGTTTTTTTGTGTTTTTTTTTTACCAAAAAAATGTTTTTATTCAAAAACACCCGTTTGCTGTGATTTACACCTTTTTACAGCATTTTCCAGTGTTAGAGTGTTTTTACAGCTGAAAAAACTCCTCTAGAAACCCACTAGTTCTGGGGTTTTTTTCCAGCCAAAAAACGCCCCTGTCAAAAAACGTTGACTACAGTCTATGTGTGCATGGACACATAGGATAATATGTTGGGGAGTTTACTGGCTGTAGAAAAAAAATGCCAAAAACAGCAGCTGTAAAAATGTCCAGTGTGTATGAGGACTTCAGAGTTGGATCATATTAAATGCATAGATTACCAATGAAAGCCTTATATTTGGCTCAGCTTACAGATTCGGCTGATGACCCTAGGCCCCAGGAGAGTTAGAGGACAAAATCTCTCCAAAAACTGTCAGCTGCTGCTCTGCCAGATACCTAACCTAATACTGATGACACATACTCTGCCCTGGGAGAGCATGACAGTATTACATAACAGTGCACTGTAATTAAGGAGGAATTTATAGATTGATTGTATTATGGTTACATGTGAGGTGGAAGACAGAATGGTTTATTATTATGTATTCAGGTAGGTGACAAGACAGCAAATTGCACTTGCTCTCTCATGATAGATCCAAGAGTAATCTTTTAATGAAAGTACAAAGTATACTCGTAAACTCATTATAGGTAAGCAGGTTTAGAATAATTTAATAATAATTGTTCAGATTCCTTAGTAAACCCAACTAGGAGCAATTCTCTTGGGGGATTTTTAAAACACTGCACACATGCACTGTACCATAAATGTCATGCAGAAGCACCTACAGAATGCCATCAATTTTCTTGCTCCACTGAGCTTCAATCAAGTGTCAGTCCTTATTGCCACTAATTTTAGATCGCTGTCTTCCCACTCATCACAGCAACACAAGAATTACATTGAATATACTGTATGTATGTTATGACCAGTTGCTACAGGCAGCATTTACAAAAAAATAGCATTTGCCCATTCAGAGAACATTTATTGTAGAGTCAATAACATATTATTTATCCTTCAGTTCACTTGAGCTAGCTTGAATTTATTGCTGTCTATACTTCAATGTTGTGTATTTAATTTAAGATATTACGGAGTATACGAAGTTAAAATTATTTGTTTTGTTGCTGAATTATGTGACAAAACCAATTTCCATTTTGTAGCTCTTGCACCTGAGAGTTCCAGACGCTCAAACCACAGAAAGCAACAACTAAACTGTCATTTATGCTGTGCTAACAAGAAACTGAAATGACATTTGTTTTGTGTTTTATACTGGAAGAAAATCGTTTCAAAATCCCTTTCAGCTTTTGCTGCAAAAAATAACCCCTTTTCTTAATAAACAATAAGAATGCGACTTTCAAAAATCCCCTCTGTGTATCAGTTTTCATCTGCAAAGAAAATAAAGGCATCTGTGGGATTGAAAAATGATGTACAAAGAAAGGAATACATTTATACGAGTTCTTAAGGATCTATCAGACCAGGTATCAAATGTATAGAGCTAAACATTCAACATTTAACTTATATGTGAGTTCTATTGTAATCATCTCTGTTAGCATGGCTCTAAACAGCAAGCTATAAATACAAAATCACTCTGTTAACATTCATTTTGATCTGGTTAATCTTATTTGCAATTACTGCTGAGTCAGTTAGGAGTACACTGCAAGTATTTTAATGAGATTGCTGCACTAGCCCCAAGGATGGTCCCAGGGCTACTTAGAACAGTCCCATTTTACTGGAATTGCTGTAATGTAAATGAATTATCTACCAACTAAACTATTCAGAGAATTTATTCTCAGCACATTGGGAGTTGCTAATGTAAAACATCTGACCTTACTTTAAATAAATGGTGACAGTTTCCCAATAATAGGTGTAAATTTAAAATAGTAATGTGTGAATCCACCTGATAGGAAAATGTTCTCTAATTAATGCAAAAATGACAATTAGCTAAATTGGGATTAATCGTGCAATAAAAAAAAATTCTGTAATAATTAACTTTAGCCTTGTGCAACAGCTTAAAGTACAATTAAAGGCTTTTGTGTGACAGCAAGCAGGTCCCAAATCCAGTTTCTATGTGATGTGCATGCCACATAAAATAAACAAAAAGCAACCGTTGGTTTAGAATAATTGAATAATGATTGTTCCTGACTCAGCTAAATCTTCCTCATCCATGTCTCACAAACACTGCAGCTCACAGTGGGAGGGTTGCAGCAGCAACACAGTTAGTAGTTAATTTTTTCAATCCAGAAATCAGTGGGAAGGACTAGATGTAGCTAGGTACTGGCTAACAATCTTCAGCAGTGACAATGGTGAGTGCAATGCCCCCTGCAACATGTCACCCAACTGTAATGCAAGCAGGTGGCACCTACAAGAGAATGCTCTGAGTTCAGGAGCAGTGCTGCATCATTGCCACCCCATCACAGGAAGCTGCATTAGGGGGAAGTAACTTGCAGGCCCAACAGGTATTTGGGACTAAAAGAAAACTGTAAATGTAGATACTGTACATTTAAAATACATTTATAATAAATTGCTGCAATATATCTTACATATATACAGTCATGGCCGAAATTGTTGGCACCCTTGATATTTTTCCTGAAAATCAAGTATTTCACACAAAAAAGGTATTGCATTAACACATGTTTTGCTATACACATGTTTATTCCCTTTGTATGTATTGGAACAAATATAAAACAGAGGCAGAAAAGCAAATATGACATAATGTCACACAAAACCCCAAAAATGGGCTGGACAAAAGTATTGGCACCCTTAACTTAATATTTGGTTGCACACCCTTTGGA
Source organism: Staurois parvus (assembly GCF_062004578.1). Taxonomy (NCBI): domain Eukaryota; kingdom Metazoa; phylum Chordata; class Amphibia; order Anura; family Ranidae; genus Staurois; species Staurois parvus. The sequence continues at coordinate 9,840,938 of NW_028317994.1, read as the reverse complement.
AAACATAACTGAAATCAGTCGCTTCCTATAACCATCAATAAGCTTCTGACACCTCTCACCCGGAATTTTGGACCACTCTTCCTTTGCAAACAGCTCCAGGTCTCTCTTATTGGAAGGACACCTTTTCCCAACAGCAATTTTAAGATCTCTCCACAGGTGTTCAATGGGATTTAGATCTGGGCTCATTGCTGGCCACTTCAGAACTCTCCAGCGCTTCTTTGCCATCCATTTCTGAGTGCTTTTTGACGTATGTTTGGGGTCATTGTCCTGCTGGAAGACCCAGGATCTTGGACGCAAACCCAGCTTTCTGACACTGGGCCCTACAGTGCGACCCAAAATCCTTTGGTAATCCTCAGATTTCATGATGCCTTGCACACAGTCAAGGCACCCAGTGCCAGAGGCAGCAAAACAACCCCAAAACATCATTGAACCTCCACCATATTTTACCGTAGGTACTGTGTTTTGTTCTTTGTAGGCCTCATTCCGTTTTCGGTAAACAGTAGAATGATGTGCTTTACCGAAAAGCTCTATCTTGGTCTCATCTGTCCACAAGACGTTTTCCCAGAAGGCTTTTGGCTTACTCAAGTACATTTTGGCAAACTGTAGTCTTGCTTTTTTATGTCTCTGTGTCAGCAGTGGGGTCCTCCTGGGTCTCCTGCCATAGCGTTTCATTTCATTTAAATGTCGACGGATAGTTCGCGCTGACACTGATGCTCCCTGAGCCTGCAGGACAGCTTGAATGTCTTTGGAACATGTTTGGGGCTGCTTATCCACCATCCGGACTATTCTGCGTTGCAATCTTTCATCAATTTTCCTCATCCGTCCACGACCAGGGAGATTAGCTACAGTGCCATGGGTTGCAAACTTCTTGATAATGTTGCGCACTGTGGACAAAGGCAAATCTAGTTCTCTGGAGATGGACTTGTAACCTTGAGATTGTTGATATTTTGCCACAATTTTGGTTCTCAGGTCCTCAGACAGTTCTCGTCTCCTCTTTCTGTTGTCCATGCTTAGTGTGGCACAGACAGACACACAATGCAAAGGTTAAGTGAACGTCTCTCCTTTTTATCTGCTTTCAGGTGTGATTTCTATATTGCCCACACCTGTTACTTGCCCCAGGTGAGTTTACAGGAGCATCACATGCTTGTAACATTCTTATTTATCCGCAGTTGTGAAAGGGTGCCAATACTTTTGTCCAGCCCATTTTTGGAGGTTTGTGTGACATTATGTCGAATTTGCTTTCTTTCCTCCCTTTTTTTGTTTTGTCCCAATACACACAAAGGGAATAAACATGTGTATAGCAAAACATGTGTTAATGCAATACGTTTCGTGAGAAATACATGATTTCCTGGAGAAATATCAAGGGTGCCAACAATTTCGGCCATGACTGTATATATATACTGCTAAAAAAAGTAAAGGAACTCTTTTTAATCAGAGTATAGCATCCAGTCAATTAAACTCCTGGGATATTGATCTGGTCAGTTAAGTAGCAGAGGGGTTTGGTAATCAGTTTCATCTGCTTTTGTGTTAATGAAATTAACAAAAGGTGCACTAGATGAGCAACAATGAGATGACAGGAATGGTTTTACAGGTGGAGGCCAATGACATTTTTTTCCCTACTCATCTTCTGACTTTTTTTCACTAGTTTTGCATTTGGCTAGGGTCAGTGTCACTACTGGTAGCATGAGGCGATACCTGGACCCTATAGAGGTTGCACAGGCAGTCCAACTCCTCCAGGATGGCAAATCAATACATACCATTGACAGAAGGTTTGCTGTGTTTCCCAGCACAGTCTCAAGAGCATGGAGGAGATCCCAGGAGACAGGCAGTTACTCTAGGAGAGCTGGGCAGGGCTGTAGAAGGTCCTTAACCCATCAGCAGGACTGGTATCTGCTCCTTTGTGCAAGGAGGAGCAGGATGAGCTGTACCAGAGCCCTACAAAATCACCTTCAGCAGGCCATTGGTGTGAATGTCTCTGACAAAACAGTCAGAAACAGGCTTCATGAGAGTGGCCTGAGGGCCCGACATCTTCTAGTGGGCCCTGTGCTCACTGCCCAGAACCATAGAGCTCAATTGGCATTTACAATGAATACCAGAAATGGCCTGTCCACCACTGGTGCCCTGTGCTTTTCACAGATGAGAGCAGGTTCAGTCTGAACACATGTACCATGAAAGGGTCTGGAGAAGCCATGGAGAACGTTATGCTTCCTGTAATATTGTTCAGCATGACCGTTTTGGTGGTGGGTCAGTGATGGTCTGGGGAGGCATATCCATGGTGGGGCGCAGAGGCCTCTACAGGCTAGAAAATGGCACCCTGACTGCCATTAGGTATCAGGATGAATTCCTTGGACCCATTTGTGATGGGCGCGGCGTCAGACCCCCTGCCCTTCTCACCGACTTGTGACCGAAGGACTAGCCAATCTAAAACCGCGCTGCCACTTGCGTAACAATGCCATGCTCAGCTGCACCCTGCAGAGAGATTTTGCAGCTCACTGGACCACAATATATGTGCCCGCTGCCTGAGAAGATTGTTACTGGGTCAGGTTAATTACGCAAAAAACCCTTCACACTGCCAGCACCACCTTTTTACAGAGAAGGCGGAAACTCACAAATCTTAGCAGTAACACTATGATGTTTGAATAAGCGTCTGTATACAAACTGTCACCGCAGACCGATTTATCCAGAGGTTTTAAAACACACAGTAGCACTCTTCAGAGACAGGGATTCTTAGTTTGCATTAAAGAGCTTTAGAAACAGTCCAACATTTTTCAGAAAATAGGATTTATTACTAAAAATGTCAAAATGGTGCAATAAAAATATTTACAAAAAAATATGTAAACAATATATATATATAAATAGAGAGAGCAATAACACAACAGAGAGGTAAAAGAAAGAAGTTTAAGAAAGTAGAATATTTGCAGAAGTCCTGGTTTAAGCAGAGTTCAAGTGTCCTGAACGAAAGGGTACCTTTTCTCCCGAAGTTGGTTCCTGATGTTAAAAGGGAGAATCTCTTCATACCTCTCTCTCCAGGCATGACAGCTTTTCTAGTGTCCCAGCAGGGGGTGTCTACTAAAGCCAAGGGCCAATCGCCTCATTTGGGGAGGGGGGGGGGTTAGGCGGAGACCCAGGCTGTGACCCAAATCCCTCCCAAGTTTATACCATGGTCAATAACCTTCCATAGATGCATGCAGCAGCCTAGCCACTGGTAGATTAATATGATGATATTCTGAATGTCCAGACACCAAATATGACATATCATCATTCCAGATAAGGACATATTGCTTTCTACTCTCGTGTAGGTGCCACATAGGGGTATAAGGTATCAGGTGACTCGTATTAAACTGACCTATCTGAATATATGCTTTGTTTTATTGTACCTTGTTCCTTTATGAAATTGTATGAAAAAGTTGTTTCAAGTGGGATGTATGTTTTACTGCCACTCTGGAATGCTTTTATGTCCAGTGACTGACTAGTTTATAGCTTTACGACCAGGCCAAGGCAAGGGTCTGACAGACATCACGGAACCAGCTAATTGGGTTTACAACCATGAAGTATATCCAGCTGTGCCCGATGCCCTTGTGACCCCAGCATACACACACCACATGCCATTCAAAAAAAGGGAAGGGGACTGATTTGGAGTGAGAATGACATTTGCAGAGTATGATCCAAATTATGGTTGTCATCATCCATATCTGTGCGCACAATTATCACACCATTGTCAGACCCTACGCTGGTGCAGTGGGTCCTGGGTCCCTCTTGGTGCACCACAATGCCTGGCCACATGTTGCGAGACTATTCAGGCAGTTCCTGGAGGATTAAGGAATTGATACCATTGTATGGCCCACACACTCCCCTGACCTAAATCTAATAAAGCACCTCTGGGATATCATGTTTTGATCCATCTAAAGCCACCAGGTTGCACCTCAGACTGTCCAGCAGTCTCATTAGGAACATGCCCCGACGTTGGCAAGTACGCATACTAGCACGTGGGGGCCATACAAACTACTGAGTACCATTTTGAGTTGCTGTAATGAAATTTCAGTAAAATGGACTGCTGCATCATGTTTTCACTTAGATTTTCTTTGAATTCAGTCCTCTGTAGGTTGATCATTTTAATTTCCATCAAACGATGGGGCAGCCCTACATTCATAACACATTACCCAGTAGGCAGAGGCCGTGGTCTGGTGCTTAGAGAGGAGAGCTACGAAGAACACATTACCCAGTCCATATCAGTATAGATATCCAGCATGATATTTTTCCCCATTGAGATCTGATATGTTTTCAAAGTGTTCCTTTAATTTCTTTGAGCATTGTATATATATTCACACAACCATAATATGGAAAGGGAATTATGGCCAGTGAGAAGGGAAGACCAGTAGGGCCACTAGTGCTATTGTGTGCTATTCTACCAGATCTGATGTCTAAAAACTGTTCTCCATTCCAACCATCATGTTCTCTCCTTTACTCACCTGAACTCTGCTAGAATGAAATGTAAAATCTGGGCGAGAACATTGACAATTATTTTTCATCCGCTGATAAAGTAGTCCTAAAGCCAAGTTGAAAAATAAACTTATCAGTAAGTATTGATACACTAATAAATGAAATAATTAAATATGAATTATCTATGTACATGGAGAAATATACTGTATTTGAATGTTGACTGAAAGAACGACTCTTTGTAATATTCATTGATAACCAGAAACCATGTGACCCAATTTTAACGATCGGATGACTGTAAGCTCCATCTTTGGAAACAATTAATACTAGATAACTTCAACATTATATACATTTGCAATTATGCCATCAGTAGTCTCATTAGCAAAAGAATTGAAGCATTGATATCACAATTCCTTAACAACAGTAAAATAAATTGTATATTTCACAGGAATGTTGTGTGTTATATATATATATATATATATATATATATACGTGGGGCATTCAAGCCAAACTGGGACTTTTGAGTTTATTTAATAAAATAACAAATTTCAAGGAGTGGAAACTGCATTTATTTTTTGGCATACTTCCCTGCTACTTTTAAACACTTATCCCAGAATTTAACTAATGCCTAGAAAGCTTCCGAATAGAAAAATTTGTCAGTACACCTGAGCCATTGTAGGACAAATTGCTTCACTTCGTCATCATTGTGTTCACTTTATCACAGAAAGGATATGCATAAATTATCCAGGATCAGGCCTTCCACCCACTGTATGTTCACACAAATGATTGCTATGGGCTGGGATCATCGTTGATGGACATAGGGCCATCTTTGAATCATGTACACAATTCAAATGTCTTACTGCAGATGAGTGTCTCATCACCTTACTGTGCTTGAAGTCTTCTGTAGATAGCCGCGGGTTTTATGCCTTCGTTCACAAGGAACTTCATCACCACACTCTGTTCCATGCACGCACTAAGACTGTTGTCTGCTATCTTGATTAACGGTCCCTGGACTGACATGTGCGCCGCCTATCAATAATATGACACTCTTTCCACTTAATACTGCGTGTAGTACCACCACGCTAGCATCGCTTTTTATACCTGTGTACCTGTGAAATTAAATGTCCCGGTTTGACTTGACTCCCTGTGTGTGTTTATATATATATATATATATATATAATAGATGCTTGTATTTTACTGTTAGTGCCACATATCTTTTTTTCCTGGTAATAGAGAAACAGAGACATAAAACATTGACAGTGGTAGTATGGTGGAGGAGGGTAAGCTCTTTTATAGACTAGAGAGACAATTTGTTCTCTTAATGGTGCTGACTCTTTGGCAATTTAATCTTAGGATCCTTTATATTTATGCCAACAGTGTTCATATACAATTGTTTCTTTTTCCCCCAGACAAGATGATGTAAGACTTGCATATGATCCAAGTAAATGTATTTTCTCATCTGTTAAATAGTTCCATAGGGGATTTCCTAAATTCCTGATAAATCGTTTAAGACAATATGCCAGCAAGCATCCTTCTGATTTATGCTTATCAGCAAATTGTTGTAGCATCCTTAGGGATAATGAAGATAAAATGAAATGGCGATAATGAAAATCGATGATGTTGGTCTTAAATAAAATTGCATTATAGATTGGAACACATATATTTTAGGATACATATAAAATCATAATGTTAAAACTTTTTCTATTTGTACAGGATTGTGGGCTTTTGTAATTATTCCTGAAAGACATGCAATAAGCGCCAAACATTTGGAAAATTATGAAAGTAAAATTGTTTAATGGCAAAATACATCTTTATAGATGTATAATTTAAAAGATTATGAGCTAACAGCATGAACCAAATTTTCCAATTATGCTGAAATGTGAATGCTGTCCACTAAGGTTGTAACTATGACCTCATTAGACTCCATGCTGTATATGAATGAAATTGTTTTAATCAGGAATAACAAGCTCAACTAGAATGTGTTGTACAGAATATATTAGGTGGAATATAAGGGTGTCATCTTTTGTACAAGTTGATAAAAATAAAGCATAAGATTTTTTTATTTAGTCAAATAAATCCCAGAATATTAACTGTGTTCTATGATAACGTGGAAGTTATCAAAATATTGAACTGTCTACCATATCTCCAAAAGGAATATTAGCAAAACTGAGCAAATTGAACCACTTGATTTGAGGTTTATGGCATATAAAAGTAAAGGGGAGCCCAAACAAAATTATATACACGCACAAAAAAAAACTTTACCTCTTTCGTGTTCCTCAAACCCCCCATTTGCTTCACTTGCCTAAAGAATGTACCTCTGGCTGCAGCGGGAAGTGACTCATTTACCAGTGGTATTACTACCAAAATGTAAATGTGACAGCTTCCCACTTGTGTTAGTTGTTATGAAACCAGTGGCTGCCAACTTCCTAGCAACTAGTGACACATCCCTGCCAGGCTTTTCAGCTGTCAGCCAGGTCTTTTTATTATTACTTTTACATTAAATTTAATTTTAATTATAATTTTAACAAAAAGCAGACCTTTCAGTAAAAAGCAAGATCAGCTTATAGTGTTTGGGCCTCTTCCCCCTACAAAATCACAATCTCTTAGTATGTGCAAAATGTACCTGTAAAGAAAAAAAAGTTTTATTTTATGCTTACTATACAATGATCAGCCATAACTTTATGACCACTGACAGATTAAATGAATAACTTTGATTACCTTGATACAATTGCATATGAAAGTCAGTGGGATATATTAGGCAGCAAGTAAAATGTTGTCCTTGAAGCTAATGTATTGAAAGCAGGAAAAATGAGTGTCAGCGTTTGTTGTGTATGAGGCTGCGTAGCCACAGACCAGACAGGGAGCCCATGCTGACCCATGTCCACAGCCAAAAGTGCCTACAATATGCACATGGGCATCAGAGCTGAACCTTGGAGCAATGGAAGAAGGTGGCCCAGTCTGATGCAACATGTTTTCTTTTGCATTATGTCGATGGCTGTGTGTATGTGCATAGCTTACCTGGGGAAGAGATGGCACCAGCAGTGGTTTATCATCAATACATGCAATGTTTTGTAAGGTTACCCCCATAGGATTCTTTTTATTGAAATGTTTAACATAGTATACAAAACATTGGAATTAAGCTGCCAGTCTCCAACAGCGGCAAGCAATGTAAAAAACAAGTGGGGAAAAACTAAAAATATCAAAAACAGTAACAGTAAGCATGCCTGCAGATGTCCCAATAAGTACCCATAGTAGGATGGGCATACAATATAAGAGCTATAACAATAATAATATATAGAGAAGAGAAGCTGCTAACATTAAATCATATACCAATGATTACCATAGACATATAAATAACAAATTATAATGTAGTGCTACTCACATAATAAACAAGTGCATATAAATATATGCACCAAGTATATCAATTAGTGAAAAATGCCAAATCAACTATTGACCAAGTGATTTCATGCAAAAAAACAAACAATTATATGTGAACACAAAATGTGATGGTGATAATTGAAAACAATTGATGCTGATCAAATACAATCTTCAAAAATAATTATAATGACCTAAATCATATGGAAAACATATATATCTCTTTATACAAATCCATTCAGTGTAAATAATATATAAAATCACGTGTGCATATAGTGAACATACTATAGTGAAACCACAATACAAAAACAACAAAATCAGTGCTCTTAAAGTCCAATATATGCAGATGGTAACACTTAGATGACACACACTTGTGCTGATATTTGTGTGCAAGTGCATAAGACAATCCGACCACAGTCTGGATAAGCTTCTCACCTTATGGCTTCGACCCTTGCGGGTCAAAGCGCTTTACTGGATCCTTCTCACGGATCCTCCAAGCCTGCTATCCCTCCAAATGGTCGCTCCTTGTCGCACCCAAATCCTTTAAGGGGTCAGCACTCCACTAATGGCTCCTCTCCATGTAAGATCAAGTGTAGCACCATGATTGCTAATACCAATGTATTTAATTTATATTTGCAATTATTGTTACTGAATTAAACTGATTCATTCAGTCTTTTGTTGTGATTAGCTGTGATTGGGCAAAGCTCATCACATGATATAGATGGGCTGTGATTGGCCCTGTCTGTACCATGTGACTGCTTTGACCAATCACAGCTAACAACATAATTGTATACCATGGATGGCATGACAGGAAGCCATCCATTGTATGCAATTGACATGTGATCTGCTGTGATTGGTCATAGCTGTCACATGATATTGGCAATGGGCCAATGTAGTGATATGTCATTGGCTGTGTCCCGTGGACACATCTGGAGACAGATTTTGCACATCTGCACAGCCCCGTGGCCATGTGAGCGATTCCTTTTGACAGAATGTCATATGATGCCCAGTCACAACGAGGAGTGTCCCACCCGGCTGTCAAACTGCTATAGCCCGAGCGGGAAGGTGTTAAAGACCGGGGGCACCTTTGGGCACATCAAGTAGTGGAATAATGCTGTGAATGTAGCATGCTGTGGCAAACAGTGGAAGTGACCAAATTGTGTTAATGGTGAGGGGGACTTAAGGGGCATGGTTAAATAAAACAACCCTCCCCAATATAATCTCCCCAGGTCAGGTCAGCCTGACCCCAGTACAATCATTTCTTCCCTTCAGGTCAATCTGTACCCCAGTGCAACCTCCCCCAGGTCAGTCTGCCCCAGTATAATCCTCCCCCCAGGGCAGTCTGTTCCCTAAGTTCCATGCTATAATTCTTCCCACACCCCAGGTCAATCTATCCCCTAGTATAATCCCTCCTAGGTCAGTCGGTCCTTCAGTTTAATTCCCCCAGGCCAATATGCTCTCCCGTTTAATCCCCCCAGGTCAGTCTGTCCCTGAGTACAATCCCCCAAGGTCAATCTGTCCTCAGTATATTCCCCCCAGATCAGGGCAGCCATGTCTCCTTCTTGGCTAAATCTTTCTTCTAATTCTTTCCCCTGCAGTTTTTCTGAATCTTGCCAGTCCCTTAAATTGGAAGCCACTGGAATCTTTGTTATGGTGTAACAAAAAGTGTTTCAATACATTGGGGTTGATTTACTAAAACTGAAGAATGCAACATCTGGTGCAGCTGTGCATGTTAGACAATCAGCTTCTAACTTCAGCTTGTTCAATTAAGCCAGATTTGGCACTCTCCAGTTTTAGTAAATATACTCCATTATGTTTTTTATAACCTTTTTAAATTGTATATATGACCTCTTTTCCTTATTCCATTTTTTGCTTTGTACGTCTTGTTCTTTTTTTCCAAATCACTGATACTATTTCTAATATAAATGACATTAGATGCTTTAGGCAATTTCAATCTTATTTTCTTTTTTGCTTTCCCCCTTCCTCTTTTCTTCTCCTCCCCACACCCCTTTTTTGCCTCCTTCACCCTGTTTTCCTCCCTCACCCCCACATCTATTTAATAACAAACTTTTGTATCACTTGGTTAATTTGCTTAGAGATTCCATTAACTATATTTGACGGGAAGAATACAGCATTTCATTGAGTTTCTCTTTAACTAAAGCATGCCTTATATCACTACGTGAGAGTCAATACCCTTGATGTCATAAGGTGTATATTAATACCCCTTTGCTCCAGCCACTTCTATCTCTGCAATTAGGCCAAATTAAGATGAAATACAATAGAGAGCCATGAGTTTAGGCTGGTACTTTCAGTATGTCAGTTCTGAGTGAACAATTTTGTGGAGTGGAGTGGAGTGGTGAAACACTCCAGTGGAGTGATGGAGTGGAGTGATGCCATCGGTGGCTGGCCTTTGGTGGAACACTTTCAAGTCCATTTGTGCTTGTTGTTTTAGGCTAAAGTTAGTATTTTCAGGGCATAAAATGTCCAAGGAATGTAAGCAGCATAATCTCAGTGAAAGTGAAATTAACTGAAAAACCTTGATAAAATCATTAATTTAACAACTGTGAATGTTAAAAATATTTCAAAATTAATGATCTTAAAATTTGGCATATAAATGTTATAGGAACTGAACGGGCTGCATGTGAATGTGTTTTATAACTATGGCAACAGATCCAAAAGGCAGATGATCTATTTCATTATCTGCAGTTTCAAAGCAACTACTTTTTGTCATTTACATAAAAAACAAGCTAAACCTTAACTGGATGGAATTGCATGTATTAATCTACTGCATATAAAATAGTTTTCATTTTATATATATATATATACATATATATATATATATATATATATATATATTGTGACATAATGAAAGGTGAGGTAATTGAGGGATGCTATGTATCACTTTGCATGCTTTCATATGTAGGAAACTAAGGTGGAATCCAGTCTGGGTTTTCCAGAGCCAGGTTTTGCTTCCCACTTGCGACCAGCAGCAGGTGGTAAAACTAAGGAAGGACTGGAGCAACAGTTTGCTCTGACTTGGGACTCAAGGAAGCTAAGCCTGAGAGAGCTAAATGTGGAAAGTGATCTGTAAGAGAAAATTAAAGTTTTGCAAAATGTTTTTTTTGTTAGTGATTGGAAGATGCCCTTTACCTGAGAGAAGAATCAGTGCTGTTTAGTTAGTTGAAATAAAGCTGACTGCAAGTCAACATTTTAAGAATAGACCTGCCATTGGATTGCTTTTTTCCCAGGGAAGGCGATCCCTACTTGAGCTACAGTCAGGTCCATAAATATTGGGACATCAACACAATTCTAACATTTTTGGCTCTATACACCACCACAATGGATTTGAAATGAAACAAACAAAGATGTACTTTAACTGCAGACTGTCAGCTTTAATTTGAGGGTATTTACATCCAAATCAGGTGAACGGTGTAGGAATTACAACAGTTTGCATATGTGCCTCCCACTTGTTAAGGGACCAAAAGTAATGGGACAATTGGCTTCTCAGCTGTTCCATGGCCAGGTGTGTGTTATTCCCTCATTATCCCAATTACATTGAGCAGATAAAAGGTCTAGAGTTCATTTCAAGTGTGCTATTTGCATTTGGAATCTGTTGCTGTCAACTCTCAAGATGAGATCCAAAGAGCTGTCACTATCAGTGAAGCAAGCTATCATTAGGCTGAAAAAACAAAACAAACCCATCAGAAAGATAGCAAAAACATTAGGCGCGGCCAAAACAACTGTTTGGAGCATTCTTAAAAAGAAGGAACGCACCGGTGAGCTCAGCAACACCAAAAGACCCTGAAGACCATGGAAAACAACTGTGGTGGATGACCGAAGAATTCTTTCCCTGGTGAAGAAAACACCCTTCACAACAGTTGGCCAGATCAAGAACACTCTCCAGGAGGTAGGTGTATGTGTGTCAAAGTCAACAATCAAGAGAAGACTTCACCAGAGTGAATACAGAGGGTTCACCACAAGATGTAAACCATTGGTGAGCCTCAAAAACAGGAAGGCCAGATTAGATAGAGTTAGAGTTGATAGAAAGCTAGTCAAGGCTCAAGTAGACTCTGGTAGCATTGTGACATTAGTAAAAGGGGATGTTTTTAACCCTGCAAAGTTTCACCCTAGCACTAATAGGGGTAATTTGTATACATAGCTATACACATGACTGCCAAACTGTTATGATTGAGATTGATACTCCCTGGGGCTTGGTGACACATTCTATGGGTGTGGTATCCTCACTGCTTTATGAATGAAGCTATAGTGGGAAGAGATTGTCCCCATTTTTTGGAGTTTGTGGGAAAAGAAAAGGAGACAGGAGGACATAGATTCCTCTGCTGGGGAAGCACGTGAACTCACTCATGACCCTTTTGATTGTAAAATGGAAGGGGAAACTGTTGGTGTATCTAAGGAAGGGATAGAAACTTTTCCTTTCTCTGTAATGGCTGGGGAACAGGAGGAGCTGGAATCCAACCCCAAAAATAATAAACAATAATAACAATAATAAACAAGAAAGCATCTCTGACTCTAATGAGAGTGGACAGAATGCGGTGCCTGACTTAGAAGTCCGATGCCTCGAGTGGATGAGCTTGTTGACAGATTGGGAACTGCCTGGCGCATAACTACTGTAGGTCTGACTAAAGGGTATTTGCAGATACCCCTGAAGAAATCTACAAAAGAAAACACTGTTTTTTCCCCTTGAGGAGTCATTCCAGTATAAACGGATGTCTTTTGGTTTGCATGGTGCTCCTGCCTCATTCCAGAGAATGATGGACAAGACATTAAAGCCACATTGCCAATACACAGCTGCTTATTTGGATGATGTAGTCATCCATAGCCCTGGTTTGGAGTCTCATTTGCCCTGGGTGCAAGCAGTAGTAGATTTCCTTAGGAAAGCAGGACATACAGTACTGCAAAACCCCAAAAAGTGAGCATAGGCTTGGAGGAGGCCAAATACCTAGGCTACATTATTGGTCAAGGGCTGATTAAGCCTCAGATCAATAGGACTGAGGTGATTCAAAAGTGGTCCCAGCCTATAAATGAAAAGCAAGTCCATGCATTTCTTGTAATCACAGAATACTATAGGCATTTTTCCCCAATGCCATCATTGCAGCCCCACTGATAGATCTGAAGAAAGACAGAAGGTCGGTCATGATTAAGTGGAATCCTGAGGCAGAGAAGGCATTTCAGATACTGAAGCAAGCTCTTTGTGCCCAACCAGTTGTTATGACTTCACAAAAGAGTTTGTGGTACAGATGATGTGGCCTATGATGTGGGAATGGGTGCTGTACTGTCCCAAATCAGAGGTGGGGAGGGGCACCCAGTGGTCTACCTAAGCAGAAAGAATAATAGGAGAAAAACTATGCTGAGAAAGAATGTTTGGCTATCAAAGGGGCTTTGGAGTCCCTCAAATATTACCTGTTGGAGAGAAAGTTCAAGCTGATCATGCCCCTCTCAAGTGGATGTGTGAAAATAGGGGAAAAAAAAACTGTTTAAGTGACAAGGTGGTTTTTAGCTCTACAAGCATTTAAATTTACAGTTGAGCATAGAGCTGGGAAACATCAGGACAATGTAGATGCCCTTTCCTGTGTCTATTGCCTTGTCGGGGCAGTTGCTCAGCCATAGTGGCTTGAGAAGAGGGGGGGATATGTGACATAATGAAAGGCAGTGTAGGATGCAAGCCAGGTTTTGCTTCCCACTTGTGACCAGCAGCAGGTGGTATAAATAAGGAAGGTCTTATGCAAAAAGTTGCTCTAACCTGGATCTCAGGGAAGCTAAGCATGTGAAATGTAAAATGTTCTCTGTAACAGAAAAGAAAGGTTTGTAAAACGCTTGTTTTTTTTGTTGGTGATTGGGCGAAGCTCTTCATCCATGAGAAAACAATCTGTGTTGTTTAGTAAGTGCCTGGATGGCAAGGATTTATTTTCTGTTCTGTTTGTTTCCTGTGCAACTTTTTAAATAAAGCTGACTACAACAAGTTGGAAGAAGACCTGCCGTTGGACTGCCTTTTTCCCAGGGAAGGTGATCATACTTGAGCTAACTCCTGCTTTTTGTATATACAGTACATATATTATGTATATATATATATATATATATATATGTATATATATATATATATATTCTAAATCAATAAATGGCACAACTATCAGTTCCTACCCGGATGTCAGTGTGCTAGAAGTAATCCTGGACTCTGAACTCCTTATGGCCCCACATCCCGCCACAGACTAAATCTTGCCTCCTCACCCTCAGTAACATCTCTATCATATACCCCTTCTTAACAAGAAAAGCTACTAATTCACTCCTTGGTTATCCCTCTCCTTGACTATTGCAACTCACTCCTCCTTAGCCTATCTTTACATAGGCTATCCTCCCTTCAGTCCATCATGAACACTGCTTCCATACTCTTCCACCTTACCAACTGTTTGGTGCCCCCTACCCCTATCTGCCAACTCCTGCACTAGCTTCCACTCACCTAATGAACAAAATTCTAAATATTGTGATTAACAATCTAAAAAAACAACCATAACTTTGTCCCAAGCTAAATTACCAATATCATCTCAAAATGTCTATCAAACTATCCTCTTCGCTCCCAAGACTCAAGGCCTTCTGCTCTCTAGCTCCCTTGTCACCTTCTTCTATGCTATCCTACAGGACATCTCCAGAGTCTCTCCTACTATCTGGAACTCCTTACCCCAATCTAACTATCTCATACTTTATCCACCTTTAGGTAATCCCCATAATCCCATCTCATCAGATAGGTCTATCTTGCCTCTAAGTAATAAACTATTATTTTATTTTCTCCATCAGCTCATCCCTACAGTTATTATTATTGTATCATTTTAGATTGTAAGCGCTAATGAGCAAGGCCTTCTGATCCTTTTTGCACAGTCTCCCTCCAGTTTGTAAAGAAGAAGTCTATGTGAAGTGTGCCTGTTAATTTCATAACCCCTTTAGATTAACTTCAGTCCAGAAAGAATAACGGTTCAAAGGCTTCACTGATAAAACTTAACAATACAGTTTAACAGGCAAAGAGTCTCTCTCCTAACAAACCCAAACTGTGACTGTGGCTGCCCTCGCATACCTGCATATTCTGGCAAGTCCAAGGTGGCGGTAGTCCATAATGATGGAGTCGCAACATGTTGGTGTTCTTGAGAACAGACTGCAAGTCCCAGCAGCCCCACTACATTGTGGTAGTATGTTCAGCAAAAGGCTTAGGTGGCTTTCTGGAGAACCTCTGGACTCGGAACTCTCTAACTCCAAAGAGCTCTCTGAACCTGAACCCATGTCCCTTTTTTAAACACACAGGACATAGGGGCAGGACCCAGAAAAGCCGTGAACTTAGTCTGGAGAAGGCGGCAGAAGCATTAACCCATTCCCCTTGCTAGGGCAGCCAAAACTAAAATAACTACAGTAGCCAACCTGCATAAACACTTCCCCTACAACTCTTCCTTATAAATACTGTAGGAGAGCTAAAGACACTGGGAATTTTTATATTGTCTCTGAGGTGGACAGAGATGTTTGTGCCTGGACTGCAGTGAGAAGCTGACACACTGGGCTGTCTGGGAGACTTGACTGTCTTGGACTCCAGTTGAGCCATGTGCACTGAACTTTAAAACTGATAAAGCAAAGCACACACTTTTATACTTTTTTTTTACTTTTGTATTTACTGACAAACAAAGTGGACTTTCAATTTTCTGAAGTATGTGGAGGACACAGTTTGTCTCCTCTGATCCTGACTGTATATAGTATTTGTGTTTTTTAGTTTGTTTTGTTTTGGGTTTTTTTCAGTGCTGATCCCCTATGTCTTAGCATTGTATGTTGGCTCAGGTTCATGTAGTCTCAATCATGTGGCAAGGTGAGCTCAACTGGAATACAGTAGCCACCTCATAAAAGCAACAAGAACCTTCATGGCAGCATCATCAGTTATTTCTTTCAATTAAATCCTCAAATGTAAAATGATTGAAATGATTTTTAAAAAACAAACATGTCTATACTTACCTGCTGTGTGTAGTGGTTTTACACAGATCAGCCTGGATCCTCCTCTTCTTGAGTCCCCCACAGGCTCTTCTGGCTCCTCCTGTCTGTCGGGTGCCCCCACAAAAAGCAGCTTGCTATGGGGGCACTCTCTGCTCTATGTGTCCATTCACACACGGAGCCGCAGCTTGGCCACGTGCCCTCTCTCTCCTCATTGGCTGACTGGCTGTGATTGACAGCAGCGGGAGCCATTGACTGTCTCAGCCAATGAGTTGGCAGAGACCCGGGACAGCGAGACTGTCTTTCACATCACTGGATCTTGATGAGGCTCAGGTAAGTTTTGAGGGGGCTGGGGGAGCTGCTGCACACAGAAGGCTTTTTACCTTCATGCATAGAATGCATGAAGGTAAAAAACCTTCAGCCTTTTCAACTGCTTTAAGCTTTTTTATTTTAAAGCTTAAACATGTGTACTTTAAGCCCCTTGAGAGGACAAAGTACATTGGATGTGAAATGTTCTGTAAAACAATAAACATATCAGTAGACTCTGGTCACGTGTGTGACACCATAATTTCTAAGGTATAATGAATACAGATGTATTTGATCATACAGATGTGTATAGTGATACGAAAGTAAATATATAATTTTGCCAGGGTGGGCACAAGATTCCCTTTTTGAAATTTGGACCTTTGTGTGTGCTACTGAGGATATAAACCAAAAGGCTTGAACAAATAATATTAGTGAAAAACATATTTATTTTATCATTTAAAGGTTAAAACTGAAAGCGAATGATAAGGTATTTTTAGATAATTACATTGGGAAAATTTTTCTATCTCAATTCAATTTCACACATTTTGCAAATTAACAAGTGAGAATCTGCCCACATTACACCAACACAGGAGAGACAAACAGATATTTGAAAGTAGTTTAGCACCTGGATTCCTGGCTAATAAAGAAAATTCAGATGCTAAGATTGTGCAGTACATCCTTACAGCAGCCAATTAATTTGCATGAAATAAATTAACAAGTCTTAAAAAAAGAATATATTTTTTTTTCTCAGCTGTAGGTGTCGATCATGCTGTGAAACACTGCAGCAGCTCTGGCTCCAAACTGCAAGATGTTAACATTCATATCAAGAACAGTATGTATCAAATGTTTTTATGTAAGCTTAATTTTTAAAGGGGAAGCAAATAAAAGCTGTAAAGCTCTGTAGCAAAAAAAGCTATAAAAGCAGTTTCAACCTGACTGGTTGAACACTATAGGCTTTTATTGCATACATTTGTAAATACTGGACATACAAAGCCACAATACTGTGTCAAGGTACCTCTGAAAAGTGTAGATAGATAGATAGATAGATAGATAGATAGATAGATAGATAGATAGATAGATAGATAGATAGATAGATAGATAGATAGATAGATAGATGGATGGATGGATGGATGGATAGATAGTAAGGATTAACTCCTGTGCTACCAAAAAAACGTGGACTGAAAGTAAGTAACCATAAGGGCGGAGCCTAGGTGATATGGACTGGAAGTGATGCAATCTGAATACACAATGGTATTTATAGGTGTTTTAAAGATATGCAGGTGTTTTTTTTATGTAATGTGGGTGTAGTTTTAACAAATAATTTGCCTTGATCTAAATACTACACCATTGGAGGTTGTTTCTGCTCTCTTGGCATGTTACAACAGAGCATACAGTATGGCAGCATAGTGGTAGCTAGCCTTAAAGGGACCTGTACCCATTTTTCTGGATGACAGCTAAGGAGTTTAGAGTGGGCACCCCCTGGTGACTGTACTACAAAATTACAGGCAGGCATTTAGGACCAGATGACCTGATGCTTATACAACATGTATTATATGACCATACATTGTACCTGGATCAAATGCTTAGGGTGAGAGCATTGTGAGCACTGTAGTGACAAGGGGAGGGATCATAATATTGGCACAGCCTTGTGCTTCACTGTTTTTTAAGATAACAGCTCTGGAAGGTTCAAGAATTGTATGCATGTGCCTGGATATGCATTTACATTTAACATAAATCATCACTATGAGATAAACTTATACAGTGCACACTTGATTGACCGAGAACTTTGTTTCAGCACACATTTACTAAAGTTTGGCATTTTGTCAATTATTTTATTTGTTTCGCTTTTTTGCAATTTTAAATATATTCGTATTTATGGTAGTACCTTATTTATTCACAATATTGTTGTTGTATATGTGGAGATAACAGCACAAGTGCACCTGTTATTTCAGTCAAGGGATAGCACAGCACCATTTATTGTAAATATATATATATATATATATATATATATATATATATATATATATAGTATATTTATACAGGTGTACCTCGGTTTACAAATTTAACGCATTCTCCAGGACTTTTCGTACTGCGAAAAATTCATAAACTGATGCTGGACAGTCAGTGTGAAGTGTCCACATAACACAGGCAGACACTCAAAGAAGGACCCCACCTCCTGTGCACAGAAAATTTAGGTGAGTAAAAGGGGCATATATGAAGGTTTTCCTTCAATGTTTATAGCAGTGATAATTTAGAGGTAGATAGAGCAATATCTACCAGCCTGTTATGTACCAGCCCTTTTACTAGAAGATGAATGTGTGCAGCCATTTGTTAGTGTGTGTTGCAGTAGCTTATTGAGAGCTGACAGTCTGTGGTAACAACCGTAGTAGATGTTTAATTGCTGGGTCCCCCTTGAAGCCTATTTTTTGTTTCATTGGGTTTCTTTTATTTCACATTAATTATTTGTTTTTAATTATTTTTCTGTTAGGTAAAAATGTAAAGTGAGTTTGTTGCTTCAGTGTTAATTTTATTCTGTGGCGGTACAATTGTTTTGGGGTTTTTTTTTTGCTAATGTCTTATTTATTTCATTGTTTCCAGTGTAAACCTATTGCCAACATAGTTAAAGCTGCTTTTTGTTTGCAGCACATCACCACATACTTGTGCTGTAAATTATTGTGAACCAAAGTACCGCATATTTATTCCCCATATTGCCACATCTACAATTTAGGCAATCTTCTTTTTAAAAATATCAGGTAGCCCTAAAGTGAGAGGAAGAGGTTCTGCATGTGGAAGTAGTAGAGGTGAGCAGGTTTTGCTGGACAAAGTGGTGGCCGAGCCACACAACTTTTGTCAGTGCATGTCTGTCTTTTCTATCTTAGAGCCACAGCACACACAGGAGGTCCCCCCTCCCCAGGCACAGAGCATCAAGTTGTCTGAAACAGCTGCTAATGCACCCACTTCTTACTCCTCCACTTCTGATATTCTCACCGTAACCCTTCAAATGACAATGAGTCAACAGAAACATTTGATCACATACATAATGACTTGCCTTTCTTTAAAGGAAAGGAATAGCCTGCTGTTAATTGTACATATCACTATTTTTCTTGTTTAATTCATCTGGCAACACTGCCCTACAGGTGCTGGCCACATATATTAGGGCCAATCCGCAAAAGTCTAAATTGTTGTCCTTTTAAAAAAGTCATCTGCTGACAGCACCATTGTTGACTGCAGCTTCTGCCTGCAGTGCATTACCCATGGCAAAGTTTGTGGAATAAGCCCAAATCTGCAAGTTTGTTGCCTTTGTTAATGTGGCAGAAACCAAGCCCCCATTATTTTGCCTAGAAAGCCATCTTTTCTCCTCCGCAGCATGCTGAATGTAATGCATTGGTGTCTCTGGACTAGGGGCGGACTGACCATTCGAGCACTCGGGCACAGCCTGAGGGCCTGGGGTCAGTAGGGGGCCCCATAAAATGCCCCTGGTACCTTTTATAGGCTTTTTTGGGTGTGTTTTGAGTGTGGGCAAGGACACAGGGGCCCCATGATCCCCAATTGCCTGGGGGCCCCATGAGTTGTCAGTCCACCCCTGCTCTGGACCACCTGTCAGTGACGGTAGTGATGAGCTGAAATACCTGGGTTTGATTCAAGCAAGGTTCACGAAACATTGCTAAAATTCTAGTATTGATACCAAACCCCACTGAGGTCAAAAATGCAAAACTCCATTAAATAACATACCTGGGCGATGACCTGATCGTACCTGAAAGTGATGCAACTGTATGATCTATGCAAGCTACTACAGCAAAACTGGACCTTCAGGTATGGCATTAATTTTAAGGGGTGCCCCAAGAAAAAAAAATGTAAAAAAGCATAACATCCCCTCTACGTATCTAGTATGGATTGTAAAAGGGGGGGGGGGGCAGTGCAATGATTAAAACAAAGAAAGTGTGAGGTCCCTCTCAAAAATCAATAACAAAACTTTATCCAAGCATGCATCCTAGTAAGCCAGGAAAGGGGGAATGAACGTACATCTCCCCTCCTGAACCATACCAGGCCAAATGCCCCCCCCCCCCCCAGAAAAGCAACTTGTTCCCGTGCTGATAGGAATAAGAACCTTTTCCCCACAACCCTATGCTGGTGATTGTATAGGTTGTGGGCGGGGGCGCTTTACGTAATCTGGAAGCCCCCATTAGAATTAAGGGGGAGCCCTAGATCTAAGATACTCCATGTAAATAGGAAAGGGGTACTTAGTGCATCTTCTCATTCACAAAAAAAGTAAAATGTAAATACATTTTGCACAAGTCCTCTAATGAAAGTCTTACAATGTACATCCACCATCAATCATGTTGTCTGCATATGTAGATCTACCAGTCAATCATGATCTAATGCCCTCCAACTCGCCAAAAGGAAAAAACACCACTCACCAAGACACATCTAGTACATATAGTTCCCTCTTGCTGAGTGAAAGGGTGAGTTGATGACAGCTGATAAAAGCAAAGGGGTGGGGTCTTCCAGCTGATGTCATTGAACAAATAAGCGCACAACAAGCAAATTCATTTTTTCCTGTCATAAAACCATCCTTTGCACTAAATGCCAATTCTGAATGCACACTGGCCACAGTGCAGCCCAGCAGCTCAACTGCATACTGAGAAAGCTTGGCCACTGGTTCATTCTCGACACCCAGTAATCAAGGGAATTTTTCATTGTAAGGATAGAAGAAAAGAGACAGGAGGCGCCCATCTGAGTGTAGTAATAACACTGTGGAGGCCAATAGAAGGAGCTAGAGGCTCCGAGCTCGTAGCCTGACTTTCCCATGTCTGTGCTCTTCCTCCCCACTGACAAACTTCCTGTGATGTCACATCCTGCCGGAGTGTTCCATGCTGGTTACTAGGCTCCTTCCTGCACAAACGCTGCTGGATAAACTCTACACCACCACTCTGTAGGATTGACCACTACAGTGTCTCTCACCATCTCCATCAGCTCAGCTGCTATTGCACCAACCATCGGTAGCGCCTGCAGGACGTTTTGAGAAATGGTCATCTCTCATATGCACAGATGAGCTTGTTTTATTACTTCCTTTGTGAGTGTTTGTAATCCTTTTGTTATTAAATACAGTGTTATTACTACACTTAGACGGGCACCTCCTGTCTCTTTTCTTCTGTCCCTGCATACAGAGCTGGCTTGCCCCAAGGATGGCTGCCGTCTTTTTGTGCTAAAAAGATTCCAGGCAAATTGCCTGATAGACTCTTATAAGGACTTACAGTATTGTACACCAATGCATTTACATACCCTGTTTTAAGTACTTGTATGCCAATATTGTCATTATCATCTTTTACTTTATAAATTTTATAATTTTTATCCTTTTCTCGTTACTCGTTTTTTCCATTGTAAGGATATCTGCATATAACGTTGATGCCATACTATCGTTGATCATATGGGTTAGACACTGCTTGTGACTGGCAACTTGTGTTTCTGCTGAATTTCAGCCAGGCAAACAGTGGTATTGACTTCCCATAGTCGCAGCACATTGTTCTGGCCTGCCACAGAATATCATGGAAACCAAACAAAACTAGTTAGCAAATCATTGTGCCAGTAGGTATAGTATGTCTGCAGGGCAAGATATGTGTGTGAAAGTTCTCTGCCGAAAAGTAAAGAGCAGGTTATTGGGTTTTTTTGCACACAACATTTTCTGAAACAAGATGGTATGAGGACAGGCACTTCTGCAAAATAAATGCAGGGTAATGGCAGTAACAACTGTACAAGATGGTTAACAAAAGGATGCATCTGCAGTTGTTTATGACACTGTGATAATCTGCATTTGACACTGTACTAATCTGCACCTGGAAGAAGGATGAGGAAGATGAAGGTTTGTGTAGCACCGCTCTAGTTATCCAGGGGGACGAAACCTAGGTTTTTTTAGTTAGAGGCTGGATAGCAGCTTGCGATCAGTCAGCCAGGTTAACTTTAGGTCAGGACTGAGGGCTCTGCAGGTCAGTTCCCTGATACCTCCCCCTACACAAGAAGCTTGAAAAGTTTCTAAAAGGCAGTGGGTGGGGGTGCTGAGCGGATGATCTCCATACTCAAAGGACTCTGACCAATCCCCAAGCAGGAGGCTTGGCATGGTGACCAATGCAAGCACTTAAGTATTGCAGAGCATGGGAGAAAGTGGTCAGTGTCGGGTGGAAGATGAAGTGAAGGCTGGAGTGTGGAGCCTGGAAGGAGGCCCAGGGAGAGGCCTACCTAGAGTAAGGTGCAGGAGAGTATGATCTCTCAGCCTCATCGTCCCCAGAGAAAGGACACCCTGGGAAGCAGGGAAGGAGATATCCCAGTGTAAGGCCTGAAGGCAGCCACCAACCCAACAAGCTTACAGGAGAGGCATAGCGAGTAATCCTACACCCCCTGGGCCAGATAAGGGGAGAGGGCAGTCAGGTGTAAAACCCAACTAGCTCTTCATCTGGGGCTGCTTTGCTAAAGTGGCAGTTTCTGGATCCCCTTGCCCAGGAATTCTCTCAGGCAGCTGGGTGAAGAGGAGGATCTATCTGGGGTCTGGGGTGGTACACCAGAAGGGCTGGAAAGCTCTTCAAAGGAGAGACGTTCATTGTTTTTGTCCACATCTGCACATGTTCCTAAGGAGTTGTCCTCACAGTTCACAGTTCTCTTAGGCATCCCATACACTCCTCAACCCCATACAAGTTTTCAACCCCTCAAAAAAACTACAAAAACAAGCTCAAGGACTGTTTCCTGTCTCCAGTGCACAAATGTGGAAAAAAATGTGTGTTGCCTGGCTGTGCAGGACTATAGGATGACCCAAAAACTGAACAACTTCTAAGGGGGTAGTGCTACACTTGGTTATCCACTGCATCACTTCCTCTGCATGCTCATGCTGTATAGCATGCCCACTGGCTGAAAAGAAAGGCTGACATTCCCTGATTTTCAAAGGTGTTGCTCAATCACAACTTTGACTTGCAGTTGTAGAACCTGCTTACCCCTTTAGGGGCAAAACTCCCTTTAAGACTATAATTTATAATGACAGCATTAGGTTGCCTAATTGTATTTACAACTATGGCAATAAGGGGATCGAGGATATGCCTTTGGTTCACAATCTGATTATCTGATTTAGTAAACATGTCTGCAATGGTATGCTGTAATATGTTGCTAACAAAGGGCAGGTTTAGTTGTGTCAACAATTTCACACTACTAACCGTGAACAAAAATGCCGTATTAAAATTGTATAAAAATAATATCTTTTCCCTACCAAAAATATAAGTAAATAAAATTAAAATATTAAACCCCAAGCACCAACCCTAAAACACTATAACAAAAAAGTGTTTGTTTTATAACCATGAAAAAACACAAACTAGAAAATAATAAAACAGCACAAAAAGGATAGGGTAAATCAACTACAAAGAAAAATAAATTGTTGCTGATAAACACATACTGTATAATCTGTAGTCCTTGTTTGGTCTATTCACTACGAATGCAACTGGTAGTACACTGCAATGCAAATCACAGTAATAGAGCACTGAATAGTATAGCAAATATGGTGGTGGGGGGGGGTAATTCTACTCTATGTAGCCCATTAGGCTGAAAGTCATTGTAATGTAGCAGTGGCACTATACAGCACTGTATACTTAATAGCTAGATAGCACACTAGCACTGCACAATAGCACAATCTCTGCTTGCAATCACTGTCAGCTACTCATCACTACTCTAACTCTATGTACAAAAGGCAGATGGGAGAACTGACTTTTATATGGAGGGGGTTGGGACATCTAGCAAGCCCCATTACTGGCTACTTTCTAGCACCAACCAGAGTTTACAAGTCAGGCAAAGCATCATGGTGCTTGGGTTAACTGAATCATCATCCCTACTGTCCATATTCTATATTCTATTTAACCACTTCAAGTCCGGATTCTTTCACCCCCTTCCTGCCCAGGCCAATTTTCAGCTTTCAGTCCTATCACACTTTGAATGACAATTGCGCGGTCATGCAACACTGTACCCATATGATTTTTTTAGCATTTTTTTGAGACAGATAAAGCTTTATTTTGGTAGTATTTATTCACCACTGGGATTTTTTTTTTGCTATATAAATGAAGTCCAAAAAATTTGAAAAAAAGTGTTTTTCTTATACAATTTTGCAAATAAATAATATTTCATCTTAAATCTTGGCCAAAAATTATACAGTTAGCTTTTTAGTAAAAAAAAAATAACCCAAATTAGTTTATAACCAAGAATTATAATTTTTAAAAACTTTTTTTGACATTTTTATTTTTTTTTATATTATTATTTATGTTTTTTTTTTTCTACATACTGTCACCCTAGCAGTACAGTGTCACCATGGTGACACTGTACTACTTGTGGGGGGTGATGAAGATTTTTTATTTTTTTTTACACTGATTGCTTTTACACCCATAAAGGCTGTAAAAGCAATTATTTCTCCTCTCTGGCTGCATTCTTGCAGCCATTGAGAAATACTGTGTGAGCTGTGATCAGTCACAGCTTGTCACATGGTACAAGGCTGTTGTGAATAGCCTTGTACCATGTGACCTCTGTGATCATTCACAGATTTCACACATAGTAAGCAATGATGTCAGAAGTGACATCTTGCTTACCACTCTGCATGTGATCACTGATTGGCCAATCAGTGATCACATGATCGGGACCTTGCACAGAGGTCCCATATGACGATCGGTGTTCCATTGTGTCCAGAGAACACAGCAGGCACCGGATCGTGGTGCTGTGCGCTCCCAGGGAGCGTGAACAGTCCAAAATGGCTGGCGCCGTTTATGAATGGCAACCCGCCCCTGGACTGCCACCGTCCAGCCATTTATATACAGCGGCCGGATGGCAAGTGGTTAAAGTGGGCCTACTGCTATTTTATGAAAAAAAAAGCATCTGTTGCTGCTTAAGCTACCTGAAAAAAAGCCTTTTCTTAACGGAAATTATTCATATTGGGGTGCTGCTGCTGTATGTAAGCCAAGCTAATTGTAAAAGAGAAAATCAATTTACATCAAAATATGCACTGTGTGTACACTGTTACTGAGACTATTCCATGAAAATCGTTCTGCTCCATAACACCCGATACCGCTTTTAACCACCCAAGTCCCAGATGCCGTTTTAAAATGACACAGGGACAGTAGCTATTCATGGAGTTCTTGTCAGTATTTGTGCTGGCTCGGAAGGCTGTCGGTGACAGTCAACATCCAGCACTGATTCCAGCAGCTGAAAGTTAGGCTGAGAACAGGCTGAGTTCCCAGCATTGCCAGAAAGCTGATTACACTGTGCTCTCATCTTTAATGCTTTCAGTTTTTAAAAAGAAAGCAGAGGGACTGGCAGGAACTACCTGGGATTTCACATAAAAGAAGCAATACAAAGATAACAGGATATGTTTTTCATACAAGTACATGATACAGCAGGCACATGTCAGAAATATGAAATGTTGGATTAACTGTTGGAATACAGTGTTCATGTATTTTTGTACAACAACGACATCAGCATCAGTATTCAGTACAGATATATTCTTCAACAAGTAGATGGAAGTGTTTATAAGTTTGTAGCTGCATCTATAGTTAAACTCTATGTCTTTTCTCTATAATAAAATTTCCTGTTTACAGAGAAGCTGCAGATAAATACATGTAGACTGTTCTGTGGGGCTATATACAGAATCTCTAACAGGTTATGGGCCAAGCAGCCCAGCCATAGATGACTACAGCAAATAAGTGCAAGACACAGCATCAGAATAAAAGAAAATGGCCAGTAACCCAACTGAAACAAAGCTTTCATTTGCAACACAGCACAGCATTTTGGACTGTGAGCGCTCCCTGGGAGGACACAGCAGAACACTGATCGCTGTATGGGACCTCTGTGTGAGGTCCCAATCATGTGATCACTGATTGGCCAATCAGTGATCACATTAATAGGTGTAAGCAAGATGTCACTTCTGACATCATTGCTTACTACGTGTGAAATCTGTGAATGATCACAGAGATCACATGGTACAAGGCTATTCACAACAGCCTTGTACCATGTGACAAACTGTGACCAATCACAGCTCACACAGTATTTCTCAATGGCTGCAAGAATGCAGCCAGGGAGGAGAAGTTATTGCTTTTACAGCCTTTATGGGTGTAAAAGCAATCAGTGTAAAAAAAAGAAAAATCTTCATCACCCCTCGCAAGTAGTACAGTGTCACTATGGTGACACTGTACTGCTAGGGTGACAGTATGTAGAAAAAAACCTAAATAATAATATTAAAAAATTAAATAAAAATGTAAAAAAGTTTTTAAAAAAATATATTTTTTGGTTATAAACTAATTTGAGTTATTTTTTTTTACTAAAAAGATAACTGAATAAATTTTTGCCAAGAAATGTATGAAGAAATATAATTTATTTGCAAAATTTTATAAGAAAAACACTTTTTTTCAAAATTTTTGGACTTTTTCATTTATATAGCAAACAAAATAAAAATCCCAGTGGTGAATAAATACCACCAAAATAAAGTTTTATATGTCTCAAAAAAATGCTAAAAAATTCATATGAGTACAGTGTTGCATGACCGCGCAATTGTCATTCAAAGTGTGATAGCGCTGAAAGCTGAAAATTGGCCTGGACAGGAAGGGGGTAAAAGTGTCTGGACATGAAGTGGTTAAAGACAAAAAATAGTAATAAAAACAATAACATGCAACAAGATACACTTGAAAGCTTTATGTGCAAGAAGCAAGGCCATTTAAAAGCAGATTGCAGAATCTGGAAAGCTAGAATGCAAAAATAAACTAAACTACAAAAGGACAAACGTGTGAAGAAAGAAACTGATTGTTCTTCAGATAGTGAATATGTTTTTCCATCCAAAAGTTGCACCTCATCTTTGCAGGCATGGTGTGTTGATTCAGGAGCTATGAGTCACAAAACAAATGACAGAAATTTCTTTATTCACCTTGACCAGAGTAAAGCAGAAAAAATCACCACAGCTAATGGGCAAATAATGGAATCAGAAGGAATAGGAAACGGTTTTCTTTACTGTCCTGTTTCCGAGATTGTCACCAGAAAGATACCTGTGAAAAATGATATATTCTTCAACCAGTAGATGGCAGTGTTTATAAGTTTGTTTGTTTGCTGTATTCATGGTTAAACTCTATGCCTTTTCTCAATAATACAGTTTCCTGTTTCCTGTTTGCAGAGAAGCAGCAGATAACCACAGGTGGACTGTGCACTGTCTGTCCTGTAAAGATATATACAAAATCTCTAACAATAACATATTTTTTAACTACCCTGACTTGAGTGGTCAAGGTAACCTATGTAATGTTTACTTAATTCAATTGTCTTTCTTACAAAATCATGGGTAATAACATGTTTTAAGAGACCATATGAATACCTTTGGAGTTTATATTACATTTTGCCAGGTGCACTAACTATTTACAGGTATGTTAATTCCCATACCTTACTGTTCTTGTAAAAATGAGATAATAATAATAATAACAGATATTACAGACCATGTATGTTTCAACTGGTAACAAGCGATGTCTGACTGCTTATAGACACTAATACAGCATAAACTTTAATAATGATAAATTGCTAAGCAACTGACTTTAGTCAGAAGTAAGCCAGTACACAGCCATATGCAGTATAAGTATAAGCTGCTAAGAGAAAAATAGGCTGTTCAGTAACTGCCATGCAGGATATGAAGATTACAGTTATTTTAAGAAACTGAACACTAACCAGAGCCCCACATCATGGAGCGTGCCAACCAGGAACACACTGCCTCCCATACAAATATTATAATATACTGAAAATGTTACTTATTAACCCATTGCATCCCAGAGCTTTTTTCTCCCTGATACCCCCAACTCCAGTTTTTTTTTTCCTATATATTTATTTTGTCAATGTTATATTATACCTTTTTAGCTTTTGGAGTATACCCTAACATATTAGGCATTTTTGTTTGTTTTGTTCTTCTGTTTTTTTTTGGGATAGGATTTTAATTTGGGCTACTGTTTAAAATGATCTCACTTTAGTGCAATTTTTCTTGTAATATTGTCGAATGGCAAAGTGCCTTACATATATGTGTGTGTGTGTGTGTGTGTGTGTTTTAAAGCTTCATATTTTTTATAGTCTGTGCAAATCGTAAATGGTTCTATGAGGTGTTTAAGCCTCCTGAGTTTTGTTTCTCAGCCTGACAACATCAGTAACACAAACACCAATCTCTCTGAATAGAACAACGCCAATGGGTTTATAAGCACCCACAGGTAGTTGTAGGGTAAGCCGAAGAAAGGGGATTCCCCTTCAAAAGTTTTTTTCCTATCAGCACATTGCCTCATCATCAAGGGGTTGGCATGCCTTCCACTGACACCGGCCTGGAACAACACAGCGTCATCTTAGCAGCCTGGCCAGGTAGACTCACATGGATCTGAATGACACTAGTGGACTGAGGGGTCACCTGCCACCTTTTATATTTGTCAGAGCATCTAACTTTATTTTTTTTTTATGTTACTATGATTTTATGTAATGCTACACCATGAGCTCTTGCGCTGGATTTTTTATCTGTCTATACTGCGAAAAATGATTAGTGTAGTGCAACTGTAGAAAAGTGCCCCTATACCTTGGGGGTCAGTAGAGAAAGACCTCCCTAAATTTGTAGGCAATGCTGAAGTTCCCTTTCACATTAGTTATTAATTAAAAAAAAACCTTGTCAGTAGAGAAATGTCCTGTTACCCCTTACAATGATGGTCAGTGTACTTTCCCTGTTATATTGATGTCAGTGGTAGTAGTATCCATCTATTATTAGTGTCAGTTGGAGTAGTATGTCTCCTACATTGCTGTCATGGGTAGTAATATGCTCCTCACACTGAAGTCAGTGGGAGTGGTATGCTTCTGAGATTGGTGTCAATGAGAGTAGTATACCCCTTGCATTTGTTCCAGTGGGAATAGTAAGCTTCTCATATTGGTGTCAGTGGGAGTAAAATGCCCCTCACATTGTTGTCAGTGGGAGTAGTATGCCCCCTATATTGGTGTCAGTTAGGAGTAGTATGCTCCCCCACACTGGTGTCAGTGGGAGCAATATGCCCTTTACGTTGGTGTCAATGACAGCAGCATACCCCTCACATGGGTGTCAGTGGGAGTAGTATAGCCCCTCAAACCACCCTCAGCTGATACATCCCACACTGCAAGCTCTTTGTCTTTGTATCAAAACCCAGAAGGAACCATTCTTTATTTGGTGCAGATCAATATGCGAGGGTCAGGACAGCTCTGAATCCTAGCAGCCTGCCATTGACTGAACTATAAAATAAATATCGTGAAGCAGGAGGAAGTCACAGCATCACTCTGTGAGTGATTATCCTCTGCTGAACTGGCTGATTTGATAAAAATGTTAAGGAGATGACCATATTTTGTCAGTGACATCGTGGAGGATCTTGGTTAACTACTTTAAACAAATATGATCATGTCTATATTTGGTCAATGGCATTACAGGAATACCCCACCCAGGGGCATTTTTAATATTGATTGGACCCTGGGCAAACATTTTTTTGGGCCCCAACCTCCCCCTTGCAATTTCACTCTCCTCTGAGACATACCATGAATAGCATGAATAAATCTGTTTATTGCAGCAAATCAGGCAGCAATTGTGATTGGTTACCAGAGGATACAGCATATCATTACTCACTTACTGGTTGCTAGAGGTTACTGCACAATCTTACCAATCACTGATTGGTTGCTAGCAGTTAACATGACAGTCTTTCTGTGGAGGGGCCACTTGACTGAACGTGGCAGTCTCCCTATAGAGGGGCCCCTGGACTGGAGATGGCAATGTCTTCATGAAGGTGCCTCTGGACTGGAGGTGGCAATCTCTTTATGATGGGGCCCCTGGACTGGAGGTAGCAGTCTCTCTATGGAGGCTCTACATAGAGAGGCTGCTACCTTCAGTCCAGGGGCCCCTCCATAGAGAGACTGCCACCTTCAGTTCAGGGGCCCCTCCATAGCGAGACTACTATCTCCAGTCCAGGGGCCCCTCCATAGAGAGACTACTATCTCCAGTCCAGGGGCCCCTCCATAGAAAGACAGCTACATCTTGTCCAGGGCCCCTCCTATTGTAGCGTGACATTAAAATGAAAAGTCCCTGGGATAGTAAATCAGTGCAGAGTGAAGGAACACTGAGGACCTCCCAGCTGTGTAGGGGTTAAGGTGCCTGCCCGGCATGTGTCCTGTATGTGGTCTCACCTGAGTTTACTCCGGTCCAGCTCTCCCCTCCTCCTTCTCCTCCTCCACAGTGGTGCCAGTCAAGTCTGTCAGTGTGGGCACAGGGCAGAATGGGACACTTGCTGTGTGGTGATAGGATCAGTCGGACAATGTCACAGTAGGACCTCAGAGGTGTGGGGGGGGGGGCACAGAGGTAGATGGCTCCAGAATTCCTGCACGTGGCACCACAGCAGCAGGCAGCTCCCCCCAGTGGAATTGAAGTCGTGCGGGGAGTGGAAGAGGACAGATTACTCCGTCCTGACGTCCTAACTCTATCCCTATCCTTAACCTATCCCTATCCTTAACCTATCCCTAACCTATCCTTATCCTTATCCCTATCCCTATTATTATCCCTATCCTTATCCCTATCCTTATCCCTATCCTTAACCAATCCCTATCCGTATCCATATCCTTAACTTATCCCTATCCTTATCCCTATCCCTAACCTATCCTTATCCTTATCCCTATCCCTATTATTACCCCTATCCTTATCCCTATCCTTAACCTATCCCTATCCTTAAGCTATCCTTATCCCTATCCTTATCCCTATCCTTATCCCTATCCTTATCCCTATCCTTATCCTTAACCTATCCCTATCCGTATCCCTACCCTTAACCTATCCATATCCTTATCCATATCCCTTCAATTATCCCTATCCTTATCCCTATCCTTAAAATATCCCTATCCCTATCCTTATCCCTATTCCAATCCATAAACTAAAAATAAAAAGAGAGGAAGGCGGGCAGTCATACATTTCAGAGGTCTGAAGAAGGAGCCTATTGAGTATGCTCCGAAATGCATTACCGCCCCCTTCTCCTCTTACATCTGACTCTGCTCTCCAAGCTTCATTTTGATGCACAGGCACATCTTAGACTCTACTTCCTGATCCTATAGGCATAGTCTGCTGCTGGACGGCTGGATGTCCCACCTGGATCTAATTACCACACGATGAGTCTTTTTAACTATTTATCCTGTAAGTGCAATTTATCCATTGTTTACTGAATAAATTGTCAATACTGCACTTAGAGGCGCCTTCCTCTCTTTTTCTTGTTACTGCATTAGAGCCTTGCTTCCACTCTAAGAAGAGCTGCCTAAGTGTTACTGCTCCCATCCATCCATCCCTGATATCCATCTGGCACCTTTATCTTACAGCTACAGAGGTTGGGCTCCAACAAGCGGGCCCTATATAATATACACTATCCATAAACTATCCCTATCCCTATCCCTATCCTTAACCTATCCCTATCCTTATCCCTATCCTTAACCTATCCATAATCTTATCCCTATCCTTATCCCTATCCTTATACCTATCTTTATCCCTATTCTTAACCTATCCTTATCCTTGACCTATCCCTATCCTTATCCCTATCCCTAACCTATCCCTATCCTTAACCTATCCCTATCCTTATCCCTATTCGTATCCCTATCCCTATCCTTATCCTTAACCCTATCCTTATCCCTATCATTATCCTTATCCCTATCATTATCCTTATCACTATTCTTATCCCTATCCCTATACTTATCCTTTTCCCTATCCTTATCCCTATCGTTATCCTTATCCCTATCTTATCCCTATCCTTATCCCTATCCCCATCCCTATCCTTATCCCTATCCTTGTCCTTATCCCTATCCTTATCCTTATCCCTATCCTTATCCCTAAATACACAAGGTCACAATACATAACAGAAATGCTGCTGCTTCATGGTTTCCCAATCGTTGTCCCACAGGCCAGGCCTGTTATGCACAAGGTTGATGAAAGTCTTATGAGGGACATCTCTTGCCATGTTGACAAAAGTGAAACTAAGGTGCATGTCACTTCCTTTGTTGACCACTACCTGTGTCATATGTTGAGTTTTGTGTTCTAAAATCAATATAAATTATTTAAATTGAAATATCTGTAAAAAAACGGATCTTAATGAAACGGATGTAAACGGATGGTCTGTTTACATCCGCTTACATGCATTTCATTCCACTTCAACAGATCTGGACACAGGCTACTCCTTTTAAAAAAATGGAACTGAACGGAAGTGGATGTAAATGAATGCTCATGTGTTTATATCTGTTTGTCTATAGAAATGAATAGCTGTCCGTTTAATCCGTCAATAGACAGATGAAAAATGGACAAACATTTTTTTCATCAGTTTACATCTATTTTTCAGCAGTTTACATCCGTTTTTTATCCAGTTTTTTCATCCGTTTTCAATCTGTTTTCATCCATTTTCATTCGGTTATATCTGTTTTTTGTCCGTTTACATCCGTTTTTCGTCTGTTCCATTTTTGTTACGGAAGAAAAGTAGGGTTTTCTTCCATTCAAAAAAAAATGGATGTTAACGGATACAGACTTTAACGGATATATCCGTTTACATCCAAGAGTCCATGGAAATCCATGGATGTCCATTTTTCATCCATAAATGGACAGATGAAAAACAGACATACGGAACGCCCATGTGAAAGAGGCCTAAGAGCGAAAGTCTGCAAAGTGTGTTTCAGTATTGATGAATTACATTCAAGTGAGAAATTGCTCTCCAATGTTTAACATTCAATAATACACCAAGAACATGCTGACCACTTTTAGTATCCAACATAAACTCATTTTATAGTATGTACAGTTTGTACCTGCTGTCATAGGTGGTTAGCTAGTACAGTGTGACATTTCCCATGTTAGGAAAGAGTTGAGTTAGTGACATGAAATGTCAAATTGCAGAAATATAATTACAAGTCACAAGGTGAGGATGGTAACTCAGTACCTTTCACAATGTAAAACATTGAGGATCTGGATTGTCATTCCTTGAATTCTAGTTTTCTGAGGAAATAACTACCAGTAAACTTTTTTACTGACATTAAAGTTCTGCAGTATCATGAAAACTGCACAATTAAATTATTTTAAAGTGATGACCAATTTAATATTGTTTTCTTGGAAATGTTACATAATTAGAGTTACTGAAAACCAAATCCTAAACAACAAAAACAATAAAAATATGTTTGAAATTACTGCTTACTATGTCAGCTGATGATGTAATAAGAAAACTGCATAGTATAATTCTTGGTAAAAATAAAATACATCTATGTTTATAAAGTTCTCAGCTGCATAGGAGTTGGGGGAGGAGAAACAACAGCACCATCGGAGGAAAGGAGGGCTGAGTTTACAGCATAGCTAGAGAACTGACCATGCTGTGCTCCCCTGCTTAGTGTTTTCAGTTTTTCATTAGGTAGCAGAGGAGCCTGCAGGAACACCAGGGATTTCACACAAAGGAAGCAATAGAAAGAGAACAGGATTTTTTTTTATACAAGTACATGGTACAGCAGGCACATATCAGGAATATGAAATGTTGGGTTTACATACTCTTTAAAGCATCCACCCACTTTTCTATGGCAAACTAGTTTACATTAATTGATTACTTTTTCATAAAAAAAATTTTAGGCTTCACTTTGACATTCTTATGTAAATAGAGAGCTTGTTTGGTGCTTATAATTTGATTGGTAGCATGGCATGCTGTAATAGGGTTTTACTTCTGTTTTAATGACTCCACAGTGATTTAGTTTAGTGATTATGTGAGGTTATTAAACATTAAGTACAGTTTCCAAATTTCCTTCTAGCCCCAAAGTCTGACCAAAGGTACATTTTAGTCAGTACATGTTCTGACGCCATGTCCTTGTCTTTCTCTAAGGACTGTTTGTGGCACCTTGCAGAGGCTTTTTGCATTCGGATCTGTGTACCACTCTTGCCCACATGTCAAATTTCGACACATAATTGTGTTTGCGTGCCGGCTCTGCATGTGCATCCACGTTCTCTGGGATGCCTGTACACAACTCCGAGGTGGATGCACATGCAGGGCTGCTGTTAGAAACCACGGGGCCCTATACAGCCAATCTGACAGCCCCCCCCCTCCCCCAACGAAACAGATTACTATGCTTCATGTATGAATGAACACAGTGAGTGATTTGTACCGATCACTCATTGGGGCTGATTTACTCAAACTGGAGAGTGTAAAATCTGACGCAGCTATGCATAGAAACCAATCAACTTCCAACTTTTTTTTTTTTCAAAGCCTAACTGAAGAAGCTGAAGTTAGAAGCTAATTATCTTCCATGCAAAGCTGCACCAGATTTTGCACTTTCCAGTTTTAGTAAATCAACCTCATTGTGTTCATTCAGGAAAGGAAGGGGCTGGTAAATGTGAAATATTTATCGGACCCTTCCTCTACTCTTCATCCTGATGGATCCTATTGTGTACTTGCAGCTGCCAGTGGGAAAGAGAGAAGGGAAGCTGGCAGCACTGAGGGGTGGGGGCACACAGGGGGGCCTTAGCAGCAGGGGAAAACATATGGTACACAGGGAGGGTGATAGGTACCGGGGGGGGGCAATTACTGGAACTGATTCCCTGTATACCTCTCTCTGCAGCAGCTTAAAGTCAGTTGGAGGGAGAGGAGAAGAAGACAGCTTTCAGCTGCTGCAGAGAGGGCCATGCAGGGGATCAGTTCCAGTAATTGCCTCCCCGCTGTGCCAATCAACCTCCCTGCCCACATCCGATTTGCCCAGCTGCCTGGGCCCCCCTTCTGGCCTGGGCCCCATACAGGAGGACTGGTGGTGCCCCCTTATCCATGGCACTGTGCACATGCATCTGTCAGTGGCTCTATATGAAGGATAGGACTCATCTGTCATCTGATTGAGCCCTTACATCTAACATGGTATAAACCTATTTCACAAGGCTTAAAGTGGTTCTAAAGCCTGAAGGTTATTTACCTTAATGCGTTCAATACATTAAGGTAAAACACCTTCTGTACTGCAGGATCCCCTTAAGCCACCCCCCCCTATACTTACCCAAGCCCGATCCTGATCCAGTGGTGTGTCTGTGAGCAGCGGCACTTGCTGCTGTCTCCTTTCTCACTGGGCAGATTGATAGCAGCAAGAGCCCTTGATTCCCAGTGCTGTCAATCAAATGCTGTAATGAAAGAGCAGGGGGCGGGGATGAGCTGCCCAGTCTGTTTCAATAGGCACAGACAGGGTGGCTTTGGAGTGAGCACGCATGAGTGCCCCCATAGCAAGCGGCTTGCTATGGGGAACTTGCCGAAGAGGAGGAGCCAGAAGCTTCAGCGGGGGACACCAGAAGAAGAGGATCAGGGCAACACAGAGCAGGAAGGTTTAAAATGTTTATTATTTTAATGAAGGTTTAATTTCACTTTAATGTGCCTGCAATTCTTAGTCTTGCTTACAATCGGAGATCAGCTCTTCAGGTTTTCTAAAATCGATAATCTGCAAGTCTCTGTAGTTTATACTTGCACATTTTGTATATCTTATTAGTATTATGTGTGATGTTCCCCACAATTCTTTTGGCCCCCATAGTTTGTTTTGAATATTGCTTTATTATTGTCTTGAGTATACTCTTTTAGCTTGATTAGCACTTGAGCTATTGTAATATTGTACAGTGACTCTTTTACTGTGGAACTGCTCTCTCTCGTATCCTAGCAGCAATATCAGTCCTCTATAGTGATCCCGACATACAATTGGACAAATGGGAGGAGCCCACAGATCATGTAGCCATAGTAAGCTTTCAAACAAGAAGTGTAAGTAAGCTGCAAAAGACCAAATGCCTTTAAAGATGCTCTAAACACAAAAATGCATGTGTGATCATCTATCTATGAGATTTAATAAGAATTTTGACGTATAATACTGTTTTCAATGATAAAGTATACACATACCAAATGTGCAATAACATATATTAATAATATGATCACCATTTCTTTTTCATCAGTTTGCTATATTGATTGTGATCCTGATGGAATTTTACATTGATTTGAGTGAATAATGGCAACAATTGCTCTATATGTAGTGTGGTTTTTTTTGTGGAAAACAACAATATGCATAAGATTTAATACTCTATTTTAAATGTATGTGTTTAATTTACTTGATCAAGGATTGTAGTGATTTTACTGTATATAGCCTAGATAATGAAAGTAACTATATATAGAAATCTGGTGTATTGCTACATTTAATTACATTGTAAAAATATATAGTTATGCTACTCTTTATGCTTTGGACCTATGGTTTTGTTTTAACATTGATAAAAATGTATTTTGAATTATGCTTATATTCCTTCTTTGTTCTTTTTGCTCATATGTTTTGTCAAGCTGCTGCTTCTTTGCAAGTGAATTAGCCCCAAAGCCTAGTAAATGAGGTGAAGCTTTGCTGACATCTTTTATCCAATCAGGTGCAAGCAAATATGCTATTTTTTTTTGCTTTCCTTACACGTGATTGGCTATTCTTTGCACAGTGAAACTTCACCGCACTCACTGTGCTCTGGGGCAAGTTCTCTTTCAAAATGTGATTTCCCTTGCAAAATGAACAGCCAATTTTCCTTTTGTAAATACACATATGTGTGTATTTTTTTTTCTTGCAAACATTTTAATTAGAAAATTTCCAATATAAAACATATACTGTAGATAGAAAGTGGAAGCTGTACATTAATCATCATATAACAATAGCCATATAGGCTGA
Organism: Staurois parvus; assembly: GCF_062004578.1. Taxonomy (NCBI): domain Eukaryota; kingdom Metazoa; phylum Chordata; class Amphibia; order Anura; family Ranidae; genus Staurois; species Staurois parvus. The sequence goes on along the minus strand of NW_028317994.1, from coordinate 9,804,122 downwards.
TATATTGTGAAACAGAGCGGTTCCACTTTCTGTAAATTACCCAGTTTTTACATTCCATATGGGCCAAGAAGTTAGAGCCCCCTTGGGTTATGGCCTGTGAACCATGATGCACGCAGGACTAAGGTTAGAGAGGAGGAATTTCCCTCATTTACAAGTTGCTTTTAGATGTCTCAGACAAAATCTCTTGCATGCTAGAGAGGGACAGAGATACTTCAGCAGCGTGGGACGTAGATTTATGGCAAAAATGTTTTCTTCGATCCTTCAATGGTATCATGAATATGGCTGTGACGGGAGTGACTATTGGGGGTGGGGGGACCCCTGTATCATCTTCCCTAATTCTTATGTTTCTGTTTCAATATTTTTATTAGAAAAGTTTTGATTTTTAAGAACATAGCAAGCTCAAAATACGCTCTCGCAGGGGCAGAGCAGAACAATAACATACAAACAGGGACATCCTACTGACTTGTATTAGTCAAATAACAAAGTTTGATGACATCAAGAAGGGACAGCAAACAGCCGAGCCAAATAGCAGCAGTTATCCAACATAATATTGGAAAAAAAAAGAAAAAAGAAGTTAGAAGAAAAGACAAAGAAAATAAAACAAAAGGGAATCAGAAAGAGAACATGAAAGAAGGGAAACTAAAGGGATCACGGATCCGAGGCTAGCACCAGCAGCGACTAAAGGAGGCCATAACTAGTAGGAGGCAGGGATGGTAAGAAATAGCGTATCCAAGGTTCCCAAACCTTAAGGAATCTCGGATGAGAATCATGAAGACTGCTAGACATCTGCTTATTGAACAACATAGCATTCATCCGAGTCCTCACCCCTTGAAAGACTACCGAAGGGGTTCTCCAAGCTTGAACTATAGTATGTTTAGCCGAAATGAATAGGTAGGATGCCAAGTTCTGTTGAGACCTACACAGACCCAAATTTGGGCAATGCAGGAGGGCCACCGTTGCATCCCTACGGACCGTAATATGAAATAGCGTTTGAAGCAAACCAAAAACCCTAGACCAGAAGCCGGTCAATCGCGGGCACGTCCACCAAATGTGCAAGACGTCCCCACGTAGACCACAGTTCCGGAAACACCTATCTCTGCCAGTCGGATTAAAGTGAGCAGTCCGAGCAGGGACCCAGTACCACCGTAGTAGAACTTTGTAGGCTGCCTCAAGAGTGACTGTATTAAATGAACATTTTGCCACCATCCCCCAGGCCTTACACCAATCCTCTGCCTCAATCGAAACACCCAGATCTCGCTCCTACTGAGAAACATAAGACAGGGGCGATGAGGAAGATCTACTGTTAAGGGATGCATATATTACCAAAATAAGGCCAGGGGACCCTGGGGAATGTTGACAAGCGTGCTCAAAGGGCGTTTTGCGGTAAGGATATGTAGAGGTACGACGGAGGGATAGGACCCAGTGGCACAATTGCAAATACCGATAATATTCCCATGGCGGGACCCCCCCTGGATTCTCGAAGAGACTCCCAAGATGGCAGCGTACGAGTGCTCAGAAAATCATGTACAATAACAAAGCCAAGGAAGGTCCACCAAGAGAAAGAAGAGGGATGTTCTAGGCCTGGCGGAAATAAAGGATTATGAATGATCGGCAAAAGAGGTAGGAATGACGAAATCAAATTCCCCGAATATTTAACAGAATCCCAGATTCTAAAACTGTGAAGCATAATAGGGCTCAAATCCGAAGGGCGCAACTTAGGTGGGAGCCAAAGCAATGTAGTTAAGGAAAGCGGAGAACAGTTGGGTAATTCCAAGAGTACCCACAATGGAATATCAGTCGTGGCATGAAGCATGGACAACTGGGAAATCTGAGCCGCCAAATAGTATCTAGAAATGTGTGGACCTCCCAAACCTCCCTGTAGTCTATAGAGAGTGGCTCTAGGCACTCTGGGATGTTTACGAGCCCAAATAAAACTGAGAATCCGGCTCTGTAGTACACGAAGAAAAGACGCAGGGACATGAATAGGGAGAGTATGGAAAAAGTAGAATAGTCATTTTAACAGCATGTATCCGGCCAATCCATTATAAAGAAGGAAACTGCCAAGAATGAAGCAGGGAAGTGACAGAGCGCAGTAAGGGGTATTAAATGGCTGAAAATAAGGCAGAGTAGAAGGAAGTAAGTGTAACACCAAGATAAGCCAGAAAATGAGACGCCCAACGGTAGGAAAATTGAGTCTGCAACCGTTCAACCAGGTCAGCGGGAGCGTAATATTCAAATTTGTTTTAGACAAATTGATGCGAAGGCCAGATATAGTCGAGAAACGGTCCAATATGACCTGGAGATTGGGGAGAGTGATGAGAGGATTGGTTAAAACCAAAAGGGCATCATCCGCATAGAAGTTGGCTTTGTATTGAATGCCGGCATAGGGGACACCAGAAATATCCGGGTGATTTCGAATGGCTGCAGCTAAAGGTTCAAGAGCGAGAACAAAAAGAGCAGGTGATAATGGGCATCCCTGTCTTGTGCCCCTGAAGATAGGGAAGGATGAGGAAAAAAACCCTTCATATTTAACAGAGGCCGAGGGAGACGAATATAAAGCCGAGATCCAAGCCAGGAATGCGTCACCAAACCCCCATCTAGACAGCGTATATGTCAAGTATTCCCAAGAAAGTGAATCGAACGCTTTATAAATGTCTAGGGACAAAAGAACCCTGGTATCTTGCGGCGATGTAAAATATGAATGAGATGGATGACTTTACGGATGTTATCAGCAGCTTGTCGCCCTGGAACGAAGCCAACCTGATCTCGATGAATAAGTGAGATTAGATACTTATTAAGTCGAGTGCTCAGAATCTTTCCCAGAATCTTCAAGCCCACATTTAGCAGCGAGATCGGTCTGAAAGCTTGCGGGTCAAAGGTATCTTCAGCTTTCTTAGGGATCATAGTAATATGCGCCTGAGGAGATTCCAAGGAAAGTCGGGAACCCTGCTTCAAAGAATTGAAAAAGGCCACCAAATAAAGGAACCAGAACGATGGCAAATTTTTTATAATAGAGCCCAGAAAACCCATCTGGTCCTGGAGTCTTGGAGGAGATTTGATGGTTTGGTAGAGTTCAGATTCAGAGATATCCGCGTTCAGGGCATCTCGGGCTGCATCTGATAAAGAGGGTAGGCGTAACTCAGCAAAAAAGCTATCAGCATGTTCGGCGACAAAGGTGTTCGGTTTTTGGTAGAGAAAGGACAAAAATCCACAAATCTATGAGTAATCTAAACAGGGTCCGAGGTAAGGCCATCGCCCCTCATGCAAAGTTGAACAGGTTTATGCATGCGACCAAGTGAATTACGTTTCTTGGCCAACATTGGCCCCGGTTTATTGGCGCATGTGTAAAACCTATGTCCAACATAAGGCCTTCTCAGCTCGTGTAGTGGAAAGATCAAGTTCAGCAGCCACCTCATCTTGAGCCTTCCTATTGGCAGTAGTCAGGCAGGCTTTCCAAGCAGCATCCACCACGGCCAATCTCGAGGTCAATTCTAACATCTTCTACTCTCTAGCCCATTTCCTGGATGAGGCAATTTGAATTAGATGACCCCTAATGGTAGCCTTGTGAGCTTCCCACAGAGTATACAGAACCCACATTATCTGTAAAATAGGATTGAATGTGCGAAAGAACCTGGGAGCAAGAAGCCTGAGTTGTGAGCAGGGATTCATTGAGTCTCCACCGAAAAGAAGGCCGAGCCATACCAGAAAGACTTAGCGAAAAGACCAATGGATCATGATCAGACCAGTGTTAGGTCGAGATGACAATCTTCTGAATTATAGATAAATGTTGGAAGGAAATGAAAACGTGATCTATTCTACAAAAGCTCAAGTGTGGGGCCGAATAAAAAGTGTATTCCTGTGACGTAGGATGTATTTCTTGCCAGACGTCAACCAAACCATAAGCTTGCAGCATATCACGCAATTTAGATTCCTGAGAAAGGTTGTGGCTAGGGGTCCCTCCCGCCGGGTAATGGCAATCGACAGAGGAATTAAGAGCAACATTCAAATCACCCAGCTATAAGAGGATACCACGTTGGTGGTGCGAAATCACCTTCAGCAAGTGAGAAAATTTTTTATGTTGAAATCTATTTGGCGCGTAATAACCCACCAGGGTCACCTCCTGATCCCAAAGGGTACCCCGGAGGAGTAAATATCTACCGGTGGGGTCAGCTATTTCCAGGTTGCAGGTAAACAGCAGATTACGTCTAAAAGCGATCACCACGCCCCTATGCTTCTCAAGGGCCGAGGCAGAGAAAAAGGTTGGATAATGGTGGGAAAGGTAACGCGGCGCGAAGGATTGAAAAAACCTAGTCTCCTGTAGGCAGACTACATCCACGTCTTGGGACTTAAGATGATGGAACACCTTAGAACGCTTGGTCGGAGAATTAAAACCATGGATATTTTGAGAAAAAATCTTCAAAGGTTTTAGAGCCATACTGAGTCAAGGGAATTTAGCTGCCAAAGAACGCCAAAAACAACGGTCCATGCTTCAAACGCACCCTTACCGTGGGCTGCCGCAGATCTGTGAGAAAAAACAGGGAGAAAAAAACAGACAAAAACCAAGAGACAGAAGAAGAAAACGTACACTCTAAGATAGTGTAACATAACCATACTCAGTGGAAATTGCGACCTAACCATAAGGACGCAACATTGGGGGTGGCTTTACCACTAGGCACAGGGGTGCGTCATAACCAACATAATATATAAAACCTTCATGGGGAGGGGAAGGAAGGGGGGAGGGGGAGAGAAAAAAAAAAAACAAGGAGGGCGGGAGGAACAAAACAGGCAAAAAAAGTCAATTACCTTAATAATGCATAATATGACACCATAACACATAAAGAAAATGTAAACAGATACACAAACATATCAGAAAAATAGAAATGAGGCATCCCCGGGTCACGGCCCCGTTAGATTGGAAGCCGGCACCAATCATATAAGGCATGTGACCATGAGCCAGGGAGGCCCCCGGTATATATAAAAAGGTACAATAACACCAGGAAAACAAAAACCCCAAGGAACCAGCGGGAGGCGGAGATCCACATAAAAAAAAAAAGGGGGGGGGGAATGAAATGAAAAATTCAACTTATAATTGGACCACAAGGAGCCAGCGGGAATCGAGGATCACCACCAGTTCAGATCAATATTGCATAGAAAGATATTGCAGACTGTAAAACTAAAAATAAGCAACATCAAAAACATACGAAAGCTCGCCCAGCAGGGGCCAGTCAAGGTCTCCGCTCCATAAGAAAGCTGCCAAAGAACGCCAAAAACAACGGTCCATGCCTCAAACGCACAACCTTACCGTGGGCTGCCCCAGATCTGTGAGAAAAAACAGGGAGAAAAAAACAGACAAAAACCAAGAGACAGAAGAAGAAAACGTACACTCTAAGATAGTGTAACATAACCATACTCAGTGGAAATTGCGACCTAACCATAAGGACGCAACATTGGGGGTGGCTTTACCACTAGGCACAGGGGTGCGTCATAACCAACATAATATATAAAACCTTCATGGGGAGGGGAAGGAAGGGGGGAGGGGGAGAGAAAAAAAAAAAACAAGGAGGGCGGGAGGAACAAAACAGGCAAAAAAAGTCAATTACCTTAATAATGCATAATATGACACCATAACACATAAAGAAAATGTAAACAGATACACAAACATATCAGAAAAATAGAAATGAGGCATCCCCGGGTCACGGCCCCGTTAGATTGGAAGCCGGCACCAATCATATAAGGCATGTGACCATGAGCCAGGGAGGCCCCCGGTATATATAAAAAGGTACAATAACACCAGGAAAACAAAAACCCCAAGGAACCAGCGGGAGGCGGAGATCCACATAAAAAAAAAAAAGGGGGGGGGGAATGAAATGAAAAATTCAACTTATAATTGGACCACAAGGAGCCAGCGGGAATCGAGGATCACCACCAGTTCAGATCAATATTGCATAGAAAGATATTGCAGACTGTAAAACTAAAAATAAGCAACATCAAAAACATACGAAAGCTCGCCCAGCAGGGGCCAGTCAAGGTCTCCGCTCCATAAGAAAGCTGCCAAAGAACGCCAAAAACAACGGTCCATGCCTCAAACGCACAACCTTACCGTGGGCTGCCCCAGATCTGTGAGAAAAAACAGGGAGAAAAAAACAGACAAAAACCAAGAGACAGAAGAAGAAAACGTACACTCTAAGATAGTGTAACATAACCATACTCAGTGGAAATTGCGACCTAACCATAAGGACGCAACATTGGGGGTGGCTTTACCACTAGGCACAGGGGTGCGTCATAACCAACATAATATATAAAACCTTGATGGGGAGGGGAAGGAAGGGGGGAGGGGGAGAGAAAAAAAAAAAAACAAGGAGGGCGGGGGGAACAAAACAGGCAAGAAAAGTCAATTACCTTAATAATGCATAATATGACACCATAACACATAAAGAAAATGTAAACAGATACACAAACATATCAGAAAAATAGAAATGAGGCATCCCCGGGTCACGGCCCCGTTAGATTGGAAGCCGGCACCAATCATATAAGGCATGTGACCATGAGCCAGGGAGGCCCCCGGTATATATAAAAAGGTACAATAACACCAGGAAAAAAAAAAACCCCAAGGAACCAGCGGGAGCCGGAGATCCACATAAAAAAAAAAGGGGGGGGGGGAATGAAATGAAAAATTCAACTTATAATTGGACCACAAGGAGCCGGCGGGAATCGAGGATCACCGCCAGTTCAGATCAATATTGCATAGAAAGATATTGCAGACTGTAAAACTAAAAATAAGCAACATCAAAAACATACGAAAGCTCGCCCAGCAGGGGCCAGTCAAGGTCTCCGCTCCATAAGAAACTCGGAGAGTCACATCAGTGGAACAAGCCATCTGAAAAGTGAAAAATCTCACCCATCCAACCGTACTCAACCTGGATCGGAGCCGGAGGATCTGGACAACAGAGGGGTACTAGGGAGGGAGCATTTACGGCTGCCAACTTTCTCCCAAATACGCCCCAGCTGAGATGAAGGAGGATGGGAACTGCACCCGGGCTGTCGGAGGTGTCCTGCGAGGGCAGAAGATGTAGCGTCTCCAGGGTTGACTCAGCCTCTTTCGGATTGTGGACAACATGGCTCCGACCTTAATATGTGATAAAACCTCCTGCGCTTCAGATGAATGAAGACTAACTAAGCGGCCAGCACCCTCTTTGACCAAAAGTGTATGAGAAAATTAATAAAAAATGGTGCAGCGCTAAACAAATATCATTTTATAAATGAACATAACCCTAAAACTAATAAATAAATACATATATATATATAGATACATGCATGCAAGGATGAACCCCTTTCAATCCCCAGTGGGGGGAAACGTGACCATGTATATGATTACTAAACACATGCAAAGGGACAACACACTGCAGCAGGTGATAAAAAGTGAATAAATGCAGTCCACTCCAAACAAAAAGTGGTGATTCTTCTGAACGTGAGAGTGCCAATAGTGCCACAATCCTACAATGGTCTGAGTGCCTCCTCACCTCCCCGCATCGACCACAAGGGCCAATACGCCTTGATAATATATAGGGTGTAACCCTCAGATGTCAGCCGGTCACAGATCCACAGTAGATTCCACCTCATGTACTGTATTCCAAAAGCCACCACCTCCAGCCGCTGATAATGGTGGTAATAAGCCACCAGGCGATGCTCTTTGTGTGAGGTCCGCTGATCGCTAACAGGAGGCACACAGTGGCCAGGCAAGTTGTTGGTGTCAGGCTGCTGGTAGGTGATCAGATGGGATGTGAGCTCCCCTCCTCCAGGAAAGCTGGGAGTAGTTCTAGTTGATGGAAGGTTCTATTGGTTGTGCTGTCAGTCTCCCCGTGTATGACCTTGGTACACGAATGTAAGCTTAAATAGAAAGCCCCATTGGTACTTGATGTGACGGTTCAGGAGGATGGACGTGAAGGGTTTCATCCGTCGACGTTTCTGGGTGGTGCCAGATCCACGGACAGCTGGTACGGATGACCTTGAAAGCGAAGATCCTGCTTGTCTCGCGCAGAGCGGAGAAGCGATTCTTTCGTACGGTAGTAGGTGAATTTAATTATGATGTCCCTAGGAGGACCCTCAGACCTCCTCGGACCCAGGGTCCGATGAATGCGATCAAATTGCCGGATCCAATTCTTGAAAAGGCTCGGTGGCAGTAGACGTGAGGTCAACGATGGCTTCAGGCAGGCCGCGTAGGCGGAGATTACCCCGACGGGACCTATTCTCGAAATCTTCCAAGAGCAAGAGAGCCGCGTCAAGCTCTTTTTGCAGGTCTGAAAGGTCCTGTTCGTGATTTCATAGCCGCGGCGTCCATCTTATCTTCAAGAACATCAGCTTCCCAGTTCGTAAATTTCCTTGGTGAGATGATTTGCTAGTCTGGAAGTGGCGGTTGCAGCATGGTCTTAAACCTGGCCAGAAGGTCTGCGTCCCGCAAGGGGGGCTGTAGGTGGTCTGCAGCCCGCATGGAGGGCTGTGGGTGGTCTACAGCCCGCATGGAGGGTTAAGGGTGGTCTGCGGCCCTCAAGGGAGGCTGTGAATGATCTGTGGCCCACATGGAGGACTGTGGGCGATCTGCGGCCTGCATGGAGGGCTGTGGGTGGTCTGTGGCCCTCGAGGGCCATGGGTGGTCCGTGGCCCGCAAGGAGGGCTGTGGGGGGTCAGTGTCCTCCATAGGGGGCTGCTGGAGGTCGGCAGGGTAGTCTGGCAGGCTCTCCAGGTCTGAGAAGGTGTCCGGGCAGCCTGAGGACAGCGGCAGGGATGCGGCCGACATCAAGGCCTCGGCTTCTGCCGATGAGTACGCCGAGCGCTGGAGGCGCTGGAGGCGCGGGAGGCTGTGTTTTTTTTTCCCATGGCAGCGGGTGAGGACAGAGGTGGGGGACAGAATCAGCTCCCCAGGAGGCCAATTGACTAAGAAATGTGCCCGGCGGCGGAGGAGCGTGGAGGTCAGACGGTCACTCCGTGCGCTACTCACGAGCGCCCCCGTAATTCTTATGTTTAACACACCCTGTGCCTGTTAAGGGGTACAGGGTGTGAATGTGAACGGGAATGTATATTGTGTATTGGTGTGTTGTCCTTTGTTCTCTGCCACTTGGTTGTCCATTGTCCTCTGCCATGTGCTGCATCCCATTGTTCTGTGTCTTGGTTGGGGGGGTGTTTCCTGTAGCCCTTCCCACTGATGGGGTGGGCTGATGATGTATTTCCTGTAGCCCTTCCCACTGATGGGGCGGTTTCCTGTCCCTGGTTGTGTTTCCCTGCACTGTGTATATATCTTGTGTGTGTGTAAGAGTAAAAGAGTTGACTTCCTGTCTTTAGAAGAGTCGGGTGCTGTCTTATTTCCTGCATGATCAGTGGGTGGTGTCCAGGGATTGTGTTCGACAGGGAAGCTGGAGTAAAACGGAAAATACCCAAGTGCGGTCTGGGGTCCGGTTCCGTTACATTGGTGGCAAGCGGTGGGATTGTGCTTCCAAGCTGTAAACACATCCAAACCACCACCGGGATTCAAGATCAGGAAAGTAGACGTCAGTCACCCCAGTGGAGATATGGACTTGGCATCAGAGTTCCCAGGGCTGCTGCAGACTGTTCTTTCAAAATACCCCAGGACTGTGTCTACGGATCAGTACCTGGAGCTCAGGCAGTGGATTTGGGAGGTCCTCTGGAGAGGAGCCCTCCAGGCTGCTGGTATGGAGAAAGGCAAGTGTTATCCAACCCCAGGGGAAAGGGCCAGGGACCATCGGAAGTTATGGATGCCATTCCTGGGAGAGCGACCCCAGGAGCAATGGGTGACTGAGTTATACAGGCTGGTCCAGCAGGAGATAGAGCTGGAAAACTGATATCGGGCTTTGCGGTGGTACGCAGAGCAGGAATATTTAGGGGTGTTAACTGAGTGCTCTCCTGAGGGACATGACTTTGGTGGCCCTGGATTGCTGTGGGAGAGCCTTACAGATCTTTTTGTGTTTGGCGATGAAGGAGAACCTACCCTGGAGGAGTTGCGAGAAGGCAGAGAGGCTATGTTCGGTCTCAGAGAGGTCTCAGAGCTTGAACCAGATCTGGAATACTTGCTGAGGAAATATATAAGTAAGCATCTTTATTTGCTCAAGAATTTTTCATTATATAAAGTATGAACATAGACAATGCTATGCCTTGAAACAGTTGCATTAAAATACATGGAAATTAATATCAACAAAATGAGTAGCATCAGTGCATGCAAGCTGATTTTACAACCTTTCCAGACCAGATCCATCCTTTCTAAAAATGCCCGGCTATGCCCAAACTGTACAAGTTCTGCAAATATTATGTAATTTGTCCCAAGTGCATGCCTGGAAATGCATGAGTTACACTAAGCTTCTTATAAAGAATGCAAAAATCAGTAAACTTAAAATATATATAAGAAGAAATTGGAAAAACAGATGATTTTTATAAAATGGTAGGTAAATACGGTAAAATACGAGTAATTTGTGTGATTAGTAGCCAAAAATCTATAAGATACCCTCAAAAGTACTCAAGAAGCAAAAACTTTATTGTACAGTGTTAAATTCATTTTTGGGTTCTTGTGGATCATATTTATGTACTTTCTTTCTTTTTCATGCTTTCTTTGCCAAGACGTTCTCTTCTGTAAAAGTAACCATTTTAACAAGAGTTAGTCTTTAAGCTCTCTATTTCATAGATATAATACCACCGAACTTTAGTATATGCGAAAGTCTAGTGCCTTTAGGTACAACAGATCCCCAATGTGAAAATCTTTATTAACATTGGAAGCAATTTCTTTTCAACGTATAAGAGACTCAAACTTCCTATAATATTCTTATACAAATTTTAAAGTTCATTAATATAGCATGTTCAGTCTTAATATATTAAACATGTACTGAAGCTAAAACAATATTTTAGATGTGCTTTACTACTCATGTTGTAGCTGTTAGAACCATCGTTTAAAGTGCATGTGACACCACAAAAATATGTAAAATAAACATTTTTACAGGTGACTGTATGTTAAAATGGAATGTAAAGGTATCTGGGCACCACAAACTGAAAAAGCTAGTTAATTAATTATTAATATTCAAAGAAATCTTGTCCATCCATCTTTGGCTTTATGCTTTATGCTGATAAATCACTTTGAAAAACACCCCCTCCCCCAGCACTTCTAGCCATGGCCATGTTAAGTAATAGGCAGATGATACATGTAGCATTTACTCCCTGGAACCCATCTGCCTCTACTTCCCTAACTGTGATGCACAAAATCTTGCACAGTGCATGCACAGTACAATATATATTGGCTGCCAATACACTTTTGTAAGGTCAGGCATGCAGGCAAGAGTGCATGTTTAGCTGAGAAAGCCCCTCTTCCAGATGAGAGAAAAAAAAGTCCATGAAGACTCCTGAGGCGTTCGACATCATTTTGGCCTAGGCAAGAAACCAGGAAGCAACAGAAGAAATGATAAAACAAGTTTAAAATGAGTAAATATATATAATGGCTTCCCATCTATAAACTAAGGCTAGCAGCATAAAGATTAAAGTAAGCTAATCAAGATTTAGAGAGTTAAAGGCTACATTATTATTATACAGGATATATATAGCGCCAACAGTTTGCTCAGCGCTTTACAATATAATAGGAGACAATACATCAACAATACAGTTCAATACAAGAGGGCCCTGCTCCTTGGAGCTTACAATCTAAGAGGGAGGGGCTAGTAGTATAAAAGGTAGTAATTGTGGGGATGGACTGGTAGGAGGAGTAGAAGATTCCATTATTAGCTAAGGGCAGGATAGACTTCCCTGAAGAGATAGGTTTTCAGAGATCGCCTAAAAGTGAGCAGAGTAGGCAATAGTCTGATAAATTGGGGTAGAGAGTTCTAGAGGATGGGGGAAGCTCTGGAGAAGTCCTGGAGATTAGCATGGGAGGAGGAGACAAGGGAGCTAGACAGCAGGACGTCATGAGAGGAGTGGAGAGTACGGTTTGGGTGATATTCGGAGACAAGATTGGTGATGTAATTTGGGGCAGAGTTATAGATGGCTTTATATGTTATTGTTAACGTTTTGAATTTTATCCATTGGGCAATGGGAAGCCAGTGGAGGGATTGGCAGAGAGGGGTGGCAGATACGAAATGGTTAGTAAGGTGGATGAGTCTGGCAGCAGCATTCATGATAGACTGAAGAGGGGATAGCCTGCGATGAGGTAGGCCAATGAGGAGGGAGTTACAATAATCAAGGCAAGAGATAACAAGGGAGTGAATAAGTTGCTTAGTGGTTTCAGAGGTTAAGAACGGGCATATCTTGGAGATGTTGCAGAGGTGAAGTCTACACAATTTAGACAGCGATTGGATTTGGGGCTGAAAGGACAGATGGGAATCTAGGATTACACCTAGCACCCTGGCATGAGGGGAGGGACTGATGGTTGTGTTCAGGGGTGGACTGACAACTCATGGGGCCCCCGGGCAATAGTGGATCAGGGGGCCCCTGTGTCCTTACCCAAACTCAAAAAAGCCTATGAAAAAGGCACCAGGGGCATCTCATGGGGCCCCCTACTGACCCCGGGCCTTGAAAACAATGCAGCACTGCTCCCTGTCAGTTTCCAGCACACTGTTCCGGAGAGCAGGGCTTAGCTTTCCAGGACAGCATGCAACAGTGAAGTACACACCCCCCACCCACTAGTAAAACACTCCCCTCACATAGTTAACCCTTTGATTGGTTTAGTTTGGAAATAGCAAATTTAACTACTCCCCTTGATTTTTTGGAGCCGTTTTTCATGGAAGATCTGTATGCATTGATTGTGGATCAAAGCGATTTCTATGCACAACAGTTTATTGCCACCAACCCAGATTCAAACCTTGCCAGACCATTCGCATGGAAACCCATTATGGTTTCCGAATTTAAATTTTTTTTTGGACCTAACCCTCAACATGGGCATTGCTATAAAAAAGAATTGCAGTTGTATTGGTCCACAGACCCGATTCATCATATGCCCATGTTCTCCGCTGCCATGGCCAGGCATAGATGTGAGAGTATTATTATTATTTATATAGCGCCAACAGTTTGCTCAGAGAGTATAATGTGTTTTATGCATTTCAACAACAATACACTCTGTCATCCTTGGGGTGACCCTGAATTTGACCGGCTCCACAAAATGCAGCCCCTCACAAATCACCTTAACCAAAAATTTGCAGATGTCTATACTCCCCAGCAAAAAATCTGCGTTGATGAGTCCCTCGTTAATTTTTCTGGCCACCTTGCATTCAAACAATTTCTCCCCAGCAAGTGTGCCAGATATGGGGTCAAGATGTAGAAGACCTGTGAAAGGGCAACAGGCTATACTTATAAGTTTTGGATTTACGAGAGGAAAAGATAGTCACGTGGAGCCTCCCAGATATCCAGACTACATGGGGAGTAGTGGCAAGATAGTTTGGGACTTGGTGTCATTCTTTTTCCATATGGGGTACCACTTATACGTGGACAATTTTTATTCAAGCGTGCCACTATTTAGACATTTGTACAATCTAGGAACTGGCGCATGTGGCACCATGTGACCACCATTAGAAGTGGGTGGATGCAGGGTGGTATATTCTAATGGTGGGCATACCACACACTTTTTCTGGCAGAGATTTCTTCTCTTTTTTTCATTCAGTCCACAGGCTGCATACAAAAAAAGAACATAGCATATACAGTAATACCTCGGTTTATGAATGCCCCTGTTAATGTAATTTTCGGTTTACGAATGAAAATCCATTGAAAATAATGCCTCAGTGTACGAATTCATTACTAATTTTTTTCACAATACGAAGTGTATGTCAGTGCTGATTTTAAATGCAATTGCCGTCTTTTTTTTGTTCTTTGCTATAGCTCACAACATTAGCTGTCAGTTTCCTGGAAGCTAAAGGATACTTTGTATCTTTTAAGAAACTGAAAGGAAACATTGTTTCTTTTGGGGAAATAAACTGAAAGAAACTTTCTCTCTGTTAGATGGAGGGGGAAAGTGACAGATGAATTTCTGAACTACTGTATAGTTTAGAGAAAAAACGGTAATTACATTTAAAAACTGGCACCTGACAGCTGAGTGTAAAATAATTTTGCCAGTAATTCTTTTACATTCAGCTGTCAGTGGGGAACCCCACTGACAGCTGAAACATTAACACATGGTTGTCACTACTAAAATACCGCATGAGTTAATAAAATAACTCATGCGGTATTTTAGTAGCATTTACTGTTTTTCTGACCTTCGGAACGGATTAATTGGTTTTCAATGCATTCCTATGGGAAACAGAGGTTTACGAATTCTTTGCTATACGAAATGTCCTGCAGAACAAATTAAATTCATAATCCGAGCTGTTACTGTATACCCAACAAGGACCAGCGACGTACTAGTACATCACTGGACTTTGAATGGTTATACCAGGATGATGCCTACAGCTGCAGGCATCATCCTGGTATCATTATTTTTTTCAGCCGGCGATTGGCTTCCATGTAAAAGCAATCCTAGTGACTAATTAGCTGCAGGATTGCTTTTATAAGTAGTGGGAGATGATGCCCTCCTCCCCCACTGCCTTCCACGGCCTTCTTGGGCAGTCCTGTGCCATCGGGGCAAACTGAGAATGCAGCCGGTGTTTCTGCCAGCTGACCATAGAGCTGATTGGAGACCGGAATGGTGGCAATCATCTCTATAGTCTAAGAAATCAGAAGCTATGAGCATTTCATCACGTCAGTTTCACAGGATTTAAACAGCGCCATTTGTAAATTGGGAAAGCATCTAATCACACTGATCTTGGTTTGGTTTGATTAGATAATGTAAGGGCAGAGGAGATGTCTAGAGTCTGATAGAACCCAGATTTCTCAAAAAAGAATATATGACAATGTCCATTGGCGTTATAGGGCATATTTGCATTCCCTGTGATAGCATTAAAATGATTAAAAAAATGAAGGGGACAGTGTAAAAATAATTAAAAAAATCAAAATAAATAAAAAAAAAAAAGTACCCTTGCCCCACAGCGCACATGCGCATTTGCATTCATGAGCGTTGACCCTGTGCCAGTATGGAAACAGCAGTTGCACCATGCATGTGAGGTATTGTCACTAACGTCAGATCAAGGACAGTAATTATAACACTAGACCTCCTCTGTAAATCTAAAATGGTAGCTTGTAAAGGCTTTTAAAATGTTGCCTATAGATATTAAAAACGTATGCAGTTTGTCGCCATTGCACGGAGCATACGCAGTTTTAAAGCATGTTATGTTTGGTATCTATTTACTCGGCATACCATCATCTTTTATAATTTACCAAATAATTTGCCAATATTTTGTGTTTTTGTGTATTAAAAGTAAAAGAAGTCTTTTTTTTTTAAATGCGTTTGAAAAATCGCTGCACAAGTACTATGTGACATAAAAAACTGCAGCACCCACCATTTTATTCATGAGGGTGTTTGCTTTAAAAAATATATAATGTTTGGGGTTTAAGTTACTTTCCTAGCAAAAAAATACAGATTTTTTTCATGTGAACAAAAAGTGTCAGAAAAGACTTGATCTTCAGGTGGTTAGAAGAGTGATGTGTGGCATAAACTTCTAATTCACCCCCCCCAAAATGACCCCTTTTTGTAAAGTAGACACCCCAAACTATTTGCTGAGAGGCATTTTGAATCAATAGAAGAATTTATTTTTTTACCACAAGTTTTTGGAAAATGACAAACAAAAAATGTTTTTTTTTGTACACAAAATTGTCATTTAAATGATTTACTGCTCACACATGCCATGGGTATATGTGGAATTACTCCCCAAAATACATTCTGCTACTTCTACCGAGTATGGGGGTACCACATGTGAGAGATGTTTTGGCAGTCTAGCCAAGTACAGGACCCCAAAACCCAATAAGCACCTTCAGGCTTTTAAAGAGCTTTATTTCCTCATTACACTTCTTGACTACCTATCACAGTTTCGGAGGCCCTGGAATGCCAGGATGGCACCAACCCCCCCCTCAAATGACTACTTTTTGGAAAGTAGACACACCAAGGAATTGGATAAGAAGCATGGTAAGTATTTTACAGATCTCCTTTGTTGCCACAAGTTTTTGAAAACTGAAGAAAAAAAAACAAAACATATATTTTTTTTTTTATATTTCAAAACCTTGTGAGAAAAAATAAGATCTGCAAAATACTCACCATGCCTCTTTTTAAATTCCTTGGGGTGTCTACTTTCCAAAAAGGGGTCATTTGGGGGGGGGGGGTTGGTGCTATCCTGGCATTTCAGGGCCTCCAAAACTGTAATAGGTAGTGAAGAAGTGAAATGAGGAAGTTACGCACCTTCAGGCTTTCAAAGTGGTCATTGGATTTCAGGCTCCTGTATGTGGCTAGGCTCCCAAAAAGTCTCACACATGTGGTACCCCCATAATCGGTAGAAGTAGCATAATGTATTTTGGGGTATAATTCTACATATACCCATGGTTTGTGCAAGAAATATATAATTTAAATGACAACTTTGTATAAAAAAAAAAAAACAAGTTTTTGTCATTTTCCAAAACTTGTGGAAAAAAAATAAATCTTCCATGGACTCAATTTGCCTCTCAGCAGATAGATTAGGGTGTCTACTTTTTATAACATTCACACAAAGCAATCAATATACACTTATTGGGATTTTGTTTACCAAAAACATGTAGCAGAATACATTTTGGCCTAAATTTATAACTAACTTTGAGTTTACTATATATTTTTTATAGCCGAAAGTAAAAAATATTGTTTTTCTTAAAAATGTTTTTGTTTATAGCGCAAAAAATAAAAAGCGCACAGGTGATCAAATACCACTAAAAGAAAGCTTTATTTGTGTGAAAAAAAGGATATAAATTTTGTTTGGGTACAGCATTGCATGATCGTGCAATTATCAGTTGAATTAGTTCAGCGCCCAGTAGCAAAAAGAGGCCTGGTCATTAAGGGGGGTAAATCCTCTACAGGGCAAGTGGTTAAATAGGAGAAAAAAGTTCAAGGTTCAACAGAGACAAGGTATAAAACAGGAAGGTCTATAGGCTCATATAAGCTACTGTTCATCATTTCAGGTGGCACAATGAGAGGAGCCACAGCCAGACACTGCAGCAGTCCCAGGTTCAAATCTGGATCCTGACAGAACCATTGTCACCAGGATGTAAAGTGATGGGAAAATTCTAAATTTTGAGTTGTCACTGGAACACTAACAGTAAATCACTATAGGGATATTTAGTGCAGTGACTATTGTCTAGGAGGGCATTTATTACCTTTTCTTAAGGGACAGTAAGTGAAAGAAAACATCTCCAATGGGACAAAGATTTAAACAAGATACCTAATAGTGGTTTACCCTTCCCTGCTCTTTAAATAAATAAATGTTTTTAATATTGTCTTTATATTCTTTAAATGCATCTAATAGTTGCAGTTCCCAAATGTCAACACTAGTAATAAAAAAAAGCATTTTTGTAGTCATATTGCTGTCACATAGTTGCTGTCTTGAAATTAGATATGACTATCCATATCTTCTTCCTGAATTCAACATTGGAAAAATATTTAATGTGATTGTACATGATGATTAATTTTTTTCACTATGATACAGGTGTTAGAATTAGGACTACATTCCCACATGGAAGAAAAATATATTTGAAATATATTTTAAAACTATTCTTCCCAAATATATTGAGATTATATATATATATATATATATATATATATATATATACTGTATGTTGACATGCATTTTTTATATATTACAAAATATATGAAACATATTTTTAAACATATATTTTTTTAAATATATTCTTCAGATTTTTTTTAACATATAAAAAAGTAATTTTAACATATATTTTTACATATATTTGTAAATGCATTAAAAATATGTAGATTAAATGTATTTGTAAAGACATACAGTATATTTGAAAATGTGTTTTTAAAAATATGTTTCATATATTTTATAATATTTAAAAAATGAATTTCAACATACAAAATGTATGTAGTTCAAATATTTTTAAATATATTGAACATGGCCAAAATTGTTGTATTTCAAATATATGTCAATGTATTTGGGAAGAATATTTTTAAAATATATTTAAAATATATTTTCTTCCATGTGGGTTAGCCTTTCATCCCTGCCTGCCAGAAATCTCCTTATTTGACAATTACTGAACAAAAATGTAGAGCATAGAAGTGCAATATATGCGCGTGACAACACATATTGGGAAAAACACCTGATGGTGATACTGCTGTTCTTCATAGAGGTGAGTGAACTAATAAAAATTCCTACTGTCTTGAACTCAAAAATTGCTTTTCTAGTGAACATCTCCTTAGTAGTGGTAATAATAATAATAGTAATAATAATAATAATAATAAGAAGAAGAATAGCATAGGCTCCAGCATTGTTTCCTAATTTGTTAATGTTTATGTTTGCTTTATTACAGAAAACTAATTTGAGCATCTGAAACTAAATAATTCTGTATGCACACTGTGTTCAAGTGAAAACTGTTATAATGATCATGATGCTAATGCATATAGAGTAGGCAACTAGTATTTTCTAAGTATATTCTGCTTTTCCATCGTACTTTTCACTTTCATTATTTACCCTTACAAGGAAACAGGAATGATAAACTGAAAATATCTTTTGCCATTCATGTGAGAAAATCAGATGCTGTAAGTGTAAATATCACTTCAGATTAGTCAGATGACACATGAGCCGTAGGTGATAATTTTTGTTTCCATCCATGACTTCACCAAAAGAAAAGTAAAAGACAAAAAGGGGTCTGTAAAATACCATATTTCATTAATTTTAATGATAGATAGATAGATAGATAGATAGATAGATAGATAAAATACTCTAATAAAGATAAGAAGGGATTCCACAATTCCAAATGTATGGGAAGTTAACGAGTGATAACAGTACTATAAGAACTAAGCATTTGGAAACAGCAAAATGTAATATAAGAATATAATTCTGATGGGGAACATTATCAGTTGGTTTGGGGATGAGTGCCTCCCAAAGCTCTTTGCAAAGATTGATTTGTAATAAAGAATTGATCATTGATTAGACCCTTATCCACAAATGCCACAATTTTGGACAGAACCACCAGATGTTGAGCATATCTCCCATTTCCCAACATCATCTAAGGCAGGGGTCTCCAAACTTTCTAAGCAAAGGGCCAGTTTACTGTCCTACAGACCTTAGGGGGGCCGGACTGGAAAATTACCCGGCATCAGTGAGAGTAAACAATGCATCATCTTTGGTGTTAGTGAGAGGAATTGTGCCCCATCGATGGTGTCATTGGGAGAAATTGTGTTTAATCATTGGTGTCATTGGACCCAATTCTTGATATCATTGGGATGAACTGTGCCCCATCATTGGTGTCATTTGTGGGAATTTTACCCTATCATTGGTATCATTGGGAGGAATTTGTTGGTGTGAGTGGATTAAATAGTGCCTTAAGGGCCAGATAAAAGCAAGCAAAGGGCCGCATCTGGCCACCAGGCTGAAGTTTGGAGACCACCGCTCTAAGGCAAGAGGCAGGATAGGACAGAAAACAAAATGCAATTCTAGCTAGGGTATAATACCTGTGAGAAAGCATCTTATAAGGATGTTCCAAAACTAACACATGAGAGTTTTTAAACAACATCTGCCAGAGGTCTGTCCATTCCTTAGGAATAACAGATTTGTTAAAAGAGAAGTGTGTTTTTTTTTCCCAAGAACCATGTATGGCGCCACTCAAAGTTGGACAAGACACAGTCACCGCACTGGCAAGGAAGAAGGGAGCAGCATCCCAAGTTGTACCAAAAACAAAGCACTGTGCAGGGAGAGAGGATGGACGGCGCTCGTACCCGTCACAAGGAGTCCTGTGAAGACACTGTGATGTGGATGGTCTCAGCCGTCTCTCCTGCTATGCCCTCTGTTTGCCTTTCGCCCCGCCCATAGGGGGCTTGGTCACAGAGGCTAATTTTTGTTTTCAAAATGATGCTTACCTAGGTGCATACAGCATCGGTCTGATGCTGCATCTGTCCCCCGCCAGCTGTAAGGGTGAGAAATCAGTGATCACATGACTGCTGAATTCTCACTGCTGCTCTGAGCAGAGAGCAGTGACTATCAGTCACTGCTGTTTGCTCTGTCCCCCCGCCCTGCTCACTGCAGCACTGGACTATAGCGGGATAGGGAGTGGTTATCTCAGGCTCTCAGCACCTCGCTGAGAGGCAGAGCCAGGTGCTCCTCCAGACTCTTGGGTGGATCCCAACTTTAAAGTTGGGATCTTTCCCCAACTTGGACTAGCTGAGTGATGCCAGCTTCAGTCCACTGTCAGATGAAAATGGACCACAGGAGTGCAGAATGAACTGCACTCCTGTGGTCCACAGTAGAGGTACAACCAAAAGAGCTTAGGCTATACTTCTCCTTTAAGGTCTCTTTCCCCTCTTTCCCAGTGAGGGCATTATAGAGTGGGACATGGGTAAAGATGTAATGGGAGAATATATGAGGAACTGCACCCCTTTGAAATTGATGCAAATTAGGTAATAGACATGGGAAAGTTTATGCCCTTGAGTAAACTTACTCCACAAAATGTTTTAGTTGGATATAACAGAATATTTTCCTACCAGGTGCCTGGAAAGATTCCTGAATTTATGCAAAAGCACGAATGCCATGAGCAGTCAGCAAGGAATGCTCAGTAGTAAATCCATGTACGATCCATCACCAAAACTTTCACTATCTTCCATTCCAGGAGGGAAAATGCAACAAATAAAAAGGAGGAGCAGAGGGAGGTAGAGAGATCATAATTTAGAGGAGTACTTAATGGAGTCCCAGACCAACAGTGTGTGGGTAAGAGCTAGTTTAGTGGTTCAGAATGCAAAGATGGAGGAATCCAGACAAGCGTTGATACTGGTTGAATATCCAATATATCAAAAAAGTCCTGATCCAAAATGTAGTTGGACCAGGAGTGTATTCTGAGCTGCTTTATAATATTACTCTATGTTAGTGCGTCTATGTTATAACACACTGAGACCACTACGGGCTTTAGGCTAACAGTATACAGGGCATGTCTAATGAGCCTGGGTTTAGTCAAACCCCAGATACATTTTTTTAAGGCTTGATTTTATAAAAGGCATAGAATATAAGAGAGGATACAAATGAGTTAGACCCAGAATGTATATTGTAATTTAAGTAAAAATGTTATTTTGTTGGTGTGACCAAACCAGGAATATGTGAGTATAATCCTAATCCCACAAGGTATTTAAGGAGAGGGGATATATTTGCCCCATACAAGGAGTCAGCCCTGCTGTTAGAAATAATGGGGACCCTTCCAGCCTACCAGACAGGGCCCTCAACCTCACCCATCTGCCTAAAAAAATGCAGCTTTGGATATCTTTCACTGTCCTGGTCATTTTCATTATCATTATCATCATGATAATCACACAGTACAGGTGCTGTGGCTCGAAGCACTCACACTATAACAGTCACACTTTAAGTCGCTGATTGCAGCCATTACTGATATATTGTCTGTACAGATCTTTTTTCACAATCAGAACTATACTAGTGTCCCCAATAGTATAGTGTCCTCAAAAATGCAGTGGTAGCAGGATTAGCCCCGAATCACAGTCAGCACTTGCAGCTTGTAGCAGAATACATTTTGGCCTAAATTAAATTTGACCTTTGATTTAATTAGATATGTTTTATAACAGATAGTAGAGAATATTGGGTGTTATTTTTTTTTGTTTAATTTTCAGTCTTTTTCGATTGCAAAATAAAGAATATAATCAAATATCACCAAAAGAAAGCTTATTTATGTGAAAAAAATTATATAAATTTCATTACGGTACAGTGTTTCATTACCATCAATTGCCAGTTAAAGTAGCACAGTGCTGAATAGCAAAAAATGGTCTGATCGGAGGTCAAGCGGTTAAACTGTTTGCGTTGGATAATCACATTATAAAAAATAAACAGGATTGAATATTGTCACATTTAAAATATTTTTATGTAAACTGCAGCAGTTGCAGGCAAACAGTGGTTGGCTGAATACTTGAAAGCTGTTTCTCAGTCCTCCCCATTGGATAGTTACAGGTTGATTGATGCTATCTCTGTTGGTCTTTTGTGGGCAAAATAATGTATATTTTTCAAATACTGTAGGCTGGTGACCCTTTTTGTTTTGATTTACTATAGAAATAAGACTGTTGCTTTGGAATATTTCATAGCAACTATTCAGCACTTTTAGTTTGATGCTCTTACCATCCAAGGTCAATTATGACAAATAATTTGTTCTAGTACTACACATTTTGTCTTTTGTTCAAATACTCATATTTTGTGTTACAATGAAGACAAGGCAACTGTTTTACAGCTACAAGAAACAAATAAAAAGCTCAGTTCAGTTCTTGATTCATGAGGTTTTATGTGAACTGGAAACTGAAGAGAAAGTTCTTCCTTTATTCCACCAACACATTTACAGAACACTAAAGCTTTTCCAATATGAAACTTTTTGATCAAATTCACTACCCATGGATGTTGATGTGTCCATGTCATTGTTGTATTTCTCTTATTAATTGGTCCAAACAACAGAAGATCTGTGCTGAGTGTTCAGTTAAAAATTATGTGATCTTCCACTAAAATGTTTTATCACATATATTAATAGAACCACAGAAATGTTCTAATCCACTATTTCACAGGGCTTGCTTCCCAATGAATCAGTAAATTGCCTCTATGGCTCTAATTACAATCATTTTACACCAATTATTTTTTTCTTCTTGAATATATTTGCATAATCTGACTAGAGTATATGAAGCAAACATAAACTTCATTTTGTAACTGGCAAAGCCATTGAAATGATAAGCTGTGATAGTGCCAAAGAATCTTTTGCTATTTGGACTCTCCAAACAATTCTCCTTATTAAGATGCAAACATCTGTGAACTGGCCAGACGGTATGAAGATGAAAGTAAATGTGAAGTGACCTTCATTTAGAGTGAACACAAAGAATATTACAATGAGGCATTCCTTTCAAGTCACACAAAGTAAATTAAGTAGAAACCTACGGCTATAATTTACAACCAAAATATTTCCTACATTTTGGCAGTTTCATTTAGTTGATTAATTAAAATTATCTGTAGGCATTTTCCAGTTATATTTAAATAAATGCATTAATTGCCTTTTGGGAAAAATAAGTCTTTCTTACATACATTGTAGTAGCTGTGTTTGATGTGATGTCTTCAAGAGATTAAATTGTGTTAAACCAGTGCAAATCATATCCAAGTAGTTTTCCCAAGCTGGAAGCTGTCTATGTCTATTATTGGTGCAGATTTGTACGTTTTTTCTTTCCTATGTCACAGCTTACTGACATACGGTAAAAGTATTCATCACTTATACAGTTATTAATCAACAAAAACATGGTCAAACAGATGACATGCTACTACTGAGTGTTGATTATAATGACTACTGTGATCCTAACAAATTTGTCACATGATATTTAAAGAATAGTAGTTACCTTAAACTGGATCTTTTAAGCAAATCCAGCAAAATACAACATTTAAAAAAATGTAAACTTTAAAATGGGCTTCTTTTTCGCTGTTCATGAAATGCATGCACATTGACGGTAAGCTGCAGGTAACACCTGAAACCTTACAAGGAGAATGTGATGTATGCTGTCATATTCCTAGCAATCCCCCGACACTGGCAATATTAAACCAACATGGCAAAAGTTTAATAAGACAACCATTACAGTAGGAACATACATCACATATTTTTTATTCTCATGGTGACCTTGCTCAAACATACATTTAAGGTGGAACTTCACTCTTTCAATAAAAATTGCCTATTTAACCCTTATGCTACTAGAATTAGTAAATAGATAGGAAAGTATATCATATTTACTTGTTTTAACCTTTTTTTTTTTACAGTTAATCAGTTCAGTACTTCCTGGTTTCCAGGCCTAAGTAAATTATGTCATGCATCCTCAGAGTCTTCAAGAAGGGAGGTCTGATTTTCTCAGCTAAGCAGACCTGCCTGCCTGCATGACTAAGTTAGGGGCAGATTGATTCCAGGAAGTAAATGCTACATAATTCATCAACCCTTAATCAAGATGTTCATGGCCAGAAAAGTGATTTCTCAGCAAAATTAATCTTAGAGACATGGATGGGGGAGTTTGCTTTTAACAATAAAAATGAATTAAATAGCATTTGTGCTTTGAGGCGCACAGATGCAGTGCATGTTTGCTTTAAAATAGGGATCACAAATAAATTTCTTACATTTCTTCTGTTAATTCATGGTTTCCAGGCCCAGGAAAATGATGCCTTACATTCCAGGAGTCATTAGGTTGGGAGGAGGGGTTTTCTGAGCTAAGCACACCCTCCTGTCTGCATGCCTGAGCTAAGGGTAGATGCATTCCAGGAAGTAAATGCTCTATGAATCATGTGTCCTTACTCAAGATGGCTACAGCAAGAAATGCTGGTGTTTTACAAAATGATTTCTCAGCAAAATAAAGCATGGAGACACAGATGGATGTGTGCATTTGCTTTGTATATTAAAAATGAGAGAGAGAGAGAGAGAGAGAGAGAGAGAGAGAGCTGAGGACTAGAGATGAGCGAATTATTCAAAAATTTGGTTCGGCTGATTCGCCGAATTCGCCGAATTCGCCGAATAAATTCGCTTCGAGCCGAATATATTCGCTGCGAATTTAACTTATAAAAAGGGTGTTTCTAGGCTTCAGAGAGCCTTTATATTAGTGCAGAACACTGTACCTTTAATTTAAATGCCCTTGGAGTCTGCTGGGGAAGAGAAATAATACTGTCAGGCAGTATGACATGCAGATGAGTGCCGTCGATCTTAGAATCACCGCACACTTCACTCATTTGGCCAGTCACGGGGCCAAAACCAGAGTGTGGAGCCACAGTGTGGCGGTGGAGGCAGCAGCAATGGGAGGCCATACAGCACCCTATGACAAAATGGAACCCACCAGCAGTGTGAGGAGACCTGAAAGTGGCACATGGCAGAGTGTGGCGATGGAGACAGCAGCAATGGGAGGCCGTACAGGGACCCATGACACACTCTGGACCTGGCAGCAGCATGAGGAGGCGGTACAGGGGCCCATGACAGATTACGGGCCTGGCAGCAGCATGAAGAGTCGGTACGGGGGCCCATGGCAGATTACGGGCCTGGCAGCAGCATGAGGAGGCGGTACAGGGGCCCATGGCAGAGTGGCGGAGCGTAAGCTGCTAAAATTGAAGGCCATACAGAGGCCTATGTTAAAAAGTCCCCCCAGCAGCAGCGTGGGGAGACGACTATCAAGAGTCCAATGGCAGAGTGGCGGAGCAGAAGCAGCTTCAATTGAAGGCCATACACAGGCCTAGGTTTAAAAGTCCCTCACAGTTAATTCCAATAACGAACTCTACTCCTCCGTGCAATCTACTTACGAGACCCTGGGCAGGTCTGGGTCCAATTTGTGGTAGAGACTGGTTTTGTTCAGCCATGCTTGAGCGAGTAATAACAGGTCTGTGCTGCCCTTTGGTGTCTGGCTTAATGCGCACAACACTGAACGTCCCAGCGTTTGTCAACGATTTGCCGTTAAGTGATGCAAACCCGCTGAACCACATTCATGAGGAGCCGGTACAGGGGGCCATGAATCAGTATGGACCTGGCAGCAGCGTGAGCAGACGACAGAGGCACATGGCACAGGGTGGCGGTGTAGGCAGCATTACTAATGCACTAATCACCCAAAAAATATTACCGCCACCCGGCGTGTAAATGGATCTAACTCTTTGAACGTACAATAGTGGTTGTGAAGCAGAAAGTCAGTTTATTGTACACAATCGGTCAATTGCAGCTTGCCGTTGGCTGGAAACTGTACGTTTCTGTCACTGGAATGCACTAATCACCCAAAAAATATTACCGCCAGCCGGCGTGTAAATGGATTTAACTCTTTGAACGTACAATAGTGGTTGTGAAGCAGAAAGTCAGTTTATTTAGCACAATCGGTCAATTGCAGCTTGCCGTTGGCTGGAAACTGTACGTTTATGTCACTGGAATGCACTAATCACCCAAAAAATATTACCGCCACCCGGCGTTTAAATGGATCTAACTCTTTGAACGTACAATAGTGGTTGTGAAGCCGAAAGTCAGTTTATTGTACACAATCGGTCAATTGCAGCTTGCCGTTGGCTGGAAACTGTACGTTTGTGTCACTGGAATGCACTAATCACCCAAAAAATATTACCGCCAGCCGGCGTGTAAATGGATTTAACTCTTTGAACGTACAATAGTGGTTGTGAAGCAGAAAGTCAGTTTATTTTGCACAATCGGCAAACTGCAGCACCAACTGTGCACGACAGCCACCAAAAAAAAAAAGGGTGTATGTCACTTTAAATTTTCGATTCTTTGATAGCTGTGGCCCTAAGTAACGATTCTGTGTCCCTGAGTAACGATTCTGTGTCCCTGAGTAACGATTCTGTGGCCCTAAAGTCTCTGTGGCCCTAACTCTGTCCCTTAATACACACAGGTCTGTCTCTCTTGAATGACCGGAGGCTAATGGAGAATTCTAAGATGGCCGCGATTTATAGCTCCACCATTACACAGTGCTGGCTGGCTGCTGATTGGCTAATGCGATCACATGTCATGAATGCATTATGGGTCAGCGCGCCTTGTCTGCGCGCCTTCCCAGAGATCCTCGCCCCATCTTCTCTGTCCATTTTCTCCGTCGCCACACATGTCGCCGCCATTTTTGGGAAAATTCGATTCGTGCATCCGAAGTTTGCTAATCTTCGGATTCGTCGCGAATAGAATTTTTCCAAATCTTCGGAACGAATTCCACCTCGTCATGTTCGATTCGCTCATCTCTACTGAGGACACATGGAAGAGCTGTTGCTGTTCCAGACCAGAAGCAGGGGTTATAAGGCAAGTGTACCCATGTTATTAGTTTACTGTTGTTGGGTGTAAATATGCATATATTTAACAATTGGTGACAGAGGTATATCTGTTCTCTTGTTGTTATCTCACATGTACTAAACCAGATAGTACAGTCTGTGACCCGGTGTGCATATGTAGTGGTCACCTTGCTGTATGTTAGTAGGTGAATCTGGTTATTGCAGTAGAGTTTATATGCAGCTCCTGTTAGTCCAGTAAGCCCTGTTCTTTAGGGTTTGGGATTCTATAGCTAGTTTTAGCTCAGGACTCAGCAACCATCGTAGGCTAGAGGCAGGTTAGGCATCCAACAGCCACTTGGTAGTTAGAGTTTCGGTTGCATGACAGATTGGATTCCACTAGGGACTAAGTGCAGAGCAGATAGGATGACTCTGAGTTCCAGTGCCATACCATGGTTTCTGCTGGTAAAAAGCTGTGTTCTAAGCTGGTTGGATAACAGCGGGAGGGTCTCTTCATCATTGCAGATCTTGTCTTCAGGTCTCCTACATCAAGGCGAACACTGTTTCTTGATCATCCTCAGGGTCCCTCTACAACTGGACTCTGCTGCAACATTCATTTGGAGGTATCTCTATTGATAAATATATGTACATGTATATATGTACAAAATTCCACAAGGACTACTATTGGGCCCTTTGCTGATAATATCTCTCTGTACATTGAATGTATGTACTATTATTAATCTTTTCTTATATATAGCTTGTATTATTTCCATACTGGTGTGCATCTATATGGTATGGTTAACATTATATGCTGGTTGTAGTAGTTCCTTTGCTCCCAATTACTTTGATAAAATTACTGGTAAATTTCCCAGGAATCCCTTCTGTTCACAGAGGCCCTGTCCTAGGTGGAGACTCTGCTAACTTTATTATTATTATTACAGACTGGTGTGGCCAGCTTGGGGAATTCTTTTAAATGGCATGCTTGGGGAATGCCTGAAAGCTGTATGTGGTTTTAGAGAACATTACAATTCTCAGGGACATCATACACCATATTGTGGCATCACATAAATTGCAAGTGAAAAATGTAGTTTATTTTTACATTATTCATTGCCTTACATGCAGCAGCAACAACACAATATTATTGATTTCCACTAGAAAAAAAGTCTTTATTAGACAGTTTATTAAAGATAAACATTTTAGTTGTTTTGCAATAATGAACAAAAATTGAGCACTGGAAGCAGTAGATATTGTATATATGAATATAGCTGAAATCCATTGCAAGTATATACTATGAAAAAAATAAAGCTAATGCTATCAACTTCATATATACACCATTGCCAAACTGTGCCGAAACCAATTACATAGCATTGCTTATTATCTTTTTTTCGGTTCCACACTACGTTATGTACAAAGTTTAACAAACTGTCAACCCAGAGTGCACCAAAACACCTCAAAACCACATTCCAGACATGAAACAGTTAAGATGAACTAAAAAAAATATACAGTGCTATGTTTCAGAAACAACAGCCAAACATTTGTCACAGTGGATGGTGAATATTTAAGCAGTCTGATTGGGGCCCAGGGCAACAATGTAAGAGGGAGGGAATCAAGAAATATGTATAAAACACTATAATAGTTCAAAGGCAGTAGTCATACATATTTTGTAGACTCCTGCATATTATACACACATATGTATGTAGGAATTATATTAGAGGGAGAAAAAATATTTTATGGCACAATCACTGTCACTGTAACCAGGTATTAGAACATGCAACTCCACCCACTTTCTATACAATCTGATTATGCAATCTCCTTTAGATCTTACCATTAGCTATGTAGTACAAGGGCCTGTATAATTTTATACAAATTGAATGGATTGTTCAGGTGTGTCATCCTATTTTATAGCTCTGGTAAATCTAAAGGAAATTGTACAGACATTGTACAATCAGATTGCATAGTGTATGACCATCTCTGTACATGTACATAGGAGGGATTGAATGGAGACACTCAGTTGTCAAGCCCCGTTCACATCCCCACACAGTGAAAACTCACATTCCTGCAGTTTTAGGTGTTTAAGAGTGTTTTCAATTGTCACAAGAGAAGCTTCAGAACTTTTTTTTGGAGCGGAGGATGGTGCGTTACTGCAGTTTTTGGTGCGTTTGCCGCACTTGAAATGCCTTTGACATCTAGTGACAGCACAAATGTGATGCACATTTGCAGCATGTTGTTTGAAACACATGGCAAAGTACGTATTTTCTGTGTAGTTTGCCATGCATTCGGAAACACTCAGATGTGAATGGAGCCTTATTGTTCTGTGAAAACAAACCAATTTCACTTTCAGTCCACATTCACACCTAGAGTAGTGGAAGCGCATGTTTGTAGGCTCCTTTTTGCAGTGACACACAGGGCAGCCCGTTGGTTTCAATGGGCTGGTCTACACGTGGCGAAGTAGCTCATGGGACATTTTGGAGTGATGTGGGTTTACTGTGCATTTTGCTGCATTTGTCACTCATTTTTTCACATGGCAAAATGTGTGCTTGTTTCTGTGTTTGGTGTGCCATTAACAATTAATGATACTGAAAAGCACAACTGGATAATTTTAGGTGTATAAATGTGGCCACTCTACAATCTGATTGTACAATCTCTGTACAATCTTGTTTAGATTTACCAAAACTATATCATAGGAGGACACACCATCAATCCAATCACTCTGTATAAAATCAGGCTAGTCCTTGCACTACATAGTTGATGGTAGATCTAAAGGAGATTGTACAATCAGATTATATAGTGTATGGTGAGCTTTACAGAACCCAGGACACACTTCTCCTGTTTTCAATACTACAGCTCTATCTACATAGGATATTGTCTGATCGCTCATCTCCTGCACACTCTGCTAAATGAACAATCTATGCAAGATGAAATTAAGATAGAAAGAAAAATTGATGCCTGTGTATTTAGTGAGAATGGTGATCACTGATTCATTGCATTGGAAATGCTTGCACCTTTGAAAGTGGGTGGTAGTGATCTGCTGGAAGAGGGGAAGGCAGTCACGGGTGTGTGCTAATGAGGTCAGCTGATGAAATCCTTCCTGTTTCTTACTGGTTTTTCTGTCCTAAATCTACATACCAGCAAGTGATGAAGTTTTCTAAGAAATTCAGGAAGAGCTAAGGTAAGGCCTTGTTCTTAAAATTAAGGAAAGATTTTATTTTTGTGCAACAGAGGAACATTAATGGTATATTGGTACATAGGGGAACTGGAATTTATAAAAAAAAAAAGCCTTTAAACATACCCCCACCCCTAACATTATCCCTTAACTTACCCTTAAACCTAGATCCCAATTTTCTGACCCTTTGTCATAATATACCTTAACCATTATTATAATCCCAATACGTTTCAGTAACTTTAAAAGTCTATATGAATAAACTTCTGACATGATATACAGAAGCAGTATTTACAAAACAAAATCCTCTACCTTTATCATTAAAACCTCTCCATGCACTCCAATCCAGTGACTTTGCATAAACTGAGATCAATGTATTATGGTCAGGAGGAAGCATTTACTTGTTCTTCTTTCCCCCAGTGGACTGACTGCAAAATTGTAAGCTTGCAGCAAGTCATAAAGTAAAAGGCTGCTGCAGGGGCTAATCTGTGTCAGACATTTCTAAACATGAACATAAACTGCAGAGACACACATGCAGTATTTACACAATCATGTCATCTTTGAGCCTGAATCTCAGTCCAGAAACTGAATGGTGACCTTGGCTGGTGCCTGAACAAAAAGGCTGATAAAAAGGGCGGCATAGTGGCTTAGTGGTTAGCACGTCTGCCTTGCAGTAAATGGGTCATGGATTCAATTCCTGACCATAGTGCCTACTGCATGGAGTTTGCATGTTCTCCCTGTGCTTGCGTGGGTTTCCCTCCGGGTGCTCCGGTTTCCTCCCACGCTTCAAAGACATGCTGGTAGGTTAATTGGATCCTGTCTAAATTGGCCCTAATATATGTATGTATGAATGTGAGTTAGGGACCTTAGATTGTACACCCCTTGAGGGTTACAGACTGATGTGAATGTTCAATATATATGTGTAAAGCGCTGCATAAATTGATGGCGCTATATAAGTACCTGAAATAAATAAATAAAGGTATTGCCCAAGGGAGTACTGGGAGCTCTGTGAGATGTAATAAATACTTGGTAGTACACAGAGAAGGATACCTCTCAGACCGACTCCATGGATACATGAACGAGTGACAACATCAGCCTCAGCCCCAACTCTGCCCATGTCCTCTAAGGGCATGGCAGGAGCAAGGGTTGAGGCCAACACGATCACTTATTGATGTATCCATGGGTTCAGTCTGAGAGGCATCTTCCTCAGTATGCTCTTACACTTTGGATTGGTGCCAGGATACCGGCTCCCCTCTCCTTGAGCGGCCCTGCAAAGCCTTCACTCCACTGTAAATACTTAGTAGTATTTCACTTACATGCTATTGAGCATGCACATACAGTACTTACAATTAAAACACAAATCTGCTGATAGAACTACTTTAACTACATCTTAAACTACCAACCATTGCCTAACTATCTAATCTATCGAGCCAATGCTCGTCTTTTCCCATGACAATTCAGTAAGTCATTTCCTCACAGGATAAAATTGTATAAACTTCTGTTTTGAAGTTATACACTATATCCATCGAGTTTCGGTCTTCAACACGTCAAGCTTTGGAAAAAAAAGGTCTAGAAAACTTGGACATTTATTTGTTCCTGTGTAGTATGTGCACCATTGTGGTTTGGGGGCATTATAAATAGAGATGAGCGAAGTATTCAAAAATTCGATTCGACTGATTCGGCGAATTCGTGGAAAAATTTCGATTCGAGTCGAATATATTCGCTGTGAATTTAACTTAAAAAAGGGTGTTTCTAGGCTTCAGAGAGACTTAATATTAGTGCTGAACACTGTACCTTTAATTTAAATGCCCTTGGAGTCTGCTGGGGAAGAGAAATAATACTGTCAGGCAGTATGACATGCAGATGAGTGCCGTCGATCTTAGAATCACCGCACACTTCACTCATTTGGCCAGTCACGGGGCCAAAACCAGAGTGTGGAGCCACAGTGTGGCGGTGGAGGCAGCAGCAATGGGAGGCCATACAGCACCCTATGACAAAATGGAACCCACCAGCAGTGTGAGGAGACCTGAAAGTGGCACATGGCAGAGTGTGGCGATGGAGACAGCAGCAATGGGAGGCCGTACAGGGACCCATGACACACTCTGGACCTGGCAGCAGCATGAGGAGGCGGTACAGGGGCCCATGACAGATTACGGGCCTGGCAGCAGCATGAAGAGTCGGTACGGGGGCCCATGGCAGATTACGGGCCTGGCAGCAGCATGAGGAGGCGGTACAGGGGCCCATGGCAGAGTGGCGGAGCGTAAGCAGCTAAAATTGAAGGCCATACAGAGGCCTATGTTAAAAAGTCCCCCCAGCAGCAGCGTGGGGAGACGACTATCAAGAGTCCAATGGCAGAGTGGCGGAGCAGAAGCAGCTTCAATTGAAGGCCATACACAGGCCTAGGTTTAAAAGTCCCTCACAGTTAATTCCAATAACGAACTCTACTCCTCCGTGCAATCTACTTACGAGACCCAGGGCAGGTCTGGGTCCAATTTGTGGTAGAGACTGGTTTTGTTCAGCCATGCTTGAGCGAGTAATAACAGGTCTGTGCTGCCCTTTGGTGTCTGGCTTAATGCGCACAACACTGAACGTCCCAGCGTTTGTCAACGATTTGCCGTTAAGTGATGCAAACCCGCTGAACCACATTCATGAGGAGCCGGTACAGGGGGCCATGAATCAGTATGGACCTGGCAGCAGCGTGAGCAGACGACAGAGGCACATGGCACAGGGTGGCGGTGTAGGCAGCATTACTAATGCACTAATCACCCAAAAAATATTGGAACCCACCAGCAGTGTGAGGAGACCTGAAAGTGGCACATGGCAGAGTGTGGCGATAGAGACAGCAGCAATGGGAGGCCGTACAGGGACCCATGACACACTCTGGACCTGGCAGCAGCATGAGGAGGCGGTACAGGGGCCCATGGCAGATTACGGGCCTGGCAGCAGCATGAGGAGTCGGTAGGGGGGCCCATGACAGATTACAGGCCTGGCAGCAGCAATGGGAGGCCGTACAGGGACCCATGACACAATCTGGACCTGGCAGCAGCATGGGGAGGCGGTACAGGGGCCCATGACAGATTACGGGCCTGGCAGCAGCATTTGGAGTCGGTACGGGGGCCCATGACACACTCTGGACCTGGCAGCAGCATGAGGAGGCGGTACAGGGGCGCATGACAGATTACGAGCCTGGCAGCAGCAACTTGGACAGGAGGACGTTCAGTTTCTGCACCGTCTGGTGCGTGCTCGCAAACTGTTGTCTCTTGGAAACGGATTCCAAGAAAGACTGCTGACGGAATCCGTGAAGAGGAGTAGCAGGAGAAGGAGCATCTGAACGAGCGGAATATGCCAACAAGCGACAACAGGGGCCCATGACAGATTACGGGCCTGGCAGCAGCATGAGGAGTCGGTACGGGGGCCCATGGCAGATTAGGGGCCTGGCAGCAGCTATGGGAGGCCCGTAATCTGCCAGCACCCTATGACAAAAAATGGAACCCACCAGCAGTGTGAGGAGACCTGAAAGTGGCACATGGCAGAGTGTGGCGATGGAGACAGCAGCAATGGGAGGCCGTACAGGGACCCATGACAGACTCTGGACCTGGCAGCAGCATGAGGAGGCGGTATAGGGGCCCATGGCAGATTAGGGGCCTGGCAGCAGCTATGGGAGGCCCGTAATCTGCCAGCACCCTATGACAAAAAATGGAATACACCAGCAGTGTGAGGAGACCTGAAAGTGGCACATGGCAGAGTGTGGCGATGGAGACAGCAGCAAAGGGAGGCCGTACAGGGACCCATGAGAGACTCTGGACTTGGCAGCAGCATGAGGAGGCGGTATAGGGGCCCATGGCAGATTAGGGGCCTGGCAGCAGCTATGGGAGGCCCGTAATCTGCCAGCACCCTATGACAAAAAATGGAACACACCAGCAGTGTGAGGAGACCTGAAAGTGGCACATGTTTGGGGCATGATTCATGGCGGATTTAGTCAGTTGTGTCAGGAACTGGTGGTTTGAAATCCAGACTAATCCACGCCTGATTCATTTTCACAAACGTCAGTCTCTCCACACTTTGGGTGGACAGTCGTGTCCTCCGCGGAGTTGCAATACCTCCTGCCGCACTAAACACGCGCTCCGATGCCACGCTACTGGCCGGGCATGACAGCCTTTCAAGGGCAAATTCAGCTAGTTGGGGCCAAAGGTCAAGTTTCGTTGCCCAGTAGTCAAGGGGATTGTCTACCTCGGTTGGCAGGGTGCTGTCCAAGTAGGCCTAAGCCTGTTGTTTGAGGTCCTGCTCCAGGTCCACCTGATGCTGCTGCTGCTGCTGCTGCGGCTGGTTAGTAGTTTCCTCACTGCGCTGGTGAAGAAAGCTACTCATCATCGACTGCAGACTGAGGCAGCCGCTGCTGGTGGAGCTGCCACTGCTCCTACCACCCCACCCCTCCCCTGCTGCCATGGCAGCGGAACGCGAGCGCACAGGGCCCACAGTGTCTGAGGATGGACGTTGGCGCAGACAGGCAGAGACCAGCTGACTACATAGGTGGTTTTTATAGTACGTTATTTTGGCCTCCCTCTCAGCAGGTGTGAAAAAGGCCACCATTTTTGAACGGTAGCGAGGGTCCAACAAGGTGGACAGCCAAAAGTCATCCCTCTGTCTGATGGTTATTATTCGGCTGTCGCTACGCAAGCAACCGAGCATGCTATGGGCCATTTGTGCCAAGGAATGCGAGGGACTCCCTGCCTCCATCTCCACAGCATACTGCCACGGTGCGTCTGGGTCCTCTGTCTCCTCCTCCTCCTCCTCTACCAGATGCTCCTGCTCCTCCACTCCTGTCCGCTGAGTGGAAAAACCACCCATTTCACTCAATAATTCCTGAGCACCAATGTCCTCCTCTACCTCCTCCTCTTCTTCCTGTCCTGCCCCCACAGGGGTCATGTGGCGTTGAGATCTGTGCGCCACGTCTACCGCACCCTGACCAGCCATTGTTAACAGCATTTGTTCCAGGACGTGCAACAGAGGAATGACGTCGTTCATCCCATAGTCCTGGCGACTCACGAATAGCGTGGCCTCCTCAAAGGGCCTGAGCAAGCGCAGGTGTCACGCATGAGCTGCCAATGGCTGACATCTAAGTTACACAGGGAGTACCTTTATCCGCTTTTAACATCAGGAAATCGGTGATGGCCTTTCGCTGTTCGTAAAGGCGGTCTAACATATGTAGGGTTGAATTCCACCTTGTTGCAACGTCACAGCATGAGGAGTCGGTACGGGGGCCCATGGCAGATTACGTGCCTGGCAGCAGCAATGGGAGGCCCGTAATCTGCCAGCACCCTATGTCAAAAAATTCAACACACCAGCAGTGTGAGGAGACCTGAAAGTGGCACATGGCAGAGTGTGGCTATGGAGACAGCAGCAATGGGAGGCTGTACAGGGACCCATGACACACTCTGGACTTGGCAGCAGCATGAGGAGGCGGTATAGGGGCCCATGGCAGATTAGGGGCCTGGCAGCAGCAATGGGAGGCCCGTAATCTGCCAGCACCCTATGTCAAAAAATTCTACACACCAGCAGTGTGAGGAGACCTGAAAGTGGCACATGGCAGAGTGTGGCGATGGAGACAGCAGCAATGGGAGGCCGTACAGGGACCCATGAGAGACTCTGGACCTGGCAGCAGCATGAGGAGGCGGTATATAGGGGCCTATGGCAGATTAGGGGCCTGGCAGCAGCTATAGGAGGCCCGTAATCTGCCAGCACCCTATGTCAAAAAATTCTACACACCAGCAGTGTGAGGAGACCTGAAAGTGGCACATGGCAGAGTGTGGCGATGGAGACAGCAGCAATGGGAGGCCGTACAGGGACCCATGAGAGACTCTGGACCTGGCAGCAGCATGAGGAGGCGGTATATAGGGGCCTATGGCAGATTAGGGGCCTTGCAGCAGCTATAGGAGGCCCGTAATCTGCCAGCACCCTATGTCAAAAAATTCTACACACCAGCAGTGTGAGGAGACCTGAAAGTGGCACATGGCAGAGTGTGGCGATGGAGACAGCAGCAATGGGAAGCCGTACAGGGACCCATGACAGACTCTGGACCTGGCAGCAGCATGAGGAGGCGGTATATAGGGGCCCTTTGGCAGATTAGGGGCCTGGCAGCAGCTATGGGAGGCCCGTAATCTGCCAGCACCCTATGTCAAAAAATTCTACACACCAGCAGTGTGAGGAGACCTGAAAGTGGCACATGGCAGAGTGTGGCGATGGAGACAGCAGCAATGGGAGGCCGTACAGGGACCCATGACAGACTCTGGACCTGGCAGCAGCATGAGGAGGCGGTATATAGGGGCCTATGGCAGATTAGGGGCCTGGCAGCAGCTATAGGAGGCCCGTAATCTGCCAGCACCCTATGTCAAAAAATTCTACACACCAGCAGTGTGAGGAGACCTGAAAGTGGCACATGGCAGAGTGTGGCGATGGAGACAGCAGCAATGGGAGGCCGTACAGGGACCCATGAGAGACTCTGGACCTGGCAGCAGCATGAGGAGGCGGTATATAGGGGCCTATGGCAGATTAGGGGCCTGGCAGCAGCTATAGGAGGCCCATAATCTGCCAGCACCCTATGTCAAAAAATTCAACACACCAGCAGTGTGAGGAGACCTGAAAGTGGCACATGGCATGAGACACTGTGGACCTGGCAGCAGCATGAGGAGGCGGTATATAGGGGCCCATGGCAGATTAGGGGCCTGGCAGCAGCTATGGGAGGCCCGTAATCTGCCAGCACCCTATGTCAAAAAATTCAACACACCAGCAGTGTGTGAGGAGACCTGAAAGTGGCACATGGCAGAGTGTGGCGATGGAGACAGCAGCAATGGGAGGCCGTACAGGGACCCATGAGAGACTCTGGACCTGGCAGCAGCATGAGGAGGCGGTATATAGGGGCCTATGGCAGATTAGGGGCCTGGCAGCAGCTATAGGAGGCCCGTAATCTGCCAGTACCCTATGTCAAAAAATTCTACACACCAGCAGTGTGTGAGGAGACCTGAAAGTGGCACATGGCAGAGTGTGGCGATGGAGACAGCAGCAATGGGAGGCCGTACAGGGAACCATGAGAGACTCTGGACCTGGCAGCAGCATGAGGAGGCGGTATATAGGGGCCTATGGCAGATTAGGGGCCTGGCAGCAGCTATAGGAGGCCCATAATCTGCCAGCACCCTATGTCAAAAAATTCAACACACCAGCAGTGTGAGGAGACCTGAAAGTGGCACATGGCATGAGACACTGTGGACCTGGCAGCAGCATGAGGAGACGGTATATAGGGGCCTATGGCAGATTAGGGGCCTGGCAGCAGCTATAGGAGGCCCGTAATCTGCCAGCACCCTATGTCAAAAAATTCTACACACCAGCAGTGTGTGAGGAGACCTGAAAGTGGCACATGGCAGAGTGTGGCGATGGAGACAGCAGCAATGGGAGGCCGTACAGGGACCCATGAGAGACTCTGGACCTGGCAGCAGCATGAGGAGGCGGTATATAGGGGCCTATGGCAGATTAGGGGCCTGGCAGCAGCTATGGGAGGCCCGTAATCTGCCAGCACCCTATGTCAAAAAATTCTACACACCAGCAGTGTGTGAGGAGACCTGAAAGTGGCACATGGCAGAGTGTGGCGATGGAGACAGCAGCAATGGGAGGCCGTACAGGGACCCATGACAGACTCTGGACTTGGCAGCAGCATGAGGAGGCGGTATATAGGGGCCTATGGCAGATTAGGGGCCTGGCAGCAGCTATGGGAGGCCCGTAATCTGCCAGCACCCTATGTCAAAAAATTCTACACACCAGCAGTGTGAGGAGACCTGAAAGTGGCACATGGCAGAGTGTGGCGATGGAGACAGCAGCAATGGGAGGCCGTACAGGGACCCATGACAGACTCTGGACCTGGCAGCAGCATGAGGAGGCGGTATATAGGGGCCTATGGCAGATTAGGGGCCTGGCAGCAGCTATAGGAGGCCCATAATCTGCCAGCACCCTATGTCAAAAAATTCAACACACCAGCAGTGTGAGGAGACCTGAAAGTGGCACATGGCATGAGACACTGTGGACCTGGCAGCAGCATGAGGAGGCGGTATATAGGGGCCTATGGCAGATTAGGGGCCTGGCAGCAGCAATGGGAGGCCCGTAATCTGCCAGCACCCTATGTCAAAAAATTCTACACACCAGCAGTGTGTGAGGAGACCTGAAAGTGGCACATGGCAGAGTGTGGCGATGGAGACAGCAGCAATGGGAGGCCGTACAGGGACCCATGAGAGACTCTGGACCTGGCAGCAGCATGAGGAGGCGGTATATAGGAGCCTATGGCAGATTAGGGGCCTGGCAGCAGCTATAGGAGGCCCGTAATCTGCCAGCACCCTATGTCAAAAAATTCTACACACCAGCAGTGTGTGAGGAGACCTGAAAGTGGCACATGGCAGAGTGTGGCGATGGAGACAGCAGCAATGGGAGGCCGTACAGGGACCCATGAGAGACTCTGGACCTGGCAGCAGCATGAGGAGGCGGTATATAGGGGCCTATGGCAGATTAGGGGCCTGGCAGCAGCTATAGGAGGCCCGTAATCTGCCAGTACCCTATGTCAAAAAATTCTACACACCAGCAGTGTGTGAGGAGACCTGAAAGTGGCACATGGCAGAGTGTGGCGATGGAGACAGCAGCAATGGGAGGCCGTACAGGGAACCATGAGAGACTCTGGACCTGGCAGCAGCATGAGGAGGCGGTATATAGGGGCCTATGGCAGATTAGGGGCCTGGCAGCAGCTATGGGAGGCCCATAATCTGCCAGCACCCTATGTCAAAAAATTCTACACACCAGCAGTGTGAGGAGACCTGAAAGTGGCACATGGCAGAGTGTGGCGATGGAGACAGCAGCAATGGGAGGCCGTACAGGGACCCATGAGAGACTCTGGACCTGGCAGCAGCATGAGGAGGCGGTATATAGGGGCCTATGGCAGATTAGGGGCCTGGCAGCAGCTATAGGAGGCCCATAATCTGCCAGCACCCTATGTCAAAAAATTCAACACACCAGCAGTGTGAGGAGACCTGAAAGTGGCACATGGCATGAGACACTGTGGACCTGGCAGCAGCATGAGGAGGCGGTATATAGGGGCCCATGGCAGATTAGGGGCCTGGCAGCAGCTATGGGAGGCCCGTAATCTGCCAGCACCCTATGTCAAAAAATTCAACACACCAGCAGTGTGTGAGGAGACCTGAAAGTGGCACATGGCAGAGTGTGGCGATGGAGACAGCAGCAATGGGAGGCCGTACAGGGACCCATGAGAGACTCTGGACCTGGCAGCAGCATGAGGAGGCGGTATATAGGGGCCTATGGCAGATTAGGGGCCTGGCAGCAGCTATGGGAGGCCCGTAATCTGCCAGCACCCTATGTCAAAAAATTCTACACACCAGCAGTGTGAGGAGACCTGAAAGTGGCACATTTCAGAGTGTGGCGATGGAGACAGCAGCAATGGGAGGCCGTACAGGGACCCATGAGAGACTCTGGACCTGGCAGCAGCATGAGGAGGCGGTATATAGGGGCCTATGGCAGATTATGGGCCTGGCAGCAGCTATGGGAGGCCCGTAATCTGCCAGCACCCTATGTCAAAAAATTCTACACACCAGCAGTGTGTGAGGAGACCTCAAAGTGGCACATGTTTGAGGCATGATTCATGGCGGATTTAGTCAGTTGTGTCAGGAACTGGTGGTTTGAAATCCAGACTAATCCACGCCTGATTCATTTTCACAAACGTGAGTCTCTCCACACTTTGGGTGGACAGTCGTGTCCTCCGCGGAGTTACAATACCTCCTGCCGCACTAAACACGCGCTCCGATGCCACGCTACTGGCCGGGCATGACAGCCTTTCAAGGGCAAATTCAGCTAGTTGGGGCCAAAGGTCAAGTTTCGTTGACCAGTAGTCAAGGGGATTGTCTACCTCGGTTGGCAGGGTGCTGTCCAAGTAGGCCCAAGCCTGTTGTTTGAGGTCCTGCTCCAGGTCCACCTGATGCTGCTGCTGCTGCTGCTGCTGCTGCGGCTGGTTAGTAGTTTCCTCACTGCGCTGGTGAAGAAAGCTACTCATCATCGACTGCAGACTGAGGCAGCCGCTGCTGGTGGAGCTGCCACTGCTCCTACCACCCCACCCCTCCCCTGCTGCCATGGCAGCGGAACGCGAGCGCACAGGGCCCACAGTGTCTGAGGATGGACGTTGGCGCACAAAGGCAGAGACCAACTGACTACATAGGTGGTTTTTATAGTACGTTATTTTGGCCTCCCTCTCAGCAGGTGTGAAAAAGGCCACCATTTTGGAACGGTAGTGAGGGTCCAACAAGGTGGACAGCCAAAAGTCATCCCTCTGTCTGATGGTTATTATTCGGCTGTCGCTACGCAAGCAACCGAGCATGCTATGGGCCATTTGTGACAAGGAATGCGAGGGACTCCCTGCCTCCATCTCCACAGCATACTGCCACGGTGCGTCTGGGTCCTCTGTCTCCTCCTCCTCCTCCTCTACCAGATGCTCCTGCTCCTCCACTCCTGTCCGCTGAGTGGAAAAACCACCCATTTCACTCAATAATTCCTGAGCACAAATGTCCTCCTCTACCTCCTCCTCTTCTTCCTGTCCTGCCCCCACAGGGGTCATGTGGCGTTGAGATCTGTGCGCCACGTCTACCGCACCCTGACCAGCCATTGTTAACAGCATTTGTTCAAGGACGTGCAACAGAGGAATGACGTCGTTCATCCCATAGTCCTGCCGACTCACGAATAGCGTGGCCTCCTCAAAGGGCCTGAGCAAGCGGCAGGTGTCACGCATGAGCTGCCAATGGCTGACATCGAAGTTACACAGGGGAGTACCTTTATCCGCTTGTAACATCAGGAAATCGGTGATGGCCTTTCGCTGTTCGTAAAGGCGGTCTAACATGTGTAGGGTTGAATTCCACCTTGTTGCAACGTCGCAGATCAGGCGATGCTGTGGAATTCCGTTCTGCCGCTGCAGCTCAAGGAGGGTGTGCTTTGCGGTGTAGGAATGGCTGAAATGCATGCAAAGTTTACGTGACATTTTAAGGATGTCTTGCAGTGGGATGGTGGATTTTAGGAACCGCTTGACAACCAGATTGAACACGTGAGCCATGCATGGCGCATGGCACAACCTTCCTTGACGCAGAGCAGACACCATGTTCTTTCCGTTGTCGGTCAACATGGTTCCGATTTTCAGTTTGCGCGGAGACAGCCATCTGTCGATTTCTCTGTTCATTACACTCAGAAGTTCCTCCCCTGTGTGACTACGTTCGCCAAGGCATACCAGGTGCAGAACAGCGTGACACCGTTGCGCCCTGCACATGTGATATGCCGGTCGGGTAATGGGACTTGGCACGGGGGTGGCGGCTGAGGACACGGCGGAAGAAGAGGTGGTAGAGGCGGACATCTTTGCCGGACCAAGGACGTGCAAACGTGGAGGCAAAAGCGGCGTGACCTGTCCAAGTTGCTGGTGCGGCTGTGACGGCACCACGTTCACCCAGTGGGCCGTAAATGACTGTAAATGTACTGTCCCTGACCATAGTTACAGCTCCACACGTCGGCGCTGCCGTGCACTTTGGCAGAGACCGACATGCTCAAAGACTGGCCCACCATGTCTTCTACATGTGAATGCAGGGCTGGCACTGCCTTTTTGGCGAAGAAATGACGGCTTGGCACTCTCCACCGCGGCGCGGCACAAGTCATCATTTCTCTGAAAGGTGCTGAGTCCACCACTTGGAAAGGGAGGGACTGCAGCACCAGCAACTTGGACAGGAGGACGTTCAGCTTTTGCACCGTCGGGTGCGTGCTCGCAAACTGTTGTCTCTTGGAAACGGATTCCAAGAAAGACTGCTGACGGAATCCGTGAAGAGGAGTAGCAGGAGAAGGAGCATCTGAACGAGCGGAAGATGCCAACGAGCGACAACTCCCCTCAGCAGAGGTGTTGGAGCCTTGACTGGCTGATGGAGGGCGATTGACGTCGGGTGACGAAGCAAGTAACGGAGCGGGTGATGGAGCGGGGGCTGGGGCGGGCAGAACCGCCGTATCTTTATCACGGTTTTCCCAGGCCACCAAATGGCGACGCTGCATATGCTGCCGCAACGCTGTAGTCCCAACATGGGCCCCCTGGCCACGCTTGACTTTCTGGCCACATAGTCGACATACGGCTACGTTTACTTCCTCGGGCGGCTTGACGAAAAATTGCCACACCGCCGAGTAGGAAACTTTGCCCCCGATACTCCTCACTGGCTGACTGCTGCTTCCTCCGTGCACACCGGCACCACTACTGGCCGTGGTGGTAGGCTGCAGTGGAGCTGGTGCTCTACTCCGTGGCCGTTTGGCTCCACTGACACTGCTTCCACTGACACTGCTGCGACCCTGCTGCTGTCTCCTGGGCAACCCACCGACTGTTTCGCTCACTGCCAAGCTGCCACCCTCTTCTCCTGATGATGCGGAAGAAATTGCCTGATGACGACGAGGCTGCCAAGTGCGATCAACCTCCTCATCATCAAGTAGGGTCTCCGCCTCACTACTAGCCCCCTCGGCTGCGTCTGGGTCAGGAGACAGACCTGTCTCTAGACCGGCTACCGGGCCACTCTCCTCGCCACTACTTCTTCGCCTAGCTGCTGAAAAGGCGGATGTCTCCCCCCGTTCCTGACCGCCCTCTGTTAGCTCTTCCTCACTGTACAGTGGGGCTGAGCCCACAGCATGCGATACTTCGCTTGGTGAGGGAACACCAAAGGACAGGGGCAGGTAGAGGACACGTGATTTCAGTGGGCTTGGTCCCGGGCCATGCCAACTAACGGTTGTGTCTGACGTACCCACCGACCGTTGGCTGTAGGTGTCAGAGGTGACCTGGGAAGAGGAAGACGACCGAGCCAACCAATCGATGACGGCAGGGTTGTCGGTGGAGACACGACCGCTGGATGACACCGGGAGCACTGGCCTCTGGCTGCGAATAGTGCTGCCTCGACCCCTTCCTCTGCTGCCACGTCTGCTCGCTCCTAAAACATTGCCTCCTCTGCCACTCCTCTGCATGTTGTCTGACATACTCTTTAATTAAACGATTATGTGTCCCTGAGTAACAATTCTGTGTCCCTGAGTAACAATTCTGTGTCTGTGCGAGTAACAATTCTGTGGCCCTAAGTAACAGTTCTGTGGCCCTCAGTAACAATTCTGTGTCCCTGATTAACGTTTCTGTGGCCCCAAGTAACAGTTCTGTGGTCCTCAGTAACAATTCTGTGTCTGTGCGAGTAACAATTCTGTGTCTGTGCGAGAAACAATTCTGTGGCCCTAAGTAACAGTTCTGTGGCCCTCAGTAACAGTTCTGTTTCCCTGAGTAACAATTCTGTGTCTGTGCGAGTAAGAATTCTGTGTCTGTGCGAGTAACAATTCTGTGGCCCTAAGTAACAGTTCTGTGGCCCTCAGTAACAGTTCTGTGTCCCTGAGTAACAATTCTGTGTCTGTGCGAGTAACAATTCTGTGTCTGTGCGAGTAACAATTCTGTGTCTGTGCGAGTAACAATTCCGTGGCCCTAAGTAACGGTTCTGTGGCCCTCAGTAACAGTTCTGTGTCCCTGTGTAACAATTCTGTGTCTGTGCGAGTAACAATTCTGTGGCCCTAAGTAACAGTTCTGTGGCCCTCAGTAACAATTCTGTGTCCCTGATTAACGTTTCTGTGGCCCCAAGTAACAGTTCTGTGGCCCTCAGTAACAATTCTGTGTCTGTGCGAGTAACAATTCTGTGTCTGTGCGAGTAACAATTCTGTGGCCCTAAGTAACGGTTCTGTGGCCCTCAGTAACAGTTCTGTGTCCCTGTGTAACAATTCTGTGTCTGTGCGAGTAACAATTCTGTGGCCCTAAGTAACAGTTCTGTGGTCCTCAGTAACAATTCTGTGTCTGTGCGAGTAACAATTCTGTGGCCCTAAGTAACAGTTCTGTGGCCCTCAGTAACAATTCTGTGTCTGTCCCTGAGTAACAATTCTGTGGCCCTAACTAAAGTTTCTGTGGCCCTAAGTAACAATTCTCTGGCACTCAGTAACAATTCTGTCTGTCCCTGAGTAACAATTCTGTGGCCCTAATAACGTTTCTGTGGCCCTAAGTAACAATTATCTGGCACTCAGTAACAATTCTGTCTGTCCCTGAGTAACAATTCTCTGGCACTCAGTAACAATTCT
The DNA here is from genome assembly GCF_062004578.1 of Staurois parvus. Taxonomy (NCBI): domain Eukaryota; kingdom Metazoa; phylum Chordata; class Amphibia; order Anura; family Ranidae; genus Staurois; species Staurois parvus. Next base: position 9,759,941 of record NW_028317994.1, on the reverse strand, counting down.
GTCTGTCCCTGAGTAAAAATTCTGTGGCCCTAAGTAAAGTTTCTGTGGCCGTGAGTAACAATTCTCTGGCACTCCGTAACAATTCTGTCTGTCCCTGAGTAACAATTCTCTGGCACTCAGTAACAATTCTGTCTGTCCCTGAGTAAAAATTCTGTGGCCCTAAGTAAAGTTTCTGTGGCCCTGAGTAACAATTCTCTGGCACTCCGTAACAATTCTGTCTGTCCCTGAGTATGAATTCTGTGGCCCTAACTAGCGTTTCTTTGTCCCTAAGTAACAGTTCTGTGGCCCTGAGTAACAATTCTGTGTCTGTGCGAGTAACAATTCTGTGGCCCTAAGTAACAGTTCTGTGGCCCTCAGTAACAGTTCTGTGTCTGTGCGAGTAACAATTCTGTGTCTGTGCGAGTAACAATTCTGTGGCCCTAAGTAAAGTTTCTGTGGCCCTCAGTAACAGTTCTGTGTCTGTGCGAGTAACAATTCTGTGTCTGTGCGAGTAACAATTCTGTGGCCCTAAGTAAAGTTTCTGTGGCCCTAAGTAACAATTCTCTGGCACTCAGTAACAATTCTGTCTGTCCCTGAGTAACAATTCTCTGGCACTCAGTAACAATTCTGTCTGTCCCTGAGTAAAAATTCTGTGGCCCTAAGTAAAGTTTTTGTGGCCCTGAGTAACAATTCTCTGGCACTCCGTAACAATTCTGTCTGTCCCTGAGTAACAATTCTCTGGCACTCAGTAACAATTCTGTCTGTCCCTGAGTAAAAATTCTGTGGCCCTAAGTAAAGTTTCTGTGGCCCTGAGTAACAATTCTCTGGCACTCCGTAACAATTCTGTCTGTCCCTGAGTATGAATTCTGTGGCCCTAACTAGCGTTTCTTTGTCCCTAAGTAACAGTTCTGTGGCCCTGAGTAACAATTCTGTGTCTGTGCGAGTAACAATTCTGTGGCCCTAAGTAACAGTTCTGTGGCCCTCAGTAACAGTTCTGTGTCTGTGCGAGTAACAATTCTGTGTCTGTGCGAGTAACAATTCTGTGGCCCTAAGTAACAGTTCTGTGGCCTTCAGTAACAATTCTGTGTCTGTGCGAGTAACAATTCTGTGTCTGTGCGAGTAACAATTCTGTGGCCCTAAGTAAAGTTTCTGTGGCCCTAAGTAACAATTCTCTGGCACTCAGTAACAATTCTGTCTGTCCCTGAGTAACAATTCTCTGGCACTCAGTAACAATTCTGTCTGTCCCTGAGTAAAAATTCTGTGGCCCTAAGTAAAGTTTCTGGGGCCCTGAGTAACAATTATCTGGCACTCAGTAACAATTCTGTCTGTCCCTGAGTAACAATTCTCTGGCACTCAGTAACAATTCTGTCTGTCCCTGAGTAAAAATTCTGTGGCCCTAAGTAAAGTTTCTGTGGCCTTGAGTAACAATTCTCTGGCACTCCGTAACAATTCTGTCTGTCCCTGAGTAACAATTCTCTGGCACTCAGTAACAATTCTGTCTGTCCCTGAGTAAAAATTCTGTGGCCCTAAGTAAAGTTTCTGTGGCCCTGAGTAACAATTCTCTGGCACTCCGTAACAATTCTGTCTGTCCCTGAGTAACAATTCTCTGGCACTCAGTAACAATTCTGTCTGTCCCTGAGTAAAAATTCTGTGGCCCTAAGTAAAGTTTCTGTGGCCCAGAGTAACAATTCTCTGGCACTCCGTAACAATTCTGTCTGTCCCTGAGTATGAATTCTGTGGCCCTAACTAGCGTTTCTTTGTCCCTAAGTAACAGTTCTGTGGCCCTGAGTAACAATTCTGTGTCTGTGCGAGTAACAATTCTGTGGCCCTAAGTAACAGTTCTGTGGCCCTCAGTAACAGTTCTGTGTCTGTGCGAGTAACAATTCTGTGTCTGTGCGAGTAACAATTCTGTGGCCTTAAGTAACAGTTCTGTGGCCTTCAGTAACAATTCTGTGTCTGTGCGAGTAACAATTCTGTGTCTGTGCGAGTAACAATTCTGTGGCCCTAAGTAAAGTTTCTGTGGCCCTAAGTAACAATTCTCTGGCACTCAGTAACAATTCTGTCTGTCCCTGAGTAACAATTCTCTGGCACTCAGTAACAATTCTGTCTGTCCCTGAGTAAAAATTCTGTGGCCCTAAGTAAAGTTTCTGGGGCCCTGAGTAACAATTCTCTGGCACTCAGTAACAATTCTGTCTGTCCCTGAGTAACAATTCTCTGGCACTCAGTAACAATTCTGTCTGTCCCTGAGTAAAAATTCTGTGGCCCTAAGTAAAGTTTCTGTGGCCCTAAGTAACAATTCTCTGGCACTCAGTAACAATTCTGTCTGTCCCTGAGTAACAATTCTCTGGCACTCAGTAACAATTCTGTCTGTCCCTGAGTAAAAATTCTGTGGCCCTAATTAAAGTTTCTGTGGCCCTAAGTAACAATTCTCTGGCACTCAGTAACAATTCTGTCTGTCCCTGAGTAACAATTCTCTGGCACTCAGTAACAATTCTGTCTGTCCCTGAGTAAAAATTCTGTGGCCCTAATAACGTTTCTGTGGCCCTAAGTAACAATTCTCTGGCACTGAGTAACAATTCTGTCTGTCCCTGATTATGAATTCTGTGGCCCTAACTAGCGTTTCTTTGTCCCTAAATAACGATTCTGTGGCCCTCATTAACAAGTCTGTGTCCCTGAGTAATGGTTCTCTGTCCCTAAGTAACTTTTCTCTGTCCCCAATTATCGTTTCTGTGGCCCTAACTCTGTCCCTGTCCCTAGTACAGAGCGGTCTGCCTCTGTTCAATAACTGCAGGCAAATGAAGAATTCCAAAATGGCCGCTATTTATAGCTCGACCATTACACAGTGCTGGCTGGCTGGCTGCTGATTGGCTGATGCGATCACATGTAGTTGAGGAATGCATTATGGGTCAGCGCGCCTTGTCTGCGCGCCTTCCCAGACATCCCCGCTCCGTCGCCGCACATGTCAGCCGCCATTTTCTGAAAAATTTCGATTCGCGCGTCCGAATTAGGCTATTTTTCGGATTCGGCACGAATCGAAATTTTTCCGATATTCGACTCGAATTCCACTTCGGATACTTCGATTCGCTCATCTCTAATTATAAATATTGTGTTTAGGTGCTCTGTACCAGCAGCATTATCATCTTTAAAATGTGATTCATATCATGGACATCAGGTACTGTGATATTTTAGACTACCTTTGTACATTTATTTTCAGGATGCAGTTTTCTGTGTGATCCCACATTTATATATATGCTCAGAGAACTGTTGCTTTTCTTCAGTCAGCATTTTATTATTAGGTCTTGTTTTCATATCACAGAGCTTTCTTAAGATATTTTTTTAATTACATGCAAATTATCCCTAACCTTTCTTCTTGCATACTGACTTCATAATGTCATTACACTGTTTAACAATCTTTATGATGACACTTCCTAAAAACATCTTGTATTTAAAAAATACAAAATACATTACACAAGTGTTTTAGTGAGTCCTAGTGATGTCTTTATAATGGAGATAAAAGACAATAAAAAAAAAAAACGTATCCTAGTTCTCCTTTTTAAAAAATTGCATTTACCTAATTAAAGACAGACAGTGGGTAAATTAGTCCCCAGACAGAGTTAAATGTAAGTGGGCAGTGTATGTGTGTGAGGTCTTACTTGACTAAAGTGGTATGATCAAAGATAGATGGTTCGAAACTCGGCTGGTTCAGCAGGTACCAGCCGAGATTTCATCCATATAAGAGCAGGCTAATTGTACCCAATTCAATCCATCGATTGATGTGGGTACAACCAGCATTTCAGATTTCTAGCATGCGATTATTGCCAGTGCATACAGTTGGTGCAATAATCACTGTGTTCTCTGAGCAGGGATGGTGCTTCACGCCCCCTGCTGGAAGAACACAATAGCTACACTGGAGGGATTTCCCCATCCACACTGACTGTGTTAATGAGGGAATTGAGTGAAAAGAAAGAAAGCATCATCATCAATGGCCTGCCTAATACTTAGGCTAGCTTCAAGCTGCCAAAGCATAAGCCGATTGCGCTGGGCGGCCTTCTGTTAGATAGGGAGAACAATATGTTTATTTAATTTTATCAATGAAGAAGGTGTTCCCTGTCAGATAACCAGTTCTCTTAAATGTTGACCAATTGAACTAAATTATCCAATGTATTTCTGCATGTTCTGTACTGAATAATTTAAAGTTATCTTGACATTAAGCAAAAAATTCCAAATAGATATACATGGAAAAAAAGAGTGGATAATTACCTTCTGCACTACCTCCACTGCCAGAATACTGCCACATTAAAAGGGCAAGCAGGAAGGTTTTAAATCTAAGCCCACCTGCTTGGAGATAGCATTAAATAGAGTGAGATATGTAGACAGATATATGGATCGATAGATAGATGATAGATAGATAGATAGATAGATAGATAGATATCTTATAGTATCCTCATTTGAATAAGATAGCCTTTTAAACATTTTCAATTTACAGTATGGTATGTGGCTATTATATTAACAAACACTCCCTTGGTATAAAAAAAATTTTTTTATCTTGTTGTAACACCCATTAACAGAACTTATATTACCTTTCTGCTCCTGCAAATTTTATGCTCCTTATATTTACAGTACTTTCTTGCTGCACGTTATGGAAAATCGCATTTAGCTTGAACATTTTCATAGCCCATTAAGCAGCAGTAACAAATTTATAAAGTCTAGAGATAAACTGTGGACTAAAATATGTTTCCTTCCTTACTGCATTTTAGCCTGGCATTGACTATAAAGAGAACCTAATTAATTACAAACCTGAAATCTAAGTTACTTAATAGACTACATGTGTCTTGGTGTCACCTTATGTAAATAATAGAAAGTGCACATTTGTGGTACAGTTCATTTGAAAACCAAAATGAATAATTCCCTTCCTTTCAGAAAAGCAGACTATAGGAAAATATATTACCTCGGTGGTGTAATATGAAAGTACCTACTGCTTTATGATAGATTAGACAGCTTGACCCGACTGATATTCTTTTTCCTTGACTGTGTTGTATATTTTTTAAATGAATGGCATTCAAATGTAGTCATATCGCAAGCCATTCATGGGAATGCTGTTTAAACAAAATGAAATCAGTAACCTAAAAAATGACCCAACCAGACTTTTGTTGGACATTCTCTGTTGAATGATGCACCTGTCAAATGAGCCTGGAAGTACTTTACATCATGCTGACAGGGATAGACAGACAGAGCCTAAGTGAAGAATAGACTCGCTTACCAGAGTCTGAACAAGAAAGGAAGTAAGATTATAGTAAGCAAAGATATGAATTTATTTTCTAATTTCAAGTCTGAATCAGGCAATTATTTTTCTGCATTCTTTATCAAATCCCTAGAATTAATTGTCCTGTAAGATCTATGAAAGCAAAAAAGAAAAAATTGGTGTAGAACTTAGTAGCTAACATACTACTTGTGCTGTCAGTGAAATGCAACTTTGCTTTCTAATCTCAGTATTAAAAAGAATGATTAGCATTGCTCCTATACAACATATTCAGGATCACAGGGTATATAGCAATGATTAAACACAGCTTTTGTTGTCAGTTTATGAAAATAGTTAAATGGAAAAAAAAGTATTTGCTTGCATATGATGGAAGTCAGAAGGGTTTCATCTCATTCACTAAGCTTTGGGGCAAACTCCCTTGCAAAGTGGACAACCTATTTGCCTTAAAAACCCAGTGAATTTAAAAGAACCAAAGAGTTACCAAAAATATATATACGTCAGAGAGGGACTATCTGAAATTAAAATTAATTTTTCTTCTTAAGCTGCCCATAGATGGATCAAAATTCAGCTGGTTCAATGGGAAACAGCTGCTTTTCAGTCCATCTATGACCATTCCTGTTCAACAGAAGTCAATCTAAGAATAAACTTCTGCTGGATGAGACTGTTGGAAAAGTTTTGATCAGTGTCTGTAGCCAATAGGCTTCAACCATTGATCAGTGTATTCTGACAGCAAAGGAGTTCCACTTTCAGAATACAATGGCCCAACAGGAAGGATTCCTACATTCACCTCGGCTTTGTAGATGGGAAATTCATTTTTTTTTTTATTCAGACCTCTGGTTGATCCAAAAAAATGAGGCATCTATGGCCAGAGTTAGAAAACTCATAAAGCAATGAGCATGCACGCAGACCCAACGTTGGATGGCTTGAGCTCACACAGCTTCCTTAGGGGAAAGTGCAGTGAGCGGCCAGCACAGCTCAAATGAAGCCTGGCAAGAACACCCAAACCAGTTTCACATGGTTGAACACAACTTACAAGATGGTGCTGAGGCAGGGACGAGGACACAGAACACTTCCAGAAGACTCACCACAATCTAGCAGCACCATCCAGGAAGAGGGGGGCAGAGAGTCACAGAAATGGGAGTTGGGCACCTCTTCTTTTTAGACTCCTCGGGAGCAAAGTGACATTAAGCAAGGTGAGCTCCAGTATGACTCCCTACAATCATTATCTCCCAAGGGCTCATTAGAATTTGATAGCTACCCTGCCTCATCTATGGACAGACACATTGCTGTAATTACAGAATTAGCCCTGAGCCAAACTAGTTCTGTACAATAACAAAGAAAGGCACCTTCCCCTGCAAACTCGACTGATGCTGTCCTGATAGACAGATTTTCTATATATTCTGGCTATGGAGCACTTGGCCATGGTCCTTCGGTCGAATGATACTATTTAGGGAGTACAGATGGGTGATAGGGAATATAAATTGAGTATTTTTGCTGATGATTTACTTTTATATGTATCTAATCCAAAAATAGCTTTTTCAAGTATCCTCCAAGAACTGGAACAATTTGGCTTCTTCAGTAATTTTAAAGTTAATGTAGCAAAATCTCGTTGTTTAAATATAAACCTGGCAGTTATTGAGAAAGAAAAGATAGGAGCCAAATTTCCATTTCCTTGGGAGGCACAATGCCTTAAATACCTAAGTGTAAATATAACTCCTTTAGAGGAAAAAATATATTAATTAAATGACTTACCCTTATCAAATTCCATAGTTAGTGAGTTGCAGTCTAGAACTAAGTGAAAACATTCATGGTTTGTGAGAATGGCAATTTTTAAGATGGATGTTCGCCCTCGTTTTCTCTACCTATACCAAACACTTCCTATCTCCCTTCCACGGATGTTCTTTTGTTCCTTGAGATCTAGCTTACTTTGATATACCTGGTCAAATACTTTGGTTAGAATTTGGCATGATATTTTGGTCATGAGGAAGATGGAGGGGGGAGCTGGATTACCACATATGGAATTTTATCATATAGCGTCTATACTTACCTGGATTCCTGTCTGGTTTCATCATAGCCACTCAAAACAGTGGGTATCTAGTTTCGTGATGAATGAAGACCGCCACTTGAAGACGCCATTCATGACGAAACTAGTAGGGCTTCCTGGATGCTGACGTCTGTGGAGAAAATTGAGTCACGAGCGCTGTAGTGAGTGTGTGGGGAACAGGAGACTGTTATACCATTTGCTGTTTTATGCTGTTATACTGGTGTCGGTGAAGACACCCTTTTTGTGAGTGTAAATCTTTATTAATATGTTGGATACTTTTATAAAAAAACTGTCTGCACCATGATTTTCTCTTTCATTCCCAAACATGACCTCGGTGGAGAGATATAAAAAGAGAGAGTGATATAATGCTCCTGGAACTATTATATTGAGTGGTGGATACCTACCTTATGGATGATTGTGCAGCTATTGATCATCACACCTGAGAAGTTGATTCATTGCATCTGCTCCCAGAGCAAGAAGCGTTTTTTGCTGATCTAGAGATTGATCAGCATGGAGCTCTGGTGAGTTACCCAACTTTACTTTGGTGGTGGATTTTGGCACAATTTCTTTGAGAGCACCTGAATTTGAAAAGGATTTGTTTGGACATTTGAAGAAATTCAGAATTGGACATTTTTTTTATTTTTTATTTCTTTTTTTATATATATTCACAAATTGAATTATTTAAATTACTTATGCACTAAAAATAGTTTTGCACATAATTTTGATATTTTTTTATATTAATTGGGAATATATATATATATATTTTGCACTAATGTTTCTACACTAAATTAGGAATAGTTTGTGGTTTTAGCGCATTCCTTTATTTAAGTTATAGCACTAAGAAATGTATTTGGTTTCTTTGAGGTGGAATTGCTGCTTTAAAGTATTAAGGGTGTGGCGCTTTTATTACACTTGGGCTAAATTTTTATGCTGGATGTCTGTGGCCCCTTCTCCAATTAAACGGGTTCTTGCTGTTGAGGGACTTTTACCACTTAACGAATTTTCATCTGTAGATAATTTGTATACTGGCCGTTGACTCCATTATTTTCAACTTCAACATTTTTACAAATATTTATATTAAAAAGGTTCATTACATAGAGACCTAACCCCTTTTGAATCACTCTGTATGAGGAGCTCGATGGGTTCACGTGCTATTTCACCAGTATATGGTATATTATAATCTCATGCATATCCACACAGACCTTACTATACCAGAGACTGGGAGAGAGAACTAGGCCACATAGTAACTGAGAGGGAGTGGAAAAGGTCTTTTAGGCTAGCATTCAAATCTAGTATTTGAACTACCATTCAAGAGAAAAATGATAAAATGCTAACAAGGTGGCACAGATGTCCAGTGGAAATACATAAGATAATTTTGACCTATACTGAAAAATGTTGGCGTTGTGGGGAGGATGTAGGCACAATGACACATATATGGTGGTCCTGTTCTAGGATCAAACCATTCTGGGAATTAGTATTCTGGATTTGCTTACATATTAAGGTTCCATGCACACTGGGCGTTTTAATAACACTAATAACGTTAGCTGTGTAATGTCATGTTACAAACGTGCGTTTTTCAGTGTTTTTTTAGCATTTTTGCATTAGTGTTTAGTGGCGTTTTTTAGCTTTTTTTCACATTTGCGTGTATTAGCGTTTTTTACCCCCAAAAAAACAGGGGGGGTAAAGAAACATTCATAAACACTGTGTTGCCATGATTTACTGCGTTTTACCGTGTTTTTCAGCATTAGAGCATTTTTACAGCAAAAAACTCCTTTAGAAACCCACTAGTCCTGGGTTTTTTTGCCAGTCAAAAAACACCCCTGCCAAAAAATGTTGATTACAGTCTATGTGTGCATGAACACATAGGATAACATCCTGGGAGGTTTACTGGCTGTACAAAAAAATGTCAAAAGCCAAAAACAGCCACTGTAAAACGTCCAGTGTGCATGAGGACTAATGGCACATCTTATCAGATGTCCCCAGAATTAGCATTATTATTTACATTTCCAGATTCTAAGAGCATCAAAAAGAGGACTGTTGTGTTTTCTATTTTCTGTGACGTACAGTAATACCAAGATATTGCAATACTCAAGTTCTCCCCTCTATTAAGGAGTGTATAGATGAAATAAATAGAATAAATAGATTGGAAGAACTGTCAGCAATTATACAGTTATCTGTCAGTTTGGTCCCCTTGGGTTGAGTTTAAGAACTCTGATATTTTGAGATCTTTTATAGAATAGATAAGAGGTTGATATTTCAAGCTAAATTTTATAAAATGATGATTAAAGGAGATGCTCTATGTGGTGCATGTGTTTTTGTGAGTGTGGATATTTGTGGAGTGGGTTTTTTGTTTTTGCTTTTTTTTTTCTTTTCTCTGTTTTTTCTTTTTAAGTGTGAACTGCAATTAGTATTCTTTTATTTTCTACTATGTTCGGAATTGTTTAGAAGCTAAATGCAGTATACCTATTCTGTGAGATACATGAACAAGAGGTAAAAAAAGTGGTTATAGCTGTAGTATTTTGATGCTTTTAAAAAATGAAATTGTGAAATGTAAAAGAGAATTGTGTTAATATCTGCTTGTTAGACTTTGGAAAATGATAATAAAGATTAATAAAAAGACAGATTTTCTATACTACTGCAATAGGAATCAACCAATGTATGCACACATATTACTTCTGCCCTAAAGAGAGACCTACAAGGCATAGGTGTCTATTTGTATATTATTTGGCATAAACTGGATGGCACCATATCCAGAGTAAACCAGAATTCCAATTTAATCACTGACCTGCAGCCTTAGCTAGCTCAGACCTCGGTTAAGATTGAGGATCTTGAAAACAGCTTGCAGCAGAATAACATCTGCATTAGAGGACTGCCTGTATCTTGACAAAGCTACAGTATGTACACTTTAATGAAAGATCTAACCCTGGATCTTTCAGATACACATATGGCAGTAGATAGAGCCCATTGTGTGCTTACTGCTCCAAAACACTGAAGGACATTATCATCAAACTCCATTATTATAAAATCAAGGAGAAACTCATGACTGCAGCAAGAGATAAGCTAGATATCTGCCTGGTGGGCCATTCCATTTAATTGTTTGCAGTTATAGCTCCATCCACGATACAAAAATGCAGAACATTAAGACCTTTCTGAATGCACCTCATGGAATACAAAATTAAATATTTCTGAGCTTTCCTGTTTACATATTATACTTATACTATTTCCACATTCCAAGAAGGTGAAGATGTCTTTGCAACTTTGGGCCTCATCTCCAGGGATTCCTGCAACACACCAACACAACCAGTTCACAGACACCTATCACCTTGTTTACTCACAAGCTCAGAAATCAACTCCAAGGCAAACATTTCAGGATACTTGAAAGGGGACATGGGTATACCATATACCACATTTGCCTTTTAAACCCTCTTTTAGGGGTGCTTGTTCTCCACTGTGTATAGTTTACAGAGTTCTGCAATTTTGTTTACCCATATGGTCTTACACACCTGTTTCCTTAACAGCTAAGGAGAGAACTCCACCTACAAGTTATTATGTTACGTCTAGACTATTGCAATCTATGCTCAGGAGAGCATAGTGGACATCGGCAATAGGATTTGGTCACTACTGGTTTTCACTGTTTGCTGTATGGTTCACCTCCTGCTACATATGATATGTTTGAGGATACTACATTATGTTATGTTTTATAGCTCTTTAAATCTATCTAATGGCCTACACTGTGGTACACTTTATGTCCTTATCTTACGACCATATTCTATACTTGAAACTTTTCATAAAATGGGTCACTAGTAGACACAGCATCTGAGGGAAGGCTCTCACATTTACAGTGTCATGCTGTTGTTTACTATTCAGATCACCCAGCTGACAAGATAGATTCTACAAAATATGCCAGAGTGGATCCACATACTTTGTGATCTTAATGCTGTTCAAAGTAATGGTAGCAACATCTTACCTACTGTAAATCTTCAGGACCTGTTTCCTGGCATGAGAATGGCCATTTTTTATTGTGTTATAGTCAAATATTATGGATTAATGCCACCTTGTGGCTGATGTTGCGAAAGGTCATTTTTGTTTTAATTGACCACATGCTTCTTTGCATTTTCCTTTTCCTCTTTGTTTCTATCTTCCTTCTCTGCACCCATGCTATCCACTTGAAGACCAACACAGTATTTGCGCAGTGGTTTTTCAAATGCATTGTTTTGGAAAAAAAATACATATTTTTGTAAGCACAAAAACGCAATATAATATTCAAATGTTTGTTAACATTAAAAAGATCAAGTTACGTCACTTAAATAGATTCCAAATATGTAATATTTAAAAATTGTGCATGCAGCACATTTTAGAGTCTATGATGCCTCCTAAAACCTGGAAAAGTGTATGGGAAGTGCTGTTTAAATCCTCACATAATGTCCTGGACTTGGAGAATTCTTTTAAAGTTATGTCTCAGTGGTATTACGCTCCCGCCAATATATTACATTGTCTACCTACTTATCCTTCCTCCTGTTTCTGAGGCTGCTTGAAATTGGGAGATATGAAACATATTTGGTGGACGTGCCCTAAAGTTAGGAGATTGTGGATATGGGTATACGCTATGGTCAATACTATACTCCATACTAACCTACGAAAGAACCCATGGGAAGTGCTCTTGAGTCTTGCATCAAACGATATAACAGGTTACCGGTCGAGAGTGAACGTCAATCACCCATATTTTCATGGCGGCGAAACAGATGATAGCGAAGGTGTGGAAATTGACAGTTCTCAGGTTCGACAAGGTAAAACATTGCATGCAAGTTACAGTACAATGATTAATGAAAAGTTTACGACGAGTCCCAATGATACCTTTAACAATTTTTTATGTACCTCTTATATCTCCTAATTTTTACTTATCTACCGGTGATAATAAGCAAATGATTATAGCCTTACTTTCTGATATGCCTATGGCCTTTCTTTTGTTCCTGACTGCCCTTATTGGTTATAATGGCTTAGAACTATTGTGATTTTGTTGAATTTCACTACATGATGAGTTATTTATTTAAACTTAAAAAAAAATGTACTAATGGATGGCGCCACTGGAAATGTATAGGGTGCTACCCCAGACATTCTGGTGGTAGAATGACTGCACTCAATCTGATGTTCATGGTGATAACTTACATGTGTGCAACGAGTGCTGTTTGCGCTTGTGTGGGACCAATGCGTTTGTTCTCCTTTGCACGTGAGCACGGAGGAACGGGAGCACTTTACTTTAATCTGAATAATTTTTAAACTGTCGCTTTATTTATTTATTTTTTTGATCACTTTTATTGTTATCATAAAGAATATAAATATAGGCAGTGACAGGTGCTCTTTACTGAGAGATCTAGGGTCTATTAGTTTCTTAAAAACTACTAAACATCAGTTGGACTTGACTCCGATGACATCAATGGAATATCTTTGTAAGAATATCGATAACATATCTGGTCATATCAGATATTATTTAATTCAAAATCTAATAAATTACCATAAATTGCTAAATGGGAATGTGATTTGGGACAGGGCTTAGACTCTGATGAATGAAAAAAACAGGTCTTAAATTCCTCCATGTCCTATATAAATACTTCAATTATTGAAGCAAATGACCAGTCCTTTTAAGGTTCTATATGGTACCCACAAGAATAGTCTCTTACAACTCAGGCGCTCCCCTATTTGTTTAAGGAACTGCGGGCTGGAAGGATCAGAACATTACGTATGGTGAAGCTGTCCAAATGCCAAAAGTTTTTGGATCTAAAATTATAATTTTATATACTCTCTGGTTACAGATTACCCTTCAAAAATCACCCTGACAAGCCCTCCTGGGACAGTCCATTGAGGAACCATTGAGACACACCAATAAATTAATCTTTTTATCTGTTTATTTTCTTTCCAGACAGATTTTGGAAGGCCCTGTCCATTTTGTTTACTTTCATATATGCTAAGCTATCTTGAAATATGATGAATGAAAGATTAACAGCTATTTTGTTTGAAAAAACCCTTTTTTTTAAAACATGGGAACTATAGATACAATGCATCTCAGTAGAACAATAGTAGAGTCCAGAAAGTGGGCATGGGTGCCTCTTTTATTACTACCTTTATTCTCCATCTTTTTTCTTATTCTTTTTCATGCTTCCTCTTTTCCATCTCTTTCATATTGTTCTTAAGGTGTTAGTAGTTTGAGTTATTATTCTTTTGGCGATATGCAAAGTTTGACTGCTGATCTGGAGACATATTATTCTGACTCTAACTGTTGTATTAATGACTTATCCCTTGCTGAGACCTCTATGCCTGGCCTGTTTAAGCAGATCCAATCACTGCGGACAGTTTGTATCAGTTATCTGAACTCACCAAACACCCTGCAGGTTACAGAAGACAACAGGATGTGGTAGATTATTAAAAAGACAGTATTTGTAGGTCAAAACATGGTAATGCGTTCCCCCATGTGAGCAGATTAACATGTGGCCATGAGACTAGCAGCCATTTTTATCCCATAAAAGCAATGTGACAAGGAACGGGAAGTACATCATAAAATGGGAGGAAACACAGAAAAACATGGTGCAATAACTAAAATGATCACAACAGGTCAATAAACAATGCCTTAGGGAAATTTACTATATAAATTCTCAATTCACAGTAAAAATTAACATTAACCATGACTATGCATTATATTATATTTCATACAACAAGTGTAGCAGCACACATATTGCTGACTTACCACAAATAATGGTAGTTTACAACTTCATTATGGGTTCCTACTGAGATATGTGTAGGTCATTAACAATGACTCACATTACTTGCTTTGCTATGGCCATATGGCCATATTTGGGTAATGATGTCCCCAGGAGACCCTGCCCCTTTGTTTAATTGTTTACTTTTAGCAGCTTGGTCCCAAAAAATGTAATTTAGCATGAGATGTCATTCGGATATGTCCATCAGAGGGAATTTTTTTTCTAACAGAGAGCTTTAGGTATCATTCATCATGATTAACATGGATCTCCATGCTTGAGTGATGTGATTAATGAACAGGGGTGGACTGACAACTCATGGGGCCCCTGGGCAATAGGGGATCATGGGGCTCCTGTGTCCTTACCCAAACTCAAATAAGCCTATGAAAAAGGTACCAGGGGCATCCCATGGGGCCCCCTACTGACCCCGGGCCTTAGGGCAGTACCCGAGTTTGCAAATGGTCAGTCCACCCCGTTGATGAATTATGTACATCATAGGACATGTTATTATTATTTTTTTTTTTAACCACTTGTCCTCCTGAGGATTTACCCCCCTTAATGACCAGGCCTCTTTTTGCTACTCGGCGCTGCACTAATTCAACTGATAATTGCGCGGTCATGCAATGCTGCACCCAAACGAAATTTACGTCCTTTTTTTCACACAAATAGAGCTTTCTTTCGGTGGTATTTGATCACCTGTGTATTTTTTATTTTTCATGCTATAAACAAAAAAAGACCAAAAATTTTGAAGAAAAACGATATTTTTTACTTTCAGCTATAAAAAATATATAGTAAACTCAAAGTTAGTTATAAATTTAGGCCAAAATGTATTCTGCTACATGTTTTTGGTAAAAAAAATCCCAGTAAGTGTATATTGATTGCTTTGTGTGGAAGTTATAGCGTCTACAAACTATGGTATAGATACTGCAATTTACGCCATTTTTTTGCTATATAGCGCTGTGCTAGTTTAAACGGACAATTGTGCGGTCCTGCATAAATGAAATTTATGTCCTTTTTTTCACACAAATAGAGCTTTCTTTTGGTGGTATTTGATCGCCTGTGCATTTTTAATTTTTTTGCGCTATAAAAAAAAATGCTGACAATTTTGAGAAAAAAAAACAATAATTTTGGACTTTTTGCTATAAAACATGTACAGTAAAAAAAAATTAAAAATCAAATTTCATCATAAATTTCAGCCAAAATGCATTCTGCGACATGTCTTTGCTAAAAAAAAAACCCCAATACATGTAGATTAATTGGTTTATGTGAAAGTTCTAGCGTTTACAAATGGCGGGAAAGATATTGGGATTTTTAATTTTTTTTTATACTAATAATGGCAGCTATCAGCGACTTATGGCGGCGATCAGTGACTTATGGCTGCGATCAGCGACTTATGGTGGGACTGCGGTGGACATTCTGACACTGGGGGAACTGACTTGGGGTCACTGACATCCCCAATGACACCAATACAGTGATCAGTGCAAAAAAAAAACCACTGACACTGTACTAATGGCACTGGGGAGGAAGGGGTTACATTTTTTATTTACTGTAAGGGTTAACTGTGTGAGGGGAGTATTTTACTAGGGGGAGGGGGTGTGTACTGCACGGGGGGGGGGGGGGGGGCAGCTGATCGGGAGATATAAACTCTTCTCTCCTGCTCAGCATATCAGGAGCTGACAGGGAACTGACAGAGAGCAGAGCTAGTAATGACCGGCTGTGACCCGGTGACTGACATCCGCAGCCGTGATTGGCGGGACAGGTAGGGCGGTGGCGCGCCTCGCGCGTGCCCCCTACCTGTTTTGCAAACACATGTTTTAAAACGTGGTTTTGCCCAGCCGTATATTTCTACAGTGGCTGGGCAGCATGTGGTTAAACAAAAGACTTGTCAACACTGTGTGTCTTTATTATTTACTTTTTTGTGTAAATGAGGAGTACTGTGTTACTCATTCACTTGGGGAGCTATAGCTAGGTGCACCTATATTTTTAAAGAGGGCTTCCAGATTCTGACAAGCCCCCAGCCCACCAACCCTCACAACCACTGAACCAATGTGCTGGGGAAGAGGCCCTTGCACTCATCAACATTTTGACAAGATTCTTTGCCAGGGCGGTCCCCACAGGGTCATTATGGATAAGGATCTGGCTGGTATTTTTAGGGGATCTTCACACCATTTTTTTGGTTTGTGGGGGTTCCCCATTAACATCTATATCAGGCGCTTATCTAGGATAATGGCCTTGTATAGATTAAGGGGCTCTCCATCAGTTTGTTTACAAACAGAAGTAGAATGGCAGAAACAGTCATTTACAGGCAATGTAAATGGCATTTTCTTTCTAATTGTCAGATTTGCTGTAGTAGGTTGTATACAATGAACAGATAGACCAGGTTAAGGGCAGCCCCTAGGCATGTTATTTAAAGGAATCATGCATTTTAATATTGACCATAAAGCATTATTAAAATTGCTGCTCCCTTCCAAACTGAATTTTTTAAAACTTTTTTTTGCTTTGAGACAGAGCCATGCCCCCAACCTCGTTCTATCTGTCTGACAGTCACTTGCCAATTAGCCTAGAAAATGGCCATTACTGTTTTTTTTAGCATTCAGCTCCCTATTGACTGCAGTGGGGTTTGAATTCAGCACTCAAACTTTAGTTATATACTGCAAATCAGCTTTCAACCTAACCCACCCCAACTCATCACATATTATGGATCCTGGTGGTGGCAGTAGGCAATGTTTATTATTGTATATAAATTCAAGGGGAAAAACATAACACGTGCAAATGCTAAAACAATCCACTGCCCTTTTAAATGTGTATATATATATATATATATTGTAACAGGGTTAGCTCGGCAGCGGGTGTGTGTGACCCCCTGGATGGGTGCACAACACAAAAAAAAGATAGGCACAGCACAACAATAGTGGAGGTGAAAACAAACAGGTGCAATTTATTTACAATATTTACAGAAAAATTGATAAACAAAAAGAGACATCAAAATAAATCCTGGCCAACTTGGCTACTTACTGCAACAACAGCTTTTTCCTAGCTACCCACTAGGTACAGCCTGCTGCTATACCTAGTTGCTAGTACTGGGAGGTTAGCCACACAGGCTTTGGTCTCTCTGCACACAGATAACAGGTCAGCTCCCCAGACAGTTCAGGCACAGATCTGGTTCCAGGGTGGAGCAACTCCCTAAGCACTCTGGGAAGCTTTATACAAGTGTTAATGAGCCCACTACCTTCAGCTGGGCTCATTATCTCAGTGCTGAAGGACTCAGCACTTCCCTCTAGTGGTACAAATCCCCATAAACCCTGAATCTCGGACAAATATATCGTCCATCCAGGACGCAACCAGGTGATTTCACCTGCCTACTGTCACAATATATATATATATATATATATATAAAACAATGTTATACCATATAAATATGTTTATAAGAATAAATATCATGTATCATATGTGAAAAATATAAGTAAGGTTATGCCAAAATAATTATATGCCATATAAAACACATGAAATGCGCATAACTAATAACATCCAGGTCATGTACTGAATATAAACATTGCAAGTGAAAGTATGCAAAACTAATAATACAGTCCATCCAAACATTCCACAGGAAAGATAGCAAGTACAATTGAGAGAAATCGTTGAAAATATCCCCGTGATGTTCTCACCACCTCTGTGTCTAAAATAAACTCATACCAGAAGGAAATGGCCCCCCCAGGAACTGAGTAGTTATACAGCACTCAGGCATATGTACTGTATGACCACTCTGTTCCTGAGGGTCATTTATTAGTTATGCGCATTTGATGTGTTTTATATGGCATATAATTATTTTGGCATAACTTCACTTGTATGTTTGACATACGATACATGATCTGAATATTTTTTGCTACAAATATATTTATATGGTATATTATTACTTTTATTTTATTCTTCTTATTATTTTCTATTTATATACATTTAAAGAGAGATGATATATTGTTATAGCATTTTCATATGTTATGTATTTCACCTTAAAGAGATATTGTGGTTGCTATTAATATTTTGCTTGGGTTCATAATATTTAGGTTGATATTAAAGGAACAGAGCAGCACCTGGAATACACTGAATTTTATATTGTGTATATAAGATATTGTGTGGGCTGCTTTTCCTGTTGAATCCTTATCACCTAAGCACAGAATTAGTATATTTTATATTTTCTTGTTAAATGCTTGATACTGCACTGAATGGTGCATTATTAATGATAAGCACAGTTTAGTGCAGTTCTTCTTGGCATTATGATCGATTCCCAAGGGGGTGTGGCAATGACAGCCTGGGGTCACAGGAAGTGGGTTCAGTGATCCTGGCTGTTATTCATCTAGAAGAAAAGCCATGGAGAGGTAAAGAAGGGCACCTGCTTCAGGGAAAAGTGCTGAATTGAAGTTGAATATAACAGAAAAAGCTGAGTTTTTCTTAAAATCTTGAGTTCTACTCTCATATAGGTAAGCTCTTGGGCCAAAAAAAACCCACATGAAGTTTGAGAAATTATATGAACACAGGATAAAGAAACTTTAGGGTAATATGATAACTAAGCATGCAGTATCAAATAAATACAATCCCTAATTCATAACTTTATGATTTTACTGATTTGTCTTGCCAGCAAAAAAACTATGCATTTTGGGAACCCAAGAAAGCATGATTTATGAAATGCATACTTCTATGCAGATTCAGCTAATTTGCATATATACAGTATGTTCAGGAGAACAGAAATGTTTTCAGAGTCACTGATTTTTGTGATTTTCAAAGCAATTTGGTTATCAGCATTGAAATACAGTAAACATTTCAGTTCTGCATGCTACCTAAACTGGCTCTATTGCAAAGTCTTCTTATCCATTCAAGAAGCCTTGAATTCTGCAGAATAATAACCTTCAGTAGGCTTTCAACAGTTTCAAGTAGTGCTGAAGCTTGATGAAAGCCTTCTGAAGCCTGCTAGCAGCTTTTTTAGAGTGACAGGCAACATTCCCATTGAGATATGTGTTTGATTTCTCCAAAATGGAGGTAAAGGGTGCTCTTAAGTCTTCAAGCCTCTTGAAATTTGCTAAAAGCTTTGCAAATGCTCTGTAAAAGCCTAATGGCTCCTATTGATGGCTGGATATACTTGACTGGCTACAGTTTCTGGAAATAATATAACTTGCGTTGTAAATGATACAATTCCATGAAAGGAATTACCAGGTTTCTCATACATTCACAGTTTCTGTGCCATTCAATGTCCTCAAGCAAAATATCACTAGTCCTTAATAATAAACCAGTGTGTAATTAGGAAACAGTTTTTTTTTATATTTTTCTATACAGTGGAAAGAAAATCTATGTGAACCCCTTGAAATGAACCGGTTTTCTGTAGTAGTTTGCCATAAAATGTGATCTGATTCTCATCGAAGAATAGACAAACAAAATGTGCTTAAAGTGACACTAAAGCTTTGGTTTTTTTGTTTGTTTGTTTTTTTTTAATAACAAACATTTCATATACGTACCTGCTCTGTGTATTGATTTTGCACAGAGCAGCCCTAATCTTCTTTTTTGGGGGGTCCCCACAGGCGCTCCTGGCTCCTCCCCCTCAAGCAGTGCACCCAGTGAAGGCTTCTCATCCTTGGGGCACCACTGTTTGGTCGTCCCCGAGCCAATGCTCTATGCATCCATAAGACACCTAGATCTGTGGCTCCACCCCCCCACTCTCTCCTCATTGGCATACTGGCTGTGATTGACAGCAGCTGGAATCAATGGGCTCCCACTGCTGTCTCAACCAATGAGGAAGAGTCCCCAGACAGCAGAGGCTGTCAAGAAAGTCACTGGATCAGAGGGGGCTCAGGTAAGGACTTGGGGGGGGGGGGGACGCTGCACACAGAAGGTTTTTTACTTTTATGCATGGAACACATGAAGGTAAAAAATCTAGAGCCTTTACAACCACTTTAAGCTGATAACATGCAAACAATTCTAATTTCTCACGCCTTTATTGGACAAACACAAAAAAACATTCACAATACTGGAGAAAAAGGTAAGTGAACCCATAAACTAATTATTTCAATGAAAGCTAATTGGAGCCAGTAGCTTGCAAGCCTGGAGTCGAATCAATGAAATGAGCTTGGAGGTGTGGTTTAGAGCTACTTTGGTTGATAAAAGACACTCAAACATTATAATATTGCTGTTCATAAGAAGTATCACCTCATGTGAACCATTGCTCACAACAAGGAGCTCTCTGAAGAGCAGTTATTATTATTATTATTATTATACAGTATTTATAAAGCGCCAATAGTTCGCTCAGCGCTGTACATTATAAAGGGGGACAGAACATGTGACAGAACAATACCAATACAATGCAAAACATGAGGGGATCGAGGGCCCTGCTCTTTCAAGCTTACAATCTAGGAGGGAGGGGATGGTGGCACAGGAGGAGATAGCTGTGGGGGATGGAGTGGTAGGAAGAGTGGAGGAGGTCGGCAAGTTAGCAGGGGGCGGGGTAGGCTTCCCTGAAGAGATGGGTTTTCAGGGTGCGCCTAAAGGAGAGGAGAGTAGGTGATAATCTGATGGGTTGGGGCAGGGAGTTCCAGAGGATGGGTGACACCCTGGAGAAGTCCTGGAGGCGGGCATGGGAGGAGGAGACCAGGGAACTAGAGAGAAGGAGGTCTTGTGAGGAGCGGAGTGTGCGTGCTGGGCGGTACTTGGATATTAGGTCAGTGATGTAGTTCGGGGCAGTATGGTGGACAGCTTTGTACGTCAGCGTTAGGATTTTGAATTTGATCCGTTGCGCAATCGGAAGCCAGTGGAGGGATTGGCAGAGGGGGGTGGCGGAAACGGAGCGGTTGGAAAGGTGAATGAGTCTGGCAGCCGTATTCAGGATGGACTGAAGCGGGGATAGCCAGCGGCGAGGCAGGCCAGTGATGAGGGAGTTGCAGTAGTCGAGTCGTGATATGATGAGGGAGTGGATGAGCTGTTTAGTGGTTTCTGGAGTTAGGAACGTGCGGATTTTGGCGATGTTGCGGAGGTGGAGTCTGCACGAGTTTGTTAAAGAGTGGATTTGGGGCTGGAAGGATAGGTTGGAGTCCAAAATGACACCAAGTACTCTGGCCTGCGGGGCGGGTTTGATGGTGGTGTTGTTGGACATGATGGAGAAGTCAATGGGGGGTGGTGTCCGGGCTGGAGGGAAGACAAGAAACTCGGTTTTGGAGAGGTTCAGTTTAAGGAAGTGGAGCGACATCCAGTCTGATATGTCGCTCAACAGGTGTGTGATTCGGGTGGAGACCGAGGGGGTGAGGTGGGGGGTTGAGAGATAGATTTGTGTGTCGTCGGCATAGAGGTGGTAGTTGAAGCCGTGAGAGTGTATGAGTTGGCCAAGGGAGGAGGTGTAGATGGAGAAGAGAAGGGGCCCGAGGACAGAGCCTTGAGGGACCCCAACAGAGAGGGGGAGTGAGAGGGAGGTGGTGGCATTATAGGTAACGCTGAAAGAGCGTTGTGACAGGTAGGATGAGAGCCAGGAGAGAGCAGAATCTCTGAGGCCGAGGGAATGTAGTTTTTTGAGGAGGAGGGGGTGGTCGACTGTGTCAAAGGCTGCAGAGAGGTCAAGGAGTAGGAGCACTGAATAGTGGCCATTAGCTTTGGCGGTTAGCAGGTCGTTGGAGAGTTTGAGTAAGGCAGTTTCGGTGGAGTGTAGGGGACGGAAGCCGGACTGTAGGGGATCGAGGAGGTTGTTGTCGTTGAGGTGAGAGCATAGGCGGGCGTAGACTAGGCGCTCGAGGAGTTTAGATGTAAATGGGAGCAGGGAGATGGGTCTGAGGTTGTTCGGGTCATTGGGGTCCAGGGAGGGCTTTTTAAGTATGGGGGTGATGTGTGCATGTTTCAGAGGGGAAGGGAAAGTGCCGGAGGAGAGGGAGAGATTGAAGATGTGGGTGAGGGAGCGTAGGATGGAGGGGGAGGGAGGTTGTAGGAGTTGTGAGGGGATAGGGCCAAGGGGGCAGGTGGTGAGGCGGGCATCAGAGAGGATCTTGGAGACTTCTTCGATGGTAGTAAGGTCAAAGGTGCAGAGTGTTAGGGGAGCTTCAGTATGAGGAATGTAGGGTGGGGTGGGAGAGGAGGTCAGAGCAGTGGTGGGGCCGTGGGAGAGGGGTGTAGAGGTGGTAGCTGAGTGAGGGGGAAGGGGGTTGGAGGGAGTTTGAGCAGCGACGAAGTCCCTGTGGGTTATGTCGAGGGGGAGGGGGGATGAGGGGGTAGCTGTGTGAGAGGGGACGGGTTGAGAAGGCGTGTGAGTTGCGGCAATGTCCTTGCGAATTGTGTCAATCTTGTTTTTGAAGTGATTGGCAATCTCAAGGGCAGTGAGTGAGGTGCTGGGTGGAGGTGGGGGTGGCGAGAGTAGAGAGTTGAAGGTGGAGAAGAGTCGGCGAGGATTGGAGGAGAGGGCCTTGATGAGGGTCAGGAAGTAGGCTTGTTTGGCAGTATGGAGGGAGGAGGTGTAGGTGTGGAAGGCAGATTTGTATCGGGTGAAGGCTTGTTGGGATTTGGTTTTGCGCCATAGTCGCTCCAGGGCACGACTGTGTCGTTTGAGGGTTTTGGTGTGATCAGTCTGCCAGGGCTGGAGCGGTGGGGGTCTGATGTTGCGTGTGGTTAAAGGCGCTAGTGAGTCAAGGGCTGTTGACAGCGCATTGTTGTAGGCGGTCATAGCCAAGTCGGGGCAGGACAGGGGGAGGATGCGGTCATGGAGTTGATCAACTGCGGAGTGGATCTTCATAGAGCTGGAAAGGGATACAAAACAATCTCAAAGTGTTTAGGCATCCATCATTTGACAGTGAGACATATTGTCTATTAATGGAAACAGTTTAGTGCTGTGGCTACTTTTTCTTGAATTGGGTGCCCAGCCAAGATGACTCCCAAGACACATCACCTTATCCTCAAGGAGGTTGCTTGCTTCACTGCCTCAGGGCCTGGACCACTTGCCATCATTGAGGGAAAAATACATTTCCAAGTTTACCAAAATATCCTAGAGGATAATGTCAGGGTGGCTGCCCACCAACTGAAACTTTGTAGAAGTTGACCCAATGACTCCAAACATCAAATGAAATCCACTACATACTGCTTTCAGAGAAAGAAAATGTGACTTTTGGAGTAGCCCAGCCAGAGCCTAAACCTTTGGAATGACCTCAAGACATCAAGAACCTTTCAAGTTAGACATCCTACGAATGTGTCTGAGCTGGAAAGAGTGCAGGTACAATCCAGAGCAATCTTCAAAAGTTCCCCTTGTGATGTTCTCACCACCTCTGTGTCTAAAGTAAACTCTTACCAAAAGGAAATGGCCCTAAGGAATTGAGTGGTCATATAGCTTTCAGACATATGTATGAGCACTCTGGTCCTGGGGGTCATGTATCAATAGTTAAGTGCATTTAACTCCTAGACTGTAAGATCTAAAAGGCAGCACCCTCTGTTTCCTCTTGTACCAAATTGTATTATAACTGTAATGTCTACCTTCATTTTGTAAAGCGCTGAGCAAACTGTTGGTGCTATATAAATCCTGTATAATAATAATAATTTGATGCAATGTATATGCTATATCATTATTTTGCCATCATTTTACTTGTATTTTTGACATATGATACATGATTTGGATATTTTTTTTCTAGGCACATATTTGAATGGTTTAATATTTATTTTTCTGCATATTTGCATTTTGTTTTAGCATTTGCACGTTATGTTTTTCAGCTAGAAGGGATATTATTATTATTATCTCACAGGATTTATATAGCGCCAACAGTTTGTGTAGTGCTTTAAAATATAAAGGGAGACAGTACAATTAAAATACAATAAAATACAAGAGGATTAAGAGGGCCCTGCTCAGAAGAGTTTACAATCTAATAGGGTGGAGCAAGTGATACAAAAGGTTATGACTGTGGGGGATCAGCAGATGGAAGTGATAAAACTTTAGTTGGAGGCGTGATAGGCTTCCCTGAAGAGATGATTTTTCAGGGATGGAGGTTGCTTTTGTAGCACTTGGAAGACATTGCATATTATATCCTGTATCAAGATATTGTGTGGGCTGCTTTGCCTGTTGAATCTTTACGTCCTAAGCACAGAACTAGTAGATTTAATATTTTCTTTGTTAAATGCTTATTACTTCACTGAATGGTGCTCATGTAATGATGTTTAAGCACCGTTTAGTGCTGTTCTTCTGCTAGCCCAGGTTGACTTTATGATCCACCCCAAGGGGTTGTGGCAATGACAGCCTGGGGTTACAGAAAGTGGGTTCTGTGATCCCAGCTGTTATTCATCTAGAAAAGAAGCAATTGATAGGTAAGGAAGGGCATTTGCTTCAGGGAACAGTGCTGAATTGAAGCTGAGTACTAGAGATGAGCGAATCGAACATGACGAAGTGGAATTCGTTTCGAAGATTAGGAAATATTCGATTCGCGCCGAATCCGAAAATTAGCAAATTTCGGATGCACGAATC
The DNA here is from genome assembly GCF_062004578.1 of Staurois parvus. NCBI lineage: Eukaryota > Metazoa > Chordata > Amphibia > Anura > Ranidae > Staurois > Staurois parvus. The sequence goes on along the minus strand of NW_028317994.1, from coordinate 9,735,450 downwards.
GAATTTTCCCAAAAATGGCGGCGACATGTGTGGCGACGGAGCGGGGATCTCTGGGAAGGCGCGCAGACAAGGCGCGCTGACCCATAATGCATTCATTCATGACATGTGATCGCATTAGCCAATCAGCAGCCAGCCAGCCAGCACTGTGTAATGGTGGAGCTATAAATCGCGGCCATCTTAGAATTCTCCATTAGCCTCCGGTCATTCAAGAGAGACAGACCTCTCTGTATTAGGGACAGAGTTAGGGCCTCAGAGACTTTAGGGCCACAGAATCGTTACTTAGGGACACAAAATCGTTACTTAAGGACACAGAATTGTTACTCAGGGACACAGAATTGTTACTCAGGGACAGACACAGAATTGTTACTCAGGGACACAGAATTGTTACTGAGGGACACAGAATCGTTACTCAGGGACACAGAATTGTTACTGAGGGACACAGAATCGTTACTCAGGGACACAGAATTGTTACTCAGGGACAGACACAGAATTGTTACTCAGGGACACAGAATTGTTATTCAGGGACACAGAATTGTTACTGAGGGACACAGAATCGTTACTCAGGGACACAGAATTGTTACTCAGGGACACAGAATTGTTACTCAGGGACACAGAATTGTTACTAAGGGACACAGAATCGTTACTCAGGGACACAGAATTGTTACTCAGGGACACAGAATTGTTACTCAGGGACACAGAATTGTTACTGAGGGACACAGAATCGTTACTCAGGGACACAGAATCGTTACTCAGGGACACAGAATTGTTACTCAGGGACACAGAATCGTTACTCAGGGACACAGAATCGTTACTCAGGGATACAGAATTGTTACTCAGGGACACAGAATTGTTACTGAGGGACACAGAATCGTTACTGAGGGACACAGAATTGTTACTCAGGGACACAGAATTGTTACTCAGGGACACAGAATCGTTACTCAGGGACACAGAATTGTTACTCAGGGACACAGAATTGTTACTCAGGGACAGACACAGAATTGTTACTCAGGGACACAGAATTGTTACTCAGGGACACAGAATTGTTACTGAGGGACACAGAATCGTTACTGAGGGACACAGAATTGTTACTCAGGGACACAGAATTGTTACTCAGGGACAGACACAGAATTGTTACTCAGGGACACAGAATTGTTACTGAGGGACACAGAATCGTTACTCAGGGACACAGAATTGTTACTCAGGGACAGACACAGAATTGTTACTCAGGGACACATAATTGTTACTCAGGGACACAGAATCGTTACTCAGGGACACAGAATCGTTACTGAGGGACACAGAATTGTTACTCAGGGACACAGAATCGTTACTCAGGGACACAGAATCGTTACTCAGGGACACAGAATTGTTACTCAGAGACACAGAATTGTTACTCAGGGACACAGAATCGTTACTCAGGGACACAGAATCGTTGAATTAAAGAGTATGTCAGACAACACGCAGAGGAGTGGCAGAGGAGGCAATGTTTCAGGAGCGAGCAGACGTGGCAGCAGAGGAAGGGGTCGAGGCAGCACTAGTCGCAGCCAGAGGCCAGTGCTCCCAGTGTCATCCAGCGGTCGTGTCTCCACCGACAACCCTGCCGTCATCGATTGGTTGGCTCGGTCGTCTTCCTCTTCCCAGGTCACCTCTGACACCTACAGCCAACGGTCGATGGGTACGTCAGACACAACCGTTAGTTGGCATGGCCCGGGAGCAAGCCCACTGAAATCACGTGTCCTCTACCTGCCCATGTCCTTTGGTGTTCCCTCACCAAGCGAAGTATCGCATGCTGTGGGCTCAGCCCCACTGTACAGTGAGGAAGAGCTAACAGAGGGCGGTCAGGAACGGGGGGAGACATCCGCCTCTTCAGCAGCCAGGCGAAGAAGTAGTGGCGAGGAGAGTGGCTCGGTAGCCGGTCTAGAGACAGGTCTGTCTCCTGACCCACACGCAGCCGAGGGGGCTAGTAGTGAGGCGGAGACCCTAATTGATGATGATGAGGCTGATCGCACTTGGCAGCCTCGTCGTCATCAGGCCATTGCTTCCGCATCATCAGGAGAAGAGGGTGGCAGCTTGGCAGCGAGCAAAACAGTCGGTGGGTTGCCCAGGAGGCAGCAGGGTCGCAGCAGTGTCAGTGGAGGCAAACGGCCACGGAGTAGAGCACCAGCTCCACTGCAGCCTACCACCACGGCCAGTAGTGGTGCCGGTGTGCACGGAGGAAGTAGCAGTCAGCCAGTGAGGAGTAGCGGGGGCAAAGTTTCCTACTCGGCGGTGTGGCAATTTTTCGTCAAGCCGCCCGAGGAAGTAAACGTAGCCGTATGTCGACTATGTGGCCAGAAAGTCAAGCGTGGCCAGGGGGCCCATGTTGGGACTACAGCGTTGCGTCAGCATATGCAGCATCGCCATTTGGTGGCCTGGGAAAACCGTGATAAAGATACGGCGGTTCTGCCTGCCCCAGCCCCCGCTCCATCACCCGCTCCGTTACTTGCTCCGTCACCCGACGTCAATCGCCCTCTATCAGCCAGTCAAGGCTCCAACACCTCTGCTGAGGGGAGTTGTCGCTCGTTGGCATCTTCCGCTCGTTCAGATGCTCCTTCTCCTGCTACTCCTCTTCACGGATTCCGTCAGCAGTCTTTCTTGGAATCCGTTTCCAAGAGACAACAGTTTGCGAGCACGCACCCGACGGTGCAGAAGCTGAACGTCCTCCTGTCCAAGTTGCTGGTGCTGCAGTCCCTCCCTTTCCAAGTGGTGGACTCAGCACCTTTCCGAGAAATGATGGCTTGTGCCGAGCCGCGGTGGAGAGTGCCAAGCCGGCATTTCTTCGCCAAAGAGGCAGTGCCAGCCCTGCATTCACATGTAGAAGAGATGGTGGGCCAGTCTTTCAGCATGTCGGTCTCTGCCAAAGTGCACGGCAGCGCCGACGTGTGGAGCTGTAACTACGGTCAGGGACAGTACATGTCATTTACGGCCCACTGGGTGAACGTGGTGCCGGCACAGCCACACCAGCAACTTGGACAGGTCACGCCGCTTTTGCCTCCACGTTTGCACGTCCTTGGTCCAGCAAAGATGTCCGCCTCTACCACCTCTTCTTCCGCCGTGTCCTCAGCCGCCACCCCCGTGCCAAGTCCCATTACCCGACCGGCATATCACATGTGCAGGGCGCAACGGTGTCACGCTGTGCTGCACCTGGTATGCCTTGGCGAACGTAGTCACACAGGGGAGGAACTTCTGAGTGTAATGAACAGAGAAATCGACAGATGGCTGTCTCCGCGCAAACTGAAAATCGGAACCATGTTGACCGACAACGGAAAGAACATGGTGTCTGCTCTGCGTCAAGGAAGGTTGTGCCATGCGCCATGCATGGCTCACGTGTTCAATCTGGTTGTCAAGCGGTTCCTAAAATCCACCATCCCACTGCAAGACATCCTTAAAATGTCACGTAAACTTTGCATGCATTTCAGCCATTCCTACACCGCAAAGCACACCCTCCTTGAGCTGCAGCGGCAGAACGGAATTCCACAGCATCGCCTGATCTGCGACGTTGCAACAAGGTGGAATTCAACCCTACATATGTTAGACCGCCTTTACGAACAGCGAAAGGCCATCACCGATTTCCTGATGTTACAAGCGGATAAAGGTACTCCCCTGTGTAACTTAGATGTCAGCCATTGGCAGCTCATGCGTGACACCTGCCGCTTGCTCAGGCCCTTTGAGGAGGCCACGCTATTCGTGAGTCGGCAGGACTATGGGATGAACGACGTCATTCCTCTGTTGCACGTCCTGGAACAAATGCTGTTAACAATGGCTGGTCAGGGTGCGGTAGACGTGGCGCACAGATCTCAACGCCACATGACCCCTGTGGGGGCAGGACAGGAAGAAGAGGAGGAGGTAGAGGAGGACATTGGTGCTCAGGAATTATTGAGTGAAATGGGTGGTTTTTCCACTCAGCGGACAGGAGTGGAGGAGCAGGAGCATCTGGTAGAGGAGGAGGAGGAGACAGAGGACCCAGATGCACCGTGGCAGTGTGCTGTGGAGATGGAGGCAGGGAGTCCCCCGCATTCCTTGGCACAAATGGCCCATAGCATGCTCGGTTGCTTGCGTAGCGACAGCCGAATAATAACCATCAGACAGAGGGATGACTTTTGGCTGTCCACCTTGTTGGACCCTCGCTACCGTTCAAAAATGGTGGCCTTTTTCACACCTGCTGAGAGGGAGGCCAAAATAACGTACTATAAAAACCACCTATGTAGTCAGTTGGTCTCTGCCTTTGTGCGCCAACGTCCATCCTCAGACACTGTGGGCCCTGTGCGCTCGCGTTCCGCTGCCATGGCAGCAGGGGAGGGGTGGGGTGGTAGGAGCAGTGGCAGCTCCACCAGCAGCGGCTGCCTCAGTCTGCAGTCGATGATGAGTAGCTTTCTTCACCAGCGCAGTGAGGAAACTACTAACCAGCCGCAGCAGCAGCAGCATCAGGTGGACCTGGAGCAGGACCTCAAACAACAGGCTTGGGCCTACTTGGACAGCACCCTGCCAACCGAGGTAGACAATCCCCTTGACTACTGGGCAACGAAACTTGACCTTTGGCCCCAACTAGCTGAATTTGCCCTTGAAAGGCTGTCATGCCCGGCCAGTAGCGTGGCATCGGAGCGCGTGTTTAGTGCGGCAGGAGGTATTGTAACTCCACGGAGGACACGACTGTCCACCCAAAGTGTGGAGAGACTCACGTTTGTGAAAATGAATCAGGCGTGGATTAGTCTGGATTTCAAACCACCAGTTCCTGACACAACTGACTAATTCCGCCATGAATCATGCCCCAAACATGTTATTATTTTTAACATAGGCCTCTGTATGGCCTTCAATTTAAGCTGCTTACGCTTCGCCACTCTGCCATGGGCCCCTGTACCGCCTCCTCTTGCTGCTGCCAGGTCCAGAGTGTGTCATGGGTCCCTGTACGGCCTCCCATTGCTGCTGTCTCCATCGCCACACTCTGCCATGTGCCACTTTCAGGTCTCCTCACACTGCTGGTGGGTTCCATTTTGTCATAGGGTGCTGGCAGATTACGGGCCTCCCATTGCTGCTGCCAGGCCCGTAATCTGCCATGGGCCCCCGTACCGACTCCTCATGCTGCTGCCAGGCCCGTAATCTGTCATGGGCCCCTGTACCGCCTCCTCATGCTGCTGCCAGGTCCAGAGTGTGTCATGGGTCCCTGTACAGCCTCCCATTGCTGCTGTCTCCATTGCCACACTCTGCCATGTGCCACTTTCAGGTCTCCTCACACTGCTGGTGGGTTCCATTTTGTCATAGGGTGCTGGCAGATTACGGGCCTCCCATTGCTGCTGCCAGGCCCGTAATCTGCCATGGGCCCCCGTACCGACTCCTCATGCTGCTGCCAGGCCCGTAATCTGTCATGGGCCCCTGTACCGCCTCCTCATGCTGCTGCCAGGTCCAGAGTGTGTCATGGGTCCCTGTACGGCCTCCCATTGCTGCTGTCTCCATCGCCACACTCTGCCATGTGCCACTTTCAGGTCTCCTCACACTGCTGGTGGGTTCCATTTTGTCATAGGGTGCTGGCAGATTACGGGCCTCCCATTGCTGCTGCCAGGCCCGTAATCTGCCATGGGCCCCCGTACCGACTCCTCATGCTGCTGCCAGGCCCGTAATCTGTCATGGGCCCCTGTACCGCCTCCTCATGCTGCTGCCAGGTCCAGAGTGTGTCATGGGTCCCTGTACGGCCTCCCATTGCTGCTGTCTCCATCGCCACACTCTGCCATGTGCCACTTTCAGGTCTCCTCACACTGCTGGTGGGTTCCATTTTGTCATAGGGTGCTGGCAGATTACGGGCCTCCCATTGCTGCTGCCAGGCCCGTAATCTGCCATGGGCCCCCGTACCGACTCCTCATGCTGCTGCCAGGCCCGTAATCTGTCATGGGCCCCTGTACCGCCTCCTCATGCTGCTGCAAGGTCCAGAGTGTGTCATGGGTCCCTGTACGGCCTCCCATTGCTGCTGCCAGGCCCGTAATCTGCCATGGGCCCCCGTACCGACTCCTCATGCTGCTGCCAGGCCCGTAATCTGTCATGGGCCCCTGTACCGCCTCCTCATGCTGCTGCCAGGTCCAGAGTGTGTCATGGGTCCCTGTACGGCCTCCCATTGCTGCTGTCTCCATCGCCACACTCTGCCATGTGCCACTTTCAGGTCTCCTCACACTGCTGGTGGGTTCCATTTTGTCATAGGGTGCTGGCAGATTACGGGCCTCCCATTGCTGCTGCCAGGCCCGTAATCTGCCATGGGCCCCCGTACCGACTCCTCATGCTGCTGCCAGGCCCGTAATCTGTCATGGGCCCCTGTACCGCCTCCTCATGCTGCTGCCAGGTCCAGAGTGTGTCATGGGTCCCTGTACGGCCTCCCATTGCTGCTGCCAGGCCCGTAATCTGCCATGGGCCCCCGTACCGACTCCTCATGCTGCTGCCAGGCCCGTAATCTGTCATGGGCCCCTGTACCGCCTCCTCATGCTGCTGCCAGGTCCAGAGTGTGTCATGGGTCCCTGTACGGCCTCCCATTGCTGCTGTCTCCATCGCCACACTCTGCCATGTGCCACTTTCAGGTCTCCTCACACTGCTGGTGGGTTCCATTTTGTCATAGGGTGCTGTATGGCCTCCCATTGCTGCTGCCAGGCCCGTAATCTGCCATGGGCCCCCGTACCGACTCCTCATGCTGCTGCCAGGCCCGTAATCTGTCATGGGCCCCTGTACCGCCTCCTCATGCTGCTGCCAGGTCCAGAGTGTGTCATGGGTCCCTGTACGGCCTCCCATTGCTGCTGTCTCCATCGCCACACTCTGCCATGTGCCACTTTCAGGTCTCCTCACACTGCTGGTGGGTTCCATTTTTTCATAGGGTGCTGTATGGCCTCCCATTGCTGCTGCCTCCACCGCCACACTGTGGCTCCACACTCTGGTTTTGGCCCCGTGACTGCCCAAATGAGTGAAGTGTGCGGTGATTCTAAGATCGACGGCACTCATCTGCATGTCATACTGACTGACAGTATTATTTCTCTTCCCCAGCAGACTCCAAGGGCATTTAAATTAAAGGTACAGTTTTCTGCACTAATATAAAGGCTCTCTGAAGCCTAGAAACACCCTTTTTATAAGTTAAATTCGCAGCGAATATATTCGACTCGAATCGAATTTATTCCGCGAATTCGCCGAATCAGCCGAATCGAATTTTTGAATAATTCGCTCATCTCTACTGAGTACTACTGCCTATGCACAGAATTATTAGATTTTATATTTTCTTTGTTAAATGCTTATTATTGCACTGAATTTTGTTCATGCAATGATGTTTAAGCACTGTTTAGTGCAATTCTTCTGCTAGCCACTTTCTGCACTCCATCTTGATCCTCTGTATACCAGTGAGACAGGGCTAAAGTCCTTCTCCTACTTGTTCCCGCCTGTTGGTCTGTCTATCAAACATTCCAAATTGTAGGGGCACAGACTGGGGAGTGGAAGTGAGAACTTTTGGGCTTTGGAGCTGGCTAAGGACCGAGCATGCTCAAGTAGCTCCATAGCAAGCAGCTTGCTATGGGGGCACTAAAACCATCACACAGAGCAGGTAAGTATAACACATTATTTTTAACAAAAAACACATGATCCTTTAAAATCATATTAAAGGGTCTGGTATGTGATTTTAGGGGGCACCCTACGCTAAAATTAAAAAAAATGTATTGTAGGATGTGCTACAGCAACAGTGAAAAATTAAAAAAAATGCAGATACTCCAAAAGGTCCCCCAAAATACATAGCAGATTCGTGGGGGGAGGGGTCTGTGTGCCATTTTTTCCTAATGTCAGTGCTGCTACAGCACTTTATGTACATCACAGAAATGCTCCTCTTCAGGGGAACACTTAAGGCACTCCAGGGTTATTATTTAAATTAGGTTCGTTCAAAAGAGTAAACCACAGAATGAAGGTTTAGGAGGTACATCCCCAGTTAACACATAAAAGCAAAACACTGATAAAATGGAAATAACCAAATAGCAACAGATAACATATTATATGGTCACAAATGGTATGTTGTAACTATATAACTGCAACACCATCAGCAGGAAGGGGAAGAAAAGGCTTATCAGTTCCCTCTGGACCACTGGTGTCACATTGTCTTCTGCTAGCAATGGTGGGTCCCATATAGAGTAGTGAGTAATGATAATTCAATGAAGATAACAGATAGGCTGTGGTAAAAGCTCTTGGTACTAAAGTGTAACAGTGTCTGCATGCAGTGTCTCTAGATTGTTGTCATAAAGAGTTTGGGCATCCACCCGCTCATCAATCCCATGGATATCACGGCCTCCTAGGAATAGGGGTCTTGCACAGGCTCTTGGCTGTGCGCAGAGAAGTGCAGAGTTTGCACCTGACAGCTTGTCAGCGAGGCGAGCAGAGATGATTGGCTGAAGACAGGATAGTGACAGTCCCAATGCAGAGAAGCTGATGCAATCCCTATGTAGTGATCGGTTTTAGCGCTGTGCTGAACTGGTATGCAGAGTCCCAGAGCAGTAGCCAACAATCTGTCTCTGGAGGAGAAAGACGATCCCCAAGTGTTCAGCTCTGAATCCTGCACTCATAGAGCGAGCCAGCTCCTTCCTTTAGAATATATCTGCTCTCCCAGCAACCTTCTGGTTCCCCAATCTCTGATAGTTGTAGTTCAATCAGCACTCAGAAATACAGTATGTAGAGTATGTCCCAGGATCCTCTGCTGTCAGAAGAACTGGATCCACTCTAACAGGAAATGATGTAGCAGTCCCAGTACTGGGCACTAGGGGGAAAAAGGATTAACCATAGTCTCATCTGTAAATGTCCCTGAATGTCATAATGATATAGCCTGTACCTGGCTACACATTAAATACAAACAAATTGTGCATTACTGCTTTATTACAAAAAAATAAAATGAAAACGTATAGGCTTGATACATTTAAAAAAATGGTATGTCATGTATATAGGACCCCACCACAATCGGCCTTGTCCTTACACTCAGGGCAGGTTGGAGCACATTTGATGTGAAATTCAGAACAAATGCAGTTCTGTAAATAATTACAGCACTAGGGTCATAAGTTTGAATCCCAACCATTCCACTAATACAGCATTTTGTGCCTGTATGTGTTTCCTCCGGGTACTTCAGTTTCCTCCCACACTCCACAGACATGCTGATAGGTAAATTGGTCCCTGTCTAAATCAAACGTAGTATGTGTATGTATGGATATGAGTTAGGGATCTTAGATTGTAAGCTCCTTGAGGGCGAGGACTGATGGGAGTGTACAATATATATTTAAAGCACTGTAATTGACAGCACACCTGGCAACCTACCCTGTAAAATAATTGCTAAGAGAATTCATGGAAAAAGTCCCTTACGAGTGACGGTCCATGCAATCGCCAAGGGTCGGATACAACTGAATGGATAGACAGACAGACAGACAGACAGACAGACAGACAGACAGACAGACAGACAGACAGACAGACAGACAGACAGATAGACAGATAGACAGATAGACAGATAGATAGATAGATAGATAGATAGATAGATAGATAGATAGATAGATAGATAGATAGATAGATGGATAGATGGATAGATAGATAGATAGAATTGACTATTTAAATACCTTAAATAAATATGGTGAAACAACCACTTCAGCCCTGGAAGATTTTCCCCCCTTCCTGACCAGGCCATCTTTTGCTGTTTTGCACTGCGCTAGTTCAACTGGTAATTGTGTGGTCGTGCAATGCTGTACCCAAACAAAATATGTGTCCTTTTTTCACAAAAATAGAGCTTTCTTTTGGTGGTATTTGATCACCACTGGGTTTTTTATTTTTTGTGATAAAAATGTAATTAAAAGAAACTATGTTTTCTACTTTGTGTTATAACAAAATATCCAATAAACTCAAATGTTGCCATAAATTTCGACCAAAATGTATTCTGCTGCATATCTGTGGTAAAAAAGAAAATCCGATATGTGTAAATGCCTATCACATTTCTTGAGGTGTTAAAATGCCAGGGCAGTACAAAAATAAATAAATATATATATATTTTATTTATTTTTTTCTTTCTTTCTTAATTTTCCAAAAACCTGTGACAACAAAAGAGATCTGTAAAATACTCACCATACCCCTTATCAAATACCTTGGGCTGTTTACTTTACAAAAAGGGGTAATTTGGGGGGCTGCTTCTACTATCCTGGCATTTCAGGGCCAACATTAGAAGCTTATGCCACACATCCACTCTTCTAACCACTTGAAGACCAAGCCTTTTCTGAAACTTTTTGTTTACATGAAAAAACGTTTTTTTGCTTGAAAATTACTTTGAACCCCCAAACATTACGTTTTTTTTAGTAGAGGCCTTAGAGAATAAGTAGAGGCCTTAGAGAATAAAATGGCAGGTGTTGAAATTTGTATGTCACACAGTGATTTTTTTGAAGAAATACACTTTTTGGAATTTTAATGCACAAAAACACAATATATTACCCAATTGTTTGATAGGGTAGAAACAATGATATTACACTGAGTAGATAGATACCAAACATGACATGATTTAAAATTGCGCACATCTGCGCAACGACAACAAACTACATAAATTGTTAATATCCATAAGCAATGCTTTAAAAGCCTTTACAGGTCGACACTTTAGATTTACACAGGAGGGCTAGTGCTAGAATTACTACCCTTGATCTGATGTTTGTGTTTGCAGTGATATCTCACATGCATGGTGCAATCTCTGTTTACATACTGACAGTCGGACAGACACTTGCCTTTGTGCACGGGGTGGGGGGGGGGGAGGGAGAGGGGCTGTGATTTTTTTAAATTATTATTTAGTTTGTGTTATTTAATTTTTTTAGCACTTTTATTGTGTCACAACTAATGTATATATCCCCTGTGATAGCAGTGACAGGTATTTTATTCTGAGAAATCCAGGGTCTATTAGGTCTCTCCTCTTCTCTTAAAACATCTGATCACACCAAGATCGGTGTGATCAGATGCTTTCCCAATTTTAAAATGTCACTGTTTATATTCAGCGAAAACAAAATGATGAAATGCTCATAGATTCCGGTTTCTTGGACCATAGAGATGATTTGAGCCATTCCAGTCTCTGATCAGCTCTATGGTCATCCAGCAGTACTGCCGGCTGCATTCTCAGGTTCCCTAGTGGGACAGGAGAGTCCCACAAAGCCATGGAAGGTGGCAGGAGGGGGGCGGACGTTCCTTCCCACTTCTTATAAAAGTGATCTAGCGGTTAATTAGCTGATAGGATTGCTTTTACATGAAAGCCAACTGCCAGCTGAAAAAACAATACCAGGATGATGCCTGTAGGCATCATCCGGTATAACCACTTAAAGCCCAGCGATGTACCAGTATGTTTCTGTTCCTTGTTGGGCATATATGTAACAGCAGAGAACATGGGCATATGATGAATCACACAATTCATTCTTTATTGTAATGCCCATGTTGAGGGTTAGGTCCAGAAAAGTTTTAAATTCAGAAACCGTGATAGGTTTCCATGCAAGTTCTCTGGAAAGAGGTGAATTTGGGTGGGTGGCAATGTATTGTTGTACGTATAAATTGCTTTGAACCTCAATCAATTCATACAAATCTCAGTGAAAAACAGCGAAGGAGCTAAACATTAGTGCTGGCAGCGAATAGGGCTGATCCTTTTTCTTTTAGTGATAGATAGATAGATAGATAGATAGATAGATAGATAGATAGATAGATCCTACTGCTCTGTAAATGCATGATCTGCTGCCTAGATATTCTCCTTTACCTTTTTCCTTGCCACTCTCCTCCCAGAATCATTCTCCTTCCCTTCTATTAACTGCCATTTCCCTCTCTGGTCACTAATTCTTTTCTGTCAATGCCAACTCTACCTCTCTATGATTGTTCTCCTCCACATCCCTCTATACCTTCTCTCCTTCTGTCATTGATCAAAGTGAACTATCATTTCCTCCATACACAGCTCTCAGACTGTGAGAGAGGGGAGGTGAGAGAGAGGGGTGGGATAAGAGGGGGGTAAGAGAGAAAGGGGGATGAGAGAGAGAGTGAGAGGGGGAGAGAGGGAGGGGGTAAGAGAGAGAGGGAGTGTGAGAAAGAGAAAGAGTGGTGCAGGGGCGGACTGACAACTCATGGGGCCCTGGGCAATAAGAGGTAATGGGGCCCCCTGTGTTTCTGCCTACACTAAAGCCAAAGACACACCCACACAACACCCCACCTACATATTGCAGCTCAGCTGCATAGAAAGGGCATTAAAAATAATTTTAAAAATAATAAAACAGCATTGTGGGGTTCCCCCTCCATTCATACCAAGCCCTTCGGGTCTGGTATGGGCTTTGAGGGGAAACCCCACACCAAAATTAAGAAAAAATTGTGTGGGATCCCCCCAAGATCAATATCAGACCCTTATCAGAGCATGCAGCCAGGCAAGTCAGGAAAGGGGGGGCAAGCAAGCGCCCCCTCCTGAACTATACAAGGCCACATGACCTCAACATGGGTGGGTGCTTAGGGGGGTTCCCCCTCAAAACACCTTGTCCCCATGTTGATGGGGACAAGGGCCTCTTCCCCACAATCCTGACCTCCGGTAGTGGGGGTCCGCGGGCAGGGGGCTTATTGGAATCTGAAAGCCCCCTTTAGTGAGGGGGCCCCCAGATCCCGCCCCCCCATGTGAATGAGTATTAGGTACATGGTATCGCTACCCATTCACAAAAAAAAAGCGTAGTGTGAAAAAAGACAGGAGACAGTCTTTCACAATTACTTTATTAAAAGAAAAAAAAATAAAAGAATGTCCCCCGAAGTAGATCCAACCTCAATCACGATGCCCACCGCCGCCGCTACCCGAAAAAAGGAAAAAAAAAGGCTCTGCTCTCAATGCCATCTGACTGCTCCGCTGACTTGACAGTTCTTAAATATGTAAGGGTTGGGGCCACCCAGTGACATCATGTGTGTGGCCCCACCTCCTTGTGACATCATTGACCCAGCATGCCCTGGTTGACGCCACAAGGGGCGGAATCACACACATAATCTTATGGAGAATACTAGTATTATCATCAGACCTGCAGGTAAGGGAATGTGGTGGTTTAGGAGATAATTTATTCTAAATAAATTGGGCGGTGTCGGATTCCCTTAAACAATATATTGCAGTGCCTCCAGCCGTTAATATACGGCAAAAAATTAATAATCCAATAATATGGACACCTTAATAATTTGATCACCACATTATAATTTTCCTTGAGTTCTTTTCACCAATGTGATTTCTTACCATATACACAAAATTTGCCTTTTTGATAGATAAATAAATAAATAAATTATTTATGTACAAATATTTATATATATATTAATACAAATGAAACTACCGGTGATGAGTATTTCCTTACACACAGTCAAAAATATATCACACCACCCCCTATGCTATAAAAACACAATATATGTCTATCACCGCAATGCAAAAACAATTTTAGAGGGGTTAGTATTAGATAATTAGTGCTCCAGATATAATTTCCAATTTCCCACGGCTGTAGGGAAATAGTTAAGGATACCTCATAAAATGCACAGCAAAATACTTCAAATATGTTAGTACACAGTATACCAGTACCCAAAAAGTTAGATCAATTATTACCCAGTTAATCTCTGTACACCATGCAAATTATATAGATATGCACAATATTACTCTAACCAACACAATAAAATATGATTAAAGCTCTAGTAAGTTTAAATATATATAAAAGTTACGATGTTCTGATACAGTTCTCACTACTCCCAGAATTGCGTTTTCTGAGGCCTTCCAATGGGATGGTTGTTGTTAAAAATAAAATGTCTCTCGTCAGTCAGGAACAAAATTTGGGATCAGCAGCAGGCTTCTTCTAAAAAAAAAATAAGTTCTTCAAAAATAAAATCTCAGCACCAGGTAGAGTCTTTGCAGAGCGTTTCAATATTAGTGTATAGTCTTAGGCAGAGTCTTTGAATGTTTCAATCTCTAGAAATTGTCTCCTCTCTTGAGGGTCTCACATATATATATGTTACAGGTCCATTGTTCTGAAAGACCTCCCAGGGAGCTTGATGATTGGACGGTTAGAATTCTGTGTAATTTGGACGTTCTTTACCTGTCCACCGTGGGCAGTCATGTACCATAAATGAAATAGTGACCTTAATGATGATTCATCTTTTATCTGAAGTATGATAACAATTAGGTGTCCTGTTGAGGTATGAAAATGACTTTTCCCAATATCTCTTTTGAATAAGGTCCATATATATATTAGAAGATTTAGTGGCTCATCTTCCTAATATGAGAGCTGTGTTTTGATGTTTGATCTTTGTCCTGAAAATGGCCTATCTCCGTATAATAATTCCATAATTTGTTATGGTGTTAGGTTTGATCTTGTACGCTTAATTCCAGTCCATCATGTGATATATGCCATCTCTCTCTACATCTTGATGTGGACACGTGTTGCTGCATCTTTATTATGATATATATTTTACCCAAATCACAAACCATCTCATATATCCTTATGACTTAATGATCTTCAGTTGAGTGATATGCAGTATCCAACTTTATTAAATGGACCTTGGTGTGTTAGTACAGTGGTTGGCAAGCCGCGGCTCGCGAGCCACATGAGGCTCTTTACACGCTTTAATGCGGCTCTTGTGTGCCGGCGCCCGCTCCCCTCCCTCCTCTCGGGCGGCAGGGACTCTGCAGCGTGATCCAAAAAAAAAACAGCCAGGGCAGTGCGCTCAAATGCAATGATTGGCAAGTCTCACTGCCACTCACATCCTGATAGCCAGTGATTGGCTGTCAGGATGTGTGTAGGCGGGGCAGCGTGACGAACGTGAGAGGAGCTAGGCTCCTCTCACAGTCCGCCCTGAAGACCGGAACGGCTCGGGAACACAGCGAGAGGAACGCGCGGAGCAAAGGTAAGTGAATTGACACAGGGGGGACTTGGCTTACTACTTACTTACTACTACTATATGAGGGATGAATTAATATGGGGGATGAATTACTATAGGGGGGATGAATTACTATATGGGGGATGAATTACCATGGGGGATGAATTACTATATGGGGGATGAATTACTATATGGAGGATGAATTACTATGGGGGATGAATTACTATATGGGGGATGAATTACTATGGGGGATGAATTACTATATGGGGGATGAATTACTATGGGGGATGAATTACTATATGGGGGATGAATTACTATGGGGGATGAATTACTATGGGGGATGAATTACTATATGGGGGATGAATTACTATGGGGGATGAATTACTATGGGGGATGAATTACTATAGGGGGATGAATTACTATAGGGGGATGAATTACTATATGGGGGATGAATTACTATGGGGGATGAATTACTATAGGGGGGATGAATTACTATAGGGGGGATGAATTACTATATGGGGGATGAATTACTATGGGGGATGAATTACTATATGGGGGATTAATTACTATATGGGGGATGAATTACTATATGGGGGATGAATTACTATGGGGGATGAATTACTATATGGGGGATGAATTACTATGGGGGATGAATTACTATAAAAACTTATTGAAACTAAAAACAGTGTACCATCCTATGTATTTTCAGTTTTAAAAATGTGGCTCTCAAAATAAATTTCAATCGTGGTTTTGGTGAGATTTGGCTCAGTTGAAAAAAAAGGTTGCCCACCACTGTGTTAGTATATACCCATGACTTTAATAATATTTCAGTTTAGATATATGCCAAACTTTTGCAATATATTAACTAAAATCTATCCTCATATAAACTGAGTGCAAGGTTCAGGGAGATATGGCTTTAGGAAGTCTCCAGTTAACAAGCCCTATTGTTTGGTAATTATAGTAAACATTCAGTTGGGTTTCCCTGAGACATGTGGTTCACTATAATTGAGGCTGACCTTCTGGCTCTCAATAGACAATTGTGAGATCCTGCTGGGCTTGTTTGATGAGTACATTTCTTGCAAGGTCTCCTAAAGCTGTAGGTAAATAATACACAATAATCCCACAATTGCCAATTTATGGTCCCTTTTGGTTGAGAATCTGCAGTTCTCAAGGCAGTGTATTTGGTTTCTATTGTATGTCAAACAGGTCTCTTCCCATTCAATAGTCATTGTTTAGAATGACTTCATGGACAGGTCATCTGAGGTTTCACCAACTGGTTAACCCATAACAGTCAGCTTTGTGATTCTCTTTTCGGGAATATTATTTTATTTAATAAAGAGTCCAAAAATCTCTACATGAGGTGGTATCGTTATTCAAGATAGAACTGAATGTATAACTGAAGCCACTTTCTGATTCCACTGCTTACACTAAACTTAAAAAAGATCCCTTACCCGATTTCCAACCATTAGCGAAATCCCTGGTCGATTTAGCACTTTCCCAAGGTGTTATTACCAAGCTAGAGGTCTCTTTTCTAAACAAAACTTTCTATAAGACCCTGTATTTCTACCACCTCTCAGAACTTGTCCTTTTTTTAACATTTATCTTCTCATTGTGATGACCCAATGTTACTTATTATAATGTTCCTTAACATGTCATTCTGTATGTAATATCTATTGCTATTTGCCATCTTTGGATTCTTTGTCCCCCGTAGACAGACAGTGTTCCGCCGTCCTGTCATCAGTCTTCCTCCTGTCTCCCTGCCCCCGGCTCTGTCCATCAATCCCCATCATTCTATATAAGGCTCTCCCTCTATCCTCCTACTTTCTTGCTCCACCTTGCCTGATGAAAGAGCGCACCGGCCAATGCTGGTCCCGCACATGCTCAAAAACATGTTGCATCGCAATGACGTCAGACACCCAACGTGACTAGCTCTGGACATAGTGGAGACCCAGCTAGGCTTACCATCCTTGCCTCACACAGTCCAGCGCCTTCTGCTGACTGACCAGGGTTCGCTCCTCTCCGGAATAGCCTTTTACATCTGGTGACCGATGTACCACAATACATCCCTATGAGCCTGTTTTTACTGTTCAAGATGTGAGCTGTTAAGCTAAGCTTCTTATTAAATTTGTTATACAGTTTACACTTAGAGACGCTGTATGCTTTGTCTCTTCTACTCCAGAGTTCGCTTTATTCCATTGCAGCCTGCCCTAGTACACACTGGATCGCCCTTGCCCATATTTGAACATATTTACTTATTTAATATACACATGGACTGCTACCTTATGTCATTCTCCTTGTATATGAGTTCCAATATTACTGTTGAGATGTTACCAGTAATAGAATGATAAACCTATGCTGATCAATTACTATATGTGTATGTTAAAATAATGACTTTAAGAGTGACCATATGATCAACACCTATTGGTCATATTTGGTCAATGACATCGCCCAAGTGATGTCATTCAGTATGGGAGAGTGACATGAGTATACCATATAAGTAGTCAGGGGCAGGTGTCGACTGACCATTTGGAAACTCGTGCACTGCCCGAGGGCCCGGGGTCAGTAGGGGGCTCCATGAGATACCCCTGGTACCTTTTTTCATAGGCTTTTTTGAGTTTGGGCAAGGACACAGGGGCCCCATGATCCCCTATTGCCCGGGGGCCCCATGAGTTGTCAGTCCACCCCTGGTCAGGGGTATTTATTTCAGCGGGTCGATGTGGATCTGCATCACTGGACTACATGATTGATAATAGATGTACTAATACTCAATTGAAGAGGAGGGATAGGTATCTGGGGGTCCCTTTTTCTTAAAGATGGGCTCTATGTTCCAATACCCCCTCTCACAGACCCTCACAACCATCAGGCCTGGGTTGTGGGGAAGAGGACCTTGTCCTCATCAACATGGGTCTGATATGGAATTTAGAACTTGTTTTGTTTTGTTTTTCCCCTTTTCCCCAAGGGTTTCCCCTTGCCATTTGTACAAGATTAAAGATAAGAGTCTGGCATGTATTCTTAGTGGGACATCCACATCATTTTTCGTGTGTGTGTGTGTGGTCCCCCATTAATATCTGTATCAATTCCTCATCTAGGAGAAAGGTCTGGTAGGCAAAGAAAATAGCTAGTTGCTTTGTTTACAAACTGAAGTAAAGTGTCTGATGCTGTCATTTATTTAGAGCTGGCATTATTGATCATAATAGAGTGGCTCACAGTCCAATACATGGAGAATCCCTTAAACAATCTGAGAGGGATTCACTAAATTAAGATGATATAATGATGTGTAAACTGTGATTCAAATGCTCTGACAGAGGGACTGTGTGACTAGTATCTACTAATGTCAAAACTGGACTGGACATCCTGTATGTATCATAGATAGCAATAAAAGCTGCTGTTGATCTGTTACTTGTGTTTCCACAGACCAGAAGGCAAACTGTTACTTGTAGTTTCACAGACCAGCAGACAATCTGGTATGTTACTTGTAGGTCCGCAGCTCTAACATGCAAAGCTACTCTGGTTCTTATAGTTCCACAACATGTGCGCTGTTCTTATTGCAGCATAGGATTAAGTGTAATTGGTGTCAGCTGGTCTCAGCTGCTGATTAATATAATCAGCTACATGTTTATTCCTTGCCCAATCTGGCCATATTTCTCTTAGTCACGCTACACCCAATCAGAGTGGCACCCTTTCCCGCCTGTTGGGCTGCAGCCAATAATAAAGGCTTTCTCTACTTTCCTTGTCTATTAAACTCAGTGTAGCTCTTGGATTAATGTCGGAGCAGCAATTTTGCAAACTGGCTGCTGCACCCTGTACCTGCCTGCTATCCTTTATTGATTCCTGTGTATTGACCTCTGAATTTGCTTTCTGGCTGTCTGAGTCCACTACCTGCCCTGAACCTTGGATTCACTCTTAGCTATCTGAGTTAGCCACCTGCCCTGACCCTTGGCTTTGTACCTGGCTATCTAAGTTTGCTACCTGCTCTGACGCTTGGTTTCTTTCTTAATTACCTGAGTTTGGAACTCTGACTTCTACCTTCCTTACTGTTTCTGCAATTAGCTTCAACCTCTGGACTGTCACTGTAGTGACTGTAGTGTACCTCCTGAGCATTTAACTGAATCAAACCAGGCTAAACCGTTCCTGAGCACACAAGTTTCTTGATTTAAACACAGCTTGACTGAGTGCATCTAGACACTGCTAAATCTTTAGTGTGCATCAATCTATAGAAAGGCATGACATGCTTCCACTTGTGGGCATGACCAAAACATGTATGTGGTCAACAATTTGTCATGGCCTACAAGTGGATGTTTCTTCATGATCTATGGCTTGTAGTGTAACAGTTTTCTCCCTTTGTATAAACCAAATAAGACCTGGGGGTGAATTGAAGGGGCTGTGGAATTAAATTAAACCCAGCTGGGGCCAGAAATGATAACCCCCAACTTGTGTCAAGCTCAGCAATAACCCCCAGCACAGCAAAATAATTAACTTCCAGCACTTCACAAGCAACCCCCAGTAGGACACAGAAACACAGCACAGCACAGTAATTAACCAGGGCATGGTTTAATACTTAACCCTCACCATGGCACATTACTTAGCCCCCAGCATTGCACAACATTAGCCCCAACATTGCACAACAATTAACCCTCAACATTGCACTACAACTAATCCCCAACATTGCACATCAATTAGCCCCCAACATTGCACAATAATTAATCTACAATGCTGCACAATAATTAACCCCTAACATTGCAAATTATTTAACCTACAGCACGTCACAACAATTAACCCCCAGCACAACACAGTAATAAACCCCCAACACATCACAATAATAATCCCCCCAGCACAACACAGTAATAAATCCCCCAGAATGACAAATGATAAATAGAATAATAAATCCCGAGCACAGTAACTAACATAAAACACTATACATTAACATCCAGTATTGCACAATAATAACCCCCCAGCAGTATAGCAATCAGTGTGCTCCCTTCATTGTGCAACATGCAACATAGCATACACAGTGAAGAGGTCAGTACTATATAGTGTATAGAGTGTGGGGGTCAGGACTACATACATTAGTTCCTTGGCACATCCTCATATATTGTTAGTCAATACTTAGCATGCCCCCTTAAATTAGTGGTCGGTGTGCATCTGCACAACGATGGTTAGTGTGCAATGGTGATAAATATAAACTCAGTATACTGGTATCCAGTGGCCCTGCATATTAGTGGCCAGTGTGCCACTGTATACTGATGGTCTGTCCCCATGTATACTGGTGGTCAGGGCTTTTTTTCTCAAAGAATAGGTGCAGGATCTCAATCATGCTCCCACTACAATACAAATGACCCCCTCTCCCCCCTGACGCTGCGAGCATGTCGCATCAAATGGTGGGTCTGGAAAAATTGTACAGTGGGAGGGTCTTAAAGGGACACTATGAAATGTGCTACTTGCAAAGTGTAGGGTTGAGAAGCATTCTGCGTGCACAGTGCATGCTTCAGAAGTGCGCTACTTACAGAGTGCAGCATTCAGAAGTGCAATACTCACCAAGTGCAGAGTTCAAGAGTGCACTATGTACATAAGTAAGGATGTGTTACAGAGTGCAGAGTTCAGGAGTGAGCTGTGTACAGAGTGCAGAGTTCAGCCATGCACTACATACAGAGTGGAGGGTTCAGGAGTGCAGGGTTCAGGAGTATACTATGTACAGAGTGCAGGGTTCAGGAGTGAGCTGTGTACAGAGTGGAGAGTTCAGGATTGTGCTACAGACAGAGTGGAAGTTTCAGGAGTGAGCTATGTCCAGAGTGCAGAGTTCAGGAGTGCTCTATGTGCAGAGTGCAGAGTTCAGGAGTGTGCTATGTTACAGAGTGCATGGTTCAGGAGAGGGTTATGTACAGAATGTACAGTTCAGGAGTGTGCAACATTAAGAGTGCAGAGTTCATGGGGTGCGCTATGTATAGAGTGCAACATTCAAGGGTGTGCTACATACAGAGTGCACTGTTCAGGAGTGTGAGTGCAGAGTTGCAAATTGGCTTATTCTCTTGAATAGATTGCATTTGGTGGTGGTACTGACCACAAACTCTATATGGGGTAAGATTTACACTATCATGAGGAGGGAGAAATTGTAGAGAGGAAAAGTTAACATTACTTTTTTGGGGATTCAGGGCTCTTGCACACAGATGGCTAAGATCATTTAGTGTAATTGCAGTAGAATTTCCTCTTTCCAACATTACATTATTACATTGAATTTATATAGCGCCAAAGGGTTTGCTCAGCACTGTACAATAGAGGGGGGGGGACAATACATGAAACAGCACAGCAACAACAAACAGCACACGAGGGGTTAGAGGGCCCTGCTCTTTCGAGCTTTCAATCTAGGAGGTTGGTAGGTGCCAACCCAGGTACAGTGTACAACCTATCATTGACATGAATAGTTCACTTCTGTACTCATATTTATGATTGCACCACTGTATAGAGGAATACAGCAGCGTATAACCATACGCAGTGTGCACACTCTAGTGTGGGAAACAGAGGGTTAGCAGAATGCCACTAGAGGACAAGATCATTTTTTCAATAAATTTGTCATATTGTGACACCAGCAATGTTTATGTTAAAGATAAAGCAAGTAGAGGGATGAATGGATGAAATACACAGACATCCTGCAATCCTTTCTTCCTGTCAGCAAGTCTCTTTAAGAAACACGACTTCTGCATGAAGTCTGTGTTCTGTCTGTCCTGCTGTGGATCTTTACCATAAGCCGTGCTGCTGTCAGAATATAGCATGAATGGATTGGATAAAGGATCTTGTCCTCTGCTGCTGCTCTGTTAACCTGTTAACCTTTGTATCCCACATTGTAGAAATGAGCATATTTTCTCCATGTTGACAGAAGCTGTTTCTTTCGCTTTAGACCAAGTGTAGGGAAACACAACTCACGTGGATCAATGGAGGGGCTGTATAATCTGCCTCTTGTAGTCTGTCCTCCATAGCAGGCTGTGTTCTCTCCTCTCTCCCCCCTCCTATCGAACTGCTAGCACCTTCTCCATTTAGAAGTCAAATAAAGTGGGCTGGGAAAGGGGGCGGGTACAGTGCCCTTCCCATTAGTTGAGGAGGCTGTATATCAGTTAACCTTTAATAACAGCCTGCCGGGACTAACTAAAGGTCATTGGCTTTTGTGACCAAAGCCACTATATCCCTCCAGAGCAACAAAAAAGGCCCCAGCACTCTGGCATCAATAGAGAATGTGCAGGTACAATTAAATGAAAAAAAAAACAATGTGACATATGCAAGTAATGGAGTGCTGTGGGGGTGTATAAATAATGTTTTGGGGTGCTTCAGAACCCCCAAGCACCTGAAATCACCCTTGTATGACACTGTGTATCAGGAACTCTCTCTACCTGCAAACACTCTGTCAGATGTCCCAATCTACTCCAACTCTGCACAAACACTAGCAAAATGCTAGTGTGAACCCTGATTTTTTATAGGGAGGGAGATGCAACCTAACTTCAGTTCAAAGGCTTATAAACTGCAATGTAACTGGTTGCAATGGTTCTCATCAAATTAGTTTGCTGTTCCAAACTACAAAAAGATTGAGTTTGGGTAGAACTTATGGACAGCCCAAACATTTCTGTCAGTAATGATCGGAAACCGTGCAAGGGATCATAGATTAATGATCTTTTAGCATGGGGTATTTTGAGAAAAGTAATGTACAGGCTAAGGTTCTGAACTTGTTAAACCCCATTTTAGTATACATACATAGGTGGAAAGATCTGTCACAAAACAAGCAATTACACTTTTCAGCCATGGTGGCAATTAATTGTGCTATACTGTTGTTTTCTGGCCCACCTACGGAAAGGGACCCATATTTTTGATAGGCCTTTGTTATGCCTTTGGCGTCTTTGTCACCCTGACAATTTTTTGGGTGTTTGCCATCTGCCTGAATTTCAAACTAATTGTACAATCATATCTATTTTAAAGGGTCCTCTGTCCACCCACTACATTTTGCTTTTGATGTAGCAGATCAGCCTACATTGAGCAATAGGCATATATTGCTCGGGGAAATATACATAGCAATGGTGCACGCTTGAAGATCAAATACCACACACACACACACACACACACACACACACTTGGACTCACCTATGGCTAGAATCTTAAATCTAGTAAAGTAATTCAATGTAAGCTTTAATATGTGTTGTGGACATAACTAATACAACTTTATGGTTTATTTACTTAGCAATGGAAGTTGCTCTTTACCTTTGTTGTACAAGCTTTTTTATACTGTTCCTGTAATTTATGCAAAGTTACCCAAGCACTGTGAACTGTGCTTGCCAAGATGTGTGACTTATTGAAGAGTGAGGAAGAATGACTCTGTCAGCTAAGTCCGTGAAACATGACTAACTACAAAATGTCAAGAATCGCGTATGTAAAGCATCCTTTGACAGTAAGAAGTATGAAAGGAACAGACAAGAATCATCTTGTTGTACAATTATATCTAAATGGAGAAAGACAGCATTAGCAATATAATGTTTTACTAAAATAATCAGCATATCAGGTATTACTATAAATGATTAATTAGTATACAATTGTTTAAAATAATATACATGGTATTAAAAAAAATATATATATACCTAGAATATCTGCAATATAAGTGCTTATGATGAAAAAATGTTTATATGCATAGTGAAAAAATATTAGTAGAGCTCGTTATGAACTGAAATTCAACTTTTCAGGCATTTGGATTAAATATGATCTTTAGGGATGTTCAGCTGGAGTTGATCCGCTAAACATCCTATAATGCCTTGCCAAAATCTCTGGTTAAGTGTAAGACTTAGGTCAGTGATAGCTTTTAACACAGTCAATCTCACACACTATAAAATGGCTCCTGTCCCAGCAGCCCTTTTTCAGTGTGTAGGGGTTTAGTGTTAGGGACAGCTGCAAAGAGATAATTTGCAATGCAGTGTACTACTACAGCTGTAGAGAACTATTTAGAGTTCTATATTCAGTACTGTATTTTACTAGTGACACCACAAATTGTGGCTAGTGTGGCTAGGGACAGTGAAGTGTAAACCCACCTGCATTCACTGTGCTTTCATGAGACCCAACAATCATTTTTAAGGTCTTTTTTGTTTTGTTTTTGTCTCAGGAATAACCTTTGTTGCTGTGTTGCTGTTGTTCCCCATTTTTTATTTTTTATTTTTTGGGAGGGGAAGGGGTTCTCTTTATTTTTCTTTAGGTTTTCCTTTTTTCTGTATTAAAAATGTTTTTATTTTGCTTGTAGTGTTTTAATGTTGCTGTTTGGGGTTTTTGTAGGGTTTTTCTCTTTTTTTGTCCTTTTAAATCTATTTTATTTGAGTTTAATATGGTTGGGGTCTTTAATTTTTTTAAAGCTGCCTTCTGTTTTCAGTGGAGCTCCAAATATTATTGTAGTGCACACCACAGTTTTCAAAGTAACCAAGCATCACATTCCCCACATACAAATCTTGCCATAACTGCACCTACAGTCTACTGCCAATTTGGTTCCATTTGATTCAGGGGTTGATAATAGGGTCTTCAACAGTATCTGGGTGCCAGATATAGCAGAGGAGGAAGGTGGAGGAGAGGCACAATATCAGCAAGGTACAATGTTTTCCAGGTATAAGTCGCAGAAGAGTGGGGAGAGCAGCCATCCTATTCCATTGGATGGCAGAGCTCCACAGGTGCAGGGTACTATTTTTTCCCTCAGTCTACTCCCCAGAGCTCAGCTGTGTGGTTTTTCAGCACATGCTGTAGACCACACAGTAGTAATTTTCATTCTCTGCCTAAAGTGCATCAAAATGCATTGATGTCAATTTTCAGTCTCTACCTAAAATATATTGATGGAAATACTATTGGTCATTTTGGGTACTATGTGTATGAAGGGACAATGACTTCTCACTATGCAACTCATTGGGGGCAGCACCTGAACTTTAGCTATCAGCAATAAATGGGCTACACTCCTCATGGAAAGAGGATCAGGATGGTCCCACACAGAGTAGGAGCAAGCATAGGCTGAAACCTTTATATGATTCTGCTAACACCATGCTATCTCCACACAAGTTTTTCTGCTCCAGCTGGTGGAACCATAGACGTTCATCCACAGTCACCTCAATGCTTAATAAATTAATGCCAGCTTGGTAATATTGCTTGCTTTCTGTTATGGAGTTCCGTCTATTCCAGCTGGTGGATTCAGTACTCTTTCTTGAATTTTCAGCCTGTGTTTTACCACAGTGGCAGGTTCCCAAATGCCTTTTATATGCCCATAAGGCCATTCCTGCCCTCCGACATCATATGGAATTAACGTTTCAACATTGCTGGACCGTATAGTCAGCAGGAGGGTTCACAAAACCACAGAAACATGGTCCAGCAGGTATAGGCAGTGACTGTATATATCTTTCATGGCCCATTGGGTAACTCTGCTGGCAGCCAGAAAGGATGCAGTATGGGGCACACCACTGGAGCTGATTGTGTCACTACCCATCCCTACAACTAGTGACAGTGACAGCACAGTTGACTCCATATCCTCCTTTTCCTTCTCAATGCCTCCTCTTCTGATGATTCATCCTACCTAACAAGCATTCAAGGGGCTATGCATTAGCTCACGCAAAACAGTGCCACACAGTGTTGCAGTTACTATGCCTAGGGGACAGGAGCCACACTGGGGCAGACATTCTGTGAGTTTTGCAGGGGCAGTGTCAGGGCTCCAGGGTATGACCAGAGGTATGTGAACTGATGCAGGGAAACGCAGGCTTCAGATATGTTATAAACAATAAGACAATTTATTAAAGACTAACAATACAAACATAAACGCAGTGCAATACTAAAACATAACACAGTGCAAACGAACCAAACCAAACCACCCACAGATAACAATGCATACAATGCAAGCGTCGTCAGGCAGGCCGGGTCAATAACAATCGGGCAGGTAGGAACAGGAGGAGCAGGCAGAGAGTAGGCAGGTCACGAGCCGGGTACAGCAACTAACGGGCAGGTAGGTACAGGGGGTCAGGCAGAGAATGGTCGGGGTCACAAGCCAGGGATGAAACAGGAGAAGTCAGCAGAGGTCCGGATCAGGCAGGGTCAGCAACGAATCAGTCGAACAGGGACAGGAACAGGAACAGGAATGCAGGTAACAAGATACAGGGGCCCAGGAAAAACACACACCAAGGCGCAGACTGCAGGTCTGGCCATCCCCTAAATACACCTGCATAATCAGCTTCAGGTGTTTGGCTGGCTGCAGGGTTGAGTCTCTGATTGCTGGGACCACCCACTGGCCAGCCCTGGTACTGCAGCCCACAAGGCAGGTGAGTCCCACCATTACTGGCAAGTCCATTCCTGACAGGCAGATTTAGAGGTGGTTAACTCCATGCCATCTTGTGCCAGGAAAGGCTATATGCGCAACATCTCCAGAATGTGCCCCTTTTTAACAAGTGATACCACAAAGCTCCTAATTCACTCCTTGGTTATCTCTCTCCTTGACTACTGCAACTCCATCCTCATTGGCTTACCTTTACATAGGCTATCCCCCCTCCAGTCCATCATGAATACTGCTGCCAGACTCATCCACCTTACCAACCATTCAGTGTCTGCTACCACTTTCTGCCAATCCCTCCACTGGCTTCCATTAGCCCAACGAATAAAATTCAAAATACTAACAACAACTTACAAAGCCATCCACAATTCCAGCTACAGTTGCAAGAAAAAGTATGTGAACCCCTTGGGATTACGTGGAGTTTTGCATGAATTGGGCATAAAATGTGCTCTGAACTTCATCTAAGTCACAACAATAGAAGAACACAGTCTGCTGAACATAATACTACACAAACATTAGATGTTGACATGGTTTAATTGCACATAACATGTAAACATTCACAGTGCAGGGAGGAAAAAGTATGTGAACCTTTGGACTTAATAACTGGTTGACCCTCCTTTGGCAGCAATAACCTCAACCAAACATTTCCTGTAGTTGCAGAACACCTGCACAACGATCTTGAGTAATTTTGGACCACTCCTCTTCACAAAACTGTTTCAGTGTAGCAATATTCTTGGGATGTCTGGTGTGAATCGCGCTCTTAAGGTCATGCCACAGCATTTCAATCGGGTTGAGCTCAGGACTCTGACTGGGCCACTCCAGAAGGCGTATTCTGTGCTGTTGCAGCCATTGTTTTGTTGAATTACTTGTATGCTTTGGGTCATTGTCCTTTTGCATCACCCATCCTCTGCGGAGCTTCAGTTGGTGGACAGATGGTCGTACGTTTTCCTGCAAAATGTCTTGATAAACTCTGGAATTCATTTTCCCATCAATGACAACAATCCGTCCAGGCCCTGAGGCAGCAAAGCAGCCCCAAACCATGATGCTCCCTCTGCCATGTTTTACAGTGGGGATGAGGTTTTGATGTTGGTGTGCTGTGCCTTTTTTTCTCCACACATAGTGTTGTGTGTTCTTCCCAAACAACTCAATCTTGGTTTCATCTGTCCACAGTATATTTTGCCAGTAGTGCTGTGGAACATCCAGGTGCTCTTTTGCAAACTTCAAACGTGCTGCAATATTCTTTTTGGACAGCAATGGCTTCCTCCGTGGTGTCCTCCCATGTACTCCATTCTTGTTTAATGTTTTCCTTATTGTAGATGTGTCAACAAAAATGTTAGCATGTGCCAGAGATTTCTGTAGGTCTTTAGCTGACACTCTGGGATTCTTCTTTACCTCATGCAGCATTCTGCGCTGTGCTCTTGCAGTCATTTTTACAGGACGACCACGCCTAGGGAGAGTAGCAACAGTGCTAAACTTTCTCCATTTGTAGACAGTCTGTCTTACTGTGGACACATGAACATCAACGCTTTTGGAGATACTTTTGTAACCCTTTCCAGCTTCATGCAAGTCAAAAATTCTTGATCGTAGGTCTTCTAAGAGCTCTTTTCTGCGAGGCATGGTTCACATCAGACAGTACTTCTTGAAACCAGTAAACCCAAAACAGGTGTGTGTTTTTTAAGGGCAGGACAGCTGTCAGAAACACATCCAATATCATCACACTGATTAGAGTCAAGGTTGGCTCACTCCTGGCTCCAATTAGCTCTGGGAGAAGTCATTAAGCTAGGGCCGCACATACTTTTTCCCCCCTGCACTGTGAATGTTTACATGTTATATGCAATTAAACCATGGCAACATCTAATGTTTGTGTAGTATTATGTTCAGCAGACTGTGTTCTTCTATTGTTGTGACTTAGATGACGTTCAGAGCACATTTTATGCCCAATTCATGCAAAACTCCACGTAATCCCAAGGGGTTCACATACTTTTTCTTGCAACTGTACATCACCAACCTCATCTCAAAATTTCAACCAAACTGCTCTCTTCAATCCACCCAAAACCTTCTGCTCTCTATTTCCCATGTCACCTCCTCCCATGCTCTCCTCCAGGACTTTTCCAGAGCTTCTCCCATCCTATGGAACTCCTTATCCCAATCTGTCTGGCCATGTCCTAATCTATCCACCTTTAGACAATCCCTGAAAACCTCTCTCTTTAGAGAAGCCTATCCTTCTAACTAGTAAACTGACTTTTATTTCCTCCATCAGCTCATCTCCCACAGCTATTACCTTTTGTATCACTCAACTCTTCCTCCTAGATTGTAAGCTCTAACGAGCAGGGCCCTCTGTTTCCTCTTGTACCAAATTGTATTGAAACTGTAATGTCTACCTTCATTTTGTAAAGTGCTGCGCAAACTGTTGGTGCTATATAAATCCTAAATAATAATAATAATGGCACCAACTTGCTGTATTTCATTTGGCAGGGAAAGTTCACACATGTGTCTTGCGTGACACAAACCCTCCACCTGGTTGTGCAGCTCTTCCTGAATAGCTACCTTGGCTTCCATGATCATCTGAGTCAAGCCAGAAGGGTGTGTAGCCATTTCAGGCATTCACCTCCAGCCAGTGTGCGACTGGGTGAAAATCAGCAGGAATTCCATCTGCTCACACACAGCCTGATATGTGATATGCCTCCTTGGTGGAAGTTTATCTTGTCCATGCTGCAGCTGCTGCACATGCATTATCAGGACATAAATGAATACCTGTGTGAGTATTGTACAAGGAAAGACTCAGAAGAGCTGGGGTTTTTCTCCCAATGTCAGTGGTTTCTCTTACAGGACACATGCACTGTATTGCCACCAGTTTAAGGAGGCAACTATAATGGTGAGCTGTGATAATGATGGCATCAGAGACACAAATATAGACTGGCTGAACTACTGAGGAGTAGCCTTATACCTTTTTTTCAGGGGCTGGAAATATGGCTTGGGGCCTTCTTTCATTTAAAAGAGAGACAGAAATTGGGGTGACCGCCTAAGTTCAACGTTTAAAGATTTCTCTCTACGCAAGCTATCCACTGCCAGAAACTATCGGCAGTGTCTAGAGCAATTTGTGAATACATTTACTGCTGTGGGGGTGTGTGATTATTCTGCCACCCAAAGTATTTATTTTCTGTACAGCGCAAGTCTCTCTTTTCATTGCTGCAGATCTGAGATAAATCCCACCTCCTTCTACCATTGCCATCTTTTGCCCCATGAGTACACCCAGACACCAGTAACACCTCCTTCTACAAATGTTAGCCAAGGCACTGTTAACAGTTACTACTACTGCTGTAGGCATGCCAACGTTACCAATTCATACTGGACCCATTGTTAATTTGGCATACCCATTTTTTATAAAAAGAAATAATGCTGTTTCATAGTTGCAAAGAATTTACAAAGAATTTACAGTTGCAAGTAATATCCTATGCTCTGCTCAAATACTTCTGTAGGATTACAGTGTTTTACACCACTAAAACCCCAAACCAACTTTATCACTATTGTAAATAATTTACATTTTTGGTCAAGTAAAATCCTGTGTTTGCTTTAAAGTACAACTAAAGGCAAACATTTTTTTTTTTTTGGATAGAGTGGAGATGTATTAGAATACCTGTTAGGTTATCATTGCTGTCCCTGTTAGATTCACCCTCTTCATTAGTCCTGTTTACTATTTTTGAAAAATGTAAGTAAAAGAAAATCCCAAATTTTGGGTTGTCCCCATAAACGTAATAGAGGGAACATCTTCCAATGGGCCCCACCCTTGTTGTGGTGACCTGGGGACCCCAAGGGATTTTCCTTTTTTTCCCTTATTTTGCAGAGATTTCCTCTCACTTCCTGTTTTGTCTATGGGATATAAAGTTCAAGGAAATCTCCCTAATGGGACTGATGGCAAAAAAACTGACAGGGTTAAAACCCTTCCTTACTCTATCTAAAATGAAATAAAAAGTTTTGCCTATAGTTCTGCTTTAATGTAGCATGTCCTAACAGATATTCTAACTTATCTCTAACTTTTGTCTTTTGTCTCCTTATGGCACAGGAGGAATACAGTTTTTTTAAAATAAAGATTGAGTCTCTGTTCTCTCCCTCTTTAATTGCCTCCTATGGAAAATAATTAGATTTTCTAAATCTGGTGTGTGAGATTTGTAAATTATGTGCCCCCAAAAATAATGGTACAATTGAATATTTCAAAAGATAATATTCTGTGTATGAAATACTTACAATTTTTAACGTGTCTCTAAATATGTACTGTATATATTTATATTATTGTTATGGTTGTATTTGAAATTCAAACATAACATTAAAAAAGATGGGATTCTGTGCATTAAAACATCTTTTTTATTTCTAGATGCAATCTAATCCAACCTCACGTCCAATCACTATCAAGGTCATGCAGGCTCCACCTCCACAACATCTCCAAGATACTCACCTTCCTCACCCCAGACACTACTAAACAACTCGTACACTCCCTCATCATCTCACGCCTGAACTACTGCAACTCCCTTCTCACTGGCCTACCTAAACAAACGCTATCCCCACTCCAGTCGATCCTGAACTCAGCGGCGAGACTCATCCACCTCACCAACCGCTCAACAGCTGCCTCCCCCCTCTGCCAATCCCTTCACTGGCTCCCGATTGCCCAGTGCATCAAATTCAAATTGCTAACTCTGACCTAAAAAGCCATTCACACTGCTGCCCCAAACTACCTAACTGACCTGATACCCAAATACCACCCTACCCGTGCCCTTCGCTCCTCACAGGATCTCCTACTCTCTAGCTCCCTGGTCTCCTCCTCCCACACCCGATTGCAGGACTTCTCTAGGACTTCGCCCATCCTCTGGAACTCCCTACCCCAATCCATCAGACTGTCACCTACCCTCCTCACCTTCAGGCGCACCCTGAAAACCCATCTCTTCAGGGAAGCCTACCCCACCCTCACCTAACAACTGATCTCCTCCACTTCTCCCACCACTCCATCCCCCACAGCCATTTCCTCCTGTACCACTTCCCCTCCCTCCTAGATTGTAAGCTCAAAAGAGCAGGGCCCTCGAACCCCTTGTGTATTGTATTGTTACTGTCTTGTCCCTTGTTCTGTTCCCCTGCTATTGTACAGCGCTGAGCAAACCCTTTGGCGCTATATAAATACTGTATAATAATAATAATAATAATAATAATAACTGTTCTCTACATCAATGCAATCAGCCTGTACAAAAGGGTATAAAAGCTATGTTGCAAATCTTTGTTTTTTTCTCCCCTCTGTTTAGGAGGAAAAACTCTTTTATTTCTGGGATCTGCAATCTGCTTATTGTATGACTGACACATACAGTAGCCTTTGGTGATAATCTGTTAACATGTACTGCCTTGATTCATGCTTGGCAAAAATGAAATATTTGTCTACTTCTGGATGCAATCTACTTCCTCTCTCCTGCCTTCCTGAAAGAAATACAACCTTAGAATCAAATCTGTCACGTTTTTCTGTCTTGACTTTATTGATTGAAAAATTAAGCAAGGTTTTTGCTTGCTTTCTCTCCCTCAGAAAATGTGGTCAATTCCAAATAAGGCTTAAAAAGTGTGGTGAAATTTAGATCAATGTTTATGTTTTTAGTTGTTCATACAAAATACCGAAACTTTTGCTCCAGATGCAATATGCATGCTCAATCGCTCAGAAATTGCAGCCTTCCCATATGGGCTTGATATTTGTCATGCAAATCTCTTTAACTGTCCCATCTTTAATCTCTGAAAAAAGACACTCATTTTTTACTTCCATATGCAATGTGCTTGCAATCTCCTTCACAAACGGTGGCCTATCCAATAAAGGCCTAAAATGTGTGGTGATTTTTTTTTTTATTTAAAATGAAGTCACTATTTTTTTTGTAATTTCCAGGTGCAATATGCCCACTCAATTGTTCATACATTGCAGAGTGACCATACAGACTTAACATCTCTGGTGCAAATCTATAACCTTTTTACATTTTAGTCTTCAAAACAAGTCACCTTTTTTATTCTACATGCAATGTGCTTGTTCTCGCCTTTAGAAACTATAGCCTGTCTGATAAAGGTTTTAAAGGTGTATTTGGAAATGTTTAAATTTTTTTCTTTTACATTTAAAACAAAATAGACACTAATGTTTCATATGAAATGTAATTTGTTTTCTGAATCCCTTAGAAATTGCGGCCCTCCGAAAAGGTTTAATAGGTATGGTGCTAAACTATAACTATTTTCCTTCCACAGTCTATCAGTCAAGACACTCATTTTTTATTTCAAGATGCAATATGCTTGCCCAGCCACTAACAAATTGCAGCCTGTCCATAGTATTTTAACATCTGTGTTGCAAATCTGTAAAATTTTTCCATTTTTAGTCTGCTAAAAATAAAAAGTATTGTTTCTTTATTTCCAAAATACAATGTGCCTGCTTTCTCAGAAATTGAGGACTATAATAAAAAGGCTTCAATGGTGTGCAGCAAATCTGTGCAATTTTGTATTTTAAATTTGAAACAATAGACACTGTTTCTTTCATTCCAGATACTATATGCCTGTTCTATCCTTTGGAAATTGTGGCCTGTCCAGATAGGCTTAATAGCTGTTGTGCTAAGCTGTAAAATTTGACCCTTCTCAGTTCATGAATTAAGACACAACTTTTTTATTTGAAGATAAAGCTTAAAAGATTTGCTGCAATTCTGTGCAATTTATTTTCTTTTAAATTAGAAACAAATAGACACTGTTTTTCTTTCCAGGTACAATGTGCCTGTTCATTCTCTAAGAAATGTAAGCCTGTCTTAAAAACTTAATATTTGTACTGTTAAATTATAAAATGTTCCAATCTTCTGTCTCTGAATCAAGACATTCATTTTTTATTTCTAGACCGAAATATGCCAGCTCACTTTCTCAGAAATTGCCACCTGCCAATGCATGCCTAATATCTTTGTTGCTAAATTTCAAAATGTTGACCTTGTCAGTCTCTGAATCAATATACAAATTTTTTTTATTTCGAAATATAAAATGCCTGCTCAGTCACTCTAAAATGAAAGCCTGTGCATGCATGCTTAATATCTGTGGTGCAAATCTCTAACATTATCCTATCTTGATCTTCAGTCTTCTAAAAAAAAATACATAGATTTTTTGTTTCCAGTTTCAATGTGCTTGCTCTCTCCCTCAGAAATTGGGGTTCATTCAAGAAAGTCTTAAAAGATGTGCAGGAAATCTGTGCAATTTTTTAGTTCTCAATCCTAGGAAATAAACAAGCAGACTATCACAAAAGTTTAAAACGTCTGATGCTAATATGCACTACTTTTCTGTCTTTAGTGTAAAACGCACTGTTATTTATTTAATCAAGATGAAATCTGTGTGTTCTCTCTTCAGCATCTCAGCTAAAATTAGGTAAATAATGCCCAATAAATCATTTCTGCTTTTCTTCTTTGTGGATCTGGAGAATTTCACTATAATTTAGTTACATATAACACCAGCCAAGTCTATCTGTCTTCCATTTTAACCTAGTCAAAACACTTACATGGTGTGACTGTGTCCAAGAAATATTTCTGGCTCTTGACTGTGATATACTGTATAAACAGATTTTGTTCTGAATAGCACACGCCTCATCTTTTCTTCTAACATGGTGCTCAAGTAAAATCCTTGCATAATGTGCAGTGAGTCTGTACAATATTTTATGGCTTAAAAATATATCACAAACGATGCTATGTTGCTTGTTTTGAAATGGTTTGGTGCAGGGGCGGACTGACAACTCATGGGGCCCCCAGGCAATAGGGGATCATGGGGCCCCTGTGTCCATGCCCAAACTCAAAAAAGCTTATGAAAAAGGTACCAGGGGCATCTCATACGACGTCCTCCCACAACGCGTCCTCCCACAACACGCTCTCCTGCGCACCCCCGGGGGCGCACACCTGGCGATCTCCGTGATCGCTCTGTCCTAAGGACACAGCTGATCACATGATGTGGTAAAAGGCCAATCACAGCGACCTTTTACCACGTGATCAGCCGTATCCAATGACACGCTGATCACCGGGAAATGCAATTGCCGGTTCTCGGCTGCACTTTCCTCACGCTGTCAGAGCGTGAGGAAAGTACTGTCGAGAACCGGCAGTTGTCAGAGCAGGGATCGGCACCGATCATCAGGGCACTGATGATTAGTGCCCTGATGATCGGTGTCCAGCAGCGCCACCCACCAGTTCTGCCCACCTGTGCCCAGCAGTGCCGTCCACTAGCTCCGCCCACCTGTGCCCAGCAGTGCACCCACCTGTACCCAGCAGTGCCCAGCAGTGCCACCCAGTAGTGCCACCTACCTGTGCCCAGAAGTACCACCTACCTGTGCCCAGCAGTGCCACCCACATGTGTCCACCCACCTGTGCCAACCAGTGCCACCCATCAGTGCCCATCAATGCAGCCCACCAGTGCAGCCACCAGTCAGTGCCCAGTGGTTGTGCCAGTCAGTGCCCAGCAGTTGCGCCAGTCAATGCCTAGCAGTGCCACCAGTCAGTGCCCAGCAGTGATGCCAGTCAGTGCCACCTATCAGTGCTGTCTATCAGTAGCCATCATCAGCGCCGCCTATCAGTGCCACCTATCCTTGACACCTCATTAGTGCTGTCTATCAGTGCCGCCTATCCGTGCCACCTCATTAGTGCTGCCTATCAGTGCCGCCTATCTGTGCCACCTCATTAGTGCTGCCTATCAGTGCCGCCTATCAGTGCCCTTCAGTGCTGCCTATCAGTGCCCATCAGTGCCGCCTATTAGTGCCCATCAGTGCTGCCTCATCAACGCACATCAGTGAAGGAGAAAAATTACCTGTTTGAAAAATTTTATAATAGAAACAAAGAAACTTTTTTTTTTTTTAATTTTTTGCACACTTTTTGTTTATAGCGCAAAAAGTAAAGCGCCCAGCAGCGATTAAATACCGCCAAAAGAAAGCTCTATTTGTGAGAAAAAAATGATAAAAATTTCATATGGGTACAATCTTGCATGACTGCGCAATTGTCAAAGTGCGACAGCGCTGAAAGCTGAAAATTGGCCTGGTAAGGAATGGGGTATAAGTGCCCGGTAGGCAAGTGGTTAACCCAGAAAATTGCCATTATTATTTCTAGGATTAGGCTCTCATTGACTTCAATGATATTCATATTAAGGATCTGAATTTTGGTCTTGTTTGATAAACCTATGGTTTATCCCTTGTAGGTTTTAAAAAGAGCAAGTATATTTTTCACTTAGTAACGATATACCTAAAAATGACTACTTAACCTGTTCCCACCCAGCCAATAGCAGAATGACGGCCGAGCAGAACTCTCATCGATCCGGGTGCGCATCATATGACGTCCTTCCCAGATCGTGCCTCCCAGGGCCGCACTGTGGCAAGATCTGTCACAGGCCGTGTACCTTGGACTGGCCCATTGCCAGTACCATGTGACCTGCTGTGACCAATCACAGCAGGACACATTACAATTGTAAACAATGGATGGTTTCCTTTCATGCCATCTATTGTATACAATTGGGTCACTAGCTGTGACTGGTCACAGTGATCACATGCAGAGACTGGGCCAATCACAGCCCATCTGTGTCATGTGATTAGTCATGGCCAATCACAGCTAATCACAAAAAAAAAAAATGAATCTATTTCTTTCAGTTAAATGCGTGATTATAGCAAAGAAAATCTTTCTATAAACAATCATAATGTGTAAAAAAAAAAAAGTTACTTCCCCAAAGTAGTAAATTGTTATTATGGTAACATTATTCTATTCTGGTCACAGTGTATCATGAGAAAAAAGTCTCAAAAAAAGAAAAACAATTTAATAAAACAAAAAAAATTATAAAAGTAGAAAAAAAGAGTATTATTACTTTTTTTCATACTGTCACCAGTCATTGTCCCTGATCACTGCCATGCCAAATTTAGTTTGGGTACAGCGTTGCATGACCATGCAATTGTAATTCAAAGTGTGAGAGCGCAGACGGCTGAAAATTGGCCAGGGCAGGAATGGGTAAAAGTGCCCAGTATTAAAGTGATTAAATAGAATTATTTTTCTTGCCTTTGTTTACACTTATTTGCTAATTCCTGCTAGCATTCACTAGAATTGTTACATTGTATCTCTTGCTATGCATTTCACTTGCTCTCCAGCTTTGTCTAGTTGCCATAATGTGGTCTTTCATTACTGCCCATAACAAAAAAAACATTAGTTCACAAAAAAAAAATTGCCTAATGGCCATACATTTTTTTTTTAAAATAGACCCCAAACAGTATTGGAATTGATCATAGGAATGGTCCAGCTTTCTAGTAAACACTCTTTTTGAAGCATTTCAACATATGTGTTCAACAGTTGACCTGCTGTAAATATATCATGGACAGAAGAAAAGGCTTTGCAATAGTTAGCATTAACTTTGCAATATATTTAATAATATCGCAAGTCAGGAGCACATAATGCATTGCTATGAAAAATAGTCCTCGGCACATGCATTTCTTTTTGCAACATCATAAAGACAGAATCTATTCACATAAGAGCACAAATACACAAAGCATTTATGAACCCTTAGCTTGAAAAAGTGGAAAGCATGTGCATGCATGTGGTTACACCAAGGGTGAAAAAATAAATGCATCCATTAGGAACTAACTATTAAAGTCTAACATTCACAGTACATTTTAAGGAACTGAGGATAAGGTACAGCCATTGAAATAGTTGTAAATTACTTCCATTAGGTGTCAATCATAATTCTTTTGTGCACATTGACTACTCAGCTCCTGGGATTTTCATAGCCTAGAATTTAAGTCATATGAATATATCTTGATGGTGATTTGGGCATAACTTAAAGTGCACCAGTTGTGTAATACTGAAAAATCTACCAATATTACCAGAGTTTGACTAAAAACTATATTATAAATCTGTCACTTACACGCATAGCTGTAAACTTTCAAACTGCAGATTATGATAGCAAATTATACTTACTGACTAAAGAGTGATGTTCAGAACAGACTAATTAACAACAGTTGGGAGAGTTACATTGGTAGTCATCCTGCACTCTTTCAGTCAGTCCAATTCCTCTATGAATAGACAAAGTGTCTTCATGATAAATATACCTTTTTGTGATATACCATGTGAATTACCAAAGAAAAATATAAAAATAAATAAAATAAAACATAAAGTGTCCAATTCAATTTCAGTCTCAAATGTGTCCAATAAAGTCCAAAATCCAAATTTTCAACTTCAATCCAGTAAGAAGGATTATAATCCTAATTATTCCAAGAAAAGCTCAGAAAAAAAGAAATAATCTATAGTGCATTACCTTTAAGCATATAAATAACACACCAATCCATGCAAATCACAAACCACTCTTTGCAAAACACATAAAAAAAAAATATATATATATATATATATAATATATATATTAAACCGACGCAAGTGCTTGCAATAGTCCCCTTTAGGTAGCCCAGCTACCTGTCAATGACAAATCAAAACTCAGCACTCAGCAGATCCGCTGCAGACAGGAGACAGCAATCCACTCAGAAAATGAAAGAAGCAGCTCAGCAAGCCTCTGGTCATTGAGAGGCATTAGAATAAAAGGAGCAGCTAAAGAGACGTCCGTATCCCTTCAGATGAAGTCCGGAAGTGACGAAACGCGTTAGAGATGTGACGTCAAGACGCATGCACGCTAACCGGAAGTGTCGCCGCGGCCATTTTGTTGGTTGCCAACACATGGTTTTCAGCTAGTGTTTGCAGAGCTGTTACAGAGCCACTGAGAAAGCCATTGAGGGAGCTGGAAGTTCCTTATTGTGATGTAAGTTATGAATAAATTTGTCCCTATACTTTGAGATCTGTCTAAGAGTCTTCTTGCTTTTATGAGGACTTTGGAGGAGTACCCCTGAATGGGAAGAGTCTGATTCCATAGTATTGACTATGCATATGAATACTCACAGAGGGTAATAGTATTTAGCATCACTGTTGGTTGGATCACAGAGTACACATAATATTGGAGTGATCACAGAGTGCTCACGTTTTTGGTTTAATATATATATATTTATTTATTTATTTTTTTATGTGTTTTGCACAATTAAAGAGTGGTTTGTGATTTGCACGGATTGGTGTGTTATTTATATGCTTAAAGTTAATGCGCTATAAATTATTTCTTTTTTCTGAGGTTTTCGTGGAATAATTAGGATTATAATCCTTCTTACTGGATTGAAGTTGAAAATTTGGATTTTGGACTTTATTGGACACATTTGAGACTGAAATTGAATGACACTTTATGTTTATTTTATTTATTTTTATATTTTTCTTTGGGAATTCACGTGGTATATCACAAAAAGGTATATTTATTATATTGTACTTTCTAGGGAGAAAGTGTGACTTTTTGGTGGGAGTTGAGTCAAGGAGGTTATTTATTCAAAAGTGTCTTCATGGTGAGTGCCAACACTTTCGTTTAATGGTAGATACTTAGGTCCAACTACATAATAAAGCCATAATAAACACATTATTTATACTTTTATCAGGTAAAATGCAGTAAAAACCATTGTAACATTTTACTGGATTACATAATCCAAATATCAATAGCTCAGCTACAATGTTCATACTCCTGCAGTAAACTGGAGGGCATAGTGCTATTGGTCAAACCTGTTCCGCCCGCCTTTCACTTCACAGAAAAAGATACAGTTGGTATCTGATGGAGCTATGCCAGTACAGATAATGCAAAAGGGGTGGTTTATCTGTGTTTATTGCAAATCCTATCAATGTTATTGGAAGTCATTATGGGGGAAAAGCTGCTACCTTGCCTAGGGCCCCATTCTGCCTTAATCCATCGCCAACTACAATAATGCTTTTAAGAAAATGCATACTCCTCTTTTTCTCTTTTAGTAAAATCCCCATTACTGAGACATTATTCCATTGTCAAGGCTATGTTGTCAATCACAGAGAGTTGCTGTAGGTCTACCATGTATTTAGAAGTAATCCGATTCAATAGTGGCAAAGTAAGATTAACCACACTATCTATATGTGTAGATGGAGTAAAACCAGTTTTATTTTTTATGTCATGTTTGATGTGGTTCAGATATTTAATGAACTCTTCCTTAATGCTAACATGGAAATAGAAAGCATGTACTTTCCAATGATTAATGACTGGCAGAAGCAAAATTCAATATACATGAATCATTACTCTGTTCTACATATCAGTCTTGAGACACGTGTGAAGATTTAGATTTACCACAGGAAAAGCGTAGCTTTTTCCAATACATTGTAATGATTTTACACCATTCAAATTGCATTCTGTAGTTAGATTTAATCATTTTTTTTTTATAATTCTTTAGATATATTCAGGTTTATTATTAGTATTTTCCTAGAGCATGTACTGTATATATACATTCACTGTAATGGAATTTGTTGTTAAATGTACTGCCTGCTCCATATGTCACTATTAAATATGGATTCAGCATGACCTAAATCCAAGCTCTGCTAAATATAGCAGTAACTGGGAAACGGAGGGGGAGAAAAACTCCTGTTTGCTGTTTGATGCCATGAGTTCTATTGAAAATAAATTCAGCAATGGA
The DNA here is from genome assembly GCF_062004578.1 of Staurois parvus. Lineage (NCBI taxonomy): Eukaryota > Metazoa > Chordata > Amphibia > Anura > Ranidae > Staurois > Staurois parvus. Next base: position 9,695,695 of record NW_028317994.1, on the reverse strand, counting down.
TAACCACTTAGATCTGACAGAAAATATAAAAATGTCAAATTATGTATCCAGCTGAAAAAGATTTAAAATAGAACAATCACAAGACTATCTTTTTTAGCTGAGGTCATGAAAATGAACTTTTTCAGCTTCTTTTTTTATTTTAGGTCAAAAAGTATATGCTTATGTATCCATGCAAAGGCAAACTTGCTTAATATTTTTCAATAAATATTTAAAAACACAAGTTAAAACACAAATGGATTTTGTAAATTTGTTTTCTGGGTCAGCAAAGAGATGAAGTGAAACCAGCTGATTACCAAGGCAGAGGGAATTCACTGGGGATTGCAAAATAGCAGCACACTTGAATAGGGAGCACTTTGAGACAAAACTTTTGCTAAGTCTCAAGTATGTATGATAAGATTTTCTTTTGGATTGTAATATTGGTTCAGGAAAGTAAATTCCTTATTTTCTATTACCTGAAAATGGATGGTGCCACATTGACATACTGTTATTCCAAATAAATTGTGCAGGAGATGATCAGGGACTTTCAACACTTTTATGCCTAAGCACCTGTATGCATGAAACATGTTAGAAGTCTCTACTTGTCCCATGTGCAACTTATTTTATGAATTAAGAAAGTAGTCACTTTGGAGGATGTGAATGTGCTGCTATCCATTTTTTGCTGTAAAAGAGATTTCCAGTAATGAGCTGTGTGAGCACCTGACTGAGCTTTGCTATATTACCGGATTCCTCTACTGTCTGTTGGCTTTCCTGACATTTGCCACATTCATGGACTATGTCAATTGAACAAATAACTTGCCACAATAGGCAGTTGCCAGTTAAAATGTAAACTTTTTTACATGAAAAAAAAAAAGGTAAGCACAAGAAGACTAGAAGTTTATGTATTCAAGGTCCCTAGAGTGGCCTAAGCCAGGGATGTGATAGACTCTAACTCTATGAGTAATGAACTGTCCCCCCTTGTCTCTTCACATAGCACATAGCAATTGTTCTGTCCATTCTCAAGAAGACTGCATTGTTGGTGATTAATGAAATGAATACTCGCAGGGTACAATACTGTAGATGGCCCTCAATTTGTGAATGTTTGACAGAGTACCCTTGGCTGTAAATGTCCAGCTGCCTTCAACGGACCTCTCCAAACACTGTTTACCCCACATCAACAGGCTGACATCTATCATGAATGATAGCCATGGAGTTGTGAAATTGAAAGTGAGGGTCCACCACAACCAACGTGTTTTCATGGATTGAGTTATCTTGAATTATTGAAACAAATCCTTCTAGTTCCATTGTGCTACCATAGGCCAATTTGACCATGGGGATGGTCAGAACCATTGTATCTATGATCCTTAGGAATTGTGAAACCATTGGGTGAGAATCCACTGGTTTTAAGCAGCCCCTGTTTCTGGTGATTGCAACCTAATATGGTAAAGGGTTCAACCTGGTATTCAGTTTGGCAATGAGATAGATCAGATCTAGCACTAACTGGCTTTCACTGAAGCTGGCTATTCAGCCTAAATTGATCATTATCTCAATGACCACTTCTTTGGAATGCAGCTAGGTCTTCATTGGAGTGGGCTAGAAGTAACAGATCATTAAGGTAGTGATGGATTCTTACATCTTTGATGCATAGTAGAGCCGCCTTGTAAAGAAGCACCTTCAAAAAGTCCTGGTAGAGATGAACAGGCCAAAGGGTAAGGCTATAAACTGGCAATGAATATCTTCAATGGTGAAGTGAAGATTTTCTTGGAATTCTCCCTTTACTGGTATATGCAAGTATGCATCTTTAAAGTAAATTGACAAAATCTGGTCCCCTGGCATAACTGCTTGAGTTATTAACAGCTAATTTGTTCCATTGTCAGGAAATATTTTGAATGTCTTTTGACAATGGAACAATTCAGCAGTTGCAAATTGATGACTGGTCATAAGTCACATGTCTTCTTCCTCATCATGAACAGGGGGGACTACACTCAGTAACTTTGACAACAGCTTCTTAAAATAAAAGAGTGGCAATGTATTGGAGCATAATCTTCTGCCTTCTCTGGCAAAGAAGGGATGAAGGTAGCAATGAAATGACTGTTTGGAATTGTTATCATTTACTGTGAACATACTTGGGAAATAGTCTGAATCAGCCAGGGTTCTGAAATGTTTTCCTCCCAGACCTACTTGAAGATCCTTACCCTTACTTTGTACTTGGTGGAATAATACTCCACAGAGGTGATAGCCTTAAAGATTTTAGAAAAGGGAGTCTAGTTGATGCTCTATTTCTTCCAAAAAGTTTTCTCAGGTTTGAAGGATTTTGCCTCTCAAGCACGTCCTCTCTTCAGCCCTCCTGACATCCCTCTGACACAAATGTAAAAATGTTAGCATGAAATATGTTTTAGATTTTTTATGTGCATGGATGCACTTCCTGAACACATGTCCACCCACCCACTGCATCCTAGGATGTCTATGTCACATCGCAGAAGAAATTATTTCATATTTTCATCATGAGCCTTGTGTATGGGCAAACACCTAGCTGCCCTGCACATATACAGATCTCTTCAGATCTCTGCAGGTCTCTGTCCTTCTATGGGTACTGGTAGAGAAGAGAAGCTCTACTCATGCACAGGGGGAGCTCATGAATGTGCAGACATAGGCGAGTCGTCGCCATGTTCCATATACTGCCAGAGACCCATGGTATGTCTGTGCATGTGCTGGATATCTTTCCAAATTGGTGATGTGGGAGTAGAGGAACAAATATATATATATATATATTTTTAAATTGCAATACACAAACAATTATCAGGTGCTAGAAATATAATTTAGATAAGTAGTGTAAAGTTCTCCTTCAGTCCTGTGGAATCACCGAAGACTTTTTTTCCATGGCTTTACTGAAAGCCATTTTTATCGTTTGACAAACAGTGAGGAGATTTGAAAGGGTATTTTCTTGTTTAGGAACAAGGAAATTGACCCCCTGGATAGTATGTTTATACAGAAAACACTGAGAGTAATCAAAGGATTAAGATGAATCATAGCTGACAGAGTATAGGACAATCATGTTCTACCCATAAAGATGTAGAAGTCCTACAAAAGTCCTGAAAGGAATCTCTAATTGCTCCCCTGATTTGAGAGACCCCTTGCTAATTTTCAGAATCCTTTCCTCTTGCTGCTTCAATAAAGCATGCTTCACAAAGGAACTTCCCTGAAAGGGCTATATTAGGGCAGGACCAGCAGGCATTATATCTGTAGCATGCATTATGTTGTGTGGGAAAAAGTACTTTGATACTGACAATTGCTTGACTAGGATATAGGATGATGGTAAATATCTGCTTTACAGATCTTTGATCTTTGTGGGGTTATGTTGTGGACTTGCCTTGTGATCCATGTCTGTAATGGCTACAAAGACAAAGATTATTAAGATACTGGCTCCAATCAAAAGTATTACACACACCCATGGTAATCTATGTTGCCCCTTACCTCTTGGATATGGACTGGTCTTTAAAAAAGGGATGTGGAAGGGAGCTGCAAGCAACCATTGGACATATGTGTTATAATAGTCACATAGCTAATATACAACTTACAAAACAGACCTGGGGGACAGAAGCGCCTACCTAACAGAAAAAGCACCAAGTATGGGATGCCTAAGGTCCTGGAAGTATTTCACCTCTTACATTGGGCACAAGCCATCTCTATTAGCCACCAAAGTCATGGATCTGCACTGTGGCTAAAATAATTGGCCACTTGAGCCATATCTGCCTGCTGTTATAACAATATGGCCACCAGAAGAATGCACCTGTGCATTATTGCCTGGGGCTACAAGAAAATGGCCACTGAACACCCACACATGTGCAAAAGCACATTGGCATTATATGATAGCCCTGCCTATGCATGCACAATCATCTGGAATGCATACATACAGTACATTCCACGTAACAACCACATCTTCAGATTATTGCAGTCAAGTGTGACAAATATTCATCCTCAATATTCTCTTTGAATAAAATTGTGATGCTATTTTATATAATTATATGTGTATTTTTTGATTTTTGATATGCTTATGCTTGTAGATCACCCTTGATATTCCTTGCCATCTTGTAGGATCACAGCTAATTTCTCAATGAGTAAGTACCATGAGATTTCTCCTTTTACCTGCGTGATTGTTGGAACCTCGAATTTCCATGCCCTTGCTAGAGTTTGCTTGACTACAGTAAAAATAAACAACATCAGTTTAACTTGGTTATATGTGCAAGAAAAGGTTTTGAGATTTAACAGGGTTTCATAGCTAATGTTGATTTTTTATTAAAAGCTGGCTAGAGCTTCTCCTGTTCTTAATGTGGCCTAGTACAAGTTCTTAAAATACAGTTCTACATACAAAGTCAAATTTGAGACACCTATACCTAAAAATAATTTTTAATAAAATATTTCTTACCTTTCTAGTTGTTTATTTATAACAGGTTTATACATAGGACTCTAAGGGCAGCTTGTATTATGCAGACTACCTTTCGATGTACAGTTAGGAAACAGAATGAGGGTTTTTTTTTAAGTGCTTAGTACTACCTAAGCCTTGAAATATGTATCCTTTTGCTACTGTGTATAAATTTAGTTTACAACTGATAATGAACACACTGGACACCAAAGATTTTGCTTCCTGAACCCTTTTTGGTGTATCTTATAGGTGTTTGACTGCTAAACAGGAAAAATACATTGTGACATATTATAGAAATCTGCTGTTTTTGCAATTTACAATATTTGTTGCTTATGCTGCACACATGAAAGAAACATACAAAAGCATGAAACTGTTGTTGAAGCGGATCCAGTACACCAAGTACAATTGGAATATTTATGGAGATGTAAAAGTAGTTGCTCTGCTACTTGAAATGCAGCTCATATATACCAAGTACTGTTGTCACATATAGGAGACCCATGCAAAAGATAACATCTCATAGAATGAAATGGCCACTTTGAAAGAATTTGGCTCCAGGACAGAAAAACATGGCACATGAACCACTTATTGACCCGACAAAGATATTTTTGCCTCTGATTCACATAACAGGTGGACTGATGAAAAATGTAATGAAAGTGATGAAAAAGGAAGGCATTTTTATTATTTGAGACAGATGTTTCCAAGAGTAACTGATGGCAAGAATAAGGAAGGTTTTTTTGTTGGTCCACAAATCAATTATGTCATCGATGACAAGCAGTGTGAAGATCTGTTAATAGGGCCAGAGAAAATCACCTGGAAAGCATTCAAATATGTTATTGAGTATTTTCTTGCCAACTACAGAGCACCAGACTGCATTCAGCTGGTTGAAAAAATCTTACAACATACAAGGGGAATATGTCACTGAAGATACATTTTCTGCATTCACACTTTTTTTATGAAAATGTAGGTGCAGTCAGTGACAAACATAGTGAAAGATTTCACAATCGCAACAATGGAAAAATGGTATCAGGGCTACTGGAGTCCATCAATGTTGGCTGACTATTGTTGGACACTGAACCAAAATGTGTGGCTGTCTTTTTGTATTCTGGTGGCTGTATTTTTCAAAATGAGTCCTACTACAAGTGTTTTATTATTAGTCAGTGTTTTATTTATTAGTCAGCACAACATTTAGCAGTTTTTTCTGTGAAATTATACACTCTAATGTTATTTTTTATATTAAAAGCTGCCTTGTTTTCTATTGATTTCAAAATGTAGCCTATTAAAAGAGATTAAATAGTGTGTACAGGGTAAGTACAATATTTTTGCCTTTTTTCTTGATTATAAACCTACCTGTTGTCTCCCTTTGAAACTGAGATCTACTAAATAATCTAACATAATATGCATGGAATGAACATTTATTTTTCTTAGTGAAATTATACACTCGGGTTTTTGATTTCTTGAATAAACCTGCCAAGTGTATCTCTTTTTTATATTTTTTTTAATGTTATGTTTTATTTCCCCAGACATGGTACATAGGCTTGCATGTATCTATGAAGCCGAAAGCAATGTCGCTGGTAGTTTTACTTTTTCACTAGAAGCATAAATGATGAAATTGCAACTGTCATATTTTGGTCACACTGTCACAAGAGAGAGATCACTGCAGAAGGAAATAATGTTTGGAAAATCGAGGGAACTAGGCGAAGAGGGAGACTGACTACTAGGTGATTGGACACATTGACTAGAGCTGTGGGATGACACTGGAAGATCTTGTCAGATTATCATAATGCTGTCTTCTTTTTAGAGCTCTTATTTATTCATCCCTAGGACTCGGACTCAAGTTGAAGGCATGTAATAATAACAATAATATGTTTTATTTATATTTACAATTTAAATGAGAACTTTTATCTCTGTGTTAATTAGACCACATCAGGCAGTTGTTACTGGTAGTTTGTGCAAGTGCTGCCTTTGTTGTTCCAACCCCTCACTGAATCTTTTATGAATCCTTTCTAACCCCCCCCCCCCCACACACACACACACACACACACACACACACAACATGCACACATTAATAAACCTCTGCACCCAAAACATTCCAATCTTGACATCCAATAGTTACTGAATGCAACTTCTGAGCAGGGGCGGACTGACAACTCATGGGGCCCCCGGGCAATAGGGGATCATGGGGCCCCTGTATCCTTGCCCAAACTCAAAAATGCCTATGAAAAAGGTACCAGGGGCATCTCATGGTGCCCCCTACTGACCCCAGGCCCTCGGGCAGTGCCCGAGTTTCCAAATGGTCAGTCCGCCCCTGCTTCTGAGCAATAAAATCATTGTGATTGGTGATGTTCCTCTCTGACATGACATGTGGCACAGGGCAGGCTAGTAGTTAATGCATAAGTTACACAGCCCTTTTCCAGTTTAAAAATATACCTCTTTTAGTGTGGCCTCAAAGACAGCTATGCTGTGAATGAACTCTGCACCTCGCCAGCACAAACAGCAATTTTTAGTGTTGAGGCCTGATGGAAGCAGTTATCAAGCTCACCCAGGTAGTGGACATTGCTATGCAATGAAGGGTGACAGGGGCAGCAAAGAAGAAGACTAATACACAAGCCGCACAGCTACACTCAAACCACATTGCACAGCTGTCTACCTACCCAGCCAAGATAGTGCTGGGTCCGAAGGCTGCAGCATACCGGAGCCCCCCAACTCCTAAAACAGCTGCACAGCACAGCCTGGCGGGATCTCCATCTGCAGAAGCATGAGAACCAGACTCTCCCCCACTTTAGGACAGCATGCTCTCTACCCTGGCTCTCCCTCCACAGCTTCCCCCGGGGGGGGGGACATTGATGGTGCCATGTCCCCTGCCTCCTCCCTTGACAGACAAATGGAGGAATTATCAGAATCTGCATTAAGCCAGTTGGGCTCCTCTCCTGAGCAAATAGCTGTGCTGTCTAGGGATGCTAAAGCCTGAACCTTGATCACTACTGATTTAAAGGGTGACTTACAGTCCATAAATGAACAGCTGTGACTATAGTATCTAAAATGGATGGAACAGTATGCAGAGTTAATCAGAACTCCAAAATGATTTAAGATCTCCAGCAGCAATTGGATACAGCTAATGCAACGGCAGAGGATCTGGAGAACAGATCCAGAAGATTTAATATGCAAATCCGGGAGCATCCAGAGACCACTACGGATCTCCTCATATCATCTGGAAATCAATCGTAATCATCGAGCCCTCACTGCCCCTAGACAAGATGGCCTATCTAGGGATATCATCATGAAACCTCACTACTACCGTATCAAAGAAAAGTTGATGGCGGCCACAAGATGTTCATCTGAGTGCTGCCTGCAAGGTCATCAGATACAATTGTTTGTGGACTTGTCTTGTTTTACAATTCAGAAACTTTGTTCTTTCAAACCGTTGCTCATGCAATTGCTCAATCAGAATAACAAGTATAAGTGGCAGTTCCCTTTTCACTTGGCTTTCAATTATAAGGGGAAGACTCATTTGTTCCCCAATTTCCAGGATGGAGAGGAAGTTCTCCAGAATTTGGGTCTACTCTCTAAGGATCCACCAGCCTCACGAAAATGTGACCAGAAGGACTGCCCACTCTCACCAATCTGGTTCCAACAGCCAAGCCTTCCCAATCGCAGATCTACATCAGCTACCTGAATTGGCACATTAGCGAACAGCAACACAATCTCCTCTCAACATTTAAAGCCTGTTGCACCTTGACAGTGTGCCACCTTTGGATAAATATTGGCTTCAGTTGACTTTTTTTGATGTTTAAAAATTTTTTTCTCAAGGTTCTCATTTTCCTTCCGGCCCAGGCACTGTGGGGATTTCATCAACGAATTACACTGAACAGGATCGGTTTACTCATCAGCCGGGTTTCAGAACTCCTCCACTTCCCCTCCCCCCTTCCTCCTGATCCCACAATGACCTTCCCCTTTCTTTTCTCCCTCGCCCCACCGCACACTTCGGCCTTACGATATGTTTCTCAGTTGTTCTCACTTCTACAATATGGTTGAGATATGGTTTTCATTATTGAAAGGTATCTTGACACTGCCCCGACTCATGTCCATCCACCCAGGTCCCCCCAGATTGTTAAATATCAGATGATAGCTGAATACCCCATGAGGTGAATTTCATAGGAACCCTACTAGCAGCAAAGTTGCAAGTCTGCTCAGGCGCTTGTCTGCTCCCATCAGCTCTCTGTCTCCATACTTTATTTCTAAATGATGGACATGAGCTGGCGTGGATATGCATGCCACCTACTGTGAATTTCTCTCCATCTTTAGAGAGGGAGACAACTCCATGACCCTTAATGGGAATTATGTCCCAACTTCCAACGCTAGTTGGATTATTACTTTATGTTAGTTTGAATGTTGAATTTATTCTACAGATCAGCATTCCAATGCACTATGTTTATCTTCTCTTTTCTAGTACTTATTCATCTTCCTATTCCCTCTTTTCCTTAACCCAGAGATCCCCCAGGCATCTGTTGCTTCTCTTATTGCTTTTATAGCCCCTTCGGAGCTAAGGCTTAAGCAGAATGGTTATGATCAGTGAGTGCAGTCTGCCTATTCACCATGGAACTTCAATACACTGTACTGACACACATTGACATTGTACATGACACTGCTCCAAACACTGGTCTAGGGGACTTTTTCTCCCCTAGACATTATTAGACATTATTATGCCCCATGTGGAGGATCACTTAATAATTTGGGGTGACAGAAACACTTCTCTAGATCAAAGAGGTCAACTCTAAAGCATGGCCGTAAGCAGGGATGTTCCTTGCACTTTAACAACCTTATAGACATGTGGAGGGACTGTAACCCTATGGCTAGAGATTACACCTATTATTCCCACTTCCACAAGACCTACTCAAGAACTGACCATCTCTTTACCCTCTGCCCCCTACTCCCCTTTGTGTTGGGAACAAAAATTCACACGACCCCCTGGTTGGATCATTCACTGGTCTCTGACTATCACTGATTAATGGGCGAAACCTCAACCCTCCCAGTGGAGGCACAATGCAACTTTACTCAATGACCCAACTATGTGGGCCGAAATAGAGATGGAAATCTGCTTGTTTTTTTCTGACATATCTGCAGCAGTGACTTGGGCGGCACACAAAGCAACCATCAGAGGGAAGCTGATTCCATTGGCCTCCAGACTAAAAGGAGCCAGAGATTCAGTTATCAAGCAACAACAGGAGAAACGTCATAACTTGTTACAGGCCTAAAAACAGATCCCCCAAATGGACCTTAGACAACAAATTGACTCTCTTAACCTTAGCTTCATGACCAAAGCCAAAAACGTATGTGCTGGTCCAGGCACAAGTCTTACTATATAGAGGATAAACCCAACATGGAGGTTCCAAGACCTTTACCAAAATTACAAACGCACAATTGGACCCCTACCCCATACCCCCAATTAATAGACTGGGAATGCATTAGTTTTTATACAAAGTTACAGTATATTCCATGCCAAGCCTGTTTCCAAACCACTTGACAGATAAAATCTTCCAAGACCCCCCTTTTCCCCATCTAATACAGCTCATGCGGATTCTGTTTTCAAGGAAAACTAAAATAGTGGCAGCAATCAAAGCCTAAATTTATTTAAAGCCCCTAGACCTGATGGTTTCTCGGGGGAACTATTACAAATTACTGGAACATTGACACCCTCTCTCTGCACTTCAATGAATTGCTAAAGGGGACCCCAATACCTCTGCAATGATTCATGTAATTCCTAAGCCGTGCAAAGATCAATGGGACTGAACTAATTACCGTCTAATACTAATTATTTTGCTCATAAATATGAATCCAAAATTCATGACAAAAGTCTTCACAAACATGTACAATTACTTCTTATAGCAATATATACACCTGGATCAGGTAGGGTTTGTGCCCAGCTGGCAGGCCCCAGACCAAACAAGACATCTGATAGATATTATATCTGCATTCCATTCAGACCAGGATAAGCAGGGACAGAGGAAAGGTATTCTCATGTCCCTGGATCTATAAAAAGCTTTTGATTCCATATCTTGGTGCTATATTTTCAGAATGCCCAGCTGGCTCCATTGATCACCTTTCATATAGAACAAAGCTGTCCAATTTGGATGCAGCTAGAATCTTCTATTTTACCTATAAGCCCTGTTAGCCACTTATTATGGTTATCGGCTGAATCTCACCCTCCAATTTTGTGCCCCACACTCACTTTATCTATAAGTATGTGGGAAAGGTTATCCTCAAAATATACTTTAAGGTAAACCCATGCTCCTCTTGCTCCACTACTAGCAAACCCTGCACTCACCTCGGGTCTTGCCCCTCTTGATGCTGCATAGTGGACTAATTAAGGGCTACTGTGTATTGTCAATCTTTATGACCATAGAGGTGTCCTGTCCATGCAAAGTTTTAAAGAAAAGTATAGTTTACCATCTACAGAACACTATCGATATACTCAGATAGCCCACTTCATCAATTTATTGAAAAGGGTTTCTGACTTATCTTCAATCACCCCTATGGAATGTTTATGTAATGGCATCGATAAATGTTTGGGTTACATTTCTAAGGTTTATAGTATTCTGTCCTCCACAGTTTACAAACTTCCTTACATGAAAAGCTGGGAACAGGATATGGGGGAAGTCTTAGACCTTGCAGAGTGGCATAGAGTGGCTCAGGGAGCCACAAAATCAATTATGAATACATCTTTAATCAAGGCCAATTATAAGGTACTACTGCGATGGTATATGGTCCTGCCCAGAATAGCCCAGTAGGTACCAGGAGCCTCCCCCCTATGTTTTCGAGGCCAAGAAGGAACAGCATACTATGTCTGGTGGACGTGTCCAAAAATGTGCAAGTTTTGGGTCTATACCTATACCTTTATTTATATTCTCACAGGGACTAACCCAATCAAGTCACTGTGACAAGCATTCCTTGGACACCCCATAGAGGGATCCCCGAGACCCACTCAATGTCTAATAGCTTTCATCTTCATAGCAGCTAGAATCACAATTGTATGATCTTGCAAATCTCTTGTGATACCTTTTGATATCTTAAAGTATAAATTTTCCTGGATAATGCTAAATGAACGCCTTGCCACCATTCTGCATTTAGTCTATTTAGTCTTCTGCCTGTCCAGGGAGAGCTGTGGGACCGCTGTCTGGCTGACATGAGCTTTCCTCCCTGTCTGAGGGCTGATCATATAGCTAGAAGGATCAGATAAAAAGGCTTATCAAAGGTTGGGGTGATTCCTTATCTCAGATATAGGAGACCCCCACTTAAGAGGATCCTCCTAAGCAGTTACGACAATTATTTTCAAAGAATGCAGTATCAGTCTAAATTGTTATATACTGAAACTTTTGTGAATAATGATGTATGTAAACGTGGTCATTGTATACCGTTACTTTCTTCTTTTTGTATTGTATTGTTTTACCTTTGTGTCATTAAAACTTTAATAAAAAAAAAAAAACTTTAATCAAAAAATGAATGGAAAAGAATAAACTTAATTTGTCCATTCTCAAATTTTGGCTTCATGCCTTCATCAGAGATCTTAGAATAAACAGCTTATTACAGTTTAAATATAATGTATATGTTTAAGCATTGTAATCATATCCTCCCTTAAGTATCTCTTTTCTAGACTGAATAAATGTGAAATTTGCATTTGTCACTCATACCTGGGGTCCACCAGCCCCCTTAATATTTTGTTGCTGCTGAACCCTTTCTAGTTAAGCTGAGGTCAAGCCAATATTTTCAGGGATGTTCTTGATGTTCGGGTTGAACTTAAGTTCAACTCAAACATCGGGTGTTTGTGTGTTCTGTGAACATACGAATGGTTAGGGGCATTCGGTGGGCTGTTCACCCAGCACGCCCCACAATACACTGCGTTCTGACAGTGCATTGTGATTGGCCAAAGCAATGTTTACAATTGTTTACATATGAGAGGCAAATCTCAGATAGCAGTGAGTGTTTGGCGGGTGTGGACAGGTCTGCGGGCATCGTTTTTTTTTTTTTATTTCGGCAAGTTGGTATCGGCTTGACAATGCTGGGCGCCGTGACTGACGATAGTTTACATTGATGAAACTATTTTGTTGGCTTTTTTTTTAAATAAAGGACTTGGCAAAAACTGTTGTTTTTATTCACATTGTACACTTTTTTGGTGAATGGGTAGGGGTACTATGTACCCCATATGCATTCACAAGGGGGGGCCGGATCTGGAGGCCCCCTCCAGATTCCAATAAGTCACCCCCCACAGACCCCCACAACCCTGAGGTCCTTGCCCCCATCAATATCGGGACAAGGTGCTTTGGGGGAACCGCCCTTTCCCAATGCAACCCCCATGTTGAGGGCACATGGCCTGGTACGATTTGGGGAGGGCTCAGATTCAGAGACTAGCAGGAATTTAGGGGGGACAGCATGCTTTTTCCCCCATTTTTGGGGGGTGGGGTTCCCTTTAAAAGTTCTACCTGGCCTAAATGGCCTGCATGGCGTTTAGGGGGAATCTCAAGCACTTTAAAAAAAAATGGGTCCCTTCTACCCTTCCTACCAGACCTAAAGGGTATGGTATGGATTCTTTTTTACATTCAGCTGTCAGTGAGGAGCCCCGCTGACAGCTGAAACATTAATGCATGTTTTCATTACTAAAATACTGCATAACTTAATAAAATAACTAAATCAGTATTTTAGTAGTGTTTTTAGTGAATGCCAACGTTTTTTTCTAAAAATGCTGTGCGGTATCTTACCGCGTACTCGGATGCGGTAAGATACCCCTTAATGAATTGTCCCCTGGGTTCGAAGTTTGCAGTCGAACTGTCATTAGGTTCAAATGTTCGACCGTGAACCAAACAAGGGAGTGTTTGGTTGATCACTAAATATTTTATAAAGGGCTAGAATTATTGATTTATTTCTAGAGTATAAACTGTTTTTAATTCATCAGGTTATTCTTGATTTGTAAGCTTTAACTTAGCATTCCACATTATTGCTAAGTTTGGGGTCAAAAGGGACCCCTAAATCTTTTTCCATCACAAATTTTTCAAGAGGATCCCCTCTCAAGGAATATTTTGTATGTGCATGTTTAACATCCAGCAGTTTTCATTATTAAGCCTCACCTGTCATGTAGCCATATGTCTTTCTATTTTTGCTACGTCTTCCTATAACAATGCTACATCTTCTGTCAGATGAATTTTTCTGCATAGTTTTGTATAATCAGCAAACCATGAAATAGAACTTAGTTTCAACTTCAATGGTATTAATAAACAAGTTAAACGGCATTTGCCCTAGGACAGAACCCTGGGGCAATCCAATACACACCCTAGTTCATGCAGATAATGAGTCATTTAGCATTACTTTCTGGACATATTCCTATACCCAATTTTATAAACATGCACAATTAATTTCTTCAAGACTAATAAATCATATTTCTTTTCAATATTATTAGAAATTTTGAACAATATAACTGGCTCATTAAACGCCCATGCAGGGGCAGAACTGAGCAAAAACATACAAAAGCAGATACAAATCAGTAGAGTGTATTAACCAGTCAGCACAATGACAACCAGCACCAAAGGGGATGACAGAAAAATCAAAACCAAACAATATCAACAGTATTCCGCCATCCTTTCTAAGGCAAAAACACTACTGAGAAGTATAAACTCGAAAAAGATAAAAGAGAGACATAAAACGAAAGAAAAGAAAGAGAGTCATAGGAAATTTGAGAGAAACAAAGAAGGGAGAAAAAAAATCAGGAGAAAAAAAATCACAGATCCAGGGCCCGCATGGGCAATGACTACAGGAAGCCATAACTAGTGGGGGGTAAGGATGGAAAGGAATAATTTATCCAAAGTTCCCAAACCTTAAGGAATCTTGGATGGGAATCCTGGAGAATGCTGGACATCTTTTCATTAATCAACATAGCATTCATCTGGGTCTTCACCCCCTGGAAGGCAACCAAAGAGGTTTTCCAGGCTTGACCTATAGTACGTTTGGCTGAAATAAATAGGTAGGATGCCAATTTCTACATGGACGTGGAAAGCCCCAAAATAGGACAATGTAGGAGGGCCAACTTGCATCCTTATGAACCATAACATGAAAAAATGTTTGTAGCAAGCCAAAAACCCTAGACCAGAAGCCTATCAGCCACCACTTGGGTAGAAGTGAGCAGTCCGAGCCAGGACCCAGTACCACTGCAGGAGAACTTTGTAGGCGGCCTCAAGAGTAACAGTATTGAAAGAACAATTCACTATCATCTTCCAGGCATTGTTCCAGTCTTCAGCCTCAATAAAGGAACCAAGATTTCACTTCCAATGAGTCACATAGGGTAGAGGTGTTAGGAAAGGGAAGCATAGAGAGTAGAAATGAGACCAGAGGACCCTGGGGAATGTTGACAGGTGTGTTCAAAGGATATTTTGAGATAAGGATATGTGGAAGCATGACGTAGGGACATAATCCAATGCCATAATTGCAGCTATTGATAATGCTCCTGCGATGGAGCCTCCCGGGACTCCCGGAGTTCCTCCCAAGATGGAAACAAACGAGTGGTTAGGAAGTTGTGTACATTAACAAAGCCATGAGAAGTCCACCAAGAGAAAGAGAGGGATGTCCAATCCAGGAGGGAAGAGAGGGTTGTGAGTGATCGCCAAAAGAGGTAGAAAAGGTGACATTAAGTTATCTGAATATCTAACATAGTCCCATGTTCGTAGGCTATGAAGCATAATGGGGCTCAGGTCTGGGGGGCACAATTTATGCAGAAGTCAGGGCAATGCATTCAAAGAGATCAGGGCACAGTTGGGCAATTCCAGAAGTACCCATAACAGGATATCTGTTGTGGCGAGAAGCGTGGACAATTGGGAGATTTGAGCTGCCAAGTAATACCTGGAGACATGAGGAACTCCCAAGCCACCGTGAAGTTTATGTGTATACAGAGTAGATCTAGGAACCCTGGGACGCTTATGAGCTCAGATAAAGTGTAGAATCTAATTTTGCAATAGAGGGAGAAAGAACGCAGGGACATGAATAGGTAGGGTGCGAAAAAAGTACAGGATTTTTGGCAAGATGGTCATTTTGACAGCATGTATCTGGTCAATCCATGACTAAGAGGGGAACTGCCAGGAATGGAGCAGATCGTAATAATGGATAACAATTAGCCGAAAATAAGGTAGAATAGGAGGTAGTAAGTTTAATGTCAAGGTAATCTAAGGAGTGGGATGCCCAATGGTATGAAAACTGCAACCACTTCAGCCAGGTCAGTAGGGAGAGTAACGTTCAAGGCCGTAGTTATGGAAACGTTAATACTAAGGCCAGATATGGCCGAAAATTGATCCAATATTCCCTGTAGATTGGGAAGAGCAATGAGGGGATTGGTTAAGACCAAGAGGGCATCGTCCGCATAAAAGTTTGCCTTGTATTGGAGGCCTGCATAGGGGACATCAGATATATCCAGATTATTTCAGATGGCCACAGCTAGAGGTTCGAGAGTGAGAACAAAAAGGGCAGACAGCAGTGGGCATCCCTGTCACGTGTCCCGGGATATCGGGGAGGATGAGGAAAAAAAATCTGCATACCTGACAGAGGCCGAAGGAGACGAGGATAAAGCATGACATTATGGATGTTATCTGCAGCCTGTGTCCCTGTACAAAACCAACCTGATCCCTGTGGATAAGGGAAAGTAAATATTTATTAGTTCAAATGCTCAGAACCTTCCCAAAATCTTCAAATCCACATTTAACAAAGAGAATGGTCTGAAAGCTTGCAGTTCAAAAGCATCTTCAGATGTCTTGGGGATCATAGTGATATGCGCTTTAAGAGACTCGGGAGCCCTGCTTCAAAGAATTGAAAAAGGCTGCCAAATGAGGAACCAGAAGGATAGCAAATTTGTTATAGTAGAGCCCAGAGAATCCCTCAAGGCCTGAAGCCTTGGAGGGCTTCAAGGATTTGATAGCTTGATAGATTTCAGTTTCAGAAATGTCTGTATTCAGAGCATCACGGGCTGCAGCGAATAAGCAGGGTAGGTGCAAATCAAACTGTCAGTATATAAAATAAATATGCAGTGCTAATATGAGTAAATATTGATAAAATCTGGTGAAGACAAATAAATAACACAATGTCATATGTTAAATCACATATGTTAGATAGCTCAGTCCTTATATTGATCAAGCAAAGTGATTATGTGCAGGTATTCCAAAGGTCCATGGTCAAAAATAAAGGTGACTCTTGTGTACTTGTGAATGTACAAACAATGCATTAACCAGATAGCGCATTAATTGCGCGTGGAGCAATTAAGACTAGCTCCTGGTGCTCTGGACTTGTGATACCAGGCAGATGTCATCCACAGGTCGGCCACTAGATGTCCCCATTCTAGGTGCATTCTTAATCATTCCACCAGGGCCATCAACAGCAGGAGGAGGGGGAAGTCATATATCAATCCAAATCCTCAGGACCTTCAAAAATGGGCTTGTCGCCTCAATGCCAAACTCTAAGTTTGGCATTGAGGCGACAAGCCCGTTTTTGAAGGTCCTGAGGATTTGGATTGATATATGACTTCCCCCTCCTCCTGCTGTTGATGGCCCTGGTGGAATGATTAAGAATGCACCTAGACTGAGGAAATCTAGTGGCCGACTTGCGGATGACATCTGCCTGGTATCACAAGTCCAGAGCACCAGGAGCAGGTCATAATTGCTCCACGCGCAATTAATGCGCTATCTGGTTAGTGCATTGTTTGTACATTCACAAGTACACAAGAGTCACCTTTATTTTTGACCATGGACCTTTGGAATACCTGCACATAATCACTTTGCTTGATCACTATAAGGACTGAGCTATCTAACATATGTGATTTAACATATGAAATTGTGATATTTATTTGTCTTCACCAGATTTTATCAATATTTACTCATATTAGCGCTGCATATTTATTTTATATATTTCCTATATTGGGTTTAGAGGTTGCCTTTATGCTAGCGGCTTTTTCTTATCATTATTATTATCATTTTTATTATCATTACTCCCAGCGCTCAATTACTACCTTTCCAAACTGTCAGTATGTTCCGCAATAAAGGCATTTGGTTTCTCGTACAGGGAAGACAAGAAATCTGCAAATCTATGCGTGATCTTCACTAGGTCAGAGGTAAGGCCACCGACCCTCACTCGGAGTTGAACAGGTTTATGCCCACGGTCCATCGAATTAAGTTTCCTGGCCAGCATTTGCCCCGGTTTATTGGTGCATGTATAAAACCTATGTCTGGCCCAACGTAAGGCTTTCTCAGCCTGCTTAGTAAAAAGAAGATCAAGTTCAGCAGCCACGGCATCCTGAGCCTTCCAATTGGCCGCAGTAGGACAAGCTTTCCAAGTTGCATCTACTGTGGCCAAAAGAGAGGTTAGATCTAGCCTCATCCTTTCCCTGGCACGTTTCTTTGAGAATACGATTTGGATCAGAAGACCCCTGATGGTGGCTTTGTGAGCCTCCCATAAGGAGACAGCTAAAGATACGGAGCCCACGTTGTCCACAAAATAGGATTGGATGTGTGAAAGTACCTGGGAATATGAAGTCTTAGTAGAGATAAGGGATTCATTCAATCTCCATTGAAAAGAGGGCCAGGGCATGCCAGTTAGATGCAGTAGGAAAACCAGAGGGTCATGGTCCAACCAAGACGAAGTCAGGATGGCAATCTTATGTATTAAAGATAAATGCAGTAAGGAAATTAATACGTGATCTATTCTGCAGAAGCTCAGATGCGTGTATTCCCGTGAGGTGGGATGTAGTTCCCGCCAAAGATCTACCAAACCATAGGTTTGCAATGTATTGCGAGATCATGAGAAGGGGTCACTCCAGTAGACTAGCGGCGGTCAAGAGAGGTGTTAAGAGTAACATTCGAATCACCCATCAAAAGAAGAATACCTCCCTGATGGTGTGAGATCACTTTCAGCAAATGAGAAAATAATTTGTGTTGAAATCTAAATAAATCTTATTTCATAAGATATGAAGGTTAAGTGTTAAATGCCTCAGCAAAATCCAAAATTTCTATGGCACTGTCCTTCCTGAATTTAAATTCCTACTCACTTCCTCATAGAATATTATTGGTTGGTCTGACAAGAAAACAAGACGATCTTTCATAACTCCATGTTGATTGCTACCTATTATCATTATTATACAGGATTTATAAAGCTCCAACAGGTTTTACAGCACTTTACAAAGCAAAGGGAGAAGGTTACAATACAATTCAATACAGGAGGTTTAGGAGTACCTGTGACAGACCCAACCAGGGCAGGGGCTTTTGGAGGAGACTGCAGACTAGCCTCTTGCCTACTGATTATGGGCCCTGGCATCTGAATGGGCTCTGATCTTTGGGAGGTGTGTGCCTGGGGGACCTTTTGTTGTAGTTTTACTTCAGATTCTAGTACATGTCTCCCCGAAATACACGGACTTTGAGAACTGGAGGACCAGGATACAGATTTGGGTCTCTGTGCTCAAACAGCATTGACTGCTTCAACTCCCCCTCCTAGATTCAGAGACTCAGAGTAGATGTTATTGTAATCAGCTTAAAACTACCTGATGCTGAAATCTCTTGCTGTAGTCTGTTTATTAAGGTGTGATGTGTTTACTGTGTCTTTCTCCCATTGTTAAGTTAATTGAGTCGCTTATTGTTTCTGTCTGTTGGCGAGTCCCCCTGGAGGCTCCTTCATGGGATTAGCTTGGTGTGAGCTTTACCTAGTTGTCTAATCAGTGTGGGATGTTTATCCCAACGTGTAATATTTGTTTCTATTGTTCATGTGGGTAATGCCTCTATTTCTGATGTGTATATACACCTGTACATTTGTTCAATAAAAGGAATTCCAGTTTTTGCACCTTCACTAGTGTCTCCTATTCTTGGGTGCAATGCCCAGCTATAATACTTTGTTCCTGTGTCCCAGCGGTGAGAAAGCAGGGCTCTGACAGAATCACCTGACAGGACTCTGCTCATGAGAGCGTACAATCTAAATAGAGAGGCAATTGATTCAAAAGGTGATAACCTTTGGGGGTGAAATTTATTTAGAAAGTAAAGAGATAGATTTTGATGTCATCAGCATAGATGGGGTATTGGAAAGGAAGGTATCAACTGACCTAGAAAGAAAATCGGAAGACAAAAGGTGGAAATTCTGCATATCAGAACCCAGCCACTTTAAAGAAAGGTGAATATGGTGATATGGATTCAGCCTAAGCTCCTCATGACTACATACTGTGCCCCACTCATGGGGCTTAATCATAGGGTGAAAGATATATAGATAGATAGATAGATAGATAGATAGATAGATAGATAGATAGATAGATATGGATCTTTATGATTAAGCCCCACTGGTGGGGTGAAACTAGTCAGAAGAGTGTGGGTATTTCAGAGGAAACAAAATAGAGGAACCAGCTACAGAAGTTGTCAAGGAAGCATGATACTGGTCCTGGAGGCTGATAAACATGGGAAATAAGAGGAAAGAGATGAATACAGTGAGCTTCAAATGAGGAGAGAGATAGAGTGAGAGGTATAAAAGAACGTCTTTAGGAAAAGAAGTAATCTTACTCGATCTCCATTTCATCTATAGGGTATGGGTGAGTGAGGCCACTATGGGAGAATCAGACTCCTGAAGCGAGGTTACCTTAACAGCAAATAAGTTAAAGGAGCTGGAGGCAAAAATAATATCATGGACAGACATTGCAGAGAGCAAATGAGAAGGGAAGTTGATGCTTGAAAGCAGGGGGATAAAAATTAGATTGCTAGGATTGCAGCTGTTCTCCAACAAGAAATAAAACACTGCTCCACAGGGACAAAATTAACAAAAGATCTGCCTTTTTTAAAATGGATCTATACACTTTATAGGAGACGAGAAATAGGGACGAGACTTGGGTTATATGGTTACATAGTTGGTAAGGTTGAATAAAAACATCAGTCTATTAGGAGTGGCCCTGTATCTTTTTAAGCAATCTGAGACTGAATAGTTTTTTCCCTATGCTAAAATCATGCTTTAGATATTTGCCTTTTACAATCATATGTCCTCTTAAGCATTTCTTCTCCAGGGAGAAGAAGTTTAGTGTTTGCAGCCCCTTCTCATAATTGAGGTCCTCTGGCCCCTTTATCAGTTTTGTTGTCTTTCTCTGGACTCTCTCGAGTTCCAGCACATCCCTCCTGAGGACTGGTGACTAGAACTGGATGGCATACTCAAGATGTGGCCAAGCCAAAGTTTTGTACAGTGATTATAGTCTTATCTCTTGGGTAGATACTCTTTTTAATGCACACTAACAGTCTGCAAGCTTTTCTTACTGCAGCTTGGCATTGCATGCTATTGCTAAGCTTGTGATCTAATAGGACCCACAGATCCTTTTCCAACCTGGATTCCCCTAGAGGTTCTCCCCCTAGCTTGTAACTTGCATTCATATTTTTAGTCCCCTTAAATTTATCAATATTAAACCTAGTTTTCAATGCAGTTGCCCACCTCTTTATTTTATCCAGGTCTTCCTGTAAGGTGGCTATATCTTGTTGTGAGGTTATTACCCTGCTTAACTTTGTATCACCAGCAAACACTGGACATGTTCCTGTAACCAGTTTTCTATTGAGGTATATACATTATTGTCAATGCCAAGAGACTTCAATTTGTAAATTTCAGCGTTTATTTGGTACTGTATCAAATTTTATGGCAAAGTCCAGACTGCAGTTCATAGAATGTTAAAAAGTTGTTCTGACAAGAATGATCCTTCATACAGTAAATATATTCTGGTTACTACTAAATATACTGTTTTCTTCAGCAAATTCTTGGATATAGTCCCCTATCATTCCCTCCAATAGTTTATATATTACTGATGTTAAACTGACTAATCTGTAGTTTCCAATTATATATTTCTGCCCCTTTTTGAATATTGGTACCGTGTTAGCTTTTTCCTGTCAGCTGGTTCTGTTCCGGTCAGTTAGCTGTCTTCATGGTTTAGTAAAAACGGTCTAGCAATAACCTGGCTAAGCGGGGGTAAGCCATCTGGTCCTGGTGATTTATTCACATTAAGATTTTCCAGTCTTTTTTGAACAGTGGCTTCCATTAGCCACTACTGTAAAGAAGAACTGTAGTGATCCAGATAAGTTCAAAGTGCACATAAAGGGTGAACTGTACTTAAATATTAGATAACAATAAAGACCTTGACATGCCAACTAAATACTCACATGTTTGGGCCTGCTGGACCCACTTTGTAACTACCCCTGAATTCGGATCTCTCATGGGTCGGGATACCTGATTGAGCTCAGCCCTACCTCTGGTTATGCCCTTGGTTCTTTCATAATCTGCGTGGTTATGACCTCCTTTCCGGTAATTTATATTTGCCTGCTTAGCTTTGGTGAGTGTTTAAATTCTTGACACTCTCATTTATAATCTACATTAACACTGTTGACACAAACTTCGCAGCCCGGACCTTTCGCTTCCCTTGCTTCCCCCTTTTTTTTTTTTTTTTTTTGCCTCTTATCCCCCCTTCTCCCTCTCCCCCTCCTCTCCCCCCCTCTTGCCCCCCCCCTTTTTTTTTTTTCCCCCTCTTTCTCTTTTCTCTCTCTACTATGACTCCCATTCTTTTCCTTTTCTTATCCTTTTCTTTCTTTCTATTCCCCTTTTTTCTTTTCTTTCTCGACAACCTCTTAGTCTTCGATCAGGCTTAGTCTTCATTTTATCCAGGATTACTTGGTATATGGTTAGCTTATCTCTTCTAGGATAGTCAATGGTACTCATGACATCTTCTCTTATACTGCGATGCTCATTTGGCCTCATGATAGCGCACTGCTTTTGGTTTAGGCTCTGAAGGTTCATTTCCTCCATGCATAGGCCAGTACGCCAATATTCACTTGGTGGAAGTAAGCTGTTATTACCTTCTCTATTGTACATTTTTGAACCTTGAGTACTACAGGCCTATCTCTGCCATAATTTGCCATGCTTATGTTATCCACAGTGTCGCACTCTACCATGTTGTTTCTTCCTGTATTTTGGTTTAAGCTGTATCTATGACCTGATTGATGCTGTATGTGCATTTCTTTATATTTTCCTGTAACATGTTGTCACTTCTAAATAGACTTTTATGGAATAAAAAAAAAAACAGTAAAGACAAACATTGAAAGGATAGTCTGCTTTTCCTTGGGGACTGAACAGACCTCAAACTTTGTTTTGATTATGTATAGAGGTACCAAGGGATTTTTGAAGTGTGATGCTGAAATAGATAAATTGCAGTCTGGGAAGGAAGCATGTTACTCTTTCACACAGATGTTCCGTTCGGAACCTCCCTTCTCTTATAAGGAGCTTCGGGTGTAAATAGACATGTGATCTGATCCGACCAGCAAAAATGGGACGTATGGGTATCCAATTCCCATTACGTTCGTCAGATCAGGTTGGATGAAAACAGACAGGCGGTATGTTTTCCTCTGACCGGAGGAGAGCGAGCAGCTCTGTGTCCACTCTGAAACAGCAGAGCGGACACAGAGCTGTCATCTGTTTGCTCAGTGGGGATTAGCGGAGAGAAAGCGGATCTAAACGGGTCCAACTCATGTGAAAGGACCCTTAAACTGATCAGTTGTTCATGCCTCTATTTTCTCGACCCCCGGGTGTCCACTCAGTGCTTCATTGTGAGCAAAATCAAGCAACATCTGCCTACATGGTTGTGGAACTAGTAACCGCTCTATTACCTCACCAAGGATTTCAGCAATTCAATATAGCAAATTGCAACTAACTGAAAAAAGAGGAAACCTTTTTTTCAACATTATATATTTGCAGTATTCCATTAACAACAGTAATATTATCTCTAGGATTTTTCAGCAAGGAATCTTGAAGTTGAGTGGTTCAAAAAGGTCCCCTGAACACATCCAAGATGCAATGGGTTTGAGGAAGTCTACTCATCATCCGCCCTGACCAAAACCTGTAATTGAGAATACACACCCTCCCTGCCCCCCCCCCCCCAGAGATCAGTAGGCCTGAAATACTATGTCACATAATGTCACTGGGCTGTACAATTAGCTCATTACTCATTCAAAAATAAAGGACAGTCCCGTCCCACTATGGTCTTCCAATCAGGCTAATGTACACAATTGTTGCCATGGTGCAAGTATGGCCTTGACATGGAAGTGGTTTACATACCCTGTATACTCAAACTGCCCAAACATAGGTCAGGATATGTAATAAAAACCTTTCTAACAAAGACAGATACCTCTGGATGGCTCCAAATTGCATAGGCTCCTCCTTTACTGGACACTGAATTCACTCATGAATGACACGACCAGCACTGAACAGGCCCCGATCTCCAGGTAGCAATAAAATCTGGAATCTGTATGTATGCCTGAATTCACTGATTAAATGGGGTCAAATTCAGGGAAGCAGGTAACCAAGCATGACCAAGCTTTGAAGGTCAGAGGAGGGTCTAATAGACTTATTGTCTTCATAAAGAGTACCTGCCTGAAAGTTATCACAAGGCTGCTTGCTAACCCCTTTGTGATAGCAATAAAGTTAAATGAAATAATTTTTTAAAAATGTAAACAAAACGTTTAAATAAAATAAATACAAATGATAATAAAATTTTTTAAAAAACACCCCCTTCCCCCCATACATGCACCCAAATGCAAATGTGCATAGTTCCCGCATGCATATGTAAATGGTGGTTACACCACACATGAGCGGTATCACCTCAAAGTCAGAGTAAAAGCAAAAATTCTATTCACCATTAACTTTAAACTTATAAACTGTAAAGGCTTTTAAAGCGTCATGCACACTTTTAAAACTTGACATGTTTGTTTACTCCACGCATAATCATTTTTTATGTTTTACTAAAAATTGGATATTGTATTGTGTTCGTATAAACCATGGCTTTTTTTCAGCTGTAACGTGGCAGAACTCTGTTCCGACAACTCCAGCAGCCCTGTCCTTTCAATCTGTCAGTAAACACAGAAGGCAGTAGAGGAAGTCTTATGTACTACTTATTTCCTCTATTGGCTTCTGTGTACTAGTTCCAGGCACTGTTAGTTCCAGTTTCTGTTAGTGGGTGCCCTGGGTCATGATGCCACAACTGTCCACATTTTTTTGTCATTTGTGGGGTGCTTTGGGAGGTGGCTTCTGTCCCCACCTCTGCCTGTCAGACATGTGGCACAGAGCAGAGTGAAGTGCTTTGAACTCTTCATTGGCTCTGTGCCTCGGATCCGATAGGCAGAGAATACACTATGTTGAATAAAAGCCCAGTTACACAATTCAGTGGTGCTGGCTGCACTTGTGCACAGGTAAGAGAGATGTGGAAGGAAGGGGTGAGGGGTGCAGAGAGGCATCTGTGGGGAGGTTGAGGGTGTTGTGATGAGACAAAATCTGGGGTGGGGGACTTTGGGGGAAGGGATATTTTTGCTTTGGGAAGACAAGGAAAACATACAATGTATACAATGTATTGTACAGCATCTAGGGTGTACTAGGATCTAGGATTGTGTAACATACCTTCGGAATCAACAAAAAAAATTTGCTTTGAATGTAAGTACTATCCCTTGTGCTGATTTTTTTCTGTGCCCCATATGTGTTATGCACTCCTTTGTCCTGTACTCTTTGTGTTATACACTCCTGAATCTTGTGCAAAGTGTAGATTATTTGGCACTGTTTTACTTCTATCCCTCAAGGAACGGCAGAGTTGGGGTGAGGAGTTGGTCGGGGGGGGGGGGGGTTAGTTGCTATACCTGTTTACAGAAAGAAAAGCCCTGGTGTCCCCTTAATTCATTTAGGTATATTTTCTCCTGAAATTTAGTGTTTAATAAATGGCCTGAACAAATATCGTGTGACATAAAAAATACAACAACAGTATTTTATTCTCTGGGGCCTCTGTTTTCAGAAAATAATAACTGTTTGGGGTCCTTGCCAACCACCTGCAGTACTTGTACTGCGAACGGACAGCAGCTACAGGCAGAGTGACATACTGGTACATCGTTCTGGCTATACTAACATAGGAGGCACTGCATGCACTGCACTGTGTCTACCCGGTGATCGGGACCCAGTGATCATGTGATCACTATGCGATCACATGATCACAATGTTAGCAAAGCTGTTATGAATCAATATGATTCATAACTTCTTTGCTTCTCTCCCTAGTACATGGACCAATCACAGCACCCTGTATTATGTTATTAGCTGTAGCCAATCTAAGATCACTAGTATTTTGAACTGTAATGAACTTATCCCATTCATGACAGTTCAAAGCAAGCATTGCATTGCGGGAGAAATAATCTTTATTGCTCCTGCAATGCAAAGTGTAAAATAAAAATCCCTGATCACCCCCCCCCCCCCACCCAGAGTAGTACAAAGTTACTATGGTAACATTAAACTACTCTGATGAAAGTATTTTTTAATGATAAAAAAAGAGAAAAAGAATGTTTTTAAAAAATTAAAAAATAAAATATAGAGAAAGTTTTTTTTAACTACTTGCCGCCCGCCCGCCCACACAGTGTGAGTGAGCAATGGGTCTGGGCAATGCGACTTACCCTTACATCACTTTCTATGCTTGGGTGTGAGCAAGCATGAGTCCGCCCCCCTCTGCCCCCCCCGTCAGTCCAAGGAGAGAAGAGAGAACACCACACTGTGAGTAAAAGAACTGCATTTTACACACACACACATTATATTAGTAAATTTAACTCTATGATTGCCCCTGTTAACCCTTTGATCACTCCTGTCACCCAGCGAGTGCCATTTGTACAGTGTCAGTATATAGAATTTTTTAGTAGTGTCAGGGTCAGATAGCTCCCCTCCGAGCTAGGGTCACCTAGCATAATATTGCCCGCACACTATCGCACTCACGTTATAGGTCGCTGATCACCGCCATTACTAGTATAGCGAAACCCTCAACATGGGCATTACAAAAAATAATAAATTGCAGTTATATTGGTCCACAAACCTAATTCATCATACACACTGTTCAAAATTATTATGCAAATGATATTTTTCTCATTTACCTAAATAATTGATGTAAATAACAGTCAGCATAATTCTCATGTTATCAACTATTAAGAGTACAATTCAAATTTTATTGAACAAACCTCCTAATGATAACAGTATTTTTTTTTTAACATAAAAAACTTCCAATGCACTGTTCCAAATTATTACGCACAGTAAGTTTCAAAACACTTTATAGGTTGTAAAGAACTGAAAATTGTCATATGTTGTGATTGCAGCGTATTTACTGAAATCAAAAGCTATTTCAATCAAACTTTTAACAACATTTTAACTTTTTAAACATTTTAACGTGTCATGTTACATTGTAACATAGGACCGCTTATTTGATAGCAGCTTCACAAGTCTTGCATCCATTGAACCTGTGAGTTTTTGGACAGTTTCTGCTTGAATTTGTTTGCAAGATGTCAGAATAGCTTCCCAGAGCTGCTGTTTGGATGTAAACTGCCTCCCACCCTCATAGATCTTTTGCTTGAGGATACTCCAAAGGTTCTCAATAGGATTGAGGTCAGGGGAGGATGGAGGCCACACCATGACTTTCTCTCCTTTTATCCCCATAGCAGCCATTGATGCAGAGGTATTCTTTGCAGCATGAGATGGTGCATTGTCATGCATGAAGATGATTTTATTACGGAAAGCATAGTTCTTCCTTCTGTACCAAGGCGGAAAATGGTCAGTCATAAACTTCACATACTTTGCAGAGGTCATCTTTACACCTTCGGGAACCCTAAAGGGGCCGACCAGCTCTGTTCCCATGATTCTGGCCCTAAACATAACTCCACCACCGCCTTGCTGACGTCGCAGCTTTGTTGGAACAGGGTGGCCGTCCACCAACCATCCACTACTCCATCCATCTGGACCATCCAGGGTTGCACGGCACTCATCAGTGAACAAGACTGTTTGAAAAGTAGTCTTCATGTATTTTTCTGCCCAATGTAGCTGTTTCTGCTTGTGAGCATTGGTTAGTGGTGGCCGAATAGAAGGTTTATGCACAGTTGCAAGACTCTATAGGACTCTATACCTTGATGTCCGTGGGACTCCAGAGGCACCAGCAGCTTCAAATATCTGTTTGCTGCTATGTAATGGTATTTTAGCAGCCGCTCTCTTGATCCAATGCATGGATCTGGCAGAAATCTTCCTTAATGTGCCTTTATCTGCACGAACCCGTCTGTGCTCTGAATCAGCCACAAATCTCTTAATAGTGCAATGATCACGCTTAAGTTTTCGTGAAATATCTAATGTTTTCATACCTCGTCCAAGGCATTGAACTATTTCACTCTTTTCGGCAGCAGAGGGATCCTTTTTCTTCCATTTTGCTTGAAAATGGTGCTCTGCTTAATAATGTGGAACACCCTCCTTTAGTAGTTTTTCCTTAAATTGGGCTCACCTGCCAATCTAATTATCACAGGTGTCCGAGATTGTTTTCAGTGATCAAAAGAGCCCTAAGACACAATGCCATCCATGAGTTACACTGAAAAACAAAATATTTCATCTTTGTGACACTTAAATAGAATTTGCATAACAATTTAGAACGGTGTATGCCCATGTTCTCTGCTGTTACATACTGTATATGCCCAACAAGGACCAGCAATATACAGGTACATTGCTGGACATTGATTGGTTATACCAGGAAGATACCTGAAGCTACAGGCATCATCCTGGTATTGTTTTTTTTCACCTGGTGATTTGCTTTAATGTTAAAGCAATCCTCGGCTAATTACCTACTGGATCACTTTTACAAGCAGCAGGAAGGGACACCCCCCTCCCACCACCTTCCACAGCTTTCTTGGGCTCTCCTGTCCCACCTGGAACCCTGAAAATGCAGTTGGCGGTTCCACCAGCTGACTATGAAGCTGATTGGAGACCAGAATGGCTCCAATCATCTCTATGGTCTAAGAAATTGGAAGCTATGAGCATTTCATTATTTTGGCTTTGCCAGATGAAAACAGTGGCATTTTTAAATTGGGAAAGCATCTGGTCTCACTGATCTTGGTGTGCTCAGATACTTTAAGGGTAGAGGAGAGATATATAGTCTAATAGAGCTCAGATTTCTGAGAAAAGAGTACCTGTCACTACCTATTGCTATCACAGGGTATATTTACATTCTCTGTGATCCAATAAAAGTGATAAAAAAAATGAAAGGGACAGTGTAAAAAAAGGTCAAATACATTATTTTAAAAAAATCACCATCATGACCCCCCCGTGTTTGCACGCAACGGCAAATGCAAGATTTGGCCCTGTGTCTGTATGTAAACAGAGATTCCACCGTGCATGTGAGGTATCACCACAAATGAATGATTGAGGGCAGTAATTTTAGCACTAAACCTCCTGTGTAAATATAAAGTGGTAACATATAAAGGTTTTTAAAGTGTCACCTATGGATATAAAAAATGTACATAGCTTGTTACTGTTGCACAGGCGTGCACAATGTTAAAGCATGTCATGTTTGTTATCTATTTACTCGGCGTAACATCATTATATTTTAGCAATCAGTTAGGCAATATATAATGTGTTTTTGTACATTAAAATTCCAAAAAGTGTATGTTTCCAAAAAATTTGAGTTTGAAAAATCGCTGTGCAAATACTATGTGACATAAAAAATTGCAACACCGTTTTCTAGGGCCTCTGGGGGTTCAAAGTAATTTTCTAGCAAAAAAAAAACTGTTTTTGTCAGGTAAACAAAAAGTGATGTGTGGTATAAGCTTCTAATGTTGGCCCTGAAATGCTAGGATAGTAGAAGCAACCCCTCCAAAAGACCCCTTTTTGGAAAGAAGACACTCCAAAGTATTTGCTAAAGGGCATGTTGAGTATTTTGCAGATCTCATTTGGTGCCATAAGTTTTTGGAAGATGAAGAAATAAAAAAAAATGTATTTTTTATTTTCTTTTTCAAAACCCTGTGACAAAAAATGGTAACTGAAAAATACTCACATTGCTTCTTATCAAATTCCTTTGGGTGTCTACTTTCCAAAAAGGGGTCATTTGGGGGGTGATTGTACTATCCTGGAATTTTCCAAAACATTGATAGGTAGTGAGGAAGTGACATTAGGAAATATGCTCTTTGGAAGACTGGATTTGAGAGCTAGGGTGACAAAAAGTCTCTCACATACTAGGGAGAAGTAGCAAAATGTGTTTTGGGGTGCTATTCCACATATACCCATGTCATGTGTGAGCAATATATCATTTAAGTGACAGCTTTGTGTCATTCTCCAATCATTTCTGGCAAAAAAATTAAATTTTCTATGGACTCAACATGCCTCTCAGCAAATTCCTTGGGTGTCTGCTTTCCAAGAAGGGGCATTTAAGCACCTCAGGAAATGTGAGAGACAGTCAGAAAGTAAAAGCTGCATAAATACAAGTATATATGCCACAATTTGTAGACTATATAACTTTCACACAACCCAATCAACATACATGTACTGGTATTTTTTTTACCAAAGACATGTAGCAGAATATATTTTGGCCTAAATTTATGACTAAGTTTATTTGATATTTTTTATAACAAGTAGAAAATATTGGGGGGGGGGGATTCAAATGTTTTGGTCTTTTTTGTTTATATCACAATAAATGAAAACCCAGTGGTAATAAACTACCACCAAAAGAAAGCTCTATTTGTGTGAAAAAAAAGGACATACATGTCATTTGAGTACAGCATTGCACGACAGCGCAATTACCAGTTGAAATAGCATGGTGCCAAATAGAAAAAATGGCCTGGTCAGGAAAAGGGGAAAACATTCCGAAGCTGAGGTGATTAACACTGCCGCTAAACTAATGACTTTCTGCAGCAGCCAGAGGTCCCCGCAGGCAAACAGGCTAAGCTTGGCCATATGGTTTGCCTGGTCCATGAACTGTGAATAGCGAGAGTTTGGGTTGAACCCTACATTACCCTAAACTTGAACTTTGGTCAGTGATGTCAACAAGCATCAATGACCAGTTTGTTGATATTCAACAGCTGGGTAAACCAGTTTCCCAGCACCAGAAAACCAGTATGGGCATATGCTCATATTCGTGTACGTGCACATTGCACACATGCTCAAATGTCTATGCAAAGAGACAATGATAGATGTACTATTCCAGTTCATCGTGCTCATGTTTCTGCCGCACACATGCACACGCAGGCTCGCACATCAATTATCTTGCGTCCTTTGTGCCCAGTGGCCTATCTAAACTGGTCTATCACCATGAGCAGTTGCTGAATGGTCTTCAGCTTGTACCTGTATTCCTGAGTCTTGCTCTGGTGCCAAGCTTCTTCAGCATCCTGTCCTGTGGACCCCCCAGCTTCACCCACCAAAAGAATGGACTATGCCAGCCAGCTACCTTGGCACTCTTGCTACTCTTTGCCCTCACACTCTCTGTCTCCACCTTCAGGATTGCTTGGCAGGAGATGCAAGAGAGGCCTGCACAACATTCTAGTCATCACTAGGTACATGATAATTTGGCTATGAGATGTCATTTAGAGATCTGAGTGTGGTGGAGAGGATTGTCATCATGACTGATATTGGATTTACATTCTTAGATGGCATGG
This sequence comes from Staurois parvus, assembly GCF_062004578.1. Taxonomy (NCBI): domain Eukaryota; kingdom Metazoa; phylum Chordata; class Amphibia; order Anura; family Ranidae; genus Staurois; species Staurois parvus. The sequence continues at coordinate 9,664,819 of NW_028317994.1, read as the reverse complement.
TTAATGTTGGATTTACAGTATACCAGGGAATATTTACTTATGTACAGTGCTCAGCATAAATCAGTACACCCCTTTTGAAAAGTAAGATTTTAATCAATATCTCAATGAATACAAGGACAATTTCCAAACTTTTAACAAAACTAACTTTTATAGAACATTTGCTTCGCTCATGAAAGTAAGGTTAAGATTATAACTTAGATTGCAAAATCTTCAGTTTTACTCAAATTAGTTGATGCAAAAATGAATACACCCCGCAACAAAAACTACTACATCAAGTATTTTGTATGACCTCCATGAATTGTAAGGACAGCACCAAGTCTTCTAGGCCAGGAATGAACAAGTTGGCAACATTTTGCAACATCTGTCTTTTTCCATTCTTCAAGAACGGCCTCTTTTAGAGCCTGGATGCTGGATGGAAAGTGATGCTCAACTTGTCTTTTCAGAATTCCACATAGGTGTTTGATTGGGTACAGATCAGGAGACATACTTGGCCACTGAATCACTGTTCTTCAGAAATGCAACAGTGGTCGTAGATGTGTGTTTTGGATCATTGTCATGTTGGAAAAGAACACAAAGACCAAGGGCATGAAGTAATGGTAGCATCTTCTCTTTCAATATAGAGCAGTACATGTGTGAATTCATGATACCATCAATGAAATGCAGCACCATGGAAGGACACTGTCACCACCACCATGTTTCACTATATGCACCATGTATTTTTCTTTGTACTCCTCACCAGGGGTGGATTGACAATTCGAGCACGCGGGCACTACCCGAGGGCCCGGGGTCAGTAGGGGGCCCCATGAGATGCCCCTGGTACCTTTCATTGGCTTTTTCATAGGCTTTTTTGGGTGTAGGTGAGGACACAGGGGCCCCATGATCCCCTATTGCCCGGGGGCCCCATGAGTTGTCAGTCCACCCCTGCTCCTCACCTTTGCAATGCCATACAGTTTTGAAGCCATCAGTTCTAAAAACATTTATCTTGGTCTCATCAGTCCAGAGTACAGAGTCCCAGAAGTCTTCTTCTTTTTCAGCATGGGCCCTGGTAAATTCTAGGTGGGCTTTTTTGTGCATGGGCTTTAGGAGAGGCTTCCTTCATGGATGACACCCATGCATGCCATTCCTCTGCAGTGTATGCTGAATTGTGTCATGGGAAACAATCACTAGAGTTTGGCTTTCTACTTCTTTAGCTAGCTGTGGTGAATTGCATGGTGATTTTCTTCAACCCTTCTCATCGGAAGAAGCTCCTGTCGAGGTGTAAACTTCCATGGACAGCCTGGATGAACTTGTGAGGTGGTTGCAGTTCCATCTTTGTTAAATTTTTGTATCACTTTTGCTACAGTTTTCTGATTGATAAGTTAAACTTTGCTTCTTTTAGCCTTCATCTTTCTTGTGTAAAGAAATGATTTTCTTTCTCAGGCCCTGTGACATTTCTCATGTGGTGCCACTGCTGACAAATCTGTTGGGGTGTACTCATGTAAGCTGAGCACTGTACTATGAACTCCTTGCTCATTCATATAAAGGGACAGATATTTGGGAGCCCTTATTCTAAAGGTGGCTTCCAGATCCTGGTAAGTCCCTCCTCACATAACCCCCACATCCTTTGGGCTAGGGATGTGGGGATGAGGCCCTTATCAGGATGGAAATATGATACCTTGCAGTGGGGGATCCCTCAATGTTGAGGTCATGTGATCTGGTAGGATTCAGGAGGAGGGGGCATATGCTCACTTACCCTCCCTTTTCTGGCCAGCCTGGCTGCATGTCAGGTATCAATTTATTTTTTTTTTTGCACAGGGCCCTCTCAAAATCCATATTATTATTTTTCTTTTGCAGGGCACACTTGCTGTTACCTTCTTTCCTGGTGTGGAGCTTGAGGGGGACCCCACACAAAAAAGTGGCATTGCACCCCTCCAAAATCCATACTAGGCCCTTATCTTAGAAAGTACTGTAGTATAATTTTTTTTTAAGAGGGACCTCACACAAAACATATAAAAGTTGTGGGTTCATCCAAAATCCATACCAGACCCTTGCCCAGGTATGTGACTTGGCTGGCCATGAAAGGGAGACTTACAGAGTATTCCCCCTCCTGAGCCATACCAGACCACATGCTCTAAACACTGGAGGGTACTTTGCCAGTGGGTCCCCTGGTAAGACAATTTGTCCCCACATTGAAATGGACAAGAGCCTCATCCCCACATCCGTAGCCCAGGAACTTATTGTATTCTGGAAGACCCCTTTAAGGTAAAGAGACCCCCTCAGTAAATTGATGTTTTTTCATGTAACCTACAGGAGTACAAGCTTTCCCCTCTCATTTCATTTTATGGGGGCTCCCTGACCTTCTCCATCCTTGTAACTCTTTGCAACAGCTTCGGAATTTTAGGTGCACAAGGACTTAGGCCTCTACCTTTTTTGATGGTTAATGTTAGTTCATATGCTGTAGCAATATGTTATATGCTGTGTATGGCCTCTAGGGGTCTCACTACTTAGATACTGGTACAACTGTGTTATTGCGTCTCTTTGGTTGTAGTTCTGAAGGCAGACACATGTTTAATGGCAGCTATGAGCACCTAATAAAATGTCTGCTACTAACTACAGTGTGTGAGCATCTGTGCAGGATCGACTAACAGAACATATGCTTTCTACTGTTTGCTCCTTGCTCCCCCCCCGTTCTAATTCAATAACCTCTGTCTTACCTTATCCATGCCTCTAAGTTGCGAGGAGACTTCACATGGGTATCTCTAAACAAATTCAGTGCTATATCTTGAATTTATCTACCATGCTTGTTTTTAAGAAACAAAAGGAGGCCCCAAAATATCCAGCTCACCGCTAAGTGAATGATCAAGGTGCATATAGTATTCAATCACAGAAAAAGAGAAAGTAAAAAAACAAAATCCTTCAATAAATAAATAAAAACTGTCCCGTGATGTAAATCCAAAGGCAATCACGTTGTCTGGCGATATAGACCCAGCTCCAACCATGATGACTAATGCCCCGATTAACCCACGAATATGACAACCTGCACTACAACAATCTTCTGTCACAATTCCATCACAAATGACAGCCCCCTAGTAGGCTGCTGAATGTCAAAGTGCCTGAAAGGGATGTTGACTGACATCATTGACCAAATATGGTCATGACCATATATGGTCAGTGATGTACCCAGGATTCCCTGGTGCTTTGTTCACAAACAGAAGCAGGTGAAGAAGAAACTATCATATAGAGGTGACAGTTTTTTTTATTTTTTAAGTCACTTTTACTGAAGTATATCCTACTGGTGTGTCACTTCATGCCAAGGTTTTGAACTTCCTCAAGCATCCTATTTATAGGAATGGTGTCTTTTTACTGTTACTCTTTATGCCCTTGAGGCCACATTAATAGACCTGCTCGCTGCTAAACTCTATTTTAAAAAAACAAAATGTAGGTGCTTCCAAAGAGTTATCAGTTTTTCTTTTGCTGTGTTCATACTCTGGGGTTGCTCAGGTCAACTTGTGTCCTTGGTTGACCTGCTAGGTTGGTGAATCTGAGAAGGAAGGGGTAACACTATTGGTCAAGTTTTCCCACTTTCTCAACAAGTTACCACCCCCAGCAGGTCATACTACATAAAAGGGGCTCACTTAGTGCCCCAAGAGGCTGAAGAGTTCTGTCCTTCAAGATTTAGTTATTACTCTGTTGGACTGTGCCCTCATCTAGTGGGGTCCAATTGGAGCTTTCTATGGGGTTTGGAACCCGAGGACTTACATTGACTTATAGCCACCGATTATGGATGTACTGTCTTTATGGATTACCACCAGATCATCAGTGATTGCTGGATGTCTCCACAGGGTGGTACTGTGGACATCTATTATGATGCAGCGATGCCTCATCCGATATTATGCAAGTATTCAATGAAGGGAAGGGAGTATGGACTTTTTAGGCATCAGTCACACCCAAGTTTGATAAAACATACGCCTTTAATTGGTACATATAAAAAAACATAACAACAATACATTCACTTAAAATCACAGATTTGTAATGAGTTTAGATACAAAAATATCCATCACTGGTGTGCTGCTTTCTGATCATAATAACAGTGTTGATACTTGGATGATCATAATATATGTATATATATATTTTTTTTTTCAGAAAGCCACAACCTGTACAGTCTAGCTACTGCTCAACATGTTTTGCATATTAATGGTTCTTCAGGAGCTCAATATCAATCTAAAAATACAGAACAGAACAATTTAGCATATGCTACATAGTTAAACAGATATATAACAATCATTTAGTTTATTTCATATACACTTACAATTTGTCAAAGTGCACTATTAGCATGAAGGTCAACGGTGCTCCCGGTTAAGGATACGGGGGTAAACCTATAAGTGAGTATGTCAGGGGAATGTAAGCAACACTGGAAATATGTCTGTATTTCTAAAACCAACACCAAATCCCTATAAACAGATATGGGCACTTACTTCTAACAGCATACAGGGCCGCTGTTAGATATCACGGGGCCCCATACAGCCTACCTGACAGGGCCCCCCCCACCGCCAGAAAAAATATCAAAATTGTATTTATTGTAAAAATACACTAAAAATGTTTTAATGTACACAATCCCAACAAAATTCCTGTTAAATCTAACTGAAAAAACTGTACTGAGTTAATAAATAAAGCTGTGTGTGTAATTGAGGTCTTGGGGCTCATTCACATGGGTGCTGTGGCCTGTAGAGTGTGAACCAGTGGTTTGTTTATGTGGCTGGAGCTGCTTGGAGCTGTTTTCAGGCAACCGATGTTACACTATGGAATTGCTGCAGGTCCTAATTTGACAGGCATATGGGTGCAGGTGTACAGCCCTGAACACAGACAGTGAGCATTCAGGGCCACTTCCCCACGCCTGCACACCTGTCAGATTAAAACCTGTGTTCAAACAGCTACTGTGTCCCCATAGTGTAACAGGTGGCTCTAGCCACATGAACAACCCACTCATTCATGCTGTACAGGCCAGAGGACCTGTGTGAATGGGGCATTTTTTACTTTATTTTTCAATGGGATGCCTGACGTGTGGGAACATGCAAAAGTACTGCAGGCATATTATTTTAAAAGTGTGTTGCACCTACCCGCACAGTAGTGTGGTGCCATCCATTTTGGTGGCTGTAAATGCATCCGTGTTTACTAGATGTGTGGAGGTGCAATTAAGTATTTGTGGTGCCTGCACACATCTGCAAAGGGCATTTCTTTTCTTTGCTGTGCAGGAAAATGCATGCTCTTGCATGCATTTCTGCACTACAAATGGTGTGAACAAGTCCTAAGTGCCGGTTCACACTACAGAAATGCAGTCTAGATGTGTTCCAGATGTGTTTTTGCATGCATGTTTTTAGCGCATTCTGGTGTGTTTTTGATGCATTCTTTATGCAGTTTTGATGTGTTCCAGTGCATTTTTATACATTCCAGTTAATTTTTCCCCTCTTTTTCTTCAATTTGATTAGGGACATGTCTGTTCCATGTTTTAAGCATTTTGGACACATTCCAGTGCATTTTTGGTGCGTTTTGGTGCATTCCAGTTTATTTTTTCCCCTCTCTTTTTTTCTTCAATTTAAATAGGGACATGTGCATTCCAGTGGAGTTTTTTTGTGCGTTCCAGTGCATTCTGGTGCATTTTACTGCATTCCAGTTCAGTTTTGTGCAGAAAAAATGCAGCCTGTTCTACTTTTTTTTTTGCAATCGGAACGCACTGGAACTGCAAGCACTGATGTGAACTATGACATTGACAACCATATAACCTAACCTACTTTCTGTGCATTTTGGATGCAGAAAAAAAATCACACTGAAACGCATGTAGTCTGAACTGGCCCTGAGGGCTGGTTCACACTATAGAAACGCAGTCCAGATGCTTTCTGATGCGTTTTTGCATGTGCATTTGTGGCACTTTCCGGTGCATTTTTGACGTGTTCCATTGCATTTTTTTATGCATTCCAGTTTATTTTTTCCCCTCTCTTTTTCTTCAATTTAAATAGGGACATGTGCATTCCAGTGGGGTTTTTTTGTGCGTTCCAGTGCATTCTGGTGCATTTTACTGCATTCCAGTTCAGTTCTGTGCAGAAAAAAAGGCAGCCCGTTCTACTTTTTTTTCTACAACCAGAATGCACTGGAACTGCAAGCACTGATGTGAACTGTGACATCGACAACCATATAACCTACTTTCTGTGCGTTTTGGATGCAGAAAACAGCAACTGAAAAGCATGTAGTGTGAACTGGCCCTCCAGGATATTATAGGTAAGGCAACGGGACTGACCAGGAATTGTGAATGCAATCAGACCCGTGGTGAGATACTATTAGGAATCTTATAATATTGCTAGATCTGAGCTGTATGTGATAGGAAATGGGACACATTAACTAGATCAGTAAATAAATAGTTAAATAAAAAGAGTTGAGCAGTGATACATAGATTTACAGAGGGAACAAGTGATGACAGGGGGGAGGGGGTCAAGTTGTATAGGGAAAGAGAGTTTTGTATCAGTGAACAGAAAGGGATCAGCAGTCTGGGGGAGAACAGAAGGAAACTTGAAAGTGTCAAACCTGTATAGCAGATCAGGAGCACCTCTAACATGCACAGCACTGAGCCGCTGTGAGATAGAATGTCAGAAGGCTAACAATGGAATTTAGCAGCTGCAGATGGGCTTGTCAGCTGCCTGGGCCCCCCTCTGCAGCTGATGAAGCTGGGCCCCCTACAGGAGAGCCATGGGTACCCCCTTATCAGTGGCCCTGGCAGCATATAATTATCAAATTACGCAAAGTAATATAGAAATCTTATATAGCATGGCGGCTGAATTTGTCCAACGCTGTAATGGGAAAAAGACCGTTTGCAGTCTTTAATGATTTTTCCCATATCACGGAGTAGCAGGGGATTAAAGATTTAATTCACTATCTTTATATATATTTGGCCCCACTGTTCAAGCTTGAGTATATGGTGGTTTGTAATTGATATCAACAACATGGCTGTGGACATCCATCTAAAATGCAATCAAATAAATCCCTATTATCACTCAGATGTGCCAGCAGATCCTATCACAAGATCCACAGTAGGCTGCTTACCTCTGTATTGCCACTGGGGAACGTCCCTCACCTTGCACTGTTGCCTTGTGCTGTGTGTCCGTCCTACATCCCAACCCACTGACCTCCCAAGTATAAATGTGCCTTGGCTGGAAACGTACATCGGGTAACGGGCCAGTGTGTGACGTCATCCGACCTGGCCATGCTTACCGTGCATGCGCCGCCCCCAGCCCGCGCATGCACAGTCCCATCTGAGAACAGGTGGGATGAAGCACAATGCTAGATTAGTCAGAACGTGCCCGCCGCAAGAAGAGGATGACACCAGGCTGCTGCCCTCTAGTGGAGCCCTCCCAAGCCATGTACAGGCTGCACACGGACATATAGGAGGGGAAAAAGAAGTGGCCTTGGCGGCTAAGCATCCAACCAATTGGATCATCCAGAAGGCCATTCTCCTCTCCAGCTGTACACAGTTGTAATAAAACAAATAAAAAAAAACACATAGCAATGGAAATAAAATTCATGTATGCAGTACAATTAAAGAACAATACCATTATATGGACAATATAGGTGTAGTTATTCAAACCTTTTGAGTCTTTAAAAAATTCTCACAACTCTGAAAGGAAAGGTAAAATTAGTCACAAGAAGGATTTGTAAGAGAGTACTTCCTTAAGTCCTGGAGGTTTAGTCACATTGAATCTTTCTATCCATAATGTTTCTTTCTATAGGATTTTTTTTATCTCAATTTCCCCTTCTGGGGTCTTTAAGGATAACTTCCAAAACTAAAAAAGATACTGTTAAAATGTCAAAGCCATGATAACGATCTAAATGTCGGCTATCTGGGGTAATCATCTTCCAATTAGAGGAATAATGTAGATGGTCATTTAATCTTTGCCTAAGATGTTGTAATGTTTTTCCTACGCAAAATGCCCCGCATTGACATACCATTAAGTACACCAGCCCTTGTTGTTACAATCTGCATAGAAATGGGGGATAGATTTCTCACCATTTGGAAGCAGAAATGAATCTCCAGTGGCTATCCAACGGCAAAAATTGCACTTTCCACACTGATGCATCCCCTTGGGGTTTCTCACTTTCTGAGCACTCAGTAGATAATGGCTAGTAATTAAAGTATATGGAATGTGCCCTTTGTAATATTACTTCTGGATATTCCCTTATATACTTAGAGACGATACCATCGTCAGGTTCCTATGTCACTTTACGTGCTTTGATGATTATTTGCTGCTGGAAGTAAGTGCCCACAACTGTTTATAGAAAGTTGGTGTTTGCTTTAAAAATACAGATATATTCCCAGTGTTGCTTACATTCCCCTGACCTACTCCCTTATAGGTGTGGCCTCACATCCTTAACTGGGAGCACTGTTGACCTTCTCCCCTCCATTCTAATAGTGCACTTTGAAAAATTGTAAGTGTATATGAAATAAACTAAATGATTGCTATATATCTGTTTAACTATGTAGCACAGTGTTTTTCAACCTTTTTTCAGTCAAGGCACCCTTTAAAACTATGGATAGTCCCAAGGCACTCTTTAAAACTATGGACAGTCCTGAGGCACCCCATTCTAAAATGGGGTGCCGCAAGGCTGTCCATAATTTTAAAAGGGCACTCCATTCTAAAATGTGAAAAACTATTCTAATATATAATATAACATAACAACATTCACACATGTAGGACACCTAAAATTACAGTTGATTTATTCTTCCAAAGCAAATACACTTTTGCACCCTGGTACTGACTAGTATTTCAATGTTTCTCTTCTCCCTCAATTTTTCTCCATCACTGAGCTCAAACTAGGATGCCGTGCAGGCAATTGACATCCTCCTTATCAACTGATGATGTCATTGGTTGTCAGGATGCAAAAGCTGTGGCTTTGTGTAACTAAAAGGCAGGCTTTTTCCACACACCTGGCTTGTATACAAGTTTTGGGCAATTTTTAGACGTTTTGCCAGGGCACCCCTGAAGAAACCTCAAGGCACCCTGGTTGAGAAAGGCTGATGTAGCATATGCTAAATTGTTCTGTTCTGTATTTTTAGATTGCTATAGAGCTCCTGAAGAAGCATTAATATGCAAAACATGTTGAGCAGTAGCTAAATTGTACAGGTTGTGGCTTTCTGAAAAACTTGTGATATATATATATTATGATCATCCAAGTATCAACACTGTTATTATGATCAGAAAGCAGCACACCAATGATGGTTATTATTGTATCTAAATTGATAACGAATCTGTGATTTTAAGTGAATGTAATGTCATGTTTTTTATATGTACCAATTAAAAGTGTATGTTTTATCAAATTTGGGTGTGATTGATGCCTTAAAGGTTTATACTCCCTTCCCTTCAGTGAATACCACCAGATCATGGATTCTAAGGGATTACTTGCTTCCCTGTGTGGGTTTACTGTGTAAATAGACTCTTGCCTTGAAAGGATTGCTTTATGGGGCACTTAAAGGACTCTGTACAGCATTATATATGAAGATGTTGTTTGAGAACTGTTCCTGTGTAATCCTTAACTACTCCAGTAAAGATCCTTTGTTGTTGCTTTAATCTGTCTGGTCTGAAGTCTCTCTAAAGGAGTGCATGAATGGGGTATCAAAGATCAGAGCTTACATCAGGGAATTAGATAGTTAAAGAAGATACAGTACAGAGAGTCCAGCATATAGAATGATGTCTAGTGTAGGCTATATTTCCATGGCAAGGGACTATCATATTTTGTGTCACTTGCTAAAGCATCCAACCATCCAGGAGACAGGTGACATGGCAAGGGTGATGGTTACTTTGATAGTGAAGGGGTATCATGCTCGGCTCTTTCACTTGCCACTAGCTCAATCCCCACATTCTGGGACCTGAACCATAGCACAGAGTGCCTAGGAACCTAGCCTGGGAGTCACAGGAGAGGGAGAGATATAGCAGGTCCCAGGAGAGAGAACAAGCATGGAGTTGTGGGAGAAGTACATTTCCTGTATCCAGTAGCAAGTCACTGGGAGAGAAGTGACAGGATTTCTGAGTTCATGGATTTTCGGTACATGCTCCATGGTACTGTCTCAGAAATGCTGAACACCTGGGGAATTTGTGTTTTCTAACAGTAGCTGTGTCCAGAGTGCTTAGTGTTAACAGTGTGAGAAGTTTGGCCAAGGGTTACAAAAAAGTTAACTGTGAAAGTTACTGTTTGCTTATGAGTTGCAAGACCTGCCATAATGCTGATTTCACATGACCGAAGCTCCCTGCTATGGTTTAGGCATTAGCGAGTGAAGTTCCACAGTGTCCCCAGAAGGGCACCTTCAACCTTGCCTGCAATCTACCTATGCCCTTTTTTTATCAAAAGCTTGCAGACTGGCCTTGAAAAAAGAAAGACAACATTATGAGATTCAGATCCCATAGCCTTTAATAGGATTTTGGTGGTTTGATGTTTGCAACTTTTTTTTCAAGAGTGAAACCAGACTTTGCTTGGGTCAATCATTACTAGTCATAACATACTTCTTGCCCTATGATGAAAATGCTTCATTGATACAGCACCTTAACCCTTTGAGGACCGTAAGGTTTTGGAACGCCAAAAGAATCAATTTTTTTGTTTTTAAAGTTCGTACACTTCAGTTGCTGTAACTAAGCCATTTCATGAAATAATTGGCAAAAAGCTAGATCCATTTGTTGTTTGTTGATAAGAACTAATATTTTGACTCAAACAAAAAAAAAAAGAGTTTTTAATTCTTAATCAGATGATACACGCAATTAAAAACATGGGACAAACACGTCCCTTGGTCCTCAAAGGGTTAACTATTGTTAACCTAGGACAGGAATTGTGTTACTGACAGTTTAGCTTGGAGGAAATAAAAAGAAAAAAAGCCTTAAAGTGTTATTAAACCCACAACAATAAAATCAGTCTGTATATGCAGTAAAGCATGCTTGTTATACTCACTGTGGAACCTAAGGGGTTAATCCCTTGCATTGTGTAAAAATGCAATTTTATCCTGACTTATCTGATCCTCCCCTTTCTCCAGTGTCCCCCTCTTATTTCCTGATAATACTTAACTTGTGGAGTCACTCTGCACATGCTCAGTTTGGTGTGTAATGCCAGAGAGGGGTTTTTTTGTTCTTGGGAGGGTGCATGTGATCAGCACAGGGACAGTCAGCATGGTCCAGACAGAGACCAGGGGTTCTGCATCTTCCTAGAGTAAAATGAAAACTTCTACAAGCTTTGACATGTGCTCAGCAGGACACTGATAGAAGTCACAAGACTGTTCTAACTGCTGATGAGAAAATGTATTTAGCATTTTATATTAACTAAAATAATTGCACTTCCATGTTCTGTGTACTGTGAAAGACCAGATATAGTGAATGCAGGGTCCTGGGTTTAGTAACACTAAAGAATCCTATCTTTAGATAGTCATCTAAAGACTAGTACATTGCACTATATAAAATGTTAGTTCTTGTATTTAGATGCACTTTAAGCTCCACTATTTATTTTTATTTTAAAATATCTTTTTGTACAACATTATCTGTATTATTTCAATTATTTCATGTTATCTCAGCGGTAGTACACATGCTACAATTGTAACAGGTAGAAAAGATGCTATCTGGATTCAAATACAGGCATTGTAGTTAAACAAAAATAATTACATTATTTCTGTAATGAATGTGATTGTTTCTAAAAGACAAACTGCAATTGTAGTAAAGTACATTTTCAATCCCCCTTACACTGTTTTGTTAGTTTTAAGATTGGCTTTCACTTTGGTTTATATAATGGCAAACCAGAATATCAGTTAATTCTCTGCAATCCAATGACAGCCATTAAGAAATAAGATGAGATGAGATAAAGACGAGCAGGATGTTCTGTAGTTTCCCGATAATGCTTTTCACAGGCACTTCTCTTCTCCCCTGAGATGAATACTAAAGCCTGCCATCAAGGAACTTTGATTATGGAACTGAGAAAGAGCAAACCAGCTTGATGAAGATAAGATTATGAAGTCTCAGATGTGTAACTTAAAATAGAAAGGCAAAATTAAATAAGGCAGATTCTTGGACGGAAACTTCCCAGTATAGTGCAAAGGCCAACTATCTTTTGTAATGGTCTGTGTACAAATCTTTTATACTTGCATTATTGGATTTTTTTACTTATTGTGAGGCAGGCATCCATGCAGAACACAAATTCCATTTAATAGATCAAAAGCACAATCATCCATGTTGAGTGTACAGCAAAATCTGACATTCTGTTACAGTAAATGTGTTCAAAACTTATTTCACGTATATATTTCTTTTCACTAAAGATTTCAAAAGTGATGGAGATGGTGATCTAGACTCTAAAATCCCCCCATTTCTATTGCATGCTATATAAATCCTTTCAATAATGCCAAATAAAAAAGATAACTGTGTTTCAGTAAATTTTCATAGCTAGTAAACCTTACCTTTTGGAGCAAGTCTAAAATGCTAAAAATAATTAGTTGTGTGTTAATACTAATTATATGTAATTATGTAAATTGTACAAAAGTAAAGGCAATAGTCATTCCTTTGTCAAAGACAAGGTGTTATTACTGCTAACGGAGGGGGTAGCCAGTAAGGCAGGCTGGTGAGAAGGGTGGGCCTGACAATAGGGTAATGGCCAGTATCAGAAAGTGAGGGTAAAAAAGGACCTGATAAACAGAAAACCAGATTGGTAAATATTATTATTGATAAGAAAACATATCCTTCAGTACTAGGAATGAGATTCAGGTTTTACCACTACCATGAGTTTGAAGCAAATTCTACAGGTACTTATCCTGGCAGATTCACCCAGATGAATTTTAATTCACCATAATGCACTGTACGTCCTTTGACCTATGGCCATCAGGCTTAGAAAAAGCAAAAGGGGGTGCTAGCATAATTCAATCCCCTCACTCTAAAAGGGGTGCACAGACCAGCCATAATGTCAGTGTTTTGGAAGTTGCTGTAGGGAAAAGGTAGGGAAAGCTGACAAACTGCACAAAGAGACTACGGAGAGATTTGTCAGTATGCCTGAACCATCCTAGGACATTTGTGAATGCTTGTGTTCATCGTTCCCACAGCAAGATTTGTCTCTTGTGCAATTTCATGACAGGTTATGTATTATTTATCCAGGATCAGGCGTTCCATGCGTTGAATGTTCACAGGAATGACTGCTGTGGGCTGGGAACAACCATGGCCAGAATCATCACTGATGGATGGACGGCCATCTTTGAAATGTTTACACCATTCAAATCTTACTGTGGCTGAGTGTCTCATCACCATACTGTGCTTGAATTCTTCTATAGATATCCACGGGTTTTATACCTTTATTCACAAGAAACTTCATGACCAGGCAGCCTACAAAGTTCTCCTGCAGTGGTACTGGGTCCCGCCTCGGATTGCTCACTTTATTCCGACTGGTGGAGATAGGTGTTTCCAGAACTGTGGTCTATGTGGGGATGTCTTGCACATCTGGTGGTCGTACCGGCGATTGATAGGCTTCTGGTCTAGGGTTTTTGGTTTGCTGCAAACATTACTTCATATTACGGTTCGTAAGTTTGCAAGAATGGCCCTCCTCCTGCATTGCCCAATTTTGGGTCTGTCTCAGCAGAAATTGGTATCCTACCTATTCATTTCGGCCAAATGTGCTATAACTCAAGCTTGGAGAACCCCTTTAGTTGTCTTCCAGGGGGTGAAGACCAGATAAATGCTATGCTGATCAATGAACAGATGTCTAGAGTTCTTCACGATTCTCATCTAATATTCCTTAAGGTTTGTGAACCTTGGATACATTTACCTGCCATCCTTGCCTCCTACTAGCTATGGCTTCTTATAGTAGTTGCCTGTGTTAGCCCTGGATCCATGACTCTTCTAGTCTTCCTCTCTTCCATGTTTTCTCCCTCAATCTTTCTTCCTTTGTTATTTCTTTCTATGTTCTTATATTTTCTTTTTTTTTTTTTTTTATCAGTTTCGTTTTTTTTTCCCGTATGTTCTGAGCTGATACTTCTTGGTAGGGGTTTTTCCTCTTTGGGTTTTTTTTTCCGGTAATATGATGGATTGCTGCTGCTACTATTTGGTTCGGCTTTTTGCCGTCCCTCCTTCTTGTCACTGGACGTTCCGTTATTTGGTTAATACACCCTGATGATTTGTATCTGCTTATATATGCTCTGTTGAGGCATCAACAGCAAGGCTCTTACTTTCCATTCATCATACATCAGCATCAGAGGTTGGTCATCAGCTCTGAGGAAAGGGATTCGTCCCCGAAACGCGTCAGACATTTGACCACACTGACAGTGAGAACACCTTGCCTGCCGTTGTGGCCATTGTCATTTTTCTATGCTTTTTAGATATATGCTTCGTCTGTGAGTATGTTTTTATTATTCTTTCACTCCTACAATAAACCTTGGATAATGCACTAGGTGTGTGCGCCACCTGTTTTCTCTCTATCCAGTGGCTGATTTCCCCGTCTGAGGAGGGCTGCACCCCTGAAGCATTTCCTTTGGTTGTCGCTGTCCTGGTACCCTTGGCTTCCATTTTGGCTGTGCATATCCTGAGGCGCTGGAGAGTACATTTAATATTGGTTTTACACTGGATTTCTTTTGGCACTGTTTCTTTGATTGGAGCACTTTTTATTCAACATTGATTTGGGACAGTGGACTTTTTTTCACATATATATATATATATATATATTTGTTTCACTGATATTTTCTATCCATTTTTCACTGATGATTTAACATTTTTATAGATACCGTATATTTTTTATTGATACTATTTATTATTTACAGGTGAAACTCGAAAAATTAGAATATCGTGCAAAAGTTCAATTATTTCAGTAATGCAACTTAAAAGGTGAAACTAATATATGAGAGATACTCATTACATGCAAAGCAAGATAGTTCAAGCCGTGATTTGTCATAATTGTGATGATTATGGCTTACAGCTCATGAAAACCCCAAATCCGCAATCTCAGATAATTAGAATATTACATGCAATCAATAAAACAAGGAACTTTGAAAAGTATAAGCATGCATATGTACTCAGTACTTGGTTTGGGCCCCTTTTGCAGCATTGACTGCCTCAATGCGGCGTGGCATGGAAGCTATCAGCCTGTGGCACTGCTGAGGTGTTATGGAAGACCAGGATGCCTCAATAGCAGCCTTCACTTTTGAATGGCCTCTGCATTGTTCGGTCTCATGTTTCTCATCTTTCTTTTGGCAATGCCCCATAGATTCTCTATGGGATTCAGGTCAGGTGAGTTTGCTGGCCAATCAAGCACAGTAATCCCACAGTCATTGAACCAGGTTTTTGTGCTTTTGGCAGTGTGGGCAGGTGCCAAGTCCTGCTGGAAAATGAAGTCAGCATCCCCATAAAGCTCGTCTGCGGAAGGAAGTTTGAAGTGCTCCAAAATCTCCTGGTAGATGGCTGCGTTGACCCTGGACTTAATGAAGCACAGTGGACCAACACCAGCAGATGACATGGCTCCCCAAATCAACACAGACTGTGGAAACTTCACACTGGACTTCAAGCATCTTGCAGTGTGTGCCTCTCCATTCTTCCTCCATACTCTGGGTCCTTGGTTTCCAAATGAGATGCAAAAGTTGTTCTCATCAGAAAAGAGGACTTTGGACCACTGAGCAACAGACCAGGTCTGTTTTTCTTTAGCCCAGGTAAGACACTTGTGATGTTGTTTGTTGTTCAGGAGTGGCTTGACAAGAGGAATATGACATTTGAAGCCTATGTCCAGGATCTGTCTGTGTGTGGTGGCTCTTGATGCACTGACTCCAGCCTCAGTCCACTCCTTGTGAAAGTCCCCAACACTTTTGAATGGCCTTTTCCTGCCAATCCTCTCCAGGCTGCGGTCATCCCTGCTGCTTGTGCACCTTTTTCTTCCACACTTTTCCTTTTCACATAATTTTCTATTAATGTGCTTTGATACAGCACTTTTGGAACATCCAACTTCTTTTGCAATTACCTTTTGAGGCTTTCCCTCCTTATGGAGGGTGTCAATGATGGTTTTCTGCACAACTGCCAGGTCAGCAGTCTTTCCCATGATTGTGATTCCTACTGAACCAGACTGAGAGACCATCTAAAGGCTCAGGAACCCTTTGCAGGTGTTATGGCTTAATTAGCTGATTAGAGTGGGACACTTTGAGCCTAGAACATTACACCTTTTCACAATATCCTAATTTTCTGAGATTGTGGATTTGGGGTTTTTATGAGCTGTAAGCCATAATCATCACAATTATGACAAATCACAACTTGAACTATCTTGCTTTGCATGTAATGAGTCTATCTCATATATTAGTTTCACCTTTTAAGTTGCATTACTGAAATAAATAAACTTTTGCACGCTATTCTAATTTTTTTAGTTTCACCTGTATTTGAATTTTTGCACTGTGTTAATATTGGTTTTAGCGGGTTACATAGGATCTCTATTACATCCGATGGTACACCGCTTCATTACCCGCCCCCATCTCTCCAAAGACTGCTCGACTCTTGGAAATGTGGATGGGGTCTGGTAATGAAGCCGTGTACCATCGGATGTTATAGCGATCCTATGTAACCTGCTGTATGGAGGATCGCTGTTATAACAAGTCTCCATCTTCAGCCCACAGTGAACCAAGGAAAGGGATTCCTCCTAGAGGGCAAGCTCATAGATTGAGCCAAAGATAGCCAATGGACCATCATGTGGATGTGGCGGCGTGATGTCAGCACATAGGCTCCTCCTCTGGGAGGCACGGGAGGAGCCTACTTGCTGACATCACGCCGCCTCATCCACGTGATGGTCCATCTTTGGCTTGGTCTATGAGCTTGCCCTCTAGGAGGAATCCCTTTCCTTGGTTCACGATGGAGACTTGGCTACTCTACTTTTGATTGTTCATTTGGTGTATCACTGGCTTCTGGAGAGATCCCGCCTTCAAAATGGTCACCAGCATTAGGAACAAGCAGGAACACCCCTTAGTGTCATTCCGCTCTGGGCTTGCATGCTACTTGCTTCTGGTAAGTGTATTATGGTGGAGGTGCAGAAGTCACAGAGGTCACTACATTTTGTTGATTTGATCACATCACTATTTTTGGGACTATTATGATATTTAGAGGACATGTATATTTTCATTTGTTATACCATCCATTTTGTTTCTTCATTGGAGTATTCACAATTCCCTATTTCTTTTTTATGATGTTTCCTTTTTTTTTTACAATCACACTGGTCATCATTGATTAGAACACACATTTTTA
This sequence comes from Staurois parvus, assembly GCF_062004578.1. Lineage (NCBI taxonomy): Eukaryota > Metazoa > Chordata > Amphibia > Anura > Ranidae > Staurois > Staurois parvus. Next base: position 9,647,582 of record NW_028317994.1, on the reverse strand, counting down.
TTAGCGCTGCACACTGATATTATAGCAATTAATTTACACGTATTGGGATTTTTTTTAGCAGAAGACATGTAGCAGAATACACCTTAAATTAGGTCATGCTAGTTTGTGTAATAAACATAACTGTGACTTTTTTTTAAAAAATCCCATGTGTCACAGTAAGAGAAGACAACCCTCATCTTGCAGCAGGCAGATGTTCCTTTCAAGAATGGCTTTACTCTAAAATATATGAAATATAGAGCAGTGACAGCCATGCTGCAAATAATACATTTAGACAGCACTAAAAGTTTCCTTAGTCCTAAAAGAGCTGTGATCATTGCTACTCTAATTAAGGTAAAGTTCCTGGAAGAGTCGTTTTCAAGAATTTGCATAACAAGGCTGATTTTTTTTTTTTATAAATACTGAAAATGATTCAATAACAAAACCATATAGCAGAGTCTTTGAAGTTTTGTGGAGATGAATGTTGACCTTATTTAAGTTAATACAGACAGTCATGAAATTCTTATTAGCAAAATGTAAAACTATGACTCTACTTCCTTGCTGAATTCACATCTTATGCTTTCCATGTCATTATTTTAGTCAGACATCGGGTCTTTTTCTGAAAATAATAATTTTAAATTAGCCTCCCATTGATTCAGGCTTAAATGTAAAGATGATAGGTAGAAATTTGTCTATGATTTATCCTCTTTACACCGTGGGCAGAACAGGTAAGCTGAACATGAGAAATTTTACATATGCCAGCTCACTGCTGCTTCATTCTTTCAGAAATGTCATGCTGAGAGTGTCAGTAACAGAGATTCTTGCTCATGGGTAATACTTTATCACAATGTCATATTTCTGAAGACATAACATCATTCTTAGCAGTAGTACTGGTGTTGATTCCCACCATCTCTGCATCATTATTTCAGGTGCTTTGTGATCCAAATTCTACATCTACTTGACATGCATGTACATATAGATAAAAATACATATTCACACTCAACACAGTGAAACATCACACGTTTAGATCTCGCATAGCTTATTTATGCAGATGTGGATGACCTAGATATAATTTTTTCGTAATCTTACACCATGGTGTATTTACAGTAGCAGAGACTTATCATGATAGTTGTTGTGTGATGTCATGTCATAGAAACAGCATTGCTCTCTGTTTCTTTTGTGCTCAAAAGTTTTCGTACCCTGGCAGAAATTGTGAAACTTTGGCATCCACGTGAGAGCTAACAAACTCATTGAATACTTATAAACAGACAATAGTTGCAATTTAAAAAGCCATAGATGTGGGAAATTAACCTTTAATTGCCATTTTACCCAGTGCTTGTCACCTAATGTGTCTGTACCAAGGCCGAACATTCCAGGGTATGTAAACTTTTCATCAGGGTCATTTGGGGGATTTCTGTTATCATTCAGATAAAAAAAAAGACCCAAACAACTGGGTAATAATAAATGGCTTCATATGATACTTATTCTTAGGTAAAACACAGTTTTTGGCATGATCAGTCATAGTTTCAAAATCAATGCCAAAATTTCATGATTTCTGCCAGGTTCTGCTAGGGTATGCAAATGTTTAGCACAACTCTATCTCTTTGCATCAGGTATGACCAGGGGCGGACTGACCATTTGGAAACTCGGGCACTGCCCGAGGGCCCGGGGTCAGTAAGGGGCCCCATGAGATGCCCCTGGTACCTTTTTCATAGGCTTTTTTGAGTTTGGGCAAGGACACAGGGGCCCCATGATCCCCTATTGCCCGGGGGCCCCATGAGTTGTCAGTCCACCCTTGGGTATGACATAATGGTATGGCATTGAAATTTATATCACAAGACTTTCTAGAGCAGAAGAATAACCACAGATACAACCTCTGCATTCCCTGTGTCTGCACAATAAACTGAAGGTACTAATGTATTTGAAGGCTATGAGTAGTGTTTTGTACTTTATTTAAATTAAAAATCAGATTGTATTATTTTCTATTTTAGTTATGTTAATAAGAAATGCTGCCTATTAATAATTTGCATTTTCATTTTGAGCCAACAGGTTAAGCTTTAGGACTTGTTTCATGTTTTTCTGTGTCAACTTACACCCTGCTAAAAACTTTTTCTAAAGCCTAATACACGTGTATCGAAAATCGTCCAGTAATTTTGATACATGTGAACCACTGTCTGTTCAACAGAAGCCAGTATAGAAAAAGCTTCTGTCAAATGGTCTTGCTGGAAAACTAGCATTCAATCAGCTTTTTACATGGCTTGTGTTGATGCTGGGATCTGCCAGGTTTTTTTTTTTGTTCTACCTACTGGTTAAACAAAAAACTGAACCTGTATACCCAGTCTTGGTTACAGAGATCAATAGTTTAAACTACTGTATAATTTACACAGATAAATGATTATCATCCTCTTCTCTACTATTTCATCTTAACACTAAACATCTAAACACTATTCATCTAAACACTAAACATCTAAACACTATTTCATCTAATCCATCCCGAAGTTCAGTGAAATTTGACAATTACTTTTGAAAATGAAAGGTGACAATTACTTTTCTAATAGACTTAATAAAAAGGTAATATACACTATATTGCCAAATGTATTGAGACACCCCTCCAAATCATTGGATTCAGGTGTTCCAATCACCTCCATGGCCACAAGTGTATACAATAAATCACCTAGACATGCAGACTGCTTCTACAAACATGTGTGAAAGAATGGGTTGCTCTCAGGAGCTCAGTGAATCCAAGCGTGGTACCGTTATAGGCTGCCACCTGTGCAATAAGTCCATTCATAAAATTTCCTTGCTACTAAATTTTCCATAGTCAATTGTTAGTGGTATTATAACAAAGTGGAAGCAACTGGGAACAACAGAATCTCAGCCACGAAGTGGTAGGCCATGTAAAATGACAGAGCTGGGTCAGTGCATGCTGAAGCACACAGTGCAAAGAAGTCTCCAACAGTCAGCGGAGTCAATAGCTATAGACTTCCAAACTTCATGCGGCCTTCAGATTAGCACAACAAGAGTGCGTAGAGAACTTCATGGAATGGGTTTCAATGGCCGAGCAGCTGCATCTAAGCCTTACATCACCAAGTGCAATGCAAAGCGTCGGATGCAGTGGTGTAAAGCATGGACTCTAGAGCAGCAGAAATGTGTTCTCTGGAGGGACAATTACACTTCATCTGGTAATCCAATGGGCATGTCTAGGTTTGGCTGTTGTCGGGAGAATGGTACTTGCCTGACTGCTGTGTGCCAAGTGTAAAGCTTGGTGGAGAGGGGGATTATGATATTGGGTTGTTTTTCAGGGGTTGGGCTTGGCCCTTTAGTTCCAGTGAAGGGAACTCTTAAGGTGTCAGCATATTAAGACATTTTGGACACTTTCATGCTCACAACTTTGTGAGAACAGTTTGGGGATGGCCCCTTCCTGTTCCAACACGACAGCACACCAGTGCACAAAGAAATGGATTAGCGAGTTTGGGGTGGAAGAACTTGACTGGCCTACACGGAGTCCTGACCTTAACCCACCTTTGGGATGAATTAAAGCAGAGACTGCAAATCAGGCCTTCTCGTCCGACATCAGTGCCTGACCTCACAAATGCGCTTCTCGAAGAATGGTCAAACATTCCCATATACATACTACTAAACCTTGTGAACAGCCTTCCGAGAAGAATTGAAGCTGTTAAAGCTGCAAAGGGTGGGCCAACTTGATATTGAACCCTACGGACTAAAACTGGGATGCCATTAAAGTTCATGTGCGTGTAAAGGCAGGCGTCCCAATACTTTTGGCAATATAGTGTGTTTCCTTGCTAGTGTAGCACCTAATGAAGAAGATATTGCTTCTCCGAAATATTTGATCTCTTTATTAAGAGTTTTCTCTAATATTGTTTTCTCTATCTAGAGTTTTCTCTAATATTGCTGAATCAAAGGTAAGTCATTTGAAAGTGTAATAAGTCTTGCTACCTTATTTTTAGGATTCCCTTACTCCATTATTTAGCTGATTGGCAGTGTTTTCTTTTTGGAATCTACCTTTTGCTACTTTGATATACTACAGGGAATGCATCATTAAAGGATACAAGCAATTAAAAAAATGCCTCAACCAATAACCAACCTGGCAGCCTTCCTATAAAATGCACCCTGACCCTTACAGATCATGAAGGCAGAGTTATGGTGTTGAGTTCTGCCTGCTCAGAATTGTGAAATAGTTTTTTTTTTTGGATAGGTTCCCTCTTAGCTGTGTGAGGCATACTGATTAGATGTCCATTTCTGTGATTTTCACTTTATGGCAGTCTGAAGGTCTTTTAAGACATTTAAAATGGTATGTATGGTTTGTTTGGAAGTTATCCATGGGGATGGATGATTTATGACATTTGATATTAATTAAATGCTTTTCAGATTGTTGATTTGATTTTCCAGACACCTGATACATGCTGTCTTTTGTATTAACCACTTGCCTTTCAAAGGATTTAACCCACTTCCTGATCAGACCATTTTTTGCGATATGGCACTGCATTACTTTAACTGACAATTGCGCGGTCATGCAATGCTGTACATAAATTAAATGTATGTCTTTTTTCCCACAAATAGAGCTTTCTTTCAGTGGTATTTTCACTTTTTGCTATAAAACATGTCCAATAAAAAAATTTAAAAAAAATCAAAATTTCTTCATAAATTTAGACCAAAATGTATTCTGCTACATGTCTTTGCTAAAAAAAATCCCAATAATGTGTAAATTCATTGGTTTACATGAAAGTTATAGCATCTACAAATGGTGGTATACGTACTGGAATTTGTGTTTTTTTTTCATACTAGTAATGGTGGCAATCAGCGACTTATAGAAGGACTGCGGAACTGCGGCGGGCATTCTGACACTGGGGGGGTGGGACTGACTAACTGCCACTGACATTACCAGTGACACTAGTACAGTGATCAGTGCTATTAGTGTCAGTGTCAGTTTTGCATGGTGATCTCCAGGTGCCGGCGGGGAATCTCTGGCCGGGACCCAATGATTGACATGCGGGCAAGCTGTTAAATTTGGAATCTTTTTTGCTAACATGTTCACACATGACTGTGTGAACATTTGTGTGGTACTTTTGGTAAGAGAGCAGATGTGCCCTTCTCTTGTCCTCGCTGTCCCCCCTGGAGTGTGTAACCTCCACTTTCTCCTGATGATGGGGAGGTGTTTTTTTTTTCTTTTTCCCATTTTTATCTTTTATTATTTTTTCAATGTGTTTAATACAATGTTATGTTTTCGTTATAGATTTTGTATTTTGACTCCATATCCTTCAGCAATATGAACAGGTGGATCCTGATAAAGCTATCTTTATGTGAAATGAGTCGATCCACCATGTTCATTTGAAATATATCTAATGAATGATCAGATAGGATATGGATTTTTTTTAGCTTGTCTCTTGTTCTACTGTATTAATAAAACTTGTATTTTATCTATAAGTGTCTTGCTTTTTGTGGTACATTTAATATCCCCCTACTCCAATTCAAAGTGGGGGTTTGGAGGTTCTCCAGCCATTTCTATTGACTTATTTACATACTGCATCTACTCACTGTCAAGTGTAACCTGCCATCATAAAAACTAATAAGCTGTCCAAGATATTCAGGAGACATTTTGAAGACAGTGTATTTTTTCTCTAGATACCGGTACTTGGACAAGGCAGTAAAGAAAAAGGACCAGTGAAATAATAAACTTCACCTCTGATTTGGAGACATTTTATCAGTCAATATTTTGTACATCTGTACCTTTTTTAAAGAGGAATATGATAGGATAGGAGTATAGATAACTTGCCTACCATGAAACTAGAGAATGTATATTCTTCCTATTACCTTATGCGGACTTCTTTTTTAAATTGAATGTAACATTCAGTGCACATGTGATATTTTACGAACATTTATAAGAGTATGTTAACACAGAATAATAAAGAACACATTGCAATGTAAGAGATTCTGAATGTGCTTTCTCAGAAAGGATAATTTATATAGCATGGCACATAACACCACAGTCACATATCATGTGAGACAAATTTCAGTTTATTTTGAGCCCCTCTTTTACCATCTGTGCAAAGTTACAGTGCATTCTAAAGGTTTAATTCTTTCTTTTTATACCAAGCATAATGTCAGAAGCAATTCAAAGTCATGAAATCATAGGATGCTGTTTTCCTCCTCATTTGCATTTCTATTAGATGAGTCTACAGCTAAAATGATATCAACATGTGCTGGGTCTTAAATTAACTGACTCTTTCTTCCACATTGTTAATTTTTAACTGCTATATTTACATTCTGAAGCACCCAAAGCATTGTTTTCCGCAGCCAAAAATAGTTACATTGCATTGATGTTTCCACTTGCTGTTAATATTTTAGTACATACCATAAAATGTAATGTTTAATAGACCATTTTTGTAACCATGTTTGAGTGAATATAATATTACTAGACATATTTAATTTCTCATTAAATAAACCTTTGTTTAAATTCCCATAAGTTTCAAAGTTTCTGAAGTTAGATACTACCTTAAAGGCAACCTGTAAGAAAAAATCACTGCTGATTTGCTTTTAAATGCGCTAGCTCTAGGGTTGTCCTGGCTTCTTAACCTATCGAGTTAGCCCTGGTTCACACATATGCAAATTCAGATGTATTTTGAACTGCACCAATTGCATGACAGGTCAAATAAAATAGTTTTCTGCGGGGCACGTTCACATACATGCGAGAGTTTGAAAAGGGTCCTGTGCGATTTTCAGTATGGTGTGGTTGCAATTCTCCGCCTGATACACTTTAACAATTTTCATAAGAATTGCTCCTGCAAAACTTGAGCAAAATCGCACTGCATCAGCCATCAAAATCACACTGCCTCCTGCACCTCATATATGTGAATCCAGGCTTATCGATCTGAAGCAAGTATGTACAGTAGGTAGGTACAAAATTTGTAATAGTGACTATGATTCTCAGTTCTTACCCAGGCTGCTCTTCTATTTAGAGTCCTTTCACATGGGCGTTCCGTATCTCTGTTTTTCATCTGTCTGTTTACGGATGAAAAACGGACTCCCATGTATTTCTACAGACTTGCGGGTGTAAACGGATGAAAATCTTTCTACATCTGTTAATGTCCACTTCCGTTAACATCTGTTCTTTTGAACGGAAGAAAACACTATTTTTCTTCCACAAAAAAACCTGGAATGGACAAAAAACAGATGTCAATGTCAATGGATGTCAACGGATTGTATGCAGCCCGGCAGGTCAGGAAAGGGGAGGGGGGGGCGAGCGAGCGCCCTCCCCCTCCTGAACCATACCAGGCCACATGCCTTTAACATGGGGGGGTGCTTTTATTATCCTTCTTTTAATAAAGGACTTCTCAAAGACTGTCTCCTGTCTTTTTTCACACTACACTTTTTTTGTGAATGAGTAGCTGTACCATGTACCCCATACTCATTCACACGGGACGGGGGAGTCGGGATCTGGGTCTGGGGGCCCCTTGCTAAAGGGGGCTCCCATATTCCAATAAGCCCTCTGCCCGCAGACCCCCAAAACCACAACCCAGGGTTGTGGGGAAGAGGCCCTTGTCCCCATCAACTTGGGGACAAGGTGCTTTGGGGGGGGCATGTTGAGGGCATGTGGTCTGGTATGGTTCAGGGAATGGGGAGGCTCACTCATCCCCCCCTTTCCTGAGCTGCCAGGATGCATGCTCGGCTAAGAGTCTGGTATGGATTTTGGGGGGGACCCCACGCCATTTTTTTAACATTTTGGTGTGGGGGTTCCCCTCAAAATTCAAACCAGATCCGAAGGGCTTGGTATGGATGGAGGTGGGGACACCACACCATTTTTAAAATGATATTTTAATTGCTGGCAATTTTTTTTTTTTTTACTTTCAGCTGTCAGTGGGGATTTGTAATAGTGACTATGATTCTAAGTTCTTACCCAGGCTGCTCTTCTATTTAGAGTCCTTTCACATGGGCGTTCCGTTTGTCTGTTTTTCATCTGTGTGTTTACGGACAGCTGATGACCAAAAAACGGATGAAAAAACAGATGGAAACAGATGGAAAAAACGGATATAAACTCACCTGTTTTGTCTTTGAAAAAACGTGACTGAACTGATGAAAAAAAAAAAGAATGCCCATGTGAAAGGACCCTAAAAGTGATTGTAAAAGATACTGTATAGTTTTATTTTTAAAAAATAATAAATATTTTATACTTAACTGCTCTGTGCAGTGGTTGAGAGAGAGCAGAGTGAGCTCTCGTGCACATCGCTTGATCAACATCGAGCCTCAGGTAAGTAAAAAAGGGGATGGTTTTTTGCTTTAATGTAATGAATTCATTAAGGTAAAAAGATTTCTGCCTTTAGAACCATTTTAACTGTCAAGAAACCAGACCCTCTTATACACCCAAACTTCTGTAATAGTGTTTAAGACTCTCATTGCTGGCCCAGGCTGTCAGTATCTAGGCTGATCATTTCTTTTTCATTTTCCTTTCAATAGATTTGTATTGGAAATATTTTGTAAAGAGATACAATGGCGACCGCAATCATGTGCATAGGTAAAGGCATGGAATCGATGACTGACAAGTCAAAGCAGTCATGCATGAAATAGAACTGCAACAAGTGACAAATAGTCAATAAGTCAAAAGGTACATTGAACATGTTATGACAATGAAACAATACAGGTAGTCAGAGAAAGTCTATATGCCTACCATAAGATCAGGCGCCAGTGAGTGAGATATCAGTGTATAAAGTTCCCTGAGCAAAAAATCAAACAATAGGGTGTATATATAAACAAACCACAAATCATCCCTGCAGAGGTGCCAAAAAAAAAAGAAAACAAGGAAGCAGGCAGGGGGAGGGGGAAAAAGGAAAAGAGAGAGAGAAAAAAGCAAGGGGGGAGGAGGGGGGCCCTAAAGAGTGCTCAAACCTTAGCTCCAGGGTCTCAGCATTTATAGCAATGTGCAGCTGACTGTTGATATAGAAGGGTGGGAATGTTGGATCCATGGGATCCATATTTTAAGAAATTTCTCATGGATATCCAAAGGAATGGTAGATAGCCTTTCATTGATGAAAAAGAAATCTAAGCAGTGGAGGATGTCTGTAAAAGGTATGAACTGTTGTTTTGCTTACAGTAATACATAGGTAGCCAGTTTAAATTAGTATTTGCTGAGGCCCGGAGGTTTCAGGTGCAGAAGGACATGCCATGGGTCTCTTGGAAAGGGGAAGGTTAAGAACAATTGTAAAAGGAAAAGGATAAGTTCACCTTTTAGACAAAAATAATAAATGCACATTTTTTGCAGGTAAAAAAATGTGCATTTATTACTTTTGTCTACAGGAGCCCGGAAAGCATTGCACCAGCGATCAGTAGATCACTGATGCCATACATGTTTCCTGCAGACCTGTCAGAATTTCTGCTTGCCGTATGGGATGTACGAGCAAGCAGATATTCTGACAAGAAGCTTCAATGAACTACCACGGCGCTCCACAGTAGTTCATTGAAAACTGCAAGCCAACAGCCGCTAAGGCTGTCAGAATTTACAGTTCATTCCTTCACAGAAATCCGTGAACAAATGATGCGGCCGTGTGGGGGGAGCCCCGCATGGCCGCTCTGTTTTCAAATTTGACAGATAGACTTATCCCCGTACTATTTGTCAGAGTGGGGGAGGCAGCGGGCAGCAGCTCTGGCTTTGGGAACATTGGTGGAACATGTAACATGTTCCCAAAGGTGAACTTATCCTTTAAGTTGCATGGAGACCACCAATGAAAGGTGCTAAGTGACTCAAGGATTGGCCTGCAGAAAACAGTGGATTGCCTAAAAGAGGAAGAAGTGGTAGATGGGGAGAGGTAAAACCACTGGAATATTTGGTAGACTCCCACCAATGAAAGGTGCTAAGTGACTCAAGGCTTGGCCTGAAGAAAACAGTGGATTGCCTAAAAGAGGAAACAGTGGTAGGTGGGGAGAGATAAAACCACTGGAATATTTGGTAGAGTCCAATATTCATAATGAGTGAGACATTAGAGGGCTGATGGTTGTGGGTCTAGATCAGTGATGGCGAACCTTTTTGAGCCCGAGTGCCCAAACTGCAACCCAAAACCAACTTATTTCTTTCAAAGTGCCATCACTGCAATGAAACCTGAATATCGAGCTTTTGGTTTAGAAAAAACAACTCGTACAGTAGTGCAAACTAATTAACAGTACAGGGATGACCAGAGACTGCGGACAGTACAGGGATGACCAGAGACTGCGGACACAGTACAGGAGATGACCAGAGACTGCAGACACAGTACAGGGATGACCAGAGACTGCGGACACAGTACAGGGATGACCAGAGACTGCAGACACAGTACAGGGATGACCAGAGACTGCGGACACAGTACAGGGATGACCAGAGACTGCGGACACAGTACAGGGATGACCAGAGACTGCGGACACAGTACAGGGATGACCAGAGACTGCGGACACAGTACAGGGATGACCAGAGACTGCGGACACAGTACAGGGGATGACCAGAGACTGCGGACATAGTACAGGAGATGACCAGAGACTGCGGACACGGTACAGGGATGACCAGAGACTGCAGACACAGTACAGGGATGACCAGAGACTGCAGACATAGTACAGGGGATGACCAGAGACTGCAGACATAGTACAGGGATGACCAGAGACTGCAGACACAGTACAGGGATGACCAGAGACTGCAGACACAGTACAGGGATGACCAGAGACTGCGGACACAGTACAGGGATGACCAGAGACTGCGGACACAGTACAGGAATGACCAGAGACTGCAGACACAGTACAGGAGATGACCAGAGACTGCGGACACAGTACAGGAGATGACCAGAGACTGCAGACACAGTACAGGGATGACCAGAGACTGCAGACATAGTACAGGGGATGACCAGAGACTGCAGACATAGTACAGGGATGACCAGAGACTGCAGACACAGTACAGGGATGACCAGAGACTGCAGACACAGTACAGGGATGACCAGAGACTGCGGACACAGTACAGGGATGACCAGAGACTGCGGACACAGTACAGGGATGACCAGAGACTGCAGACACAGTACAGGAGATGACCAGAGACTGCGGACTCAGTACAGGAGATGACCAGAGACTGCAGACACAGTACAGGGGATGACCAGAGACTGCGGACAGCACAGGGATGACCAGAGACTGCGGACAGTACAGGGATGACCAGAGACTGCGGACAGTACAGGAGATGACCAGAGACTGCGGACAGTACAGGAGATGACCAGAGACTGCGGACAGTACAGGGATGACCAGAGACTGCGGACAGTACAGGAGATGACCAGAGACTGCGGAAAGCACAGGGATGACCAGAGACTGTGGACAGTACAGATGACTGCTGACCTTTGGGGAGGGAGGGGGAGTGGGTACCTGAATTTGACAGGTACCCGCTCTTACTTCCGCAGAGTTTTTTTTTTTATCTTACCTGTTCCTTTATCCAGCCGCGCGCTGTCTTCCCGGCTTCTGTAGTGTGGGCGCTCGTCGGACAGCCGGATGCCCAGTGCGCATGCGCGAGAAGCGCTGCGCTTTGTGATTGGTCCGGCGGCTTCTGGGATCTGTCATGTGTCCCAGGTACCGCCTTACCATTCACAAAGAGCACTGCTTCTTGCGCATGCGCACTTGGGACCCGGCTGTCACGCACACTACAGAAACCGGGAAGACAGCGCGCTGCTGGATAGAGGGACAGGTACGGTCCCACTGCAGAGCTGAGCGGCCGGCCCGGTATTCTGACACGGCGGCGGTGGAAATACCGGACCGGCCGCTCTATATTTGCTCCATAAGACGCACTGACATTTTCCCCCCTTTTTTGGGGGAAAAAAGTGCGTCTTATGGAGCGAAAAATACGGTATTCTCCTGGCGTGCCCACAGATAAGGCTCGGCGTGCCGGCTGTGGCACGCGTGCCACGGGTTCGCCATCACTGGTCTAGATTATGGGGGAACCCACAAAAGTGAGGAGGGGAAGACCAGAGCACAAGAGAGCGCTTCCAGGGTGACCCATACAGAGGCTTGCTGTGCAGCATATAGAGAGGTTATCGATGCGATTTGGGCCGCTGCATAAGTTGGCGACCCTCAAGCCCCCTAGTTTCCTGTGTATGAGCATGGTGTGTTTGGAGACCCGAGGTCTCTTGTTAGTCCAGATAAATTGCAGAACATAATTCTGGAAGGATTTAAGAGCATAGGAGGGGATGGGGACTGGAAGGATGCATAATAAATGTAGAAGCTTGGGGAGGATTGTCATTTTTACAGCATTGATTCTGCCAATTCATGAAAGCTGGCAGTGAGACCAGGACATAAGAAAAGCTTTAATGGAGCAGAAAATTGGGATGTAGTTTGTCTCATAAAGGGTATAATAGGATCTGATGAGGCGGATCCCTAAATAGTGATGTTGAGTGGTGGACCAGTTAAAATTATAGTTTTGTTTTAATAATGTGATCTCCGCCACAGGAAGAGAGATGTTAAGGGTGAAGATTTGTCTTTGTTTACTACCAAGCCAGAGATATTGGAGAAACATGTGAGAATAGCTAAAAGGATCAGGAGTCAGGGTTAGAAGCATATCATCTGCAAATGAACTAACTTTGAACGACTGGTGGCCAACCTCAACCCCTTTGATATCTGAGTTAGATCTTATGAAGTGTAATAGAGGCTCCAAGGCCAGAATAAAGAGTATATGGGATAAAGGACACCCCTTGCACGTACCCCTGTGAATTGGGAAAGAAAAGGATTGTCGAGAGGAGTAATGTGGCAGTGGGCACATGCTATAAAGTTCCCCACCAGAAAGTGAAGGTGGTTGGAAACCCCATTTATCTAAAACATAATGCATGTACTCCCAGGAAAGGGAATGAAACACCTTGTGTATAGGCTGAGAACCATGCTAGGGATTCAATTTTATTGCATCAGGTGGATTAGGTGAATTACTTTGGGAGTCTTGTCAGGCGTCTGCCTAAGGGGGGGGTGAAACCCACTCGATCTTTGTGAATAAGGTGGTGCAAAAATGTGTTTATTCTAGTGGCCAGAATTTTATCAAGAATTTTAATATCAGTGTTTAGTGAAGCTAATACCTGAAGTTGGAAATAGAAGGGGGGGGGGGGTGAGAGGAGGAAAAAAAAGGGGTGGTAAGGTGTGGGAGAGGGGAGGGGAGGGGAAGGGTAAGAGGGGGAAGGGGAGGGAAAGTAGGAAGATGTATGTGAACTAAACATACAGGTGAGCAGGCACACATGTATGCACACACATAAGAGGAAGAGAATGTAGGAGGTCATTGACCATGCAAGAGGGACCAAAAAACAAAACTGTTAGAGGGTCTAGCACCTGAAACCCAAAACAATGTGGTAGGTAAGGGTGTGTAAGAGCTTAACAGCGAGGCCCCGCGACACAGCCAGTAGGACTATGATTAGTCAGGGTTTTGGTGAAGCCCATGAAAGTTTCCGTGGATGGTGATGAGCTCCCAAAAATTTAAAACACGATGACATATAAAATAGCAAACAAGAACACAGAATCATATCTATGATTATGTATCATAACCAATACTGTAACAATGGAACCATCTTAAAACACACTAGATATAGGTGTGCGGGGTCCAAAAAAGGTGGATCAGCCCCAAAAAGGGGCAATTGAAAAACTATAGTAATAGTTCAGACTTCGTTTGGGACATCAGGTCTGGAAGTTGATCTGGTTTGCCTTGACGCGAGATGATGTCTTCTAGGCAGAGGTTCCCAGAGTGGAGTGCGCCGAGGAAATTTCTGGGATGAAGCTTGTGAGGCCTGTGGGCCAGTTGAAGTTGGGAGCATAAGTTGTAGCTTGGTAAGGACTTCTTGAGCTTCTTCTGGTGCAGAAAAGGCTTAAGGATGGCCTTGGAAGGAAAAAGATAGTTTGAGAGGAAAATTCCAGCAAATTTTAATACAATGGTTTTGCAATATTTGGACGTATGGTTTTAACTCCTTGCATTGCAGAAGTGTTTGAGGAGCTAGGTCAGAAAATGATTTGGATTTGTGTGAAAAGTCAAATCTCGTTTGGACCAGGCCACTTGCATAATGGCTTCCTTGGTCCTATAAAAGGTAGGTTTAACTATGATGTCATAAGGGGTCCTAGGGCCCTGTGGATTCTATCGAATTCAAGTCTCTAAATTGGAGTACCTGGGATAAGCACTTGTAGCAAGGCAGTAACTGTAGAATGTAAGGCCTCTGTGGACTCAGCAAGACCTCTGATCCGAAAATTACCTTTCCTGCTATAATTCTCCAAGTCCTCAAGTTTCTGGAGGGCTGAGACAAGATTCAATTTGATGGTGTCAATGTTGTCTTGTTCATGGTTATTGATCACCAAAATAGCGTCATCTATTTTGTGTTCAAGATCGTCGATGTGGTATCCTATGTTCTTTATTTTGTAAGTGATCCTAGTGGTGAGTTGTTCCGTTGCAGTGGCTAGTTCCTGCTGGAGGAGAAGTTTAAATTTCTCAAGGATGAATCTCAGACAATCACTTCAGTGGGATCCATTATTTGAGCAGCAGGAAGACTATCATTAGAGGAGTCGTCCAATTGGGTTATGAGCTTCTGAGATGAGATGAGATAGGATATTCAGGTGAAGGTCATCAAGAGGCAATTTTAGATGGAGGCTGTTTAGCAGGAGCTGAGGTCTTGGAGGGGCCCGTGGAGGATTTGGTTGATTTAGCTGGAGCAGTGGTGGAGTATTTCCCCATGGACCCTGAAGAAGCCAGGGGTTCTTACATAAAGCAAAGGTAAAAAAGCTGGTGCTCAGCTGACAGAAGCGAGCCTGTAGTATATAAAAATGGTCACAACAGTAAGTCTCTAAATGATCCAGTGCTGTGTCCCAGAGGCAGCCACTGGAAAGAGTGTGAAGTGACCCTGCAAGCAAGAATAGGTTGAGAACACAGTGCCAATCTGAGTGTAGTAATGGTAGTTTAATACAAGCAGTCAACAACTAATGCACTTACAAAAAAAAAGACAATAAAACACCTGAAGAAGGAGCACGCATGCTCCAAACGTGTGTCACGCTCCCCACTACATACCTGATGTGCTGATATCACACCTGATGCCTGTGGAGCCTCTGGAGGATACAGGAAGTGCTGGAAGCTACCAGCACCACCAGGGACCTTTATACCAGCAGGATTGACAGCGATCCGCGGCCAGCAGCAGCAGCAGCAGCAGCAGCAGCGGTACACAAAGAGGCCAGCGGCAGTCTCACAGATGAGGGTTTTATTGTCTTTTATCTTGTAAGTGCATAAGTTGTTGCCTGATTGTATTAAACTACGATTGCTACACTCAGATTAGCACTAAGTTCACTGCCTATGGGTTCTTGGGTAAAGGACTGTCCAAAGACAGTGATGGTTGAAAATAAGAGTAGCTCCAATAAAAGTCCACAATGCAGTTCCAGAGGCCACCAAATTATGTGATACTAGAAAGAATGCTGAAAAATAGCCAAACGCTGGAGTTCAGCCAAGCAGGAGTCAAGGAGTTATTCAGGCCATGCAGACGGGACCTCCAGGAGGAAGATGACGGTAGCTGGAGTGATTCTAATAATAGGGCCTCGCTTGGGCAAGCGGCAAGGTATGAATGAAATAAAAAAAATTAGGCATGGAATCCCTGAAGGAAGCCCACAGCGAAAGGCCATAGGCTCCCTGTGTTTGCAGATGATACAGCCGCCCAGATCTTGTAGAGGGTACATGACAGACAGGCAGGAACAAAAGTCCAGGCCCCCTTGTGGCGATAAAGAGGCCCTGTCCCAAAAGTGAAGTAGGGGCCAGCCTGGACTGCAGCAGGAGGGCAGGGAACCACAGGTGGAGAAGGGCAGGCAGATTAATGACAGCCAATGGCGTGGATGTCTTGTTGTGAAGGTGAAGATGGCCACCATCTCCCATGTGTGTGGAAATTTCAGGGCAGGGAAGTGGCAGGCTGCGGTGGCTCCCAGTCAACTCTCAAGGTGTGCTGTCCAAAAATAATGGAAGATGCAGCCTGCCCAGCAGCTGTATCTTATGCCTGCTGATCTGATGTGGCTATAAGGGGAACTGGAAGGCCAAGACTAGCGTGTTGGTGGGTTGCAGATGTGATGGAGGGCCGGTCCCGCTACAGCAGCACAGGCCACAAGGGCTAGATGAAGACTAGGGGACAGGTGAGGGGTTGAGGTTGGAGGATTCGCAGCACAATGTCCTTCTTGCCAATAAGACCGCAGGCAGTGGTGGATGACATATACTCACTTGTCCTGTGGGGCTGTACCCGCTGCCTTCCTCCCCCACTGCAGGAAGAATCCCACTGATGGCTGAGCTCCAGGACCCGATGACACTGTGCTGCAGGCTAGGTGAGTGCCCCAGATGGCAGGGAAGCTGGGGGTCGGATGCAGGGAGTCAGGCACGGTGCTGGAAGATGGAAATTGTGGTTGCACACCCGAGCGGTAAGAAGCTGATTTAGTGCGTTGCCATCTTAATTGACTGCTCCACAGCCCCCCCATTTAATTTTCATTTTATAGAGTCTCCCCCACAAAAGAGCTTGCCCACACCCTGACTTCTGGGCCATGGTTCCCTGTCTTCCAGGTTAAGTCCTGAACTCTACCCACTTCTCATATTATAAGACCCGTGCCCACCTGCACAAACAGCAGGTGCTAGTCACCATCTAAACATGGACCCAGGGTCAGAAGCTTCTTCCCACTCATTACTTTATATAATTTGCAGGTTCCAGACCCCTACTGGGAATCGCCAATTCTGGAGAAACCTAAAAGACCTTTTTTTATTTAATGTGACACACCTCAACCTGCGTGGGTGGAACCTGTGTGACACCAAATCCTCTCCTCTCTTTCTCTTTCACACGTGCTTACAGCTGAGCAGGGTGACAGCTCTAATAATGTTAATTTGCTACTTTTGTTGATGAGTCACAGGCTGGGGTGGGCTGTTGACTAAGTCTTGTAGCTTAAATGAAAAAGGCAAGGTTATTAACATAGCCACACTTTTTGGCAGGTTTGCCAAAATCACTGGGGTGAGAGTTTCAAAGAGCACCTGCCCTCTCTCACAGCGGGATATCCTCTCCCAACACCCGGCCACACAACCACGTCATTCAGTCACAGAGTTCTGTGTATGAATGAACTACAACTACCATCTGCCATAGCGACAGATGACTTATAGTTCTCAATGAACTGTGAGGGCGCTGGTGAGCAGTCTCATAGTTCATTCATCTTCCTACTCGCCAGTTACTGTCTGTTCATACAGGAGGTATGTGCAGACAGTTATACTGAGATTCTGCAGGAGCCTGGCATTGCATCTGGGATCTGCTGATCACAGGTGCAATGCTCTGCAAGCTCCAGAACAAAAATTAAAAATGCACTTTTTTAACCTGCAAAAATGTGCATTTATTATTTTTTTAAGATGAACTTAGCCTTTAATTTAGTAGATACTGTATATGGAAATTTAAAACAGCACTTTGGTGAGGGGATTAAAAAAAAAAAAAAACACTTGCACTGGTCCCCACCTACTTGTAATATCCTTTCTTTTCATGTGTAACCTGCCAAGAGTCCCAGTGCCAGATGACTACTTTACCCCAAATGTGTACAGTATACTTCCATTCTTTGAGTTTGCATTTATCTTTTCAAGAGGACACCTCTGTACTTCATAGAACTCGGGTTCAGTCAGCTGTCTTTTATCCTGTCCAAACACTTGCTCACAGCCATATATAAAGTGCATTTATCTTGTTAGCTGTTATGCTTTCAAACTTTATATCTCTAAGTAGCCCCCAGCAAAAAGAAAAACCTCTCATATGTGTTCACTGTGAAAATCAAAACCTAACAAAATGTGCGGCTATTAATTATCAAACGCAAATCTGTTCACATACAGGTGAAACTCGAAAAATTAGAATATCGTGCAAAAGTTCATTTATTTCAGTAATGCAACTTAAAAGGTGAAACTAATATATGAGATAGACTCATTACATGCAAAGCAAGATAGTTCAAGCCGTGATTTGTCATCATTGTGATGATTATGGCTTACAGCTCATGAAAACTCCAAATCCACAATCTCAGAAAATTAGAACATTACATGCAATCAATAAAACAAGGACTGTACATAGAACAATATCAGACCTCTGAAAAGTATAAGCATGCATATGTACTCAGTACTTGGTTTGGGCCCCTTGTGCAGCAATTACTGCCTCAATGTGGCATGGCATGGAAGCTATCAGCCTGTAGCACTGCTGAGGTATTAGGGAAGACCAGGATGCTTCAATAGCGGCATTCAGCTCTTCTGAATTGTTCGGTCTCATGTTGCTCATCTTTCTCTTGGCAATGCCAAGGTCAGGCGAGTTTGCTGGCCAATCAAGCACAGTAATCCCACGGTCATTGAACCAGGTTTTGGTGCTTTTGGCAGTGTGGGAAAGTGCCAAGCCCTGCTGGAAAATGAAGTCAGCATCCCCATAAAGCTCGCCTGCGGAAGGAAGCATGAAGTGCTCCAATATCTCCTGGTAGACGGCTGTGTTGACCCTGGACTTAATGAAGCACAGTGGAACAACACCAGCAGATGACATCAGATGACACCACATCAACACACACTGTGAAAACTTCACACTGGACTTCAAGCATCTTGCAGTGTGCGCCTCTCCATTCTTCCTCCATACTCTGGGTCCTTGGTTTCCAAATGAGATGCAAAAGTTGCTCTCATCAGAAAAGAGGACTTTGGACCACTGAGCAACAGACCAGGTCTTTTTTTCTTTAGCCCAGGTAAGACGCTTCTGACGTTGTTTGTTGTTCAGGAGCTGCTTGACAAGAGGAATAAGACATTTGAAGCCCATGTCTAGGATCCGTCTGTGTGTGTGGGCTCTTGATGCACTGACTCCAGCCTCAGTCCACTCCTTGTGAAAGTCCCCAACACTTTTGAATGGCCTTTTCCTGACAATCCTCTCTAGGCTGCAGTCATCCCTGCTGCTTGTGCACCTTTTTCTTCCACACTTTTCCCTTCCACATAACTTTCTATTAATGTGCTTTTATACATCATTTTGGGAACATCCAACTTCTTTTGCAATTACCTTTTGAGGCTTTCCCTCCTTATGGAGGGTGTCAATGATGGTTTTCTGCACAACTGTCAGGTCAGCAGTCTTTCCCATGATTGTGATTTCTACTGAACCAGACTGAGAGACCATTTAAAGGCTCTGGAACCCTTTGCAGTTGTTATGGCTTAATTAGCTGATTAGAGTGGGACACTTTGAGCCTAGAATATTGCACCTTTTCACAATATTCTAATTTTCTGAGATTGTGGATTTGGGGTTTTCATGAGCTGTAAGCCATAATCATCACAATTATGACAAATCACGGCTTGAACCATCTTGCTTTGCATGTAATGATTCTATCACATATATTAGTGTCACCTTTTAAGTTGCATTACTGAAATAAATGAACTTTCGCACGATATTCTAATTTTTAGAGTTTCACCTGTATATTCCATCAACCATGTGTGAAAACAAACCAAAAATATTTTTGAAAACTCGATCAATATAAACATCACACAAAGATAATCGAATAAAAACATAAAAGCCTCTATCATAGAAATGCCAGCCATATCTTCATCAGTGCTTTCTATGATTTTCCCATCCATCAATATTGTACATATATCCATTTATTTATACCACAGTGCTGCCCTTCACTGGATGTACTCTCACCTGACAGCTTGTCCCCTTTAGGGGTTTCTCATACATTCCTTGGCACCAACTGGAACCTTTTAACAAGATACCACTTCTTTGAGGCAGGGTTTTCCCTTTTTCTCCATGTTCAATCACCCCATTGCTGTACCTTTAAATCAAAGTACAAAGTGTTTTACCTTTAAAAACACTCACATTGTATAGGTGCTAAATTGCACCAGCAAATACAGGCATGTATAGAAGTATAGCTCTCCAATACTCCTGCTTACAATATAGTTACATGGGAAGCCGTATCTTGGTCCTTCGTGCGTGATGACATCATCCAAGCCCTACCCCTATGCAGTTCATCACAGGGTCACATGACTTCATCAGGAGCTCAAACAATGAAAGAATAGCATAGCAAAATCCTAATTAGAATGATAAAGTATTTATTCCACAAAAAACAAATAGTACGCTTACATGTTAAATTCTTGCCAATCAGCATGGATGGAAGATGAAAACACCACAGGGTTGTCAGCAGTGTGATGGATGGAGAAACCACAAAGCTGTCAGAGTATACAAGCCAGTCTTATCCCTCTAGCCAGCTACAGAGAGACAAGATTCTGACAGCTGCCAGAAAGTCCACCAATCGCTGGCATTTTGTGCAGTGGCATCACTAGGGTTGGTGTCACCTGGTGCGGTAAAACATGGTGTCACCCCCACCCATATAATTATTTTTCATACATACCACGGCATTAAATTGCAATAGTAGTGCCATTTATCCTGCCAGTTTAAATCGTCCTGAGTGTTTCCCTTCCCCCCAGTGTACTGCCCCCAGGTTAATCTCCTCAGTGTAACCCCCCATGTAAATCCCCTTAGTTTAAATCCCCCCCTCATGTAATCCCCCTGTGTAATCCCCCCGTGTAATCCTCCTAATGAAAATCCCACACAGTGTATCTCCCATATAAATCCCCCAAGTGTAATCCTCCCCCAGTGTAAATCCCCTCTATTGTAATTCTCCCCTGGTGTAATCCTACTCCTTGTAATTCTCCCCATGTAATCCCACCATGTAATTCCCCCTAGTATAAAATCCCCATTTAATACCCCCCCAGTGTAATCCTCCAGTGTAATTCCCCCCCATGTAGTCCCCCTCATGTACAGTTGTGACCAAAATTATTCAACCCCCACTGAAATTGAGTGTTTTGGCCAGTTTGACATTGCTTTTGATCATTCAGTCATCTTGCTTACATTTACATTAAAGAGGCACTTGTAGGTCAGACAAATATAACATAACAGTTATAATGAAATAACCACAAATGTCTTTTCTGTGCTCACAGCATTATCAGTTTTATTCAACCCCCAAGTGACATTCAATCTTAGTACTTAGTACAGCATCCTTTTACAGTTATAACAGCTTTTAAACGTGAAGCATAGCTTGACACAAGTGTCTTGCAGCGATCTACGGGTATCTTCGCCCATTCTTCATGGGCAAAGGCCTCCAGTTCAGTCACATTCTTAGGCTTGCGCACTGCAACTGCTTTCTTTAAGTCCCACCAGAGGTTCTCAATCGGATTTAAGTCTGGTGACTGCGATGGCCACTCCAAAATGTTCCAGCCTTTCCTCTGCAACCATGCTCTAGTGGACTTGGAGGTATGCTTGGGATCATTGTCCTGTTGAAAGGTCCAACGTCTCCCAAGCCTCAGGTGTGTGACGGACTGCATCACGTTTCCATCCAATATCTCCTGGTACTGAAGAGAATTCATGGTACCTTGCACACGCTGAAGCTTCCCTGTACCTGCAGAAGCAAAACAGCCCCAAAGCATGATTGACCCTCCACCATGCTTCACAGTAGGCAAGGTGTTCTTTTCATCATAGGCCTTGTTCTTCCTCCTCCAAACATAGCGTTGATCCATGGGCCCAAACAGTTCTAATTTTGTTTCATCAGTCCACAGAACACTATCCCACAACTTTTGTGGTTTGTCCACATGGCTTTTGGCATACTGCAGTCGACTCTTCTTATTCTTTGGAGACAGCAAGGGGGTACGCCTGGGAGTTCTGGCACGGAGGCCTTCATTACGCAGTGTGCGTCTTATTGTCTGGGCTGAAACTTCTGTACCCACATCTGACAAATCTTTTCTCAGTTCCTCAGCAGTCACACGGGGACTTCTCTCCACTCTACGCTTCAGGTAGCGCACAGCAGTCGAAGTCAGCATCTTCTTTCTGCCACGACCAGGTAGCGTTTCAACAGTGCCCTTTGCCTTGAATTTGCGAATGATGCTTCCTAAGGTGTCTCTTGGTATGTTTAACATCTTTGCAATCTTCTTATAGCCATTGCCCTTCCTGTGAAGAGAAATCACCTCTTCTCTTGTCTTCCTGGACCATTCTCTTGCCTTCACCATGTTTGTAACCACACCAGTAAATGTCTAGAAGGAGCTGAGTATCACAGTCATTTTAAAGCTGCCTAATTGGTGCTTATTATGCTTGATTGCTGCTCGGTGACATCCACAGGTGTTTTCAATACCTGATGGAAAGCACCTGTATGAACCTCTGTTCTTCAGAGTGGTAGTCTTTAAGGGGTTGAATAATTGTGGCAATGAAGAAACCACATAAGAACCATTTACTACTGTATTACATAAACAATTGATGTCATTTTAGTTGCATTTGGGTAGTTACAACGTCCTTGTAGGATTTGATTCTGAATACAATTCCAAATGTACACTATAGTCCCTAAACCCCTTTACAGCATTGGGGGTTGAATAATTTTGGTCACAACTGTAAATTCCCCAAGTATAATCTCCCTGTGTGATTCCCCCCAGTGTAATGCCCCCTAGTGTAATTCCCCCTGTGTAAATCCCCCAGCGCAATCCACCAAGTGTAATGCGCAATCTCTCCAATGTATATCCCCCAATGCAATCCCCCAGTGCAAATCTTCTACCCAATGTAACGCTGCTCACCTGCTCAGTTTACATCTCCCCCATTATAGACCTCAGATCAGACAGATCTCCAGACAGATGTCCTTCTGCCTTGTCTCCTCCTCCTCCTTCTCTTGAGAATGTAATGTCAGAATGGAGGAGGAGCCTAGGCTAGGCACCATCAGCTCTTAGGTTAGGTATGCAGCACTGAGCAGCCATCACCTGTCCTGTTTGTGGCTGCCTGTCACACACAATAATGAAGCTGGCGGTTCATTGCAGCGCAGTGCAGGTGTCCTGACTAGAGGGCCCCGCCCGGGCCTGAATATCTGTATGGGTTGTTCCTCTCTTATGATGGCCTTGGGTGTCACTCCTCTCGCGAGTGTCACCCAGGTGTGGTCCGCATCCCCTTAGTGATGCCACTGGTTCTGTGCAAGAGCAGTCTACCTTTTGGCAACTCTTTAGTGTCTGTGAAAGGTGGAGGGGGGGTTTGCTGAGGGGGCGGTAACACGTTTTAGAGGTTCACGCCCCCTTTGTCATAATATTGACAAATGTTATAACATTGACAAAGAATACACATTTTGTAATGTTTAGAGAGTAGTAAGACAAAAGGCCTGAATATGTAAGCTGAAGCATGGATCAAGCACTACTATATAAACAAGAGTAGGAAACACACAGAAAAGAATCACTGTCCTGGGTTCAACTACAGTTTATAGTACCTCTCAGCTCACACCCTCTGCATAATATATTTGAAATGCACTGCAGACTTGGCAGGGACATGGCAACAGTAGACGGCCCTATACCCGTGTAACTGTAACCAAGCTCAAAGGGTCCAACACCTTTTGGACTTTGTTGCTTTCCTCTTCCCCAAAAAACATGCTTACATTCAGCTTTAAGTTCAATTTAGTAAACGTCAGTAATATGTTTTCTTCTTGTGATTACTATTATTTTATTTTTACAGAATAAATTTTGATTTTAAATGTGTTTTTTTTCATGACATATTTTTCCCTACAACTCCAACCTGGGACAGTTGACAATGCTATTATTAATAAAGGCAAAAGAGCAGAGGAAGAGACTGAATTACTTTCGGGAAATATTCCTTGCTGTCTGAAGTGTTGCGTTGGCATGATAAGTTAGTGCTAAGTTTTTTCATGGCATCAATGTACAGGAGATAAATTATATTTCTTAAAGAGCAAAGTAACAAAAGAACAAAATGATAGCCAACAAAGTGAATAGATAGAATATATACACTTTTACAGTATATTTTACATATCTAATTTCTGGGTTTGTTATAAAAAAAAGAAAATGTATTATTACAGATTATTAAAAGGTAAGAATGTAAATATTTAAAACATTTACCGGTAAGTATAAAATGTATCAAATCATTTTTGAGACCAGGAGTATTTTTTTCCTGAACACTATTGCTGGAGTCTGTGCATCAAGCCCACCAATTTACTGCCACAGGCAAATTACATAATAAACAATAACTTAAATCACACAAATCTCAAAAATCAAAAAGTCAAATTATTACCCTGACATTTTTTTTTTTTGCAGGTCTATCCTTCTCCTCAGTTTTTAGGTAATGCTCAATCTATAAATGTATGCCTTGATATTGTTACATTAAAGTGATATTAAAGGCTTCTTTTTTAAATAACAAACATGTCATACTGACCTCCTCTGTGCAATGATTTTGCACAGAGCAGCCCCAATCCTTCTCTTCTTGAATCCCATACGGGCACTCCAGGGCCCTCCCTCTTGCCCAGTGCCCCCACAGAATGCAGCTTGCTATGGGGTACCCAAGCAAGCTTGCTCCTAAGCTGCTGTTTTGTGTGTTCATGCACATATGAAGCGCAGCTCTGCCCTGCCCCTGCTCTCTCCTCATTGGCTCACTGGCTGTGATTGACTTTAGAGAGAGCCAATGGCTACCGTTGCTGTCTCAGGTTCAGGTATGTTTTAGGAGGGGCTGGGGTCACTGCTACAAATAGAAGGCTTTTTAACTTCATGCATAGAATGCACAAAGGTAAAAACCCTTGAGCTTTTACAACCAGTTTAACTGATTGGAAAGATGTGGTATATCTTTATAACTATAAATGTTGTAAAATATATGTTATCAAACAGAATATCGTTTTTTATTATAAGATTTGATATTGGTTCCAACAAATATACAGCATATATAAGTAAAGCCTTGAGCAAGTATTCTCTATAATGGTGGTAAAGAAGTGGATAAAACCATGAAACGCATCTACCTCCTAAGGAAACTTTGAAACTACTCAATAGGGAGTAAAGCATTATTCTAGGTCCATAATCCATAAATTGATTAAATAAGTGTCCCATGTACTAATTATCAAATCAAAAATTTATTTTTGTACACTTATCTTGTATGTTGTCTTCAACACAAAACATCTTTTTCCACAACAATAGCTCTTGCCTGGCATATATTAAAAGAGTTTCAGACTTTTCATTAAGACATGGAGCAAATCACTTTGGCTAACCTCAGCCTCCGCCATATACAAACTGAAGCTTCTCATGCCTTTGGAAAGAACATTGTTTGCCTGGCATTACTGTAAAAAGTGATAAAGCTTTGTTTCCAATGGCAGATAACACAGGTTTTATCATATGTGACTGGCATATGCAGTGATAAATTAATAGCTGTCAGAGTGATTGATACACAATTTGAAATAGCTGTGTAATGCTTTAACCATGTAGAACATTGACACTATCAATATTAATCTGTCAACAGCTGTGGTTTGATTGGAACCCATTTAATTGTATCTTTTATAAGATTAAAATATGCTAAGAGTAAAATGTTGTACACTGTTATCCATAGAGAACAGCAGGAAATTGAAACTACAGACTAAACTGTTAGTTGGCTGATGTAGTGAACGTTTTGAAAATAATCAGTTCCTTTTATCAGGCACTGAGGCTGATTTACCGTACTAAAGGTAAATAGATTTTTCACTCTGCAAGGGAAGGTGTACTTTGCATGAAAATATGCCCTAGAGCTTAGTGATGAAGTTTTACTTTTCAAAGAATACCCAATCATGTGCTAGGAAAATTAAAAAAAACAATTTTTATTTACACATGATTGGATAATGGAAGCAAGTGATCTTCACATCACTCACTAAGCTCTGGGGCAAATCCGGCAAATCCCCTTGCAAAGTGCAACTTCCCTTGTACAGCCTATTTGCTTTTAGTAAATCAACCCCATGGTGTCCAAGAGAACAGAATTCTCAGAAGGTTACACAACAAAATATTCAATTTGCCAACCAAAGCTATTACCTATATTTCTACATTCTTCAATTACAACAAAGCTTTTAAAGTATATTAACTTGAGAGGAGCAGGCTTGGTGGGGTTATCTAATCTTAGGATCATTAAGTTTCAGGAAAGTAAAACATGACTACTACTCCCTCTGATGTACTAGCTGTGAATTTGTGCCACACTCTATGTAGATTA
The DNA here is from genome assembly GCF_062004578.1 of Staurois parvus. Classification (NCBI taxonomy): domain Eukaryota; kingdom Metazoa; phylum Chordata; class Amphibia; order Anura; family Ranidae; genus Staurois; species Staurois parvus. The sequence continues at coordinate 9,621,636 of NW_028317994.1, read as the reverse complement.
GAGCCGCATTTTTCTCCCTCACATCCATTAATCCAAATATTTAAAAAAAAGTTGACATTTTTTCAATTTCAATAAAATTAACACCCCAGGGTGTAAATATGATAGTGACATTTTTACAAGACATATCACGGGATGGGGCAGTTTGAATTCCTCGTATATCCTGTTTGGTTTTTTACTATATAGCTTAACGGCTCACCAGTAAAAAAATTATTTATATGAAGCTTCTTTTGTGATTAAAAATGCAATTTGCTTAATTTTCTTTGCCATTTCTGTAGAAATTTAAGAAATGAAATACATTTTTAATAGCCAATGCTTATCTAATGCTTACGCCATTAAAGTGGAACTGTTCCCACGTTTCCACCAGTAATGCAACTTCTGCAAGCATGCATGGGAGCTAATTCATCCCAGCACTGAAGCATGGCAGTTCGCTCGGTGTTTGTTGCAAATCCACAGCTCAGTGTACATTCCAAAGAAGTTTTTATCTCAGAAGAGGTATAGGGTTTGATTTACTAAAGGCAAAGTGGCTGTTCACTTTGCAGGAGAATTTGCACTTTGTGAGGGAATATTCCCTCAGCTTAGTGAATGTCGTGAAAATTCACTTTACAAAGAATACCCAGTCATGTGCAAGAACAATTTTAAAATTAGTATTTTTGCTTGCACATGCTTGGATTTTGAAAGGCAGCACAGCTTCCCCACATTCACTAAGATGAGGGAAAATGTACTTGCATAGTAAGATTTCATACAGTTTTATACCCTTGTATGTCCCTTGAAAAGCTAACAGACTATTTGCCTTCATGTATCAACTCTATATTATGTATTTTCTGCACTAAAAAGCCCTCCTGCTTGCATGTTTTTATATTTAACCACTTCTGTGACACCCTATAGTAGAAATACTACTGTACAGTGGCACGGGTGCGCAAAATCACGTATATATACATGGTTTTGCAGTTCCTACCCACACCATCATTCACAGCCTCGGCTGTCAATCATAGGGTCCTGGCCAGTGATTCCCCGCAGGCACCCGGCGATCTCCGAGGATTTGCTACGGGGAAGAGACCTGTATGTAAACAATACAGATCTCTCCCCTGTCAGCACCTGCACACTGCTTTTATGGCTCTGCATAGCAGAGTCATACAAAGCAGTGTGCTTATAGTGAAACAGACACAGTCCACATAGTAAAACAGCACACAGTTAATCCTTTGATCGCCCCACATGTTAATCCCTTCCTGCCCAGTGCCATTAGTACAATGTCAGTGCTTTTTATTAGCTTTGATCACTATATTGGGGTCACTGGGGATGTCAGTGACACCAAGTCAGTTCCTCCCAGTGTCAGAATGCCTGCCACACTCCCGCTGTAAGTCATTGATCACTGCCATTACTAGTAAAAAAAAATAAAAATTCCATTATATATGCCGGCTTTTGTAGGTGTTATAACTTTCACGTAAACCAATTAATTTACACATATTGGGATTTTTTTAGCAAAGACATGTAGCAGAATACATTTTGGCTTAAAATTTTTAAGACAAAATTAGATTTTTTAAATTTTTTTACTGGACATGTTTAATTGCAAAAAGTAAAAAAATATTGTATTTTTCTCAAAATTATCAGTCTTTTTTATAGTGCAAAATATATAAAACCGCACATGCGATCAAATACCACAAAAATAAAGCTCTATTCATGGAAAAAAAGGATGTAAATTTCATATGGGTGTAGCGTTGCATGACTGCGCAATTGTCAGTTAAAGTAATGCAGTGCCGTATTGCAAAAAAATGGCCTGATCAGGAAGGGGGTAAATCCTCTGGAGAGCAAGTGGTTAATTAAAGTTCCACTTCAAATAAATCTTATTAGAAATCTGGAAAAATTAACCTCTTCCACTGCAGTAGTTCTTGATTACCCTGGTCAACAAAGATTTACAACTGATGGGTCTTTTTTTTTCAATTTCTTTATTTAAAATTTCTGCTATTTCAGTGGCTCAGGTATGTACTTTTAATGCTGATTTAAAAATGATTCAGAATTTTTCTATCAACCACAGTTTTTGAGTGACATCATTGTAGTCTACATTGATGCCATGTAATTTGTTATGAAGAGATTATTGGATATATTAAAATTAGTTTAGAAAAAATGTTTTAATTTCTTGTTTGAGCATTTTGAGACTTTGCACAAGTGCTCAAATTATTGTAGATGTTTGTAGGTTGCACATTTTGAGACAGGATCCCTGCCAATCGGTGTTCTGTTTTGTGTTCTCTTTTATTGCTCACATCTGCAGTTTTTCAGCTTTAGTGTTTCTTTTTAATTTTGTTAAGTAACTAGATGCAATATGCCAGGAAACTGTGCAAATCGTCTTGATTTTTTTCTGTTACATTACATATACAGAATTGACATGGATTCATTTATGTGAGAAATATATTTCCTAGGATTAACAAAGCTAAGATCAAAGAAAACAATTTTGTAGGACCTCAATGTAGGGGAATAATTGAAGATGAGAAATTTGATGACCATTTGAACCAAGTCAAAAAACCTGTAAGGCAGTCTTTTAAGAGTATGTGCTACAATTTCCTGGGGAATTATAAGACAGATAACTACCAAGAAATAGTGGACAATCTTTTTAGACATACAAAGCCATAGGAATTAACAAGTCTGTAAAAGTACATTTCTTCTATTCTCATCTGTTTTTTTTTCCCCTCAGAAACTCAGAATGGTCAGTGATGAGCATAGTGAACAGTTTCGGCAGGACATTTCCGATAGGAAAAACAATAGAAAACAAATATGAGAAGATTTACTTAAACTGATGCACACCGAATCTAGTACAGCTGTCACTAGTAAACAATCATCTTCTAGGTTTTAGATCATATGGTGCAGCGCTATTCAGGTACCACAATAATACATATAATGAGATGCAAAAAAAAACTGTTCAAAAGCATACATCACATGTGCTCATAAAATAAACATGCAACAGAGTGAATGGTATATAGTCCTGTACCAACTTAAACATGCGTGATAGTCAGTACTATTTTCTTTAAATCTCATTAACGTTCAAACGACTTGATTGGTGAACCTTGACAGTAATCAAGCTGAAGAACAACAGTCCTTTTACGATAATTCATATATAAACAATCATGCTCGACTTGAAAAAAAACATGCATGTAGAAATAACGCATGTGCAATCAAGTGATGGTGTCAGCACCCTCCTCCTGTGGCTAGATTGCCCCCTCACCTTAAATCTGTGACCCAATGGGCCCTCACGCCTTTAAGATCACTATAGGATCTTTCTCCCAGGATGGATACCTCAGCCACGCTCTTATGGATGCTCCAATGGACCCCTCAATGATGGATAGGTATTCAGGACCCTCTGAGTACTGCTTACAACTGGGAAGGTCACTCATCATAACCATGATGAGTGAAAAATAAAAACTTCCATGGTGCAGTATTTCTTGTAAAAATCGATATTTAATATAGATAGGTAATGCTCACTCACAAAAGATGATATTCCACTTCAATAGAATGAAAACCTCATGCCTGGATGCACTGCATGGGTTCTGGCTTGTTTGGGTGTATGAAGATGGCCGCTGCACCAGATGTACGTCACCGCGGGCCAAACCGGAAGCTGCGTCACGGCGTATCTACATGTTACATCACTGTTTCTCGTGATTTCATCAGGATCCTGTCCCACAGAGTCGTAGGATGCCTGATAAATAGTGATGAGTGCTTGTGACCATTCATACATTTCAAAAATGGTAAACTTTAATCCATACCCCACCAAAATCATTGAAGAAGAGGGGGCAAATCTTAAAACTCATGTTTGCCCATTTTTAAGGCTAATGAGCAGGTGATTGACCAACAGAGCGTATTTGGAGCTGGGTACTGTCTTGTTAAACATGTGCCAATGCAAAAATAGGTTTTACAAAGTAGCATTTGACAGCAAAAGGATTCTCCTTTGTATTAAACATTGAGGACAAACTGCATGCTAGTATCACATAAATTGCATATGTAATATATTTTGCAATGTTATATTATTGCTTGGCTTTAATATAGCATCAACAACACCCCAATCTGCTGCATTGATAGGAAGAAAATATTTTTTCATTTAGCTTTGGATGTTACACCTAAATTATTTAACCAGCCAGTAACAGCAACAGCATGAACTGATTGGTCAGAAAACAGGCAGCCATGAGAGATATAAAAGCTATAGGAAAGTATATTTTCAAAAAGAAAACAAAATCTTAATTAATTTATTTTTTTATTTTTATTTATTTATTTCAGGTACTTATATAGCGCCGTCAATTTACGCAGCACTTTACATACAGTCATGGCCGAAATTGTTGGCACCCTTGATATTTCTCCAGGAAATCATGTATTTCTCACGAAACGTATTGCATTAACACATGTTTTGCTATACACATGTTTATTCCCTTTGTGTGTATTGGGACAAAACAAAAAAAGGGAGGAAAGAAAGCAAATTCGACATAATGTCACACAAACCTCCAAAAATGGGCTGGACAAAAGTATTGGCACCCTTTCACAACTGCGGATAAATAAGAATGTTACAAGCATGTGATGCTCCTGTAAACTCACCTGGGGCAAGTAACAGGTGTGGGCAATATAGAAATCACACCTGAAAGCAGATAAAAAGGAGAGACGTTCACTTAACCTTTGCATTGTGTGTCTGTCTGTGCCACACTAAGCATGGACAACAGAAAGAGGAGACGAGAACTGTCTGAGGACCTGAGAACCAAAATTGTGGCAAAATATCAACAATCTCAAGGTTACAAGTCCATCTCCAGAGAACTAGATTTGCCTTTGTCCACAGTGCGCAACATTATCAAGAAGTTTGCAACCCATGGCACTGTAGCTAATCTCCCTGGTCGTGGACGGATGAGGAAAATTGATGAAAGATTGCAACGCAGAATAGTCCGGATGGTGGATAAGCAGCCCCAAACATGTTCCAAAGACATTCAAGCTGTCCTGCAGGCTCAGGGAGCATCAGTGTCAGCGCGAACTATCCGTCGACATTTAAATGAAATGAAACGCTATGGCAGGAGACCCAGGAGGACCCCACTGCTGACACAGAGACATAAAAAAGCAAGACTACAGTTTGCCAAAATGTACTTGAGTAAGCCAAAAGCCTTCTGGGAAAACGTCTTGTGGACAGATGAGACCAAGATAGAGCTTTTCGGTAAAGCACATCATTCTACTGTTTACCGAAAACGGAATGAGGCCTACAAAGAACAAAACACAGTACCTACGGTAAAATATGGTGGAGGTTCAATGATGTTTTGGGGTTGTTTTGCTGCCTCTGGCACTGGGTGCCTTGACTGTGTGCAAGGCATCATGAAATCTGAGGATTACCAAAGGATTTTGGGTCGCACTGTAGGGCCCAGTGTCAGAAAGCTGGGTTTGCGTCCAAGATCCTGGGTCTTCCAGCAGGACAATGACCCCAAACATACGTCAAAAAGCACTCAGAAATGGATGGCAAAGAAGCGCTGGAGAGTTCTGAAGTGGCCAGCAATGAGCCCAGATCTAAATCCCATTGAACACCTGTGGAGAGATCTTAAAATTGCTGTTGGGAAAAGGTGTCCTTCCAATAAGAGAGACCTGGAGCTGTTTGCAAAGGAAGAGTGGTCCAAAATTCCGGGTGAGAGGTGTCAGAAGCTTATTGATGGTTATAGGAAGCGACTGATTTCAGTTATGTTTTCCAAAGGGTGTGCAACCAAATATTAAGTTAAGGGTGCCAATACTTTTGTCCAGCCCATTTTTGGGGTTTTGTGTGACATTATGTCATATTTGCTTTTCTGCCTCTGTTTTATATTTGTTCCAATACATACAAAGGGAATAAACATGTGTATAGCAAAACATGTGTTAATGCAATACCTTTTTTGTGTGAAATACTTGATTTTCAGGAAAAATATCAAGGGTGCCAACAATTTCGGCCATGACTGTATATATTGTTGATGAATTGGGATATCCTCCTGCGCTTAAATGGATGATGAGAACTAGATAGCTGCTACCACTCAACTTAAACCGATAAGTGTTAAATAAATATGAAAAATTAGTGAAGCGCTATGTATAAATAAAATCAAATCAAATACTTGACATAAATAATTATATCATACTGTGTGCAAATCACTGAAGTGCAAAACCGTGCTGACACAATCAATAGTGCTCCGTGATAAACAATGCAAAAATCTTATATAACAAATATATGATTAACCCCTAGGTAAAAACCACTGAGGTTAATAACTGATAATAATAGTGATCCCTAGAAGAGGGAAAATAATATATAGTGCTACTTTTCCAAATGAAGTGTATATATATTGATACTAAAAAACACACAATAAATAATGTAAAAAGTCCATACATGAATAAACATCTGTGATATTTAAAAAAATTAGTCCATGCAAGTGATACAGTGCCAAGGTGATCTTCACTCTGGTGTAAAAAAATCCTCAAACGGCAGCAATGCCAGCTCACCTCCACACACTGACCCGCACAGGGCCCAAAAGCTAATAGTCACCCCAATAACGAATCCTCTTAGATATGTTTCCTCATCAAAGGGACAGTAAGATGAGACTTAGACTCCTCTCAAACGCACCTTATCCACTCCACCTCCACTCAAGGCCATGTAAGTGAGACACAAAGGAAAGATCCTTCTATAGTGCACTAAGCATTTATTAGGAAAAAGGTATAACAGATATTGAACTCACATGTATTCCCAGTATAAAAACGCCTGTCACCACATCCTGTGGGTGTACTGCATGATAACTGGGTAGAGCAATATGGCCGCTGCGCCCGGAAGTGCGTCACCTCATAACCGGAAATGACATACTGACGCGTTGCATCACGTGCCTCGTGACTTCATCAGGGTTAACTCTGATGAAGTCACGAGGCACGTGACGCAACGCGTCGGTACGCCATTTCCGCCAGGTAAGCCAGTTATAGACCTGGGTAGGTGACCAGTTTTTCCTTTGTATGAGAATAGTATGGGGACATCCCTGTCAACATCCAAGTGGGAACACAAAGCCCCCACTCCAAAGGATCTCTTTCTGCATCCCCAAATGGTGGCTGGTTCCATCATTCTTTAGGCATAGGTGAAGGGGGAGCACCTAATAAAAAAGGCTGCCTGCTCTCCTAAGAAAGTAGAATGGACAGAAACATGACATTTGATTAAGCTGAGAGACAAACACTGGTTCCTTCCAACCATATCCCTTCCCCTGTTATGTATTTGGAACAATATTTCAAGAATAGCATTTGCTTATTGTTAAAAATTACCTTTAAAAGCACATTTGAAGTAGAAGGGTGAATTTGTGACTGAAAAGCTGCATTTTAATAATCTGGGGTGAGGGTGCATGTTTTTTGGGTGCTGAGTGTTTTTAAACTTTTTATTTATTTATTTTTTTTGGGCGGAAGGATTTAAAAGGATGCAGTGAGGTTCTGGGACAACAACAGAAGCTCTTGACCAGACTTTCAACAATCACTGTCTTAGATGATATAATTAACAAAAGTTAACAGTTATAATTTAGATAATTAAAAAAACATACAAATGTATGGATAACAAAAAAATGAGTTACAAATTATAAATAAAAAATGCAACTGATTATTTCAGAGACAACAGCCCAGAAATAGTAAGACTCACTCCAGAGTATATAGGCACTTTTACAAGACCTTTATTGAAGAGGGAGAAAGCATCCAGGTTTATCATTAAGAAATAAAAAAGACACTGAACTATTTCACAGGTTTTAATTAACAAATGTAAATTTAGTGGGTTATTTCAAAGAAAAAGACAGAAAAAATGTTCTGTTTAGGCACAGTATGTGAGATACTTTAGGGAGAAACTGGGCAGGTTTATAATCAAGAAATCAAAATAAAATTTTCCCAGTATAAAGGCAAAAAGAGTGTACTGACTCCACTTCATGTACAGTATTCAAGAACTTTTAATAGGGTACATTTTGAACAGGAAACCCACCAGCTAGCTTTTTATGAAAAAAGACAGCATTTCAATATAATGGAAAAAAAACTCCCAGTGCAGTATGTGCACACAGTCAATAAACACTTTGACTAAGTGCCATTTTGAACAGGACCCACACCAGTCATTTGAAAATAAAGAAATCATCATTAGAATCTAATTATTTTGCACATAGAAGCCCCTAATTTTTTAGTACCCATTCATGCAGTATTTAATTTCTTGTACTAGACCCCCTCTAGCAATTTTCTCAAAAACAAATCAACATTACAGTGTAATACTGTATATTTCCAGAAACATTCCCCCAAAATATTTTTGAAACCACATCCCCAGTAGTTAAGCAGTTGTACTTGACCTTTTTTAGAGCAGGACAATACATTTGCAAAATCTATAAATCAACATTATGGAACAGTATATTTATAGAAAAATCAGCTAATTTTTTTGTGCCCATGTATCCACTATTTAATAATTTAAAGGAGGCCCCATTTTCAACTGGGCCTCACTAGCTAGTGAGTACATTCCCAGTATTAATTTACTTATGATCGTGCCACTATTTGAATAGGACTTCCAACAGCCATTTTGAATATTGAAATCAACAGTACAACATTGTTTATTTTCAGAACAAAAAACTCCACAGATATTGTATTGAGTATGTTCCCAGTATTAATTTGTTTTGGCAGGCCAATCCCTATTTTGAATACAGCCACCAACAGCCATTTGGAACTGCTGAAATCAGTATTACAGTAACATATATTCACGCAAAGACACCCCAAAATAATGTAGTGAGTATATTACAAGTATTAATTTATTTGCCCTCAAGCCCCAATTTGAATAGGACCTCAAGCACTCATTTGTACTTTTTTTTAAATCAAGGCTACAGTAACATTTTTTCCAGAACAAACACCCCAAATAATGTAGTGAGTATGTTGCCACTAATAATTTTTTTGCACTTAATTCACATTTTTAAAACAACCAGCAACACCCATTTTAAATCTACAAATCAACATTATAGTATCATTTATTCCCAGAATAAATCCTCAGATATAGTATTGAGTGCCTACCCATTATTAACTCATCTGCACTCAAGTCCCAGTTTGAATAAGACCCAAAACAGCCATTTATACCTTTTGAAATTACCATTACAGTACATGTTATAACCAGAAAAACACAGCAAATAGTCCAATGAATATTATCCCTATATACATCTAATTGTGCTCAAGCCCCAATTTGAATTACACCACCAGCATCCAATTAATTATAGAACTCAATATTACAAGGTTGATTATTCCACAACAACATTTAGTAAATGGGAACTTTATTGAACTAGGACGTTACATGTTCATTAAACTATTAAAAAACAGATGCTTCATACAACCATTCCTCTTTGCCATTCCTCTTTGCATTCCTCTTTGCCATTTCATTACTGTATTATGTCACAATCAACACATCAATATTTATGTATAAGTAGCGAGAAAGTAATGACAGAGCTTGGATTCTCTAAGCATTTGGTAGACCTTGCATCCACTTCCTCAGGAGATATAAGGAGGTGTAGGTCTGAAACAATATGAACATCCAATTATACTACAGCCAAAAAACATATCACATATTATAGATCCAATATACAATAAACTATAAGTCACAAAACTATATTTAATAGAAAAGGGAAAAGTCCTGGAAGTTGCACATCTCTGCAAAACCCTGTAAGAATGTGTATGACAGCCTCAGCCCGGGCTCCAACCAGGCCATGCCCCAACACATTTTACTCCACCCATGGAGCTTAGTCATGGGGATCACATAGGTATATTACATTTAATTTAATAAACTGTTAAAAGTCACATCATTCAGAATTCCACTTCCACCTCTCAAAGGAGTCTCAGAGGTACACAATGAGGTGCTGTCTAAAACTACATATTGTAAGGCATTTGCTAGTTCCCTTCAGTGTATCAAATAAAGGCAGAAAGGTGGAAAGTCCACCATAAAATCCATTTACTGTAAAGGTATAGGGCACAATTCACTAAGCAGTATCTTACCGCATCCGAGTATGTGGTAAGATACCGAACAGCATTTAAAAAAAAAAAGTTTGAATTCACTAAAAAATGCTACCAAAATACCACATGAGTAATTGTATTAAGTCATGCAGTATTTTAGGAGTGAAACCATGCTGTAATGTTTCAGCTGTCAGCTGGGTTTCCCACTAACAGCTGAATGTAAAAAAATAATTGCCAGGAATACATTTTTTTAAAAAAAAACAGTGTGGGGTCCCCCCCTCCATCCATACCAAGCCCTTTGGGTCTGGTATGGGTTTTGAGGGGAACCCCCACGCCAAAATTTAAAAAGAAAATATTGTGGGGTCTCCCCCAAAATCCATACCAGACCCTTATATGAGCATGCAGTCAGACAGGTCAGGAAAGGGGGTCAATGAGCAAGCAACCCCCTCCTGAAGCATACAAGGCCACATACCCTCAACATAGAGGGTGCTTTGGACAGCTGGGCTCCCCCAAAAGCACCTTATCCCCATGCTGATGGGGACAAGGGCCTCTTACACACAACTTGGTGGTTGTTGGGGTCTGCAGGTGGAGGGCTTATTGGAAACTGGAAGACCCTTTAATAAGGAGGCCCCCAGATCCCACCCTCCCATGTGAATGAGTATGCGGTACATGGTACCGCTACCCATTCACAAAAAAAACTGTAGTGAAAAAACAAGACAGGCTTTGACAAGTCCTCTATTAAAAGAGGAAAAATAAAAAAGTCCCCTGAAGTAGATTCAACGTCAATCATGATGCCCGCTGCCACTGCCGACCCCCGCAACCAGATACCAGCACATTATGACTTTGAAGTTTACCTCCAAGGCTGCAACATTGTGGTACAAAGATTTAGTAATAGCCCATGTGTCCAGTCAATCGTCCTGTTACTATGTTACTCCAAAGTCTGTTTCCAACTTACGCGTATTGACTGAGAGACTACAACCAGGATATTGCTTTATCGATCATTAATGAGAGTATTACATTATTCACTTCACTGTTTAACCACTGCTTCCCATCCGCTGTCTATAGGCTGTGGGAGGACAGAAAGCAGCATTGACGAGCCGGCTCCTGCGCGGCTCACTGAGCTCGCTTGAGACATCATCTACCCAGCATGCCCCGGTTGATGTCATCACAGGAGGTGGGATCAAAAGTTGTTGCTGTGATAAAGACAGAATGGTATTTCTGCCAGAAAAAGTGAATATTCTAGGGGTCTCCAAATTCTGCTATAAAATAGTACAAAACACACAGATATAGATTTACTAAAATTGGTGCACTCAGAATCTGGTGCAGCTGTGCATGGTAACCAATCAGCTTCTAACTTCAGCTTGTTCAATTAAGCTTTGGCAATAAAACCTGGAAGCTGAGTGGTTTCTATGCAGAGTTGCAATAGATTTTGCACTCTCCAATTTTTTTGGGGTGGGCAATGAGCAGCGGTAGGAAAACCTAATGTTCCCTGTCTTCTGTGAACTTTTCCTCAATAATCCATATCCATGTTAACACACAATAAACAAAGGCTTTTGAGAACAATGACTTTTATAGCGAGGAGGCTGACACATTGGCAAAATGCTATGATTAGAATTTCCAAGCCACCTGACTACAGTTCAGAAGGCAGAAAGTTATTGCATTATTGACAATTGTTGTTATGGCAGAGAGCGAATGCAATAGTTCACCAATTTTTCGAATAATGAACACTTAGAATTCAAGTCAATCTCATGGTTGTCCCTGATTCTAACTTCATCCCTATTGTTGACTTAAATCGGAGCTCCACCCAAAAGGGGAAGTTCCGCTGTAAGTAATGTCCTCAGCTTTCCAATAGGAATTGGCACCTTTGGAGAGAGGATACCTGATTTTGAGAGGTATCTGCTCCCATTTCTGCTGCGATTGCCTAGGTGATCGGAAGTGGAAGTTGTCCTCCCCCTCCCTCCCCATAGTCTTCTGGGACACGTGACGGGCTTCAGAAGACTATGGGACTATTCACAATGCGCAGCGTTACTCGTTCATTAGCAATAAGCTCCTGGCCGTGAAGCTACAAGCTGTCAACCAGTAAGCGATGGGAGCTGGTGGGAACAGCAATTCAAAAATTTTCTTAGTTGGAGTATCCAGGACAGCATTCTCTACTCCAATAAAAATTTCATTTCTGGGTGTAATGACCTAGTACCACTTTGTACTGGACATTTGTCTTTGCGACAAAGGGAAATCCATTTATTGTACTAAAACATTATTGTACTGACACACAGTCCAAAGTAATAAACAAAAGCAAGATTTTGCTTATTTTATTCATTTTTTTGGTACTTTTATAATACAATGGCAATGGCTATATTGATTAAGGATCAAATATTAATTTTCTATTACCACTTGCATTTGGAATGTATTATTAATATTATTATTTACATTACTATTGTTATTTTTAGCATGCATTTTGCCAGTTATTATCTTTTTAAAATATGATGGCATTAGCTATATGATTTTATAACAAAGATTAGGTTTTTTTTATTTTAGGACTATTTTGCACTTGACAAAATATTATTACTTTCATTATCTATCTATCTATCTATCTATCTATCTATCTATCTGTCTATCTAACATTTTGGCTCTTTTTCTAAAAGTAACCATGGCAATTTAACAGCTGTTAAATCAAAATTCAATTCTTCAAGGATGTTTCTAGAGGTAAGACATGGTCAGGGAGCGGCACAAAGGGAAAAATTTTGTTCTGTATTCTAGGGGCTAAAATACAATGATGCATTGTGTAAAAATCATTCTCAGAGACTCAATGGTCATAAACAATGTGTCAAATTGATGTTAGTATTCCATAGTCATCATTCACTCACAGACACATTCTGAGACATTTATGGTAGTTTATGACTAGTGGTCCATTTCACACAATTTTGTAGTCATTGTGCTTCCCAAAATTGATTCTGCAAAAAGAGCTGTTCAAGCCTTTCAAATTTCAAAAGCCAGTAACAACACATCTGTATTGCAAAGTCTCTTCTGGTGTATATACTGTATATGCACTCAGCTATCAAAATGTTCTTTTTATGTGCTGTGGATTGTAGGAAAATTCTAAATATTATATTATTGTATTGTTATCATCTAATAGCATTGCAATAACTCAGTAAGCATCCAGTGGGTGTTTTATTCAGAGCTGCAGAGGTTATATCCATTATGCACTTCAGTGATAACATCTTTACACCTGCTGTGACCATTATGTGAGATTCCTACTCTCCTTGATGGCTTTTTATTTACTTATATACTGTATGTTTCCCAAATTTTATTATGCTAGTTGAGGTGTTCAAAGGTTAAGTCCACCTTTTGCAAACAAATTATAAATGCACCCACATTTGCAGAAAAAATCTGCTCTGGGAGATGGGACTTGTAGTTTATTCATTCACAAATCTCTGTAAAGAATGACGTGGCTGTGCATGCAGAGCCACTCACAGTCATGCAAAATTCAATACTGACAGCTGGTAGTAGGGAGAATAGTGTCCCTATGATGTCAGAGGGGGAGGCAGGTGAGGGTGGGAGAGGTCAGCCTTGCACCATATTACATGTCACACCCCGGGGCGGACTGACCATTTGGAAACTCGGGCACCGCCCGAGGGCCCGGAGTCAGTAGGGGGCCCCATGAGATGCCCCTGGTACCTTTTTCATAGGCTTTTTTGAGTTTGGGTAAGGACATAGGGGCCCCGTGATCCCCTATTGCCCGGGGGCCCCATGAGTTGTCAGTCTGCCCCTGGTCACACCCTAAATATGGGTGGAACATGCTATGAAAAGCATTTCAAGCAGTGTCACATGCATATTATACAGTTTGATTCAAAGTATGAAAGAGAGATTGTATTGTTGAAGTGGCAGAGCATCCCTTTAGGCCCCATTCACACCCGAATGATTTGTAGCACAAAGCTCAAAGCTCCAAAATGCTCAAGGAGAAAAAAATCAACATTACTCTATGGAAATGGTTCACATCTCCACTCCTTGTTTCCAGAAGCAGAATGCCTGAAGCTCAAACGACTTTTGTTGCTCCAGATTGATGTATTTTTGGCATGTTTTCATTCTCATAGAAATACATGGAAAAGAGCAAATATTCAGTTTTTATGTGCTTTAGTGCATTTTGTCATGCAATTAAGAGCATTTTTTTGGCATGGCAACACATTACAGTATATCACAGAATTCTCTCTATTGGCTAATACAAAAATGCCAAAAAGCTCAAATACATCTGAACAAAACGTGTACAAATGAGCACAAACATGCATAAAAAAGCTACATTTAGGTGTAAGTGGAGCCTTATTCACCATGCTTAGATGCAGGTGCAGGCCTCTTTAACTCATTTTTCCACAGCTCCCCAGGTTTCTGGACACATTCAGGAAATGTTGCTTCTCTACTTCCCTTCCACAGTAGCTCAGGGAGGCCCTACCTTATGAACCAAAGGTAGTTGGCAAGCCACGGATCTGCAGCCAGATGAGAGGCTCTCCACTGTCAGAACTGAAATAAATGCAGCTGGACAACCAGAACAGAGCCTAATACCATGCAACTTCTCCAGAAGACCTAGCTATTGTGGGGAGCCCCTCTCCCACTTCAGTCTAAAATAGCTTTTATAAAGTAATTTTTAGCCTTGAGAGTGTGGTGCTTAGTTTTTCTGCATGATTACATGTTTCATCAACAGAAGTTATGCATTGCTTAGTCTTATTCCACATATCAGATAAATTATCAGTCATTTCTGGCTTCAAGGAAAGCTAAACTGAGTGTTTGGGTCTAACAGACATGTGTTGCAAACCAGATTCATAGTGAGGAAGAGAAAGTTGCTCACTGTCTAACTTGCTGAGATCCTTGCTGAGACAAGTCGTTATAATTGTGTGCAGTAACAAGAAGTACAGAAAGCAGTTATCTGTGCAGGACAGAAATCCAATGTTCTCAATCACAGCACAGCAACTGCAATAGTGGTGAATTGAGCACAAGTCATTTTTGTCCACATCACTGGAAAGAGTGTGAAATCATGGATCAAATATGGACACTTAATTTTGGATTATTGATATTGTTTTTGGCAAAGTTATTTTGTAATTGTATATCATACACTTAATTTACTTGTCAGTGGAGCGCGACACTATTATATTTATTTTGACTTATTATGACACATTAGTATGGGTATGTGTGATGTGTAGGCGATCTGCTGTTATAACTTAGTTTAATCATTATAATTTCACTGCACTCTTTATATTTGTCAAAACATAGTAGCTGGCAAGACCCCGCATATTATTATGACCATAGAGGTTACTTGTTAGGTTGAGATCCTGACAACCTTATTTGTTGTAGCTCCATTGTACTGCTTGTTGGCTAGAGACCAACCCTTGACATCTAAGGCTTTGTATCTTACAGTGTCTGACAGGAAGCTCTGGGAAGCCAGACCACAAAGAGTGATGAGATGACACAGGTTCTACTGTTGGCAAATCTGCATGGGAAATACTTCTGACAAATCTGTTAGGAGACAACCAACAGTTGCCTTATCTGATGGCTTGAGTGATTGACCACAATGACACCATCTGAAGTTTTGGACCTTGATCCTTTCTTCTGCTGCATGTCTAAGTTTGCTTTCAATTTAGAACAATTGAGAATACTGTCCTTGACATCTTCTCTGGAAAGATAGCTCACTGTTGAAATAAGACTTGGTAACATTTGCTTAAAGCTTTGACTGTTCTAAGGAACTATGGTGGGAATGAAGTGAATTGAAGGAGAGGAAAGAAAACGAGTCAGAGAAAAGATCAATGTAAAATCTTGGAGCAATTATGTCAACTATGTTTCTTTTTTCATCAAGGAATATGCTTTGTAATGTCATGTAATATGCCTGTTTTTTTTCGTACAAGCTACACATGCTTTTCAATATGAGCTATGTGAATGCTCAAAATCTCCACCACAGCTGTGGTTTTAATACTGTTCAATAAAGCTGTAACCGTTTATATTTTGAGTATTATATCTTCTTCTTGGTGTGGTGCCTCTTAAAGCTCCATTAGCTTTTTCTAGTTAGAGTCCCCTATGTTTTCCAGTGTCTTGCAAATAAGGGGTGTGGCACCAGCAAAATCCATTAACAAGGGGTGAGACCTTTATTATAGGCCTCCCTCTCCCCCTTCTCCTATTGATGTTTTTCTAGTCTTTTTAAGTGTAAGAAGGCAATGAGTTTCCTAATTCGTATCTCTACAATGAAAATTAAACTAACTATGGAAGTATGAGAGAGAAGGGAGTTCCTAGCTAAGGACTGTACTAACTAGAGCAAAACAGGAGGGGCTACAATAGAACATAACAAGAGAACAAATAAACAGGTTTCTGTGCCACCAAGCTCCCGCCAGGTGTTATGAGCCAACACTACAATTGTAAGGAACCGCTTGGCGGCACCTCTAGCAGCCCAATGGTCAGGCTTCCCCAGAGCTCGGAGTCTAAGTCCTGATTCACTTGTTCACCAGGGCCCCTGATGGTGGGAATGGACTTGGAGTGAACCGAGACCAGGTCGCAGCTCCCGGGTATACCCACCAGTGGTAGAGGAGCTCGCCAGAGGTTCCTGCTGGGTGAGAGCCTGATGTGAGGAGGCAGGGATAACCGGACGGGATGGATGGATGGATGGAGGAGCAGGTGCGAGGTCATACAAGTCGAGTCGGTAGCCGTGGGGTCGGTGCGGTACAAAGCAGCGGGCAGAGAATGGTCGGGTCACACGCCAGGTCAGCAACAAGAGATCAGATCCACAAGGGGGCATCCAGGAGCGAAGTCAGGCAAGCCAAGGGTCGGGACAGGAGAAATCAGCAAGGTCAGAGTAATCCGGGTCAGCAACAATCGCAAATACACAGGTTCAGGAACAGGACACAAGAAAGACCATACGGCAACCAGTGACAGCACAGGGGGGATTTAAATACCGCGCCCTGCGCTGTCATTGGTGCCAGGCACGCACCCGCGGACTCCAGTGCGCATGCACGAGCTCCGTCGCTGTGGCCGGCCAGGACCTAGTGCCCGCACACCAGTGCGAATCGGCATACTGCGCCTGCGCCGGGACCAGCGCCACGGCGATCCCTCACAACAATACTAACATAATGCAAAACATAATAATAATAAACATACAATATAAGGGACACAACACATAGCATAGTGAATTGATGGCTTTCAAAAAGCAATGCAGAGACATTTATCTGTTCTAACTGTAATAAAAAAAACTTTAATCAAGCTATTCTCAAACTGTAATAGTTTGTTCTGACTAATATAAAATTGGAATTTTTGCATTTTTTGTGCTAAATCTTATTTTTTTTGTCCCCCTTTTGGCTACCTGTATTTCAGTACAGTTAATTATTCTCTCTTGGAACATCTGTTTTTAGTAGGTCAATGCAACTGATAGACTTGCACAGAGACAAGAACACATGCTGTCACTGTGCTGAAGTATTAAGACAATAAACAGTATGCATATGGAGAGAGAAAAAAGCACTTACTGTATAGAATTGTAATCTATGCATAGAAATAAGGCTTTTAAGGCATTATCTCAGATTAATAAGATTATTTATATTAAAGAGGAACTACACTGTATCTGAGCACCACAAACTAAAAACACTTTTAATTCATATTTAAAGGGTAACTCCACTTTTGTGCGAAAAAATTAGCAAAAAAAACACATTATTATAGCGTATATAATTGCTACACAAGTTATATTGTAATTAAATGTTATTACAAATTACCATTCCTTTTCATTCTGCAGTGCTGTTATTTTCTGTAAAATGCAATGCATTATGACTACCTGGAGGTGTTCTGTACACAGATGGCATATAGAATGCCCCCAGAAATGTCATTTCCTGCTTGTGTGGTTGACTCACTGATTTTCCCAGAAGTCAACACTAAGACACAATTCAGATTTTTAGCATCCCCTGCAGAAAAAAAATAATTTCTGGTGAGATACTCTCACAGGGAAATCACATCTAAGGACTCTTTCACATGGATGTTCCAATCAGTTCCATCTGCCTGTTTTTCATGCGGACCCAATCGGAACCTCCATTGTCCTCTATGGAGCGGTGGGTGTAAACGGAAATGTGTCTGATCACAACCGCCAACATCCGATCCACCAAAAAGGGACAGATTGGGACCCTATTCCCCTTCCGTCTGTCAGATCGCGTCAGATGAAAACGGACAGGCAGCTCATTTTCATCTGACCGCCTATTGAGGAGAGCAAGCAGCTCTGTCATCCGCAGAGCTGTCATCCACTTGCTCAGTGGGAATCAGCGGAGAGAGCCCCGTTGAGCAAGTGGATCCACTAAATGGGTCCACTCTATGTGAAAGGACCCTTAAGGGATGCAGACCTTTCAGTTTTCCTCATTAGAGCCCTGCAGGTATAGCAGCTGATTGATAATTATAAAACCACTCCCATACAGATTCACTCTGCACATGGACACAGACATACAGTTATTTTTCAGAATAATAAAAGGTAGGAATCTGCAAAAAAGTTTGGTAAAATCCTTACAATGTGCATAGATCACTCAGAGCAGGTTTTTTTTGTCAACAAAGTGTATTAAAGGCACTCTTTAATATTACATCAAAGTAACCCATCCATCCATGTCTCCATGCTTTATTTTTCTGAGAAATCACTTTGAAAAACACAGCTTAGTATTTCTGTTCATGGCCATCTTGAGTCAGGGCAGATGGGTTATGGAGCATTTACTTCCTGGAATCCATCTGCCCTTAGCTGAGGCATGCAGGCAGGAGGGTGTGCTTAGCTGTGAAAATCTCTCTTCCCCTCCTGAAGACTCCTGGGATGTATGACATAATTTGGACACCAGGAAGAACCTGAAGAAATGTAAAAAAAAAAAGTTTAAAACAAGTAAACATAATATGCTTTATTATCTATTTAATAATCAGGATTAAAAATTGGCAATATTGTTTGAGAGAGTGAAGTTCTGCTTTAACTTGCACAAATACCTCTAAAATGAATAAAAAGAGTATAGTTCCCTTTAAAAGAGATGTTGTTCTTGTTTAATTACACTATCTTTTTTTTCCTCTTCTTCAGTTATCTGGAGCTTTTCTGTGCTTGTAAAATATATTTAGTACAAAATAATCATGCAATATCACATTCCCATATAATGAGCTGAAAGTCATTTTAACATAAACACCCTGTGTTGTATTACAAGTAATTACTGCTATAATCAATATCCTACTTTAATTAGAATACTGGAAGGAAACAAGCAAAATACATAGTTGAATTAATTTGAGCCTGTTCAATAAACCAGAATTTTCCTTGTAAGTATTTTGTTACGTAAATGTGCTCATAGCTGCTGCAAATATATGCTGAAAAGGGTTATGGCCTGCTTTCAACCTACATAAAAAGTATTTTTCTACTGGGCGGCTTTTAACATCTTACTGGATTCAAAGATTATGGTTGAAACATGGATTCTGCAAATCTATTATAGTACGCTAAAGGGAGAGTATGGTGTATTTTTAATGAATACATATTAAGAGTTTTTTTGTCCATTATTTAGACAAAGTTTTAATGTGAATGTCACATTTTAAATGTTTGCTGTTCAGCAATAATTTTTGTATTAGTTGTAAAGATTTGAAGAGTAGCCGCTAGAAGTAGCAAACTTCTGACGTGAAATCTTTCTTCTTCCCTTCTTAAAACTATTAGGATTAGATGTCAAACACGCAGGTAGTGCATCATTTTCAATAAGTCAGCCAACCCATGGGCATATTTATAAAGCAGTGAATATGATATTTACCAAAAATTGACAAGTGCCTACTGATTGCCTGTAATTTAAATCACCTGCACTGGGAATCTCACTTTTCTCTGTATCCATTATATTCCCCAAAATGAGACAACACAATATGGCTGGACTTCTCCCTTTCTGCTGGTGATACATTCACTGAGGTACCATTTGTCTCCATGCTGTGTTTGAGCTCCTAGCTTGAAACTTTGGGAAATTACAGCAAATGATTTGCTTGATATGATATGGTTAAAGTGAGATTGTAAGAAATATAATAGGCTTTCAAATAAAATATACTTAATAAAATATTTAAATATTAATTGGTTAAATATAATAGTCTTTTATTTTTGTGCACAATCTTCAGAAAACACAAAACATTTTTGGGGAAAACACTCAAGTATGACATGTACTCCAGCAATAAATGAATATGATACAGTTGCTTTGGTGTTAAATCTTTGGGCTAAAACTAACAACGTGGTTGAAAATTGTTGGCTGAGTAAAATAAAATGTAGGTCTTTTCTGTAGTTGGCATTACTACAGTGATTGACCTTGTCCAATCAGATAACGTCTTGTATTCTTTGAAAAAAATGCAAGGCAGTCTGTGAAAGGTGGCACTCCTGAGAGAATAGCCCCCTGTGGTCAGTGTGAAGGGCCAAAGTAACTCACACAGAACATTCACAGGATTTGGATAATCAAAGCTACCCTTGTATCAGTGCTGACTACTACAGTGATTTCCAACTTCCCCAGTGGGCAATGAGGTATGAGATATACACACTTACTGCATACTTACAGGCTAGACCAATATAATATGATATCCAAATAAGTAAACTTTAACCACTTAAGCTCCAGAAGATTTTACCTCCTTCATAACCAGGCCATTATTTGCTATTCGGCACTGCGCTGCTTTAGCTGGCAATTGCACAGTCATGCATCACTGTACCCAAAATGAAATTCATATAATTTTTTCACACAAATAGAGCTTTCTTTTGGTCATATTTGATCACCACTGGGTTGTTTTTTTGTATTATAAACAAAAAAAGACAAAAATTGCAAAAAAAGTAATAGTTTTTACATTTTGCTATAAAACATATTGAATAAAAAAAAATCTACTTTCTTCAGAAACTTACACCAAAGTGCATTCTGCTACACGTGAAAAATTCTAATGAGTGCAACGATATATTAATTGGTTTGTGTGAAAGCTATGGCATCTATATAGTATGGTATATACAGTGGGGAAAATAATTATTTTATCCCCTGCAGATTTTGTAAGTTTGCCCACTTACAAAAAAATGAATGGTCTATAATTTGTGTGTTTTAAATGATAGAGACAGAATATCACCAAAAATCCAGAAAAAATACATGATACAAATGTTATAAATTGAGTTGCAGTTCAGTGAGTAAAATAAGTATTTGATCCCCAAGAAAAACATGACTTAGTACTTGGTGGAGAAACCCTTGTTGGCAAGCACAGAGGTAAGACGTTTCTTGTAGTTGGTTACCAGGTTTGCACACATATCAGCAGGGATTTTGGTCCACTCTTCTTTACAGATCTTTTCTAAATCCTTAAGGTTTCTTGGCTATTGCTTGGCAACTCGACATTTCGGCTCCCTCCATAAATTTTCTATAGAATTAAGGTCTGGAGACTGGCTAGGTCATTCAATTCCATGCGCTTCTTCTTTAGCCACTCCTTTGTTACCTTGGTGGTATGTTTTGGGTCATTCTCACGCTGGAAGACCCATCCACCACCCATCTTCAGTGTTCTGGCTAAGGGAAGAAGGTTCTCATCCAAGATTTTACAGTACATGGCCCCATCCATTGGCCGCTCAATATGGCAAAGTCGGCCTGTACCTTTAGCAGAGAAACAGCCCCAAAGCATAATGTTTCCACCTCTGTGCTCAACTGTAGGGATGGTGTTGTTAGGATCATTGTCAGCATTTTTCTTCCTCCAAACACAACGAATCAAGTTAATGCCAAAGAGTTCAATTTTGGTCTCATTTGACCACAGCACTTTCTCTCAATCATTCTCTGAATCATTTAGATGTTCATTGTCAAACTTCACACAGGCCTGTACATGTGCCTTCTTGAAGTGGGGGACCTTGCGGGCACTGCAGGATTTCAATCCGTGGCGACATATTGTGTTACCAATGGTTTGTTTGGTGACTGTGGTCCCAACTGCCTTGAGATCATTCACAAGCTCCTCCCTTGTAGTTCTGGGCTTATCCCCTTTTTTCATTGTCATCCTTACCCCATGAGGTGAAATCCTGCATGGAGTTCCAGACCGAGGGCGATTGATGGTTATTTTGTATTTCTTCCATTTGTGAATAATCGCTCCAACAGTTGTCTCCTTCTCACCAATCTTCTTGCTGATGGTCATGTAGCCCATTCCTGCCTTGTGCAGGTCTACAATATCGTCCCTGATGTCCTTTTACAGCTCTTTGGTCATTTGCCCATGATGGTGAAGTTTAATTCGAAGAAAGATTCTGTGGATAAGTGTCTTTTATACACATAACGAGTTGTCGTTAGGAGCACCTTCTTAAATTGACAGGACTAATCTGTGTAACACATGAGCACATAGCCAGTCTGTGGGAGCCAGAATTATTGTTGGTTGGTAGGGGATCAAATACTTATTTTACTCAATGAACCGCAACTCAATTTATAACATTTGTATCATATGTTTTTTCTGGATTTTTGGTTGATATTCTGTCTCTATCATTTAAAATACGTATAAAATATATAAAAATGATTTGCAGGGAGGAAAAAATGGCACATTGCTGTTGTCTGTAGAGAGCCCTGTGTTGTTTACGAACACAGGGCTCTCTTCTGTCATTCGCTCAGCTGATCAGCAGGTCCTGACTATAAATCATTGGCCATGACCCACTGATCAGCTTGTGCTGCAGTAAATGACATCACAGCTGGGACGGGGGCGCGCACACGAGCCTCCTACCCGGAGACACCAGATCACCTATATGTACGTGATCTGGCACAGAAGAGCCACCGGCCTGCATTATATCTACATGGGCCAGTCAGCAAGCAGTTAATTAAATATATGGCATTTAACTTTATTTTACTTGACACCGTGGATGAGAGATTATTTGGTTGGGAGACACAACTTTTGCAAGAACTTCAAAGTTTCTAGGACATATCTGTTATTTTCAGCTCCTTCCCCCTGCCACTGCTATTACTGGCAATTACTGGCTGTGAAAATGTTTTATTCATTCACTGGCAGACCTTCATATTCATATTAACTTTGCAAAATTCTTGCTTGTGTGTGTGTGTAATGTAACAGCATCCCTGTGTCAGTGAGAAAGTAGAGAAAACAGTCATTGCTAACTAGCTGCGGTAGTTTGATTTGCAAAAAAAGTACAACATGCACCTTTTTCAGTTCAGCATGGTGCATTACAACCCACAGCATTGCACAGAGCTGTGGTCATAAGAACTTAAAAGATGTCACTTGTAAAATGCTAATGAAGTTCTAATAAAAATGTAAATAATGTAATGTGCAGGGATGGAAGTACTGGTACAGCTTCCTCATAGTGCACACCAGTGGATATCCGTTCTGTGTCACTGCTGATGTGAAAGAACAGTTTTGGGTGAGGAAAGGTTTTGTGTTCATATCAGTGTAAGAGTTTGGTGAAGGCTAGGGATCGGGGCTTTTGGGTAAAAGCTTTTACTTTGTTACTTTTAGAGGCTAGATGTCCCACTTCAAGCTCTGCATTCCTAATGCTTAAAGGATAAGTTCACCTTTTGCACAAAAATAATAAATGCACACTTGCTTGCAGGTAAAAAAAATGCACATTTATTATTTTTGGTTGCCTGTAAAGCATTGCTTCAGTCAGCAGATCACTGGTGCCATGCAGGCCTCCTGCAGACCTGGCAGTATATCTGCTTTCCATACGGCATGTACGAGCAAGCAGATACACAAACAAGAAGTTTCAATGAACTACCACGGCACTCCACAGCACCATGGTAGCTCATTGAGAACTACAAGTCGACAGCCGATAAGGATGTCAGGATTTGTAGTTCATTCATTCACAGAACACTGTGAATGAATGACATAACTGTGTGGGCGGAGCCACGCATGGCTCCTCTTACCCTCCTGAGGATTTACCCCCCTACCTGACAAGGCCATTTTTTGCGTTACGGTGCCGCATTACTTTAACTGACAATTTTGGGGTCATGCATCACTGCACCCAAATGAAATTTACATCCTTTTTTCCCCACGAATTGGTGGTATTTTATCACCTGTGCATTGCTGATTTTTTGCGCTATAAAAAAAAAGACCGCCAATTTTGAGAAAAAAACAATATTTTTGACTTTTTGCTATTAAACATGTCCGGTAAAAAAATCAAATTTCGTCATAAATTTAGGCCAAATTGTATTCTGCTACATGTCTTTGCTAAAAAATCCCAATAAATGTAAATTAATCGGTTTACATGAAATTTATAGCGTTTACAAATGGCAATATATATACTGGGATTTTTAAAAATGTTTTATTTTTATTAGTAATGGTGGTGATCAGTGACTTATAGCCAGACTGCAGGACAGCAGCGGGCATTCTGACACTGGGGGGAAATGACTTGGTGTCACTGACATCCCCAGTGACACCAATACAGTGATCAGTGCTAATAAAAAGCACTGACACTGCACTAATGGGACTGGACAGGAAGGGGTTAACATATGGGGTGATCAAAGGGTTAACTGCGTGCTGTGTGTGTTTTACTGTGGGGCTGTGTGTTTGTGCTTCACTCAAAGCAGGGTGCAGGAGCTGACAGGGGAGAGAACTGCTTTGTTTACAAAACCTACCACGTCCCCTACCTGGAAATGCAAAACCACATACATACACGTGATTTTGCGGACCCATGCCACCCTGTAGCAGTACACCTGCTATAGGGTGGATGGGAAGTGGTAAATACTGACAGTTAGTATGGGGAACTTCTCCCAGTAGTTCTGTCCCAGGAGGGGGGGGGGGTTGCTGCAGCATTGGGAACATGTTACATGTTTCAACCTAAAAACAGTTGGAACATGTAACATGTTCCCAAAGATGAACTTATTCTTTAAGAAAAAAATATTGAGAATTTATAGATTCTTTCAATATGAATGAGGTATTATTAATATTAGTAATTGTTTAATATTAAATATTATTAATTATTAATATTGCTATTGTTTAATACTATTATTTAGGATTTATATAGCACCAACAGTTTGTGCAGTGCTTTGCAATGTACAATTATAATACAGTTCAATACAGAAGGATTAGGAGGGCCTGATCATGGAGCTTGCAATTAGAGATGAGCGAATCGAATCAGGCGAAGTGGAATTCGTTTCGAATTTCAGGAAAAATTCGATTCGCATCGAATCCGAATTTTTGCCAACTTCGGATGGTCGAATCAAATTTTTCCTGATCGGCCGTTTTCATCCCTTCTACAGCCGGCAAAAATGTCCCTGCAGAGAGCTCCGCTATTTCTGACAGCTGTCTGACAGTTCTTTCACATTTACAGCGGTTGAAACATTGTATGTATTTGTTTCCATTTAGAATACAGATGTTTTTATTAGGAAACAAATAGATACAATGTTTCAATCGCTGTAAATGTGAAAGAACTGTCAGAGAACTGTCAGAAATAGAGGAACTCTGCAGAAACACTTTTTGCTTTACTGGAATTATTCTTATTTTCATTCTTCTTCTTATTTTCATTCTTCTTTTCATTCTTTTCATTCTTCTTTTCATTCTTTTCATTCTTCTTTTCATTCTTCTTATTTTCATTCTTCTTTTCATTCTTTTCATTCTTCTTTTCATTCTTCTTCTTATTTTCATTCTTCTTTTCATTCTTCTTGTCATTCTTTTCATTCTTCTTTTCATTCTTTTCATTCTTCTTCTTATTTTCATTCTTCTTTTCATTCTTTTCATTCTTCTTTTCATTCTTCTTATTATTTTCATTCTTCTTTTCATTCTTTTCATTCTTCTTTTCATTCTTCTTCTTCTTTTCATTCTTCTTTTCATTCTTTTCATTCTTCTTTTCATTCTTCTTCTTATTTTCATTCTTCTTTTCATTCTTCTTTTCATTCTTCTTCTTATTTTCATTCTTCTTTTCATTCTTCTTTTCATTCTTCTTCTTATTTTCATTCTTCTTTTCATTCTTTTCATTCTTCTTTTCATTCTTTTCATTCTTCTTTTCATTCTTCTTCTTATTTTCATCCTTCTTTTTATTCTTTTCATTCTTCTTTTCATTCTTCTTCTTATTTTCATTCTTCTTTTCATTCTTTTCATTCTTCTTTTCATTCTTCTTCTTATTTTCATTCTTCTTTTCATTCTTTTCATTCTTCTTTTCATTCTTCTTCTTATTTTCATTCTTCTTTTCATTCTTCTTCTTATTTTCATTCTTATTTTCATTCTTCTTTTCATTCTTCTTCTTATTTTCATTCTTCTTTTCATTCTTTTCATTCTTCTTTTCATTCTTTTCATTCTTCTTCTTCTTCTTTTCATTCTTTTCATTCTTCTTCTTCTCATTCTTTTCATTCTTCTTCTTCTTCTTCTTCTTCTTCTTCTTCTTTTCATTCTTCTTCTTCTTCTTATTTTCATTCTTTTCATTCTTCTTCTTCTTCTTCTCCTTCTTCTTCTTTGGCCCCGTGACTGCCCAAATGAGTGAAGTGTGCGGTGATTCTAAGATCGACGGCACTCATCTGCATGTCATACTGACTGACAGTATTATTTCTCTTCCCCAGCAGACTCCAAGGACATTTAAATTAAAGGTACAGTGTTCTGCACTAATATAAAGGCTCTCTGAAGCCTAGAAACCCTTTTTATAAGTAAAATTCACAGCGAATAAATTCGAATCGAATCGAATTTTTTCGGAAAATTCGGCGAATCAGGCGAATCGAATTTTTGAAAAATTCGCTCATCTCTACTTGCAATCTAAAGGGAATGGAAGGTGGTACAAAAGGTAATAGCTGTGGGAGATGATCTAATAGATGTGGCCAAGGTATAGTTTCTAGGTGGAGGTGGGGTAGTCTTCCCTGAATAAATGATTATTCAGAGATTGCCTAAAGGCAGACAGGTAGTACCTATCCAGAAATACTGGGATAGAGATTTCCAAAGGATGGTTGAGGTTCTGGAGAAGCCCTGGAAACAAGCATGGGAGGAGGTAATAAGGAAGCTAGAGTGCGCAATAGGCTAGAGGACAATACCTACAGATGAGGTTGGTGATTTTCTAGGGGCAGTGTTGTGATTGGCTTTGTGTGTTATGGATAGAATTTTGAGTGTTATATGTTGGGCTACTGCAAGCCAGTGAAGGAATTGGCAGAAAGGGGAAAAAGCCTCAGATCAGTTAGTAAGGTTAGTAATTATGTCAAAAAACATTTTGATTTCTTAGGTAAATTGTCCTTTTACTTGAAATGTGTGTTTATTTTGTTTAAACTTTAAAGCAGAACTTTAAAGCCTCAATCAACTTTTCATAATCCTTATGTTTCTAGCCTTTGTAAATTGATAGGAAAGTATATTATATTTACTTGTTTTAACCTTTTTTTTATACTTTTCTTCAGTTGCTTCCTGGATGCTGACCTTGATATACAGTTGTGTTCAAAATAATAGCAGTCAGACATCACTAACCTGATCAATCACTGTTTTTGTTAAAAATGATATTTCTACATGGCAAATAATTTACTAGCAGGTGTAGTAGAGTAATAGAAATCCAACAGACCCAACAGCCCTGACATGCATGCTGCTGATTCTGTGTAATTGAATCACTAATTGAAAGGGGCATGTTCAAAATAATAGCAGTGTGGAGTTCTATTAGTGAGGTCATTCATTCTTTGAAAAACAGGTGGCAATTATTGCCCTTATTTAAGGAAGGAAGGCAGCAAATGTTGTACATGCTGGTTACAGTGCATTTCTCTCTGAAATTCTGAGGAAAATGGGTCGTTCCAGACATTGTTCAGAAGAACAGCGTACCTTGATTAAAATGTTGATTGGAGAGGGCAAAACATATAAAGAAGTGCAGAAAATGATAGGCTGCTCAGCTAAAATGATCGCAAATGCTTTAAAATTGCAACCAAAACCTGAAAGACGTGGAAGAAATCAAAAAACTACAATTCAAATGGATAGAAGAATAGCCAAAATGGCAAGGACTCAGCCAACAATCAGCTCCAGGAAGATCAAAGAAGGTCTAAAGTTACCCGTGAGTACTGTTACAATTAGAAGACGCCTACGTGAAGCCAAGCTATCTGCAAGAAGCTATTAGAAGGATTTTGAGCTTTATTCACTTTTCTTCAACACACTGCTATTATTTTGAACACAACTAGAGATGAGCGAAGAAATGAAAAATTCGATTCGACTGATTCGGCGAATTCGTGGACAATATTCGATTCGAGTCGAATAAATTCGCTGTGAATTTAACTTAAAAAAGGGTGTTTCTAGGCTTCAGAGAGACTTAATATTAGTGCAGAACACTGTACCTTTAATTTAAATGCCCTTGGAGTCTGCTGGGGAAGAGAAATAATACTGTCAGTCAGTATGACATGCAGATGAGTGCCGTCGATCTTAGAATCACCGCACACTTCACTCATTTGGGCAGTCACGGGGCCAAAACCAGAGTGTGGAGCCACAGTGTGGCGGTGGAGGCAGCAGCAATGGGAGGCCATACAGCACCCTATGACAAAAATGGAAACCACCAGCAGTGTGAGGAGACCTGAAAGTGGCACATGGCAGAGTGTGGCGATAGAGACAGCAGCAATGGGAGGCCGTACAGGGACCCATGACACACTCTGGACCTGGCAGCAGCATGAGGAGGCGGTACAGGGGCCCATGACAGATTACGGGCCTGGCAGCAGCATGAGGAGTCGGTACAGGGGCCCATGGCAGATTACGGGCCTGGCAGCAGCAATGGGAGGCCGTACAGGGACCCATGACACACTCTGGACCTGGCAGCAGCATGGGGAGGCGGTACAGGGGCCCATGACAGATTACGGGCCTGGCAGCAGCATGAGGAGTCGGTACGGGGGCCCATGACACACTCTGGACCTGGCAGCAGCATGAGGAGGCGGTACAGGGGCGCATGACAGATTACGAGCCTGGCAGCAGCAACTTGGACAGGAGGACGTTCAGCTTCTGCACCGTCGGGTGCGTGCTCGCAAACTGTTGTCTCTTGGAAACGGATTCCAAGAAAGACTGCTGACGGAATCCGTGAAGAGGAGTAGCAGGAGAAGGAGCATCTGAACGAGCGGAATATGCCAACAAGCGACAACAGTGGCCCATGACAGATTACGGGCCTGGCAGCAGCATGAGGAGTCGGTACGGGGGCCCATGGCAGATTACGGGCCTGGCAGCAGCTATGGGAGGCCCGTAATCTGCCAGCACCCTATGACAAAAAATGGAACCCACCAGCAGTGTGAGGAGACCTGAAAGTGGCACATGGCAGAGTGTGGCGATGGAGACAGCAGCAATGGGAGGCCGTACAGGGACCCATGAGAGACTCTGGACCTGGCAGCAGCATGAGGAGGCGGTATAGGGGCCCATGGCAGATTAGGGGCCTGGCAGCAGCTATGGGAGGCCCGTAATCTGCCAGCACCCTATGACAAAAAATGGAACACACCAGCAGTGTGAGGAGACCTGAAAGTGGCACATGGCAGAGTGTGGCGATGGAGGCAGCAGCAATGGGAGGCCGTACAGGGACCCATGAGAGACTCTGGACTTGGCAGCAGCATGAGGAGGCGGTATAGGGGCCCATGGCAGATTAGGGGCCTGGCAGCAGCTATGGGAGGCCCGTAATCTGCCAGCACCCTATGACAAAAAATGGAACACACCAGCAGTGTGAGGAGACCTGAAAGTGGCACATGTTTGGGGCATGATTCATGGCGGATTTAGTCAGTTGTGTCAGGAACTGGTGGTTTGAAATCCAGACTAATCCACGCCTGATTCATTTTCACAAACGTCAGTCTCTCCACACTTTGGGTGGACAGTCGTGTCCTCCGCGGAGTTGCAATACCTCCTGCCGCACTAAACACGCGCTCCGATGCCACGCTACTGGCCGGGCATGACAGCCTTTCAAGGGCAAATTCAGCTAGTTGGGGCCAAAGGTCAAGTTTCGTTGCCCAGTAGTCAAGGGGATTGTCTACCTCGGTTGGCAGGGTGCTGTCCAAGTAGGCCTAAGCCTGTTGTTTGAGGTCCTGCTCCAGGTCCACCTGATGCTGCTGCTGCTGCTGCGGCTGGTTAGTAGTTTCCTCACTGCGCTGGTGAAGAAAGCTACTCATCATCGACTGCAGACTGAGGCAGCCGCTGCTGGTGGAGCTGCCACTGCTCCTACCACCCCACCCCTCCCCTGCTGCCATGGCAGCGGAACACGAGCGCACAGGGCCCACAGTGTCTGAGGATGGACGTTGGCGCAGACAGGCAGAGACCAGCTGACTACATAGGTGTTTTTTATAGTACGTTATTTTGGCCTCCCTCTCAGCAGGTGTGAAAAAGGCCACCATTTTTGAACGGTAGCGAGGGTCCAACAAGGTGGACAGCCAAAAGTCATCCCTCTGTCTGATGGTTATTATTCGGCTGTCGCTACGCAAGCAACCGAGCATGCTATGGGCCATTTGTGCCAAGGAATGCGAGGGACTCCCTGCCTCCATCTCCACAGCATACTGCCACGGTGCGTCTAGGTCCTCTGTCTCCTCTTCCTCCTCCTCTACCAGATGCTCCTGCTCCTCCACTCCTGTCCGCTGAGTGGAAAAACCACCCATTTCACTCAATAATTCCTGAGCACCAATGTCCTCCTCTACCTCCTCCTCTTCTTCCAGTCCTGCCCCCACAGGGGCCATGTGGCGTTGAGATCTGTGCGCCACGTCTACCGCACCCTGACCAGCCATTGTTAACAGCATTTGTTCCAGGACGTGCAACAGAGGAATGACGTCGTTCATCCCATAGTCCTGCCGACTCACGAATAGCGTGGCCTCCTCAAAGGGCCTGAGCAAGCGCAGGTGTCACGCATGAGCTGCCAATGGCTGACATCTAAGTTACACAGGGAGTACCTTTATCTGCTTTTAACATCAGGAAATCTGTGATGGCCTTTTGCTGTTCGTAAAGGCGGTCTAACATATGTAGGGTTGAATTCCACCTTGTTGCAACGTCACAGCATGAGGAGTCGGTATAGGGGCCCATGGCAGATTAGGGGCCTGGCAGCAGTTATGGGAGGCCCATAATCTGCCAGCACCCTATGACAAAAAATGGAACACACCAGCAGTGTGAGGAGACCTGAAAGTGGCACATGGCAGAGTGTGGCGATGGAGACAGCAGCAATGGGAGGCCGTACAGGGACCCATGAGAGACTCTGGACCTGGCAGCAGCATGAGGAGGCGGTATATAGGGGCCTACGGCAGATTAGGGGCCTGGCAGCAGCTATAGGAGGCCCGTAATCTGCCAGCACCCTATGTCAAAAAATTCAACACACCAGCAGTGTGTGAGGAGACCTGAAAGTGGCACATGGCAGAGTGTGGCGATGGAGACAGCAGCAATGGGAGGCCGTACAGGGACCCATGACAGACTCTGGACTTGGCAGCAGCATGAGGAGGCGGTATATAGGGGCTTATGGCAGATTAGGGGCCTGGCAGCAGCTATAGGAGGCCCGTAATCTGCCAGCACCCTATGTCAAAAAATTCAACACACCAGCAGTGTGAGGAGACCTGAAAGTGGCACATGGCAGAGTGTGGCGATGGAGACAGCAGCAATGGGAGGCCGTACAGGGACCCATGACAGACTCTGAACTTGGCAGCAGCATGAGGAGGCGTTATATAGGGGCCCATGGCAGATTAGGGGCCTGGCAGCAGCTATGTGAGGCCCGTAATCTGCCTGCACCCTATGTCAAAAAATTTAACACACCAGCAGTGTGAAGAGACCTGAAAGTGGCACATGGCAGCAGAGTGTGGCGATGGAGACAGCAGCAATGGGAGGCCGTACAGGGACCATGACAGACTCTGGACTTGGCAGCAGCATGAGGAGGCGGTATATAGGGGCCCATGGCAGATTAGGGGCCTGGCAGCAGCTATGTGAGGCCCGTTATCTTGCAGCACCCTATGTCAAAAAATTTAACACACCAGCAGTGTGAAGAGACCTGAAAGTGGCACATGGCAGCAGAGTGTGGCGATGGAGACAGCAGCAATGGGAGGCCGTACAGGGACCCATGAGAGACTCTGGACCTGGCAGCAGCAGGAGGAGGCGGTATATAGGGGCCCATGGCAGATTAGGGGCCTGGCAGCAGCTATGTGAGGCCCGTAATCTGCCTGCACCCTATGTCAAAAAATTTAACACACCAGCAGTGTGAAGAGACCTGAAAGTGGCACATGGCAGCAGAGTGTGGCGATGGAGACAGCAGCAATGGGAGGCCGTACAGGGACCCATGACAGACTCTGAACTTGGCAGCAGCATGAGGAGGCGGTATATAGGGGCCCATGGCAGATTAGGGGCCTGGCAGCAGCTATAGGAGGCCCGTAATCTGCCAGCACCCTATGTCAAAAAATTTAACACACCAGCAGTGTGAAGAGACCTGAAAGTGGCACATGGCAGCAGAGTGTGGCGATGGAGACAGCAGCAATGGGAGGCCGTACAGGGACCATGACAGACTCTGGACTTGGCAGCAGCATGAGGAGGCGGTATATAGGGGCCCATGGCAGATTAGGGGCCTGGCAGCAGCTATGTGAGGCCCGTTATCTTGCAGCACCCTATGTCAAAAAATTTTACACACCAGCAGTGTGAAGAGACCTGAAAGTGGCACATGGCAGCAGAGTGTGGCGATGGAGACAGCAGCAATGGGAGGCCGTACAGGGACCCATGAGAGACTCTGGACCTGGCAGCAGCAGGAGGAGGTGGTATATAGGGGCCCATGGCAGATTAGGGGCCTGGCAGCAGCTATGTGAGGCCCGTAATCTGCCTGCACCCTATGTCAAAAAATTTAACACACCAGCAGTGTGAAGAGACCTGAAAGTGGCACATGGCAGCAGAGTGTGGCGATGGAGACAGCAGCAATGGGAGGCCGTACAGGGACCATGACAGACTCTGGACTTGGCAGCAGCATGAGGAGGCGGTATATAGGGGCCCATGGCAGATTAGGGGCCTGGCAGCAGCTATAGGAGGCCCGTAATCTGCCAGCACCCTATGTCAAAAAATTTAACACACCAGCAGTGTGAAGAGACCTGAAAGTGGCACATGGCAGCAGAGTGTGGCGATGGAGACAGCAGCAATGGGAGGCCGTACAGGGACCATGACAGACTCTGGACTTGGCAGCAGCATGAGGAGGCGGTATATAGGGGCCCATGGCAGATTAGGGGCCTGGCAGCAGCTATGTGAGGCCCGTTATCTTGCAGCACCCTATGTCAAAAAATTTAACACACCAGCAGTGTGAAGAGACCTGAAAGTGGCACATGGCAGCAGAGTGTGGCGATGGAGACAGCAGCAATGGGAGGCCGTACAGGGACCCATGAGAGACTCTGGACCTGGCAGCAGCAGGAGGAGGTGGTATATAGGGGCCCATGGCAGATTAGGGGCCTGGCAGCAGCTATGTGAGGCCCGTAATCTGCCTGCACCCTATGTCAAAAAATTTAACACACCAGCAGTGTGAAGAGACCTGAAAGTGGCACATGGCAGCAGAGTGTGGCGATGGAGACAGCAGCAATGGGAGGCCGTACAGGGACCCATGAGAGACTCTGGACCTGGCAGCAGCAGGAGGAGGTGGTATATAGGGGCCCATGGCAGATTAGGGGCCTGGCAGCAGCTATGTGAGGCCCGTAATCTGCCTGCACCCTATGTCAAAAAATTTAACACACCAGCAGTGTGAAGAGACCTGAAAGTGGCACATGGCAGCAGAGTGTGGCGATGGAGACAGCAGCAATGGGAGGCCGTACAGGGACCCATGAGAGACTCTGGACCTGGCAGCAGCAGGAGGAGGCGGTATATAGGGGCCCATGGCAGATTAGGGGCCTGGCAGCAGCTATGTGAGGCCCGTAATCTGCCTGCACCCTATGTCAAAAAATTTAACACACCAGCAGTGTGAAGAGACCTGAAAGTGGCACATGGCAGCAGAGTGTGGCGATGGAGACAGCAGCAATGGGAGGCCGTACAGGGACCCATGAGAGACTCTGGACCTGGCAGCAGCAGGAGGAGGCGGTATATAGGGGCCCATGGCAGATTAGGGGCCTGGCAGCAGCTATGTGAGGCCCGTAATCTGCCTGCACCCTATGTCAAAAAATTTAACACACCAGCAGTGTGAAGAGACCTGAAAGTGGCACATGGCAGCAGAGTGTGGCGATGGAGACAGCAGCAATGGGAGGCCGTACAGGGACCATGACAGACTCTGGACTTGGCAGCAGCATGAGGAGGCGGTATATAGGGGCCCATGGCAGATTAGGGGCCTGGCAGCAGCTATGTGAGGCCCGTTATCTTGCAGCACCCTATGTCAAAAAATTTAACACACCAGCAGTGTGAAGAGACCTGAAAGTGGCACATGGCAGCAGAGTGTGGCGATGGAGACAGCAGCAATGGGAGGCCGTACAGGGACCCATGAGAGACTCTGGACCTGGCAGCAGCAGGAGGAGGCGGTATATAGGGGCCCATGGCAGATTAGGGGCCTGGCAGCAGCTATGTGAGGCCCGTAATCTGCCTGCACCCTATGTCAAAAAATTTAACACACCAGCAGTGTGAAGAGACCTGAAAGTGGCACATGGCAGCAGAGTGTGGCGATGGAGACAGCAGCAATGGGAGGCCGTACAGGGACCATGACAGACTCTGGACTTGGCAGCAGCATGAGGAGGCGGTATATAGGGGCCCATGGCAGATTAGGGGCCTGGCAGCAGCTATGTGAGGCCCGTTATCTTGCAGCACCCTATGTCAAAAAATTTAACACACCAGCAGTGTGAAGAGACCTGAAAGTGGCACATGGCAGCAGAGTGTGGCGATGGAGACAGCAGCAATGGGAGGCCGTACAGGGACCCATGAGAGACTCTGGACCTGGCAGCAGCAGGAGGAGGCGGTATATAGGGGCCCATGGCAGATTAGGGGCCTGGCAGCAGCTATGTGAGGCCCGTAATCTGCCTGCACCCTATGTCAAAAAATTTAACACACCAGCAGTGTGAAGAGACCTGAAAGTGGCACATGGCAGCAGAGTGTGGCGATGGAGACAGCAGCAATGGGAGGCCGTACAGGGACCATGACAGACTCTGGACTTGGCAGCAGCATGAGGAGGCGGTATATAGGGGCCCATGGCAGATTAGGGGCCTGGCAGCAGCTATAGGAGGCCCGTAATCTGCCAGCACCCTATGTCAAAAAATTTAACACACCAGCAGTGTGAAGAGACCTGAAAGTGGCACATGGCAGCAGAGTGTGGCGATGGAGACAGCAGCAATGGGAGGCCGTACAGGGACCATGACAGACTCTGGACTTGGCAGCAGCATGAGGAGGCGGTATATAGGGGCCCATGGCAGATTAGGGGCCTGGCAGCAGCTATGTGAGGCCCGTTATCTTGCAGCACCCTATGTCAAAAAATTTTACACACCAGCAGTGTGAAGAGACCTGAAAGTGGCACATGGCAGCAGAGTGTGGCGATGGAGACAGCAGCAATGGGAGGCCGTACAGGGACCCATGAGAGACTCTGGACCTGGCAGCAGCAGGAGGAGGCGGTATATAGGGGCCCATGGCAGATTAGGGGCCTGGCAGCAGCTATGTGAGGCCCGTAATCTGCCTGCACCCTATGTCAAAAAATTTAACACACCAGCAGTGTGAAGAGACCTGAAAGTGGCACATGGCAGCAGAGTGTGGCGATGGAGACAGCAGCAATGGGAGGCCGTACAGGGACCATGACAGACTCTGGACTTGGCAGCAGCATGAGGAGGCGGTATATAGGGGCCCATGGCAGATTAGGGGCCTGGCAGCAGCTATGTGAGGCCCGTAATCTGCCTGCACCCTATGTCAAAAAATTTAACACACCAGCAGTGTGAAGAGACCTGAAAGTGGCACATGGCAGCAGAGTGTGGCGATGGAGACAGCAGCAATGGGAGGCCGTACAGGGACCATGACAGACTCTGGACTTGGCAGCAGCATGAGGAGGCGGTATATAGGGGCCCATGGCAGATTAGGGGCCTGGCAGCAGCTATGTGAGGCCC
The DNA here is from genome assembly GCF_062004578.1 of Staurois parvus. Classification (NCBI taxonomy): domain Eukaryota; kingdom Metazoa; phylum Chordata; class Amphibia; order Anura; family Ranidae; genus Staurois; species Staurois parvus. The sequence goes on along the minus strand of NW_028317994.1, from coordinate 9,585,820 downwards.
GTTATCTTGCAGCACCCTATGTCAAAAAATTTTACACACCAGCAGTGTGAAGAGACCTGAAAGTGGCACATGGCAGCAGAGTGTGGCGATGGAGACAGCAGCAATGGGAGGCCGTACAGGGACCCATGAGAGACTCTGGACCTGGCAGCAGCAGGAGGAGGTGGTATATAGGGGCCCATGGCAGATTAGGGGCCTGGCAGCAGCTATGTGAGGCCCGTAATCTGCCTGCACCCTATGTCAAAAAATTTAACACACCAGCAGTGTGAAGAGACCTGAAAGTGGCACATGGCAGCAGAGTGTGGCGATGGAGACAGCAGCAATGGGAGGCCGTACAGGGACCCATGAGAGACTCTGGACCTGGCAGCAGCAGGAGGAGGTGGTATATAGGGGCCCATGGCAGATTAGGGGCCTGGCAGCAGCTATGTGAGGCCCGTAATCTGCCTGCACCCTATGTCAAAAAATTTAACACACCAGCAGTGTGAAGAGACCTGAAAGTGGCACATGGCAGCAGAGTGTGGCGATGGAGACAGCAGCAATGGGAGGCCGTACAGGGACCATGACAGACTCTGGACTTGGCAGCAGCATGAGGAGGCGGTATATAGGGGCCCATGGCAGATTAGGGGCCTGGCAGCAGCTATGTGAGGCCCGTTATCTTGCAGCACCCTATGTCAAAAAATTTAACACACCAGCAGTGTGAAGAGACCTGAAAGTGGCACATGGCAGCAGAGTGTGGCGATGGAGACAGCAGCAATGGGAGGCCGTACAGGGACCCATGAGAGACTCTGGACCTGGCAGCAGCATGAGGAGGCGGTATATTGGGGCCCATGGCAGATTAGGGGCCTGGCAGCAGCTATGTGAGGCCCGTTATCTTGCAGCACCCTATGTCAAAAAATTTTACACACCAGCAGTGTGAAGAGACCTGAAAGTGGCACATGGCAGCAGAGTGTGGCGATGGAGACAGCAGCAATGGGAGGCCGTACAGGGACCCATGAGAGACTCTGGACCTGGCAGCAGCAGGAGGAGGTGGTATATAGGGGCCCATGGCAGATTAGGGGCCTGGCAGCAGCTATGTGAGGCCCGTAATCTGCCTGCACCCTATGTCAAAAAATTTAACACACCAGCAGTGTGAAGAGACCTGAAAGTGGCACATGGCAGCAGAGTGTGGCGATGGAGACAGCAGCAATGGGAGGCCGTACAGGGACCCATGAGAGACTCTGGACCTGGCAGCAGCAGGAGGAGGCGGTATATAGGGGCCTATGGCAGATTAGGGGCCTGGCAGCAGCTATAGGAGGCCCGTAATCTGCCAGCACCCTATGTCAAAAAATTCAACACACCAGCAGTGTGAGGAGACCTGAAAGTGGCACATGTTTGAGGCATGATTCATGGCGGATTTAGTCAGTTGTGTCAGGAACTGGTGGTTTGAAATCCAGACTAATCCACGCCTGATTCATTTTCACAAACGTGAGTCTCTCCACACTTTGGGTGGACAGTCGTGTCCTCCGCGGAGTTACAATACCTCCTGCCGCACTAAACACGCGCTCCGATGCCACGCTACTGGCCGGGCATGACAGCCTTTCAAGGGCAAATTCAGCTAGTTGGGGCCAAAGGTCAAGTTTCGTTGCCCAGTAGTCAAGGGGATTGTCTACCTCGGTTGGCAGGGTGCTGTCCAAGTAGGCCCAAGCCTGTTGTTTGAGCTCCTGCTCCAGGTCCACCTGATGCTGCTGCTGCTGCTGCGGCTGGTTAGTAGTTTCCTCACTGCGCTGGTGAAGAAAGCTACTCATCATCGACTGCAGACTGAGGCAGCCGCTGCTGGTGGAGCTGCCACTGCTCCTACCACCCCACCCCTCCCCTGCTGCCATGCCAGCGGAACGCGAGCGCACAGGGCCCACAGTGTCTGAGGATGGACGTTGGCGCACAAAGGCAGAGACCAACTGACTACATAGGTGGTTTTTATAGTACGTAATTTTGGCCTCCCTCTCAGCAGGTGTGAAAAAGGCCACCATTTTGGACCGGTAGCGAGGGTCCAACAAGGTGGACAGCCAAAAGTCATCCCTCTGTCTGATGGTTATTATTCGGCTGTCGCTACGCAAGCAACCGAGCATGCTATGGGCCATTTGTGCCAAGGAATGCGAGGGACTCCCTGCCTCCATCTCCACAGCATACTGCCACGGTGCGTCTGGGTCCTCTGTCTCCTCCTCCTCCTCCTCTACCAGATGCTCCTGCTCCTCCACTCCTGTCCGCTGAGTGGAAAAACCACCCATTTCACTCAATAATTCCTGAGCACAAATGTCCTCCTCTACCTCCTCCTCTTCTTCCTGTCCTGCCCCCACAGGGGTCATGTGGCGTTGAGATCTGTGCGCCACGTCTACCGCACCCTGACCAGCCATTGTTAACAGCATTTGTTCCAGGACGTGCAACAGAGGAATGACGTCGTTCATCCCATAGTCCTGCCGACTCACGAATAGCGTGGCCTCCTCAAAGGGCCTGAGCAAGCGGCAGGTGTCACGCATGAGCTGCCAATGGCTGACATCTAAGTTACACAGGGGAGTACCTTTATCCGCTTGTAACATCAGGAAATCGGTGATGGCCTTTCGCTGCTCGTAAAGGCGGTCTAACATGTGTAGGGTTGAATTCCACCTTGTTGCAACGTCGCAGATCAGGCGATGCTGTGGAATTCCGTTCTGCCGCTGCAGCTCAATGAGGGTGTTCTTTGCGGTGTAGGAATGGCTGAAATGCATGCACAGTTTACGTGACATTTTAAGGATGTCTTGCAGTGGGATGGTGGATTTTAGGAACCGCTTGACAACCAGATTGAACACGTGAGCCATGCATGGCGCATGGCACAACCTTCCTTGACGCAGAGCAGACACCATGTTCTTTCCGTTGTCAGTCAACATGGTTCCGATTTTTAGTTTGCGCGGAGACAGCCATCTGTCGATTTCTCTGTTCATTACACTCAGCAGTTCCTCCCCTGTGTGACTACGTTCGCCAAGGCATACCAGGTGCAGCACAGCGTGACACCGTTGCGCCCTGCACATGTGATATGCCGGTCGGGTAATGGGACTTGGCACGGGGGTGGCGGCTGAGGACACGGCGGAAAAAGAGGTGGTAGAGGCGGACATGCTTGCTGGACCAAGGACGTGCAAACGTGGAGGCAAAAGCGTCGTGACCTGTCCAAGTTGCTGGTGCGGCTGTGCCGGCACCACGTTCACCCAGTGGGCCGTAAATGACATGTACTGTCCCTGACCGTAGTTACAGCTCCACACGTCGGCGCTGCCGTGCACTTTGGCAGAGACCGACATGCTCAAAGACTGGCCCACCATCTCTTCTACATGTGAATGCAGGGCTGGCACTGCCTTTTGGGCAAAGAAATGACGGCTTGGCACTCTCCACCGCGGCGCGGCACAAGCCATCATTTCTCGGAAAGGTGCTGAGTCCACCAGTTGGAAAGGGAGGGACTGCAGCACCAGCAACTTGGACAGGAGGACGTTCAGCTTTTGCACCGTCGGGTGCGTGCTCGCAAACTGTTGTCTCTTGGATACGGATTCCAAGAAAGACTGTTGACGGAATCCGAGAAGAGGAGTAGCAGGAGAAGGAGCATCTGAACGAGCGGAAGATGCCAATGAGCGACAACTCCCCTCAGCAGAGGTGTTGGAGCCTTGACTGGCTGATAGAGGGCGATTGACGACGTCGGGTGACGGAGCAAGTAACGGAGCGGGTGATGGAGCGGGGGCTGGGGCAGGCAGAACCGCCGTATGTTTATCACGGTTTTCCCAGGCCACCGAATGGTGACGCTGCATATGCTGACGCAACGCTGTAGTCCCAACATGGGCCCCCTGGCCACGCTTGCATTTCTGGCCACATAGTCGACATACGGCTACGTTTACTTCCTCGGGCGGCTTGAGGAAAAATTGCCACACCACCGAGTAGGAAACTTTGCCCCCGCTACTCTTCACTGGCTGACTGCTACTTCCTCCGTGCGCACCGGCACCACTACTGGCCGTGGTGGTAGGCTGCAGTGGAGCTGGTGCTCTACTCCGTGGACGTTTGGCTCCACTGACACTGATGCGACCCTGCTGCTGTCTCCTGGGCAACCCACCGACTGTTTTGCTCGCTGCCAAGCTGCCACCCTCTTCTCCTGATGATGCGGAAGAAATTGCCTGATGACGACGAGGCTGCCAAGTGCGATCAACCTCCTCATCATCAAGTAGGGTCTCCGCCTCACTACTAGCCCCCTCGGCTGCGTCTGGGTCAGGAGACAGACCTGTCTCTAGACCGGCTACCGAGCCACTCTCCTCGCCAGTACTTGTTCGCTTGGCTGCTGAAAAGGCCGATGTCTCCCCCCGTTCCTGACCGCCCTCTGTTAGCTCTTCCTCACTGTACAGTGGGGCTGAGCCCACAGCATGCGATACTTCGCTTGGTGAGGGAACAGCAAAGGACAGGGGCAGGTAGAGGACACGTGATTTCAGTGGGCTTGGTCCCGGGCCATGCCAACTAACGGTTGTGTCTGACGTACCCACCGACCGTTGGCTGTAGGTGTCAGAGGTGACCTGGGAAGAGGAAGACGACCGAGCCAACCAATCAATGACGGCAGGGTTGTCGGTGGAGACACGACCGCTGGATGACACCGGGAGCACTGGCCTCTGGCTGCGAATACTGCTGCCTCGACCCCTTCCTCTGCTGCCACGTCTGCTCGCTCCTAAAACATTGCCTCCTCTGCCACTCCTCTGCATGTTGTCTGACATACTATTTAATTCAACGATTAGGTGTCCCTGAGTAACAATTCTCTGGCACTCAGTAACAATTCTGTCTGTCCCTGAGTATGAATTCTGTGGCCCTGAGTAACAATTGTGTGTCTGTGCAAGTAACAATTCTGTGTCTGTGCAAGTAACAATTTTGTGTCTGTGAGAGTAACAATTCTCTGGCACTCAGTAACAATTCTGTCTGTCCCTGAGTAACAATTCTCTGGCACTCAGTAACAATTCTGTCTGTCCCTGAGTAACAATTCTGTCTGTCCCTGAGTATGAATTCTGTGGCCCTGAGTAAGAATTCTCTGGCACTCAGTAACAATTCTGTCTGTCCCTGAGTATGAATTCTGTGGCCCTGAGTAACAATTGTGTGTCTGTGCAAGTAACAATTCTGTGTCTGTGCAAGTAACAATTTTGTGTCTGTGAGAGTAACAATTCTCTGGCACTCAGTAACAATTCTGTCTGTCCCTGAGTAACAATTCTCTGGCACTCAGTAACAATTCTGTCTGTCCCTGAGTATGAATTCTGTGGCCCTGAGTAACAATTCTGTCTCTGTGCGAGTAACAATTCTGTGTCTGTGCAAGTAACAATTTTGTGTCTGTGAGAGTAACAATTCTCTGGCACTCAGTAACAATTCTGTCTGTCCCTGAGTAACAATTCTCTGGCACTCAGTAACAATTCTGTCTGTCCCTGAGTAACAATTCTCTGGCACTCAGTAACAATTCTGTCTGTCCCTGAGTAACAATTCTCTGGCACTCAGTAACAATTGTGTGTCTGTGCAAGTAACAATTCTGTGTCTGTGCAAGTAACAATTTTGTGTCTGTGAGAGTAACAATTCTCTGGCACTCAGTAACAATTCTGTCTGTCCCTGAGTAACAATTCTCTGGCACTCAGTAACAATTCTGTCTGTCCCTGAGTATGAATTCTGTGGCCCTGAGTAACAATTCTGTCTCTGTGCGAGTAACAATTCTGTGTCTGTGCAAGTAACAATTTTGTGTCTGTGAGAGTAACAATTCTCTGGCACTCAGTAACAATTCTGTCTGTCCCTGAGTAACAATTCTCTGGCACTCAGTAACAATTCTGTCTGTCCCTGAGTAACAATTCTCTGGCACTCAGTAACAATTCTGTCTGTCCCTGAGTAACAATTCTCTGGCACTCAGTAACAATTGTGTGTCTGTGCAAGTAACAATTCTGTGTCTGTGCAAGTAACAATTTTGTGTCTGTGAGAGTAACAATTCTCTGGCACTCAGTAACAATTCTGTCTGTCCCTGAGTAACAATTCTCTGGCACTCAGTAACAATTCTGTCTGTCCCTGAGTATGAATTCTGTGGCCCTGAGTAACAATTCTGTCTCTGTGCGAGTAACAATTCTGTGTCTGTGCAAGTAACAATTTTGTGTCTGTGAGAGTAACAATTCTCTGGCACTCAGTAACAATTCTGTCTGTCCCTGAGTAACAATTCTATGGCACTCAGTAACAATTCTGTCTTCCCTGAGTAACAATTCTCTGGCACTCAGTAACAATTCTGTCTGTCCCTGAGTATGAATTCTGTGGCCCTGAGTAACAATTCTGTCTCTGTGCGAGTAACAATTCTGTGTCTGTGCAAGTAACAATTTTGTGTCTGTGAGAGTAACAATTCTCTGGCACTCAGTAACAATTCTGTCTGTCCCTGAGTAACAATTCTCTGGCACTCAGTAACAATTCTGTCTGTCCCTGAGTAACAATTCTCTGGCACTCAGTAACAATTGTGTGTCTGTGCAAGTAACAATTCTGTGTCTGTGCAAGTAACAATTTTGTGTCTGTGAGAGTAACAATTCTCTGGCACTCAGTAACAATTCTGTCTGTCCCTGAGTAACAATTCTCTGGCACTCAGTAACAATTCTGTCTGTCCCTGAGTATGAATTCTGTGGCCCTGAGTAACAATTCTGTCTCTGTGCGAGTAACAATTCTGTGTCTGTGCAAGTAACAATTTTGTGTCTGTGAGAGTAACAATTCTCTGGCACTCAGTAACAATTCTGTCTGTCCCTGAGTAACAATTCTCTGGCACTCAGTAACAATTCTGTCTGTCCCTGAGTAACAATTCTCTGGCACTCAGTAACAATTCTGTCTGTCCCTGAGTAACAATTCTCTGGCACTCAGTAACAATTGTGTGTCTGTGCAAGTAACAATTCTGTGTCTGTGCAAGTAACAATTTTGTGTCTGTGAGAGTAACAATTCTCTGGCACTCAGTAACAATTCTGTCTGTCCCTGAGTAACAATTCTCTGGCACTCAGTAACAATTCTGTCTGTCCCTGAGTATGAATTCTGTGGCCCTGAGTAACAATTGTGTGTCTGTGCAAGTAACAATTCTGTGTCTGTGCAAGTAACAATTTTGTGTCTGTGAGAGTAACAATTCTCTGGCACTCAGTAACAATTCTGTCTGTCCCTGAGTAACAATTCTCTGGCACTCAGTAACAATTCTGTCTGTCCCTGAGTAACAATTCTGTCTGTCCCTGAGTATGAATTCTGTGGACCTGAGTAAGAATTCTCTGGCACTCAGTAACAATTCTGTCTGTCCCTGAGTATGAATTCTGTGGCCCTGAGTAACAATTGTGTGTCTGTGCAAGTAACAATTCTGTGTCTGTGCAAGTAACAATTTTGTGTCTGTGAGAGTAACAATTCTCTGGCACTCAGTAACAATTCTGTCTGTCCCTGAGTAACAATTCTCTGGCACTCAGTAACAATTCTGTCTGTCCCTGAGTAACAATTCTCTGGCACTCAGTAACAATTCTGTCTGTCCCTGAGTAACAATTCTGTCTGTCCCTGAGAATGAATTCTGTGGCCCTGAGTAAGAATTCTCTGGCACTCAGTAACAATTCTGTCTGTCCCTGAGTAACAATTCTCTGGCACTCAGTAACAATTCTGTCTGTCCCTGAGTAAAAATTCTGTGGCCCTAATAACGTTTCTGTGGCCCTAAGTAACAATTCTCTGGCACTGAGTAACAATTCTGTCTGTCCCTGAGTATGAATTCTGTGGCCCTAACTAGCGTTTCTTTGTCCCTAAAGAACGATTCTGTGGCCCTCATTAACAAGTCTGTGTCCCTGAGTAATGGTTCTCTGTCCCTAAGTAACTTCTCTCTGTCCCCAAGTATTGTTTCTGTGGCCCTAACTCTGTCCCTGTCCCTAGTACAGAGCGGTCTGCCTCTGTTCAATGACTGCAGGCAAATGAAGATTTCCAAAATGGCCGCTATATATACCTCGACCATTACACAGTGCTGGCTGGCTGGCTGCTGATTGGCTGATGCGATCACATGTCGTTGAGGAATGCATTATGGGGCAGCGCGCCTTGTCTGCGCGCCTTCCCCGACATCCCCGCTCCGTCGCCGCACATGTCAGCCGCCATTTTCGGAAAAATTTCGATTCGCGCGTCCGAATTAGGCTGTTTTTCGGATTCGGCACGAATCGAAATTTTTCCGAAATTCGACTCGAATTCCACTTCGGATACTTCGATTCGCTCATCTCTAAACACAACTGTACATCCCAGGAGTTTTCAAAGACATTTTTTATTTAATCTGGGGATGGGGAGGAGGGGCTTTCTCAGCTAAGCACACCCTCCTGCCTATATGCCTTGGCTAAAAGCAGATGGATTCCAGAAAGTAAATGCTACACAAATCATCTCCCCTTATTTAAAGTGGAGTTCCAGCGGAAAAAAACTGTAGCTGCTGACTTTTAAAATACCTGACCCTCGGTCCAGCGGTGTCCTCACCACTGTTGGTTTTACTGGCCATCTTCTCTCCCTGGCACCGGCATCTTTAGTGTGGGTACCCGGCTGTGACAGCGTGCGGCTTCACAGCAGGGTGCCCACTGCACATGCGCGAGAAATGCTGTGCTTTGCGAATGGCCCCGTAGTCTTCTGGGACCTGTCATGTGTCCCACAAGACTACGGGGAGGGAGGGAGGACAAAATCTGCTTCCGATCGCCTAGGCGATCGCAGCAGAAGTGGGAGTGGGTACCTGTCAAATTCAGGTACCCGCTCCCCAAAGGTGCTAATCCTTAATGGGGAGAGGGGTACAAAGCATTAAAGTGGAACTCCCCCTTTTGGGTGGAACTCCGCTTTAAGATGGTAATGACTATAAATGCTAGAAGGAGTGTTTTTCAAAATGATTTCTCAACAAAACTAAAGCATGGAGACATGGATAGATGGGTGAATTTGCTTTGAATATTGGAAATGAATTAAATAGCATTTTCAGTTTTTAGTGCTCATATACAGTTATGTTCAACTTTAAAACATATATCTTTGGCAAGGAAACACCTATGCTGTTGTGTTATAACTTTGAAATGTAGGCCAATGAAAGAACTAAACTCCAGACAGATGGCCAGCATATATTAGATAACGTGTAGTTGAGTGTTACTACAAGTCTTAACTCTAGGCGGATTTTAAAAAATACAATTTAATACATGTGTGTATTTACTGAGAAATAATTATATTTTGAAAAGCAATTCATTCAACATATATGCCTGATATATACAGTGTGCCTGACCCTGAATACCAAATACAGATTTGTGGAAACTCTGTGTTATTAGGGCTGGATGTAGGCAAGAATGCAATGGCATTATAAAATATGTATGCATCAGTAAACAAATGAGGCTGCATGGGTCACAGCAATAAAGATTTATATAGGGTACACATGTCATACAAATCAAAAATCTGGGTTAGTAATGAATGTGAGAACAATGGTTTCTGCTAGTACAAAATAGTGAGTGTCTCTTTAAATTAAGCAACTTTTCATGGAATTAAGAGATGCAAAATAGAGTGTTTTTTTAAACATATTTGTTTATCAGTACAATGGTTGATAAATAAAATGTATTTGCTAATAAATGTTAACATAGTAGTCAGATGTAACGTGCAATACATAAGAAAATACAGAGATTGAGTCTATGATTATAACATGGGTTCCCAATATATATGAGTATATTGATATATGTTTCTTATTTTTATAATTAAACACAGTTTTAATGAGATGTGTAATGATGTCACCTCAATATTTATTTTTTAGTTACATTTAGATAAAAATAATTAGCCCTAGCAGCTCCCTGTATAACTATATACATTTTGGTCCTCATGTATGTGCTATGCATTTGGACAAAGAATTTATTTAAAAAGACACACAATGAGAAAACATTACAATAACTCAGTTTACTGAAAAGTCTGTGCATTTGTACATTTTCCTTTTGTATAAATATTTGACATTTTCCTACCATAAGAATTGTCTGCTCAAAATTGTTTCATGGATGGAAAACATTAAAATTGCATACAAACATTTATGTAGCAAAAGGAGCAATACAAATCAGCACACATCTCTATGCTATCTATTAGCATTAGAATGTAGAAAGTGATGGTTATTTAAAAAAATAATATTATTATTCCTGGAGGGGTAATATATTTCTGACTCTGTATGAAAATTGGTTAAATGAAAATGATGACAAGGATTCCCTGTTGCTCTGTTCTAACAAAGGTATAGAACTTTGATGAATTTCAAGAGTGCTGTCTTCTCAATAATAAAAAGAGGCACCTCAAGGGCAGTTAGTCCTTGATTTCTTTTCTTAAGAGACTGAGATTAAGCGTTAAAACATTTCTCACTGTTTGGTACTATCAGTAAAGACAAAAATAAAAATCTAGGTAAAGACATCCAAAAATAAGACATCAGAATAGAGGTGTCATAGTATATATAAATCTCTTTTTGTGAGACTATGTAAGTCAAGTATATATCAGTACATTATCTTTTTTTGGTGTGGGGTCACTATATATGGCTTAAAAGGTTACTCTAATTATGACCACACAAGGGAATTCAAGAAAAAGAAAATTACTGTGCAAGATTCCGGTGTTAATACCTTTCAGCACAAGCGGCTTGGTTTTTAATGCAGAGGGTCCCAGCACAAAAGGGGTAACTGTGCAAACAAGGGGTTATGTTTATTTTAGGAAGGTTAGTATTGGGGTAAGAGTTACAGAGGGGGTTTTTATAGAGCAAGGTAATGTGAGAGTTAGAGTTACAGGAATGTTATTGTTAAAGATAGAGTTACAGGGAGGGTAAATGGTAGGGTTAAAGGTACAGGGAGGGTAAGTGTTAGGGCTAGAGGTACAATAGGTTTAGTTTTAGGGATAGAGTTACAGGCAGTGTAAATGGTAGAGTTAAAGGTACAGGGAGGGTAAGTGTTAGGGCTAGAAGTACAATATGTTTAGTTTTTAGGGATAGAGTTACAGGGAGGGTAAATGGTAGGGTTGAAGGTACAGGATGGGTAAGTGTTAGGGCTAGAGGTACAATAGGTTTAGTTTTAGGGATAGAGTTACAGGGAGGGTAAATGGTAGGGTTGATGGTACAGGGAGGGTAAGTGTTAGGGCTAGAGGTACATTAGGTTTAGTTTTAGGGATAGAGTTACAGGGAGGGTAAATGGTAGGGTTGAAGGTACATGGAGGGTAAGTGTTAGGGCTAGAGGTACAATAGGTTTAGTTTTAGGGATAGAGGTACAGGGAGGGTAAATGGTAGGGTTGAAGGTACAGGGAAGGTAAGTGTTAGGGCTAGAGGTACATTAGGTTTAGTTTTAGGGATAGAGTTACAAGGAGGGTAAATGGTAGGGTTGAAGGTACATGGAGGGTAAATGTTTGGGCTAGAGGTACAATAGGTTTAGTTTTAGGGATAGAGTTACAGGGAGGGTAAATGGTAGAGTTAAAGGTACAGGGAGGGTAAATGTTTGGGTTAGAGGTACAATAGGTTTAGTTTTAGGGATAGAGTTACAGGGAGGGTAAATGGTAGGGTTGAAGGTGCAGGGTGGGTAAGTGTTAGGGCTAGAGGTACATTTGGTTTAGTTTTAGGGATAGAGTTACAAGGAGGGTAAATGGTAGGGTTGAAGGTACATGGAGGGTAAATGTTTGGGCTAGAGGTACAATAGGTTTAGTTTTAGGGATAGAGTTACAGGGAGGGTAAATGGTAGGGTTGAAGGTACAGGGAGGGTAAGTGTTAGGGCTAGAGGTACAATAGGTTTAGTTTTAGGGATAGAGTTACATGGAGGGTAAATGGTAGGGTTGAAGGTACAGGGAGGGTAAGTGTTAGGGCTAGAGGTACAATGGGTTTAGTTTTAGGGATAGAGTTACAGGGAGTGTCAATGGTGGAGTTAAAGGTGCAGGGAGGGTAAGTGTTAGGGCTAGAGGTACATTAGGTTTAGTTTTAGGGATAGAGTTACAGGGAAGGTAAGTGTTAGTGCTATGGTTGCAGGGAGGCTAAATATTAGGGTTAGAAGTATAGAGAGATTTAGTATTAGGGATAGATTTACAAGGAGATTAACTGTTAGGGATAGACATACAGAAAAGTTTAGTGTTAGGACTAGTGCTACAAAGAGTAAGTGTTAGGGCTAAATATAGAGAGATAATTAGTGTTAATGCTAAAGTTTTAGGAAGATGAATGTTAGGGCTAGAGTTTCAGGGAGGATACATTTTAGGGATATAGTTACAGGAGGGAGTTAGTTACAAGTGTTAGGACTGATCCTGAATGTGGACTTCAAAAAGTGTAACAACTTGAATCACCTTGGCCATGAAACAGGTTGTAAACTGGTATTTTCCAGAATTGTAGTAAACATACATAATAAATAGCCATAATCAAGCAGGTATTTTGTACAATGCAAGCTGACATCTATGGCAAATAAATGTGAAACCAGTCATGGGAATTGCTAGCATTGGAAGGTAAGTATTTTTAGCAGTGGAAATGGGCTCTAAAGAGAAAAAGACAAGCTTACTTTAAGAACATGTGGTTAGTTGTTAATAAACAATAAAAGCCAGCATATAAAATTTGCTCTAGCTGTCCCATTTTCCAGCTGTGAAGTATTTTTGTAATGCATTGGATACTGTTTCTATATGTGTTCATGGCTTGCGATTTAGGATGCAGCATAATATCAGTGTAATAATTGTTCTCCATCTGCTGCATAACAAAGCACATGGTGACATTTCAGAATAACTCCTATACAACATGGAAGGACAAAAGTCTCCTAGCTATGAGCATGTTCATCATAAGCTGAAAGTTCGGCAAGTCACTTATTGGTTCAAGAGACTCTTTGCAAAATTGAAAAAGAAGGGGTAAATTACTTTGTGGTTGAAAATCAGTCTGTTTAACTGATCAAAATGCTGTCAAGAGATTGTACCATTAGTTTCAAGGATGACTGTAGAGGATGAGCTTAATGTCTTGAAGTAGCCAAGATAAATGACTCTCAAATCAATAAGCTGGATTCTAAACTTTCTGTATTGCAGGGTTTTATAGCTTTTGTTTGCATTGTAAGGACATTTCCTGAAAGTATTTGAGAGCAATATTCCAAAACACAGTATCAATTATGCTCAAGGAACTTTCGCTGAACTTTTATCCTTTTGATCGTTCTTGTGGGGTTTGAAATAAAACTTTTTTCTCAGCATTGTACAAACTGTAATGGTCACAGCTGTATTTTTTTGCTTAGTTTAGCTAACAAGTCTGAAATAAAATGTTTGTGCAAGGACTATATTTTTAAGCTCTACAACATTTCCAAGAACATATATATCAACTGCATACAGGATATAAGTTCTTTTTCTGTTAAAGTGTGCTGTAAAATATACACAACTAAACTTCTAGTAGGAATATTTATTTTGCCATATTTTGTGATTTGTAGTAAGCATTTCACTGTGGGTATTTACTGATAGTAGTCCTCTTTCATTTAAAGTCTGAATATCAAGTAATAAATGTTGTGGAATGCTGTTTGAATAAATTAAACATAGCTGCATGACTTAAATAATCAATGTTTAAAGAGAGCCTTGAACCTCCTCTGTTAAATGAATGTCCATAACAGCTATACCTTAATAGTCAAAAATTGTAGGTACTTACCATCCTGTGCTTGGCAGCTGTGTCCCTCAACCCAGAACGTCTACTGAAGACCCTTGTGTTACTTCACAACACCCTGTTACCTTTTGCGTTATCAACAGTTATTTATTTTAGTTGGCCTACCAATAGCACAGGTGCTAGATATCCTACATTTGCACACATACCCACACATCTATGGTGCTGTGTTCTATATTTTACTGCAAGGATACATACACCACCAGCGCCAAGGCTGGTGGGCAATGGAAGAATTGGGAGTATTTCCACCTTTGCAGTCATATTTGAGAGAACCCCTCTATGTTTTTACATATATGCAGCATACTTGAAAAAATGTAAACATATTTTTTTACTTTTACATATTTTTAAAAGGAGAAGGTATCATGGCTGACTGCAAGAATTTCTCAACTAGTTCACTTTGATCTGTAACAGTAGAAAGGCTGGGTACTGGCTTACTCATGTTCTCATTAACATACACTTTGCAAGGACAGACAGTGTTCAAATCTAATACAACTGATGAGATGATATCCACCTGCACAAAACAGACAGGGTTAATTATGTCAAACATGTCTTTCCAGTCCACTCATCACAAAAAGAGCTAAGTAGAACTGGAAAAAAAGTTAGCTGCAAATTTTAAATATATTTTAAATTGTGCTATGTGAATGGAAACATGTAACACATATAAAATAGATTTTATCTCAATTTGGCATCAAATGTTAAATACACTTTAAATGTGTATGTTCTCTAAATGCTGCTATTTTACAGAGATACATGCAACTATTTTGGAGTCTGGGATTGAATTCTACAGTTACTGTATGATAGTTAATTCCATTATTAGGTGAAAGGTTCAATGTAAATAATGTATTGCGTTGTCCAACCAACAGATGTAAAATGGACATCCATGACAAAGAAATGTCTGCAAGTGAAGCAAATATTACTTCTTAATGGGCAATATGATCAGTTATCTAGGAGTTGTGAGCGTTGCACAAATATCAGAATATATTTTTCATATCTAATTGAAAAATAACTACTACTTTCTGGAAATAAGGATTCTTATGGTAAGCTGCCATGCTAACAAATATACTTGTATTATGTATAGATTATATTATTGTCTTTACTAAGAACACATGTGTAAGAAGCAGCTTCCTAGTTGTAAGAACAATGACCACCTTCTGAGAGAGATTTGTCACCAACTGAACCAACTGAATCAGGCTCATAATTATAACCTTTGTACCTGCAGTCCTAAACAGTTAACTGTGGAAGCTGTGTGAACATTTCCAACTGATTTATCGCTGTACTAATACATTAATTATCTATTACAGGTACTTATATTGCATTCTCAATGTAGGCAGCACTTTACATATATATATATATATCTATATATAGATATACGCACACACACTGTATTGCCAAAAGTATTGGGACGCCTGCCTTTACACGCACATGAACTTTAATGCCATCCCAGTCTTAGTCCATAGGGTTCAATATTGAGTTGGCCCACCCTTTGCAGCTATAACAGCTTCAACTCTTCTGGGAAGGCTGTCCACAAGGTTTAGGAGTGTGTAATGTTTGACCATTCTTCCAGAAGCGCATTTGTGACTTTAGGCACTGATGTTGGACGAGAAGACCTGGCTTGCAGTCTCTGCTCATCCCAGAGGTGTTCTGTCAGGTATGAAATTGTCCAAAATGTCTTGGTATGCTGACACCTTAAGGCCTAGCTCACACTGTCATTGAAAGCAGGCATTTGAGGGGTATTTTTAATGCCTATGCAAATGATACTATGGGCAGCACACAGTGCTGTTCACATTATCAAATCATAAACCGTTAGTGTTGCGTTATTTCAAAATTGTAGACTCATGTCAAGTCAGGGGGAGTTTGAAGCCTTTCAATACCTCACATTCAAATCTATGGTGACGTTCCTCAAATGCACTGGCAGGCGTATACGGGGCATTTGCGGTGCGGTTGTGAATCGTTAATAACATTACACTTTATTTAGTTTGTGGTGTGGTTTTAACGTTTGTCAAACTCATATAAAACTCTTCAAAACTGCACATAGGGCATTTGGGGAGTGTTTTTAATACTGGTAAAAAGCAAGTCTAAGGCCCATACTAAAGCTAATTAACACCTGTCTAATGCCTATACTAAAGCTATAAGAGCGTTTGGTAAGAGTTAGGAATTTCAGTGTGAATAAACTTTAAGAGTTCCCTACACTGGAACTAAGAGGCCAAGCCCAACTCCTGAAAAACAACCCCACACCATAATACCCCCTTTACCAAAAGTTACACTTGGCACAATGCAGTCAGGAAAATACTGTTCTCCTGGCAACCACAAAACCAAGACACATCCATTGGATTGCCAGACAGAGAAGCGTGATTCGTCACTCCAGAGAACACGTCTCCACTGCTCTAGAGTACTTTACACCAATGCATCTAGCCCCTTGCATTGCACTTGGCGATATAAGGCTTGGATGGAGCTGCTCGGCCATGGAAACCCATTCTATGAAGCTCTCTAAGCACTGTTGTGCTAATCTGAAGGCCACACGGAGTTTGGAGGTCTTTAGCTATTTACTCTGCAGACAGTTGGTGATTTCTGCGCACTGTGTGCTTCAGTATGTGCTGACCCCGTTCTGTCATTTTACATGGCCTACCACTTTGTGGCTGAGTTGCTGTTGTTCCCAGTTGCTTTCACTTTGTTATGATACCACTAATAGTTGACCGTGGAATATTTAGTAGCCAGGAAATTTCACAAATGGATTTATTGCAGAGGTGGCAACCTATCACGGTACCACACTTGAATTTACTGTGATCCTGAGAGCGACTCATTCTTTAACAAATGTTTGTAGAAGCAGTCTGCATGCCTAGGTGCTTGATTTTATACACCTGTGACCATGGAGGTGATTGGAAAACCAGAATCTAATGATTTGGAGGGGTGTCCCAATACTTTTGCCAATATAGTGTACATATATTCACATCAGTCCCTGCCCTCAAGGAGCTTCCAGTCTAATGTCCCTAACTCACATACGTACCTAGGCTAATTTAGACAGGAGCCAATTGACCTACCAGCAGGTATTTGGAGTGTGGGAGGAAATTGGAGTACCCCCAGGAATCCCACACAGGTATAAGGAGAACTTGCAAACTCCAGGCAGGTAGTGCAGTGGTTGGAATTGAAACCAACAACCTTAGTGCTGTTAGGTGAAAGGGGTAAACACTTAGCCACTGGGCTGCCCATGTAAATATTCAGGTATGTATGATAAGTAAAGGTAAAGAACTCTATGATGGTTAAGTTTGTACAATAGCCCTGTATAGTCAGTTAAGCAAAACCGCTGATGCGATTTTGATTACAATTGTAGACTTTGTGTAATACTCACTGTTTAAAAATCTGTGATTTCTTCATTTTACATTGCATTATCCTCAGTACCCAGACTACACATCCCATCGTTCCCTGGGATTTAGATTCTGAGTGGATGGGACTGTGAACATGTGTGCAGTGGACCCGAAGGGTGCCACTCATAGGCTTCTGATTCTGTCCACTCCTGTCTCTGTGCCCTGCTCTGCCATCAACACACGTCAACACATTGTACTATGTCTCCTCACAGTGCAATATTGGATGTGGACATGATGAGGGACTGTGCACATCCTGGTCTGTCAGTGAACGTGGCATGGGAAATAGGGCAGACCAGGAATGTGCTGGCCAGTCAATTTAACTATGGAGAACAGTGGGTGGATCAGGCTGGGAGTCTGGGACACCTGGGTCCACCCACTGTAGCCAGCAGCAACATGATTACATCTCCACTGCCTTTACAAAGAACTATAGTGAGATTGTACAAGACCAGTGGCCAAGGAAATAGAGGGAATAGTGGCCACCTGTCATGTAAACAAGATATGAAGGGTGCTGTAACACATAAATATGCTTGCAGATTGCTTCTGTACTCATGCCTAAGCAAAGACTTGCAAGCAAAACGGCAACAATCAAATGGTTGTGCTGGTGGCAGGGACTTATTAGAGTACCAAATAAACCACACAATTATACATAAAATATATATTTTATATTCATAAAATGTGCTAAAAGCACGTCCATCAAGCCATCTGATTTGACCCATGTTACATTTCTAAAAACATATTTGTAACAATGGTGTGCATAACCCTCATCATGGGTTGTGTTTGCCCCCAACCCAGGGGGTAACTTTGAAGTCATAAACAACCCAGAATGAAATAAGCCAAAAACCTGATGCATTTTGAGATTTTCTTTTTCTCAGGGGCTATTTCTTGGACCTTTTAGAAGAACAAAACACAATAAGTAAAGTGATATCAAAACTCCACACTTGCACAAAGGCAATATTAAAAGTACATACTACATTACTTACATTACACCAAGGTCATATGATAAAAAAGTGGTCTGTGTAAAAGAAACCCAGTTCAGTAGGTAGGCAATAAGGAGAGCCAGGAAGCCACAGAGATCCCTTAGGAGCACTTATACTTTTAAAAAGAAAACAACAACCAGTGAACAATAGAAAAAAAAGTAACAATTATTAATAAGTGCAAAAATACCAAAACATCCAAAAAAATAGACTAACCTTAACAGAGTATCAGTAGATCAATTCACGAAGATGGCCAACAGCAACCACCAAACAAGGGAAGTTGCAAACACTGCCATGCCACCTAGAGGGACCTGTATATATACCTCACTATGATGAAGTAATGGGCTAGAAAGATAGTCTCCATTCAAATGCTCATATTACAGGAGGCGAACAAGCGCCCTCCAGTGGATCCCCATCATATATGCACGCTTATGCCCACCCAGATCAAAAATTGCCACAGTGACTTCACACGCATACGTGGCAGCACACAGAGGCTATCTATGGAGCCATATACACTCCAGTGTATATGAAAAAAAGAGGGAGAAAAAAAAGGTCTCAGGAGCCATCAAAATAGACTGCCACTCAAGATTCCCCAACACAAACAGAGCATTCTCCTCCCATCACCCCACAACCTCCAAATGAAAATGTCAAGGGCATGGGCTTTGCATGCCTAGTGGAGCCAGATAGTCTCTCCGACAGACCAATAATTTCAGGATTTGGCTCGATTTCAGAAAATCCGAGTTGATTGATATATGCTGCTTTAAGACCATTTGCAATCAATCTTCCCTCATATTTGAAGGATACCATTCATTTTTTAAAAGTAATTGATGATATGTGATCCCTTTGGAAGCCCTCTTAGTCACAATCGATGTGGAGGCTCTTTACAGTAGTATTCCACATTGAAGAGGCATCGAGGTGATCCAAAAGACTCTCTATCAGTCTAGCATGATGTCATGGGAGTATATGGATTTCATCCTATGCTTCTGGAGTAGACATAATGTCTTTTCATTTGGAGACTCCCACTACTTCCAAGTACAAGGCATATTGATGGGCACTTGCTGTTCCCCATCCTACGTAAACCTGTACCTGGGGGAGTGACAACTATATGCAGATGAGGAATTGGCCCCTTTCACGGATAATATCTTGGGTTGGCATCGCTATATCTGCTTGTTCCTGGTATGGGATGGGTCTCGTAGTTCATTAGACCAATTTATAAAAAAGACTGGATTGTAATTCGTTCAACCTCTCCCTCACTATGACTGCATACTCCCAGCATAATAACTTTTCTAAATGTTGAGGTACGTGTAGGTACAGATGGATGATAAACCAGTGATCTGTTCTGTCAGGAGACAGCAATAAACAACAGTGCTCACCCTGACTCACTAATTAGGTCAACTCCATATGGCCAGTTTTTGCATTTTACCTGGAATTGCTCTGACGACAAATTTTTTTTTTTTGCCAAGCTGGTCTCTTGCGATAGAAACTGAAGGAATGAGGGTGCAGTCAAAAATGCTTTAGTCAGGCATTCCAAAGAGCCAAAGCTCAGTCATGACAGACATTTCTGTACAATTAGAAAGCTGTGAGAAAAGATCAGATGTAAAAGATGTAAAATTGTGCTATCTTTCTGTAGACAACACTCAGCATCACTGAGCACTGGTACTGCACTTGCTTAGTATCTACCCTGTCATAGGCAGTCTAGTTTCTCCCAAACCTTCCATCTCTTTCCAACGTACAACTACCATCAAATACACAGCCATTATCATGGCTTAAATAGAGTGGATTCTTGTAAAAGTAAAGGCACCTTTTGCTGTGGTGGCTGTAATTATTGCAAGTTGTTAATCCCCAAAAAAACATTAAATTGCCCAAAGGTGAGCTTTACAAGCCTCATCGTTCTGTTAACTGCCAAACAAAAGGTGTCATTTGCCTTCTTGTTTGTGACTGTGGTAGTTTTTATCTTGGCAAAACTAAACATCAATGGTGGAAACATATAAGGGATCATGTTTATCCGATGGATGGGGAGACATGTTGCCCAAGTCCATCTCTACCATTTTCCAAAATGTTTCACTATTGTCCTTGACAATAGTCAAGGGGGGGTGTTGGGGGAAATTGGGACATTGCTCTATTGCAGAAAGAACGTAGATGGATACAATGACTGAGAGCCACAGTGGCACCAGGGTAAAATAAGAGGAGTGTACATTATCAGCCTTTCCTTCCAGGATATTCTTAAAAAGAAAACTAGTATGGAATAACTCTTTTTCTGGACTTTTCGCCGTTTTGGAGGTGTCTTTCAGGCATATGGTGTAACTGATGTTATTGTTTTCTTACAATATTGACCATTATTATTTGGTAAGAAAATTTGTGTTTGTTTGATGTTCTGTGATTTCTCTTTGGCTAGTAGGACTTGCTTTGTTCATGATTCACATTTTATGTACTATAAGTTATACGTTAGGTAAACATGTATATCTTTAAAGTGTTACCAAATGCAGCACACTGCATTCACTGTATAT
The DNA here is from genome assembly GCF_062004578.1 of Staurois parvus. Lineage (NCBI taxonomy): Eukaryota > Metazoa > Chordata > Amphibia > Anura > Ranidae > Staurois > Staurois parvus. The sequence continues at coordinate 9,565,344 of NW_028317994.1, read as the reverse complement.
GGTCTCCCACAGTACAAATAACATAGAAATGCAATTATTTTAGTACATATAAACTGCTAAATACTTTTTCTCAGCAGCAGTATATAGCAGTCTTGTGATGTATATCAGTGTCCTGCCGAGCACTGGTTAAAGTTTGTAGGAGGAGTTATCATTCTGCTCTGACTGTCCTATGAGGCTGCATAACCCCTGATCCTCTGTCTGGGCAGTGCTGATTGGCCCGGTGCATATCACATGCATTTTCCCAAAGAGAAAAAAAACTCTTTAGCCATACACACTAAACTGAGCATGTGCAGAGTGACTCCTAGTGCTCTGTACTATCAGCAGATGGATTAGAGACAGTAGAAGAAGGGGAGGATCAGAGAAAACAGGATCAAACTGCTTTTTTACACAATTTCAAATATTAACCAACCCCTTAGGTTCCACAGTGAGTATAACAAGCATGCTTTACTGCATCTATAGACTGAGTTTACTATTGTGGGTTTAGTAACACTTTAAATAAATGGTATTGTGGACATGTAGTATGTTAACATGGTGTGTGGACATGCGGACTGGACCATTTCATTGATGGGAGGGTTTGCTCCCTCTTTGTCAACATGCTGGGAAAGACTTTATGACTCCACTGACCTCAACTTTTTTGGGGGGGTTTGTGGGGTGATGAGTGGAGGATGCTCTGTTTGTTGGGAGGGTTGTCTTTGGTGGCAGTCTATTTTGGTGGCCCCAAGACCTTTTATTCTTCTCCCCCTCTGGTGTGGGCTCTTCCCCTTCCGGCCACTGGAGCACATATCGCTAAAAAGATGGCTGCTGTGTGCCGCACATGCGATTGAAGTCACCATGGCCATTTTTCACCTGGGCAAGCATCAGTGTACATGCGTGATGGGGGATCCACTGGAAGGTGCTTGTTGGCCTCCTGTAATAGGAGCATTTGAATGGAGACTATCTTTCCAGGCTATTACTCCACTATGGTGAGGTGGAGAGGGCCTGCTCTTCCTGATCTGTATGTAAAGGTCCCTCTAAGTGGCATGGCTGTGTCTGCGGCTATGTTGTTTTTAGTCGACCTTTTTGGATATTTTGGTATTTTTGCACTTTTTAATGGTTGCTCCTTTTTATTGCCATTGTTGTTCGCTGGTTGTTGATGTTAGTTTTTTTTTCCTATTAAATTAAATTCTTGGGGTTTTATCCATAACTCTCCTAAGGGATACCTGTGGCTGCCGGGCTCTTCTTTTAGACTACCTACTGGACTGGGTCGCTTTGAGTATACACCATGTGTTTTTAATTTCTTTTAAACAGGCCACGTGTTATCATATCACTTTGGTGTAGTGTAAGCAATGTAGTATGTAATTTTTACATTGCTTTTGGGCAGGTGTGGAGTTTTGGCATCATTTGGGCTGAGTTGTTAACAGCTTCAAAATTACCCCGTGGGTTGGGGGCAAACACAACCCATGATAAGGGTTATGCACCCCATTGTTTCAAATATGGTTTTAGAAATGTAATTTGGATCAGATCACATGGCTTGACGGCCATGTTTTAGCACTTAAAAATAAAAAATATATTTTTTATTTGTGTGGTTCATGTGCTACTCTAATAAACTCCTGCCACCTGTGCAACCAAAGTATGCTTCCCTTTTTGTTTGCAAGGATAGGAATGGGACAGAAGTCTTTTCACTGTACAAAGAAGGCTTGGTATCTGGCAGGCAGGAAGGACTGCACTGTAAGACAATTTTTAAAGGAAGCACCTGTATACTGTATATATCATAAACTTTCTGCCCAGAGTTCAGCTATAAAATATATTTAACCATTTTTAATGGTCTTTTTATATATCACCCATAGCAGGAAGAAGTACAGGAGCTTCTTTTTGAGCTGGTTAGTTCCTGTTAAACCCCATAGAATTCAATGGGTGCATCTGAATACACTCAACACAAGCATTTATGTGCATTCTTTGTGCATTTTTCGTGTGTATCTCTGCCTAACAACTAAGATCCTCTTTTTTTTAGCTAAATTAAAGTGCAACTCCACTATTGTTGAAAACAAGCATCCCCCTCTGGGTGATCCATATACTGTATATTGCAGGGATTTTAACAGACTTTGTTGCAGATTCTTACCTTTTCTAAAGAAATAACTGTTTGTTTATGTCCATGTGCAAAGTGAATGTGAATGGGAATGAGTTTTTCATTAGTGATAAGCTGCTGTACTTGCAGTGTTCTAATTAGGAAAGTGGCAGGGTCTGAATCTCTTTATGTGATTAACCCTTAGAGAATATCTCAATAAAAATAACATTTTTGTTGCAGAGGACGCAAAGATGCCTAAAATCAGATTTTTATCTTAGTGCAAACTTCTGGGAAAATCAGTAGGGCAATCACAGAAGCAGGACATTTCAGGACTACATTTCTGGGGGGCATTCATTTCACCATCTGTCTACAGAACTAAGCTAATTTGTAATAAAGTTATATTATAATATGGCTTGTGTCACATGTGTACATGTTATATATATATATATATATAGTGTATCTATATATACGTAAATAAATAAAATTATACATTTTTATAAATTTTTGGTTTTTTTGCAATTTTTTGCCCATTAAAGTGATGTTACCCTTTAACACTCTGAATAAAATGGAGGACAGTTCAAAGTCCATGCTGGACTGATCTGGCCAAAGTGGGCTCACCCTACATCTCCATGATTCAAAGGACCCCAGTATAAAAATAAAGAATTTCAGGAGAGGGCTTGAGCAGAGATTGTCAGTCAGTTTCTGCCAGATTGAGAGCCATTTACACCCACTGTGAAATAGGAAAAAGGTAAGATTCTATATGTTTGTGGAACCCCCATGTTTTCCACCTCTGTTGTTCAGCATAGCATTACTGTGATTTTCCAGACATGTGAGCCCAAAGAGAAGTTTGTCAGTGGTATAATTGTTAGACTGTAGTATTGAAAACATTTTTGATATGCATATCTGCCTAGCCCTGTTATTTTTTGTGTAATTAGTTAGGAAACCTAGGATGCTATAATTTTTTGTTCAAAGGGCAGTGTGCAACACTCACCAGTAGAAAGGATGCCATAGGACACTACACAACTCTGCCTTTTCTTGTGAGTGCCAGTAATTGCAAATCCTATTCTGTAAACTCAATATTGATATAAATAGAGCCTTAGCAGGTGCTCAACCATGGCAAAGGCCTCTCCCCCAACAATTATACTTGGCAGAGCAGTATCTGTTTTCCCTGGTGGTAAACACTTCTCAGGCAGGTCAAGTCCATTTACAGACATCATCTGCACAAAAGCAAAGCAGGTGAAATCAGTATAAGTTTATTAATGTTTATAGTTTTTTTGCCATCATGCACATTTAAAGTGAAATGGAAGAGCATGAAGGATGGTCATGGATGGAAAAAGAAGCAACTTAGAAAGGTGAAAGTTGGCTCGAGAGCTGCACTGGTGGAGTACATCCTTAGCAGGGAATTGGACTTTCTCTGACCCATCCTGGAAATTAGAAAATAAGCTACTATTTAGAATCATTCAATTCTTTATAAAAGTAGGTTTTACTTTATAAAGTAGGAAAGACAGCTGGGAAAATCTACCGGAAGAATGGGACAGCAACCCTTGTGAGGAGGTTCAGGAAAGCCAATCTATGGACAGTACCTCCAAATCAATCCTCCTTAGAGGAGGCTACACCTATACACAGGCCATTGTGTTAATGTGCAGGCTAACGGGAAGGCCTGCATGGGGCAGAGGAAATCCACAAGTTTTAGGCATGTGTCTATGGGAATGTTTGACCATCCTTCCAGAAGCGCATTTGTGAGGTCAGGCACTGATGTTGGACTACAAGACCTGGCTCGCAGTCTCTAATTCATCCCAAACAAGTTGAGGTCAGGACTCTGTGCAGGCCAGTCAAGTTCCTCCACCCCAAACTCACTCATCCATGTCTTTATGGACCTTGCTTTGTGCAATGGTGCTCAGTCATGTTGGAACAGGAAGGGGCCATCCCCACGTTTTTCCCACAAAGTTGGGAGTATGAAATGGTCTAAAATGTCTTGGTATGCTGACACCTCAAGAGTTCCCTTCACTGGAACCAAGGTGCCAAGCCAAATCCCTGAAAAACAACCCCACACCATAATCCCTCCTCCACCAAACTTTACACTTGATAAAATGTAGTCAGGCAAGTACCGTTCTCCTGGCAACCGCCAAAACCCAGACATATCCATCAGATTGCCAGACAAAGAAGCATGATTCGTCACTCCAGAGAACACATCTCCACTGCTCTAAAATCCAGTGGCGGTGTGCTTTCAACCACTGTATCCAACGATTTGCATTGCACTTGGTTGTGTAAGGCTTGGATGCAGCTGCTCATCCATGGAAACCCATTCCATGAAGCTCTCAACACTCTGTTGTGCTAATCTGAAAGCCAGACAAAGTTTGAAGGTCTTTAGCTAATGAATCTGCAGACAATTGGCAACTTCTGCACACTGTGCGCTTCAGCATGTGCTGACTCCGCTCTGTCATTTTATGTGGCCTACCACATTGTGACTTATTTGCTGTTGTTCCCAGTTGCTTCCACTTTGTTATACCACTAACAATTGGCCCTGGAATATTTAGTAGCAAAGAAATTTCACGGATGGACTTATTGCACAAGTGGCAATATATCACTGTACCATGTTTGAATTCATTGAGCTCCTGAGAGTGAGCCATTTTTTTCAGAAATGTTCTTAGAAGCAGTCTGCATGCCTAGGTGCTTGATATACACCTGTGGCCATGGAGGTGTATTTGGAGAGGTGTCCCAATACTTTTGGCAATATAGTTTATATGTGTGGCTAATTGAGGAATTGTAGGACAGTATGCTAAGCTCCAATAGCAGAACAAGATACCACAACATGTCCTTGAATAACCTTTCATAAGAAGTATTAGGGAAGATCGCATATGTTTATCATTTCCTTTAGCAAATAAGCAGGAGGGTTACTAAAACCCACCTATAAAAACCTGTTTCTTTTATACATGGATCACTTTTTTTTCTTTGCGATAAAGCTGGAACTAAAGGTGTCTGCCAAATGCATAATATTGGTCAATATGAATTTGTATGGTTATAAATAGAGATGAGCGAAGTATTCAAAAATTCGATTCGACTGATTCGGCGAATTCGTGGAAAAATTTCGATTCGAGTCGAATATATTCGCTGCGAATTTAACTTATAAAAGGGTGTTTCTAGGCTTCAGAGAGCCTTTATATTAGTGCAGAACACTGTAACTTTAATTTAAATGCCCTTGGAGTCTGCTGGGGAAGAGAAATAATACTGACAGTCAGTATGACATGCAGATGAGTGCCGTCGATCTTAGAATCACCGCACACTTCACTCATTTGGGCAGTCACGGGGCCAAAACCAGAGTGTGGAGCCACAGTGTGGCGGTGGAGGCAGCAGCAATGGGAGGCCATACAGCACCCTATGACAAAAATGGAAACCACCAGCAGTGTGAGGAGACCTGAAAGTGGCACATGGCAGAGTGTGGCGATGGAGACAGCAGCAATGGGAGGCCGTACAGGGACCCATGACACACTCTGGACCTGGCAGCAGCATGAGGAGGCGGTACAGGGGCCCATGACAGATTACGGGCCTGGCAGCAGCATGAGGAGTCGGAACGGGGGCCCATGGCAGATTAGGGGCCTGGCAGCAGCTATGGGAGGCCCGTAATCTGCCAGCACCCTATGACAAAAAATGGAACACACCAGCAGTGTGAGGAGACCTGAAAGTGGCACATGGCAGAGTGTGGCGATGGAGACAGCAGCAATGGGAGGCCGTACAGGGACCCATGAGAGACTCTGGACCTGGCAGCAGCATGAGGAGGCGGTATAGGGGCCCATGGCAGATTAGGGGCCTGGCAGCAGCTATGGGAGGCCCGTAATCTGCCAGCACCCTATGACAAAAAATGGAACACACCAGCAGTGTGAGGAGACCTGAAAGTGGCACATGGCAGAGTGTGGCGATGGAGACAGCAGCAATGGGAGGCCGTACAGGGACCCATGAGAGACTCTGGACTTGGCAGCAGCATGAGGAGGCGGTATAGGGGCCCATGGCAGATTAGGGGCCTGGCAGCAGCTATGGGAGGCCCGTAATCTGCCAGCACCCTATGACAAAAAATGGAACACACCAGCAGTTTGAGGAGACCTGAAAGTGGCACATGTTTGGGGCATGATTCATGGCGGATTTAGTCAGTTGTGTCAGGAACTGGTGGTTTGAAATCCAGACTAATCCACGCCTGATTCATTTTCACAAACGTGAGTCTCTCCACACTTTGGGTGGACAGTCGTGTCCTCCGCGGAGTTGCAATACCTCCTGCCGCACTAAACACGCGCTCCGATGCCACGCTACTGGCCGGGCATGACAGCCTTTCAAGGGCAAATTCAGCTAGTTGGGGCCAAAGGTCAAGTTTCGTTGCCCAGTAGTCAAGGGGATTGTCTACCTCGGTTGGCAGGGTGCTGTCCAAGTAGGCCTAAGCCTGTTGTTTGAGGTCCTGCTCCAGGTCCACCTGATGCTGCTGCTGCTGCTGCTGCGGCTGGTTAGTAGTTTCCTCACTGCGCTGGTGAAGAAAGCTACTCATCATCGACTGCAGACTGAGGCAGCTGCTGCTGGTGGAGCTTCCACTGCTCCTACCACCCCACCCCTCCCCTGCTGCCATGGCAGCGGAACGCGAGCGCACAGGGCCCACAGTGTCTGAGGATGGACGTTGGCGCAGACAGGCAGAGACCAGCTGACTACATAGGGGGTTTTTATAGTACGTTATTTTGGCCTCCCTCTCAGCAGGTGTGAAAAAGGCCACCATTTTTGAACGGTAGCGAGGGTCCAACAAGGTGGACAGCCAAAAGTCATCCCTCTCTCTGATGGTTATTATTCGGCTGTCGCTACGCAAGCAACCGAGCATGCTATGGGCCATTTGTGCCAAGGAATGCGAGGGACTCCCTGCCTCCATCTCCACAGCATACTGCCACGGTGCGTCTGGGTCCTCTGTCTCCTCTTCCTCCTCCTCTACCAGATGCTCCTGCTCCTCCACTCCTGTCCGCTGAGTGGAAAAACCACCCATTTCACTCAATAATTCCTGAGCACCAATGTCCTCCTCTACCTCCTCCTCTTCTTCCTGTCCTGCCCCCACAGGGGTCATGTGGTCGTTGAGATCTGTGCGCCACGTCTACCGCACCCTGACCAGCCATTGTTAACAGCATTTGTTCCAGGACGTGCAACAGAGGAATGACGTCGTTCATCCCATAGTCCTGCCGACTCACGAATAGCGTGGCCTCCTCAAAGGGCCTGAGCAAGCGCAGGTGTCACGCATGAGCTGCCAATGGCTGACATCTAAGTTACACAGGGAGTACCTTTATCCGCTTTTAACATCAGGAAATCTGTGATGGCCTTTTGCTGTTCGTAAAGGCGGTCTAACATATGTAGGGTTGAATTCCACCTTGTTGCAACGTCACAGCATGAGGAGTCAGTACGGGGGCCCATGACAGATTACGGGCCTGGCAGCAGCAATGGGAGGCCCGTAATCTGCCAGCACCCTATGACAAAAAATGTAACACACCAGCAGTGTGAGGAGATCTGAAAGTGGCACATGGCAGAGTGTGGCGATGGAGACAGCAGCAATGGGAGGCCGTACAGGGACCCATGAGAGACTCTGGACTTGGCAGCAGCATGAGGAGGTGGTATAGGGGCCCATGGCAGATTAGGGGCCTGGCAGCAGCTATGGGAGGCCCGTAATCTGCCAGCACCCTATGTCAAAAAATTGAACACACCAGCAGTGTGAGGAGACCTGAAAGTGGCACATGGCATGAGACACTGTGGACCTGGCAGCAGCATGAGGAGGCGGTACAGGGGCCCATGGCAGATTAGGGGCCTGGCAGCAGCTATGGGAGGCCCGTTATCTGCCAGCACCCTATGTCAAAAAATTGAACACACCAGCAGTGTGTGAGGAGACCTGAAAGTGGCACATGGCAGAGTGTGGCGATGGAGACAGCAGCAATGGGAGGCCGTACAGGGACCCATGACAGACTCTGGACTTGGCAGCAGCATGAGGAGGCGGTATAGGGGCCCATGGCAGATTAGGGGCCTGGCAGCAGCTATGGGAGGCCCGTAATCTGCCAGCACCCTATGTCAAAAAATTGAACACACCAGCAGTGTGAGGAGACCTGAAAGTGGCACATGGCATGAGACACTGTGGACCTGGCAGCAGCATGAGGAGGCGGTACAGGGGCCCATGGCAGATTAGGGGCCTGGCAGCAGCTATGGGAGGCCCGTAATCTGCCAGCACCCTATGTCAAAAAATTGAACACACCAGCAGTGTGTGAGGAGACCTGAAAGTGGCACATGGCAGAGTGTGGCGATGGAGACAGCAGCAATGGGAGGCCGTACAGGGACCCATGACAGACTCTGGACTTGGCAGCAGCATGAGGAGGCAGTATAGGGGCCCATGGCAGATTAGGGGCCTGGCAGCAGCTATGGGAGGCCCGTAATCTGCCAGCACCCTATGTCAAAAAATTGAACACACCAGCAGTGTGTGAGGAGACCTGAAAGTGGCACATGGCAGAGTGTGGCGATGGAGACAGCAGCAATGGGAGGCCGTACAGGGACCCATGAGAGACTCTGGACTTCGCAGCAGCATGAGGAGGCGGTATAGGGGCCCATGGCAGATTAGGGGCCTGGCAGCAGCTATGGGAGGCCCGTAATCTGCCAGCACCCTATGACAAAAAATGGAACACACCAGCAGTGTGAGGAGACCTGAAAGTGGCACATGTTTGGGGCATGATTCATGGCGGATTTAGTCAGTTGTGTCAGGAACTGGTGGTTTGAAATCCAGACTAATCCACGCCTGATTCATTTTCACAAACGTGAGTCTCTCCACACTTTGGGTGGACAGTCGTGTCCTCCGCGGAGTTACAATACCTCCTGCCGCACTAAACACGCGCTCCGATGCCACGCTACTGGCCGGGCATGACAGCCTTTCAAGGGCAAATTCAGCTAGTTGGGGCCAAAGGTCAAGTTTCGTTGCCCAGTAGTCAAGGGGATTGTCTACCTCGGTTGGCAGGGTGCTGTCCAAGTAGGCCCAAGCCTGTTGTTTGAGGTCCTGCTCCAGGTCCACCTGATGCTGCTGCTGCTGCGGCTGGTTAGTAGTTTCCTCACTGCGCTGGTGAAGAAAGCTACTCATCATCGACTGCAGACTGAGGCAGCCGCTGCTGGTGGAGCTACCACTGCTCCTACCACCCCACCCCTCCCCTGCTGCCATGGCAGCGGAACGCGAGCGCACAGGGCCCACAGTGTCTGAGGATGGACGTTGGCGCACAAAGGCAGAGACCAACTGACTACATAGGTGGTTTTTATAGTACGTTATTTTGGCCTCCCTCTCAGCAGGTGTGAAAAAGGCCACCATTTTTGAACGGTAGCGAGCGTCCAACAAGGTGGACAGCCAAATGTCATCCCTCTGTCTGATGGTTATTATTCGGCTGTCGCTACACAAGCAACCGAGCATGCTATGGGCCATTTGTGCCAAGGAATGCGAGGGACTCCCTGCCTCCATCTCCACAGCATACTGCCACGGTGCGTCTGGGTCCTCTGTCTTCTCCTCCTCCTCCTCTACCAGATGCTCCTGCTCCTCCACTCCTGTCCGCTGAGTGGAAAAACCACCCATTTCACTCAATAATTCCTGAGCACCAATGTCCTCCTCTACCTCCTCCTCTTCTTCCTGTCCTGCCCCCACAGGGGTCATGTGGCGTTGAGATCTGTGCGCCACGTCTACCGCACCCTGACCAGCCATTGTTAACAGCATTTGTTCCAGGACGTGCAACAGAGGAATGACGTCGTTCATCCCATAGTCCTGCCGACTCACGAATAGCGTGGCCTCCTCAAAGGGCCTGAGCAAGCGGCAGGTGTCACGCATGAGCTGCCAATGGCTGACATCGAAGTTACACAGGGGAGTACCTTTATCCACTTGTAACATCAGGAAATCGGTGATGGCCTTTCGCTGTTCGTAAAGGCGGTCTAACATGTGTAGGGTTGAATTCCACCTTGTTGCAACGTCGCAGATCAGGCGATGCTGTGGAATTCCGTTCTGCCGCTGCAGCTCAAGGAGGGTGTGCTTTGCGGTGTAGGAATGGCTGAAATGCATGCAAAGTTTACGTGACATTTTAAGGATGTCTTGCAGTGGGATGGTGGATTTTAGGAACCGCTTGACAACCAGATTGAACACGTGAGCCATGCATGGCGCATGGCACAACCTTCCTTGACGCAAAGCAGACACCATGTTCTTTCCGTTGCCGGTCAACATGGTTCCGATTTTCAGTTTGCGCGGAGACAGCCATCTGTCGATTTCTCTGTTCATTACACTGAGAAGTTCCTCCCCTGTGTGACTACGTTCGCCAAGGCATACCAGGTGCAGCACAGCGTGACACCGTTGCGCCCTGCACATGTGATATGCCGGTCGGGTAATGGGACTTGGCACGGGGGTGGCGGCTGAGGACACGAAGGAAGAAGAGGTGGTAGAGGCGGACATCTTTTGTGGACCAAGGACGTGCAAACGTGGAGGCAAAAGCGGCGTGACCTGTCCAAGTTGCTGGTGCGGCTGTGACGGCACCACGTTCACCCAGTGGGCCGTAAATGACATGTACTGTCCCTGACCGTAGTTACAGCTCCACACGTCGGCGCTGCCGTGCACTTTGGCAGAGACCGACATGCTCAAAGACTGGCCCACCATCTCTTCTACATGTGAATGCAGGGCTGGCACTGCCTTTTTGGCGAAGAAATGACGGCTTGGCACTCTCCACCGCGGCGCGGCACAAGCCATCATTTCTCGGAAAGGTGCTGAGTCCACCACTTGGAAAGGGAGGGACTGCAGCACCAGCAACTTGGACAGGAGGACGTTCAGCTTTTGCACCGTCGGGTGCGTGCTCGCAAACTGTTGTCTCTTGGAAACGGATTCCAAGAAAGACTGCTGACGGAATCCGTGAAGAGGAGTAGCAGGAGAAGGAGCATCTGAACGAGCGGAAGATGGCAACGAGCGACAACTCCCCTCAGCAGAGGTGTTGGAGCCTTGACTGGCTGATAGAGGGCGATTGACGTCGGGTGACGGAGCAAGTAACGGAACGGGTGATGGAGCGGGGGCTGGGGCGGGCAGAACCGCCATATCTTTATCACGGTTTTCCCAGGCCACCAAATGGCGACGCTGCATATGCTGCCGCAATGCTGTAGTCCCAACATGGGCCCCCTGGCCACGCTTGACTTTCTGGCCACATAGTCGACATACGGCTACGTTTACTTCCTCGGGCGGCTTGACAAAAAATTGCCACACCGCCGAGTAGGAAACTTTGCCCCCGATACTCCTCACTGGCTGACTGCTGCTTCCTCCGTGCACAGCGGCACCACTACTGGCCGTGGTGGTAGGCTGCAGTGGAGCTGGTGCTGTACTCCGTGGCCATTTGCCTCCACTGACACTGCTGCGACCCTGCTGCCTCCTGGGCAACCCACCGACTGTTTTGCTCCCTGCCAAGCTGCCACCCTCTTCTCCTGATGATGCGGAAGCAATAGCCTGATGACGACGAGGCTGCCAAGTGCGATCAGCCTCATCATCATCAATTAGGGTCTCCGCCTCACTACTAGCCCCCTCGGCTGCGTGTGGGTCAGGAGACAGACCTGTCTCTAGACCGGCTACCGAGCCACTCTCCTCGCCACTACTTCTTCGCCTGGCTGCTGAAGAGGCGGATGTCTCCCCCCGTTCCTGACCGCCCTCTGTTAGCTCTTCCTCACTGTACAGTGGGGCTGAGCCCACAGCATGCGATACTTCGCTTGGTGAGGGAACACCAAAGGACAGGGGCAGGTAGAGGACACGTGATTTCAGTGGGCTTGCTCCCGGGCCATGCCAACTAACGGTTGTGTCTGACGTACCCACCGACCGTTGGCTGTAGGTGTCAGAGGTGACCTGGGAAGAGGAAGACAACCGAGCCAACCAATCGATGACGGCAGCGTTGTCGGTGGAGACACGACCGCTGGATGACACCGGGAGCACTGGCCTCTGGCTGCGAATAGTGCTGCCTCGACCCCTTCCTCTGCTGCCACGTCTGCTCGCTCCTAAAACATTGCCTCCTCTGCCACTCCTCTGCATGTTGTCTGACATACTCTTTAATTAAACGATTCTGTGTCCCTGAGTAACAATTCTGTGTCTGTCCCTGAGTAACAATTCTGTGTCCCTGAGTAACGTTTCTGTGGCCCTAAGTAACAGTTCTGTGGCCCTCAGTAACAATTCTGTGTCCCTCAGTAACAATTCTGTGTCCTTCAGTAACAATTCTGTGTCTGTCCCTGAGTAACAATTCTGTGTCTGTCCCTGAGTAACAATTCTGTGTCCCTGAGTAACGTTTCTCTGGCCCTAAGTAACAGTTCTGTGGCCCTCAGTAACAATTCTGTGTCCCTCAGTAACAATTCTGTGTCTGTCCCTGAGTAACAATTCTGTGTCTATCCCTGAGTAACAATTCTGTGTCCCTCAGTAACAATTCTGTGGCCCTCAGTAACAATTCTGTTTCCCTGAGTAACAATTCTGTGTCCCTCAGTAACAATTCTGTGTCCCTGAGTAACAATTCTGTGTCTGTCCCTGAGTAACAATTCTGTGTCCCTAAGTATCGTTTCTGTGGCCCTAAGTAACGGTTCTGTGGCCCTCAGTAACAAATCTGTGTCCCTCAGTAACAATTCTGTGTCTGTCCCTGAGTAACAATTCTGTGTCCCTAAGTAACGTTTCTGTGGCCCTAAGTAACGTTTCTGTGGCCCTAAGTAACGATTCTGTGGCCCTAAGTAACGTTTCTGTAGCCCTAAGTAACGTTTCTGTGGCCCTAAGTAACGTTTCTGTGGCCCTAAGTAACAGTTCTGTGGCCCTCAGTAACAGTTGGCTGTAGGTGTCAGAGGTGACCTGGGAAGAGGAAGACGACCGAGCCAACCAATCGATGACGGCAGCGTTGTCGGTGGAGACACGACCGCTGGATGACACCGGGAGCACTGGCCTCTGGCTGCGAATAGTGCTGCCTCGACCCCTTCCTCTGCTGCCACGTCTGCTCGCTCCTAAAACATTGCCTCCTCTGCCACTCAACAATTCTGTGTCCCTGAGTAACGTTTCTCTGGCCCTAAGTAACAGTTCTGTGGCCCTCAGTAACAATTCTGTGTCCCTCAGTAACAATTCTGTGTCTGTCCCTGAGTAACAATTCTGTGTCTATCCCTGAGTAACAATTCTGTGTCCCTCAGTAACAATTCTGTGGCCTTCTGTAACAATTCTGTGTCCCTGAGTAACAATTCTGTGTCCCTCAGTAACAATTCTGTGTCCCTGAGTAACAATTCTGTGTCTGTCCCTGAGTAACAATTCTGTGTCCCTAAGTAACGTTTCTGTGGCCCTAAGTAACGGTTCTGTGGCCCTCAGTAACAAATCTGTGTCCCTCAGTAACAATTCTGTGTCTGTCCCTGAGTAACAATTCTGTGTCCCTAAGTAACGTTTCTGTGGCCCTAAGTAACGTTTCTGTGGCCCTAAGTAACGATTCTGTGGCCCTAAGTAACGTTTCTGTAGCCCTAAGTAACGTTTCTGTGGCCCTAAGTAACGTTTCTGTGGCCCTAAGTAACAGTTCTGTGGCCCTCAGTAACAGTTCTGTGGCCCTCAGTAACAATTCTGTGTCCCTCAGTAACAATTCTGTGTCTGTCCCTAAGTAACAATTCTGTGTCCCTAAGTAACGTTTCTGTGTCCCTAAGTAATGTTTCTGTGGCCCTAAGTAACGATTCTGTGGCCCTAAGTAACGTTTCTGTAGCCCTAAGTAACGTTTCTGTGGCCCTAAGTAACAGTTCTGTGGCCCTCAGTAACAATTCTGTGTCCCTCAGTAACAATTCTGTGTCTGTCCCTGAGTAACAATTCTGTGTCCTTAAGTAACGTTTCTGTGTCCCTAAGTAACGTTTCTGTGGCCCTAAGTAACGATTCTGTGGCCCTAAGTAACGTTTCTGTAGCCCTAAGTAACGTTTCTGTGGCCCTAAGTAACAGTTCTGTGGCCCTCAGTAACAGTTCTGTGGCCCTCAGTAACAATTCTGTGTCCCTCAGTAACAATTCTGTGTCTGTCCGTGAGTAACAATTCTGTGTCCCTAAGTAATGTTTCTGTGGCCCTAAGTAACGGTTCTGTGGCCCTCAGTAACAATTCTGTGTCCCTCAGTAATAATTCTGTGTCTGTCCCTAAGTAACAATTCTGTGGCCCTAAGTAACGTTTCTGTGGCCCTAAGTAACGTTTCTGTGGCCCTAAGTAACGTTTCTGTGTCTCTCAGTAACAATTCTGTATCCCTCAGTAACAATTCTGTGTCTGTCCCTGAGTAACAATTCTGTGTCCCTAAGTAACAATTCTGTGGCCCTAAGTAACGTTACTGTGGCCCTAAGTAACGATTCTGTGGCCCTAAGTAACGTTTCTGTGGCCCTAAGTAACGTTTCTGTGGCCCTCAGTAACAAATCTGTGTCCCTCAGTAACAATTCTGTGTCTGTTCCTAAGTAACAATTCTGTGGCCCTAAGTAACGTTTCTGTGGCCCTAAGTAACGGTTCTGTGTCCCTCAGTAACAATTCTGTATCCCTCAGTAACAATTCTGTGTCTGTCCCTGAGTAACAATTCTGTGTCCCTAAGTAACGTTTCTGTGGCCCTAACTAACGATTCTGTGGCCCTAAGTAACGTTTCTGTGGCCCTAAGTAACGTTTCTGTGGCCCTCAGTAACAAATCTGTGTCCCTCAGTAACAATTCTGTGTCTGACCCTAAGTAACAATTCTGTGGCCCTAAGTAACGTTTCTGTGGCCCTAAGTAACGGTTCTGTGGCCCTCAGTAACAATTCTGTGTCCCTCAATAACAATTCTGTGTCTGTCCCTAAGTAACAATTCTGTGGCCCTAAGTAACGTTTCTGTGGCCCTAAGTAACGTTTCTGTGGCCCTAAGTAACGATTCTGTGGCCCTCAGTAACAAATCTGTGTCCCTCAGTAACAATTCTGTGTCTGTCCCTAAGTAACAATTCTGTGGCCCTAAGTAACGATTCTGTGGCCCTCAGTAACAAATCTGTGTCCCTCAGTAACAATTCTGTGTCTGTCCCTAAGTAACAATTCTGTGGCCCTAAGTAACGTTTCTGTGGCCCTAAGTAACGGTTCTGTGGCCCTCAGTAACAATTCTGTGTCCCTCAATAACAATTCTGTGTCTGTCCCTAAGTAACAATTCTGTGGCCCTAAGTAACGTTTCTGTGGCCCTAAGTAACGATTCTGTGGCCCTCAGTAACAAATCTGTGTCCCTCAGTAACAATTCTGTGTCTGTCCCTAAGTAACAATTCTGTGGCCCTAAGTAACGATTCTGTGGCCCTCAGTAACAAATCTGTGTCCCTCAGTAACAATTCTGTGTCTGTCCCTAAGTAACAATTCTGTGGCCCTAAGTAACGTTTCTGTGGCCCTAAGTAACGATTCTGTGGCCCTCAGTAACAATTCTGTATCCCTCAGTAACAATTCTGTCTGTCCCTGAGTAACAATTCGGTGTCTCTAAGTAACGTTTCTGTGGCCCTAACTAACGATTCTGTGGCCCTAAGTAACGTTTCTGTGGCCCTATGTAACGTTTCTATGGCCCTAAGTAATGATTCTGTGGCCCTAACTAACGTTTCTGTGGCCCTAAGTAACGTTTCTGTGGCCCTAACTAACGTTTCTGTGTCCCTAAGTAACGTTTCTCTGTCCCTAGCTCTCTCCCTGCATACAGCCAGGTCTGCCTCTGTTGAATGACTGGAGGCAAATGGAGAATTCTAAAATGGCCGCCATTTATAGCTCGACCATTACACTGTGCTGGCTGGCTGGCTGCTGATTGGCTAATGCGATTACATGTCATGAATGAATGCATTATGGGTCAGCACGCCTTGTCTGCGCGCCTTCCCAGACATCCCCGCTCCGTCGCCGCACATGTCGCCGCCATTTTAGGAAAAATTTCGATTCGCGCATCCGAAGTCTGCTTATTTTCGGATTCGACGCAAATCGAAATTTTCCTAATATTCGAAACGAATTCCACTTCGCCTACTTCGATTCGCTCATCTCTAGTTATAAAGACTGCCATCTTATGTATAGGATTTTGTTAAAGAGAAACTCTGGCATTCACCAGGATCATGGAGTATTAGCTGAACCTTATAACAGGCTCCTACATATGTGTTACTAAACCCAGGACCCTGCATTCACTATATCTGGTCTCCCACAGTACATAGAACATGCAAATGCAATTATTTTAGTAAATATAAACTGCTAAATACCTTTTCTCATCAGCGGTATATAGCAGTCTTGTGACTTTGTGTCACTCTATCAGTGTCTAGATGAGCACTGGTTCAAGCTAGTAGAAGGAGCTTTCATTCTGCTCTGACTGTCCTATGAGGCTGCATAACCACTGACCCTCTGTCTGGACAGTGCTGATTGGCCCTGTGCTGATTACATGCACCCTCCCAAAGATAAAAAAAACTCTCTAGCAATACACACCAAACTGAGCATGTGCAGAGTGACTCCATACGATATGTCTTATCAGGGAATAAGAGGGAGATACTGGAAGAAGGGGAAGATCAGAGAAGACAGGATCAAACAGTGCTGATTGGCCCTGTGCTGATTACATGCACCCTCCCAAAGATAAAAAAAAACTCTCTAGCAATACACACCAAAATGAGCATGAGTAGAGTGACTCCATATGATATGTCTTATCAAGGAATAAGAAGGAGATACTGGAAGAAGGGGAAGATCAAAGAAGACAAGATCCAACAGTGCTGATTTGTCCTGTGCTGATCAGGGGCGGACTGACCAATTGGAAACTCAGGCACTGCCTGAGGGCCTGGGGTCAGTAGGGGGCCCCATGAGATGCCCCTGGTACCTTTTTCATAGGCTTTTTGGCATTTGGTCAAGGACACAGGGGCCCCATTATCCTCTATTGCCCAGGGGCCCCATGAGTTGTCAGTCCGCCCCTGGTGCTGGTGACATGCACCCTCCCAAAGATAAAAAAAACTCTCTAGCAATACACACCAATCTGAGCATGTGTAGAGTGACCCCATATGATATGTCTTATCAGGGAATAAGAGGGGCATACTGGAAAAAGGGGAAGATCAGAGAAGGCAGGATAAAACAGTGCTCATTGGCCCTGTGCTGATTACATGCACCCTCCCAAAGATAAAAAAAACTCTCTAGCAATACACACCAAAATGAGCATGTGTAGAGTGACTCCATACAATATGTCTTAACAGGGAATAAGAGGGGGAAACAGGAAGAAGGGGAAGATCAGAGAAGACAGGATCAAACAGCCTTTACTGAGGATTGCCGCTTAGGTTCCCCAGTAAGTATAACAAGCATGCTTTGCTGCATATACAGACTGGTTTTACTGTTGTGGGTTTAGTAACACTTTTATGTCAACATTGGCTGAGGAACCCCAGAGCAAAGCTTAACCAGTAAGGAGGTGAAGAGAATACGAAGTGCAGCTGTAAAATAATAATTATTGAAAAAAATACTACCAAAAAGCATCTAAACTATTCTTTTGTCATAAGTATTAAAAAAAGTTATTGGCATACATGTAAGCCCATAGCCAGGGGTGGACTGACTACTCATGGGGCCCCCAGGCAATAGGGGATCATGATGCCCCTGTGTCCTTGCCCACACTCAAACCACACCCAAAAAAGCCTATGAAAGGTACCAGGG
Organism: Staurois parvus; assembly: GCF_062004578.1. Lineage (NCBI taxonomy): Eukaryota > Metazoa > Chordata > Amphibia > Anura > Ranidae > Staurois > Staurois parvus. Next base: position 9,547,651 of record NW_028317994.1, on the reverse strand, counting down.
ACATCTCATGGGGCCCCCTACTTACCTGTGCCCGAGTGCTCGAATGATCAGTCCACCCCTGCCCATAGCTGAACTGTAGAATTGACTCTGGTGCTGAAGTGGTTAATGCAAAACTCAAACCCATTGTCCTGTTTCAGCATTACAATACATTTTGAGGAGAAATGAAACATAATTACAGGCTCTAGCAAGTCTACCCTTTATAACTCCATTCACATTAATCCTTTTAAATGTTATGAGAGAAAAACAAACTCATCAGTTCAAGCATCAGAATGATTTCTTGCTGTGAGAGTCATTTGAGGTCACAAAACAGACTGCATATTGCCTCCATCTGAGTGTGTTGGAATCATATGCTTATCACATCAACAGGTGCAGCGTATATTAATAATGCACTCGGGTATTATTCCACATGTTTTAGAGCACAAGTAGGTGTAATAATTATACTAACATATGCTTGTTCATGAGCTTGTACAGTGCTCGAAAGTCAATAAACATATGTGATCTATTGTCGAACATTTGAGCAATACCCTTATCCTTTATAGCATTTAATCTTCATCATTAGTATGATGATCGCTGTACATTTTCAGCATTGCATACACACCACATCTGTCTCTTTTCCTTTTTATGATTTGAAACATTTGCAAATCATTTTGTTTTATAAATGTAATGGTCATTTGCTGCTATTGCTGACACCATCTGCCAAGGAGGGAATTGTCTGCGAAACCATTCATTTTTCTTTTCCAAATGACGGTCATCACTAAGAAATTTAAAAGGGCTATACATTTTTGCTTTGTGCAGCAGTTTACCATCACTGAACTTGGCAACTGTGCAGCTTAGAAAAGGGATCTTGTGTGTACAGAAATAGGGGAGCTGCCACTGGTGATTTAAAGGTGTTTAACCACTTGCCTACCGGGCACTTATACCCCCTTCCTGCCCAGGACAATTTTCAGCTTTCAGCGCTGTCGCACTTTGAACGACATTTGCGCGACACTGCACCATCTGAAATTTGTATAATTGTTTTCACAGAAATAGAGATTTCTCTTGGTGGTATGTACCACTGGGTGTTTTATTTTTTGCGCTATAAACAAAAAAAGGGAAAAAAATTAAAAAAAAGTTTTTCTTTGTCTCTGTTATAAAATTTTGCAAACAGGTAATTTTTCTCCTTCATTGATGTGCATTGATGAGGCTGCACTGATAAGCAGCACTGATGGGCACTGATAGGCAGCACTGATGAACTGGCACTGATGATCCTGCACTGATATGCAGCAATGATGGCCAATGATAGGCAGCACTGATAGGAGGCACTGATGGGCAGCACTGATGGGTGCCAATGAATGACGGCACTGATTGGCAGCACTGATGGGCACTGACTGGCAGCATTGCTGGGCACTGCTGGGTGGCACTGCTTGGCACTTGTGGGTGGCACTGCTGGGTACAGGTGGGTGGCACTGCTGGGCACTGATCATCAGGGCACTGATCATCAGCGCCATGATGATCAGTTCCGATCTATTTTCTGACAATTGCCAGATATCGGCAGCACTTTCCTCGCACTGTGACTGACTGGCAACTGCATTTACCCGGCGATCTGCTGTGTCATTGGACACAGTTGATCACGTGGTAAAAGGCTGCTGTGATTGGTTTTTACCACATCACATGATTAGCTGTGTCTGCAGGACACAGTGATCACAGAGATCGCCGAGTGCGCACCGCTGGGGGCGCGTGAGAGGGCGCATTCTGGGAGGATGTCATATGACGCCCTCCCAGAACTGTGACAACCATGATGTAGCCCTCATTGGGCTATAGCACGGTTGCCAAGTGGTTAAAGGATAAACCCACTTTGTAGACAAAAATAATAAATGCACATTTTTTTGCAGGTAAAAAAATGTGCGTTTATTATTTTTGTCTGCAGGAACCTGTAAAGCATTGCACCAGAGATCAGTAGATCACTGATGCCATGCAGGTCTCCTGCAGACCTGTCGGAATATCTGTTTGCTTGCACGGGATGTATGAACAAGCAGATTTGCTGACAGGAAGATTCAATGAACTACCACGGGTCCTCCACAGCACGGTGGCAGTTCTCTGAAAACTACAAGCTGACAGCCGCTAAGGATGCTGGGACTTACAGTTCATTCATTCACGGAAGGAAGTGAATGAATGATGCAACCGTGTGGACAGAGCCCCGCATGGCTGCACTGTTTTCACATTTGACAGATAGTACGGGGTGAAGTCTCCCCATATCTATCAGAGGGAGGGGGGTCGGCAGTGGCTGCAGCTTTTTAAACATGTTACATGTTCCACCCTGAAAAGGTCATGTAACATGTTCCCAAAGGTGAACTTATCCTTTAAAGGAACAGGCTCTAGGGATGTCATCCTGATCCTAATTTCTTAATTCCTGACTTTGAACAAGTCTACATCCGATGAAGTCTGAAAAGTCTAAGCTTCAGTACCGAATAAGGCTCAATAGGGCTGATACACTGACAGCAAATAGGCTGTTGTCTTTGCAAAGGAATTTGCACTTTGCATGGACATTCTCCCTGAGGCTAGGTTCACACGTATGCAGTTTGTGTTTTATCCATTTCTGCAGTGCTTTTTGCAGTGCGTTTTGCATTTTTGCACTTTTTTGATGCATATTTGCAGCCTTTTGTATGCGTTTTGCATTTTTTCCTTTTTTCAACTTGTTGCTGGGCGGAATAAAATGGAAAAACGCACCAAAAACACGCTACATGCTTTTCTGCAGTGTCTCCATTGAAGTCTATAGAACCAAAAACACAACATTTTGCATTTAAAAAAGTCCCTGACCCTTTCCAGAAAAACTGATTGGATGAAAATGCATAGATGTGAACCTATCCCATAGGAAATCATGTTAAATGGACTGTAGTGCGTTTCTGTAAAATGTGAAATGCAGCAGCAACGTATAGGTGTAAAACTAGACTTAAGCCATGATCAGAAAATCGTATGAAAAATACCACATCTGAAGCAATCGTACGATAATCTGATCATTAGTACACAGCATACGAAGTTATTTGAAGGGACAAGCATGAACGTTTTTGGCATACAATACCAGATTGTACAATTTTTCATTTAACCAGTACAGTTTTTCGGCCGAAAATACAATACAAATACATTACATCACTTTTGAATTTTTATTGAGTTGTAGGCAAGGGCGGACTGACAACTCATGGGGCCCCCGGGCAATAGGGGTCATGGGGCCCCTGTGTCCTTGCCCAAACTCAAAAAAGCCTATGAAAAAGGTACCAGGGGCATCTCATGGGGCCCCCTACTGACCCCGGGCCCTCGGGCAGTGCCAGGGTTTCCAAATGGTCAGTCCGTCCCTGGTCGTAGGAGAATTTTCGTAACTTCTTCCCTCTTCACTTTTGATATGAGATTGCAAGCAAAATAAAATGGACAATCATTCGTCCAATATTCCCAGCGTGTATACAGGACTTTGCCTTAGTGAAGGAGGTGAAACTCTGCTTACTTCCATCTTCCAAACACAAGCACAAAATAATACTGTTTTTTTTCCCTTGCACATTTTGGGCATTCTTTCCAAAATACATTTTCACTGCATTCACTAAGCTAAGATAAAATTTCCTTGCTAAATGAAATAGCCTGTTTGCCTTTAGTTAAGGAATCCCAATGGGTAACAAAAATATTATTAACCGGTTAAGGACCACCCTGTAGCAGATATACTGCTACAGGGCGGCACCTGTGCGCAGAATCACGTATATATACGTGATTTCACATTTTTCGTGGGGGGGCATGCAAGCCACCTGCACCGCCATTCAGGGCTATGGATGTCAATCACCAAGTCCCGGCCAGTAATTACCTGCCGTCGCCCGTTGATTACCGAGCATCTCTGATGGGGAGGAAGAGTGTTTTGTTTACAAAAATCTTCCTCCCTGTCAGCTTGAGCACACTGCTCAGGATGGCTGTGCACAGTACAGCCATCCCCAGGGGCAGACTGACCATTTGGAAATTCGGGCTTTGCCCGAGGGCCCAGGGTCAGTAGGGGGCCCCATGAGATCCTGATACCTTTTTCATAGGCTTTTTTGAGTTTGGGCAAGGACACAGGGGCCCCATGATCCCCTATTGCCCGGGGGCCCATGAGTTGTCATTCCACCCCTGGCCATCCCGATCAGTGTGCTTACAGTGAAGAACACGCCCCCTAGTAAAACACACATAGCACACAGTTAACCCTTTGATTGACCCTCATATTAACCCCTTCCTGCCCAGTGCCATTACTACAGTGTCAGTGCTTTTTTTTTTTAGCCCTGATCATTGTATTGGTGTCACTGGGCTGTCAGTGACACCAAGTTAGTTCCCCCCAGTCTCAGAATGTCCACCGCATGCCTTTAACCTGAATGCTTCTTCCGCCTGCTGGCGTTGTGGGAAAGACCTTGGTTCCCTCTTCCACATTTTTTGGACTTGTGAATCCATCGTTCCCTTTTGGGAAGAGATTTTGTCCTTTTTACAATTGCTATTGCATACCTCTCTCCCCTTTGAGCCCCTATACTTTTTATTGAGCCTGCCATTCCCAGGTCTTCCCAAGAGGGCCAGGAAACTCACCGCACATATTCTGACAGCGGCTAGAAGAAGCATTCCTATGTGCTGGCTATCCTCTATACCTCCTTTGATGCCAACTCTGTTTCAAATTATTGCTGATGTGAGACAGATGGAATGCCTGACTGCTATACATGCCTGGCTCGATTGCTGTGTTTGAGGCAGTGTGGCACCCATGGGATAATTTCACCTCCTCCCACCTTTCTCCTAACGTACGGTTCTGATGACCTCTCCACTGTTGCTATGTGACATTTTGTTTGTAACCATGCAGATTTCACCATCGATGTGCTCCCTCTTTTTCCTGTGCTCCTTTTTCAATTTACTGCTTGTATGTATATATATATATATATATATATATATATATATATATATGTGTGAAAACCAATAAAAATTGTTAATAACAGAAAAAAAAGAATGTCCGCCGCAGTCCCGCAGTCCCGCAGTCCCGCTAAAAGTCGCTGATCGCCGCCATTACTAGTAGAAAAAAAAATCTTATTATCAATACCTCCATTTATAAATGCTATAACTTTCACGTAAACCAATTAATTTACACGTATTGGGATTTTTTTAAACAAAGACATTTAGCAGAATACATTTTGGCCTAAATTTATGATGAAATTTGATTTTTTTTATTTTTTTTACTGGACCTCTTCCATACAGGGCACTTTTACCCCCTTCCTACCCAGGCCAATTTTCAGGTTTCAGCGCTCTCACACTTTGAATGACAATTGCGCAGTCATGCAACATGGTACCCAAACAAAAATTTTATCATTTTCTTCACACAACTAGAGCTTTCTTTTGGTGGTATTTAATCACTGCTGGGGTTTTTATTTTTTTGCTAAATTAACAAAAAAAGACCAAACATTTTGAAAAACAAACCACATTTTTCTTTGTTTCTGTTATAAAAGTTTGCAAATAAATAATTGTTCTTCATAAATTTAGGCCGAGATGTATTCTACTACATGTCTTTGGTGAAAATAACCCAAATTAGGATTTATTATTTAGTTTGTAGGAAAGTAACAGAGTTAACAAACTATGGTATAGATCTGAATATTGATCAATCCTGAAGTCCTGACAGCCAATCTAATTTCTTGAGGGCCAAGAATGTCAGAACAGTACAGATATCCCCCAAATTACCCCTTTTTGCAAAGTAGACAGTCCGACGTATTTTTTTTGAACTTATAATTTTTTTGTCATAATTTTTCAGAAAATTAAAAAATGTAAAAATTATTTTCACTATTTTTTTTTACATACTGTCACCAGTGCAGTACAGCGTCATCATATAACTGGCATGGTGGTGATCAGGGACACTGACTGGTGACAGTATGAAAAAAAATTATAATTTTTTAAAAAAAATTTAAATTTTTTTTATTAGTTTTAATTTTTATTACATTTCCTTTTCTTTTTTTTAAGATTTTGTTTTCATATTTCACTCTGACCAAAGTAGTACAATGTTACCATAGTAACATTGTACTACTTTGGGGAAGTGATCATTATTATCATTTTTTTTAAACTATATGCTTATAGCAAAGAATTACTTTGTTATAAGCAAGCATTTACCTGAATGACATCGATTCATTCAGGGTTTGTTTTTTTTTTGTGCTTAGCTGTGATTTGGCCATGGCTAATCACATGACACAGCTGGGCTGTGATTGGTCCAGCTTGTGCATGTGATTGCTGTGACCATTCACAGCTAGGCACACTAGTATACAAAGGATGGCATGAATGTATACAACTGTCATGTGACCTGCTGTGATTGGTCACAGCAGGTCACATGGTACTGGCAACGGGGCCGGTACTCAGATCTGTCATTGGCCATGTCTGAGGTACATCTGCCGCCATCTGGCCATAGGCTGGGCGGGAAAAGGGTAATAGCAAAAAACCCAAAATATTGTTTTTTTTCTCAAAATTGTCGGTCTTTATTTGCTTATAGCACAAAAAATAAACAACACACATGCGATCAAATACAACCGAAAGAAAGCTCAATTCATGGGGAAAAAAGGACGTAAATTTCATTTGGGTGCAGCATTGCATGACCGCGCAATTGTTAGTTAAAGTAACACAGCGCCGTAACAAAAAAAATGGCCTGGTCATGAAGGGGGGTAAATGCTCTTTAGGGCAAGTGGTTAAGATGATGGCCTTATAACCTCCACCTTTAAAAACAGAGCAGCAATAACGTCTCCCATACAATTCTCCTCATTAGTTCCCTTTAGATAATATCACTGATTATGTTAATTAAAATGACTACTATGAAGGTGCAAACATGGCAGAGTTCTCATATTAGAGGTGCAGGTGGCAAGGTAGTAATTACAATAATGGTGCCAATTGGGCAGTGACTAAAGCCACAGGATTGTATGGATCAGAACAAAACCCTAAATGTCCAAATTGTGCTAACTTTTATACTTTTTTTGAAATGTCTATCCAGATTTGTACATTTTTAGCTAAATTCAGAAGAACTGTAAGAGAAGAGGGTGCCATGGATCAGCGGCAGTGGGGAAGTTTACACATAGGGATTGATTTACTAAAACCGGGGAGTGCAAAATCTGGTGCAGCTGTGCATGATAGCCAATCAGCTTCTGACTTCAGCTTGTTCAATTAATCTTTGACAAAAACCTGGAAGCTGATTGGTTTCTGTGCAGAGCTACACCAGATTTTACACTCTCTAATTTTTGTAAATCAACCCTGCAATGTCTGTAAATCTGACAAGCCAGCTGTCAGCTTTCAGATGGGAGTGATTGGGCAGCAAAACAGATGTCCAATGACTTCCACAGAACCCCACAAGGTCCACTGCCTCCCAGTGTAAGCCCTCTGTATTGTAAGTGTCACCAGGTGAGGGCGAGCAGTGAAAGTCCATACGCTGATCTCCCCTAACAAAAAGGATTTGTTTCACTTTCTACTGACGTATTTCCTAGCTGTTTTAGCCAGGGAAAAAGTTAATGGAACATGGTCTGTTTTCCATTATCTTCAACAGAGTGCAGGAAAGGCATCAAAGGTCTAACAGACCCACAATGTCTAATTAAACAGAACCTATCACAGTATATATGTTATTACATAGGGGGCTACTGTCTCCTAAGTGATAGAAATAAAGTTAAGCCAAAGAAAAAACTAAATAGAGTTAAGTGAACTCCCAGAAAAAATGTTGAAACCTCCCCACCATGTACATGAATATACCAGGACATGGTGACAGCAACAGTTCTAGGGCTATTATTCACAGTTAACTCTAAAGTGATGACTTGTTAGAGCTTTTAAATCCTAAAGAAGCTTTTATTGTTTATAGAACATTTTGAGCACCAAAGTTTGTTACCATTACATGAACCTGCACAACTTTAAGGCTTGATATGTTTGGTGTCAACTTAACACAATTTTATATTTTATCTAAAAATAAGTTATTTGTTGCGTTTGTGTGCACGAAAATTAACGTAAGTGTATTTTTTACTGAAAACTATTGCTTACTAAAACTTTGCACTAATTTCATGTGAAATAAATAATTGGAACTACCACCGTTTTACTCGCCAGTGTCGCTGCATTCAGAAAATATTTTTTTCGGGTGGGGGTGTTAACTAATTTTTAGGAATAAACTTTTTTTTGAACCTGTGTCAAAAAGCGCTCCAGTAGCAAACAGGATAAAATAGTTAATAAACACACACACACACACACCATACATACAATCCTTTATTAAAATCCTAATAATATCTCACAACCACCAGTCAAGAGTTGTGGGGATGAGATCCTTGTCCTCATCAATATGGGGACAAGGTGCTTTACTAATAGAAGCCCCCCTAGCCAGGAACTCTCCCCATGTTGAGTGCATGTGGTACGGTATGTTTCAGGAGGGAGGGCACATTATCATTCCCTTTTTTCATGGACAGCCAGGCTGCATGCTCAGATTAGGGTCTGGTATGGATTTTTAGGGGGCCCTCACACATTTTTTTTCATTTGTATGGTGTCCCCCCTGAAGCGCCTGGTATGCTTTTTTTTTGGAGGGGGGGCCCTCTTTTTTATTCTTGTAGGTAGTGCTACAGTAAAAATGATATTTGCAAAGTAAAAAAAATAACAGTTTAAATTGCCAGCAAAGAAAACTGTATTGCTGGCTTCAGAGGCATAACTTGAAGCTTGTTGACCTTAGACCCACCCACTACCACCCATCGCTTCCACCATGTGCCAAGATACTCCAAGTGGTAAAGAGTTATTTCAGATCTTTATTTACATATCAAGAGGGTAATTCAAAAGAATTGGAAAGTTATATAAAATATGTGGACAGTTTCTCCAAAATCTTTTGAATACCCTGGAGCAGGGGTAAGCAACCTTTGAGAGGTGGAGATCTACCTCAACAACATGAAAGAGATCAAAGATTACTGTGGTTACATTTTGTTTTAAGATATTACCCAGCAAGGACTATGTAAATAGTAAGGAAAACTTAGAAACATATAGTAGAACACTGTAAAAATATAAACTCAGCCTACTTTAAAAGTGGACAGTGTCAGTCAGTAGAGCAGTGGATGGTATCCGTGGGGCAATGCACAGCATCAGCCAGTAGATCAGTGGACAATGTCAGTAGAGCAGTGGACCGGGTCAGTCAGTAGAGCAGTGGATGGTGTCAGTAGAACAGTGGATGATGTCAGTCAGTAGAGCAGTGGACAGTGTCAGTCAGTAGAGCAGTGGGCGGTGTCAGTCAGTACAGTAGTGGACGGTGTCAGTCAGTAGAGCAGTGGACGGTGTCAGTCAGTAGAGCAGTGGACGGTGTCAGTAGGACAATGGATGATGTCAGTCAGTAGGGCAGTGGACGGTGTCAGTAGGACAGTAGATGATGTCCATCAGTAAGACAGTGGATGATGTCAGTCAGTAGAGCAGTGGGCAGTGTCAGTAGAGCAGTGGACAGTGTCAGTAGTGCAGTGGACTGGGTCAGTTAGTAGAGCAGTGGACGGTGTCAGTCAGTAAAGCAGTGGATGGTGTCAGTCAGTAAAGCAGTGGGCGGTGTCAGTCAGTAAAGCCATGGACAGTGTCAGTCAGTAGAGCAGTGGACGGTGTCAGTAGGACAGTGGATGATGGCAATCAGTAGGACAGTGGGTGATGTCAGTCAGTAGAGCAGTGGGCAGTGTCAGAAGAGCAGTGGACAGTGTCAGTAGAGCAGTGGACCGGGTCAGTCAGTAGAGCAGTGGACGGTGTCAGTCAGCAGAGCAGTGGATGGTGTCAGTCAGTAAACCAGTGGATGGTGTCAGTCAGTAAAGCAGTGGACAGTGTCAGTCAGTAGAGCAGTGGACGGTGTCAGTAGGAGAGTGGATGATGTCAATCAGTAGGACAGTGGATGATGTCAGTCAGTAGAGCAGTGGGCAGTGTCAGTAGAGCAGTGGACCGGGTCAGTCAGTAGAGCAGTGGACGGTGTCAGTCAGCAGAGCAGTGGATGGTGTCAGTCAGTAAACCAGTGGATGGTGTCAGTCAGTAAAGCAGTGGACAGTGTCAGTCAGTAGAGCAGTGGACGGTGTCAGTAGGACAGTGGATGATGTCAATCAGTAGGACAGTGGATGATGTCAGTCAGTAGAGCAGTGGGCAGTGTCAGTAGAGCAGTGGACTGGGTCAGTCAGTAGAGCAGTGGATGATGTCAGTAGAACAGGGGATGATGTCAGTCAGTAGAGCAGTGGACAGTGTCATTAGATCTCCATTCTGAAACAATCCCCTGCAGCAGCTGGTGGGAAAGGAGAGGAAGTCGGCAGTTCTGTGGTGGGGACAGGGGAGTCACAGAGGGCATGGCCAGCAGAAATAAGAGTAACCTGGATAGGAATGGCAGCATATACTGAAAGTGCCCTCTCCATTTTCCTTCTGCAGCCGCTGAAAGCCAGCAGGAGGGAGAGAAGACTTATTTTAGCAGCTGCAGGAGGAAAATGAAGGAGGCCAGTTTCTGTATATGCTGTCCTTATCCAGGTGTAGAACCTAATGTGACAGGGATGCCCCACAGGCCCCATGGAACATGAGCGGGATAGCCATTGCAACCCCTGTGGCCCCCGACGCTACACCAGTGTTGGGGTCCCTTCATGTTACAGCATGTCCAGGACTCACCCCTCCAGCATGTTGGCTCCTGTCACACCCCCACACATGGATTTCTGCAGTACAGGGGAGTCCAGGGAAGTCTCAGTCCCTCAATGTGTAGAAGCCCCCAACCCTGTCAGTGTCCTTGACTGTAAAATGTTTTCAGTCCCTCCCAACCCCCCCTCCTCCCCCTATGCTCTGTGCTCACCATTTGATGAACTTGCTTGTTGGATCTGTGACATGCCCCCCCCCCCCACAGGGCCCCCATCATTAATGAGGACAGGTGGGTGGGGCAATAAGAGAACACCGAGGCATAGGCAGGGTTGTCTTTAATATTGATTGGACCCTGGGCAAACATTTTCTTGCCCCCCAATGCACTTTTGCTCCCCCATCATTACACAGGACCTCCTCCCTCACACTACGCTCAACATTATTATTATTATTATTATTATTATACAGGATTTATATAGCGCCAACGGTTTGCTCAGCGCTTTACATTATAGTGGGAGACAATACAGTAACAATACAGTTCGATACAAGAGGGATTTGAGGGCCCTGCTCCTTGGAGCTTACAATCTAGGAGGGAGGGGTGAGTGATACAGTAGGTAGTAACTGTGGGGGGTGGAGTGGTTGGAAGAGCGGAGGATTCCAGAATTAGCAGAGGGCGGGATAGGCTTCCCTGAAGAGATAGGTTTTCAGTGATCGCCTAAAGGCAAGTAGAGTAGGTGATAGTCTGATAGATTGGGGTAGGGAGTTCCAGAGGATGGATGACGAACTGGAGAAGTCTTGGAGACAAGCATGGGAGGAGGAGATAAGGGAGCTAGAGAGTAGGAGGTCTTGCGAGGAGCGTATGGTTTGGGTGATATTTAGAGATAAGATCGGTTATGTAAATTGGGGCAGTGTTGTGGATGGCTTTATATGTCATTGTTAGTGTTTTGAATTTTATCCGTTGGGCAACTGGGAGCCAGTGGAGGGATTGGCAGAGAGGGGTGGCAGATACAGAACGGTTAGTGAGGTAGATGAGTCTGGCAGCAGCGTTCATGATAGACTGGAGGGGGGCTAGCCTGCGATGAGGTAGGCCAATGAGGAGGGAGTTACAGTAGTCGAGCCGTGATATGACAAGGGAGTGAATAAGTTGCTTAGTGGTTTCCGAGGTTAGGAACGGTCGTATCTTGGAGATGTTGCGGAGGTGAAGTCTACATGATTTTGTCAGCGATTGGATCTGGGGCTGGAAGGACAGATGGGAGACTAGGATTACACCTAGTACCCTGGCATGAGGGGATGGACTGAGGATGGTGAAGTCAGTGGGGGTGGTGTGGGCAGGGGTGAATACTAGGAGCTCAGTTTTGGAAAGGTTGAGTTTGGGGAAGTGGAGTGATATCCAAGCCGATATGTCGCTTAATAGACTAGCGATGCGGGTGGAAACTGAAGGGGTGAGGTGAGGGGTAGACAGATAGATTTGCATTTCATCAGCATAGAGATGGTAATTGAAGCCGTCGTAGTTTATCAAGTGACCAAGGGAGGAGGTGTAGATGGAGAAGAGAAGGGTTCCAAGGACAGAACCTTGAGGGACCCCTACAGAGAGAGGGAGAGAGGAGGAGGTGGCGGCGTTATAGGTAACACTGAAGGAGCGCTGCGATAGATAGGAGAAGAACCAGGAGAGAGCGGAGTTTCTGAGGCCAAAAGAGTGTAGTTTTTTGAGGAGGAGGGATGGTCAACCTTGTCAAAAGCCACGGAGAGGTCGAGTAGTAGGAGTATTGAATAGTGGCCGTTGGTTTTTGCGGTTAGTAGATCAATAGAGAGTTTTAGTAGGGCAGTTTCGGTGGAGTGTAGAGGGTGAAAGCCAGACTGTAAAGGGTCGAGAAGGTTGTTGTCAGTGAGGTGGGAGCTCAGACAATTTTAAACTAAGCGTTCTAGGACTTTAGAGGTAAATGGCAGCAGGGAGATTGTCTAAGGTTGTTCAGGTTGATGGGGTCTAGGGAGTGATGTGCGCGTGCTTTAGAGGGGAGGGGAAGGCACCTGTAGAGAGGGAGAGATTGAAGATGTGAGTGAGGGAGCATAGGATAGAAGAGGAGGGTGACCAAAGGAGTTGTGAGGGGACAGGGTCCAGGGGGCAGGTGGTGAGGTGGGCTTCTGAGAATACCTTAAGGACCTCTTCGGTGGTAGCGAGGTCAAAGGAGGAAAGTGTTGAGGGAGGTATGGTATGAGGAATGCTAAGTGGGGTGCGTGTCTGTGTAGTGGCGATGTCCCTACAAATTGCGTCAATCTTGTTTTGGAAGTGGTGTGCAATCTCATGGGCAGTGAGTGAGGCGCTGTGTGGTGGTGGGGGCGGAGAAAGTAGAGAGTTAAAGGTAGAGAAGAGCTGACGAGGACTCGAAGAGAAGGTATTAATGAGGGTGACAAAGTAAGCTTGTTTGGCAGCGTGGAGGGAGGAAGTGTATGTTAAGAAGGCAGATTTATAATGGGTGAACACTTGGTGGGATTTGGTTTTACGCCATAATGTGGGTGTGAATTGGCCTGCAGCAGCCGCTGTAATGTCGGGCATCAGACATCCCCCCCCCTCTGCCGGGACTCGACATCTCACCCCGCTCATGGCACGGCTGTTCCTGGGGCTACAGGAGGGATGAGGAGCCCCAGTACCCGGGGAGAGGACAGGGGACACCCACTCGAATGGATGACAGCCACTGACAGCTTTTCTTTTCATTTTGATGTCACCCCCTGTGATAGTGTCACCCGGTGGGGCCCGCACCCCCTAGTGATGCCACTGGGCGTGAATAATTGCTTGAGTTACTTTATTCCTAACTTCTAGAGTGCACTGAGAGGAAGACTTCCAGCATTTGGCCAAAATTTGCTTAGCTGCTGTGGTGACTTGTAAAAGAAGTTTGAATTGGGATTTAGATATGGAAAATGGTACTAATTCTTAAAGAAGTCCAGATATAGATATTTTATACATAGTTACATTGATTCAGCTTGGATCAATGTTACTATGTAAATACCATTCCAAGTGTTCTCTGATGTAATGATGTGGAGCTACAGAGCACGGGTGTTACGATAAAACTGGAGAGTGCAAAATCTGGTGCAGCTCTGCATAGGAACCAATCAGCTTCCAGGCTTTTTTTTTCTCAAAGCTTAAAGTAGAACTATAGGCAAAACATTTTATTTTTATTTTGGATAGAGTAAGGGAGGGCTATAACCCCTGTCAGGTTTTTTATTTGCCATCTGTGTCCCATTGCTAAGATTTTACTTCAATTCCTGTTCCATAGCCAAAACAGGAAGTCCTAGCACCAGATGACCCTGTCTCCTGTAACCAGACACTATTCTGGTATAAAGCCACCTAGTGGCAAAGTAGCTAACTGCACCTGCCTACACATGTGAATGCTAAAACACAGAAACCACTGAAACAGTTGCAAATGTATCTGGTAGTGTTCGAAAGGAATAAATGTAATAAACTCCCTCACATGTAGCCACTGAATGCCCGCTTCCCCTTTTCTCCCTCCCACAGACATTCTGCACTTGCAGGAGGGAAATGGAAGGTCTTCTACATGTCTCTACCGCCACCTCCCTATCCCTCTCCTGCTGCCCTGGGCATCTGTGTGCTTCCCTGGCCCCCTTGACCCTCCTGCAGCACTGCTGGGTTTTCCCCTCTCGGCTGCTGCGAGGGATCTGTCAGGATAGAGAGAAGGGATGGAGTCTGTAAATGTGTCATTTATCAGCCCTTCCTTGTCTTTAATTAATAGAGTCAGTGATCGGTACCAATCATTGACTCTGGGGGGATTTTTTTTTTTCAGTTCCTATGCCTCAGTTTAGCTCTGTACAGAGCTATTCCTGTTCATTCATTCTGTGCAGCTGAGGCTGCAGAGAAAGGGCTTGATGAATCTGTCCTCAGTCCCTTTTTTCTGTCTGAAAAGTGAGACAAAGGGTTCTTTTTTGACCCCTGATATTTTACCAAAGCACCCGATGGGGGTTCTAAGAAAAAAGGGGGGGTTCAAAAATAATAAGAAATAACATTTTTAAAAATATATATAATGAAATGGTAAAAAAATAATAAAAAATAAAACAACAAAAATAAAAAAACTACTGACACCAGTGGTAAAACTACCAGGGTCGCAAAGGTTGCACTTGCGACTTGGCACTGGCATTCTGCCACTTGGGGAGACCCCAAGACAGATGGAAGGTGGCCTACTGTGGGACCGTAATAAAGGGCCCTGGGATCAGTGGGAAGGGCCCTGGTCGGGGGCCAGCGTGGCCCTTCATGGTTTATTGCACTGGGACACTGAAGGTTCTAATTATGCCTCTGCCAAGTACCAAGTGTTAAAGTAGAACTATAGGCAAAACCTTTCTTTTTTCATTTTTTGATAGAATATGGAAGGGTTTAAACCTCTGTCAGATTTTTTTTTTCACCATCTGTGTCCCATTGTGGAGATTTTCCTTCACTTCCTATTTTCCTTCACTTCCAATAGCCAAACAGGAAGTGAGAGGAAATCCCTATATTAAGGGAATTCCTTGGGGATCCCCAGGTCACCAGAACTAGTGCCCCCATTGAAAGATTTCCCCTCCTATTACTTTTCTAGGGATATTCCAAAAATGTGGAATTTTCTTTTACTTTCACTTTTAATGATAATGGGAAACAGGACAACTAGAGAAGGCGAATCTCCCAAATGGGACCCAGGTCACCAGAACTAGTGTCCCCACTGAAAGATTTCCCCTCCTATTACTTTTCTAGGGATATCCCAAAAATGTGGAATTTTCTTTTACTTTCAGTTTTAATGATAATGGGAAACAGGACAAATAGAGAAGGCGAATCTCCCAAATGGGACCCAGGTCACCAGAACTAGTGTCCCCATTGAAAGATTTCCCCTCCTATTAATTTTCTAGGGATATCCCAAAAATGTGGAATTTTCTTTTGCTTTCACTTTTAATGATAATGGGAAACAGGACAAATAGAGGGGGTGAATCTCCCAAATGGGACCACAGACAGCAATACAAACGAACAAGTGTTCTAATCCCTCTCCTCTCTGTCCAAAACTAAAAAAAAAAAGTTGTGCCTTTAGTTATACTTTAATTGAACAAGCTGAAGTTAGAAGCTGATTGGCTACCATGCATAGCTGCACCAGATTTTGCACTCTCAAGTTTTAGTAAATCATCCCCTTTGCATTCATTCAGGAAATGCAAAGCAATCTGTTACGACACCAATACTGAGTAGCTGACCTCCTTTATTTAGAATGCCAACAGGGAGTTGCTTTGTTCGGGACCCATAAGCAAGTGGAGATCACTGGAGTGGCGGTGTCTATTTCCGTGAATTTCATCTTCCAGGGGGATCAGCAAGATTTGGTACCTGCATATTTACACTGTAAGAGTAGTAAACCATACAAATTAATCATAATTTATAATATGCTCTGGTCTGACTTTCTCATCTATTTGGTTGCACTGTAATGGTTTTGGCCATTATTATTATACAGTATTTATATGGTGCCAACAGTTTGTGCAACACTTTACAATATAACAGGGGACAGTACAGTTACAACACTGTTCAATACAGAAAGAAGAGGAGAATGGATGCTAATGGAGCTTACAATTTAAAGGGAGGGGGAGATGGTACAAAAAGGAATAGCCACAGGGGATGATCTGATGGAGGTGGCTCAAATACAGGTGGAGGTGGTGTAGGCTTCTCTGAATAAATAATTTTTCAAGGATTGCCTAAAGGCGGACAGGATAGGAACTGACCGAACATACTGGGGTAGGAAGTTCTAGAGCATGGGAGAGGTTCTGGAAAAGTCCTGGAGGTGAGCATGGCAGGAGGTAACATATGAGCTCAAGGGAAAGATGTCTTGGGAGAACTGGAGATAATGATTTGGGCTGTATCTGTAGATAAGGTTAGGGATGTAGCTGGTAGCAGTGTTGATGATGGCTTTGTACTTTCTGGTTAGTATTTAGAATTTTATGCGTTGGGGTAGTTGAAGCCAGTGAAGGGATTGCCAGAGAGGGGCTGCAGATCAGCTAGTAAGGTGTATAAGTCTAGCAGCAGCATTCATAATAGACTGCTGGTATGTCGCTCAGTAAATTTGTGATACTTGAGGAGACTGAGGGGGTGAGCTGGGGAGTAAAGATATAGATCTGGGTATCATCTGCATAGAGGTGGTATTGGAAACCATTGGAGGTTATTAACAGTACATGTTTGTGCAATGATTTTGATATTTCTATTTAATGCAAGTTGCATCCATGACATTATAAGTTATCCAAGTAACCAGTAAACTCAGCAAATGTACTGTTACACATATATTATAAATATGTATAGCACAGGTTTCAACTGTATAGTGTGATAAAACAGTTCAAATCAAAAGTAATAGGTTACAGCAATTTTTTGTGCATAACCCTTTATAACAGGGGTGTCCAACCACTTTCCTGGGCACATTGGAAGAACAGGAATTGTTATGGGCCACACATAAAATACACTAACAATAAGGATAGCTGATGAGCAGAAAAAGTTGGGCAGATCACAAGTTAATCATCAATGATATAGATAATGTACCGATCTGAGTAATAACACTTCATTTCTTTTTAACTTTTTTAAACTATAAAAGTAAAAGAAAGCAACATAAAACTAGTGCGATATTTGACTGTTTTTGATAAACTAATGCATCAATATCTGGTTCGATGGATGTAGTAGCAATTCTCAACCAATTCTCAAGGTGCTCATCAGATGTTTTGGTTCTAATTTTGTCCTTCGCATGCTTCATCCTTAAGCACTTCCCGTCCGCCCCATGTATATAAATGGCTGGACGCGAGCAGTGCAGGAGCGGGTTGCCATTCATAAATGGCGCTGGCCACGTTAGCCTGTGCGCGCTCCCCCGAAACACATGGCACCGTGATCCGGTGCCCTCTGTGTCTGGAGGACACAGCGGAACATCAATCACTGTGTGAGATCCCAATCATGTGATCACTGATTGGCCAGTCAGTGATCACATGAATAGTGGTAAGCAAGATGTCACTTCCAATCACTGTGACCAATCACAGCTCGCACAGTATTTCTCAATGGCTGCAAGAATGCAGCCAGAGAGAAGGAGAAATGATTGCTTTACAGCCTTTATGGGTGTAAAAGCAATCAGTGTAAAAAAAAAAATAAAAAATCTTCATCATCCCCCACAAGTAGTACAGTGTCACTATGGTGACACTGTACTGCTAGGGTGACTGTATGAAAAAAAAAAAAAAAAACATAAATAATAATATAAAAAAAAAATAAAAATGTAAAAAATTTTTTTGAAAAATTATGATTTTTGGTTATAAACTAATTTGGGTTATTTTTTTTTACTAAAAAGATAACTGAATAATTTTTGGTGAAGATTTATGAAGAAAGATTATTTATTTGCAAAATTTATGCTGCACGAGAATACTGTCGGTGTGCTTCATGATACAGTTGCAAAATTTGAATTAACATGGTAACCATGGGCTAAATACATGAATGTTTCTTTTATATTCTGGTAACTTATCTAGAAAGGCAGGGCGGGTGCCTCTTTGGGTTTTCTCTGGACCTGTAATTCTGTTTCTTATCCTTTCTTTCTTTTCCATTCATCCGTTTCTTCTTCTACAATATGGATGATAGCCCTTGGTATTGTGAAGGATACCTCGGAAAGCTCTTGGCTGTAACCTGTGCTATGTTTGGGGGATCATATTATAAGGATGTTATGGTGAATTGTGCACTTCCCTCCCTTATTTCATATGTTCTTGAGTGTGATTTGGTTTGATATAGAAGTTGAGGCTGTGTATCCTTGTACATTCTCATGTATTATCAAACATTTTTTCTTCTGTACCAGCCTGTTTTCATACTATTGCTGGCTTTGTATTCTGCTGAAACCTTAAAAAAAATTATTGAAAGTAAAAGTCCAGTAAAGAGAGAATGCCAACATTTTCTTTGGCTGCATGCAAGGGCAGCACAGTGGCTACTGTAAATGGTTAGCATTTCCACCTGGCATTACTAGGGTCATTGGTTCGAACCCCAGCCACAGCACCACCTGCCTGGAGTTTGCATGTTCTCCCTGTGCCTGCGTGGGTTTCCTCCAGGTACTCCAGTTTCCTCCCACACTCCAAAGACATGCTGGTAAGTTAATTGGCTCCTGTCTAAATTGGCCCTAGTATGTGTATGCATGAATGTGAGTTAGGGACCTTAGATTGTATGCCCCTTGAGGGTTAGGGACTGATGGGAATGTACAATATATATGTAAAGCGCTATGTAAATTGACAGCACTATATAAGTACCTGTAATTAATTAATGAATATATTCGCTAAATGTAAACACATTTTTACAAAAAAATCCAAAATAAAAATCAACATCAAGTAAATTTATGATTTTGTATTAGGCTGCGTACGTAGCCGTCTTGGGCCACATGTGTCCTGTGGGCCACAGGTTTGACACCCATGGTCTAAAACTTTTTGTGAGATGTGTACACCTATGACAC
Source organism: Staurois parvus (assembly GCF_062004578.1). Classification (NCBI taxonomy): domain Eukaryota; kingdom Metazoa; phylum Chordata; class Amphibia; order Anura; family Ranidae; genus Staurois; species Staurois parvus. The sequence goes on along the minus strand of NW_028317994.1, from coordinate 9,528,617 downwards.
TTTTTTTTCTGGGGTTACATTTATCTGTGGTTCAGAATAGAAACTCCGACTGCACAAGCAAATTTAAAGTAAACCAATCAAGAAAGGAATATGTGGGTGCTAATTCATCTGAAAATGTATCAATTAGTACCTAAATCTAACAAACCTAATTGCTCACCCTTAATCTTGTACCATATAAATGATATAGAAATATGTTTTAGTATTATTATATGATTTATTAAATTTTCTTTTAAAAATAATACAAATAACAACAGTATATCTTTTGTCACATCTAATACATCCACTTTATCCCCAAAACCCTCCCCTCCAAAATCCCTGTCCATTTCAATCTTTCCTTTTCTTTCCCCTCCTGTTAACCAACCCATATCTATAGCTCTATTTACCCATTTTGATTCTCCATTGCTACTTCCAGGGCACCCCTCATTTTTAAATACTTTTCAGATGTTTTAAAATCGTACCACTTTTTTTCTACATTTTTCCATTTTATCTTCCTCCATATAATGGAGATAAAATTGATATAGAAATATCTAAGACTGTTATGTTTCTATAAACTTTAGGATCGCCAGTCCCAAATTTACATATATCTATTTTAAAATGTAAAAATATACTTGTTTGATGCCTAACAATACCAATCACAAATATTCACATTATGAAGAGAACAATCGTGTGAACGTCTTTTTCACATTAACAATACAACCTACAAAACTGCAGAATTTTGCTTACAAAGCACTAGCTCTCTAAATTTCTCGTTATGTACTGTACAAGGAAGTTTCACCTCTGTAGGATAATAAGCAAGCCATTTAATCAGAATAAAACTGCCCTATTGTTTTATTATGGAAGGTAACTTTTCCACAATGTCACGTATGAAAATAAATCATTTTGTGTAGTACCTTGCCTAAGCTCAGCACAATAGTGACACTGAAGAACTCCTAAAAAGTTATGTTATTCTGCCACCTAGTGGCATCCAGTGCAAAGCCATTAGATGCCTGCTTTAAAACTAAAGGTGTCCAAAACAAAACTAAGCAAAATGTCTACGTGAAAACCATACCTATAAATATAGAATATATACATAAATCTGGGATATACTTTTAACAATAAATATTGCAACACAGTTTTTAGAAAATAAAAAATATGGCAAATATTAACCAGTGTTGTTGTTGTAGGATACGTACACCTTTAAAAAAAAAAAAAAAAGAATAAATACACATAATGTGCATTTATTATTTTTTATACTTGCAGCCTAGAAAGCAGTGCACCTGCGATCAGTAGATAAATCTATCTGTCTGATTGTAGCTCATACAGGTAAGCAGATACACCTTGACAGGAAGAAATAATTAACTACCACAGCACTCAACAGCACCATGGTGGTTCATTCAGAACTACAAGCTGACAGCCACAAAGGCTGTCAGTACTTGTAGTTTTCCATTCACAGATTTCTGTGGACAGGAGGGCAGAGCACCGCATGGTCCCATTTTTTGTTTTGTTTTTTTAAATAGTGACAGCTAGCGAGGAGCGAGCAACGGCTCTGGAAGTGGGAACATATTACATGTTCCACCCAGGGGCGGACTGACCATTTGGAAACTCGGGCACTGCCCGAGGGCCCGGGGTCAGTAGGGGGCCCCATGAGATGCCCCTGGTACCTTTTTCATAGGCTTTTTTGAGTTTGGGCACAGGGGCCCCATGATCCCCTATTGCCTGGGGGCCCCATGAGTTGTCAGCCCGCCCCTGTTTCCACCTCAAAAACAGGTGGAACATGTAACATGTTCCCAAAGGTGAACTTATGCTTTAAAGTTATTATTCTGTATTGCCCTTTGAAATTATAATCTGTTTCTCAATTTGAGCTAACAGTGAAGATTGTTATAGTGATACTAAACCCATAACAGTAAAATCAGTCTGTATATGCAGTAAAGCATGCTTGTTATACTCACTGTGGAACCGAAGGGTTTAATCCTCTGAATTATGTAAAAATGTTGTTTAATCCCGACTTCTCAGATCCTCCCCTCCTTCCAATGTCCCCCTCCTATCTCCTGATTAGCCATATCGTGTGGAGACTCTCTGCATATGCTCAGGTTGGTGTGTATTGCTAGAGAGGGTTTTATTTTCTTGGGAGTGTGCATGTGATCAACACAGGGCCAATCAGCACTGTTCAGACAGAGGTCAGGGGTTGTGCATCCTCCTAGAGCAAAATGAAAACTCATCCTACAAGCTTTAACCAGTTCTCTGCTGAACACTGATAGAAGTCACACAACTGCTCTAACTGCTGATGAGAAAAGGTATTTAGCAGTTTATATTTACTAAAATAATTGCATTTCCATGTTCTGTGTACTGTGGGAGACCAGATATAGTGAATGCAGTGCCCTGGGTTTAGTCACACTGTAAGTAGTGAATGCAGTTCCAGCTCAGTTTGCAATTTTAAACTTGCAACATACACTATGCCTTTAAATGATATGACCATTATCGATTCTTAAAATGCAGTAGCTTATATCAACTGAATAGAAATAATCTTTTTCATTCTTACTGCTCTAAATTATTTAAAGAAAAATCGAACTCATTGCTATGCGTTACTGAATATTCCTGTTGATTGCACTGTTCTCTAAAAAAGCAATCAAATATAACATAACCCATAGCGATCATATACTTTATTCACTGTTATCACTACCCACTGATAGATAAAATCTAATTCATTGCTATAGGTTACTGCATATTATTCATGTTGTTTATACTGTATCATTAATTAGGTCCTTTAATCCCTTGCCGATCCCGTAACACTCACATGCTGCACATATGCATCCACGGCAGCTGTTTTTGTGCTGAGACAGTGCTTCTGTGTGCACTCCCAGCACAGTGATTAAGCTGTCACTGACAGCTCCTTGTCTCTTGTTATGATCAGGAGCCAGGGATACAGACTTCCTATCCTGTGACCACTGTGACAGTCACTGACAGTGGTCACAAGATAGGGAAGTCCACAATGCCCCCCACTTTAAGACCCAGTGAAAGGGCTGTGGCACTGGCATATAATAATGTGGTGCTGCGCTTACAAATAAAACATCACAGAAAGAACATATGGGTACAAAATTACATCAAAATAAAATCTACATGAATTTATATATACCGTAACCCCCAAAATGACATATCTAGGGTGATTATAAGTGAAAAAAACACACGTTTACTACAAATATTATACATAAATCAACACAAACCAACTAATGTATGACTAGAAGGAAAAGATGTGCACCATATATCAGTGACCTCAAATTGGGGATAAGGAGAAAGTGACACCAATATAGACTGTATATGGTGAAAAAATATAGGCTGCACCACCTATAAATATAAAAGAAGAAAAAATACTAATAATACGTGACCCCAATTGCGGGGATATAAAAGTTGCGTACGCGTGAATCCGTGACACATTCAATATAGTGAGAAAAAATATAGGCTTTTATTTTGATGTAATTTTGTACCCATATGTTCTTTCTGTGATGTTTTATTTGTAAGCGCAGCACCATATTATTATATCTTATTATTGTCCATTGTGGTATGTGGTAGGCAGGGGCGGACTGACAACTCATGGGGCCCCCGGGCAATAGGGGATCATGGGGCCCCTGTGTCCTTGCCCAAACTCAAAAAAGCCTATGAAAAAGGTACCAGGGGCATCTCATGGGGCCCCCTACTGACCCCGGGCCCTTGGACAGTGCTCGAGTTTCCAAATGGTCAGTCCGCCCCTGGTGGTAGGGTGTTAGCAGCTTTATTTAGAGTTTTACATTCTGAGCACAAGAGGACTATACAGTTATACTTTGTGGCACTGGCATACCAACAGGGATCACAGAAGTCGCAGTTGCGACCTGGCCCCTGCTCCAGGGGGGCCCTGGGGACTGCCTGTCAACTCCTGTTCAGTAAAGCAGAAGCAGATTCCTCCAGTGTATCACAATGTGCTGTTTTCCTTCTACTTTGCTGAAAGAGTTATCATCTACCCCTTAGTCATCCTGTCAAGAAATGCATTATCTCCCTCTGCCCAGCTCCTCCTCACATACCCTGTGATCTCTTATCTAGAAGTGGACACAAGATGAAAAGAGAACAGGACCAGTTGCAGCTGTTTGGAGGCTTAGAGCCATCTCCCTGTGTCAGTCCAGTCAGTGCTCAGTGTTGAGCAGACAAGGAATCGCTCTCGGCAGGCTCTGTAGTCCAAACTCTGTACAGACAGGTAAAATGTGGTGATTGTTCACCAGACAGCAGCATTAACTTTCGCATTATGGATACTACAGTCTTACCTGCAAAGTGCTCTGGGAATGGTTAGGACATGGACTGCCAGTATTATTTGAGCATGTATAATGGAAATGTCCTTCAGTGTGCAGTAAGCCAAACTTTTATTTATTTTTTTTGCATACAGACAAAAGATAGAGATGAAAGAAACCATGGCTGGTTCACACCATGCCTGCAAAGGAATTTCATGGGAACGTGCTGTGCATTCCTGTGCAATTCACACTGCATGCAAAACATACTCCATTTGCAATCTGCAGTGGGTGTCAGTAAGAAATTAATGACACCCCAAGCACAGGTCACAAGCGCAGTGTATTTGCCCACACCAGATCACATGCTACCTTTGTTGCATTTTAAAAAGTAGTGTATGTAATACTTGTGGTGCGGTGCAATTTATGTCCATTCAAAATGAATGGGCTGAGATCGCACTGCACAGAATTGCATATGAATTGCACAAGAACTGCAGAGTGTCACTGTGTATATCACATGCAGTTTTCTGATGTGAACCGACACTGAACTGATGGAGTGAGATTAAATGAAGATGAAAAAAAAGGAAAGAGAAAAGGAGAGAGAGAAGGGGGGAGAGAGAGAAATGGAGAGATAAAAAAAGAAAGGTGGGAGAGAGAAAGATGGAATGAGAGAATGAGATAAATGTTTGATAAATGAGAAATAAAGTTTGAGAATTTAAGAGACAGAGACGGCAAGAGAGAAGGAGTAGAGAGCAAAAAGGAAAGAGAGAGGAAAAAAGAGAAGAATAGGAGAGGAGAAGAGACAAAGTCTACACTGGGGTCTGCTTACAAGTTTCAAAATAATTGGAGAGGTATATCTAAATGTGGACAGCTTCTCCAAAATCGTTTTAATTACCCTGTCAATATGTAAATAAAGATCTGAACTTTGAGTATGTTGGCATGTGGTGTAAGCGGCGGGTGGTAGTGCTCCTTGCTGTGAAGGCCAGTTAAAGACTGGGGCAGTGGCCATTTTTTGTACTGCTGAATTGTTGGTTGAGGGGGCGCACTGGACACCTTAGCTGCCATTGTGCTACATACTGGGTGTTCAGTGCACTCCTGTACCTTTAAGGAGGGGTGGGCTCCCTCGGGTCCATCATCCCTTGGTCTATCCATTAAATACATGTGCCTCTACTATGGGGGCTCTTAAAATTGGAGCGTTCGGAACTACAGAATATTGGGGTGCCGTGACAAGGCTCTGTAGTATATGCATGTATTTGCAAATGTGTGCTAACTAAACCCCTGTTTTTAATGGATACTGTTAGACAGGTTAATTCGGTTTGTTTGCAAGATGGCTGTCAAGTTAGAGCTGGGAATTTTTCTTTTTAGTTGTTTGACATGTGTCGCCCTTCCATGTGCTCCTTGCTGTGAAGACCCATTATAGACTGGGGCAGTGGCCATTTTTTGTACTGGTAATGGGGGCCCTAGGTCAACTTTTGCATTGGGGCCCACAAGTTTCAAGTTAAGCCTCTGGGCTGCAGCAGGCAGGTGAGATGTGATTAAAGTGGCACTTCATTAAACCCATTGATTTAACAGTTTAAAAAATAGATACTTTTCCCAGCATGCCAGGATTGATAACTGTCACATTTGCTTGTACTCAACCAAACTGTCAAACCATCAAATGGCCGATGTCATAACTGATCACATGTTCAACGTCATGACAGTTGCATATCAAAAAGAGGCTAAGATAGCAGCTTCCTTAGGTGAAAAGCATTGGAGGGTTTAGTTCCACTTTAAACAGCAATCCTTAGCAACCATACGCTAGAGACCAGCTCCTGGTCTCTATGATCAGGAGCCAGAGGTACAGGCCCCCATTCATGTGACCACTGTGACAGTCACTCACAGTGGTCACAGGATCAGAAGATGCAAAACACTTCCCTCCCACCACCACCACATTAGGAACCACTTAAAGGTTGTGGGAGGCAGGTGGGACGGGGTTAAACAGCAATCAAGTAATCCACAAAATATGAAATCGTATTAGGTGTACACATTGCTCAAACACATATTTTATAAGTCTCCTTGTAACTTACCTGTGTTGAGCTATGTGCCTCACTGGTAGGCAGTCAAGCTCTAAAATATACTTTGAAACTTTATGAAATACGCTGTATCAAACAGTCCTTATCAAACAGTCCAATAGCTATACTCCCATATGGAAGAAAAATATATTTGAAATATATTTTAAAAATATTCTTCCCAAATATATTGACATATATTTGAAATGCTACAATTTTGGCCATATTCAATATATTTAAAAAAATAATATATATATATATATATATATATATATATACATGTTAAAATGTGTTTTTATTAACATGTATATATATATATATATATATATATATATATATATATATATATTATTTTTTTAAATAATACTGTATGTCTTTAAAAATACAAATCTACATTTTTTGAATGCATTTACAAATATATCTAAAAATATATGTTAAAATGAGTTTTTTGTATGTTAAAAAAAAATCTGAAGAATATATTTTAAAACAATATAATTTAAAAAAAATATATTTTTAAAAATATTTTTCATATATTTTGTAATATATAAAAAACACATTTCAACATGCAGTATATGTGTATCTATCTATCTAGATAGATAGATAGATAGATAGATAGATAGATAGATAGATAGATAGAGAGAGAGAGAGAGAGAGAGAGAGAGAGAGAGAGTTTATTGAAATATATTTTGAAATATATTGAATATGGCCAAAATTGTAGTATTTCAAATATATGTCAATATATTTGGGAAGAATATTTTTAAAATAGATTTCAAATATATTTTTCTTCCACATAAGCTGTAACTGTGGTGTACCATATTACAATCTTTAGCTTAAAAAAAAAGACGACTCTCACAGCAATCTTTAAGCACAAGTAACCTTAATGTCTTAGTTGCTATTATTTTAAATGTTGAAAATTGTAAAGATTTTAAAAAATTATTACTTATGTGTTTCTTTTGATAATTAAAAAAGAAAATAACAATTTGTGGATATAAGAAGTAAGACTACTGTACAAGTACTTTGCATCACATTAAAAAAAAAAAAAAAAAAAGACTACTGAAGTCTGCAATGGACTCATCATTGATTGTAGAAATGAACTAAGATGTAATGAAGATGTGATTAACATACCATTAAAGGCGTAGATACTTCTGAGTATAGATTACAAATAAAAATTGACCCAATCACTTCTGAAGAAGCAATATATTAAACCATAAGTTACAAGCAAGTGATTTACAGCATCGTAAATGATTTCCATGGCAGATACATAGCAATAAATTTATGTTGCTGAGTTCTTTTTTTTTTTTCCATAGTGGACACAAAGTGCTCTAAGATTATATTATTCAGTGCTCAGGATGTAGAATTCTGTTGATGAAAGCATTTCTGTTGCTGAAGAAAGACATTGTGGTAGAAGGTACCTTCAGCATTAAAGGTAAAAGTAAAGACAGTCAAAAGAATGATCTCCAAGTATAAAGTGAATATGTCATATATGAGGTAAGATCACAGATTTGCAGAGCTGATGGAACCAGTTCAGATTTCATTTGTATTCATTTGTTCAGAAATGGTCATGTAAACAGCAGAAACTGTCACTATGTATTTTAATCTCTAATAGAAAGCTGCAAAGATGCAATATAATGTTTAAAGTGCTGCTAAACCCAGGACCCTGCATTTGCTATATCTGGTCTCCCACAACTCGTCTTTCTTTTTCCTCCAAACACGACGAGTGAAGTTTAGACCAAAAAGTTCTACTTTGGTCTCATCTGACCACATGACTTTCTCCCATGCCTCCTCTGGATTATCCAGATGGTCATTGGCAAACTTCAGACGGGCCTGGACATGTGATGACTTGAGCAGGGGAACCTTCCGTGCAATGCATGATTTGAAACCATGACGCCGTAGTGTTCTACTGACAGTGACCTTTGAAACTGTGGTCCCAGCTCTCTTCATGTCATTGACCAGCTCCTCCCTTGTAGTTCTGGGCTGATTCCTCACCTTTCTTATCATCAGTGATACCCCACGAGGTGAGATCTTGCATGGAGCCCCAGTTTGAGGGAGACTGACAGTCGTCTTTAGCCTCTTCGATTTTCTAACAATTGCTCCAACAGTTGACCTATTTTCACCAAGCTGCTTGGTAATTGCCTCGTAGCCCTTTCCAGCCTTGTGGAGGTCCACAATTTTGTCTCCGGTGTCTTTTGACAGCTCTTTGGTCTTGCCCATGGTAGTAGTTGGTGTCTGACTGACTGTGGGGTGGACAGGTGTCTTTAAAGAGCTCAGACAGGTGCTACTAAGTTAGATTAATGAGTGGAGTAGAGGTGGACTTTTTAAAGGCACAGTAACAGGTCTTTGAGAGCCAGAATTCTTGCTGTTTCTTAGGTGTTCAAATACTTATGTTCAGGAGTGCAAGACTAATAAATTCTTTAAAAATCATACAATGTGATTTCCTGAATTTTTTTTTTAATTCTGTCTCTCAGAGTGGGAATGCACCTACAATGTGAATTTCAGACCCCTCCATGATTTCTAAGTGGGAGAACTTGCAAAATCGCAGGGTGTTCAAATACTTCTGTTCCTCACTGTATATGTGATTTTGCATTTCCGGGTAGGGGGCGCGCGCGCGCTCCCTGCCCATGCCGCCATTCACGACCGCAGCTGTCAATCACTGGGACCCAGCCAGCACAGCCATCCAAAGCAATATGATTACAATGAAGTACACACACAGAGATTACAGTGAAACAGCACACAGTTTACCCTTTGATTGCCCCTCATGTTAACCCCTTCCTGCCCAGTGCCCTTAGTACAGTGTCAGTGCTTTTTTCAGCACTGATCACTGTATTGGTGTCACTGGGGATGTCAGTGACACCAAGTCAGTTCCCCCCCAGTGTCAGAATGCCCGCCGCAGTCCTGCAGCCCCGCTATAAGTCGCTGATCGCCTCCATTACTAGTAAAAATAAAGAATAATAATTCCAGTATCTATACCACCATTTGTAAACACTATAACTTTCACACAAACCAATTAATTTACACGTATTGGGATTATTTTTTAGCAAAGACATGTAGCAGAATACATTTTGGCCTGAATTTATGACAAAATTTTAATTCTTAATTTTTTTTGATGGACATCTATAATAGCAAAAAGTCAAAAATATTTTTTTTTCCTCAAAATTGTCAGTCTTTTTTTTTTATAGCACTAAAAATAAAAATGCACAGGTGATCAAATGCCACCAAAAGAAAGCTCAATTTGTGGGAAAAAAAGGATGTAACGCAAAAAAATTACCTAGTCAGGAAGGGGGGTAAATCCTCAGGAGGGCAAATGGTTAAAGCTGAAATCAAGTCAGCAATAAAAACTTTATAGCAGTACCGGGACAAATTGATCAAGTGTATCTGCTTGGTATCTTGCCTGGTGAGGACAAAAACAAACATAAACACTTGACAGGGGTTCTAATACTTCACCACTCTATCCAAAACTGAAAAAAGGTTACATGCACTTTGAGCATGCTAAAACAACATGTTTTAAAACCGCTTTGTTATGAGAAAAGTATTACATTCTCATGCTGGCCTTTATTTTATTTATTATTATTTATTTCAGGTACTTATATAGTGCTGTCAATTTACGCAGCACTTTACATATATATTGTACATTCACATCAGCCTCTAACCCTCAAGGAGCATACAATCTAAGGTCCCTAACTCACATTCATACATACACATATTAGGGCAATTTTAGACAGGATCCAATTAACTTACCAGCATGTCTTTGGAGTGTGGGAGGAAACCTGAGTACCCGGAGGAAACCCACGCAGGCACAGGGAGAGCATGCAAACTCCAGGCAGGTGGTGCTGTGGCTGGGATACGAACCAACGACCCTAATACTGTCAGGTGGAAGTGCTAACCATTTAGCCACTGTGCTGCCCAAGGAAAACAGTGCTCATAAATTATTATTATTATTATTGTAGGGTAAAAGGCCCTAGCACTGGAGTTCAAAGCTTAAAGGAGAAGTATAGTCAAAGTTCTTTTGTCTATACTTCGTCCTGCACTCCTGTGACCCATTTTCAGCCAGCAGTGAGCTAAAGTCCGCTGTCAGCTCATGTCACTCAGCCGGTCCAGGCTCTGGATGGATCCCGACATTACAGTCGGGATCCATTCAGATGTCTGGACTGGCACCTGGATTAGTCTCTCAGTGAGCTGCTGAGAGCCTAAGCCAACCGCTCTTGCTCCTTGCACAGTCATTGGCTCTCTGCTCACTGAAGGCTGATAACTGAGCAATCAGTGGTCTTTGATCACTCAGTTCCCAGTCTTAGAAGTGGCAGGGCACAGATGCAGCATTGGAGCAATGCTGCATCCACCTAGGTATGTATGATACCGGGAACCAAAATCGACTGTGTCTTGTACCAGGCAACCTATATCTATGTTCCTGAGACTAGCCATGCCACCTGTCCACAGTAAAAGTACTGTGGGAAGATGGCAAGTGGATAATCTTTCAATAATTATTAGAAGACATTGCCCTAGATCATCTCAACTCTAGGTGTGTATCCACCTAGGTGTGTATATCGGGAACCAAAATCCACTGTGTCATGTGCCAGGCAACCTATATCTACGTTCCTGAGACTAGCCATGCCATCTGTCCACAGTAAAAGTACTGTGGGCAGACAGGCAAATGGATAATCTTTCAATAATTATTAGAAGACATTGCCCTAGATCATCTCAACTCTCTTTAAATTATAAAGCCACTAATCAAAAGTCTCATGTAGTAAGTATCATCTGGTAAGCGACGGTATTTGTCTTAAATGCTGAGCTCCATGCAAACAGATAAACACACAAATGAAATACATGTACGGGAGCTGTTTTACCTGCTAAAAGATTTGTATTGCTATTCGTCCAGATTTACACAACCCTCTGACACAGCACATCCAGGAGTATCCACTGTGTAGAAAAAAAGGTGCTGATCATCTTCCACCCTTTATGTACTCATCAGATAACTGGTAAATGTCAGCATATAATATAACTGACCCACCAAATTAGTCCAAACAATCAAATAGTGAAAATGTGATATCAGAATGAAAGTCATCCACTATGCAAGAAACAAAGAAGTGCTGTACTGTATATCCTCCACCTTTTATGCACTCACCAGACTAATGAATATTAGTATATAATATCAGCAATCCACCCAGGGCTATCCACAGGAATCCACACAATCTCCTCCACAAGGAACTTTACTCCAAGAAGGAACTGTGTAGGAAAAGTCCACCACACAGAGCCCCAAAAAAGCTCTATATAGTGTATTATTATTATTACAGGTACTTATATAGTGCTGTCAATTTACGCAGTGCTTTACATATATATTGTACATTCACATCAGTCCCTAACCCTCAAGGGGCATACAATCTAAGGTCCCTAACTCACATTCATACATACATATACTAGGTCCAATTTAGACAGGATCCAATTCACCTACCAGCATGTCTTTGGAGTGTGGGAGGAAACTGGAGTACCCAGAGGAAACCCATGCAGGCACAGGGAGAACATGCAAACTCCAGGCAGGTGGTTCCGTGGTTGGGATTTGAACCAACGACCCTAGTACTGCCAGGTAGAAGTGCTAACCATTTAGCCACTGTGCTTCCCCCCAAGTAGTACACAAATGGGACACATAAAATTACAATAGTAAGGATCCAATATAAAACAACAGCATAAAGAAGCATAAAATATATACAGACTCTGCCGGACGTACTAAGATTGTCATCGTCCAAAGGGTCTACCTGCTGGCATCCTACTGCAACTTCCAGTTTCCTGGGATGGTAGCCATCTTAGTAAGTCCGGCCGAGTCTATATATGTTTTATGCTACAGATCTTTTAAAATGGATCCTTACCTTTGAGTATTTATGCTGCCCACTTGATCCTCATTTCTTGCACAGTGGATAATTTTCATTCTGACATCACTATGTCTTCACTTTTTTGATTGTTTGGACTTCTTGGAGTACTTTGGTGATCACTTATACTAATTGCTAACACTTACCAGTCATAATGAGTACATAAAGGGTGAAAGACAATCAGTACCTTTTATTTTCTACACAGTGGATGGTTTCTATAGTATTTTGTTCACTGTGTTACACTATTTGGACTTTCTTTTTTACCAGACTGTTCACTTGTTTATAATATTTATCACACTTTTTTTTTTTTAGGTTTAATGTTTGAGTGCTTCACTTTTTGATTTGTTTATTTTAAGAGGTTTGTATAGTTACCTTTGTCCCAGCTGCTTTTGCCTCTGAGTGCACACTTGTTTTTTTTAAACAGCCAAGACTATGACACAACCAGGGGCAGACTGACCATTTGGAAACTTGGGCACTGCCCGAGGGCCCGGGGTCAGTTGGGAGCCCCATGAGATGCCCCTGGTACCTTTTTCATAGGCTTTTTTGAGTTTGGCAAAGGACACAGGGGCCCCATGATCCCCTATTGCCCGGGGGCCCCATGAGTTGTCAGTCTCCCCCTGGACACAACTTATGGAAAAGAGAATAATGCAGGGTCCTTTCTCCACTCCCAGCCTTCTGATTGGATATTTGAAGGGCAGCAGCAGACTGATAAGATCATTCCTCTGCTTACACTGATCTCTACTTCTGTCAGTTTGTTCCTTGTCAACACATTTGCATGCAGTACTCTTGATTTGCGCTCTCTCCCAGTCTGCTGCCTTATAGTGATTTTAAGAGCGGGTATGAATTTAAATTTCCAATTATGATTGATGTGTAAAAGAGGCATTTTACTGTGTTACCACAACATGTGATAACTCATCCACCATGGAATGGTGTCTTTCATTTTAAATGGAACCCCAATGCACTGGTAAAGTAGTGTTTAATGCACACACTCCACAGTGCACTACAACACACCACTGTGCATTGCGGTGCGCTGCATTAAAAAAAATGAGGGTCAGGTGCAGGGACGGACTGACCATTTGCAAACTCATGCACTGCCCGAGGGACTGAGGTCAGTAGGGGGCCCCATGAGATGCCCCTGGTACCTTTTTTATAGGCTTTTTTGAGTTTAGACAAGGACACAGGGGCCCCATGATTCCCTATTGCCCGGGGGCCCCATGAGTTGTCAGTCCGCCCCTGGTCAGGTGTGATTTTCTGGGAATTATGGTGTTCTGCCAGAACATTAAATTTGGCTGCACTTAGGCAGTGCACCTTACCGCAGGCAATACTGTATATTGCATTAACACAGGGGCATCAATGTAGGGTATCATTTGAAGGGAGCTTTAAAGGAGAAGAACAGCCAAAACTCTTTTGGTTGCACTTCTCCTGTGGATCACAGAAGTGCAGTTCGTTCTGCACTCTTGTGACCTGTTTTCAGCTAACAATGGGCTGAAGTCACTCAGCCAGTCCAGGCTGGGGAAAGATACCAACTTTAAAGTCAGGATCCACCCCAGAGTCTGGAGCGGCACCTTGTTCAGCCTCTCAGCAAGCCGTTGAGAGCCTGAGCCAGCTACTCTTTCCCCTTCCACAGCCCAGCACTCCAATGAGCATGGGGGGGGGGGCAGAGCAGACAGAAGTGACTGAGCTCAGACCAGCTGCGGGAACTCAGCGATCAGCCTTCATGTGATCCCTGAGTTCTCACCCTTAGAGTCGGTGGGGGACATCCCCCTAGGTAAGTATAATTGGGGGGAAAAAAACTAAAGTCAGTTTTAAAGTACAGAGTTACCTTCACACAATATTTGTCAATGCTACCCTTACGTTGTTCATGGTTCTGCCAAATTCTGCCAACAAGAGAAGATTCAGGGGCACCACAAAATTAACTTATAGGCCAAAGTTAATGTGTGTGTATATATATACTGTATATATATATATATATATATATATATATATATATATATATGTACAGTGAAGGAAATAAGTATTTGATCCCCTGCTGATTTTGAATGTTTGCCCACTCACAAAGAAATGATCAGTCTAAAAATCGAATGGTAGGTGTATTGTAACACTAAGAGACAGAATAGCAACAACAAATTCAAAAGAAATGCAGGTGTAACAAATTATGCACTGATTTGCATGTTCATGAGGAAATACGTATTTGATCCCCTTCACAAAACATGACTTAGTTCTTGGTGGCAAATCCCTTGTTGGCAATCACAGAGGTCAGATATTTCTTATAGTTGGCCACCAGGTTTGCACACATCTCAGGAAGGATTTTGGCCCACTCCTCCTGGCAGATCCTCTACAAGTCATTAAGGTTTGGTGGCTGACGTTTGGCAACTCGAACTTTCAGCTCTCTCCATGGATTAAGGTCTGGAGACTGGCTAGGCCACTCCAGGACCTTAATGTGCTTCTTCTTGAGCAACTCCTTTGTTGCCTTCGCCGTGTGTTTTGGGTCATTATCATGCTGGAACACCCATCCATGACCCATTTTCAATGCCCTGGCTGAGGGAAGAAGGTTCTCACCCAAGATTTGATGGTACATTGCCCCATCCATCATCCCTTTGATATGGTACAGTTGTCCTGTCCCCTTAGCAGAAAAACACCCCCAAAGCAGAATGTTTCCACCACCATGTCTGACAGTTGGGATGGTGTTCTTGGGGTCATAGGCAACATTCCTCCTCCTCCAAACATGGCGAGTTGAGTTGATGCCAAAAAGCTCGATTTTGGCCTCATCTGATCACAACACTTTCAACCAGTCCTCCTCTGCATCATTCAGATGTTTAGTGGCAAACTTCAGACGGGCCTGGACATGTGCTTTCTTGAGCAGAGGGACCTTGTGGGCACTGCAGGATTTCAATCCTTGTTGGTGTAGTGTGTTACCAATTATTTTCTTGGTGACTGTGGTCCCAGCTTCCTGAAGATCATTGACAAGATCCTAACGGATAGCTCTGGGATGATTCCTCACTATTCTCATGGTGCACCAGGCCTAGGGAGACTGACAGTTGTTTTGTTTGTTCCATTTGGGAATGATTGCACCAACTGTTGTCACCTTCTCACCAAGCTGCTTGGCGATAGTTTTGTAGCCCAGACCGGCCTTTTTTAAGTCTACAGTCTTTTCCCTGACATCCTTGGACAGCTCTTTGGTCTTTGCCATGGTGGAGAGTTTGGAATCTGATTGTTTGATTGCTCCTGTGGACAGGTGTCTTTTATACAGGTAACAAAATGAGATTAGCAGCACTCCCTTTAACAGACTGCTTCTAATCTCAGCTTGTTACCTCTATGAAAGACACCTGGTAGCCAGAAATCCTGCTGAATGATAGGGGTTCAAATACAAATTTCCCTCATGAACATGCAAATCAGTGCATCATTTGTCCTATGTCCTTCACTGTGTGTGTGTGTGTGTGTGTATGTGTATATATATATATATATATATATATATATATATATATATAAAGGCCTCTGGGGAAAAAGTGTCCTGAAAACTTAAATAACATTACAAACTGGAGCTGTTTGCCTGCTATCAACACACAGATCAGAGTTTTAATCAAATCACTAAAATTTCACTTTAAATAATGTATTTATACACATTTTTCTTTTACTAGGAACTAGTAATGAGTTATTGAGTTTGGGTTTGATTTGAGGGCTGTTTTGCAAACTCATTATAAAATCCACAAATTGTAAACATTAACCTGAAACCTATTGCAGTCTACAGGAGGAAAATTTTTAAAATAATTTCTGGCCATTTTCAAGAATAAGATTAGATTTGTCAAAGACAGGGCACGGGAAGATATACACTGCCAATAGGAATATATACTAATGCAAAAAATAGAAAAAATACAATTCAGCAGGGAGCATTTTTTTTAATAAGGCTTAAAGTGAAACATTGAAAATGCACAATTTCTTTTAATAACACACTTGGGAGATTCCTTAAGCCTGCCTCTGAAGCAGGATTTACTAAAGCAAAATGACCTAGAAAAACCTTTTGCCACGAAATTACATTTCTGACCTCTGGCCTGCAATAAAAGGTCTGCTATAGGTTTTAAACAATAAAATGGTGGGTTTCACTCCAAAATTCCAACTAGACCCGTATCCAAGTATGTAGCCTGGGTGCCCAGGAAAGGGAGGTGCAGTAAGTGTATGACCATCCTCCTAAGCATACCAGAACACATGGGAAGGGTACTTTGGCAGGGACCTATGCAAGTCACTATGATGGGGACAAGGGCTTTTTCTCCTCAAAACTTGCCTTGTGATTGTGAAGGTTTGCAGGGGTGGATTTATTGGATTCAAAAGTCCCCTGTAAAATAAGAGGGCTTCTAGATAGGTCAGCAGAAAGTTGTCATTTAGTGGTGATAATAATACCACTATTAAATAAATGATTTTATACTGCAGCAGCCTGGGGAGGTTTGGGCAGGTGAACCTGGCTGAATTTGGCAATTTAGTCTGCTTGGTCTACAGATTGGGAACAGTAAGAGTTTGGAGAAAACCCTGCATCAACCAAAACTTGAATCTCATCCCTACTAGTGATTAGGGATGAACTGTATGTTCGAGTCGAAAGTAAGTTTGACTCGAACATTGGCTGTTCGTGTGTTCGCTGAACATATGGGGCATTCGGTGGGATGTTGCACCCCATAATGCAATGCGCTCTGGCGGCCCATTGTGATTAGGCAAAGCATTGCACCTGACCACAGGTCAGGTGAAATTCTTTGGCCAGTCACAGCTTGAGTTCACAGAGAGAGCCATGACTGGCCAAAGTCTTGGTGAATTTGGCCAATCACGGCTCAGAGGCTAAGTCCACGCCCCACAATATATAAGGCTATTTATACAGCAGCCTTGTGCAGTGTTGTAGCAGCAGCCTTATGCAGTGTTATAGGAGCAGCCTTGTGCAGTGTTATTGGATCAAAAAATATCATGCACAGAAGAGTCATCAAAATTATTTGAGCATAGCGTCAGTTACATGCTGCTGGAGGATGCACAGCAATTTGAATGATCCAATGTTGGCTGCCAGGTTGAGGAAAGGAGTGACATGAGCTTAGAGAGAGGGGGTGCCAGTGAGGGAAAAGAAATTGGAAGTCGATTCCCCCAGCACACTGCCAAGTTGGCTCCAGTGACAAGGAGAAAGGGGATGATGAGGTGTCTGACTGTACTTGAGTGCCAGAGAGAACAGAGGAGGAAAGTGAGGAGGAGGCAGAACTCCAATGGAGCAGGATGTCCTCCAGGGGCAGGCGTAAGGGCAGCCAACCAATGGCATCACACAACAGAGCTCCACAGGTGCAGGGCGCAGCTGACTCCTGGCAATCTTCCAAAATTTCTCTGGTGTTGGCTATATTCAACCCATGTGCAGCAGACTGCAGCATTGCTATTTGTAGTCTCTCTCTGAAGCAGATCAAGTGTGGCCAAAACACTAGCCACTTGGGCACCACGA
This sequence comes from Staurois parvus, assembly GCF_062004578.1. NCBI lineage: Eukaryota > Metazoa > Chordata > Amphibia > Anura > Ranidae > Staurois > Staurois parvus. The sequence continues at coordinate 9,511,030 of NW_028317994.1, read as the reverse complement.
GCTTGACAAGACATATGACGACCTGCCATGAAGCCTGTTGGCAACAGCATCTTAAAGGCCCACATCCAAAAAAGGTGCAGACTTCTTCTTGCTCCTCATCTTGGATCTCTACCCCTACTCTAAAACGTTAAGTCTTCTCAACAGCCTCCGCTGAGAGGAGCGATGGTATGGTATAGCAATGGGTGCTACAGGTCCTCGCACCCAATCTGCTAGCAGTACACCACTTGTTGTTTTCAGAAGGCAAATTTTGCTACCCAAGTTGTTGAACTGTAAAAAAAAATACTGTACCACCCATCCACATGCTCAGCATCTAAAGGCTAGCCTGGCCAAATTGCTACCATTACAACTGCTGCCTTTACATCTGGTGGACTCTGTCCCCTTCTGCGAATTTGCAGAATGTGGTGTACCACAACAGCAGGTTCCGAAAAGACAATTCTTTTCACGTTAGGCCTTTCCAGCTCTGTACCATCATGTGGAAGACAATGTTTTGGCCTTGTTGGACAGGTCGGTCAGCAATAAGGCCCACATTACTGCTGACACATGGTCCAGCAGGCATGGTCAGGGACGTTACATTTCCTTCACAGTACACTGGGTAACTCTGCTAGCAGCTGGTAGGATGCAGGACAGGGTTCAGTGCTGGAGCTTGTTTCACCACCATGCCTCCAAAAAGCTAGTGGTGATTCTGACACATTTGTCTGTTCTACCCCCTCCTCTTCTTCTGCCTCTATGGCCTCTTCTGAATTGTCATCTGAACCAGCAGTGCTTTGTAAGGAGCTACGCAAGTAGTCAGGCTAAAGGATGCCACCTGGTGCTTCAGCTTTTTTTTTTTCAGAGATTCTGTCAGCTCTGCAGGTGCAGGTTCAGTGGTGGTTGACACCACGACAGCTTGGTTGTGTGCAACAATGGCACTAACCTTCTCTCCGCCTTCCGACAGAGACACTTGACACATGTTCCATGCTTAGTACACATCCTGAATTTGGTGGTGCAGCATTTCTTGAACAGGTACCAAGGCTTTCAAGGCAGGCCAGAAACGTCTGTGGTCACAACTCTATATCTATCCCATTCTCTCCCATAGAAATAGAGGACACTATAAAAACCCTAGACCTGAACAAATCTCCAGGGAATGATGGCTTTACCAACGAATTTTATAAAAACATTTGCTCCTAACCTTACGCCACACCTAACCACTCTCTTTAACCATGCCGCATCTACAGGTACATTCCCTAATGAAATGCTGGAATCCATAATCACTACTATCCCTAAGCCCGGAAAAGACCCCCAACTGGTTCAGAATTACAGACCGATTTCACTGCTAAATACGGATATAAAACTTTACACCAAACTGGTTGCCCGAAGATTGCTTCCCCACCTACCTACACTAATCTACCCAGACCAAGTAGGATTTGTCCCTGGCCGCCAAGCGCCAGATGCAATGAGAAGACTCATCTCTCTCTTACACACATTAGAAACCAAACGACCCGCCCTACTTTTATCCCTCGATGCTGAGAAAGCATTTGACCGAATACACTGAAACTTTATGAAACTTATGCTTCAAAAGTTTGGAATCACAGAATGGATGCTATCGGCAATCCTTGCTCTCTATTTCAACCCTTCAGTGAGAGTGCTGACCAACGGTACGGTTTCACAGATTTTCCACATCTCTAACGGCACCAGACAAGGTTGTCCCCTATCCCCCATAATCTTCACCTTACTCATTGAACCACTAGCCTCAAAACTCAGAGAGGACTCAGCATTCACAGGAATCACCCATCTCAAAAAAGAACACAAAATTAGCCTATTTGCAGATGACATCATACTAATGGTTACCAATCCATACAAATCACTCCAAACGATCCAGACACATCTTCTAAAATTCTCAGAAGTATCATACTGCAAACTCAACGCGCCCAAATCCTTTATCTTAAATCTTAATATACCTGTCAGGAATGGACTCAGCACTGGTGGTGGGACTCACCTGCTGTGTGGGCTGCAGTACCAGAGCTGACCAGCGGGTGCTCTCAGCAGCCAGAAGCTCACACCTGCAATCAGCCAAACCTGGGGCTGATTGCAGAAGGTATTTAAGGCATGACCAGGCCTGTGATCTGGGCCTTGGTGTATGTTTTCCCATGAGCCTCTGTACCTGGTATCCTGTGTTCCTGCTTCGTTGCTGACCCTGCTTGATCCTGACCTCTGCTGACCGTCTCCTGTTGAACCCCTGGCTTGCCTGACCATCCTTCTGCCTGATCCCCTGTACCACGCTGCCCGTGAATTACTGAACCCGGCTTGTGACCCTGACCATTCTCTGCCTGCTCCTTTGGTACCTTGCTGCCCGCACATTGCTGACCTGGCCCGTCTGACCACGCTAACTACTCTGCCATCCATCCATCCTGCACGGATCCAGCCGTCCCTGCTCACACCTTCTGCCTCTTCACATCAGGCTTTCTACCTGCACATACCTCTAGCGGATCCCTCTACCACTAGCAGGTGTACTTAGGGGCCACGACCTGGTTCCTGTCTGCTCCAAGTCCATCCCCACCATCAGGGGCCCTGGTGAATAAGCAGACTGGGACTTAGACTCCGCGCCCTGGGGAATCCTGTCCTGGGGACCGCTAGAGGTACCACCAAACGGTCATTACAGAACCCTACGGCCGGCCTGACCGTTCCACCTCTCCAGCCCTGACTATGCCTGTATTCCTGCACCTCCTAAGATTAGTGGAAGGTTGGTTTGCTCACTGTGCGTTTATATATATATATCTGGGTGGCTAATAATAAACTGTATTATACTGTACCTGAGACCTGCGTTTCCCTGTGTCAGTCCACACCTTTCTGGTCATTCCTAGATTCCTGACAATACCCACTAAGCTCCAGAAAACACTCCTACAGTATCCCTTACCTGGGAATTAAACTCACCACCTCAACAGACCAACTTTATACCTCAAATCACAAACGACTACTCGAATACATCCCTCAAGAACTTAAAAACCTACGCACGTCCACATTATTGAAGCTGGGCAGAGTAGCTGCTCTAAAAATGTGCATACTACCTAAAATCCTTTACATCTTTCGCACAATCCCCATACCCGTCCCCAATGCTTTCTTCTCCAAGCTACAATCATTACTTGCCAAATTCCTCTGGAACTCAAAGAAACCCAGATGTACAACAAACATTCTTATACGCCCAACCTCTAGAGGAGGGGCAGGTCTCCCGCACTTAAAATCATACTATAATGCAGTACTTATAGACCAACTCTACTTCTGGTGGCATCCAACTATGGACCATTATGGAAACACTCCCTCACCTTCCGCCAACACTACGTGACATTTTATTCTTACCACAATCTTCTCAATCCAGAAATCTACCCAAACACTCTTGCATCTGGGCCTCCACACAAGCTTGGTATGACCTTTCATCATCTAACTCTTCAGAGTCAAAAGCAATTCCCACCCCGATCACCGTACTACATTTCCTTACCCCTTCTTTGAACCTTCTACACTGGGAAAAACAAGATATATCCCGTACACAAGACCTC